>NC_136072.1:421929910-424699592 GCF_964261635.1 Lissotriton helveticus
AAAGTGACTCAAAATTACCCAAATGCTCCCTTTGAGGGCTTAAAAGATGTTGATTAACTGCAGGAAGTGATATAAACACCATAGAGTTAATTCATGTTCATGCGAGAAGGTCTGATTTTTCATGCAAAAGGATCGATGACCCGTGACCTGAGGAAATTGATCTGAGAGGAACAAAATGCTCCGTTTTGAAAATTTCCATCTTTCAACTAACTTTGACTTTCAGATGTGGATCATCGCTTTTGGAGATAAAATTACCATATTTATAGTCATTTTCATGCTTCTAGGGAGCCAACACTCAAGATTTGGCGTAAGCGTAAAGTGACTTAAAATGACCCAAATCCGCACTTTGAGTGCTTAAAACATGTTTATTCACCGAGGGAAGTGATATAAACACCATTTAGATGTAATTCATGTTCATGCGAGAAGGTCCGATTTTTCATGAAAAACAATCGATGACCCGCGACCTGAGGAAATTGCTCTGAGATGACCAAAATGGTCCGTTTTGAAAATGTCCATCTTTCAACTAATTTTGACTTTCAGATGTGGATGATCACTTTTGGAGCTAAAATGAGCATGTTTAAAGTCATTTTCAAGCTTCTAGGGAGCCAAAACTCAAGATTTGGTTCAAGGGTAAAAGTGACTTCAAATGACTCAAATGCT
This sequence comes from Lissotriton helveticus, assembly GCF_964261635.1. NCBI lineage: Eukaryota > Metazoa > Chordata > Amphibia > Caudata > Salamandridae > Lissotriton > Lissotriton helveticus. Next base: position 421,930,571 of record NC_136072.1, read on the forward strand.
CACTTTGAAGGCTTAAAATGTGTTTATTCTCTGCGGGAAGTGATATAATCACCATTTAGAGGTAATTCTTGTTCATGCAAGAAGGTCCAAATTTTCATGCAAAATAATCGATGACCCGCAACCTGAGGAAATTGCTCTGAGAGGACCAAAATTGTCAGTTACGAAAATGTCAATCTTTCAACTAATTTTAACTTTCAGATGTGGATCATCACTTTTGGAGCTAAAATGACCATATTTATAGTCATTTTCATGCTTCTAGGGAGCCAAAACTCAAGGTTTGGCTCATGGGTAAAAGTGACTTAAAATGACCCAACTGCGCACTTTGAGGGCTTAAAACATGTTTATTCACTGTGGGAAGTGATTTAAACACCATTTAGTGGTAATTCATGTTCATGCAAGAAGGTCAGATTTTTCATGCAAAACGACCAATGACCTTGGACCTGAGGAAATTGCTCTGAGATGACCAAAATGGTCTGTTTTGATAATTTCCATGTTAAACTAATTTTGACTTTCAGATGTGGATCATCACTTTTGGAGCTAAAATGAGCAGGTTTATAGTAATTTTCAAGCTTCTAGGGAGCCAAAACTCAAGATTTGGCACAAGGGTAAAAGTGACTTAAAATGACCCAACTGCGCACTTTGAGGGCTTAAAACATGTTTATTTACTGCGGGAAGTGATATAATCAACATTTAACCCCTTCGATGCTCATGACGGAACGGTTCCGTCATGAGTGTCGGTTTTCCTGTGCTCATGACGGAACCGTTCCGTCATGAGTCCGTTGGCTCATTAGAACGTTCAGCACACCGCACGAATCTGCGCCGCGCTGATGAAGTTAAAGGTAATTCATATTCATGCAAGAAGGTCTGAATTTTCATGCAAAACCATCGATGACCAGCGACCTGAGGAAATTGCTCTGAGAGGACCAAAATGGTCAGTTTTGACAATTTCCAACTTTCAACTAATTTTGACTTTCAGATGTGGATCATCCCTTTTGGAACTAAAATGACCATATTTATAGTCATTTCCATGCTTCTAGGGAGCCAAAACTCAAGATTTGGCGCATGGGTAAAAGTGAATTAAAATGACCCACAGGCTCACTTTGTGTGCTTAAAACGTGTTTATTCACTGTAGGAAGTGATATCAACACCATTTAGAGGTAATTCATGTTTCCAACTCCCCATCTGTCCCCCCCATATCCAGCCTCTCCCCATCACCCTCTCCCCATCGGTCTCTCCCTCATCTCCCTCTCCCTCATCATCTCTCCCCCATCTGTCTCCCCCATCTCCACCGTCTCCCCATCAGTCTCTCCCTCATCTTGCTCTCCCTCATCCCCCATCTCCCTCATCCCTTGTCCCTCCTCATCTGGCTCCACCATCTCCACCCTGTCCCCATCTCCCTCTCTATCCTCTCTCCACCTGTCTCTAACCTCATCTCCCTCATCCCAAGTCCTTCTCCGATCTGTCTCCCCAATCTGGTCATCGGTCTCCCCCATCTGTCTCCCCATCCGTCTCCCCCATCTCTTTCCCCATCTCCCCATATTATCTCCCCATAATATCATCATTATACCTCCATTATATCTCTTTTTTATCCACATTTTATCTCTGCTTAATCTCCATGTTATCCCTGTATTATCCCCATTTATCTCCACTTTAGATATATTTTATCCCCACTTTATCTTCACTTTATCCCTATTTTATCCCCATTTAACCACACTTTATCCCCATTTTAGCTCCACTTCAGCTCCATTTTATCTCCATTTTATCTCCACTTTTCCACCATTTTAGCTCCATTTTAGCTCCATTTTATCCCCATTTCCCCTCCATTTATCTCCATTTTACCCCAAATGTATCTCCATTTTATCCCCATTTTATCTCCACTTTATCCACACTATGGCCCTATTTTATCCCCATTTTAACCCCACTTTATCCCAATTTTAGCTCCACTTTAGCCCCATTTTATCTCCATTTTAGCCCCATTTTATCTCCATTTTATCCCCAATTTATCTCCAGTTTATCTCCATTATCTCTCTACTTTATTTACATTAAATCTCCGTCCCTTACCATCCAATCTCCATCTCTGCATCCGATCTCCATCTCCCCATCCTATCTCCAACTCCCCATCTCCATCTCCATCCCATCTCCATCTCCCCATCTCTTCTCCATCTCCACATCTCCATCTCCATCCCGTCTCCATAAAATGAGCATGATCATAGTCATTTTCCTGCTTCTAGGGAGCCAAAACTCAAGATTTGGCACATGGGTAAAAGTGACTCAAAATTACCCAAATGCTCACTTTGAGGGCTTAAAAGATGTTTATTCACTGCAGGAAGTGATATAAACACCATAGAGGTAATTCATGTTCATGCGAGAACGTCCGATTTTTCATGCAAAAGGATCGATGATCCGTGACCTGAGGAAATTCCTCTGAGAGGAACAAAATGGTCCGTTTTGAAACTTTCAATCTTTCAACTAACTTTGACTTTCAGATGTGGATCATCGCTTTTGGAGATAAAATTACCATATTTATAGTAATTTTCATGCTTCTAGGGAGCCAAAACTCAAGATCTGGCGCAAGGGTAAAAGTGACTTAAAATGACCCAAATCCGCACTTTGAGTGCTTAAAACATGTTTATTCACTGAGGGAAGTGATATAAACACCATTTAGATGTAATTCATGTTCATGCGAGAAGGTCCGAATTTTCATGCAAAATAATCGATGACCCGCGACCTGAGGAAATTGCTCTGAGAGGACCAAAATGGTCCGTTTTGAAAATGTCCATCTTTCAACTAGTTTTGACTTTCAGAGGTGGATGATCACTTTTGGAGCTAAAATGAGCATGTTTAAAGTCATTTTCAAGCTTCTAGAGAGCCAAAACTCAAGATTTGGTTCAAGGGTAAAAGTGACTTAAAATGACTCAAATGCTCACTTTGAAGGCTTAAAATGTGTTTATTCACTGCGGGAAGTGATATAATCACCATTTAGAGGTAATTCTTGTTCATGCAAGAAGGTCCGAATTTTCATGCAAAATAATCGATGACCCGCGACCTGAGGAAATTGCTCTGAGAGGACCAAAATGGTCCGTTTCGAAAATGTCAATCTTTCAACTAATTTTAACTTTCAGATGTGGATCATCACTTTTGGAGCTAAAATGACCATATTTATAGTCATTTTCATGCTTCTAGGGAGCCAAAACTCAAGGTTTGGCTCATGGGTAAAAGTGACTTAAAATGACCCAACTGCGCACTTTGAGGGCTTAAAACATGTTTATTCACTGTGGGAAGTGATTTAACCCCTTCCATGCGTCGGACGGCCGCCGGCTGTCCGACGTCACGGTGGGCGTGTGCGGAGGATGGCCAGGGGCCGTCCGAACCACGCCCACGCCGTAAATCACCCGCACCGCGGCGGAATTTTTGCCGCGGTCAAGGGGTTAAACACCATTTAGTGGTAATTCATGGTCATGCAAGAAGGTCCGATTTTTCATGCAAAACGACCAATGACCTTGGACCTGAGGAAATTGCTCTGAGATGACCAAAATGGTCCGTTTTGATAATTTCCATTTTAAACTTATTTTGACTTTCAGATGTGGATCATCACTTTTGGAGCTAACATGAGCAGGTTTATAGTAATTTCCAAGATTCTAGGGAGCCAAAACTCAAGATATGGCACAAAGGTAAAAGTGACTTAAAATGTCCCAACTGCGCACTTTGAGGGCTTAAAACATGTTGATTTACTAATGGGAAGTGATATAATCAACATTTAACCCCTTCAATGCTCATGACGGAACGGTTCCGTCATGAGCGTCGGTTGGCCTGTGCTCATGACGGAACCGTTCCGTCATGAGTCCGTTGGCTCATTAGAACGTTCAGCACAGCGAACGAATCTGCGCCGCGCTGATGAGGTTAAAGGTAATTCATGTTCATGCAAGAAGGTCTGAATTTTCATGCAAAACCATCGATGACCAGCGACCTGAGGAAATTGCTCTGAGAGGACCAAAATGGTCCGTTTTGACAATTTCCAACTTTCAACTAATTTTGACTTTCGATGTGGATCACCCGTTTTGGAACTAAAATGTTCATATTTATAGTCATTTCCATGCTTGTAGGGAGCCAAAACTCAAGATTTGGCGCATGTGTAAAAGTGAATTAAAATGACCCACATGCTCACTTTGTGTGCTTAAAACGTGTTTATTCACTGCAGGAAGTGATATCAACACCATTTAGAGGTAATTCATGTTTCCAACTCCCCATCTGTCTCCCCCATATCCAGCCTCTCCCCATCACCCTCTCCCCATCGGTCTCTCCCTCATCTCCCTCTCCCTCATCATCTCTCCCCCATCTGTCTCCCCCATCTCCACCGTCTCCCCATCAGTCTCTCCCTCATCTTGCTCTCCCTCATCCCCCATCTCCTTCATCCCTTGTCCCTCCTCATCTGGCTCCACCATCTCCACCCTGTCCCCATCTCCCTCTCTATCCTCTCTCCACCTGTCTCTAACCTCATCTCCCTCATCCCAAGTCCTTCTCCGATCTGTCTCCCCAATCTGGTCATCGGTCTCCCCCATCTGTCTCCCCATCCGTCTCCCCATCTCTCTCCCCATCTCCCCATATTATCTCCCAAAAATATCATTATACCTCCATTATGTCTCTTTTTTATCCACATTTTATCTCTGATTAATCTCCATGTTATCCCTGTATTATCCTCATTTATCTCCACTTTAGATATATTTTATCCCCACTTTAGCTCCACTTTATCCCCATTTTATCCCCATTTAACCACACTTTATTCCCATTTTAGCCCCACTTCAGCTCCATTTTAGCCCCATTTTAGCTCCACTTTATCTCCATTTTAGCTCCATTTTCCCTCCATTTTATTCCCATTTTATCTCCACTTTATCCCCACTATAGCCCCATTTTGTCGCCGTTTTAACCCCACTTTATACCAATTTTAGCTCCACTTTAGCCCCATTTGATCTCCATTTTATCCCCATTTTATCTCCACTTTATCCCCATTTTAGCTCCACTTTAGCTCGATTTTATCCTCATTTTTTCCTCCATTTTATCTCCATTTTATCACCAATTTATCTCCAGTTTATCTCCATTATATCTCTACTTTATTTACATTAAATCTCCGTCCCTTACCATCCAATCTCCATCTCTGCATCCCATCTCCATCTCCCCATCCTATCTCCAACTCCCCATCTCCATCTCCATCCCATCTCCATCTCCCCATCTCTTCTCCATCTCCCCATCTCCATCTCCATCCCATCTCCATAAAATGAGCATGATCATAGTCATTTTCCTGCTTCTAGGGAGCCAAAACTCAAGATTTGGCACATGGTAAAAGTGACTCAAAATTACCCAAATGCTCACTTTGAGGGCTTAAAAGATGTTGATTCACTGCAGGAAGTGATATAAGCACCATAGAGTTAATTCATGTTCATGCGAGAAGGTCTGATTTTTCATGCAAAAGGATCGATGACCCGTGACCTGAGGAAATTGATCTGAGAGGAACAAAATGCTCCGTTTTGAAAATTTCCATCTTTCAACTAACTTTGACTTTCAGATGTGGATCATCGCTTTTGGAGATAAAATTACCATATTTATAGTCATTTTCATGCTTCTAGGGAGCCAAAACTCAAGATTTGGCGTAAGCGTAAAGTGACTTAAAATGACCCAAATCCGCACTTTGAGTGCTTAAAACATGTTTATTCACTGAGGGAAGTGATATAAACACCATTTAGATGTAATTCATGTTCATGCGAGAAGGTCCGATTTTTCATGCAAAACAATCGATGACCCGCGACCTGAGGAAATTGCTCTGAGATGACCAAAATGGTCCGTTTTGAAAATGTCCATCTTTCAACTAATTTTGACTTTCAGATGTGGATGATCACTTTTGGAGCTAAAATGAGCATGTTTAAAGTCATTTTCAAGCTTCTAGGGAGCCAAAACTCAAGATTTGGTTCAAGGGTAAAAGTGACTTCAAATGACTCAAATGCTCACTTTGAAGGCTTAAAATGTGTTTATTCTCTGCCGGAAGTGATATAATCACCATTTAGAGGTAATTCTTGTTCATGCAAGAAGGTCCAAATTTTCATGCAAAATAATCGATGACCCGCAACCTGAGGAAATTGCTCTGAGAGGACCAAAATTGTCAGTTACGAAAATGTCAATCTTTCAACTAATTTTAACTTTCAGATGTGGATCATCACTTTTGGAGCTAAAATGACCATATTTATAGTCATTTTCATGCTTCTAGGGAGCCAAAACTCAAGGTTTGGCTCATGGGTAAAAGTGACTTAAAATGACCCAACTGCGGACTTTGAGGGCTTAAAACATGTTTATTCACTGTGGGAAGTGATTTAAACACCATTTAGTGGTAATTCATGTTCATGCAAGAAGGTCAGATTTTTCATGCAAAACGACCAATGACCTTGGACCTGAGGAAATTGCTCTGAGATGACCAAAATGGTCTGTTTTGATAATTTCCATTTTAAACTAATTTTGACTTTCAGATGTGGATCATCACTTTTGGAGCTAAAATGAGCAGGTTTATAGTAATTTTCAAGCTTCTAGGGAGCCAAAACTCAAGATTTGGCACAAGGGTAAAAGTGACTTAAAATGACCCAACTGCGCACTTTGAGGGCTTAAAACATGTTTATTTACTGCGGGAAGTGATATAATCAACATTTAACCCCTTCGATGCTCATGACGGAACGGTTCCGTCATGAGTGTCGGTTTTCCTGTGCTCATGACGGAACCGTTCCGTCATGAGTCCGTTGGCTCATTAGAACGTTCAGCACACCGCACGAATCTGCGCCGCGCTGATGAAGTTAAAGGTAATTCATGTTCATGCAAGAAGGTCTGAATTTTCATGCAAAACCTTCGATGACCAGCGACCTGAGGAAATTGCTCAGAGAGGACCAAAATGGTCCGTTTTGACAATTTCCAACTTTCAACTAATTTTGACTTTCAGATGTGGATCATCCCTTTTGGAACTAAAATGACCATATTTATAGTCATTTCCATGCTTCTAGGGAGCCAAAACTCAAGATTTGGCGCATGGGTAAAAGTGAATTAAAATGACCCACAGGCTCACTTTGTGTGCTTAAAACGTGTTTATTCACTGTAGGAAGTGATATCAACACCATTTAGAGGTAATTCATGTTTCCAACTCCCCATCTGTCCCCCCATATCCAGCCTCTCCCCATCACCCTCTCCCCATCAGTCTCTCCCTCATCTCCCTCTCCCTCATCATCTCTCCCCCATCTGTCTCCCCCATCTCCACCGTCTCCCCATCAGTCTCTCCCTCATCTTGCTCTCCCTCTTCCCCCATCTCCTTCATCCCTTGTCCCTCCTCATCTGGCTCCACCATCTCCACCCTGTCCCCATCTCCCTCTCTATCCTCTCTCCACCTGTCTCTAACCTCATCTCCCTCATCCCAAGTCCTTCTCCGATCTATCTCCCCAATCTGGTCATCGGTCTCCCCCATCTGTCTCCCCATCCGTCTCCCCCATCTCTCTCCCCATCTCCCCATATTATCTCCCAAAAATATCATCATTATACCTCCATTATGTCTCTTTTTTATCCACATTTTATCTCTGATTAATCTCCATGTTATCCCTGTATTATCCTCATTTATCTCCACTTTAGATATATTTTATCCCCACTTTAGCTCCACTTTATCCCCATTTTATCCCCATTTAACCACACTTTATTCCCATTTTAGCCCCACTTCAGCTCCATTTTAGCCCCATTTTAGCTCCACTTTAGCTCCATTTTAGCTCCATTTTCCCTCCATTTCATCCCCATTTTATCTCCACTTTATCCCCACTATAGCCCCATTTGATCTCCATTTTATCCCCATTTTATCTCCACTTTATCCCCATTTTAGCTCCACTTTAGCTCGATTTTATCCTCATTTTTCCTCCATTTTATCTCCATTTTATCCCCAATTTATCTCCAGTTTATCTCCATTATATCTCTACTTTATTTACATTAAATCTCCGTCCCTTACCATCCAATCTCCATCTCTGCATCCCATCTCCATCTCCCCATCCTATCTCCAACTCCCCATCTCCATCTCCATCCCATCTCCATCTCCCCATCTCTTCTCCATCTCCCCATCTCCATCTCCATCCCATCTCCATAAAATGAGCATGATCATAGTCATTTTCCTGCTTCTAGGGAGCCAAAACTCAAGATTTGGCACATGGGTAAAAGTGACTCAAAATTACCCAAATGCTCACTTTGAGGGCTTAAAAGATGTTGATTCACTGCAGGAAGTGATATAAACACCATAGAGTTAATTCATGTTCATGCGAGAAGGTCTGATTTTTCATGCAAAAGGATCGATGACCCGTGACCTGAGGAAATTGATCTGAGAGGAACAAAATGCTCCGTTTTGAAAATTTCCATCTTTCAACTAACTTTGACTTTCAGATGTGGATCATCGCTTTTGGAGATAAAATTACCATATTTATAGTCATTTTCATGCTTCTAGGGAGCCAAAACTCAAGATTTGGCGTAAGCGTAAAGTGACTTAAAATGACCCAAATCCGCACTTTGAGTGCTTAAAACATGTTTATTCACTGAGGGAAGTGATATAAACACCATTTAGATGTAATTCATGTTCATGCGAGAAGGTCCGATTTTTCATGCAAAACAATCGATGACCCGCGACCTGAGGAAATTGCTCTGAGATGACCAAAATGGTCCGTTTTGAAAATGTCCATCTTTCAACTAATTTTGACTTTCAGATGTGGATGATCACTTTTGGAGCTAAAATGAGCATGTTTAAAGTCATTTTCAAGCTTCTAGGGAGCCAAAACTCAAGATTTGGTTCAAGGGTAAAAGTGACTTCAAATGACTCAAATGCTCACTTTGAAGGCTTAAAATGTGTTTATTCTCTGCCGGAAGTGATATAATCACCATTTAGAGGTAATTCTTGTTCATGCAAGAAGGTCCAAATTTTCATGCAAAATAATCGATGACCCGCAACCTGAGGAAATTGCTCTGAGAGGACCAAAATTGTCAGTTACGAAAATGTCAATCTTTCAACTAATTTTAACTTTCAGATGTGGATCATCACTTTTGGAGCTAAAATGACCATATTTATAGTCATTTTCATGCTTCTAGGGAGCCAAAACTCAAGGTTTGGCTCATGGGTAAAAGTGACTTAAAATGACCCAACTGCGCACTTTGAGGGCTTAAAACATGTTTATTCACTGTGGGAAGTGATTTAAACACCATTTAGTGGTAATTCATGTTCATGCAAGAAGGTCAGATTTTTCATGCAAAACGACCAATGACCTTGGACCTGAGGAAATTGCTCTGAGATGACCAAAATGGTCTGTTTTGATAATTTCCATTTTAAACTAATTTTGACTTTCAGATGTGGATCATCACTTTTGGAGCTAAAATGAGCAGGTTTATAGTAATTTTCAAGCTTCTAGGGAGCCAAAACTCAAGATTTGGCACAAGGGTAAAAGTGACTTAAAATGACCCAACTGCGCACTTTGAGGGCTTAAAACATGTTTATTTACTGCGGGAAGTGATATAATCAACATTTAACCCCTTCGATGCTCATGACGGAACGGTTCCGTCATGAGTGTCGGTTTTCCTGTGCTCATGACGGAACCGTTCCGTCATGAGTCCGTTGGCTCATTAGAACGTTCAGCACACCGCACGAATCTGCGCCGCGCTGATGAAGTTAAAGGTAATTCATGTTCATGCAAGAAGGTCTGAATTTTCATGCAAAACCATCGATGACCAGCGACCTGAGGAAATTGCTCTGAGAGGACCAAAATGGTCCGTTTTGACAATTTCCAACTTTCAACTAATTTTGACTTTCAGATGTGGATCATCCCTTTTGGAACTAAAATGACCATATTTATAGTCATTTCCATGCTTCTAGGGAGCCAAAACTCAAGATTTGGCGCATGGGTAAAAGTGAATTAAAATGACCCACAGGCTCACTTTGTGTGCTTAAAACGTGTTTATTCCCTGTAGGAAGTGATATCAACACCATTTAGAGGTAATTCATGTTTCCAACTCCCCATCTGTCCCCCCCATATCCAGCCTCTCCCCATCACCCTCTCCCCATCGGTCTCTCCCTCATCTCCCTCTCCCTCATCATCTCTCCCCCATCTGTCTCCCCCATCTCCACCGTCTCCCCATCAGTCTCTCCCTCATCTTGCTCTCCCTCATCCCCCATCTCCCTCATCCCTTGTCCCTCCTCATCTGGCTCCACCATCTCCACCCTGTCCCCATCTCCCTCTCTATCCTCTCTCCACCTGTCTCTAACCTCATCTCCCTCATCCCAAGTCCTTCTCCGATCTGTCTCCCCAATCTGGTCATCGGTCTCCCCCATCTGTCTCCCCATCCGTCTCCCCCATCTCTCTCCCCATCTCCCCATATTATCTCCCCATAATATCATCATTATACCTCCATTATATCTCTTTTTTATCCACATTTTATCTCTGATTAATCTCCATGTTATCCCTGTATTATCCTCATTTTTCTCCACTTTAGATATATTTTATCCCTGCTTTATCTCCACTTTATCCCCATTTTATCCCCATTTAACCGCACTTTATTCCCATTTTAGCCCCCTTCAGCTCCATTTTAGCCCCATTTTAGCTCCACTTTATCTCCATTTTAGCTCCATTTCCCCTCCATTTTATCCCCATTTTATCTCCACTTTATCCCCACTATAGCCCCATTTTGTCACCGTTTTAACCCCACTTTATACCAATTTTAGCTCCACTTTAGCCCCATTTGATCTCCATTTTATCCCCATTTTATCTCCACTTTATCCCCATTTTATCTCCACTTTATCCCCATTTTAGCTCCACTTTAGATCGATTTTATCCTCATTTTTTCCTCCATTTTATCTCCATTTTATCCCCAATTTATCTCCAGTTTATCTCCATTATATCTCTACTTTATTTACATTAAATCTCCGTCCCTTACCATCCAATCTCCATCTCTGCATCCCATCTCCATCTCCCCATCCTATCTCCAACTCCCCATCTCCATCTCCATCCCATCTCCATCTCCCCATCTCTTCTCCATCTCCCCATCTCCATCTCCATCCCATCTCCATAAAATGAGCATGATAATAGTCATTTTCCTGCTTCTAGGGAGCCAAAACTCAAGATTTGGCACATGGGTAAAAGTGACTCAAAATTACCCAAATGCTCACTTTGAGGGCTTAAAAGATGTTGATTCACTGCAGGAAGTGATATAAACACCATAGAGTTAATTCATGTTCATGCGAGAAGGTCTGATTTTTCATGCAAAAGGATCGATGACCCGTGACCAGAGGAAATTGATCTGAGAGGAACAAAATGCTCCGTTTTGAAAATTTCCATCTTTCAACTAACTTTGACTTTCAGATGTGGATCATCGCTTTTGGAGATAAAATTACCATATTTATAGTCATTTTCATGCTTCTAGGGAGCCAAAACTCAAGATTTGGCGTAAGCGTAAAGTGACTTAAAATGACCCAAATCCGCACTTTGAGTGCTTAAAACATGTTTATTCACTGAGGGAAGTGATTTAAACACCATTTAGATGGAATTCATGTTCATGCGAGAAGGTCCGATTTTTCATGCAAAACAATCGATGACCCGCGACCTGAGGAAATTGCTCTGAGATGACCAAAATGGTCCGTTTTGAAAATGTCCATCTTTCAACTAATTTTGACTTTCAGATGTGGATGATCACTTTTGGAGCTAAAATGAGCATGTTTAAAGTCATTTTCAAGCTTCTAGGGAGCCAAAACTCAAGATTTGGTTCAAGGGTAAAAGTGACTTCAAATGACTCAAATGCTCACTTTGAAGGCTTAAAATGTGTTTATTCTCTGCGGGAAGTGATATAATCACCATTTAGAGGTAATTCTTGTTCATGCAAGAAGGTCCAAATTTTCATGCAAAATAATCGATGACCCGCAACCTGAGGAAATTGCTCTGAGAGGACCAAAATGGTCAGTTACGAAAATGTCAATCTTTCAACTAATTTTAACTTTCAGATGTGGATCATCACTTTTGGAGCTAAAATGACCATATTTATAGTCATTTTCATGCTTCTAGGGAGCCAAAACTCAAGGTTTGGCTCATGGGTAAAAGTGACTTAAAATGACCCAACTGCGCACTTTGAGGGCTTAAAACATTTTTATTCACTGTGGGAAGTGATTTAAACACCACTTAGTGGTAATTCATGTTCATGCAAGAAGGTCAGATTTTTCATGCAAAACGACCAATGACCTTGGACCTGAGGAAATTGCTCTGAGATGACCAAAATGGTCTGTTTTGATAATTTCCATTTTAAACTAATTTTGACTTTCAGATGTGGATCATCACTTTTGGAGCTAAAATGAGCAGGTTTATAGTAATTTTCAAGCTTCTAGGGAGCCAAAACTCAAGATTTGGCACAAGGGTAAAAGTGACTTAAAATGACCCAACTGCGCACTTTGAGGGCTTAAAACATGTTTATTTACTGCGGGAAGTGATATAATCAACATTTAACCCCTTCGATGCTCATGACGGAACGGTTCCGTCATGAGTGTCGGTTTTCCTGTGCTCATGACGGAACCGTCCGTCATGAGTCCGTTGGCTCATTAGAACGTTCAGCACACCGCACGAATCTGCGCCGCGCTGATGAGGTTAAAGGTAATTCATGTTCATGCAAGAAGGTCTGAATTTTCATGCAAAACCATCGATGACCAGCGACCTGAGGAAATTGCTCTGAGAGGACCAAAATGGTCCGTTTTGACAATTTCCAACTTTCAACTAATTTTGACTTTCAGATGTGGATCATCCCTTTTGGAACTTAAATGACCATATTTATAGTCATTTCCATGCTTCTAGGGAGCCAAAACTCAAGATTTGGCGCATGGGTAAAAGTGAATTAAAATGACCCACAGGCTCACTTTGTGTGCTTAAAACATGTTTATTCACTGTAGGAAGTGATATCAACACCATTTAGAGGTAATTCATGTTTCCAACACCCCATCTGTCCCCCCCATATCCAGCCTCTCCCCATCACCCTCTCCCCATCGGTCTCTCCCTCATCTCCCTCTCCCTCATCATCTCTCCCCCATCTGTCTCCCCCATCTCCACCGTCTCCCCATCAGTCTCTCCCTCATCTTGCTCTCCCTCATCCCCCATCTCCCTCATCCCTTGTCCCTCCTCATCTGGCTCCACCATCTCCACCCTGTCCCCATCTCCCTCTCTATCCTCTCTCCACCTGTCTCTAACCTCATCTCCCTCATCCCAAGTCCTTCTCCGATCTGTCTCCCCAATCTGGTCATCGGTCTCCCCCATCTGTCTCCCCATCCGTCTCCCCCATCTCTCTCCCCATCTCCCCATATTATCTCCCCATAATATCATCATTATACCTCCATTATATCTCTTTTTATCCACATTTTATCTCTGCTTAATCTCCATGTTATCCCTGTATTATCCCCATTTATCTCCACTTTAGATATATTTTATCCCCACTTTATCTTCACTTTATCCCTATTTTATCCCCATTTAACCGCACTTTATCCCCATTTTAGCTCCACTTCAGCTCCATTTTATCTCCATTTTATCCCCATTTTATCTCCACTTTTCCACCATTTTAGCTCCATTTTATCCCCATTTCCCCTCCATTTATCTCCATTTTACCCCAAATTTATCTCCATTTTATCCCCATTTTATCTCCACTTTATCCACACTATGGCCCTATTTTATCCCCATTTTAACCCCACTTTATCCCAATTTTAGCTCCACTTTAGCCCCATTTATCTCCATTTTATCCCCATTTTATCTCCATTTTATCCCCTATTTATCTCCAGTTTATCTCCATTATCTCTCTACTTTATTTACATTAAATCTCCGTCCCTTACCATCCAATATCCATCTCTGCATCCGATCTCCATCTCCCCATCCTATCTCCAACTCCCCATCTCCATCTCCATCCCATCTCCATCTCCCCATCTCTTCTCCATCTCCACATCTCCATCTCCATCCCGTCTCCATAAAATGAGCATGATCATAGTCATTTTCCTGCTTCTAGGGAGCCAAAACTCAAGATCTGGCGCAAGGGTAAAAGTGACTTAAAATGACCCAAATCCGCACTTTGAGTGCTTAAAACATGTTTATTCATTGAGGGAAGTGATATAAACACCATTTAGATGTAATTCATGTTCATGCGAGAAGATCCGATTTTTCATGCAAAACGATCGATGACCCGCGACCTGAGGAAATTGCTCTGAGATGACCAAAATGGTCCGTTTTGAAAATGTCCATCTTTCAACTAGTTTTGACTTTCAGAGGTGGATGATCACTTTTGGAGCTAAAATGAGCATGTTTAAAGTCATTTTCAAGCTTCTAGGGAGCCAAAACTCAAGATTTGGTTCAAGGGTAAAAGTGACTTAAAATGACTCAAATGCTCACTTTGAAGGCTTAAAATGTGTTTATTCACTGCGGGAAGTGATATAATCACCATATAGAGGTAATTCTTGTTCATGCAAGAAGGTCCGAATTTTCATGCAAAATAATCGATGACCCGCGACCTGAGGAAATTGCTCTGAGAGGACCAAAATGGTCCGTTTCGAAAATGTCAATCTTTCAACTAATTTTAACTTTCAGATGTGGATCATCACTTTTGGAGCTAAAATGACCATATTTATAGTCATTTTCATGCTTCTAGGGAGCCAAAACTCAAGGTTTGGCTCATGGGTAAAAGTGACTTAAAATGACCCAACTGCGCACTTTGAGGGCTTAAAACATGTTTATTCACTGTGGGAAGTGATTTAACCCCTTCCATGCGTCGGACGGCCGCCGGCTGTCCGACGTCACGGTGGGCGTGTGCGGAGGACGGCCAGGGGCCGTCCGAACCACGCCCACGCCGTAAATCACCCGCACCGCGGCGGAATTTTTGCCGCGGTCAAGGGGTTAAACACCATTTAGTGGTAATTCATGGTCATGCAAGAAGGTCCGATTTTTCATGCAAAACGACCAATGACCTTGGACCTGAGGAAATTGCTCTGAGATGACCAAAATGGTCCGTTTTGATAATTTCCATTTTAAACTAATTTTGACTTTCAGATGTGGATCATCACTTTTGGAGCTAACATGAGCAGGTTTATAGTAATTTCCAAGATTCTAGGGAGCCAAAACTCAAGATTTGGCACAAAGGTAAAAGTGACTTAAAATGTCCCAACTGCGCACTTTGAGGGCTTAAAACATGTTGATTTACTAATGGGAAGTGATATAATCAACATTTAACCCCTTCAATGCTCATGACGGAACGGTTCCGTCATGAGCGTCGGTTGGCCTGTGCTCATGACGGAACCGTTCCGTCATGAGTCCGTTGGCTCATTAGAACGTTCAGCACAGCGAACGAATCTGCGCCGCGCTGATGAGGTTAAAGGTAATTCATGTTCATGCAAGAAGGTCTGAATTTTCATGCAAAACCATCGATGACCAGCGACCTGAGGAAATTGCTCTGAGAGGACCAAAATGGTCCGTTTTGACAATTTCCAACTTTCAACTAATTTTGACTTTCGATGTGGATCATCCCTTTTGGAACTAAAATGTTCATATTTATAGTCATTTCCATGCTTCTAGGGAGCCAAAACTCAAGATTTGGCGCATGGGTAAAAGTGAATTAAAATGACCCACATGCTCACTTTGTGTGCTTAAAACGTGTTTATTCACTGCAGGAAGTGATATCAACACCATTTAGAGGTAATTCATGTTTCCAACTCCCCATCTGTCTCCCCCATATCCAGCCTCTCCCCATCACCCTCTCCCCATCGGTCTCTCCCTCATCTCCCTCTCCCTCATCATCTCTCCCCCATCTGTCTCCCCCATCTCCACCATCTCCCCATCAGTCTCTCCCTCATCTTGCTCTCCCTCATCCCCCATCTCCTTCATCCCTTGTCCCTCCTCATCTGGCTCCACCATCTCCACCCTGTCCCCGTCTCCCTCTCTATCCTCTCTCCACCTGTCTCTAACCTCATCTCCCTCATCCCAAGTCCTTCTCCGATCTGTCTCCCCAATCTGGTCATCGGTCTCCCCCATCTGTCTCCCCATCCGTCTCCCCCATCTCTCTCCCCATCTCCCCATATTATCTCCCCATAATATCATCATTATACCTCCATTATATCTCTTTTTTATCCACATTTTATCTCTGCTTAATCTCCATGTTATCCCTGTATTATCCCCATTTATCTCCACTTTAGATATATTTTATCCCCACTTTATCTTCACTTTATCCCTATTTTATCCCCAATTAACCGCACTTTATCCCCATTTTAGCTCCACTTCAGCTCCATTTTATCTTAATTTTATCCCCATTTTATCTCCACTTTTCCTCCATTTTAGCTCCATTTTATCCCCATTTCCCCTCAATTTATCTCCATTTTACCCCAAATTTATCTCCATTTTATCCCCATTTTATCTCCACTTTATCCACACTATGGCCCTATTTTATCCCCATTTTAACCCCACTTTATCCCAATTTTAGCTCCACTTTAGCCCCATTGTATCTCCATTTTATCCCCATTTTATCCCCAATTTATCTCCAGTTTATCTCCATTATCTCTCTACTTTATTTACATTAAATCTCCGTCCCTTACCATCCAATCTCCATCTCTGCATCCGATCTCCATCTCCCCATCCTATCTCCAACTCCCCATCTCCATCTCCATCCCATCTCCATCTCCCCATCTCTTCTCCATCTCCACATCTCCATCTCCATCCCGTCTCCATAAAATGAGCATGATCATAGTCATTTTCCTGCTTCTAGGGAGCCAAAACTCAAGATTTGGCACATGGGTAAAAGTGACTCAAAATTACCCAAATGCTCACTTTGAGGGCTTAAAAGATGTTTATTCACTGCAGGAAGTGATATAAACACCATAGAGGTAATTCATGTTCATGCGAGAACGTCCGATTTTTCATGCAAAAGGATCGATGATCCGTGACCTGAGGAAATTCCTCTGAGAGGAACAAAATGGTCCGTTTTGAAACTTTCAATCTTTCAACTAACTTTGACTTTCAGATGTGGATCATCGCTTTTGGAGATAAAATTACCATTTTTATAGTAATTTTCATGCTTCTAGGGAGCCAAAACTCAAGATCTGGCGCAAGGGTAAAAGTGACTTTAAATGACCCAAATCCGCACTTTGAGTGCTTAAAACATGTTTATTCACTGAGGGAAGTGATATAAACACCATTTAGATGTAATTCATGTTCATGCGAGAAGGTCCGAATTTTCATGCAAAATAATCGATGACCCGCGACCTGAGGAAATTGCTCTGAGAGGACCAAAATGGTCCGTTTTGAAAATGTCCATCTTTCAACTAGTTTTGACTTTCAGAGGTGGATGATCACTTTTGGAGCTAAAATGAGCATGTTTAAAGTCATTTTCAAGCTTCTAGGGAGCCAAAACTCAAGATTTGGTTCAAGGGTAAAAGTGACTTAAAATGACTCAAATGCTCACTTTGAAGGCTTAAAATGTGTTTATTCACTGCGGGAAGTGATATAATCACCATTTAGAGGTAATTCTTGTTCATGCAAGAAGGTCCGAATTTTCATGCAAAATAATCGATGACCCGCGACCTGAGGAAATTGCTCTGAGAGGACCAAAATGGTCCGTTTCGAAAATGTCAATCTTTCAACTAATTTTAACTTTCAGATGTGGATCATCACTTTTGGAGCTAAAATGACCATATTTATAGTCATTTTCATGCTTCTAGGGAGCCAAAACTCAAGGTTTGGCTCATGGGTAAAAGTGACTTAAAATGACCCAACTGCGCACTTTGAGGGCTTAAAACATGTTTATTCACTGTGGGAAGTGATTTAACCCCTTCCATGCGTCGGACGGCCGCCGGCTGTCCGACGTCACGGTGGGCGTGTGCGGAGGACGGCCAGGGGCCGTCCGAACCACGCCCACGCCCTAAATCACCCGCACCGCGGCGGAATTTTTGCCGCGGTCAAGGGGTTAAACACCATTTAGTGGTAATTCATGGTCATGCAAGAAGGTCCGATTTTTCATGCAAAACGACCAATGACCTTGGACCTGAGGAAATTGCTCTGAGATGACCAAAATGGTCCGTTTTGATAATTTCCATTTTAAACTTATTTTGACTTTCAGATGTGGATCATCACTTTTGGAGCTAACATGAGCAGGTTTATAGTAATTTCCAAGATTCTAGGGAGCCAAAACTCAAGATTTGGCACAAAGGTAAAAGTGACTTAAAATGTCCCAACTGCGCACTTTGAGGGCTTAAAACATGTTGATTTACTAATGGGAAGTGATATAATCAACATTTAACCCCTTCAATGCTCATGACGGAACGGTTCCGTCATGAGCGTCGGTTGGCCTGTGCTCATGACGGAACCGTTCCGTCATGAGTCCGTTGGCTCATTAGAACGTTCAGCACAGCGAACGAATCTGCGCCGCGCTGATGAGGTTAAAGGTAATTCATGTTCATGCAAGAAGGTCTGAATTTTCATGCAAAACCATCGATGACCAGCGACCTGAGGAAATTGCTCTGAGAGGACCAAAATGGTCCGTTTTGACAATTTCCAACTTTCAACTAATTTTGACTTTCGATGTGGATCATCCCTTTTGGAACTAAAATGTTCATATTTATAGTCATTTCCATGCTTCTAGGGAGCCAAAACTCAAGATTTGGCGCATGTGTAAAAGTGAATTAAAATGACCCACATGCTCACTTTGTGTGCTTAAAACGTGTTTATTCACTGCAGGAAGTGATATCAACACCATTTAGAGGTAATTCATGTTTCCAACTCCCCATCTGTCTCCCCCATATCCAGCCTCTCCCCATCACCCTCTCCCCATCGGTCTCTCCCTCATCTCCCTCTCCCTCATCATCTCTCCCCCATCTGTCTCCCCCATCTCCACCGTCTCCCCATCAGTCTCTCCCTCATCTTGCTCTCCCTCATCCCCCATCTCCTTCATCCCTTGTCCCTCCTCATCTGGCTCCACCATCTCCACCCTGTCCCCATCTCCCTCTCTATCCTCTCTCCACCTGTCTCTAACCTCATCTCCCTCATCCCAAGTCCTTCTCCGATCTGTCTCCCCAATCTGGTCATCGGTCTCCCCCATCTGTCTCCCCATCCGTCTCCCCCATCTCTCTCCCCATCTCCCCATATTATCTCCCAAAAATATCATTATACCTCCATTATGTCTCTTTTTTATCCACATTTTATCTCTGATTAATCTCCATGTTATCCCTGTATTATCCTCATTTATCTCCAGTTTAGATATATTTTATCCCCACTTTAGCTCCACTTTATCCCCATTTTATCCCCATTTAACCACACTTTATTCCCATTTTAGCCCCACTTCAGCTCCATTTTAGCCCCATTTTAGCTCCACTTTATCTCCATTTTAGCTCCATTTTCCCTCCATTTTATTCCCATTTTATCTCCACTTTATCCCCACTAT
Source organism: Lissotriton helveticus (assembly GCF_964261635.1). Taxonomy (NCBI): domain Eukaryota; kingdom Metazoa; phylum Chordata; class Amphibia; order Caudata; family Salamandridae; genus Lissotriton; species Lissotriton helveticus. The sequence continues at coordinate 421,950,041 of NC_136072.1, forward strand.
AGCCCCATTTTGTCGCCGTTTTAACCCCACTTTATACCAATTTTAGCTCCACTTTAGCCCCATTTGATCTCCATTTTATCCCCATTTTATCTCCACTTTATCCCCATTTTAGCTCCACTTTAGCTCGATTTTATCCTCATTTTTTCCTCCATTTTATCTCCATTTTATCCCCAATTTATCTCCAGTTTATCTCCATTATATCTCTACTTTATTTACATTAAATCTCCGTCCCTTACCATCCAATCTCCATCTCTGCATCCCATCTCCATCTCCCCATCCTATCTCCAACTCCCCATCTCCATCTCCATCCCATCTCCATCTCCCCATCTCTTCTCCATCTCCCCATCTCCATCTCCATCCCATCTCCATAAAATGAGCATGATCATAGTCATTTTCCTGCTTCTAGGGAGCCAAAACTCAAGATTTGGCACATGGGTAAAAGTGACTCAAAATTACCCAAATGCTCACTTTGAGGGCTTAAAAGATGTTGATTCACTGCAGGAAGTGATATAAGCACCATAGAGTTAATTCATGTTCATGCGAGAAGGTCTGATTTTTCATGCAAAAGGATCGATGACCCGTGACCTGAGGAAATTGATCTGAGAGGAACAAAATGCTCCGTTTTGAAAATTTCCATCTTTCAACTAACTTTGACTTTCAGATGTGGATCATCGCTTTTGGAGATAAAATTACCATATTTATAGTCATTTTCATGCTTCTAGGGAGCCAAAACTCAAGATTTGGCGTAAGCGTAAAGTGACTTAAAATGACCCAAATCCGCACTTTGAGTGCTTAAAACATGTTTATTCACTGAGGGAAGTGATATAAACACCATTTAGATGTAATTCATGTTCATGCGAGAAGGTCCGATTTTTCATGCAAAACAATCGATGACCCGCGACCTGAGGAAATTGCTCTGAGATGACCAAAATGGTCCGTTTTGAAAATGTCCATCTTTCAACTAATTTTGACTTTCAGATGTGGATGATCACTTTTGGAGCTAAAATGAGCATGTTTAAAGTCATTTTCAAGCTTCTAGGGAGCCAAAACTCAAGATTTGGTTCAAGGGTAAAAGTGACTTCAAATGACTCAAATGCTCACTTTGAAGGCTTAAAATGTGTTTATTCTCTGCCGGAAGTGATATAATCACCATTTAGAGGTAATTCTTGTTCATGCAAGAAGGTCCAAATTTTCATGCAAAATAATCGATGACCCGCAACCTGAGGAAATTGCTCTGAGAGGACCAAAATTGTCAGTTACGAAAATGTCAATCTTTCAACTAATTTTAACTTTCAGATGTGGATCATCACTTTTGGAGCTAAAATGACCATATTTATAGTCATTTTCATGCTTCTAGGGAGCCAAAACTCAAGGTTTGGCTCATGGGTAAAAGTGACTTAAAATGACCCAACTGCGGACTTTGAGGGCTTAAAACATGTTTATTCACTGTGGGAAGTGATTTAAACACCATTTAGTGGTAATTCATGTTCATGCAAGAAGGTCAGATTTTTCATGCAAAACGACCAATGACCTTGGACCTGAGGAAATTGCTCTGAGATGACCAAAATGGTCTGTTTTGATAATTTCCATTTTAAACAAATTTTGACTTTCAGATGTGGATCATCACTTTTGGAGCTAAAATGAGCAGGTTTATAGTAATTTTCAAGCTTCTAGGGAGCCAAAACTCAAGATTTGGCACAAGGGTAAAAGTGACTTAAAATGACCCAACTGCGCACTTTGAGGGCTTAAAACATGTTTATTTACTGCGGGAAGTGATATAATCAACATTTAACCCCTTCGATGCTCATGACGGAACGGTTCCGTCATGAGTGTCAGTTTTCCTGTGCTCATGACGGAACCGTTCCGTCATGAGTCCGTTGGCTCATTAGAACGTTCAGCACACCGCACGAATCTGCGCCGCGCTGATGAAGTTAAAGGTAATTCATGTTCATGCAAGAAGGTCTGAATTTTCATGCAAAACCATCGATGACCAGCGACCTGAGGAAATTGCTCAGAGAGGACCAAAATGGTCCGTTTTGACAATTTCCAACTTTCAACTAATTTTGACTTTCAGATGTGGATCATCCCTTTTGGAACTAAAATGACCATATTTATAGTCATTTCCATGCTTCTAGGGAGCCAAAACTCAAGATTTGGCGCATGGGTAAAAGTGAATTAAAATGACCCACAGGCTCACTTTGTGTGCTTAAAACGTGTTTATTCACTGTAGGAAGTGATATCAACACCATTTAGAGGTAATTCATGTTTCCAACTCCCCATCTGTCCCCCCATATCCAGCCTCTCCCCATCACCCTCTCCCCATCGGTCTCTCCCTCATCTCCCTCTCCCTCATCATCTCTCCCCCATCTGTCTCCCCCATCTCCACCGTCTCCCCATCAGTCTCTCCCTCATCTTGCTCTCCCTCATCCCCCATCTCCTTCATCCCTTGTCCCTCCTCATCTGGCTCCACCATCTCCACCCTGTCCCCATCTCCCTCTCTATCCTCTCTCCACCTGTCTCTAACCTCATCTCCCTCATCCCAAGTCCTTCTCCGATCTATCTCCCCAATCTGGTCATCGGTCTCCCCCATCTGTCTCCCCATCCGTCTCCCCCATCTCTCTCCCCATCTCCCCATATTATCTCCCAAAAATATCATCATTATACCTCCATTATGTCTCTTTTTTATCCACATTTTATCTCTGATTAATCTCCATGTTATCCCTGTATTATCCTCATTTATCTCCACTTTAGATATATTTTATCCCCACTTTAGCTCCACTTTATCCCCATTTTATCCCCATTTAACCACACTTTATTCCCATTTTAGCCCCACTTCAGCTCCATTTTAGCCCCATTTTAGCTCCACTTTAGCTCCATTTTAGCTCCATTTTCCCTCCATTTCATCCCCATTTTATCTCCACTTTATCCCCACTATAGCCCCATTTGATCTCCATTTTATCCCCATTTTATCTCCACTTTATTCCCATTTTAGCTCCACTTTAGCTCGATTTTATCCTCATTTTTTCCTCCATTTTATCTCCATTTTATCCCCAATTTATCTCCAGTTTATCTCCATTATATCTCTACTTTATTTACATTAAATCTCCGTCCCTTACCATCCAATCTCCATCTCTGCATCCCATCTCCATCTCCCCATCCTATCTCCAACTCCCCATCTCCATCTCCATCCCATCTCCATCTCCCCATCTCTTCTCCATCTCCCCATCTCCATCTCCATCCCATCTCCATAAAATGAGCATGATCATAGTCATTTTCCTGCTTCTAGGGAGCCAAAACTCAAGATTTGGCACATGGGTAAAAGTGACTCAAAATTACCCAAATGCTCACTTTGAGGGCTTAAAAGATGTTGATTCACTGCAGGAAGTGATATAAACACCATAGAGTTAATTCATGTTCATGCGAGAAGGTCTGATTTTTCATGCAAAAGGATCGATGACCCGTGACCTGAGGAAATTGATCTGAGAGGAACAAAATGCTCCGTTTTGAAAATTTCCATCTTTCAACTAACTTTGACTTTCAGATGTGGATCATCGCTTTTGGAGATAAAATTACCATATTTATAGTCATTTTCATGCTTCTAGGGAGCCAAAACTCAAGATTTGGCGTAAGCGTAAAGTGACTTAAAATGACCCAAATCCGCACTTTGAGTGCTTAAAACATGTTTATTCACTGAGGGAAGTGATATAAACACCATTTAGATGTAATTCATGTTCATGCGAGAAGGTCCGATTTTTCATGCAAAACAATCGATGACCCGCGACCTGAGGAAATTGCTCTGAGATGACCAAAATGGTCCGTTTTGAAAATGTCCATCTTTCAACTAATTTTGACTTTCAGATGTGGATGATCACTTTTGGAGCTAAAATGAGCATGTTTAAAGTCATTTTCAAGCTTCTAGGGAGCCAAAACTCAAGATTTGGTTCAAGGGTAAAAGTGACTTCAAATGACTCAAATGCTCACTTTGAAGGCTTAAAATGTGTTTATTCTCTGCCGGAAGTGATATAATCACCATTTAGAGGTAATTCTTGTTCATGCAAGAAGGTCCAAATTTTCATGCAAAATAATCGATGACCCGCAACCTGAGGAAATTGCTCTGAGAGGACCAAAATTGTCAGTTACGAAAATGTCAATCTTTCAACTAATTTTAACTTTCAGATGTGGATCATCACTTTTGGAGCTAAAATGACCATATTTATAGTCATTTTCATGCTTCTAGGGAGCCAAAACTCAAGGTTTGGCTCATGGGTAAAAGTGACTTAAAATGACCCAACTGCGCACTTTGAGGGCTTAAAACATGTTTATTCACTGTGGGAAGTGATTTAAACACCATTTAGTGGTAATTCATGTTCATGCAAGAAGGTCAGATTTTTCATGCAAAACGACCAATGACCTTGGACCTGAGGAAATTGCTCTGAGATGACCAAAATGGTCTGTTTTGATAATTTCCATTTTAAACTAATTTTGACTTTCAGATGTGGATCATCACTTTTGGAGCTAAAATGAGCAGGTTTATAGTAATTTTCAAGCTTCTAGGGAGCCAAAACTCAAGATTTGGCACAAGGGTAAAAGTGACTTAAAATGACCCAACTGCGCACTTTGAGGGCTTAAAACATGTTTATTTACTGCGGGAAGTGATATAATCAACATTTAACCCCTTCGATGCTCATGACGGAACGGTTCCGTCATGAGTGTCGGTTTTCCTGTGCTCATGACGGAACCGTTCCGTCATGAGTCCGTTGGCTCATTAGAACGTTCAGCACACCGCACGAATCTGCGCCGCGCTGATGAAGTTAAAGGTAATTCATGTTCATGCAAGAAGGTCTGAATTTTCATGCAAAACCATCGATGACCAGCGACCTGAGGAAATTGCTCTGAGAGGACCAAAATGGTCCGTTTTGACAATTTCCAACTTTCAACTAATTTTGACTTTCAGATGTGGATCATCCCTTTTGGAACTAAAATGACCATATTTATAGTCATTTCCATGCTTCTAGGGAGCCAAAACTCAAGATTTGGCGCATGGGTAAAAGTGAATTAAAATGACCCACAGGCTCACTTTGTGTGCTTAAAACGTGTTTATTCACTGTAGGAAGTGATATCAACACCATTTAGAGGTAATTCATGTTTCCAACTCCCCATCTGTCCCCCCCATATCCAGCCTCTCCCCATCACCCTCTCCCCATCGGTCTCTCCCTCATCTCCCTCTCCCTCATCATCTCTCCCCCATCTGTCTCCCCCATCTCCACCGTCTCCCCATCAGTCTCTCCCTCATCTTGCTCTCCCTCATCCCCCATCTCCCTCATCCCTTGTCCCTCCTCATCTGGCTCCACCATCTCCACCCTGTCCCCATCTCCCTCTCTATCCTCTCTCCACCTGTCTCTAACCTCATCTCCCTCATCCCAAGTCCTTCTCCGATCTGTCTCCCCAATCTGGTCATCGGTCTCCCCCATCTGTCTCCCCATCCGTCTCCCCCATCTCTCTCCCCATCTCCCCATATTATCTCCCCATAATATCATCATTATACCTCCATTATATCTCTTTTTTATCCACATTTTATCTCTGATTAATCTCCATGTTATCCCTGTATTATCCTCATTTTTCTCCACTTTAGATATATTTTATCCCCGCTTTATCTCCACTTTATCCCCATTTTATCCCCATTTAACCGCACTTTATTCCCATTTTAGCCCCACTTCAGCTCCATTTTAGCCCCATTTTAGCTCCACTTTATCTCCATTTTAGCTCCATTTTCCCTCCATTTTATCCCCATTTTATCTCCACTTTATCCCCACTATAGCCCCATTTTGTCACCGTTTTAACCCCACTTTATACCAATTTTAGCTCCACTTTAGCCCCATTTGATCTCCATTTTATCCCCATTTTATCTCCACTTTATCCCCATTTTAGCTCCACTTTAGCTCGATTTTATCCTCATTTTTTTCTCCATTTTATCTCCATTTTATCCCCAATTTATCTCCAGTTTATCTCCATTATATCTCTACTTTATTTACATTAAATCTCCGTCCCTTACCATCCAATCTCCATCTCTGCATCCCATCTCCATCTCCCCATCCTATCTCCAACTCCCCATCTCCATCTCCATCCCATCTCCATCTCCCCATCTCTTCTCCATCTCCCCATCTCCATCTCCATCCCATCTCCATAAAATGAGCATGATCATAGTCATTTTCCTGCTTCTAGGGAGCCAAAACTCAAGATTTGGCACATGGGTAAAAGTGACTCAAAATTACCCAAATGCTCACTTTGAGGGCTTAAAAGATGTTGATTCACTGCAGGAAGTGATATAAACACCATAGAGTTAATTCATGTTCATGCGAGAAGGTCTGATTTTTCATGCAAAAGGATCGATGACCCGTGACCAGAGGAAATTGATCTGAGAGGAACAAAATGCTCCGTTTTGAAAATTTCCATCTTTCAACTAACTTTGACTTTCAGATGTGGATCATCGCTTTTGGAGATAAAATTACCATATTTATAGTCATTTTCATGCTTCTAGGGAGCCAAAACTCAAGATTTGGCGTAAGCGTAAAGTGACTTAAAATGACCCAAATCCGCACTTTGAGTGCTTAAAACATGTTTATTCACTGAGGGAAGTGATTTAAACACCATTTAGATGGAATTCATGTTCATGCGAGAAGGTCCGATTTTTCATGCAAAACAATCGATGACCCGCGACCTGAGGAAATTGCTCTGAGATGACCAAAATGGTCCGTTTTGAAAATGTCCATCTTTCAACTAATTTTGACTTTCAGATGTGGATGATCACTTTTGGAGCTAAAATGAGCATGTTTAAAGTCATTTTCAAGCTTCTAGGGAGCCAAAACTCAAGATTTGGTTCAAGGGTAAAAGTGACTTCAAATGACTCAAATGCTCACTTTGAAGGCTTAAAATGTGTTTATTCTCTGCGGGAAGTGATATAATCACCATTTAGAGGTAATTCTTGTTCATGCAAGAAGGTCCAAATTTTCATGCAAAATAATCGATGACCCGCAACCTGAGGAAATTGCTCTGAGAGGACCAAAATGGTCAGTTACGAAAATGTCAATCTTTCAACTAATTTTAACTTTCAGATGTGGATCATCACTTTTGGAGCTAAAATGACCATATTTATAGTCATTTTCATGCTTCTAGGGAGCCAAAACTCAAGGTTTGGCTCATGGGTAAAAGTGACTTAAAATGACCCAACTGCGCACTTTGAGGGCTTAAAACATTTTTATTCACTGTGGGAAGTGATTTAAACACCATTTAGTGGTAATTCATGTTCATGCAAGAAGGTCAGATTTTTCATGCAAAACAACCAATGACCTTGGACCTGAGGAAATTGCTCTGAGATGACCAAAATGGTCTGTTTTGATAATTTCCATTTTAAACTAATTTTGACTTTCAGATGTGGATCATCACTTTTGGAGCTAAAATGAGCAGGTTTATAGTAATTTTCAAGCTTCTAGGGAGCCAAAACTCAAGATTTGGCACAAGGGTAAAAGTGACTTAAAATGACCCAACTGCGCACTTTGAGGGCTTAAAACATGTTTATTTACTGCGGGAAGTGATATAATCAACATTTAACCCCTTCGATGCTCATGACGGAACGGTTCCGTCATGAGTGTCGGTTTTCCTGTGCTCATGACGGAACCGTCCGTCATGAGTCCGTTGGCTCATTAGAACGTTCAGCACACCGCACGAATCTGCGCCGCGCTGATGAGGTTAAAGGTAATTCATGTTCATGCAAGAAGGTCTGAATTTTCATGCAAAACCATCGATGACCAGCGACCTGAGGAAATTGCTCTGAGAGGACCAAAATGGTCCGTTTTGACAATTTCCAACTTTCAACTAATTTTGACTTTCAGATGTGGATCATCCCTTTTGGAACTTAAATGACCATATTTGTAGTCATTTCCATGCTTCTAGGGAGCCAAAACTCAAGATTTGGCGCATGGGTAAAAGTGAATTAAAATGACCCACAGGCTCACTTTGTGTGCTTAAAACATGTTTATTCACTGTAGGAAGTGATATCAACACCATTTAGAGGTAATTCATGTTTCCAACACCCCATCTGTCCCCCCCATATCCAGCCTCTCCCCATCACCCTCTCCCCATCGGTCTCTCCCTCATCTCCCTCTCCCTCATCATCTCTCCCCCATCTGTCTCCCCCATCTCCACCGTCTCCCCATCAGTCTCTCCCTCATCTTGCTCTCCCTCATCCCCCATCTCCCTCATCCCTTGTCCCTCCTCATCTGGCTCCACCATCTCCACCCTGTCCCCATCTCCCTCTCTATCCTCTCTCCACCTGTCTCTAACCTCATCTCCCTCATCCCAAGTCCTTCTCCGATCTGTCTCCCCAATCTGGTCATCGGTCTCCCCCATCTGTCTCCCCATCCGTCTCCCCCATCTCTCTCCCCATCTCCCCATATTATCTCCCCATAATATCATCATTATACCTCCATTATATCTCTTTTTTATCCACATTTTATCTCTGCTTAATCTCCATGTTATCCCTGTATTATCCCCATTTATCTCCACTTTAGATATATTTTATCCCCACTTTATCTTCACTTTATCCCTATTTTATCCCCATTTAACCGCACTTTATCCCCATTTTAGCTCCACTTCAGCTCCATTTTATCTCCATTTTATCCCCATTTTATCTCCACTTTTCCACCATTTTAGCTCCATTTTATCCCCATTTCCCCTCCATTTATCTCCATTTTACCCCAAATTTATCTCCATTTTATCCCCATTTTATCTCCACTTTATCCACACTATGGCCCTATTTTATCCCCATTTTAACACCACTTTATCCCAATTTTAGCTCCACTTTAGCCCCATTTTATCTCCATTTTATCCCCATTTTATCTCCATTTTATCCCCTATTTATCTCCAGTTTATCTCCATTATCTCTCTACTTTATTTACATTAAATCTCCGTCCCTTACCATCCAATATCCATCTCTGCATCCGATCTCCATCTCCCCATCCTATCTCCAACTCCCCATCTCCATCTCCATCCCATCTCCATCTCCCCATCTCTTCTCCATCTCCACATCTCCATCTCCATCCCGTCTCCATAAAATGAGCATGATCATAGTCATTTTCCTGCTTCTAGGGAGCCAAAACTCAAGATCTGGCGCAAGGGTAAAAGTGACTTAAAATGACCCAAATCCGCACTTTGAGTGCTTAAAACATGTTTATTCATTGAGGGAAGTGATATAAACACCATTTAGATGTAATTCATGTTCATGCGAGAAGATCCGATTTTTCATGCAAAACGATCGATGACCCGCGACCTGAGGAAATTGCTCTGAGATGACCAAAATGGTCCGTTTTGAAAATGTCCATCTTTCAACTAGTTTTGACTTTCAGAGGTGGATGATCACTTTTGGAGCTAAAATGAGCATGTTTAAAGTCATTTTCAAGCTTCTAGGGAGCCAAAACTCAAGATTTGGTTCAAGGGTAAAAGTGACTTAAAATGACTCAAATGCTCACTTTGAAGGCTTAAAATGTGTTTATTCACTGCGGGAAGTGATATAATCACCATATAGAGGTAATTCTTGTTCATGCAAGAAGGTCCGAATTTTCATGCAAAATAATCGATGACCCGCGACCTGAGGAAATTGCTCTGAGAGGACCAAAATGGTCCGTTTCGAAAATGTCAATCTTTCAACTAATTTTAACTTTCAGATGTGGATCATCACTTTTGGAGCTAAAATGACCATATTTATAGTCATTTTCATGCTTCTAGGGAGCCAAAACTCAAGGTTTGGCTCATGGGTAAAAGTGACTTAAAATGACCCAACTGCGCACTTTGAGGGCTTAAAACATGTTTATTCACTGTGGGAAGTGATTTAACCCCTTCCATGCGTCGGACGGCCGCCGGCTGTCCGACGTCACGGTGGGCGTGTGCGGAGGACGGCCAGGGGCCGTCCGAACCACGCCCACGCCGTAAATCACCCGCACCGCGGCGGAATTTTTGCCGCGGTCAAGGGGTTAAACACCATTTAGTGGTAATTCATGGTCATGCAAGAAGGTCCGATTTTTCATGCAAAACGACCAATGACCTTGGACCTGAGGAAATTTCTCTGAGATGACCAAAATGGTCCGTTTTGATAATTTCCATTTTAAACTAATTTTGACTTTCAGATGTGGATCATCACTTTTGGAGCTAACATGAGCAGGTTTATAGTAATTTCCAAGATTCTAGGGAGCCAAAACTCAAGATTTGGCACAAAGGTAAAAGTGACTTAAAATGTCCCAACTGCGCACTTTGAGGGCTTAAAACATGTTGATTTACTAATGGGAAGTGATATAATCAACATTTAACCCCTTCAATGCTCATGACGGAACGGTTCCGTCATGAGCGTCGGTTGGCCTGTGCTCATGACGGAACCGTTCCGTCATGAGTCCGTTGGCTCATTAGAACGTTCAGCACAGCGAACGAATCTGCGCCGCGCTGATGAGGTTAAAGGTAATTCATGTTCATGCAAGAAGGTCTGAATTTTCATGCAAAACCATCGATGACCAGCGACCTGAGGAAATTGCTCTGAGAGGACCAAAATGGTCCGTTTTGACAATTTCCAACTTTCAACTAATTTTGACTTTCGATGTGGATCATCCCTTTTGGAACTAAAATGTTCATATTTATAGTCATTTCCATGCTTCTAGGGAGCCAAAACTCAAGATTTGGCGCATGGGTAAAAGTGAATTAAAATGACCCACATGCTCACTTTGTGTGCTTAAAACGTGTTTATTCACTGCAGGAAGTGATATCAACACCATTTAGAGGTAATTCATGTTTCCAACTCCCCATCTGTCTCCCCCATATCCAGCCTCTCCCCATCACCCTCTCCCCATCGGTCTCTCCCTCATCTCCCTCTCCCTCATCATCTCTCCCCCATCTGTCTCCCCCATCTCCACCGTCTCCCCATCAGTCTCTCCCTCATCTTGCTCTCCCTCATCCCCATCTCCTTCATCCCTTGTCCCTCCTCATCTGGCTCCACCATCTCCACCCTGTCCCCGTCTCCCTCTCTATCCTCTCTCCACCTGTCTCTAACCTCATCTCCCTCATCCCAAGTCCTTCTCCGATCTGTCTCCCCAATCTGGTCATCGGTCTCCCCATCTGTCTCCCCATCCGTCTCCCCATCTCTCTCCCCATCTCCCCATATTATCTCCCAAAAATATCATCATTATACCTCCATTATGTCTCTTTTTTATCCACATTTTATCTCTGATTAATCTCCATGTTATCCCTGTATTATCCTCATTTATCTCCACTTTAGATATATTTTATCCCCACTTTATCTCCACTTTATCCCCATTTTATCCCCATTTAACCACACTTTATTCCCATTTTAGCCCCACTTCAGCTCCATTTTAGCCCCACTTTAGCTCCACTTTATCTCCATTTTAGCTCCATTTTCCCTCCATTTTATCCCCATTGTATCTCCACTTTATCCCCACTATAGCCCCATTTTGTCACCGTTTTAACCCCACTTTATACCAATTTTAGCTCCACTTTAGCCCCATTTGATCTCCATTTTATCCCCATTTTATCTCCACTTTATCCCCATTTGATCTCCACTTTAGCTCGATTTTATCCTCCATTTTATCCCCAATTTATCTCCAGTTTATCTCCATTATATCTCTACTTTATTTACATTAAATCTCCGTCCCTTACCATCCAATCTCCATCTCTGCATCCCATCTCCATCTCCCCATCCTATCTCCAACTCCCCATCTCCATCTCCATCCCATCTCCAACTCCCCATCTCTTCTCCATCTCCCCATCTCCATCTCCATCCCATCTCCATAAAATGAGCATGATCATAGTCATTTTCCTGCTTCTAGGGAGCCAAAACTCAAGATTTGGCACATGGGTAAAAGTGACTCAAAATTACCCAAATGCTCACTTTGAGGGCTTAAAAGATGTTGATTCACTGCAGGAAGTGATATAAACACCATAGAGTTAATTCATGTTCATGCAAGAAGGTCAGATTTTTCATGCAAAACGACCAATGACCTTGGACCTGAGGAAATTGCTCTGAGATGACCAAAATGGTCTGTTTTGATAATTTCCATTTTAAACTAATTTTGACTTTCAGATGTGGATCATCACTTTTGGAGCTAAAATGAGCAGGTTTATAGTAATTTTCAAGCTTCTAGGAGCCAAAACTCAAGATTTGGCACAAGGGTAAAAGTGACTTAAAATGACCCAACTGCGCTCTTTGAGGGCTTAAAACATGTTTATTTACTGCGGGAAGTGATATAATCAACATTTAACCCCTTCGATGCTCATGACGGAACGGTTCCGTCATGAGTGTCGGTTTTCCTGTGCTCATGACGGAACCGTTCCGTCATGAGTCCGTTGGCTCATTAGAACGTTCAGCACACCGCACGAATCTGCGCCGCGCTGATGAGGTTAAAGGTAATTCATGTTCATGCAAGAAGGTCTGAATTTTCATGCAAAACCATCGATGACCAGCGACCTGAGGAAATTGCTCTGAGAGGACCAAAATGGTCCGTTTTGACAATTTCCAACTTTCAACTAATTTTGACTTTCAGATGTGGATCATCCCTTTTGGAACTAAAATTACCATATTTATAGTCATTTCCATGCTTCTAGGGAGCCAAAACTCAAGATTTGGCGCATGGGTAAAAGTGAATTAAAATGACCCACAGGCTCACTTTGTGTGCTTAAAACGTGTTTATTCACTGTAGGAAGTGATATCAACACCATTTAGAGGTAATTCATGTTTCCAACTCCCCATCTGTCCCCCCATATCCAGCCTCTCCCCATCACCCTCTCCCCATCGGTCTCTCCCTCTTCTCCCTCTCCCTCATCATCTCTCCCCCATCTGTCTCCCCCATCTCCACCGTCTCCCCATCAGTCTCTCCCTCATCTTGCTCTCCCTCATCCCCCATCTCACTCATCCCTTGTCCCTCCCTCATCTGGCTCCACCATCTCCACCCTGTCCCCATCTCCCTCTCTATCCTCTCTCCACCTGTCTCTAACCTCATCTGCCTCATCCCAAGTCCTTCTCCGATCTGTCTCCCCAATCTGGTCATCGGTCTCCCCCATCTGTCTCCCCATCCGTCTCCCCCATCTCTCTCCCCATCTCCCCATATTATCTCCCCATAATATCATCATTATACCTCCATTATATCTCTTTTTTATCCACATTTTATCTCTGCTTAATCTCCATGTTATCCCTGTATTTTCCCCATTTATCTCCACTTTAGATATATTTTATCCCCACTTTATCTTCACTTTATCCCTATTTTATCCCCATTTAACCACACTTTATCCCCATTTTAGCTCCACTTCAGCTCCATTTTATCTCCATTTTATCCCCATTTTATCTCCACTTTTCCTCCATTTTAGCTCCATTTTATCCCCATTTCCCCTCCATTTATCTCCATTTTACCCCAAATTTATCTCCATTTTATCCCCATTTTATCTCCACTTTATCCACACTATGGCCCTATTTTATCCCCATTTTAACCCCACGTTATCCCAATTTTAGCTCCACTTTAGCCCCATTTTATCTCCATTTTATCTCCATTTTATCTCCATTTATCCCCAATTTATCTCCAGTTTATCTCCATTATCTCTCTACTTTATTTACATTAAATCTCCGTCCCTTACCATCCAATCTCCATCTCTGCATCCGATCTCCATCTCCCCATCCTATCTCCAACTCCCCATCTCCATCTCCATCCCATCTCCATCTCCCCATCTCTTCTCCATCTCCACATCTCCATCTCCATCCCGTCTCCATAAAATGAGCATGATCATAGTAATTTTCCTGCTTCTAGGGAGCCAAAACTCAAGATTTGGCACATGGGTAAAAGTGACTCAAAATTACCCAAATGCTCACTTTGAGGGCTTAAAAGATGTTTATTCACTGCAGGAAGTGATATAAACACCATAGAGGTAATTCATGTTCATGCGAGAACGTCCGATTTTTCATGCAAAAGGATCGATGATCCGTGACCTGAGGAAATTCCTCTGAGAGGAACAAAATGGTCCGTTTTGAAACTTTCAATCTTTCAACTAACTTTGACTTTCAGATGTGGATCATCGCTTTTGAGATAAAATTACCATATTTATAGTAATTTTCATGCTTCTAGGGAGCCAAAACTCAAGATCTGGCGCAAGGGTAAAAGTGACTTAAAATGACCCAAATCCGCACTTTGAGTGCTTAAAACATGTTTATTCACTGAGGGAAGTGATATAAACACCATTTAGATGTAATTCATGTTCATGCGAGAAGGTCCGAATTTTCATGCAAAATAATCGATGACCCACGACCTGAGGAAATTGCTCTGAGAGGACCAAAATGGTCCGTTTTGAAAATGTCCATCTTTCAACTAGTTTTGACTTTCAGAGGTGGATGATCACTTTTGGAGCTAAAATGAGCATGTTTAAAGTCATTTTTAAGCTTCTAGGGAGCCAAAACTCAAGATTTGGTTCAAGGGTAAAAGTGACTTAAAATGACTCAAATGCTCACGTTGAAGGCTTAAAATGTGTTTATTCACTGCGGGAAGTGATATAATCACCATTTAGAGGTAATTCTTGTTCATGCAAGAAGGTCCGAATTTTCATGCAAAATAATCGATGACCCGCGACCTGAGGAAATTGCTCTGAGAGGACCAAAATGGTCCGTTTCGAAAATGTCAATCTTTCAACTAATTTTAACTTTCAGATGTGGATCATCACTTTTGGAGCTAAAATGACCATATTTATAGTCATTTTCATGCTTCTAGGGAGCCAAAACTCAAGGTTTGGCTCATGGGTAAAAGTGACTTAAAATGACCCAACTGCGCACTTTGAGGGCTTAAAACATGTTTATTCACTGTGGGAAGTGATTTAACCCCTTCCATGCGTCGGACGGCCGCCGGCTGTCCGACGTCACGGTGGGCGTGTGCGGAGGACGGCCAGGGGCCGTCCGAACCACGCCCACGCCGTAAATCACCCGCACCGCGGCGGAATTTTTGCCGCGGTCAAGGGGTTAAACACCATTTAGTGGTAATTCATGGTCATGCAAGAAGGTCCGATTTTTCATGCAAAACGACCAATGACCTTGGACCTGAGGAAATTGCTCTGAGATGACCAAAATGGTCCGTTTTGATAATTTCCATTTTAAACTAATTTTGACTTTCAGATGTGGATCATCACTTTTGGAGCTAACATGAGCAGGTTTATAGTAATTTCCAAGATTCTAGGGAGCCAAAACTCAAGATGTGGCACAAAGGTAAAAGTGACTTAAAATGTCCCAACTGCGCACTTTGAGGGCTTAAAACATGTTGATTTACTAATGGGAAGTGATATAATCAACATTTAACCCCTTCAATGCTCATGACGGAACGGTTCCGTCATGAGCGTCGGTTGGCCTGTGCTCATGACGGAACCGTTCCGTCATGAGTCCGTGGCTCATTAGAACGTTCAGCACAGCGAACGAATCTGCGCCGCGCTGATGAGGTTAAAGGTAATTCATGTTCATGCAAGAAGGTCTGAATTTTCATGCAAAACCATCGATGACCAGCGACCTGAGGAAATTGCTCTGAGAGGACCAAATGGTCCGTTTTGACAATTTCCAACTTTCAACTAATTTTGACTTTCGATGTGGATCATCCCTTTTGGAACTAAATGTTCATATTTATAGTCATTTCCATGCTTCTAGGGAGCCAAAACTCAAGATTTGGCGCATGGGTAAAAGTGAATTAAAATGACCCACATGCTCACTTTGTGTGCTTAAAACGTGTTTATTCACTGCAGGAAGTGATATCAACACCATTTAGAGGTAATTCATGTTTCCAACTCCCCATCTGTCTCCCCCATATCCAGCCTCTCCCCATCACCCTCTCCCCATCGGTCTCTCCCTCATCTCCCTCTCCCTCATCATCTCTCCCCCATCTGTCTCCCCCATCTCCACCGTCTCCCCATCAGTCCCTCCCTCATCTTGCTCTCCCTCATCCCCCATCTCCTTCATCCCTTGTCCCTCCTCATCTGGCTCCACCATCTCCACCCTGTCCCCATCTCCCTCTCTATCCTCTCTCCACCTGTCTCTAACCTCATCTCCCTCATCCCAAGTCCTTCTCCGATCTGTCTCCCCAATCTGGTCATCGGTCTCCCCATCTGTCTCCCCCATCCGTCTCCCCCATCTCTCTCCCCATCTCCCCATATTATCTCCCAAAAATATCATCATTATACCTCCATTATGTCTCTTTTTTATCCACATTTTATCTCTGATTAATCTCCATGTTATCCCTGTATTATCCTCATTTATCTCCACTTTAGATATATTTTATCCCCACTTTATCTCCACTTTATCCCCATTTTATC
This sequence comes from Lissotriton helveticus, assembly GCF_964261635.1. Lineage (NCBI taxonomy): Eukaryota > Metazoa > Chordata > Amphibia > Caudata > Salamandridae > Lissotriton > Lissotriton helveticus. The sequence continues at coordinate 421,966,421 of NC_136072.1, forward strand.
CCCATTTAACCACACTTTATTCCCATTTTAGCCCCACTTCAGCTCCATTTTAGCCCCATTTTAGCTCCACTTTATCTCCATTTTAGCTCCATTTTCCCTCCATTTTATCCCCATTTTATCTCCACTTTATCCCCACTATAGCCCCATTTTGTCACCATTTTAACCCCACTTTATACCAATTTTAGCGCCACTTTAGCCCCATTTGATCTCCATTTTATCCCCATTTTATCTCCACTTTATCCCCATTTTAGCTCCACTTTAGCTCGATTTTATCCTCATTTTTTCCTCCATTTTATCTCCATTTTATCCCCAATTTATCTCCAGTTTATCTCCATTATATCTCTACTTTATTTACATTAAATCTCCGTCCCTTACCATCCAATCTCCATCTCTGCATCCCATCTCCATCTCCCCATCCTATCTCCAACTCCCCATCTCCATCTCCATCCCATCTCCATCTCCCCATCTCTTCTCCATCTCCCCATCTCCATCTCCATCCCATCTCCATAAAATGAGCATGATCATAGTCATTTTCCTGCTTCTAGGGAGCCAAAACTCAAGATTTGGCACATGGGTAAAAGTGACTCAAAATTACCCAAATGCTCACTTTGAGGCCTTAAAAGATGTTGATTCACTGCAGGAAGTGATATAAACACCATAGAGTTAATTCATGTTCATGCGAGAAGGTCTGATTTTTCATGCAAAAGGATCGATGACCCGTGACCTGAGGAAATTGATCTGAGAGGAACAAAATGCTCCGTTTTGAAAATTTCCATCTTTCAACTAACTTTGACTTTCAGATGTGGATCATCGCTTTTGGAGATAAAATTACCATATTTATAGTCATTTTCATGCTTCTAGGGAGCCAAAACTCAAGATTTGGCGTAAGCGTAAAGTGACTTAAAATGACCCAAATCCGCACTTTGAGTGCTTAAAACATGTTTATTCACTGAGGGAAGTGATATAAACACCATTTAGATGTAATTCATGTTCATGCGAGAAGGTCCGATTTTTCATGCAAAACAATCGATGACCCGCGACCTGAGGAAATTGCTCTGAGATGACCAAAATGGTCCGTTTTGAAAATGTCCATCTTTCAACTAATTTTGACTTTCAGATGTGGATGATCACTTTTGGAGCTAAAATGAGCATGTTTAAAGTCATTTTCAAGCTTCTAGGGAGCCAAAACTCAAGATTTGATTCAAGGGTAAAAGTGACTTCAAATGACTCAAATGCTCACTTTGAAGGCTTAAAATGTGTTTATTCTCTGCGGGAAGTGATATAATCACCATTTAGAGGTAATTCTTGTTCATGCAAGAAGGTCCAAATTTTCATGCAAAATAATCGATGACCCGCAACCTGAGGAAATTGCTCTGAGAGGACCAAAATTGTCAGTTACGAAAATGTCAATCTTTCAACTAATTTGAACTTTCAGATGTGGATCATCACTTTTGGAGCTAAAATGACCATATTTATAGTCATTTTCATGATTCTAGGGAGCCAAAACTCAAGGTTTGGCTCATGGGTAAAAGTGACTTAAAATGACCCAACTGCGCACTTTGAGGGCTTAAAACATGTTTATTCACTGTGGGAAGTGATTTAAACACCATTTAGTGGTAATTCATGTTCATGCAAGAAGGTCAGATTTTTCATGCAAAACGACCAATGACCTTGGACCTGAGGAAATTGCTCTGAGATGACCAAAATGGTCTGTTTTGATAATTTCCATTTTAAACTAATTTTGACTTTCAGATGTGGATCATCACTTTTGGAGCTAAAATGAGCAGGTTTATAGTAATTTTCAAGTTTCTAGGGAGCCAAAACTCAACATTTGGCACAAGGGTAAAAGTGACTTAAAATGACCCAACTGCGCACTTTGAGGGCTTAAAACATGTTTATTTACTGCGGGAAGTGATATAATCAACATTTAACCCCTTCGATGCTCATGACGGAACGGTTCCGTCATGAGTGTCGGTTTTCCTGTGCTCATGACGGAACCGTTCCGTCATGAGTCCGTTGGCTCATTAGAACGTTCAGCACACCGCACGAATCTGCGCCGCGCTGATGAAGTTAAAGGTAATTCATGTTCATGCAAGAAGGTCTGAATTTTCATGCAAAACCATCGATGACCAGCGACCTGAGGAAATTGCTCTGAGAGGACCAAAATGGTCCGTTTTGACAATTTCCAACTTTCAACTAATTTTGACTTTCAGATGTGGATCATCCCTTTTGGAACTAAAATGACCATATTTATAGTCATTTCCATGCTTCTAGGGAGCCAAAACTCAAGATTTGGCGCATGGGTAAAAGTGAATTAAAATGACCCACAGGCTCACTTTGTGTGCTTAAAACGTGTTTATTCACTGTAGGAAGTGATATCAACACCATTTAGAGGTAATTCATGTTTCCAACTCCCCATCTGTCCCCCCCATATCCAGCCTCTCCCCATCACCCTCTCCCCATCGGTCTCTCCCTCATCTCCCTCTCCCTCATCATCTCTCCCCATCTGTCTCCCCCATCTCCACCGTCTCCCCATCAGTCTCTCCCTCATCTTGCTCTCCCTCATCCCCCATCTCCCTCATCCCTTGTCCCTCCTCATCTGGCTCCACCATCTCCTCCCTGTCCCCATCTCCCTCTCTATCCTCTCTCCACCTGTCTCTAACCTCATCTCCCTCATCCCAAGTCCTTCTCCGATCTGTCTCCCCAATCTGGTCATCGGTCTCCCCCATCTGTCTCCCCATCCGTCTCCCCCATCTCTCTCCCCATCTCCCCATATTATCTCCCCATAATATCATCATTATACCTCCATTATATCTCTTTTTTTATCCACATTTTATCTCTGCTTAATCTCCATGTTATCCCTGTATTATCCCCATTTATCTCCACTTTAGATATATTTTATCCCCACTTTATCTTCACTTTATCCCTATTTTATCCCCATTTAACCGCACTTTATCCCCATTTTAGCTCCACTTCAGCTCCATTTTATCTCCATTTTATCCCCATTTTATCTCCACTTTTCCACCATTTTAGCTCCATTTTAGCTCCATTTTATCCCCATTTCCCCTCCATTTATCTCCATGTTACCCCAAATTTATCTCCATTTTATCCCCATTTTATCTCCACTTTATCCACACTATGGCCCTATTTTATCCCTATTTTAACCCCACTTTATCCCAATTTTAGCTCCACTTTAGCCCCATTGTATCTCCATTTTATCCCCATTTTATCTCCATTTTATCCCCAATTTATCTCCAGTTTATCTCCATTATCTCTCTACTTTATTTACATTAAATCTCCGTCCCTTACCATCCAATCTCCATCTCTGCATCCGATCTCCATCTCCCCATCCTATCTCCAACTCCCCATCTCCATCTCCATCCCATCTCCATCTCCCCATCTCTTCTCCATCTCCACATCTCCATCTCCATCCCGTCTCCATAAAATGAGCATGATCATAGTCATTTTCCTGCTTCTAGGGAGCCAAAACTCAAGATTTGGCACATGGGTAAAAGTGACTCAAAATTACCCAAATGCTCACTTTGAGGGCTTAAAAGATGTTTATTCACTGCAGGAAGTGATATAAACACCATAGAGGTAATTCATGTTCATGCGAGAACGTCCGATTTTTCATGCAAAAGGATCGATGATCCGTGACCTGAGGAAATTCCTCTGAGAGGAACAAAATGGTCCGTTTTGAAACTTTCAATCTTTCAACTAACTTTGACTTTCAGATGTGGATCATCGCTTTTGGAGATAAAATTACCATATTTATAGTAATTTTCATGCTTCTAGGGAGCCAAAACTCAAGATCTGGCGCAAGGGTAAAAGTGACTTTAAATGACCCAAATCCGCACTTTGAGTGCTTAAAACATGTTTATTCACTGAGGGAAGTGATATAAACACCATTTAGATGTAATTCATGTTCATGCGAGAAGGTCCGAATTTTCATGCAAAATAATCGATGACCCGCGACCTGAGGAAATTGCTCTGAGAGGACCAAAATGGTCCGTTTTGAAAATGTCCATCTTTCAACTAGTTTTGACTTTCAGAGGTGGATGATCACTTTTGGAGCTAAAATGAGCATGTTTAAAGTCATTTTCAAGCTTCTAGGGAGCCAAAACTCAAGATTTGGTTCAAGGGTAAAAGTGACTTAAAATGACTCAAATGCTCACTTTGAAGGCTTAAAATGTGTTTATTCACTGCGGGAAGTGATATAATCACCATTTAGAGGTAATTCTTGTTCATGCAAGAAGGTCCGAATTTTCATGCAAAATAATCGATGACCCGCGACCTGAGGAAATTGCTCTGAGAGGACCAAAATGGTCCGTTTCGAAAATGTCAATCTTTCAACTAATTTTAACTTTCAGATGTGGATCATCACTTTTGGAGCTAAAATGACCATATTTATAGTCATTTTCATGCTTCTAGGGAGCCAAAACTCAAGGTTTGGCTCATGGGTAAAAGTGACTTAAAATGACCCAACTGCGCACTTTGAGGGCTTAAAACATGTTTATTCACTGTGGGAAGTGATTTAACCCCTTCCATGCGTCGGACGGCCGCCGGCTGTCCGACGTCACGGTGGGCGTGTGCGGAGGACGGCCAGGGGCCGTCCGAACCACGCCCACGCCGTAAATCACCCGCACCGCGGCGGAATTTTTGCCGCGGTCAAGGGGTTAAACACCATTTAGTGGTAATTCATGGTCATGCAAGAAGGTCCGATTTTTCATGCAAAACGACCAATGACCTTGGACCTGAGGAAATTGCTCTGAGATGACCAAAATGGTCCGTTTTGATAATTTCCATTTTAAACTGATTTTGACTTTCAGATGTGGATCATCACTTTTGGAGCTAACATGAGCAGGTTTATAGTAATTTCCAAGATTCTAGGGAGCCAAAACTCAAGATTTGGCACAAAGGTAAAAGTGACTTAAAATGTCCCAACTGCGCACTTTGAGGGCTTAAAACATGTTGATTTACTAATGGGAAGTGATATAATCAACATTTAACCCCTTCAATGCTCATGACGGAACGGTTCCGTCATGAGCGTCGGTTGGCCTGTGCTCATGACGGAACCGTTCCGTCATGAGTCCGTTGGCTCATTAGAACGTTCAGCACACCGCACGAATCTGCGCCGCGCTGATGAAGTTAAAGGTAATTCATGTTCATGCAAGAAGGTCTGAATTTTCATGCAAAACCATCGATGACCAGCGACCTGAGGAAATTGCTCTGAGAGGACCAAAATGGTCCGTTTTGACAATTTCCAACTTTCAACTAATTTTGACTTTCAGATGTGGATCATCCCTTTTGGAACTAAAATGACCATATTTATAGTCATTTCCATGCTTCTAGGGAGCCAAAACTCAAGATTTGGCGCATGGGTAAAAGTGAATTAAAATGACCCACAGGCTCACTTTGTGTGCTTAAAACGTGTTTATTCACTGTAGGAAGTGATATCAACACCATTTAGAGGTAATTCATGTTTCCAACTCCCCATCTGTCCCCCCCATATCCAGCCTCTCCCCATCACCCTCTCCCCATCGGTCTCTCCCTCATCTCCCTCTCCCTCATCATCTCTCCCCATCTGTCTCCCCCATCTCCACCGTCTCCCCATCAGTCTCTCCCTCATCTTGCTCTCCCTCATCCCCCATCTCCCTCATCCCTTGTCCCTCCTCATCTGGCTCCACCATCTCCTCCCTGTCCCCATCTCCCTCTCTATCCTCTCTCCACCTGTCTCTAACCTCATCTCCCTCATCCCAAGTCCTTCTCCGATCTGTCTCCCCAATCTGGTCATCGGTCTCCCCCATCTGTCTCCCCATCCGTCTCCCCCATCTCTCTCCCCATCTCCCCATATTATCTCCCCATAATATCATCATTATACCTCCATTATATCTCTTTTTTTATCCACATCTTATCTCTGCTTAATCTCCATGTTATCCCTGTATTATCCCCATTTATCTCCACTTTAGATATATTTTATCCCCACTTTATCTTCACTTTATCCCTATTTTATCCCCATTTAACCGCACTTTATCCCCATTTTAGCTCCACTTCAGCTCCATTTTATCTCCATTTTATCCCCATTTTATCTCCACTTTTCCACCATTTTAGCTCCATTTTAGCTCCATTTTATCCCCATTTCCCCTCCATTTATCTCCATGTTACCCCAAATTTATCTCCATTTTATCCCCATTTTATCTCCACTTTATCCACACTATGGCCCTATTTTATCCCTATTTTAACCCCACTTTATCCCAATTTTAGCTCCACTTTAGCCCCATTGTATCTCCATTTTATCCCCATTTTATCTCCATTTTATCCCCAATTTATCTCCAGTTTATCTCCATTATCTCTCTACTTTATTTACATTAAATCTCCGTCCCTTACCATCCAATCTCCATCTCTGCATCCGATCTCCATCTCCCCATCCTATCTCCAACTCCCCATCTCCATCTCCATCCCATCTCCATCTCCCCATCTCTTCTCCATCTCCACATCTCCATCTCCATCCCGTCTCCATAAAATGAGCATGATCATAGTCATTTTCCTGCTTCTAGGGAGCCAAAACTCAAGATTTGGCACATGGGTAAAAGTGACTCAAAATTACCCAAATGCTCACTTTGAGGGCTTAAAAGATGTTTATTCACTGCAGGAAGTGATATAAACACCATAGAGGTAATTCATGTTCATGCGAGAACGTCCGATTTTTCATGCAAAAGGATCGATGATCCGTGACCTGAGGAAATTCCTCTGAGAGGAACAAAATGGTCCGTTTTGAAACTTTCAATCTTTCAACTAACTTTGACTTTCAGATGTGGATCATCGCTTTTGGAGATAAAATTACCATATTTATAGTAATTTTCATGCTTCTAGGGAGCCAAAACTCAAGATCTGGCGCAAGGGTAAAAGTGACTTTAAATGACCCAAATCCGCACTTTGAGTGCTTAAAACATGTTTATTCACTGAGGGAAGTGATATAAACACCATTTAGATGTAATTCATGTTCATGCGAGAAGGTCCGAATTTTCATGCAAAATAATCGATGACCCGCGACCTGAGGAAATTGCTCTGAGAGGACCAAAATGGTCCGTTTTGAAAATGTCCATCTTTCAACTAGTTTTGACTTTCAGAGGTGGATGATCACTTTTGGAGCTAAAATGAGCATGTTTAAAGTCATTTTCAAGCTTCTAGGGAGCCAAAACTCAAGATTTGGTTCAAGGGTAAAAGTGACTTAAAATGACTCAAATGCTCACTTTGAAGGCTTAAAATGTGTTTATTCACTGCGGGAAGTGATATAATCACCATTTAGAGGTAATTCTTGTTCATGCAAGAAGGTCCGAATTTTCATGCAAAATAATCGATGACCCGCGACCTGAGGAAATTGCTCTGAGAGGACCAAAATGGTCCGTTTCGAAAATGTCAATCTTTCAACTAATTTTAACTTTCAGATGTGGATCATCACTTTTGGAGCTAAAATGACCATATTTATAGTCATTTTCATGCTTCTAGGGAGCCAAAACTCAAGGTTTGGCTCATGGGTAAAAGTGACTTAAAATGACCCAACTGCGCACTTTGAGGGCTTAAAACATGTTTATTCACTGTGGGAAGTGATTTAACCCCTTCCATGCGTCGGACGGCCGCCGGCTGTCCGACGTCACGGTGGGCGTGTGCGGAGGACGGCCAGGGGCCGTCCGAACCACGCCCACGCCGTAAATCACCCGCACCGCGGCGGAATTTTTGCCGCGGTCAAGGGGTTAAACACCATTTAGTGGTAATTCATGGTCATGCAAGAAGGTCCGATTTTTCATGCAAAACGACCAATGACCTTGGACCTGAGGAAATTGCTCTGAGATGACCAAAATGGTCCGTTTTGATAATTTCCATTTTAAACTGATTTTGACTTTCAGATGTGGATCATCACTTTTGGAGCTAACATGAGCAGGTTTATAGTAATTTCCAAGATTCTAGGGAGCCAAAACTCAAGATTTGGCACAAAGGTAAAAGTGACTTAAAATGTCCCAACTGCGCACTTTGAGGGCTTAAAACATGTTGATTTACTAATGGGAAGTGATATAATCAACATTTAACCCCTTCAATGCTCATGACGGAACGGTTCCGTCATGAGCGTCGGTTGGCCTGTGCTCATGACGGAACCGTTCCGTCATGAGTCCGTTGGCTCATTAGAACGTTCAGCACAGCGAACGAATCTGCGCCGCGCTGATGAGGTTAAAGGTAATTCATGTTCATGCAAGAAGGTCTGAATTTTCATGCAAAACCATCGATGACCAGCGACCTGAGGAAATTGCTCTGAGAGGACCAAAATGGTCCGTTTTGACAATTTCCAACTTTCAACTAATTTTGACTTTCGATGTGGATCATCCGTTTTGGAACTAAAATGTTCATATTTATAGTCATTTCCATGCTTCTAGGGAGCCAAAACTCAAGATTTGGCGCATGGGTAAAAGTGAATTAAAATGACCCACATGCTCACTTTGTGTGCTTAAAACGTGTTTATTCACTGCAGGAAGTGATATCAACACCATTTAGAGGTAATTCATGTTTCCAACTCCCCATCTGTCTCCCCCATATCCAGCCTCTCCCCATCACCCTCTCCCCATCGGTCTCTCCCTCATCTCCCTCTCCCTCATCATCTCTCCCCCATCTGTCTCCCCCATCTCCACCGTCTCCCCATCAGTCTCTCCCTCATCTTGCTCTCCCTCATCCCCCATCTCCTTCATCCCTTGTCCCTCCTCATCTGGCTCCACCATCTCCACCCTGTCCCCATCTCCCTCTCTATCCTCTCTCCACCTGTCTCTAACCTCATCTCCCTCATCCCAAGTCCTTCTCCGATCTGTCTCCCCAATCTGATCATCGGTCTCCCCCATCTGTCTCCCCATCCGTCTCCCCCATCTCTCTCCCCATCTCCCCATATTATCTCCCCAAAATATCATCATTATACCTCCATTATGTCTCTTTTTTATCCACATTTTATCTCTGATTAATCTCCATGTTATCCCTGTATTATCCTCATTTATCTCCACTTTAGATATATTTTATCCCCACTTTAGCTCCACTTTATCCCCATTTTATCCCCATTTAACCACACTTTATTCCCATTTTAGCCCCACTTCAGCTCCATTTTAGCCCCATTTTATCTCCACTTTATCTCCATTTTAGCTCCATTTCCCCTCCATTTTATCCCCATTTTATCTCCACTTTATCCCCACTATAGCCCCATTTTGTCACCGTTTAACCCCACTTTATACCAATTTTAGCTCCACTTTAGCCCCATTTGATCTCCATTTTATCCCCATTTTATCTCCTCTTTATCCCCATTTTAGCTCCACTTTAGCTCGATTTTATTCTCATTTTTTCCTCCATTTTATCTCCATTTTATCCCCAATTTATCTCCGGTTTATCTCCATTATATCTCTACTTTATTTACATTAAATCTCCGTCCCTTACCATCCAATCTCCATCTCTGCATCCCATCTCCATCTCCCCATCCTATCTCCAACTCCCCATCTCCATCTCCATCCCATCTCCATCTCCCCATCTCTTCTCCATCTCCCCATCTCCATCTCCATCCCATCTCCATAAAATGAGCATGATCATAGTCATTTTCCTGCTTCTAGGGAGCCAAAACTCAAGATTTGGCACATGGGTAAAAGTGACTCAAAATTACCCAAATGCTCACTTTGAGGGCTTAAAAGATGTTGATTCACTGCAGGAAGTGATATAAACACCATAGAGTTAATTCATGTTCATGCGAGAAGGTCTGATTTTTCATGCAAAAGGATCGATGACCCGTGACCTGAGGAAATTGATCTGAGAGGAACAAAATGCTCCGTTTTGAAAATTTCCATCTTTCAACTAACTTTGACTTTCAGATGTGGATCATCGCTTTTGGAGATAAAATTACCATATTTATAGTCATTTTCATGCTTCTAGGGAGCCAAAACTCAAGATTTGGCGTAAGCGTAAAGTGACTTAAAATGACCCAAATCCGCACTTTGAGTGCTTAAAACATGTTTATTCACTGAGGGAAGTGATATAAACACCATTTAGATGTAATTCATGTTCATGCGAGAAGGTCCGATTTTTCATGCAAAACAATCGATGACCCGCGACCTGAGGAAATTGCTCTGAGAGGACCAAAATGGTCCGTTTTGAAAATGTCCATCTTTCAACTAGTTTTGACTTTCAGAGGTGGATGATCACTTTTGGAGCTAAAATGAGCATGTTTAAAGTCATTTTCAAGCTTCTAGGGAGCCAAAACTCAAGATTTGGTTCAAGGGTAAAAGTGACTTAAAATGACTCAAATGCTCACGTTGAAGGCTTAAAATGTGTTTATTCACTGCAGGAAGTGATATAATCACCATTTAGAGGTAATTCTTGTTCATGCAAGAAGGTCCGAATTTTCATGCAAAATAATCGATGACCCGCGACCTGAGGAAATTGCTCTGAGAGGACCAAAATGGTCCGTTTCGAAAATGTCAATCTTTCAACTAATTTTAACTTTCAGATGTGGATCATCACTTTTGGAGCTAAAATGACCATATTTATAGTCATTTTCATGCTTCTAGGGAGCCAAAACTCAAGGTTTGGCTCATGGGTAAAAGTGACTTAAAATGACCCAACTGCGCACTTTGAGGGCTTAAAACATGTTTATTCACTGTGGGAAGTGATTTAACCCCTTCCATGCGTCGGACGGCCGCCGGCTGTCCGACGTCACGGTGGGCGTGTGCGGAGGACGGCCAGGGGCCGTCCGAACCACGCCCACGCCGTAAATCACCCGCACCGCTGCGGAATTTTTGCCGCATTTAGTGGTAATTCATGGTCATGCAAGAAGGTCCGATTTTTCATGCAAAACGACCAATGACCTTGGACCTGAGGAAATTGCTCTGAGATGACCAAAATGGTCCGTTTTGATAATTTCCATTTTAAACTAATTTTGACTTTCAGATGTGGATCATCACTTTTGGAGCTAACATGAGCAGGTTTATAGTAATTTCCAAGATTCTAGGGAGCCAAAACTCAAGATGTGGCACAAAGGTAAAAGTGACTTAAAATGTCCCAACTGCGCACTTTGAGGGCTTAAAACATGTTGATTTACTAATGGGAAGTGATATAATCAACATTTAACCCCTTCAATGCTCATGACGGAACGGTTCCGTCATGAGCGTCGGTTGGCCTGTGCTCATGACGGAACCGTTCCGTCATGAGTCCGTTGGCTCATTAGAACGTTCAGCACAGCGAACGAATCTGCGCCGCGCTGATGAGGTTAAAGGTAATTCATGTTCATGCAAGAAGGTCTGAATTTTCATGCAAAACCATCGATGACCAGCGACCTGAGGAAATTGCTCTGAGAGGACCAAAATGGTCCGTTTTGACAATTTCCAACTTTCAACTAATTTTGACTTTCGATGTGGATCATCCCTTTTGGAACTAAAATGTTCATATTTATAGTCATTTCCATGCTTCTAGGGAGCCAAAACTCAAGATTTGGCGCATGGGTAAAAGTGAATTAAAATGACCCACATGCTCACTTTGTGTGCTTAAAACGTGTTTATTCACTGCAGGAAGTGATATCAACACCATTTAGAGGTAATTCATGTTTCCAACTCCCCATCTGTCTCCCCCATATCCAGCCTCTCCCCATCACCCTCTCCCCATCGGTCTCTCCCTCATCTCCCTCTCCCTCATCATCTCTCCCCCATCTGTCTCCCCCATCTCCACCGTCTCCCCATCAGTCCCTCCCTCATCTTGCTCTCCCTCATCCCCCATCTCCTTCATCCCTTGTCCCTCCTCATCTGGCTCCACCATCTCCACCCTGTCCCCATCTCCCTCTCTATCCTCTCTCCACCTGTCTCTAACCTCATCTCCCTCATCCCAAGTCCTTCTCCGATCTGTCTCCCCAATCTGGTCATCGGTCTCCCCCATCTGTCTCCCCATCCGTCTCCCCCATCTCTCTCCCCATCTCCCCATATTATCTCCCAAAAATATCATCATTATACCTCCATTATGTCTCTTTTTTATCCACATTTTATCTCTGATTAATCTCCATGTTATCCCTGTATTATCCTCATTTATCTCCACTTTAGATATATTTTATCCCCACTTTATCTCCACTTTATCCCCATTTTATCCCCATTTAACCACACTTTATTCCCATTTTAGCCCCACTTCAGCTCCATTTTAGCCCCATTTTAGCTCCACTTTATCTCCATTTTAGCTCCATTTTCCCTCCATTTTATCCCCATTTTATCTCCACTTTATCCCCACTATAGCCCCATTTTGTCACCGTTTTAACCCCACTTTATACCAATTTTAGCGCCACTTTAGCCCCATTTGATCTCCATTTTATCCCCATTTTATCTCCACTTTATCCCCATTTTAGCTCCACTTTAGCTCGATTTTATCCTCATTTTTTCCTCCATTTTATCTCCATTTTATCCCCAATTTATCTCCAGTTTATCTCCATTATATCTCTACTTTATTTACATTAAATCTCCGTCCCTTACCATCCAATCTCCATCTCTGCATCCCATCTCCATCTCCCCATCCTATCTCCAACTCCCCATCTCCATCTCCATCCCATCTCCATCTCCCCATCTCTTCTCCATCTCCCCATCTCCATCTCCATCCCATCTCCATAAAATGAGCATGATCATAGTCATTTTCCTGCTTCTAGGGAGCCAAAACTCAAGATTTGGCACATGGGTAAAAGTGACTCAAAATTACCCAAATGCTCACTTTGAGGGCTTAAAAGATGTTGATTCACTGCAGGAAGTGATATAAACACCATAGAGTTAATTCATGTTCATGCGAGAAGGTCTGATTTTTCATGCAAAAGGATCGATGACCCGTGACCTGAGGAAATTGATCTGAGAGGAACAAAATGCTCCGTTTTGAAAATTTCCATCTTTCAACTAACTTTGACTTTCAGATGTGGATCATCGCTTTTGGAGATAAAATTACCATATTTATAGTCATTTTCATGCTTCTAGGGAGCCAAAACTCAAGATTTGGCGTAAGCGTAAAGTGACTTAAAATGACCCAAATCCGCACTTTGAGTGCTTAAAACATGTTTATTCACTGAGGGAAGTGATATAAACACCATTTAGATGTAATTCATGTTCATGCGAGAAGGTCCGATTTTTCATGCAAAACAATCGATGACCCGCGACCTGAGGAAATTGCTCTGAGATGACCAAAATGGTCCGTTTTGAAAATGTCCATCTTTCAACTAATTTTGACTTTCAGATGTGGATGATCACTTTTGGAGCTAAAATGAGCATGTTTAAAGTCATTTTCAAGCTTCTAGGGAGCCAAAACTCAAGATTTGATTCAAGGGTAAAAGTGACTTCAAATGACTCAAATGCTCACTTTGAAGGCTTAAAATGTGTTTATTCTCTGCGGGAAGTGATATAATCACCATTTAGAGGTAATTCTTGTTCATGCAAGAAGGTCCAAATTTTCATGCAAAATAATCGATGACCCGCAACCTGAGGAAATTGCTCTGAGAGGACCAAAATTGTCAGTTACGAAAATGTCAATCTTTCAACTAATTTGAACTTTCAGATGTGGATCATCACTTTTGGAGCTAAAATGACCATATTTATAGTCATTTTCATGATTCTAGGGAGCCAAAACTCAAGGTTTGGCTCATGGGTAAAAGTGACTTAAAATGACCCAACTGCGCACTTTGAGGGCTTAAAACATGTTTATTCACTGTGGGAAGTGATTTAAACACCATTTAGTGGTAATTCATGTTCATGCAAGAAGGTCAGATTTTTCATGCAAAACGACCAATGACCTTGGACCTGAGGAAATTGCTCTGAGATGACCAAAATGGTCTGTTTTGATAATTTCCATTTTAAACTAATTTTGACTTTCAGATGTGGATCATCACTTTTGGAGCTAAAATGAGCAGGTTTATAGTAATTTTCAAGTTTCTAGGGAGCCAAAACTCAACATTTGGCACAAGGGTAAAAGTGACTTAAAATGACCCAACTGCGCACTTTGAGGGCTTAAAACATGTTTATTTACTGCGGGAAGTGATATAATCAACATTTAACCCCTTCGATGCTCATGACGGAACGGTTCCGTCATGAGTGTCGGTTTTCCTGTGCTCATGACGGAACCGTTCCGTCATGAGTCCGTTGGCTCATTAGAACGTTCAGCACACCGCACGAATCTGCGCCGCGCTGATGAAGTTAAAGGTAATTCATGTTCATGCAAGAAGGTCTGAATTTTCATGCAAAACCATCGATGACCAGCGACCTGAGGAAATTGCTCTGAGAGGACCAAAATGGTCCGTTTTGACAATTTCCAACTTTCAACTAATTTTGACTTTCAGATGTGGATCATCCCTTTTGGAACTAAAATGACCATATTTATAGTCATTTCCATGCTTCTAGGGAGCCAAAACTCAAGATTTGGCGCATGGGTAAAAGTGAATTAAAATGACCCACAGGCTCACTTTGTGTGCTTAAAACGTGTTTATTCACTGTAGGAAGTGATATCAACACCATTTAGAGGTAATTCATGTTTCCAACTCCCCATCTGTCCCCCCCATATCCAGCCTCTCCCCATCACCCTCTCCCCATCGGTCTCTCCCTCATCTCCCTCTCCCTCATCATCTCTCCCCATCTGTCTCCCCCATCTCCACCGTCTCCCCATCAGTCTCTCCCTCATCTTGCTCTCCCTCATCCCCCATCTCCCTCATCCCTTGTCCCTCCTCATCTGGCTCCACCATCTCCTCCCTGTCCCCATCTCCCTCTCTATCCTCTCTCCACCTGTCTCTAACCTCATCTCCCTCATCCCAAGTCCTTCTCCGATCTGTCTCCCCAATCTGGTCATCGGTCTCCCCCATCTGTCTCCCCATCCGTCTCCCCCATCTCTCTCCCCATCTCCCCATATTATCTCCCCATAATATCATCATTATACCTCCATTATATCTCTTTTTTATCCACATTTTATCTCTGCTTAATCTCCATGTTATCCCTGTATTATCCCCATTTATCTCCACTTTAGATATATTTTATCCCCACTTTATCTTCACTTTATCCCTATTTTATCCCCATTTAACCGCACTTTATCCCCATTTTAGCTCCACTTCAGCTCCATTTTATCTCCATTTTATCCCCATTTTATCTCCACTTTTCCACCATTTTAGCTCCATTTTAGCTCCATTTTATCCCCATTTCCCCTCCATTTATCTCCATTTTACCCCAAATTTATCTCCATTTTATCCCCATTTTATCTCCACTTTATCCACACTATGGCCCTATTTTATCCCCATTTTAACCCCACTTTATCCCAATTTTAGCTCCACTTTAGCCCCATTGTATCTCCATTTTATCCCCATTTTATCTCCATTTTATCCCCAATTTATCTCCAGTTTATCTCCATTATCTCTCTACTTTATTTACATTAAATCTCCGTCCCTTACCATCCAATCTCCATCTCTGCATCCGATCTCCATCTCCCCATCCTATCTCCAACTCCCCATCTCCATCTCCATCCCATCTCCATCTCCCCATCTCTTCTCCATCTCCACATCTCCATCTCCATCCCGTCTCCATAAAATGAGCATGATCATAGTCATTTTCCTGCTTCTAGGGAGCCAAAACTCAAGATTTGGCACATGGGTAAAAGTGACTCAAAATTACCCAAATGCTCACTTTGAGGGCTTAAAAGATGTTTATTCACTGCAGGAAGTGATATAAACACCATAGAGGTAATTCATGTTCATGCGAGAACGTCCGATTTTTCATGCAAAAGGATCGATGATCCGTGACCTGAGGAAATTCCTCTGAGAGGAACAAAATGGTCCGTTTTGAAACTTTCAATCTTTCAACTAACTTTGACTTTCAGATGTGGATCATCGCTTTTGGAGATAAAATTACCATATTTATAGTAATTTTCATGCTTCTAGGGAGCCAAAACTCAAGATCTGGCGCAAGGGTAAAAGTGACTTTAAATGACCCAAATCCGCACTTTGAGTGCTTGAAACATGTTTATTCACTGAGGGAAGTGATATAAACACCATTTAGATGTAATTCATGTTCATGCGAGAAGGTCCGAATTTTCATGCAAAATAATCGATGACCCGCGACCTGAGGAAATTGCTCTGAGAGGACCAAAATGGTCCGTTTTGAAAATGTCCATCTTTCAACTAGTTTTGACTTTCAGAGGTGGATGATCACTTTTGGAGCTAAAATGAGCATGTTTAAAGTCATTTTCAAGCTTCTAGGGAGCCAAAACTCAAGATTTGGTTCAAGGGTAAAAGTGACTTAAAATGACTCAAATGCTCACTTTGAAGGCTTAAAATGTGTTTATTCACTGCGGGAAGTGATATAATCACCATTTAGAGGTAATTCTTGTTCATGCAAGAAGGTCCGAATTTTCATGCAAAATAATCGATGACCCGCGACCTGAGGAAATTGCTCTGAGAGGACCAAAATGGTCCGTTTCGAAAATGTCAATCTTTCAACTAATTTTAACTTTCAGATGTGGATCATCACTTTTGGAGCTAAAATGACCATATTTATAGTCATTTTCATGCTTCTAGGGAGCCAAAACTCAAGGTTTGGCTCATGGGTAAAAGTGACTTAAAATGACCCAACTGCGCACTTTGAGGGCTTAAAACATGTTTATTCACTGTGGGAAGTGATTTAACCCCTTCCATGCGTCGGACGGCCGCCGGCTGTCCGACGTCACGGTGGGCGTGTGCGGAGGACGGCCAGGGGCCGTCCGAACCACGCCCACGCCGTAAATCACCCGCACCGCGGCGGAATTTTTGCCGCGGTCAAGGGGTTAAACACCATTTAGTGGTAATTCATGGTCATGCAAGAAGGTCCGATTTTTCATGCAAAACGACCAATGACCTTGGACCTGAGGAAATTGCTCTGAGATGACCAAAATGGTCCGTTTTGATAATTTCCATTTTAAACTTATTTTGACTTTCAGATGTGGATCATCACTTTTGGAGCTAACATGAGCAGGTTTATAGTAATTTCCAAGATTCTAGGGAGCCAAAACTCAAGATTTGGCACAAAGGTAAAAGTGACTTAAAATGTCCCAACTGCGCACTTTGAGGGCTTAAAACATGTTGATTTACTAATGGGAAGTGATATAATCAACATTTAACCCCTTCAATGCTCATGACGGAACGGTTCCGTCATGAGCGTCGGTTGGCCTGTGCTCATGACGGAACCGTTCCGTCATGAGTCCGTTGGCTCATTAGAACGTTCAGCACAGCGAACGAATCTGCGCCGCGCTGATGAGGTTAAAGGTAATTCATGTTCATGCAAGAAGGTCTGAATTTTCATGCAAAACCATCGATGACCAGCGACCTGAGGAAATTGCTCTGAGAGGACCAAAATGGTCCGTTTTGACAATTTCCAACTTTCAACTAATTTTGACTTTCGATGTGGATCATCCGTTTTGGAACTAAAATGTTCATATTTATAGTCATTTCCATGCTTCTAGGGAGCCAAAACTCAAGATTTGGCGCATGGGTAAAAGTGAATTAAAATGACCCACATGCTCACTTTGTGTGCTTAAAACGTGTTTATTCACTGCAGGAAGTGATATCAACACCATTTAGAGGTAATTCATGTTTCCAACTCCCCATCTGTCTCCCCCATATCCAGCCTCTCCCCATCACCCTCTCCCCATCGGTCTCTCCCTCATCTCCCTCTCCCTCATCATCTCTCCCCCATCTGTCTCCCCCATCTCCACCGTCTCCCCATCAGTCTCTCCCTCATCTTGCTCTCCCTCATCCCCCATCTCCTTCATCCCTTGTCCCTCCTCATCTGGCTCCACCATCTCCACCCTGTCCCCATCTCCCTCTCTATCCTCTCTCCACCTGTCTCTAACCTCATCTCCCTCATCCCAAGTCCTTCTCCGATCTGTCTCCCCAATCTGATCATCGGTCTCCCCCATCTGTCTCCCCATCCGTCTCCCCCATCTCTCTCCCCATCTCCCCATATTATCTCCCCAAAATATCATCATTATACCTCCATTATGTCTCTTTTTTATCCACATTTTATCTCTGATTAATCTCCATGTTATCCCTGTATTATCCTCATTTATCTCCACTTTAGATATATTTTATCCCCACTTTAGCTCCACTTTATCCCCATTTTATCCCCATTTAACCACACTTTATTCCCATTTTAGCCCCACTTCAGCTCCATTTTAGCCCCATTTTATCTCCACTTTATCTCCATTTTAGCTCCATTTTCCCTCCATTTTATCCCCATTTTATCTCCACTTTATCCCCACTATAGCCCCATTTTGTCACCGTTTAACCCCACTTTATACCAATTTTAGCTCCACTTTAGCCCCATTTGATCTCCATTTTATCCCCATTTTATCTCCTCTTTATCCCCATTTTAGCTCCACTTTAGCTCGATTTTATTCTCATTTTTTCCTCCATTTTATCTCCATTTTATCCCCAATTTATCTCCGGTTTATCTCCATTATATCTCTACTTTATTTACATTAAATCTCCGTCCCTTACCATCCAATCTCCATCTCTGCATCCCATCTCCATCTCCCCATCCTATCTCCAACTCCCCATCTCCATCTCCATCCCATCTCCATCTCCCCATCTCTTCTCCATCTCCCCATCTCCATCTCCATCCCATCTCCATAAAATGAGCATGATCATAGTCATTTTCCTGCTTCTAGGGAGCCAAAACTCAAGATTTGGCACATGGGTAAAAGTGACTCAAAATTACCCAAATGCTCACTTTGAGGGCTTAAAAGATGTTGATTCACTGCAGGAAGTGATATAAACACCATAGAGTTAATTCATGTTCATGCGAGAAGGTCTGATTTTTCATGCAAAAGGATCGATGACCCGTGACCTGAGGAAATTGATCTGAGAGGAACAAAATGCTCCGTTTTGAAAATTTCCATCTTTCAACTAACTTTGACTTTCAGATGTGGATCATCGATTTTGGAGATAAAATTACCATATTTATAGTCATTTTCATGCTTCTAGGGAGCCAAAACTCAAGATTTGGCGTAAGCGTAAAGTGACTTAAAATGACCCAAATCCGCACTTTGAGTGCTTAAAACATGTTTATTCACTGAGGGAAGTGATATAAACACCATTTAGATGTAATTCATGTTCATGCGAGAAGGTCCGATTTTTCATGCAAAACAATCGATGACCCGCGACCTGAGGAAATTGCTCTGAGATGACCAAAATGGTCCGTTTTGAAAATGTCCATCTTTCAACTAATTTTGACTTTCAGATGTGGATGATCACTTTTGGAGCTAAAATGAGCATGTTTAAAGTCATTTTCAAGCTTCTAGGGAGCCAAAACTCAAGATTTGGTTCAAGGGTAAAAGTGACTTCAAATGACTCAAATGCTCACTTTGAAGGCTTAAAATGTGTTTATTCTCTGCGGGAAGTGATATAATCACCATTTAGAGGTAATTCTTGTTCATGCAAGAAGGTCCAAATTTTCATGCAAAATAATCGATGACCCGCAACCTGAGGAAATTGCTCTGAGAGGACCAAAATTGTCAGTTACGAAAATGTCAATCTTTAACTAATTTTAACTTTCAGATGTGGATCATCACTTTTGGAGCTAAAATGACCATATTTATAGTCATTTTCATGCTTCTAGGGAGCCAAAACTCAAGGTTTGGCTCATGGGTAAAAGTGACTTAAAATGACCCAACTGCGCACTTTGAGGGCTTAAAACATGTTTATTCACTGTGGGAAGTGATTTAAACACCATTTAGTGGTAATTCATGTTCATGCAAGAAGGTCAGATTTTTCATGCAAAACGACCAATGACCTTGGACCTGAGGAAATTGCTCTGAGATGACCAAAATGGTCTGTTTTGATAATTTCCATTTTAAACTAATTTTGACTTTCAGATGTGGATCATCACTTTTGGAGCTAAAATGAGCAGGTTTATAGTAATTTTCAAGCTTCTAGGGAGCCAAAACTCAAGATTTGGCACAAGGGTAAAAGTGACTTAAAATGACCCAACTGCGCACTTTGAGGGCTTAAAACATGTTTATTTACTGCGGGAAGTGATATAATCAACATTTAACCCCTTCGATGCTCATGACGGAACGGTTCCGTCATGAGTGTCGGTTTTCCTGTGCTCATGACGGAACCGTTCCGTCATGAGTCCGTTGGCTCATTAGAACGTTCAGCACACCGCACGAATCTGCGCCGCGCTGATGAAGTTAAAGGTAATTTATGTTCATGCAAGAAGGTCTGAATTTTCATGCAAAACCATCGATGACCAGCGACCTGAGGAAATTGCTCTGAGAGGACCAAAATGGTCCGTTTTGACAATTTCCAACTTTCAACTAATTTTGACTTTCAGATGTGGATCATCCCTTTTGGAACTAAAATGACCATATTTATAGTCATTTCCATGCTTCTAGGGAGCCAAAACTCAAGATTTGGCGCATGGGTAAAAGTGAATTAAAATGACCCACAGGCTCACTTTGTGTGCTTAAAACGTGTTTATTCACTGTAGGAAGTGATATCAACACCATTTAGAGGTAATTCATGTTTCCAACTCCCCATCTGTCCCCCCCATATCCAGCCTCTCCCCATCACCCTCTCCCCATCGGTCTCTCCCTCATCTCCCTCTCCCTCATCATCTCTCCCCCATCTGTCTCCCCCATCTCCACCGTCTCCCCATCAGTCTCTCCCTCATCTTGCTCTCCCTCATCCCCCATCTCCCTCATCCCTTGTCCCTCCTCATCTGGCTCCACCATCTCCTCCCTGTCCCCATCTCCCTCTCTATCCTCTCTCCACCTGTCTCTAACCTCATCTCCCTCATCCCAAGTCCTTCTCCGATCTGTCTCCCCAATCTGGTCATCGGTCTCCCCCATCTGTCTCCCCATCCGTCTCCCCCATCTCTCTCCCCATCTCCCCATATTATCTCCCCATAATATCATCATTATACCTCCATTATATCTCTTTTTTATCCACATTTTATCTCTGCTTAATCTCCATGTTATCCCTGTATTATCCCCATTTATCTCCACTTTAGATATATTTTATCCCCACTTTATCTTCACTTTATCCCTATTTTATTTATTTATTTATTTTATATTTTATATGCTTATAAAGCGCCAGAATCAAGCCCAAAGGGTTATCTCCGCGCTAAGATCGCAAACACAGGTAACAAGTCACCACTATACAGGTGAACTGAGGATGCATAATGAGGAAATGAAAGCTTATATAACAGTGAACAGATTGGTTTTTAGTGCTTTCCTGAAAGTGAGGTGGTTGGGGATCTGTCTGAGGCTAAGGGGCAGATTGTTCCACAGAGTTGGCCCCACTGAAGAGAGAGCACGGCCACCTTGTCTGGTCTTTTTAATAAAAGGAGAGTTAAGCAGGAGCTGGTTGCTTGAACGTAGATCACGTTCCGGTCTGTAAGGCTGAAATAGTTGGGCTAGGTAGCTGGGGCCGTTTCCAAATAGGCATTTGTGGACAGTGCAACAGATCTTGAATTTGACCCGTTGGCGTACCGGGAGCCAGTGGAGTTCTCTCAACAGGGGTCCAGAAGGTGTTCTAGGAGGGGCATTCAGAATCAATCTGGCCGCCGTATTCTGGACCACCTGCAGCCTATTGATGGCGTCTTCATTGGCTAGTATCAGGAGCCCATTGCAGTAGTCGAGCCGACTTATTACAAGGGACTGTACCAATGTCTTCCTATAGATGTCAGGTAAAAGGGGGAAGATACGTCTGAGTAAGCCAATGGTATGAAAACAGGCTCCAGCAGTCACGTTCGCGTGATCTTTTAGGGTTAGGTTTTGGTCCAGTTTTACTCCTAGATTTTTTATAGTGGATTTTGGGGAAGGTACTGGTCCCAGGTCATGGGGCCACCAGTCGGGAGACCAGAGCATGCTAGCTTTACCAAAAAGCATCACTTCTGTCTTCCCGACATTGCACTGGAGGTAGTTGGAAGCCATCCAGTTAGAGATGGCCCTCATGCCTTCCGCAAAATTTTCCCTAACATTAGCGTTGAGGGCATGGAAAGGGAAGAGGAGTTGGGTGTCGTCGGCATACGACACTGGTGTGAATCCGTACTTCCTCACAATCTCAGCAAGGGGGGCCACATACACATTGAACAGTGTAGGGCTTAGGCATGAGCCCTGTGGCACCCCTTTAGTGAGCTCCCTGGTGATGGAATGATAGGGGCCCAAGCTGACAGATTGTGTACGCCCAGATAGGAAACTCTCCAGCCATGCAAGCGCCTGGCCTCTGATGCCCACTCCTTGTAGTCGGTTCAGCAGGATTTTGTGTGACACAGTGTCAAAAGCAGCTGACAGGTCTAACAGCACCAGAATCATTGATCCTCCTCTATCCTGTGACATCTTGATGTTGTCGGTCACGGAGAGGAGAGCAGATTCGGTGCTGTAGTTATCCCCATTTAACCGCACTTTATCCCCATTTTAGCTCCACTTCAGCTCCATTTTATCTCCATTTTATCCCCATTTTATCTCCACTTTTCCACCATTTTAGCTCCATTTTAGCTCCATTTTATCCCCATTTCCCCTCCATTTATCTCCATTTTACCCCAAATTTATCTCCATTTTATCCCCATTTTATCTCCACTTTATCCACACTATGGCCCTATTTTATCCCCATTTTAACCCCACTTTATCCCAATTTTAGCTCCACTTTAGCCCCATTTTATCTCCATTTTATCCCCATTTTATCTCCATTTTATCCCCAATTTATCTCCAGTTTATCTCCATTATCTCTCTACTTTATTTACATTAAATCTCCGTCCCTTACCATCCAATCTCCATCTCTGCATCCGATCTCCATCTCCCCATCCTATCTCCAACTCCCCATCTCCATCTCCATCCCATCTCCATCTCCCCATGTCTTCTCCATCTCCACATCTCCATCTCCATCCCGTCTCCATAAAATGAGCATGATCATAGTCATTTTCCTGCTTCTAGGGAGCCAAAACTCAAGATTTGGCACATGGGTAAAAGTGACTCAAAATTACCCAAATGCTCACTTTGAGGGCTTAAAAGATGTTTATTCACTGCAGGAAGTGATATAAACACCATAGAGGTAATTCATGTTCATGCGAGAACGTCCGATTTTTCATGCAAAAGGATCGATGATCCGTGACCTGAGGAAATTCCTCTGAGAGGAACAAAATGGTCCGTTTTGAAACTTTCAATCTTTCAACTAACTTTGACTTTCAGATGTGGATCATCGCTTTTGGAGATAAAATTACCATATTTATAGTAATTTTCATGCTTCTAGGGAGCCAAAACTCAAGATCTGGCGCAAGGGTAAAAGTGACTTAAAATGACCCAAATCCGCACTTTGAGTGCTTAAAACATGTTTATTCACTGAGGGAAGTGATATAAACACCATTTAGATGTAATTCATGTTCATGCGAGAAGGTCCGAATTTTCATGCAAAATAATCGATGACCCGCGACCTGAGGAAATTGCTCTGAGAGGACCAAAATGGTCCGTTTTGAAAATGTCCATCTTTCAACTAGTTTTGACTTTCAGAGGTGGATGATCACTTTTGGAGCTAAAATGAGCATGTTTAAAGTCATTTTCAAGCTTCTAGGGAGCCAAAACTCAAGATTTGGTTCAAGGGTAAAAGTGACTTAAAATGACTCAAATGCTCACTTTGAAGGCTTAAAATGTGTTTATTCACTGCGGGAAGTGATATAATCACCATTTAGAGGTAATTCTTGTTCATGCAAGAAGGTCCGAATTTTCATGCAAAATAATCGATGACCCGCGACCTGAGGAAATTGCTCTGAAAGGACCAAAAGGTCCGTTTCGAAAATGTCAATCTTTCAACTAATTTTAACTTTCAGATGTGGATCATCACTTTTGGAGCTAAAATGACCATATTTATAGTCATTTTCATGCTTCTAGGGAGCCAAAACTCAAGGTTTGGCTCATGGGTAAAAGTGACTTAAAATGACCCAACTGCGCACTTTGAGGGCTTAAAACATGTTTATTCACTGTGGGAAGTGATTTAACCCCTTCCATGCGTCGGACGGCCGCCGGCTGTCCGACGTCACGGTGGGCGTGTGCGGAGGACGGCCAGGGGCCGTCCGAACCACGCCCACGCCGTAAATCACCCGCACCGCGGCGGAATTTTTGCCGCGGTCAAGGGGTTAAACACCATTTAGTGGTAATTCATGGTCATGCAAGAAGGTCCGATTTTTCATGCAAAACAACCAATGACCTTGGACCTGAGGAAATTGCTCTGAGATGATCAAAATGGTCCGTTTTGATAATTTCCATTTTAAACTTATTTTGACTTTCAGATGTGGATCATCACTTTTGGAGCTAACATGAGCAGGTTTATAGTAATTTCCAAGATTCTAGGGAGCCAAAACTCAAGATTTGGCACAAAGGTAAAAGTGACTTAAAATGTCCCAACTGCGCACTTTGAGGGCTTAAAACATGTTGATTTACTAATGGGAAGTGATATAATCAACATTTAACCCCTTCAATGCCCATGACGGAACGGTTCCGTCATGAGCGTCGGTTGGCCTGTGCTCATGACGGAACCGTTCCGTCATGAGTCCGTTGGCTCATTAGAACGTTCAGCACAGCGAACGAATCTGCGCCGCGCTGATGAGGTTAAAGGTAATTCATGTTCATGCAAGAAGGTCTGAATTTTCATGCAAAACCATCGATGACCAGCGACCTGAGGAAATTGCTCTGAGAGGACCAAAATGGTCCGTTTTGACAATTTCCAACTTTCAACTAATTTTGACTTTCGATGTGGATCATCCCTTTTGGAAATAAAATGTTCATATTTATAGTCATTTCCATGCTTCTAGGGAGCCAAAACTCAAGATTTGGCGCATGGGTAAAAGTGAATTAAAATGACCCACATGCTCACTTTGTGTGCTTAAAACGTGTTTATTCACTGCAGGAAGTGATATCAACACCATTTAGAGGTAATTCATGTTTCCAACTCCCCATCTGTCTCCCCCATATCCAGCCTCTCCCCATCACCCTCTCCCCATCGGTCTCTCCCTCATCTCCCTCTCCCTCATCATCTCTCCCCCATCTGTCTCCCCCATCTCCACCGTCTCCCCATCAGTCTCTCCCTCATCTTGCTCTCCCTCATCCCCCATCTCCTTCATCCCTTGTCCCTCCTCATCTGGCTCCACCATCTCCACCCTGTCCCCATCTCCCTCTCTATCCTCTCTCCACCTGTCTCTAACCTCATCTCCCTCATCCCAAGTCCTTCTCCGATCTGTCTCCCCAATCTGGTCATCGGTCTCCCCCATCTGTCTCCCCATCCGTCTCCCCCATCTCTCTCCCCATCTCCCCATATTATCTCCCAAAAATATCATCATTATACCTCCATTATGTCTCTTTTTTATCCACATTTTATCTCTGATTAATCTCCATGTTATCCCTGTATTATCCTCATTTATCTCCACTTTAGATATATTTTATCCCCACTTTAGCTCCACTTTATCCCCATTTTATCCCCATTTAACCACACTTTATTCCCATTTTAGCCCCACTTCAGCTCCATTTTAGCCCCATTTTAGCTCCACTTTATCTCCATTTTAGCTCCATTTTCCCTCCATTTTATCCCCATTTTATCTCCACTTTATCCCCACTATAGCCCCATTTTGTCACCGCTTTAACCCCACTTTATACCAATTTTAGCTCCACTTTAGCCCCATTTTATCTCCATTTTATCCCCATTTTATCTCCACTTTATCCCCATTTTAGCTCCACTTTAGCTCGATTTTATCCTCATTTTTTCCTCCATTTTATCTCCATTTTATCCCCAATTTATCTCCAGTTTATCTCCATTATATCTCTACTTTATTTACATTAAATCTCCGTCCCTTACCATCCAATCTCCATCTCTGCATCCCATCTCCATCTCCCCATCCTATCTCCAACTCCCCATCTCCATCTCCATCCCATCTCCATCTCCCCATCTCTTCTCCATCTCCCCATCTCCATCTCCATCCCATCTCCATAAAATGAGCATGATCATAGTCATTTTCCTGCTTCTAGGGAGCCAAAACTCAAGATTTGGCACATGGGTAAAAGTGACTCAAAATTACCCAAATGCTCACTTTGAGGGCTTAAAAGATGTTGATTCACTGCAGGAAGTGATATAAACACCATAGAGTTAATTCATGTTCATGCGAGAAGGTCTGATTTTTCATGCAAAAGGATCGATGACCCGTGACCTGAGGAAATTGATTTGAGAGGAACAAAATGCTCCGTTTTGAAAATTTCCATCTTTCAACTAACTTTGACTTTCAGATGTGGCTCATCGCTTTTGGAGATAAAATTACCATATTTATAGTCATTTTCATGCTTCTAGGGAGCCAAAACTCAAGATTTGGCGTAAGCGTAAAGTGACTTAAAATGACCCAAATCCGCACTTTGAGTGCTTAAAACATGTTTATTCACTGAGGGAAGTGATATAAACACCATTTAGATGTAATTCATGTTCATGCGAGAAGGTCCGATTTTTCATGCAAAACAATCGATGACCCGCGACCTGAGGAAATTGCTCTGAGATGACCAAAATGGTCCGTTTTGAAAATGTCCATCTTTCAACTAATTTTGACTTTCAGATGTGGATGATCACTTTTGGAGTTAAAATGAGCATGTTTAAAGTCATTTTCAAGCTTCTAGGGAGCCAAAACTCAAGATTTGGTTCAAGGGTAAAAGTGACTTCAAATGACTCAAATGCTCACTTTGAAGGCTTAAAATGTGTTTATTCTCTGCGGGAAGTGATATAATCACCATTTAGAGGTAATTCTTGTTCATGCAAGAAGGTCAAAATTTTCATGCAAAATAATCGATGACCCGCAACCTGAGGAAATTGCTCTGAGAGGACCAAAATGGTCAGTTACGAAAATGTCAATCTTTCAACTAATTTTAACTTTCAGATGTGGATCATCACTTTTGGAGCTAAAATGACCATATTTATAGTCATTTTCATGCTTCTAGGGAGCCAAAACTCAAGGTTTGGCTCATGGGTAAAAGTGACTTAAAATGACCCAACTGCGCACTTTGAGGGCTTAAAACATGTTTATTCACTGTGGGAAGTGATTTAAACACCATTTAGTGGTAATTCATGTTCATGCAAGAAGGTCAGATTTTTCATGCAAAACGACGAATGACCTTGGACCTGAGGAAATTGCTCTGAGATGACCAAAATGGTCTGTTTTGATAATTTCCATTTTAAACTAATTTTGACTTTCAGATGTGGATCATCACTTTTGGAGCTAAAATGAGCAGGTTTATAGTAATTTTCAAGCTTCTAGGGAGCAAAACTCAAGATTTGGCACAAGGGTAAAAGTGACTTAAAATGACCCAACTGCGCACTTTGAGGGCTTAAAACATGTTTATTTACTGCGGGAAGTGATATAATCAACATTTAACCCCTTCGATGCTCATGACGGAACGGTTCCGTCATGAGTGTCGGTTTTCCTGTGCTCATGACGGAACCGTTCCGTCATGAGTCCGTTGGCTCATTAGAACGTTCAGCACACCGCACAAATCTGCGCCGCGCTGATGAGGTTAAAGGTAATTCATGTTCGTGCAAGAAGGTCTGAATTTTCATGCAAAACCATCGATGACCAGCGACCTGAGGAAATTGCTCAGAGAGGACCAAAATGGTCCGTTTTGACAATTTCCAACTTTCAACTAATTTTGACTTTCAGATGTGGATCATCCCTTTTGGAACTAAAATGACCATATTTATAGTCATTTCCATGCTTCTAGGGAGCCAAAACTCAAGATTTGGCGCATGGGTAAAAGTGAATTAAAATGACCCACAGGCTCACTTTGTGTGCTTAAAACGTGTTTATTCACTGTAGGAAGTGATATCAACACCATTTAGAGGTAATTCATGTTTCCAACTCCCCATCTGTCCCCCACATATCCAGCCTCTCCCCATCACCCTCTCCCCATCGGTCTCTCCCTCATCTCCCTCTCCCTCATCATCTCTCCCCCATCTGTCTCCCCCATCTCCACCGTCTCCCCATCAGTCTCTCCCTCATCTTGCTCTCCCTCATCCCCCATCTCCCTCATCCCTTGTCCCTCCTCATCTGGCTCCACCATCTCCACCCTGTCCCCATCTCCCTCTCTATTATCTTGCCACCTGTCTCTAACCTCATCTCCCTCATCCCAAGTCCTTCTCCGATCTGTCTCCCCAATCTGGTCATCGGTCTCCCCCATCTGTCTCCCCATCCGTCTCCCCAATCTCTCTCCCCATCTCCCCATATTATCTCCCCATAATATCATCATTATACCTCCATTATATCTCTTTTTTATCCACATTTTATCTCTGCTTAATCTCCATGTTATCCCTGTATTATCCCCATTTATCTTCACTTTAGATATATTTTATCCCCACTTTATCCCTATTTTATCCCCATTTAACCGCACTTTATCCCCATTTTAGCTCTATTTTATCCCCATTTTATCTCCACTTTTCCACCATTTTAGCTCCACTTTAGCTCCATTTTATCCCCATTTCCCCTCCATTTGATCTCCATTTTACCCCCAATTTATCTCCATTTTATCCCTATTTTATCTCCACTTTAGCCCCATTTTAGCTCCACTTTAGCTCGATTTTTATCCTCATTTTTTCCTCCGTTTTATCTCCATTTATCCCAAATTTATCTCCAGTTTATCTCCATTATCTCTACTTTATTTACATTAAATCTCCGTCACTTACCATCCAATCTCCATCTCTGCATCCCATCTCCATCTCCCCATCCTATCTCCAACTCCCCATCTCCATCTCCATCCCATCTCCATCTCCCCATCTCTTCTCCATCTCCCCATCTCCATCTCCATCCCATCTCCATAAAATGAGCATGATCATAGTCATTTTCCAGCTTCTAGGGAGCCAAAACTCAAGATTTGGCACATGGGTAAAAGTTACTCAAAATTACCCAAATGCTCACTTTGAGGGCTTAAAAGATGTTTATTCACTGCAGGAAGTGATATAAACACCATAGAGGTAATTCATGTTCATGCGAGAAGGTCCGATTTTTCATGCAAAAGGATCGATGACCCGTGACCTGAGGAAATTGCTCCGAGAGGAACAAAATGGTCCGTTTTGAAAATTTCCATCTTTCAACTAACTTTGACTTTCAGATGTGGATCATCGCTTTTGGAGATAAAATTACCATATTGATAGTAATTTTCATGCTTCTAGGGAGCCAAAACTCAAGATCTGGCGCAAGGGTAAAAGTGACTTAAAATGACCCAAATCCGCACTTTGAGTGCTTAAAACATGTTTATTCACCGAGGGAAGTGATATAAACACCATTTAGATATAATTCATGTTCATGCGAGAAGGTCCAATTTTTCATGCAAAACGATCGATGACCCACGACCTGAGGAAATTGCTCTGAGATGACTAAAATGGTCCGTTTTGAAAATGTCCATCTTTCAACTAATTTTGACTTTCAGATGTGGCTGATCACTTTTGGAGCTAAAATGACCATGATTAAAGTCATTTTCAAGCTTCTAGGGAGCCAAAGCTCAAGATTTGGTTCAAGGGTAAAAGTGACTTAAAATGACTCAAATGCTCACTTTGAAGGCTTAAAGTGTGTTTATTCACTGCAGGAAGTGATATAATCACCATTTAGAGGTCATTCTTGTTCATGCAAGAAGGTCCGAATTTTCATGCAAAATAATCGTTGACCCGCGACCTGAAGACATTGCTCTGAGAGGACCAAAATGGTCAGTTTCGAAAATGTCAATCTTTCAACTAATTTTAACTTTCAGATGTGGATCATCACTTTTGGAGCTAAAATGACCATATTTATCGTCATTTTCAGGCTTCTAGGGAGCCAAAACTCAAGGTTTGGATCATGGGTAAAAGTGACTTAAAATGACCCAACTGTGCACTTTGAGGGCCTAAAACATGTTTATTCACTGTGGGAAGTGATTTAAACACCCTTTAGTGGTAATTCATGTTCATGCAAGAAGGTCCGATTTTTCATGCAAAACGACCAATGACATTGGACCTGAGAAAATTGCTCTGAGATGACCAAAATGGTCTGTTTTGATAATTTCCATTTTAAACTAATTTTGACTTTCAGATGTGGATCATCACTTTTGGAGCTAAAATGAGCAGGTTTATAGTAATTTTCAAGCTTCTAGGGAGCCAAAACTCAAGATTTGGCACAAGGGTAAAAGTGACTTAAAATGACCCAACTGCGCACTTTGAGGGCTTAAAACATGTTTATTTACTGCGGGAAGTGATATAATCAACATTTAACCCCTTCGATGCTCATGACGGAACGGTTCCGTCATGAGTGTCGGTTTTCCTGTGCTCATGACGGAACCGTTCCGTCATGAGTCCGTTGGCTCATTAGAACGTTCAGCACACCGCACGAATCTGCGCCGCGCTGATGAGGTTAAAGGTAATTCATGTTCGTGCAAGAAGGTCTGAATTTTCATGCAAAACCATCGATGACCAGCGACCTGAGGAAATTGCTCTGAGATGACCAAAATGGTCCGTTTTGAAAATGTCCATCTTTCAACTAATTTTGACTTTCAGATGTGGATCTTCCCTTTTGGAACTAAAATGACCATATTTATAGTCATTTTCATGCTTCTAGGGAGCCAAAACTCAAGATTTGGCGCATGGGTAAAAGTGACGTAAAATGACCCAAATGCTCACTTTGTGGGCTTAAAACGTGTTTATTCACTGCAGGAAGTGATATCAACACCATTAAGAGGTAATTCATGTTTCCAACTCCCCATCTGTCTCCCCCATCTCCACCCTCTCACCATCACCCTCTCCCCATTGGTCTCTCCCTCCTCTCCCTCTCCCTCATCATCTCTCCCCCATCTGTCTCCCCCATCTCCACCGTCTCCCCATCAGTCTCTCCCTCATATTGCTCTCCCTCATCCCCCATCTCCCTCATCCCTTGTCTCTCCTCATCTGGCTCCACCATCTCCACCCTGTCCCCATCTCCCTCTCTATCCTCTCTCCACCTGTCTCTAACCTCATCTCCCTCATCCCAAGTCCTTCTCCGATCTGTCTCCCCAATCTGGTCATCGGTCTCCCCCATCTGTCTCCCCATCCGTCTCCCCTATCTCTCTCCCCATCTCCCCATATTATCTCCCCATAATATCATCATTATACCTCCATTATATCTCTTTTTTATCCACATTTTATCTCTGCTTAATCTCCATGTTATCCCTGTATTATCCCCATTTATCTCCACTTTAGATATATTTTATCCCCACTTTATCTTCACTTTATTCCTATTTTATCCCCATTTAACCGCACTTTATCCCCATTTTTGCTCCACTTCAGCTCCAATTTATCTCCATTTTATCCACACTATGGCCCTATTTTATCCCCATTTTAACCCCACTTTATCCCACTTTTAGCTCCACTTTAGCCCCATTTGATGTCCATTGTATCCCCATTTTATCTCCATTTTATCCCCAATTTATCTCCAGTGTATCTCCAATATCTCTCTACTTTATTTACATTAAATCTCCGTCCCTTACCATCCAATCTCCATCTCTGCATCCGATCTCCATCTCCCCATCCTATCTCCAACTCCCCATCTCCATCTCCATCCCATCTCCATCTTCCCATCTCTTCTCCATCTCCACATCTCCATCTCCATCCCGTCTCCATAAAATGAGCATGATCATAGTCATTTTCCTGCTTCTAGGGAGCCAAAACTCAAGATTTGGCACATGGGTAAAAGTGACTCAAAATTACCCAAATGCTCACTTTGAGGGCTTAAAAGATGTTTATTCACTGCAGGAAGTGATATAAACACCATAGAGGTAATTCATGTTCATGCGAGAACGTCCGATTTTTCATGCAAAAGGATCGATGATCCGTGACCTGAGGAAATTCCTCTGAGAGGAACAAAATGGTCCGTTTTGAAACTTTCAATCTTTCAACTAACTTTGACTTTCAGATGTGGATCATCGCTTTTGGAGATAAAATTACCATATTTATAGTAATTTTCATGCTTCTAGGGAGCCAAAACTCAAGATCTGGCGCAAGGGTAAAAGTGACTTAAAATTACCCAAATCCGCACTTTGAGTGCTTAAAACATGTTTATTCACTGAGGGAAGTGATATAAACACCATTTAGATGTAATTCATGATCATGCGAGAAGATCCGATTTTTCATGCAAAACGATCGATGACCCGCGACCTGAGGAAATTGCTCCGAGATGACCAAAATGGTCCGTTTTGAAAATGTCCATCTTTCAACTAGTTTTGACTTTCAGATGTGGATGATCACTTTTGGAGCTAAAATGAGCATGTTTAAAGTCATTTTCAAGCTTCTAGGGAGCCAAAACTCAAGATTTGGTTCAAGGGTAAAAGTGACTTAAAATGACTCAAATGCTCACTTTGAATGCTTAAAATGTGTTTATTCATTGCGGGAAGTGATATAATCACCATTTAGAGGTAATTCTTGTTCATGCAAGAAGGTCCGAATTTTCATGCAAAATAATCGATGACTGCGGCCTGAGGAAATTGCTCTGAGAGGACCAAAATGGTCAGTTTCGAAAATGTCAATCTTTCAACTAATTTTAACTTTCAGATGTGGATCATCACTTTTGGAGCTAAAATGACCATATTTATAGTCATTTTCATGCTTCTAGGGAGCCAAAACTCAAGGTTTGGCTCATGGGTAAAAGTGACTTAAAATGACCCAACTGCGCACTTTAAGGCCTTAAAACGTGTTTATTCACTGTGGGAAGTGATTTAAACACCATTTAGTGGTAATTCATGTTCATGCAAGAAGGTCCGATTTTTCATGCAAAACGACCAATGACCTTGGACCTGAGGAAATTGCTCTGAGATGACCAAAATGGTCTGTTTTGATAATTTCCATTTTAAACTAATTTTGACTTTCAGATGTGGATCATCACTTTTGGAGCTAAAATGAGCAGGTTTATAGTAATTTTCAAGCTTCTAGGGAGCCAAAACTCAAGATTTGGCACAAGGGTAAAAGTGACTTAAAATGACCCAACTGCGCACTTTGAGGGCTTAAAACATGTTTATTTACTGCGGGAAGTGATATAATCAACATTTAACCCCTTCGATGCTCATGACGGAACGGTTCCGTCATGAGTGTCGGTTTTCCTGTGCTCATGACGGAACCGTTCCGTCATGAGTCCGTTGGCTCATTAGAACGTTCAGCACACCGCACAAATCTGCGCCGCACTGATGAGGTTAAAGGTAATTCATGTTCGTGCAAGAAGGTCTCAATTTTCATGCAAAACCATCGATGACCAGCGACCTGAGGAAATTGCTCTGAGAGGACCAAAATGGTCCGTTTTGACAATTTCCAACTTTCAACTAATTTTGACTTTCAGATGTGGATCATCCCTTTTGGAACTAAAATGACCATATTTATAGTCATTTCCATGCTTCTAGGGAGCCAAAACTCAAGATTTGGCGCATGGGTAAAAGTGAATTAAAATGACCCACAGGCTCACTTTGTGTGCTTAAAACGTGTTTATTCACTGTAGGAAGTGATATCAACACCATTTAGAGGTAATTCATGTTTCCAACTCCCCATCTGTCCCCCCCATATCCAGCCTCTCCCCATCACCCTCTCCCCATCGGTCTCTCCCTCATCTCCCTCTCCCTCATCATCTCTCCCCCATCTGTCTCCCCCATCTCCACCGTCTCCCCATCAGTCTCTCCCTCATCTTGCTCTCCCTCATCCCCCATCTCCCTCATCCCTTGTCCCTCCTCATCTGGCTCCACCATCTCCACCCTGTCCCCATCTCCCTCTCTATTATCTTGCCACCTGTCTCTAACCTCATCTCCCTCATCCCAAGTCCTTCTCCGATCTGTCTCCCCAATCTGGTCATCGGTCTCCCCCATCTGTCTCCCCATCCGTCTCCCCCATCTCTCTCCCCATCTCCCCATATTATCTCACCATAATATCATCATTATACCTCCATTATATCTCTTTTTTTTCCACATTTTATCTCTGCTTAATCTCCATGTTATCCCTGTATTATCCCCATTTATCTCCACTTTAGATATATTTTATCCCCACTTTATCCCTATTTTATCCCCATTTAACCACCCTTTATCCCCATTTTAGCTCCATTTTATCTCCATTTTATCTCCACTTTTCCACCATTTTAGCTCCACTTTAGCTCCATTTTATCCCCATTTCCCCTCCATTTTATCTCCATTTTACCCCCAACTTATCTCCATTTTATCCCCATTTTATCTCCACTTTATCCACACTATAGCCGTATTTTATCCCCGTTTAAACCCCACTTCATACCAATTTTAGCTCCACTTTAGACCCATTTGATCTCCATTTTATCCCCATTTGATCTCCATTTTATCCCTATTTTATCTCCACTTTATCCCCATTTTAGCTCCACTTTAGCTCGATTTTTATCCTCATTTTTTTCTCCATTTTATCTCCATTTTATCCCAAATTTATCTCCATTATCTCTACTTTATTTACATTAAATCTCCGTCACTTACCATCCAATCTCCATCTCTGCATCCCATCTCCATCTCCCCATCCTATCTCCAACTCCCCATCTCCATCTCCATCCCATCTCCATCTCCCCATCTCTTCTCCATCTCCCCATCTCCATCTCCATCCCATCTCCATAAAATGAGCATGATCATAGTCATTTTCCAGCTTCTAGGGAGCCAAAACTCAAGATTTGGCACATGGGTAAAAGTTACTCAAAATTACCCAAATGCTCACTTTGAGGGCGTAAAAGATGTTTATTCACTGCAGGAAGTGATATAAACACCATAGAGGTAATTCATGTTCATGCGAGAAGGTCCGATTTTTCATGCAAAACGACCAATGACATTGGACCTGAGAAAATTGCTCTGAGATGACCAAAATGGTCTGTTTTGATAATTTCCATTTTAAACTAATTTTGACTTTCAGATGTGGATCATCACTTTTGGAGCTAAAATGAGCAGGTTTATAGTAATTTTCAAGCTTCTAGGGAGCCAAAACTCAAGATTTGGCACAAGGGTAAAAGTGACTTAAAATGACCCAACTGCGCACTTTGAGGGCTTAAAACATGTTTATTTACTGCGGGAAGTGATATAATCAACATTTAACCCCTTCGATGCTCATGACGGAACGGTTCCGTCATGAGTGTCGGTTTTCCTGTGCTCATGACGGAACCGTTCCGTCATGAGTCCGTTGGCTCATTAGAACGTTCAGCACACCGCACAAATCTGCGCCGCGCTGATGAGGTTAAAGGTAATTCATGTTCGTGCAAGAAGGTCTGAATTTTCATGCAAAACCATCGATGACCAGCGACCTGAGGAAATTGCTCTGAGAGGACCAAAATGGTCCGTTGTGACAATTTCCAACTTTCAACTAATTTTGACTTTCAGATGTGGATCATCCCTTTTGGAACTAAAATGACCATATTTGTAGTCATTTCCATGCTTCTAGGGAGCCAAAACTCAAGATTTGGCGCATGGGTAAAAGTGAATTAAAATGACCCACAGGCTCACTTTGTGTGCTTAAAACGTGTTTATTCACTGTAGGAAGTGATATCAACACCATTTAGAGGTAATTCATGTTTCCAACTCCCCATCTGTCCCCCCATATCCAGCCTCTCCCCATCACCCTCTCCCCATCGGTCTCTCCCTCATCTCCCTCTCCCTCATCATCTCTCCCCCATCTGTCTCCCCCATCTCCACCGTCTCTCCATCAGTCTCTCCCTCATCTTGCTCTCCCTCATCCCCCATCTCCCTCATCCCTTGTCCCTCCTCATCTGGCTCCACCATCTCCACCCTGTCCCCATCTCCCTCTCTATCCTCTCTCCACCTGTCTCTAACCTCATCTCCCTCATCCCAAGTCCTTCTCCGATCTGTCTCCCCAATCTGGTCATCGGTCTCCCCCATCTGTCTCCCCATCCGTCTCCCCCATCTCTCTCCCCATCTCCCCATATTATCTCCCCATAATATCATCATTATATCTCCATTATATCTCTTTTTTATCCACATTTTATCTCTGCTTAATCTCCATGTTATCCCTGTATTATCCCCATTTATCTCCACTTTAGATATATTTTATCCCCACTTTATCTTCACTTTATTCCTATTTTATCCCCATTTAACCGCACTTTATCCCCATTTTTGCTCCACTTCAGCTCCAATTTATCTCCATTTTATCCACACTATGGCCCTATTTTATCCCCATTTTAACCCCACTTTATCCCACTTTTAGCTCCACTTTAGCCCCATTTGATCTCCATTGTATCCCCATTTTATCTCCATTTTATCCCCAATTTATCTCCAGTGTATCTCCAATATCTCTCTACTTTATTTACATTAAATCTCCGTCCCTTACCATCCAATCTCCATCTCTGCATCCGATCTCCATCTCCCCATCCTATCTCCAACTCCCCATCTCCATCTCCATCCCATCTCCATCTTCCCATCTCTTCTCCATCTCCACATCTCCATCTCCATCCCGTCTCCATAAAATGAGCATGATCATAGTCATTTTCCTGCTTCTAGGGAGCCAAAACTCAAGATTTGGCACATGGGTAAAAGTGACTCAAAATTACCCAAATGCTCACTTTGAGGGCTTAAAAGATGTTTATTCACTGCAGGAAGTGATATAAACACCATAGAGGTAATTCATGTTCATGCGAGAACGTCCGATTTTTCATGCAAAAGGATCGATGATCCGTGACCTGAGGAAATTCCTCTGAGAGGAACAAAATGGTCCGTTTTGAAACTTTCAATCTTTCAACTAACTTTGACTTTCAGATGTGGATCATCGCTTTTGGAGATACAATTACCATATTTATAGTAATTTTCATGCTTCTAGGGAGCCAAAACTCAAGATCTGGCGCAAGGGTAAAAGTGACTTAAAATGACCCAAATCCGCACTTTGAGTGCTTAAAACATGTTTATTCACTGAGGGAAGTGATATAAACACCATTTAGATGTAATTCATGATCATGCGAGAAGATCCGATTTTTCATGCAAAACGATCGATGACCCGCGACCTGAGGAAATTGCTCCGAGATGACCAAAATGATCCGTTTTGAAAATGTCCATCTTTCAACTAGTTTTGACTTTCAGATGTGGATGATCACTTTTGGAGCTAAAATGAGCATGTTTAAAGTCATTTTCAAGCTTCTAGGGAGCCAAAACTCAAGATTTGGTTCAAGGGTAAAAGTGACTTAAAATGACTCAAATGCTCACTTTGAATGCTTAAAATGTGTTTATTCACTGCGGGAAGTGATATAATCACCATTTAGAGGTAATTCTTGTTCATGCAAGAAGGTCCGAATTTTCATGCAAAATAATCGATGACTGCGGCCTGAGGAAATTGCTCTGAGAGGACCAAAATGGTCAGTTTCGAAAATGTCAATCTTTCAACTAATTTTAACTTTCAGATGTGGATCATCACTTTTGGAGCTAAAATGACCATATTTATAGTCATTTTCATGCTTCTAGGGAGCCAAAACTCAAGGTTTGGCTCATGGGTAAAAGTGACTTAAAATGACCCAACTGCGCACTTTAAGGCCTTAAAACGTGTTTATTCACTGTGGGAAGTGATTTAAACACCATTTAGTGGTAATTCATGTTCATGCAAGAAGGTCCGATTTTTCATGCAAAACGACCAATGACCTTGGACCTGAGGAAATTGCTCTGAGATGACCAAAATGGTCTGTTTTGATAATTTCCATTTTAAACTAATTTTGACTTTCAGATGTGGATCATCACTTTTGGAGCTAAAATGAGCAGGTTTATAGTAATTTTCAAGCTTCTAGGGAGCCAAAACTCAAGATTTGGCACAAGGGTAAAAGTGACTTAAAATGACCCAACTGCGCACTTTGAGGGCTTAAAACATGTTTATTTACTGCGGGAAGTGATATAATTAACATTTAACCCCTTCGATGCTCATGACGGAACGGTTCCGTCATGAGTGTCGGTTTTCGTGTGCTCATGACGGAACCCTTCCGTCATGAGTCCGTTGGCTCATTAAAACGTTCAGCACACCGCACGAATCTGCGCCGCGCTGATGAGGTTAAAGGTAATTCATGTTCATGCAAGAAGGTCTGAATTTTCATGCAAAACCATCGATGACCAGCGACCTGAGGAAATTGCTCTGAGAGGACCAAAATGGTCCGTTTTGACAATTTCCAACTTTCAACTAATTTTGACTTTCAGATGTGGATCATCCCTTTTGGAACTAAAATGACCATATTTATAGTCATTTCCATGCTTCTAGGGAGCCAAAACTCAAGATTTGGCGCATGGGTAAAAGTGAATTAAAATGACCCACAGGCTCACTTTGTGTGCTTAAAACGTGTTTATTCACTGTAGGAAGTGATATCAACACCATTTAGAGGTAATTCATGTTTCCAACTCCCCATCTGTCCCCCCCATATCCAGCCTCTCCCCATCACCCTCTCCCCATCGGTCTCTCCCTCATCTCCCTCTCCCTCATCATCTCTCCCCCATCTGTCTCCCCCATCTCCACCGTCTCCCCATCAGTCTCTCCCTCATATTGCTCTCCCTCATCCCCCATCTCCCTCATCCCTTGTCCCTCCTCATCTGGCTCCACCATCTCCACCCTGTCCCCATCTCCCTCTCTATCCTCTCTCCACCTGTCTCTAACCTCATCTCCCTCATCCCAAGTCCTTCTCCGATCTGTCTCCCCAATCTGGTCATCGGTCTCCCCCATCTGTCTCCCCATCCGTCTCCCCATCTCTCTCCCCATCTCCCCATATTATCTCCCCATAATATCATCATTATACCTCCATTATATCTCTTTTTTATCCACATTTTACCTCTGCTTAATCTCCATGTTATCCCTGTATTATCCCCATTTATCTCCACTTTAGATATATTTTATCCCCACTTTATCTTCACTTTATACCTATTTTATCCCCATTTAACCGCACTTTATCCCCATTTTAGCTCCACTTCAGCTCCATTTTATCTCCATTTTATCCCCATTTTATCTCCACTTTTCCACCATTTTAGCTCCACTTCAGCCCATTTTATCTCCATTTTATCCCCATTTTAGCTCCACTTTATCCCCATTTTAGCTCCACTTTAGATCCGTTGTATCCCCATTTCCCCTCCATTTTATCTCTATTTTACCCCCAATTTATCTCCATTTTATCCCCATTTTATCTCCACTTTATCCCCACTATAGCCCTATTTTATCCCCACTTTATCCCAATTTTAGCTCCACTGTAGCCCCATTTGATCTCCATTTTATCCCCATTTTATCTCCATTTTATCCCCAATTTATCTCCAGTTTATCTCCGTTATCTCTCTACTTTATTTACATTAAATCTCCGTCCCTTACCATCCAATCTCCATCTCTGCATCCGATCTCCATCTCCCCATCCTATCTCCAACTCCCCATCTCCATCTCCATCCCATCTCCATCTCCCCATCTCTTCTCCATCTCCACATCTCCATCTCCATCCCGTCTCCATAAAATGAGCATGATCATAGTCATTTTCCTGCTTCTAGGGAGCCAAAACTCAAGATTTGGCACATGGGTAAAAGTGACTCAAAATTACCCAAATGCTCACTTTGAGGGCTTAAAAGAAGTTTATTCACTGCAGGAAGTGATATAAACACCATAGAGGTAATTCATGTTCATGCGAGAACGTCCAATTTTTCATGCAAAAGGATCGATGATCCGTGACCTGAGGAAATTCCTCTGAGAGGAACAAAATGGTCCGTTTTGAAACTTTCAATCTTTCAACTAACTTTGACTTTCAGATGTGGATCATCGCTTTTGGAGATAAAATTACCATATTTATAGTAATTTTCATGCTTCTAGGGAGCCAAAACTCAAGATCTGGCGCAAGGGTAAAAGTGACTTAAAATGACTCAAATGCTCACTTTGAAGGCTTAAAATGTGTTTATTCACTGCGGGAAGTGATATAATCACCATTTAGAGGTAATTCTTGTTCATGCAAGAAGGTCCGAATTTTCATGCAAAATAATCGATCACCCGCGACCTGAGGAAATTGCTCTGAGAGGACCAAAATGGTCCGTTTCGAAAATGTCAATCTTTCAACTAATTTTAACTTTCAGATGTGGATCATCACTTTTGGAGCTAAAATGACCATATTTATAGTCATTTTCATGCTTCTAGGGAGCCAAAACTCAAGGTTTGGCTCATGGGTAAAAGTGACTTAAAATGACCCAACTGCGCACTTTGAGGGCTTAAAACATGTTTATTCACTGTGGGAAGTGATTTAACCCCTTTCCATGCGTCGGACGGCCGCCGGCTGTCCGACGTCACGGTGGGCGTGTGCGGAGGACAGCCAGGGGCCGTCCGAACCACGCCCACGCCGTAAATCACCCGCACCGCGGCGGAATTTTTGCCGCGGTCAAGGGGTTAAACACCATTTAGTGGTAATTCATGGTCATGCAAGAAGGTCCGATTTTTCATGCAAAACGACCAATGACCTTGGACCTGAGGAAATTGCTCTGAGATGACCAAAATGGTCCGTTTTGATAATTTCCATTTTAAACTAATTTTGACTTTCAGATGTGGATCATCACTTTTGGAGCTAACATGAGCAGGTTTATAGTAATTTCCAAGATTCTAGGGAGCCAAAACTCAATATTTGGCACAAAGGTAAAAGTGACTTAAAATGTCCCAACTGCGCACTTTGAGGGCTTAAAACATGTTGATTTACTAATGGGAAGTGATATAATCAACATTTAACCCCTACGATGCTCATGACGGAACAGTTCCGTCATGAGCGTCGGTTGGCCTGTGCTCATGACGGAACCGTTCCGTCATGAGTCAGTTGGCTCATTAGAACGTTCAGCACAGCGAACGAATCTGCGCCGCGCTGATGAGGTTAAAGGTAATTCATGTTCATGCAAGAAGGTCTGAATTTTCATGCAAAACCATCGATGACCAGCGACCTGAGGAAATTGCTCTGAGAGGACCAAAATGGTCCGTTTTGACAATTTCCAACTTTCAACTAATTTTGACTTTCGATGTGGATCATCCCTTTTGGAACTAAAATGTTCATATTTATAGTCATGTCCATGCTTCTAGGGAGCCAAAACTCAAGATTTGGCGCATGAGTAAAAGTGAATTAAAATGACCCACATGCTCACTTTGTGTGCTTAAAACGTGTTTATTCACTGCAGGAAGTGATATCAACACCATTTAGAGGTGATTCATGTTTCCAACTCCCCATCTGTCTCCCCCATATCCAGCCTCTCCCCATCACCCTCTCCCCATCGGTCCCTCCCTCATCTCCCTCTCCGTCATCATCTCTCCCCCATCTGTCTCCCCCATCTCCACCGTCTCCCCATCAGTCTCTCCCTCATCTTGCTCTCCCTCATCCCCCATCTCCCCCATCCCTTGTCCCTCCTCATCTGGCTCCACCATCTCCACCCTGTCCCCATCTCCCTCTCTATCCTCTCTCCACCTGTCTCTAACCTCATCTCCCTCATCCCAAGTCCTTCTCCGATCTGTCTCCCCAATCTGGTCATCGGTCTCCCCCATCTGTCTCCCCATCCGTCTCCCCCATCTCTCTCCCCATCTCCCCATATTATCTCCCCATAATATCATCATTATACCTCCATTATATGTCTTTTTCATCCACATTTTATCTCTGCTTAATCTCCATGTTATCCCTGTA
Source organism: Lissotriton helveticus (assembly GCF_964261635.1). Taxonomy (NCBI): domain Eukaryota; kingdom Metazoa; phylum Chordata; class Amphibia; order Caudata; family Salamandridae; genus Lissotriton; species Lissotriton helveticus. The sequence goes on from NC_136072.1 coordinate 422,008,096, forward strand.
TTATCCTCATTTATCTCCACTTTAGATATATTTTATCCCCACTTTATCTCCACTTTATCCCCATTTTATCCCCATTTAACCGCACTTTATTCCCATTTTAGCCCCACTTCAGCTCCATTTTAGCCCCATTTTAGCTCCACTTTATCTCCATTTTAGCTCAATATTCCCTCCATTTTATCCCCATTTTATCTCCACTTTATCCCCACTATAGCCCCATTTTGTCACCATTTTAACCCCACTTTATACCAATTTTAGCTCCACTTTAGCCCCATTTGAGCTCCATTTTATCCCCACTTTATCTCCACTTTATCCCCATTTTAGCTCCACTTTAGCTCGATTTTATCCTCATTTTTACTCCATTTTATCTCCATTTTATCCCCAATTTATCTCCAGTTTATCTCCATTATATCTCTACTTTATTTACATTAAATCTCCGTCCCTCACCATCCAATCTCCATCTCTGCATCCCATCTCCATCTCCCCATCCTATCTCCAACTCCCCATCTCCATCTCCATCCCATCTCCATCTCCCCATCTCTTCTCCATCTCCCCATCTCCATCTCCATCCCATCTCCATAAAATGAGCATGATCATAGTCATTTTCCTGCTTCTAGGGAGCCAAAACTCAAGATTTGACACATGGGTAAAAGTGACTCAAAATTACCCAAATGCTCACTTTGAGGGCTTAAAAGATGTTGATTCACTGCAGGAAGTGATATAAACACCATAGAGTTAATTCATGTTCATGCGAGAAGGTCTGATTTTTCATGCAAAAGGATCGATGACCCGTGACCTGAGGAAATTGATCTGAGAGGAACAAAATGCTCCGTTTTGAAAATTTCCATCTTTCAACTAACTTTGACTTTCAGATGTGGATCATCGCTTTTGGAGATAAAATTACCATATTTATAGTCATTTTCATGCTTCTAGGGAGCCAAAACTCAAGATTTGGCGTAAGCGTAAAGTGACTTAAAATGACCCAAATCCGCACTTTGAGTGCTTAAAACATGTTTATTCACTGAGGGAAGTGATATAAACACCATTTAGATGTAATTCATGTTCATGCGAGAAGGTCCGATTTTTCATGCAAAACAATCGATGACCCGCGACCTGAGGAAATTGCTCTGAGATGACCAAAATGGTCCGTTTTGAAAATGTCCATCTTTCAACTAATTTTGACTTTCAGATGTGGATGATCACTTTTGGAGCAAAAATGAGCATGTTTAAAGTCATTTTCAAGCTTCTAGGGAGCCAAAACTCAAGATTTGGTTCAAGGGTAAAAGTGACTTCAAATGACTCAAATGCTCACTTTGAAGGCTTAAAATGTGTTTATTCTCTGCGGGAAGTGATATAATCACCATTTAGAGGTAATTCTTGTTCATGCAAGAAGGTCCGAATTTTCATGCAAAATAATCGATGACCCGCAACCTGAGGAAATTGCTCTGAGAGGACCAAAATGGTCAGTTACGAAAATGTCAATCTTTCAACTAATTTTAACTTTCAGATGTGGATCATCACTTTTGGAGCTAAAATGACCATATTTATAATCATTTTCATGCTTCTAGGGAGCCAAAACTCAAGGTTTGGCTCATGGGTAAAAGTGACTTAAAATGACCCAACTGTGCACTTTGAGGGCTTAAAACATGTTTATTCACTGTGGGAAGTGATTCAAACACCATTTAGTGGTAATTCATGTTCATGCAAGAAGGTCCGATTTTTCATGCAAAACGACCAATGACCTTGGACCTGAGGAAATTGCTCTGAGATGACCAAAATGTTCTGTTTTGATAATTTCCATTTTAAACTAATTTTGACTTTCAGATGTGGATCATCACTTTAGAAGCTAAAATGAGCAGGTTTATACTAATTTCCAAGATTCTAGGGAGCCAAAACTCAAGATTAGGCACAAGGGTAAAAGTGACTTAAAATTACCCAACTGCGCACTTTGAGGGCTTAAAACATGTTTATTTACTAATGGGAAGTGATATAATCAACATTTAACCCCTTCGATGCTCATGACTGAACGATTCCGTCATGAGCGTCGGTTGGCCTGTGCTCATGACGGAACCGTTCCGTCATGAGTCCGTTGGCTCATTAGAACGTTCAGCTCAGCGCACGAATCTGCGCCGCGCTGATGAGGTTAAAGGTAAATCATGTTCATGCAAGAAGGTCTGAATTTTCATGCAAAACCATCGATGACCAGCGACCTGAGGAAATTGCTCTGAGAGGACCAAAATGGTCCGTTTTGACAATTTCCAACTTTCAACTGATTTTGACTTTCAGATGTGGATCCTCCCTTTTGGAACTAAAATGACCATATTTATAGTAATTTCCATGCTTCTAGGGAGCCAAAACTCAAGATTTGGCGCATGGGTAAAAGTGAATTAAAATGACCCACATGCTCACTTTGTGTGCTTAAAACGTGTTCATTCACTGCAGGAAGTGATATCAACACCATTTAGAGGTAATTCATGTTTCCAACTCCCCATCTGTCTCCCCCATATCCAGCCTCTCCCTATCACCCTCTCCCCATCGGTCTCTCCCTCATCTCCCTCTCCCTCATCATCTCTCCCCCATCTGTCTCCCCCATCTCCACCGTCTCCCCATCAGTCTCTCCCTCATCTTGCTCTCCCTCATCCCCCATCTCCCTCATCCCTTGTCCCTCCTCATCTGGCTCCACCATCTCCACCCTGTCCCCATCTCCCTCTCTATCCTCTCTCCACCTGTCTCTAACCTCATCTCCCTCATCCCAAGTCCTTCTCCGATCTGTCTCCCCAATCTGGTCATCGGTCTCCCCCATCTGTCTCCCCATCCGTCTCCCCCATCTCTCTCCCCATCTCCCCATATTACCTCCCCATAATATCTTCATTATACCTCCATTATGTCTCTTTTTATCCACATTTTATCTCCGCTTAATCTCCATGTTATCCCTGTATTATCCTCATTTATCTCCACTTTAGATATATTTTATCCCCACTTTATCCCCATTTAACCGCACTTTATCCCCATTTTAGCTCCACTTCAACCCCATTTTATCTCCATTTTATCCCCCATTTTATCTCCACTTTATCCCCATTTTAGCTCCACTTTAGCTCCATTTTAGCCCCATTTTCACTCTATTTCATCCCCATTTTATCTCCAAAGTTCAAAGTTTCAAAAGTTTATTATGTTTTGGCTCTCAATGAGGGCCACATAAAATTAGACACACCATTACACAGTTAAGATAATAAGAAAATAACAACATACAGCAAGAAAACACATTAACAGCGATTAAGCGAACATCAACATCTCCCTGTAATCATTAATAAATATTTAAAAACCCTTTAAAAAATTTAAAAATTCTAAAACAAAACAATTCATTTGGCGGGCAGTAAAGTGCATGAAGGAACAATTTAACATTTACAATTCCCAATTGTAAACAGATAGGTTTTATCCATTTATGGCGCAAGGAGCGTAATACAGGACAAATAAAGAAAACGTGGTTACGATCTTGTACAGCGTTAGTACAAAAATTACATAATGGGGATCCCCCATACCACTTTGCTAGGAGCGAGTTGAGAGGAAGCAAATCATGGCGTAAAAGGTACCATAGTCTACGAACTCCATGAGGAATATTCCAGATAAGATATTGTTGGGTATGCTTGGGGATATATGTTTTTAGAAGGGATTCCCTGTCATATAATCTGGGTTGGGCAAGGATGTCCAACTTGTAACACAGATCCCACGATGCACTTTTTAGTCTAGCTTTTAGTTCTAGGGGAGAGAGTAAAAATAAGGTACTCTCCTCCAACTCTAACAGGGCTACTGCTTTCCTAAAGTTTTTTACTAGTGACGAGAATTCATTAAAATTGCCCAATAATTCCTTTTTAATGAGTTCTCTCAGAGTACCAGGTTTACCTCTAGCTAAACAGGCTACCCATCTTACAAGAGCAACCAGCCCCTGTGCCCAACAACTTCGAAGTCTGAATTCCAACCTACAAGAAGAGGTAGAACATGCATTATTAAAAGATGAAATTTTCCGCAGTACCTTTCCTTCCATTTTTTGAAGAAATCCCCAATGTTTCAGCTCTACTAATTCGATTCCATATAGTAAAGTCGCTGGAACTTTTGCTTTAAAAACCTCCAAAAAGAGTGAGAAATGTCTCTTCCCGGTAGCATTATATAACGAACATAACCCCATACCATGGGCCAGAGCTTTGCGAGAGTTATGTTCGATATGGGGATTCTCACTAAGATTTGCTGATATTATTTTGCCTAAAAAGGTATAAGTTTTAACCACGTCGAGTTTTTGTCCCCCTATGAACCACTTATAGCTTTCTGACCTACATTTTCTCTTACCAAAAATACACATGATTTTACTTTTCGATGTATTAATTTTCATATGATGTGCTACAGCAAATTGGTTCAATGCAAGCAGACGATTAGATAAACCCTTCGGGGTCAAATCTAAAACATGTATATCGTCTGCATACATTAAAATAGATATAGCAGACCCTCCAATTATCGGTGCGAGTCCCTCACATGCAGAAATAGAATTTGGAAGGTCGGCCATATATAATGAAAACAATATGGGCGCCAATATACACCCTTGTTTAAGTCCATTCTTGGAGGGGATGGATGAAGTAAGACCCCTTTCCCCACCTTGTAGCACCATACACCATGTGTTCATATGTAGAGACCTAACCAATTCGAGCAGGTATCCTGGCATACCCAACACGGCCAGCTTTCTCCACAGCGCTGGACGATCCACTTTGTCAAACGCCGTGGAGAAATCAATAAATGCGGCATATATGCCACCACCACGGACACCTACGTATTTGTCAGTAATCACCTGCAGTAGTGTCAAGTTATCTAACGTTCCGTGCTCTTCACGGAACCCTGTTTGTTCCATTGGTAAAATCATATTGGCTTCTGCCCATTCCACGATTAGCATTAGAAGGCATTTAGCGAAAATTTTCCCTATTGCATCTAATAAAGCTATTAGACCATAATTAGATGGCATCGCCCGATCACCCTTTTTAAATATCGGAATTAATATACTTCCCCTCCAGGAATCGGGGACAGTTCTTGATAAAAAGCAAGCTTGAAATATTGGGAGAAGAATCCTACTCCAAGTGATAACATCCTGCTTAATTATTGACATGGGCAGTTCGTCTGGGCCCATAGCTCCGGTAGAGCGCATACTCCTTATCACAGAAGCTATAGTTTTTTCAGTAGGGAGTATTGTTTTTTGCGCACTATTTGGATCCAGGATACATAAATCCTCCATTACACCATTCGGAGCATATAAAGAAGTTACAAATAGCGTCCAGACCTCTTCGGCAATGGATATTGGACTGGGAGTTACTGTGGAGCCACAGCCTTTCCTTATTATGGACCAAAATTCTCTAGATTTATTATAGGTTAACGCCTCTTTTAATCTAATCCAGAGAGAGTCTTCCTTTTCTCTTTTTAACTTAGATCTCAGTCTAACTCTCCTGCGTTTTAACAAAGCCAACTGACGCTCGTTTTTCCCAGATCTGTTAAGATATTGTTTCCTGATAAGTACATTTATCTCCCTATTCAATAAAACTAATGAACTGGGAGAAAAATGAGGTCTTTTGGGGTTTCCCCTTTTCTTGGCTAAACCAATAATTTTTTTAATCAGATTTTCAAGTTGGAAAAATTCTATACCCTCCCACTGATCAAGTTCAAGTAAGGTATGGGCAAGGAGATTTTGTACGTCCTTCATATTCGTAGAGCCCCAAAAACATCTACCTGACTTTCGATCAATGGACAGATCTCTATTCTTTAGGGACCAAGAATTAGCTTCAGGGGGGATTAATGAAATAGTGACATTAATTAATTTATGATCGCTCAGGGGAGAGTAGGAGATCACCATATCTTTTATAAAGGAGAACGTATCATAGTCCGTGATGGCGTAGTCCAAGATGGACTCACCCCTAAATGATCCATGTGTATAATTAGCAGGAGTATCAGAGGGCATTCTGCCATTAATAATAAGCCCTTCTACGAGGCTAAGTTCCTCCAAGAGGATCTTACCTCTTTTATTAGTTTTTATTCTAGTAGGCCAAAGCACTTGGGGTATATTATATGCTTCTTCCTTAAATTTATTTCTAAACATGTCTAAAGTAGAGTTGGATACTTTGCTATTTAAATCGCCAACCAACAGTATATAGGGGGGGCATTCAGCCTCCAATAGTTGTTTAACATAGGTAAACATTCGCTTTAGAACTTGATTAAAAATTTCCTCGGGAGGAATGTATACATTTAAGATGACAAACGAGGACCTAGTACCCACTTTGTCTAGGTTACGAACAGTTATAGATTGAAAAAGATTGCTAGAGTCTGAATAGTGAGTAAATTGCCATTGTAAGGAGGTGGATAGAAGACAAGCAATTCCACCTTTTGCGTGGCCTTTTTTAGAAGGTTTAGCAGGAGCCTCCAGGACAAAATACTCTTTCCCTACATAGGGGAGATTTTTACACCATGTCTCCTGGAGACATATTACATCAGCATTTAAAGAGGATAAAAAGACAAATTTCTCAGGGCAATTATACAGACCGGCTACGTTCCAAGAGACAATTTTTAAATTATTGTTAAAGATGATGGAAGAGTCGTAGGTTACTCGCGGTATTAGAAGATAAAACCCCAGGTAACCAGTTCCACATCTGATTGTCTTCAGTCAGAGGAATGTCTGTGCTATCAGGTAATGGAAGAACCTGAGATACCATTCGTTTACCTCTAGAGACCCAAATTTTTAGATCTTTATTACAGGATTGATGATCATCCTGTATGAAAGCTTGCTTTGTAATACTATCTCTAGAGGAAATACGTAAAGCATTATTATAATAAGGTAACACGTCAATTCCTCTACACTGGAAAAATTCCGCCTGTTGAAGAACAAGATTAGTAATTATTTTTGAATAAAATGTTACCCTTGTTCGTTGCCCAGTAACTAATCTTATCGGTATGACTAGATCAATATCATTTGATAAAATTAGTTTTAGACTATCAATCTCTTTAAAGCAGTTAAGCAGCCAAGACCTATTCATTTTTACATCCTGATCAAACAACGGGACAAAGTCCAGTGTCAGTGTGTCCACTAATGTCATAGCGTTTTTTACAGGCTGAATATTTAAACCTCTAGCTATATCTGGCTGGGGCCGGAAAATAGGTGCCGTTGGATTTAATACATTTGCCACTAACGGGGAATTTCCCGTAGCATCAACCGTCAATGATAGAGGTTCATGCGCATTTAACACTGGACATGGAATTACCTCATTTGTACAACCCACATCGGAGGTACCCTCCAAAACAATATTGGCTGAGTCCTCCGCTACCTCTTTGATGGACGTATTCCGCAATGAAATAACCCCATTTCCCGATTCATCTCGCACTTCAGATGTTATATGTTTTTGAAAAATGATTTGCCTTGGCCTTTTTTTCTTATATTTGCGTAATACCTTTCTATTTTTCCCTTTACCTTTTGTGATTTTTGTGATTTTAGCCCCTGTCAACGATCCTTCCAGGCCCTTTTTTTCATGAGTAAAGATGGGGAAAAGTTCGTTTTCAACCGTTTGTACGATCTCTACCAAACTATCTTCCTTGACAATATGTTTTACATCTTTACTCTGTTCAAGGATAGATAAAATAGGGCTCTTAAGAGGCTTATGAATGTCTGCCTTTACAGACATTCTCAAAGGGGTATTAACCTCCAAAGGATTGATACAATCTACCACCTTTTGAACAGCAGGTTCAGTAGGAGGTATTGTTGCATTAGCAGCTTTTTTAGCCAACATTTCCTTCAATATCTCAGTCACAGAAGATAAAATACAATCAGAGCTCACAGCAAATTTACCAAGTAAAAGCAGTATAGAGGACAACATTTGTTCAAGAGCTATCCGAGACTCAGAAATTGGTTTCTCATTTTTTGGATAGCTAGAGGGAACAAAAGAACAGATCCCCGATACATTAAATTGAGGAGACTTCAAATCACTAGGTGTTGATAAATTGTCTTTGGATTTAAGTGAAGGAGTGCTGCTATATAGCAGCATTCCGGATGGAGTTGATCTAATTGGAGTTTTACAGTGCCCAACCTGGGTCAAAAGTTTCCTGTCCATATACCGACCACAAAGTTCAAAATCAATACTGGAGGAAATTGATACCTCAGCCATGTCTTCCTCCACCTTTTCTCTTTCTTTGTTATTATCATGATGATGAGTTAAAAGATTTACTCCATTTATTTGAGGCTGAGGAGACTCATTTATTTCAATCAGTAAGTCAGTATTAAAAACCATTTCCACGTTAGTTTGCAATTGCGGTTGTGGTAATAGATCAACATCAAAAGTGATTGGGTCTTTTGAAGATTTATTCATAGATTTTTCCCAGATGTGTTCCAACTGCATCTGACCTTTCAATAGTCTACTGTTTTCAGACTTTTTCTTCAAGAGAGTGGATTCAGATGTCGCATTTACTTTTTCCCCTAAAACTTTCCCAGAACGTAATTTCTTTGTTGACATAATGCCAGTGAGTACACCAAACCTTAAACGGGGCAGATAGTCCCGGATAGAAACACAAACAGATTAAGAAAGTATAAATATAGATCCACAGGGAGAAGCAATAAAGTTCACAATAGCGGATAACAAAATACAATCAGAAAAGTCAATCCGCGAGTTTTTCGGTCAAATATTTGCTGCAATGAAACACCGATAAAGTTATGCGATAAGGTAAAATGAAAATACCAGGGCCCAGCCCGGCCTACCTCGGCCACTGAGGGCCACAGAGGGCCCGCCCTTTGCCCGGGCTTAGCCCGGCGTCGCCCGTGCGCGTCCCGCGATGCGCGTTCCTACTCCTCAATTATCGCCAGGTGAGGGGGGCGTGTCAGGGCGGTGCTCCAGGGCCAAGTGATTTCTGGTTCATGAAGTCCTGTTGTCAATCACAGTCCGCCGAACAGGAATGCGAGTGTTTCCCGCGAAGCGGGAAACGCGAGCTGTGATGATGAAGACGCTAGAGTTGGGATTGCAGCACAGCTCACTAGCGCTTCCAGGCAAAAAGCGCTAAATAACCTTTTCCTCCAACAAAGGCTCTGCCAGCACGCACAGCAGAACGGTGCTCGCACAGCAGCGATTTCAGCAGCATTCACCATTTTATCTCCACTTTATCCCCACTATAGCCCCATTTTATCCCCGTTTTAACCCCACTTTATACCCATTTTAGCTCCACTTTAGCCCCATTTGATCTCCATTTGATCTCCATTTTATCTCCACTTTATTCCCATTTTAGCTCCACTTTAGCTCGATTTTATCCTCATTTTTTTCTCCGTTTTATCTCCATTTTATCCCCAATTTATCTCCATTTTATCTCCATTATCTCTCTACTTTATTTACATTAAATCTCCGTCACTTACCATCCAATCTCCATCTCTGCATCCCATCTCCATCTCCCCATCCTATCTCCAACTCCCCATCTCCATCTCCATCCCATCTCCATCTCCCCATCTCTTCTCCATCTCCCCATCTCCATCCCCATCCCATCTCCATAAAATGAGCATGATCATAGTCATTTTCCTGCTTCTAGGGAGCCAAAACTCAAGATTTGGCACATGGGTAAAAGTGACTCAAAATTACCCAAATGCTCACTTTGAGGGCTTAAAAGATGTTGATTCACTGCAGGAAGTGATATAAACACCATAGATTTAATTCATGTTCATGCGAGAAGGTCTGATTTTTCATGCAAAAGGATCGATGACCCGTGACCTGAGGAAATTGATCTGAGAGGGACAAAATGCTCCGTTTTGAAAATTTCCATCTTTCAACTAATTTTGACTTTCAGATGTGGTTCATCGCTTTTGGAGATAAAATTACCATATTTATAGTCATTTTCAAGCTTCTAGGGAGCCAAAACTCAAGATTTGGTTCAAGGGTAAAAGTGACTTCAAATGACTCAAATGCTCACTTTGAAGGCTTAAAATGTATTTATTCACTGCGGGAAGTGATATAATCACCATTTAGAGGTAATTCTTGTTCATGCAAGAAGGTCCGAATTTTCATGCAAAATAATCGATGACCCGCAACCTGAGGAAATTGCTCTGAGAGGACCAAAATGGTCAGTTACGAAAATGTCAATCTTTCAACTAATTTTAACTTTCAGATGTGGATCATCACTTTTGGAGCTAAAATGACCATATTTATAGTCATTTTCATGCTTCTAGGGAGCCAAAACTCAAGGTTTGGCTCATGGGTAAAAGTGACTTAAAATGACCCAACTGCGCACTTTAAGGCCTTAAAACATGTTTATTCACTGTGGGAAGTGATTTAAACACCATTTAGTGGTAATTCATGTTAATGCAAGAAGGTCCGATTTTTCATGCAAAACGACCAATGACCTTGGACCTGAGGAAATTGCTCTGAGATGACCAAAATTGTCTGTTTTGATAATTTCCATTTTAAACTAATTTTGACTTTCAGATGTGGATCATCACTTTTGTAGCTAAAATCAGCAGGTTTATAGTAATTTTCAAGCTTCTAGGGAGCCAAAACTCAAGATTTGGCACAAGGGTAAAAGTGACTTAAAATGACCCAACTGCGCACTTTGAGGGCTTAAAACATGTTTATTTACTGCGGGAAGTGATATAATCAACATTTAACCCCTTCGATGCTCATGACGGAACGGTTCCATCATGAGTGTCGGTTTTCCTGTGCTCATGACGAAACCGTTCCGTCATGAGTCCGTTGGCTCATTAGAACGTTCAGCACACCGCACGAATCTGCGCCGCGCTGATGAGGTTAAAGGTAATTCATGTTCATGCAAGAAGGTCTGAATTTTCATGCAAAACCATCGATGACCAGCGACCTGAGGAAATTGCTCTGAGAGGACCAAAATGGTCCGTTTTGACAATTTCCAACTTTCAACTGATTTTGACTTTCAGATGTGGATCATCCCTTTTGGAAATAAAATGACCATATTTATAGTCATTTCCATGCTTCTAGGGAGCCAAAACTCAAGATTTGGCGCATGGGTAAAAGTGAATTAAAATGACCCACAGGCTCACTTTGTGTGCTTAAAACGTGTTTATTCACTGTAGGAAGTGATATCAACACCATTTAGAGGTAATTCATGTTTCCAACTCCCCATCTGTCCCCCCCATATCCAGCCTCTCCCCATCACCCTCTCCCCATCGGTCTCTCCCTCATCTCCCTCTCCCTCATCATCTCTCCCCCATCTGTCTCCCCCATCTCCACCGTCTCCCCATCAGTCTCTCCCTCATCTTGCTCTCCCTCATCCCCCATCTCCCTCATCCCTTGTCCCTCCTCATCTGGCTCCACCATCTCCACCCTGTCCCCATCTCCCTCTCTATCCTCTCTCCACCTGTCTCTAACCTCATCTCCCTCATCCCAAGTCCTTCTCCGATCTGTCTCCCCAATCTGGTCATCGGTCTCCCCCATCTGTCTCCCCCTCCGTCTCCCCATCTCTCTCCCCATCTCCCCATATTATCTCCCCATAATATCATCATTATACCTCCATTATATCTCTTTTTCATCCACATTTTATCTCTGCTTAATCTCCATGTTATCCCTGTATTATCCCCATTTATCTCCACTTTAGATATATTTTATCCCCACTTTATCTTCACTTTATCCCTATTTTATCCCCATTTAACCGCACTTTATCCCCATTTTAGCTCCACTTCAGCTCCATTTTAGCTCCATTTTATCCCCATTTTATCTCCACCTTTCCACCATTTTAGCTCCACTTTAGCTCCATTTTATCCCCATTTCCCCGCAATTTTATCTCCATTTTACCCCCAATTTATCTCCATGTTATCCCCATTTTATCTCCACTTTACCCACACTATGGCCTGATTTTATCCCCATTTTAACCCCACTTTATCCAAATTTTAGCTCCACTTTAGCCCCATTTGATCTCCATTTTATCCCCATTTTATCTCCATTTTATCCCCAATTTATCTCCAGTTTATCTCCATTATCTCTCTACTTTATTTACATTAAATCTCCGTCCCTTACCATCCAATCTCCATCTCTGCATCCGATCTCCATCTCCCCATCCTATCTCCAACTCCCCGTCTCCATCTCCATCCCATCTCCATCTCCCCATCTCTTCTCCATCTCCACATCTCCATCTCCATCCCGTCTCCATAAAATGAGCATGATCATAGTCATTTTCCTGCTTCTAGGGAGCCAAAACTCAAGATTTGGCACATGGGTAAAAGTGACTCAAAATTACCCAAATGCTCACTTTGAGGGCTTAAAAGATGTTTATTCACTGCAGGAAGTGATATAAACACCATAGAGGTAATTCATGTTCATGCGAGAACGTCTGATTTTTCATGCAAAAGGATCGATGATCCGTGATCTGAGGAAATTCCTCTGAGAGGAACAAAATGGTCCGTTTTGAAACTTTCAATCTTTCAACTAACTTTGACTTTCAGATGTGGATCATCGCTTTTGGAGATAAAATTACCATATTTATAGTCATTTTCATGCTTCTAGGGAGCCAAAACTCAAGATTTGGCGTAAGCGCAAAGTGACTTAAAATGACCCAAATCCGCACTTTGAGGGCTTAAAACATGTTTATTCACTAAGGGAAGTGATATAAACACCATTAAGAGGTAATTCATTTTCATGCGAGAAGGTCCGATTTTTCATGCAAAACAATCGATGACCGGCGACCTGAGGAAATTGCTCTGAGATGACCAAAATGGTCCGTTTTGAAAATGTCCATCTTTCAACTAATTTTGACTTTCAGATGTGGATGATCACTTTTGGAGCTAAAATGAGCATGTTTAAAGTCATTTTCAAGCTTCTAAGGGAGCCAAAACTCAAGATTTGGTTCAAGGGTAAAAGTGACTTCAAATGACTCAAATGCTCACTTTGAAGGCTTAAAATGTGTTTATTCACTGCGGGAAGTGATATAATCACAATTTAGAGGTAATTCTTGTTCATGCAAGAAGGTCCAAAATTTCATGCAAAATAATCGATGACCCGCGACCTGAGGAAATTGCTCTGAGAGGACCAAAATGGTCAGTTTCGAAAATGTCAATATTTAACTAATATTAACTTTCAGATGTGGATCATCACTTTTGGAGCTAAAATGACCATATTTATATTCATTTCATGCTTCTAGGGAGCCAAAACTCAAGGTTTGGCTCATGGGTAAAAGTGGCTTAAAATGACCCAACTGCGCACTTTGAGGGCTTAAAACATGTTTATTCACTGTGGGAAGTGATTTAAACACCATTTAGAGGTAATTCATGTTCATGCAAGAAGGTCGATTTTTCATGCAAAACGACCAACGACCTTGGACCTGAGGAAATTGCTCTGAGATGACCAAAATGGTCTGTTTTGATAATTTCCATCTTTAAACTAATTTTGACTTTCAGATGTGGATCATCACTTTTGGAGCTAAAATGAGCATGTTTATAGTAATTTTCATGCTTCTAGGGAGCCAATACTCAAGATTTGGCCCAAGGGTAAAAGTGACTTAAAATGACACAACTGCGCACTTTGAGGGCTTAAAACATGTTTATTCACTGCGGGAAGTGATATAATCAACATTTAAAGGTAATTCATGTTCATGCAAAAAAGGTCAGAATTTTCATGCAAAACAATCGATGACCCGCGACCTGAGGAAATTGCTCTGAGATGACCAAAATGGTCCGTTTTGAAAATGTCCATCTTTCAACTAATTTTGACTTTCAGATGTGGATGATCACTTTTGGAGCTAAAATGAGCATGTTTAAAGTCATTTTCAAGCTTCTAAGGGAGCCAAAACTCAAGATTTGGTTCAAGGGTAAAAGTGACTTCAAATGACTCAAATGCTCACTTTGAAGGCTTAAAATGTGTTTATTCACTGCGGGAAGTGATATAATCACAATTTAGAGGTAATTCTTGTTCATGCAAGAAGGTCCAAAATTTCATGCAAAATAATCGATGACCCGCGACCTGAGGAAATTGCTCTGAGAGGACCAAAATGGTCAGTTTCGAAAATGTCAATATTTAACTAATATTAACTTTCAGATGTGGACCATCACTTTTGGAGCTAAAATGACCATATTTATATTCATTTCATGCTTCTAGGGAGCCAAAACTCAAGGTTTGGCTCATGGGTAAAAGTTGCTTAAAATGACCCAACTGCGCACTTTGAGGGCTTAAAACATGTTTATTCACTGTGGGAAATGATTTAAACACCATTTAGAGGTAATTCATGTTCATGCAAGAAGGTCGATTTTTCATGCAAAACGACCAACGACCTTGGACCCGAGGAAATTGCTCTGAGATGACCAAAATTGTCTGTTTTGATAATTTCCATCTTTAAACTAATTTTGACTTTCAGATGTGGATCATCACTTTTGGAGCTAAAATGAGCATGTTTATAGTAATTTTCATGCTTCTAGGGAGCCAATACTCAAGATTTGGCCCAAGGGTAAAAGTGACTTAAAATGACACAACTGCGCACTTTGAGGGCTTAAAACATGTTTATTCACTGCGGGAAGTGATATAATCAACATTTAAAGGTAATTCATGTTCATGCAAAAAGGTCAGAATTTTCATGCAAACCATCGATGACCAGCGACCTGAGGAAATTGCTCTGAGATGAACAAAATGGTCAGTTTTGACAATTTCCATCTTTCAACTAATTTTGACTTTCAGATGTGGATCATCCCTTTTGAAACTAAAATGACCATATTTATAGTCATTTTCATGCTTGTAGGGAGCCAAAACTCAAGATTTGGGGCATGGGTAAAAGTGACGTAAAATGACCCACATGCTCACTTTGTGGGCTTAAAACGTGTTTATTCACTGCAGGAAGTGATATCAACACCATTAAGAGGTAATTCAAGTTTCCAACTCCCCATCTGTCTCCCCCATGTCCACCCTCTCACCATCACCCTCTCCCCATTGGTCTCTCCCTCATCTCCCTCTCCCTCATCATCTCTCCCCCATCTGTCTCCCCCATCTCCACCGTCTCCCCATCAGTCTTTCCCTCATATTGCTCTCCCTCATCCCCCATCTCCCTCATCCCTTGTCCCTCCTCATCTGGCTCCACCATCTCCACCCTGTCCCCATCTCCCTCTCTATCCTCTCTCCACCTGTCTCTAACCTCATCTCCCTCATCCCAAGTCCTTCTCCGATCTGTCTCCCCAATCTGGTCATCGGTCTCCCCCATCTGTCTCCCCATCCGTCTCCCCCATCTACCCATATTATCTCCCCATAATATCTTCATTATACCTCCATTATATCTCTTTTTTATCCACATTTTATCTTTGCTTAATCTCCATGTTATCCCTGTATTATCCCCATTTATCTCCCATTTAGATCCATTTTATCCCCACTTTATCTCCACTTTATCTCCACTTTATCCCCATTTAACCCCACTTTATCCCCATTTTACCTCCACTTCAGCCCCATTCTATTCTCCATTTTATCCCCATTTTATCACCACTTTATCCCTATTTTAGCTCCACTTTAGCTCCATTGTATCCCCATTTTCCCTCCATTTTAGCCCCAATTTATCTCCATTGTATCCCCATTTTATCTCCACTTTATCCCCACTATAGCCCCATTTTATCCCCATTTTAACCTCACTTTATCCCAATTTTAGCTCCACTTTACCCCATTTGATCTCCATTTTGTCCCCATTTTATCTCCATTTTATTCCCAATTTATCTCCAGTTTATCTCCATTGTCTCTCTACTTTATTTACATTAAATCTCCGTTCCTTACCATCCAATCTCCATCTCTGCATCCCATCTCCATCTCCCCATCCTATCTCCAACTCCCCATCTCCATCTCCATCCCATCCCATCTCCATCTCCCCATCTCTTCTCCATCTCCACATCTCCATCTCCATCCCATCTCCATAAAATGAGCATGATCATAGTCATTTTCCTGCTTCTGGGGAGCCAAAACTCAAGATTTGGCACATGGGTAAAAGTGACTCAAAATTACCCAAATGCTCACTTTGAGGGCTTAAAAGATGTTTATTCACTGCAGGAAGTGATATAAACACCATAGAATTCATGTTCATGCCAGAATGTCCGATTTTTCATGCAAAAGGATCGATGACCCGTGACTTGAGGAAATTGCTCTGAGAGGAACAAAATGGTCCGTTTTGAAACTTTCCATCTTTCAACTAACTTTGATTTTCAGATGTAGATCATCGCTTTTGGAGATAAAATTACCATATTTATAGTAATTTTCATGCTTCTAGGGAGCCAACACTCAAGATCTGGCGCAAGGGTAAAAGTGACTTAAAATGACCCAAATCCGCACTTTGAGTGCTTAAAACATGTTTATTCACTGAGGGAAGTGATATAAACACCATTTAGATGTAATTCATGTTCATGCGAGAAGGTCCGATTTTTCATGCAAAACGATCGATGACCCGCGACCTGAGGAAATTGCTCTGAGATGACCAAAATGGTCCGTTTTGAAAATGTCCATCTTTCAACTAATTTTGACTTTCAGATGTGGATGATCACTTTTGGAGCTAAAATGAGCATGTTTAAAGTCATTTTCAAGCTTCTAGGGAGCCAAAACTCAAGATTTGGTTCAATGGTAAAAGTGACTTAAAATGACTCAAATGCTCACTTTGACGGCTTAAAATGTGTTTATTCACTGCGGGAAGTGATATAATCACCATTTAGAGGTAATTCTTGTTCATGCAAGAAGGTCCGAATTTTCATGCAAAATAATCGATGACCCGCGACCTGAGAAAATTGCTCTGAGAGGACCAAAATGGTCAGTTTTGAAAATGTCAATCTTTCAACTAATTTTAACTTTCAGATGTGGATCATCACTTTTGGAGCTAAAATGACCATATTTATAGTCATTTTCATGCTTCTAGGGAGCCAAAACTCAAGGTTTGGCTCATGGGTAAAAGTGACTTAAAATGACACAACTGCACACTTTGAGGGCTTAAAACATGATTATTCACTGTGGGAAGTGATTTAAACACCGTTTAGTGGTAATTCATGTTCATGCAAGAAGGTCCGATTTTTCATGCAAAATGACCAATGACCTTGGACCTGAGGAAATTGCTCTGAGATGACCAAAATGGTCTGTTTTGATAATTTCCATTTTAAACTAATTTTGACTTTCAGATGTGGATCATCACTTTTGGAGCTAAAATGAGCATGTTTATAGTAATTTTCAAGCTTCTAGGGAACCAAAACTCAAGATTTGGCGCAAGGGTAAAAGTGACTTAAAATGACACAACTGCGCACTTTGAGGGCTTAAAACATGTTTATTCACTGCGGGAAGTGATATAATCAACATTTAAAGGTAATTCATGTACATGCAAAAAGGTCAGAATTTTCATGCAAACCATCGATGACCAGCGACCTGAGGAAATTGCTGTGAGATGACCAAAATGGTCAGTTTTGACAATTTCCATCTTTCAACTAATTTTGACTTTCAGATGTGGATCTTCCCTTTTGGAACTAAAATGACCATATTATAGTCATTTTCATGCTTCTAGGGAGCCAAAACTCAAGATTTGGCGCATGGGTAAAAGTGACGTAAAATGACCCACATTCTCACTTTGTGGGCTTAAAACGTGTTTATTCACTGCAGGAAGTGATATCAACACCATTAAGAGGTAATTCATGTTTCCAACTCCCCATCTGTCTCCCCCATCTCCACCCTCTCACCATCACCCTCTCCCCATTGGTCTCTCCCTCATCTCCCTCTCCCTCATCATCTCTCCCCCATCTGTCTCCCCCATCTCCACCGTCTCCCCATCAGTCTCTCCCTCATATTGCTCTCCCTCATCCCCCATCTCCCTCATCCCTTGTCTCTCCTCATCTGGCTCCACCATCTCCACCCTGTCCCCATCTCCCTCTCTATCCTCTCTCCACCTGTCTCTAACCTCATCTCCCTCATCCCAAGTCCTTCTCCGATCTGTCTCCCCAATCTGGTCATCGGTCTCCCCCATCTGTCTCCCCATCCGTCTCCCCTATCTCTCTCCTAATCTCCCCATATTATCTCCCCATAATATCCTCATTATACCTCCATTATATCTCTTTTTTATCCACATTTTATCTCTGCTTAATCTCCATGTTATCCCTGTATTATCCCCATTTATCTCCCCTGTAGATCCATTTTATCAACCACTTTATCTCCACTTTATCTCCACTTTATCCCCATTAAACCCCACTTCATCCCCATTTTAGCTCCACTTCAGCCCATTTTATCTCCATTTCATCCCCATTTTAGCTCCACTTTATCCCCATTTTAGCTCCACTTTAGCTCCATTGTATCCCCATTTCCCCTTCATTTTAACTCCATTTTATCCCCATTTTATCTACATTTTATCCCCGTTTTATCTCCACTTTATCCCCACTATAGCTCAGTTTTATCCCCACTTTATCCCAATTTTAGCTCCACTTTAGCCCCATTTGATCTCCATTTTATCCCCAATTTATCTCCAGTTTATCTCCATTATCTCTCTACTTTATTTACATTAAATCTCCATCCCTTACCATCCAATCTCCTTCTCTGCATTCCATCTCCATCTCCCCATCCTATCTCCAACTCCCCATCTCCAACTCCATCCCATCTCCATCTCCCCATCTCTTCTCCATCTCCACATCTCCATCTCCATCCCATCTCCATAAAATGAGCATGATCATAGTCATTTTCCTGCTTCTAGGGAGCCAAAACTCAAGATTTGGCACATGGGTAAAAGTGACTCAAAATTACCCAAATGCTCACTTTGAGGGCTTAAAATATGTTTATTCACTGCAGGAAGTGATATAAACACCATAGAGGTATTTCATGTTCATGCGAGAACGTCTGATTTTTCATGCAAAACGATCGAAGAACCGTGACTTGAGGACATTGCTCTGAGAGGAACAAAATGGTCCGTTTTGAAACTTTCCATCTTTCAACTAACTTTGACTTTCAGATGTGGATCATCGCTTTTGGAGATAAAATTACCATATTTATAGTAATTTTCATGCTTCTAGGGAGCCAACACTCAAGATCTGGCGCAAGGGTAAAAGTGACTTAAAATGACCCAAATCCGCACTTTGAGTGCTTAAAACATGTTTATTCACTGAGGGAAGTGATATAAACACCATTTAGATGTAATTCATGTTCATGCGAGAAGGTCCGATTTTTCATGCAAAACGATCGATGACCCGCAACCTGAGGAAATTGCTCTGAGATTACCAAAATGGTCCGTTTTGAAAATGTCTATCTTTCAACTAATTTTGACTTTCAGATGTGGATGATCACTTTTGGAGCTAAAATGAGCATGTTTAAAGTCATTTTCAAGCTTCTAGGGAGCCAAAACTCAAGATTTGATTCAATGGTAAAAGTGACTTAAAATGACTCAAATGCTCACTTTGAAGGCTTAAAATGTGTTTATTCTAACCCTGGGCGTAGTTCGCGGAGCCGCACTCCGCGGAGCTACGCGAAGACGCAGTTGCACTCCGCGACCTTCGCGTAGCTCCGCGGACATGCGTAGTAGCTTGCTAGACCCGTTCGCGCGCCGTTTTTCGTCTTCGGGAGCGCGGTGCGCGTGTTCGGGGCGCTGCCTGCATGCTCGAGATAGCTGTGTGTTAGACATGTTCGGGAACTCATCTTCTCGTTCGCACTGCCAAAGTGCGTGATCGCGTCAAATATCGCGCGAACTTACCCCGGCGCACGCGATAATGTTATTCAGCGCGCGAGAACTACGCTACGCACCGGATCGCGGAGTAATCGACAGCTTCGCGTTCTCCGTAGAACGCGGAGTTGCCAAAACTCCGCAAGCTCCGCGAACGGAGCGTAGTTCTTCGCCCAGGGTTAGTTTATTCACTGCGGGAAGTGATATAATCACCATTTAGAGGTAATTCTTGTTCATGCAAGAAGGTCCGAATTTTCATGCAAAATAATCGATGACCCGCAACCTGAGGAAATTGCTCTGAGAGGACCAAAATGGTCAGTTTAGAAAATGTCAATCTTTCAACTAATTTTAACTTTCAGATGTGGATCATCACTTTTGGAGCTAAAATGACCATATTTATAGTCATTTTCATGCTTCTAGGGAGCCAAAACTCAAGGTTTGGCTCATGGGTAAAAGTGACTTAGAATGACACAACTGCGCACTTTGAGGGCTTAAAACATGTTTATTCACTGTGGGAAGTGATTTAAACACCGTTTAGTGGTAATTCATGTTCATGCAAGAAGGTCCGATTTTTCATGCAAAACGACCAATGACCTTGGACCTGAGGAAATTGCTCTGAGATGACCAAAATGGTCTGTTTTGATAATTTCCATTTTAAACTAATTTTGACTTTCAGATGTGGATCATCACTTTTGGAGCTAAAATGAGCATGTTTATAGTAATTTTCAAGCTTCTAGGGAACCAAAACTCAAGATTTGGCGCAAGGGTAAAAGTGACTTAAAATGACACAACTGCGCACTTTGAGGGCTTAAAACATGTTTATTCACTGCGGGAAGTGATATAATCAACATTTAAAGGTAATTCATGTACATGCAAAAAGGTCAGAATTTTCATGCAAACCATCGATGACCAGCGACCTGAGGAAATTGCTGTGAGATGACCAAAATGGTCAGTTTTGACAATTTCCATCTTTCAACTAATTTTGACTTTCAGATGTGGATCATCCCTTTTGAAACTAAAATGACCATATTTATAGTCATTTTCATGCTTCTAGGGAGCCAAAACTCAAGATTTGGCGCATGGGTAAAAGTGACGTAAAATGACCCACATGCTCACTTTGTGGGCTTAAAACGTGTTTATTCACTGCAGGAAGTGATATCAACACCATTAAGAGGTAATTCAAGTTTCCAACTCCCCATCTGTCTCCCCCATGTCCACCCTCTCACCATCACCCTCTCCCCATTGGTCTCTCCCTCATCTCCCTCTCCCTCATCATCTCTCCCCCATCTGTCTCCCCCATCTCCACCGTCTCCCCATCAGTCTCTCCCTCATATTGCTCTCCCTCATCCCCCATCTCCCTCATCCCTTGTCCCTCCTCATCTGGCTCCACCATCTTCACCCTGTCCCCATCTCCCTCTCTATCCTCTCTCCACCTGTCTCTAACCTCATCTCCCTCATCCCAAGTCCTTCTCGGATCTGTCTCCCCAATCTGGTCATCGGTCTCCCCCATCTGTCTCACCATCCGTCTCCCCCATCTCTCTCCCCATCTACCCATATTATCTCCCCATAATATCTTCATTATACCTCCATTATATCTCTTTTTTATCCACATTTTATCTTTGCTTAATCTCCATGTTATCCCTGTATTATCCCCATTTATCTCCCCTTTAGAATCATTTTATCCCCACTTTATCTCCACTTTATCCCCACTTTATCCCCCATTTAACCCCACTTTATCCCCATTTTAGCGCCACTTCAGCCCCATTCTATCTCCGTTTTATCCCCCATTTTATCGCCATTTTAGCTCCACTTTAGCTCCATTGTATCCCCATTTCCCCCCCAATTTAGCTCCATTTTATCCCCATTTTATCTCCACTTTATCCCCACTATAGCCCCATTTTAACCCCACTTTATCCCAATTTCAGCTCCACTTTAGCCCCATTTGATCTCCATTTTGTCCCCATTTTATCTCCATTTTATCCCCAATTTATCTCCAGTTTATCTCCGTTATCTCTCTACTTTATTTACATTAAATCTCCGTCCCTTACCATCCAATCTCCATTTCTGCATCCCATCTCCATCTCCCCATCCTATCTCCAACTCCCCATCTCCATCTCCATCCCATCTCCATCTCCCCATCTCTTCTCCATCTCCACATCTCCATCTCCATCCCATCTCCATAAAATGAGCATGATCATAGTCATTTTCCTGCTTCTAGGGAGCCAAAACTCAAGATTTGGCACATGGGTAAAAGTGACTCAAAATTACCCAAATGCTCACTTTGAGGGCTTAAAAGATGTTTATTTACTGCAGGAAGTGATATAAACACCATAGAGGTAATTCATGTTCATGCGAGAATGTCCGATTTTTCATGCAAAAGGATCGATGACCCGTGAATTGAGGAAATTGCTCTGAGAGGAACAAAATGGTCAGTTTTGAAACTTTCCATCTTTCAACTAACTTTGAATTTCAGATGTGGATCATCGCTTTTGGAGATAAAATTACCATATTTATAGTAATTTTCATGCTTCTAGGGAGCCAACACTCAAGATCTGGCGCAAGGGTAAAAGTGACTTAAAATGACCCAAATCCGCACTTTGAGTGCTTAAAACATGTTTATTCACTGAGGGAAGTGATATAAACACCATTTAGATGTAATTCATGTACATGCGAGAAGGTCCGATTTTTCATGCAAAACGATCGATGACCCGCGACCTGAGGAAATTGCTCTGAGATGACCAAAATGGTCCGTTTTGAAAACGTCCATCTTTCAACTAATTTTGACTTTCAGATGTGGATGATCACTTTTGGAGCTAAAATGAGCATGTTTAAAGTCATTTTCAAGCTTCTAGGGAGCCAAAACTCAAGATTTGGTTCAATGGTAAAAGTGACTTAAAATGACTCAAATGCTCACTTTGAAGGCTTAAAATGTGTTTATTCACTGCGGGAAGTGATATAATCACCATTTAGAGGTAATTCTTGTTCATGCAAGAAGGTCCGAATTTTCATGCAAAATAATCGATGACCCGCGCGACCTGAGAAAAATGCTCTGAGAGGACCAAAATGGTCAGTTTCGAAAATGTCAATCTTTCAACTAATTTTAACTTTCAGATGTGGATCATCACTTTTGGAGCTAAAATGACCATATTTATAGTAATTTTCATGCTTCTAGGGAGCCAAAACTCAAGGTTTGGTTCATGGGTAAAAGTGGCTTAAAATGACCCAACTGCGCACTTTGAGGGCTTAAAACATGTTTATTCACTGTGGGAAGTGATTTAAACACCATTTAGAGGTAATTCATGTTCATGCAAGAAGGTCGATTTTTCATGCAAAACGACCAACGACCTTGGACCTGAGGAAATTGCTCTGAGATGACCAAAATGGTCTGTTTTGATAATTTCCATCTTTAAACTAATTTTGACTTTCAGATGTGGATCATCACTTTTGGAGCTAAAATGAGCATGTTTATAGTAATTTTCAAGCTTCTAGGGAGCCAAAACTCAAGATTTGGCGCAAGGGTAAACGTGACTTAAAATGACACAACTGCGCACTTTGAGGGCTTAAAACATGTTTATTCACTGCGGGAAGTGATATAATCAACAATTAAAGGTAATTCATGTTCATGCAAAAAGGTCAGAATTTTCATGCACACCATCGATGACCAGCGACCTGAGGAAATTGCTCTGAGATGAACAAAATGGTCAGTTTTGACAATTTCCATCTTTCAACTAATTTTGACTTTCAGATGTGGATCATCCCTTTTGAAACTAAAATGACCATATTTATAGTCATTTTCATGCTTCTAGGGAGCCAAAACTCAAGATTTGGCGCATGGGTAAAAGTGACGTAAAATGACCCACATGCTCACTTTGTGGGCTTAAAACGTGTTTATTCACTGCAGGAAGTGATATCAACACCATTAAGAGGTAATTCAAGTTTCCAACTCCCCATCTGTCTCCCCCATGTCCACCCTCTCACCATCACCCTCTCCCCATTGGTCTCTCCCTCATCTCCCTCTCCCTCATCATCTCTCCCCCATCTGTCTCCCCCATCTCCACCGTCTCCCCATCAGTCTCTCCCTCATATTGCTCTCCCTCATCCCACATCTCCCTCATCCCTTGTCCCTCCTCATCTGGCTCCACCATCTCCACCCTGTCCCCATCTCCCTCTCTATCCTCTCTCCACCTGTCTCTAACCTCATCTCCCTCATCCCAAGTCCTTCTCGGATCTGTCTCCCCAATCTGGTCATCGGTCTCCCCCATCTGTCTCACCATCCGTCTCCCCCATCTCTCTCCCCATCTACCCATATTATCTCCCCATAATATCTTCATTATACCTCCATTATATCTCTTTTTTATCCACATTTTATCTTTGCTTAATCTCCATGTTATCCCTGTATTATCCCCATTTATCTCCCCTTTAGAATCATTTTATCCCCACTTTATCTCCACTTTATCCCCACTTTATCCCCCATTTAACCCCACTTTATCCCCATTTTAGCGCCACTTCAGCCCCATTCTATCTCCGTTTTATCCCCCATTTTATCGCCATTTTAGCTCCACTTTAGCTCCATTGTATCCCCATTTTCCCTCCATTTCCCCCTAATTTAGCTCCATTTTATCCCCATTTTATCTCCACTTTATCCCCACTATAGCCCCATTTTAACCCCACTTTATCCCAATTTCAGCTCCACTTTAGCCCCATTTGATCTCCATTTTGTCCCCATTTTATCTCCATTTTATCCCCAATGTATCTCCAGTTTATCTCCATTATCTCTCTACTTTATTTACATTAAATCTCCGTCCCTTACCATCCAATCTCCATTTCTGCATCCCATCTCCATCTCCCCATCCTATCTCCAACTCCCCATCTCCATCTCCATCCCATCTCCATCTCCCCATCTCTTCTCCATCTCCGCATCTCCATCTCCATCCCATCTCCATAAAATGAGCATGATCATAGTCATTTTCCTGCTTCTAGGGAGCCAAAACTCAAGATTTGGCACATGGGTAAAAGTGACTCAAAATTACCCAAATGCTCACTTTGAGGGCTTAAAAGATGTTTATTTACTGCAGGAAGTGATATAAACACCATAGAGGTAATTCATGTTCATGCGAGAATGTCCGATTTTTCATGCAAAAGGATCGATGACCCGTGACTTGAGGAAATTGCTCTGAGAGGAACAAAATGGTCCGTTTTGAAACTTTTCCATCTTTCAACTAACTTTGACTTTCAGATGTGGATCATCGCTTTTGGAGATAAAATTACCATATTTATAGTAATTTTCATGCTTCTAGGGAGCCAACACTCAAGATCTGGCGCAAGGGTAAAAGTGACTTAAAATGACCCAAATCCGCACTTTGAGTGCTTAAAACATGTTTATTCACTGAGGGAAGTGATATAAACACCATTTAGATGTAATTCATGTTCATGCGAGAAGGTCCGATTTTTCATGCAAAACGATCGATGACCTGCGACCTGAGGAAATTGCTCTGAGATGACCAAAATGGTCCGTTTTGAAAATGTCCATCTTTCAACTAATTTTGACTTTCAGATGTGGATGATCACTTTTGGAGCTAAAATGAGCATGTTTAAAGTCATTTTCAAGCTTCTAGGGAGCCAAAACTCAAGATTTGGTTCAATGGTAAAAGTGACTTAAAATGACTCAAATGCTCACTTTGAAGGCTTAAAATGTGTTTATTCACTGCGGGAAGTGATATAATCACCATTTAGAGGTAATTCTTGTTCATGCAAGAAGGTCCGAATTTTCATGCAAAATAATCGATGACCCGCGACCTGAGAAAATTGCTTTGAGAGGACCAAAATGGTCAGTTTAGAAAATGTCAATCTTTCAACTAATTTTAACTTTCAGATGTGGATCATCACTTTTGGAGCTAAAATGACCATATTCATAGTCATTTTCATGCTTCTAGGGAGCCAAAACTCAAGGTTTGGCTCATGGGTAAAAGTGACTTAAAATGACACAACTGCGCACTTTGAGGGCTTAAAACATGTTTATTCACTGTGGGAAGTGATTTGAACACCGTTTAGTGGTAATTCATGTTCATGCAAGAAGGTCCGATTTTTCATGCAAAACGACCAATGACCTTGGACCTGAGGACATTGCTCTGAGATGACCAAAATGGTCTGTTTTGATAATTTCCATTTTCAACTAATTTTGACTTTCAGATGTGGATCATCACTTTTGGAGCTAAAATGAGCATGTTTGTAGTAATTTTCAAGCTTCTAGGGAACCAAAACTCAAGATTTGGCGCAAGGGTAAAAGTGACTTAAAATGACACAACTGCACATTTTGAGGGCTTAAAACATGTTTATTCACTGCGGGAAGTGATATAATCAACATTTAAAGGTAATTCATGTACATGCAAAAAGGTCAGAATTTTCATGCAAACCATCGATGACCAGCGACCTGAGGAAATTGCTGTGAGATGACCAAAATGGTCAGTTTTGACAATTTCCATCTTTCAACTAATTTTGACTTTCAGATGTGGATCTTCCCTTTTGGAACTAAAATGACCATATTTATAGTCATTTTCATGCTTCTAGGGAGCCAAAACTCAAGATTTGGCGCATGGGTAAAAGTGACGTAAAATGACCCACATGCTCACTTTGTGGGCTTAAAACGTGTTTATTCACTGCAGGAAGTGATATCAACACCATTAAGAGGTAAATTATGTTTCCAACTCCCCATCTGTCTCCCCCATCTCCACCCTCTCGCCATCACCCTCTCCCCATTGGTCTCTCCCTCATCTCCCTCTCCCTCATCATCTCTCCCCCATCTGTCTCCCCCATCTCCACCGTCTCCCCATCAGTCTCTCCCTCATATTGCTCTCCCTCATCCCCCATCTCCCTCATCCCTTGTCTCTCCTCATCTGGCTCCACCATCTCCACCCTGTCCCCATCTCCCTCTCTATCCTCTCTCCACCTGTCTCTAACCTCATCTCCCTCATCCCAAGTCCTTCTCCGATCTGTCTCCCCAATCTGGTCATCGGTCTCCCCCATCTGTCTCCCCATCCGTCTCCCCTATCTCTCTCCCCATCTCCCCATATTATCTCCCCATAATATCCTCATTATACCTCCATTATATCTCTTTTTTATCCACATTTTATCTCTGCTTAATCTCCATGTTATCCCTGTATTATCCCCATTTATCTCCCCTGTAGATCCATTTTATCAACCACTTTATCTCCACTTTATCTCCACTTTATCCCCCACTTTATCCCCATTTTAGCTCCACTTCAGCCCCATTTTATCTCCAGTTTATCCCCATTTTAGCTCCACTTTATCCCCATTTTAGCTCCACTTTAGCTCCATTGTATCCCCATTTCCCCTCCATTTTATCTCCATTTTATCTACATTTTATCCCCATTTTATCTCCACGTTATCCCCACTATAGCCCCGTTTTATCCCCACTTTATCCCAATTTTAGCTCCACTTTAGCCCCATTTGATCTCCATTTTATCCCCAATTTATCTCCAGTTTATCTCCATTATCTCTCTACTTTATTTACATTAAATCTCCGTCCCTTACCATCCAATCTCCATCTCTGCATTCCATCTCCATCTCCCCATCCTATCTCCAACTCCCCATCTCCATCTCCATCCCATCTCCATCTCCCCATCTCTTCTCCATCTCCACATCTCCATCTCCATCCCATCTCCATAAAATGAGCATGATCATAGTCATTTTCCTGCTTCTAGGGAGCCAAAACTCAAGATTTGGCACATGCTTAAAAGTGACTCAAAATTACCCAAATGCTCACTTTGAGGGCTTAAAAGATGTTTATTCACTGCAGGAAGTGATATAAACACCATAGAGGTATTTCATGTTCATGCAAGAACGTCCGATTTTTCATGCAAAAGGATCGAAGAACCGTGACTTGAGGAAATTGCTCTGAGAGGAACAAAATGGTCCGTTTTGAAACTTTCCATCTTTCAACTAACTTTGACTTTCAGATGTTGATCATCGCTTTTGGAGATAAAATTACCATATTCATAGTAATTTTCATGCTTCTAGGGAGCCAACACTCAAGATCTGGCGCAAGGGTAAAAGTGACTTAAAATGACCCAAATCCGCACTTTGAGTGCTTAAAACATGTTTATTCACTGAGGGAAGTTATATAAACACCATTTAGATGTAATTCATGTTCATGCTAGAAGGTCCGATTTTTCATGCAAAACGATCGATGACCCGCGCGCGACCTGAGGAAATTGCTCTGAGATGACCAAAATGGTCCGTTTTGAAAATGTCCATCTTTCAACTAATTTTGACTTTCAGATGTGGATGATCACTTTTGGAGCTAAAATGAGCATGTTTAAAGTCATTTTCAAGCTTCTAGGGAGCCAAAACTCAAGATTTGGTTCAATGGTAAAAGTGACTTAAAATGACTCAAATGCTCACTTTGAAGGCTTAAAATGTGTTTATTCACTGCGGGAAGTGATATAATCACCATTTAGAGGTAATTCTTGTTCATGCAAGAAGGTCCGAATTTTCATGCAAAATAATCGATGACCCGCGACCTGAGAAAATTGCTCTGAGAGGACCAAAATGGTCAGTTTCGAAAATGTCAATCTTTCAACTAATTTTAACTTTCAGATGTGGATCATCACTTTTGGAGCTAAAATGACCATATTTATAGTCATTTTCATGCTTCTAGGGAGCCAAAACTCAAGGTTTGGCTCATGGGTAAAAGTGACTTAAAATGACACAACTGCGCACTTTGAGGGCTTAAAACATGTTTATTCACTGTGGGAAGTGATTTAAACACCGTTTAGTGGTAATTCATGTTCATGCAAGAAGGTCCGATTTTTCATGCAAAACGACCAATGACCTTGGACCTGAGGAAATTGCTCTGAGATGACCAAAATGGTCTGTTTTGATAATTTCCATTTTAAACTAATTTTGACTTTCAGATGTGGATCATCACTTTTGGAGCTAAAATGAGCATGTTTATAGTAATTTTCAAGCTTCTAGGGAGCCAAAACTCAAGATTTGGCGCAAGGGTAAAAGTGACTTAAAATGACACAACTGCGCACTTTGAGGGCTTAAAACATGTTTATTCACTGCGGGAAGTGATATAATCAACATTTAAAGGTAATTCATGTAAATGCAAAAAGGTCAGAATTTTCATGCAAACCATCGATGACCAGCGACCTGAGGAAATTGCTGTGAGATGACCAAAATGGTCAGTTTTGACAATTTCCATCTTTCAACTAATTTTGACTTTCAGATGTGGATCTTCCCTTTTGGAACTAAAATGACCATATTTATAGTCATTTTCATGCTTCTAGGGAGCCAAAACTCAAGATTTGGCGCATGGGTAAAAGTGACGTAAAATGACCCACATGCTTACTTTGTGGGCTTAAAACGTGTTTATTCACTGCAGGAAGTGATATCAACACCATTAAGAGGTAATTCATGTTTCCAACTCCCCATCTAACTCCCCCATCTCCATCCTCTCACCATCACCCTCTCCCCATTGGTCTCTCCCTCATCTCCCTCTCCCTCATCATCTCTCCCCCATCTGTCTCCCCCATCTCCACCGTCTCCCCATCAGTCTCTCCCTCATATTGCTCTCCCTCATCCCCCATCTCCCTCATCCCTTGTCTCTCCTCATCTGGCTCCACCATCTCCACCCTGTCCCCATCTCCCTCTCTATCCTCTCTCCACCTGTCTCTAACCTCATCTCCCTCATCCCAAGTCCTTCTCCGATCTGTCTCCCCAATCTGGTCATCGGTCTCCCCCATCTGTCTCCCCATCCGTCTCCCCTATCTCTCTCCCCATCTCCCCATATTATCTCCCCATAATATCCTCATTATACCTCCATTATATCTTTTTTTTATCCACATTTTATCTCTGCCTAATCTCCATGCTATCCCTGTATTATCCCCATTTATCTCCCCTGTAGATCCATTTTATCAACCACTTTATCTCCACTTTATCTCCACTTTATCCCCATTAAACCCCACTTTATCCCCATTTTAGCTCCACTTCAGCCCCATTTTATCTCCATTTTATCCCCATTTTAGCTCCCCTTTATCCCCATTTTAGCTCCACTTTAGCTCCATTGTATCCCCATTTCCCCTCCATTTGATCTCCATTTGATCTCCATTCCCCATTTTTATCTCCACTTTATCCCCACTATAGCCCCGTTTTATCCTCCACTTTATCCCAATTTTAGCTCCACTTTAGCCCCATTTGATCTGCATTTTATCCCCATTTTATCTCCATTTTATCCCCAATTTATCTCTAGTTTATCTCCATTATCTCTCTACTTTATTTACATTAAATCTCCGTCCCTTACCATCCAATCTCCATCTCTGCATTCCATCTCCATCTCCCCATCCTATCTCCAACTCCCCATCTCCATCTCCATCCCATCTCCATCTCCCCATCTCTTCTCCATCTCCACATCTCCATCTCCATCCCATCTCCATAAATTGAGCATGATCATAGTCATTTTCCTGCTTCTAGGGAGCCAAAACTCAAGATTTGGCACATGGGTAAAAGTGACTCAAAATTACCCAAATGCTCACTTTGAGGGCTTAAAAGATGTTTATTCACTGCAGGAAGTGATATAAACACCATAGAGGTATTTCATGTTCATGCGAGAACGTCCTATTTTTCATGCAAAAGGATCGAAGAACCGTGACTTGAGAAAATTGCCCTGAGAGGAACAAAATGGTCCGTTTTGAAACTTTCCATCTTTCAACTAACTTTGACTTTCAGATGTGGATCATCGCTTTTGGAGATAAAATTACCATATTTATAGTAATTTTCATGCTTCTAGGGAGCCAACACTCAAGATCTGGCGCAAGGGTAAAAGTGACTTAAAATGACCCAAATCCGCACTTTGAGTGCTTAAAACATGTTTATTCACTGAGGGAAGTGATATAAACACCATTTAGATGTAATTCATGTTCATGCGAGAAGGTCCGATTTTTCATGCAAAACGATCGATGACCTGCGACCTGAGGAAATTGCTCTGAGATGACCAAAATGGTCCGTTTTGAAAATGTCCATCTTTCAACTAATTTTGACTTTCAGATGTGGATCTTCCCTTTTGGAACTAAAATGACCATATTTATAGTCATTTTCATGCTTCTAGGGAGCCAAAACTCAAGATTTGGCGCATGGGTAAAAGTGACGTAAAATGACCCAAATGCTCACTTTGTGGGCTTAAAACGTGTTTATTCACTGCAGGAAGTGATATCAACACCATTAAGAGGTAATTCATGTTTCCAACTCCCCATCTGTCTCCCCCATCTCCATCCTCTCACCATCACCCTCTCCCCATTGGTCTCTCCCTCCTCTCCCTCTCCCTCATCATCTCTCCCCCATCTGTCTCCCCCATCTCCACCGTCTCCCCATCAGTCTCTCCCTCATATTGCTCTCCCTCATCCCCCATCTCCCTCATCCCTTGTCTCTCCTCATCTGGCTCCACCATCTCCACCCTGTCCCCATCTCCCTCTCTATCCTCTCTCCACCTGTCTCTAACCTCATCTCCCTCATCCCAAGTCCTTCTCCGATCTGTCTCCCCAATCTGGTCATCGGTGTCCCCCATCTGTCTCCCCATCCGTCTCCCCTATCTCTCTCCCCATCTCCCCATATTATCTCCCCATAATATCCTCATTATACCTCCATTATATCTCTTTTTTATCCACATTTTATCTCTGCTTAATCTCCATGTTATCCCTGTATTATCCCCATTTATCTCCCCTGTAGATCCATTTTATCAACCACTTTATCTCCACTTTATCTCCACTTTATCCCCATTAAACCCCACTTCATCCCCATTTTAGCTCCACTTCAGCCCCATTTTATCTCCATTTTATCCCCATTTTAGCTCCACTTTATCCCCATTTTAGCTCCACTTTAGCTCCATTGTATCCCCATTTCCCCTTCATTTTAACTCCATTTTATCACCATTTTATCTACAATTTATCCCCATTTTATCTCCACTTTATCCCCACTATAGCCCCGTTTTATCCCCACTTTATCCCAATTTTAGCTCCACTTTAACCCCATTTGATCTCCATTTTATCCCCAATTTATCTCCAGTTTATCTCCATTATCTCTCTACTTTATTTACATTAAATCTCCGTCCCTTACCATCCAATCTCCATCTCTGCATTCCATCTCCATCTCCCCATCCTATCTCCAACTCCCCATCTCCATCTCCATCCCATCTCCATCTCCCCATCTCTTCTCCATCTCCACATCTCCATCTACATCCCATCTCCATAAAATGAGCATGATCATAGTCATTTTCCTGCTTCTAGGGAGCCAAAACTCAAGATTTGGCACATGGGTAAAAGTGACTCAAAATTACCCAAATGCTCACTTTGAGGGCTTAAAAGATGTTTATTTACTGCAGGAAGTGATATAAACACCATAGAGGTAATTCATGTTCATGCGAGAATGTCCGATTTTTCATGCAAAAGGATCGATGACCCGTGAATTGAGGAAATTGCTCTGAGAGGAACAAAATGGTCAGTTTTGAAACTTTCCATCTTTCAACTAACTTTGACTTTCAGATGTGGATCATCGCTTTTGGAGATAAAATTACCATATTTATAGTAATTTTCATGCTTCTAGGGAGCCAACACTCAAGATCTGGCGCAAGGGTAAAAGTGACTTAAAATGACCCAAATCCGCACTTTGAGTGCTTAAAACATGTTTATTCACTGAGGGAAGTGATATAAACACCATTTAGATGTAATTCATGTACATGCGAGAAGGTCCGATTTTTCATGCAAAACGATCGATGACCCGCGACCTGAGGAAATTGCTCTGAGATGACCAAAATGGTCCGTTTTGAAAACGTCGATCTTTCAACTAATTTCGACTTTCAGATGTGGATGATCACTTTTGGAGCTAAAATGAGCATGTTTAAAGTCATTTTCAAGCTTCTAGGGAGCCAAAACTCAAGATTTGGTTCAATGGTAAAAGTGACTTAAAATGACTCAAATGCTCACTTTGAAGGCTTAAAATGTGTTTATTCACTGCGGGAAGTGATATAATCACCATTTAGAGGTAATTCTTGTTCATGCAAGAAGGTCCGAATTTTCATGCAAAATAATCGATGACCCGCGCGACCTGAGAAAAATGCTCTGAGAGGACCAAAATGGTCAGTTTCGAAAATGTCAATCTTTCAACTAATTTTAACTTTCAGATGTGGATCATCACTTTTGGAGCTAAAATGACCATATTTATAGTAATTTTCATGCTTCTAGGGAGCCAAAACTCAAGGTTTGGTTCATGGGTAAAAGTGGCTTAAAATGACCCAACTGCGCACTTTGAGGGCTTAAAACATGTTTATTCACTGTGGGAAGTGATTTAAACACCATTTAGAGGTAATTCATGTTCATGCAAGAAGGTCGATTTTTCATGCAAAACGACCAACGACCTTGGACCTGAGGAAATTGCTCTGAGATGACCAAAATGGTCTGTTTTGATAATTTCCATCTTTAAACTAATTTTAACTTTCAGATGTGGATCATCACTTTTGGAGCAAAAATGAGCATGTTTATAGTAATTTTCAAGCTTCTAGGGAGCCAAAACTCAAGATTTGGCGCAAGGGTAAACGTGACTTAAAATGACACAACTGCGCACTTTGAGGGCTTAAAACATGTTTATTCACTGCGGGAAGTGATATAATCAACAATTAAAGGTAATTCATGTTCATGCAAAAAGGTCAGAATTTTCATGCACACCATCGATGACCAGCGACCTGAGGAAATTGCTCTGAGATGAACAAAATGGTCAGTTTTGACAATTTCCATCTTTCAACTAATTTTGACTTTCAGATGTGGATCATCCCTTTTGAAACTAAAATGACCATATTTATAGTCATTTTCATGCTTCTAGGGAGCCAAAACTCAAGATTTGGCGCATGGGTAAAAGTGACGTAAAATAACCCACATGCTCACTTTGTGGGCTTAAAACGTGTTTATTCACTGCAGGAAGTGATATCAACACCATTAAGAGGTAATTCAAGTTTCCAACTCCCCATCTGTCTCCCCCATGTCCACCCTCTCACCATCACCCTCTCCCCATTGGTCTCTCCCTCATCTCCCTCTCCCTCATCATCTCTCCCCCATCTGTCTCCCCCATCTCCACCGTCTCCCCATCAGTCTCTCCCTCATATTGCTCTCCCTCATCCCCCATCTCCCTCATCCCTTGTCCCTCCTCATCTGGCTCCACCATCTCCACCCTGTCCCCATCTCCCTCTCTATCCTCTCTCCACCTGTCTCTAACCTCATCTCCCTCATCCCAAGTCCTTCTCGGATCTGTCTCCCCAATCTGGTCATCGGTCTCCCCCATCTGTCTCACCATCCGTCTCCCCCATCTCTCTCCCCATCTACCCATATTATCTCCCCATAATATCTTCATTATACCTCCATTATATCTCTTTTTTATCCACATTTTATCTTTGCTTAATCTCCATGTTATCCCTGTATTATCCCCATTTATCTCCCCTTTAGAATCATTTTATCCCCACTTTATCTCCACTTTATCCCCACTTTATCCCCCATTTAACCCCACTTTATCCCCATTTTAGCGCCACTTCAGCCCCATTCTATCTCCGTTTTATCCCCCATTTTATCGCCATTTTAGCTCCACTTTAGCTCCATTGTATCCCCATTTTCCCTCCATTTCCCCCTAATTTAGCTCCATTTTATCCCCATTTTATCTCCACTTTATCCCCACTATAGCCCCATTTTAACCCCACTTTATCCCAATTTCAGCTCCACTTTAGCCCCATTTGATCTCCATTTTATCCCCAATGTATCTCCAGTTTATCTCCATTATCTCTCTACTTTATTTACATTAAATCTCCGTCCCTTACCATCCAATCTCCATTTCTGCATCCCATCTCCATCTCCCCATCCTATCTCCAACTCCCCATCTCCATCTCCATCCCATCTCCATCTCCCCATCTCTTCTCCATCTCCGCATCTCCATCTCCATCCCATCTCCATAAAATGAGCATGATCATAGTCATTTTCCTGCTTCTAGGGAGCCAAAACTCAAGATTTGGCACATGGGTAAAAGTGACTCAAAATTACCCAAATGCTCACTTTGAGGGCTTAAAAGATGTTTATTTACTGCAGGAAGTGATATAAACACCATAGAGGTAATTCATGTTCATGCGAGAATGTCCGATTTTTCATGCAAAAGGATCGATGACCCGTGACTTGAGGAAATTGCTCTGAGAGGAACAAAATGGTCCGTTTTGAAACTTTCCATCTTTCAACTAACTTTGACTTTCAGATGTGGATCATCGCTTTTGGAGATAAAATTACCATATTTATAGTAATTTTCATGCTTCTAGGGAGCCAACACTCAAGATCTGGCGCAAGGGTAAAAGTGACTTAAAATGACCCAAATCCGCACTTTGAGTGCTTAAAACATGTTTATTCACTGAGGGAAGTGATATAAACACCATTTAGATGTAATTCATGTACATGCGAGAAGGTCCGATTTTTCATGCAAAACGATCGATGACCCGCGACCTGAGGAAATTGCTCTGAGATGACCAAAATGGTCCGTTTTGAAAATGTCCATCTTTCAACTAATTTTGACTTTCAGATGTGGATGATCACTTTTGGAGCTAAAATGAGCATGTTTAAAGTCATTTTCAAGCTTCTAGGGAGCCAAAACTCAAGATTTGGTTCAATGGTAAAAGTGACTTAAAATGACTCAAATGCTCACTTTGAAGGCTTAAAATGTGTTTATTCACTGCGGGAAGTGATATAATCACCATTTAGAGGTAATTCTTGTTCATGCAAGAAGGTCCAAATTTTCATGCAAAATAATCGATGACCCGCGACCTGAGAAAATTGCTCTGAGAGGACCAAAATGGTCAGTTTCGAAAATGTCAATCTTTCAACTAATTTTAACTTTCAGATGTGGATCATCACTTTTGGAGCTAAAATGACCATATTTATAGTCATTTTCATGCTTCTAAGGAGCCAAAACTCGAGGTTTGGCTCATGGGTAAAAGTGACTTAAAATGACACAACTGCGCACTTTGAGGGCTTAAAACATGTTTATTCACTGTGGGAAGTGATTTAAACACGGTTTAGTGGTAATTCATGTTCATGCAAGAAGGTCCGATTTTTCATGCAAAACGACCAATGACCTTGGACCTGAGGAAATTGCTCTGAGATGACCAAAATGGTCTGTTTTGATAATTTCCATTTTAAACTAATTTTGACTTTCAGATGTGGATCATCACTTTTGGAGCTAAAATGAGCATGTTCATAGTAATTTTCAAGCTTCTAGGGAGCCAAAACTCAAGATTTGGCGCAAGGGTAAACGTGACTTAAAATGACACAACTGCGCACTTTGAGGGCTTAAAACATGTTTATTCACTGCGGGAAGTGATATAATCAACAATTAAAGGTAATTCATGTTCATGCAAAAAGGTCAGAATTTTCATGCACACCATCGATGACCAGCGACCTGAGGAAATTGCTCTGAGATGAACAAAATGGTCAGTTTTGACAATTTCCATCTTTCAACTAATTTTGACTTTCAGATGTGGATCATCCCTTTTGAAACTAAAATGACCATATTTATAGTCATTTTCATGCTTCTAGGGAGCCAAAACTCAAGATTTGGCGCATGGGTAAAAGTGACGTAAAATGACCCACATGCTCACTTTGTGGGCTTAAAACGTGTTTATTCACTGCAGGAAGTGATATCAACACCATTAAGAGGTAATTCAAGTTTCCCACTCCCCATCTGTCTCCCCCATGTCCACCCTCTCACCATCACCCTCTCCCCATTGGTCTCTCCCTCATCTCCCTCTCCCTCATCATCTCTCCCCCATCTGTCTCCCCCATCTCCACCGTCTCCCCATCAGTCTCTCCCTCATATTGCTCTCCCTCATCCCCCATCTCCCTCATCCCTTGTCCCTCCTCATCTGGCTCCACCATCACCACCCTGTCCCCATCTCCCTCTCTATCCTCTCTCCACCTGTCTCTAACCTCATCTTCCTCATCCCAAGTCCTTCTCGGATCTGTCTCCCCAATCTGGTCATCGGTCTCCCCCATCTGTCTCACCATCCGTCTCCCCCATCTCTCTCCCCATCTACCCATATTATCTCCCCATAATATCTTCATTATACCTCCATTATATCTCTTTTTTATCCACATTTTATCTTTGCTTAATCTCCATGTTATCCCTGTATTATCCCCATTTATCTCCCCTTTAGAATCATTTTATCCCCACTTTATCTCCACTTTATCCCCACTTTATCCCCCATTTAACCCCACTTTATCCCCATTTTAGCGCCACTTCAGCCCCATTCTATCTCCGTTTTATCCCCCATTTTATCGCCATTTTAGCTCCACTTTAGCTCCATTGTATCCCCATTTTCCCTCCATTTCCCCCCCCCCAATTTAGCTCCATTTTATCCCCATTTTATCTCCACTTTATCCCCACTATAGCCCCATTTTAACCCCACTTTATCCCAATTTCAGCTCCACTTTAGCCCCATTTGATCTCCATTTTGTCCCCATTTTATCTCCATTTTATCCCCAATTTATCTCCAGTTTATCTCCATTATCTCTCTACTTTATTTACATTAAATCTCCGTCCCTTACCATCCAATCTCCATTTCTGCATCCCATCTCCATCTCCCCATCCTATCTCCAACTCCCCATCTCCATCTCCATCCCATCTCCATCTCCCCATCTCTTCTCCATCTCCACATCTCCATCTC
The DNA here is from genome assembly GCF_964261635.1 of Lissotriton helveticus. NCBI lineage: Eukaryota > Metazoa > Chordata > Amphibia > Caudata > Salamandridae > Lissotriton > Lissotriton helveticus. Next base: position 422,045,486 of record NC_136072.1, read on the forward strand.
CATCCCATCTCCATAAAATGAGCATGATCATAGTCATTTTCCTGCTTCTAGGGAGCCAAAACTCAAGATTTGGCACATGGGTAAAAGTGACTCAAAATTACCCAAATGCTCACTTTGAGGGCTTAAAAGATGTTTATTTACTGCAGGAAGTGATATAAACACCATAGAGGTAATTCATGTTCATGCGAGAATGTCCGATTTTTCATGCAAAAGGATCGATGACCCGTGACTTTAGGAAATTGCTCTGAGAGGAACAAAATGGTCCGTTTTGAAACTTTCCATCTTTCAACTAACTTTGACTTTCAGATGTGGATCATCGCTTTTGGAGATAAAATTACCATATTTATAGTAATTTTCATGCTTCTAGGGAGCCAACACTCAAGATCTGGCGCAAGGGTAAAAGTGACTTAAAATGACCCAAATCCGCACTTTGAGTGCTTAAAACATGTTTATTCACTGAGGGAAGTGATATAAACACCATTTAGATGTAATTCATGTACATGCGAGAAGGTCCGATTTTTCATGCAAAACGATCGATGACCCGCGACCTGAGGAAATTGCTCTGAGATGACCAAAATGGTCCGTTTTGAAAATGTCCATCTTTCAACTAATTTTGACTTTCAGATGTGGATGATCACTTTTGGAGCTAAAATGAGCATGTTTAAAGTCATTTTCAAGCTTCTAGGGAGCCAAAACTCAAGATTTGGTTCAATGGTAAAAGTGACTTAAAATGACTCAAATGCTCACTTTGAAGGCTTAAAATGTGTTTATTCACTGCGGGAAGTGATATAATCACCATTTAGAGGTAATTCTTGTTCATGCAAGAAGGTCCAAATTTTCATGCAAAATAATCGATGACCCGCGACCTGAGAAAATTGCTCTGAGAGGACCAAAATGGTCAGTTTCGAAAATGTCAATCTTTCAACTAATTTTAACTTTCAGATGTGGATCATCACTTTTGGAGCTAAAATGACCATATTTATAGTCATTTTCATGCTTCTAAGGAGCCAAAACTCGAGGTTTGGCTCATGGGTAAAAGTGACTTAAAATGACACAACTGCGCACTTTGAGGGCTTAAAACATGTTTATTCACTGTGGGAAGTGATTTAAACACGGTTTAGTGGTAATTCATGTTCATGCAAGAAGGTCCGATTTTTCATGCAAAACGACCAATGACCTTGGACCTGAGGAAATTGCTCTGAGATGACCAAAATGGTCTGTTTTGATAATTTCCATTTTAAACTAATTTTGACTTTCAGATGTGGATCATCACTTTTGGAGCTAAAATGAGCATGTTCATAGTAATTTTCAAGCTTCTAGGGAGCCAAAACTCAAGATTTGGCGCAAGGGTAAACGTGACTTAAAATGACACAACTGCGCACTTTGAGGGCTTAAAACATGTTTATTCACTGCGGGAAGTGATATAATCAACAATTAAAGGTAATTCATGTTCATGCAAAAAGGTCAGAATTTTCATGCACACCATCGATGACCAGCGACCTGAGGAAATTGCTCTGAGATGAACAAAATGGTCAGTTTTGACAATTTCCATCTTTCAACTAATTTTGACTTTCAGATGTGGATCATCCCTTTTGAAACTAAAATGACCATATTTATAGTCATTTTCATGCTTCTAGGGAGCCAAAACTCAAGATTTGGCGCATGGGTAAAAGTGACGTAAAATGACCCACATGCTCACTTTGTGGGCTTAAAACGTGTTTATTCACTGCAGGAAGTGATATCAACACCATTAAGAGGTAATTCAAGTTTCCCACTCCCCATCTGTCTCCCCCATGTCCACCCTCTCACCATCACCCTCTCCCCATTGGTCTCTCCCTCATCTCCCTCTCCCTCATCATCTCTCCCCCATCTGTCTCCCCCATCTCCACCGTCTCCCCATCAGTCTCTCCCTCATATTGCTCTCCCTCATCCCCCATCTCCCTCATCCCTTGTCCCTCCTCATCTGGCTCCACCATCTCCACCCTGTCCCCATCTCCCTCTCTATCCTCTCTCCACCTGTCTCTAACCTCATCTTCCTCATCCCAAGTCCTTCTCGGATCTGTCTCCCCAATCTGGTCATCGGTCTCCCCCATCTGTCTCACCATCCGTCTCCCCCATCTCTCTCCCCATCTACCCATATTATCTCCCCATAATATCTTCATTATACCTCCATTATATCTCTTTTTTATCCACATTTTATCTTTGCTTAATCTCCATGTTATCCCTGTATTATCCCCATTTATCTCCCCTTTAGAATCATTTTATCCCCACTTTATCTCCACTTTATCCCCACTTTATCCCCCATTTAACCCCACTTTATCCCCATTTTAGCGCCACTTCAGCCCCATTCTATCTCCGTTTTATCCCCCATTTTATCGCCATTTTAGCTCCACTTTAGCTCCATTGTATCCCCATTTTCCCTCCATTTCCCCCCCCAATTTAGCTCCATTTTATCTCCACTTTATCCCCACTATAGCCCCATTTTAACCCCACTTTATCCCAATTTCAGCTCCACTTTAGCCCCATTTGATCTCCATTTTGTCCCCATTTTATCTCCATTTTATCCCCAATTTATCTCCAGTTTATCTCCATTATCTCTCTACTTTATTTACATTAAATCTCCGTCCCTTACCATCCAATCTCCATTTCTGCATCCCATCTCCATCTCCCCATCCTATCTCCAACTCCCCATCTCCATCTCCATCCCATCTCCATCTCCCCATCTCTTCTCCATCTCCACATCTCCATCTCCATCCCATCTCCATAAAATGAGCATGATCATAGTCATTTTCCTGCTTCTAGGGAGCCAAAACTCAAGATTTGGCACATGGGTAAAAGTGACTCAAAATTACCCAAATGCTCACTTTGAGGGCTTAAAAGATGTTTATTTACTGCAGGAAGTGATATAAACACCATAGAGGTAATTCATGTTCATGCGAGAATGTCCGATTTTTCATGCAAAAGGATCGATGACCCGTGACTTTAGGAAATTGCTCTGAGAGGAACAAAATGGTCCGTTTTGAAACTTTCCATCTTTCAACTAACTTTGACTTTCAGATGTGGATCATCGCTTTTGGAGATAAAATTACCATATTTATAGTAATTTTCATGCTTCTAGGGAGCCAACACTCAAGATCTGGCGCAAGGGTAAAAGTGACTTAAAATGACCCAAATCCGCACTTTGAGTGCTTAAAACATGTTTATTCACTGAGGGAAGTGATATAAACACCATTTAGATGTAATTCATGTACATGCGAGAAGGTCCGATTTTTCATGCAAAACGATCGATGACCCGCGACCTGAGGAAATTGCTCTGAGATGACCAAAATGGTCCGTTTTGAAAATGTCCATCTTTCAACTAATTTTGACTTTCAGATGTGGATGATCACTTTTGGAGCTAAAATGAGCATGTTTAAAGTCATTTTCAAGCTTCTAGGGAGCCAAAACTCAAGATTTGGTTCAATGGTAAAAGTGACTTAAAATGACTCAAATGCTCACTTTGAAGGCTTAAAATGTGTTTATTCACTGAGGGAAGTGATATAATCACCATTTAGAGGTAATTCTTGTTCATGCAAGAAGGTCCAAATTTTCATGCAAAATAATCGATGACCCGCGACCTGAGAAAATTGCTCTGAGAGGACCAAAATGGTCAGTTTCGAAAATGTCAATCTTTCAACTAATTTTAACTTTCAGATGTGGATCATCACTTTTGGAGCTAAAATGACCATATTTATAGTCATTTTCATGCTTCTAGGGAGCCAAAACTCGAGGTTTGGCTCATGGGTAAAAGTGACTTAAAATGACACAACTGCGCACTTTGAGGGCTTAAAACATGTTTATTCACTGTGGGAAGTGATTTAAACACGGTTTAGTGGTAATTCATGTTCATGCAAGAAGGTCCGATTTTTCATGCAAAACGACCAATGACCTTGGACCTGAGGAAATTGCTCTGAGATGACCAAAATGGTCTGTTTTGATAATTTCCATTTTAAACTAATTTTGACTTTCAGATGTGGATCATCACTTTTGGAGCTAAAATGAGCATGTTCATAGTAATTTTCAAGCTTCTAGGGAACCAAAACTCAAGATTTGGCGCAAGAGTAAAAGTGACTTAAAATGACACAACTGCACACTTTGAGGGCTTAAAACATGTTTATTCACTGCGGGAAGTGATATAATCAACATTTAAAGGTAATTCATGTACATGCAAAAAGGTCAGAATTTTCATGCAAACCATCGATGACCAGCGACCTGAGGAAATTGCTGTGAGATGATCAAAATGGTCAGTTTTGACAATTTCCATCTTTCAACTAATTTTGACTTTCAGATGTGGATGATCACTTTTGGAGCTCAAATGAGCATGTTTAAAGTCATTTTCAAGCTTCTAGGGAGCCAAAACTCAAGATTTGGTTCAATGGTAAAAGTAACTTAAAATGACTCAAATGCTCACTTTGAAGGCTTAAAATGTGTTTATTCACTGCGGGAAGTGACATAATCACCATTTAGAGGTAATTCTTGTTCTTGCAAGAAGGTCCGAATTTTCATGCAAAATAATCGATGACCCGCGACCTGAGAAAATTGCTCTGAGAGGACCAAAATGGTCAGTTTCGAAAATGTCAATCTTTCAACTAATTTTAACTTTCAGATGTGGATCATCACTTTTGGAGCTAAAATGACCATATTTATAGTCATTTTCATGCTTCTAGGGAGCCAAAACTCAAGGTTTGGCTCATGGGTAAAAGTGGCTTAAAATGACCCAACTGCGCACTTTGAGGGCTTAAAACATGTTTATTCACTGTGGGAAGTGATTTAAACACCATTTAGAGGTAATTCATGTTCCTGCAAGAAGGTCGATTTTTCATGCAAAACGACCAACGACCTTGGACCTGAGGAAATTGCTCTGAGATGACCAAAATGGTCTGTTTTGATAATTTCCATCTTTAAACTAATTTTGACTTTCAGATGTGGATCATCACTTTTGGAGCTAAAATGAGCATGTTTATAGTAATTTTCAAGCTTCTAGGGAGCCAAAACTCAAGATTTGGCGCAAAGGTAAACGTGACTTAAAATGACACAACTGCACACTTTGAGGGCTTAAAACATGTTTATTCAGTGCGGGAAGTGATATAATCAACAATTAAAGGTAATTCATGTTCATGCAAAAAGGTCAGAATTTTCATGCAAACCATCGATGACCAGCGACCTGAGGAAATTGCTCTGAGATGAACAAAATGTTCAGTTTTGACAATTTCCATCTTTCAACTAATTTTGACTTTCAGATGTGGATCATCCCTTTTGAAACTAAAATGACCATATTTATAGTCATTTTCATGCTTCTAGGGAGCCAAAACTCAAGATATGGCGCATGGGTAAAAGTGACGTAAAATGACCCACATGCTCACTTTGTGGGCTTAAAACGTGTTTATTCACTGCAGGAAGTGATATCAACACCATTAAGAGGTAATTCAAGTTTCCAACTCCCCATCTGTCTTCCCCATGTCCACCCTCTCACCATCACCCTCTCCCCATTGGTCTCTCCCTCATCTCCCTCTCCCTCATCATCTCTCCCCCATCTGTCTCCCCCATCTCCACCGTCTCCCCATCAGTCTCTCCCTCATATTGCTCTCCCTCATCCCCCATCTCCCTCATCCCTTGTCCCTCCTCATCTGGCTCCACCATCTCCACCCTGTCCCCATCTCCCTCTCTATCCTCTCTCCACCTGTCTCTAACCTCATCTCCCTCATCCCAAGTCCTTCTCTGATCTGTCTCCCCAATCTGGTCATCGGTCTCCCCCATCTGTCTCACCATCCGTCTCCCCCATCTCTCTCCCCATCTACCCATATTATCTCCCCTTAATATCTTCATTATACCTCCATTATATCTCTTTTTTATCCACATTTTCTTTGCTTAATCTCCATGTTATCCCTGTATTATCCCCATTTATCTCCCCTTTAGAATCATTTTATCCCCACTTTATCTCCACTTTATCTCCACTTTATCCCCCATTTAACCCCACTTTATCCCAATTATAGCGCCACTTCAGCCCCATTCTATCTCCGTTTTATCCCCCATTTTATCGCCACTTTATCCCCATTTTAGCTCCACTTTAGCTCCATTGTATCCCCATTTCCCTCAATTTTATCTCCATTTTATCCCCAATTTAGCTCCATTTTATCTCCACTTTATCCCCACTATAGCCCCATTTTATCCCCATTTCAACCCCACTTTATCCCCATTTTAGCTCCACTTTATCCCCATTTTAGCTCCACTTTAGATCCGTTGTATCCCCATTTCCCCTCCATTTTATCTCCATTTTATCTATATTTTATCTCCATTTTATCCCCATTTTAGCTCCACTTTATCCCCACTATAGCCCCATTTTATCCCCACTCGATCCCCATTTTAGCTCCACTTTAGCCCCATTTGATCTCCATTTTATTCCCAATTTATCTCCAGTTTATCTCCATTATCTCTCTACTTTATTTACATTAAATCTCCGTCCCTTACCATCCAATCTCCATCTCTGCATTCCATCTCCATCTCCCCATCCTATCTCCAACTCCCCATCTCCATCTCCATCCCATCTCCATCTCCCCATCTCTTCTCCATCTCCACATCTCCATCTCCATCCCATCTCCATAAAATGAGCATGATCATAGTCATTTTCCTGCTTCTAGGGAGCCAAAACTCAAGATTTGGCACATGGGTAAAAGTGACTCAAAATTACCCAAATGCTCACTTTGAGGGCTTAAAAGATGTTTATTCACTGCAGGAAGTGATATAAACACCATAGAGGTAATTCATGTTCATGCGAGAACGTCCGATTTTTCATGCAAAAGGATCGAAGAACCGTGACTTGAGGAAATTGCTCTGAGAGGAACAAAATGGTCCGTTTTGAAACTTTCCATCTTTCAACTAACTTTGACTTTCAGATGTGGATCATCGCTTTTGGAGATAAAATTACCATATTCATAGTAATTTTCATGCTTCTAGGGAGCCAACACTCAAGATCTGGCGCAAGGGTAAAAGTGACTTAAAATGACCCAAATCCGCACTTTGAGTGCTTAAAACATGTTTATTCACTGAGGGAAGTGATATAAACACCATTTAGATGTAATTCATGTTCATGCTAGAAGGTCCGATTTTTCATGCAAAACGATCGATGACCCGCGACCTGCGGAAATTGCTCTGAGATGACCAAAATGGTCCGTTTTGAAAATGCCCATCTTTCAACTAATTTTGACTTTCAGATGTGGATGATCACTTTGGAGCTCAAATGAGCATGTTTAAAGTCATTTTCAAGCTTCTAGGGAGCCAAAACTCAAGATTTGGTTCAATGGTAAAAGTGACTTAAAATGACTCAAATGCTCACTTTGAAGGCTTAAAATGTGTTTATTCACTGCGGGAAGTGATATAATCACCATTTAGAGGTAATTCTTGTTCATGCAAGAAGGTCCGAATTTTCATGCAAAATAATCGATGACCCGCGACCTGAGAAAATTGCTCTGAGATGACCAAAATGATCTGTTTTGATAATTTCCATTTTAAACTAATTTTGACTTTCAGATGTGGATCATCACTTTTGGAGCTAAAATGAGCATGTTTATAGTAATTTTCAAGCTTCTAGGGAACCAAAACTCAAGATTTGGCGCAAGGGTAAAAGTGACTTAAAATGACACCACTGCACACTTTGAGGGCTTAAAACATGTTTATTCACTGCGGGAAGTGATATAATCAACATTTAAAGGTAATTCATGTACATGCAAAAAGGTCAGAATTTTCATGCAAACCATCGATGACCAGCGACCTGAGGAAATTGCTGTGAGATGACCAAAATGGTGAGTTTTGACAATTTCCATCTTTCAACTAATTTTGACTTTCAGATGTGGATCTTCCCTTTTGGAACTAAAATGACCATATTGATAGTCATTTTCATGCTTCTAGGGAGCCAAAACTCAAGATTTGGCGCATGGGTAAAAGTGACGTAAAATGACCCACATGCTCACTTTGTGGGCTTAAAACGTGTTTATTCACTGCAGGAAGTGATATCAACACCATTAAGAGGTAATTCATGTTTCCAACTCCCCATCTGTCTCCCCCATCTCCACCCTCTCACCATCACCCTCTCCCCATTGGTCTCTCCCTCATCTCCCTCTCCCTCATCATCTCTCCCCCATCTGTCTCCCCCATCTCCACAGTCTCCCCATCAGTCTCTCCCTCATATTGCTCTCCCTCATCCCCCATCTCCCTCATCCCTTGTCTCTCCTCATCTGGCTCCACCATCTCCACCCTGTCCCCATCTCCCTCTCTATCCTCTCTCCACCTGTCTCTAACCTCATCTCCCTCATCCCAAGTCCTTCTCCGATCTGTCTCCCCAATCTGGTCATCGGTCTCCCCCATCAGTCTCCCCATCCGTCTCCCCTATCTCTCTCCCCATCTCCCCATATTATCTCCCCATAATATCCTCATTATACCTCCATTATATCTCTTTTTTATCCACATTTTATCTCTGCTTAATCTCCATGTTATCCCTGTATTATCCCCATTTATCTCCCCTGTAGATCCATTTTATCAACCACTTTATCTCCACTTTATCTCCACTTTATCCCCATTAAACCCCACTTCATCCCCATTTTAGCTCCACTTCAGCCCCATTTTATCTCCATTTTATCCCCATTTTAGCTCCACTTTATCCCCATTTTAGCTCCACTTTAGCTCCATTGTATCCCCATTTCCCCTTCATTTTAACTCCATTTTATCCCCATTTAATCTACATTTTATCTCCATTTTATCTCCACTTTATCCCCACTATAGCCCGGTTTTATCCCCACTTTATCCCAATTTTAGCTCCACGTTAGCCCCATTTGATCTCCATTTTATCCCCAATTTATCTCCAATTTATCTCCATTATCTCTCTACTTTATTTACATTAAATCTCCGTCCCTTACCATCCAATCTCCATCTCTGCATTCCATCTCCATCTCCCCATCCTATCTCCAACTCCCCATCTCCATCTCCATCCCATCTCCATCTCCCCATCTCTTCTCCATCTCCACATCTCCATCTCCATCCCATCTCCATAAAATGAGCATGATCATAGTCATTTTCCTGCTTCTAGGGAGCCAAAACTCAAGATTTGGCACATGGGTAAAAGTGACTCAAAATTACCCAAATGCTCACTTTGAGGGCTTAAAAGATGTTTATTCACTGCAGGAAGTGATATAAACACCATAGAGGTATTTCATGTTCATGCGAGAACCTCCGATTTTTCATGCAAAAGGATCGAAGAACCGTGACTTGAGGAAATTGCTCTGAGAGGAACAAAATGGTCCGTTTTGAAACTTTCCATCTTTCAACTAACTTTGACTTTCAGATGTGGATCATCGCTTTTGGAGATAAAATTACCATATTCATTGTAATTTTCATGCTTCTAGGGAGCCAACACTCAAGATCTGGCGCAAGGGTAAAAGTGACTTAAAATGACCCAAATCCGCACTTTGAGTGCTTAAAACATGTTTTTTCATGGAGGGAAGTGATATAAACACCATTTAGATGTAATTCATGTTCATGCTAGAAGGTCCGATTTTTCATGCAAAACGATCGATGACCCGCGACCTGAGGAAATTGCTCTGAGATTACCAAAATGGTCCGTTTTGAAAATGTCCATCTTTCAACTAATTTTGACTTTCAAATGTGGATGATCACTTTTGGAGCTAAAATGAGCATGTTTAAAGTCATTTTCAAGCTTCTAGGGAGCCAAAACTCAAGATTTGGTTCAATGGTAAAAGTGACTTAAAATGACTCAAATGCTCACTTTGAAGGCTTAAAATGTGTTTATTCACTGCGGGAAGTGATATAATCACCATTTAGAGGTAATTCTTGTTCATGCAAGAAGGTCCGAATTTTCATGCAAAATAATCGATGACCCGCGACCTGAGAAAATTGCTCTGAGAGGACCAAACTGGTCAGTTTCGAAAATGTCAATCTTTCAACTAATTTTAACTTTCAGATGTGGATCATCACTTTTGGAGCTAAAATGACGATATTTATAGTCATTTTCATGCTTCTAGGGAGCCAAAACTCAAGGTTTGGCTCATGGGTAAAAGTGACTTAAAATGACACAACTGCGCACTTTGAGGGCTTAAAACATGTTTATTCACTGTGGGAAGTGATTTAAACACCGTTTAGTGGTAATTCATGTTCATGCAAGAAGGTCCGATTTTTCATGCAAAACGACCAATGACCTTGGACCTGAGGAAATTGCTCTGAGATGACCAAAATGGTCTGTTTTGATAATTTCCATTTTCAACTAATTTTGACTTTCAGATGTGGATCATCACTTTTGGAGCTAAAATGAGCATGTTTATAGTAATTTTCAAGCTTCTAGGGAACCAAAACTCAAGATTTGGCGCAAGGGTAAAAGTGACTTAAAATGACACAACTGCACACTTTGAGGGCTTAAAACATGTTTATTCACTGCGGGAAGTGATATAATCAACATTTAAAGGTAATTCATGTACATGCAAAAAGGTCAGAATTTTTATGCAAACCATCGATGACCAGCGACCTGAGGAAATTGCTGTGAGATGACCAAAATGGTCAGTTTTGACAATTTCCATCTTTCAACTAATTTTGACTTTCAGATGTGGATCTTCCCTTTTGGAACTAAAATGACCATATTTATAGTCATTTTCATGCTTCTAGGGAGCCAAAACTCAAGATTTGGCGCATGGGTAAAAGTGACGTAAAATGACCCACATGCTCAATTTGTGGGCTTAAAACGTGTTTATTCACTGCAGGAAGTGATATCAACACCATTAAGAGGTAATTCATGTTTCCAACTCCCCATCTGTCTCCCCCATCTCCACCCTCTCGCCATCACCCTCTCCCCATTGGTCTCTCCCTCATCTCCCTCTCCCTCATCATCTCTCCCCCATCTGTCTCCCCCATCTCCACCGTCTCCCCATCAGTCTCTCCCTTATATTGCTCTCCCTCATCCCCCATCTCCCTCATCCCTTGTCTCTCCTCATCTGGCTCCACCATCTCCACCCTGTCCCCATCTCCCTCTCTATCCTCTCTCCACCTGTCTCTAACCTCATCTCCCTCATCCCAAGTCCTTCTCCGATCTGTCTCCCCAATCTGGTCATCGGTCTCCCCCATCTGTCTCCCCATCCGTCTCCCCTATCTTTCTGCCCATCTCCCCATATTATCTCCCCATAATATCCTCATTATACCTCCATTATATCTCTTTTTTATCCACATTTTATCTCTGCTTAATCTCAATGTTATCCCTGTATTATCCCCATTTATCTCCCCTGTAGATCCATTTTATCAACCACTTTATCTCCACTTTATCTCCACTTTATCCCCATTAAACCCCACTTTATCCCCATTTTAGCTCCACTTCAGCCCCATTTTATCTCCAGTTTATGCCCATTTTGCTCCACTTTATCCCCATTTTAGCTCCACTTTAGCTCCATTGTATCCCCATTTCCCCTCCATTTTATCTCCATTTTATCTCCATTTTAATCTCCATTTTATCCCCATTTTATCTCCACTTTATCCCCACTACAGCCCCGTTTTATCCCCACTTTATCCCAATTTTAGCTCCACTTTAGCCCCATTTGATCTCCATTTTATCCCCAATTTATCTCCAGTTTATCTCCATTATCTCTCTACTTTATTTACATTAAATCTCCGTCCCTTACCATCCAATCTCCATCTCTGCATTCCATCTCCATCTCCCCATCCTATCTCCAACTCCCCATCTCCATCTCCATCCCATCTCCATCTCCCCATCTCTTCTCCATCTCCACATCTCCATCTCCATCCCATCTCCATAAAATGAGCATGATCATAGTCATTTTCCTGCTTCTAGGGAGCCAAAACTCAAGATTTGGCACATGGGTAAAAGTGACTCAAAATTACCCAAATGCTCACTTTGAGGGCTTAAAAGATGTTTATTCACTGCAGGAAGTGATATAAACACCATAGAGGTATTTCATGTTCATGCGAGAACGTCCGATTTTTCATGCAAAAGGATCGAAGAACCGTGACTTGAGGAAATTGCTCTGAGAGGAACAAAATGGTCCGTTTTGAAACTTTCCATCTTTCAACTAACTTTGACTTTCAGATGTGGATCATCGCTTTTGGAGATAAAATTACCATATTCATAGTAATTTTCATGCTTCTAGGGAGCCAACACTCAAGATCTGGCGCAAGGGTAAAAGTGACTTAAAATGACCCAAATCCGCACTTTGAGTGCTTAAAACATGTTTATTCACTGAGGGAAGTGATATAAACACCATTTAGATGTAATTCATGTTCATGCGAGAAGGTCCGATTTTTCATGCAAAACGATCGATGACCCGCGACCTGCGGAAATTGCTCTGAGATGACCAAAATGGTCCGTTTTGAAAATGTCCATCTTTCAACTAATTTTGACTTTCAGATGTGGATGATCACTTTTGGAGCTCATATGAGCATGTTTAAAGTCATTTTCAAGCTTCTAGGGAGCCAAAACTCAAGATTTGGTTCAATGGTAAAAGTGACTTAAAATGACTCAAATGCTCACTTTGAAGGCTTAAAATGTGTTTATTCACTGCGGGAAGTGATATAATCACCATTTAGAGGTAATTCTTGTTCATGCAAGAAGGTCCGAATTTTCATGCAAATTAATCGATGACCCGCGACCTGAGAAAATTGCTCTGAGAGGACCAAAATGGTCAGTTTCGAAAATGTCAATCTTTCAACTAATTTTAACTTTCAGATGTGGATCATCACTTTTGGAGCTAAAATGACCATATTTATAGTCATTTTCATGCTTCTAGGGAGCCAAAACTCAAGGTTTGGCTCATGGGTAAAAGTGGCTTAAAATGACCCAACTGCGCACTTTGAGGGCTTAAAACATGTTTATTCACTGTGGGAAGTGATTTAAACACCATTTAGAGGTAATTCATGTTCATGCAAGAAGGTCGATTTTTCATGCAAAACGACCAAGGACCTTGGACCTGAGGAAATTGCTCTGAGATGACCAAAATGGTCTGTTTTGATAATTTCCAACTTCCAACTAATTTTGACTTTCAGATGTGGATCATCCCTTTTGAAACTAAAATGACCATATTTATAGTCATTTTCATGCTTCTAGGGAGCCAAAACTCAAGATTTGGCGCATGGGTAAAAGTGACGTAAAATGACCCACATGCTCACTTTGTGGGCTTAAAACGTGTTTATTCACTGCAGGAAGTGATATCAACACCATTAAGAGGTAATTCAAGTTTCCAACTCCCCATCTGTCTCCCCCATGTCCACCCTCTCACCATCACCCTCTCCCCATTGGTCTCTCTCTCATCTCCCTCTCCCTCATCATCTCTCCCCCATCTGTCTCCCCCATCTCCACCGTCTCGCCATCAGTCTCTCCCTCATATTGCTCTCCCTCATCCCCCATCTCCCTCATCCCTTGTCCCTCCTCATCTGGCTCCACCATCTCCACCCTGTCCCCATCTCCCTCTCTATCCTCTCTCCACCTGTCTCTAACCTCATCTCCCTCATCCCAAGTCCTTCTCCGATCTGTCTCCCCAATCTGGTCATCGGTCTCCCCCATCTGTCTCCCCATCCGTCTCCCCTATCTCTCTCCCCATCTCCCCATATTATCTCCCCATAATATCCTCATTATACCTCCATTATATCTTTTTTTTATCCACATTTTATCTCTGCCTAATCTCCATGTTATCCCTGTATTATCCCCATTTATCTCCCCTGTAGATCCATTTTATCAACCACTTTATCTCCACTTTATCTCCACTTTATCCCCATTAAACCCCACTTTATCCCCATTTAGCTCCACTTCAGCCCCATTTTATCTCCATTTTATCCCCATTTTAGCTCCCCTTTATCCCCATTTTAGCTCCACTTTAGCTCCATTGTATCCCCATTTCCCCTCCATTTGATCTCCATTTGATCTCCATTCCCCATTTTTATCTCCACTTTATCCCCACTATAGCCCCGTTTTATCCCCACTTTATCCCAATTTTAGCTCCACTTTAGCCCCATTTGATCTGCATTTTATCCCCATTTTATCTCCATTTTATCCCCAATTTATCTCCAGTTTATCTCCATTATCTCTCTACTTTATTTACATTAAATCTCCGTCACTTACCATCCAATCTCCATCTCTGCATTCCATCTCCATCTCCCCATCCTATCTCCAACTCCCCATCTCCATCTCCATCCCATCTCCATCTCCCCATCTCTTCTCCATCTCCACATCTCCATCTCCATCCCATCTCCATAAAATGAGCATGATCATAGTCATTTTCCTGCTTCTAGGGAGCCAAAACTCAAGATTTGGCACATGGGTAAAAGTGACTCAAAATTACCCAAATGCTCACTTTGAGGGCTTAAAAGATGTTTATTCACTGCAGGAAGTGATATAAACACCATAGAGGTAATTCATGTTCATGCGAGAACGTCCGATTTTTCATACAAAAGGATCGAAGAACCGTGACTTGAGGAAATTGCTCTGAGAGGAACAAAATGGTCCGTTTTGAAACTTTCCATCTTTCAACTAACTTTGACTTTCAGATGTGGATCATCGCTTTTGGAGATAAAATTACCATATTCATAGTAATTTTCATGCTTCTAGGGAGCCAACACTCAAGATCTGGCGCAAGGGTAAAAGTGACTTAAAATGACCCAAATCCGCACTTTGAGTGCTTAAAACATGTTTATTCACTGAGGGAAGTGATATAAACACCATTTAGATGTAATTCATGTTCATGCTAGAAGGTCCGATTTTTCATGCAAAACGATCGATGACCCGCGACCTGCGGAAATTGCTCTGAGATGACCAAAATGGTCCGTTTTGAAAATGTCCATCTTTCAACTAATTTTGACTTTCAGATGTGGATGATCACTTTTGGAGCTCAAATGAGCATGTTTAAAGTCATTTTCAAGCTTCTAGGGAGCCAAAACTCAAGATTTGGTTCAATGGTAAAAGTAACTTAAAATGACTCAAATGCTCACTTTGAAGGCTTAAAATGTGTTTATTCACTGCGGGAAGTGATATAATCACCATTTAGAGGTAATTCTTGTTCATGCAAGAAGGTCCGAATTTTCATGCAAAATAATCGATGACCCGCGACCTGAGAAAATTGCTCTGAGAGGACCAAAATGGTCAGTTTCGAAAATGTCAATCTTTCAACTAATTTTAACTTTCAGATGTGGATCATCACTTTTGGAGCTAAAATGACCATATTTATAGTCATTTTCATGCTTCTAGGGAGCCAAAACTCAAGGTTTGGCTCATGGGTAAAAGTGGCTTAAAATGACCCAACTGCGCACTTTGAGGGCTTAAAACATGTTTATTCACTGTGGGAAGTGATTTAAACACCATTTAGAGGTAATTCATGTTCCTGCAAGAAGGTCGATTTTTCATGCAAAACGACCAACGACCTTGGACCTGAGGAAATTGCTCTGAGATGACCAAAATGGTCTGTTTTGATAATTTCCATCTTTAAACAAATTTTGACTTTCAGATGTGGATCATCACTTTTGGAGCTAAAATGAGCATGTTTATAGTAATTTTCAAGCTTCTAGGGAGCCAAAACTCAAGATTTGGCGCAAAGGTAAACGTGACTTAAAATGACACAACTGCACACTTTGAGGGCTTAAAACATGTTTATTCAGTGCGGGAAGTGATATAATCAACAATTAAAGGTAATTCATGTTCATGCAAAAAGGTCAGAATTTTCATGCAAACCATCGATGACCAGCGACCTGAGGAAATTGCTCTGAGATGAACAAAATGTTCAGTTTTGACAATTTCCATCTTTCAACTAATTTTGACTTTCAGATGTGGATCATCCCTTTTGAAACTAAAATGACCATATTTATAGTCATTTTCATGCTTCTAGGGAGCCAAAACTCAAGATATGGCGCATGGGTAAAAGTGACGTAAAATGACCCACATGCTCACTTTGTGGGCTTAAAACGTGTTTATTCACTGCAGGAAGTGATATCAACACCATTAAGAGGTAATTCAAGTTTCCAACTCCCCATCTGTCTTCCCCATGTCCACCCTCTCACCATCACCCTCTCCCCATTGGTCTCTCCCTCATCTCCCTCTCCCTCATCATCTCTCCCCCATCTGTCTCCCCCATCTCCACCGTCTCCCCATCAGTCTCTCCCTCATATTGCTCTCCCTCATCCCCCATCTCCCTCATCCCTTGTCCCTCCTCATCTGGCTCCACCATCTCCACCCTGTCCCCATCTCCCTCTCTATCCTCTCTCCACCTGTCTCTAACCTCATCTCCCTCATCCCAAGTCCTTCTCTGATCTGTCTCCCCAATCTGGTCATCGGTCTCCCCCATCTGTCTCACCATCCGTCTCCCCCATCTCTCTCCCCATCTACCCATATTATCTCCCCTTAATATCTTCATTATACCTCCATTATATCTCTTTTTTATCCACATTTTCTTTGCTTAATCTCCATGTTATCCCTGTATTATCCCCATTTATCTCCCCTTTAGAATCATTTTATCCCCACTTTATCTCCACTTTATCTCCACTTTATCCCCCATTTAACCCCACTTTATCCCAATTATAGCGCCACTTCAGCC
Organism: Lissotriton helveticus; assembly: GCF_964261635.1. Lineage (NCBI taxonomy): Eukaryota > Metazoa > Chordata > Amphibia > Caudata > Salamandridae > Lissotriton > Lissotriton helveticus. Next base: position 422,062,105 of record NC_136072.1, read on the forward strand.
CCATTCTATCTCCGTTTTATCCCCCATTTTATCGCCACTTTATCCCCATTTTAGCTCCACTTTAGCTCCATTGTATCCCCATTTCCCTCAATTTTATCTCCATTTTATCCCCAATTTAGCTCCATTTTATCTCCACTTTATCCCCACTATAGCCCCATTTTATCCCCATTTTAACCCCACTTTATCCCCATTTTAGCTCCACTTTATCCCCATTTTAGCTCCACTTTAGATCCGTTGTATCCCCATTTCCCCTCCATTTTATCTCCATTTTATCTATATTTTATCTCCATTTTATCCCCATTTTAGCTCCACTTTATCCCCACTATAGCCCCATTTTATCCCCACTCTATCCCCATTTTAGCTCCACTTTAGCCCCATTTGATCTCCATTTTATTCCCAATTTATCTCCAGTTTATCTCCATTATCTCTCTACTTTATTTACATTAAATCTCCGTCCCTTACCATCCAATCTCCATCTCTGCATTCCATCTCCATCTCCCCATCCTATCTCCAACTCCCCATCTCCATCTCCATCCCATCTCCATCTCCCCATCTCTTCTCCATCTCCACATCTCCATCTCCATCCCATCTCCATAAAATGAGCATGATCATAGTCATTTTCCTGCTTCTAGGGAGCCAAAACTCAAGATTTGGCACATGGGTAAAAGTGACTCAAAATTACCCAAATGCTCACTTTGAGGGCTTAAAAGATGTTTATTCACTGCAGGAAGTGATATAAACACCATAGAGGTAATTCATGTTCATGCGAGAACGTCCGATTTTTCATGCAAAAGGATCGAAGAACCGTGACTTGAGGAAATTGCTCTGAGAGGAACAAAATGGTCCGTTTTGAAACTTTCCATCTTTCAACTAACTTTGACTTTCAGATGTGGATCATCGCTTTTGGAGATAAAATTACCATATTCATAGTAATTTTCATGCTTCTAGGGAGCCAACACTCAAGATCTGGCGCAAGGGTAAAAGTGACTTAAAATGACCCAAATCCGCACTTTGAGTGCTTAAAACATGTTTATTCACTGAGGGAAGTGATATAAACACCATTTAGATGTAATTCATGTTCATGCTAGAAGGTCCGATTTTTCATGCAAAACGATCGATGACCCGCGACCTGCGGAAATTGCTCTGAGATGACCAAAATGGTCCGTTTTGAAAATGCCCATCTTTCAACTAATTTTGACTTTCAGATGTGGATGATCACTTTGGAGCTCAAATGAGCATGTTTAAAGTCATTTTCAAGCTTCTAGGGAGCCAAAACTCAAGATTTGGTTCAATGGTAAAAGTGACTTAAAATGACTCAAATGCTCACTTTGAAGGCTTAAAATGTGTTTATTCACTGCGGGAAGTGATATAATCACCATTTAGAGGTAATTCTTGTTCATGCAAGAAGGTCCGAATTTTCATGCAAAATAATCGATGACCCGCGACCTGAGAAAATTGCTCTGAGAGGACCAAAATGGTCAGTTTCGAAAATGTCAATCTTTCAACTAATTTTAACTTTCAGATGTGGATCATCACTTTTGGAGCTAAAATGACGATATTTATAGTCATTTTCATGCTTCTAGGGAGCCAAAACTCAAGGTTTGGCTCATGGGTAAAAGTGGCTTAAAATGACCCAACTGCGCACTTTGAGGGCTTAAAACATGTTTATTCACTGTGGGAAGTGATTTAAACACCATTTAGAGGTAATTCATGTTCATGCAAGAAGGTCAATTTTTCATGCAAAACGACCAATGACCTTGGACCTGAGGAAATTGCTCTGAGATGACCAAAATGGTCTGTTTTGATAATTTCCATCTTTAAACTAATTTTGACTTTCAGATGTGGATCATCACTTTTGGAGCTAAAATGACCATATTTATAGTCATTTTCATGCTTCTAGGGTGCCAAAACTCAAGGTTTGGCTCATGGGTAAAAGTTGCTTAAAATGACCCAACTGTGCACTTTGAGGGCTTAAAACATGTTTATTCACTGTGGGAATTGATTTAAACACCATTTAGTGGTAATTCATGTTCATGCAAGAAGGTCCGATTTTTCATGCAAAACGACCAATGACCTTGGACCTGAGGAAATTGCTCTGAGATGACCAAAATGGTCTGTTTTGATAATTTCCATTTTAAACTAATTTTGACTTTCAGATGTGGATCATCACTTTTGGAGCTAAAATGAGCACGTTTATAGTAATTTTCAAGCTTCTAGGGAGTCAAAACTCAAGATTTGGCGCAAGGGTAAAAATGACTTAAAATGACACAACTGCGCACTTTGAGGGCTTAAAACATGTTTATTCACTGCGGGAAGTGATATAATCAACAGTTAAAGGTAATTCATGTACATGCAAAAAGGTCAGAATTTTCATGCAAACCATCGTTGACCAGCGACCTGAGGAAATTGCTCTGAGATGACCAAAATGGTCAGTTTTGACAATTTCCATCTTTCAACTAATTTTGACTTTCAGATGTGGATCTTCCCTTTTGGAACTAAAATGACCATATTTATAGTCATTTTCATGCTTCTAGGGAGCCAAAACTCAAGATCTGGCGCGAGGGTAAAAGTGACTTAAAATGGACCAAATCCGCACTTTGAGTGCTTAAAACATGTTTATTCTCTGATGGAAGTGATATAAACACCATTTAGATGTAATTCATGTTCATGCGAGAAGGTCCGATTTTTCATGCAAAACGATCGATGACCTGCGACCTGAGGAAATTGCTCTGAGATGACCAAAATGGTCCGTTTTGAAAATGTCCATCTTTCAACTAATTTTGACTTTCAGATGTGGATGATCACTTTTGGAGCTAAAATGAGCATGTTTAAAGTCATTTTCAAGCTTCTAGGGAGCCAAAACTCAAGATTTGGTTCAATGGTAAAAGTGACTTAAAATGACTCAAATGCTCACTTTGAAGGCTTAAAATGTGTTTATTCACTGCGGGAAGTGATATAATCACCATTTAGAGGTAATTCTTGTTCATGCAAGAAGGTCCGAATTTTCATGCAAAATAATCGATGACCCGCGACCTGAGAAAATTGCTCTGAGATGACCAAAATGATCTGTTTTGATAATTTCCATTTTAAACTAATTTTGACTTTCAGATGTGGATCATCACTTTTGGAGCTAAAATGAGCATGTTTATAGTAATTTTCAAGCTTCTAGGGAACCAAAACTCAAGATTTGGCGCAAGGGTAAAAGTGACTTAAAATGACACCACTGCACACTTTGAGGGCTTAAAACATGTTTATTCACTGCGGGAAGTGATATAATCAACATTTAAAGGTAATTCATGTACATGCAAAAAGGTCAGAATTTTCATGCAAACCATCGATGACCAGCGACCTGAGGAAATTGCTGTGAGATGACCAAAATGGTGAGTTTTGACAATTTCCATCTTTCAACTAATTTTGACTTTCAGATGTGGATCTTCCCTTTTGGAACTAAAATGACCATATTTATAGTCATTTTCATGCTTCTAGGGAGCCAAAACTCAAGATTTGGCGCATGGGTAAAAGTGACGTAAAATGACCCACATGCTCACTTTGTGGGCTTAAAACGTGTTTATTCACTGCAGGAAGTGATATCAACACCATTAAGAGGTAATTCATGTTTCCAACTCCCCATCTGTCTCCCCCATCTCCACCCTCTCACCATCACCCTCTCCCCATTGGTCTCTCCCTCATCTCCCTCTCCCTCATCATCTCTCCCCCATCTGTCTCCCCCATCTCCACCGTCTCCCCATCAGTCTCTCCCTCATATTGCTCTCCCTCATCCCCCATCTCCCTCATCCCTTGTCTCTCCTCATCTGGCTCCACCATCTCCACCCTGTCCCCATCTCCCTCTCTATCCTCTCTCCACCTGTCTCTAACCTCATCTCCCTCATCCCAAGTCCTTCTCCGATCTGTCTCCCCAATCTGGTCATCGGTCTCCCCCATCAGTCTCCCCATCCGTCTCCCCTATCTCTCTCCCCATCTCCCCATATTATCTCCCCATAATATCCTCATTATACCTCCATTATATCTCTTTTTTATCCACATTTTATCTCTGCTTAATCTCCATGTTATCCCTGTATTATCCCCATTTATCTCCCCTGTAGATCCATTTTATCAACCACTTTATCTCCACTTTATCTCCACTTTATCCCCATTAAACCCCACTTCATCCCCATTTTAGCTCCACTTCAGCCCCATTTTATCTCCATTTTATCCCCATTTTAGCTCCACTTTATCCCCATTTTAGCTCAACTTTAGCTCCATTGTATCCCCATTTCCCCTTCATTTTAACTCCATTTTATCCCCATTTAATCTACATTTTATCTCCATTTTATCTCCACTTTATCCCCACTATAGCCCGGTTTTATCCCCACTTTATCCCAATTTTAGCTCCACGTTAGCCCCATTTGATCTCCATTTTATCCCCAATTTATCTCCAATTTATCTCCATTATCTCTCTACTTTATTTACATTAAATCTCCGTCCCTTACCATCCAATCTCCATCTCTGCATTCCATCTCCATCTCCCCATCCTATCTCCAACTCCCCATCTCCATCTCCATCCCATCTCCATCTCCCCATCTCTTCTCCATCTCCACATCTCCATCTCCATCCCATCTCCATAAAATGAGCATGATCATAGTCATTTTCCTGCTTCTAGGGAGCCAAAACTCAAGATTTGGCACATGGGTAAAAGTGACTCAAAATTACCCAAATGCTCACTTTAAGGGCTTAAAAGATGTTTATTCACTGCAGGAAGTGATATAAACACCATAGAGGTATTTCATGTTCATGCGAGAACGTCCGATTTTTCATGCAAAAGGATCGAAGAACCGTGACTTGAGGAAATTGCTCTGAGAGGAACAAAATGGTCCGTTTTGAAACTTTCCATCTTTCAACTAACTTTGACTTTCAGATGTGGATCATCGCTTTTGGAGATAAAATTACCATATTTATAGTAATTTTCATGCTTCTAGGGAGCCAACACCTAAGATCTGGCGCAAGGGTAAAAGTGACTTAAAATGACCCAAATCCGCACTTTGAGTGCTTAAAACATGTTTATTCACTGAGGGAAGTGATATAAACACCATTTAGATGTAATTCATGTTCATGCGAGAAGGTCCGATTTTTCATGCAAAACGATCGATGACCCGCGACCTGAGGAAATTGCTCTGAGATGACCAAAATGGTCCGTTTTGAAAATGTCCATCTTTCAACTAATTTTGACTTTCAGATGTGGATGATCACTTTTGGAGCTAAAATCTGCATGTTTAAAGTCATTTTCAAGCTTCTAGGGAGCCAAAACTCAAGATTTGGTTCAATGGTAAAAGTGACTTAAAATGACTCAAATGCTCACTTTGAAGGCTTAAAATGTGTTTATTCACTGCGGGAAGTGATATAATCACCATTTAGAGGTAATTCTTGTTCATGCAAGAAGGTCCGAATTTTCATGCAAAATAATCGATGACCCGCGACCTGAGAAAATTGCTCTGAGAGGACCAAAATGGTCAGTTTAGAAAATGTCAATCTTTCAACTAATTTTAACTTTCAGATGTGGATCATCACTTTTGGAGCTAAAATGACCATATTTATAGTCATTTTCATGCTTCTAGGGAGCCAAAACTCAAGGTTTGGCTCATGGGTAAAAGTGACTTAAAATGACACAACTGCGCACTTTGAGGGCTTAAAACATGTTTATTCACTGTGGGAAGTGATTTAAACACCGTTTAGTGGTAATTCATGTTCATGCAAGAAGGTCCGATTTTTCATGCAAAACGACCAATGACCTTGGACCTGAGGAAATTGCTCTGAGATGACCAAAATGGTCTGTTTTGATAATTTCCATTTTAAACTAATTTTGACTTTCAGATGTGGATCATCACTTTTGGAGCTAAAATGAGCATGTTTATAGTAATTTTCAAGCTTCTAGGGAACCAAAACTCAAGATTTGGCGCAAGGGTAAAAGTGACTTAAAATGACACAACTGCACACTTTGAGGGCTTAAAACATGTTTATTCACTGCGGGAAGAGATATAATCAACATTTAAAGGTAATTCATGTACATGCAAAAAGGTCAGAATTTTCATGCAAACCATCGATGACCAGCGACCTGAGGAAATTGCTGTGAGATGACCAAAATGGTCAGTTTTGACAATTTCCATCTTTCAACTAATTTTGACTTTCAGATGTGGATCTTCCCTTTTGGAACTAAAATGACCATATTTATAGTCATTTTCATGCTTCTAGGGAGCCAAAACTCAAGATTTGGCGCATGGGTAAAAGTGACGTAAAATGACCCACATGCTCACTTTGTGGGCTTAAAACGTGTTTATTCACTGCAGGAAGTGATATCAACACCATTAAGAGGTAATTCATGTTTCCAACTCCCCATCTGTTTTCCCCATCTCCACCCTCTCGCCATCACCCTCTCCCCATTGGTCTCTCCCTCATCTCCCTCTCCCTCATCATCTCTCCCCCATCTGTCTCCCCCATCTCCACCGTCTCCCCATCAGTCTCTCCCTCATATTGCTCTCCCTCATCCCCCATCTCCCTCATCCCTTGTCTCTCCTCATCTGGCTCCACCATCTCCACCCTGTCCCCATCTCCCTCTCTATCCTCTCTCCACCTGTCTCTAACCTCATCTCCCTCATCCCAAGTCCTTCTCCGATCTGTCTCCCCAATCTGGTCATCGGTCTCCCCCATCTGTCTCCCCATCCGTCTCCCCTATCTCTCTCCCCATCTCCCCATATTATCTCCCCATAATATCCTCATTATACCTCCATTATATCTCTTTTTTACCCACATTTTATCTCTGCTTAATCTCCATGTTATCCCTGTATTATCCCCATTTATCTCCCCTGTAGATCCATTTTATCAACCACTTTATCTCCACTTTATCTCCACTTTATCCCCATTAAACCCCACTTTATCCCCATTTTAGCTCCACTTCAGCCCCATTTTATCTCCAGTTTATCCCCATTTTAGCTCCACGTTATCCCCATTTTAGCTCCACTTTAGCTCCATTGTATCCCCATTTCCCCTCCATTTTATCTCCATTTTATACCCATTTTATCTTCACTTTATCCCCACTTTAGCCCCATTTTATCCCCACTTTATCCCAATTTTAGCTCCACTTTAGCCCCATTTGATCTCCATTTTATCCCCAATTTATCTCCAGTTTATCTCCATTATCTCTCTACTTTATTTACATTAAATCTCCGTCCCTTACCATCCAATCTCCATCTCTGCATTCCATCTCCATCTCCCCATCCTATCTCCAACTCCCCATCTCCATCTCCATCCCATCTCCATCTCCCCATCTCTTCTCCATCTCCACATCTCCATCTCCATCCCATCTCCATAAAATGAGCATGATCATAGTCATTTTCCTGCTTCTAGGGAGCCAAAACTCAAGATTTGGCACATGGGTAAAAGTGACTCAAAATTACCCAAATGCTCACTTTGAGGGCTTAAAAGATGTTTATTCACTGCAGGAAGTGATATAAACACCATAGAGGTATTTCATGTTCATGCGAGAACGTCCGATTTTTCATGCAAAAGGATCGAAGAACCGTGACTTGAGGAAATTGCTCTGAGAGGAACAAAATGGTCCGTTTTGAAACTTTCCATCTTTCAACTAACTTTGACTTTCAGATGTGGATCATCGCTTTTGGAGATAAAATTACCATATTCATAGTAATTTTCATGCTTCTAGGGAGCCAACACTCAAGATCTGGCGCAAGGGTAAAAGTGACTTAAAATGACCCAAATCCGCACTTTGAGTGCTTAAAACATGTTTATTCACTGAGGGAAGTGATATAAACACCATTTAGATGTAATTCATGTTCATGCTAGAAGGACCGATTTTTCATGCAAAACGATCGATGACCCGCGACCTGCGGAAATTGCTCTGAGATGACCAAAATGGTCCGTTTTGAAAATGTCCATCTTTCAACTAATTTTGACTTTCAGATGTGGATGATCACTTTTGGAGCTCAAATGAGCATGTTTAAAGTCATTTTCAAGCTTCTAGGGAGCCAAAACTCAAGATTTGGTTCAATGGTAAAAGTAACTTAAAATGACTCAAATGCTCACTTTGAAGGCTTAAAATGTGTTTATTGACTGTGGGAAGTGATATAATCACCATTTAGAGGTAATTCTTGTTCATGCAAGAAGGTCCGAATTTTCATGCAAAATAATCGATGACCCGCGACCTGAGAAAATTGCTCTGAGAGGAACAAAATGGTCCGTTTTGAAACTTTCCATCTTTCAACTAACTTTGACTTTCAGATGTGGATCATCGCTTTTGGAGATAAAATTACCATATTCATAGTAATTTTCATGCTTCTAGGGAGCCAACACTCAAGATCTGGCGCAAGGGTAAAAGTGACTTAAAATGACCCAAATCCGCACTTTGAGTGCTTAAAACATGTTTATTCACTGAGGGAAGTGATATAAACACCATTTAGATGTAATTCATGTTCATGCGAGAAGGTCCGATTTTTCATGCAAAACGATCGATGACCCGCGACCTGCGGAAATTGCTCTGAGATGACCAAAATGGTCCGTTTTGAAAATGTCCATCTTTCAACTAATTTTGACTTTCAGATGTGGATGATCACTTTTGGAGCTCATATGAGCACGTTTAAAGTCATTTTCAAGCTTCTAGGGAGCCAAAACTCAAGATTTGGTTCAATGGTAAAAGTGACTTAAAATGACTCAAATGCTCACTTTGAAGGCTTAAAATGTGTTTATTCACTGCGGGAAGTGATATAATCGCCATTTAGAGGTAATTCTTGTTCATGCAAGAAGGTCCGAATTTTCATGCAAATTAATCGATGACCCGCGACCTGAGAAAATTGCTCTGAGAGGACCAAAATGGTCAGTTTCGAAAATGTCAATCTTTCAACTAATTTTAACTTTCAGATGTGGATCATCACTTTTGGAGCTAAAATGACCATATTTATAGTCATTTTCATGCTTCTAGGGAGCCAAAACTCAAGGTTTGGCTCATGGGTAAAAGTGGCTTAAAATGACCCAACTGCGCACTTTGAGGGCTTAAAACATGTTTATTCACTGTGGGAAGTGATTTAAACACCATTTAGAGGTAATTCATGTTCATGCAAGAAGGTCGATTTTTCATGCAAAACGACCAAGGACCTTGGACCTGAGGAAATTGCTCTGAGATGACCAAAATGGTCTGTTTTGATAATTTCCATCTTTAAACTAATTTTGACTTTCAGATGTGGATCATCACTTTTGGAGCTAAAATGAGCATGTTTATAGTAATTTTCAAGCTTCTAGGGAGCCAAAACTCAAGATTTGGCGCAAGGGTAAACGTGACTTAAAATGACACAACTGCGCACTTTGAGGGCTTAAAACATGTTTATTCACTGCGGGAAGTGATATAATCAACAATTAAAGGTAATTCATGTTCATGCAAAAAGGTCAGAATTTTCATGCAAACCATCGATGACCAGCGACCTGAGGAAATTGCTCTGAGATGAACAAAATGGTCAGTTTTGACAATTTCGAACTTCCAACTAATTTTGACTTTCAGATGTGGATCATCCCTTTTGAAACTAAAATGACCATATTTATAGTCATTTTCATGCTTCTAGGGAGCCAAAACTCAAGATTTGGCGCATGGGTAAAAGTGACGTAAAATGACCCACATGCTCACTTTGTGGGCTTAAAACGTGTTTATTCACTGCAGGAAGTGATATCAACACCATTAAGAGGTAATTCAAGTTTCCAACTCCCCATCTGTCTCCCCCATGTCCACCCTCTCACCATCACCCTCTCCCCATTGGTCTCTCTCTCATCTCCCTCTCCCTCATCATCTCTCCCCCATCTGTCTCCCCCATCTCCACCGTCTCGCCATCAGTCTCTCCCTCATATTGCTCTCCCTCATCCCCCATCTCCCTCATCCCTTGTCCCTCCTCATCTGGCTCCACCATCTCCACCCTGTCCCCATCTCCCTCTCTATCCTCTCTCCACCTGTCTCTAACCTCATCTCCCTCATCCCAAGTCCTTCTCCGATCTGTCTCCCCAATCTGGTCATCGGTCTCCCCCATCTGTCTCCCCATCCGTCTCCCCTATCTCTCTCCCCATCTCCCCATATTATCTCCCCATAATATCCTCATTATACCTCCATTATATCTTTTTTTTATCCACATTTTATCTCTGCCTAATCTCCATGTTATCCCTGTATTATCCCCATTTATCTCCCCTGTAGATCCATTTTATCAACCACTTTATCTCCACTTTATCTCCACTTTATCCCCATTAAACCCCACTTTATCCCCATTTAGCTCCACTTCAGCCCCATTTTATCTCCAGTTTATCCCCATTTTAGCTCCCCTTTATCCCCATTTTAACTCCACTTTAGCTCCATTGTATCCCCATTTCCCCTCCATTTGATCTCCATTTGATCTCCATTCCCCATTTTTATCTCCACTTTATCCCCACTATAGCCCCGTTTTATCCCCACTTTATCCCAATTTTAGCTCCACTTTAGCCCCATTTGATCTGCATTTTATCCCCATTTTATCTCCATTTTATCCCCAATTTATCTCCAGTTTATCTCCATTATCTCTCTACTTTATTTACATTAAATCTCCGTCACTTACCATCCAATCTCCATCTCTGCATTCCATCTCCATCTCCCCATCCTATCTCCAACTCCCCATCTCCATCTCCATCCCATCTCCATCTCCCCATCTCTTCTCCATCTCCACATCTCCATCTCCATCCCATCTCCATAAAATGAGCATGATCATAGTCATTTTCCTGCTTCTAGGGAGCCAAAACTCAAGATTTGGCACATGGGTAAAAGTGACTCAAAATTACCCAAATGCTCACTTTGAGGGCTTAAAAGATGTTTATTCACTGCAGGAAGTGATATAAACACCATAGAGGTAATTCATGTTCATGCGAGAACGTCCGATTTTTCATGCAAAAGGATCGAAGAACCGTGACTTGAGGAAATTGCTCTGAGAGGAACAAAATGGTCCGTTTTGAAACTTTCCATCTTTCAACTAACTTTGACTTTCAGATGTGGATCATCGCTTTTGGAGATAAAATTACCATATTCATAGTAATTTTCATGCTTCTAGGGAGCCAACACTCAAGACCTGGCGCAAGGGTAAAAGTGACTTAAAATGACCCAAATCCGCACTTTGAGTGCTTAAAACATGTTTATTCACTGAGGGAAGTGATATAAACACCATTTAGATGTAATTCATGTTCATGCTAGAAGGTCCGATTTTTCATGCAAAACGATCGATGACCCGCGACCTGCGGAAATTGCTCTGAGATGACCAAAATGGTCCGTTTTGAAAATGTCCATCTTTCAACTAATTTTGACTTTCAGATGTGGATGATCACTTTTGGAGCTCAAATGAGCATGTTTAAAGTCATTTTCAAGCTTCTAGGGAGCCAAAACTCAAGATTTGGTTCAATGGTAAAAGTAACTTAAAATGACTCAAATGCTCACTTTGAAGGCTTAAAATGTGTTTATTCACTGCGGGAAGTGATATAATCACCATTTAGAGGTAATTCTTGTTCATGCAAGAAGGTCCGAATTTTCATGCAAAATAATCGATGACCCGCGACCTGAGAAAATTGCTCTGAGAGGACCAAAATGGTCAGTTTCGAAAATGTCAATCTTTCAACTAATTTTAACTTTCAGATGTGGATCATCACTTTTGGAGCTAAAATGACCATATTTATAGTCATTTTCATGCTTCTAGGGAGCCAAAACTCAAGGTTTGGCTCATGGGTAAAAGTGGCTTAAAATGACCCAACTGCGCACTTTGAGGGCTTAAAACATGTTTATTCACTGTGGGAAGTGATTTAAACACCATTTAGAGGTAATTCATGTTCCTGCAAGAAGGTCGATTTTTCATGCAAAACGACCAACGACCTTGGACCTGAGGAAATTGCTCTGAGATGACCAAAATGGTCTGTTTTGATAATTTCCATCTTTAAACTAATTTTGACTTTCAGATGTGGATCATCACTTTTGGAGCTAAAATGAGCATGTTTATAGTAATTTTCAAGCTTCTAGGGAGCCAAAACTCAAGATTTGGCGCAAAGGTAAACGTGACTTAAAATGACACAACTGCACACTTTGAGGGCTTAAAACATGTTTATTCAGTGCGGGAAGTGATATAATCAACAATTAAAGGTAATTCATGTTCATGCAAAAAGGTCAGAATTTTCATGCAAACCATCGATGACCAGCGACCTGAGGAAATTGCTCTGAGATGAACAAAATGTTCAGTTTTGACAATTTCCATCTTTCAACTAATTTTGACTTTCAGATGTGGATCATCCCTTTTGAAACTAAAATGACCATATTTATAGTCATTTTCATGCTTCTAGGGAGCCAAAACTCAAGATATGGCGCATGGGTAAAAGTGACGTAAAATGACCCACATGCTCACTTTGTGGGCTTAAAACGTGTTTATTCACTGCAGGAAGTGATATCAACACCATTAAGAGGTAATTCAAGTTTCCAACTCCCCATCTGTCTTCCCCATGTCCACCCTCTCACCATCACCCTCTCCCCATTGGTCTCTCCCTCATCTCCCTCTCCCTCATCATCTCTCCCCCATCTGTCTCCCCCATCTCCACCGTCTCCCCATCAGTCTCTCCCTCATATTGCTCTCCCTCATCCCCCATCTCCCTCATCCCTTGTCCCTCCTCATCTGGCTCCACCATCTCCACCCTGTCCCCATCTCCCTCTCTATCCTCTCTCCACCTGTCTCTAACCTCATCTCCCTCATCCCAAGTCCTTCTCTGATCTGTCTCCCCAATCTGGTCATCGGTCTCCCCCATCTGTCTCACCATCCGTCTCCCCCATCTCTCTCCCCATCTACCCATATTATCTCCCCTTAATATCTTCATTATACCTCCATTATATCTCTTTTTTATCCACATTTTCTTTGCTTAATCTCCATGTTATCCCTGTATTATCCCCATTTATCTCCCCTTTAGAATCATTTTATCCCCACTTTATCTCCACTTTATCTCCACTTTATCCCCCATTTAACCCCACTTTATCCCAATTATAGCGCCACTTCAGCCCCATTCTATCTCCGTTTTATCCCCCATTTTATCGCCACTTTATCCCCATTTTAGCTCCACTTTAGCTCCATTGTATCCCCATTTCCCTCAATTTTATCTCCATTTTATCCCCAATTTAGCTCCATTTTATCTCCACTTTATCCCCACTATAGCCCCATTTTATCCCCATTTTAACCCCACTTTATCCCCATTTTAGCTCCACTTTATCCCCATTTTAGCTCCACTTTAGATCCGTTGTATCCCCATTTCCCCTCCATTTTATCTCCATTTTATCTATATTTTTATCTCCATTTTATCCCCATTTTAGCTCCACTTTATCCCCACTATAGCCCCATTTTATCCCCACTCTATCCCCATTTTAGCTCCACTTTAGCCCCATTTGATCTCCATTTTATTCCCAATTTATCTCCAGTTTATCTCCATTATCTCTCTACTTTATTTACATTAAATCTCCGTCCCTTACCATCCAATCTCCATCTCTGCATTCCATCTCCATCTCCCCATCCTATCTCCAACTCCCCATCTCCATCTCCATCCCATCTCCATCTCCCCATCTCTTCTCCATCTCCACATCTCCATCTCCATCCCATCTCCATAAAATGAGCATGATCATAGTCATTTTCCTGCTTCTAGGGAGCCAAAACTCAAGATTTGGCACATGGGTAAAAGTGACTCAAAATTACCCAAATGCTCACTTTGAGGGCTTAAAAGATGTTTATTCACTGCAGGAAGTGATATAAACACCATAGAGGTAATTCATGTTCATGCGAGAACGTCCGATTTTTCATGCAAAAGGATCGAAGAACCGTGACTTGAGGAAATTGCTCTGAGAGGAACAAAATGGTCCGTTTTGAAACTTTCCATCTTTCAACTAACTTTGACTTTCAGATGTGGATCATCGCTTTTGGAGATAAAATTACCATATTCATAGTAATTTTCATGCTTCTAGGGAGCCAACACTCAAGATCTGGCGCAAGGGTAAAAGTGACTTAAAATGACCCAAATCCGCACTTTGAGTGCTTAAAACATGTTTATTCACTGAGGGAAGTGATATAAACACCATTTAGATGTAATTCATGTTCATGCTAGAAGGTCCGATTTTTCATGCAAAACGATCGATGACCCGCGACCTGCGGAAATTGCTCTGAGATGACCAAAATGGTCCGTTTTGAAAATGCCCATCTTTCAACTAATTTTGACTTTCAGATGTGGATGATCACTTTGGAGCTCAAATGAGCATGTTTAAAGTCATTTTCAAGCTTCTAGGGAGCCAAAACTCAAGATTTGGTTCAATGGTAAAAGTGACTTAAAATGACTCAAATGCTCACTTTGAAGGCTTAAAATGTGTTTATTCACTGCGGGAAGTGATATAATCACCATTTAGAGGTAATTCTTGTTCATGCAAGAAGGTCCGAATTTTCATGCAAAATAATCGATGACCCGCGACCTGAGAAAATTGCTCTGAGAGGACCAAAATGGTCAGTTTCGAAAATGTCAATCTTTCAACTAATTTTAACTTTCAGATGTGGATCATCACTTTTGGAGCTAAAATGACGATATTTATAGTCATTTTCATGCTTCTAGGGAGCCAAAACTCAAGGTTTGGCTCATGGGTAAAAGTGGCTTAAAATGACCCAACTGCGCACTTTGAGGGCTTAAAACATGTTTATTCACTGTGGGAAGTGATTTAAACACCATTTAGAGGTAATTCATGTTCATGCAAGAAGGTCAATTTTTCATGCAAAACGACCAATGACCTTGGACCTGAGGAAATTGCTCTGAGATGACCAAAATGGTCTGTTTTGATAATTTCCATCTTTAAACTAATTTTGACTTTCAGATGTGGATCATCACTTTTGGAGCTAAAATGACCATATTTATAGTCATTTTCATGCTTCTAGGGTGCCAAAACTCAAGGTTTGGCTCATGGGTAAAAGTTGCTTAAAATGACCCAACTGTGCACTTTGAGGGCTTAAAACATGTTTATTCACTGTGGGAATTGATTTAAACACCATTTAGTGGTAATTCATGTTCATGCAAGAAGGTCCGATTTTTCATGCAAAACGACCAATGACCTTGGACCTGAGGAAATTGCTCTGAGATGACCAACATGGTCTGTTTTGATAATTTCCATTTTAAACTAATTTTGACTTTCAGATGTGGATCATCACTTTTGGAGCTAAAATGAGCACGTTTATAGTAATTTTCAAGCTTCTAGGGAGTCAAAACTCAAGATTTGGCGCAAGGGTAAAAGTGACTTAAAATGACACAACTGCGCACTTTGAGGGCTTAAAACATGTTTATTCACTGCGGGAAGTGATATAATCAACAGTTAAAGGTAATTCATGTACATGCAAAAAGGTCAGAATTTTCATACAAACCATCGTTGACCAGCGACCTGAGGAAATTGCTCTGAGATGACCAAAATGGTCAGTTTTGACAATTTCCATCTTTCAACTAATTTTGACTTTCAGATGTGGATCTTCCCTTTTGGAACTAAAATGACCATATTTATAGTCATTTTCATGCTTCTAGGGAGCCAAAACTCAAGATCTGGCGCGAGGGTAAAAGTGACTTAAAATGGACCAAATCCGCACTTTGAGTGCTTAAAACATGTTTATTCTCTGATGGAAGTGATATAAACACCATTTAGATGTAATTCATGTTCATGCGAGAAGGTCCGATTTTTCATGCAAAACGATCGATGACCTGCGACCTGAGGAAATTGCTCTGAGATGACCAAAATGGTCCGTTTTGAAAATGTCCATCTTTCAACTAATTTTGACTTTCAGATGTGGATGATCACTTTTGGAGCTAAAATGAGCATGTTTAAAATCATTTTCAAGCGTCTAGGGAGCCAAAACTCAAGATTTGGTTCAATGGTAAAAGTGACTTAAAATGACTCAAATGCTCACTTTGAAGGCTTAAAATGTGTTTATTCACTGCGGGAAGTGATATAATCACCATTTAGAGGTAATTCTTGTTCATGCAAGAAGGTCCGAATTTTCATGCAAAATAATCGATGACCCGCGACCTGAGAAAATTGCTCTGAGATGACCAAAATGATCTGTTTTGATAATTTCCATTTTAAACTAATTTTGACTTTCAGATGTGGATCATCACTTTTGGAGCTAAAATGAGCATGTTTATAGTAATTTTCAAGCTTCTAGGGAACCAAAACTCAAGATTTGGCGCAAGGGTAAAAGTGACTTAAAATGACACCACTGCACACTTTGAGGGCTTAAAACATGTTTATTCACTGCGGGAAGTGATATAATCAACATTTAAAGGTAATTCATGTACATGCAAAAAGGTCAGAATTTTCATGCAAACCATCGATGACCAGCGACCTGAGGAAATTGCTGTGAGATGACCAAAATGGTGAGTTTTGACAATTTCCATCTTTCAACTAATTTTGACTTTCAGATGTGGATCTTCCCTTTTGGAACTAAAATGACCATATTTATAGTCATTTTCATGCTTCTAGGGAGCCAAAACTCAAGATTTGGCGCATGGGTAAAAGTGACGTAAAATGACCCACATGCTCACTTTGTGGGCTTAAAACGTGTTTATTCACTGCAGGAAGTGATATCAACACCATTAAGAGGTAATTCATGTTTCCAACTCCCCATCTGTCTCCCCCATCTCCACCCTCTCACCATCACCCTCTCCCCATTGGTCTCTCCCTCATCTCCCTCTCCCTCATCATCTCTCCCCCATCTGTCTCCCCCATCTCCACCGTCTCCCCATCAGTCTCTCCCTCATATTGCTCTCCCTCATCCCCCATCTCCCTCATCCCTTGTCTCTCCTCATCTGGCTCCACCATCTCCACCCTGTCCCCATCTCCCTCTCTATCCTCTCTCCACCTGTCTCTAACCTCATCTCCCTCATCCCAAGTCCTTCTCCGATCTGTCTCCCCAATCTGGTCATCGGTCTCCCCCATCAGTCTCCCCATCCGTCTCCCCTATCTCTCTCCCCATCTCCCCATATTATCTCCCCATAATATCCTCATTATACCTCCATTATATCTCTTTTTTATCCACATTTTATCTCTGCTTAATCTCCATGTTATCCCTGTATTATCCCCATTTATCTCCCCTGTAGATCCATTTTATCAACCACTTTATCTCCACTTTATCTCCACTTTATCCCCATTAAACCCCACTTCATCCCCATTTTAGCTCCACTTCAGCCCCATTTTATCTCCATTTTATCCCCATTTTAGCTCCACTTTATCCCCATTTTAGCTCCACTTTAGCTCCATTGTATCCCCATTTCCCCTTCATTTTAACTCCATTTTATCCCCATTTAATCTACATTTTATCTCCATTTTATCTCCACTTTATCCCCACTATAGCCCGGTTTTATCCCAACTTTATCCCAATTTTAGCTCCACGTTAGCCCCATTTGATCTCCATTTTATCCCCAATTTATCTCCAATTTATCTCCATTATCTCTCTACTTTATTTACATTAAATCTCCGTCCCTTACCATCCAATCTCCATCTCTGCATTCCATCTCCATCTCCCCATCCTATCTCCAACTCCCCATCTCTTCTCCATCTCCACATCTCCATCTCCATCCCATCTCCATAAAATGAGCATGATCATAGTCATTTTCCTGCTTCTAGGGAGCCAAAACTCAAGATTTGGCACATGGGTAAAAGTGACTCAAAATTACCCAAATGCTCACTTTGAGGGCTTAAAAGATGTTTATTCACTGCAGGAAGTGATATAAACACCATAGAGGTATTTCATGTTCATGCGAGAACGTCCGATTTTTCATGCAAAAGGATCGAAGAACCGTGACTTGAGGAAATTGCTCTGAGAGGAACAAAATGGTCCGTTTTGAAACTTTCCATCTTTCAACTAACTTTGACTTTCAGATGTGGATCATCGCTTTTGGAGATAAAATTACCATATTTATAGTAATTTTCATGCTTCTAGGGAGCCAACACCTAAGATCTGGCGCAAGGGTAAAAGTGACTTAAAATGACCCAAATCCGCACTTTGAGTGCTTAAAACATGTTTATTCACTGAGGGAAGTGATATAAACACAATTTAGATGTAATTCATGTTCATGCGAGAAGGTCCGATTTTTCATGCAAAACGATCGATGACCCGCGACCTGAGGAAATTGCTCTGAGATGACCAAAATGGTCCGTTTTGAAAATGTCCATCTTTCAACTAATTTTGACTTTCAGATGTGGATGATCACTTTTGGAGCTAAAATCTGCATGTTTAAAGTCATTTTCAAGCTTCTAGGGAGCCAAAACTCAAGATTTGGTTCAATGGTAAAAGTGACTTAAAATGACTCAAATGCTCACTTTGAAGGCTTAAAATGTGTTTATTCACTGCGGGAAGTGATATAATCACCATTTAGAGGTAATTCTTGTTCATGCAAGAAGGTCCGAATTTTCATGCAAAATAATCGATGACCCGCGACCTGAGAAAATTGCTCTGAGAGGACCAAAATGGTCAGTTTAGAAAATGTCAATCTTTCAACTAATTTTAACTTTCAGATGTGGATCATCACTTTTGGAGCTAAAATGACCATATTTATAGTCATTTTCATGCTTCTAGGGAGCCAAAACTCAAGGTTTGGCTCATGGGTAAAAGTGACTTAAAATGACACAACTGCGCACTTTGAGGGCTTAAAACATGTTTATTCACTGTGGGAAGTGATTTAAACACCGTTTAGTGGTAATTCATGTTCATGCAAGAAGGTCCGATTTTTCATGCAAAACGACCAATGACCTTGGACCTGAGGAAATTGCTCTGAGATGACCAAAATGGTCTGTTTTGATAATTTCCATTTTAAACTAATTTTGACTTTCAGATGTGGATCATCACTTTTGGAGCTAAAATGAGCATGTTTATAGTAATTTTCAAGCTTCTAGGGAACCAAAACTCAAGATTTGGCGCAAGGGTAAAAGTGACTTAAAATGACACAACTGCACACTTTGAGGGCTTAAAACATGTTTATTCACTGCGGGAAGAGATATAATCAACATTTAAAGGTAATTCATGTACATGCAAAAAGGTCAGAATTTTCATGCAAACCATCGATGACCAGCGACCTGAGGAAATTGCTGTGAGATGACCAAAATGGTCAGTTTTGACAATTTCCATCTTTCAACTAATTTTGACTTTCAGATGTGGATCTTCCCTTTTGGAACTAAAATTACCATATTTATAGTCATTTTCATGCTTCTAGGGAGCCAAAACTCAAGATTTGGCGCATGGGTAAAAGTGACGTAAAATGACCCACATGCTCACTTTGTGGGCTTAAAACGTGTTTATTCACTGCAGGAAGTGATATCAACACCATTAAGAGGTAATTCATGTTTCCAACTCCCCATCTGTTTTCCCCATCTCCACCCTCTCGCCATCACCCTCTCCCCATTGGTCTCTCCCTCATCTCCCTCTCCCTCATCATCTCTCCCCCATCTGTCTCCCCCATCTCCACCGTCTCCCCATCAGTCTCTCCCTCATATTGCTCTCCCTCATCCCCCATCTCCCTCATCCCTTGTCTCTCCTCATCTGGCTCCACCATCTCCACCCTGTCCCCATCTCCCTCTCTATCCTCTCTCCACCTGTCTCTAACCTCATCTCCCTCATCCCAAGTCCTTCTCCGATCTGTCTCCCCAATCTGGTCATCGGTCTCCCCCATCTGTCTCCCCATCCGTCTCCCCTATCTCTCTCCCCATCTCCCCATATTATCTCCCCATAATATCCTCATTATACCTCCATTATATCTCTTTTTTACCCACATTTTATCTCTGCTTAATCTCCATGTTATCCCTGTATTATCCCCATTTATCTCCCCTGTAGATCCATTTTATCAACCACTTTATCTCCACTTTATCTCCACTTTATCCCCATTAAAACCCACTTTATCCCCATTTTAGCTCCACTTCAGCCCCATTTTATCTCCAGTTTATCCCCATTTTAGCTCCACTTTAGCTCCATTGTATCCCCATTTCCCCTCCATTTTATCTCCATTTTATACCCATTTTATCTTCACTTTATCCCCACTATAGCCCCATTTTATCCCCACTTTATCCCAATTTTAGCTCCACTTTAGCCCCATTTGATCTCCATTTTATCCCCAATTTATCTCCAGTTTATCTCCATTATCTCTCTACTTTATTTACATTAAATCTCCGTCCCTTACCATCCAATCTCCATCTCTGCATTCCATCTCCATCTCCCCATCCTATCTCCAACTCCCCATCTCCATCTCCATCCCATCTCCATCTCCCCATCTCTTCTCCATCTCCACATCTCCATCTCCATCCCATCTCCATAAAATGAGCATGATCATAGTCATTTTCCTGCTTCTAGGGAGCCAAAACTCAAGATTTGGCACATGGGTAAAAGTGACTCAAAATTACCCAAATTCTCACTTTGAGGGCTTAAAAGATGTTTATTCACTGCAGGAAGTGATATAAACACCATAGAGGTATTTCATGTTCATGCGAGAACGTCCGATTTTTCATGCAAAAGGATCGAAGAACCGTGACTTGAGGAAATTGCTCTGAGAGGAACAAAATGGTCCGTTTTGAAACTTTCCATCTTTCAACTAACTTTGACTTTCAGATGTGGATCATCGCTTTTGGAGATAAAATTACCATGTTCATTGTAATTTTCATGCTTCTAGGGAGCCAACACTCAAGATCTGGCGCAAGGGTAAAAGTGACTTAAAATGACCCAAATCCGCACTTTGAGTGCTTAAAACATGTTTTTTCATGGAGGGAAGTGATATAAACACCATTTAGATGTAATTCATGTTCATGCAAGAAGGTCCGATTTTTCATGCAAAACGATCGATGACCCGCGACCTGAGGAAATTGCTCTGAGATTACCAAAATGGTCCGTTTTGAAAATGTCCATCTTTCAACTAATTTTGACTTTCAAATGTGGATGATCACTTTTGGAGCTAAAATGAGCATGTTTAAAGTCATTTTCAAGCTTCTAGGGAGCCAAAACTCAAGATTTGGTTCAATGGTAAAAGTGACTTAAAATGACTCAAATGCTCACTTTGAAGGCTTAAAATGTGTTTATTCACTGCGGGAAGTGATATAATCACCATTTAGAGGTAATTCTTGTTCATGCAAGAAGGTCCGAATTTTCATGCAAAATAATCGATGACCCGCGACCTGAGAAAATTGCTCTGAGAGGACCAAACTGGTCAGTTTCGAAAATGTCAATCTTTCAACTAATTTTAACTTTCAGATGTGGATCATCACTTTTGGAGCTAAAATGACGATATTTATAGTCATTTTCATGCTTCTAGGGAGCCAAAACTCAAGGTTTGGCTCATGGGTAAAAGTGACTTAAAATGACACAACTGCACACTTTGAGGGCTTAAAACATGTTTATTCACTGCGGGAAGTGATATAATCAACATTTAAAGGTAATTCATGTACATGCAAAAAGGTCAGAATTTTTATGCAAACCATCGATGACCAGCGACCTGAGGAAATTGCTGTGAGATGACCAAAATGGTCTGTTTTGATAATTTCCATTTTCAACTAATTTTGACTTTCAGATGTGGATCATCACTTTTGGAGCTAAAATGAGCATGTTTATAGTAATTTTCAAGCTTCTAGGGAACCAAAACTCAAGATTTGGCGCAAGGGTAAAAGTGACTTAAAATGACACAACTGCACACTTTGAGGGCTTAAAACATGTTTATTCACTGCGGGAAGTGATATAATCAACATTTAAAGGTAATTCATGTACATGCAAAAAGGTCAGAATTTTTATGCAAACCATCGATGACCAGCGACCTGAGGAAATTGCTGTGAGATGACCAAAATGGTCAGTTTTGACAATTTCCATCTTTCAACTAATTTTGACTTTCAGATGTGGATCTTCCCTTTTGGAACTAAAATGACCATATTTATAGTCATTTTCATGCTTCTAGGGAGCCAAAACTCAAGATTTGGCGCATGGGTAAAAGTGACGTAAAATGACCCACATGCTCAATTTGTGGGCTTAAAACGTGTTTATTCACTGCAGGAAGTGATATCAACACCATTAAGAGGTAATTCATGTTTCCAACTCCCCATCTGTCTCCCCCATCTCCACCCTCTCGCCATCACCCTCTCCCCATTGGTCTCTCCCTCATCTCCCTCTCCCTCATCATCTCTCCCCCATCTGTCTCCCCCATCTCCACCGTCTCCCCATCAGTCTCTCCCTTATATTGCTCTCCCTCATCCCCCATCTCCCTCATCCCTTGTCTCTCCTCATCTGGCTCCACCATCTCCACCCTGTCCCCATCTCCCTCTCTATCCTCTCTCCACCTGTCTCTAACCTCATCTCCCTCATCCCAAGTCCTTCTCCGATCTGTCTCCCCAATCTGGTCATCGGTCTCCCCCATCTGTCTCCCCATCCGTCTCCCCTATCTCTCTGCCCATCTCCCCATATTATCTCCCCATAATATCCTCATTATACCTCCATTATATCTCTTTTTTATCCACATTTTATCTCTGCTTAATCTCAATGTTATCCCTGTATTATCCCCATTTATCTCCCCTGTAGATCCATTTTATCAACCACTTTATCTCCACTTTATCTCCACTTTATCCCCATTAAACCCCACTTTATCCCCATTTTAGCTCCACTCCAGTCCCATTTTATCTCCAGTTTATGCCCATTTTGCTCCACTTTATCCCCATTTTAGCTCCACTTTAGCTCCATTGTATCCCCATTTCCCCTCCATTTTATCTCCATTTTATCTCCATTTTAATCTCCATTTTATCCCCATTTTATCTCCACTTTATCCCCACTATAGCCCCGTTTTATCCCCACTTTATCCCAATTTTAGCTCCACTTTAGCCCCATTTGATCTCCATTTTATCCCCAATTTATCTCCAGTTTATCTCCATTATCTCTCTACTTTATTTACATTAAATCTCCGTCCCTTACCATCCAATCTCCATCTCTGCATTCCATCTCCATCTCCCCATCCTATCTCCAACTCCCCATCTCCATCTCCATCCCATCTCCATCTCCCCATCTCTTCTCCATCTCCACATCTCCATCTCCATCCCATCTCCATAAAATGAGCATGATCATAGTCATTTTCCTGCTTCTAGGGAGCCAAAACTCAAGATTTGGCACATGGGTAAAAGTGACTCAAAATTACCCAAATGCTCACTTTGAGGGCTTAAAAGATGTTTATTCACTGCAGGAAGTGATATAAACACCATAGAGGTATTTCATGTTCATGCGAGAACGTCCGATTTTTCATGCAAAAGGATCGAAGAACCGTGACTTGAGGAAATTGCTCTGAGAGGAACAAAATGGTCCGTTTTGAAACTTTCCATCTTTCAACTAACTTTGACTTTCAGATGTGGATCATCGCTTTTGGAGATAAAATTACCATATTCATAGTAATTTTCATGCTTCTAGGGAGCCAACACTCAAGATCTGGCGCAAGGGTAAAAGTGACTTAAAATGACCCAAATCCGCACTTTGAGTGCTTAAAACATGTTTATTCACTGAGGGAAGTGATATAAACACCATTTAGATGTAATTCATGTTCATGCTAGAAGGACCGATTTTTCATGCAAAACGATCGATGACCCGCGACCTGCGGAAATTGCTCTGAGATGACCAAAATGGTCCGTTTTGAAAATGTCCATCTTTCAACTAATTTTGACTTTCAGATGTGGATGATCACTTTTGGAGCTCAAATGAGCATGTTTAAAGTCATTTTCAAGCTTCTAGGGAGCCAAAACTCAAGATTTGGTTCAATGGTAAAAGTAACTTAAAATGACTCAAATGCTCACTTTGAAGGCTTAAAATGTGTTTATTCACTGCGGGAAGTGATATAATCACCATTTAGAGGTAATTCTTGTTCATGCAAGAAGGTCCGAATTTTCATGCAAAATAATCGATGACCCGCGACCTGAGAAAATTGCTCTGAGAGGAACAAAATGGTCCGTTTTGAAACTTTCCATCTTTCAACTAACTTTGACTTTCAGATGTGGATCATCGCTTTTGGAGATAAAATTACCATATTCATAGTAATTTTCATGCTTCTAGGGAGCCAACACTCAAGATCTGGCGCAAGGGTAAAAGTGACTTAAAATGACCCAAATCCGCACTTTGAGTGCTTAAAACATGTTTATTCACTGAGGGAAGTGATATAAACACCATTTAGATGTAATTCATGTTCATGCGAGAAGGTCCGATTTTTCATGCAAAACGATCGATGACCCGCGACCTGCGGAAATTGCTCTGAGATGACCAAAATGGTCCGTTTTGAAAATGTCCATCTTTCAAATAATTTTGACTTTCAGATGTGGATGATCACTTTTGGAGCTCATATGAGCATGTTTAAAGTCATTTTCAAGCTTCTAGGGAGCCAAAACTCAAGATTTGGTTCAATGGTAAAAGTGACTTAAAATGACTCAAATGCTCACTTTGAAGGCTTAAAATGTGTTTATTCACTGCGGGAAGTGATATAATCACCATTTAGATGTAATTCATGTTCATGCGAGAAGGTCCGATTTTTCATGCAAAACGATCGATGACCTGAGAAAATTGCTCTGAGAGGACCAAAATGGTCAGTTTCGAAAATGTCAATCTTTCAACTAATTTTAACTTTCAGATGTGGATCATCACTTTTGGAGCTGAAATGACCATATTTATAGTCATTTTCATGCTTCTAGGGAGCCAAAACTCAAGGTTTGGCTCATGGGTAAAAGTGGCTTAAAATGACCCAACTGCGCACTTTGAGGGCTTAAAACATGTTTATTCACTGTGGGAAGTGATTTAAACACCATTTAGAGGTAA
The DNA here is from genome assembly GCF_964261635.1 of Lissotriton helveticus. Classification (NCBI taxonomy): domain Eukaryota; kingdom Metazoa; phylum Chordata; class Amphibia; order Caudata; family Salamandridae; genus Lissotriton; species Lissotriton helveticus. Next base: position 422,087,007 of record NC_136072.1, read on the forward strand.
TTCATGTTCATGCAAGAAGGTCGAGTTTTTCATGCAAAACGACCAAGGACCTTGGACCTGAGGAAATTGCTCTGAGATGACCAAAATGGTCTGTTTTGATCATTTCCATCTTTAAACTAATTTTGACTTTCAGATGTGGATCATCACTTTTGGAGCTAAAATGAGCATGTTTATAGTAATTTTCAAGCTTCTAGGGAGCCAAAACTCAAGATTTGGCGCAAGGGTAAACGTGACTTAAAATGACACAACTGCGCACTTTGAGGGCTTAAAACATGTTTATTCACTGCGGGAAGTGATATAATCAACAATTAAAGGTAATTCATGTTCATGCAAAAAGGTCAGAATTTTCATGCAAACCATCGATGACCAGCGACCTGAGGAAATTGCTCTGAGATGAACAAAATGGTCAGTTTTGACAATTTCCAACTTCCAACTAATTTTGACTTTCAGATGTGGATTATCCCTTTTGAAACTAAAATGACCATATTTATAGTCATTTTCATGCTTCTAGGGAGCCAAAACTCAAGATTTGGCGCATGGGTAAAAGTGACGTAAAATGACCCACATGCTCACTTTGTGGGCTTAAAACGTGTTTATTCACTGCAGGAAGTGATATCAACACCATTAAGAGGTAATTCAAGTTTCCAACTCCCCATCTGTCTCCCCCATGTCCACCCTCTCACCATCACCCTCTCCCCATTGGTCTCTCTCTCATCTCCCTCTCCCTCATCATCTCTCCCCCATCTGTCTCCCCCATCTCCACCGTCTCGCCATCAGTCTCTCCCTCATATTGCTCTCCCTCATCCCCCATCTCCCTCATCCCTTGTCCCTCCTCATCTGGCTCCACCATCTCCACCCTGTCCCCATCTCCCTCTCTATCCTCTCTCCACCTGTCTCTAACCTCATCTCCCTCATCCCAAGTCCTTCTCCGATCTGTCTCCCCAATCTGGTCATCGGTCTCCCCCATCTGTCTCCCCATCCGTCTCCCCTATCTCTCTCCCCATCTCCCCATATTATCTCCCCATAATATCCTCATTATACCTCCATTATATCTTTTTTTTATCCACATTTTATCTCTGCCTAATCTCCATGTTATCCCTGTATTATCCCCATTTATCTCCCCTGTAGATCCATTTTATCAACCACTTTATCTCCACTTTATCTCCACTTTATCCCCATTAAACCCCACTTTATCCCCATTTAGCTCCACTTCAGCCCCATTTATCTCCATTTTATCCCCATTTTAGCTCCCCTTTATCCCCATTTTAGCTCCACTTTAGCTCCATTGTATCCCCATTTCCCCTCCATTTGATCTCCATTTGATCTCCATTCCCCATTTTTGTCTCCACTTTATCCCCACTATAGCCCCGTTTTATCCCCACTTTATCCCAATTTTAGCTCCACTTTAGCCCCATTTGATCTGCATTTTATCCCCATTTTATCTCCATTTTATCCCCAATTTATCTCCAGTTTATCTCCATTATCTCTCTACTTTATTTACATTAAATCTCCGTCACTTACCATCCAATCTCCATCTCTGCATTCCATCTCCATCTCCCCATCCTATCTCCAACTCCCCATCTCCATCTCCATCCCATCTCCATCTCCCCATCTCTTCTCCATCTCCACATCTCCATCTCCATCCCATCTCCATAAAATGAGCATGATCATAGTCATTTTCCTGCTTCTAGGGAGCCAAAACTCAAGATTTGGCACATGGGTAAAAGTGACTCAAAATTACCCAAATGCTCACTTTGAGGGCTTAAAAGATGTTTATTCACTGCAGGAAGTGATATAAACACCATAGAGGTAATTCATGTTCATGCGAGAACGTCCGATTTTTCATGCAAAAGGATCGAAGAACCGTGACTTGAGGAAATTGCTCTGAGAGGAACAAAATGGTCCGTTTTGAAACTTTCCATCTTTCAACTAACTTTGACTTTCAGATGTGGATCATCGCTTTTGGAGATAAAATTACCATATTCATACTAATTTTCATGCTTCTAGGGAGCCAACACTCAAGATCTGGCGCAAGGGTAAAAGTGACTTAAAATGACCCAAATCCGCACTTTGAGTGCTTAAAACATGTTTATTCACTGAGGGAAGTGATATAAACACCATTTAGATGTAATTCATGTTCATGCTAGAAGGTCCGATTTTTCATGCAAAACGATCGATGACCCGCGACCTGCGGAAATTGCTCTGAGATGACCAAAATGGTCCGTTTTGAAAATGTCCATCTTTCAACTAATTTTGACTTTCAGATGTGGATGATCACTTTTGGAGCTCAAATGAGCATGTTTAAAGTCATTTTCAAGCTTCTAGGGAGCCAAAACTCAAGATTTGGTTCAATGGTAAAAGTGACTTAAAATGACTCAAATGCTCACTTTGAAGGCTTAAAATGTGTTTATTCACTGCGGGAAGTGATATAATCACCATTTAGAGGTAATTCTTGTTCATGCAAGAAGGTCCGAATTTTCATGCAAAATAATCGATGACCCGCGCGACCTGAGAAAATTGCTCTGAGAGGACCAAAATGGTCAGTTTCGAAAATGTCAATCTTTCAACTAATTTTAACTTTCAGATGTGGATCATCACTTTTGGAGCTAAAATGACCATATTTATAGTCATTTTCATGCTTCTAGGGAGCCAAAACTCAAGGTTTGGCTCATGGGTAAAAGTGGCTTAAAATGACCCAACTGCGCACTTTGAGGGCTTAAAACATGTTTATTCACTGTGGGAAGTGATTTAAACACCATTTAGAGGTAATTCATGTTCATGCAAGAAGGTCGATTTTTCATGCAAAACTACCAACGACCTTGGACCTGAGGAAATTGCTCTGAGATGACCAAAATGGTCTGTTTTGATAATTTCCATCTTTAAACTAATTTTGACTTTCAGATGTGGATCATCACTTTTGGAGCTAAAATGAGCATGTTTATAGTAATTTTCAAGCTTCTAGGGAGCCAAAACTCAAGATTTGGCGCAAGGGTAAACGTGACTTAAAATGACACAACTGCGCACTTTGAGGGCTTAAAACATGTTTATTCACTGCGGGAAGTGATATAATCAACAATTAAAGGTAATTCATGTTCATGCAAAAAGGTCAGAATTTTCATGCACACCATTGATGACCAGCGACATGAGGAAATTGCTCTGAGATGAACAAAATGGTCAGTTTTGACAATTTCCATCTTTCAACTAATTTTGACTTTCAGATGTGGATCATCCCTTTTGAAACTAAAATGACCATATTTATAGTCATTTTCATGCTTCTAGGGAGCCAAAACTCAAGATTTGGCGCATGGGTAAAAGTGACGTAAAATGACCCACATGCTCACTTTGTGGGCTTAAAACGTGTTTATTCACTGCAGGAAGTGATATCAACACCATTAAGAGGTAATTCAAGTTTCCAACTCCCCATCTGTCTCCCCCATGTCCACCCTCTCACCATCACCCTCTCCCCATTGGTCTCTCCCTCATCTCCCTCTCCCTCATCATCTCTCCCCCATCTGTCTCCCCCATCTCCACCGTCTCCCCATCAGTCTCTCCCTCATATTGCTCTCCCTCATCCCCCATCTCCCTCATCCCTTGTCCCTCCTCATCTGGCTCCACCATCTCCACCCTGTCCCCATCTCCCTCTCTATCCTCTCTCCACCTGTCTCTAACCTCATCTCCCTCATCCCAAGTCCTTCTCGGATCTGTCTCCCCAATCTGGTCATCGGTCTCCCCCATCTGTCTCACCATCCGTCTCCCCCATCTCTCTCCCCATCTACCCATATTATCTCCCCATAATATCTTCATTATACCTCCATTATATCTCTTTTTTATCCACATTTTATCTTTGCTTAATCTCCATGTTATCCCTGTATTATCCCCATTTATCTCCCCTTTAGAATCATTTTATCCCCCACTTTATCCCCACTTTATCCCCCATTTAACCCCACTTTATCCCCATTTTAGCGCCACTTCAGCCCCATTCTATCTCCGTTTTATCCCCCATTTTATCGCCATTTTAGCTCCACTTTAGCTCCATTGTATCCCCATTTTCCCTCCATTTCCCCCCAATTTAGCTCCATTTTATCCCCATTTTATCTCCACTTTATCCCCACTATAGCCCCATTTTAACCCCACTTTATCCCAATTTCAGCTCCACTTTAGCCCCATTTGATCTCCATTTTGTCCCCATTTTATCTCCATTTTATCCCCAATTTATCTCCAGTTTATCTCCATTATCTCTCTACTTTATTTACATTAAATCTCCGTCCCTTACCATCCAATTTCCATTTCTGCATCCCATCTCCATCTCCCCATCCTATCTCCAACTCCCCATCTCCATCTCCATCCCATCTCCATCTCCCCATCTCTTCTCCATCTCCACATCTCCATCTCCATCCCATCTCCGTAAAATGAGCATGATCATAGTCATTTTCCTGCTTCTAGGGAGCCAAAACTCAAGATTTGGCACATGGGTAAAAGTGACTCAAAATTACCCAAATGCTCACTTTGAGGGCTTAAAAGATGTTTATTTACTGCAGGAAGTGATATAAACACCATAGAGGTAATTCATGTTCATGCGAGAATGTCCGATTTTTCATGCAAAAGGATCGATGACCCGTGACTTGAGGAAATTGCTCTGAGAGGAACAAAATGGTCCGTTTTGAAACTTTCCATCTGTCAACTAACTTTGACTTTCAGATGTGGATCATCGCTTTTGGAGATAAAATTACCATATTTATAGTAATTTTCATGCTTCTAGGGAGCCAACACTCAAGATCTGGCGCAAGGGTAAAAGTGACTTAAAATGACCCAAATCCGCACTTTGAGTGCTTAAAACATGTTTATTTACTGAGGGAAGTGATATAAACACCATTTAGATGTAATTCATGTACATGCGAGTAGGTCCGATTTTTCATGCAAAACGATCGATGACCCGCGACCTGAGGAAATTGCTCTGAGATGACCAAAATGGTCCGTTTTGAAAATGTCCATCTTTCAACTAATTTTGACTTTCAGATGTGGATGATCACTTTTGGAGCTAAAATGAGCATGTTTAAAGTCATTTTCAAGCTTCTAGGGAGCCAAAACTCAAGATTTGGTTCAATGGTAAAAGTGACTTAAAATGACTCAAATGCTCACTTTGAAGGCTTAAAATGTGTTTATTCACTGCGGGAAGTGATATAATCACCATTTAGAGGTAATTCTTGTTCATGCAAGAAGGTCCGAATTTTCATGCAAAATAATCGATGACCCGCGACCTGAGAAAATTGCTCTGAGAGGACCAAAATGGTCAGTTTCGAAAATGTCAATCTTTCAACTAATTTTAACTTTCAGATGTGGATCATCACTTTTGGAGCTAAAATGACCATATTTATAGTCATTTTCATGCTTCTAGGGAGCCAAAACTCAAGGTTTGGCTCATGGGTAAAAGTGACTTAAAATGACATAACTGCGCACTTTGAGGGCTTAAAACATGTTTATTCACTGTGGGAAGTGATTCAAACACCATTTAGTGGTAATTCATGTTCATGCAAGAAGGTCAGATTTTTCATGCAAAACGACCAATGACCTTGGACCTGAGGAAATTGCTCTGAGATGACCAAAATGGTCTGTTTTGATAATTTCCATTTTAAACTAATTTTGACTTTCAGATGTGGATCATCACTTTTGGAGCTAAACTGAGCATGTTTATAGTAATTTACAAGCTTCTAGGGAGCCAAAACTCAAGATTTGGCGCATGGGTAAAAGTGACGTAAAATGACACCACTGCGCACTTTGAGGGCTTAAAACATGTTTATTCACTGCGGGAAGTGATATAATCAACATTTAAAGGTAATTCATGTACATGCAAAAAGGTCAGAATTTTCATGCAAACCATCGATGACCAGCGACCTGAGGAAATTGCTGTGAGATGACCAAAATGGTCAGTTTTGACAATTTCCATCTTTCAACTAATTTTGACTTTCAGATGTGGATCTTCCCTTTTGGAACTAAAATGACCATATTTATAGTCATTTTCATGCTTCTAGGGAGCCAAAACTCAAGATTTGGCGCATGGGTAAAAGTGACGTAAAATGACCCACATGCTCACTTTGTGGGCTTAAAACGTGTTTATTCACTGCAGGAAGTGATATCAACACCATTAAGAGGTAATTCATGTTTCCAACTCCCCATCTGTCTCCCCCATCTCCACCCTCTCACCATCACCCTCTCCCCATTGGTCTCTCCCTCATCTCCCTCTCCCTCATCATCTCTCCCCCATCTGTCTCCCCCATCTCCACCGTCTCCCCATCAGTCTCTCCCTCATATTGCTCTCCCTCATCCCCCATCTCCCTCATCCCTTGTCTCTCCTCATCTGGCTCCACCATCTCCACCCTGTCCCCATCTCCCTCTCTATCCTCTCTCCACCTGTCTCTAACCTCATCTCCCTCACCCCAAGTCCTTCTCCGATCTGTCTCCCCAATCTGGTCATCGGTCTCCCCATCTGTCTCCCCATCCGTCTCCCCCATCTCTCTCCCCATCTCCCCATATTATCTCCCCATAATATCTTTATTATACCTCCATTATATCTCTTTTTATCCACATTTTATCTCTGCTTAATCTCCATGTTATCCCTGTATTATCCCCATTTATCTCCCCTTTAGATCCATTTTATCCCCACTTTATCTCCACTTTATCCCCATTAAACCCCACTTTATCCCCATTTTAGCTCCACTTCAGCCCCATTTTATCTCCATTTTATCCCCAATTTATCTCCAGTTTATCTCCATTATCTCTCTACTTTATTTACATTAAATCTCCGTCCCTTACCATCCAATCTCCATCTCTGCATTCCATCTCCATCTCCCCATCCTATCTCCAACTCCCCATCTCCATCTCCATCCCATCTCCATCTCCCCATCTCTTCTCCATCTCCACATCTCCATCTCCATCCCATCTCCATAAAATGAGCATGATCATAGTCATTTTCCTGCTTCTAGGGAGCCAAAACTCAAGATTTGGCACATGGGTAAAAGTGACTCAAAATTACCCAAATGCTCACTTTGAGGGCTTAAAAGATGTTTATTCACTGCAGGAAGTGATATAAACACCATAGAGGTAATTCATGTTCATGCGAGAACGTCCGATTTTTCATGCAAAAGGATCGAAGAACCGTGACTTGAGGAAATTGCTCTGAGAGGAACAAAATGGTCCGTTTTGAAACTTTCCATCTTTCAACTAACTTTGACTTTCAGATGTGGATCATCGCTTTTGGAGATAAAATTACCATATTCATAGTAATTTTCATGCTTCTAGGGAGCCAACACTCAAGATCTGGCGCAAGGGTAAAAGTGACTTAAAATGACCCAAATCCGCACTTTGAGTGCTTAAAACATGTTTATTCACTGAGGGAAGTGATATAAACACCATTTAGATGTAATTCATGTTCATGCTAGAAGGACCGATTTTTCATGCAAAACGATCGATGACCCGCGACCTGCGGAAATTGCTCTGAGAGGACCAAAATGGTCAGTTTCGAAAATGTCAATCTTTCAACTAATTTTAACTTTCAGATGTGGATCATCACTTTTGGAGCTAAAATGACCATATTTATAGTAATTTTCATGCTTCTAGGGAGCCAAAACTCAAGGTTTGGCTCATGGGTAAAAGTGACTTAAAATGACATAACTGCGCACTTTGAGGGCTTAAAACATGTTTATTCACTGTGGGAAGTGATTCAAACACCATTTAGAGGTAATTCTTGTTCATGCAAGAAGGTCAGATTTTTCATGCAAAACGACCAATGACCTTGGACCTGAGGAAATTGCTCTGAGATGACCAAAATGGTCTGTTTTGATAATTTCCATTTTAAACTAATTTTGACTTTCAGATGTGGATCATCACTTTTGGAGCTAAACTGAGCATGTTTATAGTAATTTCCAAGCTTCTAGGGAGCCAAAACTCAAGATTTGGCGCATGGGTAAAAGTGACGTAAAATGACACCACTGCGCACTTTGAGGGCTTAAAACATGTTTATTCACTGCGGGAAGTGATATAATCAACATTTAAAGGTAATTCATGTACATGCAAAAAGGTCAGAATTTTCATGCAAACCATCGATGACCAGCGACCTGAGGAAATTGCTGTGAGATGACCAAAATGGTCAGTTTTGACAATTTCCATCTTTCAACTAATTTTGACTTTCAGATGTGGATCTTCCCTTTTGGAACTAAAATGACCATATTTATAGTCATTTTCATGCTTCTAGGGAGCCAAAACTCAAGATTTGGCGCATGGGTAAAAGTGACGTAAAATGACCCACATGCTCACTTTGTGGGCTTAAAACGTGTTTATTCACTGCAGGAAGTGATATCAACACCATTAAGAGGTAATTCATGTTTCCAACTCCCCATCTGTCTCCCCCATCTCCACCCTCTCACCATCACCCTCTCCCCATTGGTCTCTCCCTCATCTCCCTCTCCCTCATCATCTCTCCCCCATCTGTCTCCCCCAACTCCACCGTCTCCCCATCAGTCTCACCCTCATATTGCTCTCCCTCATCCCCCATCTCCCTCATCCCTTGTCTCTCCTCATCTGGCTCCACCATCTCCACCCTGTCCCCATCTCCCTCTCTATCCTCTCTCCACCTGTCTCTAACCTCATCTCCCTCATCCCAAGTCCTTCTCCGATCTGTCTCCCCAATCTGGTCATCGGTCTCCCCCATCTGTCTCCCCATCCGTCTCCCCCATCTCTCTCCCCATCTCCCCATATTATCTCCCCATAATATCTTTATTATACCTCCATTATATCTCTTTTTATCCACATTTTATCTCTGCTTAATCTCCATGTTATCCCTGTATTATCCCCATTTATCTCCCCTTTAGATCCATTTTATCCCCACTTTATCTCCACTTTATCCCCATTAAACCCCACTTTATCCCCATTTTAGCTCCACTTCAGCCCCATTTTATCTCCATTTTATCCCCAATTTATCTCCAGTTTATCTCCATTATCTCTCTACTTTATTTACATTAAATCTCCGTCCCTTACCATCCAATCTCCATCTCTGCATTCCATCTCCATCTCCCCATCCTATCTCCAACTCCCCATCTCCATCTCCATCCCATCTCCATCTCCCCATCTCTTCTCCATCTCCACATCTCCATCTCCATCCCATCTCCATAAAATGAGCATGATCATAGTCATTTTCCTGCTTCTAGGGAGCCAAAACTCAAGATTTGGCACATGGGTAAAAGTGACTCAAAATTACCCAAATGCTCACTTTGAGGGCTTAAAAGATGTTTATTCACTGCAGGAAGTGATATAAACACCATAGAGGTAATTCATGTTCATGCGAGAACGTCCGATTTTTCATGCAAAAGGATCGAAGAACCGTGACTTGAGGAAATTGCTCTGAGAGGAACAAAATGGTCCGTTTTGAAACTTTCCATCTTTCAACTAACTTTGACTTTCAGATGTGGATCATCGCTTTTGGAGATAAAATTACCATATTCATAGTAATTTTCATGCTTCTAGGGAGCCAACACTCAAGATCTGGCGCAAGGGTAAAAGTGACTTAAAATGACCCAAATCCGCACTTTGAGTGCTTAAAACATGTTTATTCACTGAGGGAAGTGATATAAACACCATTTAGATGTAAATCATGTTCATGCTAGAAGGACCGATTTTTCATGCAAAACGATCGATGACCCGCGACCTGCGGAAATTGCTCTGAGAGGACCAAAATGGTCAGTTTTGAAAATGTCCATCTTTCAACTAATTTTGACTTTCAGATGTGGATGATCACTTTTGGAGCTCAAATGAGCATGTTTAAAGTCATTTTCAAGCTTCTAGGGAGCCAAAACTCAAGATTTGGTTCAATGGTAAAAGTAACTTAAAATGACTCAAATGCTCACTTTGAAGGCTTAAAATGTGTTTATTCACTGCGGGAAGTGATATAATCACCATTTAGAGGTAATTCTTGTTCATGCAAGAAGGTCCGAATTTTCATGCAAAATAATCGATGACCCGCGAACTGAGAAAATTGCTCTGAGAGGACCAAAATGGTCAGTTTCGAAAATGTCAATCTTTCAACTAATTTTAACTTTCAGATGTGGATCATCACTTTTGGAGCTAAAATGACCATATTTATAGTCATTTTCATGCTTCTAGGGAGCCAAAACTCAAGGTTTGGCTCATGGGTAAAAGTGGCTTAAAATGACCCAACTGCGCACTTTGAGGGCTTAAAACATGTTTATTCACTGTGGGAAGTGATTTAAACACCATTTAGAGGTAATTCATGTTCCTGCAAGAAGGTCGATTTTTCATGCAAAACGACCAACGACCTTGGACCTGAGGAAATTGCTCTGAGATGACCAAAATGATCTGTTTTGATAATTTCCATCTTTAAACTAATTTTGACTTTCAGATGTGGATCATCACTTTTGGAGCTAAAATGAGCATGTTTATAGTAATTTTCAAGCTTCTAGGGAGCCAAAACTCAAGATTTGGCGCAAGGGTAAACGTGACTTAAAATGACACAACTGCACACTTTGAGGGCTTAAAACATGTTTATTCAGTGCGGGAAGTGATATAATCAACAATTAAAGGTAATTCATGTTCATGCAAAAAGGTCAGAATTTTCATGCAAACCATCGATGACCAGCGACCTGAGGAAATTGCTCTGAGATGAACAAAATGTTCAGTTTTGACAATTTCCATCTTTCAACTAATTTTGACTTTCAGATGTGGATCATCCCTTTTGAAACTAAAATGACCATATTTATAGTCATTTTCATGCTTCTAGGGAGCCAAAACTCAAGATATGGCGCATGGGTAAAAGTGACGTAAAATGACCCACATGCTCACTTTGTGGGCTTAAAACGTGTTTATTCACTGCAGGAAGTGATATCAACACCATTAAGAGGTAATTCAAGTTTCCAACTCCCCATCTGTCTTCCCCATGTCCACCCTCTCACCATCACCCTCTCCCCATTGGTCTCTCCCTCATCTCCCTCTCCCTCATCATCTCTCCCCCATCTGTCTCCCCCATCTCCACCGTCTCCCCATCAGTCTCTCCCTCATATTGCTCTCCCTCATCCCCCATCTCCCTCATCCCTTGTCCCTCCTCATCTGGCTCCACCATCTCCACCCTGTCCCCATCTCCCTCTCTATCCTCTCTCCACCTGTCTCTAACCTCATCTCCCTCATCCCAAGTCCTTCTCTGATCTGTCTCCCCAATCTGGTCATCGGTCTCCCCCATCTGTCTCACCATCCGTCTCCCCCATCTCTCTCCCCATCTACCCATATTATCTCCCCTTAATATCTTCATTATACCTCCATTATATCTCTTTTTTATCCACATTTTCTTTGCTTAATCTCCATGTTATCCCTGTATTATCCCCATTTATCTCCCCTTTAGAATCATTTTATCCCCACTTTATCTCCACTTTATCCCCCATTTAACCCCACTTTATCCCAATTATAGCGCCACTTCAGCCCCATTCTATCTCCGTTTTATCCCCCATTTTATCGCCACTTTATCCCCATTTTAGCTCCACTTTAGCTCCATTGTATCCCCATTTCCCTCAATTTTAGCTCCACTTTATCCCCATTTTAGCTCCACTTTAGATCCGTTGTATCCCCATTTCCCCTCCATTTTATCTCCATTTTATCTATATTTTATCTCCATTTTATCCCCATTTTAGCTCCACTTTATCCCCACTATAGCCCCATTTTATCCCCACTCTATCCCCATTTTAGCTCCACTTTAGCCCCATTTGATCTCCATTTTATTCCCAATTTATCTCCAGTTTATCTCCATTATCTCTCTACTTTATTTACATTAAATCTCCGTCCCTTACCATCCAATCTCCATCTCTGCATTCCATCTCCATCTCCCCATCCTATCTCCAACTCCCCATCTCCATCTCCATCCCATCTCCATCTCCCCATCTCTTCTCCATCTCCACATCTCCATCTCCATCCCATCTCCATAAAATGAGCATGATCATAGTCATTTTCCTGCTTCTAGGGAGCCAAAACTCAAGATTTGGCACATGGGTAAAAGTGACTCAAAATTACCCAAATGCTCACTTTGAGGGCTTAAAAGATGTTTATTCACTGCAGGAAGTGATATAAACACCATAGAGGTAATTCATGTTCATGCGAGAACGTCCGATTTTTCATGCAAAAGGATCGAAGAACCGTGACTTGAGGAAATTGCTCTGAGAGGAACAAAATGGTCCGTTTTGAAACTTTCCATCTTTCAACTAACTTTGACTTTCAGATGTGGATCATCGCTTTTGGAGATAAAATTACCATATTCATAGTAATTTTCATGCTTCTAGGGAGCCAACACTCAAGATCTGGCGCAAGGGTAAAAGTGACTTAAAATGACCCAAATCCGCACTTTGAGTGCTTAAAACATGTTTATTCACTGAGGGAAGTGATATAAACACCATTTAGATGTAATTCATGTTCATGCTAGAAGGTCCGATTTTTCATGCAAAACGATCGATGACCCGCGACCTGCGGAAATTGCTCTGAGATGACCAAAATGGTCCGTTTTGAAAATGCCCATCTTTCAACTAATTTTGACTTTCAGATGTGGATGATCACTTTGGAGCTCAAATGAGCATGTTTAAAGTCATTTTCAAGCTTCTAGGGAGCCAAAACTCAAGATTTGGTTCAATGGTAAAAGTGACTTAAAATGACTCAAATGCTCACTTTGAAGGCTTAAAATGTGTTTATTCACTGCGGGAAGTGATATAATCACCATTTAGAGGTAATTCTTGTTCATGCAAGAAGGTCCGAATTTTCATGCAAAATAATCGATGACCCGCGACCTGAGAAAATTGCTCTGAGAGGACCAAAATGGTCAGTTTCGAAAATGTCAATCTTTCAACTAATTTTAACTTTCAGATGTGGATCATCACTTTTGGAGCTAAAATGACGATATTTATAGTCATTTTCATGCTTCTAGGGAGCCAAAACTCAAGGTTTGGCTCATGGGTAAAAGTGGCTTAAAATGACCCAACTGCGCACTTTGAGGGCTTAAAACATGTTTATTCACTGTGGGAAGTGATTTAAACACCATTTAGAGGTAATTCATGTTCATGCAAGAAGGTCAATTTTTCATGCAAAACGACCAACGACCTTGGACCTGAGGAAATTGCTCTGAGATGACCAAAATGGTCTGTTTTGATAATTTCCATCTTTAAACTAATTTTGACTTTCAGATGTGGATCATCACTTTTGGAGCTAAAATGACCATATTTATAGTCATTTTCATGCTTCTAGGGTGCCAAAACTCAAGGTTTGGCTCATGGGTAAAAGTTGCTTAAAATGACCCAACTGTGCACTTTGAGGGCTTAAAACATGTTTATTCACTGTGGGAATTGATTTAAACACCATTTAGTGGTAATTCATGTTCATGCAAGAAGGTCCGATTTTTCATGCAAAACGACCAATGACCTTGGACCTGAGGAAATTGCTCTGAGATGACCAAAATGGTCTGTTTTGATAATTTCCATTTTAAACTAATTTTGACTTTCAGATGTGGATCATCACTTTTGGAGCTAAAATGAGCACGTTTATAGTAATTTTCAAGCTTCTAGGGAGTCAAAACTCAAGATTTGGCGCAAGGGTAAAAGTGACTTAAAATGACACAACTGCGCACTTTGAGGGCTTAAAACATGTTTATTCACTGCGGGAAGTGATATAATCAACAGTTAAAGGTAATTCATGTACATGCAAAAAGGTCAGAATTTTCATGCAAACCATCGTTGACCAGCGACCTGAGGAAATTGCTCTGAGATGACCAAAATGGTCAGTTTTGACAATTTCCATCTTTCAACTAATTTTGACTTTCAGATGTGGATCTTCCCTTTTGGAACTAAAATGACCATATTTATAGTCATTTTCATGCTTCTAGGGAGCCAAAACTCAAGATCTGGCGCGAGGGTAAAAGTGACTTAAAATGGACCAAATCCACACTTTGAGTGCTTAAAACATGTTTATTCTCTGATGGAAGTGATATAAACACCATTTAGATGTAATTCATGTTCATGCGAGAAGGTCCGATTTTTCATGCAAAACGATCGATGACCCGTGACTTGAGGAAATTGCTCTGAGAGGAACAAAATGGTCCGTTTTGAAACTTTCCATCTTTCAACTAACTTTGACTTTCAGATGTGGATCATCGCTTTTGGAGATAAAATTACCATATTTATAGTAATTTTCATGCTTCTAGGGAGCCAACACTCAAGATCTGGTGCAAGGGTAAAAGTGACTTAAAATTACCCAAATCCGCACTTTGAGTGCTTAAAACATGTTTATTCACTGAGGGAAGTGATATAAACACCATTTAGATGTAATTCATGTTCATGCGAGAAGGTCCGATTTTTCATGCAAAACGATCGATGACCCGCGACCTGAGGAAATTGCTCTGAGATGACCAAAATGGTCCGTTTTGAAAATGTCCATCTTTCAACTAATTTTGACTTTCAGATGTGGATGATCACTTTTGGAGCTAAAATGAGCATGTTTAAAGTCATTTTCAAGCTTCTAGGGAGCCAAAACTCAAGATTTGGTTCAATGGTAAAAGTGACTTAAAATGACTCAAATGCTCACTTTGAAGGCTTAAAATGTGTTTATTCACTGCGGGAAGTGATATAATCACCATTTAGAGGTAATTCTTGTTCATGCAAGAAGGTCCGAATTTTCATGCAAAATAATCGATGACCCGCGACCTGAGAAAATTGCTCTGAGAGGACCAAAATGGTCAGTTTCGAAAATGTCAATCTTTCAACTAATTTTAACTTTCAGATGTGGATCATCACTTTTGGAGCTAAAATGACCATATTTATAGTCATTTTCATGCTTCTAGGGAGCCAAAACTCAAGGTTTGGCTCATGGGTAAAAGTGACTTAAAATGACATAACTGCGCACTTTGAGGGCTTAAAACATGTTTATTCACTGTGGGAAGTGATTCAAACACCATTTAGTGGTAATTCATGTTCATGCAAGAAGGTCAGATTTTTCATGCAAAACGACCAATGACCTTGGACCTGAGGAAATTGCTCTGAGATGACCAAAATGGTCTGTTTTGATAATTTCCATTTTAAACTAATTTTGACTTTCAGATGTGGATCATCACTTTTGGAGCTAAACTGAGCATGTTTATAGTAATTTACAAGCTTCTAGGGAGCCAAAACTCAAGATTTGGCGCATGGGTAAAAGTGACGTAAAATGACACCACTGCGCACTTTGAGGGCTTAAAACATGTTTATTCACTGCGGGAAGTGATATAATCAACATTTAAAGGTAATTCATGTACATGCAAAAAGGTCAGAATTTTCATGCAAACCATCGATGACCAGCGACCTGAGGAAATTGCTGTGAGATGACCAAAATGGTCAGTTTTGACAATTTCCATCTTTCAACTAATTTTGACTTTCAGATGTGGATCTTCCCTTTTGGAACTAAAATGACCATATTTATAGTCATTTTCATGCTTCTAGGGAGCCAAAACTCAAGATTTGGCGCATGGGTAAAAGTGACGTAAAATGACCCACATGCTCACTTTGTGGGCTTAAAACGTGTTTATTCACTGCAGGAAGTGATATCAACACCATTAAGAGGTAATTCATGTTTCCAACTCCCCATCTGTCTCCCCCATCTCCACCCTCTCACCATCACCCTCTCCCCATTGGTCTCTCCCTCATCTCCCTCTCCCTCATCATCTCTCCCCCATCTGTCTCCCCCATCTCCACCGTCTCCCCATCAGTCTCTCCCTCATATTGCTCTCCCTCATCCCCCATCTCCCTCATCCCTTGTCTCTCCTCATCTGGCTCCACCATCTCCACCCTGTCCCCATCTCCCTCTCTATCCTCTCTCCACCTGTCTCTAACCTCATCTCCCTCACCCCAAGTCCTTCTCCGATCTGTCTCCCCAATCTGGTCATCGGTCTCCCCCATCTGTCTCCCCATCCGTCTCCCCCATCTCTCTCCCCATCTCCCCATATTATCTCCCCATAATATCTTTATTATACCTCCATTATATCTCTTTTTATCCACATTTTATCTCTGCTTAATCTCCATGTTATCCCTGTATTATCCCCATTTATCTCCCCTTTAGATCCATTTTATCCCCACTTTATCTCCACTTTATCCCCATTAAACCCCACTTTATCCCCATTTTAGCTCCACTTCAGCCCCATTTTATCTCCATTTTATCCCCAATTTATCTCCAGTTTATCTCCATTATCTCTCTACTTTATTTACATTAAATCTCCGTCCCTTACCATCCAATCTCCATCTCTGCATTCCATCTCCATCTCCCCATCCTATCTCCAACTCCCCATCTCCATCTCCATCCCATCTCCATCTCCCCATCTCTTCTCCATCTCCACATCTCCATCTCCATCCCATCTCCATAAAATGAGCATGATCATAGTCATTTTCCTGCTTCTAGGGAGCCAAAACTCAAGATTTGGCACATGGGTAAAAGTGACTCAAAATTACCCAAATGCTCACTTTGAGGGCTTAAAAGATGTTTATTCACTGCAGGAAGTGATATAAACACCATAGAGGTAATTCATGTTCATGCGAGAACGTCCGATTTTTCATGCAAAAGGATCGAAGAACCGTGACTTGAGGAAATTGCTCTGAGAGGAACAAAATGGTCCGTTTTGAAACTTTCCATCTTTCAACTAACTTTGACTTTCAGATGTGGATCATCGCTTTTGGAGATAAAATTACCATATTCATAGTAATTTTCATGCTTCTAGGGAGCCAACACTCAAGATCTGGCGCAAGGGTAAAAGTGACTTAAAATGACCCAAATCCGCACTTTGAGTGCTTAAAACATGTTTATTCACTGAGGGAAGTGATATAAACACCATTTAGATGTAATTCATGTTCATGCTAGAAGGACCGATTTTTCATGCAAAACGATCGATGACCCGCGACCTGCGGAAATTGCTCTGAGAGGACCAAAATGGTCAGTTTCGAAAATGTCAATCTTTCAACTAATTTTAACTTTCAGATGTGGATCATCACTTTTGGAGCTAAAATGACCATATTTATAGTAATTTTCATGCTTCTAGGGAGCCAAAACTCAAGGTTTGGCTCATGGGTAAAAGTGACTTAAAATGACATAACTGCGCACTTTGAGGGCTTAAAACATGTTTATTCACTGTGGGAAGTGATTCAAACACCATTTAGAGGTAATTCTTGTTCATGCAAGAAGGTCAGATTTTTCATGCAAAACGACCAATGACCTTGGACCTGAGGAAATTGCTCTGAGATGACCAAAATGGTCTGTTTTGATAATTTCCATTTTAAACTAATTTTGACTTTCAGATGTGGATCATCACGTTTGGAGCTAAACTGAGCATGTTTATAGTAATTTCCAAGCTTCTAGGGAGCCAAAACTCAAGATTTGGCGCATGGGTAAAAGTGACGTAAAATGACACCACTGCGCACTTTGAGGGCTTAAAACATGTTTATTCAATGCGGGAAGTGATATAATCAACATTTAAAGGTAATTCATGTACATGCAAAAAGGTCAGAATTTTCATGCAAACCATCGATGACCAGCGACCTGAGGAAATTGCTCTGAGATGAACAAAATGTTCAGTTTTGACAATTTCCATCTTTCAACTAATTTTGACTTTCAGATGTGGATCATCCCTTTTGAAACTAAAATGACCATATTTATAGTCATTTTCATGCTTCTAGGGAGCCAAAACTCAAGATATGGCGCATGGGTAAAAGTGACGTAAAATGACCCACATACTCACTTTGTGGGCTTAAAACGTGTTTATTCACTGCAGGAAGTGATATCAACACCATTAAGAGGTAATTCAAGTTTCCAACTCCCCATCTGTCTTCCCCATGTCCACCCTCTCACCATCACCCTCTCCCCATTGGTCTCTCCCTCATCTCCCTCTCCCTCATCATCTCTCCCCCATCTGTCTCCCCCATCTCCACCGTCTCCCCATCAGTCTCTCCCTCATATTGCTCTCCCTCATCCCCCATCTCCCTCATCCCTTGTCCCTCCTCATCTGGCTCCACCATCTCCACCCTGTCCCCATCTCCCTCTCTATCCTCTCTCCACCTGTCTCTAACCTCATCTCCCTCATCCCAAGTCCTTCTCTGATCTGTCTCCCCAATCTGGTCATCGGTCTCCCCCATCTGTCTCACCATCCGTCTCCCCCATCTCTCTCCCCATCTCCCCATATTATCTCCCCTTAATATCTTCATTATACCTCCATTATATCTCTTTTTTATCCACATTTTCTTTGCTTAATCTCCATGTTATCCCTGTATTATCCCCATTTATCTCCCCTTTAGATCCATTTTATCCCCACTTTATCTCCACTTTATCCCCATTAAACCCCACTTTATCCCCATTTTAGCTCCACTTCAGCCCCATTTTATCTCCATTTTATCCCCATTTTATCTCCAGTTTATCTCCATTATCTCTCTACTTTATTTACATTAAATCTCCGTCCCTTACCATCCAATCTCCATCTCTGCATTCCATCTCCATCTCCCCATCCTATCTCCAACTCCCCATCTCCATCTCCATCCCATCTCCATCTCCCCATCTCTTCTCCATCTCCACATCTCCATCTCCATCCCATCTCCATAAAATGAGCATGATCATAGTCATTTTCCTGCTTCTAGGGAGCCAAAACTCAAGATTTGGCACATGGGTAAAAGTGACTCAAAATTACCCAAAGGCTCACTTTGAGGGCTTAAAAGATGTTTATTCACTGCAGGAAGTGATATAAACACCATAGAGGTAATTCATGTTCATGCGAGAACGTCCGATTTTTCATGCAAAAGGATCGAAGAACCGTGACTTGAGGAAATTGCTCTGAGAGGAACAAAATGGTCCGTTTTGAAACTTTCCATCTTTCAACTAACTTTGACTTTCAGATGTGGATCATCGCTTTTGGAGATAAAATTACCATATTCATAGTAATTTTCATGCTTCTAGGGAGCCAACACTCAAGATCTGGTGCAAGGGTAAAAGTGACTTAAAATTACCCAAATCCGCACTTTGAGTGCTTAAAACATGTTTATTCACTGAGGGAAGTGATATAAACACCATTTAGATGTAATTCATGTTCATGCGAGAAGGTCCGATTTTTCATGCAAAACGATCGATGACCCGCGACCTGAGGAAATTGCTCTGAGATGACCAAAATGGTCCGTTTTGAAAATGTCCATCTTTCAACTAATTTTGACTTTCAGATGTGGATGATCACTTTTGGAGCTAAAATGAGCATGTTTAAAGTCATTTTCAAGCTTCTAGGGAGCCAAAACTCAAGATTTGGTTCAATGGTAAAAGTGACTTAAAATGACTCAAATGCTCACTTTGAAGGCTTAAAATGTGTTTATTCACTGCGGGAAGTGATATAATCACCATTTAGAGGTAATTCTTGTTCATGCAAGAAGGTCCGAATTTTCATGCAAAATAATCGATGACCCGCGACCTGAGAAAATTGCTCTGAGAGGACCAAAATGGTCAGTTTCGAAAATGTCAATCTTTCAACTAATTTTAACTTTCAGATGTGGATCATCACTTTTGGAGCTAAAATGACCATATTTATAGTCATTTTCATGCTTCTAGGGAGCCAAAACTCAAGGTTTGGCTCATGGGTAAATGTGACTTAAAATGACATAACTGCGCACTTTGAGGGCTTAAAACATGTTTATTCACTGTGGGAAGTGATTCAAACACCATTTAGAGGTAATTCTTGTTCATGCAAGAAGGTCAGATTTTTCATGCAAAACGACCAATGACCTTGGACCTGAGGAAATTGCTCTGAGATGACCAAAATGGTCTGTTTTGATAATTTCCATTTTAAACTAATTTTGACTTTCAGATGTGGATCATCACTTTTGGAGCTAAACTGAGCATGTTTATAGTAATTTCCAAGCTTCTAGGGAGCCAAAACTCAAGATTTGGTGCATGGGTAAAAGTGACGTAAAATGACACCACTGCGCACTTTGAGGGCTTAAAACATGTTTATTCACTGCGGGAAGTGATATAATCAACATTTAAAGGTAATTCATGTACATGCAAAAAGGTCAGAATTTTCATGCAAACCATCGATGACCAGCGACCTGAGGAAATTGCTGTGAGATGACCAAAATGGTCAGTTTTGACAATTTCCATCTTTCAACTAATTTTGACTTTCAGATGTGGATCTTCCCTTTTGGAACTAAAATGACCATATTTATAGTCATTTTCATGCTTCTAGGGAGCCAAAACTCAAGATTTGGCGCATGGGTAAAAGTGACGTAAAATGACCCACATGCTCACTTTGTGGGCTTAAAACATGTTTATTCACTGCAGGAAGTGATATCAACACCATTAAGAGGTAATTCATGTTTCCAACTCCCCATCTGTCTCCCCCATCTCCACCCTCTCACCATCACCCTCTCCCCATTGGTCTCTCCCTCATCTCCCTCTCCCTCATCATCTCTCCCCCATCTGTCTCCCCCAACTCCACCGTCTCCCCATCAGTCTCACCCTCATATTGCTCTCCCTCATCCCCCATCTCCCTCATCCCTTGTCTCTCCTCATCTGGCTCCACCATCTCCACCCTGTCCCCATCTCCCTCTCTATCCTCTCTCCACCTGTCTCTAACCTCATCTCCCTCATCCCAAGTCCTTCTCCGATCTGTCTCCCCAATCTGGTCATCGGTCTCCCCCATCTGTCTCCCCATCCGTCTCCCCCATCTCTCTCCCCATCTCCTCATATTATCTCCCCATAATATCTTTATTATACCTCCATTATATCTCTTTTTATCCACATTTTATCTCTGCTTAATCTCCATGTTATCCCTGTATTATCCCCATTTATCTCCCCTTTAGATCCATTTTATCCCCACTTTATCTCCACTTTATCCCCATTAAACCCCACTTTATCCCCATTTTAGCTCCACTTCAGCCCCATTTTATCTCCATTTTATCCCCAATTTATCTCCAGTTTATCTCCATTATCTCTCTACTTTATTTACATTAAATCTCCGTCCCTTACCATCCAATCTCCATCTCTGCATTCCATCTCCATCTCCCCATCCTATCTCCAACTCCCCATCTCCATCTCCATCCCATCTCCATCTCCCCATCTCTTCTCCATCTCCACATCTCCATCTCCATCCCATCTCCATAAAATGAGCATGATCATAGTCATTTTCCTGCTTCTAGGGAGCCAAAACTCAAGATTTGGCACATGGGTAAAAGTGACTCAAAATTACCCAAATGCTCACTTTGAGGGCTTAAAAGATGTTTATTCACTGCAGGAAGTGATATAAACACCATAGAGGTAATTCATGTTCATGCGAGAACGTCCGATTTTTCATGCAAAAGGATCGAAGAACCGTGACTTGAGGAAATTGCTCTGAGAGGAACAAAATGGTCCGTTTTGAAACTTTCCATCTTTCAACTAACTTTGACTTTCAGATGTGGATCATCGCTTTTGGAGATAAAATTACCATATTCATAGTAATTTTCATGCTTCTAGGGAGCCAACACTCAAGATCTGGCGCAAGGGTAAAAGTGACTTAAAATGACCCAAATCCGCACTTTGAGTGCTTAAAACATGTTTATTCACTGAGGGAAGTGATATAAACACCATTTAGATGTAATTCATGTTCATGCTAGAAGGACCGATTTTTCATGCAAAACGATCGATGACCCGCGACCAGCGGAAATTGCTCTGAGAGGACCAAAATGGTCAGTTTTGAAAATGTCCATCTTTCAACTAATTTTGACTTTCAGATGTGGATGATCACTTTTGGAGCTCAAATGAGCATGTTTAAAGTCATTTTCAAGCTTCTAGGGAGCCAAAACTCAAGATTTGGTTCAATGGTAAAAGTAACTTAAAATGACTCAAATGCTCACTTTGAAGGCTTAAAATGTGTTTATTCACTGCGGGAAGTGATATAATCACCATTTAGAGGTAATTCTTGTTCATGCAAGAAGGTCCGAATTTTCATGCAAAATAATCGATGACCCGCGAACTGAGAAAATTGCTCTGAGAGGACCAAAATGGTCAGTTTCGAAAATGTCAATCTTTCAACTAATTTTAACTTTCAGATGTGGATCATCACTTTTGGAGCTAAAATGACCATATTTATAGTCATTTTCATGCTTCTAGGGAGCCAAAACTCAAGGTTTGGCTCATGGGTAAAAGTGGCTTAAAATGACCCAACTGCGCACTTTGAGGGCTTAAAACATGTTTATTCACTGTGGGAAGTGATTTAAACACCATTTAGAGGTAATTCATGTTCCTGCAAGAAGGTCGATTTTTCATGCAAAACGACCAACGACCTTGGACCTGAGGAAATTGCTCTGAGATGACCAAAATGGTCTGTTTTGATAATTTCCATCTTTAAACTAATTTTGACTTTCAGATGTGGATCATCACTTTTGGAGCTAAAATGAGCATGTTTATAGTAATTTTCAAGCTTCTAGGGAGCCAAAACTCAAGATTTGGCGCAAGGGTAAACGTGACTTAAAATGACACAACTGCACACTTTGAGGGCTTAAAACATGTTTATTCAGTGCGGGAAGTGATATAATCAACAATTAAAGGTAATTCATGTTCATGCAAAAAGGTCAGAATTTTCATGCAAACCATCGATGACCAGCGACCTGAGGAAATTGCTCTGAGATGAACAAAATGTTCAGTTTTGACAATTTCCATCTTTCAACTAATTTTGACTTTCAGATGTGGATCATCCCTTTTGAAACTAAAATGACCATATTTATAGTCATTTTCATGCTTCTAGGGAGCCAAAACTCAAGATATGGCGCATGGGTAAAAGTGACGTAAAATGACCCACATGCTCACTTTGTGGGCTTAAAACGTGTTTATTCACTGCAGGAAGTGATATCAACACCATTAAGAGGTAATTCAAGTTTCCAACTCCCCATCTGTCTTCCCCATGTCCACCCTCTCACCATCACCCTCTCCCCATTGGTCTCTCCCTCATCTCCCTCTCCCTCATCATCTCTCCCCCATCTGTCTCCCCCATCTCCACCGTCTCCCCATCAGTCTCTCCCTCATATTGCTCTCCCTCATCCCCCATCTCCCTCATCCCTTGTCCCTCCTCATCTGGCTCCACCATCTCCACCCTGTCCCCATCTCCCTCTCTATCCTCTCTCCACCTGTCTCTAACCTCATCTCCCTCATCCCAAGTCCTTCTCTGATCTGTCTCCCCAATCTGGTCATCGGTCTCCCCCATCTGTCTCACCATCCGTCTCCCCCATCTCTCTCCCCATCTACCCATATTATCTCCCCTTAATATCTTCATTATACCTCCATTATATCTCTTTTTTATCCACATTTTCTTTGCTTAATCTCCATGTTATCCCTGTATTATCCCCATTTATCTCCCCTTTAGAATCATTTTATCCCCACTTTATCTCCACTTTATCCCCCATTTAACCCCACTTTATCCCAATTATAGCGCCACTTCAGCCCCATTCTATCTCCGTTTTATCCCCCATTTTATCGCCACTTTATCCCCATTTTAGCTCCACTTTAGCTCCATTGTATCCCCATTTCCCTCAATTTTATCTCCATTTTATCCCCAATTTAGCTCCATTTTATCTCCACTTTATCCCCACTATAGCCCCATTTTATCCCCATTTTAACCCCACTTTATCCCCATTTCAGCTCCACTTTAGCCCCATTTGATCTCCATTTTATCCCCATTTTAGCTCCACTTTATCCCCATTTTAGCTCCACTTTAGATCCGTTGTATCCCCATTTCCCCTCCATTTTATCTCCATTTTATCTATATTTTATCTCCATTTTATCCCCATTTTAGCTCCACTTTATCCCCACTATAGCCCCATTTTATCCCCACTCTATCCCCATTTTAGCTCCACTTTAGCCCCATTTGATCTCCATTTTATTCCCAATTTATCTCCAGTTTATCTCCATTATCTCTCTACTTTATTTACATTAAATCTCCGTCCCTTACCATCCAATCTCCATCTCTGCATTCCATCTCCATCTCCCCATCCTATCTCCAACTCCCCATCTCCATCTCCATCCCATCTCCATCTCCCCATCTCTTCTCCATCTCCACATCTCCATCTCCATCCCATCTCCATAAAATGAGCATGATCATAGTCATTTTCCTGCTTCTAGGGAGCCAAAACTCAAGATTTGGCACATGGGTAAAAGTGACTCAAAATTACCCAAATGCTCACTTTGAGGGCTTAAAAGATGTTTATTCACTGCAGGAAGTGATATAAACACCATAGAGGTATTTCATGTTCATGCGAGAACGTCCGATTTTTCATGCAAAAGGATCGAAGAACCGTGACTTGAGGAAATTGCTCTGAGAGGAACAAAATGGTCCGTTTTGAAACTTTCCATCTTTCAACTAACTTTGACTTTCAGATGTGGATCATCGCTTTTGGAGATAAAATTACCATATTCATTGTAATTTTCATGCTTCTAGGGAGCCAACACTCAAGATCTGGCGCAAGGGTAAAAGTGACTTAAAATGACCCAAATCCGCACTTTGAGTGCTTAAAACATGTTTATTCATGGAGGGAAGTGATATAAACACCATTTAGATGTAATTCATGTTCATGCTAGAAGGTCCGATTTTTCATGCAAAACGATCGATGACCCGCGACCTGAGGAAATTGCTCTGAGATTACCAAAATGGTCCGTTTTGAAAATGTCCATCTTTCAACTAATTTTGACTTTCAAATGTGGATGATCACTTTTGGAGCTAAAATGAGCATGTTTAAAGTCATTTTCAAGCTTCTAGGGAGCCAAAACTCAAGATTTGGTTCAATGGTAAAAGTGACTTAAAATGACTCAAATGCTCACTTTGAAGGCTTAAAATGTGTTTATTCACTGCGGGAAGTGATATAATCACCATTTAGAGGTAATTCTTGTTCATGCAAGAAGGTCCGAATTTTCATGCAAAATAATCGATGACCCGCGACCTGAGAAAATTGCTCTGAGAGGACCAAAATGGTCAGTTTCGAAAATGTCAATCTTTCAACTAATTTTGACTTTCAGATGTGGATGATCACTTTCGGAGCTCAAATGAGCATGTTTAAAGTCATTTTCAAGCTTCTAGGGAGCCAAAACTCAAGATTTGGTTCAATGGTAAAAGTGACTTAAAATGACTCAAATGCTCACTTTGAAGGCTTAAAATGTGTTTATTCACTGCGGGAAGTGATATAATCACCATTTAGAGGTAATTCTTGTTCATGCAAGAAGGTCCGAATTTTCATGCAAAATAATCGATGACCCGCGACCTGAGAAAATTGCTCTGAGAGGACCAAAATGGTCAGTTTCGAAAATGTCAATCTTTCAACTAATTTTAACTTTCAGATGTGGATCATCACTTTTGGAGCTAAAATGAGCATGTTTATAGTAATTTTCAAGCTTCTAGGGAACCAAAACTCAAGATTTGGCGCAAGGGTAAAAGTGACTTAAAATGACACAACTGCACACTTTGAGGGCTTAAAACATGTTTATTCACTGCGGGAAGTGATATAATCAACATTTAAAGGTAATTCATGTACATGCAAAAAGGTCAGAATTTTTATGCAAACCATCGATGACCAGCGACCTGAGGAAATTGCTGTGAGATGACCAAAATGGTCAGTTTTGACAATTTCCATCTTTCAACTAATTTTGACTTTCAGATGTGGATCTTCCCTTTTGGAACTAAAATGACCATATTTATAGTCATTTTCGTGCTTCTAGGGAGCCAAAACTCAAGATTTGGCGCATGGGTAAAAGTGACGTAAAATGACCCACATGCTCAATTTGTGGGCTTAAAACGTGTTTATTCACTGCAAGAAGTGATATCAACACCATTAAGAGGTAATTCATGTTTCCAACTCCCCATCTGTCTCCCCCATCTCCACCCTCTCGCCATCACCCTCTCCCCATTGGTCTCTCCCTCATCTCCCTCTCCCTCATCATCTCTCCCCCATCTGTCTCCCCCATCTCCACCGTCTCCCCATCAGTCTCTCCCTTATATTGCTCTCCCTCATCCCCCATCTCCCTCATCCCTTGTCTCTCCTCATCTGGCTCCACCATCTCCACCCTGTCCCCATCTCCCTCTCTATCCTCTCTCCACCTGTCTCTAACCTCATCTCCCTCATCCCAAGTCCTTCTCCGATCTGTCTCCCCAATCTGGTCATCGGTCTCCCCCATCTGTCTCCCCATCCGTCTCCCCTATCTCTCTGCCCATCTCCCCATATTATCTCCCCATAATATCCTCATTATACCTCCATTATATCTCTTTCTTATCCACATTTTATCTCTGCTTAATCTCAATGTTATCCCTGTATTATCCCCATTTATCTCCCCTGTAGATCCATTTTATCAACCACTTTATCTCCACTTTATCTCCACTTTATCCCCATTAAACCCCACTTTATCCCCATTTTAGCTCCACTTCAGCCCCATTTTATCTCCAGTTTATGCCCATTTTGCTCCACTTTATCCCCATTTTAGCTCCACTTTAGCTCCATTGTATCCCCATTTCCCCTCCATTTTATCTCCATTTTATCTCCATTTTAATCTACATTTTATCCCCATTTTATCTCCACTTTATCCCCATTATAGCCCCATTTTATCCCCACTTTATCCCAATTTAAGCTCCACTTTAGCCCCATTTGATCTCCATTTTATCCCCAATTTATCTCCAGTTTATCTCCATTATCTCTCTACTTTATTTACATTAAATCTCCGTCCCTTACCATCCAATCTCCATCTCTGCATTCCATCTCCATCTCCCCATCCTATCTCCAACTCCCCATCTCCATCTCCATCCCATCTCCATCTCCCCATCTCTTCTCCATCTCCACATCTCCATCTCCATCCCATCTCCATAAAATGAGCATGATCATAGTCATTTTCCTGCTTCTAGGGAGCCAAAACTCAAGATTTGGCACATGGGTAAAAGTGACTCAAAATTACCCAAATGCTCACTTTGAGGGCTTAAAAGATGTTTATTCACTGCAGGAAGTGATATAAACACCATAGAGGTATTTCATGTTCATGCGAGAACGTCCGATTTTTCATGCAAAAGGATCGAAGAACCGTGACTTGAGGAAATTGCTCTGAGAGGAACAAAATGGTCCGTTTTGAAACTTTCCATCTTTCAACTAACTTTGACTTTCAGATGTGGATCATCGCTTTTGGAGATAAAATTACCATATTCATAGTAATTTTCATGCTTCTAGGGAGCCAACACTCAAGATCTGGCGCAAGGGTAAAAGTGACTTAAAATGACCCAAATCCGCACTTTGAGTGCTTAAAACATGTTTATTCACTGAGGGAAGTGATATAAACACCATTTAGATGTAATTCATGTTCATGCTAGAAGGACCGATTTTTCATGCAAAACGATCGATGACCCGCGACCTGCGGAAATTGCTCTGAGATGACCAAAATGGTCCGTTTTGAAAATGTCCATCTTTCAACTAATTTTGACTTTCAGATGTGGATGATCACTTTTGGAGCTCAAATGAGCATGTTTAAAGTCATTTTCAAGCTTCTAGGGAGCCAAAACTCAAGATTTGGTTCAATGGTAAAAGTAACTTAAAATGACTCAAATGCTCACTTTGAAGGCTTAAAATGTGTTTATTCACTGCGGGAAGTGATATAATCACCATTTAGAGGTAATTCTTGTTCATGCAAGAAGGTCCGAATTTTCATGCAAAATAATCGATGACCCGCGACCTGAGAAAATTGCTCTGAGAGGACCAAAATGGTCAGTTTCGAAAATGTCAATCTTTCAACTAATTTTAACTTTCAGATGTGGATCATCACTTTTGGAGCTAAAATGACCATATTTATAGTCATTTTCATGCTTCTAGGGAGCCAAAACTCAAGGTTTGGCTCATGGGTAAAAGTGACTTAAAATGACACAACTGCGCACTTTGAGGGCTTAAAACATGTTTATTCACTGTGGGAAGTGATTTAAACACCGTTTAGTGGTAATTCATGTTCATGCAAGAAGGTCCGATTTTTCATGCAAAACGACCAATGACCTTGGACCTGAGGAAATTGCTCTGAGATGACCAAAATGGTCTGTTTTGATAATTTCCATTTTAAACTAATTTTGACTTTCAGATGTGGATCATCACTTTTGGAGCTAAAATGAGCATGTTTATAGTAATTTTCAAGCTTCTAGGGAGCCAAAACTCAAGATTTGGCGCAAGGGTAAAAGTGACTTAAAATGACACAACTGCGCACTTTGAGGGCTTAAAACATGTTTATTCACTGCGGGAAGTGATATAATCAACATTTAAAGGTAATTCATGTACATGCAAAAAGGTCAGAATTTTCATGCAAACCATCGATGACCAGCGACCTGAGGAAATTGCTGTGAGATGACCAAAATGGTCAGTTTTGACAATTTCCATCTTTCAACTAATTTTGACTTTCAGATGTGGATCTTCCCTTTTGGAACTAAAATGACCATATTTATAGTCATTTTCATGCTTCTAGGGAGCCAAAACTCAAGATTTGGCGCATGGGTAAAAGTGACGTAAAATGACCCACATGCTTACTTTGTGGGCTTAAAACGTGTTTATTCACTGCAGGAAGTGATATCAACACCATTAAGAGGTAATTCATGTTTCCAACTCCCCATCTAACTCCCCCATCTCCACCCTCTCACCATCACCCTCTCCCCATTGGTCTCTCCCTCATCTCCCTCTCCCTCATCATCTCTCCCCCATCTGTCTCCCCCATCTCCACCGTCTCCCCATCAGTCTCTCCCTCATATTGCTCTCCCTCATCCCCCATCTCCCTCATCCCTTGTCTCTCCTCATCTGGCTCCACCATCTCCACCCTGTCCCCATCTCCCTCTCTATCCTTTCTTCACCTGCCTCTAACCTCATCTCCCTCATCCCAAGTCCTTCTCCGATCTGTCTCCCCAATCTGGTCATCGGTCTCCCCCATCTGTCTCCCCATCCGTCTCCCCTATCTCTCTCCCCATCTCCCCATATTATCTCCCCATAATATCCTCATTATACCTCCATTATATCTCTTTTTTATCCACATTTTATCTCTGCTTAATCTCCATGTTATCCCTGTATTATCCCCATTTATCTCCCCTGTAGATCCATTTTATCAACCACTTTATCTCCACTTTATCTCCATTAAACCCCACTTTATCCCCATTTTAGCTCCACTTCAGCTCCACTTTAGCTCCATTGTATCCCCATTTCCCCTCCATTTGATCTCCATTTTATCTCCATCCCCCATTTTTATCTCCACTTTATCCCCACTATAGCCCCGTTTTATCCCCACTTCATCCCAATTTTAGCTCCACTTTAGCCCCATTTGATCTGCATTTTATCCCCATTTTATCTCCATTTTATCCCCAATTTATCTCCAGTTTATCTCCATTATCTCTCTACTTTATTTACATTAAATCTCCGTCCCTTACCATCCAATCTCCATCTCTGCATTCCATCTCCATCTCCCCATCCTATCTCCAACTCCCCATCTCCATCTCCATCCCATCTCCATCTCCCCTTCTCTTCTCCATCTCCACATCTCCATCTCCATCCCATCTTCATAAAATGAGCATGATCATAGTCATTTTCCTGCTTCTAGGGAGCCAAAACTCAAGATTTGGCACATGGGTAAAAGTGACTCAAAATTACCCAAATGCTCACTTTGAGGGCTTAAAAGATGTTTATTCACTGCAGGAAGTGATATAAACACCATAGAGGTAATTCATGTTCATGCGAGAACGTCCGATTTTTCATGCAAAAGGATCGAAGAACCGTGACTTGAGGAAATTGCTCTGAGAGGAACAAAATGGTCCGTTTTGAAACTTTCCATCTTTCAACTAACTTTGACTTTCAGATGTGGATCATCGCTTTTGGAGATAAAATTACCATATTCATAGTAATTTTCATGCTTCTAGGGAGCCAACACTCAAGATCTGGCGCAAGGGTAAAAGTGACTTAAAATGACCCAAATCCGCACTTTGAGTGCTTAAAACATGTTTATTCACTGAGGGAAGTGATATAAACACCATTTAGATGTAATTCATGTTCATGCGAGAAGGTCCGATTTTTCATGCAAAACGATCGATGACCCGCGACCTGCGGAAATTGCTCTGAGATGACCAAAATGGTCCGTTTTGAAAATGTCCATCTTTCAACTAATTTTGACTTTCAGATGTGGATGATCACTTTCGGAGCTCAAATGAGCATGTTTAAAGTCATTTTCAAGCTTCTAGGGAGCCAAAACTCAAGATTTGGTTCAATGGTAAAAGTGACTTAAAATGACTCAAATGCTCACTTTGAAGGCTTAAAATGTGTTTATTCACTGCGGGAAGTGATATAATCACCATTTAGAGGTAATTCTTGTTCATGCAAGAAGGTCCGAATTTTCATGCAA
Source organism: Lissotriton helveticus (assembly GCF_964261635.1). Lineage (NCBI taxonomy): Eukaryota > Metazoa > Chordata > Amphibia > Caudata > Salamandridae > Lissotriton > Lissotriton helveticus. Next base: position 422,117,433 of record NC_136072.1, read on the forward strand.
AATAATCGATGACCCGCGACCTGAGAAAATTGCTCTGAGAGGACCAAAATGGTCAGTTTCGAAAATGTCAATCTTTCAACTAATTTTAACTTTCAGATGTGGATCATCACTTTTGGAGCTAAAATGACCATATTTATAGTCATTTTCATGCTTCTAGGGAGCCAAAACTCAAGGTTTGGCTCATGGGTAAAAGTGGCTTAAAATGACCCAACTGCGCACTTTGAGGGCTTAAAACATGTTTATTCACTGTGGGAAGTGATTTAAACACCATTTAGAGGTAATTCATGTTTATGCAAGAAGGTCGATTTTTCATGCAAAACGACCAACGGCCTTGGACCTGAGGAAATTGCTCTGAGATGACCAAAATGGTCTGTTTTGATAATTTCCATCTTTAAACTAATTTTGACTTTCAGATGTGGATCATCACTTTTGGAGCTAAAATGAGCATGTTTATAGTAATTTTCAAGCTTCTAAGGAGCCAAAACTCAAGATTTGGCGCAAGGGTAAACGTGACTTAAAATGACACAACTGCGCACTTTGAGGGCTTAAAACATGTTTATTCACTGCGGGAAGTGATATAATCAACAATTAAAGGTAATTCATGTTCATGCAAAAAGGTCAGAATTTTCATGCAAACCATCGATGACCAGCGACCTGAGGAAATTGCTCTGAGATGAACAAAATGGTCAGTTTTGACAATTTCCATCTTTCAACTAATTTTGACTTTCAGATGTGGATCATCCCTTTTGAAACTAAAATGACCATATTTATAGTCATTTTCATGCTTCTAGGGAGCCAAAACTCAAGATTTGGCGCATGGGTAAAAGTGACGTAAAATGACCCACATGTTCACTTTGTGGGCTTAAAATGTGTTTATTCACTGCAGGAAGTGATATCAACACCATTAAGAGGTAATTCAAGTTTCCAACTCCCCATCTGTCTCCCCCATGTCCACCCTCTCACCATCACCCTCTCCCCATTGGTCTCTCCCTCATCTCCCTCTCCCTCATCATCTCTCCCCCATCTGTCTCCCCCATCTCCACCGTCTCCCCATCAGTCTCTCCCTCATATTGCTCTCCCTCATCCCCATCTCCCTCATCCCTTGTCCCTCCTCATCTGGCTCCACCATCTCCACCCTGTCCCCATCTCCCTCTCTATCCTCTCTCCACCTGTCTCTAACCTCATCTCCCTCATCCCAAGTCCTTCTCCGATCTGTCTCCCCAATCTGGTCATCGGTCTCCCCCATCTGTCTCACCATCCGTCTCCCCCATCTCTCTCCCCATCTACCCATATTATCTCCCATAATATCTTCATTATACCTCCATTATATCTCTTTTTTATCCACATTTTATCTTTGCTTAATCTCCATGTTATCCCTGTATTATCCCCATTTATCTCCCCTTTAGAATCATTTTATCCCCACTTTATCTCCACTTTATCCCCACTTTATCCCCAATTTAACCCCACTTTATCCCCATTTTAGCGCCACTTCAGCCCCATTCTATCTCCGTTTTCTCGCCCATTTTATCGTCACTTTATCCCCATTTTAGCTCCACTTTAGCTCCATTGTATCCCCATTTTCCCTCCATTTTCCCTCCATTTTATCCCCAATTTAGCTTCATTTTATCCCCATTTTATCTCCACTTTATCCCCACTATAGCCCCATTTTAACCCCACTTTATCCCAATTTCAGCTCCACTTTAGCCCCATTTGATCTCCATTTTGTCCCCATTTTATCTCCATTTTATCCCCAATTTATCTCCAGTTTATCTCCATTATCTCTCTACTTTATTTACATTAAATCTCCGTCCCTTACCATCCAATCTCCATTTCTGCATCCCATCTCCATCTCCCCATCCTATCTCCAACTCCCCATCTCCATCTCCATCCCATCTCCATCTCCCCATCTCTTCTCCATCTCCACATCTCCATCTCCATCCCATCTCCATAAAATGAGCATGATCATAGTCATTTTCCTGCTTCTAGGGAGCCAAAACTCAAGATTTGGCACATGGGTAAAAGTGACTCAAAATTACCCAAATGCTCACTTTGAGGGCTTAAAAGATGTTTATTTACTGCAGGAAGTGATATAAACACCATAGAGGTAATTCATGTTCATGCGAGAATGTCCGATTTTTCATGCAAAAGGATCGATGACCCGTGACTTGAGGAAATTGCTCTGAGAGGAACAAAATGGTCCGTTTTGAAACTTTCCATCTTTCAACTAACTTTGACTTTCAGATGTGGATCATCGCTTTTGGAGATAAAATTACCATATTTATAGTAATTTTCATGCTTCTAGGGAGCCAACACTAAAGATCTGGCGCAAGGGTAAAAGTGACTTAAAATGACCCAAATCCGCACTTTGAGTGCTTAAAACATGTTTATTCACTGAGGGAAGTGATATAAACACCATTTAGATGTAATTCATGTTCATGCGAGAAGGTCCGATTTTTCATGCAAAACGATCGATGACCCGCGACCTGAGGAAATTGCTCTGAGATGACCAAAATGGTCCGTTTTGAAAATGTCCATCTTTCAACTAATTTTGACTTTCAGATGTGGATGATCACTTTTGGAGCTAAAATGAGCATGTTTAAAGTCATTTTCAAGCTTCTAGGGAGCCAAAACTCAAGATTTGGTTCAATGGTAAAAGTGACTTAAAATGACTCAAATGCTCACTTTGAAGGCTTAAAATGTGTTTATTCACTGCGGGAAGTGATATAATCACCATTTAGAGGTAATTCTTGTTCATGCAAGAAGGTCCGAATTTTCATGCAAAATAATCGATGACCCGCGACCTGAGAAATTTGCTCTGAGAGGACCAAAATGGTCAGTTTCGAAAATGTCAATCTTTCAACTAATTTTAACTTTCAGATGTGGATCAGCACTTTTGGAGCTAAAATGACCATATTTATAGTCATTTTCATGCTTCTAGGGAGCCAAAACTCAAGGTTTGGCTCATGGGTAAAAGTGACTTAAAATGACACAACTGCGCACTTTGAGGGCTTAAAACATGTTTATTCACGGTGGGAAGTGATTTAAACACGGTTTAGTGGTAATTCATGTTCATGCAAGAACGTCTGATTTTTCATGCAAAACGACCAATGACCTTGGACCTGAGGCAATTGCTCTGAGATGACCAAAATGGTCTGTTTTGATAATTTCCATTTTAAACTAATTTTGACTTTCAGATGAGGATCATCACTTTTGGAGCTAAACTGAGCATGTTTATAGTAATTTTCAAGCTTCTAGGGAGCCAAAACTCAAGGTTTGGCTCATGGGTAAAAGTGACTTAAAATGACACAACTGCGCACTTTGAGGGCTTAAAACATGTTTATTCACTGCAGGAAGTGATATAATCAACATTTAAAGGTAATTCATGTACATGCAAAAAGGTCAGAATTTTCATGCAAACCACCGATGACCAGCGACCTGAAGAAATTGCTCTGAGATGACCAAAATGGTCAGTTTTGACAATTTCCATCTTTCAACTAATTTTGACTTTCAGATGTGGATCTTCCCTTTTGGAACTAAAATGACCATATTTATAGTCATTTTCATGCTTCTAGGGAGCCAAAACTCAAGATTTGGCGCATGGGTAAAAGTGACGTAAAATGACCCACATGCTCACTTTGTGGGCTTAAAATGTGTTTATTCACTGCAGGAAGTGATATCAACACCATTAAGAGGTAATTCATGTTTCCAACTCCCCATCTGTCTCCCCCATCTCCACAAACTCACCATCACCCTCTCCCCATTGGTCTCTCCCTCATCTCCCTCTCCCTCATCATCTCTCCCCCATCTGTCACCCCCATCTCCACCGTCTCCCCATCAGTCTCTCCCTCATATTGCTCTCCCTCATCCCCCAACTCCCTCATCCCTTGTTTCTCCTCATCTGGCTCCACCATCTCCACCCTGTCCCCATCTCCCTCTCTATCCTCTCTCCACCTGTCTCTAACCTGATCTCCCTCATCCCAAGTCCTTCTCCGATCTGTCTCCCCAATCTGGTCATCGGTCTCCCCCATCTGTCTCCCCATCCGTCTCCCCCATCTCTCTCCCCATCTCCCCATATTATCTCCCCATAATATCTTCATTATACCTCCATTATATCTCTTTTTTATCCACATTTTATCTCTGCTTAATCTCCATGTTATCCCTGTATTATCCCCATTTATCTCCCCTTTAGATCCATTTTATCCCCACTTTATCTCCACTTTATCTCCACTTTATCCCCATTAAACCCCACTTTATCCCCATTTTAGCTCCACTTCAGCCCATTTTATCTCCATTTTATCCCCATTTTAGCTCCACTTTATCCCCATTTTAGCTCCACTTTAGATCCGTTGTATCCCCATTTCCCCTCCATTTGATCTCCATTTGATCTCCATTTTATCCCCATTTTATCGCCACTTTATCCCCACTATAGCCCCGTTCTATCCCCACCCTATCCCCATTTTAGCACCACTTTAGCCCCGTTTTATCTCAATTTTATCCCCATTTTATCTCCATTTTATCCCCAATTTATCTCCAGTTTATCTCAATTATCTCTCTACTTTATTTACATTAAATCTCCGTCCCTTACCATCCAATCTCCATCTCTGCATCCCATCTCCATCTCCCCATCCTATCTCCAACTCCCCATCTCCATCTCCATCCCATCTCCATCTCCCCATCTCTTCTCCATCTCCACATCTCCATCTCCATCCCATCTCCATAAAATGAGCATGATCATAGTCATTTTCCTGCTTCTATGGAGCCAAAACTCAAGATTTGGCACATGGGTAAAAGTGACTCAAAATTACCCAAATGCTCACTTTGAGGGCATAAAAGATGTTTATTCACTGCAGGAAGTGATATAAACACCATAGAGGTAATTCATGTTCATGCGAGAACGTCCAATTTTTCATGCAAAAGGATCGAAGACCCGTGACTTGAGGAAATTGCTCTGAGAGGAACAAAATGGTCCGTTTTGAAACTTTCCATCTTTCAACTAACTTTGACTTTCAGATGTGGATCATCGCTTTTGGAGATAAAATTACCTTATTCATAGTAATTTTCATGCTTCTAGGGAGCCAACACTCTAGATCTGGTGCAAGGGTAAAAGTGACTTAAAATGACCCAAATCCGCACTTTGAGTGCTTAAAACATGTTTATTCACTGAGGGAAGTGATATAAACACCATTTAGATGTAATTCATGTTCATGCGAGAAGGTCCGATTTTTCATGCAAAACGATCGATGACCCGCGACCTGAGGAAATTGCTCTGAGATGACCAAAATGGTCCGTTTTGAAAATGTCCATCTTTCAACTAATTTTGACTTTCAGATGTGGATGATCACTTTTGGAGCTAAAATGAGCATGTTAAAGTCATTTTCAAGCTTCTAGGGAGCCAAAACTCAAGATTTAGTTCAATGGTAAAAGTGACTTAAAATGACTCAAATGCTCACTTTGAAGGCTTAAAATGTGTTTATTCACTGCGGGAAGTGATATAATCACCATTTAGAGGTAATTCTTGGTCATGCAAGAAGGTCCGAATTTTCATGCAAAATAATCGATGACCCGCGACCTGAGAAAATTGCTCTGAGAGGACCAAAATGGTCAGTTTCGAAAATGTCAATCTTTCAACAAATTTTAACTTTCAGATGTGGATCATCACTTTTGGAGCTAAAATGACCATATTTATAGTCATTTTCATGCTTCTAGGGAGCCAAAACTCAAGGTTTGGCTCATGGGTAAAAGTGGCTTAAAATGACCCAACTGCGCACTTTGAGGGCTTAAAACATGTTTATTCACTGTGGGAAGTGATTTAAACACCATTTAGAGGTAATTCATGTTCATGCAAGAAGGTCGATTTTTCATGCAAAACGACCAACGGCCTTGGACCTGAGGAAATTGCTCTGAGATGACCAAAATGGTCTGTTTTGATAATTTCCATCTTTAAACTAATTTTGACTTTCAGATGTGGATCATCACTTTTGGAGCTAAAATGAGCATGTTTATAGTAATTTTCAAGCTTCTAGGGAGCCAAAACTCAAGATTTGGCGCAAGGGTAAACGTGACTTAAAATGACACAACTGCGCACTTTGAGGGCTTAAAACATGTTTATTCACTGCGGGAAGTGATATAATCAACAATTAAAGGTAATTCATGTTCATGCAAAAAGGTCAGAATTTTAATGCAAACCATCGATGACCAGCGACCTGAGGAAATTGCTCTGAGATGAACAAAATGGTCAGTTTTGACAATTTCCATCTTTCAACTAATTTTGACTTTCAGATGTGGATCATCCCTTTTGAAACTAAAATGACCAAATTTATAGTCATTTTCATGCTTCTAGGGAGCCAAAACTCAAGATTTGGCGCATGGGTAAAAGTGACGTAAAATGACCCACATGCTCACTTTGTGGGCTTAAAACGTGTTTATTCACTGCAGGAAGTGATATCAACACCATTAAGAGGTAATTCAAGTTTCCAACTCCCCATCTGTCTCCGCCATGTCCACCCTCTCACCATCACCCTCTCCCCATTGGTCTCTCCCTCATCTCCCTCTCCCTCATCATCTCTCCCCCATCTGTCTCCCCCATCTCCACCGTCTCCCCATCAGTCTCTCCCTCATATTGCTCTCCCTCATCCCCCATCTCCCTCATCCCTGTCCCTCCTCATCTGGCTCCACCATCTCCACCCTGTCCCCATCTCCCTCTCTATCCTCTCTCCACCTGTCTCTAACCTCATCTCCCTCATCCCAAGTCCTTCTCCGATCTGTCTCCCCAATCTGGTCATCGGTCTCCCCCATCTGTCTCACCATCCGTCTCCCCCATCTCTCTCCCCATCTACCCATATTATCTCCCCATAATATCTTCATTATACCTCCATTATATCTCTTTTTTATCCACATTTGATCTTTGCTTAATCTCCATGTTATCCCTTTAATATCCCCATTTATCTCCCCTTTACAATCATTTTATCCCCACTTTATCTCCACTTTATCCCCACTTTATCCCAATGTAACCCCACTTTATCCCCATTTTAGCGCCACTTCAGCCCCATTCTATCTCCGTTTTCTCGCCCATTTTATCGTCACTTTATCCCCATTTTAGCTCCACTTTAGCTCCATTGTATCCCCATTTTCCCTCCATTTTCCCTCCATTTTCCCCCCAATTTTGCCTCCATTTTATCCCCATTTTATCTCCACTTTATCCCCACTATAGCCCCATTTTAACTCCACTTTATCCCAATTTCAGCTCACTTTAGCCCCATTTGATCTCCATTTTGTCCCATTTTATCTCCATTTTATCCCCAATTTATCTCCAGTTTATCTCCATTATCTCTCTACTTTATTTACATTAAATCTCCGTCCCTTACCATCCAATCTCCATTTCTGCATCCCATCTCCATCTCCCCATCCTATCTCCAACTCCCCATCTCCATCTCCATCCCATTTCCATCTCCCCATCTCTTCTCCATCTCCACATCTCCATCTCCATCCCATCTCCATAAAATGAGCATGATCATAGTCATTTTCCTGCTTCTAGGGAGCCAAAACTCAAGATTTGGCACATGGGTAAAAGTGACTCAAAATTACCCAAATGCTCACTTTGAGGGCTTAAAAGATGTTTATTTACTGCAGGAAGTGATATAAACACCATAGAGGTAATTCATGTTCATGCGAGAATGTCCGATTTTTCATGCAAAAGGATCGATGACCCGTGACTTGAGGAAATTGCTCTGAGAGGAACAAAATGGTCCGTTTTGAAACTTTCCATCTTTCAACTAACTTTGACTTTCAGATGTGGATCATTGCTTTTGGAGATAAAATTACCATATTTATAGTAATTTTCATGCTTCTAGGGAGCCAACACTCAAGATCTGGCGCAAGGGTAAAAGTGACTTAAAATGACCCAAATCCGCACTTTGAGTGCTTAAAACATGTTTATTCACTGAGGGAAGTGATATAAACACCATTTAGATGTAATTCATGTTCATGCGAGAAGGTCCGATTTTTCATGCAAAACGATCGATGACCCGCGACCTGAGGAAATTGCTCTGAGATGACCAAAATGGTCCGTTTTGAAAATGTCCATCTTTCAACTAATTTTGACTTTCAGATGTGGATGATCACTTTTGGAGCTAAAATGAGCATGTTTAAAGTCATTTTCAAGCTTCTAGGGAGCCAAAACTCAAGATTTGGTTCAATGGTAAAAGTGACTTAAAATGACTCAAATGCTCACTTTGAAGGCTTAAAATGTGTTTATTCACTGCGGGAAGTGATATAATCACCATTTAGAGGTAATTCTTGTTCATGCAAGAAGGTCCGAATTTTCATGCAAAATAATCGATGACCCGCTACCTGAGAAAATTGCTCTGAGAGGGCCAAAATGGTCAGTTTCGAAAATGTCAATCTTTCAACTAATTTTACCTTTCAGATGTGGATCATCACTTTTGGAGCTAAAATGACCATATTTATAGTCATTTTCATGCTTCTAGGGAGCCAAAACTCAAGGTTCGGCTCATGGGTAAAAGTGACTTAAAATGACACAACTGCGCACTTTGAGGGCTTAAAACATGTTTATTCACTGTGGGAAGTGATTTAAACACGGTTTAGTGGTAATTCATGTTCATGCAAGAACATCCGATTTTTCATGCAAAACGACCAATGACCTTGGACTGAGGCAATTGCTCTGAGATGACCAAAATGGTCTGTTTTGATAATTTCCATTTTAAACTAATTTTGACTTTCAGATGTGGATCATCACTTTTGGAGCTCAACTGAGCATGTTTATAGTAATTTTCAAGCTTCTAGGGAGCCAAAACTCAAGATTTGGCGCAAGGGTAAAAGTGACTTAAAATCACACAACTGCGCACTTTGAGGGCTTAAAACATGTTTATTCACTCCAGGAAGTGATATAATCAACATTTAAAGGTAATTTATGTACATGCAAAAAGGTCAGAATTTTCATGCAAACCATCGATGACCAGCGACCTGAGGAAATTGCTCTGAGATGACCAAAATGGTCAGTTTTGACAATTTCCATCTTTCAACTAATTTTGACTTTCAGATGTGGATCTTCCCTTTTGGAACTAAAATGACCATATTTATAGTCATTTTCATGCTTCTAGGGAGCCAAAACTCAAGATTTGGCGCATGGGTAAAAGTGACGTAAAATGACCCACATTCTCACTTTGTGGGCTTAAAACGTGTTTATTCACTGCAGGAAGTGATATCAACACCATTAAGAGGTAATTCATGTTTCCAACTCCCCATCTGTCTCCCCCATCTCCACCCTCTCACCATCACCCTCTCCCAATTGGTCTCTCCCTCATCTCCCTCTCCCTCATCATCTCTCCCCCATCTGTCTCCCCCATCTCCACCGTCTCCCCATCAGTCTCTCCCTCATATTGCTCTCCCTCATCCCTGATCTCCCTCATCCCTTGTCTCTCCTCATCTGGCTCCACCATCTCCACCCTGTCCCCATCTCCCTCTCTATCCTCTCTCCACCTGTCTCTAACCTCATCTCCCTCATCCCAAGTCCTTCTCCGATCTGTCTCCCCAATCTGGTCATCGGTCTCCCCATCTGTCTCCCCATCCGTCTCCCCCATCTCTCTCCCCATCTCCCCATATTATCTCCCCATAATATCTTCATTATACCTCCATTATATCTCTTTTTTATCCACATTTTATCTCTGCTTAATCGCCATGTTATCCCTGTATTATCCCCATTTATCTCCCCTTTAGATCCATTGTATCCCCACTTTATCTCCACTTTATCTCCACTTTATCCCCATTAAACCCCACTTTATCCCCATTTTAGATCCACTTCAGCCCATTTTATCTCCATTTTTATCCCCATTTTAGCTCCACTTTATCCCCATTTTAGCTCCACTTTAGCCCCATTTGATCTCCATTTTATCCCCAATTTATCTCCAGTTTATCTCAATTATCTCTCTACTTTATTTACATTAAATCTCCGTCCCTTACCATCCAATCTCCATCTCTGCATTCCATCTCCATCTCCCCATCCTATCTCCAACTCCCCATCTCCATCTCCATCCCATCTCCATCTCCCCATCTCTTCTCCATCTCCACATCTCCATCTCCATCCCATCTCCATAAAATGAGCATGATCATAGTCATTTTCCTGCTTCTAGGGAGCCAAAACTCAAGATTTGGCACATGGGTAAAAGTGACTCAAAATTACCCAAATGCTCACTTTGAGGGCTTAAAAGATGTTTATTCACTGCAGGAAGTGATATAAACACCATAGAGGTAATTCATGTTCATGCGAGAACGTCCGATTTTTCATGCAAAAGGATCGAAGACCCGTGACTTGAGGAAATTGCTCTGAGAGGAACAAAATGGTCCGTTTTGAAACTTTCCATCTTTCAACTAACTTTGACTTTCAGATGTGGATCATCGCTTTTGGAGATAAAATTACCATATTCATAGTAATTTTCATGCTTCTAGGGAGCCAACACTCAAGATCTGGCGCAAGGGTAAAAGTGACTTAAAATGACCCAAATCCGCACTTTGAGTGCTTAACCCCTTCCACGCTCATGACGAGCTGGGCTCGTCATGAGGTAGCCTCCTGCTACGCTGATGACGAGCCCAGCTCGTCATGGAACATGTGTTTTTGTTGTTTCCAGCACACAGCGGGAAAATGCATAGCATCGATGTGGTTAAAACATGTTTATTCACTGAGGGAAGTGATATAAACACCATTTAGATGTAATTCATGTTCATGCGAGAAGGTCCGATTTTTCATGCAAAACGATCGATGACCCGCGACCTGAGGAAATTGCTCTGAGATGACCAAAATGGTCCGTTTTGAAAATGTCCATCTTTCAACTAATTTTGACTTTCAGATGTGGATGATCACTTTTGGAGCTAAAATGAGCATGTTTAAAGTCATTTTCAAGCTTCTAGGGAGCCAAAACTCAAGATTTGGTTCAATGGTAAAAGTGACTTAAAATGACTCAAATGCTCACTTTGAAGGCTTAAAATGTGTTTATTCACTGCGGGAAGTGATATAATCACCATTTAGAGGTAATTCTTGTTCATGCAAGAAGGTCCGAATTTTCCTGCAAAATAATCAATGACCCGCGACCTGAGAAAATTGCTCTGAGAGGACCAAAATGGTCAGTTTCGAAAATGTCAATCTTTCAACTAATTTTAACTTTCAGATGTGGATCATCACTTTTGGAGCTAAAATGACCATATTTATAGTCATTTTCATGCTTCTAGGGAGCCAAAACTCAAGTTTGGCTCATGGGTAAAAGTGGCTTAAAATGACCCAACTGCGCACTTTGAGGGCTTAAAACATGTTTATTCACTGTGGGAAGTGATTTAAACACCATTTAGAGGTAATTCATGTTCATGCAAGAAGGTCGATTTTTCATGCAAAACGACCAACGGCCTTGGACCTGAGGAAATTGCTCTGAGATGACCAAAATGGTCTGTTTTGATAATTTCCATCTTTAAACTAATTTTGACTTTCAGATGTGGATCATCACTTTTGGAGCTAAAATGAGCATGTTTATAGTAATTTTCAAGCTTCTAGGGAGCCAAAACTCAAGATTTGGCGCAAGGGTAAACGTGACTTAAAATGACACAACTGCGCACTTTGAGGGCTTAAAACATGTTTATTCACTGCGGGAAGTGATATAATCAACAATTAAAGGTAATTCATGTTCATGCAAAAAGGTCAGAATTTTAATGCAAACCATCGATGACCAGCGACCTGAGGAAATTGCTCTGAGATGAACAAAATGGTCAGTTTTGACAATTTCCATCTTTCAACTAATTTTGACTTTCAGATGTGGATCATCCCTTTTAAAACTAAAATGACCATATTTATAGTCATTTTCATGCTTCTAGGGAGCCAAAACTCAAGATTTGGCGCATGGGTAAAAGTGACGTAAAGTGACCCACATGCTCACTTTGTGGGCTTAAAACGTGTTTATTCACTGCAGGAAGTGATATCAACACCATTAAGAGGTAATTCATGTTTCCAACTCCCCATCTGTCTCCCCCATCTCCACCCTCTCACCATCACCCTCTCCCCATTGGTCTCTCCCTCATCTCCCTCTCCCTCATCATCTCTCCCCCATCTGTCTCCCCATCTCCACCGTCTCCCCATCAGTCTCTCCCTCATATTGCTCTCCCTCATCCCCCATCTCCCTCATACCTTGTCTCTCCTCATCTGGCTCCACCATCTCCACCCTGTCCCCATCTCCCTCTCTATCCTCTCTCCACCTGTCTCTAACCTCATCTCCCTCATCCCAAGTCCTTCTCCGATCTGTCTCCCCAATCTGGTCATCGGTCTCCCCCATCTGTCTCCCCATCCGTCTCCCCCATCTCTCTCCCCATCTCCCCATATTATCTCCCCATATTATCTTCATTATACCTCCATTATATCTCTTTTTTATCCACATTTTATCTCTGCTTAATCTCCATGTTATCCCTGTATTATCCCCATTTATCTCCCCTTTAGATCCATTTTATCCCCACTTTATCCCCACTTTATCCCCACTTTATCCCCATTAAACCCCACTTTATCCCCATTTTAGCTCCACTTCAGCCCCATTTTATCTCCATTTTATCCCCATTTTAGCTCCACTTTAGCTCCGTTGTATCCCCATTTCCCCTCCATTTTATCTCCATTTTATCCCCATTTTATCTCCATTTTATCCCCATTTTAGCCCCATTTTATCTCCACTTTACCACCACTATAGCCCCGTTTTATCCCCACTCTATCCCCATTTTAGCTCCACTTTAGCCCATTTTATCTCCATTTTATCCCCAATTTATCTCCAGTTTATCTCAATTATCTCTCTACTTTATTTACATTAAATCTCCGTCCCTTACCATCCAATCTCCATCTCTGCATTGCATCTCCATCTCCTCCCATCCTATCTCCAACTCCCCATCTCCATCTCCATCCCATTTCCATCTCCCCATCTCTTCTCCATCTCCACATCTCCATCTCCATCCCATCTCCATAAAATGAGCATGATCATAGTCATTTTCCTGCTTCTAGGGAGCCAAAACTCAACATTTGGCACATGGGTAAAAGTGACTCAAAATTACCCAAATGCTCACTTTGAGGGCTTAAAAGGTGTTTATTCACTGCAGGAAGTGATATAAACACCATAGAGGTAATTCATGTTCATGCGAGAACGTCCGATTTTTCATGCAAAAGGATCGAAGACCCGTGACTTGAGGAAATTGCTCTGAGAGGAACAAAATGGTCCGTTTTGAAACTTTCAATCTTTCAACTAACTTTGACTTTCAGATGTGGATCATCGCTTTTGGAGATAAAATTACCATATTCATAGTAATTTTCATGCTTCTAGGGAGCCAACACTCAAGATCTGGCGCAAGGGTAAAAGTGACTTAAAATGACCCAAATCCGCACTTTGAGTGCTTAAAACATGTTTATTCACTGAGGGAAGTGATATAAACACCATTTAGATGTAATTCATGTTCATGCGAGAAGGTCCGATTTTTCATGCAAAACGATCGATGACCCGCGACCTGAGGAAATTGCTCTGAGATGACCAAAATGGTCCGTTTTGAAAATGTCCATCTTTCAACTAATTTTGACTTTCAGATGTGGATGATCACTTTTGGAGCTAAAATGAGCATGTTTAAAGTCATTTTCAAGCTTCTAGGGAGCCAAAACTCAAGATTTGGTTCAATGGTAAAAGTGACTTAAAATGACTCAAATGCTCACTTTGAAGGCTTAAAATGTGTTTATTCACTGCGGGAAGTGATATAATCACCATTTAGAGGTAATTCTTGTTCATGCAAGAAGGTCCGAATTTTCATGCAAAATAATCGATGACCCGCGACCTGAGAAAATTGCTCTGAGAGGACCAAAATGGTCAGTTTCGAAAATGTCAATCTTTCAACTAATTTTAACTTTCAGATGTGGATCATCACTTTTGGAGCTAAAATGACCATATTTATAGTCATTTTCATGCTTCGAGGGAGCCAAAACTCAAGGTTTGGCTCATGGGTGAAAGTGACTTAAAATGACACAACTGCGCACTTTGAGGGCTTAAAACAGTTTATTCACTGTGGGAAGTGATTTAAACACCGTTTAGTGGTAATTCATGTTCATGCAAGAACGTCCGATTTTTCATGCAAAACGACCAATGACCTTGGACCTGAGGCAATTGCTCTGAGATGACCAAAATGGTCTGTTTTGATAATTTCCATTTTAAACTAATTTTGACTTTCAGATGTGGATCATCACTTTTGGAGCTAAAATGAGCAAGTTTATAGTAATTTTCAAGCTTTAGGGAGCCAAAACTCAAGATTTGGCGCAAGGGTAAAAGTGACTTAAAATGACACAACTGCGCACTTTGAGGGCTTAAAACATGTTAATTCACTGCGGGAAGTGATATAATCAACATTTAAAGGTAATTCATGTACATGCAAAAAGGTCAGAATTTTCATGCAAATCATCGATGACCAGCGACCTGAGGAAATTGCTCTGAGATGACCAAAATGGTCAGTTTTGACAATTTCCATCTTTCAACTAATTTTGACTTTCAGATGTGGATCTTCCCTTTTGGAACTAAAATGACCATATTTATAGTCATTTTCATGCTTCTAGGGAGCCAAAACTCAAGATTTGGCGCATGGGTAAAAGTGACGTAAAATGACCCACATGCTCACTTTGTGGGCTTAAAACGTGTTTATTCACTGCAGGAAGTGATATCAACACCATTAAGAGGTAATTCATGTTTCCAACTCCCCATCTGTCTCCCCCATCTCCACCCTCTCACCATCACCCTCTCCCCATTGGTCTCTCCCTCATCTCCCTCTCCCTCATCATCTCTCCCCCATCTGTCTCCCCATCTCCACCGTCTCCCCATCAGTCTCTCCCTCATATTGCTCTCCCTCATCCCCCATCTCCCTCATCCCTTGTCTCTCCTCATCTGGCTCCACCATCTCCACCCTGTCCCCATCTCCCTCTCTATCCTCTCTCCACCTGTCTCTAACCTCATCTCCCTCATCCCAAGTCCTTCTCCGATCTGTCTCCCCAATCTGGTCATCGGTCTCCCCCATCTGTCTCCCCATCCGTCTCCCCCATCTCTCTCCCCATCTCCCCATATTATCTCCCCATATTATCTTCATTATACCTCCATTATATCTCTTTTTTATCCACATTTTATCTCTGCTTAATCTCCATGTTATCCCTGTATTATCCCCATTTATCTCCCCTTTAGATCCATTTTATCCCCACTTTATCCCCACTTTATCTCCACTTTATCCCCATTAAACCCCACTTTATCCCCATTTTAGCTCCACTTCAGCCCCATTTTATCTCCATTTTATCCCCATTTTAGCTCCACTTTAGCTCCGTTGTATCCCCATTTCCCCTCCATTTTATCTCCATTTTATCCACATTTTATCTCCATTTTATCCCCATTTTAGCCCCATTTTATCTCCACTTTACCCCCACTATAGCCCCGTTTTATCCCCACTCTATCCCCATTTTAGCTCCACTTTAGCCCCATTTGATCTCCATTTTATCCCCAATTTATCTCCAGTTTATCTCAATTATCTCTCTACTTTATTTACATTAAATCTCCGTCCCTTACCATCCAATCTCCATCTCTGCATTGCATCTCCATCTCCCCATCCTATCTCCAACTCCCCATCTCCATCTCCATCCCATTTCCATCTCCCCATCTCTTCTCCATCTCCACATCTCCATCTCCATCCCATCTCCATAAAATGAGCATGATCATAGTCATTTTCCTGCTTCTAGGGAGCCAAAACTCAAGATTTCGCACATGGGTAAAAGTGACTCAAAATTACCCAAATGCTCACTTTGAGGGCTTAAAAGGTGTTTATTCACTGCAGGAAGTGATATAAACACCATAGAGGTAATTCATGTTCATGCGAGAACGTCCGATTTTTCATGCAAAAGGATCGAAGACCCGTGACTTGAGGAAATTGCTCTGAGAGGAACAAAATGGTCCGTTTTGAAACTTTCAATCTTTCAACTAACTTTGACTTTCAGATGTGGATCATCGCTTTTGGAGATAAAATTACCATATTCATAGTAATTTTCATGCTTCTAGGGAGCCAACACTCAAGATCTGGCGCAAGGGTAAAAGTGACTTAAAATGACCCAAAACCGCACTTTGAGTGCTTAAAACATGTTTATTCACTGAGGGAAGTGATATAAACACCATTTAGATGTAATTCATGTTCATGCGAGAAGGTCCGATTTTTCATGCAAAACGATCGATGACCCGCGACCTGAGGAAATTGCTCTGAGATGACCAAAATGGTCCGTTTTGAAAATGTCCATCTTTCAACTAGTTTTGACTTTCAGATGTGGATGATCACTTTTGGAGCTAAAATGAGCATGTTTAAAGTCATTTTCAAGCTTCTAGGGAGCCAAAACTCAAGATTTGGTTCAAGGGTAAAAGTGACTTAAAATGACTCAAATGCTCACTTTGAAGGCTTAAGATGTGTTTATTCACTGCGGGAAGTGATATAATCACCATTTAGAGGTAATTCTTGTTCATGCAAGAAGGTCCGAATTTTCATGCAAAATAATCGATGACCCGCAACCTGAGGAAATTGCTCTGAGAGGACCAAAATGGTCAGTTTCGAAAATGTCAATCTTTCAACTAATTTTAACTTTCAGATGTGGATCATCACTTTTGGAGCTAAAATGACCATATTTATAGTCATTTTCATGCTTCTAGGGAGCCAAAACTCAAGGTTTGGCTCATGGGTAAAAGTGACTTAAAATGACACAACTGCGCACTTTGAGGGCTTAAAACATGTTTATTCACTGTGGGAAGTGATTTAAACACCGTTTAGTGGTAATTCATGTTCATGCAAGAACGTCCGATTTTTCATGCAAAACGACCAATGACCTTGGACCTGAGGCAATTGCTCTGAGATGACCAAAATGGTCTGTTTTGATAATTTCCATTTTAAACTAATTTTGACTTTCAGATGTGGATCATCACTTTTGGAGCTAAAATGAGCATGTTTATAGTAATTTTCAAGCTTTAGGGAGCCAAAACTCAAGATTTGGCGCAAGGGTAAAAGTGACTTAAAATGACACAACTGCGCACTTTGAGGGCTTAAAACATGTTAATTCACTGCGGGAAGTGATATAATCAACATTTAAAGGTAATTCATGTACATGCAAAAAGGTCAGAATTTTCATGCAAATCATCGATGACCAGCGACCTGAGGAAATTGCTCTGAGATGACCAAAATGGTCAGTTTTGACAATTTCCATCTTTCAACTAATTTTGACTTTCAGATGTGGATCTTCCCTTTTGGAACTAAAATGACCATATTTATAGTCATTTTCATGCTTCTAGGGAGCCAAAACTCAAGATTTGGCGCATGGGTAAAAGTGACGTAAAATGACCCACATGCTCACTTTGTGGGCTTAAAACGTGTTTATTCACTGCAGGAAGTGATATCAACACCATTAAGAGGTAATTCATGTTTCCAACTCCCCATCTGTCTCCCCCATCTCCACCCTCTCACCATCACCCTCTCCCCATTGGTCTCTCCCTCATCTCCCTCTCCCTCATCATCTCTCCCCCATCTGTCTCCCCATCTCCACCGTCTCCCCATCAGTCTCTCCCTCATATTGCTCTCCCTCATCCCCCATCTCCCTCATCCCTTGTCTCTCCTCATCTGGCTCCACCATCTCCACCCTGTCCCCATCTCCCTCTCTATCCTCTCTCCACCTGTCTCTAACCTCATCTCCCTCATCCCAAGTCCTTCTCCGATCTGTCTCCCCAATCTGGTCATCGGTCTCCCCCATCTGTCTCCCCATCCGTCTCCCCCATCTCTCTCCCCATCTCCCCATATTATCTCCCCATATTATCTTCATTATACCTCCATTATATCTCTTTTTTATCCACATTTTATCTCTGCTTAATCTCCATGTTATCCCTGTATTATCCCCATTTATCTCCCCTTTAGATCCATTTTATCCCCACTTTATCCCCACTTTATCTCCACTTTATCCCCATTAAACCCCACTTTATCCCCATTTTAGCTCCACTTCAGCCCCATTTTATCTCCATTTTATCCCCCATTTTAGCTCCACTTTAGCTCCGTTGTATCCCCATTTCCCCTCCATTTTATCTCCATTGTATCCCCATTTTATCCCCATTTTAGCCCCATTTTATCTCCACTTTACCCCCACTATAGCCCCGTTTTATCCCCACTCTATCCCCATTTTAGCTCCACTTTAGCCCCATTTGATCTCCATTTTATCCCCAATTTATCTCCAGTTTATCTCAATTATCTCTCTACTTTATTTACATTAAATCTCCGTCCCTTACCATCCAATCTCCATCTCTGCATTCCATCTCCATCTCCCCATCCTATCTCCAACTCCCCATCTCTATCTCCATCCCATTTCCATCTCCCCATCTCTTCTCCATCTCCACATCTCCATCTCCATCCCATCTCCATAAAATGAGCATGATCATAGTCATTTTCCTGCTTCTAGGGAGCCAAAACTCAAGATTTGGCACATGGGTAAAAGTGACTCAAAATTACCCAAATGCTCACTTTGAGGGCTTAAAAGGTGTTTATTCACTGCAGGAAGTGATATAAACACCATAGAGGTAATTCATGTTCATGCGAGAACGTCCGATTTTTCATGCAAAAGGATCGAAGACCCGTGACTTGAGGAAATTGCTCTGAGAGGAACAAAATGGTCCGTTTTGAAACTTTCAATCTTTCAACTAACTTTGACTTTCAGATGTGGATCATCGCTTTTGGAGATAAAATTACCATATTCATAGTAATTTTCATGCTTCTAGGGAGCCAACACTCAAGATCTGGCGCAAGGGTAAAAGTGACTTAAAATGACCCAAATCCGCACTTTGAGTGCTTAAAACATGTTTATTCACTGAGGGAAGTGATATAAACACCATTTAGATGTAATTCATGTTCATGCGAGAAGGTCCGATTTTTCATGCAAAACGATCGATGACCCGCGACCTGAGGAAATTGCTCTGAGATGACCAAAATGGTCCGTTTTGAAAATGTCCATCTTTCAACTAGTTTTGACTTTCAGATGTGGATGATCACTTTTGGAGCTAAAATGAGCATGTTTAAAGTCATTTTCAAGCTTCTAGGGAGCCAAAACTCAAGATTTGGTTCAAGGGT
The DNA here is from genome assembly GCF_964261635.1 of Lissotriton helveticus. Taxonomy (NCBI): domain Eukaryota; kingdom Metazoa; phylum Chordata; class Amphibia; order Caudata; family Salamandridae; genus Lissotriton; species Lissotriton helveticus. The sequence continues at coordinate 422,136,615 of NC_136072.1, forward strand.
AAAAGTGACTTAAAATGACTCAAATGCTCACTTTGAAGGCTTAAGATGTGTTTATTCACTGCGGGAAGTGATATAATCACCATTTAGAGGTAATTCTTGTTCATGCAAGAAGGTCCGAATTTTCATGCAAAATAATCGATGACCCGCAACCTGAGGAAATTGCTCTGAGAGGACCAAAATGGTCAGTTTCGAAAATGTCAATCTTTCAACTAATTTTAACTTTCAGATGTGGATCATCACTTTTGGAGCTAAAATGACCATATTTATAGTCATTTTCATGCTTCTAGGGAGCCAAAACTCAAGGTTTGGCTCATGGGTAAAAGTGACTTAAAATGACACAACTGCGCACTTTGAGGGCTTAAAACATGTTTATTCACTGTGGGAAGTGATTTAAACACCGTTTAGTGGTAATTCATGTTCATGCAAGAACGTCCGATTTTTCATGCAAAACGACCAATGACCTTGGACCTGAGTAGGGGTGGGCGTAGTTCGCGAAGTAGTGCTACGCGAAGCTACGCGAAGTGCACTTCGCACTACGCGAACTTCACGTAGCACTACGCGAGCTGCGTAGTAGCATGTTCGCACTGTGCAAGATGTGTTTTCAATGATTGCACAGTGCGAACAAGCATCCGGCACTGTGCAAGCATTGAAAACGGCATCTTGCACAGTGCGAGCTGTAGTTTTCCTGCTGCTCGAGGAGATTATTACTCGAGCGGCAGCTTTCTCAACGCGAACAGGTAGTTTCTCATTGAGAGCGGTCGCGAGCATGCGCAACCACTCACAATGAAAAACCTGACCTCCTCGCGTTGAGCGTTGCTTGCTCGTGGTCGCGAACATGACGTTCAGGACCGCGAACAAGCAAGAATCTCGCCGGGATGTCATTTTGCTTGCTCGTGGTCGCGAACATGACGTTCAGGACCGCGAACAAGCAAAAAATGAGCGCTGCACTACGCTACGCTGCACTACGCATGTTCGCACTGTGCTACGTGCCGCTCGCGTAGTGCGAAGTTGCAAAAACTTCGCAACCTCCGCGAGCGGAGCGTAGTGCATCGCCCAGGCCTAGACCTGAGGCAATTGCTCTGAGATTACCAAAATGGTCTGTTTTGATAATTGCCATCTTTAAACTAATTTTGACTTTCAGATGTGGATCATCACTTTTGGAGCTAAAATGAGCATGTTTATAGTAATTTTCAAGCTTCTAGAGAGCCAAAACTCAAGATTTGACGCAAGGGTAAAAGTGACTTAAAATGACACAACTGCGCACTTTGAGGGCTTAAAACATGTTTATTCACTGCGGGAAGTGATATAATCAACATTTAAAGGTAATTCATGTACATGCAAAAAGGTCAGAATTTTCAAGCAAACCATCGATGACCAGCGACCTGAGGAAATTGCTCTGAGATGACCAAAATGGTCAGTTTTGACAATTTCCATCTTTCAACTAATTTTGACTTTCAGATGTGGATCTTCCCTTTTGGAACTAAAATGACCATATTTATAGTCATTTTCATGCTTCTAGGGAGCCAAAACTCAAGATTTGGCGCATGGGTAAAAGTGACGTAAAATGACCCACATGCTCACTTTGTGGGCTTAAAACGTGTTTATTCACTGCAGGAAGTGATATCAACACCATTAAGAGGTAATTCATGTTTCCAACTCCCCATCTGTCTCCCCCATCTCACCATCACCCTCTCCCCATTGGTCTCTCCCTCATCTCCCTCTCCCTCATCATCTCTCCCCCATCTGTCTCCCCCATCTCCACCGTCTCCCCATCAGTCTCTCCCTCATATTGCTCTCCCTCATCCCCCATCTCCCTCATCCCTTGTCTCTCCTCATCTGGCTCCACCATCTCCACCCTGTCCCCATCTCCCTCTCTATCCTCTCTCCACCTGTCTCTAACCTCATCTCCCTCATCCCAAGTCCTTCTCCGATCTGTCTCCCCAATCTGGTCATCGGTCTCCCCCATCTGTCTCCCCATCCGTCTCCCCCCATCTCCCCATATTATCTCCCCATAATATATTCATTATACCTCCATTATATCTCTTTTTTATCCACATTTTATCTCTGCTTAATCTCCATGTTATCCCTGTATTATCCCCATTTATCTCCCCTGTAGATCCATTTTATCAACCACTTTATCTCCACTTTATCTCCACTTTATCCCCATTAAACCCCACTTCATCCCCATTTTAGCTCCACTTCAGCCCCATTTTATCTCCATTTTATCCCCATTTTAGCTCCACTTTATCCCCATTTAGCTCCACTTTAGCTCCATTGTATCCCCATTTCCCCTTCATTTTAACTCCATTTTATCTACATTTTATCTCCATTTTATCTCCACTTTATCCCCACTATAGCCCAGTTTTATCCCCACTTTATCCCAATTTTAGCTCCACTTTAGCCCCATTTGATCTCAATTTTATCCCCAATTTATCTCCAGTTTATCTCCATTATCTCTCTACTTTATTTACATTAAATCTCCGTCCCTTACCATCCAATCTCCATCTCTGCATTCCATCTCCATCTCCCCATCCTATCTCCAACTCCCCATCTCCATCTCCATCCCATCTCCATCTCCCCATCTCTTCTCCATCTCCACATCTCCATCTCCATCCCATCTCCATAAAATGAGCATGATCATAGTCATTTTCCTGCTTCTAGGGAGCCAAAACTCAAGATTTGGCACATGGGTAAAAGTGACTCAAAATTACCCAAATGCTCACTTTGAGGGCTTAAAAGATGTTTATTCACTGCAGGAAGTGATATAAACACCATAGAGGTATTTCATGTTCATGCGAGAACGTCCGATTTTTCATGCAAAAGGATCGAAGAACCGTGACTTGAGGAAATTGCTCTGAGAGGAACAAAATGGTCCGTTTTGAAACTTTCCATCTTTCAACTAACTTTGACTTTCAGATGTGGATCATCGTTTTTGGAGATAAAATTACCATATTTATAGTAATTTTCATGCTTCTAGGGAGCCAACACCTAAGATCTGGCGCAAGGGTAAAAGTGACTTAAAATGACCCAAATCCGCACTTTGAGTGCTTAAAACATGTTTATTCACTGAGGGAAGTGATATAAACACCATTTAGATGTAATTCATGTTCATGCGAGAAGGTCCGATTTTTCATGCAAAACGATCGATGACCCGCGACCTGAGGAAATTGCTCTGAGATGACCAAAATGGTCCATTTTGAAAATGTCCATCTTTCAACTAATTTTGACTTTCAGATGTGGATGATCACTTTTGGAGCTCAAATGAGCATGTTTAAAGTCATTTTCAAGCTTCTAGGGAGCCAAAACTCAAGATTTGGTTCAATGGTAAAAGTGACTTAAAATGACTCAAATGCTCACTTTGAAGGCTTAAAATGTGTTTATTCACTGCTGGAAGTGATATATTCACCATTTAGAGGTAATTCTTGTTCATGCAAGAAGTTCCGAATTTTCATGCAAAATAATCGATGACCCGCGCGCAACCTGAGAAAATTGCTCTGAGAGGACCAAAATGGTCAGTTTAGAAAATGTCAATCTTTCAACTAATTTTAACTTTCAGATGTGGATCATCACTTTTGGAGCTAAAATGACCATATTTATAGTCATTTTCATGCTTCTAGGGAGCCAAAACTCAAGGTTTGGCTCATGGGTAAAAGTGACTTAAAATGACACAACTGCACACTTTGAGGGCTTAAAACATGTTTATTCACTGTGGGAAGTGATTTAAACACCGTTTAGTGGTAATTCATGTTCATGCAAGAAGGTCCGATTTTTCATGCAAAACGACCAATGACCTTGGACCTGAGGAAATTGCTCTGAGATGACCAAAATGGTCTGTTTTGATAATTTCCATTTTCAACTAATTTTGACTTTCAGATGTGGATCATCACTTTTGGAGCTAAAATGAGCATGTTTATAGTAATTTTCAAGCTTCTAGGGAACCAAAACTCAAGATTTGGCGCAAGGGTAAAAGTGACTTAAAATGACACAACTGCACACTTTGAGGGCTTAAAACATGTTTATTCACTGCGGGAAGAGATATAATCAACATTTAAAGGTAATTCATGTACATGCAAAAAGGTCAGAATTTTCATGCAAACCATCGATGACCAGCGACCTGAGGAAATTGCTGTGAGATGACCAAAATGGTCAGTTTTGACAATTTCCATCTTTCAACTAATTTTGACTTTCAGATGTGGATCTTCCCTTTTGGAACTAAAATGACCATATTTATAGTCATTTTCATGCTTCTAGGGAGCCAAAACTCAAGATTTGGCGCATGGGTAAAAGTGACGTAAAATGACCCACATGCTCACTTTGTGGGCTTAAAACGTGTTTATTCACTGCAGGAAGTGATATCAACACCATTAAGAGGTAATTCATGTTTCCAACTCCCCATCTGTTTTCCCCATCTCCACCCTCTCGCCATCACCCTCTCCCCATTGGTCTCTCCCTCATCTCCCTCTCCCTCATCATCTCTCCCCCATCTGTCTCCCCCATCTCCACCGTCTCCCCATCAGTCTCTCCCTCATATTGCTCTCCCTCATCCCCCATCTCCCATCTCCCTCATCCCTTGTCTCTCCTCATCTGGCTCCACCATCTCCACCCTGTCCCCATCTCCCTCTCTATCCTCTCTCCACCTGTCTCTAACCTCATCTCCCTCATCCCAAGTCCTTCTCCGATCTGTCTCCCCAATCTGGTCATCGGTCTCCCCCATCTGTCTCCCCATCCGTCTCCCCTATCTCTCTCCCCATCTCCCCATATTATCTCCCCATAATATCCTCATTATACCTCCATTATATCTCTTTTTATCCACATTTTATCTCTGCTTAATCTCCATGTTATCCCTGTATTATCCCCATTTATCTCCCCTGTAGATCCATTTTATCAACCACTTTATCTCCACTTTATCTCCACTTTATCCCCATTAAACCCCACTTTATCCCCATTTTAGCTCCACTTCAGCCCCATTTTATCTCCAGTTTATCCCCATTTTAGCTCCACTTTATCCCCATTTTAGCTCCACTTTAGCTCCATTGTATCCCCATTTCCCCTCCATTTTATCTCCATTTTATCCCCATTTTATCTCCACTTTATCCCCACTATAGCCCCATTTTATCCCCACTTTATCCCAATTTTAGCTCCACTTTAGCCCCATTTGATCTCCATTTTATCCCCAATTTATCTCCAGTTTATCTCCATTATCTCTCTACTTTATTTACATTAAATCTCCGTCCCTTACCATCCAATCTCCATCTCTGCATTCCATCTCCATCTCCCCATCCTATCTCCAACTCCCCATCTCCATCTCCATCCCATCTCCATCTCCCCATCTGTTCTCCATCTCCACATCTCCATCTCCATCCCATCTTCATAAAATGAGCATGATCATAGTCATTTTCCTGCTTCTAGCGAGCCAAAACTCAAGATATGGCACATGGGTAAAAGTGACTCAAAATTACCCAAATGCTCACTTTGAGGGCTTAAAAGATGTTTATTCACTGCAGGAAGTGATATAAACACCATAGAGGTAATTCATGTTCATGCGAGAACGTCCGATTTTTCATGCAAAAGGATCGAAGAACCGTGACTTGAGGAAATTGCTCTGAGAGGAACAAAATGGTCCGTTTTGAAACTTTCCATCTTTCAACTAACTTTGACTTTCAGATGTGGATCATCGCTTTTGGAGATAAAATTACCATATTCATAGTAATTTTCATGCTTCTAGGGAGCCAACACTCAAGATCTGGCGCAAGGGTAAAAGTGACTTAAAATGACCCAAATCCGCACTTTGAGTGCTTAAAACATGTTTATTCACTGAGGGAAGTGATATAAACACCATTTAGATGTAATTCATGTTCATGCTAGAAGGTCCGATTTTTCATGCAAAACGATCGATGACCCGCGACCTGCGGAAATTGCTCTGAGATGACCAAAATGGTCCGTTTTGAAAATGTCCATCTTTCAACTAATTTTGACTTTCAGATGTGGATGATCACTTTCGGAGCTCAAATGAGCACGTTTAAAGTCATTTTCATGCTTCTAGGGAGCCAAAACTTAAGGTTTGGCTCATGGGTAAAAGTGACTTAAAATGACTCAAATGCTCACTTTGAAGGCTTAAAATGTGTTTATTCACTGCGGGAAGTGATATAATCCCAATTTAGAGGTAATTCTTGTTCATGCAAGAAGGTCCGAATTTTCATGCAAAATAATCGATGACCCGCGACCTGAGAAAATTGCTCTGAGAGGACCAAAATGGTCAGTTTCGAAAATGTCAATCTTTCAACTAATTTTAACTCTTAGATGTGGATCATCACTTTTGGAGCTAAAATGACCATATTTATAGTCATTTTCATGCTTCTAGGGAGCCAAAACTCAAGGTTTGGCTCATGGGTAAAAGTGGCTTAAAATGACCCAACTGCGCACTTTGAGTGCTTAAAACATGTTTATTCACTGAGGGAAGTGATATAAACACCATTTAGATGTAATTCATGTTCATGCTAGAAGGTCCGATTTTTCATGCAAAACGATCGATGACCCGCGACCTGCGGAAATTGCTCTGAGATGACCAAAATGGTCCGTTTTGAAAATGTCCATCTTTCAACTAATTTTGACTTTCAGATGTGGATGATCACTTTCGGAGCTCAAATGAGCACGTTTAAAGTCATTTTCATGCTTCTAGGGAGCCAAAACTTAAGGTTTGGCTCATGGGTAAAAGTGACTTAAAATGACTCAAATGCTCACTTTGAAGGCTTAAAATGTGTTTATTCACTGCGGGAAGTGATATAATCCCAATTTAGAGGTAATTCTTGTTCATGCAAGAAGGTCCGAATTTTCATGCAAAATAATCGATGACCCGCGACCTGAGAAAATTGCTCTGAGAGGACCAAAATGGTCAGTTTCGAAAATGTCAATCTTTCAACTAATTTTAACTCTTAGATGTGGATCATCACTTTTGGAGCTAAAATGACCATATTTATAGTCATTTTCATGCTTCTAGGGAGCCAAAACTCAAGGTTTGGCTCATGGGTAAAAGTGGCTTAAAATGACCCAACTGCGCACTTTGAGGGCTTAAAACATGTTTATTCACTGTGGGAAGTGATTTAAACACCATTTAGAGGTAATTCATGTTCATGCAAGAAGGTCGATTTTTCATGCAAAACGACCAACGGCCTTGGACCTGAGGAAATTGCTCTGAGATGACCAAAATGGTCTGTTTTGATAATTTCCATCTTTAAACTAATTTTGACTTTCAGATGTGGATCATCACTTTTGGAGCTAAAATGAGCATGTTTATAGTAATTTTCAAGCTTCTAGGGAGCCAAAACTCAAGATTTGGCGCAAGCGTAAACGTGACTTAAAATGACACAACTGCTCACTTTGAGGGCTTAAAACATGTTTATTCACTGCGGGAAGTGATATAATCAACAATTAAAGGTAATTCATGTTCATGCAAAAAGGTCTGAATTTTCATGCAAACCATCGATGACCAGCGACCTGAGGAAATTGCTCTGAGATGAACAAAATGGTCAGTTTTGACAATTTCCATCTTTCAACTAATTTTGACTTTCAGATGTGGATCATCCCTTTTGAAACTAAAATGACCATATTTATAGTCATTTTCATGCTTCTAGGGAGCCAAAACTCAAGATTTGGCGCATGGGTAAAAGTGACGTAAAATGACCCACATGCTCACTTTGTGGGCTTAAAATGTGTTTATTCACTGCAGGAAGTGATATCAACACCATTAAGAGGTAATTCAAGTTTCCAACTCCCCATCTGTCTCCCCCATGTCCACCCTCTCACCATCACCCTCTCCCCATTGGTCTCTCCCTCATCTCCCTCTCCCTCATCATCTCTCCCCCATCTGTCTCCCCCATCTCCACCGTCTCCCCATCAGTCTCTCCCTCATATTGCTCTCCCTCATCCCCCATCTCCCTCATCCCTTGTCCCTCCTCATCTGGCTCCACCATCTCCACCCTGTCCCCATCTCCCTCTCTATCCTCTCTCCACCTGTCTCTAACCTCATCTCCCTCATCCCAAGTCCTTCTCCGATCTGTCTCCCCAATCTGGTCATCGGTCTCCCCCATCTGTCTCACCATCCGTCTCCCCCATCTCTCTCCCCATCTACCCATATTATCTCCCCATAATATCTTCATTATACCTCCATTATATCTCTTTTTTATCCACATTTTATCTTTGCTTAATCTCCATGTTATCCCTGTATTATCCCCATTTATCTCCCCTTTAGAATCATTTTATCCCCACTTTATCTCCACTTTATCCCCACTTTATCCCCCATTTAACCCCACTTTATCCCCATTTTAGCGCCACTTCAGCCCCATTCTATCTCCGTTTTATCCCCCATTTTATCACCACTTTATCCCCATTTTAGCTCCACTTTAGCTCCATTGTATCCCCATTTTCCCTCCATTTCCCCTCCATTTTATCCCCAATTTAGCTCCATTTTGTCCCCATTTTATCTCCACTTTATCCCCACTATAGCCCCATTTTAACCCCACTTTATCCCAATTTCAGCTCCACTTTAGCCCCATTTGATCTCCATTTTGTCCCCATTTTATCTCCATTTTATCCCCAATTTATCTCCAGTTTCTCTCCATTATCTCTCTACTTTATTTACATTAAATCTCCGTCCCTTACCATCCAATCTCCATTTCTGCATCCCATCTCCATCTCCCCATCCTATCTCCAACTCCCCATCTCCATCTCCATCCCATCTCCATCTCCCCATCTCTTCTCCATCTCCACATCTCCATCTCCATCCCATCTCCATAAAATGAGCATGATCATAGTCATTTTCCTGCTTCTAGGGAGCCAAAACTCAAGATTTGGCACATGGGTAAAAGTGACTCAAAATTACCCAAATGCTCACTTTGAGGGCTTAAAAGATGTTTATTTACTGCAGGAAGTGATATAAACACCATAGAGGTAATTCATGTTCATGCGAGAATGTCCGATTTTTCATGCAAAAGGATCGATGACCCGTGACTTGAGGAAATTGCTGTGGGATGACCAAAATGGTCAGTTTTGACAATTTCCATCTTTCAACTAATTTTGACTTTCAGATGTGGATCTTCCCTTTTGGAACTAAAATGACCATATTTATAGTCATTTTCATGCTTCTAGGGAGCCAAAACTCAAGATTTGGCGCATGGGTAAAAGTGACGTAAAATGACCCACATGCTTACTTTGTGGGCTTAAAACATGTTTATTCACTGAGGGAAGTGATATAAACACCATTTAGATGTAATTCATGTTCATGCGAGAAGGGCCGATTTTTCATCGTCCTGTTTGCCTAATTTAATCTGACAACATATGTCACGTTCTGGCCAGTAATCTCAGTGTTTTATGCACCTCCCCCCCTAGACCATTGTACGAGAGTGTTCTCGCATGACCGACACCGCCCACCATTCCAGCCGGACGTATTCACATTACGGCATTTGGGTGAGTTCAGATTCGGTCCTGTTTTATTAATGTATTCTGACATCGCCAGTCGCCCTATACTGCCTTAATGTGCCTTCGCGTTCCTCTTTGTTAGAACCAATTAACGAAGGCATCCGCGACCCCTATTCCAAACCCGCAACATCTGTACAACTACTGGTGTACTCCATGGTGAGTTGTCCATCATTATTATTACCAAGTACTACTCTCGGTTAAATAGCTAGTGTGCTGTTTACAACTTGGATGCACTTATTATATTTACCCGTGACACGTCTTTCAAACTCGAATCAGTCGTGCAACTACAACGTCCATGGTAAGCCTTTTACCTCCATGTTGTAATATAGTCCCTAGTGACCTTTTGGCCCTATGCTGACCAGCCCTCAGCAGGCAGCAGTCACCCCTTGTTCCTTGACACCGTCCACCTTGGAGGATCTAGCTCATCTCCACGGGCTCATGACCAGATAATAATTCTGACGCTTCAATCCACTGCATTTCCAGTGTTCACACTGTCCCAACTATCTGTATGGGATTTTAATTTGCTTACTTTAATCTAACCCACTTTGGGGTGATGTGCTACAATGTTTGAATTGTATACAGGGACTGTGTTTCCCGTATTTACAACATATATATTTATATATTAAATAGGTTGTGTGTCCCCTTCAGTCCTGATGAAGACCCCACAGCAAGATAACCATTGATATCTGCATCATTGAGGGTCGAAACATCGACATCCATTTATTCTCATCCGTCAACTCCACACCCCACTGTGTACATTTATTGGACTACTTGGAGTATGACCTGTTCTGAATAATTGAATGAACATCTTGGTCTCATTTTTCTGTACATAGTTTGTAACTTTGTTGAATGATCGACTATTGTTGATTTTACTGTCACTTACGAATTTTCACTCTCTCCCTCACCAATTCCCCACTATCACTATACCACCCCTCCCGCTTCCCTCTCTGGGGCACCATGTAAATTATTGATTTATAATTGTGTTTATCAATCCTGCATATTCAATACGCATTCCCATTGTGAAGTAAACAATGTGGATACAAGTTATGTTTTCTTGATTATTTTGCATTTGTGTGTTTATATGTTCCATTGCTACTGGGACCCCTTCTTTTCACTTACTAAGTAACCCAGGTCCCCGTAACTTTAACTGGGTCAACCCCCCTATTAATAATCTACTTCGAGCAGTAAATGCTCTGCGAGGTTTCACTTCATGTTCAATTCATTTGATCTCAGCACATCATGGGCGAATTGCTTTCCTACTCTGAAGATTATATAGATAAACTATTAGAAGATCAAAATAATTTGTTCATCTCTTCCGACATTCCCACAATCGATTTCTCATTGAAGGATAAGATTTCCCGACTTGAGCGTTTGGAGTAGAAGCTGATCCATACTCGGTGGCACGGCCATCTCTTAACTAGGTACCTAAAGGAAAACGTCATCCCGATTGGACTGCAAATAAAGATTGAGCCAGCCATCTTTGTGGAGGTACCCAAGTTCAGGGAGGGATTCAGCCACGTGGCAAATAACTGCAGCCGTCACTGGATGGTCCTCGGCGTTGAAACTGCTGCTGACCAAGTTAAACTAATCACTGCTGAAATTAACACCTTAAAAGCAGAAATTACGGCTGATCCGAATTTTGAAAGCGCTAAGGAAACCATCACTAACCTACATACCTCACTCCACGACTTCGACTTAACAACCCAGAATCGGAAACTGGAGAAACTGGCACGAGACATCAGACTGTACGATAAGAAGAAAACTTATCCGTATCTTCAAGAGGACCATTTCAAGCAGGACAACCAAGGGAGATTCCTGAACCGAGGCCGAGGAGCATCTAGAGGCAGACGTAACTACTATACATTTTCCGACTCCTCCTACAGTTCGGAAGGTGAACAAGACCAACCGGGTCCCAGCTACCCACAAAACTATCCGGATCCTGGTTATCACCAGCAATACCAGTACAACCCTTTTTTAGGGCAACGCCAGGGCACATGGCGCCCACCTCGAGGCAGAGGAATTTTTTGGCCGCGCGGCCAACAACGTGGATCTCAGCAGAACACCAACACCTGGAATGGGGGACGTGGCCAACAACAAAAACAAGTACAATTCCAGTCGGAGCCACAGCACGGCGAACGTGTTACACGCAACAAGACTTACAGATGGTAGTTGGCACCAAAACCTCAGAGGCAGCTATCTTCCCCCGTCTAAGACTTCTTGGAGGAGCTCCCCCTGATACAGACAGCCCGGTTGTTAATATCTCGAATCAAACTTTAAACGATGATGAAATCAAAATATTGGAGAAGGGTTTATCCTATGTCCCCACTAGTCATCCTGATTCTTTTGTTATTCGCACCGAACTGTTCAAATTTTTTCGCAAAATCAGGTTGAAATATTTCTTCAGAAACTCCGCCCCAAGTGCACAATCGTCTGTAATGGGTCTGAGACCTCCATCGACCTTTGTCCCTTTCAGTAGTGCTATGTCACACAAGATTCTGGCCTACGAATCGGTTGTGTTACGGGATGTACTGCAACTTCTAGGAACTAAAGGCTACACCAGATTCAACACCAGCAAAAATGAGAAATTGGCCCTACAATCACTGTCTCAGAATACTAAACTTGTCATCAAACCGGCGGATAAGGGCGGCGCCATTGTGGTACAAGATGCCAGCTCGTACGAAGCAGAAATTCTCCGTCAATTAAATGACGGCACCAGTTACCATTTATTAAGATCTGATCCCTCCGAGGCAATTGCACGAGAAATTCTCGAAATAACAAAAGCTGGTCTGGACCAAGGGTTTCTATCTGAATTGGAGTTCAATTTTCTGAATAAACCACATCCACGGCTTGCCACAATTTACACCATACCTAAGATACACAAATCAATGGTCGACCCCCCCGGCCGACCCATAGTATCCGGGTGTGGCTCGATCCTGGAGCCCCTGGGGAAATACATTGATTTCTTTCTAAAGCCAATTGCAGAGGCCACTCCAGCCTATTTGCGTGACACCATGCACACCATAAATATCGTTGAACAACTACCCTTTGATGCCAACCAACAACTTTTAGCTACGTGTGACGTCGTGTCATTATACAAGTGTATTCCGCAACAGGAAGCCCTAATGGTGATTACACGTTGCCTGCACCAGCGACCATCCCCGGTCCAAGTACCGACTGAGTTTATAGTTGCTTTGCTACGCATAGCCATGACTAAGAACTTCTTTGTCTTTAAGGATAAATTCTATATGCAAACATCGGGAGTCGCCATGGGAGCACCCTTCGCCCCGGATGTAGCCATTCTATACATGGCAGCCTTCGAACAAGACACTGTACTCAACTCGATCAATCCATTCAGAGACCATCTCGGTCTCTGGATGAGATACATAGACGACATCTTGCTTATCTGGCAAGGTAATTTGGAACAATTGATGTTGTTTTTTGGCTGGTTGAACGCTCAATCTCAGTTTCTCAAATTCACTATCCAATCAGACAACCATCAAATCAATTTCTTGGATCTCACTATCTATGAGGACACAGGCCATCTATTGACCAAACTATACCGTAAACCTGCTGAAAGGAATTCACTTCTGCACTACGGCAGCCACCATCCTCGAGCATTACGGGACAATCTGCCTTTCGGGCAATTTCTACGCCTCCGTCGAAATTGCTCCATCAAAGAACACTATTTCACTGAATCTGAAGAATTGAAACAGAGACTTTTGAGCAGAGGCTACCCTAAACAATTGGTTAAGCGAGCAAGGAAAAGAGCATGGTTTTACCCACGTGAGGAGTTACTGGTTCCCAAGACGGATAAAGACCAGACTGAACAGAGAATCGTATGTGTTACAACGTTCAACACCAAAAGCAATAAAATAAGACCCATCATCAACAACCACTGGGAACTGATATCGGACGATATTCAGCAAACAGACCCGCCACTACATGCCTTCAAAAAAGCAAGGAGTGTCAAAGATCATGTGGTCCGCTCTCTCCTTAGGACACCGGAGGCCCCCACCATCAATACCATGTGGAATTTACCTCCAATTCTCAGCCACTTTCGATGCGGCTGCTGCAAAGCCTGTGATAGCACGATACAGACTAAAGAATTCACATATCGTCATCACAAAATTCCGCTCAAAAGCCACACCAATTGCAACACGGTCAATATCATTTACGCCATCCTTTGTCCGTGCAATTTGTTATACATTGGGCAGACTCAGCAAAAGGCGAAAAACAGGATACTTCAACACATGAGTAGAATCCGCTGCCAAGTCCAAGGCGCACCCATGGTTGACCATTTTTCCACAGCAGGCCACTCACCTGAAAGTTTGAAATGGGTGCTCATTGAAAGAGCCACACTTGGGCCTCGGGGTGGGAGCCTCTCTAACATCTTGAACACACGCGAACTCAAATGGATGTTTACCTGTAACTCAATTGAATCTGGGCTTAACGAACAGGACAGTTCTTTTTCCCAACTAGCCACTTTGACCTGAATAGTGTTCCAGTTTGATCCGTAATGGCCTTTACCCGCATGTGCGAGGTACGCCGTCACTGTTCAATTTTGAATAATGTCTTACTGCAATCGTTAAAGGCCTTTACCCACATGTGTGAGGTACACCTTTTCTGTATGGGTCATGCGATTGCTATAATGGTTTTACCATCAAAATCGTTCGGCACTTTGTTCCATCAATTATGTATGCCAAACTGGTAACCCGGCCCTCCCATGGGCGCTCTACCCTCTGCGGGGAGGTATGCTATGACTAAAGCTTGATATATGTATTATTACACTGTTGTCATAACTGTGTGCGTATCTCGCACTTACCAACTACTGCTGATTTTTCCCCTCGGTTTGGATCTGATTAATATCACTCGCTCACTTCAGCGTGTCAAACCTTTCCCTTAATAATTCTTTCCATTCGTTAGCAACTTTACACTCAGTGGAGTATGTTTACTATGTCTTTTGTTTAAGACGTTGCTATGCTACCCCAGCCAGGCTGTCCACGCCCACACCACTCGCCTTGGTCACATGACTCTGTTGTCACGGTGATATGAGCATACCCGGAATCCGGGCCCCGCCATGGTGACGCCAAGCCGCGATCCCAGAGTGATTCATTCCCGGATCGGTAAGGAGTCTGCGGGTGCCTTTTGACTGTCTCGTTTTTCCTCGTTCCTTGTCCAGACGCCATCCAGACACGGTCTTGATAGTAATCCCAGTGTATTGTGCACCTTTCTCCCCGCAGACCAGTGTAAGGAGATTGTTCTCGCCCGACCGACACGCCGACACGGACTACCATTGTAGCCGGAGGTGTCCTCATTACGGCATTGGGTGAGTCCGGATTCCGTCCTGTTTGCCTAATTTAATCTGACAACATATGTCACGTTCTGGCCAGTAATCTCAGTGTTTTATGCACCTCCCCCCCCTAGACCATTGTACGAGAGTGTTCTCGCATGACCGACACCGCCCACCATTCCAGCCGGACGTATTCACATTACGGCATTTGGGTGAGTTCAGATTCGGTCCTGTTTTATTAATGTATTCTGACATCGCCAGTCGCCCTATACTGCCTTAATGTGCCTTCGCGTTCCTCTTTGTTAGAACCAATTAACGAAGGCATCCGCGACCCCTATTCCAAACCTGCAACATCTGTACAACTACTGGTGTACTCCATGGTGAGTTGTCCATCATTATTATTACCAAGTACTACTCTCGGTTAAATAGCTAGTGTGCTGTTTACAACTTGGATGCACTTATTATATTTACCCGTGACACGTCTTCCAAACTCGAATCAGTCGTGCAACTACAACGTCCATGGTAAGCCTTTTACCTCCATGTTGTAATATAGTCCCTAGTGACCTTTTGGCCCTATGCTGACCAGCCCTCAGCAGGCAGCAGTCACCCCTTGTTCCTTGACACCGTCCACCTTGGAGGATCTAGCTCATCTCCACTGGCTCATGACCAGATAATAATTCTGACGCTTCAATCCACTGCATTTCCAGAGTTCACACTGTCCCAACTATCTGTATGGGATTTTAATTTGCTTACTTTAATCTAACCCACTTTGGGGTGATGTGCTACAATGTTTGAATTGTATACAGGGACTGTGTTTCCCGTATTTACAACATATATATTTATATATTAAATAGGTTGTGTGTCCCCTTCAGTCCTGATGAAGACCCCACAGCAAGATAACCACTGATATCTGCATCATTGAGGGTCGAAACGTCGACATCCATTTATTCTCATCCGTCAACTCCACACCCCACTGTCTACATTTATTGGACTACTTGGAGTATGACCTGTTCTGAATAATTGAATGAACATCTTGGTCTCATTTTTCTGTACATAGTTTGTAACTTTGTTGAATGATCGACTATTGTTGATTTTACTGTCACTTACGAATTTTCACTCTCTCCCTCACCAATTCCCCACTATCACTATACCACCCCTCCCGCTTCCCTCTCTGGGGCACCATGTAAATTATTGATTTATAATTGTGTTTATCAATCCTGCATATTCAATACGCATTCCCATTGTGAAGTAAACAATGTGGATACAAGTTATGTTTTCTTGATTATTTTGCATTTGTGTGTTTATATGTTCCATTGCTACTGGGACCCATTCTTTTCACTCCCCAATCTGGTCATCGGTCTCCCCCATCTGTCTCCCCATCCGTCTCCCCCATCTCTCTCCCCATCTCCCCATATTATCTCCCCATAATATCTTCATTATACCTCCATTATATCTCTTTTTTATCCACATTTTATCTCTGCTTAATCTCCATGTTATCCCTGTATTATCCCCATTTATCTCCCCTTTAGATCCATTTTATCCCCACTTTATCTCCACTTTATCTCCACTTTATCCCCATTAAACCCCACTTTATCTCCACGTCAGCCCCATTTTATCTCCATTTTATCCCCATTTTAGCTCCAATTTATCCCCATTTTAGCTCCGCTTTATCCCCATTTTAGCTCCACTTTAGCTCCATTGTATCCCCTTTTCCCCTCCATTTTATCTCCATTTTATCCCCATTTTATCTCAATTTTATCCCCATTTTATCTCCACTTTATCCCCACTATAGCCCAATTTTATCCCCAGTTTATCCCAATTTTAGCTCCACTTTAGCCCCATTTGATCTCCATTTTATCCCCATTTTATCTCCATTTTATCCCCAATTGATCTCCAGTTTATCTCCATTATCTCTCTACTTTATTTACATTAAATCTCTGTCCCTTACCATCCAATCTCCATCTCTGCATCCCATCTCCATCTCCCCATCCTATCTCCAACTCCCCATCTCCATCTCCATCCCATCTCCATCTCCCCATCTCTTCTCCATCTCCACATCTCCATCTCCATCCCATCTCCATAAAATGAGCATGATCATAGTCATTTTCCTGCTTCTAGGGAGCCAAAACTCAAGATTTGGCACATGGGTAAAAGTGACTCAAAATTACCCAAATGCTCACTTTGAGGGCATAAAAGA
Source organism: Lissotriton helveticus (assembly GCF_964261635.1). Taxonomy (NCBI): domain Eukaryota; kingdom Metazoa; phylum Chordata; class Amphibia; order Caudata; family Salamandridae; genus Lissotriton; species Lissotriton helveticus. Next base: position 422,153,576 of record NC_136072.1, read on the forward strand.
TGTTTATTCACTGCAGGAAGTCATATAAACACCATAGAGGTAATTCATATTCATGCGAGAACGTCCGATTTTTCATGCAAAACGATCGATGACCTGCGACCTGAGGAAATTGCTCTGAGATGACCAAAATGGTCCGTTTTGAAAATGTCCATCTTTCAACTAATTTTGACTTTCAGATGTGGATGATCACTTTTGGAGCTAAAATGAGCATGTTTAAAGTCATTTTCAAGCTTCTAGGGAGCCAAAACTCAAGATTTGGTTCAATGGTAAAAGTGACTTAAAATGATTCAAATGCTCACTTTGAAGGCTTAAAATGTGTTTATTCACTGCGGGAAGTGATATAATCACCATTTAGAGGTAATTCTTGTTCATGCAAGAAGGTCCGAATTTTCATGCAAAACGACCAATGACCTTGGACCTGAGGAAATTGCTCTGAGATGACCAAAATGGTCTGTTTTGATAATTTCCATTTTAAACTAATTTTGACTTTCAGATGTGGATCATCACTTTTGGAGCTAAAATGAGCATGTTTATAGTAATTTTCAAGCTTCTAGGGAGCCAAAACTCAAGATTTGGCGCAAGGGTAAAAGTGACTTAAAATGACACAACTGCGCACTTTGAGGGCTTAAAACATGTTTATTCACTGCGGGAAGTGATATAATCAACATTTAAAGGTAATTCATGTACCTGCAAAAAGGTCAGAATTTTCATGCAAACCATCGATGACCAGCGACCTGAGGAAATTGCTCTGAGATGACCAAAATGGTCAGTTTTGACAATTTCCATCTTTCAACTAATTTTGACTTTCAGATGTGGATCTTCCCTTTTGGAACTAAAATGACCATATTTATAGTCATTTTCATGCTTCTAGGGAGCCAAAACTCAAGATTTGGCGCATGGGTAAAAGTGACGTAAAATGACCCACATGCTCACTTTGTGGGCTTAAAACGTGTTTATTCACTGCAGGAAGTGATATCAACACCATTAAGAGGTAATTCATGTTTCCAACTCCCCATCTGTCTCCCCCATCTCCACCCTCTCACCATCACCCTCTCCCCATTGGTCTCTGCCTCATCTCCCTCTCCCTCATCATCTCTCCCCCATCTGTCTCCCCCATCTCCACCGTCTCCCCATCAGTCTCTCCCTCATATTGCTCTCCCTCATCCCCCATCTCCCTCATCCCTTGTCTCTCCTCATCTGGCTCCACCATCTCAACCCTGTCCCCATCTCCCTCTCTATCCTCTCTCCACCTGTCTCTAACCTCATCTCCCTCATCCCAAGTCCTTCTCCGATCTGTCTCCCCAATCTGGTCATCGGTCTCCCCCATCTGTCTCCCCATCCGTCTCCCCCATCTCTCTCCCCATCTCCCCATATTATCTCCCGATAATATCTTCATTATACCTCCATTATATCTCTTTTTTATCCACATTTTATCTCTGCTTAATCTCCATGTTATCCCTGTATTATCCCCATTTATCTCCCCTTTAGATCCATTTTATCCCCACTTTATCTCCACTATCTCCACGTTATCCCCATTAAACCCCACTTTATCCCCATTTCAGCTGCACTTCAGCCCCATTTTATCTCCATTTTATCCCCATTTTAGCTCCACTTTATCCCCATTTTAGCTCCATTGTATCCCCATTTCCCCTCCATTTTATCTCCACTCTAGCCCCATTTTATCTCCATTTTAGCCCCATTTTAGCTCCAATTTATCTCCACTATAGCCCCATTTTATCCACACTTTATCTCAATTTTAGCTCCACTTTAGCCCCATTTGATCTCCATTGTATCCCCATTTTATCTCCAGTTTATCTCCATTCTCTCTCTACTTTATTTACATTAAATCTCCGTCCCTTACCATCCAATCCCCATCTCTGCATTCCATCTCCATCTCCCCATCCTATCTCCAACTCCCCATCTCCATCTCCATCCCATCTCCATCTCCCCATCTCTTCTCCATCTCCACATCTCCATCTCCATCCCATCTCCATAAAATGAGCATGATCATAGTCATTTTCCTGCTTCTAGGGAGCCAAAACTCAAGATTTGGCACATGGGTAAAAGTGACTCAAAATTACCCAAATGCTCACTTTGAGGGCTTAAAAGATGTTTATTCACTGCAGGAAGTGATATAAACACAATAGAGGTAATTCATGTTCATGCGAGAACGTCCGGTTTTTCATGCAAAAGGATCGAAGACCCGTGACTTGAGGAAATTGCTCTGAGAGGAACAAAATGGTCCGTTTTGAAACTTTCCATCTTTCAACTAATTTTGACTTTCAGATGTGGATGATCACTTTTGGAGCTAAAATGAGCACGTTTAAAGTCATTTTCAAGCTTCTAGGGAGCCAAAACTCAAGATTTGGTTCAATGGTAAAAGTGACTTAAAATTACTCAAATGCTCACTTTGAAGGCTTAAAATGTGTTTATTCACTGCGGGAAGTGATATAATCACCATTTGGAGGTAATTCTTGTTCATGCAAGAAGGTCCGAATTTTCATGCAAAATAATCGATGACCCGCGACCTGAGAAAATTGCTCTGAGAGGACCAAAATGGTCAGTTTCGAAAATGTCAATCTTTCAACTAATTTTAACTTTCAGATGTGGATCATCACTTTTGGAGCTAAAATGACCATATTTATAGTCATTTTCATGCTTCTAGGGAGCCAAAACTCAAGGTTTGGCTCATGGGTAAAAGTGACTTAAAATGACACAACTGCGCACTTTGAGTGCTTAAAACATGTTTATTCACTGTGGGAAGTGATTTAAACACCATTTAGTGGTAATTCATGTTCATGCAAGAAGGTCCGATTTTTCATGCAAAACGACCAATGACCTTGGACCTGAGGAAATTGCTCTGAGATGACCAAAATGGTCTGTTTTGATAATTTCCATTTTAAACTAATTTTGACTTTCAGATGTGGATCATCACTTTTGGAGCTAAAATGAGCATGTTTATACTAATTTTCAAGCTTCTAGGGAGCCAAAACTCAAGATTTGGCGCAAGGGTAAAAGTGACTTAAAATGACACAACTGCGCACTTTGAGGGCTTAAAACATGTTTATTCACTGCAGGAAGTGATATAATCAACAGTTAAAGGTAATTCATGTACATGCAAAAAGGTCAGAATTTTCATGCAAACCATCGATGACCAGCGACCTGAGGAAATTGCTCTGAGATGACCAAAATGGTCAGTTTTGACAATTTCCATCTTTCAACTAATTTTGACTTTCAGATGTGGATCTTCCCTTTTGGAACTAAAATGACCATATTTATAGTAATTTTCATGCTTCTAGGGAGCCAAAACTCAAGATTTGGCGCATGGGTAAAAGTGACGTAAAATGACCCACATGCTCACTTTGTGGGCTTAAAACGTGTTTATTCACTGCAGGAAGTGATTTCAACACCATTAAGAGGTAATTCATGTTTCCAACTCCCCATCTGTTTCCCCCATCTCCACCCTCTCACCTTCACCCTCTCCCCATTGGTCTCTCCCTCATCTCCCTCTCCCTCATCATCTCTCCCCCATCTGTCTCCCCCATCTCCACCGTCTCCCCATCAGTCTCTCCCTCATATTGCTCTCCCTCATCCCCCATCTCCCTCATCCTTTGTCTCTCCTCATCTGGCTCCACCATCTCAACCCTGTCCCCATCTCCCTCTCTATCCTCTCTCCACCTGTCTCTAACCTTATCTCCCTCATCCCAAGTCCTTCTCCGATCTGTCTCCCCAATCTGGTCATCGGTCTCCCCCATCTGTCTCCCCATCCGTCTCCCCCATCTCTCTCCCAATCTCCCCATATTAACTCCCCATAATATCTTCATTATACCTCCATTATATCTCTTTTTTATCCACATTTTATCTCTGCTTAATCTCCATGTTATCCCTGTATTATCCCCATTTATCTCCGTTTTAGATCCATTTTATCCCCACTTCATCTCCACTTTATCCCCATTAAACCCACTTTATCCCCATTTTATCTCCATGTCAGCCCCATTTTATCTCCATTTTATCCCCATTTTAGCTCCATTTCATCTCCATTTTATCCCCATGTTATCTCCATTGTATCCCCATTTCCCCTCCATTTCATCTCCATTTTATCCCCATCTTATCTCCATTTTATCCCCATTTTTGCTCCAATTCATCCCCACTATAGCCCCATTTTATCCCCACTTTATCCCAATTTTAGCTCCACTTTAGCCCCATTTTATCTCCATTTAATCTCCATTTTATCTCCATTTTTATCTCCAGTTTATCTCCAGTTTATCTCCATTATCTCTCTACTTTATTTACATTAAATCTCCGTCCCTTACAATCCAATCTCCATCTCTGCATCCCATCTCCATCTCCCCATCCTATCTCCAACTCCCCATCTCCATCTCCATCCCATCTCCATCTCCCCATCTCTTCTCCATCTCCACATCTCCATCTCCATCCCATCTCCATAAAATGAGCATGATCATAGTCATTTTCCTGCTTCTAGGGAGCCAAAACTCAAGATTTGGCACATGGGTAAAAGTGACTAAAAATTACCCAAATGCTCACTTTGAGGGCATAAAAGATGTTTATTCACTGCAGGAAGTGATATAAACACCATAGAGGTAATTCATGTTCATGCGAGAACGTCCGATTTTTCATGCAAAAGGATCGATGACCCGAGACCTGAGGAAATTGCTATGAGAGGAACAAAATGGTCAGTTTTGAAACTTTCCATCTTTCAACTAACTTTGACTTTCAGATGTGGATCATCGCTTTTGGAGATAAAATTACCATATTTATAGTAATTTTCATGCTTCTAGGGAGCCAAAACTCAAGATCTGGCGCAAGGGTAAAAGTGACTGAAAATGACCCAAATCCGCACTTTGAGTGCTTAAAACATGTTTATTCACTGAGGGAAGTTATATAAACACCATTTAGATGTAATTCATGTTCATGCGAGAAGTTCCGATTTTTCATGCAAAACGATCGATGACCTGCGACCTGAGGAAATTGCTCTGAGATGACCAAAATGGTCCGTTTTGAAAATGTCCATCTTTCAACTAATTTTGACTTTCAGATGTGGATGATCACTTTTGGAGCTAAAATGAGCATGTTTAAAGTCATTTTCAAGCTTCTAGGGAGCCAAAACTCAAGATTTGGTTCAAGGGTAAAAGTGACTTAAAATGACTCAAATGCTCACTTTGAAGGCTTAAAATGTGTTTATTCACTGTGGGAAGTGATATAATCACCATTTAGAGGTCATTCTTGTTCATGCAAGAAGGTCAGCATTTTCATCGAAAATAATCGATGACCCGCGACCTGAGGAAATTGCTCTGAGAGGACCAAAATGGTCAGTTTCGAAAATGTCAATCTTTCAACTAATTTTAACTTTCAGATGTGGATCATCACTTTTGGAGCTAAAATGACCATATTTATAGTCATTTTCATGCTTCTAGGGAGCCAAAACTCAAGGTTTGGCTCATGGGTAAAAGTGACTTAAAATGACCCAACTGCGCACTTTGAGGGCTTAAAACATGTTTCTTCACCGTGGGAAGTGATTTAAACACCATTTAGTGGTAATTCATGTTCATGCAAGAAGGTCCGATTTTTCATGCAAAACGACCAATGACCTTGGACCTGAGGAAATTGCTCTGAGATGACCAAAATGGTCTGTTTTGATAATTTCCATTTTAAACTAATTTTGACTTTCAGATGTGGATCATCACTTTTGGAGCTAAAATGAGCATGTTTATAGTAATTTTCAAGCTTCTAGGGAGCCAAAACTCAAGATTTGGCGCAAGGGTAAAAGTGACTTAAAATGACACAACTGCGCACTTTGAGGGCTTAAAACATGTTTATTCACCGTGGGAAGTGATATAATCAACATTTAAAGGTAATTCATGTACATGCAAAAAGGTCAGAATTTTCATGCAAACCATCGATGACCAGCGACCTGAGGAAATTGCTCTGAGATGACCAAAATGGTCAGTTTTGACAATTTCCATCTTTCAACTAATTTTGACTTTCAGATGTGGATCTTCCCTTTTGGAACTAAAATGACCATATTTATAGTCAGTTTCATGCTTCTAGGGAGCCAAAACTCAAGATTTGGCGCATGGGTAAAAGTGACGTAAAATGACCCACATGCTCACTTTGTGGGCTTAAAACGTGTTTATTCACTGCAGGAAGTGATTTCAACACCATTAAGAGGTAATTCATGTTTCCAACTCCCCATCTGTCTCCCCTATCTCCATCCTCTCACCATCACCCTCTCCCCATTGGTCTCTCCCTCATCTCCCTCTCCCTCATCATCTCTCCCCCATCTGTCTCCCCCATCTCCACCGTCTCCCCATCAGTCTCTCCCTCATATTGCTCTCCCTCATCCCCCATCTCCCTCATCCCTTGTCTCTCCTCATCTGGCTCCACCATCTCCACCCTGTCCCCATCTCCCTCTCTATCCTCTCTCCACCTGTCTCTAACCTCATCTCCCTCATCCCAAGTCCTTCTCCGATCTGTCTCCCCAATCTGGTCATCGGTCTCCCCCATCTGTCTCCCCATCCGTCTCCCCCATCTCTCTCCCCATCTCCCCATATTATCTCCCCATAATATCTTCATTATACCTCCATTATATCTCTTTTTTATCCACATTTTCTCTCTGCTTAATCTCCATGTTATCCCTGTATTATCCCCATTTATCTCCCGTTTAGATCCATTTTATCCCCACTTTATCTCCACTTTATCTCCACTTTATCCCCATTAAACCCCACTTTATCTCCACGTCAGCCCCATTTTATCTCCATTTTATCCCCATTTTAGCTCCACTTTATCCCCATTTTAGCTCCACTTTATCCCCATTTTAGCTCCACTTTAGCTCCATTGTATCCCCTTTTCCCCTCAATTTTATCTCCATTTTAGCCCCATTTTATCTCAATTTTATCCCCATTTTATCTCCACTTTACCCCCAATATAGCCCCATTTTATCCCCAGTTTATCCCAATTTTAGCTCCACTTTAGCCCCATTTGATCTCCATTTTATCCCCATTTTATCTCCATTTTATCCCCAATTGATCTCCAGTTTATCTCCATTATCTCTCTACTTTATTTAAATTAAATCTCTGTCCCTTACCATCCAATCTCCATCTCTGCATCCCATCTCCATCTCCCCATCCTATCTCCAACTCCCCATCTCCATCTCCATCCCATCTCCATCTCCCCATCTCTTCTCCATCTCCACATCTCCATCTCCATCCCATCTCCATAAAATGAGCATGATCATAGTCATTTTCCTGCTTCTAGGGAGCCAAAACTCAAGATTTGGCACATGGGTAAAAGTGACTCAAAATTACCCAAATGCTCACTTTGAGGGCATAAAAGATGTTTATTCACTGCAGGAAGTGATATAAACACCATAGAGGTAATTCATATTCATGCGAGAACGTCCGATTTTTCATGCAAAAGGATCGATGACCCGTGACCTGAGGAAATTGCTCTGAGAGGAACAAAATGGTCCGTTTTGAAACTTTCCATCTTTCAACTAACTTTGACTTTCAGATGTGGATCATCGCTTTTGGAGATAAAATTACCATATTTATAGTAATTTTCATGCTTCTAGGGAGCCAAAAGTCAAGATCTGGCGCAAGGGTAAAAGTGACTTAAAATGACCCAAATCCACACTTTGAGTGCTTAAAACATGTTTATTCACTGAGGGAAGTGATATAAACACCATTTAGATGTAATTCATGTTCATGCGAGAAGGTCCGATTTTTCATGCAAAACGATCGATGACCTGCGACCTGGGGAAATTGCTCTGAGATGACCAAAATGGTCCGTTTTGAAAATGTCCATCTTTCAACTAATTTTGACTTTCAGATGTGGATGATCACTTTTGGAGCTAAAATGAGCATGTTTAAAGTCATTTTCAAGCTTCTAGGGAGCCAAAACTCAAGATTTGGTTCAATGGTAAAAGTGACTTAAAATTACTCAAATGCTCACTTTGAAGGCTTAAAATTTGTTTATTCACTGCGGGAAGTGATATAATCACCATTTGGAGGTAATTCATGTTCATGCAAGAAGGTCCGAATTTTCATGCAAAATAATCGATGACCCGCGACCTGAGAAAATTGCTCTGAGCGGACCAAAATGGTCAGTTTCGAAAATGTCAATCTTTCAACTAATTTTAACTTTCAGATGTGGATCATCACTTTTGGAGCTAAAATGACCATATTTATAGTAATTTTCATGCTTCTAGGGAGCCAAAACTCAAGGTTTGGCTCATGGGTAAAAGTGACTTAAAATGACACAACTGCGCACTTTGAGTGCTTAAAACATGTTTATTCACTGTGGGAAGTGATTTAAACACCATTTAGTGGTAATTCATGTTCATGCAAGAAGGTCCGATTTTTCATGCAAAACGACCAATGACCTTGGACCTGAGGAAATTGCTCTGAGATGACCAAAATGGTCTGTTTTGATAATTTCCATTTTAAACTAATTTTGACTTTCAGATGTGGATCATCACTTTTGGAGCTAAAATGAGCATGTTTATAGTAATTTTCAAGCTTCTAGGGAGCCAAAACTCAAGATTTGGCGCAAGGGTAAAAGTGACTTAAAATGACACAACTGCGCACTTTGAGGGCTTAAAACATGTTTATTCACTGAGGGAAGTGATATAATCAACATTTAAAGGTAATTCATGTACATGCAAAAAGGTCAGAATTTTCATGCAAACCATCGATGACCAGCGACCTGAGGAAATTGCTCTGAGATGACCAAAATGGTCAGTTTTGACAATTTCCATCTTTCAACTAATTTTGACTTTCAGATGTGGATCTTCCCTTTTGGAACTAAAATGACCATATTTATAGTCATTTTCATGCTTCTAGGGAGACCAAACTCAAGATTTGGCGCATGGGTAAAAGTGACGTAAAATGACCCACATGCTCACTTTGTGGGCTTAAAACGTGTTTATTCACTGCAGGAAGTGATATCAACACCATTAAGAGGTAATTCATGTTTCCAACTCCCCATCTGTCTCCCCCATCTCCACCCTCTCACCATCACCCTCTCCCCATTGGTCTCTCCCTCATTTATTTATTTATTTATAATGTTTTATATAGCGCGGACAAGACCCGTGGGTATCAGAGCGCTTTACATATGAGATTACAGATTAACATTATATAGGCAATTATAACAGCAAACATATATGGAGGTAGAAGGCGAAATACTATCTAGGATGGTTACAAACTGACATATGAAGTTAATAACTTGACATTATCGTAGCAATTAAAACAACAAAAACAAATATGGAATGTAGGAGGCAATATGCTATCTAGGGTGATTGAATAAATATATTCTTAACGCCTGATCACTTAGCGATAAGTGGTGCATATGGTTTAGGTTGTGCCATAGTCGTACAGTCAGGTTCGATGAGGTAGGATTGTAAATTATTATCAGAGCAGTGTCAGAGTAATTACCAAAGGGTAGAATGGCTATAGCTAGTTGTAACGATCATAAATATTCACATGACAAGGTAGGGGTAGTAACTTTGGTGTGATACATAGTGCAGATAACACCTAAATATGAGGTAGCGATAGGGTGTACAGCCGAAGCTTGGGTTATAGTCATAGTCATAACTAGAGTGTTTAGACATTTGTCTTATTGGTCTTCCAATTGTTTATGATGGCTCCCGTCATCTTTGGCATAAAAAAGTTTGCGCCACTGGTCTGTGGTCATCTCTATGTAGGGTATTTACTCATCATATGGCTTTTCAGTTCCCTTTTAAATGCTGCAATATTTTGAATCTTCCTGATATAGGGTGGGAGTGAATTCCAGACTCTGGGGGCGGCTCCCGAAAAAGCTCGGTCATAGGTCTTTTTTTTTCCGGAAGAAGGCCGGCCGTAGGAGCAACTCTTTAGCGCTTCTCGTTGATCTGTTACCTCCCGATAGCTTGATTTTCTTGGCTAGATATCTTGGCGTGTTATAGTGGACCGCTTTGTGTGTAATACAGGCCATCTTCATTTTAATTCTAGCATCATAGGGTAACCAGTTTAGTGCCTTCAGGTGGGGAGATATGTGATCAAATTTCCTCGTTCCCGTGATAAGTCTTGCCGCTGCATTGAGACAGGCTTTTAGCGGGGCAGTGGATGTTTTTGGTAGGCCAGCTAACGTAGTGCAGCCATATTCGATCCTTGAGATAACTAGCGATTGGATCGCAAGTTTTAGATCTGCTTCTGAGATAAAGGGTTTCAGTTTCCTTAGATAGTTCAAATGGAAACGGGCGCTCTTAGCCATTGCATTGATGTGTTCTTTCATGTCTAGGTTCTCGTCTAGTGTAATTCCTAGAGATTTGGCTGAATTAACAAGTGTCGGAGTGCAGTTAAGCGCAGTTATCATTTTAGCCCATTCCTTTACCTCTGGTTGACTTCTTGTCGGTGAGATTAGCAGGAATTCTGTTTTGTTGGCGTTAAGTTTCAAATGGTTGGCTGTTAGCCAATGCAACGCTTTCTTTAGAGTTTCATTCATAAGGTCAATGTCATCACTGCAGGCAATCTTCATGTATATTTGTGTGTCGTCTGCGTACATGTGGTAGGAGATCTGTGTATTCCGAAGGATCTCTGTGAGAGGTTCTACATATAAGTTGAAGAGATCTGGGGATAGCGTAGAACCTTGAGGGACCCCTATTGTGTTAGGGCAAGGGGAGGAGATTGCTTGGTCGACCAGGAATAGCTGAGTCCTGTTCTGCAGGAAGGAGTTAAACCACTTCCAAACATTTCCAGATAGACCCATCCTGTCATGTAATCTGGTCATCAGTATCTCATGGTTTACCGTGTCAAATGCTGATGACAAGTCTAGTAGAATCAGTAGGCATGCCTGATTTTGGTCAAGGGCTTGTAGGGCGTCATCAACAATATGTAATATCGCGGTTTCAGTACTGTGGCCTGTTCTGAAACCTGATTGGCAGTCATCTAATAGTGAGAACTTAGCGATGTGTTGACTCAGTTGGCCTTGCACGCATTTCTCAATAAGTTTGGCCAGTAAAGGGATGTTGGTCACTGGTCGATAATTATTTGGGTCAGTTGCATCCGCTGTCGGTTTTTTGATGATGGGAACTACCTGCCCCATTTTTAGGCAGTCAGGTAGGGTCCCTTGTGATAGTGAGGCATTTATTATCTCGGTCCAGATTGGAACTAGAGTGTGGCTGATTTTTCTTACACATTTTGCCGGTAGCGGGTCTTGGTAGTGGTTGTTGGGTCTAAGTTCCGCTAGAGTTTTGGCGATCTTTTCCTGGTTGTATAGTTCGAATGTATCCCAGCTTGCCTTATTTTTTGTTGGGGGATCTTCCGTTGTCGCGTTCACCTTATTTTTGGTAACGGGCTGGGTCGTGAGGTTAGCCGCTGCATTTGTGAGCTCGGCTTCTAGCAGTTTAGTTTTATCCATGAAAAATGAGGAGAATTTTTCACAACTTATGGGATTCTTTGGGTTCTCTTGGGCCGTTTTGGTTAATTTGTTTGACTGTTGTTTTAAGATCTCGAAGAGTTTTCGAGGTCTGTTTATGGCATTGTCCAGTTCAGCCCTTATAAATTCTTTTTTGGCATTAGTTATCTTTAAATTATATTGTTTTCTTGTTTTTCTGAGGGCCTTCAGTTCGGGGGAGGAGGGATGTTGTCTCCATTTCCTTTCTGCCATTCTCAGTTTTCGCCTGTCCTCGTTCAAAGCCTCATTAAACCAAGGATTTTTTGGCTTTTCCGAGACACTTTTCAGTTTTTGCGGTAGGGTGTCATTGACTATATTACCGATTGAGGTTATGTAATGATCAGTCAGCTCATTTACATTCTGTTGCTCCCTCTCCCTCATCATCTCTCCCCCATCTGTCTCCCCCATCTCCACCGTCTCCCCATCAGTCTCTCCCTCATATTGCTCTCCCACATCCCCCATCTCCCTCATCCCTTGTCTCTCCTCATCTGGCTCCACCATCTCCACCCTGTCCCCATCTCCCTCTCTATCCTCTTTCCACCTGTCTCTAACCTCATCTCCCTCATCCCAAGTCCTTCTCCGATCTGTCTCCCCAATCTGGTCATCGGTCTCCCCCATCTGTCTCCCCATCCGTCTCCCCCATCTCTCTCCCCATCTCCCCATATTATCTCCCCATAATATCTTCATTATACCTCCATTATATCTCTTTTTATCCACATTTTCTCTCTGCTTAATCTCCATGTTATCCCTGTATTATCCCCATTTATCTCCCCTTTAGATCCATTTTATCCCCACTTTATCTCCACTTTATCTCCACTTTATCCCCATTAAACCCCACTTTATCTCCACGTCAGCCCCATTTTATCTCCTTTTTATCCCCATTTTAGCTCCACTTTAGCTCCATTGTATCCCCTTTTCCCCTCCATTTTATCTCCATTTTATCTCAATTTTATCCCCATTTTATCTCCACTTTATCCCCACTATAGCCCCATTTTATCCCCACTTTATCCCAATTTTAGCTCCGCTTTAGCCCCATTTGATCTCCATTTCATCCCCATTTTATCTCCATTTTATCCCCAATTGATCTCCAGTTTATCTCCATTATCTCTCTACTTTATTTACATTAAATCTCTGTCCCTTACCATCCAATCTCCATCTCTGCATCCCATCTCCATCTCCCCATCCTATCTCCAACTCCCTATCTCCATCTCCATCCCATCTCCATCTCCCCATCTCTTCTCCATCTCCACATCTCCATCTCCATCCCATCTCCATAAAATGAGCATGATCATAGTCATTTTCCTGCTTCTAGGGAGCCAAAACTCAAGATTTGGCACATGGGTAAAAGTGACTCAAAATTACCCAAATGCTCACTTTGAGGGCATAAAAGATGTTTATTCACTGCAGGAAGTGATATAAACACCATAGAGGTCATTCATATTCATGCGAGAACGTCTGATTTTTCATGCAAAAGGATCGATGACCCGTGACCTGAGGAAATTTCTCTGAGAGGAACAAAATGGTCCGTTTTGAAACTTTCCATCTTTCAACTAACTTTGACTTTCAGATGTGGATCATCGCTTTTGGAGATAAAATTACCATATTTATAGTAATTTTCATGCTTCTAGGGAGCCAAAACTCAAGATCTGGCGCAAGGGTAAAAGTGACTTAAAATGACCCAAATCCGCACTTTGAGTGCTTAAAACATGTTTATTCACTGAGGGAAGTGATATAAACACCATTTAGATGTAATTCATGTTCATGCGAGAAGGTCCGATTTTTCATGCAAAACGATCGATGACCTGCGACCTGAGGAAATTGCTCTGAGATGACCAAAATGGTCCGTTTTGAAAATGTCCATCTTTCAACTAATTTTGACTTTCAGATGTGGATGATCACTTTTGGAGCTAAAATGAGCATGTTTAAAGTCATTTTCAAGCTTCTAGGGAGCCAAAACTCAAGATTTGGTTCAAGGGTAAAAGTGACTCAAAATGACTCAAATGCTCACTTTGAAGGCTTAAAATGTGTTTATTCACTGCGGGAAGTGATATAATCACCATTTAGAGGTAATTCTTGTTCATGCAAGAAGGTCAGAATTTTCATCGAAAATAATCGATGACCCGCGACCCGAGGAAATTGCTCTGAGAGGACCAAAATGGTCAGTTTCGAAAATGTCAATCTTTCAACTAATTTTAACTTTCAGATGTGGATCATCACTTTTGGAGCTAAAATTACCATATTTATAGTAATTTTCATGCTTCTAGGGAGCCAAAACTCAAGGTTTGGCTCATGGGTAAAAGTGACTTAAAATGACCCAACTGTGCACTTTGAGGGCTTAAAACATGTTTATTCACCGTGGGAAGTGATTTAAACACCATTTAGTGGTAATTCATGTTCATGCAAGAAGGTCCGATTTTTCATGCAAAACGACCAATGACCTTGGACCTGAGGAAATTGCTCTGAGATGACCAAAATGGTCTGTTGTGATAATTTCCATTTTAAACTAATTTAGACTTTCAGATGTGGATCATCACTTTTGGAGCTAAAATGAGCATGTTTATAGTAATTTTCAAGCTTCTAGGGAGCCAAAACTCAAGATTTGGCGCAAGGGTAAAAGTGACTTAAAATGACACAACTGCGCACTTTGAGGGCTTAAAACATGTTTATTCACTGAGGGAAGTGATATAATCAACATTTAAAGGTAATTCATGTACATGCAAAAAGGTCAGAATTTTCATGCAAACCATCGATGACCAGCGACCTGAGGAAATTGCTCTGAGATGACCAAAATCGTCAGTTTTGACAATTTCCATCTTTCAACTAATTTTGACTTTCAGGTGTGGATCTTCCCTTTTGGAACTAAAATGACCATATTTATAGTCATTTTCATGCTTCTAGGGAGCCAAAACTCAAGATTTGGCGCATGGGTAAAAGTGACGTAAAATGACCCACATGCTCACTTTGTGGGCTTAAAACGTATTTATTCACTGCAGGAAGTGATATCAACACCATTAAGAGGTAATTCATGTTTCCAACTCCCCATCTGTCTCCCCCATCTCCACCCTCTCACCATCACCCTCTCCCCATTTGAGGAAAATTGAATTTTGCCTTGTCATGTGTGCCTACGTGTTCCCCATCCTATATTATATGTGCATGATCGATATGCATATATCCCCCTATGACCGAATAAAGACGCAATTATAGTTGTGTCCAACGTTAGTACGCCAGTTATCCAGTTCTCGTGAAAGCAACAAGTATTAGGCCTATGTTGCCAACGTTTTACATTATGCACGTTAATTCATCGAATTGTCCCCGTTTCTAGGCCTCATGAGGGCCCGGACGCCAGATTCAAGCTCCAGTCTCCTGAACCTGTTCCGAGGAGCAATGCAGCCCCCTCCTGCATCCCTGACCCTTCACTTACTTCCTGCGCGCAGCGCGGTGCCCGGCCTGGCTCTGCCTGCCTGTCTGCCAAGAATATGTTATGCCTCTAGTTATCAGTTCAGCTCCTCGTCTTCACATTCCTAAGCTAATGAACCGCATAAACATCTTCAGCTATAGTCTAGTCTTCCTGTCTCCATGCAAGTGAATTACTGTATTAATGTCCATAGAAGATTCCTAGCACACGCAATACATGAAGAATATATGCATGCACCAGCCTTAGTGTCAAGTAGCCTTTCCCCTGATGACTTTTAGATTCTATCAACATGTACTCCAAACACAAGATACCAGATATGCTATAGGTACATGTCGTCCTGACATTCCAGACTTTCGTCTCCTCTTCTAGTGCAGAAGTCAGAGCCCCCAGCTTTCCCTAGTTACACGTCATGGCCCGTTTGCGCGCACCACTAGGTTAAAGGTTCCAGCTGCCCAGGTAGCCCCCTCCATGTATCCACCCATTTCATGACACTTCTGTGACGTCTACATCACATGTCTTCATGCACGCCCTGTGCACGCCTTCTTTTCACGCCCATGTGTTCTTATCTTACGCTTGTCACTTGTTACGCCTACTGTATGTAATGTAATTGTGATGTTTTACTATATATACCTTGTACTGTTAATAAGACGTTGCAGCTGCCTTCTATGCCATTCTATTTCAGGCTGTCCCGATCCTGTCCCTTCCCTTATGCCTGATTAAAGCCTGTTAACCTCAGATTCCTCGGATCCTGCCTCTTATTTATTGAGCTATCTGTTTTCATTAATGTATTCAAAAATAGTACCGGTAATTAATTATTTATTTACCACATAATGGCGCCCGAATAGGGACGAGCCCCTTCCCCACGCGCCAGCGATGTAACGCAGGCCCCCTGACCCTTCTACAGCCGTGACGGAACTCTACCGTGCACGTGCAGATATTTCTGCTTCAAGTCTCCCTCAGGCCCACGGAGGAGACGGAGACTGCGGTCCGGCATCCAGACGAGGCGGTGTGGAATGCGGTTCGTCCCGACCAGAGCCCAAGCCGAGAGAACAAGGTCCGAGGTATCCGGAGGCCCACCTGTAACCGAAGCCCGAAGTTCGAAGCGCGTAGCAGTAACCAGACGTCGTAGCAGTCCAGTCCAGTCCGAGGCCTTCAGTTTCTGCTTCCCGGTGAGTACCGTTGCGGGGGAAGTATCTAGACAGGTTCATTAATTTGTTCCTGGTCCGATGGGTTTGGGTACACAGATCCAGTCCGAAGTATTCACCTAGGTGGATACGGTATGACGTGTCTCTTTATGAGACCGGTATGTTCTGTACTGTTTTAGCAGTGCATCTAGTAATTCTAGTAAGTCCGTTCTCGAGAAATTCAAGTGTTATGTTTTCAGTGTATCAGGTAGTATTCTGTTCGAACTGTTATTAATGTATTTCTATGTCGTGGTATGAGTGATTTGTTTGCCATTTCATTACTGTGTTTATTGTGTATTGTGTTTAGTCCAAGTACCAATTCAAAATGCCTCTGTTCTCGAAATTACGTCAGATCAAGACTAGAAAAGGGTTCCTCGAAGAAGCAGTTCCTGTCCCTCCTAGAGACAGTCCTGGTCATTTTATGTATCACAAGCATGGCTTAGATGCCATATTATATCTAGATTTATGGGTGGACTACACCAAACATCTTGAAGAGAAATATAGATGGCCTGTATCAGGTACATGGGATGTCGAGTGCATCATGCGAAGAGAAGAAGCATTATGGAAAAAGAAAGCCAGACAGTCTCAGAAAGACGCCATCGAGTTATGGCGCAAAGAATCTCACAGGAGATCCGAGAAAGAATTCAGAAAAGCAGAATTAAGTAGGGAATCCTCAGAAAAAGCCCAAGAAAGGGAACTTCTAGAAGAAGGTGAACGAGTTAGAGCAGAACAGTCCGACAGACAGAGAAATGCCCTTATTAAAGGCATGTATCCTCTTCTTGCCGAGGGCTTGCCGAAGGCAACCCCGGAACCACCCTGTAATTTACCGCCACCATTGGTCCCGACTAAGCTACGTCATAAACCGACTGCAGCTGAAATATTTCTCTCGTCCTATTTGGACGATACTGTCCCAGAATATGCAAATTCTATTCCGCCTGCTCAACCTCAGCATCCTGTTAATAATGTAATTCCTGTTCCTCCAGTCGTTGGTCCCGGGAACCCTGTCCATGTGCCAGTACCCCCGGACCAGTCCACGTCACGAGTTTTGCCAGTCACTTTACCAGCACATTCAGCATTAATAGACGATTCTAGTTCAGGAGGAGCGGCGGGAGGTGCTCCTACCACCCCGCCTCAAGTAAAACGAATGACGCTGAGAGAAGCAGCGTTACAGTGTACACCAAAACTGACTACATACGCAGATCTCAAGCGATACCTTATTGACTGTATATATGATTCAGTTCCAGGCGAAGATCACATGATCTTGTATTCAGTACGTTTAAGACGAGTTGCCAACTTTTTGGCCACCCTGCCCGATATGAAGGAACATCTAGACAGAATATATCATTTTATCCGTACAGGGGAGCATCCAGAAAGTATTAACGAAGCTATGGCACACAGAAAGGTCGAGATTCAAAGTATGATTCTGCAATTTATGATTAACTGTTTAATAAGAGAACAAGATTATCCTGATAAAGACAAAGACGAGATGAAAGCCCTGACTAGGTGGAGTGACAATATAGCCGAGGGAAAACACAAGACGCAAGGTAGTACAGAAAGTATGTACAGGAAAATTCGTAAAGAAATTTTACGTATACACGAGAAAGAGAAAGCAATGAGAGCAACCGAGAAAGAGAATGACTCTTCCAGTGAAGAGGTAGACGGCGAGAATCCCGACAGAATAGCATATGTAGGTAGAACTAGACTTTCCGATAGACATTCACGCCTAGATTACAAGAAAGTTTCCCCTCTTCCCGTGCCAGAACAGTGTTCTCTGGAACAAGTATTCCAGGCTACAGACAAAATTCTGAAATTACGAATAGGTTATAGTGAGCCTAGTACTATGCATGAACAAGAACTAGCCCGATCAGCAGTCCGATGGACTAGTGATTCTACCACGTTTCCAGACGAAATAGTGGCCCAAACGTTTCTGAAGCTGCCCCCAGCCGAGCAGCAACTGGTGGGTATGTATATGATCCAGCACCTCATCACACTGTATGAGGATCAGCATTCTGATCCAGGTCCTTTGTATGATGTCCTGAACGAGTTACTCCTAAACAGATGGAAAGGTCTAGGTACCGATTTAATTAGTGTCATTTTAGAACAGCGCCACAAATACAGAACGTTCCTGAATCCGCACTTTGTTCCTGTTCCACCCCCAGTAAGAAAATCATTCTATATAGACAGACAGAATCCGTTACGAGAGGTACATCCAGTTAAGGAAGCGGGAGGTGATCTAGAACGAGTATTTGTTTACACCCCTATCACGAAAATAGAACTTCTCGAAATGAAAAAGTTAATACCCTGTCACGATAAAGATCCAGCAGGGTTCCACCGAGAGTTAAAAGACATGCTCCGTATGGGAGAATACACGTATCCTGATATCATTAAAATGTTAAAGGTCCTGTTGCCTGCGGGCATATATGAAAAACTTAAAGAAAAAGAATGGGAGGTGGGAGAGAAAAAGATAGATTGGACCGCATTAGAGACTGAAGATAACACACGAGTCCCAGGTACCGGTCTTGGGGAAAAAGCTAAAGCATTGCCCGAATTGTTAATACAAGTCTTGCCAAGATTATTAGCCACGAAAAAGGAAGACTGGGATGCTATCTCAGCCTGTAAACAGAAACCAGATGAAGACACTAGTGATTTTTATTCTAGATTTGAGAAATGTTTCATTATAAATAGCGGTCTGAAAACAAGTAGTGAGTCATATCCACATCTTTTTGTTACCAAACTAGTCGAGAATTCAAGTCCACAAGTTAAAAATAGAGTACTGAAAGTCGAGAGTACTTGGCAAGCTAATACTCCATCACAAATGCTTCAGATGCTCCAGTACCACCAGAACAGAATCAGGGAAGAGCAAGAACACGAAAGGAGACGTATGAAAGACACGAAAATGAAAGTATTAGTTGCACAGTCTGTTCCACAAGACAGTCAGAAGAGGGGTATGAATCAAACCAGTCATCCCGCAGCTCCCGTTAAAGGGACCTGCAATTATTGTAAACAGCCAGGTCATTATATAAATGAATGTGCAGTTCTGAAACATAACATAGCTACAGGTAAGACGAAAGAGAGACCACGCCCTCCTAGACAAGAACAAGTTCCGCAGAATACGCAAGCACCGCAGAATGCACAACAGACAGTAACAGTTCCGCATCCTATAGCTGCCACACAGCACGTTACACAACAGATGTATCAGTATGCGCAGTCAGAGTATCCAGAATATCAGCAGTATTCATGAAACAGCCTAGAGAGGGAGGTTGGCTTGCCTCTCATCGAGATTCCTGTAGATCAAGAGGGTCCCTATGTACACAGTCAAGTATTAGGGAAAGACAGAAAGTTTCTGATTGATACAGGGGCAAGTAGGACTACCATCAGTCATAACGAGGTTCCAGGGGCTCCACTCTCAGGCTCAAGAAATGTTTCCCTTGGATTTTCAGGAAAGCCTATTGTTAATGAAATATCGAAACCAGTTTCCCTAGAAGTTGGTCCATTGTCCCGAACTACAGACTTGTTACTCACGAAATCTTGTCCAGAAAATTTATTAGGTATTAAAACCCTGAAAGAATTAGGAACAGTTATCTGCTGCTCTCCAGAAGGAGTACGACTGTTTTTACGTGACTTTAAAGGTCATTATGTATTACGTGATTTTGATCCAAGATTATTGAATGTACCTCAGCATTTATGGGCGCAAGGTCCAACTGATGTAGGTTGTATGCACATTACACCCTATCGTGTCACTCTGAAACAAGGTGTCGTATTACCACGGATCCGACAGTACAAATTGCCACCTGAGGCTGTAGCAGCCTTATCCAAAATCATTGACGAGCTCATTGCTCAAGGAGTAGTTGTAGAAACTGACTCCAATGTATGTAATTCTCCTATCATTCCGATTCTTAAACGTACTGACCCAAATGCACCTCCAGTTTATCGATTGGTGATTGACCTTCGAGAACTCAATAAATGTATCATACCTCAGTACCCAGTGGTGCCCGATATTTCTTCCCTATTGACAGCCATTGATTCCGATGCTACGTTCTTTACTGTTATTGATCTCAAGAACGCATTCTTTAGTGTTCCCATTCATCCAGACAGCCAGTTTCTTTTCGGTTTCTGTTTAAATGGAAGAAGCTATAAATTCACACGAGCTCCTCAAGGTTTCACAGAAAGTCCTAGTATTTATAGTCAAGCACTTAAGAGACAACTAGACAATATTCACATGCCAACTGACACTGCCCTGATCCAGTATGTCGATGATCTATTGATCACAGCCCGTTCTGAACGTGACTGCGAACGTGCGTCACTTACAGTCCTGTATTTCCTGGCCGAGATGGGGCACAAGGTGTCCCCTTCGAAACTGCAATTCTGTGTCCAGCAAGTGGTATACCTTGGACACTTACTGTCCAAGAGGGGTAGGCAGTTGACACCAGACCGTATCCAGTTAATAGCACATCTTCCACAGCCCAAGACTCAGAAGGAGGTACGAGCTTTTATCGGCCTCACTTCTTACTGCAGACAATGGATTCCTCAGTACGCATATCTAGCCAAGCCACTGATACAGTTAACGACACAGGAGGCAGCCGTATTGACTGTCCTCCCTTGGACCCAAGACCATACACTTGTTTTCAATGAGTTAAAGAAAGCCTTATGCCAAGCACCTGTTCTAGCAACACCGAACTACAGTAAGCCTTTTACACTTTTTGTCACTGAACGTGATGGTACAGCATTATCTGTTCTCACAAAAGATCAAGCAGGACAATACAAGCCTTGTGCTTATTTTTCTAGCACATTAGATCCAGTGGCCCAGGCTTTGCCTGCATGCCTCAAGTCAGTTGCAGCCACAGCTCTAGCTATCAGACAAAGTGATTCCATAGTGTTAGGACACTCCCTGACAGTACAAGTTCCACACTCCGTGGAAGTTCTTTTAAACCGAACACAGACTCAGCACTTGACAATTGCACGTTTAACAGGTTATGAACTGACACTGTTTCAGCCACACATAGAAATCAGACGCTGCAACATTTTAAATCCCGCTACACTGTTACCTTCAGTTACTTCAAATCCTGCCACACATGACTGTGTGGAAGTTGTTAACACCATGACGAAGCCCAGACAAGACTTGACAGACATTGCATTACCTGACCCCGACCTGACACTTTATGTGGATGGTTCATGCATGAGAACAAGTACAGGAGAACTAGTAGCCGCGTATGCAGTGACTACTGAAACTGAAGTTATAGAAACACATCGTATTGACACCCTGTCTGCTCAAGCAGCAGAGCTCATCGCTCTGACCCAAGCCTGCATACGAGCCAAGAACCTGAAAGTAAACATATATACAGATTCACGTTATGCATTCGGAGTCGTACACGACTTCGGAGTACTCTGGCAAGAAAGAGGTTTCATGACTTCTCATGGAACCAAGATTCAGCATGGCCCCCTCATTCAAGCTCTGTTAGATGCAATACATTTACCGACAGCTATCGCTATCATGAAGTGCAAGGCACATACTAAAGTTACTGACATCATTTCCCAGGGTAACGATCTAGCAGATCGAACAGCCAAGCTTACAGCTCAGACTCCAGACATTCCAGTTAACGCGACACAGACAAACATTCCAGTCCCGACAACTTGTATGACAGTTAAGGACCCTACACAAGATGTACTAGATATCCAGTCACATGCTACCCCCGATGAAATCAAGAAATGGTCCGAACAAGGAGGGGTCCAGACAGATCAAGGATGGTTGACGAAGGGAAAAGCCACATGGTTTCTCCCCGACTCTATGGTTCAAGTCATTATTAACACCGCACATAGTCCTGCACAT
The DNA here is from genome assembly GCF_964261635.1 of Lissotriton helveticus. Taxonomy (NCBI): domain Eukaryota; kingdom Metazoa; phylum Chordata; class Amphibia; order Caudata; family Salamandridae; genus Lissotriton; species Lissotriton helveticus. Next base: position 422,175,453 of record NC_136072.1, read on the forward strand.
TTAGGAGAAAAAGCCATGTTAGACAGTATTCAGAACCTCTGGTTCAACAAGCATTTATGAGCAGCAGCCAAGCAGAAAGTGCGTACCTGCATGATCTGTTGTCAGTTCAATCCATGTAAAGGTGTCCCGGTGGAACAAGGCGGATTCCATCCTCCTGACCACCCTTTTGAAGTCCTCCAGATGGATTATATTCAGATGGAGCGATGTCGAGGTTTCAAGTATGTCCTCGTAGTTGTATGTGCTTTGTCCAGATGGACAGAAGCATATCCAGTCCCAGATTACACTGCCGCGACCACTGCCAGGCAGTTGGTTCGTGAGTATTTTCCCCGCTATGGATTACCGAGGGTCGTGTATTCAGACAACGGCCAGCCATTCTCATCCGAACTCATGAAACAAGTATCCCTTCTGTTAGGGTACCAGTGGAAGTTCCACTGTGTACGACATCCCGAAGCAGCAGGTCTCGTCGAGAGACATAATCAGACTTTAAAGATCCGCATTGCCAAAGTATGCGCAGAGAAAGGCGTAGATTGGTTGGTAGCACTGCCAGTCGCCCTTTTCTATATGAGAATGGTCGCTCACTCCCATTCAGGTCTGTCACCTTTTGAGGTAGTTTTCGGTCGTCCCCCAAACATGTGGGGTACTCCTAGGCCCCGTAAGATAACTGATGTTGACAGTAATATGCTGACAGATTACCTGGCCTCCTTGATGTCTGCACTACTCTCTTGTCGTTCACAGGTTGCCGCTGCTTTTCCAGACAACACCGACGTGAAACCGCACGAGGTCATACCAGGCGACCCAGTCCTCGTGAGGAACTTCGATCGTTCAAGTCCGCTGGAGCCCCGTTGGAAGGAGCCCAGACTTGTCCTGCTCACAACAAGGACGGCCATCAAAGTCGAAGGACGGAAGGGGTGGTTGCACTCCAGTCATGTAAAGCGATTCCATGGACTTCGGCCAAAAACATTTTTCAAAGACTGCCCCGTTCTCAAGGACTGCCCAGATACTGAATCTAAACTTCCCCTGTTAGAGAAAACTCCACAGCAGGAGTATAAAGAAAAACTAAGGTCTAGTAAGTCAGCCAGTTTAATTGTCTAAGTCCCTCTCGGGTGAAGCGGTTAGACAGGTTCCTGACATGTATGAGATAGACCGACATAGTGAGAGAGTTAGTCGAAACTCTAAGAGAATACGTTATCACAAAGCTCTTCGAAGTAGATGCATTGTTACTCTTTTCATTTCAGTATTTCTGAGTTTTATGATTTCAGGCATAAGTTATGTTTTATATATATATTTTCCTCCTACTGTTTCACACATGCATATGTTTTCTAATGTTTCAGCAGAGCACACCTTTAGTGAACTGCCTCCTCACGAATTATCCTATCGTCTTGCAATGCGCAATAATTCTTTTATCCGTATGTTACACTATTCACACCAGACCAGCAATGCCACTAATTGTTGGGTGTGTGGTCGACTCCCCCCTTACCAGGCACCGAAGGGAGTTCTGCCACTCTTTCCCTATCCGTTTTCACACAATGGTTCGTGTGGAGCATGGTCCACGTTAACGTCATCCTCAAACGATCTGTCTCTGAACAGAACATGTTTCCCAGACAAGGAGGGTCTTTCCCATAGAACAGGGTTATATCTAGAAAATGAAGTATATGATCTAGGTAATTCTTCCTCGAATTTCATGGTTTTGAATGTTCAGTCCGAGACTACTCCAGATTTGCCTGCTATTACAGTTCTACCAGTGAAAGGCGAATTATGTGTCAGAAAGAATGGTTCTGGACATCTAGGACACAGTGATTGTACTACTGTGGTCGAGTATAGTGACAGTGGGAAATCTACTTTCAAAGCCTCACGTCATTCGTATTTTGTGTGTGGTCAGACCGCATATGTACGTATGCCCCTTGATTGGGATGGAACATGTTATATTGCCTTCCTACTGCCACCAGTTTTCCTAGCCCCATCCGATTATCACCGAAACACACATCTAGTACACGTTAGACATAGAAGGGAGATCGAGTCCCCAATTGTCGATCAAACTGAAACTACCTTAGAACAGTACCAAGACTTCAATAAAGGTTTCTTTTTTTTCATAGGACCTGTCCAGAATAGTAAGCTAATACGTAGGTTAAACAGAACCCTTGAAGCAGTAGTGAATGAGACTACTTCCGCTCTAGGTAACTTAACCGAGGAGCAATCTGCTATGAGATTTGTCGTGCTCCAAAATCGTCTCGTCCTTGACGTCATACTGGCCGATAGGGGCGGAGCTTGTAGAGTCATCGGATCTAGTTGCTGCATTTTCATTCCTAATAACGCGCCGTCTGTTTATTCAGCTATAACCAGACTTCATAAAATTGCCCATCAGTTACACCAGAATCCAGGCACCTGGACATGGTCCGGTTGGCTCTGGAGTATAATATCTGCCTGGGGATGGAAAGTATTGTCATTCCTGGGTATAGCAGTAATGATCGTATTCAGTTGCTGTCTCTGTTTACAATGTGGCCCTGCGATTTGCGGCTTGTGTGCTACATCCTGTATTCCTAGTCCAAAGTCCCGTTCCAAGAAAATTTGAGATGAGCAAATGATGCTATATGAAATGATAGATGGTATCATGAATATTGATGTTTCCTGATGGAAACGTAGGGCACAAGGAGGGAATGAGGAAAATTGAATTTTGCCTTGTCATGTGTGCCTACGTGTTCCCCATCCTATATTATATGTGCATGATCGATATGCATATATCCCCCTATGACCGAATAAAGACGCAATTATAGTTGTGTCCAACGTTAGTACGCCAGTTATCCAGTTCTCGTGAAAGCAACAAGTATTAGGCCTATGTTGCCAACGTTTTACATTATGCACGTTAATTCATCGAATTGTCCCCGTTTCTAGGCCTCAGGAGGGCCCGGACGCCAGATTCAAGCTCCAGTCTCCTGAACCTGTTCCGAGGAGCAATGCAGCCCCCTCCTGCATCCCTGACCCTTCACTTACTTCCTGCCGTGCAGCGCGGTGCCCGGCCTGGCTCTGCCTGCCTGTCTGCCAAGAATATATTATGCCTCTAGTTATCAGTTCAGCTCCTCGTCTTCACATTCCTAAGCTAATGAACCGCATAAACATCTTCAGCTATAGTCTAGTCTTCCTGTCTCCATGCAAGTGAATTACTGTATTAATGTCCATAGAAGATTCCTAGCACACGCAATACATGAAGAATATATGCATGCACCAGCCTTAGTGTCAAGTAGCCTTTCCCCTGATGACTTTTAGATTCTATCAACATGTACTCCAAACACAAGATACCAGATATGCTATAGGTACATGTCGTCCTGACATTCCAGACTTTCGTCTCCTCTTCTAGTGCAGAAGTCAGAGCCCCCAGCTTTCCCTAGTTACACGTCATGGCCCGTTTGCGCGCACCACTAGGTTAAAGGTTCCAGCTGCCCAGGTAGCCCCCTCCATGTATCCACCCATTTCATGACACTTCTGTGACGTCTACATCACATGTCTTCATGCACGCCCTGTGCACGCCTTCTTTTCACGCCCATGTGTTCTTATCTTACGCTTGTCACTTGTTACGCCTACTGTATGTAATGTAATTGTGATGTTTTACTATATATACCTTGTACTGTTAATAAGACGTTGCAGCTGCCTTCTATGCCATTCTATTTCAGGCTGTCCCGATCCTGTCCCTTCCCTTATGCCTGATTAAAGCCTGTTAACCTCAGATTCCTCGGATCCTGCCTCTTATTTATTGAGCTATCTGTTTTCATTAATGTATTCAAAAATAGTACCGGTAATTAATTATTTATTTACCACACATTGGTCTCTCCCTCATCTCCCTCTCCCTCATCATCTCTCCCCATCTGTCTCCCCCATCTCCACCGTCTCCCCATCAGTCTCTCCCTCATATTGCTCTCCCACATCCCCCATCTCCCTCATCCCTTGTCTCTCCTCATCTGGCTCCACCATCTCCACCCTGTCCCCATCTCCCTCTCTATCCTCTCTCCACCTGTCTCTAACCTCATCTCCCTCATCCCAAGTCCTTCTCCGATCTGTCTCCCCAATCTGGTCATCGGTCTCCCCTATCTGTCTCCCCATCCGTCTCCCCCATCTCTCTCCCCATCTCCCCATATTATCTCCCCATAATATCTTCATTATACCTCCATTATATCTCTTTTTTATCCACATTTTATCTCTGCTTAATCTCCATGTTATCCCTGTATTATCCCTATTTATCTCCCCTTTAGATCCATTTTATCCCCACTTTATCTCCACTTTATCTCCTCTTTATCCCCATTAAACCCCACTTTATCCCCATTTTATCTCCACATCAGCCCCATTTTATCTCCATTTTATCCCCATTTTAGCTCCACTTTATCCCCATTTTAGCTCCATTGTATCCCCATTTCCCCTCCATTTTATCTACATTTTATCCCCATTTTATCTCAATTTTATCCCCATTTTATCTCCACTTTATCCCCACTGTATCCCCATTTTATCCCAACTTTATCCCAATTTTAGCTCCACTTTAGCCCCATTTGATCTCCATTTTATCCCCATTTTATCTCCATTTTATCCCCAATTGATCTCCAGTTTATCTCCATTATCTCTCTACTTTATTTACATTAAATCTCTGTCCCTTACCATCCAATCTCCATCTCTGCATCCCATCTCCATCTCCCCATCCTATCTCCAACTCCCCATCTCCATCTCCATCCCATCTCCATCTCCCCATCTCTTCTCCATCTCCACATCTCCATCTCCAACCCATCTCCATAAAATGAGCATGATCATAGTCATTTTCCTGCTTCTAGGGAGCCAAAACTCAAGATTTGGGACATGGGTAAAAGTGACTCAAAATTACCCAAATGCTCACTTTGAGGGCTTAAAAGATGTTTATTCACTGCAGGAAGTGATATAAACACCATAGAGGTAATTCATGTTCATGCGAGAACGTCCGATTTTTCATGCAAAAGGATCGATGACCCGTGACCTGAGGAAATTGCTCTGAGAGGAACAAAATGGTCCGTTTTGAAAATTTCCATCTTTCAACTAACTTTGACTTTAAGATGTGGATCATCGCTTTTGGAGATAAAATTACCATATTTATAGTAATTTTCATGCTTCTAGGGAGACAAAACTCAAGATCTGGCGCAAGGGTAAAAGTGACTTAAAATGACCCAAATCCGCACTTTGAGTGCTTAAAACATGTTTATTCACCGAGGGAAGTGATATAAACACCATTTAGATGTAATTCATGTTCATGCGAGAAGGTCCGATTTTTCATGCAAAACGATCAATGACCCGCGACCTGAGGAAATTGCTCTGAGATGACCAAAATGGTCCGTTTTGATAATGTCCATCTTTCAACTAATTTTGACTTTCAGATGTGGATGATCACTTTTGGAGCTAAAATGATCATGTTTAAAGTCATTTTCAAGCTTCTAAGGGAGCCAAAACTCAAGATTTGGTTCAAGGGTAAAAGTGACTTCAAATGACTCAAATGCTCACTTTGAAGGCTTAAAATGTGTTTATTCACTGCGGGAAGTGATATAATCACCATTTAGAGGTAATTCTTGTTCATGCAAGAAGGTCCGAATTTTCATGCAAAATAATCGATGACCCCGCAACCTGAGGAAATTGCTCTGAGAGGACCAAAATGGTCAGTTTCGAAAATGTCAATCTTTCAACTAATTTTAACTTTCAGATGTGGATCATCACTTTTGGAGCTAAAATGACCCTATTTATATTCATTTTCATGCTTCTAGGGAGCCAAAACTCAAGGTTTGGCTCATGGGTAAAAGTGGCTTAAAATGACCCAACTGCGCACTTTGAGGGCTTAAAACATGTTTATTCACTGTGGGAAGTGATTTAAACACCATTTAGAGGTAATTCATGTTCATGCAAGAAGGTCGATTTTTCATGCAAAACGACCGACGACCGACGACCTTGGACCTGAGGAAATTGCTCTGAGATGACCAAAATGGTCTGTTTTGATAATTTCCATTTTAAACTAATTTTGACTTTCAGATGTGGATCTTCACTTTTGGAGCAAAAATGAGCAGGTTTATAGTAATTTTCAAGCTTCTAGTGAGCCATAACTCAAGATTTGACGCAAGGGTAAAAGTGAGTTAAAATGACCCAACTGCGCACTTTGAGTGCTTAAAACATGTTTATTCACTGATGGAAGTGATATAAACACCATTTAGATGTAATTCATGTTCATGCGAGAAGGTCCGATTTTTCATGCAAAACGATCGATGACCTGCGACCTGAGGAAATTGCTCTGAGATGACCAAAATGGTCCGTTTTGAAAATGTCCATCTTTCAACTAATTTTGACTTTCAGATGTGGATGATCACTTTTGGAGCTAAAATGAGCATGTTTAAAGTAATTTTCAAGCTTCTAGGGAGCCAAAACTCAAGATTTGGTTCAAGGGTAAAAGTGACTTAAAATGACTCAAATGTTCACTTTAAAGGCTTAAAATGTGTTTATTAACTGCGGGAAGTGATATAATCACCATTTAGAGGTAATTCTTGTTCATGCAAGAAGGTCCGATTTTTCATGCAAAATAATCGATGACCCGCGACCTGAGGAAATTGCTCTGAGAGGACCAAAATGGTCAGTTTCGAAAATGTCAATCTTTCAACTAATTTTAACTTTCAGATGTGGATCATCACTTTTAGAGCTAAAATGACCATATTTATAGTCATTTTCATGCTTCTAGGGAGCCAAAACTCAAGGTTTGGCTCATGGGTAAAAGTGGCTTAAAATGACCCAACTGTGCACTTTGAGGGCTTAAAACATGTTTATTCACTGTGGGAAGTGATTTAAACACCATTTAGTGGTAATTCATGTTCATGCAAGAAGGTCCGATTTTTCATGCAAAACGACCAATGACCTTGGACCTGAGGAAATTGCTCTGAGATGACCAAAATGGTCTGTTTTGATAATTTCCATTTTAAACTAATTTTGACTTTCAGATGTGGATCATCACTTTTGGAGCTAAAATCAGCACGTTTATAGTAATTTTCAAGCTTCTAGGGAGCCAAAACTCAAGATTTGGCGCAAGGGTAAAAGTGACTTAAAATGACACAACTGCGCACTTTGAGGGCTTAAAACATGTTTATTCACTGCGGGAAGTGATATAATCAACAGTTAAAGGTAATTCATGTACATGCAAAAAGGTCATAATTTTCATGCAAACCATCGATGACCAGCGACCTGAGGAAATTGCTCTGAGATGACCAAAATGGTCAGTTTTGACAATTTCCATCTTTCAACTAATTTTGACTTTCAGATGTGGATCTTCCCTTTTGGAACTAAAATGACCATATTTATAGTCATTTTCATGCTTCTAGGGAGCCAAAACTCAAGATTTGGCGCATGGGTAAAAGTGACGTAAAATGACCCACATGCTCACTTTGTGGGCTTAAAACGTGTTTATTCACTGCAGGAAGTGATTTCAACACCATTAAGAGGTAAATCATGTTTCCAACTCCCCATCTGTCTCCCCCATCTCCACCCTCTCACCATCACCCTCTCCCCATTGGTCTCTCCCTCATCTCCCTCTCCCTCATCATCTCTCCCCCATCTGTCTACCCCATCTCCTCCGTCTCCCCATCAGTCTCTCCCTCATATTGCTCTCCCTCATCCCCCATCTCCCTCATCCCTTGTCTCTCCTCATCTGGCTCCACCATCTCCACCCTGTCCCCATCTCCCTCTCTATCCTCTCTCCACCTGTCTCTAACCTCATCTCCCTCATCCCAAGTCCTTCTCCGATCTGTCTCCCCAATCTGGTCATCGGTCTCCCCCATCTGTCTCCCCATCCGTCTCCCCCATCTCTCTCCCCATCTCCCCATATTATCTCCCCATAATATCTTCATTATACCTCCATTATATCTCTTTTTTATCCACATTTTATCTCTGCTTAATCTCCATGTTATCCCTGTATTATCCCCGTTTATCTCCGTTTTAGATCCATTTTATCCCCACTTTATCTCCACTTTATCTCCACTTTATCCCCATTAAACCCCACTTTATCCCCATTTTAGCTCCACTTCAGCCCCATTTTATCTCCATTTTATCCCCATTTTAGCTCCATTTCATCTCCATTTTATCCCCATGTTATCTCCATTGTATCCCCATTTCCCCTCCATTTCATCTCCATTTTATCCCCATCTTATCTCCATTTTATCCCCATTTTAGCTCCACTTTATCCCCACTATAGCCCCATTTTATCCCCACTTTATCCCAATTTTAGCTCCACTTTAGCCCCATTTGATCTCCATTTTATCCCCATTTTATCTCCATTTTATCCCCAATTGATCTCCAGTTTATCTCCATTATCTCTCTACTTTATTTACATTAAATCTCTGTCCCTTACCATCCAATCTCCATCTCTGCATCCCATCTCCATCTCCCCATCCTATCTCCAACTCCCCATCTCCATCTCCATCCCATCTCCATCTCCCCATCTCTTCTCCATCTCCACATCTCCATCTCCATCCCATCTCCATAAAATGAGCATGATCATAGTCATTTTCCTGCTTCTAGGGAGCCAAAACTCAAGATTTGGCACATGGGTAAAAGTGACTCAAAATTACCCAAATGCTCACTTTGAGGACATAAAAGATGTTTATTCACTGCAGGAAGTGATATAAACACCATAGAGGTAATTCATATTCATGCGAGAACGTCCGATTTTTCATGCAAAAGGATCGATGACCCGTGACCTGAGGAAATTGCTCTGAGAGGAACAAAATGGTCCGTTTTGAAACTTTCCATCTTTCAACTAACTTTGACTTTCAGATGTGGATCATAGCTTTTGGAGATAAAATTACCATATTTATAGTAATTTTCATGCTTCTAGGGAGCCAAAACTCAAGATCTGGCGCAAGGGTAAAAGTGACTTTAAATGACCCAAATCCGCACTTTGAGTGCTTAAAACATGTTTATTCCTTGAGGGAAGTGATATAAACACCATTTAGATGTAATTCATGTTCATGCGAGAAGGGCCGATTTTTCATGCAAAACGATCGATGACCAGCGACCTGATGAAATTGCTCTGAGAGGACCAAAATGGTCCGTTTTGAAAATGTCCATCTTTCAACTAATTTTGACTTTCAGATGTGGATGATCACTTTTGGAGCTAAAATGAGCATGTTTAAAGTCATTTTCAAGCTTCTAGGGAGCGAAAACTCAAGATTTGGTTCAAGGGTAAAAGTGACTTAAAATGACTCAAATGCTCACTTTGAAGGCTTAAAATGAGTTTATTCACTGCGGGAAGTGATATAATCACCATTTAGAGGTAATTCTTGTTCATGCAAGAAGGTCCGATTTTTCATGCAAAATAATCGATGACCCGCGACCTGAGGAAATTGCTCTGAGAGGACCAAAATGGTCAGTTTCGAAAATGTCAATCTTTCAACTAATTTTAACTTTCAGATGTGGATCATCACTTTTAGAGCTAAAATGACCATATTTATAGTCATTTTCATGCTTCTAGGGAGCCAAAACTCAAGGTTTGGCTCATGGGTAAAAGTGGCTTAAAATGACCCAACTGTGCACTTTGAGGGCTTAAAACATGTTTATTCACTGTGGGAAGTGATTTAAACACCATTTAGTGGTAATTCATGTTCATGCAAGAAGGTCCGATTTTTCATGCAAAACGACCAATGACCTTGGACCTGAGGAAATTGCTCTGAGATGACCAAAATGGTCTGTTTTGATAATTTCCATTTTAAACTAATTTTGACTTTCAGATGTGGATCATCACTTTTGGAGCTAAAATCAGCACGTTTATAGTAATTTTCAAGCTTCTAGGGAGCCAAAACTCAAGATTTGGCGCAAGGGTAAAAGTGACTTAAAATGACACAACTGCGCACTTTGAGGGCTTAAAACATGTTTATTCACTGCGGGAAGTGATATAATCAACAGTTAAAGGTAATTCATGTACATGCAAAAAGGTCATAATTTTCATGCAAACCATCGATGACCAGCGACCTGAGGAAATTGCTCTGAGATGACCAAAATGGTCAGTTTTGACAATTTCCATCTTTCAACTAATTTTGACTTTCAGATGTGGATCTTCCCTTTTGGAACTAAAATGACCATATTTATAGTCATTTTCATGCTTCTAGGGAGCCAAAACTCAAGATTTGGCGCATGGGTAAAAGTGACGTAAAATGACCCACATGCTCACTTTGTGGGCTTAAAACGTGTTTATTCACTGCAGGAAGTGATTTCAACACCATTAAGAGGTAAATCATGTTTCCAACTCCCCATCTGTCTCCCCCATCTCCACCCTCTCACCATCACCCTCTCCCCATTGGTCTCTCCCTCATCTCCCTCTCCCTCATCATCTCTCCCCCATCTGTCTACCCCATCTCCTCCGTCTCCCCATCAGTCTCTCCCTCATATTGCTCTCCCTCATCCCCCATCTCCCTCATCCCTTGTCTCTCCTCATCTGGCTCCACCATCTCCACCCTGTCCCCATCTCCCTCTCTATCCTCTCTCCACCTGTCTCTAACCTCATCTCCCTCATCCCAAGTCCTTCTCCGATCTGTCTCCCCAATCTGGTCATCGGTCTCCCCCATCTGTCTCCCCATCCGTCTCCCCCATCTCTCTCCCCATCTCCCCATATTATCTCCCCATAATATCTTCATTATACCTCCATTATATCTCTTTTTTATCCACATTTTATCTCTGCTTAATCTCCATGTTATCCCTGTATTATCCCCGTTTATCTCTGTTTTAGATCCATTTTATCCCCACTTTATCTCCACTTTATCTCCACTTTATCCCCATTAAACCCCACTTTATCCCCATTTTAGCTCCACTTCAGCCCCATTTTATCTCCATTTTATCCCCATTTTAGCTCCATTTCATCTCCATTTTATCCCCATGTTATCTCCATTGTATCCCCATTTCCCCTCCATTTCATCTCCATTTTATCCCCATCTTATCTCCATTTTATCCCCATTTTAGCTCCACTTTATCCCCACTATAGCCCCATTTTATCCCCACTTTATCCCAATTTTAGCTCCACTTTAGCCCCATTTGATCTCCATTTTATCCCCATTTTATCTCCATTTTATCCCCAATTGATCTCCAGTTTATCTCCATTATCTCTCTACTTTATTTACATTAAATCTCTGTCCCTTACCATCCAATCTCCATCTCTGCATCCCATCTCCATCTCCCCATCCTATCTCCAACTCCCCATCTCCATCTCCATCCCATCTCCATCTCCCCATCTCTTCTCCATCTCCACATCTCCATCTCCATCCCATCTCCATAAAATGAGCATGATCATAGTCATTTTCCTGCTTCTAGGGAGCCAAAACTCAAGATTTGGCACATGGGTAAAAGTGACTCAAAATTACCCAAATGCTCACTTTGAGGACATAAAAGATGTTTATTCACTGCAGGAAGTGATATAAACACCATAGAGGTAATTCATATTCATGCGAGAACGTCCGATTTTTCATGCAAAAGGATCGATGACCCGTGACCTGAGGAAATTGCTCTGAGAGGAACAAAATGGTCCGTTTTGAAACTTTCCATCTTTCAACTAACTTTGACTTTCAGATGTGGATCATAGCTTTTGGAGATAAAATTACCATATTTATAGTAATTTTCATGCTTCTAGGGAGCCAAAACTCAAGATCTGGCGCAAGGGTAAAAGTGACTTTAAATGACCCAAATCCGCACTTTGAGTGCTTAAAACATGTTTATTCCTTGAGGGAAGTGATATAAACACCATTTAGATGTAATTCATGTTCATGCGAGAAGGGCCGATTTTTCATGCAAAACGATCGATGACCAGCGACCTGATGAAATTGCTCTGAGAGGACCAAAATGGTCCGTTTTGAAAATGTCCATCTTTCAACTAATTTTGACTTTCAGATGTGGATGATCACTTTTGGAGCTAAAATGAGCATGTTTAAAGTCATTTTCAAGCTTCTAGGGAGCGAAAACTCAAGATTTGGTTCAAGGGTAAAAGTGACTTAAAATGACTCAAATGCTCACTTTGAAGGCTTAAAATGAGTTTATTCACTGCGGGAAGTGATATAATCACCATTTAGAGGTAATTCTTGTTCATGCAAGAAGGTCCGAATTTTCATCGAAAAAAATCGATGACCCGCGACCCGAGGAAATTGCTCTGAGAGGACCAAAATGGTCAGTTTCGAAAATGTCAATCTTTCAACTAATTTTAACTTTCAGATGTGGATCATCACTTTTGGAGCTAAAATGACCATATTTATAGTCATTTTCATGCTTCTAGGGAGCCAAAACTCAAGGTTTGGCTCATGGGTAAAAGTGACTTAAAATGACCCAACTGTGCACTTTGAGGGCTTAAAACATGTTTATTCACCGTGGGAAGTGATTTAAACACCATTTAGTGGTAATTCATGTTCATGCAAGAAGGTCCGATTTTTCATGCAAAACGACCAATGACCTTGGACCTGAGGAAATTGCTCTGAGATGACCAAAATGGTCTGTTTTGATAATTTCCATTTTAAACAAATTTTGACTTTCAGATGTGGATCATCACTTTTGGAGCTAAAATGAGCATGTTTATAGTAATTTTCAAGATTCTAGGGAGCCAAAACTCAAGATTTGGCGCAAGGGTAAAAGTGACTTAAAATGACACAACTGCGCACTTTGAGGGCTTAAAACATGTTTATTCACTGAGGGAAGTGATATAATCAACATTTAAAGGTAATTCATGTACATGCAAAAGGTCAGAATTTTCATGCAAACCATCGATGACCAGCGACCTGAGGAAATTGCTCTGAGATGACCAAAATCGTCAGTTTTGACAATTTCCATCTTTCAACTAATTTTGACTTTCAGATGTGGATCTTCCCTTTTGGAACTAAAATGACCATATTAATAGTCATTTTCATGCTTCTAGGGAGCCAAAACTCAAGATTTGGCGCATGGGTAAAAGTGACGTAAAATGAACCACATGCTCACTTTGTGGGCTTAAAACGTATTTATTCACTGCAGGTAGTGATATCAACACCATTAAGAGGTAATTCATGTTTCCAACTCCCCATCTGTCTCCCCGATCTCCACCCTCTCACCATCACCCTCTCCCCATTGGTCTCTCCCTCATCTCCCTCTCCCTTATCATCTCTCCCCCATCTGTCTCCCCCATCTCCACCGTCTCCCCATCAGTCTCTCCCTCATATTGCTCTCCCTCATCCCCCATCTCCCTCATCCCTTGTCCCTCCTCATCTGGCTCCACCATCTCCACCCTGTCCCCATCTCCCTCTCTATCCTCTCTCCACCTGTCTCCAACCTCATCTCCCTCATCCCAAGTCCTTCTCCGATCTGACTCCCCAATCTGGTCATCGGTCTCCCCCATCTGTCTCCCCATCCGTCTCCTCAATCTCTATCCCCATCTCCCCATATTATCTCCCCATAATATCTTCATTATACCTCCATTATATCTCTTCTTTATCCACATTTTATCTCTGCTTAATATCCATGTTATCCCTGTATTATCTTCATTTATCTCCACTTTAGATATATTTTATCCCCACTTTATCTCCACTTTATCCCCATTTTATCCCCATTTAACCACACTTTATCCCCATTTTAGCTCCACTTCAGCCCCATTTATCCCTATTTTAGCTCCACTTTATCCCCATTTTAGCTCCACTTTATCCCCACTATAGCCCCATTTTATCCCCATTTTAACCCCACTTTATCCCAATACTAGCTCCACTTTGTCCCCATTTGATCTCCATTTTAGCCCCATTTTATCTCCATTTTATCCCCAATTTATCTCCAGTTTATCTCCATTATCTCTCTACTTTATTTACATTAAATCTCCGTCCCTTACCATCCAATCTCAATCTCTGCATCCCATCTCCATCTCCCCATCCTATCTCCAACTCCCCATCTCCATCTCCATCTCATCTCCATCTCCCCATCTCTTCTCCATCTCCACATCTCCATCTCCATCCCATCTCCATAAAATGAGCATGATCATAGTCATTTTCCTGCTTCTAGGGAGCCAAAACTCAAGATTAGGCACATGGGTAAAAGTGACTTAAAATGACCCAAATCCGCACTTTGAGTGCTTAAAACATGTTTATTTACTGAGGGAAGTGATATAAACACCATTTAGATGTAATTCATGTTCATGGAAAAAGGTCCGATTTTTCATGCAAAACGATCGATGACCCGCGACCTGAGGAAATTGCTCTGAGAGGACCAAAATGGTCCGTTTTGACAATTTCCAACTGTCAACTAATTTGGACTTTCAGATGTGGATCATCCCTTTTGGAACTAAAATGACCATATTTTTAGTCATTTCCATGCTTCTAGGGAGCCAAAACTGGCGCATGGGTAAGAGTGAATTAAAATGACCCACATGCTCACTTTGTGTGCTTAAAACGTGTTTATTCACTGCAGGAAGTGAAACACCATTTAGAGGTAATTCATGTTTCCAACTCCCCATCTGTCTCCCCCATATCCAGCCTCTGCCCATCACCCTCTCCTCATCGGTCTCTCCCTCATCTCCCTCTCCCTCATCATCTCTCCCCCATCTGTCTCCCCCATCTCCACCGTCTCCCCATCAGTCTCTCCCTCATCTTGCTCTCCCTTATCCCCCATCTCCCTCATCCGTTGTCCCTCCTCATCTGGCTCCACCATCTCCACCCTGTCCCCATCTCCCTCTCTATCCTCTCTCCACCTGTCTCTAACCTCATCTCCCTCATCCCAAGTCCTTCTCTGATCTGTCTCCCCAATCTGGTCATCGGTCTCCCCCATCTGTCTCCCCATCCGTCTCCCCCATCTCTCTCCCCATCTCCCCATATTATCTCCCCATAATATCATCATTATACCTCCATTATATCTCTTTTTTATCCACATTTTATCTCTGCTTAATCTCCATGTTATCCCTGTATTATCTTCATTTATCTCCACTTTAGATATATTTTATCCCCACTTTATCTCCACTTTATCCCCATTTTATCCCCATTTAACCGCACTTTATCCCCATTTTAGCTCCACTTCAGCCCCATTTATCCCCATTTTATCTCCATTTATCCCCATTTTAGCTCCATTTTAGCTCCATTTTAGCCCAATTTTCCCTCCATTTTATCCCCATTTTATCTCCACTTTATCCCCACTATAGCCTCATTTTATCCCCGTTTTAACCCCACTTTATACCAATTTTAGCCCAACTTTATCCGCATTTGATCTCCATTTTATCCCTGTTTTATCTCCACTTTATCCCCATTTTCGCTCCCCTTTAGCTCGATTTTATCCTCATTTATTCCTCCGTTTTTATCTCCATTTTATCCCCAATTTATCTCCAGTTTATCTCCATTATCTCTCTACTTTATTTACATTAAATCTCCGTCACTTACCATCCAATCTCCATCTCTACATCCCATCTCCATCTCCCCATCCTATCTCCAACTCCCCATCTCCATCTCCATCCCATCTCCATCTCCCCATCTCTTCTCCATCTCCCCATCTCCATCCCCATCCCATCTCCATAAAATGAGCATGATCATAGTCATTTTCCTGCTTCTAGGGAGCCAAAACTCAAGATTTGGCACATGGGTAAAAGTGACTCAAAATTACCCAAATGCTCACTTTGAGGGCTTAAAAGATGTTGATTCACTGCAGGAAGTGATATAAACACCATAGATTTAATTCATGTTCATGCGAGAAGGTCTGATTTTTCATGCAAAAGGATCGATGACCCGTGACCTGAGGAAATTGATCTGAGAGGGACAAAATGCTCCGTTTTGAAAATTTCCATCTTTCAACTAACTTTGACTTTCAGATGTGGATCATCGCTTTTGGAGATAAAATTACCATATTTATAGTCATTTTCATGCTTCTAGGGAGCCAAAACTCAAGATTTGGCGTAAGCGCAAAGTGACTTAAAATGACCCAAATCCGCACTTTGAGTGCTTAAAACATGTTTATTCACTAGGGGAAGTGATATAAACACCTTTAAGAGGTAATTCATGTTCATGCGAGAAGGTCCGATTTTTCATGCAAAACAATCGATGACCCGCGACCTGAGGAAATTGCTCTGAGATGACCAAAATGGTCCGTTTTGAAAATGTCCATCTTTCAACTCAACTTATTTTGACTTTCAGATGTGGATGATCACTTTTGGAGCTAAAATGAGCATGTTTAAAGTCATTTTCAAGCTTCTAAGGGAGCCAAAACTCAAGATTTGGTTCAAGGGTAAAAGTGTCTTCAAATGACTCAAATGCTCACTTTGAAGGCTTAAAATGTGTTTATTCACTGCGGGAAGTGATATAAACACCATTAAGAGGTAATTCATGTTCATGCGAGAAGGTCCGATTTTTCATGCAAAACAATCGTTGACCAGCGACCTGAGGAAATTGCTCTGAGATGACCAAAATGGTCAGTTTTGACAATTTCCATCTTTCAACTAATTTTGATTTTCAGATGTGGATCATCCCTTTTGAAACTAAAATGACCATATTTATAGTCATTGTCATGCTTCTAGGGAGCCAAAACTCAAGATTTGGCGCATGGGTAAAAGTGACGTAAAATGACCCACATGCTCACTTTGTGGGCTTAAAACGTGTTTATTCACTGCAGGAAGTGATATCAACACCATTAAGAGGTAATTCATGTTTCCAATTCATTTTATCCCCATTTTATCTCCATTTTATCCCCATTTTATCTTCACTTTATCCCCACTATAGCCCCATTTTATCCCCACTTTATCTCAATTTTAGCTCCACTTTAGCCCCATTTGATCTCCATTTTATCCCCATTTGATCTCCACTTTATCCCCATTTTAGCTCCACTTTAGCTCGATTTTATCCCCATTTTCCCTCCATTTTATCCCCACTATAGCCCCGTTTTATCCCCATTTTAACCCCACTTATCCCAATTTTAGGTCCACTTTAGCCCCATTTGATCTAAATTTTATCCCCATTTTATCTCCACTTTATCCCCATTTTATCTCCACTTTAGCTCGATTTTATCCCCATTTTTCCTCCATTTTATCTCCATTTCATCCCCAATTTATCTCCAGTTTATCTCCATTATCTCTCTACTTTATTTACATTAAATCTCCGTCCCTTACCATCCAATCTCCATCTCTGCATCCCATCTCCATCTCCCCATCCTATCTCCAACTCCCCATCTCCATCTCCATCCCATCTCCATCTCCCCATCTCTTCTCCATCTCCACATCTCCATCTCCATCCCATCTCCATAAAATGAGCATGATCATAGTCATTTTCCTGCTTCTAGGGATCCAAAACTCAAGATTTGGCACATGGGTAAAAGTGTCTCAAAATTACACAAATGCTCACTTTGAGGGCTTAAACCATGTTTATTCACTGAGGGAAGTGATATAAACACCATTTGGATGTAATTCATGTTCATGCAAGAAGGTCCGAATTTTCATGCAAAGTAATTGATGACCCGCGACCTGAGGAAATTGCTTTGAGAGGACCAAAATGGTCAGTTTTGAAAATGTCAATCTTTCAACTAATTTTAACTTTCAGATGTGGATCATCACTTTTGGAGCTAAAATTACCATATTTATAGTCATTTTCATGCTTCTAGGGAGCCAAAACTCAAGGTTTGGCTCATGGGTAAAAGTGACTTAAAATGACCCAACTGCACACTTTGAGGGCTTAAAACATGTTTATTCACTGTGGGAAGTGATTTAAACACCATTTAGTGGTAATTCATGTTCATGCAAGAAGGTCCGATTTTTCATGCAAAACGACCAATGACCTTGGACCTGAGGAAATTGCTCTGAGATTACCAAAATGGTCTGTTTTGATAATTTCCATTTTAAACTAATTTTGACTTTCAGATGTGGATCATCACTTTTGGAGCTAAAATGAGCAGGTTTATAGTAATTTCCAAGATTCTAGGGAGCCAAAACTCAAGATTTGGCACAAGGGTAAAAGTGACTTAAAAATGACCCAACTGCTCACTTTGAGGGCTTAAAACATGTTTATTTACTGCGGGAAGTGATATAAACACCATTAAGAGGTAATTCATGTTCATGCGAGAAGGTCCGATTTTTCATGCCAAACAATCGATGACCCGCGACCTGAGGAAATTGCTCTGAGATGACCAAAATGGTCCGTTTTGATAATGTCCATCTTTCAACTAATTTTGACTTTCAGATGTGGATGATCACTTTTGGAGCGAAAATGAGCATGTTTAAAGTCATTTTCAAGCTTCTAAGGAAGCCAAATCTCAAGATTTGGTTCAAGGGTAAAAGTGACTTCAAATGACTCAAATTCTCACTTTGAAGGCTTAAAATGTGTTTATTCACTGCGGGAAGTGATACAATCATCATTTAGAGGTAATTCTTGTTCATGCAAGAAGGTCCGAATTTTCATGCAAAATAATCGATGACCCGCGACCTGAGGAAATTGCTTTGAGAGGACCAAAATGGTCAGTTTCGAAAATTTCAATCTTTCAACATATTTTAACTTTCAGATGTGGATCAACACTTTTGGAGCTAAAATGACCATATTTATTGTCATTTTCATGCTTCTAGGGAGCCAAAACTCAAGGTTTGGCTCATGGGTAAAAGTGAATTAAAATGACACAACTGCGCACTTTGAGGGCTTAAAACATGTGTATTCACTGCGAGAAGTGATATAATCAACATTTAAAGGTAATTCATGTTCATGCCAAAAGGTCAGAATTTTCATGCAAACCATCGATGACCAGCGACCTGAGGAAATTGCTCTGAGAGGACCAAAAAGGTCAGTTTTGACAATTTCCATCTTTCAACTAATTTTGCCTTTCAGATGTGGATCATCCCTTTTGGAACTAAAATGACCATATTTATAGTCATTTTCATGCTTCTAGGGAGCCAAAACTCAAGATTTGGCGCATGGGTAAAAGTGACGTAAAATGACCCACATGCTCACTTTGTGGGCTTAAAACGTGTTTATTCACTGCAAGAAGTGATATCAACACCATTAAGAGGTAATTCATGTTTCCAACTCCCCATCTGTCTCCCCCATCTCCACCCTCTCACCATCACCCTCTCGCCATTGGTCTCTCCCTCATCTCCCACTCCCTCAGCATCTCTCCCCCATCTGTCTCCCCCATCTCCACCGTCTCCCCATCAGTCTCTCCCTCATATTGCTCTCCCTCATCCCCCATCTCCCTCATCCCTTTTCCCTCCTCATCTGGCTCCACCATCTCCACCCTGTCCCCATCTCCCTCTCTATCCTCTCTCCAACTGTCTTTAACCTCATCTCCCTCATCCCAAGTCCTTCTCCGATCTGTCTCCCCAATCTGGTCATCGGTCTCCCCCATCTGTCTCCCCATCTGTCTCCCCCATCTCTCTCCCCATCTCCCCATATTATCTCCCCATAATAGCTTCATTATACCTCCATTATATCTCTTTTTTATCCACATTTTATCTCTGCTTAATCTCCATGTTATCCCTGTATTATCCCCATTTATCTCCCCTTTAGATCAATTCTATCCCCACTTTATCTCCACTTTATCCCCATTTTAATCCCCATTTAACCCCACTTTATCCCCATTTTAGCTCCACTTCAGCCCAATTTTATCTCCATTTTATCCCCATTTTATCTCCACTTTATCCCCATTTTCCCTTCCGTTTATCTCCATTTTATCTCCATTTTATACCCACTATAGCCCCATTTTATCCCCATTTTAACCCAATTTTATCCCAATTTTAGCTCCACTTTAGCCCCATTTGATCTCCATGTAGCCCCATTTTATCTCCACTTTATCCCCATTTTTGCTCCACTTAAGCTCGATTTTATCCCCATTTTTCCTCCATTTTATCTCCATTTGATCCCCAATGTATCTCCAGTTTATCTCCATTATCTCTCTACTTTATTTACATTAAATCTCCATCCCTTACCATCCAATCTCCATCTCTGCATCCCATCTCCATCTCCCCATCCTATTTCCAACTCCCCATCTCCATTAAGGGTGGGCGGCCAGCTACGCTCCGTGCACGGAGTGACCGTCTCCTACGCATTTTGCGTAGCGGACGTAGCCAGGCGGCACTACGCGCGCTCCGCAGACGGTGCGTAGCCGGCCGCCACCCGCCTCCCTCCCGCCCTCCCTAAATACATAAATAAATGAATAAAAAGCTTTTAACCACTTGGCTGCTAAGGGTCCTCGACGAGCTCCATTGACTTTCCATTGAAATCAATGGAAAGTCCATGACGAGTTACCCTTGTCATTAGCGCTGAAGTGGTTAAAAACACTTACCTTGTCTGCCGCGTCCCTGGGGCTCCCTCTCGCCGTCCCGCGATGCGCGCCGCCATTTCGGATCCTAATGCGCATGCGCGGGCAGCCGCGCACGCGCATTTCTCGTGAGGAATGCGCATGCGCGGCCGCCCGCACATGCGCATTAGGATCCGATTCGGTGGCGGCGCGAATCGCGGGACGGCGAGAGGGAGCCCCGGGGACGCGGCAGACAAGGTAAGTGTTTTTAAAAGCTTTTTATTAATTTATTTATGTATTTAGTGAGGGCGGGAGGGAGGCGGGCGGCGCGGAGTGGGGCTACGCGGAGTGCGTGGGTGGGCGTAGTTGTGCGCCCACTTCACGTAGCTCCGCGGAACCCCACTCCGCCCACTACACCCAGGGTTAATCTCCATCTCCATCCCATCTCCATCTCCCCATCTCTTCTCCATCTCCACATCTCCATCTCCATCCCATCTCCATAAAATGAGCATGATCATAGTCATTTTCCTGCTTCTAGGGATACAAAACTCAAGATTTGGCACATGGGTAAAAGTGTCTCAAAATTACCCAAATGCTCACTTTGAAGGCTTAAAAGATGTTTATTCACTGCAGGAAGTGATATAAACACCATAGAGGTAATTCATGTTCATGCGAGAAGGTCCGATTTTTCATGCAACAGGATCGATGACCCGTGACCTGAGGAAATTGCTCTGAGAGGAACAAAATGGTCCGTTTTGAAAATTTCCATCTTTCAACTAACTTTTACTTTAAGATGTGGATCATCGCTTTTGGAGATAAAATTACTATATTTATAGTAATTTTCATGCTTCTAGGGAGACAAAACTCAAGATCTGGCGCAAAGGTAAAAGTGACCTAAAATGACCCAAATCCGCACTTTGAGTGCTTAAAACACGTTTATTCACTGAGTGAAGTGATATAAACACCATTTAGATGTAATTCATGTTCATGCAAGAAGGTCCGATTTTTCATGCAAAACCTGAGGAAATTGCCCTGAGATGACCAAAATGGTCCGTTTTGAAAATGTCCATCTTTCAAATAATTTTGACTTTCAGATGTGGATGATCACTTTTGGAGCTAAAATGAGCATGTTTAAAGTCGTTTTCAAGCTTCTAGGGAGCCAAAACTCAAGATTTGGTTCAAGGGTAAAAGTGACTTCAAATGACTCAAATGCTCACTTTGAAGGCTTAAAATGTGTTTATTCACTGCGGGAAGTGATATAATCACCATTTAGAGGTAATTCTTGTTCATGCAAGAAGGTCCGAATTTTCATGCAAAGTAATCGATGACCCGCGACCTGAGGAAATTGCTTTGAGAGGACCAAAATGGTCAGTTTCGAAAATGTCAATCTTTCAACTAATTTTAACTTTCAGATGTGGATCATCACTTTTGGAGCTAAAATGAGCAGGTTTATAGTAATTTCCAAGATTCTAGGGAGCCAAAACTCAAGATTTGCCACAAGGGTAAAAGTGACTTAAAATGACACAACTGCGCACTTTGAGGGCTTAAAACATGTGTATTCACTGCGAGAAGTGATATAATCAACATTTAAAGGTAATTCATGTTCATGCCAAAAGGTCAGAATTTTCATGCAAACCATCGATGACCAGCGACCTGAGGAAATTGCTCTGAGAGGACCAAAAAGGTCAGTTTTGACAATTTCCATCTTTCAACTAATTTTGCCTTTCAGATGTGGATCATCCCTTTTGGAACTAAAATGACCATATTTATAGTCATTTTCATGCTTCTAGGGAGCCAAAACTCAAGATTTGGCGCATGGGTAAAAGTGACGTAAAATGACCCACATGCTCACTTTGTGGGCTTAAAACGTGTTTATTCACTGCAAGAAGTGATATCAACACCATTAAGAGGTAATTCATGTTTCCAACTCCCCATCTGTCTCCCCCATCTCCACCCTCTCACCATCACCCTCTCGCCATTGGTCTCTCCCTCATCTCCCACTCCCTCAGCATCTCTCCCCCATCTGTCTCCCCCATCTCCACCGTCTCCCCATCAGTCTCTCCCTCATATTGCTCTCCCTCATCCCCCATCTCCCTCATCCCTTTTCCCTCCTCATCTGGCTCCACCATCTCCACCCTGTCCCCATCTCCCTCTCTATCCTCTCTCCAACTGTCTTTAACCTCATCTCCCTCATCCCAAGTCCTTCTCCGATCTGTCTCCCCAATCTGGTCATCGGTCTCCCCCATCTGTCTCCCCATCTGTCTCCCCCATCTCTCTCCCCATCTCCCCATATTATCTCCCCATAATAGCTTCATTATACCTCCATTATATCTCTTTTTTATCCACATTTTATCTCTGCTTAATCTCCATGTTATCCCTGTATTATCCCCATTTATCTCCCCTTTAGATCAATTCTATCCCCACTTTATCTCCACTTTATCCCCATTTTAATCCCCATTTAACCCCACTTTATCCCCATTTTAGCTCCACTTCAGCCCAATTTTATCTCCATTTTATCCCCATTTTATCTCCACTTTATCCCCATTTTCCCTTCCGTTTATCTCCATTTTATCTCCATTTTATACCCACTATAGCCCCATTTTATCCCCATTTTAACCCAATTTTATCCCAATTTTAGCTCCACTTTAGCCCCATTTGATCTCCATGTAGCCCCATTTTATCTCCACTTTATCCCCATTTTTGCTCCACTTAAGCTCGATTTTATC
Source organism: Lissotriton helveticus (assembly GCF_964261635.1). Classification (NCBI taxonomy): domain Eukaryota; kingdom Metazoa; phylum Chordata; class Amphibia; order Caudata; family Salamandridae; genus Lissotriton; species Lissotriton helveticus. The sequence goes on from NC_136072.1 coordinate 422,198,387, forward strand.
CCCATTTTTCCTCCATTTTATCTCCATTTGATCCCCAATGTATCTCCAGTTTATCTCCATTATCTCTCTACTTTATTTACATTAAATCTCCATCCCTTACCATCCAATCTCCATCTCTGCATCCCATCTCCATCTCCCCATCCTATTTCCAACTCCCCATCTCCATTAAGGGTGGGCGGCCAGCTACGCTCCGTGCACGGAGTGACCGTCTCCTACGCATTTTGCGTAGCGGACGTAGCCAGGCGGCACTACGCGCGCTCCGCAGACGGTGCGTAGCCGGCCGCCACCCGCCTCCCTCCCGCCCTCCCTAAATACATAAATAAATGAATAAAAAGCTTTTAACCACTTGGCTGCTAAGGGTCCTCGACGAGCTCCATTGACTTTCCATTGAAATCAATGGAAAGTCCATGACGAGTTACCCTTGTCATTAGCGCTGAAGTGGTTAAAAACACTTACCTTGTCTGCCGCGTCCCTGGGGCTCCCTCTCGCCGTCCCGCGATGCGCGCCGCCATTTCGGATCCTAATGCGCATGCGCGGGCAGCCGCGCACGCGCATTTCTCGTGAGGAATGCGCATGCGCGGCCGCCCGCACATGCGCATTAGGATCCGATTCGGTGGCGGCGCGAATCGCGGGACGGCGAGAGGGAGCCCCGGGGACGCGGCAGACAAGGTAAGTGTTTTTAAAAGCTTTTTATTAATTTATTTATGTATTTAGTGAGGGCGGGAGGGAGGCGGGCGGCGCGGAGTGGGGCTACGCGGAGTGCGTGGGTGGGCGTAGTTGTGCGCCCACTTCACGTAGCTCCGCGGAACCCCACTCCGCCCACTACACCCAGGGTTAATCTCCATCTCCATCCCATCTCCATCTCCCCATCTCTTCTCCATCTCCACATCTCCATCTCCATCCCATCTCCATAAAATGAGCATGATCATAGTCATTTTCCTGCTTCTAGGGATACAAAACTCAAGATTTGGCACATGGGTAAAAGTGTCTCAAAATTACCCAAATGCTCACTTTGAAGGCTTAAAAGATGTTTATTCACTGCAGGAAGTGATATAAACACCATAGAGGTAATTCATGTTCATGCGAGAAGGTCCGATTTTTCATGCAACAGGATCGATGACCCGTGACCTGAGGAAATTGCTCTGAGAGGAACAAAATGGTCCGTTTTGAAAATTTCCATCTTTCAACTAACTTTTACTTTAAGATGTGGATCATCGCTTTTGGAGATAAAATTACTATATTTATAGTAATTTTCATGCTTCTAGGGAGACAAAACTCAAGATCTGGCGCAAAGGTAAAAGTGACCTAAAATGACCCAAATCCGCACTTTGAGTGCTTAAAACACGTTTATTCACTGAGTGAAGTGATATAAACACCATTTAGATGTAATTCATGTTCATGCAAGAAGGTCCGATTTTTCATGCAAAACCTGAGGAAATTGCCCTGAGATGACCAAAATGGTCCGTTTTGAAAATGTCCATCTTTCAAATAATTTTGACTTTCAGATGTGGATGATCACTTTTGGAGCTAAAATGAGCATGTTTAAAGTCGTTTTCAAGCTTCTAGGGAGCCAAAACTCAAGATTTGGTTCAAGGGTAAAAGTGACTTCAAATGACTCAAATGCTCACTTTGAAGGCTTAAAATGTGTTTATTCACTGCGGGAAGTGATATAATCACCATTTAGAGGTAATTCTTGTTCATGCAAGAAGGTCCGAATTTTCATGCAAAGTAATCGATGACCCGCGACCTGAGGAAATTGCTTTGAGAGGACCAAAATGGTCAGTTTCGAAAATGTCAATCTTTCAACTAATTTTAACTTTCAGATGTGGATCATCACTTTTGGAGCTAAAATGAGCAGGTTTATAGTAATTTCCAAGATTCTAGGGAGCCAAAACTCAAGATTTGCCACAAGGGTAAAAGTGACTTAAAATGACCCAACTGCTCACTTTGAGGGCTTAAAACATGTTTATTTACTGCGGGAAGTGATGTATTCAACATTTAACCCCTTCGATGCTCATGACGGAACGGTAACCGTAATGAGCGTCGGTTGGCCTGTGCTCATGACGGAACAGTTCCATCATGAGTCCGTTGGCTCATTAGAACGTTCAGCACAGCGCACGAATCTGCGCCGCGCTGATGAGGTTAAAGGTAATTCATGTTTTTGCAAGAAGGTCTGAATTTTCATGCAAAACCATCGATGACCAGCGACCTGAGAAAATTGCTCTGAGAGGACCAAAATGGTCCGTTTTGACAATTTTCAACTTTCAACTAATTTTGACTTTTTAGATGTGGATCATCCCTTTTGGAACTAAAATGACCATATTTATAGTCATTTCCATGCTTGTAGGGAGCCAAAACTCAAGATTTGGCGCATGGGTAAAAGTGAATTAAAATGACCCACATGCTCACTTTGTGGGCTTAAAACGTGTTTATTCACTGCAGGAAGTGAAATCAACACCATTTAGAGGTAATTCATGTTTCCAACTCCCCATCTATCTCCACCATATCCACCCTCTCCCCATCGGTCTCTCCCCATCGGTCTCTCCCTCATCTCCCTCTCCCTCATCATCTCTCCCCCATCTGTCTCCCCCATCTCCACCCTCTCACCATCACCCTCTCCCCATTGGTCTCTCCCTAATCTCCCTCTCCCTCATCATCTCTCCCCCATCTGTCTTCCCCATCTCCACCGTCTCCCCATCAGTCTCTCCCTCATATTGCTCTCCCTCATCCCGCATCTCCCTCATCCCTTGTCCCTCCTCATCTGGCTCCACCATCTCCACCCTGTTCCCATCTCCCTCTCTATCCTCTCTCCACCTGTCTCTAACCTCATCTCCCTGATCCCAAGTCCTTCTCCGATCTGTCTCCCCAATCTGGTCATCGGTCTCCCCCATCTGTCTCCCCATCCGTCTCCCCCATCTCTCTCCCCATCTCCCCATATTATCTCCCCATAATATCTTCATTATACCTCCATTATATCTCTTTTTTATCCACATTTTATCTTTCCTTAATCTCCATGTTATCCCTGTATTATCCCCATTTATCTCCCCTTTAGATCCATTTTATCCCCACTTTATCCCCACTTTATCCCCATGTTATCCCTATTTAACCCCACTTTATCCCCATTTTAGCTCCACTTCAGCCCCATTTTATCTCCATTTTATCTTCACTTTATCCCCATTTTAGCCCCACTTTAGCTCCATTTTATCCCCATTTTCCCTCCATTTTATCTCCATTTTTTCCCCCAATTTATCTCCATTTTATCCCCATTTTATCTCCCCTTTATCCCCACTATAGCCCCATTTTATCCCCATTTTTAACCCCACTTTATCCCAATTTTAGCTCCACTTTAGCCCCATTTGATCTCCATTTTATCCCCATTTTATCTCTACTTTATCCCCATTTTAGCTCCACTTTAGCTCGATTTTATCCCCATTTTCCCTCCATTTTATTGTTATTGTTATTGTTATTGTTATTGTTATCTTTGATTTGTAGCGCGCTCAATCACCTGCAGGCCTCTAAGCGCTCGGGAATCGATGGTAAACAACAACTTTGACAATACAGAAGGCATCCACTAGCCCAAATGGCTCATAGGGCTCTCCTAAATAGCAGCGTTTTCAACCCCTTTCTGAAACGTAGGAGGTTTCCTTCCTTACGTAATGACTCAGGTAATGTGTTCCATAGTTGAGGAACCAGCACTGAAAAGGCTCTTCCGCCCTTGGTCGCAAGTTTGTACCGAGGGCAGACCAGTAGCTGAGAGTCTGAGGATCTAAGAACTGTCTTTGGGCTATATATTGCCAGACGATCTTTAATGTATGTGGGCGCCATACCATAGATGGCTTTATGGGCTATGCACAAGTTTTTAAATTCCACTCGCTCCTTGATAGGGAGCCAATGGAGACTTTGTAACAGGGGGGATGCTTTGGTACGTCTTGGCAGTCTGAAGATAAGACGAGCAGCGTCATTCATCACCACCTGTAGCCTATTTGTCAAGGTTTTTGGTAGGCCAAGGTAGAGGGCATTTCCATAATCTATTCGTGAGATCACAGTGGCTGCGACGATGGAACGTAGCATAGATTGGGAAATGATAGGTACTAATTTCCGTAGCTGTCGGATAATATTAGTACAACTGCCCACTACTGAGGAGATTTGGTTGGCCATAGAGAGGTCATAGTCCAATTTGATCCCCAGGCTTTTCACGTTCAGTCTGGGTTTTGGGGCTGGACCTAGCTCTGCGGGCCAGTAGAGGTCACACCATTTTATCCCCAATTTATCTCCAGTTTATCTCCATTATCTCTCTACTTTATTTACATTAAATCTCCGTCCCTTACCATCCAATCTCCATCTCTGCATCCCATCTCCATCTCCCCATCCTATCTCCAACTCCCCATCTCCATCTCCATCCCATCTCCATCTCCCCATCTCTTCTCCATCTCCACATCTCCATCTCCATCCCATCTCCATAAAATGAGCATGATCATAGTCATTTTCCTGCTTCTAGGGAGCCAAAACTCAAGATTAGGCACATGGGTAAAAGTGACTAAAATTACCCAAATGCTCACTTTGAGGGCTTAAAAGATGTTTATTCACTGCAGGAAGTGATATAAACACCATAGAGGTAATTCATGTTCATGCGAGAAGGTCCGATTTTTCATGCAAAAGGATCGATGACCCGTGACCTGAGGAAATTGCTCTGAGAGGAACAAAATGGTCCGTTTTGAAAATTTCCATCTTTCAACTTTCTTTGACTTTCAGATGTGGATCATCGCTTTTGGAGATAAAATTACCATATTTATAGTAATTTTCATGCTTCTTAGGGAGCCAAAACTCAAGATCTAGCGCAAGGGTAAAAGTGACTTAAAATGACCCAAATCCGCACTTTGAGTGCTTAAAACATGTTTATTCACTGCAGGAAGTGATATAAACACCATAGAGGTAATTCATGTTCATGCGAGAAGGTCCGATTTTTCATGCAAAACAATCAATGACCCGCGACCTGAGGAAATTGCTCTGAGATGACCAAAATGGTCCGTTTTGAAAATGTCCATCTTTCAACTAATTTTGACTTTCAGATGTGGATGATCACTTTTGGAGCTAAAATGACCATATTTATAGTCATTTTCATGCTTCTAGGGAGCCAAAACTCAAGGTTTGGCTCATGGGTAAAAGTGGCTTAAAATGACCCAACTGCGCACTTTGAGGGCTTAAAACATGTTTATTCACTGTGGGAAGTGATTTAAACACCATTTAGAGGTAATTCATGTTCATGCAAAAAGGTCGATTTTTCATGCAAAACGACCGACGACCTTGGACCTGAGGAAATTGCTCTGAGATGACCAAAATGGTCTGTTTTGATAATTTCCATCTTTAAACTAATTTTGACTTTCAGATGTGGATCATCACTTTTGGAGCTAAAATGAGCATGTTTATAGTAATTTTCAAGCTTCTAGGGAGCCAAAATTCAAGATTTGGCGCAAGGGTAAAAGTGACTTAAAATGACACAACTGCACACTTTGAGGGCTTAAAACATGTTTATTCACTGCGGGAAGTGACATAATCATCATTTAAAGGTGATTCATGTTCATGCAAAAAGGTCAGAATTTTCATGCAAACCATCGATGACCAGCGACCTAAGGAAATTGCTCTGAGATGACCAAAATGGTCAGTTTTGACAATTTCCATCTTTCAACTAATTTTGACTTTCAGATGTGGATCTTCCCTTTTGGAACTAAAATGACCATATTTATAGTAATTTTCATGCTTCTAGGGAGCCAAAACTCAAGATTTGGCGCATGGGTAAAAGTGACGTAAAATGACCCACATGCTCACTTTGTGGGCTTAAAACGTGTTTATTCACTGCAGGAAGTGATATCAACACCATTAAGAGGTAATTCATGTTTCCAACTCCCCATCTGTCTCCCCGATCTCCACCCTCTCACCATCACCCTCTCCCCATTGGTCTCTCCCTCATCTCCCTCTCCCTTATCATCTCTCCCCCATCTGTCTCCCCCATCTCCACCGTCTCCCCATCAGTCTCTCCCTCATATTGCTCTCCCTCATCCCCCATCTCCCTCATCCCTTGTCCCTCCTCATCTGGCTCCACCATCTCCACCCTGTCCCCATCTCCCTCTCTATCCTCTCTCCACCTGTCTCCAACCTCATCTCCCTCATCCCAAGTCCTTCTCCGATCTGTTTCCCCAATCTGGTCATCGGTCTCCCCCATCTGTCTCCCCATCCGTCTCCCCAATCTCTATCCCCATCTCCCCATATTATCTCCCCATAATATCTTCATTATACCTCCATTATATCTCTTTTTTATCCACATTTTATCTCTGCTTAATCTCCATGTTATCCCTGTATTATCTTCATTTATCTCCACTTTAGATATATTTTATCCCCACTTTATCTCCACTTTATCCCCATTTTATCCCCATTTAACCACACTTTATCCCCATTTTAGCTCCACGTCAGCCACATTTATCCCCATTTTAGCTCCACTTTATCCCCATTTTAGCTTCACTTTATCCCCACTATAGCCCCATTTTATCCCCATTTTAACCCCACTTTATCCCAATACTAGCTCCACTTTGGCCCCATTTGATCTCCATTTTAGCCCCATTTTATCTCCATTTTATCCCCAATTTATCTCCAGTTTATCTCCATTATCTCTCTACTTTATTTACATTAAATCTCCGTCCCTTACCATCCAATCTCCATCTCTGCATCCCATCTCCATCTCCCCATCCTATCTCCAACTCCCCATCTCCATCTCCATCTCATCTCCATCTCCCCATCTCTTCTCCATCTCCACATCTCCATCTCCATCCCATCTCCATAAAATGAGCATGATCATAGTCATTTTCCTGCTTCTAGGGAGCCAAAACTCAAGATTAGGCACATGGGTAAAAGTGACTTAAAATGACCCAAATCCGCACTTTGAGTGCTTAAAACATGTTTATTTACTGAGGGAAGTGATATAAACACCATTTAGATGTAATTCATGTTCATGCGAGAAGGTCCGATTTTTCATGCAAAACGATCGATGACCCGCGACCTGAGGAAATTGCTCTGAGAGGACCAAAATGGTCCGTTTTGACAATTTCCAACTTTCAACTAATTTTGACTTTCAGATGTGGATCATCCCTTTTGGAACTAAAATGACCATATTTTTTGTCATTTCCATGCTTCTAGGGAGCCAAAACTCAAGATTTGGCACATGGGTAAAAGTGAATTAAAATGACCCACATGCTCCCTTTGTGTGCTTAAAACGTGTTTATTCACTGCAGGAAGTGAAACACCATTTAGAGGTAATTCATGTTTCCAACTCCCCATCTGTCTCCCCCATATCCAGCCTCTCCCCATCACCCTCTCCCCATCGGTCTCTCCCTTATCTCCCTCTCCCTCATCATCTCTCCCCATCTGTCTCCCCCATCTCCACCGTCTCCCCATCAGTCTCTCCCTCATCTTGCTCTCCCTCATCCCCCATCTCCCTCATCCGTTGTCCCTCCTCATCTGGCTCCACCATCTCCACCCTGTCCCCATCTCCCTCTCTATCCTCTCTCCACCTGTCTCTAACCTCATCTCCCTCATCCCAAGTCCTTCTCTGATCTGTCTCCCCAATCTGGTCATCGGTCTCCCCCATCTGTCTCCCCATCCGTCTCCCCCATCTCTCTCCCCATCTCCCCATATTATCTCCCCATAATATCATCATTATACCTCCATTATATCTCTTTTTTATCCACATTTTATCTCTGCTTAATCTCCATGTTATCCCTGTATTATCTTCATTTATCTCCACTTTAGATATATTTTATCCCCACTTTATCTCCACTTTATCCCCATTTTATCCCTATTTAACCACACTTTATCCCCATTTTAGCTCCACTTCAGCCCCATGTTATCTCCACTTTATCCCAATTTTAGCTCCATTTTAGCTCCATTTTAGCCCCATTTTCCCTCCATTTTATCACCATTTTTATCTCCACTTTATCCCCACTATAGCCTCATGTTATCCCCGTTTTAACCCCACTTTATACCAATTTTAGCCCAACTTTATCCGCATTTGATCTCCATTTTATCCCTGTTTTATCTCCACTTTATCCCCATTTTAGCTCCACTTTAGCTCGATTTTATCCTCATTTATTCCTCCGTTTTTATCTCCATTTTATCCCCAATTTATCTCCAGTTTATCTCCATTATCTCTCTACTTTATTTACATTAAATCTCCGTCACTTACCATCCAATCTCCATCTCTACATCCCATCTCCATCTCCCCATCCTATCTCCAACTCCCCATCTCCATCTCCATCCCATCTTCATCTCCCCATCTCTTCTCCATCTCCCCATCTCCAACCCCATCCCATCTCCATAAAATGAGCATGATCATAGTCATTTTCCTGCTTCTAGGGAGCCAAAACTCAAGATTTGGCACATGGGTAAAAGTGACTCAAAATTACCCAAATGCTCACTTTGAGGGCTTAAAAGATGTTGATTCACTGCAGGAAGTGATATAAACACCATAGATTTAATTCATGTTCATGCGAGAAGGTCTGATTTTTCATGCAAAAGGATCGATGACCCGTGACCTGAGGAAATTGATCTGAGAGGGACAAAATGCTCCGTTTTGAAAATTTCCATCTTTCAACTAACTTTGACTTTCAGATGTGGATCATCGCTTTTGGAGATAAAATTACCATATTTATAGTCATTTTCATGCTTCTAGGGAGCCAAAACTCAAGATTTGGCGTAAGCGCAAAGTGACTTAAAATGACCCAAATCCGCACTTTGAGTGCTTAAAACATGTTTATTCACTAGGGGAAGTGATATAAACACCTTTAAGAGGTAATTCATGTTCATGCGAGAAGGTCCGATTTTTCATACAAAACAATCGATGACCCGCGACCTGAGGAAATTGCTCTGAGATGACCAAAATGGTCAGTTTTGACAATTTCCATCTTTCAACTAATTTTGATTTTCAGATGTGGATCATCCCTTTTGAAACTAAAATGACCATATTTATAGTCATTGTCATGCTTCTAGGGAGCCAAAACTCAAGATTTGGCGCATGGGTAAAAGTGACGTAAAATGACTTACATGCTCACTTTGTGGGCTTAAAACGTGTTTATTCACTGCAGGAAGTGATATCAACACCATTAAGAGGTAATTCATGTTTCCAATTCATTTATCCCCATTTTATCTCCATTTTATCCCCATTTTATCTTCACTCTATCCCCACTATAGCCCCATTTTATCCCCACTTTATCCCAATTTTAGCTCCACTTTAGCCCCATTTGATCTCCATTTTATCCCCATTTGATCTCCACTTTATCCCCATTTTAGCTCCACTTTAGCTCGATTTTATCCCCATTTTCCCTCCATTTTATCCCCATTTTATCCCCACTATAGCCCCATTTTATCCCCATTTTAACCCCACTTATCCCAATTTTAGCTCCACTTTAGCCCCATTTGATCTCAATTTTATCCCCATTTTATCTCCACTTTATCCCCATTTTAGCTCCACTTTAGCTCGATTTTATCCCCATTTTTCCTCCATTTTATCCCCAATTTATCCCCAATTTATCTCCAGTTTATCTCCATTATCGCTCTACTTTATTTACATTAAATCTCCGTCCCTTACCATCCAATCTCCATCTCTGCATCCCATCTCCATCTCCCCATCCTATCTCCAACTCCCCATCTCCATCTCCATCCCATCTCCATCTCCCCATCTCTTCTCCATCTCCACATCTCCATCTCCATCCCATCTCCATAAAATGAGCATGATCATAGTCATTTTCCTGCTTCTAGGGATCCAAAACTCAAGATTTGGCACATGGGTAAAAGTGTCTCAAAATTACACAAATGCTCACTTTGAGGGCTTAAAACATGTTTATTCACTGAGGGAAGTGATATAAACACCATTTAGATGTAATTCATGTTCATGCAAGAAGGTCCGAATTTTCATGCAAAGTAATCGATGACCCGCGACCTGAGGAAATTGCTTTGAGAGGACCAAAATGGTCAGTTTTGAAAATGTCAATCTTTCAACTAATTTTAACTTTCAGATGTGGATCATCACTTTTGGAGCTAAATTGACCATATTTATAGCCTTTTTCATGCTTCTAGGGAGCCAAAACTCAAGGTTTGGCTCATGGGTAAAAGTGACTTAAAATGACCCAACTGCACACTTTGAGGGCTTAAAATATGTTTATTCACTGTGGGAAGTGATTTAAACACCATTTAGTGGTAATTCATGTTCATGCAAGAAGGTCCGATTTTTCATGCAAAACGACCAATGACCTTGGACCTGAGGAAATTGCTCTGAGATTACCAAAATGGTCTGTTTTGATAATTTCCATTTTAAACTAATTTTGACTTTCAGATGTGGATCATCACTTTTGGAGCTAAAATGAGCAGGTTTATAGTAATTTCCAGGATTCTAGGGAGCCAAAACTCAAGATTTGGCACAAGGGTAAAAGTGACTTAAAAATGACCCAACTGCTCACTTTGAGGGCTTAAAACATGTTTATTTACTGCGGGAAGTGATATAAACACCATTAAGAGGTAATTCATGTTCATGCGAGAAGGTCTGATTTTTCATGCCAAACAATCGATGACCCGCGACCTGAGGAAATTGCTCTGAGATGACCAAAATGGTCCGTTTTGATAATGTCCATCTTTCAACTAATTTTGACTTTCAGATGTGGATGATCACTTTTGGAGCGAAAATTAGCATGTTTAAAGTCAATTTCAAGCTTCTAAGGAAGCCAAATCTCAAGATTTGGTTCAAGGGTAAAAGTGACTTCAAATGACTCAAATTCTCACTTTGAAGGCTTAAAATGTGTTTATTCACTGCGGGAAGTGATACAATCATCATTTAGAGGTAATTCTTGTTCATGCCAAAAGGTCAGAATTTTCATGCAAACCATCGATGACCAGCGACCTGAGGAAATTGCTCTGAGAGGACCAAAAAGGTCAGTTTTGACAATTTCCATCTTTCAACTAATTTTGCCTTTCAGATGTGGATCATCCCTTTTGGAACTAAAATGACCATATTTATTGTCATTTTCATGCTTCTAGGGAGCCAAAACTCAAGATTTGGCGCATGGGTAAAAGTGACGTAAAATGACCCACATGCTCACTTTGTGGGCTTAAAACGTGTTTATTCACTGCAAGAAGTGATATCAACACCATTAAGAGGTAATTCATGTTTCCAACTCCCCATCTGTCTCCCCCATCTCCACCCTCTCACCATCACTCTCTCGCCATTGGTCTCTCCCTCATCTCCCTCTCCCTCAGCATCTCTCCCCCATCTGTCTCCCCCATCTCCACCGTCTCCCCATCAGTCTCTCCCTCATATTGCTCTCCCTCATCCCCCATCTCCCTCATCCCTTGTCCCTCCTCATCTGGCTCCACCATCTCCACCCTGTCCCCATCTCCCTCTCTATCCTCTCTCCACCTGTCTTTAACCTCATCTCCCTCATCCCAAGTCCTTCTCCGATCTGTCTCCCCAATCTGGTCATCGGTCTCCCCCATCTGTCTCCCCATCTGTCTCCCCCATCTCTCTCCCCATCTCCCCATATTATCTCCCCATAATAGCTTCATTATACCTCCATTATATCTCTTTTTTATCCACATTTTATCTCTGCTTAATCTCCATGTTATCCCTGTATTATCCCCATTTATCTCCCCTTTAGGTCAATTCTATCCCCACTTTATCTTCACTTTATCCCCATTTTAATCCCCATTTAACCCCACTTTATCCCCATTTTAGCTCCACTTCAGCCCAATTTTATCTCCATTTTATCCCCATTTTATCTCCACTTTATCCCCATTTTCCCTTCAGTTTATCTCCATTTTATCCCCCATTTTATCTCCATTTTATAACCACTATAGCCCCATTTTATTCCCATTTTAACCCCATTTTATCCCAATTTTAGCTCCACTTTAGCCCCATTTGATCTCCATGTAGCCCCATTTTATCTCCACTTTATCCCCATTTTTGCTCCACTTAAGCTCGATTTTATCCCCATTTTTCCTCCATTTTATCTCCATTTGATCCCCAATTTATCTCCAGTTTATCTCCATTATCTCTCTACTTTATTTACATTAAATCTCCATCCCTTACCATCCAATCTCCATCTCTGCATCCCATCTCCATCTCCCCATCCTATCTCCAACTCCCCATCTCCATTAAGGGTGGGCGGCCAGCTACGCTCCGTGCACGGAGTGCACGGAGTGCCGTCTCCTACGCATTTTGCGTAGCGGACGTAGCCAGGCGGCACTACGCGCGCTCCGCAGACGGTGCGTAGCCGGCCGCCACCCGCCTCCCTCCCGCCCTCCCTAAATACATAAATAAATGAATAAAAAGCTTTTAAAAACACTTACCTTGTCTGCCGCGTCCCTGGGGCTCCCTCTCGCCGTCCCGCAATTCGCGCCGCCATTTCGGATCCTAATGCGCATGCGCGGGCAGCCGCGCATGCGCATTTCTCGTGAGGAATGCACATGCGCGGCCGCCCGCACATGCGCATTAGGATCCGATTCGGTGGCGGCGCGAATCGCGGGACGGCGAGAGGGAGCCCCGGGGACGCGGCAGACAAGGTAAGTGTTTTTAAAAGCTTTTTATTAATTTATTTATGTATTTAGTGAGGGCGGGGCGGAGTGGGGCTACGCGGAGTGCGTGGGTGGGCGTAGTTGTGCGCCCACTTCACGTAGCTCCGCGGTACCCCACTCCGCCCACTACACCCAGGGTTAATCTCCATCTCCATCCCATCTCCATCTCCCCATCTCTTCTCCATCTCCACATCTCCATCTCCATCCCATCTCCATAAAATGAGCATGATCATAGTCATTTTCCTGCTTCTAGGGATCCAAAACTCAAGATTTGGCACATGGGTAAAAGTGTCTCAAAATTACCCAAATGCTCACTTTGAGGGCTTAAAAGATGTTTATTCACTGCAGGAAGTGATATAAACGCCATAGAGTTAATTCATGTTCATGCGAGAAGGTCCGATTTTTCATGCAACAGGATCGATGACCCGTGACCTGAGGAAATTGCTCTGAGAGGAACAAAATGGTCCGTTTTGAAAATTTCCATCTTTCAACTAACTTTGACTTTAAGATGTGGATCATCGCTTTTGGAGATAAAATTACTATATTTATAGTAATTTTCATGCTTCTAGGGAGACAAAACTCAAGATCTGGCGCAAGGGTAAAAGTGACCTAAAATGACCCAAATCCGCACTTTGAGTGCTTAAAACACGTTTATTCACTGAGTGAAGTGATATAAACACCATTTAGATGTAATTCATGTTCATGCAAGAAGGTCCGATTTTTCATGCAAAACCTGAGGAAATTGCCCTAAGATGACCAAAATGGTCCGTTTTGAAAATGTCCATCTTTCAAATAATTTTGACTTTCAGATGTGGATGATCACTTTTGGAGCTAAAATGAGCATGTTTAAAGTCATTTTCAAGCTTCCAGGGAGCCAAAACTCAAGATTTGGTTCAAGGGTAAAAGTGACTTCAAATGACTCAAATGCTCACTTTGAAGGCTTAAAATGTGTTTATTCACTGCGGGAAGTGATATAATCACCATTTAGAGGTAATTCTTGTTCATGCAAGAAGGTCCGAATTTTCATGCAAAGTAATCGATGACCCGCGACCTGAGGAAATTGCTTTGAGAGGACCAAAATGGTCAGTTTCGAAAATGTCAATCTTTCAACTAATTTTTAACCCTGGGCGTAGTGGGGCGTAGTGGGGCTCCGCGGAGCTACGCGGAGAGGGCGAGAAGCTACGCCCACTCCCTCACTCCGCGTAGCCCCACTACGCACCTCCCTCCCGCTCTCCCCTACATACTTTATTTAAGCATTTACACGGATAAAAACAAGTTAAAAGCACTTACCTTGTCCGGGGCTCGTCCGGGTCTTCATCTTTGAATAGCGTCCTTTGCCTGGATACCAATGCGCATGCGCGGGCGGCCGCGCATGCGCATTTCTCCCGAGAAATGCGCATGCGCGGCCGCCCGCGCATGCGCATTGGTATCAAGGCAAAGGACGCTATTCAAAGATGAAGACCCGGACGAGCCCCGGACAAGGTAAGTGCTTTTAACTTGTTTTTATCCGTGCAAATGTTTAAATAAAGTATCTAGTGGAGGGCGGGAGGGAGGCGGGTGGCGGCCGACTCGGCTACGCTCACGGAGTGGGCGTAGTGTTGCCGGCTACGCTGTCTACGCAAAATGCGTAGAAGGCAACACTACGCCTACTCCGTGGGCGTAGCCGATTCGGACGCCCACCCTTACTAATTTTAACTTTCAGATGTGGATCATCACTTTTGGAGCTAAAATGAGCAGGTTTATAGTAATTTCCAAGATTCTAGGGAGCCAAAACTCAAGATTTGGCACAAGGGTAAAAGTGACTTAAAATGACCCAACTGCTCACTTTGAGGGCTTAAAACATGTTTATTTACTGCGGCAAGTGATATATTCAACATTTAACCCCTTCGATGCTCATGACGGAACGGTAACCGTAATGAGCGTCGGTTGGCCTGTGCTCATGACGGAACCGTTCCGTCATGAGTCCGTTGGCTCATTAGAACGTTCAGCACAGCGCACGAATCTGCGCCGCGCTGATGAGGTTAAAGGTAATTCATGTTTTTGCAAGAAGGTCTGAATTTTCATGCAAAACCATCGATGACCAGCGACCTGAGAAAATTGCTCTGAGAGGACCAAAATGGTCCGTTTTGACAATTTTCAACTTTCAACTAATTTTGACTTTCAGATGTGGATCATCCCTTTTGGAACTAAAATGACCATATTTATAGTAATTTCCATGCTTCTAGGGAGCCAAAACTCAAGATTTGGCGCATGGGTAAAAGTGAATTAAAATGACCCACATGCTCACTTTGTGGGCTTAAAACGTGTTTATTCACTGCAGGAAGTGAAATCAACACCATTTAGAGGTAATTCATGTTTCCAACTCCCCATCTATCTCCACCATATCCACCCTCTCCCCATCACCCTCTCCCCATCGGTCTCTCCCTCATCTCCCTCTCCCTCATCATCTCTCCCCCATCTGTCTCCCCCATCTCCACCCTCTCACCATCACCCTCTCCCCATTGGTCTCTCCCTAATCTCCCTCTCCCTCATCATCTCTCCCCCATCTGTCTTCCCCATCTCCACCGTCTCCCCATCAGTCTCTCCCTCATATTGCTCTCCCTCATCCCGCATCTCCCTCATCCCTTGTCCCTCCTCATCTGGCTCCACCATCTCCACCCTGTCCCCATCTCCCCCTCTATCCTCTCTCCACCTGTCTCTAACCTCATCTCCCTCATCCCAAGTCCTTCTCCGATCTGTCTCCCCAATCTGGTCATCGGTCTCCCCCATCTGTCTCCCCATCCGTCTCCCCCATCTCTCTCCCCATCTCCCCATATTATCTCCCCATAATATCTTCATTATACCTCCATTATATCTCTTTTTTATCCACATTTTATCTTTCCTTAATCTCCATGTTATCCCTGTATTATCCCCATTTATCTCCCCTTTAGATCCATTTTATCCCCACTTTATCCCCACTTTATCCCCATGTTATCCCCATTTAACCCCACTTTATCCCCATTTTAGCTCCACTTCAGCCCCATTTTATCTCCATTTTATCCCCATTTTATCTTCACTCAATCCCCATTTTAGCCCCACTTTAGCTCCATTTTATCCCCATTTTCCCTCCATTTTATCCCCATTTTATCCCCAAATTTATCTCCATTTTATCCACGTTTTTTCTCCCCTTTATCCCCACTATAGCCCCATTTTATCCCCATTTTTAACCCCACTTTATCCCAATTTTAGCTCCACTTTAACCCCATTTGATCTCCATTTTATCTCTACTTTATCCCCATTTTAGCTCCACTTTAGCTCGATTTTATCCCCATTTTCCCTCCATTTTATTGTTATTGTTATTGTTATTGTTATCTTTGATTTGTAGCGCGCTCAATCACCTGCAGGCCTCTAAGCGCTCCGGAATCGATGGTAAACAACAACTTTGACAATACAGAAGGCATCCACTAGCCCAAATGGCTCATAGGGCTCTCCTAAATAGCAGCGTTTTCAACCCCTTTCTGAAACGTAGGAGGTTTCCTTCCTTACGTAATGACTCAGGTAATGTGTTCCATAGTTGAGGAACCAGCACTGAAAAGGCTCTTCCGCCCTTGGTCGCAAGTTTGTACCGAGGGCAGACCAGTAGCTGAGAGTCTGAGGATCTAAGAACTCTCTTTGGGCTATATATTGCCAGACGATCTTTAATGTATGTGGGTGCCATACCATAGATGGCTTTATGGGCTATGCACAAGTTTTTAAATTCCACTCGCTCCTTGATAGGGAGCCAATGGAGACTTTGTAACAGGGGGGATGCTTTGGTACGTCTTGGCAGTCTGAAGATAAGACGAGCAGCGTCATTCATCACCACCTGTAGCCTATTTGTCAAGGTTTGTGGTAGGCCAAGGTAGAGGGCATTTCCATAATCTATTCGTGAGATCACAGTGGCTGCGACGATGGAACGTAGCATAGATTGGGAAATGATAGGTACTAATTTCCGTAGCTGTCGGATAATATTAGTACAACTGCCCACTACTGAGGAGATTTGGTTGGCCATAGAGAGGTCATAGTCCAATTTGATCCCCAGGCTTTTCACGTTCAGGCTGGGTTTTGGGGCTGGACCTAGCTCTGCGGGCCAGTAGAGGTCACACCATTTTATCCCCAATTTATCTCCAGTTTATCTCCATTATCTCTCTACTTTATTTACATTAAATCTCCGTCCCTTACCATCCAATCTCCATCTCTGCATCCCATCTCCATCTCCCCATCCTATCTCCAACTCCCCATCTCCATCTCCATCCCATCTCCATCTCCCCATCTCTTCTCCATCTCCACATCTCCATCTCCATCCCATCTCCATAAAATGAGCATGATCATAGTCATTTTCCTGCTTCTAGGGAGCCAAAACTCAAGATTAGGCACATGGGTAAAAGTGACTAAAATTACCCAAATGCTCACTTTGAGGGCTTAAAAGATGTTTATTCACTGCAGGAAGTGATATAAACACCATAGAGGTAATTCATGTTCATGTGAGAAGGTCCGATTTTTCATGCAAAAGGATCGATGACCCGTGACCTGAGGAAATTGCTCTGAGAGGAACAAAATGGTCCGTTTTGAAAATTTCCATCTTTCAACTTTCTTTGACTTTCAGATGTGGATCATCGCTTTTGGAGATAAAATTACCATATTTATACTAATTTTCATGCTTCTTAGGGAGCCAAAACTCAAGATCTAGCGCAAGGGTAAAAGTGACTTAAAATGACCCAAATCCGCACTTTGAGTGCTTAAAACATGTTTATTCACTGCAGGAAGTGATATAAACACCATAGAGGTAATTCATGTTCATGCGAGAAGGTCCGATTTTTCATGCAAAACAATCGATGACCCGCGACCTGAGGAAATTGCTCTGAGATGACCAAAATGGTCCGTTTTGAAAATGTCCATCTTTCAACTAATTTTGACTTTCAGATGTGGATGATCACTTTTGGAGCTAAAATGAGCATGTTTAAAGTCATTTTCAATCTTCTAAGGGAGCCAAAACTCAAGATTTGGTTCAAGGGTAAAAGTGACTTCAAATGACTCAAATGCTCACTTTGAAGGCTTAAAATGTGTTTATTCACTGCGGGAAGTGATATAATCACCATTTAGAGGTAATTCTTGTTCATGCAAGAAGGTCCGAATTTTCATGCAAAATAATCGATGACCCCCGACCTGAGGAAATTGCTCTGAGAGGACCAAAATGGTCAGTTTCGAAAATGTCAATCTTTCAACTAATATTAACTTTTAGATGTGGATCATCACTTTTGGAGCTAAAATGACCATATTTATATTCATTTTCATGCTTCCAGGGAGCCAAAACTCAAAGTTTGGCTCATGGGTAAAAGTGGCTTAAAATGACCCAACTGCGCACTTTGAGGGCCTAAAACATGTTTATTCACTGCGAGAAGTGATATAATCAACATTTAAAGGTAATTCATGTTCATGCAAGAAGGTCAGAATTTTCATGCAAAACCATCGATGACCAGCGACCTGAGGAAATTGCTCTGAGAGGACCAAAAAGGTCAGTTTTGACAATTTCCAACTTTCAACTAATTTTGACTTTCAGATGTGGATCATCCCTTTTGGAACTAAAATGACCATATTTATAGTCATTTTTATGCTTCTAGGGAGCCAAAACTCAAGATTTGGCGCAAGCGTAAAGTGACTTACAATGACCCAAATCCGCACTTTGAGTGCTTAAAACATGTTTATTCACTAAGGGAAGTGTTATAAACACCATTAAGAGGTAATTCATGTTCATGCAAGAAGGTCCGATTTTTCATGCAAAACAATCGATGACCCGCGACCTGAGGAAATTGCTCTGAGATGACCAAAATGGTCCGTTTTGATAATGTCCATCTTTTTTTTTAATTAAACCTTTATTTATTGCAGTCAACAGAGATACATGACATTCACATCATTACCAATCAACCAGAGCGTAATACTTATGGTACATCATTAGAATAGCGTACAGTCCTGTGGGCTGGACCACCTCATCATGTCTTAACAGCAAAACAATGCACAGTAGTCAGCAGGGTGGAGACAACATTAGCAGAGCACTGCGCACAATGCAGTGGGGGATGCAAGCCTTAGGAAAGACCCAACACCCTTGCAGGCCAATCCATCAACAAATTAGCTTGTTACAAGCAATGTGTATTAGAGCGGACGAGCATCAGACTGCCCGTGAAACGTGGCTGACGCAATCCTTACCAGGCGGCCATCAGTATCCCTATTAGTACTAGTGTACCCTGCGTGCAGCATCAAGGGTGTCCCTTCGCCTCCTCCGAGTATGCATATGGAAGTGGGTACTCTGAATGGTGTCTGTCGTGAGGTGATGCATGGTTTCCAACCATTCAGGGGCCACCCCTACATGTGCTTAGTCACTGACCCCAATGTGCATGTAAAATCCCACCTTGATTACAGCATTAGGATATCGGGGGGGGCCTGCATCGTGTGCCCAGCAAATAGCAGTATCCGAACTGCAGGTGTCCTATAGCCCTTTACCACGTCTCGACGCTGAGCAGCCCGCCACTCCTCGAGCAGAGAGACTCTGTTCCCACCAGCTAGGTTTATTGCAGTTGTATCCGAACACCAGACGACATTCACTTGTTCAGGGCTCAGCTATCTGACCCTCATCCGCAGAGGTGTCACTGTGAGACACTTGGGACATCCAGTAGAGCTGTAACGGGGACCAGATATCTTTGGGCCTGCAATGAACGGGCATTAAGTCTGCATAGACGCCATGTTGGTCTTGGCAGTATGTGATATCATCCAGCCATTCTTTGAATTTTGGTGCCCTGCCCCTCCCCCATCTGCAGGCTACTCTCCTTTTAGCAAGTAGCAACGCAATATCTACGAATCGTCGGTGCGATTTGGGTATGTCTTTGGTATACCCCAACAGCATCAGCACCGGGTCCAGTGGAAGAGGGCCTGCAATCATGACCTGAATCGCAGCATGCACCTGTGTCCAATATTCCTGTACCGCGCCACACTCCCAGGCCAGATGAAGGAAGCCCACGCCTTCCGAGCGGTATCGCGTGCACCTGTCGTCGTCTGATAGATGAAATCGCAGCTTCCTGACTGGCGTGTAGTAATATCTCTGAATAAACTTGTAGTGAATGATTTTCAGTCGACAGCTGGCCGAGACGTTTGCTGTGACAGAGCAGCAATACTTCCATTGCTCTTCAGTGAGTTCAGCGTCCAGTTCAGAGCTCCAGTCGTCTCGCGCTTTGGACCTAACAGGCGGACGCTGCGCTCGGATGTTATTATACAGTTTAGACACCATATGCCTCCCATCTGACACCAATAGCACATGCAAGGGCAATACCGCCCCTGGTTCATCCGGGAAGCTGGGGAGTATGTCACGCATACCCTGACGAAGCCTAATATAGTAAAACACCTCCATCGGAGTCGGGGGACCTGCCTGAAATATCTGATTTTTGGTACGAAATATCCCGTCCTGGAACAAATCACCCCATGTACGTATGTGAACGCGTTTACACATGGATCGAAATCCATTTTCTAGTAACAATGACAGCCTCGGGTGGTACGTTAGGGGCATTGCAGGTGAGTAAAGCATGGGAGCGTCGAGCATTTTGGCCACTCTCCTCCAGGCGTCGATAGTACATGTGACTGTGGTGGCAGGCGTCTCAATATCACCAATCACTCCCATTAGCATGCCGTTAAGCGGAAGCGGATCCGCAATCCATTCTTCAGCTGCAATCTGTGGCATAAAGGGAGCGGGACTAACCCAGTGGTAGGCGTATTGCGCCTGAGCACTAAGATAGTACACTGCAAGATCCGGCACATCGAATCCGCCCTTATCGTATGGTTGTGTCAAGACCGCCCAGCTAAGCCGCGGTTGTTTACCTCCCCAAAATATGCGAAGAAGCTCAGTTCGCAGTCTCTTAAAGAAATAGGAGCCCGGGTAGTAGGGGATATTCTGAAAAAAGTATAGGAACCGCGGGAGGATGATCATCTTGATCAGTGAGGCTCTGCCTGCCATCGAAAGCGGCAGGGCCATCCAGCGAGTCACATTGTCTGTCAATTGCGAGATAGCCACGCCATAGTTCAGCCGGATAGTGTCCTCTTTATTGAGCGATATCTCAATGCCCAGGTATCTGAGTTCCGAACTGCACCATTCTAGGGGGTAGTCCAATTGAAATTGGTCAACCGAGGCCATGAGGGGGAAGAATTGTGATTTCTTCCAGTTAATGTGCACTCAGGGACATGCCGCCAAAAACAATAAATTCCCTCAGGAATGGGTTAAGGTTCTGCTGTGGGTGCCGCACGTAAAGGGTAACGTCGTCCGCGTATAAGGAAATCCCTATCTGCCGTTGGTAGCAGTTAAAGGCGCTGGCCTTATGTAGTTGCCGGATCCTGCATGCCAATGGCTCGATTGCCAAGGCGAAAAGCAGGGGCGACAGGGGGCAGCCCTGCCTGGTCCCTCTTGTGAGCGGCATTTGTGTAGAAAGCACACCGTTTATGACGACCCTGGCGACTGGGGCAGTGTATAGAAGCTTCACCCATGAGATGAAAATCCGAGGAAATCCCATTCTAATCAAAATAGCCATGAGGTAGCCCCATTCCACAGAATCGAACGCTTTGGCGGCGTCAAGAAACACAGCGGCAACAGGCAGCTCAGGCGCGATGGTGGGTATAAGGGAGAACAGCGTACGAAGGTTATGCGATGTTGCTCACCCTGGCACAAAGCCAGACTGATCCGGTAGCACCAGGGTAGTCATGAGTAGGGACAGCCTAGTCGCTAACACGTTGGCAAGTATTTTGACATCACAATTCAGCAGCGAAAGGGGTCTATAGGAGTCAGTATCTAATGGATTTTTCCCTGGCTTCAGAAGTGAGGTAATCGCCACCTCCCTCATTGAGCCTGGTAGTATCCCCACCTCCAGCGACTCTTCAAAGACTTCCTTCAGCACCGGTGCCATAATGTCAATGTAGCACTTGTAAAATTCAGCTGGAAGGCCGTCCAGCCCTGCAGCTTTGCCATTACTGAGGGACATGATAGCATCCCTAATCTCATCTAGGTCAAAAGGGCACCCAAGAAAGGCCCTGTGACTGTCGCCAAGCCAACATAGCGCTATGTCATCAAGGAAGTTCCCGAACTCCACTTCGCCTTCCTGCTGCGTGGAATATAATTGTTGGTAGTGCTGTAGGAAGGTGTCCTGTATCCTTTTTGTGTCCTGATAGGTCCCACCCTTGCCATTAGTGATTTCCAATATATGGGTAGCATAGCGCTGGTGTCTCGTGAGTGCAGCAAGTACCTTTCCCGGTCGGTCCCCCTCGCAGAATCTCCTAGCCGTCCAGTACTTGCCTCGGAACTTCACCTCCCTGGCAGCTTCCTCCTCAAAGGACAAAAGCTTAGACCTGAATTCCTGTGCCAGGTCAGGGCGAGGGTTTTGGACCATCTCCGCCTCTAGGGCTTTAAGTTCTGATTCAAGTTTAGTCAGCGTGCACACTATGTCCCTCAGTATCCCGCAGCTCTTAGCAATCGTGATACCTCTGATAGTCACCTTGAAGGCTTTCCAAATCGTCCCCACACTATCAACTGACCCCTTATTTCTAGGGAAGAAAGCCTCTATCTCCTCACCAAGTTCATGCTTAAAGACCGGGTCAAGAAGAGAGGAGGGGAATAGCCGCCACGGTGGTCGCAATTTGTTCAGTCCAGGCAACTCAATTATAGCCAAGACCGGGCAGTGGTCAGAGTAGGTCCGAGGCAGATGTTTTACTTTAATGACACCATTGACTAGGCCCCGCGATATAAAGCAGTAATCAAGTCTCGCCCATGTACGTGCGTGTGCCGTGAAATGCGTGCCCTCTCTAGTCACTGGGTGCGTGAACCTCCAGCTATCTATTAGCCCTGCCTCAGTTAGTATACCCTGCAGGGTGTCTCGAGCTTTTGTGTTGTATTGGCCACTCCCATCCGACCTATCTGCCCCAGGCATCAGCGACAGGTTGAAGTCCCCCCCCCAGATGACGTGTGTGGCTTCGACTCCAATACATGACCCCACAATGTCAGGAAGAAACCAGGTGTGTCAATATTGGGCGCATAACAATTCACAATTATGACCACATCCGTGCCCAGCCTGCCCCATAGGATCACATACCTCCCCTCAATGTCCACCCTCGCACCCAACTTTTGGAATGGCAGTGCTTTGTTGATCAAGATGACCGTACCTCTGGAATACGTGGAATAAGAAGAGAATTCTCTTACAAGTGCCCATCTACATGCAAATTTAGGGTCCCTTCGCGGTTCCAAGAGAGTTTCCTGAAGTAACGCTATCTGCACATGATGTCTATCTAAATACGTAAGTACATTCCTACATTTCCTGGGGTCATTAAGGCCTTGTACATTCCAGGACAAAATTGAGATGTTATTCAATGCGTCATCACCCATGTCCACCATTGTACTCCCGATAAAGAATCATAGCCAATCTGCCAGCCCTTACTCGTAGCGTACCAAGTGCAAGTCTCCTCGCTGTCCGAAACATTTGCATCTCCCATTCTGTAACACTTTCAATCACACTAGCTCCAACGTTTGCATTCACGCCATGGATATCTCCCGCAACACTGCCTATAGTCACAACAGCCCATACCCCAACAGTCATACTTCCCCCCTCCCCCCGTATGCAGCAACCCAACTCCCTCGCTCCCATTCCTCCCCCCTCCCACTGAAGCAACCCAATCTTGCCAGTACCACATCCCCTCCCCCCTCCTCGAACCCCGTACTCAACAACCATCGAAGAACTGTGTGGGGAATCCCCTTCTGGGGCATCAGAGGAACGCACCAATTCACCCCGATAATCTCCTCCCGCCCCGCACACGCCATACGGGAACAGTCAGAGATGGGGGGGTGGTGCCTGGTATACATTACCCCTGCAGATTAGAACCTGTCCATCATGCCAACGTCTCTCATGGCTTCCTCCCCAGGTGGAGAAGACTCCAGTCCATTCAAGAGAGAATGTCCACTTATCAGCTGCAGCTCATACCTCCACCAAGTTTGCCAACAGCCTGCTCACTTCAACGACAAACCCATTATCGGACCACAGTTTGTGACCCATCAGCCCAGCCACATCATGTTCATGTAGCAATGAATCTGCAACTCGATTCCATAACAAGGTTAGTTCATCTGGGGCATGTTCAGGCCCAAGGAGTCGACTCGAGCAGCAGATCAACGACATGAGGTCAATCAGTCTATATCAGAGAGGCATTGTCAGGCGTCAGCATTCTCCAAAGGTTCTCCGTCTACATCATCATCCTCCTCGTTTCGCCTGCCTCCTCTAGTAGCGCAGAGTTTTTTGATATATTCCTCTACCTGCTGCGGATTTGTGAAAAAATATTGTTTGCCCCGATGGGTCACTCTGAGTCGTGCAGGGTATAGGAGTGCATAGTCCATCTGCATGTCTCTAAGCTTTTTCTTTACGGCTAAGAACTTCTTCCGCTGTTCCTGCACCAAAGGGGTGAAGTCCGGGTACACTGAGAAGGTCACACCATCACACGTCAGGTTTTGGTTCATCCGCGCCGCCCGCAGCGCCGCGCCGCGGTCACGGTAGTTGAGCAACCGGGCTATAATAGGCCGCGGCGGCCTCCCTGGCTCGGGCCTTGGACCTAGGGAACGGTGTGCTCTTTCGACAATAAATTGACTGGAGAAGGCTTCCTTGCCCACTGCAGTCGTGAGGATTTTTTCGACATATTCTTCCATACGTCCAGTGTTGGTGGATTCCGGCACACCTACGACGCGGATGTTATTGCACCTACTCCTCGCCTCCAACTCTTCATTTTTTGCCGCTATCACACGCAGAATGTTGTCCATTCTGGATAGGCGCGTATCGTGGGATGTTGATGTGTCCTCCGAGGCCGAGATGCGTCGCTCTGCTTCCGTCAGGCGTTCCTCATGGACCTCCAGTTTTTGTGCGACCCCATCCATCCTCGAGGACAGCCGATCCACCTTGTCCACTATTGTGGCGAAGCCCTGCCTCATCCCCTTCATCATCACTTGCATCTCAGGGGTCATGGATGTGGAGAGGGGCTCATTGCCCGATGATCCACGGGCACTGCCAGAGCCTGCCGTGTCTCGCAGCTGTTTCCTAGTGGCCGCGGGTTCAAAAGAGATTTTAGATTGCTTATTGTCATTCTTTCCCATTGTGCGTCGCTTGTAGGGGCTTGAGGTGCTTGGTGAGATGTGATTGGAGCGGTCCTCACTGCCCCGTGACAATCCCTTTTGCATCTGTACTTCCAGTACAGTGTTTGCGCCAGTGGCGGCACCTGCTGTGCGAGGAGCGGTCCAGCAGTGCGCAAGTGAAAAAAAAAAAAAAAAAGAACCCCGAACGCAAGGAAGAGGTTGGAATAAAGTCAACCTACTGCCTTAGGAATAGGCAATTCACCAAGCAAAATTTTACACAGCCCTCCAAACAAGTAACTCTACCTTTACAAAAAAAGAATAAAAAAGGTACTGCCAACAGAGAGCGTCAGCCTAAGCCAAGAACAGATAAGACAGCAGCCCCCTCGAGCATAAATTAAAAATTACACCTTCATTGAGATCTTTCTTTAAAGTTCAGCAACCCCAGCAAACAGCAGGAAAAAGTCTCCTTACCTTGCCACCTCAAACTGAAGAAATCTCTGAAAGCCTGATTAGTAAAACTCCAGAAATGAGTACAAAAGCACCTACAAGCAGTATAATGCCACAAAGCGAAATTTCAGAGATCCCAGAGACTCTAGAGATCTCAACTCAACTAAATCTAAATGTAAATGAACTTGGCACAAGCTCTTCCAACAGCCCTCCACCACAAACACCTCTCGAACAAACTGGGAGACTTATGGAAAGCCTCATGGAGAAGGTTCTGAAAGAGATGAGAGAGAAATTCCTGATATCCGAGTCCAACCAGGCCAAAATCCAGGAAGTGTGCGAGACTCTAGATCAAAAGCTGAATGCCCTGGGTGACAGAGTATCCGCAGTAGAACTAGAGATGGCGTCCCTCGAAAAAAAAGTAGACTCTAACCAGTCTGAAATCAGGAAACTAAGAGACTCAGATAAAACCATCAAGGAAAAATTAGAATCACTTGAAAATCAAGCAAGAAAAAATAATCTCAGGATTCTGAATGTGCCAGAAAATTTGGAGGGGCAAGACATAAGGAAATTTACCATCTCTTTACTCGAAGAATACTTTCCCTGGACACAGAGCATAAACCTGAGTGACGATATTCAAAGGGTCCATCGAGATCCATTCAGAAAGAGCAGAGACAGAAAGACGCCAAGAAAGATCCTAATAAATTTCAAAACTTACACATTAAAGGAAAAAATCTTAAGTGAAGGACTAAAGACTACTTCGCTAAAGAAAGATAATTGGACTTTCAGGATCCGTTCAGATATGTCAAAGGCCACCCAGGACAGACAGTGAGAATTAGGGCAATACATGGCTGAGTTAAAAGCCTTAGGTGCTACAGTACAAATGAGATTCCCCGCCGCACTGAGAATCATGTGGCAGAACAAAATGCACAATATCAGAGAGCCGAGCGAAGTGGAAAATCTCATAGAACAGATAAAGGTTCAGCAACAGACTTCAACATGAAATCAAAGAGATAGGTAACGTAACAAAATGAACTGTGGAGCTTGAATAGGGCGAATAATACCGCCCAAGAAAAAGAAGGGAGGCTTCCCCAGGGAGGGCAATATTATACACAAGAAAAATATAAAACCAAATAAAAAAGACACCATGGGTGGGGAGCAAACTAGGGAAAAAACTGAAAAAATTATCCTCAAGAGTGATGTAATGCGGAGTGCAGGAGAACGACAAGCAAAAATGAAACGAGAACTAAACAACCACCAAAATAGTAAACTCCATGGCTAAATTTACGAAAGATTTCAAAATTCTATCATGGAACGTAAATGGACTCAGAACGGCAAGTAGACGGAGGAGAATCTTCGAATATTTAAAAATAACGGACAGTGAAGTGATCATCCTCCAAGAGACTCACCTCACAAAAAAAGAATGGGAGCAAATAATAAAACCATTAAGCTGGGTAGATTTTTATGTTTGCACTGACCAAAGCTGCAATATTAAAGGAATCACAATACTCTTTAAAAAATCGCTTAATGTAAAAATAATACATAAAGCGGAAGATAACAAAGGCAGATAGGCCTTAGCAAGAGTGAAAATATATGATAATAACTTTACGATAGCGGGATATTATGGACCAAACATAGACGATCCAAGCCCTCTACAAAAATTATATACAGAGCTTTTAACCTCATCGGATCCAATACTGCTGGGAGGCGACTTTAACATTATGATAGATCCTAAGTTAGATAGATCTCCCCCAGGAAAACAATCTAACTTGCCAAAAATGAGAGAATGGTTAAACATATATAAAAGGGATCTGGACCTAATCGATATGTGGAGGGTGAAAGGAAACAAGGAGCACCCATTTACCCTATACAACAAAAAGCTAGGTCATAAGTCTAGAATTGACTACTTCTTGATCAGTAAAAACATTCACAAAAATATCAAAGCCTTGGATCATCTACCTGAACATCTGTCCGAACCCTCAGCAGTACAACTGACCATAAATTCAGAAATAAATAAATCTCAGCCTAGATGGACAGTAGACCGCACACTTTTCTTGGATCCAGAAATAAGAGAAAATTTGAGTATAACCTCAGCAAACTTCTTTGAGGACAATAGAGTAGGCACAACTAACCAAATAACATGGGACGCCTACAAAGCAGTCATCAGAGGTAAACTCATAAGCCTGGGAGCATATAGATCAAAACTCACGAAACAAGAGATTAAAGAAAAGGAAGAAGCTATTAACCAAATTGATGCACAGATTAACATAGATCAAAGTCTAGAAATAAGAAATAAACTGGAGGCGGAGAGAAAAGACCTAAAAGGAAAGCTGGCAGAATATCTTGAAGACAGAGTGAAAATCAAGTGGGAGGCTAGCAAATTAGCCAACCATGAATATGGAGAGGGCTGCGGGAAACTATTGGCTTGGAAAACCAAAACGGAACAAACCAGAAATAAAATAGCCAAGATACAACTAAGCAATCAAACTTGTACAACCTCCGATGAGTCAGAGATCAAACAGGAATTCAAACTTTTTTTCACCAACCTGTATATGGAAGACTCCTCCTCCTCATCAGAGGAACTGGGAAAATATCTTGACTCTTTAAATCTACCAAAATTATCTGAATTCGAATCCGAAGAACTAAACGCAGAAATAACAATAGAAGAAGTAGAAACAGCTCTGAAATCCTTGAAAAAAGGGAAAGCCGCAGGACCAGATGCCTTACCAAATGAACTTTATATAGCACTAAAGGAAACTATAGTCCCCCCATTGACGAGATTACTAAATAAGATCTACAGGGAAAAAGAAGAAGTCCCCGACACCTGGCATGACGCTAATATCAGTCTTATCTTAAAACCAGGGAAGAACCCGACAACTTGTGAGTCATATAGACCCATATCACTGCTAAATTGTGACTACAAAATCTTCACAAAAATAATAGCAGGTAGATTAGCTCGGGTAATGCCAAAACTGATACACCCGGATCAGAAGGGGTTTATAAAAGAGAGGCAAATATCACAAATCACCCACGAACTTTTTGCAGCTATTGATATAGCAACTTGTGAAAAAAAAAACCTTACAATAATAACTTTTGATGCTGCGAAGGCATTTGACCGGGTCAACTGGTCCTTTTTAAACAGAGTCATTAACAAATACGACCTTGGTCAAAATTTTAGTCATATGATATCTGAGACCTACAGAAACCCAAGAGCAAAGATTCTAGTAAATGGGTCTCTCACCAACAACTTTGCAATACAAAGAGGAACAAGACAAGGGTGTCCGTTGTCTCCCCTCTTGTTCAATCTCTACATAGAACCCCTGGCAGAAAAAATCAGAAACAATGAATCAATAACCCCCTTCAAACATCAGGAGTGGACCAAAAAGGTGGCGCTTTACGCGGATGATCTAATGATTTTTACAGAAAATTATCAAAATTCCTCCCCAGCAATAACCAAGGCAATCACAGAATTTGGAAAGGTATCCGGGTACTTGACAAACGAAGCAAAAACTGAGTCAATGAGCTGGAACACACAACATAATACTCCATATACAAAAGATAAAATTAAATACTTGGGTATAACCATAGTAAAAGATCTCGAAAAAATACCCCAACTGAACCTCAACAGGATCTCTCTAGAGACAAAAAAGCTTCTTACGGTATGGGACAAACTACCTCTAAACTTAATTGGAAGATCTAACCTGGTAAAAATGTCGATTCTTCCCAAATTTACATACCTTTTTAATACTATACCACTGGAGTTCAAAAAAGACAATCTGAAGAAAATTCAAGGAGACATAATGACTTTCATTTGGGCCTCAAAGGGTTCAAGAATCGCCTGGAACAAAATAAGAAGGAAAAAACAGCAAGGAGGAATAGCTAGTCCAGATATTGTGGAATACTATAGAGCTTATCAATTCAAGAACGCAAGACCCCTTTTAAAAATCTATGAGCTTTACCCCCAATACCTTCAATCATTAACAAACAAAACTGACCACTTTTTATTCAAATTCGGACATCCCAAATTCTTTAAAAAAATAAAACTAAAGATACTAAAAAATTTGGCAAAACTCTGGTACCAAGTAAGAAGCTCACTAAATATCCCATACTATAGCTCCTTGGCCCCAATATGGGACTCACCAGGCACACCTGAATGCTTAAAATATGCCCTAGCAGCCCCCCTAAGAACGGCAGGAATCAAAAAATGGGGACAATTGATGACAGAAAATTCAATACTACCTTGGCAACACCTCACAGAAATCACTAACGGGTCACTTTCAAAATTTAAATATTATCAACTCACAAGTTGGGCAAGTTCTTTGACGGAGAAAAAAACCGGAAACTTGGACATAGAGAAAGAAATTACCAAAATTTCTCCAATAAAAAAGGAAATCTCAATATGGTATTGGGCTATAATCACCTCTGGAGACGATAATGTTTCAATAACCGAACAAATTTGGAGTAAAAGCATCATAGACCCAGAAATTACGAACTTATGGCAGAAATCATTTGAAAATGTTGGTCCATTATTAAACCAGCTTGTCTAAAAAGAAATCACCTGTTTACACTGCATAGGGCATACTGGACACCAAAAAAATTGTCAAAATTTAAAGGAGCAACCATTAAATCCTGCCCTAAGTGTGGACTAGAAAAAGCAGACTACATACACATGTTCCATAGATGCCCAAAACTGAATCTCTTCTGGCAAGAAGTAGGTAACACGTTATGTCGGATATTGGGAACAAACCTAAAAGTAAGTACAACATTAATTATTTTTGGGATATGCACCGAGCTCAATTTAAGTAATGATAGGCTAAACAGAAAACAAGAAAACCTATTATTTGTTTTGATTCTCCTTGCTAGAAGGGAGATCTGTTTGAACTGGGTCAAACCAATACCACCTTCGCAGACGGAATGGCTAAACTCCATAATAACAACTCATAAATTAGATAGAAAGGGACATTTTTCCAAAAAATTTAACTTTTGGGAAATCTGGGAAAATCACTGTATTAATAACATGTAAGGGAAAATGAATAGAACACCAATATGTCCAATGATTAAAGCGATGACAATAATTCATACGGGAATAATTTCCCGCCGAGTAGCCTGAGAGGCTAGCTCACACCCTCTTCGCTAAGAATTATTGAATGGTAAAGGATATAGGAGGACCGAAACACGACAGATCCACCAAAGGGGTACTCTATGTGGTTGACAAAGTACAAGAAAAGAGTGAAAGAACAAAAGTGGATGTCTAAAGGTTCCCCGCTGTACTCCTTATACATTTCATACGCAAAATGAGGATAAAGAAGAAAAAAATAAATAAATAAATAAAGAAAAATATGATGTGTCTCCAGCCCCAGCGACAGAGGCTACCTTCAATTGCTCATGAGGGGGGTCAGATTTCCCACTCGGCTTCGTTGTGCGTATGGCGTTTTGTGGTGTGTTAAGGACGATCGGTCAGGGTCCGTGCCGTGACAGAATAACCTCCCCGAGGCCACCCTGTAGGTGTCCTGTCACAGTCAGCACTCTACCACTGCGTCTCTCACCTCTGCTGGGTAGGCAAGGCCTGTGCCCCTCTGTTACCCGCTGCCTGCATCGCCCGCTAGCATTGCGTGGGAGGTGACTCGATAGCAGCTGCCAGAATCCCCAGCGCCTGGCCGGGGCTCGCCCCGTCTCCCACGGCGTCAAACAGCCCAGGCAAATGCACAGGATCTTCTACTAATATTCGGTCTGTAGGCCGCGCATGGCCTCGCCGTAGTATGAGTGATAAGTGCGCACCCCTGCGGACCTCCAGATGCGCGGCGCATCCACGACAGTGTAATAGCCACACGCCTATGGGTGCTGTATGTCTTCAGTAGTTGCAATAGTCATTAATATGCTCCGGCTGCGCTCATAGGGATGCTCTCATTTCGTGCTGGAGAGGCTCGGAGGGGAAGTTCCACCGTGCTGCCGGCGGGTAGCAACTAGTGAGGGGTCCGGTCTCAGGTAGTGTCCCACAGAAGGCTCCTGACGCCCCTCAACTCACAGCCACCAGCAGCAGCGAGCCCGCGGAGGGTGCACTGGCACTATCGGCAATCTGCGTGCCAAGCCCCGGGCCCCGCTCAACCGCCTCCCGGGTCAGGCGGCAGGTCCCGTCTCCACGCGCGGTCCCAGCAAGTCTCCGTTCCGCCGCTCAGTGCCCCTGCGCTTTGTAGTGGCCAGCCAGAGAGGAAGACTCACCGCCTCAACAGGTCCGCCGAGCCTCGGCAGGGTCCGCACAGTCCAGGCGGGCCGCCCTGCGTCTGAGGCCTGCTTTCCTCGTGGCGAGCCCCGGCCTCGCGTAGTCACGCTCCCAGGCTTTTGCGCCGCCCCTCCGCAGCAGTGTGACCCGGTCAGTCTTCACACTCGACGAAGTCCGGCGTCAAACATCGGATCGCCTCCAAACTTGGACAGGATCTGCAGGACATATAAGCTCACACTCGCTGAAAGTTTCAGGTGGACATCTGCAGGATGGGAGGATAAAATCAGGATACTTCTGACCAGGCAGCCAGAGCCTCACTAAAGTGCGGCCATTAGCTCGTGCGCCCTCTAGCGCCCCCCGATAATGTCCATCTTTCAACTAATTTTGACTTTCAGATGTGGATGATCACTTTTGGAGCGAAAATGAGCATGTTTAAAGTCATTTTCAAGCTTCTAAGGAAGCCAAATCTCAAGATTTCGTTCAAGGGTAAAAGTGACTTCAAATGACTCAAATGCTCACTTTGAAGGCTTAAAATGTGTTTATTCACTGCGGGAAGTGATATAATCAACATTTAAAGGTAATTCATGTTCATGCAAAAAGGTCAGAATTTTCATGCAAACAATCGATGACCAGCGACCTGAGGAAATTGCTCTGAGAGGACCAAAATGGTCAGTTTTGACAATTTCCATCTTTCAACTAATTTTGACTTTCAGATGTGGATCATCCCTTTTGGAACTAAAATGACCATATTTATAGTCATTTTCATGCTTCTAGGGAGCCAAAACTCAAGATTTGGCGCATGGGTAAAAGTGACGTAAAATGACCCACATGCTCACTTTGTGGGCTTAAAATGTGTTTATTCACTGCAAGAAGTGATATCAACACCATTAAGAGGTAATTCATGTTTCCAACTCCCCATTTGTCTCCACCATATCCACCCTCTCCCCATCACCCTCTCCCCATCAGTCTCTCCCTCATCTCCCTCTCCCTCATCATCTCTCCCCCATCTGTCTCCCCCATCTCCACCCTCTCATCATCACCCTCTCCCCATTGGTCTCTCCCTAATCTCCCTCTCCCTCATCATCTCTCCCCCATCTGTCTTCCCCAGCAAGTACCTTCCCCATCTCCACCGTCTCCCCATCAGTCTCTCCCTCATATTGCTCTCCCTCATCCCGCATCTCCCTCATCCCTTGTCCCTCCTCATCTGGCTCAACCATCTCCACCCTGTCCCCATCTCCCTCTCTATCCTCTCTTCACCTGTCTCTAACCTCATCTCCCTCATCCCAAGTCCTTCTCCGATCTGTCTCCCCAATCTGGTCATTGGTCTCCCCATCTGTCTCCTCATCCGTCTCCCCCATCTCTCTCCCCATCTCCCCATATTATCTCCCCATAATATCTTCATTATACCTCCATTATATCTCTTTTTTATCCACATTTTATCTCTCCTTAATCTCCATGTTATCCCTGTATTATCCCCATTTATCTCCCCTTTAGATCCATTTTATCCCCACTTTATCTCCACTTTATCCCCATGTTATCCCCATTTAACCCCACTTTATCCCCATTTTAGCTCCACTTCAGCCCCATTTTATCTCCATTTTATCCCCATTTTATCTTCACTTTATCCCCATTTTAGCTCCTCTTTAGCTCCATTTTATCCCCATTTTCCCTCCAATTTATCTCCATTTTATCCCCCTATTTATCTCCATTTTATCCCCATTTTATCTCCCCTTTATCCCCACTATAGCCCCATTTTATCCCCATTTTTTAACCCCACTTTATCCCAATTTTAGCTCCACTTTAGCCCCATTTGATCTCCATTTTATCCCCATTTTATCTCCACTTTATCCCCATTTTAGCTCCACTTTAGCTCAATTTTATCCCAATTTTTCCTCCATTTATCCCCAATTTATCTCCAGTTTATCTCCATTATCTCTCTACTTTATTTACATTAAATCTCCGTCCCTTACCATCCAATCTCCATCTCTGCATCCCATCTCCATCTCCCCATCCTATCTCCAACTCCCCATCTCCATCTCCATCTCCCCATCTCTTCTCCATCTCCACATCTCCATCTCCATCCCATCTCCATAAAATGAGCATGATCATAGTCATTTTCCTGTTTCTAGGGAGCCAAAACCTCAAGATTTGGCACATGGGTAAAAGTGACTAAAAATTACCCAAATGCTCACTTTGAGGGCTTAAAAGATGTTTATTCACTGCAGGAAGTGATATAAACACTACAGAGGTAATTCATGTTCATGCGAGAAGGTCCGATTTTTCATGCAAAATAATCGATGACCCCCGACCTGAGGAAATTGCTCTGAGAGGACCAAAATGGTCAGTTTCGAAAATGTCAATCTTTCAACTAATATTAACTTTTAGATGTGGATCATCACTTTTGGAGCTAAAATGACCATATTTATATTCATTTTCATGCTTCCAGGGAGCCAAAACTCAAAGTTTGGCTCATGGGTAAAAGTGGCTTAAAATGACCCAACTGCGCACTTTGAGGGCCTGAAACATGTTTATTCACTGTGGGAAGTGATTTAAACACCATTTAGAGGTAATTCATGTTCATGCAAGAAGGTCCGAATTTTCATGCAAAACCATCGATGACCAGCGACCTGAGGAAATTGCTCTGAGAGGACCAAAATGGTCCGTTTTGACAATTTCCAACTTTCAACTAATTTTGACTTTCAGATGTGGATCATCCCTTTTGGAACTAAAATGACCATATTTATAGTCATTTTCATGCTTCTAGGGAGCCAAAACTCAAGATTTGGCGCAAGCGTAAAGTGACTTACAATGACCCAAATCCGCACTTTGAGTGCTTAAAACATGTTTATTCACTAAGGGAAGTGTTATAAACACCATTAAGAGGTAATTCATGTTCATGCGAGAAGGTCCGATTTTTCATGCAAAACAATCGATGACCCGCGACCTGAGGAAATTGCTCTGAGATGACCAAAATGGTCCGTTTTGATAATGTCCATCTTTCAACTAATTTTGACTTTCAGATGTGGATGATCACTTTTGGAGCGAAAATGAGCATGTTTAAAATCATTTTCAAGCTTCTAAGGAAGCCAAATCTCAAGATTTGGTTCAAGGGTAAAAGTGACTTCAAATGACTCAAATGCTCACTTTGAAGGCTTAAAATGTGTTTATTCACTGCGGGAAGTGATATAATCATCATTTAGAGGTAATTCTTGTTCATGCAAGAAGGTCCGAATTTTCATGCAAAATAATCGATGACCCGCGACCTAAGGAAATTGCTTTGAGAGGACCAAAATGGTCAGTTTCGAAAATTTCAATCTTTCAACTAATTTTAACTTTCAGATGTGGATCAACACTTTTGGAGCTAAAATGACCATATTTATTGTCATTTTCATGCTTCTAGGGATCTAAAACTCAAGGTTTGGCTCATGGGTAAAAGTGACTTAAAATGACACAACTGCGCACTTTGAGGGCTTAAAATATGTTTATTCACTGCGGGAAGTGATATAATCAACATTTAAAGGTAATTCATGTTCATGCAAAAATGTCAGAATTTTCATGCAAACCATCGATGACCAGCGACCTGAGGAAATTGCTCTGAGAGGACCAAAATGGTCAGTTTTGACAATTTCCATCTTTAAACTAATTTTGACTTTCAGATGTGGATCATCCCTTTTGGAACTAAAATGACCATATTTATAGTAATTTTCATGCTTCTAGGGAGCCAAAACTCAAGATTTGGCGCATGGGTAAAAGTGACGTAAAATGACCCACATGCTCACTTTGAGGGCTTAAAACGTGTTTATTCACTGCAAGAAGTGATATCAACACCATTAAGAGGTAATTCATGTTTCCAACTCCCCATCTGTCTCCCCCATCTCCACCCTCTCACCATCACCC
The DNA here is from genome assembly GCF_964261635.1 of Lissotriton helveticus. Taxonomy (NCBI): domain Eukaryota; kingdom Metazoa; phylum Chordata; class Amphibia; order Caudata; family Salamandridae; genus Lissotriton; species Lissotriton helveticus. The sequence continues at coordinate 422,233,708 of NC_136072.1, forward strand.
TCTCCACATTGGTCTCTCCCTCATCTCCCTCTCCCTCAGCATCTCTCCCCCATCTGTCTCCCCCATCTCCACCGTCTCCCCATCAGTCTCTCCCTCATATTGCTCTCCCTCATCCCCCATCTCCCTCATCCCTTGTCCCTCCTCATCTGGCTCCACCATCTCCACCCTGTCCCCATCTCCCTCTCTATCCTCTCTCCACCTGTCTTTAACCTCATCTCCCTCATCCCAAGTCCTTCTCCGATCTGTCTCCCCAATCTGATCATCGGTCTCCCCCATCTGTCTCCCCATCTGTCTCCCCATCTGTCTCCCCAATCTCTCTCCCCATCTCCCCATATTATCTCCCCATAATAGCTTAATTATACCTCCATTATATCTCTTTTTTATCCACATTTTATCTCTGCTTAATCTCCATGTTATCCCTGTATTATCCCCATTTATCTCCCCTTTAGATCAATTTTATCCCCACTTTATCTCCACTTTACCCCCATTTTATCCCCATTTAACCCGACTTTATCCCCATTTTAGCTCCACTTCAGCCCCATTTTATTTCCATTCTATCCCCATTTTATCTCCACTTTACCCCCATTTTAGCTCCACTTTATCCTCATTTCCCCTCCATTTTATCTCCATTTTATCCCCATTTTATCTCCACTTTATCCCCACTATAGCCCCATTTTATCCCATTTTAACCCCACTTTATCCCAATTTTAGCTCCACTTTAGCCCCATTTGAGCTCCATTTTATCCCCATTTTATCTTCAATTTATCCCCATTTTAGCTCCATTTTAGCTCGATTTTATCCCCATTTTTCCTCCATTTTATCTCCATTTTATCCCCAATTTACCTCCAGTTTATCTCCATTATCTCTCTACTTTATTTACATTAAATCTCCATCCCTTACCATCCAATCTCCATCTCTGCATCCCATCTCCATCTCCCCATCCTATCTCCAACTCCCCATCTCCATCTCCATCCCATCTCCATTTCCCCATCTCTTCTCCATCTCCACATCTCCATCTCCATAAAATGAGCATGATCATAGTCATTTTCCTGCTTCTAGGGATCCAAAACTCAAGATTTGGCACATGGGTAAAAGTGACTCAAAATTGATTGATTGATTGATTGATTGATTGAAACAAGCTTTATTTCGATATATTGCACATATCTTAAAAAGCATTACAAAAAGACATATATGTGTTAAAAAAAAGTGAATACAGTGTAAAAACATTTCATTTCATAAATGACATGCAAGCGATATGGGCATTGGTACGAGATATGCAACTGGCTAGTGAGGTACTGCTATTAGCCTAAGAGATCGAATCCGCGATGCCCAGGCCAAGAATTTAGCTAGACAGAAAGCAAACAAGGGGCGGGGGTCAGATCTTAAGATACGTAGGGCCTCAAGGTGTGATCTGGTTCCGAGACTCCTACACAAAGGCTTTAGCCAGGTGTGGCGCGGGGCAATATAAGCTGGGCACTCAAAAAGTAGGTGGGGCACAGACTCTGGCAAGCTGTTGCAAAAAGGACAAAATAAAGATGAATACAATGATCCCCTCCAGCTGGCAATCAGTCTACCCACTGGCAATAAACCGAACCTGAATTTGATATAAAGTGCCCTGTCCCAAGATTTGCTAATCAGGTCTAGATATGGTTCGTAGTAAGGGACATCCTTGAGCAAAAGAAATTCGACAGAGGTTCTGCAGAGGGTGGGATTACAATTCCTGGTATTCGTCAACCATGACCAATATAGCGTCTTTAGTGTCTGTTTAGGTGGGGCAGATCTATTAGCCCACGCATCCTCAAGGCCCTATTCAATAAGAAGGCGCTTGACTTCCTTAAGCCAGCGGATTTTGGACCAACCTGGTGTTAAAAGCAGTTCTTTTAGCCCATCAGCATAGCTAGACAATTCAGGTACCCTCCAGATGCGTGCCCAGAGGAGAAGGGGGCGCAACCTCGCCTGATCTCCTATAGGACGAGTACCTGCGTCTAGGAGGATTGGGAGGGCAGTAGTACTAGGCGGCAGTCCCATAAGGTCTCTGTGAAATTTGTTTTCCACTCTGGTCAAAAGGTCTGTGTTCTGAATGCCCCATAGTTCGGATCCGTAAAGAGCTGCACTCACCCCCCTTGCCCTGTAGATGTCCAATACAGGACCAATGGGTTTGAGAACTGAGGCCCGTTGTTCTTTCATAAGTGCCCCTACCACCTTCTTATGGGCCAGCGATGCCTTTTGTTGGTGGGGTTGCCAGCTCATTGAATCACTGAGGCGAATGCCCAAATAGTCAAACTCCTTTACCCTTTCAAGTGGGACAGAACCCAGAGACGGTGGGATGACAGATTTCTTCTGGGCGTTCAGGACCAGGAACTTGGTTTTGTTGACATTTATAGATAGACCCCTTGCGTCACAGAAGTCCTTAAAGCCGGTCAGTAGGCGTTGCAGACCTGCTGGTGTTTTTGAGATCAGGAGGGTGTCGTCTGCGAAGAGGAGAGTAGGAAATTTCCTACCAGCCAGGGAAGGTGCGTCGGCAGGATGTTTGAGAAGATGCTCCACCACTCCATTAACGTATAAGGAGAATAGAGTGGGGGCAAGCACACAACCCTGGCGGACTCCCCTATTCACAGGGATGTGAGGTGTTTTTTGGCCCTGGTCACCCCACCTGATCTGAGCAAAATTGTCCTCATGTAGTTGAATGAGCATATTTAATAAGTACTGGGGAATGCCCATTGTGTCCAGTATGCGCCACAGTTGGTCTCGTGGGACTAGGTCGAACGCGGTGCGTAGATCTATAAAGGCAAGGTACAGGCTGCTCTTACGCAGGACGACCACTTTCCAAAGGATCATTAAGAGCCGGAATGTTTCCTCAATGGTGCCAGTGCCTGATCTAAACCCCGCCTGGTAGTCCGAAAGGATATTCTCATCTTCCATCCACTGCTGAATCCTTCCTAGGACTACTTTACCCGCTATCTTCTGCGTGGAATCAAGCAAGCTGATTGGGCGATAGTTTGCGGGGTCGTCCCGGGTCCCTTTTTTGAAAATAGGGACGACCTCCGCTCCTTTCCATGAGTCCGGGAGTTATCCACCCATCAAAGCAGCATTCAGAAGTGCGGCAATTAGACTGCTCCATTCTTGTATGTTGACCCTTAATATGTCACCTGGGATTCCGTCAGGCCCCGCAGCCTTATTCGGAACCAGGCATTTAATTGCCCCCTCAACTTCCTTGGTAGTAAAAAGATCAGCCTCAATGTGAACTGTGCTGTTGGAGTGGGAGCAAACGCCGGGCAGTTGGATCGTGGGGCTAGACGTAGAACCCCCAGTTTGGGAATAGAGCTGGAAAAAATGAGCAAACCACACCTCCCCAGTAATATTACAAGTCAAAAGGGAGTCATCGGGTTTATTCTTCAATCTCAACAGATCCCAAAAGCCCTTCGAGTCTTTCCTGAAACTCGCCTCTTTTAGGTCAATCCAGAATTGCGTTTCGTGCTCAACCCTAGCCGTAGATAATGCCTTCCGATAACTTTTCCTGGCAAATTTTATGAGGTTAGCATCCTTGGATTTCACTGTTCTGATAAGTTCACATTTTGCAGAGCGACAGGCAGGGGTGAACCAGGATGCTCCACTTTTTGGAATGCTTTTTCCCTTCCGTCTCCCATCTGATGGGGCGATAGTGAACAGATCTCCCAGAGCTTTGGTTGTTTCAACGAAAAGTAGTAAAGGATCCGCATTACCAGGGCTCGTGACGTCAAGCCCTGCTTTGACTTTGGACATTATGGAGTTTGCTAAGGACATTTTCCTTTCGTCCGCAGCAACTTTGCTCCATTTAAGCCTCCTTCCACAGTTTGAAGGGCACACTTCATGAGTTGACTTCCATAAGTGAGGGGGAGGGTTTGGCTTCGAGCCCCTCCAGGGGGAAGACAGTGACAATGCTAGTAGATTGTGGTCACTATCAATCGTTGTTAAAACCTCCATGTCGAGCAGGTAAGCCCAAAGCTTGTAATTGAGGAGAATATAATCGATCCGAGAGGTGTAACCGACCCTATTATAGGTGTGTGCCCCATCGGGATCGGATTTGGATCTGCCATTAGTTGCCCTTAAGCCAAATTCCATGCAGAGGGCATTAAGATCTATGGCCCCCTGTGTCCATTTATTGATACGGTTGAGTGTTAGTAAGGGGATGCCTCTCCTAGTGTCTTCCTCCCAGGTGTCTAAAATGTCCTCGCTGGAAAGAGGCTCAAAGGAACAGTTAAAATCCCCTGCGAGTAGGACAAGAGAGTTGGCATTACAAGTTCCAAGTTCTTCTTCTATGCCTGTCTGTGGCAACATGGAAACACCACCCCTTGCCCCCCTTAGGTAGACGTTAAATATTTCCAGATTTTTCCCCCCCAGACCTTTAACTAATAGCCTCTGTAGATCGGGGGATTTTGTGGGTAAGTGCCTGATGGAGAGACCCAGAGAAATTCTAACCCAGATTAAAAGGCCGCCTGAAGGGCGCCCTTTAGATCCAGATGGTTGTAGAGCAGGGACAAAGTAGGTGGTATAACCCACCTTATGGCGAGGTTCAACGCACCAAGTTTCCGGCAATAAACAGATCCTGAAGGATTCAACAAGGAGATTCCAATCGGGGATATTGAGATTACGTACAAGGCCTGCTACGTTCCAACTCAGGATCCGGAGCACAGTACCCGGTACAGTGTTCCCAGTAGCCCTCGTTCCCGAAGTTGGATCATTTACAAGGGGATTAGGCTCAAGGTTCCTGTCAGCAGGTGGCGATATAACATCCACTATAAGATTATCCACTTTAGGATGTGACCCCACCCCAACAATAGGTTTGCCTACCGTGGGAGCTAATACAGGAACTGCCTTATCACAGTAGATAGGTGTGAATGGGGGTGACCATGATGGTAAGTTAGACTTTGACGAGATAGCTAGTTTCTGGGCTACCTCGTGGGTGGCATTGCTCGTCAGCCCCGTGTCAGCTTCGGCATATGGGATGGGGTAGTCAGATGGATGACTATTGGGAAGGTGGAAAATTGGAGTGCTGGGCAATGACCCAACGGGCTTCTCCAGTTCGCGCAAGACAGAGCTACACCCAAATAGGCTGCTCTCAGGAAATGGTAAAGCCAAGGTTACTGGTGGCAGTTTGATCTTGGCGTCATGGGCTAAAGTGAGAGGCAGAGAGAGTCAGTCTACCTCTTCTAAACAGCCGAATCTATTTGTGATTGTTGCTCCAGGCCACCTCCTATTGGGACATTGCCAATCTCCACTCTCCCCTCCACGAGCCGGGTAGCGGGGGTGTGACCAATCACCCCCATAATTTCGAGCAGGACGCGGGGGGTAAAAGAAAGTTAAGGGTCTTACAGCAATGGATGATTTGTCCTCTCCAGTGTTCCAAGAACAAATATATTGTGCTGTCTGTGGATCCTCAAACGAGACTACAATGCAGTCACCTTGGGTAGTTTTGCGTGAGGGTCCTATCCAGGGAACTCTGCGCACCATTAGGACTTTGCTTCTCAGGTGCCCTGGGATCTGCCTATTAGTGTTCAACCAGTAGATAACCTTGTTTTTGAGGGACCAGTAATTTTCTTGGTTGGAACTCCCCAATACGGGAACACCCGTTAATACTACCACAAAGGGCCTTGCGTCCGGGGGTAGATCTATATATCCCCCACGAAAATTTTCGGCATCCCGTGGGCCCTGCTTGGTAGATTGATTATAATTGGTGGCGTTCACCCTTTGGGCAACTGCCTCTTTAGTAGGTTTGGTTGACTGTTGTAAAGATTGCGAAGGTGGCTTGACAGGGTGAATGGTGGATTTAAGTTCAAAGCCCTTTGTACGTGGTTTGGGTAGTGGCTTACTGGAGGGCGGTGCAATTGGCATAATGATGGGTGTGACCTCTTCGGCTATGACAGGCCCTTTAATATTTTGGAAACTAAGGCTTGCTAGATTTAAAATACTTTTTTCCACCTCTAAAAGGTGGTTTTCAATTCGGGAGAGTCTAAGGTCTAGCGGGGTAAGGAGCTTTTTTAAGGAGTTCCAAACTATTTTTAGGAACTCCTCATCACTTCCCCCGACTACACTTGATTCCACCCCAATATTCGCCTGTATGGTGGCAATATCAGTAGGGCCCAGGCTTTGGCAGTTCTCAACAACGCTTGGAAGGACCAAGTCTTGAGCAACAGAACTTACTACTACTCCCTGATTAGGTGGATTAACATTGGTTGAACAGTGTACCCTAGCAATTTTGGCCTTCTTCCGCGAGTAAGCAGACTTTGCAGTGCGTTTCCTTTAGTGAACTGTACCCTTCTGATGGGAACCCCGGGAATTAACATACTCCTCAATGGTGCTAGGAGAGATCGAAATAGGGGCTGTGTCAGTATGAGTGGCAAGACCCGGGTCACTAGCATACAAAGGGGAGATATGACTATTTTGCGTTTGGGAGGAACTTGAGGTCATAGGCAGTCCGGGCGATAGAGGTGGAGTTTGGTGAACCTCAGCCTGGGTTGTGATTAGTCGAGGAATAAATTGGTGCTCGGGGCTCTTGACTGTTGCTATGTGACCTAAGGAAGATTCTTAGACGTTGCAATGGTTTGGGACAGTCTTCTAGCAGCTTCTAGATCCAGAGATACACGTTTCTGCATTTTGGAAATTTCGTGATCAATAGCTATATTTGTTCTAGTAATAAAGTCATCCAGGGTTCCATTAACCATCTTCCCACCCTTAGCGGCTTTGCTACGGGTAGCCCGTGTGCACATAGTGCTAGGTTAGTTCTGGTGTGGCTTGCTAAACAAAGAAAAGATGTGGATGGAAGGTGTACTAACTGGAGGACTGGAGAACCAGGGGGGTGGGGTCCAGTCCAGTCTCTCCGGTCCTCGAACGGCCTCAAACGGCCCGCTCTTTGCCCGGTCTTCGCCCGAGCGCGTCTGCGCGCGTCCCGCGTGCCGGTGATGGTTATCCAGCTATGTAGTTCCTGAGGTGTAGCTACGCCCCTAGTTCCAAGGGCCAGGGAGGAGTCGGCGGGAAGAGGACCAGCTGTGGCAGGTTAACGCACTGCCCGCTGGTCCTTGCAGTCCCGCAACAAGCCTTGGTGGAGTACGGCTTCACTCCCTGGTCCGCCGTACTTGCAGGTCCCCACAGTTGGTGAGTCACAGGCTCACGAGCGGCCCCCGTGAAGCGGGGGCCGCGAGGCGTGGGTTCAGGGTCCAAAGGAAAGGCAGGAGGTAGGTTGATCCGTCCGTACAGCAGCCCGTTTACTCAAAGCAGGGACCCACAAAGCCCAAGTCCAGCCTCAATTTCAAGGGCCAGGGAGGAGTCGGCGGGAAGAGGACCAGCTGTGGCAGGTTAGCGCACTGCCCGCTGGTCCTCGCAGTCCCGCAACAAGCCTTGGTGGAGTACGGCTTCACTCCCTGGTCCGCCGTTCGTGCAGGTCTCCACAGTTGGTGAGTCACAGGCTCACGAGCGGCTCCCGCGAAGCGGGGGCCGCGAGGCGTGGGTTCAGGGTCCAAAGGAAAGGCAGGAGGTAGGTTGATCCATCCGTACAGCAGCCCGTTTACTCAAAGCAGGGACACACAAAGCCCAAGTCCAGCCTCAATTTCAAGGGCCAGGGAGGAGTCGGCGGGAAGAGGACCAGCTGTGGCAGGTTAGTGCACTGCCCGCTGGTCCTCGCAGTCCCGCAACAAGCCTTGGTGGAGTACGGCTTCACTCCCTGGTCCGCCGTACGTGCAGGTCCCCACAGTTGGTGAGTCACAGGCTCACGAGCGGCACCCGCGAATCGGGGCCCGCGAGGCGTGGGTTAGGGTCCAAAGGAAAGGCAGGAGGTAGGTTGATCCGTCCGTACAGCAGCCCGTTTACTCAAAGCAGGGACACCTCCATTAAATCTCCATCCCTTACCATCCAATCTCCATCTCTGCATCCCATCTCCATCTCCCCATCCTATCTCCAACTCCCCATCTCCATCTCCATCACATCTCCATCTCCCCATCTCTTCTCCATCTCCCCATCTCCATCTCCATCCCATCTCCATAAAATGAGCATGATCATAGTCATTTTCCTGCTTCTAAGGAGCCAAAACTCAAGATTTGGCACATGGGTAAAAGTGACTCAAAATTACCCAAATGCTCACTTTGAGGGCTTAAAAGATGTTTATTCACTGCAGGAAGTGATATAAACACCATAGAGGTAATTCATGTTCATGCGAGAAGGTCCGATTTTTCATGCAAAAGGATCGATGACCCGTGACCTGAGGAAATTGCTCTGAGAGGAACAAAATGGTCCGTTTTGAAAATTTCCATCTTTCAACTAACTTTGACTTTAAGATGTGGATCATCGCTTTTGGAGATAAAATTACCATATTTATAGTAATTTTCATGCTTCTAGGGAGACAAAACTCAAGATCTGGCGCAAGGGTAAAAGTGACTTAAAATGACCCAAATCCGCACTTTGAGTGCTTAAAACATGTTTATTCACCGAGGGAAGTGATATAAACACCATTTAGATGTAATTCATGTTCATGCGAGAAGGTCCGATTTTTCATGCAAAACGATCAATGACCCGCGACCTGAGGAAATTGCTCTGAGATTACCAAAATGGTCCGTTTTGATAATGTCCATCTTTCAACTAATTTTGACTTTCAGATGTGGATGATCACTTTTGGAGCTAAAATGATCATGTTTAAAGTCATTTTCAAGCTTCTAAGGGAGCCAAAACTCAAGATTTGGTTCAAGGGTAAAAGTGACTTCAAATGACTCAAATGCTCACTTTGAAGGCTTAAAATGTGTTTATTCACTGCGGGAAGTGATATAATCACCATTTAGAGGAAATTCTTGTTCATGCAAGAAGGTCCGAATTTTCATGCAAAATAATCGATGACCCCGCAACCTGAGGAAATTGCTCTGAGAGGACCAAAATGGTCAGTTTCGAAAATTTCAATCTTTCAACTAATTTTAACTTTCAGATGTGGATCATCACTTTTGGAGCTAAAATGACCCTATTTATATTCATTTTCATGCTTCTAGGGAGCCAAAACTCAAGGTTTGGCTCATGGGTAAAAGTGGCTTAAAATGACCCAACTGCGCACTTTGAGGGCTTAAAACATGTTTATTCACTGTGGGAAGTGATTTAAACACCATTTAGAGGTAATTCATGTTCATGCAAGAAGGTCGATTTTTCATGCAAAACGACCGACGACCGACGACCTTGGACCTGAGGAAATTGCTCTGAGATGACCAAAATGGTCTGTTTTGATAATTTCCATTTTAAACAAATTTTGACTTTCAGATGTGGATCTTTACTTTTGGAGCAAAAATGAGCAGGTTTATAGTAATTTTCAAGCTTCTAGTGAGCCATAACTCAAGATTTGGGGCCCGCGAGGCGTGGGTTAGGGTCCAAAGGAAAGGCAGGAGGTAGGTTGATCCGTCCGTACAGCAGCCCGTTAACTCAAAGCAGGGACACCTCCATTAAATCTCCATCCCTTACCATCCAATCTCCATCTCTGCATCCCATCTCCATCTCCCCATCCTATCTCCAACTCCCCATCTCCATCTCCATCACATCTCCATCTCCCCATCTCTTCTCCATCTCCCCATCTCCATCTCCATCCCATCTCCATAAAATGAGCATGATCATAGTCATTTTCCTGCTTCTAGGGAGCCAAAACTCAAGATTTGGCAAATGGGTAAAAGTGACTCAAAATTACCCAAATGCTCACTTTGAGGGCTTAAAAGATGTTTATTCACTGCAGGAAGTGATATAAACACCATAGAGGTAATTCATGTTCATGCGAGAAGGTCCGATTTTTCATGCAAAAGGATCGATGACCCGTGACCTGAGGAAATTGCTCTGAGAGGAACAAAATGGTCCGTTTTGAAAATTTCCATCTTTCAACTAACTTTGACTTTAAGATGTGGATCATCGCTTTTGGAGATAAAATTACCATATTTATAGTAATTTTCATGCTTCTAGGGAGACAAAACTCAAGATCTGGCGCAAGGGTAAAAGTGACTTAAAATGACCCAAATCCGCACTTTGAGTGCTTAAAACATGTTTATTCACCGAGGGAAGTGATATAAACACCATTTAGATGTAATTCATGTTCATGCGAGAAGGTCCGATTTTTCATGCAAAACGATCAATGACCCGCGACCTGAGGAAATTGCTCTGAGATGACCAAAATGGTCCGTTTTGATAATGTCCATCTTTCAACTAATTTTGACTTTCAGATGTGGATGATCACTTTTGGAGCTAAAATGATCATGTTTAAAGTCATTTTCAAGCTTCTAAGGGAGCCAAAACTCAAGATTTGGTTCAAGGGTAAAAGTGACTTCAAATGACTCAAATGCTCACTTTGAAGGCTTAAAATGTGTTTATTCACTGCGGGAAGTGATATAATCACCATTTAGAGGTAATTCTTGTTCATGCAAGAAGGTCCGAATTTTCATGCAAAATAATCGATGACCCCGCAACCTGAGGAAATTGCTCTGAGAGGACCAAAATGGTCAGTTTCGAAAATGTCAATCTTTCAACTAATTTTAACTTTCAGATGTGGATCATCACTTTTGGAGCTAAAATGACCCTATTTATATTCATTTTCATGCTTCTAGGGAGCCAAAACTCAAGGTTTGGCTCATGGGTAAAAGTGGCTTAAAATGACCCAACTGCGCACTTTGAGGGCTTAAAACATGTTTATTCACTGTGGGAAGTGATTTAAACACCATTTAGAGGTAATTCATGTTCATGCAAGAAGGTCGATTTTTCATGCAAAACGACCGACGACCGAGGACCTTGGACCTGAGGAAATTGCTCTGAGATGACCAAAATGGTCTGTTTTGATAATTTCCATTTTAAACTAATTTTGACTTTCAGATGTGGATCTTCACTTTTGGAGCAAAAATGAGCAGGTTTATAGTAATTTTCAAGCTTCTAGTGAGCCATAACTCAAGATTTGACGCAAGGGTAAAAGTGAGTTAAAATGACCCAACTGCGCACTTTGAGGGCTTAAAACATGTTTATTTACTGCGGGAAGTGATATAATCAACATTTAACCCCTTCGATGCTCATGACGGAACGGTTCCGTCATGAGCATCGGTTGGCCTGTGCTCATGACGGAACCGTTCCGTCATGAGTCTGTTGGCTCATTAGAACGTTCAGCACAGCGCACAAATCTGCACCGCGCTGATGAGGTTAAAGGTAATTCATGTTCATGCAAGAAGGTCCGAATTTTCATGCAAAACCATCGATGACCAGCGACCTGAGGAAATTGCTCTGAGAGGACCAAAATGGTCCGTTTTGACAATTTCCAACTTTCAACTAATTTTGACTAAGCATGGGCGGCAAATCCGTTACGTCCGCGGATTTTTCGGATTTTTGGTGAATACGCAATCCGTGTATTTTACGTATTTTCCACAAAATCCGAAAAAATCCGCGGATGTAACGGGTTCAAAAGTTGAACCCCCACCCACTCATGTAATGGCGCCAGCAAGCTGCCAGCGCCGTTGTAAAATAGTTACAAAGTTAGCTTGCACAGGAACCACTAGATAAAACGAAGCAGGTGCTGCTTCATTTTATCTAAGTGCTTCCTGTGCAAGCTAACTTTGTAACTATTTTACAACGGCGCTGGCAGCTTGCTGGCGCCATTGTAAACACACACATGGTCGCTGGAACTAGTTGAAGCTCAAATGCAGTGACTCATTCATCAGCCCAGAAACAATCGAGAGCGTCGTCGAGGCTGGGCAATGTGCCTTCTTTATTACCAAATCTACCATCGAAAGTCAGCTGTGATGCTGGATAGAGGCCTTTGCATCCTTGATTTTCACGAGCACAATCCCTGTGCTGTTCCTGTGACCAGGAGTCTCTGTATCTTCATCTGCGGCTCTGATCGGCCTCTGACCTTTTATACACACAAGAGGCATGTGCAGCACAATCCCTGTGCTGTTCCTGTGACCAGGAGTCTCTGTATCTTCATCTGCTGCTCTGATCGGCCTCTGACCTTTTATACACACAAGAGGCATGTGCACTCGCATGGAAGCCCCGTCCGTTTGGCCATGAGTAGGCACATTGTGTTCGCACGGGTTTCTGCACGTTCGCGAGCGTTTTGTACAATAAAACCCTCGCGAACTTGCAGAAACCCGTGCGAACACGCAAAAAAAAAATACGCTAGGATCTGCGGATTTTGCGTATTGTCGCAATCCGCAAATCCGCAAATCCGCAGATCCGCGGATTGCCAATACGCAAAATCCGCCCATGCTTAATTTTGACTTTCAGATGTGGATCATCCCTTTTGGAACTAAAATGACCATATTTATAGTCATTTTCATGCTTCTAGGGAGCCAAAACTCAAGATTTGGCGCATGGGTAAAAGTGACGTAAAATGACCCACATGCTCACTTTGTGGGCTTAAAACGTGTTTATTCACTGCAGTAAGTGATATTAACACCATTAAGAGGTAATTCATGTTTCCAGCTCCCCATCTGTCTCCCCCATCTCCACCCTCTCACCATCACCCTCTCCCCATTTGTCTCTCCCTCATCATCTCTACCCCATCTCTACCGTCTCCCCATCAGTCTCTCCCTCATCATGCTCTCCCTCATCCCCCATCTCCCTCATCCCATGTCCCTTCTCATCTGTCTCCACCATCTCCACCCTGTCCCCATCCCCCTCTCTATTCTCTCTCCACCTGTCTCTAACCTCATCTCCCTCATCCCAAGTCCTTCTCCGATCTGTCTCCTCAATCTGGTCATCGGTCTCCCCCATCTGTCTCCCCATAATATCTTCATTATACCTCCATTATATCTCCTTTTTATCCACATTTTATCTCTGCTTAATCTCCATGTTATCCCTGTATTATACCCATTTATCTCCACTTTAGCTCCATTTTATCCCCATTTTATCTCCATTTTATCCCAATCTAACACAACTTTATCCCCATTTTAGCTCCACTTTAGCTCCATTTTAGCCCCATTTTCCCTCCATTTTATCTCCAATTTACCCCCATTTATCTCCATTTTATCCCCATTTTATATCCACTTTATCCCCACTATAGCCCCATTTTATCCCCATTTTAACCGCACTTTATCCCAATTTTAGCTCCACTTTAGCCCAATTTGATCCCCATTTTATCCCCATTTTATCTCCCCTTTATCCCCATTTTAGCTCCACTTTAGCTCGATTTTATCCCCATTTTCCTCTATTTTATCTCCATTTTATACCCAATTTATCTCCAGTTTATCTCTATTATCTCTCTACTTTATTTACATTAAATCTCCGTCCCTTACCATCCAATCTCCATCTCTGCATCCCATCTCCATCTCCTCATCCTATCTCCAACTCCATCGCACCCCATCTCCGAGACACCATCAACGCCTCCTTCCACACCGCCACCTTCCCGGAGAGCTGGAAGCACGCCGAGCTGACCACCCTCCTGAAGAAACAGCGTACCCCAACGACCTCAAGAACTACCGTCCCATTTCGCTCCTTCCTTTCCCAGCCAAAGTCATCGAGAAGACCGTCAACATACAGCTTGCCGCCTTCCTCGAGACGAACGGATCCCTCGACCACTCGCAGTCCGGATTTCGGGCCAACCACAGCACCGAGACCGCCCTGATCGCAGCCACTGACGACATCAGAACACTGATCGACAACGGGGAAACTGCGGCCCTCATCCTCCTGGACCTCTCCGCGGCATGCGACACAGTCTGCCACAAACCCTAGTGAAGCGCCTCAGCAACATCGGAATCCAAAAGAAAGCGCTGGAATGGATCATCTCGTTCCTCACCGGAAGAACCCAGAGAGTCCGCCTCCCTCCGTTCAGATCCGAGGCCACCGAAGTCATCTGCGGCGTACCACAAGGATCCTCTCTCAGCCCGACCCTCTTCAACAACTACATGAGCCCCCTCGCAGCCATCGCACGCCAACACAACCTCAACATCATCTCCTACGCCGTCGACACCCAGCTGATCCTCTCCCTCACCAACGATCCCACCACCGCCAGAGCCAACCTCCACGAAGGGATGAAAGACGTCGCCGACTGGATGAGAAACAGCCGTCTTAAACTGAACTCAGACAAGACGGAAGTCCTCATCCTGGGCTCATCACCCTCCGCCTGGGACGACTCCTGGTGGCCCCCGGCCCTGGGCACCGCCCCCAAACCTACAGACCACGCACGCAACCTGGCTTCATCCTGGACTCCTCCCTGTCAATGACCAGACAAGTCAACGCCGTTTCTTCCTCGTGCTTCAACACCCTGCGCATGCTCCGTAAGATCTTCAGATGGATCCCCACTGAAACCAGGAAGACCGTCACCCAGGCACTCGTCACCAGCCGACTGGACTACGGGAACGCCCTCTACGCCGGAATTACAGCCAAACTCCAGAGAAGACTCCAACGAATCCAGAACGCCTCCGCACGACTCATCCTGGACATCCCCCGACACAGCCACATCACCGGACACCTGAGAGAACTGCACTGGCTCCCCGTCAGCAAGAGAATCACGTTCAGACTCCTCACCCACACACACAAGGCCCTACACGATCTGGGACCCAAGTACCTCAACGACCGAATGACCTTCTACTCGCCCACGCGCCAGCTACGATCTACCAGCCACGCACTCGCCACCGTACCTCGCATCCGCAGAACCACCGCCAGAGGAAGATCCTTCTCCTACCTGGCAGCCAAGACCTCGAACTCCCTCCCCACTCACCTTCGACGTACCCAAGACCATCTCTCCTTCAGGAAGCAACTCAAGACCTGGCTGTTCGAGCAGTAACACACCCCCTTCCCCCAGCGACTAGAGACCCTCCCGGGTGAGAAGCGCGCTATATAAATGCCGTGATTGATTGATTGATTGATTGATCTCCATCTCCATCCCATTTCCATCTCCCCATCTCTTCTCCATCTCCCCATCTCCATCTCCATAAAATGAGCATGATCATAGTCATTTTCGTGCTTCTAGGGAGCCAAAACTCAAGATTTGGCACATGGGTAAAAGTGACTCAAAATTACCCAAATGCTCACTTTGAGGGTTTAAAAGGAAGTGATATAAACACCAGAGAGTTAATTCATGTTCATGCGAGAAGGTCCGATTTTTCATGCAAAAGGATCGATGACCCGTGACCTGAGGAAATTGATCTGAGAGGAACAAAATGGTCCGTTTTGAAAATTTCCATCTTTCAACTAACTTTGACTTTCAGATGTGGATCATCGCTTTTGGAGATAAAATTACCATATTTATAGTCATTTTCATGCTTCTAGGGAGCCAAAACTCAAGATTTGGCGCAAGGGGAAAGTAACTTGAAATGACCCAAAAGAGCTCTTTAAGTGCTTAAAACATGTTTATTCACTAAGGGAAGTGATATAAACACAATTAAGAGGTAATTCATATTCATGCGAGAAGGTCCGATTTTTCATGCAAAACAATCGATGACCCGCGACCTGAGGAAATTGCTCTGAGATGACCAAAATGGTCCGTTTTGATAATGTCCATCTTTCAACTAATTTTGACTTTCAGATGTGGATGATCACTTTTGGAGCTAAAATGAGCATGTTTAAAGTCATTTTCAAGCTTCTAAGGCAGCCAAAACTAAAGATTTGGTTCAAGGGTAAAAGTGACTTCAAATGACTCAAATGCTCACTTTGAAGGCTTAAAATGTGTTTATTCACTGCGGGAAGTGATATAATCACCATTTAGAGGTAATTCTTGTTCATGCAAGAAGGTCCGAATTTTCATGCAAAATAATCGATGACCCGCGACCTGAGGAAATTGCTCTGAGAGGACCAAAATGGTCAGTTTCGAAAATGTCAATCTTTCAACTAATTTTAACTTTCAGATGTGGATCATCACTTTTGGAGCTAAAATGGCCATATTTATATTAATTTTCATACTTCTAGGGAGCCAAAACTCAAGGTTTGGCTCATGGGTAAAAGTGGCTTAAAATGACCCAACTGCGCACTTTGAGGGCTTAAAACATGTTTATTCACTGTGGGAAGTGATATAAACACCATTTAGAGGTAATTCATGTTCATGCAAGAAGGTCGATTTTTCATGCATAACGACCGATGACCTTGGACCTGAGGAAATTGCTTTGAGATGACCAAAATGGTCTGTTTTGATAATTTCCATTTAAAACTAATTTTGACTTTCAGATGTGGATCTTCACTTTTTGATCTAAAATGAGCAGGTTTAAAGTAATTTTCAAGCTTCCAGGAAGCCAAAACTCAAGATTTGGCGCAAGGGTAAAAGTGACTTAAAATGACCCAACTGCGCACTTTGAGGGCTTAAAACATGTTTATTTACTGCGGGAAGTGATATAATCAACATTTAACCCCTTTGATGCTCATGACGGAACGGTTCCGTCATGAGCATCGGTTGGCCTGTGCTCATGACGGAACCGTTCCGTCATGAGTCCGTTGGCTCATTAGAACGTTCAGCACAGCGCACAAATCTGCGCCGCGCTGATGAGGTTAAAGGTAATTCATGTTCATGCATGAAGGTCCGAATTTTCATGCAAAACCATCGATGACCAGCGACCTGAGGAAATTGCTCTGAGAGGACCAAAATGGTCCGTTTTGACATTTTCCACCTTTCAACTAATTTTGACTTTCAGTTGTGGATCATCCCTTTCGGAACTAAAATGACCATATTTATAGTCATTTTCATGCTTCTAGGGAACCAAAACTCAAGATTTGGCGCATGGGTAAAAGTGACGTAAAATGACCCACATGCTCACTTCGGGGGCTTAAAACGTGTTTATTCACTGTAGGAAGTGATATCAACACCATTAAGAGGTAATTCATGTTTCCAACTCCCCATCTGTCTCCCCCATCTCCACCCTCTCACCATCACCCTCTCCCCATTGGTCTCTCCCTCATCTCCCTCTCCCTCAGCATCTCTCCCCCATCTGTATCCCCCATCTCCACCGTCTCCCCATCAGTCTCTCCCTCATATTGCTCTCCCTCATCCCCCATCTCCCTCATCCCTTGTCCCTCCTCATCTGGCTCCACCATCTCCACCCTGTCCCCATCTCCCTCTCTATCCTCTCTCCACCTGTCTCTAACCTCATCTCCCTCATCCCAAGTCCTTCTCTGATCTGTCTCCCCAATCTGGTCATCGGTCTCCCCCATCTGTCTCCCCATCCGTCTCCCCATCTCTCTCCCCATCTCCCCATATTATCACCCCATAATAGCTTCATTATACCTCCATTATATCTCTTTTTTATCCACATTTTATCTCTGCTTAATCTCCATGTTATCCCTGTATTATCCCCATTTATCTCCCCTTTAGATCAATATTATCCCCACTTTATCTCCACTTTACCCCCATTGTATCCCCATTTAACCCCACTTTATCCCCACTTCAGCCCCATTTTATCTCCATTTCATCCCCATTTTTTCTCCACTTTACCCCCGTTTTAGCTCTACTTTATCCCCGTTTTAACCCCACTTTATCCCAATTTTAGCTCCACTTTAGCCCCATTTGATCTCCATTTTATCCCCATTTTATCTCCACTTTATCCCCTTTTTAGCTCCACTTTAGCTCGATTGTATCCCCATTTTCCTCCATTTTATCTCCATGTTATCCCCAATTTATCTCCAGTTTATCTCCATTATCTCTCTACTTTATTCACATTAAATCTCCATCCCTTACCATCCAATCTCCATCTCTGCATCCCATCTCCATCTCCCCATCCTATCTCCAACTCCCCATCTACATCTCCATCCCATCTCCATCTCCCCATAATAATAATAATAATAAAGGGTTTTGTAGAGCGCTCAGTAACGCCATTTTATTTATTTATTTATTTATTTGATTTGTATCGCGCGTTATAGCCACCGGGGCCTCTAAGCCGGGGCCTCTAAGCGCCATCACGGCGTGTCCCCGCGCTAATGGAGAAGTGGCAAACAAAAAAACTCACTAGGAAACCCCCTCACTAGAGCCTCACAGTGTGTACAAGTGGGTCTTCAACAGAGACCGAAATATGGCCTCTCTGCTCTCCAGCCTTAGAGCCAGTGGGAGTTTGTTCCAGTTTTGGGCGGCCAGTAATGTAAACGACCGCCCTCCCATTCTCGATCTCTTTATCCGCGGAACCGTCAGCAGCCCCGTACCTCCCGAGCGCAAGGCCCTGGGCGGCTCGTATCTGCAGACTAGGTCCCGAAGATAGGCGGGAGCCCTCAACCAGACAATCCGGTGGCACATAAGCAGGCATTTAAACAGAACACGTTTCTTTATGGGGAGCCAGTGGAGAGCATCAAGCGCCTTCTGTGAATTGGCTCTCCTCGGCCTCCTCAGCACCAGGTGAGCAGCAGCGTTCTGGATGACCTGCAGGCAGCCCATACTCCTCTCGGTGGTACCAAGGAACAAAACGTTCCCATAGTCCAACCGAGAGGCGACCAAAGCCTGCGTCATCGTCCTTCTGGCAGTCAGGGGTAGCAGATCCAGAGTCTTATTTAGAACCTTCAGGACCCCAAAGCACTTCCCCACAAGGCGTCTAATATGACCCTCATAGGACAGTGTGGGATTAACCCACACTCCTAGGTTTTTTGCTTCCTCACCTGGTACAGGAGTGGCGCCCAGACAGGATGGCCACCAATCGGCTGACCAGCTACCGCTCTTCCCACCCACCACCAAAACCTCGGTTTTGGAGCCATTGAGCTTTAAACAATGGGCATCCATCCAGTCGGCCAAGGCCTGCATGCAGGCCTTGAAATTGGCGGATGCTCCTGTGGGGTTTTGAGACAGCGAGATAAGCAGTTGAGTGTCGTCGGCGTAAGACACCAACTCCACCCCAAATGCTTGGACAACCTTGGCCAGGGAGGCCATGTAAAGATTGAAAAGTGTAGGGCTCAATGCTGAGCCCTGTGGCACTCCCTGGTCTAGAGGCACCTCGGAGGAACGGCAGGACCCCTGTTGAACTTGAAAGCAGCGCCCCGTCAGGAACAACTGCAGCCAGTTCAGGGCGGCTCCTACGACCCCAGCTTCGTTTAGACACTGTAGCAAGATGGAATGGGCTACAGTGTCAAACGCTGCGCTGAGGTCGAGCATTATCAAGGCCATAGTGTGCCCCGCATCCGATCTCTTCTCCATCTCCACATCTCCATCTCCATAAAATGAGCATGATCATAGTCATTTTCCTGCTTCTAGGGATCCAAAACTCAAGATTTGGCACATGGGTAAAAGTGTCTAAAAATTACCCAAATGCTCACTTTGAGGGCTTAAAAGATGTTTATTCACTGCAGGAAGTGATATAAACACCATAGAGGTAATTCATGTTCATGCGAGAAGGTCCGATTTTTCATGCAAAAGGATCGATGACCCGTGACCTGAGGAAATTGCTCTGAGAGGAACAAAATGGTCCGTTTTGAAAATTTCCATCTTTCAACTAACTTTGACTTTAAGATGTGGATCATCGCTTTTGGAGATAAAATTACCATATTTATAGTAATTTTCATGCTTCTAGGGAGACAATACTCAAGATCTGGCGCAAGGGTAAAAGTGACTTAAAATGACCCAAATCCGCACTTTGAGTGCTTAAAACATGTTTATTCACTGAGGGAAGTGATATAAACACAATTTAGATGTAATTCATGTTCATGCAAGAAGGTCCTATTTTTCATGCAAAACGATCGATGACCCGCGACCTGGGGAAATTGCTCTGAGATGACCAAAATGGTCCGTTTTGAAAATGTCCATCTTTCAACTAATTTTGACTTTCAGATGTGGATGATCACTTTTGGAGTTAAAACGAGCATGTTTAAAGTCATTTTCAAGCTTCTAGGGAGCCAAAACTCAAGATTTGGTTCAAGGGTAAAAGTGACTTCAAATGACTCAAATGCTCACTTTGAAGGCTTAAAATGTGTTTATTCACTGCGGGAAGTGATATAATCACCATTTAGAGGTAATTCTTGTTCATGCAAGAAGGTCCGAATTTTCATGCAAAGTAATCGATGACCCGCGACCTGAGGAAATTGCTTTGAGAGGACCAAAATGGTCAGTTTCGAAAATGTCAATCTTTCAACTAATTTTAACTTTCAGATGTGGATCATCACTTTTGGAGCTAAAATGACCATATTTATAGTCATTTTCATGCTTCTAGGGAGCCAAAACTCAAGGTTTGGCTCATGGGTAAAAGTGACTTAAAATGACCCAACTGCGCACTTTGAGGGCTTAAAACATGTTTATTCACTGTGGGAAGTGATTTAAACACCATTTAGTGGTAATTCATGTTCATGCAAGAAGGTCCGATTTTTCATGCAAAACGACCAATGACCTTGGACCTGAGGAAATTGCTCTGAGATGACCAAAATGGTCTGTTTTGATAATTTCCATTTTAAACTAATTTTGACTTTCAGATGTGGATCATCACTTTTGGAGCTAAAATGAGCAGGTTTCTAGTAATTTCCAAGATTCTAGGGAGCCAAAACTCAAGATCTAGCGCAAGGGTAAAAGTGACTTAAAATGACCCAACTTCTCACTTTGAGGGCTTAAAACATGTTTATTTACTGCGGGAAGTGATATAATCAACATTTAACCCCTTCGATGCTCATGACGGAACGGTAACCGTAATGAGCGTCGGTTGGCCTGTGCTCATGACGGAACCGTTCCGTCATGAGTCCGTTGGCTCATTAGAACGTTCAGCACAGCGCACGAATCTGCGCCGCGCTGATGAGGTTAAAGGTAATTTATGTTCATGCAAGAAGGTCTGAATTTTCATGCAAAACCATCGATGACCAGCGACCTGAGGAAATTGCTCTGAGAGTACCAAAATGGTTCGTTTTGACAATTTCCAACTTTCAACTAATTTTGACTTTCAGATGTGGATCATCCCTTTTGGAACTAAAATGAGCATATTTATAGTAATTTCCATGCTTCTAGGGAGCCAAAACTCAAGATTTGGCGCATGGGTAAAAGTGACTTAAAATGACCCACATGCTCACTTTGTGGGCTTAAAACGTGTTTATTCACTGCAGGAAGTGATATCAACACCATTTAGAGGTAATTCATGTTTCCAACTCCCCATCTGTCTCCACCATATCCACCCTCTCCCCATCACCCTCTCCCCATCGGTCTCTCCCTCATCTCCCTCTCCCTCATCATCTCTCCCCCATCTGTCTCCCCCATCTCCACCCTCTCACCATCACCCTCTCCCCATTGGTCTCTCCCTTATCTCCCTCTCCCTCATCATCTCTCCCCCATCTGTCTTCCCCATCTCCACCATCTCCCCATCAGTCTCTCCCTCATATTGCTCTCCCTCATCCCCCATCTCCCTCATCCCTTGTCCCTCCTCATCTGGCTCCACCATCTCCACCCTGTCCCCATCTCCCTCTCTATCCTCTCTCCACCAGTCTCTAACCTCATCTCCCTCATCCCAAGTCCTTCTCCGATCTGTCTCCCCAATCTGGTCATCGGTCTCCCCCATCTGTCTCCCCATCCGTCTCCCCCATCTCTCTCCCCATCTCCCCATATTATCTCCCCATAATATCCTTATTATACCTCCATTATATCTCTTTTTATCCACATTTTATCTCTGCTTAATCTCCACGTTATCCATGTATTATCCCCATTTATTTCCCCTTTAGATCCATTTTATCCCCACTTTATCTCCACTTTATCCCCATGTTATCCCTATTTAACCACACTTTATCCACATTTTAGCTCCACTTCAGCCCCATTTTATCCCCATTTGATCCCCCAATTTATCTCCATTTTATCTCCACTTTATCTCCACTATAGCCCCATTTTATCCCCATTTTTAACCCCACTTAATCCCAATTTTAGCTCCACTTTAGCCCCATTGGATCTCCATTTTATCTCCACTTTATCCCCATTTTAGCTCCACTTTCGCTCGATTTTATCCCCGTTTTTCCTCCATTTTATCTCCATTTTATCCCCAATATATCTCCAGTTTATCTCCATTATCTCTCTACTTTATTTACATTAAATCTCCGTCCCTTACCATCCAATCTCCATCTCTGCATCCCATCTCCATCTCCCCATCCTATCTCCAACTCCCCATCTCCATCTCCAATCCCATCTCCATCTCCCCATCTCTTCTCCATCTCCACATCTCCATCTCCATCCCATCTCCATAAAATGAGCATGATCATAGTCATTTTCCTGCTTCTAGGGAGCCAAAACTCAAGATTTGGCACATGGGTAAAAGTGACAAAAAATTACCCAAATGCTCACTTTGAGGGCTTAAAATATGTGTATTCACTGCAGGAAGTTATATAAACACCATAGAGGTCATTCATAAGCATGGGCGTAAAATCCGCTCCGATCGCGGATTTTTCGGATTTTCGGCAAATTCGCAATCCGCGAACTCTCGCGAATATGTCGAAAATCCGTGAATCCGCTCGCGGCGGATTTTTTGCTTGGTTGCGGCGCGCGGCGTGGTGCACGGCGTTCACTTTCCGTCATTAAGCGTTTGCCGAGTTGTTTTTCTCGATCATATTTAGCGAGTGCCGCGCCATTTTGGATCTTGCTGCGTGATCCCGCTGGAGTTTGGCGCCCGCGAATACGTAATCGCGGCTTGCCACCTTGCACAGCACACCTCGCGAGAGTTCGCAATTGCGAACACGTAGTTGCGGCGGAAAGGAACAATCTCGCACTCGCGAAATAGAGATTTTGCAATTCTGCACAAGAAAATCACCAGCAAACAGGATAAACCTTCAGAAAATTATGATTTTTATCAGAATCACTCCTCAGGTTGACATTTGCATGGACTTTTTTTTTGCAAGGAGTCCATGTTTGGGGGGGGAGGAAGGAAGTGCCCCACAGTCTCCAACTTCCTGTTCCTGTCCAGCAGGCTCCTCCCAGTGCTTTGTCCATCTCCTGGTCACTTTCATTTGGATCTGGAGCTGGAAGGATTACTTTTTGTGGGTGCTGCTGGATATTTGGATTTGAGGCCTTTTTGACTGTCTTTGGATCACTTTTGGATTAGAAATCAACTTTCACAAGTAAGTTTGTTTGGGGCATTACAGTTGCTGCAAGTACAATTTTGGAACTTTTTCAGAACATTAAATAAATTATATTGTTGGTAGCCACAGTATCCAGTAGGACCAGGGTTGGTTAGGGGTGCATGATACAACTGTTTTGTTGAATTTAAACACCATTGAGGCCATGGATGGGCTGGGATTGTGCTGATTTTTGTCGTTTTTTTGGGCCTGCTGGTGTGGCCCTTTGTCCAGGGGTGGTGAGTGTTGCATGGGCCTAGTCTTTCTGTGGGGTGTCTTCTTGAATTTGAACATCATTGAGGCCATGGATGGGCTGGGTTTGTGCTTATTTTATTGTTTTTTGTCGTTTGTTGGGGGCTGCTGGTGTGGCCTTTTGCCCAGGGGTGGTGGTGCATGGACTGAGTGTGCCTGTGGTGTGGTCTCACTCTCTTTAATGTAAACATCATGGATGGCATTGGATTGTGGTGATTTCTGGCTGGTTTTCTGTTTTTGGGGGTGTACTGTTGATGTGGACTGGCCATGTGGGTGGTGGTGGTGACCATCTTGAGTCCTGGCTGGTACAGGCAACATGTGCTTGGGGTGTAAGGGGCCATTTTGAAGAGAGGCAGTGTCTGAGGCCTGCACTTATTTTGCCTACTTTTCATCCATTATGCCCAGGGGTACTGAGTGTTGCATGGGCCTAGTGTTTCTGAGGGGTGTCTTCTTGAATTTAAACACCATTGAGGCCATGGATGGGCTGGGATTGTGCTGATTTTATTGTTTTTTGTCGTTTTTTTGGGGCTGCTGGTGGGGCCTTTTGCCAAGGGGTAGTGGTGCATGGACTGAGTGTGCCTGTAGTGTGGTCTCACTCTCTTTAATGTAAACATCATGGATGGCATTGGATTGTGGTGATTTCTGGCTGGTTTTCTGTTTTTTGGGGGTGTACTGTTGATGTGGACTGGCCATGTGGGTGGTGGTGGTGGCCATCTTGAGTCCTGGCTGGTACAGGCAACATGTGCTTGGGGTGTAAGGGGCCATTTTGAAGAGAGGCAGTGTCTGAGGCCTGCACTTATTTTGCCTACTTTTCATCCATTATGCCCAGGGGTAGTGAGTGTTGCATGGGCCTAGTGTTTCTGAGGGGTGTCTTCTTGAATTTAAACACCATTGAGGCCATGGATGGGCTGGGATTGTGCTGATTTCATTGTTTTTTGTCGTTTTTTTGGGGCTGCTGGTGGGGCCTTTTGCCAAGGGGTAGTGGTGCATGGACTGAGTATGCCTGTAGTGTGGTCTCACTCTCTTTAATGTAAACATCATGGATGGCATTGGATTGTGGTGATTTCTGGCTGGTTTTCTGTTTTTTGGGGGTGTACTGTTGATGTGGACTGGCCATGTGGGTGGTGGTGGTGGCCATCTTGAGTCCTGGCTGGTACAGGCAACATGTGCTTGGGGTGTAAGGGGCCATTTTGAAGAGAGGCAGTGTCTGAGGCCTGCACTTATTTTGCCTACTTTTCATCCATTATGCCCAGGGGTACTGAGTGTTGCATGGGCCTAGTGTTTCTGAGGGGTGTCTTCTTGAATTTAAACACCATTGAGGCCATGGATGGGCTGGGATTGTGCTGATTTCATTGTTTTTTGTCGTTATTTTGGGGCTGCTGGTGGGGCCTTTTGCCAAGGGGTAGTGGTGCATGGACTGAGTGTGCCTGTAGTGTGGTCTCACTCTCTTTAATGTAAACATCATGGATGGCATTGGATTGTGGTGATTTCTGGCTGGTTTTCTGTTTTTTGGGGGTGTACTGTTGATGTGGACTGGCCATGTGGGTGGTGGTGGTGGCCATCTTGAGTCCTGGCTGGTACAGGCAACATGTGCTTGGGGTGTAAGGGGCCATTTTGAAGAGAGGCAGTGTCTGAGGCCTGCACTTATTTTGCCTACTTTTCATCCATTATGCCCAGGGGTACTGAGTGTTGCATGGGCCTAGTGTTTCTGAGGGGTGTCTTCTTGAATTTAAACACCATTGAGGCCATGGATGGGCTGGGATTGTGCTGATTTCATTGTTTTTTGTCGTTTTTTTGGGGCTGCTGGTGGGGCCTTTTGCCAAGGGGTAGTGGTGCATGGACTGAGTGTGCCTGTAGTGTGGTCTCACTCTCTTTAATGTAAACATCATGGATGGCATTGGATTGTGGTGATTTCTGGCTGGTTTTCTGTTTTTTGGGGGTGTACTGTTGATGTGGACTTGCCATGTGGGTGGTGGTGGTGGCCATCTTGAGTCCTGGCTGATACAGGCAACATGTGCTTGGGGTGTAAGGGGCCATTTTGAAGAGAGGCAGTGTCTGAGGCCTGCACTTATTTTGCCTACTTTTCATCCATTATGCCCAGGGGTAGTGAGTGTTGCATACTTGCATGGCCCTAGTCTTTCTGTGGGGTGTCTTCAATATAAACATCATGGATGGCATGGGCTTGTGCTCATTTTTCTGTGTTTTGTCGATTTTTTGGGGTGTATAACTGAACTGATGTTCCTCTGTCTTCCATTGCTTTTAGGTGCACAAGACTCAAGAGAACCACCAGTGCCAGGAAGAAGTCCTGCAGCGGTGTGTGTGTGCAGCATAACGTCACGCGACGTCACGTCTGGACACAGACAACTCTGCAACTCGTGCAACTGCTGCCTGCTGTTCTGACCTGCTCTGAAGAAGATGGCCCCCAAAAAAGTAACCCGTAGCTCCTCTAGCAAGAAAGGTGCCAGTAAGGAGCAGAAGAAGCAAGTTACCAAGGAGACTGGTGTGCCGCCCGCCCCTTTTTTTGGGAGTAAAAAAAAAAGTATGCCTGCAGCAGCAGCGGGATCTGCTGGGGACCAAGCTGGCAGCAGCACCCCCGCTCCATTGGGCTCAGTGCCACCACCACCACCACGCCAACTTAAGTCCAAGCCCTTGAGTGCTGCAGAGGCAGCCAGTATAGTTCTTCAATCACCATCGACCAGTGATGTTGGCTCATCGCAAGAAAGCAGCAGCAATGTCCCTCAATCAACACAGGTTGTTGTAGCTCATCTGACGAGTGTTGAACAACCACAGCCGCAACAACAATCACATGTGCAAGTACAAGCCCAAGTACATGTGGAAGGAGAGGCAGCGCAAGGAGATGCGCAAGCAGAGGTGCATGGAGGGTCACAAGTGCCCACAATAGTTGTTCCTCCCGAAGTAGGGGCACATCAGGAAATCGACAATCAAGGCGAGGTATCATTTGAGGAAGACACTCCTCCTGATGATCCTTCATTGTCTTCCACACCCCTAGCAAGGAAGAGATCAAGGGTGGTGTCTACATCTTCTTCAAGCACACCTCCTTCTGATGATACGGATCAAACTTGGGAACCAGCACCACTGCCGTCTGAGAGTGAGGCACACCATGATCCGACAAAGGTAGTTAAGCATAAAAGGAAGCTCGTCCAAAGTCTCAGAGTTATGGAGTGTGATGAGGCTCAACAAGAAGTGGCGGATACTGCTGCTGATGAAGACTCTGCCAACGACGACCCAGTCATCATAAAGGTCACTGCAGCCCCAGCGGGCATGCAGCAAACAGACATTTTGACCCTAGCCCGAAGAGCTGCTGAGCGTGATGATGATGATGTTGTCGATGAGGAGGCAGTGGAAACACCACAATCATTGGAGTTAAGTAGTACACCAACTCGTCCCGCTTCCATATTTCTTTCTGGCAAGAAGAGACCTCCATCCACCTCGACCTTAATTAGTGGCGGTGAAAGTGCACAACGTACAAAAGTTGGGCAATCCAGATCCTCCACTTCATCTGGCATTAGCTTAATGACCACCACCACCAGTATCGCCGCCTCCTCCAGGCCCCACAGACACTTCAAGTCCCCAGTTTGGGACTTCTTTACTGTTTGTCAAAAAAATCCAAAGTTTGCCATTTGTACCCTTTGTAAGCTTGCAGTTAGTCGTGGTAAGTCAGGTACCAACTATGGTACCGGAGGCCAGAGAGGTCATCTTAGGAGACAGCACACTGTCCAATGGTTTGCGCACCTAGATGCGATCAAGGAAGCCCGAATTCAAGGAAACGTTGATGCTGCATCTGATGATGACGAGGAGGAAGAAGACGTGTCAAACACTTCCCTTACACCCAGTACCCCTGTCAGCAGCACACCCAATGTGAGGCACACTAAGAGTGTTGGAGCGAGTGAGACACCAACGCACAAAAGTTCACCAGCGAGCAAAATTGGGTCAACGAAGTCATTATCAGCCCGTAAATGCTTGGTCCAGGGCAACATTAGAACAATGTTTACTTCAGACGTGCCATATGAACGCAACCACCCACTGACGCGTCTGTATAACACTAAGCTGGCTAAAATGCTAGCTGTGGACCTTCTCCCTTTTTCTTTTGTAGAAGCGGTAGGTTTTCTAGAATTAGTGGCAACGCTCTGCCCTAAATGGAAGGTTCCTAGCCGGTTCTATTTTGCCAGAGTTGCGGTTCCAGCACTACATGAAGATGTGCTGGAGGTGATTGGGGCAGCTTTGCAGAAGAGTGCTGTTCACACAATACATCTGACAACAGAAATGTGGACCAGTGGCGCAGGCGCTGATTACATGTGCATCACTGCACACTGGGTCTCTTTTTCAGGTGTTAAAGCAAAGCTAAACGCAGGTGTTGACCCGGACAAAGTTTTCAAAGCTGCTCGGAAACATGCAACACTAGCCATGTTTGGCTTGGAGAAAAGTCACACATCCCAAAACATTTTGGACGAGTTTGACAAAAAGGTCTTGAAAATGCTATCCCCAAAAAAACGCCAGATTGGTTATGTTTCCACGGATAATGGCGCCAATGTAGTTAAGGCCATGGCGCTGGGTCGCTATTTTGGAGTGCCGTGTTTGGCGCACTGTATCAACCTGGTAGTTCAAAAATTCTTGAGTGATAGAGACAGTGCAGCGTTCACGGTAATGGCCACCTGCCGCAAAATGTGCAACCATTTCAGCCATTCTTTTAAGGCCCGGAAGCATCTGAGGAGGCTGCTACTTCAAAGTCGAATACCAGTGAAAGCACTCATCCAGGAGGTGGCAACACGTTGGAACTCAACCTTCTACATGCTTGAGCGTCTGTATGAGCAGTATACGGTACTCGATCACTATTTCTTCACAGAGGGTACATCTCAGAAGGAGGACATGCGGATGGGTGCGGCGCAATGGGACATAGTTAAAAGCCTGACAGACATGCTTCGTCCTTTTGAGTTCTTCACGCGTGCAGTCAGCCAGGAGGACTGTAATTTGGGAAAAGCTATCCCATTGTTGTGCATGCTGGAGCACCAACTGATGGCGGTGTCTTCTGAGTTTGAAAAAGATGAAAAAAAAAAGACCATTTTATTTTGTCTGAGAAATTATTAGAGCGCCTACGTGGTGATGAACGTCTTCAAAAGATCAAGTCAGAACAGCATTACATTTGTGCTACTATTCTGGATCCACGCTACAAAAAGGCGCTGGCAGGCGAAGCATTCTTTCCTTTTGCTGATGCAGATGTTCAAAAGTACAAACATTGGTTAGCCTGGTCAGCCAAGAGGTTTGAAAAAGAACGGCAGGTTATTGAAGGAGAAGACAGTACATCAGCATCAGCATCAGCAGGCCATCCCCAGTCACAAGAATCCACTTCTGCACCTGTGGCTGGGGCACAAGTGACCTCTCAGCCGTTAAAGACACCGGCAACTGGATCATCTGCACCACACACAAGAGTAACAGTGGCTGCTGAAGAGGATTGGCTAAGTTTGCTTGGGTATGGTACTCGAAAAAAGATCACAGGCACAGCAAAAAGTAAGCAAAGTGGAGGAACCGTTGAGGACCTTGAGTCGATGGTGCAGGACTATCTGAATGACTCAACAGAGGTCTTTCTTAATGATGAGCCATTGCAGTATTGGCATGGGAAAAAACAATTGTGGCCAGAGCTCTCCAACCTGGCTATAAACTATTTGTCTTGCCCACTCGCAAGTGTGTCTTCTGAACGTGTTTTCAGTGCTGCTGGTGGCATTGTAACTCCCAAACGGAGCCGCCTCTCGCCCAAAAATGTGGAGCGGCTGACAATGATCAAGATGAATCAGCACCTCATACCACCAGATTACAAAGTACGAGAAAGCACGCCGCATGAAGACGAGGAGGACGTCAACGTAGATGAGGGGATTTGTTCTCTGTTCGGTGGCACTGACCTCATCCTGCCTGAATTCGCAGAGTATGATGACGAAATCTTCTTCTTATTCCCTGACACCGAGCCCTGAAAATGAGACAATGAATCAATAACTTTCTTTTTCGTCCTTATTCACTTTTATTCCTGTGTGTCTCTCTTTCTTTGTTTTGCACAGTTAATTTAATTCAAACTTTAATCACCTAATCCCAAAAACAAGACCATCAGCAGAACTGTCTTCACTTGTTTGCTTATTGATTTGAAGGTGCCGCAGTCTACATTCCTCAGGTTCACAAGTTCTGAAGAACATGCTCCTCTATCCTCCTCCTCCAGACTGCGATTTCCCTCAAAGCAGAGCGCTGGATTACGCCCAATGAAGAAAGACTCAGCACTTGTGGGGGTGTTCTACTTCTTTGCGGGTGAGTTGACGGATTTGGGCCCATTGCTGTGAAGCTCTAATAATGGATAAAAGTGTTTTGGACCAAATATGAGGTGGAAATTTCTTGCCGTTTTTGCTGACTTGCTTGCCTTTGAGGTGCTCTTTGGCGGGGTTCCGGGTGTTTGTGGGTGAGTTTTGGGGTCTGGGAGCACTGCTGCGACAGTCTAATCTTGATTGCATTTGCTTTTCAGGAAATCCGTGGTGGAAAACAGGAGTTATGATGATTGATGATGACCTAGCTGCACAGCGCGTTTGGACCGAAGGCCGAGAGATATTGTAAGTATGAGATTTAGCTTTTTCGCTGTTTGGGGGTGTTTTCGCATGGTTTTTTGCGGGTAGGTTGGCGGGTCTTGGCTGGGGCATTCCTGGGAAGGTCTAATGCCGGATAGAAGTGTTTTGGACAAAATCCTTAAGGAAAAGCCTTTTTTTTGCTATTTCTTCTGACATCTTGCTCAATGTAGCGTTTTGGGGGGCTTCCTGCTGTTCGTGGGTGGGTTGCGGCCGGGGTCTCTGTCGAAGCACTGCTGCGACAGTCTAATCTTGATTGCATTTGCTTTTCAGGAAATCCGTGGTGGAAAACAGGAGTTATGATGATTGATGATGACCTAGCTGCACAGCGCGTTTGGACCGAAGGCCGAGAGATATTGTAAGTATGAGATTTCGCTTTTTCGCTGTTTGGGGGTGTTGTCGCGTGGTTTTTTGCGGGTGGGTTGGCGGGTCTTGGCTGGGGCATTCCTGGGAAGGTCTAATGCCGGATAGAAGTGTTTTGGACAAAATCCTTAAGGAAAAGCCTTTTTTTTGCTATTTCTTCTGACATCTTGCTCAATGTAGCGTTTTGGGGGGCTTCCTGCTGTTCGTGAGTGGGTTGCGGCCGGGGTCTCTGTCGAAGCACTGCTGCGACAGTCTAATCTTGATTGCATTTGCTTTTCAGGAAATCCGTGGCGGAAAACAGGAGTTATGATGATTGATGATGACCTAGCTGCACAGCGCGTTTGGACCGAAGGCCGAGAGATATTGTAAGTATGAGATTTAGCTTTTTCGCTGTTTGGGGGTGTTGTCGCGTGGTTTTTTGCGGGTGGGTTGGCGGGTCTTGGCTGGGGCATTCCTGGGAAGGTCTAATGCCGGATAGAAGTGTTTTGGACAAAATCCTTAAGGAAAAGCCTTTTTTTTGCTATTTCTTCTGACATCTTGCTCAATGTAGCGTTTTGGGGGGCTTCCTGCTGTTCGTGGGTGGGTTGCGGCCGGGGTCTCTGTCGAAGCACTGCTGCGACAGTCTAATCTTGATTGCATTTGCTTTTCAGGAAATCCGTGGTGGAAAACAGGAGTTATGATGATTGATGATGACCTAGCTGCACAGCGCGTTTGGACCGAAGGCCGAGAGATATTGTAAGTATGAGATTTCGCTTTTTCGCTGTTTGGGGGTGTTGTCGCGTGGTTTTTTGCGGGTGGGTTGGCGGGTCTTGCCTGGGGCATTCCTGGGAAGGTCTAATATCGGATAGAAGTGTTTTGGACAAAATCCATAAGGAAACACCAGTTTTGGCACTTTTTGTAAGTTAGGGTTCGTTAGGGTTAGCCCTAGCAGCAGGATTGCATGTGTTTCGGGGTGTTCTATTGCAACGCAGTTCTGGGGTTTTAGAGCACTGTTGGAGCGATGCTGGCTATGGATACTTTTGCTTGCTTGCAAGTGGTTTGAATACAATCCATGGTCTGTATTTGGGCCTACTGTTACTTTCAAAGTACGTTTTGTCTCCATTTTTCTGCTAGGCATCGTTTTTGGAGATCTGATTGGGGGTCTTCTACATTTTTGCGACTGGCTTTAGTAAGGGTCTTGGTGGGAGCATTGCTGGGAAGGTCAAATTTTGTTCTAAAACACAGTTTACAGTACACCTACCTTGAGGGGAAAGATCCGCTATAATATTTTGGCCATACTTATTTATCCTTAAAAAGGTGACTCAGACAGAGCACGCAATTTCAAAAATATTCTACTGTCTATTAGGGAAATCAAAGTGTGACTTTTTGCACCACACAGCGTGCATACCTTTTATTTATTTATCAGTGGTATTGTAATAGCACTTCCTGTTTTCTGTTCAATAATTACAGGCTGGGTTTCAGTCAACATCCGCCAGGCAGGCAGTGGACAGGGTGTCTTCTGTCAGTGGTCACCAACATTGATGGACGAAGCGTCAGCTGGAATGGAGGAGTGCCGCTAATAAGAGGAATTGTTTGCTGCATGCAACTTACTTACCAAATTCAACAGGACAACTCCAACAACATACAGAATACAGATACAGTATCCATTGTTTTCTTCTATGAGTGTGACTGCATGTGCTTAGCTTTAGTTTGTACCCAAAGATTTCTTTATCTTCAATTATTGTTTGTCCAGGCTGTGCTTTTTTTTTCTTCTCTCAACAAAACCTACCCAAAAAGAAACCCCCATTCCCATCCATTTTCCAAACCCTAACCCTCTTCCCCCGGGCTGTGTTGTTTTGCTTGATGTCTGACTAAAATGACATCAATAATTCCACACACTTGCTGGGGAGGATAAGGTCATAGCAACAGGCTGGTGAAGGAATACGAGGATATCTTCTAGACTTACTCAGCTTCAGTACTATATCTTCTAGTAGTAGGAGCCAATGTCAAATAAATTCAACGCAAGTACTAGTTATACTTGCAAGCAAATACTTTACCATTTGTTAGGCTACATTATGGCACTGTTCTAGTGTACTGTCACCTGCTATATTCTCGATCGTACCGTAACCGTTGTAATGCTACAGTAAGGACAAACCAGGTTTCGTTTTCTTTTTTTCCATAGGCATGCAACTGCCACTGTGTCACACCACTAGTACCACCGCAATGAGGAAATTTCACCCGCCCAGGATTGCCAACGTTAATCCCCATTTCACGTGGAGCCAGCCCTGGGCCTAGCCCTAATTTCTAACACAAATTACAGGTAAGATAAGCGTTTGGTGGGAGGTAGTATAATGGAGTATTATTTAGGACTAGACGAGAGATTGACGGTAGTACTACTAAAGTCCTACGACTGTTCAGGAAAACAAACTTACTGTTACACCCCCGTCCCCCACCCACCAGACTGAAAAGGAGTAAAAAACAGGTATGGTCAGATAAAGTTTAAAAATGTATATTTATGTAGCCCTAACAAAATAATCTCCCTCAAGACCCACCCTAACCTCAACGATTGTCTTTGATAAGTCCCAAAAAGAACCCAACTCCCAAATCCCACCCCCCAAAAGTCTCTAAAAAAAGGGCAAGGGACACTCCACTACTGGAGGGTGCTGGTGCATTTTGCGGCATGGGCATCATACTCCTTGCGGAGGGTGGCAAGCTCGAAGCGGAGGCCCTCCACCAAGTTCTTATAGTTATGGACCTCCTGCTCCAGGTAGGACATTCGGACTCCTAGGCGGCGTTGGCGTGCCTTGCAGCTCCTGTGGGGGGCAGCTGGTCTTTCTGTTGCTTGGCGGTGGCGGTTGGCTTTGTTAGCCCGGCTCGGAACCGCAGGAGCACTGCGCATGCTGGCGTCCCGTGGGGTCACGGAGGAGGATGCAGCTGTCCCAGTCGAGGATGTTGTTGTTGCACCGGTTGACTGCGTGTCCTCCTCCTCCTCCAGGGCCACCAGCCGCCGATATTCGGCGACAGTGGCATCCAGCCTCCGTTGCCGGGCCATTCGAGCCTGCTCCCTCCGTGATGTCGATTTGGAAGGAGCAACTATATGAAGAAAGAAAGACATAGTCTGTAACCAATGCTCCTTAGCATTAATAACACAAAGTGATTGAGCGGAAAGTTGGGTCACAGTACAAGTAGCAAATTGAAAGCACAGTACATAACTATTGAGGACAGTATCTATGTAACCTCCCACTTCTGCATCCTTGCTCTAACATTAGTGGTAGTTTAATGAACAAATTCTACGACCACTACGGACTTCCATTACAGTCGACTATGACAGTACACCAGTCTTATTCTTCTTCTTCTCTCTTGTTTAGGAAAATTGGTACGTTATCTTATGCAAGCCGGCAGAATGGCAGCACAGTGAACTTGCACCCGAGAAAAACAGTTGCACACCATGATGAGTGAGACAGACTTGCGTTACTGTACCAGTCCAGTGCATGCAGGTGGTGAAGCTATTACTTTTCTATTACGGGTGGCACTGAGAATACTCTGTTACAAGGGCTACTGCTTAATTAATTTACCTTTCACCCTACAGTGCAAATGAGTACTAGAAAAGGAAAATGAAGAAGCTAAATAATTTGATTATCTATCACTTCACATGGGACGTATTTGATGACATATGGGATGACTTTAGGTGCTTTGCTTAATATTGAGTGAACAGTGATACACCCACACATGAATGACGTACTACAACTAAACTAAAGTTATTAAGAGAGGTACGGAGTGTCCACCGTAATAACCAGATATATGCTGTGCTTGCAGTTGCAATACAAAGTACTGCTACTATTCATGGTAGTATTGGACACATTTACAATTTCTTTTCCTTGCCTTCCCTACACTGGAACGGACGTGCGGGTGCGGTGGTACATGCTCTTCAAGGTAACACTTAGTTCATCCAGCGACCATCTACTCTCTCTAGATACACATGTGCTATCTAAGAGTCAGAGAATACCATGCTCCAGGCATCCATTCATTCAAAGTATACGCACACATACAGTTTCTGTTTCACCCACCCAGGCTGCTGTCCTTCCACCCATCCTTGCTTCATCATTGACCCAGCCATGCACCATACCATATTCTTTCCTTCCCAGCCACCTCGGGGGCCAAGCAAACACATATCGTTCTTCTTTGCCAGCCATCATACAATTTCGCGTCCCACTTACTTACACCTAAGAACTTATTGGGATTCTTCTCATCAAAAACTTCACAGCTAAGTCGAAGTACATTTCGAGGAGGCTACTACCTGGTTGATTTGTAATACACCCGTGCAGAAAGCACACTATGCAGTCTTCAATCTCAATAAGTAAGGAATATATAGCTTACCTGTTCCCGCCACCACCGTGCGAACCCCCACAGGACCGTCCGCCGGCTCTTGCACCGCCTCCTCCCCAGAGTCCTCCGAGTCCTCGCCCAACACCGCCACCTCCGCGCTGGCCCCGTCACCAGATGTTCCACCTACAAAGTACATTTAAGAATGTTAGAATACACCACTCACTACTATATAATATTTGGTCTAGGAGTACTAAAGAAATGTTAAAAAAACAGAATACAATGTAATAATTTGTGACTGTCTACTCTAAAGTAAAAATGTCCCTTTTTCCAGGGAAGGCTGTTGTCTTGCTGCACTTTTATGCACAACTGATGAATGCTTGCTTTTTATTTTTAACACGCACCACTTTTTCTCCTAACAGACAGAAGCTTGACTCCTAAGAACACGACCAGGATCAAGTTCAAACCAGGTGAGAGCTCGGCTCGACCACAAGAAATGTGTCCAATTAATCGTCAGCACTAAGCACTTTTCCGTTTTCAGTTAAATAGTTTTATGACAAAGTAGATTTTAATAAATGTGTTTACTTTTAATAAAGCTTTTAAACTTAAATAGACTCTGTGGTTTTTGGTCCTCCAGACTAGAGTGGATGAGCTAAAGGTTTTGGAATTTTTGCAAGCATGAGTGCCTCTGACACTTCTTGACTGTGACTCCGTACTCTTGTCCTGCGTACGATAATCTAGAGATCATTGGGGATCAATCATCGGTGACTTCGGGAGCTAAATGACTCTGCCACACTATCTAGTCAGTAAGGAGACAGTGCATAGAGCTATTGCTGAATAGAATGGGAGTCCAATGGAATTGCCAAATGTCCAATCTTAGTTAGCTACACAGACAGACTAATAAGAATAATCTAGTAATACCACAGGGAGTAATATTCGAGGCAGGTTAAGAATTTATATCCAGTCTACAAGAAGATCAAAGACGATTTAGAAAAAATCGAATGAGGAACGCTAGGAAAATATAGGTACTCTTTATTACAATTAAAACTTACTGGGGCCAGCAAAGGAGCCCTCGCCTGCCCGATCCTGGCCTGCATCCTCCTGAACAGCACCCTCCTCCTCCTGTGTCCTCTTGCCCTTGGAGGGAGCTGATGTACAACATGAAAGAAAGAAAGACCAGAAAACATGGATGAGATTTGTCAACCAAATCAACCATTTCAAAAGAGCAATAACAAAATATTTTGGAGAAATAGCAAATAGATAGACAACTATTCCACGGGATCTATCTCATGTGGTATACTACGTTGTTCGTATTGCCTGATTTGCGGACCGTTGACTTAGAAAGTTCCTATCTAACTCAATAAACAGACTACTAAAGAGGTTTGCCTAGGCCTGGCAGGCAGCAGTCCGCAGCACGCGAAGTGACAGACAAAGTCCATCCTGCTTGCAGATCAGTGAATACTCAAACTATCAATCCACCCACCACCACCACTATTTCTTCTTATAGCCATGTGTCTAAAGGAAGGACTGGACTTCAGTCTGTTGGGGCTGATTTAGAAGTCCCTTGCGGCTCATTTTCCTCCATTGTTGCGTGACTTTTGTGATGCAGCGGCAGAACAAAAGACTCGCCATGGTGTTGGTGCGGCGTATATATTAAAAAAAAAATTATGGCTGATGCATCACGTTGTAAAGCCCTGCGCCATCAGGGGGCGTTCCGGCGCAAGGGAGGGCGTACCTGCGCAGGAACGAATCCTAAAAGTGGCTGAGGGAAATCTACAAGATGTCAATCAGTCACTTTTAGGACAATGATGCATGACTCAAACCCTGCGCGTTTGAAGCCGACGTACGGCTTGATGCAGCTTTGGGGAGGTAGGGTACCCCAGAGCATTGCTGGAGCTGCACCATCGTTGGCATGCAACTCCAGCAATGCGCCGCCTTTACGGCACAGATGCGTAAGGCTTCTGTGACGTTTTGGGCCAATGGGTGGTGGTGGCATGGCACACAATTACTGCCGCATCCCTGCTACTTTGCAGGGATGCGCCGGTAATTGAAAATATGACCCTTAGTGTCTAGCATTGCGCAGTTCTTATCTTTACACTACACTCATACATAATTTCTCAGGCCAATGAAATGAACACAAAATACAAAACAAATAAGCATAGTAGCAAGCAAGGCTACTGAGAAGGAGAGCAGTGCACCTGAAATGCATAGAAGATTTTGAAATATAATTTACCTACAATGTAATCGGCAGCATTATTGCTCTTGGTAAAGAACAAAGATTTGCAAATAACAGAGCCGGATAAAACAGAGTAGTGATGAATAGCTACTACTACTCACCAAGCCCGGGGACCTCTACGCCGAGCGCGTCCAGCAAGTCCCGTTCCCGGTCCATGACATCTGTCCAGCGGTGGGTGGCCTGGTTATATGTGCGCCGGACCCCAGAGAGCTTATACATGGCCCGGCACACCTTCTCCCACCGCTTCCGGCGCTCCCGGATGCCATAGCCGGTTGCGATCTTGCCGCCTCCCAGGATCGTCTTGGGGAGGCGGCGCTGGACGTGGAAGATGAGTGCGGCCACCTCCTCCGCGCTAAAGATCTCCCGTGGCACCACTTGTTCCCCCCTCAAACGCCCGCACGGGAGCCGGGCACCGGGTGCGGGACCCTTCCCCTTCTCAGGGTGCTTCCCGGCTCCCTTTACCATGGTCTGGGCAGAAATAAAGTTAAATGATAAAGAAGAAATAGAATAGTGAAGAAGAAAAGAAAAGAGTTTAAAAAAGTAGTTTAAAAGTAACTAAAAGTAGCAGAAAACACAAAAATATAGAGCTAGAAAAATAGAGGGATAGATAATAAGTAAAATAGATCAAATAAACTTCAAACAAGCAAAGGATGGCAGAGATTCAGACAGGATACAGAAAGCATGCCCAGAATCATAGCAATGAATGAGAAACAAGATGGCCGCGCCCGTTCACGACCGCGTGGGTAAGTTCGCGCGAGATTTTCCTCGCGAGCACGCGCGAAATTGTACTAGCGAGCAGCACACTTTGCGAGATTACACATAGCGGCCGGAAACGGAATTACGTCACGCAAACAAGATGGCCACGCCCGTGTACGACCGCTAGGGTAACTTGGCAAACGTATAGCTACAAACGCCTCGCGAACACGCACAAAATCACGCGAACATACACGTCGCAAAAAAAAATTAGTGTATTCGCAAGCATTCGCGGCTTCCGAAATCGATCTCGCACGGATTCGCGCCCCAAAAACGCGCGAAATTGCAGAAAAAACAATTTTTGCTAAACTGAAAGTAATGAGCAGGTGCAAAAGTTCAAACTTAACATTAGTAACATTCACTGTAGTGCTTCCTGAGGGGCCCCTCCAGAGTTTGCAACTATTCTATGACCCTGCTATGACCCAAACAGCAGGCTCATAGAATAGCTACAAGTAGACCATAAAGGTCCTGTGAAAAAAAAATTCACTGCAACAGAAAGCAAATTACAGATAAGGAAGGAAGCAGGTGCCAGCCAGACTGGAACTTTCAAAATAACTGACACATTAATCAACCCCAAATTAATTCATGGCAGTTGAAGTAGGGGAGGTGTGCTTGCTTTTTTCACCCCCCATAAACTACAGTGATAAACAAACCTAATGGGTGGCAGTGAGGATGTACCAGAGGGTGGCATGGGTGTCCCAGAGGGTGGCAGTGGTGAAACAGAGGGTGCTGTGAACCTGTGATGATAAACCAGACGTAGAAACAACATAGTCGCAGCCGTTGCGAGCCGAAAAGTAAGTTCGCAATTGCGAAATTGTCCCAAAATCGGCGCGAACGCTCGCCAACACAAAAAACGGGAAAATCCGCAAATCCGCGAGAGTTCGCATATTTTCGCGGATTGCGAATCCGTAAATCCGCAAATTCACGTACGCGAGATCCGCTAGATCCGCCCATGCTTAGTAATTCATATTCATGCGAGAACGTCCGATTTTTCATGCAAAACAATCGATGACTCGTGACCTGAGGAAATTGCTCTGAGAGGAACAAAATGGTCCGTTTTGAAAATTTCCATCTTTCAACTAACTTTGACTTTCAGATGTGGATCATCGCTTTTGGAGATAAAATTACCATATTTATAGTAATTTTCATGCTTCTTAGGGAGCCAAAACTCAAGATCTAGCGCAAGGGTAAAAGTGACTGAAAATGACCCAAATCCGCACTTTGAGTGCTTAACCCCTTCCACGCTCATGACGAGCTGGGCTCGTCATGAGGTAGCCTCCTCGCACGCTCATGACGAGCCCAGCTCGTCATGAAACATGGGAATAAGTAAATCTCAGCACAGGAGGGGAAAATACATAGCATCGATGTGGTTAAAACATGTTTATTCACTAAGGGAAGTGATATAAACACCATTAAGAGGTAATTCATGTTCATGCGAGAAGGTCCGATTTTTCATGCAAAACAATCGATGACCCGCGACCTGAGGAAATTGCACTGAGATGACCAAAATGGTCCGTTTTGATAATGTCCATCTTTCAACTAATTTTGACTTTCAGATGTGGATGATCACTTTTGGAGCGAAAATGAGCATGTTTAAAGTCATTTTCAAGCTTCTAAGGAAGCCAAATCTCAAGATTTGGTTCAAGGGTAAAAGTGACTTCAAATGACTCAAATGCTCACTTTGAAGGCTTAAAATGTGTTTATTCACTGCGGGAAGTGATATAATCATCATTTAGAGGTAATTCTTGTTCATGCAAGAAGGTCCGAATTTTGATGCAAAATAATCGATGACCCGCGACCTGAGGAAATTGCTTTGAGAGGACCAAAATGGTCAGTTTCGAAAATGTCAATCTTTCAACTAATTTTAACTTTCAGATGTGGATCAACACTTTTGGAGCTAAAGTGACCATATTTATTGTCATGTTAATGCTTCTAGGGAGCCAAAACTCAAGGGGGTATATTACCAACAACTAGCGATAGTTTTTGTCTCTAACTTGTTTAGAGACAAAAATTATCGCCGCAAACCGGCGATTTTTATCGCAGATAAACCTTGCTATTAGCAAGGTTTATCGCAAATGCGATAAAAAACGGCCGCAATGCATGAATATCGCTGAAAAGTCAGCGATATTCATGCATTATCGAGCAAATGCTCTTAGCCATGTTATCCACCTCCCATTGGATAACATGGCTAAGAACTGCTCAGGGCAGGTGTTAGCTTTTGGAGATATTCGCGCTTAGCGCGAATATCTCCAAAAGTTGGTAATAGGAGATAGCGATGTTAGCGACTGTTTCCAGTCGCTAACATCTTGGCACACCCACTTTGCATGTCATTAGTGATAAATATCACTGACATGCAAAGTGGGGCCCATGATGGTCGCTATCTCCTATTAGCTGTCGCTAACTGGTGTTAGCGACAGCTTGGTAATAGGGAGATAATTTTATCTCCGCTTTCTTGGCTTTTAAAGCCAAAAAAGCGGAGATAAAACCCCTTGATAATATACCCCAAGGTTTGGCTCATGGGTAAAAGTGACTTAAAATGACCCAACTGCGCACTTTGAGGGCTTAAAACATGTTTATTCACTGTGGGAAGTGATTTAAACACCATTTAGTGGTAATTCATGTTCATGCAAGAAGGTCCGATTTTTCATGCAAAACGACCAATGACCTTGGACCTGAGGAAATTGCTCTGAGATGACCAAAATGGTCTGTTTTGATAATTTCCATTTTAAACTAATTTTGACTTTAAGATGTGGATCATCACTTTTGGAGCTAAAATGAGCAGGTTTATAATAATTTCCAAGATTCTAGGGAGCCAAAACTCAAGATTTGGCACAAGGGTAGAAGTGACTTAAAATGACCCAACTGCTCACTTTGAGGGCTTAAAACATGTTTATTTACTGCGGGAAGTGATATAATCAACATTTAACCCCTTCGATGCTCATGACGGAACGGTAACCGTAATGAGCGTCGGTTGGCCTGTGCTCATGACGGAACCGTTCCGTCATGAGTCCGTTGGCTCATTAGAACGTTCAGCACAGCGCACGAATCTGCGCCGCGCTGATGAGGTTAAAGGTAATTCATGTTCATGCAAGAAGGTCTGAATTTTCATGCAAAACCATCAATGACCAGCGACCTGAGGAAATTGCTCTGAGAGGACCAAAATGGTCCGTTTTGACAATTTCCACCTTTCAACTAATTTTGACTTTCAGATGTGGATCATCCCTTTTGGAACTAAAATGACCATATTTATAGTCATTTCCATGCTTCTAGGGAGCCAAAACTCAAGATTTGGCACATGGGTAAAAGTGAATTAAAATGACCCACATGTTCACTTTATGGGCTTAAAACGTGTTCATTCACTGCAGGAAGTGATATCAACAACATTTAGAGGTAATTCATGTTTCCAACTCCCCATCTGTCTCCACTATATCCACCCTCTCCCCATCACCCTCTCCCCATCAGTCTCTCCCTTATCTCCCTCTCCCTCATCATCTCTCCCCCATCTGTCTTCCCCATCTCCACCGTCTCCCCATCAGTCTCTCCCTCATATTGCTCTCCCTCATCCCCCATCTCCCTCATCCCTTGTCCCTACTCATCTGGCTCCACCATCTCCACCCTGTCCCCATCTCCCTCTCTATCCTCTCTCCACCTGTCTCTAACCTCATCTCCCTCATCCCAAGTCCTTCTCCGATCTGTCTCCCCAATCTGGTCATCGGTCTCCCCATCTGTCTCCCCATCCGTCTCCCCCATCTCTCTCCCCATCTCCCCATATTATCTCCTCATAATATCTTCATTATACCTCCATTATATCTCTTTTTTATCCACATTTGATCTCTGCTTAATCTCCATGTTATCCCTGTATTATCCCCATTTATCTCCCCTTTAGATCCATTTTATCCCCACTTTATCTCCACTTTATCCCCATTTAATCCGCATTTAACCCCACTATATCCCCATTTTAGCTCCACTTCAGCCCCATTTTATCTCCATTTTATCCCCCATTTTATCTTCACTTTATCCCCATTTTAGCCCCACTTAAGCTCCATTTTATTCCAATTTCCCCTCCATTTTATCTCCATTTTATCTTCTTTTTATCCCCATTTTATCCCCCATTTTATCTCCACTTTACCCCCTATAGCCCATTTTAACCCCATTTTAACCCCACTTTATCTTGATTTTAGCTCCACTTTAGCCCCATTTGCTCTCCATTTTGTCCCCATTTGATCTCCACTTTATCCCCATTTAGCTCTACTTTAGCTCGATTTTATCCCCATTTTTCCTCCATTTTATCTCCATTTTATCTCCAGTTTATCTCCATTATCTCTCTACTTTATTTATATTAAATCTCCGTCCCTTACCATCCAATCTCAATCTCTGCATCCCATCTCCATCTCCCCATCCTATCTCCAACTCCCCATCTCCATCTCCATCCCATCTCCATCTCCCCATCTCTTCTCCATCTCCACATCTCCATCTCCATCCCATCTCCATAAAATGAGCATGATCATAGTCATTTTCCTGCTTCTAGGGAGCCAAAACTCAAGATTTGGCACATGGGTAAAAGTGACTCAAAATTACCCAAATGCTCACTTTGAGGGCTTAAAAGATGTTTATTCACTGCAGGAAGTGATATAAACACCATAGACACCATTCATGTTCATGCGAGAAGGTCCGATTTTTCATGCATAAGGATCGATGACCCGTGACCTGAGGAAGTTGCTCTGAGAGGAACAAAATGGTCCGTTTTGAAAATTTCCATCTTTCAACTAACTTTGACTTTCAGATGTGGATCATCGCTTTTGGAGATAAAATTACCATATTTATAGTAATTTTCATGCTTCTTAGGGAGCCAAAACTCAAGATCTAGCACAAGGGTAAAAGTGACTTAAAATGACCCAAATCCGCACTTTGAGTGCTTAAAACATGTTTATTCACTAAGGGAAGTGATGTAAACACCATTAAGAGGTAATTCATGTTCATGCGAGAAGGTCCGATTTTTCATGCAAAACAATCGATGACCCGCGACCTGAGGAAATTGCTCTGAGATGACCAAAATGGTCCGTTTTGAAAATGTCCATCTTTCAACTAATTTTGACTTTCAGATGTGGATGATCACTTTTGGAGCTACAATGAGCATGTTTAAAGTCATTTTCAAGCTTCTAAGGGAGCCAAAACTCAAGATTTGGTTCAAGGGCAAAAGTGACTTCAAATGACTCAAATGCTCACTTTGAAGGCTTAAAATGTGTTTATTCACTGCGGGAAGTGATATATAATCACCATTTAGAGGTAATTCTTGTTTATGCAAGAAGGTCCGAATTTTCATGCAAAATAATCGATGACCCCGCGACCTGAGGAAATTGCTCTGAGAGGACCAAAATGGTCAGTTTCGAAAATGTCAATCTTTCAACTAATTTTAACTTTCAGATGTGGATCATCACTTTTGGAGCTAAAATGACCTTATATTCATTTTCATGCTTCTAGGGAGCCAAAACTCAAGGTTTGGCTCATGGGTAAAAGTGGCTTAAAACGACCCAACTGCGCACTTTTGAGGGCTTAAAACATGTTTATTCACTGTGGGAAGTGATTTTAACACCATTTAGAGGTAATTCATGCTCATGCAAGAAGGTCGATTTTTCATGCAAAACGACCGACGACCTTGGACCTGAGGAAATTGCTCTGAGATGACCAAAATGGTCTGTTTTGATAATTTCCATTTTAAACTAATTTTGACTTTCAGATGTGGATCTTCACTTTTGGAGCTAAAATGAGCAGGTTTATAGTCATTTTCAAGCTTCTAGGGGACCATAACTCAAGATTTGGCGCAAGAGTAAAAGTGACTTAAAATGACCCAACTGCGCACTTTTAGGGCTTAAAACATTTTTATTTACTGCGGGAAGTGATATAATCAACATTTAACCCCTTGGATGCTCATGACGGAACGGTTCCGTCATGAGCATCGGTTGGCCTGTGCTCATGACGGAACCGTTCCGTCATGAGTCTGTTGGCTCATTAGAACGTTCAGCACAGCGCACGAATCTGCGCCGCGCTGATGAGGTTAAAGGTAATTCATGTTCATGCAAGAAGGTCCGAATTTTCATGCAAAACCATCGATGACCAGCGACCTGAGGAAATTGCTCTGAGAGGACCAAAATGGTCCATTTTGACAATTTCCACCTTTCAACTAATTTTGACTTTCAGATGTGGATCATCCCTTTTGGAACAAAAATGACCATATTTATAGTCATTTTCATGCTTCTAGGGTACCAAAACTCAAGATTTGGCGCATGGGTAAAAGTGACGTAAAATGCTCAACATGC
This sequence comes from Lissotriton helveticus, assembly GCF_964261635.1. NCBI lineage: Eukaryota > Metazoa > Chordata > Amphibia > Caudata > Salamandridae > Lissotriton > Lissotriton helveticus. The sequence continues at coordinate 422,277,480 of NC_136072.1, forward strand.
TCACTTTGTGGGCTTAAAACGTGTTTGTTCACTGCAGGAAGTGATATCAACACCATTAGGAGGTAATTCATGTTTCCAACTCCCCATCTGTCTCCCCCATCTCCACCCTCTCACCATCACCCTATCCCCATTGGTCTCTCCCTCATCTCCCTCTCCCTCATCATCTGTCCCCCATCTGTCTCCCCCATCTCCATCGTCTCCCCATCAGTCTCTCCCTCATATTGCTTTCCCTCATCCCCCATCTCCCTCATCCCTTGTCCCTCCTCATCTGGCTCCACCATCTCCACCCTGTCCCAATCTCCCTCTCTATCCTCTCTCCACCTGTCTCTAACCTCTTCTCCCTCATCCCAAGTCCTTTTCCGATCTGTCTCCCCAATCTGGTCATCGGTCTCCCCCATCTGTCTCCCCATCCGTCTCCCCCATCTCTCTCCCCATCTCCCCATATTATCTCCCCATAATATCTTCATTATACCTCCATTATATTTCTTTTTTATCCACATTTAATCTCTGCTTAATCTCCATGTTATCCCTATATTATCCCCATTTATCTCCCCTTTAGATCAATTTTATCCCCACTTTATCTCCACTTTATCCCGATTTTAACCCCCATTTAACCCCACTTTATCCCCATTTTAGCTCCACTTCAGCCCTATTTTATCTCCATTTTATCCCCATTTTAGCTCCACTTTATTCCCATTTTAGCTCCACTTTAGCTCCACTTTAGCTCCATTTCCCTCCATTTTATCCCCAATTTATCTCCATTTTATCCCCATTTTATCTCCACTTTATCCCAACTATAGCCCCGTTTTATCCCCATTTTAACCACACTTTATCCCAATTTTAGCTCCATTTTAGCCCCATTTGATCTCCATTTTATCCCCCTTTTAGCTCCACTTTAGCTCGATTTTATCCCCATTCATTTTCCCTCCATTTTATCTCCATTTTATCCACAATTTATCTCCAGTTTATCTCCATTATCTCTCTACTTTATTTACATTAAATCTCCGTCCCTTACCATCCAATCTCCATCTCTGCATCCCATCTCCATCTCCCCATCCTTTTTCATGCAAAACGATCGATGACCCGCTACCTGAGGAAATTGCTCTGAGATGACCAAAATGGTCTGTTTTGAAAATGTCCATCTTTCAACTAATTTTGACTTTCAGATGTGGATGATCACTTTTGGAGCTAAAATAAGCATGTTTAAAGTCATGTTCAAGCTTCTAGGGAGCCAAAACTCAAGATTTGGTTCAAGGGTAAAAGTGACTTAAAATGACTCAAATGCTCACTTTGAGGGCTTAACATGTGTTTATTCACTGCGGGAAGTGATATAATCACCATTTAGAGGTAATTCTTGTTCATGCAAGAAGGTCCGAATTTTCATGCAAAATAATCGATAACCCGCGACCTGAGGAAATTGCTCTGAGAGGACCAAAATGGTCAGTTTCGAAAATTTCAATCTTTCAACTAATTTTAACTTTCAGATGTGGATCATCACTTTTGGAGCTAAAATGACCATATTTATTGTCATTTTCATGCTTCTAGGGAGCCAAAACTCAAGGTTTGGCTCATGTGTAGAAGTGACTTAAAATGACCCAACTGCGCACTTTGAGGGCTTAAAACATGTTTATTTACTGCGGGAAGTGATATAAACACCATTTAGAGGTAATTCATGTTCATGCGAGAAGGTCCGATTTTTCATGCAAAATGATCGATGACATTGGACCTGAGGAAATTGCTCTGAGATGACCAAAATGGTCTGTTTTGATAATTTCCATCTTTAAACTAATTTTGACTTTTAGATGTGGATCATCACTTTTGGAGCTAAAATGAGCATGTTTATAGTAATTTTCAAGCTTCTAGGGAGCCAAAACTCAAGATTTGGCGCAAGGGTAAAAGTGACTTAAAATGACACAGCTGCGCACTTTGAGGGCTTAAAACATGTTTATTCTCTGCGGGAAGTGATATAATCAACATTTAAAGGTAATTCATGTTCATGCAAAAAGGTCAGAATTTTCATGCAAACCATCGATGACCAGCGACCTGAGGAAATTGCTCTGAGAGGACCAAAATGGTCAGTTTTGACAATTTCCATCTTTCAACTAATTTTGACTTTCAGATGTGGATTATCCCTAAAATTACCATATTTATAGTCATTTTCATGCTTCTAGGGAGCCAAAACTCAAGATTTGCCGCAAGGGTAAAAGGTACTTAAAATGACCCAAATCCGCACGTTGAGGGCTTAAAACATTTTTATTCACTGAAGGAAGTGATATAAACACCATTTAGAGGTAATTCATGTTCATGCGAGAAGGTCCGATTTTTCATGCAAAACGATTGATGACCTTGGACCTGAGGAAATTGCTCTGAGATTACCAAAATGGTCTGTTTTGAAAATGTCCATCTTTCAACTAATTTTGACTTTCAGATGTGGATCATCCCTTTTGGAACTAAAATGACCATATTTATAGTCATTTTCAAGCTTCTAGGGAGCCAAAACTCAAGATTTGGTTCAAGGGTAAAAGTGATTTAAAATGACTCAAATGCTCACTTTGAGGGCTTAAATTGTGTTTATTAACAGCGGGAAGTGAAATCATCAACATTTAGAGGTAATTCATGTTCATGCAAGAAGGTCCGAATTTTCATGCAAAATAATCGATGACCCGCGACCTGAGGAAATTGCTCTGAGAGGACCAAAATGGTCAGTTTTGAAAATTTAAATCTTTCAACTAATTTGGACTTTCAGATGTGGATCATCACTTTTGGAGATAAAATGACCATATTTATAGTCGTTTTCATGCTTCTAGGGAGCCAAAACTCAAGATTTGGCGCATGGGTAAAAGTGACTTAAAATGACCCACATGCTCACTTTGTGGGCTTAAAACGTGTTTATTCACAGCAGGAAGTGATATCAACACCATTTAGAGGTAATTCATGTTTCCAACTCCCCATCTGTCTCCCCCATCTCCACCCTCTCCCTATCACCCTCTCCCCATCGGTCTTTCTCTCATCTCCCTCTCCCACATCATCTCTCCCCCATCTGTCTCCCCATCTCTACCGTCTCCCCATCAGTCTCTCCCTCATCTTGCTCTCCCTCATCCCCCATCTCCCTCATCCCTTGTCCCTCCTCATCTGTCTCCACCATCTCCACCCTGTCCCCATCTCCCTCTCTATCCTCTCTCCACCTGTCTCTCCCTCATCTCCCTCATCCCATGTCCTTCTCCGATCTGTCTCCCCAATCTAGTCATAGGTCTCCCCCATCTGTCTCCTCATCTGTCTCCCCATCACTCTCCCAATCTCCCCATATTATCTCCCCATTATATCTCCATTATACCTCCATTATATCTCTGTTTTACCACATGTTATCTCTGCTTAATCTCCATGTTATCCCTGTATTATCCCCATTTATCTCCACTTTAGCTTAATTTTATCCCCATTTTATCTCCACTTCATCCCCACTATGGGCCCATTTTATCCCCGCTTTAACCCCACTTAGCCCCATTTTAACTCCACTTTAGCCCCATTTTATCTCCATTTTACCCCCGTTTTCTCTCCACTTTATCCCCATTTTATCTCCACTAACTCCATTTTATCCCCACTTTTTCTCCATGTTATCTCCATTTTATCCTAAATGTATCTCTACTTTATCTCCAATATCTCTATACTTTATTTCCATTAAATCTCTGTCCCTTACTATCCAATCTCCATCTCTGCATCCCATCTCCATCTACCCATCCTATCTCCAACTCCCCATCTCCATCTCCATCCCATCTCCATCTCCCCATCTCTTCTCCATGCCCCCATCTCCATCTCCATCCCATCTCCATAAAATGAGCATGATCATAGTCATTTTTCTGCTTCTAGGGAGCCAAAACTCAAGATTTGGCACATGGGTAAAAGTGACTCAAAATTACCCAAATGCTCACTTTGAGGGTTTAAAAGATGTTTATTTACTACAGGAAGTGATATAAACACCAGAGAGTTAATTCATGTTCATGCGAGAAGGTCCGATTTTTTATGCAAAAGGATCGATGACCCGTGACCTGAGGAAATTGATCTGAGAGGAACAAAATGGTCCGTTTTGAAAATTTCCATCTTTCAACTAACTTTGACTTTCAGATGTGGATCATCGCTTTTGGAGATAAAATTACCATATTTATAGTCATTTTCATGCTTCTAGGGAGCCAAAACTCAAGATTTGGCGCAAGGGTAAAGTGACTTAAAATGACCCAAATCCGCACTTTGAGTGCTTAAAACATATTTATTCACTAAGGGAAGTGATATAAACACAATTAAGAGGTAATTCATGTTCACGCGAGAAGGTCCGATTTTTCATGCAAAACAATCGATGACCCGCGACCTGAGGAAATTGCTCTGAGAGGACCAAAATGGTCCGTTTTGATAATGTCCATCTTTCAACTAATTTTGAATTTCAGATGTGGATGATCACTTTTGGAGCTAAAATGAGCATGTTTAAAGTCATTTTCAAGCTTCTAAGGAAGCCAAAACTCAAGATTTGGTTCAAGGGTAAAAGTGACTTCAAATGACTCAAATGCTCACTTTGAAGGCTTAAAATGTGTTTATTCACTGCGGGAAGTGATTTAAACACAATTTAGAGGTAATTCATGTTTCCAACTCCCCATCTGTCTCCCCCATCTCCACCCTCTCCCTATCACCCTCTCCCCATCGGTCTTTCTCTCATCTCCCTCTCCCACATCATCTCTCCCCCATCTGTCTCCCCATCTCTACCGTCTCCCCATCAGTCTCTCCCTCATCTTGCTCTCCCTCATCCCCCATCTCCCTCATCCCTTGTCCCTCCTCATCTGTCTCCACCATCTCCACCCTGTCCCCATCTCCCTCTCTATCCTCTCTCCACCTGTCTCTCCCTCATCTCCCTCATCCCATGTCCTTCTCCGATCTGTCTCCCCAATCTAGTCATAGGTCTCCCCCATCTGTCTCCTCATCTGTCTCCCCATCACTCTCCCAATCTCCCCATATTATCTCCCCATTATATCTCCATTATACCTCCATTATATCTCTGTTTTACCACATGTTATCTCTGCTTAATCTCCATGTTATCCCTGTATTATCCCCATTTATCTCCACTTTAGCTTAATTTTATCCCCATTTTATCTCCACTTCATCCCCACTATGGGCCCATTTTATCCCCGCTTTAACCCCACTTAGCCCAATTTTAACTCCACTTTAGCCCCATTTTATCTCCATTTTACCCCCGTTTTCTCTCCACTTTATCCCCATTTTATCTCCGCTAACTCCATTTTATCCCCACTTTTTCTCCATGTTATCTCCATTTTATCCTAAATGTATCTCTACTTTATCTCCAATATCTCTATACTTTATTTCCATTAAATCTCTGTCCCTTACTATCCAATCTCCATCTCTGCATCCCATCTCCATCTACCCATCCTATCTCCAACTCCCCATCTCCATCTCCATCCCATCTCCATCTCCCCATCTCTTCTCCATGCCCCCATCTCCATCTCCATCCCATCTCCATAAAATGAGCATGATCATAGTCATTTTTCTGCTTCTAGGGAGCCAAAACTCAAGATTTGGCACATGGGTAAAAGTGACTCAAAATTACCCAAATGCTCACTTTGAGGGTTTAAAAGATGTTTATTTACTACAGGAAGTGATATAAACACCAGAGAGTTAATTCATGTTCATGCGAGAAGGTCCGATTTTTTATGCAAAAGGATCGATGACCCGTGACCTGAGGAAATTGATCTGAGAGGAACAAAATGGTCCGTTTTGAAAATTTCCATCTTTCAACTAACTTTGACTTTCAGATGTGGATCATCGCTTTTGGAGATAAAATTACCATATTTATAGTCATTTTCATGCTTCTAGGGAGCCAAAACTCAAGATTTGGCGCAAGGGTAAAGTGACTTAAAATGACCCAAATCCGCACTTTGAGTGCTTAAAACATATTTATTCACTAAGGGAAGTGATATAAACACAATTAAGAGGTAATTCATGTTCATGCGAGAAGGTCCGATTTTTCATGCAAAACAATCGATGACCCGCGACCTGAGGAAATTGCTCTGAGAGGACCAAAATGGTCCGTTTTGATAATGTCCATCTTTCAACTAATTTTGAATTTCAGATGTGGATGATCACTTTTGGAGCTAAAATGAGCATGTTTAAAGTCATTTTCAAGCTTCTAAGGAAGCCAAAACTCAAGATTTGGTTCAAGGGTAAAAGTGACTTCAAATGACTCAAATGCTCACTTTGAAGGCTTAAAATGTGTTTATTCACTGCGGGGAGTGATTTAAACACAATTTAGAGGTAATTCATGTTTCCAACTCCCCATCTGTCTCCCCCATCTCCACCCTCTCCCTATCACCCTCTCCCCATCGGTCTTTCTCTCATCTCCCTCTCCCACATCATCTCTCCCCCATCTGTCTCCCCATCTCTACCGTCTCCCCATCAGTCTCTCCCTCATCTTGCTCTCCCTCATCCCCCATCTCCCTCATCCCTTGTCCCTCCTCATCTGTCTCCACCATCTCCACCCTGTCCCCATCTCCCTCTCTATCCTCTCTCCACCTGTCTCTCCCTCATCTCCCTCATCCCATGTCCTTCTCCGATCTGTCTCCCCAATCTAGTCATAGGTCTCCCCCATCTGTCTCCTCATCTGTCTCCCCATCACTCTCCCAATCTCCCCATATTATCTCCCCATTATATCTCCATTATACCTCCATTATATCTCTGTTTTACCACATGTTATCTCTGCTTAATCTCCATGTTATCCCTGTATTATCCCCATTTATCTCCACTTTAGCTTAATTTTATCCCCATTTTATCTCCACTTCATCCCCACTATGGGCCCATTTTATCCCCGCTTTAACCCCACTTAGCCCCATTTTAACTCCACTTTAGCCCCATTTTATCTCCATTTTACCCCCGTTTTCTCTCCACTTTATCCCCATTTTATCTCCACTAACTCCATTTTATCCCCACTTTTTCTCCATGTTATCTCCATTTTATCCTAAATGTATCTCTACTTTATCTCCAATATCTCTATACTTTATTTCCATTAAATCTCTGTCCCTTACTATCCAATCTCCATCTCTGCATCCCATCTCCATCTACCCATCCTATCTCCAACTCCCCATCTCCATCTCCATCCCATCTCCATCTCCCCATCTCTTCTCCATGCCCCCATCTCCATCTCCATCCCATCTCCATAAAATGAGCATGATCATAGTCATTTTTCTGCTTCTAGGGAGCCAAAACTCAAGATTTGGCACATGGGTAAAAGTGACTCAAAATTACCCAAATGCTCACTTTGAGGGTTTAAAAGATGTTTATTTACTACAGGAAGTGATATAAACACCAGAGAGTTAATTCATGTTCATGCGAGAAGGTCCGATTTTTTATGCAAAAGGATCGATGACCCGTGACCTGAGGAAATTGATCTGAGAGGAACAAAATGGTCCGTTTTGAAAATTTCCATCTTTCAACTAACTTTGACTTTCAGATGTGGATCATCGCTTTTGGAGATAAAATTACCATATTTATAGTCATTTTCATGCTTCTAGGGAGCCAAAACTCAAGATTTGGCGCAAGGGTAAAGTGACTTAAAATGACCCAAATCCGCACTTTGAGTGCTTAAAACATATTTATTCACTAAGGGAAGTGATATAAACACAATTAAGAGGTAATTCATGTTCATGCGAGAAGGTCCGATTTTTCATGCAAAACAATCGATGACCCGCGACCTGAGGAAATTGCTCTGAGAGGACCAAAATGGTCCGTTTTGATAATGTCCATCTTTCAACTAATTTTGAATTTCAGATGTGGATGATCACTTTTGGAGCTAAAATGAGCATGTTTAAAGTCATTTTCAAGCTTCTAAGGAAGCCAAAACTCAAGATTTGGTTCAAGGGTAAAAGTGACTTCAAATGACTCAAATGCTCACTTTGAAGGCTTAAAATGTGTTTATTCACTGCGGGAAGTGATTTAAACACAATTTAGAGGTAATTCATGTTCATGCAAGAAGGTCGATTTTTCATGCAAAACGACCGACGACCTTGGACCTGAGGAAATTGCTCTGAGATGACCAAAATGGTCAGTTTCGAAAATGTCAATCTTTCAACTAATTTTAACTTTCAGATGTGGATCATCACTTTTGGAGCTAAAATGACCATATTTATATTAATTTTCATGCTTCTAGGGAGCCAAAACTCAAGGTTTGGCTCATGGGTAAAAGTGGCTTAAAATGACCCAACTGCACACTTTGAGGGCCTAAAACATGTTTATTCACTGTGGGAAGTGATTTAAACACCATTTAGAGGTAATTCATGTTCATGCAAGAAGGTCGATTTTTCATGCAAAACGACCGACGACCTTGGACCTGAGGAAATTGCTCTGAGATGACCAAAATGGTCTGTTTTGATAATTTCCATTTTAAACTAATTTTGACTTTCAGATGTGGATCTTCACTTTTGGAGCTAAAATGAGCAGGTTTATAGTAATTTTCAAGCTTCTAGGAGCCATAACTCAAGATTTGGCGCAAGGGTAAAAGTGAATTAAAATGACCCAACTGCGCACTTTTAGGGCTTAAAACATGTTTATTTACTGCGGGAAGTGATATAATCAACATTTAACCCCTTCGATGCTCATGACGGAACGGTTCCGTCATGAGCATCGGTTGGCCTGTGCTCATGACGGAACCGTTCCGTCATGAGTCTGTTGGCTCATTAGAACGTTCAGCACAGCGCACGAATCTGCACCGCGCTGATGAGGTTAAAGGTAATTCATGTTCATGCAAGAAGGTCCGAATTTTCATGCAAAACCATCGATGACCAGCGACCTGAGGAAATTGCTCTGAGAGGACCAAAATGGTCCATTTTGACAATTTCCACCTTTCAACTAATTTTGACTTTCAGATGTGGATCATCCCTTTTGGAACTAAAATGACCATATTTATAGTCATTTTCATGCTTCTAGGGTACCAAAACTCAAGATTTGGCGCATGGGTAAAAGTGACGTAAAATGCCCAACATGCTCACTTTGTGGGCTTAAAACGTGTTTATTCACTGCAGGAAGTGATATCAACACCATTAAGAGGTAATTCATGTTTCCTACTCCCCATCTGTCTCCCCCATCGCCACCCTCTCACCATCACCCTCTCCCCATTGGTCTCTCCATCATCTCCCTCTCCCTCATCATCTCTCCCCCATCTGTCTCCCCCATCTCCACCGTCTCCCCATCAGTCTCTCCCTCATATTGCTCTCCCTCATCCCCCATCTCCCTCATCCCTTGTCCCTCCTCATCTGGCTCCACCATCTCCACCCTGTCCCCATCTCCCTCTCTATCCTCTCTCCACCTGTCTCTAACCTCTTCTCCCTCATCCCAAGTCCTTCTCCGATCTGTCTCCCCAGTCTGGTCATCGGTCTCCCCCATTTATTTATTTATTTATTTATTTAAGCTTTTATCGCGCACAGCTACCCACAGTGGGTTTCCCGGCGCCAGGGATAGACTGTAAAAGAAAGGACGGTGCAGCACCTGACTTGAGGCCACAACCAACTATTGGCTACGCTTAGTGAAAAGTAGTGTCTTCAGAGCCCTACGGAAGCGAAGTAAGTTGGTCTCTAACTTTAGTGCCAGTGGGAGGGAGTTCCAATATTTAGGGCCCAAAATAGAAAAGGAACGGCCTCCCATTTTTGTCAGCTTACATCTTGGCACTGTGAAATTGCCAGTGTCCGATGACCGTAGTGAGCGCAAGGGTCTGTAAGGTTTTACCAACCCTTGAATATAAGCTGGAGCGCTACCCTGCTTGGTCTTGAACATGTAACAGAGTGCCTTGAATTTAACACGTTCGGGAACGCTCAGCCAATGAAGGTCACGCAAGGCGGCAGCGGCTGAAGTGCGTCTAGGGACGTTCTTTAACAGGCGCGCAGCCGCATTTTGTACAACCTGAAGCACATGTATGGTAGCTTTATCTGCGCCCAGGTAGAGAATATTGCCATAGTCCAGGCGTGATGTTACAAGTGCCTGGACTACGGTTCTGCGAGAGGAGAGGGGGAGCATCCACAGAATCTTGTGAAGCCACCGCAGCGTTGAGAAGCAAATGGCTGCAACCTTAGTGGCCTGTTGCTTCATAGTTAGCTTGTCGTCAATAATGACGCCCAGGTTACGAACTGCAGAGGATGGTGTTGGCGCATTTCCCAGTTCAATGGGCCAATGACGGGGGCCCCAGAGATGTTTGTTCCGACCCAGGATGACCACCTCGGTCTTCTCCCCATTCAGCTTGAGACAATTTCTCCGCATCCAGTCGGCCACAAGGATGAGGCCAGACTTGAGTGCGGAGGTATTGTTCTCATCTCTCCCTGATAGGGAGAAGACAATCTGGGTGTCATCTGCATAGGAGAACAAGGTTAGCCCAGCCTGTTCGACTATGGTCGCCAAGGGTTTAACATAAATATTAAATAATAAAGGGCTAAGAATTGAACCTTGGGGAACGCCGCGGGTAGATGGGCAGATGGTGGAAGCTGCTTTAGGGGAAAACACTTGAAAGGTTCGGTCGCTAAGGAACGACACCACCCAGGCCAGGGCCTGGCCTGCCACACCTAGAGATTTCAGAGAGTCAATAAGGATGGAATGCGACACGGTGTCGAAGGCTGCGCTCAAATCCAGCAGGATGAGCGCCATGGTGTTTCCCTGATCGACACCGTGCCTAAGACTCTCTGTTACCCCCAGGAGGGCAGTCTCAGTTGAGTGCCGCGGCCGAAAGCCCGACTGCGAAGGATGGAGAAAAGCAGTGTTTTCGACCAGTTTGGAAAGCTGGGAATTGATATGTCTCTCCAGTATCTTCGAAAAAATAGGCAACAATGATATAGGGCGGAAATTGGCAGAGTTGGAAGAATCTGCACCCAATTTTTTCAATAAAGGTACAACCATGGCATGTTTCCAAGGTTGGGTGACATGGGCCTCACTCAGAGAAGCATTTAGTAGTTTGATAATAATAGGGCGTGTGAGGGGATCTAATTGTTTTAATATTTTGGCCGGGAGAGCATCCCGTGGGGAGCCCGATCGCACACTATTTAAGCAGGAGACAAAGGAGATGGCATCTAAAGGCTGCCAAGTAGTGATTACTGCATCAATGGCGGTGTTCACCGGTTCCTGAACCATATCAGGGGCAGTGAAAGTAGTCCCTGGGAGTTTGGTAAAATGGTCGTAGATAAGATCAACTTTATTTATAAAGTAATCTGCCAAGGATTGACACTGGGCGGCATCAAGTGCCGGGGGGGGAGGAGTAGATTTGCACCGGTCAATTTTTTAACAACAGAGAATAGCACCTTTGGGCAATTTTGTGCATCAGTCACAGTTTTTTTAGTATAATCTGCTTTAGCAGTTTTACAGCTATTGTGGTACTTTTTCAAGGCTTCTTTATAGATGACTTTACGTGAGCGGGAGTAACCTTGTCTCCATTTACGCTCCAAGGTCTTACATTGTGAGCGGAGGCATTTAAGTTGTTCAGAGTACCACGGAGCCGGGGGATGATGTAAGGAAGCAGACTTCGATGTCATCGGTAACGCCGAATTAACAGCATTAGTTAGCCAGAGTTCAGTGGCACAATTGAGTGCTGCAACTGGTAGTTCAGTGCACGGAAGTGTTTTGATCAACAGCTTATTGAGTTCTGGCATGTTGATCTTCCCCCAATTCTGAGCTGGCCTAGCAGTTTCCACCTCAGGTCTTATTGCTGTTTCAGCCATATCTAAAGAGAAAGGGACGGCTAAATGGTCGGACCAGGCAATTTGTAGGGCTTCTCGAGAGCAGTCTAAAGAAAGATTGGACAGAATCGGGTCTAATAGATGACCGGCACAATGTGTGGGACCTGTGTTTTGAAGTTGAAGATTAAAAGCTTCCAGAATGGAGAGAAACTGATTTCTATAAGGACACTCGTGGTCTTCTAGATGTATATTTAGGTCCCCTAAGATCGTAAAATTCGACGCTTTGAGCAGTACTGGAGCTAAAAAATCCGGTAATGATGTTATCCATGAGCTCGCTGTCCCAGGGGGACGGTATACCAATAATCCTGACAACGTAAATTGGGGGGTAATGGTCAGTTTAAATAGAGCTGATTCACAATCTTTTTGAGTGGCATCTACCAATTTACAAGTGTATACATTCCTGTAGACAATTGCAATTCCGCCACCCCTGCCAGAAACCCTATCCTGACGAAGAATGGCATAATTGGAAGGAATTGCATCTGCAATGTCCGGACCTGAGCAATCCCGAAGCCACGTCTCAGTCAGGAATACCGCATCAGGTTGATTTTCAACAAGAAAATCATGGATATTATATCTGTGTTGTGGCAAGGATCTGCAGTTGATGCTCCAAAATCTTAAAGGGGGGCGAGTGGAAGCTGTCCTGGAGCATGCCTGCCTCTTTCGTCTACCTTGGTGTTGAAGGGATCTGCATTTAGTAGGAGTTCTTAATGAGAAGCTGCAGCGAGTACAGCTGAACTTGTGAGGCGGGAAAGGGCAGATAGAGCAGTTATTATTAAGAGCACCGCGTAGCGCATACAACTCTTCATATGAGTATGTAAGAATCATGATGAATATGATAGATTTACTCACCAAGGAGAAGAGTGTGCCAAGCCCGGAGCCCGACCCAGCGCGGACGAGCGCAGACGGGCAGGACTCTGGCTGGACCCAGGCGCTGCGAAGGCGCGCCCGCTGCGCGTAACCGCTGCGCTGAGTGACGAGCTTCAAGTAGGCTTGTGGCTCAATGAAAATGAAGCGCTAGAGCGCTGACCTGGCGATAGAGGGAGCGTCCTCCTCAAGATGGCGGCCCCGTGATCCCGGATCCGCTAAACAGCGGTGTGGTTACTCATTTAAATGCAAGTAATGGGCCAGGGGGGAGCGCAGCTAAAAGCAAGGTAAAACAAATGAAATTCTAAATCAAATATCCGAACAGGAATTTTTAAAAGCAAGCAAGCGCTATCACGCGAGCGCTAAGTGGTGTAGACTGTGCCAGGCAGGGTCACCTTGTCCAGGCTGACCGCCGGCGGTTCCTCGCCTCAAGTAGGCATGTGGCTCAATGAAAATGAAGCGCTAGAGCGCTGACCTGGCGATAGAGGGAGCGTCCTCCTCAAGATTTCGGCCCCGTGATCCCGGATCCGCTAAACAGCGGTGTGATTACTCATTTAAATGCAAGTAATGGGCCAGGGGGGAGCGCAGCTAAAAGCAAGGTAAAACAAATGAAATTCTAAATCAAATATCCGAGCAGGAATTTTTAAAAGCAAGCAAGCGCTATCACGCGAGCGCTAAGTGGTGTAGACTGCGCCAGGCAGGGTCACCTTGTCCAGGCTGACCGCCGGCGGTTCCTCGCCTCAAGTAGGCGTGTGGCTCAATGAAAATGAAGCGCTAGAGCGCTGACCTGGCGATAGAGGGAGCGTCCTCCTCAAGATGGCGGCCCCGTGATCCCGGATCCGCTAAACAGCGGTGTGGCTACTCATTTAAATGCAAGTTATGGGCCAGGGGGGAGCGCAGCTAAAAGCAAGGTAAAACAAATGAAATTCTAAATCAAATATCCGAACAGGAATTTTTAAAAGCAAGCAAGCGCTATCACGCGAGCGCTAAGTGGTGTAGACTGCGCCAGGCAGGGTCACCTTGTCCATCTGTCTCCCCATCCGTCTCCCCCATCTCTCTCCCCATCTCCCCATATTATCTCCCCATAATATCTTCATTATACCTCCATTATATCTCTTTTTTATCCACATTTAATCTCTGCTTAATCTCCATGTTATCCCTATATTATCCCCATTTATCTCCCCTTTAGATCAATTTTATCCCCACTTTATCTCCACTTTATCCCCATTGTATCCCCATTTAACCCCACTTTATCCCCATTTCAAACATCCATTTTATCCCCGTTTTATCTCCATTTTAGCCCCATTTTATCTCCATTTTATCTCCACTTTATCCCCACTATAGCCCCATTTTATCCCCATTTTATCCACACTTTATCCCAATTTTAGCTCAATTTTAGCCCCATTTGATCTCCATTTTATCCCCCTTTTAGCTCCACTTTAGCTCGATTTTATCCCCATTCATTTTTCCTCCATTTTATCTCCATTTTATCCCTAATTTATCTCCAGTTTATCTCCATTATCTCTCAACTTTATTTACATTAAATCTCCGTCCCTTACCATCCAATCTCCATCTCTGCATCCCATCTCCATCTCCCCATCCTATCTCCAACTCCCCATCTCCATCTCCATCCCATCTCCATCTTCCCATCTCTTCTCCATCTCCACATCTCCAGCTCCATCCCATCTCCATAAAATGAGCATGATCATAGTCATTTTCCTGCTTCTAGGGAGCCAAAACTCAAGATTTGGCACATGGGTAAAAGTGACTCAAAATTACCCAAATGCTCACTTTGAGGGCTTAAAAGATGTTTATTCACTGCAGGAAGTGATATAAACACCATAGAGGTAATTCATGTTCATGCGAGAAGGTCCGACTTTTCATGCAAAAGGATCGATGACCCGTGACCTGAGGAAATTGCTCTGAGAGGAACAAAATGGTCAGTTTTGAAAATGTCCATCTTTCAACTAACTTTGACTTTCAGATGTAGATCATCGCTTTTGGAGATAAAATTACCATATTTATAGTAATTTTCATGCTTCTAGGGAGCCAAAACTCAAGATCTGGCGCAAGGGTAAAAGTGACTTAAAATGACCCAAATCCGCACTGTGAGTGCTTAAAACATGTTTATTCACTGCGGGAAGTGATATAAACACCATTTAGATGTAATTCATGTTCATGCGAGAAGGTCCGATTTTTCATGCAAAACGATCGATGACCCGCGACCTGAGGAAATTGCTCTGAGATGACCAAAATGGTCCGTTTTGAAAATGTCCATCTTTCAACTAATTTTGACTTTCAGATGTGGATGATCACTTTTGGAGCTAAAATAAGCATGTTTAAAGTCATTTTCAAGCTTCTAGGGAGCCAAAACTCAAGATTTGGTTCAAGGGTAAAAGTGACTTAAAATAACTCAAATGCTCACTTTGAGGGCTTAAAATGTGTTTATTCACTGCGGGAAGTGATATAATCACCATTTAGAGGTAATTCTTGTTCATGCAAGAAGGTCCGAATTTTCATGCAAAATAATCGATGACCCGCGACCTGAGAAAATTGCTCTGAGAGGACCAAAATGGTCAGTTTCGAAAATTTCAATCTTTCAACTACTTTTAACTTTCAGATGTGGATCATCACTTTTGGAGCTAAAATGACCATATTTATTGTCATTTTTAAGCTTCTAGGGAGCCAAAACTCAAGGTTTGGCTCATGGGTAGAAGTGACTTAAAATGACCCAACTGCGCACTTTGAGGGCTTAAAAGATGTTTATTCACTGCAGGAAGTGATATAAACACCATAGAGGTAATTCATGTTCATGCGAGAAGGTCCGATTTTTCATGCAAAAGGATCGATGACCCGTGACCTGAGGAAATTGCTCTGAGTGGAACAAAATGGTCCGTTTTGAAAATGTCCATCTTTCAACTAACTTTGACTTTCAGATGTGGATCATCGCTTTTGGAGATAAAATTACCATATTTATAGTAATTTTCATGCTTCTAGGGAGCCAAAACTCAAGATCTGGCGCAAGGGTAAAAGTGACTTAAAATGATCCAAATCCGCACTTTGAGTGCTTAAAACATGTTTATTTACTGCGGGAAGTGATATAAACACCATTTAGAGGTAATTCATGTTCATGCGAGAAGGTCCGATTTTTCATGCAAAATGATCGATGACCTTGGACCTGAGGAAATTGCTCTGAGATGACCAAAATGGTCTGTTTTGATAATTTCCATCTTTAAACTAATTTTGACTTTTAGATGTGGATCATCACTTTTGGAGCTAAAATGAGCATGTTTATAGTAATTTTCAAGCTTCTAGGGAGCCAAAACTCAAGATTTGGCGCAAGGGTAAAAGTGATTTAAAATGACACAACTGCGCACTTTGAGGGCTTAAAACATGTTTATTCTCTGCGGGAAGTGATATAATCAACATTTAAAGGTAATTCATGTTCATGCAAAAAGGTCTTAAAAGAACACGTTTTAAGATAATCATGGCGGCCTATAATATATGGAAAGGATTTGCCAAAAAGGTCGGAATAGGGAAATATAGCGCATATACTAGATTTAAAAATAATCCTTCACTACCTAGGGCAGTGTTCTCAGGAATGGTATATCAAGAATGGGAGAGCCGAGGTATAGGTATGATTGGTGATATGTTGGATGATAATGGCATGCTACAATTTATAGATCTGAAAAATAAGTATATGTTAAACACAAATAATTTTTTCAAATACCTTCAAATAAGGAGTTGTATACTAAACAAAAAAGGGGGTGCTTTAGGATTTGGGAGGAGTACAATGATGGATCTTATACAAAAAGGCAATGACTGTACTATAAAAAGATTTTATTTAGAAATGACAAAGTTAAAAAAGGATGATCTTGAGAAATGGATAGTCAAATGGTCCTCAGATTTAGATATAGCTAGAGAAAGAGATATTTTTTCTGAATCACTTGAGATGGGATGTAAACTATTATGCTCATCGTCCCTTCAGGCCCAGCACTACAAGAGTTTTTATCATTTGTATTACACGCCATGGAAAATTGCTCAATGGGGGGCCGTCTCGGGCACCACGTGTTTTAGATTTGGCAGTATTGAGGCCAATTTGTTACATATCTTCTCTACCTGTCCACATTTAGATAAGATAAAACATGATATTGGGAATTTTTTTCGAAGTGCCTTAGACATAACAATAGAGCTGGATTCAGCAACTATTTTGCTGGGAGTCTCCCCCAACGGGCAAATAAATTGTAAATATTTTGTGTTTGTAGCAATGGCGATTTTTAGACTGCTTTTGGCCTCATCTTGGTTAGATCCAAATCCTCCCACGTATCATCAATGGCTTGGAAAAACTTTGTCAATACAAAAATTGGAAACAGCTATTTACTCTAGGAAAGGGAGAAAGGGCAAAAAGCTGGGTATGCAAATCTGGGGCCCTCTGATTCAGTGGAAGTTTGGAACTGAATAAGGTAATGTGAAGTATCTATATATGTATAATTGAAGGTTAACATATATGATTTTGTATGTGTACATAATATGATAGGATCTGTATGTAGTATGTATATTGTAATATTTTTTCCCTTGTCTTTTGAATATGTGGCTGCCTTATGAACTGTACTGTGCCTTGTCCATGTAATGGGGGAGGGGGGGGGAAATAAAATGAGGGGAAAAATTTATCAATAAAAATATTTAAAAAAAAAAAAAGCAAAATGGTCAGAATTTTCATGCAAACCATCGATGACCAGCAACCTGAGGAAATTGCTCTGAGAGGACCAAAATGGTCAGTTTTGACAATTTCCATCTTTCAACTAATTTTGACTTTCAGATGTGGATCATCCCTAAAATGACCATATTTATAGTCATTTTCATGCTTCTAGGGAGCCAAAACTCAAGATTTGCCGCAAGAGTAAAAGGTACTTAAAATGACCCAAATCCGCACTTTGAGGGCTTAAAACATTTTTATTCACTGAAGGAAGTGATATAAACACCATTTAGAGGTAATTCATGTTCATGCGAGAAGGTCCGATTTTTCATGCAAAACGATTGATGACCTTGGACCTGAGGAAATTGCTCTGAGATGACCAAAATGGTCTGTTTTGAAAATGTCCATCTTTCAACCAATTTTGACTTTCAGATGTGGATCATCCCTTTTGGAACTAAAATTACCATATTTATAGTCATTTTCAAGCTTCTAGGGAGCCAAAACTCAAGATTTGGTTCAAGGGTAAAAGTGACTTAAAATGACTCAAATGCTCACGCTGAGGGCTTAAATTGTGTTTATTAACAGCGGGAAGTGAAATCATCAACATTTAGAGGTAATTCATGTTCATGCAAGAAGGTCCGAATTTTCATGCAAAATAATCGATGACCCGCGACCTGAGGAAATTGCTCTGAGAGGACCAAAATGGTCAGTTTTGAAAATTTAAATCTTTCAACTAATTTGGACTTTCAGATGTGGATCATCACTTTTGGAGATAAAATGACCATATTTATAGTCGTTTTTATGCTTCTAGGGAGCCAAAACTCAAGATTTGGCGCATGGGTAAAAGTGACTTAAAATGGCTCAAATGCTTACTTTGAGGGCTTAAAATGTGTTTATTCACAGCGTGAAGTGATATAATGAACATTTAGAGGTAATTCATGTTCATGCAAGAAGGTCCGAATTTTCATGCAAAATAATCGATGACCCGCGACCTGAGGAAATTGCTCTGAGAGGACCAAAATAGTCAGTTTTTGAAAATTTAAATCTTTCAACTAATTTTGACTTTCAGATGTGGATCATCACTTTTGGAGATAAAATGACCATATTTATATTCGTTTTCATGCTTCATGGAGCAAAAACTCAAGATTTGGCGCATGGGTAAAAGTGACTTAAAATGACCCACATGCTCACTTTGTGGGCTTAAAACGTGTTTATTCACAGCAGGAAGTGATATCAACACCATTTAGAGGTAATTCATGTTTCCAACTCCCCATCTGTCTCCCCCATCTCCACCCTCTCCCTATCACCCTCTCCCCATCGGTCTTTCCCTCATCTCCCTCTCCCACATCATCTCTCCCCCATCTGTCTCCCCATCTCTACCGTCTCCCCATCAGTCTCTCCCTCATCTTGCTCTCCCTCATCCCCCATCTCCCTCATTCCATGTCCCTCCTCATCTGTCTCCACCATCTCCACCCTGTCCCCATCTCCCTCTCTATCCTCTCTCCACCTGTCTCTCCCTCATCTCCCTCATCCCATGTCCTTCTCCGATCTGTCTCCCCAATCTAGTCATAGGTCTCCCCCATCTGTCTCCTCATCTGTCTCCCCATCACTCTCCCAATCTCCCCATATTATCTCCCCATTATATCTCCATTATACCTCCATTATATCTTTGTTTTATCCACATGTTATCTCTGCTTAATCTCCATGTTATCCCTGTATTATCCCCATTTATCTCCACTTTAGTTCAATTTTATCCCCATTTTATCTCCACTTTATCCCCACTATGGCCCCATTTTATCCCCATTTTAACCTCACGTTAGCCCAATTTTAGCTCCACTTTAGCCCCGTTTTATCTCCATTTTATCCCCGTTTTATCCTCATTTTATCTCCACTAGCTCCATTTTATCCCCAGTTTTTTCTCCATTTTATCTCCATTTTATCCCCAATGTATCTCTACTTTATCTCCATTATCTCTATACTTTATTTCCATTAAATCTCTGTCCCTTACTATCCAATCTCCATCTCTGCATCCCATCTCCATCTACCCATCCTATCTCCAACTCCCCATCTCCATCTCCATCCCATCTCCATCTCCCCATCTCTTCTCCATGCCCCCATCTCCATCTCCATCCCATCTCCATAAAATGAGCATGATCATAGTCATTTTCCTGCTTCTAGGGAGCCAAAACTCAAGATTTGGCACATGGGTAAAAGTGACTCAAAATTACCCAAATGCTCACTTTGAGGGAATAAAACATGTTTATTCACTGCAGGAAGTGACATAAACACCATAGAGGTAATTCATGTTCATGCGAGAATGTCCGATTTTTTGTGCAAAAGTATCGATGACCCATGACCTGAGGAAATTGCTCTGAGAGGAACAAAATGATCCGTTTTGAAAATTTCCATCTTTCAACTAATTTTGACTTTCAGATGTGGATCATCGCTTTTGGAGATACAATTACCATATTTATAGTCATTTTCATGCTTCTAGGGAGCAAAACTCAAGATTTGGTTCAAGGGTAAAAGTGACTTAAAATGACCCAAATGCTCACTTTGAGGGCTTAAAACGTGTTTATTCACTGCGGGAAGTGATATAAACAACATTTAGAGGTAATTCATGTTCATGCGAGAAGGTCCAATTTTTCATGCAAAACAATTGATGACCTTGGACCTGAGGAAATTGCTCTGAGATGACCAAAATGGTCCATTTTGAAAATGTCCATCTTTCAACTAATTTTTACTTTCAGATGTGGATCCTCACTTTTGGAGCTAAAATGAGCATTTGTTAAGTAATTTTAAAGCTTCTAGGGAGCCAAAACTCAAGATTTCGTTCAAGGGTAAAAGTGACTTAAAATGACTCAAACGCTCACTTTGAGGGCTTAAAATGTGTTTAGTCACTGCGGGAAGTGATATAATCACCATTTAGAGGTAATTCATGTTCATGCAAGAATGTTCGAATTTTCATGCAAAACCATCGATGACCAGCGACCTGAGGAAATTGCTCTGAGAGGACCAAAATGGTCCGTTTTGACAATTTCAATCTTTCAACTAATTTTGACTTTCAGATATGGATCATCCTTTTTGGAACTAAAATGACCATATTTATAGTCATTTTCATGCTTCTAGGGAGCCAAAACTCTAGATTTGGCGCATGGGTAAAAGTGACTTAAAATTACCCACATGCTCACTTTGTGGGCTTAAAACTTGTTTATTCACCGCAGGAAGTGATATCAACACCATGTAGATGTAATTCATTTTTCCAACTCCCCATCTGTCTCCCCCATCTCCACCCTCTCCCCATCACCCTCTCCCCATCGGTCTCTCCCTCATCTCCCTCATCATCTCTCCCCCATCTGTCTCCCCCATCTCCACCGTCTCCCCATCAGTCTCTCCCTCATCTTGCTCTCCCTCATCCCATGTCCCTCCTCATCTGTTGTTGTAATCGTATCTAGGACCCTAATTAAATATTCCCGGTTCATGCCCTTATGTGGTTATAACAAATCATATCCTTATAAAGGCATAAGAATCATATCCGAATTTAGTCATAGCCAATGCAGTCTAAATACGGCAAGGCTACTCCCCTAGAGTCCTAGAAAGTACAATGCGTTCTTTAAACAAACCAAGCCTGCAGCAGCCCGGGAATTCCCCCTGCTTCTGTTTTGATTTTTCCTAGAACTCCTGGAGTCCTAAAAGAACTGCCAGTTCTTAGTGACGTCTTATGTCCAACCTTACGTCAAACTCGGTACCTTCCTGGTATAAATATACCAGCCTCTGCCTTAAGCAAACACACGGTGGTTTGGAGCAGATCGGCTATCTACTTACCCGAAGCCCAGCTGATGCGAGTGCCGAAGGAAGCCGACCCTCCCATTGACACACTGAGAGAGAGGCTGTCTTTTCTCCTGCCGAGAAATCCAGCTCCAGTGTTTCCAGTCACCCTTGCAGGTTGCTGGGAGATCGAGTCCTGAGAAAGAGATACAAGACCTCCTTCATTCTATGACCAAGGTACGGAGCTGATTAGATCCTTATAGAATTCTTGATTCAGATTCTTGGCAAAAACTATCTTAACTTAAACTGCAGCTCACTTACTCCTTCCCACGTACTAGGCTTAGGTTAGGTACACCGGGGTAGGCGTATCTTAGAAGCACCAGTTGAGCACGTTTAGTCAATGATTTTAAGTATGTATATATTGTATCCATTTTAAGTATCTTATGGCTCAGAAACCATATAAATGCTTTTACAGTATTATTTCATAATACTCCTTTTACTGTACGCACTTTACTTCATGATAAGTATTGCAATTGTGGCAATTAATTTCTCTTGCATGTGAAAGAAGACTGCTCAATAAATAACAACTTTTATTGAAAACGCCCGTCTCACTATTTCTCTGCACTCCTGGTGAAACTAAGCATGCACGATTGACTGAGTGAAATAGCTGTCTATTGTTTTCACACGACTCTGGAGATATACTCCTTAATCTAGGGGGAGCAAAGTTGTCATGTTTATGCGGTTGTCAGAAACGAATCCCTTCTCGTATATTCAGCAAAGTTAACTCCTTTCTGTTCACTCGAGAAAGTTTCTAGTGACCTCTAAGCTAGCTGGCATACCTAATTAAGTTTAACATATTCAGTAGAGACCTAGATGACCTCAGTCCTACG
This sequence comes from Lissotriton helveticus, assembly GCF_964261635.1. Lineage (NCBI taxonomy): Eukaryota > Metazoa > Chordata > Amphibia > Caudata > Salamandridae > Lissotriton > Lissotriton helveticus. The sequence goes on from NC_136072.1 coordinate 422,299,457, forward strand.
TCTAAACTACCGTTTATGTTATTCCAATGCGCAGAGCCTATTGGGAATATAGGAACTACACTACATGGCGCCTAACGTTTGGTAAGGCAATAATCTAACGCAAGATACTAGAGTAACTCAGTCGTGCTTTTCACTCCAATAGACGCCTAGAGTGGGTAAAAGGTTAATATCCGCCAGAACTTAGTAGGATGAGAATCCTATGTATTAGTTTTTGGTTTAGTCAACGTTGAAGGATACAGTGTTCCAAAATATTGTGCACCTAATCTTTGTTTCCTTGAAACTTGCTCTGTAACAAAAACTTTTTAGTCAATAAAATGACGGAAAGTGAAGAGGAAAGAGACAGAGAAGCGTTAGCAACTCAACTTTTAGCGGAAGACACAAGTCTCTGGCAAGATGACCCGAATGCAATAATCCTCCCGGTCAATATAAGAAAAACTATAACTATGAAACTTATAAAAAATGGAGTATCACCAAGAGGTGGTACAGTCATATTTGTGGTAGAGACCCATGAATATCGGCAGACAGAGGTATTCTATTCCTGGATAACTTTTCCAGCAGCACATGCTGTGTCACGCGAGTTCCACTACTACAAAATAGAGGAATACGCCCCTTTCGAGGACGTTGAAATTCCACTAACATACCAAGAACACCAGCTCTGGTTTAATGGCGCCCTAAAACATCAAAATCACATTACCAGGCTCGGTCCACTAGGTAGACCAGGAGCCACATGGCCGGTTCTAGCCAGCTACACACCACATCCGGACATCGAAAAAATGTCAGACCGAGTCCTTTTAGTTCAACTAAAACAACTAATTAAAATACATAGACAATTGGTCCAATATGTCATGTGGACTTCAACAGTCCAACCAGCAATTAGAATTCCACAACAGACCCCTCATCAGGGGAACACAAATAAAATTACACCACAGACTATACAATCAGTCATTGGTAAATTGCCCGCAAAACGGGAACAAATTCCATTCTGGTTAGCTCAAAAAATCATTCAAATAGAGGCAGTATTTCCTGATACTACACCTAATGACAAACACAGAATTCTGACTATCTGTCTTCCAATGGGGATCACACCACATGTGGAGGATTGTGACACTTGGGGCACATATTTGCTTCAATATACACAAAAACACATGGTGTTCCATCTATGGCGGTGATACCAGACGTACTAAGACAGATTCAAAATGAATACGGTCCAGAACCTGCTTTAACTCTAGGTATGAAATTACTGAAAGACTTTAAGCAGGTCTCGCTATATTACTAGCCAACATAAAAGGAGAAGCAGCATCTGTGGCAATCCGCCAAAAATTGAAGGAAACAGACATAGCAGAACAACTTTTTGAACTTGCCAGAATAATTGAAAAATCCTATGAAGAATTAGGTAAAGACAGTTTGGGTGGGAAACCACTAAAACCACAACTAACTGAAAATCCTAAAAAAAACCTTTATCAAAAATAACCTCAATACTCCAAAAAAAGAGGTGGGAGGGTAATAAACAAACCACTCCCAGAGAAAAACAGTTTTAGTCCAGAGGAAGGTCTCCTCAACGAAGAGATAGATCTCCAGAACGAGGAGGCAAGTCTCCCTAAAGGGAGCCCTGTGAAAAAAGATACAACCTTAGAAATAGGGATAATTTGAGAAACCCTGACAGATATCAAGATATTGATACACGTCCCTCTCGATCTTTTCAGAATTCCTCACAGAAATCGGAAAGAAGAGGACGGTCAGAACACAAAGAAGAGCACGTCAAGTCCAAAGACAAGGAACCTGCTCATCAAAGTAAAAAATTACAATTTCCAAAAAAGAAGGTAGCTAGTATTAAAATAAAACATGCCGAGGATTCTGAGCACACAACTGAAAAACGGAGAGTGGGCCCAGACAATGCTAGACGGCGCAGCAGAAGTGACCATAGCTCGCAAGATCCTGATGAATCTTCTGTAGACAGTGGACACGAATGAATACATTCAAGTGGAAACTGCAGATACCAGAGTTAGCGTGCCCCACACATTATATGAAATAACATTACGTATAGAGGGGGACAAAACTAGGAAAATAAGAGGTCTCTTTTGGGATAACTTATCTAGAGGCTATGATATCCTGTTATCTGAGAAAGACTGGCCACCAGAGTTTGTCAGGGAGTGCCCACATGGCGAAGAAATGATTATGCCTGCCTTCTCAAATCACATTCCAATTCATAAAAAATACACATTTGCTAGAAAATGGGCAGTGGCCCAAGCCCCTGCATTATATTAAAATCATGTAGGATGGGATGAGGATTCTCCTCGCCATAAAATTAAGTTAAAATATCAACCTACTGCACAGAGGCAGTATCCTGTTAAGCAAGAAGCTAAAAAACAAGTCAGAGCGATCTTAGATCAACTGGAATATCAGGGGGTGATTGAAACATGCACCTCACAAATGAACAATCCTTTGTTTCCTGTCTCCAAGCCGGATGATCCATATCGTCTAGTTTTGGACTACAGACACCTAAACTCCTGCCGTAAAACCTTTGCAGTACAAAACTTACACAGTGCAGCACTAATGAATAATATCGTGCGCAAAAAATATAAAACGCCATTAGATATTTCAAATGGTTTCTTCTGTCAAAACATAGCACCAGAAAGCAGGTATTTGACCGCTTTCTCCAGTATGGGGGCACAAAAGCAATTTTGTCGTCTCCCACAGGGATTCAAGAATAGCCCAGGATTATTTTCAGCCAGGGTAACAGAGTTACTACAGATGTATGATGATGAGGCATTATCTTATGTTGATGATATCTATCTTACAGACGATGACCTGGAGACACACTTGAAAAGAGTGAACACCATCATACTTGGGTTTGCATTTGAAGGGTACAAATTCAACTTTAAAAAGTCATGAATTGCCCACCTACCAGTCCTGTTTTTAGAATATGAGTTATCAAGTGAAGGCAAAAGCCTAGCAGACAACTTCTTAGAGAAGTGTGCAGTACTGCAAACTCCAAAAATGCCGAAAAACTTACAATCAATTATAGGTTTCCTGAACTTCGGAAGAACTTACATTCTAAATTCTGCAGAGAGGGTTAAACCGCTCTATGAATTGATAAAACCTGATTTCAAACCAATTAATTGGACTCAGAAACACACAGAAATGTTACGTTCATTACAAACAGACATGTTAACAAAAACAAAACTGCAAACACGCGCAAACGAACGCAACCTTGTAATCCGAGTCATCCCAGGAAGATGCGGATTCACATACCTGACCTCTAATGAGGGAGAAACGGTGCCAATAGCTTATAAATCACACTGGTACACACAAGCTGAAATGAAATTCAGTTCTACTGAAAAAATTCTAACTGCGGTTCAAACTGCTGTAGCAAAAGAAAAATCCCTAGTCCAAGGAAGAAGCATATCTGTTTTAACAGCAGAAACAGCCCTGGAGGCAGTAACAAGACCACGCATTCCGAATGCTGTGGCATTAGATCCAAAATGGATACAATGGGAACATTCTCTTGCTACAGAAGACGTGCAACTCGCATTTGATCCGAGAATGAAAAAACTAGAAAATCTGGAATACGAACATGAATGTCCTCTGTCAATCGAAATTCTGCCTCTCGAACAGTGCACCTGTGTAATTTACAGGGACAGATTTGCACAACACTACGTTGTGGAAAAACTAATTTACAATGCAGCATGCGCGACTGTTAAAGGTCGCTGGCGCTTAGGTAAATTCAGACCGATGGTCACTAAAACTGAATCACTCAGAAATTGTACAGCTCAGCGAGCTGAAATAAGATCTTTAAAGATGGCGCTTGAGAATGCCGATCGCGAATTCCCCACACTAATAGTGTGCGATTCGCATTACTGCGTCCAGTCAGGTGCCACAATAAAGCATAAAAAGCTCTGGGAACAAGTAGTTCTTTTACAGAAAGAACTACAAAAGACTCACGTGATACATACACTGAGTCATCAATGTGATGGCGTTCACGTTGCAGGGAATTCATTGGCTAACAGAGCCACGGCGGCAGCTGTTCAATCGGCTTCCGTAGCTACAAAAAAGCGTAGGAAAAAACAAATAGATGGTGAAACGCTGCTAGCAGTAAAAGCCTCATTGAAAGGCAACTATGCGGCGTTACCTCTAAATTATCCACTCGGAAATACATACATAATTGATGCGAACCCCCTCCTTTTGCTCAAATCCCTGGAGTGGGGGATAGAGTAATTCCAAACACGAACCGGAGGGCTTACTTGATTCAAGAAGCACACATGGGAATGGGTCTGAGGTACCAAGAGATCTTGAAATTCTAATAGAATTGCAATCACAATACTGGTGGCCGGGGATGAGCGGGCAAATTTATAACTTTGCAATAGATTGTCAGGACTGCAATAGAGATCGCAGTTGTGAACCAGACCAGACACCTGCCCAGACACCTCTATTAGATAGCATCAGGCTATCTATACGCATACATCCACACGGAAAAATGCGACCCCATAGTTATTAAGACTAGATTCATTTAGATGATGCCCCAAGTCGCTCGGCTGACGCCAAAACTGTTATAAAAGATTTGCAAGTCTTTATCGGCACATACGCAATTGGCATGCTACATTCTGACCAGGGTCCTGCGTTTAGCTCTCGGGCTTACAAGGAGGCCATGGCCAGCATGGGCATTGCATTGTGGTACTCTAGTCCATTCCATCCCGAGGGAAATGCAGTAGTGGAGAGAAAAAAACGTGACATAAAGCAATCTATAACGGCGAGGGTATTAGGTTCGGGTGATGGGTGGGTCAAACATCTAATAAGTGTCCAACGTAGTCCTAATAATCTGCCAAGAAATTCTCTAGGAGGTATCAGTCCGTACGAACTTTTGTTTGGTACTAGAATGATCATCCAGGATCTGGATTGTCAAACTTCAGTGGTGAAACAAAAATGCTTTGATATCAAAGATCGTTTGGCTGTTTTACAGGACTTAAATGAAACAAGAAGAAGTCTAAGTAACGAAAAACTAAAGCCAACGACCACTGAAGAAAAACCACCTGTCCCAGCAAGACCTGTCTGGATTCCAAAGATTGGGGATCTGGTCAGAGAAAAGATCACAGTGAAGAAGGAATTTGGGCTTTCGTACAGAAAAGCAGTACCTGTCTTAGCTGTCAGCTGAACAAGATCAGTAGTACTACCGCCACTTGCTGGAAAAAAGGAGAACAGAGTTGTATCAATCGACCTGGTAAAACCACAATCATGTGGCCAATATTAAGTAGTAGGCCCAGTGGACTCCCAAGAAGTAGCAGAAGACCAAATCTTGGTACAATCCAAGAGGTTCAAACTGAAAGACTAATCACATTTGATAAACCTGCAGTGAATAAAAAAGGACTATGCAACAAAGCCATGGAACTTGTGCCTCTTGAAACCCAAATTGCAACAGTTCGTCAAGAAACACCTGTCTACAACGATGTAGCCTCAGACTATACTAATGTGACTAAAGGAAATCCAGAAGCAATTCCACCAATTGACAGAACTGCATCTGGCTACTTCATCAATTTCGATGACTTTTCTGATGATCCAAGTGAACATGGAGACAAGCCAGCAAACGAAAAAACTTTCAAAGACAAGATTACAGAACTCTTTCATCAACTCAAAGAAACATATCTGATTTCACCATGGATTGAATTATGGATTGTGTTAGGTGTACTTTTCCTCCTTCTGTGGCTCATCTTGGTTTTAAGTTTGGGTAGATTTATTGATGGAAAATATAGTACAATGGACACAGCAAGTCAGAACATCAACTTGGTCCTAAAACCACACAGATCTTCTCACGTCGAAAAAAGAGAACTATCGTCAGTGAACATCACAGCCATTCCTATACCTGGTGGTGTAGCATGGGACAATACTGATTATGAAATCTTTGGCCCGGTTGAGCTCTTGAAATATCCACATCAGTTCAAGATTTCTTTAAGTGACTTTGTATCACCTAGTACTTTCTCTGGTGATTGGGACTTTGAAAATATTAATAATATGATGTCAGATTTAGAAATATCAGCAACATTTACAGAACCTGATTATTTACAGGGTTCGTCGAATTATGAAGAAATGTATTGCTTCAATCACTTTGGGCATCATTATTTGCATAAATCTGCTAATCCTAGAAATGTTTTCAGTTTTAATCAGTGGGAACATTGTCCAACTCCGCCAAAAGGCAGTTCGAAAACATTTAATGAGAAATTCCCATACTTCTCAGGGTTTAATATCACTGATCCAGAAATGTTTTATTTTAAAATTATGAATAAGACAGGAGTGAAAAACATGTTGACAAATACTACATTGATTTATTCTGAAAAGTTTTATGAAAAAAGTCCACATTTGGTTTTGAATTTTGGAAAAACAACATTGAGACAAAAACTGTCTGGGGTACAAAAGAATGGCAGGTACAGGGTTTAGAATCATTATTCAGAGCCTGCATGATCCCAGAACAAATCATGTTCCTGAATGACACCATTCAGCAAACTACATGTCTTGGCCTAGACAAGATAAAAGATTTAAACAACCCGTCTATACTAAAGCCTATGCCTGATAGAAACAACACTACAGATGAGGGGGTAGACGTGTCCTATATTTTAAAACAAAACAGAACTATTCCTGATTGGAACAAATGGTTGATCTGGCCCACAGACACTAATAACTGTCAAGATAGATTCCTGAACAAAATACAGGGGTTCAAACAGAATTGGCCAGACCCAAGATATTCCCAGAGACAACATCCAGGGATTATAACAACATACAGTGTAGGAAAACTTTGTCTAGAATGGCTACAGAAATCCACACTACCCGAAATTAAGCAACACTTGACTTTACTTAAAGAAGGTGCTGACTTGCGAGATTTCTTACTGGGACCTCACAACCAGCGTCAAAAACGTTTCATATACGCCGGTATATACGCCGCTTACAATGAAGCTTGGAAAATAACACAAATTGAAACTGCTGAAAAAATACGCGAAATTGATCGTATTAATTTAGAAAAATCACTGTCTGTAGTAGACAATGGGTTAACGACTCTGTCCTCCAGAATTTATTCACTGGACAGCATTGTATCATCTGCTATTAATATAATACAACAGGTTATGCTAATGTTACAACATGGCCAGTCCCAATTATGTTCTATTGTACAGCTAGGCTGGACATTACAAAACCTGCGTTCAGGCAATGTGCCATGGCGTCTAATCAACACAACGTCATTATTTTCTATCTTTAACCTTATTGATAAACAAATCAGTTTGTCACAAAAAGGAGCAGACTATACGACACTGAGCATTGAAAAACTTGAAAAATTACCATTAACAATGTCAGAACGACCGGTCATTGAATGGATAATACATGGCACCATTACAATACAGATAACAACTTTTCAGTTTCAATACTGCCGAAAGTATATACCAGCAGGCCTGTATGAAAGGTTGGGTAAAGGATACATCAAGTCAACCTGGAATTTGCCTTATACACATAGATGTTGGAGTGGGGGTAAGAAAGAGGTATTTCTTAGTGGTAACAACTGTAAAAATTCACTAAGCAGTACACTTCTGTGTCAAGGAATTAACTTGCATGGAGCCTGCGAAGGTTCATCAAACAATCTTTCATGCCACCTGCACGGCACCCCTGCTACACAGATAGAACCTTTTTTCAGACAGCTTTCCAAGGGCAGCTACGTTATAATAAGTGACCGCAGCTGTTGTGGCATGGTTCCATGAAAAGCCTATCTCGTGAGCGTTACTTTCATGGTCACTTGTTGTATGCAAGTATTGTATCCAAACCGCAAACCAGACATGGAGGCGGCAATATGACCTTCTTTGAATATCTCTTCTATTCGAATTGATACTTTAAGCAGAATGAAGTCTATTCTTTTACAGACAACTGTGCCTTTAACCTCGTCCAAAGAGACGTATGATCTGCAAGTTGCAAGGACAGTAGCAGAGATACATACTCTATTATCGACAAATTGCCCCGTGCATTTCGTAGAAATGTTAAGCCAAATCTTAAACATGTCAGATACCAGTGGCATCACACATGTATTTAAGACAATTTTTTCGGGACTGTTAGCACCCTTTGAAACAGTTCTGGGCATCTTCCCGAATTTTGTGCATTCTGTCTTCGGCGGCCTGCCTCTGATCTTGGAACTCGTAGCAGGAATTTTATTTTTGTTGCTTCTGCTTCGATATGGCAAGTCCACTCACAGACAAAACTCAGGCTATGATGGAAGAAACGATCCTAGCAATACGATACCGAGAACGGATCACTAAAGTCCTCGGATTGGCCTGGCTAAGAGATATGAATACAACCTGATTTCTTTCATTCAGTCAATCTGGCAAGATTGCATCTTACCTGTGCTTCGATGTCTGCTATGGGGAGAAGAATGCGTGTTGGACATCTGTCTTACACTACCATCAGCAGAACCTGCTTGGTTCGGTAACGGCTCATGCAACGTGTTGTCCCCAGCGGCTACCTATTCTGATGACGGCATTCGTTGAGACTTCATCATTACGATTAGGTGGCGGTGAAGTACGAGATGAAAGCAGCACACAGGTACAACCTTCCGTGAACATTGCTGATCCAGACACCGATAATGTCAATGCTTCGCACATTTGCACTATTTCTACTTTTTCGGACCTGGTCCAACTTTCACCTACTGTTGTAGACGAATTCTTTGCCAGCCTATCTGAACTTATGTTCTCTCCTAACAACGAGAATAACTTTTGAAACAGCGAGCACACAGCGTTCCCTGAACTCTAAATTCGGCCTTCAGTTTTTGATAAACAACACTACTGAAAATATTTGGAACTCTTTTTTCCCCTGAAAGCAAAATAATTTTTTCCAAATTCCAAAATATTTACCCCTTTTTTTGGCACATGGTACTCTGCTTAAATTAGAACTATTCTTAGAGAACAGAACTTCTATTTTTAGGAACTCTAGAGACAATATTTTGACTTAGCCTCTAGCACATGTACAGTCTTGTATAAATATGTGATCAAATGGTCTCGACCTTCTCTTCTGTATTAAGAGCCATTTCATAAATGTAATTTTCGCAAATCATTCAGCCAACGTACCATATATGCATTATCTGAATGTTACCTCTGCTTAAAACGTACAGTATGATACTCATTTTTCGTGTACATACCATTTCAAATGCATTTTATGTATTTTGGGGTGGGTTGGAAAACACATGCATCGTTATATGTTTAGTATTGCTTAGTATTTAGTAATGATGGACATTATACGTGGAGTGGGTGTTGTAGTCGTATCTAGGACCCTAATTAAATATTCCTGATTCATGCCCTTATGTGGTTATAACAAATCATATCCTTATAAAGGCATAAGAATCATATCCATATTTAGTCATAGCCAATGCAGTCCAAATATGGCAAGGCTACTCCCCTAGACTCCTAGAAAGTACAACGCGTGCATTAAACAAACCAAGCCTCCAGCAGCCCGGGAATTCCCCCTGCTTCTGTTTTGATTTGTCCTAGAACTCCTGGAGTCCTAAAAGAACTTCCAGTTCTTAGTGACGTCTTATGTCCAACCTTACGTCAAGCATGGCACCTTCCAGGTATAAATATACCAGCCTCTGCCTTAAGCAAACACACAGTGGTTTGGAGCAGATCGGCTATCTACTTACCCGAAGCCCAGCTGATGCGAGTGCCGAAGGAAGCCGACCCTCCCATTGACGCACTGAGAGAGACGCTGTCTTTTCTCCTGCCGAGAAATCCAGCTCCAGTGTTTCCAGTCACCCTTGCGGGTTGCTGGGAGATCGAGTCCTTAGAAAGAGATACAAGACCTCCTTCATTCTATGACAAAGGTACGGAGCTGATTAGATCCTTAGAGAATTCTTGATTCAGATTCTTGGCAAAAACTATCTTAACTTAAACTGCAGCTCACTTACTCCTTCCCACGTACTAGGCTTAGGTTAGGTACACCGGGGTAGGCTTATCTTAGAAGCACCAGTTGAGCACGTTTAGTCAATGATTTTAACTATGTATATATTTCATCCGTTTTAAGTATCTTATGGCTCAGAAACCATATAAATGCTTTTACAGTATTATTTCATAATACTCCTTTTACTATACGCACTTTACTTCATGATAAGTATTGCAATTGTGGCAATTCATTTCTCTTGCATGAGAAAGAAGACTGCTCAATAAATAACAACTTTTATTGAAAACGCCTGTCTCTCTATTTCTCTGCACTCCTGGTGAAACTAAGCATGCACGGTTGACTGAGTGAAATAGCTGTCTATTGTTTTCACACGACTCTGGAGATATACTCCTTAATCTAGGGGAAGCAAAGTTGTCATGTTTATGCGGTTGTCAGAAACTAATCCCTTCTTGTATATTCAGGAAAGTTAACTCCTTCCTGTTCACTCGAGAAAGTTTCTAGTGACCTCTGAGCTAGCTGGCATACCTAATTAAGTCTAACATATTCAGTAGTGACCTAGATGACCTCAGTCCTACGTCTAAACTACCGTTTATGTTATTCCAATGCGCAGAGCCTATTGGGAATATAGGAACTACACTACACTATCTCCACCATCTACACCCTGTCCCCATCTTCCTCTCTATCCTCTCTCCACCTGTCTCTCCCTCATCTCCTTCATCCCATGTCCTTCTCCAATCTGTCTCCCCAATCTGGTCATCGGTCTCCCCCATCTGTCTCCCCATCCGTCTCCCCATCTCTCTCCCCATCTCCCCATAATATCTTCATTATACCTCCATTATATCTCTGTTTTATCCACATTTTATCTCTGCTTAATCTCCATATTATCCCTGTATTATCCCTATTTATCTCCACTTTTGCTCCATTTTATCCCCACTTTATCTCCACTTTACCCCCATTTTATCCCGTTTAACCCCACTTTATCCCCATTTTAGCTCCTTTTTATCTCCACTTTATCCCCATTTTAGTTCCACTTTAGCTCCAAATTATCCCCATTTTCCCTCCATTTCATCTCCATTGATCCCCAATTTATCTCCAGTTTACCTCCATTAACTCTCTACTTTATTTACATTAAATCTCTGTCCCTTACCATCCAATCGTCATCTTTGCATCCCATCTCCATCTCCCCATCCTGTCTCCAACTCCCCATCTCCATCTCCATCCCATCTCCATCTCCCCATCTCTTCTCCATCTCCCCATCTCCATCTCCATCCCATCTCCATAAAAAGAGCATGATCATAGTCATTTTCCTGCTTCTAGGGAGCCAAAACTCAAATGTGGCACATGGGTAAAAGTGACTCAAAATTACCCAAATGCTCACTTTGAGGGCTTAAAACATGTGTATTCACTGCAGGAAGTGATATAAACACCATAGAGGTAATTCATGTTCATGCAAGAAGGTCCGATTTTTCATGCAAAAGGATCGATGACCCGTGACCTGAGGAAATTGCTCTGAGAGGAACAAAATGGTCCGTTTTGAAAATTTCCATCTTTCAACTAATTTTGACTTTCAGATGTGGATCATCGCTTTTGGAGCTAAAATGACCATATTTATAGTCATTTTCATGCTTCTAGGGAGCCAAAATTCAAGATTTGGCTCATGGGTAAAAGTGACTTAAAATGACCCAACTGCGCATTTTGAGGGCTTAAAACATGTTTGATCACTGCGGGAAGTGATATAAACACCATTTAGAGGTAATTCGTGTTCTTGCGAGAAGGTCCGATTTTTCATGCAAAACGACCGATGACCTGCCACCTGAGGAAATTGCTCTGAGAAGACCAAAATGGTCCGTTTTGAAAATTGCCATCTTTCAACTAATTTTGACTTTCAGATGTGGATCATCACTTTTGGAGATAAAATGAGCATGTTTAAATTCATTTTCATGTTTCTAGGGAGCCACAACTCAAGATTTGGCGCAAGGGTAAAAGTGATTTAAAATGACTTAAATGCACACTTTGAGGGCTTAAAACATGTTTATTCACTACGGGAAGTGATTTAAACACCATTTAGAGGTAATTCATGTTCATGCGAGAAAGTCCGATATTTCATGTAAAATGATAGATGACCCGCGACCTGAGGAAATTGCTCTGAAATTACGAAAATGGTCCATTTTGAAAATTTCCATCTTTCAACTAGTTTTGACTTTCAGATGTGGATCATCCCTTTTGGAACTAAAATGACCATATTTACAGTCATTTTCATGCCTCTAGGGAGCCAAAACTAAAGATTTGGCGCATGGGTAAAAGTGACTTAAAATGACCCGCATGCTCACTTTGTGGGCTTAACGCGTGTTTATTCACTACAGGAAGTGATATCAACACCATTTAGAGGTAATTCATGTTTCCAACTCCGCATCTGTCTCTCCCATCTCCACCCTCTCCCCATCACCCTCTCCCCATTAGTCTCTCCCTCCTCTCCCTCTCCCTCATCATCTCTCCCCCATCTGTCTCCCCCATCTAAATCGTCTCCCCATCATTCTCTCCCTCATCTTGCTCTCCCTCAGCCCCCATCCCCCTCATCCCATGTCCCTAGTCATCTGTCTCCACCATCTCCACCCTGCCCCATCTCCCTCTCTATCCTCTTTCCACCTGTCTCTCCCTCATCTCCCTCATCCCATTTCCTTCTCCGATCTGTCTACCCAATCTGGTCATCGGTCTCCCCATCTGTCTCCCCATCCGTCTCCCCCATCTCTCTCCCCATCTCCCAATATTATCTCCCCATAATATCTTCATTATACCTCCATTATAGCTCTGTTTTAACCACATTTTTTCTCTGCTTAATCTCCAAGTTATCCCTGTATTATCCCCATTTATCTCCACTTTAGCTCCATTTTATCTCCACTTTATCACCACTATAGCCCCATTTTAACCCCCACCATCCCCATTTTAGCACCACTTTAGCCACATTTGATCTCCATTTTATCCCCATTTTAGCTCCACTTTATCCCCATTTTAGCTCCACTTTAGCTCCATTTTATCCCCATTTGTCCTCCATTTTATCTCCATTTTGTCCCCAATTTATCTCCAGTTTATCTCCATTATCTCTCTACTTTATTTATAGCTAAAATTAGCATTTTTAAAGTAATGTTCAAGCTTCTAGGGAGCCAAAACTCAAGATTTGGTTCAAGGGTAAAAGTGACTTAACCACTTGGCTGCTAAGGCTTTTCAACTCCTGTGCTGACATTTATCTCCATTATCTCTCTACTTTATTTAGATTAAATCTCCGTCCCTTACCATCCAATCTCCATCTCTGCATCCCATCTCCATCTCCACATCCTATCTCCAAATCCCCATCTCCATCTCCATCCCATCTCCATCTCCCCATCTCTTCTCCATCTCCCCATCTCCATCTTCATCCCATCTCCATGAAATGAGCATGATCATAGTCATTTTCCTGCTTCTAGGGAGCCAAAACTCAAGATTTGGCACATGGGTAAAAGTGACTCAAATTACCCAAATGCTCACTTTGAGGGCTTAAAACATGTTTATTCACTGCAGGAAGTGATATAAACACCATAGAGGTAATTCATGTTCATGTGAGAAGGTCCGATTTTTCATGCAAAAGGATCGATGACCTTGGACCTGAGGAAATTGCTCTGAGAGGAACAAAATGGTCCGTTTTGAAAATTTCCATCTTTCAACTAATTTTGACTTTCAGATGTGGATCATCGCTTTTGGAGATAAAATTACCATATTTATAGTCATTTTCATGCTTCTAGGAAGCCAAAACTCAAGATTTGGCGCAAGGGAAAAAGTGACTTAAAATGACCCAAATCCGCACTTTGAGTGCTTAAAACATGTTTGTTTACTGAGGGAAGCGATATAAACACCATTTAGAGGTAATTCATGTTCATGCGAGAAGGTCCCATTTTTCTGTGGAAATTGCTGTAAGATGACCAAAATGGTCCATTTTGAAAATGTCCATCCTTCAACTAATTTTGACTTTCAGATGTGGATCATCACTTTTGGAGCTAACATGAGCATTTTTAAAGTAATTTTCAAGCTTCTAGGGAGCCAAAACTCAAGATATGGTTCAAGGGTAAAAGTGACTTAACCACTTGGCTGCTAAGCCTTTTCCCCTCCTATGCTGACATTTATTGAATCCCATTATACATGACGAGTTCACCTTGTCATGAGCACAGCTCCAGTGTGCCTCATGACGAGCTTACCTTGTCATGAGCATGCAAGAGGTTAAAATGACTCAAATGCTCACTTTGAGGGCTTAAAATGTGTTTATTCACTGCGGGAAGTGATATAATCACCATTTAGACGTAATTCATGTTCATGCAAGAGGGTCCAAATTTTCATGGAAAATAATCGATGACCCGCGACCTGAGGAAATTGCTCTGAGAGGACCACAATGGTCAAGTTTTGAAAATTTAAATCTTTCAAGTAATTTTGACTTTCAGATGGGGATCATCACTTTTGGAGATGAAATGACCATATTTATAGTCGTTTTCATGCTTCTAGGGAGCCAAAAATCAAGATTTGGCACAAGTGTAAAAGTGAATTAAAATGACTCAAATGCACACTTTGAGGGCTTAAAACATGTTTATTCACTACGGGAAGTGATTTAAGCACTCAAAGTGTGCAGTTGAGTCACTTTAAGTCACTTTTACCCTCGCGCTAAATCTTGAGTTGTGGCTCCCTAGAAGCATGAAAATGACTATAAATATGGTCTTTTTAGCTCCAAAAGTGATGATCCCCATCTGAAAGTCAAAATTAGTTGAAAGATGGCAATTTTCAAAACAGACCATTTTGGTCTTCTCAGAGCAATTTCCTCAGGTCGCAGGTCATCGGTCTTTTTGCATGAAAAATCGGACCTTCTCGCATGAACATGAATTACCTCTAAATGGTGATTATATCACTTCCCGCAGTGAATACACACATTTTAAGCCCTCAAAGTGAGCATTTGAGTCATTTTAAGTCACTTTTACCCTTGAACCAAATCTTGAATTTTGGCTCCCTAGAAGCATGAAAATGACTATAACTATGGTAATTTGATCTCCAAAAGTGATGATCCACATGTGAAAGTCAAAATTAGTCGAAAGATGGAAATTGTCAAATCGGACCATTTTGGTCCTCTCAGAGCAATTTCCTCACGTCGCGGGTCATCGATGTTTTTGCATGAGAGACTAATTCGGACCTTCTTGCATGAACATGAATTACCTCTAAATGTTGATTATATCACTTCCCGCAGTGAATAAACACATTTTAAGCCCTCAAAGTGAGCTTTTGAGTAACTTTAAGTCACTTTTACCCTTGCGCCAAATCTTGAGTTTTTACTCCCTAGAAGCTTGAAAATGACTATAAACATGCTCATTTTAGCTCCAAAAGTGATGATCCACATCTGAAAGTCAAAATTAGTCGAAATATGGAAATTATCAAAACGGACCATTTTGGTCATCTCAGAGTAATTTCCTCAGGTCGCGGGTCATCAATCGTTTTGCATGAAAAATCGGACCTTCTCGCATGAACATGAATTACCTCGATGGTGTTTATATCACTTCCTGCAGTGAATAAACATGTTTTAAGCCCTCAAAGTGAGCATTTGGGTAATTTTGAGTCACTTTTACCCATGTGCCAAATCAGGAGTTTTGTCTCCCAAGAAACAGGAAAATGACTATGATCATATTCATTTTATGGAGATGAGATGGAGAGGGAGATGGGAGGTGAGAAGAGATGGGGAGATGGAGATGGGATGGTGATGGAGATGGGGAGTTGGAGATAGGATGGGGAGATGGAGATGGGATGCAGAGATGGAGATTGGATGGTAAGGGACGGAGATTTAATGTAAATAAAGTAGAGAGATAATGGAGATAAACTGGAGATTCATTGGGGATAAAATGGAGGAAAAATAGGGATAAAATGGAGCTAAAGTGGAGCTAAAATGGGGATAAAGTAGAGCTAAAAAGGGGGTAAATGGAGATAAAATGGGGCTAAAGTTGAGCTAAAATGGGGGTAAGTGGGGTTAAAATGGGGATTAAATGGGGCTATATTGGGGATAAAGTGGAGATAAAATGGGGATAAAATGGAGCTAAATTGGAGATAAATGGGGATAATACAGGGATAACATGGAGATTAAGCAAAGATAAAATGTGGATAAAACATAGATATAATGGAGGTATAATGGAGATATTATGGGGAGATAATATGGGGAGAGAGATGGGGAGACGGATGGGGAGACAGATGGGGGAGACCGATGACCAGATTGGGGAGACAGATTGGAGAAGGACATGGGATGAGGGAGATGAGGGAGAGACAGGTGGAGAGAGGTTAGAGAGGGAGATGGGGACAGGGTGGAGATGGTGGAAACAGATGAGGAAGGACATGGGATGAGGGAGATGGGGGATGAGGGAGAGCAAGATGAGGGAGAGACTAATTGGGAGACGGTGGAGATGGGGGAGACAGATGGGGAGACATGATGAGGGAGAGGGAGATGAGG
This sequence comes from Lissotriton helveticus, assembly GCF_964261635.1. Taxonomy (NCBI): domain Eukaryota; kingdom Metazoa; phylum Chordata; class Amphibia; order Caudata; family Salamandridae; genus Lissotriton; species Lissotriton helveticus. The sequence goes on from NC_136072.1 coordinate 422,315,868, forward strand.
GAGAGACCGATGGGGAGAGGGTGATGGGGAGAGGGTGGAGATGGGGGAGACAGATGGGGAGAGATGATGAGGGAGAGGAGATGAGGGAGAGACCGATGGGGAGAGGGTGATGGGGAGAGGGTGGAGATGGGGGAGACAGATGGGGAGATGGAAACATGAATTACCTTTAAATGGTGTTGATATCACTTCCTGCAGTGAATAAACACGTTTTAAGCCCACAAAGTGAGCATGTGGGTCATTTTAAGTCAATTTTGCCCATGCGCCAAATCTTGAGTTTTGGCTCCCTAGAAGCATGACAATTACTATAAATATGGTCTTTTTAGTTCAAAAAGGGATGATCCACATCTGAAAGTCAAAATTAGCTTAAAGATGGAAATTATCAAAACAGACCATTTTGGTCATCTCAGAGCAATTTCCTCAGGTCCAAGGTCATCGATCATTTTGCATGAAAAATCTGACTATCTCGCATGAACATGAATTACCTCTAAATGGTGATTATATCACTTCCTGCAGTGAATAAACACATTTTAGGCCCTCAAAGTGAGCATTTGGGTCATTTTAAGTCACTTTTACCCTTGCGCCAAATCTTGGATTTTGGCTTCCTACAGTTTGAAAATCACTATAAACATGCTCATTTTAGCTCCAAAAGTGATGATCCACATCTGAAAGTCAAAACTAGTTGAAAGATGGCAATTTTCAAAACGGACCGGTCTTCTCAGAGCAATTTCCTCAGGTCGCAGGTCATCGGTCGTTTTGCATGAAAAATCGGACCTTCTCGCATGAACATGAATTACCTCTAAATGGTGTTTATATCACTTCCACAGTGAATAAATATGTTTTAAGCCCTCAAAGTGCGCAGTTGGGTCATTTTAAGTCACTTTTACCCATGAGCCAAACCTTGAGTTTTGGCTCCCTAGAAGCATGAAAATGACTATAAATATGGTCATTTTAGCTCCAAAAGTGATGATCCACATCTGAAAGTTAAAATTAGTTGAAAGATTGAAATTTTCAAAACTGACCATTTTGGTCCTCTCAGAGCAGTTTCCTCAGGTCGCGGGTCATCGATGGTTTTGCATGAAAAATCAGACCTTCTCGCATGAACATGAATTACCTCTGAATGGTGTTTATATCACTTCCCGCAGTGAATAAACACATTTTAAGCCCTCAAAGTGAGCATTTGAGTAATTTTAAGTCACTTTTACCCTTGTGCCAAATCTTGAGTTTTTACTCCCTAGAAGCTTGAAACTGACTATAACATGCTCATTTCAGCTCCAAAAGTGATGATCCACATCTGAAAGTCAAAATTAGTTGAAATATGGAAATTATCAAAATGGACCATTTTGGTCATCTCCGAGCAATTTCCTCAGGTAGCGGGTCATCAATCGTTTAGCATGAAAAATCAGACCTTCTCGCATGAACATGAATAACCTCTATGGTGTTTATGTCACTTCCTGCAGTAAATAAACATGTTTTAAGCCCTCAAAGTGAGCATTTGGGTAATTTTGAGTCACTTTTACCCATGTGCCAAATCTTGAGTTTTGGCTCCCTAGAAGCAGGAAAATGACTATGATCATGCTCATTTTATGGAGGTGGGATGGAGATGGAGATGGGGAGATGGAGAAGAGATGGGAAGATGGAGATGGTATGGAGATGGAGTTGGGGAGTTGTAGATAAGATGGGGAGATGGAGATGGGATGCAGAAATGGAGATTGGATGGTAAGGGACGGAAATTTCATGTAAATAAAGTAGAGAGATAATGGAGATAAACTGGAGATAAATTAGGGATAAAATGAAGGAAAAATGGGGATATGATTGAGCTAAAGCGGAGCTAAAATGGGGATAAAGTAGGGTTAAAACAGGGATAAAATGGGGCTGTAGTGGGGCTAAAGTGGAGATAAAACGGGGATAAAACAGAGCTAAAGTGAAGATAAATGGGGATAATACAGGGATAACATGGAGATTAAACAGAGATAAAATGCTGATAAAATAGAGATATAATGGAGGTATAATGGAGATATTATGGGGAGAGAATATGGCGAGATGGGGAGAGAGATGGGGGAGACGGATGGGGAGACAGATGGGGGAGACCGATGACCAGATTGGGGAGACAGATCGGAGAAGGACATGGGATGAGGGAGATGTGGGAGAGACAGGTGGAGAGAGGATAGAGAGGGAGATGGGGACAGGGTGGAGATGGTGGAGACAAATGAGGAGGGACATGGGATGAGGGAGATGGGGGATGAGGGAGAGCAAGATGAGGGAGAGACTGATGGGGAGAAGGTGGAGATGGGGGAGAGATGATGAGGGAGAGGGAGATGAGGTAGAGACCGATGGGGAGAGGGTGATGGGGAGAGGGTGGAGATGGGTGAGACAGATGGGGAGTAGGAAACATGAATTACCTCTAAAAGTTGATTATATCACTTCCCGCAGTGAGTAAACACATTTTAAGCCCTCAAAGTGAGCATTTGAGCCATTTTAAGTCATTTTTACCCTTGCGACAAATCTTGAGTTGTGGCTCCCTAGAAGCTTGAAAATTAATATAAACATGCTCATTTTAGCTCCAAAAGTGATGATCCACATCTGAAAGTCAAAATGAGTTGAAAGATGGCAATTATCAAAACGGACCATTTTGGTCTTCTCAGAGCAATTTCCTCAGATCGCAGGTCACCGGTCGTTTTGCATGAAAAATCAGACCTTCTTGCATGAACAAGAATTACCTCTAAATGGTGATTATATCACTTCCCGCAGTGAATAAACACATTTTAAGCCCTCAAAGTGAGCATTTAAGTCATTTAAGTCACTTTTACCCTCGAACCAAATCTTGAGTTTTGGCTGCCTAGAAGCTTGAAAATGACTTAACACATGCTCATTTTAGCTCTAAAAGTGATCATCCATATCTGAAAGTCAAAATTAGTTGAAAGATGGACACTTTCAAAACGGACCATTTTGGTAATCTCAGAGCAATTTCCTCAGGTCGCGGGTCATCAATCGTTTTGCATGAAAAATTGGACCTTCTCGCATGAACATGAATTACCTCTAAATGGTGTTTATATCACTTCCCGCAGTGAATAAACATGCTTTAAGCCCTCAAAGTGCGTATTTGGGTCATTTTAAGTCACTTTTACCCATGCGCTAAATCTTGAGTTTTGGCTCCCTAGAAGCATGAAAATGACTATAAATATGGTAATTTTATCTCCAAAACTGATGATCCACATCTGAAAGTCAAAATTAGTTGAAAGATGGAAATTGTTGTAAGCCCTCAAAGGGAGCATTTGAGTCATTTTAAGTCACTTTTACCCTTGCACCATATCTTGAGTTTTGGCTTCCTAAAGCTTGAAAATGACTATAAACATGCTCATTTTTGCTCCAAAAGTGATGATCCACACCTGAAAGTCAAAACTAGTTGAAAGATGGGAATTTTCAAAACGGACCATTTTCGTAATTTCAGAGCAATTTCCTCAGGTCACGGGTCATCTATCATTTTGCATGAAATATCAGACTTTCTCGCATGAACATCAATGACCTCTAAATGGTGTTTAAATCACTTCCCGAAGTGAATAAACATGTTTTAAGCCCTCAAAGTGTGCATTTGAGTTATTTTAAGTCAAAGTCAAAGTCAAAATCTATATTCGGTTATTAAGACAGAATAACCATAAAAGTACAATTAAAATCACTATTAAAATTCATCCAATACACCAAAATCAGTTCATCAAAGTTCAGAATACAATTGATTTACGTAGTTTAAAAACTTTTTTTAGAAATGAGGAAATAAATACGACAGTTAAAATGTTATCAAGCTTCTGTACAGCTAAAAAAGCAGAGCGACAGCGATTAACTTCCATGGCCTTCAATAATGGAACAACTCACTTTTGTCTCGATATTAAATAAAATTTGCAAAAGAAAAGTATATGTATATCTGATTGTTCTGACAAATCATCGCAGGGGCATTTAGTCAGATTTTTTGACCAATCATTCATAACGGGGAAACTGAATAATCTAAACAACAAATTAAATCTAAAACGGGTTAGCAAAAACTTCTCATGATTACTCATTTGTAGTTTGACATATGGCTCCATTTTCCTGGAGATCACAATTTGTTCATGGGCTACCACCGTTGTTTTCTTCATTTCTATTGATGTTCTACAATCATGTAGGGAGGTCATGCACTTCTCCTTCAGGAGCTTTCTAGAAATATTACATAAAGAGGATGGTTCAGTAAAATAACTCCACATACTCAGATCCGTGAGGAATTTCCTCACGTAACACAACCATCTTATTTTGCCACTCTTTTCTAGTCCGACCACATTGTGCAAAATCAAGCGGTTCAGTCCACATTCATCAGTTTTCCAAACTCTATGCCATAACAGTATTGGGGCAGTCTTTATAATGTCCTCCAAATAAGGTTCCCCAAGTTCTGCATGGCAAGCATATGTGGAAACACTTTTTGGGACGGCTAGTAGGTATTTCATAAAAAGATTTTCCACCACCTGTAGTGATGTCACGTTTGCGTGACCCCACAATCCCGCGCCATATGTCGCAATTGCTACACAAGTAGCTTTGTACACAATTAACATTTCCCCAATAGGTCTCCTACCTACTTTATGGCTAAAGTTTTTTAGTGCCATAATTGGTTTGCAGTACAATAGTTTCCTAGTCTTTATTGTGGTGTTCCATAGGCCCGTACAATCAAAATAGGAGAAAGTTGGAGTAAAAGCAACTGGGGAAGCCCCAATAAAAACTACCTTTTTCTTTCTGTGCGCACCTAGACCACAGTTCACGGTGAACATTTTTGAGCAATTTATCCTCAGATCCAACCCTGCCATAAAATCTGCAAAGGAAGCGACTAAGCTTTGCATGGCCCGTGGGGTTCTGGCCATTAGGACAGCGTCGTCAGCATACAACAGGGTTGGAACTGGTCTTTCATTCACCGTTGGCATGTCCCTACACTCGTTCAATAGAGTGTTCTCCACGTCCTTAATATATAATGTGAAGAGAAACGGGGCCAGGACGCAACCTTGGCGTACTCCCCTTGCAATATCAGGATTTGGTGCATTCGCCATTTTTCCCAAATCTAACTCTAGCGGATGCACCCATATAGAGTTCCCGAAGGAAATTAATAATTCAAGGATCTACCCCCAGTTTACCCATAACCAGCCAAAGTTTACTATGCGAAACACAGTCGAATGCGGAGGTTAGATCTATAAAAGTTAAAAACATTCAACCCTCCTTGGCTTTTGTGTATTTTTCTAATAAAATATGCAAATTCAAGCATTGTTCAAGTGTACCAAGCCCTTTCCTAAAGCCATACTGTAAATCGCAAATTTTCATATTATCTTCCGCCCAGGTTTGTAGTCTGTTTAAAATTACCCGTCCGAAGACCTTGATAGTAGAATCCAGGAGTGATATTGGGTGATAACATTGGCAACTATCTCTATTGCCCTTTTTAAAAATGGGGACTATCAATGATTCACACCAGGATGGAAGAAGTCCATATTGAAGTGTAGCATTAAAAAGTCATGTGAGTATAGGTGCCCAAAGTTCTTTTTTATTTTTATAAACGTCTACCGTAACCCCATCCGGGCCCAGAGCCTTACCTCCCAGACTTGCATCAATACATGCAGTTACTTCTGTTACAGTAATATCGGGGACCAGATTAATCTCTGATTTGTAACAATCTCCTGCTTAGTCTTTCATAATTGCACAGTCCTCCTCCTGAGTCTCAGCAGCATACAATTCTGAGAAATGTTTCACCCATTCTTTCTCAGATATTGCTACTTCTAATGAAGCAGTAGTATTATAATTCAAATGGGGGGAATTAACTACTTCCAGAAAGATGCCATATCTCTGCTTAATGATGCTTCACATAGGGCCTCCCATGCTTCTTTCTTTAAGATATCTTTCCTCCTTTTTAAGGTCTGTTTATAGGCGTTTCTACAATCTCTCATTAAGGAGGTATCCTTAACTGGGGCGTGTAGAGCATGTTTTAATTTTGAATAAGCCTGGGTACACGCAGTGTAAAACCACCCCTTATGGGCCTTCTTGCCACCATTTGTATCAACCCATAATAATTTCTTAACTTGTACAATAATTGTTAAGAAATTCTTAATTATATCAGGGTCATCTGTGCAGGCATAGAATTGCGGCATAGTTCTTTTAACTAATTTTTCCAGGAAGTCTTCCGGGACAATCTTTGTCCATTTCAGAGAATAACCATTCCTCCTGGCCAAAGATATGTTATCTGCCAGTTTTTTGGGCATATCCTTTCCACGTGGTACCTTTAATCTGCCTTGCAAGACTAAACTAAGGGGAAAATGATCGCTCAGTGAATTGTCTAAGGTAGAGAATGCCTGGATCATGCCCCCGTGTTTAGCCGTCATAATTATATAATCAATTGTTGTATTCACCCCCTACCATTAAAAGTGGGGAGAAAATGGACCTCAGGGCTAATCAGTCTATTTGCGAAACTCATATCACACCCAAATATAATTTCGTTTAAATAATACCCACACTTAGAATGTTCAAAGTGACTAAGACTGATGTCTTTGTCCAGCATTACACCACATATTCCTAATTCACCTTCCATGCATAATGAACAATTATAGTCTCCTGCCCATATAACGCAGACCTCTCTTAATCTTCCACCTCTAAATGGTGTTTATATCACTTCCCTCAGTGAATAAACATGTTTTAAGCCCTCAAAGTGCGGATTTGGGTCATTTTAAGTCACTTTTACCCTTGCGCCAAATCTTGAGTTGTGGCTCCCTAGAAGCATGAAAATGACTTTAAACATGCTCATTTTAGCTCAAAAGTGATGATCCACATCTGAAAGTCAAAATTAGTTGAAAGATGGCAATTTTCAAAACTGACCATTTTGGTAATCTCAGAGCAATTTCCTCAGTTCGCGGGTCATCGATTGTTTTGCATGAAAAATCAAACCTTCTCGCATGAACATGAATTGCTTCTAAATGGTGTTTATATCACTTCCCTCAGTGAATAAACATGTTTTAAGCACTCAAAGTGCGGCTTTGGGTCATTTTAAGTCACTTTTACCCATGCGCCAAATATTGAGTTTTGGCTCCCTAGAAGCATGAAAACGACTATAAATATGGTCATTTTATCTCCAAAAGTGATGATCCACATCTGAAAGTCAAAATTAGTTGAAAGATTAAAATTTTCAAAACTGACCATTTTGGTCCTCTCAGAGCAATTTCCTCAGGTTGCGGGTCATCGATTATTTTGCATGAAAATTCGGACCTTCCTGTATGAACATGAATTACCTCTAAATGGTGATTATATCACTTCCCGCAGTGAATACACACATTTTAAGCCCTCAAAGTTTGCATTTGAGTCAATTTAAGTCACTTTTACCCTTGAATCAAATCTTGAGTTTTGGCTCCCTAGAACCATGAAAATGACTATGATCATGCTCATTTTATGGAGATGGGATGGCGATGGGGATATGGAGAATAGATGGGGAGATGGAGATGGGATGGAGATGGAGATGGGATGTTGGAGATAGGATGGGGAGATGGAGATGGGATGCAGAGATGGAGGTTGGATGGTAAGGGACGGAGATTTAATGTAAATAAAGTAGAGAGATAATGGAGATAAACTGGAGATAAATTGGGGATAAATTGGGGATAAAATGGAGGTGAAATGGGGATAAAATGGGGCTAACGTGGAGATAAATTGGGGTAATACAGGGATAACATGGAGAATAAGCAGAGATAAAATGTGGAAAAAACAGAGATATAATGGAGGTATAATGAAGATATTATGGGGAGATAATATGGGGAGATGGGGGAGACTGATGGGGAGACAGATGGGGGAGACCGATGACCAGATTGGGGAGACAGATCGGAGAAGGACATGGGATGAGGGAGATGAGGGAGAGACAGGTGGAGAGAGGATAGAGAGGGAGATGGGGACAGGGTGGAGATGGTGGAGACAGATGAGGAGGGACATGGGATGAGGGAGATGGGGGATGAGGGAGTTCAAGATGAGGGAGAGACTGATGGGGAGACGGTGGAGATGGGGAGACAGATGGGGGAGAGATGATGAGGGAGAGGGAGATGAGGGAGAGACCGATGCGGGAGAGGGTGATGGGGAGAGGGTGGAGATGGGGGAGACAGATGGGGAGTTGGAAAACAGGAAATACCTCTAAATGGTGTTGATATCACCTCCTGCAGTGAATAAACACGTTTTAAGTCCACAAAGTGAGCATGTGGGTCATTTTAAGTCACGATTACCCATGCGCCAAATCTTGAGTTTTGGCTCCCTAGAAGCATGAAAATGACTATAAATATGGTCATTTTAGTTCCAAAAGGGATGATCCACACCTGAAAGTCAAAATTAGTTGAAAGATGGAAATTGTCAAAACGGACCATTTTGGTCCCCTCAGAGCAAATTCCTCAGGTCGCTGGTCATCGATGGTTTTGCATGAAAAATCAGACTATCTCGCATGAACATGAATTACCTCTAAATGGTGATTATATCACTTCCCGCAGTGAATAAACACATTTTAAGCCCTCAAAGTGAGCATTTGAGCCATTTAAGTCACTTTTACACTTGCGCCAAATCTTGAGTTTTGGCTCCCTAGAAGCTTGAAAATGACTATAAACATGCTCATTTTAGCTCCAAAAGTGATGATCCACATCTGAAAGTCAAAATTAGTTTAAAGATGGAAATTATCAAAACAGACCATTTTGGTAATCTCAGAGCAATTTCCTCAGGTCGCTGGTCATCGATCATTTTGCATGAAAAATCAGACTATCTCGCATGAACATGAATTACCTCTAAATGGTGATTATATTACTTCCCGCAGTGAATAAACACATTTTAAACACTCATAGTGAGCAATTGAGTCATTTTAACCTAAGCAGTGCCACGGGCTGATCTAATCGGCCCTGTGAAGCGAAAGTGCTCAGGCCGATTAGATCGGCCCAGGAGCTGACACTCATTTGGGAGCAGTTTCTCTCCTGCTGTGTCACTTGAAAATGAAATCTAACCTCAAATGCCCATCTAGAACACCTCCCTCGTTTGTTCCAAAGCAGTATTGGGCAATATTGTGACCCACTCACTGAGATTTCCTCACTTAAAACTAGTGGAGAAATCTTGTTCTCGGAATGAAAAGCAGCGTCAGCTGAAAGCTGCACTGGCCCTTGTTTACCAGTAGAGGGCGCAGGCAGCTCTGAGTCATTGCTGAAGTCTGCCATACGCCCCCAGAGACAGTGCAGCAAGCATGCATGCTCGACGTGTCCACCGCTTCTGGCCTTGATCGGAAAACACCAAGAAACCAGTGCAGGTATGGCTCAATAAATAGCACCATTGAATTAGGTACTTTGACAAGTTTAGTTCAAATGTTTATTTCGGAATGTAAAATTAAAAGTGCCATGATCCGATCTATTCAGCTCCATGCAGACACTCGGTTTTGAACTCCTCCCTCCATTATAGTCATGTCTGTCCCAAGCCACAAAATTATTCCTAGGGACAGTACACAATTTAAGTGTTTTAGAAAAAAAGAAAGGAGTTTTAAATGGTTTTAAATGGACATAATCTGTGTCATGTTCCAGGCCGATGAGGTACGCACTGGAGAAAGTTAGAGAGACTATACACGAACGGCTGTGAGGAGGCAAGGTTACACCATAATAAATGAAAAATACTTTCCTCATTTTGCCGAACTACAATATCTGCAAGCTGTTGTCCATCGTCATTTTACAATCCTTTGCAAAAGCTTTGGCGATTATAACTGGGCCCTGTAACATGCATCTGCTCACTCGAGGGAGCAATGAAGGAGACTGGTTAGCTTTGAGCGCGTGTTTCTACTTATCTGAAGCGCTTAGCTTTCAAAAGCTACCCTTTTAAAAATTACACACGGCAGCATGCATTTTATAAAATAACTACAATCGACTAATTTTTCCACTGGCCTCATTATAACAGTTTAGTAACAGATAACGAGCCTCATAAGTTGTGTTTGGCAAATGGTCAAGATGATTTGTTCAGGAAGTAAGCAAAATATCTGTTTTTCATTCAGGCTTTTCATCGCTTTTTTTGGCTGGGTATTATTGCAAAGTCCGTGTTTATCTAATGTGCAATGTAATTGAAATCCCTCAGGTCTGCAGCGCAGCCCCAAACTTGGCACTTTCTCTTATATCCCTCAATCTGAGCTGCTCTGCGTGTACAAGCCAGTGGAATATTGTCCCCCACCCCTAGAACCATGCTTGGAGGTAGGGTTCTGGTCTCTACCTACACATATTCTAAACAACACACACGAGGAGATAGCAGCTCTTTCACGTTTTCTAGGTCCATGCATGATATACTGCTAAAGTCCTGTTGGGGTATATTATCAAGGGGTTTATCTCCACTTTTTTGGCTTTAAAAGCCAAGAAAGCGGAGATAAAATTATCTCCCTATTACCAAGCTGTCGCTAACACCAGTTAGTGACAGCTAATAGGAGATAGCGACCATCTTGGGCCCCGCTTTGCATGTCAGTGAAATTTATCACTAATGACATGCAAAGTGGGCGTGCCAAGATGTTAGCGACTGGAAACAGTCGCTAACATCGCTATCTCCTATTACCAACTTTTGGAGATATTCGCGCTAAGCGCGAATATCTCCAAAAGCTAACACCTGCCCTGAGCAGTTCTTCACCATGTTATCCAATGGGAGGTGGATAACATGGCTAAGAGCATTTGCTCGATAATGCATGAATATCGCTGACTTTTCAGCGATATTCATGCATTGCGGCCGTTTTTTATTGCATTTGCGATAAACCTTGCTAATAGCAAGGTTTATCTGCGATAAAAATCGCCGATGTGCGGCGATAATTTTTGTCTCTAAACAAGTTAGAGACAAAAATGATCGCTAGTTGTTGGTAATATGCCCCGTTGTTTCCTTAGAATTTTCGTGCTTGTAGTGCAATTTACCCCATTATAAAACAAGACTACAAGCCCCAGAATAATTAAACATATGTGTACTGGAGTTGCACATTACACATGGTCCTAGGAAACATGGCAGGTAGGATGAGAGCATGCCTTGCAATGAGAAGCGTGGTCCCAAGGTTAAACCAGGCCTGCGCCTCCAGGTAACAGTCACAGATGCCCTGGAATTCATCTGTGTTTCTTGCGCTGTTTGTGTGAATTTGTGATTCTAGCCTATGTTAGTTGGGCCTGTGTCAATCTGCGCTGATTTATGAGTTTACTGGAGTAGGGTAGACGGTGAGAAAATGAAAACCTTGTGCACTTGTACAAAGGACGTTCAGTCCGAACTGTGTGAGCACAATGCTTTGAACCAGGATAAAGTCTCGAATGGTAAGTCTGGCAATGGAAACTCAACAGATTTCAGTTTTGCCAAAAAGAATGACACAAACTTTGCACTTTTACACATTTTGAGCATGTGTGGCAAGAGTAGAGTAAAATCACTTTACTGCATGGTTGCACATATTTTTTCATAATGCCTTCTAATTCTGAACTAATTTTTGAAGGCACATGAAATGTGTTTAGCTGAGAGCCCCTATCTCGTATTTGGAGATGATGAAGGGATATCTTCAACGAATTCCAAAAAGTAAACTTGCTCCCTAGTGTACTAAAAAGCTAAGTACTCAGGAAGAGTCTCAAAGCGCATGCAGACTGAATAATTAGTGGAGCTTGGTTGGCAGCATTTAGCGCCCCTGCATAAAGTTATGCGAGGGCCACAAGATATCTCAGGGCGATTTAGACAAGGAAGCAGCAATGTGCAAGGGGTTTTAAAGTCTTTGGGCCAGATGTATACTTTACTTTTTAGTGTGCGCAAACGGGTCTTAGACCCGTTTGCGCACGCTATAAAAGAATGGGCCAATGTACAAACAGTATTTTCCGAGTCGCAAATAAATTGCGACTTGCAAGATACTGGTTTGCGACTCGCTATTAGGAAGGGGCGTTCCCTTCCTAATAGCGACCGCAAAGCTATGTACCAATGTTTTGCAAAAGCAATTGCGGTTACAAAACACTTGCAAATTACCACCTACTTCAAGTAGGTGGTAATGCAGTCACAAATTCACAAATGGGAAGGGGTTCCCAGGGGTGATATTAGTAAGAGCTCCAGGTGAAGAAGGACGGAACTCAGGACAGAGAAGTGAGATGATGGATAGAGTGCTCCCAGAGCAGATAGAAAGAGAAAGTAAGGAGAAAGTGGAGCGTTACTGAGAGATTTATTGACTAAGGAGCATGTGAGTTCGAGAAGGGGCTTGGTACAGGGCAGAGGGTAAAGCTGGATTTGAGTTGTAGAGAAGTTATGAGGGAGCAGCAGGATAGGAGGACAGTGAGCTGTCCTCAGCGGCAAGTAAACTGAGAGAAGGGGCATCGAAAACTGACCAGCCTCTGGCAAGAATGGAAGTATGAAGTCTGCTCTGCGCTACTGCGAGCCCCAGAGACAGTGCACCATGTGACCTGACCTGATCGTGACCGTAGCTCATGCCCCTGCACTCCACTCAGCTCAGCAGCTCCAGTGACGACCAGGCATTGGGTTTTTGATTATGTATGTCTGTGAATGGGTGATAACACCTTAGGTTAGTATAGAATGGTGTAAAATGGTAATAGCCATTCAACAGGCTTGAGGGAAGATTGTGACATGTCAGACAGTGGGAGGAGGATGGCTCGACTGGCATTTTTATGGGTATGATTTTAGATCATGCACCAACTGCTCCCAGCACAACTTTAATTGGCACAGTTTACTGAAACTGGACCTGTTGAAATTCCATAGGTAACTTCTGTGAAAATGTTGGCGTGTATTTATATCTTTATATCGTGTTATTAGCATGTTCGTTGTGTATTTGAATCTACAAATCAGCCCTAAAAGCCTTTGAACAGTGTTATATGTTCCACTGTGCTGCACGTGTAATTTGGTGTTTTATTTTCACAGGCATTGCGAAAGTAAAAAATGAGAGTCATAGACGCATAGTTTGTTAAAATATAGTGGATTTCCCCCTCCCAAACAGACATTTAGTTTTATGTTGCACAGGAGAAGCCAAACTGATCCATTTCAACATTTGACTTAGTGGTGATTATTTTCTTGTTGATTTATTTACACTTACATATCTCTATCTTTAGGCCACACCAAAGCAACATGTACTGGGACTGCTCCAAGCTGTTATGGTGGGTGTTTCTTCTGCTCTCATAGATATGTAATGATAATGTTAGTAGTCTCTGAAAATGTAAGAGCTTGGGAGTGGTCCCTTTGCAATGTTCAGCTTTCCGAGCCCCTGCAGCTCAGATTTTCATGAGAATCAGAAGTGTTAGCTATGTGTGCAGCTCTTGTGGGCTGGAACAGGATTCTCTTTTCTTAGGGTGCTGCAAACTGTGGGTTCACCCTCTTTTTAGCTGTTAGCCTGTCACCTATTTTCTTGACAGGGACATTTTCACTGCTTTGCAGTTCCTCTGCTCAGATTTTGATGTGGGGCATGAGAACTACTCATGCCCTCTATGTACTAATAACTTTATCTTATACCCACAGATTTTGATGTGCGACGCTCAAGGTTTTTCAGGCTGGCTCGTAACTTTAGGATTCTAACTGTGAAACTCTCACTTTTCAGCATGTAATGCAGGACTGTGCACTAAATTCAACATTTTGCCAAGCCCATCCCCATGGACCTTTATACAACCCTTTCAATTGCAACCAAAGTGTCTATACTGGAGTCAAATTTAATTTTCCTGAGTTACATCTCATCACTTAGACAGTATTGCCTAACAAATGCAATCTGTGATAAAGTTAGGATTCACCTTGTTCACATGAAAGGAGTTTTACTTTAGCTGTTTTTGGTGCATCATACTGTGTGTGAGGTGCACCTCCAATCTTTATCTCTCCAGACTATCCTTTTTAGGTCTTGCATATATAGAAAGGAATATGGCATTATGCACTTGTTAGTGCTATGCAGAGGGGAAAGCAGCGGCACATGCAAATAATAGTGAATAGAGAGGATGGGCAAAGGCTATATGCAAGTGATAATTTACACGCAGCAGACAGAAGGGCTTCTAGTATGTTAGTGTCAAACAGCGGAGCAAGAAAGGCCTTACGTCTTATGCAGTGATTGAAGAAGGGTGTGTTCACATGTTAGTGCACACAATGGATGAGAAAATAGCCTAAAGAAATTGTTGGTGCACACAGAGGAAAAGGAAGCGCTCATGTGCCTAGTACTACCATATAGAGGAAGTAAAAGGGGTGACACACAAATAACTGCACACTTAAATCCAAATTATGAGATATCCACTGTCTATTGCAATAATTATATCACATCTGATAAAACCTGAGTTGTTTGATATTTATCTGGTGCCATCATGAGCTTTTGGGAATCAAAATGAAGATTTTGGTACATACTGCAACAAAAACCTCATCTTCCATTACATACTGGGCTTTTTTCTCCCAATACATACTGCCATATTGGGCCTGCTGATATTTATCACAGATCTCATAATTGTGATATGTGTGGTTAAAGGAGTTACCACAAAGGACTGCTTGTAATGAGGGCCCTAGGAGAAAGAAGTGAGGAAGTGAAGTGCCACATACAGGCAAACGCTATGTAACACAATCCATCTCTTGGTACAGTTTGTAAAGATGCATGTCTGTGGAAGAATCACAAGGAACAGGGGACTTTTGAGACACTCATAAAATACAAAAGGCTTTTAGAGCAGGAGTCTATTTGGAAGGGGCTAGTAAATACGCACATGTGCATAGGCTAGCTAAGCTCCTCCAAGCCATGGTTAATCATTGGAAGGCACTGCAACACTGGATTGCAAGACAAAATATCAACCACAAATATATTGTGCTTCAAAAATATCATACTGTGATATATTTGGATATGCGGGTGGGGGTTTGTAATATATAACACAGTGTATTTAGTTTGAGATAGGTTTTTCTTTTTATTGTTGATATCTTTCCAGTACAACTTCTTTTGCTTTTTATATAAAGGCTCTTCTATTGTCTCCTTTTGTATTTCAGGGTCTTCAACGTTAGCCCCTTGATTGGAGTCCTCCTGGCCAGTGTTCTCCCTCAGCGAAAGGAAAGGCTCAGATATGTGCTTCTATCTTTATTTTCTTATTAGCTTATAGGGAAGGGATTGGGGATTCACCAGTCCAATACAAAAAGAAAGAACCTGGTGAAAGTGATAATGTGCTAAAAGGAAGTGAGGAAGAAGGTAAGTGCTCAAATGAAAGGGGAAAACTCGGGAGGAATGACCACACAGCAAGAGCATTCAGAAGGAGAAAGGACCATGAAAGGAAGTGAACGTCCTTTTCCATTTTTTCTCTTTTGCCACTCACTCTAGCACTCCTCTCCCTTGCTTTAAACCTCCCTCAAGATTTCCTTCTTTCTCCTGCCTACAATGTTTGGTATTCGTCCATGCACCTGAAGTATCCACGAACCTCCGGGGCCATGGCGGGACGTGTCCACTTTGTCAGGGATCAGTGGGGCAGCCTCTTCTGGTTCGCCTCGCTGCGCGCTGTAACGCTCCTTCACCTCTATGCTCTCCTTCTTTGAAACGGGAACCGCCTCCTCTTCTGGATCCTCTCTTACTCCTTGCGCGTCCCAGTCGGCGTCTTCCGTCTGTTTCCTATCTCCTCCAACCTGTGGCTCCTCCTCTCTTGTACCATGTGATTACCCATGTGGGACAAAGCAGCGCTGCCCTTAAAGGGACCAGACCTGATCCACCCGTCTTCTAGCGTGCATGAAGGGACTCCCGTCATCAGATTCCATGCAGGCTGTTAATATAGATGGGAGAAATATGAGACGGAATGGGGTTGTGATAGACCGTCTCAGGCTTATCATCATCTCTGTTAGGAGCTTCTTGGCACATAGCCAGAATATCAACTAACAACACGGAGACGCTGCGTTGTTGTGGAAGGAGCCGGAGCAGGGACAACAAGCTCCAGAGGGCTGCGGGGGCTGTGAGAGACGATCGCCCCTCCCCTTGACACCGGGGGAACTTGGAAATACCTCTTGCGCCACCCGCTCCGCGGGAGACGCTGCGTTGTTGTGGAAGGAGCCGGAGCAGGGACAACAAGCTCCAGTGGGCTGCGGGGGCTGTGAGAGATGATCGCCCCTCCCCTTGACACCGGGGGAACTTGGAAATACCTCTTGCGCCTCCCGCTTCGCGGGAGACGCTGCGTTGTTGTGGAAGGAGCCGGAGCAGGGACAACAAGCTCCAGAGGGCTGCGGGGGCAGTGAGAGACGATCGCCCCTCCCCTTGACACCGGGGGAACTTGGAAATACCTCTTGCGCCTCCCGCTTCGTGGGAGACGCTGCGTTGTTGTGGAAGGAGCCGGAGCAGGGACAACAAGCTCCAGAGGGCTGCGGGGGCTGTGAGAGACGATCGCCCCTCCCCTTGACACCGGGGTAACTTGGAAATACCTCTTGCGCCTCCCGCTTCGCGGGAGACGCTGCGTTGTTGTGGAAGGAGCCAAAGCAGGGACAACAAGCTCCAGAGGGCTACGGGGCCTGTGAGAGACGATCACCCCTCCCCTTGACACCGGGGGAACTTGGAAATACCTCTTGCGCCTCCCGCAAGATTAACCAAATAGACCTACCACCGGAGGCCGCACCATTTGTGTGCATCCTCTCAGGCGTGCCTGAACTTACTAACGGCAAAATCGAAGGACAATCGGAATTGGTAAATAAGGTATCTTTCTGGCTAACCAAAAATAGACACCTTCCACCTAACATCGATGGAAAAATCTTAAATGTCAGAAGGGTGGGGTGGTTAGGATCCCTCCCGAAGGAGATAGCTGGAGACCTGGTTATAATAAACTTTAGGTGTACCCATGTCGTCCCTTATCTGCAAAGTTGGCAGCGACAAGTGGGAGACGGCCCTATAGTAACTTGGGAACTGTGCGACTTTTACCCTAGAACCACATACCTGCCACCTGTAAGATCAAATGTAGAAAAGAACCACTGTATGGGTAGCAGAGGTCCTGTATTTAGTAGCTACAATATACCCATTCACCACCGATTTGCTTTATTCTCTGGTATAGATTTTGTGCACTGACTTGTTAAACCGATTTCTGAATGGTTTGTTAATAATGATAATGACAACCACCCACCCTAAGCCCGGGGATGGTCCATACTAAAGTAAGCATCTATGCACTTTGCTCTTTTGCACATTCTGAAGCCTATTTGTTTTTAATCTTGTCACTACAAAACGTCCAAGTCAAACAATACTATATGTAATGCTGCTGTGAGTCTCTTGTTTACATCAGGAGAACTGAAGTGGAGGCATTTTTTAGTACTGAAAAGCTGCTAGGAGTAGATTGTTTATACTAAGAGAATTGAGGAGGGCTTCTCCTTTATATTTAATGAGTTATGTACGATGTCTCAATGTAAATATTTTTATTGGTGTTGTTTCTTTTATTTACTGTATTTAATGTATTTTGACCTTGTACTGTGCTTTTATGGTTGCTTTGTCTCAACCGAATAAAGCTTGTTGAATTACGAATTACGAACTAACAACAGGGTGACTCAATCTGTCTGTGTTTAACTTGTCACATTTGCAGTTGCTTCAAAGTAAGAGGTCAAATGTCTAACTATGTCTTCTGACAAATTGCTGCAGGATTGGTGTTTACTTTTCTTTCTCTGACTGCACAGTGAGAGGAGTTTTTAAAGTGCCTGCATTTCTGTGGCTGGGGTGTGGCAACCCATACATAGTAGTGATGGAGGCTAGATACAGGTCCATTCTTCACATTTCAATTGTAAGTGTAAATATAATTTCACTTATTTCGTGCTTACTACCCCTGACCAGGCTTCAAATCATTTTTTCAATGAGTAGCGCGCTACTCCACAACCCAAAAAGCATTAGTGGTGAATTAGTATAGTGAAATGTGAAAGTAATTTGAGTAGTGGACATGTTAGTCACTTATTTGGATTCAGAAGGATAGCGAATTGATAGAAGAGGGAAAAAAGGTTTATATTTATATAACACTGGTTACCCCATATGGGGTGTTGAAGTGCTTTTTTGGCGAGTAGCACGCTACTCCAGAAACCATAAAGGATTAGTGGATAATTAGTATAGTGAAATATGAAAGTAATTTAAGTGGTGGATATTAGTCAGGTATTTTGATTGAGTAGAATAGTGGAGAAATAGTAGAGGGAAAAAGGTTTGCATTTATACAGTCCTTGCTACCCTTGATGGAGTTTTGAAGCATTTTTCTTGACAAGTAAAGGTTGGAATTGTGTTGAGGGAGCCTAGAGGCATTTCAGAGTTTTTGGAGTGCTGGTACCGTGTTGATCTTGGGCCATCTGTGAAAGGGGTTGGCGTTGTTAGCCATATTGGCAGGTAAAGACAGTGTCAAGGTAAGTCATGCACCACACTAATTAACCAGCTAATTTCTCCAACTCTCAACTCCCTATAGTGGCCCAAACAGCCTTACTGCTCTCTCTGTGTCTTTTACTCACTATTATCTTTTTCAGTTTTCCACACTAGTCAGTTTTTGGCCCAACTCCTTATTATGTGTTTCTGAACCTTGGTATTTGACTTGCACACACCCCTGCATAAACAGAAGCAGATCTGGCAGTCATGCTCTCTCCTTCCTCCTAAAGCCAGGAATGATCTGCCCCTGTGCATCAGAGCCACTGCCTCAGTTCTTGAATTTCACTAGAAAGTGAAGACCTGACTATTGATCTAGCACCTACTCTGGCCTAAATATTTCCTGCTTCAGCACCAGGATACCCTTCTGGGATATCATGGATATCTGAAATTGGGGATAGGCCTCTTGCTACATGGCTTGTTTGGTGAACCTGAAGCAAGCATTGGTCTCTTGGTATCCTGTTGTCAGGGGTATGGTCAGATGCGTTGTTAGTCTAGCAGGCAGGGTCCTACTCTGTGACTATCTTTTGATCTCAGCTTGGATAAACAATGAGCTTAGCCTTCATGACCTTGCGGACAGTGCAGAGTAAATACAACTGCTCTACTCTGCATAATAAATAGCAGTCCAACTTATCAGAAAAGGATACAGTGAAGCATACGGTGTTAACTGACAAATTGGGTGGATATAAACCAGTGGAAAGTCAGTCATGTTTGATGTGGGGGTGAGAGAGGGTGACCAATGTCTTTTTAGAACTGATTTGGTTGACCTTGGTTTAGCACTACATGGTTTCACTAATACCAACCATGTTCTGCATGAGAGTTTCTGATGGGATGCTCTGCTTCTAAAAATGCTACTTACAATCCAACTCTGCATAGTAAGAGGGTGAGTATAAAATAAATGGATGTGGGCGATTTGGGGATGCGTGACTAGTAGTACTTAATCATTAAATTATGTTTCTTCTTCACATGCTGGAAACCGTACTCATGAGAACACTTGGATGGTGTCTGTGATGAAGGTGAAGAAGATGAATAATCACGTCACGCTGGAAAGACTGTTGGATGTTGCCAAAGAAGCATCATTCAGGTAAGTCGGTGACTAGAAGGTATACCAAATCTGTGGACCTCCTGGGAAGCATCTTGGTATACGCTCTAGGAATCCGGATCTAGTTTTTACTCTTTCAACAAGAGGAGCACAGGGTCAGGTTATAGACATACTCCTTTTTCCCTCCTAAGTGGACCAGGAACTTCAACAATAGTCAAATACATGTTTAGCTTAGGGACAGCTTGTTGGTTCAAGGCAACCTGCCTCTCGTTTTTGTATCTCCTCGCTCTGCCATGAATGTGTAATACAGGGACAGGTTGTAGGCACACTCTCTCTCTTTTTCCCCTTCTAGGTGGACCAGAAGGGAAACATCACTTACAACGAAACTTTTACAACGCACTACCATTACAACGCGGTCATTAAACCGCAAACCATTACAACGCATTGCGCTGGGGGGCGCTCTAGGATAGGGAATACGTTTAATTTACTATCCAACACCTTCCCTAGTGTCCACGGGGACTGGAGTTGGAATAGTAAATTAAACTATTCACTATCCAGCACCCAAAAGCGCTATGCGTTGTAATGGTATGCGATGTAAAAACCACGTTGTAAAGGCAGGCGTTGTAATAGCCTGCGTTGTAACGTCATACATCCATACCCGAACTTCGACAAGCATCAACAACACATGTTTAGATTAGGGAAAGTTTGTAGGTACATGCTTTGCAGCTTGCCTTGAACTAATGCCCTCACTGGGGTGCGTTTGCTGCCAGCAGACCCACAGCACCACTTTGTACAGTAGGTTCAAGGCAACCTGCCTCTCCTTTTGTATCTCCTCTCACTGCCATGAATGTTTACTTCAGGGACAGGTTGTATGCACACTCTCTCTCTTCTTCCCCTTCTAGGTGGACCAGAACTTCGACAACGATCAACAACATATGTTTAGACTAGGGAAAGTGTGTAGGTACATGCTTTGCAGCTTGCCTTGAGCTAATGCCCTCACTGAGGTGCGTTTGCTGCCAGCAGACCCACAGCACCACTTTGTACAGTTGGTTCAAGGCAACCTGCACCATCGCAGCATCGCCCCGAGGGTCACCTTCCACATGCAACGGGTCCCAGGTGTGTACCGTCCATCCATCAGTGCTGCCACATGCCCCTCCTTCAGACTCTCGGTCGAGGCCTGCCCCTCTCACATACCTCTCCGTATATGATGTAGAGAAGTGGCACAAATTCTAAGAGATATCTCATCTCGGTGGTCTCCAGTCAGGTCGCAGTATCAGGTCACCAGGTTTCAACTACGGAGTACCGCCACACAGATCCACCTTTTATCACTGTGAGGATGACCTCTGTCACTTTCCCTTTTTCATCTTTTGGTCACAAACATGTCTGCGTCTAAATGCATATTCTGGCATCCAAGGAGTAGAATGGGCTTTATAAAAGTCACGGACACATGTTTAAGATTTCAATGTGGTGTGCAGTCAGACGTTCTGCTTATTTTAATTTGCTGGGATGGAATGACAGGCCACCTGTTGTCTCAATTGCATAGCCAGTAGTCTTCACAGGATTTCACTTCTTTTGTAATGCAGAAAGCTTGCATATATGGTGGTCAGGTAGACCAGTAAGGTACTGACAAGGAGATAGGTCTCATTCATTAGTGACATTCCAAGGTCAGTGTTTTATGAATCCTGATCATCAAGTTGCCGCACCCCTTTCATCCTTTTATGTAGATTTCGACTACAATCATGACTTGTCTCTGGACAGAAGAGGCCAAAGCTGGTTTTTCCATTTGTACCCAATGGACCATTGCCTTGTTACTTCTCCCAGCTACTTCAGCTCATCTGCTGATTGATCAGAGAGTAATCTGTCATGCTAGGTTGAGGGCTGGTCGAGATTTTCTATCAGAAGTGTCCATGTCTGTATCAAACACTGAGGCCAAAAATGTTTCCAGAAGGCCTAGGTCATCATAATATATTGTCTTGTTGACATGAATTAGGGTCTTGAAAGCCATATGGGATGTCCATCATCTAGAGACAGGGCTGTTGCTTCAGGATTTTTTTGGGTCTATGCACAGTTTTCTGTGAGAATTCTCTGAAGGTGAATATTATGTGTTCTGTGTGGATGAAGTGCCTCCATTTCCTCAATTCTGTTAGGACCAGATGCAAATCTTGGTGTCGGAGAAAACAAGCGACTATCTAAACGTAGTCCTATCATACTTGTCATGAGTCTGGAATGGATCCTGTTAGCCTGTTGGAACTCTAGGTGAGGCTCAAACGTGAAGTTTGTGCGGCTTTGTACGAAATGGGTAAGTAAGGCTGACATGTCAATACCCTCCTGGTTCATGGGCACTCAGGAAAGCATAGGTTGTCTCTATGATGTCTGTCTTTGAGCTCCACAATCTATTTTAGCATATACAAATGGCTATGATGATTTAATAGGAGAACTCACATCCTCAATTTCATCAAGCATCACAAAGAGGAGATGGACTCTGTTTTGTAAAGTTTGGAGGCCATATGGTCAAAAAGTAGGTTCAGCTAAATCCAGCTCTATCTGCACCATTTATATCCAGGACATCCATGCTGCAGCATGGGCTTCCCAGGCTCCATATGGAGCTGCAGCATCCAATTTTTCAATTTTGCTAGGCAAAGGTACAATTGGGACTGAAGCAGGGTCAAACTTCATTGTCGCACTCAAAGTGGTGGATCCATCTACACATATTCTACCGTGCAAAACCCTGTTTCTCTAGCCATGCTGTGAAAAAGAGGACTCATTCCCGTGCCCTACTTTATGCAGCCGAAAGTGCATTGCTTACTAAGAACCAAGTTCTGACGTCTTTTGTGTTCGCCTTTTCAATATTGTAAAGGGGTTCAAAAGTGCAGGCCTTCTGTGGTTGCGTTCAGGCTATGCCATGAGGCTTCACCAGACTCCATCCGGAGATGCCTCTTACTTTATGTACACATTTACAACCAAATTAAACTCTTACTGGCTTGCCATTTCACAATTTTACTAGGCAAAAAGACAGGTGAGATTGGAGCAGGGTTAAGACTTCAGTGTTGTTCACCTGTGCAACCATTTATACAATTATTTTTCCTTTCATTAAATGTGTTTTTTGTAGAAGAGCTGGAATAAGAATAAGAATCACAGATACCATGCCCCAAAAAGATTATTTACCCATGTGCTTTGTTTATTTCTATTGAAAATATATCTAATTTGGCGGATTTTGACTTCATTTGTAACTTGGGACCCATTCAAGTAAAAGGTACTCAAAAACTATTTACATATACTATACTACAGGTTTGAACTATAAAGAATAAACAAAAAAATAATATATTTTTTTATTTTTTACATTTTTATATATTTTTTAGTTTATATTTTTTATATATTTTTTATAACTGTTACTTACTCAACCTACAACTACTTCAAATAAACTGCAAACACTGAAATATTTACAATAGTAATGATAATGTAAAATATTATGATAGCTATGAAGAAAATTGTAGGGCAACAAAAAGCTAGTTCTGTTCCTCCTGAACACAAGTAGAGGGGTGACAGTGACTTAACTGTGGCTGACATTGCTCATGAACACCAAGTTTACAGGCAGGACACCAGTGGCGGGACCTTTTTCTCCCCCAGGCTGACTCCTGTCAGAGCACACAGCACAGTCTCTCTCTTTTCGCCCAGGCAACAGCGCAAAGCTGTGCTCCTCACTACAAAGAGAAAGTAGTGGTGTGTAGATATTTGTTCTTGAGAGACACCATCCTGCCGTAGACAAAGTGCCTCTACAAGACTCACTATAAAACTGTGGCGACTCTGAACATTGCATGGATCAGTATTTAATTTATACAATTTGTAAGCATTCATGATCGACACATCAATCAGATTACGCCAAACCTTGGACCAGTATCTGTGTGTTGATCTCTCTGCTGCGAATTCGTATATTTTGCGGTCGCTTACATCAACCCCACCCATTCCTTTATTGTAGTCTAGAATAACTTGAGGTTTGATGATTGACTTCCCAGACCTTGTCTGTACAGTCACATCATCTGCTAGGCTAGAGGTGGACAGCAGTAGAACAGGCTTGCGTTGGCTTTTCTTTTCTCTAAAGGCGCATGCCAATACCACTTTCTTTCTCATATACTTAGACATTTCTGCCTGTAATTTGGCCCTTGCAATCTCTGGAGGCAGCCCTTTAGAGTTTGCCCGCACTATGCCTGTTAATAGAGTTTGGTTCTCTAGTAGCTCCTCCGCTAGACTGACACTTGTGTAATAGTTGTCAGTCATTAGATGATACCCTTTACCAAGTAAATCACATGAGCGGAGAAGACTCTTCACCTTGTTGAACACAAACCCCTTTTCTGTTCCTATTGTCTTATCCTTCCCAGAATATAAATCTACATGAAGGACATAACAATTACTGCTGTCACATACCTCAAATTTCTTAATGCCAAACCTAGCATGCCTTTTATTAGGCATGTATTGAATGTAAGCCACCCTATGTTTCATGCCAATCATCGATTTGTCAATACAAATCACCTGATGTGGCACATAGTACTGCTTGAAAGCATGGTTTAATGAATCAAGTACTGGCCTAATCTTATGCCACGGGTCATAACCTTCAAATCCCCGCACCTTTGCAGTGGCATTGTCATTTATGTGAAGCATTCTTGTGACAATAAGGTAATGCCATGGCATGCAATAGCATGACTTGCCCAAATAAAGGTGTGGCCAGAGAAGGGTGTGACAAATCCCAGTAATGTTTCACGTTACGTTTCTTTATGAGGCCCATGTTAATAGATAAACCAATCCATTTTCTCAAGAGGCCTACAGTCAAGCCCCCATTCATCCATTGACGTAGCCGTGAATGGGGATGCTCACTGATCCAGTTTGCCATTTTGTCCAGCAAATCTCTTGCATACTTGTTTGTTTCATGAACTATGTGTACAAGCAGTTCCATAGTTAAAAACAATTGCAAATATGCAACTGGGGGGGAATTTTGTGGTGGAACTTTCCGGACTCCTGGATTCCTCACAAAAAACTCAATACCATAATTGTTATTATCATTGCCTGATGCAATTTCATCCCAGACAGTCTCATACAGATCTTCTTGAGATAATTCTTCTTCTTCTTCTCCTCCACTCTCACCAAAGTCCTCACCACCTACAGTCTCTTCCCCACTGCTGGACTCCTGACCCTCCCCAGAATCCACCTCAATGTCACTGTCACCCTCTGAATAAACATCTGGAGCTTCATCCAAAACTTTGAACAAAGATTCCTCCGTGTCAATCTTAAAACGTTTGGTGTTCATGCTCTTAATTTGAAAAAATGCACAGGTGAAAAAATTAGCACCCTCCCTCACAAACCTTAGTTGTGTAACTTCGGTGAGGTAAAAATGATTAACCAACACGTCCTACTCTCAATAAAATGGTGAGGACTATGGTTAATGTAAAAAAACAAACCACACAGATAAACAGTCCAAACCCTCCTTCACACTGCCAAAGTTTTACTAAAAATAATTGAAAAATGAATCCTAGCACACCCTATATATTCACAAAAAAAGAATCTGTAGCATTGAAAAAATAAAACAATTATAGATTAGTAATTCTCTCACAAGCTCCTCAAAATCCAACCACTCTCCAGCATACCCAAATCCCTGTCAGAGAAATTTCTGTCAGCCAAGGGGCTAATGTATCTTTTTGGCTGCTCATGGCAGGAGTATACTGACAGAGAAGAAGGGCAAGCAGACACAGTGCACCTTTCAGTGGAAAGAGTCGGCCATTTTGTATTAACTGTTTGAGGTAATTTACAAAAGCATTGCATCCATATATATTTTTCATAAACTGAAAAAGATAGCCTAAAACAAATTTGATATTACCAACATGACTTATTTTTCTTCTGCTAATTCTGCTTATAGCGAAATAGGTATTTACATATATTTTCACTGTTAGTTTTGAATAGCTGATAATACTTTTAATACAGGTGACTGAATTCGATTGTAATGTTAACCTCTACTGTAATGATGGTCTTATTTCCATTTCCTGATAGTTAATCGCTTTGAATCTCTCCATTGTATCCAGCTTTACTTTTCTTTCTCTGACTGCACAGTGAGAGGAATTTTTAAAGTGCCTGCATTCCTGTGGCTGGACTGGTGCAACCCATACATAGTAGTGATGGAGGCTAAAGACAGGTCTACTCTTAACATTTCAATTGTAAGTGTAATTATAATTGCACTTATTTAGTGCTTACTATCCCTGACCAGACGTCAAATTGCTTCTTTTTCCTCCGGAACCCAAAAAGGATTAGTGGTGAATTAGTATAGTGAAATGTGAAAGTTATTTGAGTGGTGGACATGTTAGTCAGTTATTACAGCACCCCTTTGTACAGTTGGTTCAAGGCGCCCTGCCTCTAGTTTTGTGTCTCCTCGCTCTGCCATGAATGTTTTGAACAGGGACAGGTTGAGGGCACACTCCCTCTCTCTTTTTCCCCATCTAGATGGACCAGAACTTCAACAACCGTTAACTACATATGTTTAGCCTAGGGACAGCTTGTACGTACATGCTTTGCAGCTTTCCTTGAGCTAATGCCCTCACTGAGTTGCGTTTACTGCCAGCAGAGCCACAGCACCACTTTTACAGTTGGTTCAAGGCAACCTCGCTCTTGTTTTGTCTCTCCTGGCTCTGCCAAGAATGTTTTTAACATATCTTTATTGCCATTTTACAACATACATTCCAATCATATATTCATACCACTTTACAAGAATGTAATCAATCACCTTACATTTATCCCCAGTATGAGATATGACCCCACATGCAACTCCGACAGGTGGTATCACAGGGTTTCAACATGTGTCCATGGGATACTGATTCTGCCTGTCTGACGTATTAATCCAGATACCTTAATGTTAGTCATTTATTCTCCCTGTGCGCAAAATACCTCTAAGTGAGTTTCCAGGATACAAGGAAACTGTATAAGATGTTTTGCCATTTTGCAGTGCTCCACAAGTGTCTAAGATAGGAACTATTGCAGTGGCCGTTCAACAAAACAAAGGGTAAACTTATAACAACAAACAATCATAGCAGTGTTAATTCTGGGCTGTATAGTGGGTTCCCAGCTGTTTGTCCTATAAATAGCTTACAACACTCCAGGACCACAGACAACAGAATCCCGTGCCATGGAACGTCAGCCTTTCAAGCCAGAAGCTTCTCTAGTAATGCTTCTTGAGGAGTAAACCTACCCGTCAGGTCTGTTTCCTCCTGGCAGGAACCAGCTGGCCACTGTGCCACCCACTGTAGTTTGCCGGATAAATAATAACATTCGAAGTCAGGGGCTCCCAAGCCTCCATCAATAGGAGAGCATCGAAGAATCTCCATTGGCAACCTGTGTTGACCATCATCCCACACCGGCTCTCAAGAAATGCTGCCAGGCCATGCTGGTCTAACAAGTCTGGTCGTCCATATAAGGATTCATAGTATACTTGGAAAGGTCAGCTAGGGAAAAGGGTAAGGAGAGCACCAAAACTGCACCACCAGTGGCACCGGGGCGGCTTGGTGCAGAGGTCAAAGTCGGAGGTTGGCCCAATGCTTTCCAATGGAGACTGGGAATGCCTAGAGCCACACTGCTTGCAGAGAAGTAGATTGATTGCAGATGCCAAGCTTTGGGGGTTAGCACAAGCACAGGGGGGGGCTTCAAAGCAGAACCAAACATGCACCACCAGGGGCACATGGGTGGCCAAGTGCAGGGTGCCAATTAAGTGCCAGGCGCCCAATGCTTCTCAATGAAGTTTCGTCTTTTGACAAAAAGTCTGCAGGCATGGCACCGGAGCTTGCAGGCGAGGGACCAATGATAGCAGAGGTAAGTAGAGGTGTAGAGGGCAGGAAGGATCCAGCTGTATTGCATTAATGGCATTAAAAGACTTAGAAAAGTGTAATTAAAGGTCAAAGGTCAACTGACATGATCCCCCGACACCAATTAAACCAATGAAAACACAAGTATTTATCAAAACAATGACAATAATGGAACCCTAGTAACAAATTATCCAAGGGTAGTGTGCAATAACGACCTTGATACACCTAAACAAGTATAATTAGAGGTCAAAGGTCAAAAAGCATAACCTCCTCCAACATAGTAACTAAGGAGGATGCAGGTACTCATCATTACAATTCCAATAATGCCTCAATTGTAACAAATGATCTAACAGTAATGGATTAAGGACCATGAAACACTTAAAACAGTGTAAATAGAGGTAAAAGGTCAAACCATATGACCCCCCTCCCACCAATTTAATGAACACAAATGTAAGTAATTATCATTACAATTCAACAACTGCAACACTTGTAAACAATGGTCTCACCATAATGGAATAAACTCCTTAGACATCTACAAAAAGGGTAAATAGAGGTCAAAGGTCACATTTTATGACCTCTACAATAATTTGAAGAAGGGAAAAAATAGTACTTTGCATGCCGAGTCCAATAATGCCACACTTGTTGAAATTGATCCAAGGGTAACAGAATAAACAGAAAAAAGGTTAAAAAAAGTGTATTTAGGGGTCAAAGGTCACGTTTTTTTCACCTCTTATAAAATGTGACTAGTTGACCTGTGAGATCAGAAAATGACCTTTACAAAGATACCTCACTTTGCAAAAACAATTTCACTGTTACAAAGATATATCCTTTGCACACTTCCAGTAGCTACCATTTAGGGTCAAAGGTCAAGGACTGTGACCTTCAGGAGTTATAGGCATAAAATCATATGCCAACCATTCACAAAATATGCATCACTACTGTGCATAAAAGTCAGAAAATATATTTTGAGATGTTGAACATATGTCCAATAACAAGACTGAGATCATTATATGAAAAACACCAACAGACGAAACAGCATGTCGGCCATTATGTAGCATGTAAAGTGCTGTCAAAAGCAGCAAAAATATGTATTTTCATAAATTTACTTATGGTAGTCTCTGAAACATCCATTTTACTTCTGTGAACCAATTCTGCTAGGCTTATAAGTTTAGATTCTGCACAACAATAGAAAAACATGAAAAATGTTTGTGCTTTATATCTATGTCATCGTTTGACAAAGAGCCATAAAAAACACAAAAAACAAAATCAAAATCAAAATATGTCCTATTACCAGGTGAGCAAACGGACCAATAAATATTTCTGAGTATCTGCTTTTGGAAAACCCTATTTTTTTTATTACCCTACCAACGCGGTCATTTACACTTATCATTTTCACAGTCACCTGGCGGCCATCTTGAATTGTGTCATGTGACTTCAGGGTGTTTTATAAATGTAAGTTTTATATGCAAATTAATAGTTCAAGAAGTACTGAAACCAAAAATGTATAGTTTCCCAACATTATAATCATAATTACACAAACTACAGCATGTTAAAGCAAAGCACTCCAAAAAGTCATTAAATGGCTTGGCACTGAAGGATTTTCAATGGGCACTAATAGGAAAAAGCACCCTCTCAGAGGCTATTTGAGATAACCAAGCAGCCATATTAAGATAACAAACATTGTGTTTTATTGAAAAACAAAAATGTGTTTTTCACAAAATTGTTTCGGTTTATTTCTTGATGTGTTTATCACAAATTTGTTTTGGTTTATTGCTTGATTTGCATTACTTCTTTGTTGGTGTAAACAGCATGATTTATTTTTATTTTGTTTTGATTAGCAGATCTATTTTTTCTAAGTTAGTTTAAGAATGATTACTTAAGTCACATGGTTGTCACACTTTAGGACAGTTGCACGGCAAGTTTGAAAAGGTTGCACGTGCGGTGTTCACAATGGGGCTTTGGGGGGTTGCTGTCCAGTAGGGAGGCTCACACCCTTGTTTTTTTTTTGCCATGGGTGCAGCCCGGGCCCAATTTTGCTCTCTTTGGGCTGCATTTGGGCTTGGGTTTTAGGCCAGACATATTAGGGTCTGTGTTACCATTTTGTAGGCTGACACTTCAGCCAGCAGTTAGGGACAGTTTTCGATCACAGTTTCCAAACGTTGAGATCTACCGTTTAGTTTTATGGTAGTGAGGCAGAGTGAAATCAAGAGTTTCTGGTAAGGTTATATGAGCGTATGGGTCAAAGGTGGGTGCCCCAGGAAAACAGGAGGGGGTACTCTGCGGGAACGAGTAGAGGAGGTTTTAGGCATACGGTTTGGGGGGCAAGGGTGTGAGGGGGCACTGACAGTTACCTGAAGAGCAGTACAGGTCCAGGGGGTATTAGCAGTTGTACCCGGCCCAATGGGAGGCCGGGATGGATAGGGATACTAAACCCTCCCCGCCGGACCTTGCCATTTCATTTTAGGATCAATGGGTGCGAGAGGCACATACCTCGGGTGAGCCAGATGCTGCTTCGCAGTACCAAGAGGAAACAATGGCAGGGTCTTGGAAGGCCAGCCGGACCACAGCCAGGGACTACGGACTCAGTGATAAGTGGAGGTTTGATATGGTCACGTTGGGGTGACAGCCCGGTTGGGCCGATGCGGCCTCTAGCTCCGCGATGACATGGTCAATGCAGGGACAGCAAGAGGAGGCAGAACGGCAGCGAAAGCTCCCGCCACATGTGGAGCACAATTTGGAGGAATTTATTCAGTGTATGTGACAGTGTGCAGAGGCACATTTGGGGGAGCAAATAGAGCAAGATGGGGGCTATGGGAAAAAATACCATTGGATTATGAAGAAGATAGCATAGAGGAGGGGGAGATAGTAGATGAAGAAAGGAGGGGACAAGTAATTTTGTGCCTAGTATGTTGCAAGACACAGAGCAGGCAGCGGTTGTCCCGGCCAAGCCTCATGAAACTCAACTCTCTACAGGACTGGTTAGGCAGCGGGATCCAGTGAGGATGACAACCTTGAAGCCTGCTAAGAAACTGGGGGTATGGCTGGGTAGTTAGTCCAAGGTGGAAGGTGTCCACAGTAACTGATGCATGAGGGGAGGACGGGGAGATCAATCTGCCCAAAGGACAATGTGTGCAGGACACAGGGGTAGGTACAGAAGGGCGGAAGACAAGAGGGGGAGACAGGGTCTAGTGGAAAGACAAGGAAGGTAGGCGGGAAAGCTCAGACAGCAGTGACAGAGATGGATGACACAGGAGATGGCAAAACAGATGGAGGAAAAAGCCAAGCGATGGGGGCCAAAGAGAGCAAAGAGGTCTGATTGCCTAAAATCAACTAAACCAATGAAACCAACTAAACGTTTGGGAGCATACATCATGTTAGCCACAAAAGAAAATATTTGGAAGGGAGAATATGTGGATATGTTGAAGCTCCTGCATAGGGAATTGCGGCCCAAAGAGTGATCGAAAGAGGACCATAGAAAACTGGACAGAAGCTTTTCTGATTTTCGCGAGTGTATATTGCGAGAAATACCCAGACAGGTGTGTGTCCTTTTTTAAATACATGGACGTGGTTAGGAGGGCACAGTTGACATACGGGGCTATGCATGGTCGCACTACTACAAAGAGTTCCGAGCCAGACTAGTTTGGGATCCCGAGGCAAATTGGGAAGGTATTGTATCACCAGATGATGGGGGCAGTCAACTTTGGGAAGACAACGTATACGGCCAGTGGGCTACATTTAGTTTACCGCCCCTTTCAAAATCGCCCCACCAGGGGAGGGGTAGGATACACACCGAAGGAGGTGGGGGGTCCGGGGGTATGTTGGGATTACAATAAAGGAACCTGTACGCGGGTATATTATAGATTTCGTCATGAATGCTCAAAATGCGCAGCAAGGCACCCATTGGTGCAATGCTTCGGGCAGGATATGCAGGAAGGGGACATCAAGGGGGTAAAGGTTTCCAACAACAGAATGCTTATAGTGGACAGCAGGGACAACAGGGGGCTGAGAGGCAAGGGAGGAAGAGGGGCGCAGGGTTACATGGGCAAATGCTCATACATCCATTAAGAATGACTGCGTGGATGCCTGACTGACATTCTACCCACAGGAGCAGGATGCATAGTTACTGATTAAGGGTTTCAGGGAAGGTTTTAAATTGGGGTATGAGGCCCCTCGGACAGCAAGATGGGCAGATAATCTGAAGTCAGTGGTGGCTCATACATCAGTGGTTTGGGGAAAATTGAAAAAGGAAGTTGAAGCAGGGCGCATGGAGGGCTCATTCATTGTTAGCCCGATAACGATTTGATTATTTCTCCAGTGGTAGTGGTGCCAAAGAAAGAACCAGGCTAGTATTGGTTGATTCAGAAATTGTCATGGCCACAGGGAGGGTTAGTGAATGATTTCATATCGAGGACCTGACATTAATTTCCTATTCATCAGGGGACAAATCGAGGGACCTAGTGGAACACTTTGGCAGGGGTGTCTAGAAGGCAAAATGTGACATTAAGGTCTGCCTTCCATCTGATGCCAGTATACCCAGAGGATTTTCAGCTGCTGGGCATCCAAGTGAATGGGAACATCTTTGTGGATAAGGAGTTTCTCATGTGTTGTTCAATATCATGTGCCTTGTTCGAGAAGTTTAGTTACTTCTTGCAATGGGTCTTCCCTTGGAAAACGGGCAAAGAGACGGTGACACACTACCTTGATGACTTCTTCCTGGTTGGATGGCCTGGTTCGTTGGACTGTCGGCAACAGTTAGCATATTTCCAAGAGCTCACTGGGGCACTAGGTGTGCTCCTGGCATCAGAGAAGACGCAGGGTCCAAGCACGGTGTTGTCATTTCTAGGTATTGAGTTGGATTCGGTGGCCATGGAAGCGAGGTTGCCGGCGGATAAGAAAATGCATGTGAGATTGTTTATTGATGGCATGTTGGCCAAGACAAAAGGTATGGTGAGGATGGTACAGGTGCTGCTAGGGCATCTGAACTTTGCATGCAGGGTAGTTAGGTCCGGAAGGGCATTTTGCAGGAGATTGAGCAGGTCATTAGCGGGACTCATGTTGCAACACCATCACATGTGACTGTCCGCAGGGACGAAGGAGGATTTACACATGTGAGGCGAGTTCTTAGAAGAATTCAATGGGATTCCCATGTCCGCACCAGAGGAGTGCGAATGGGACGTGCAGATATTTTCCGACGCTGTAAGAGCATGCCGGTTTGGGATGCACTGGCAGGGCAGGTGGTGCCCAGAGGTACGCCCGCAACAATGGAAGAATGGGGGCAGGAATATTGCTTTCTTGGAGATGTTTCCTTTAGTCATAGCGGTCACAGTGTGGATGCAGAGCCTAGCACATAGAAAGGTAATTTTCGGGGTGGTTAACATGGCAGTGGTGCAGGTGGTCAACACGCAGTCAGCAAGAGATGAGCAGGTCCTGAAGTTGATGAGAGTATTAATTCTAAGTTGTCTGAAGTGTGATATACAGTTGCGGCCGAAGCACATCCCGGGAGTGGAAAATGACATTGCAGATGCTTTGTCTCATTCGCAGTGGGGGAGGTTCCATGGACTGGCCACGGAGAAGGAGTTTCAGAAGACGCTGGTGCCTGCGGGGATGTGGTCCGTAGGAGACAAAGGATGCTGCAACTGGTGGTAGGGTTATTAGGAGTTTCTACGAGACGGGCATATGGCCAGGATCTGGCAGGCCTTTATAACAGGAGCGACAAGGAGGAGGACAGGGACTTGGGCTGGAGAGGAGGATGTGATACAGTTCATTATGTCTCTGATAGGTGTTTGATGAAGTTCACTGTTGCTGCCAAGCTAGCGGGGATAGCACTCATGGACAAGTTGTGGTGGGGATATACCCCTTAGGCAGGTGAATTAGGAAAGTGTATGCTGGAAGGTTGGGCCAGGCAAGCAGGGAAAGGACAGCGGGCCAGGATGCCGGTGTCAAAAGCATTATTAGGCAGGATGATAGAGGAGCTACCCAGGATATGTATTAGCTTACAGGAAGCAGATTTATTTGCTGCCTTAATGTAATGGCTGTATTTCAGAGAATTCAGAGTATCAGAGTTGTTGGGGAGGAAATGGATTGCAGGCCTTCATTGAGGGAAGTACACGGAGTGAAGCGGTCATGATCCTCCTCACGCACTCGAAGACAGACCAAAGGGGTGTGTAGAAGACAGTATTACTAGGGGCCAATGAAGAGGCTTTGTTATGTCCCGTTCGATGGGGGTACGTATTACAAACATGGACATGTGTCTTTTCAGATGCAGTAGCAGGGCCAGAGTCGGGGGCGCTAGCCATTTGCATGGTCGGGCATTCATTCATCAAGTTGGCAGAGAGACTCTAGCTTCAAAAAGGGAAAGGTGTTAACTTAGGATTGGAACCTGCCTTGTTTAAAATAAGTTGGCATGGGAAAGGGGGTTTGCGCTGGGACAAGCTCAATCCCAGTTTGAATAAGTTGATGCCTGAATGTTCTAATAATTAATTTTCGGGGAGAATGATTTAGTGGTTTATAAGGGTTTGGCCCTACTAAAGCAAATGAAAAGGGACTTGAGGGAGATTAGGCAGCAGTGTTCGGGATGCTTTGTCGTTTGGACTGAATTCATCCCTGGAAGACAATGGAGGGTGCCGCCATTGATAAAGCCAGGAGGAAGATAAACAGGGTCATGAGGGTCTTTTGTGGTGAGTCAGGTTTCGGTAGAGTGGAGCAACCAGAACTAAGATATGCTGCAGTGTACTTTTTCAGGGTTGATGGCGTTCATTTGTCTCACTACGGGATGGAGATTTACCTGATATACAAATAAAGGAAGTTTTAGACAAAGTACTATACATACGAAGATACCCAAGAATAGCCTAGTTGATGGGGGGGGGGGGGTCAGAAAAGTTATAGGGACTGTTTCTGAGTGGCGTCTGGTAGCTGGTTCTGTACAGTTTTCCTGTTCACTTTATGGTTGGGAACAGGTTACTCCAGGAGCAGATAATAAGGGTAGGATAGGAGATACTTAGTTAGGTAGATATTTAGACAGGTAGAGAAGATATTACAGGATTTAAAGGGTCACCAGTTATTGACTGAGTTGGGGTTGTTCAATAGTTGCAAAGAAAGGAGAAGGGTGGGGAAACTTTAGGGGTGGGGGTGGAGGATATGTAGATGAACGATTTATAGCAGGGGTTAGTCTTGTGAGGCATAGGACATGGTTATGGTTTTTTGTAAGATGCACCTGTTTTCAATAAAGTGTCCTTTTTCACACATCTTGAGATTTGATTGTGGTCCATTCTGGGCGTGTGGCCCAATGGGGCTTTGGGGAGGCTCTCACCCCCAGGGTTTTTGGGCCGTTGGTGCAGCCTGCGACAAATTTGGCTCTCTATCGGCTGCACTTGGGCTATGTGCTTGGGTGTTTTAGCTGGAAATTTTAGAGGCTGTGTTACCATTTTGTAAGGTGACATGGCAGCCGGCAGTTAGGGACAGTTTCCGATCCCCTCCTACCGACTCTTTAGAAGGTAAGATGGGGGGTTATTTTGGTTATTATGGGATGGATGGCCGAATTTGTTGAGTACAGGTGCATCAGGGGAGTGAAAATGCATAGTAATTGGTTGTCACTTGAAGCAGGTTCATGGCGTCTGGGAGCTAGTTCTGTGCAATTTTACAGTTCACTTTATAGTTGGGAACAAGTTACTCCAGGAGCAGGTAATAAGAGTAGGATAGGAGATACTTAGTTAGGTAGATCTTTTGAAAGGTAGAGAAGAGGTTACAGGGTTTAAAGGGACAACCGTTATTGACTGAGTTGGGGTTGCTAAATAGTTGCAAAGACAGGAGAAGGGAGTGGACACCTTAGGGGTGGTCGAGGGGGATACGTAGATGAAGCATGTATAGAGAGGTTTAGTTTTGGGAGGCAAAGGCCAAGGTTATGTTTTTGTAAGATGCACCTGTTTTCAATAAAGCAGCCTTTTTCACACAGCTTGAGAGTTGACTGTGGTCCATTCTGCGCTTGTGGCCCAAAGGTTATTCTTTCAATGCGTTATAGGCATGTACTATTTAACAAGCGGCTCCACTGAAGGTTGTAAGGCTGAGTCAGAGATGACTAAAAACAACGTTTATAGAATTCTTGAGCTGGGTGT
Organism: Lissotriton helveticus; assembly: GCF_964261635.1. Classification (NCBI taxonomy): domain Eukaryota; kingdom Metazoa; phylum Chordata; class Amphibia; order Caudata; family Salamandridae; genus Lissotriton; species Lissotriton helveticus. The sequence goes on from NC_136072.1 coordinate 422,351,181, forward strand.
TTGGGTTAGGTTTTTTATAAATAGTGTTTGATTTTAACACAGGGTTTATTCACTTTTTGTTTCATTCACTTTTTGCTGCTTTATTCATTGTGCGATGTAAAGGCACATATGCATATTTGTACAGCATGGGTAATTTTTCACTAATTTTCAATTTTAAGTAATTGATAATAGGCACACATATGTTTGAGTACAATATGTATAACATTTTCCATTAATTTTGAAGAGTTTAACAATTTATACAAGGTTCCTGATGGGTTGTTCTAAATTTCAAGTTACCCCTGACGAAGGGCCTGTAGCCCAAAATGCATTGGGTGGACTTTAAATCTGGTTACTCAAATTGAAATGTGATACACGAAGCTGTTGGACAAAGCCCAGACGGGCATTCTTGGAGCATTGAAAGGTTTTAAATCACATTCTCTCTGTCTGAACTTTAAATTGAACACAGATAAAAATAGATGAAAAGGATTACTCCCCCCAGATTCTCGACAATCTTGTGAGGCCTTATGTGCCCTCGCGACCTCTGAGATCTCTGGGCCAAAACTTGGTTGTGGTCCCTCGATTTAGACTATGTAGAGCGGGAGGGCGTTCCTTCCGGGTCTTGGCGGCAAAGCTGTGGAACTCTCTTCCACCTCATATTCGCGCAATTGATGATCTGTTGAAATTCAGGAGGGCTATCAAAACACATCTGTTCCCTCATAGCTGTTAAGTTTCTGCCTCTCTGCGCCTCCGCCTTGTACTGTTGTGTTGTGTTTGGGTAATCTTCCTGAAGCGCCGGGACGCCCCTTGGCTGGGGCAGCTGTGCGCTATAGAAGTGTTATTAACATAACATAACATAACCCCTCGCAATGAGAAATCTCGCCGGGAGATAGTCTAGCATTGGATTTTCCTAGCTCGCTCTTGCTAACTCAATATTGGCGAGCCCTGAAAGAGGAAAGAGTCTGCTGCACACCAATATGCTGAGTTTTTAGAAGCTCTGCGGTCCATGCGGAGTGCAAAGTTAGAAAAAGTCCACAAACTCCTCAAGGGTAGCAAAGTTTACCGCCCAGGCCTACAAATTAGTCTAATGAACAGAATTGTTTTTTTCATATTGCTTCCCTTGCACAGATCTGAGCCAAGCGAACTAATAGACAAAGACCAGTGATCTCTGTGTTTCAAACTTTTGAATGTGATTGAAGAAGCATGTTCCATCCAAATCCTAAATTCTGCATAGAAAAACATTGCTGAGAGTGATTTTTCAAGAGTGACGCATTGTGATGCAACATGCCCCACACCTACTTAGTTTTATGCCAGTCATGTAGCCAAGAATATATGAGAGTCATCATTAAAGACAAGAGTGATTTAATTAAAACATTTATTTAAAACATTTTTATTTACTGCCAATGGCCCTTAAATTAAATTAAATTACATAAAATAATGTACAATGTTCACATTCCGAGAGTTTGCACAAGAGCATTTGCAATACAAACATGTTCAACAGTAAGATTTACATTACAAATAGTAAGCAATTTATAATTCACCATGGCTGTACAGTGACTATTGAACAACTGCTTAATATTGCTCAAGTTATTATGAACTAACATGTCATGGATGATATTGGTGAATGATTTCATGTAGGAGCCCCAGACCAGGGGGAAGTAGTACTTCGTTATCATTCGAAGTGATCCTCAGCCATACTCCTGAGATGCATTTGTTGTTCTTCGCCAAATCACAAAAGTCAAATCTTCATGTTTCTCTATGGCTTTACAGTTCAACGATTTCTAATGGTTCTCTGGATGTCCTCTGGTGGGATATTGTGTTTCAACAATGAATGTTTATGAGAAAGGGAGATGGTCAGGGATCCTCAATACATGTTGTCAGTGGTATCAGTCGCAGTGGTCGAATCAAAGGCCAAAGAAATGGTAAGTAGGCTGAAACCTGAAAGTTGAAAAGTACAAGGTCAGATAGGTCAAGTAGGCAATTGCCCATCCTCACAGTCCAGCAAGCAATGGAGGCACCAGGAGCTCATAAAATATATTTTGCTCTGTGTCCAACTTTGGCTTGCAAAGAATTTGAATAACGTTAACCAAGGTGACGGGGGAGTCAGCACTTAAGAGATTGTGACTCTTCAAACACAACAAGAGGTAAGGCAGTTTATAAAAATGTGCTGCCATACAATATTGTACTCCAGAAGGTGCCTCTTGTCTTCTCCAGTGTCACACCCTGGTGTTTTGGAATCATGCAGATTATTTTTAACATTGTGAAACAGGCCTGATAAATGTCAGTCCTAGGGGTCGATTACGATCTCGGTCGAAACGGAAGCTTTCCGACCGAGATGGTTGGTTTCACTATTGACCGCCTAACTACAATTTCGGTTGTCGGAAATGAAACTGGCCAGTCATACCAGCTGGCTTCCAACAGGCTCAAGGAGCCCGTCGGCCTCTCGGAGTCTGGCCCGTAATCCATATGGACGCATTTTTATACCGTCCATATTATGATTAGGGTTCCCTGATTTCCGCTTTGTCTGATTTTTACAGATAAACACAGACAGAAAACACTGTCTCCCCTGTCTGTATTTATTTTTGAAAGTGGAAAAATACGGATAATTTAGCTTTTTTTGAGTGATTCATCATGCTAAGATTAATCACTTTCAGGCCAGTATCTTTACATAATGACAGCAAGGGGAGCTACAAAACTCAAAGATATGTCCTTAAATTACTGCATATCTCAACATGTAAATTTTTTATTACACTATTTCTTTAATGTGGGTTTATTATGTTTATATTTTTTACTGTGTAATGTGCTAAAACCTGACAGGCATTTAAGTATGAGTCCACATTTTTCTGTTAAATTAATGCAGAAGTACAAAAGTTATCACCTCATCTATTTGGTATATGTCAAAATATATATTCCAAAATATAGACTAACACAAATATCGATTCCACAATATAGAATGGACAAAATATCGAATGGACAGAATATAGGGCCAGATGTAGGAGCCCAAATACCTATCGGTAACGGCCGAATTCGGCCGTTACCGACCGGTATTTGGGTTTTCAGATGTAGGGGGCCAATTTTACCGATTCGGTAAATTTACCAAATCGGTAAATTCACCGAATCGGTAAAATACCGAATCGGTATTTTTACCGATTCGGTAACTTCGAGATGTAGGTGGGAATCTTCTGAGTCCCAAAGGCCTTTCAGATTCGGTATTTTACCACCCAATCCAATTGGGTGGTAAAATACCGAATATAGGTGTGCATGCACACGTGTGCATTCACACCTATGCCATGTGACAGACAGACATGCCCTTAGGGGATTCCTATGAGCTTCAAAGGCCTATAGGAATCAATGGGCATTACCGAATCGGTATTTACCGATTCGGTAAATACCGATTTTTACAGATTCGGTAATTCAATTACCGATTTTACCTACATCTCCCTCCTTCTATTTTACCGATTCATAAATACCGAATCGGTAAAATTCGGTATTTATGAGTCGGTAAAATAGAATTACCTACATCTGGCCCATGGACATCAAAAATATCGTTTTTAAGGTAAGTAATGTAATATCGGTTTTAAAAATATAGAAAGTCAAAATATCGAAGTACATAATATAGGTTATTAAAAATATTGAATTATTAATAATATTGAATTTTTTAAAGTGTTTTGTATGTTAGTATATGTGTGAAAAAAGTGTATATTTTTTTTAATTTATTTGAAGTAATTAATTTTATGTTATTTAATTTTTGCGTAATTTAATTCTGTAGCGGGTTGTGGGTTTATAGGGGAATAGGGTGGGAAGTAATTTAATTATAATTAATTAAATATGTTAATTAATTTATTGGTATTTATTTTGAATAAATTGTTAATTAATTTTTAATTGGTAATTAATTAATTCTTAATTGATAATTCATTTGTATTAATTGATAATTATGTGAATAATATTAATTTATTTTCTGTAGTGGGTTGTGGGTTTATAGGGGAATAGGGCGGAAGTAATTTAATTATAATTAATTAAATATGTAAATTTATTTATTGGTATTAATTTTGAATAAATTGTTAATTAATTTTTAATTGGTAATTAATTAATTCTTAATTGATAATTAATTTTACTTAATTGATTAATTGATAATTATGTGAATAATATTAATTTATTTTCTGTAGCGGGTTGTGGGTTTATAGGGGAATAGGGTGGGAAGTAATTTAATTATTATTAATTAAATATGTCAATTTATTTATTGTTATTTATTTTGAATACATTGTTAATACATTTTTAATTGGTAATAATTAATTCTTAATTGGTAATTAATTTTTATTAATTGATTAATTGATAATTATGTGAATTATATTAATTTATTTTCAGTAGAGTGGGAATAGTAAAATTTACCCCTATGCTATCCAACGCTTTCCCTACTGTTGCACTCACTGGAGTGGGAATAGTAATTTTTACCTCTATGCTATCCAATGCTTTCCCTACTGTTGCACTCTCTGGAGTGGGAATAGTAATTTTTACCCCTACGCTATCCAACGCCTTCCCTACTGTTGCACTCTCTGGAGTGGGAATAGTAATTTTTACCCCTACACTATCCAACCCCTTCCCTACTGTTGCACTCTCTGGAGTGGGAATACTTATTTTTACCCCTACGCTATCCAACGCTTTCCTTACTGTTGCACTCACTGGAGTGGGAATAGTAATGTTTACCCCTACGCTATCAACGCTTTCCTTACTATTGCACTCACTGGAGTGGGAATACTAATTTTTACCCCTACGCTATCCAACGCTTTCCCTACTGTTGCACTCTCTGGAGTGGGTATAGCAATTTTTACCCCTACGCTATCCAACGCTTTCCCTACTGTTGCACTCTCATGGAGTGGGAATAGTAATTTTTACCCCTACGCTATCCAACGCTTTCCCTACTGTTGCACTCTCTGGAGTGGGAATAGTAATTTTTACCCCTACGCTATCCAACGCTTTCCCTACTGTTGCACTCTCTGGATTGTGAATAGTAATTTTTACCCCTACGCTATCCAACGCTTTCCCTACTGTTGCACTCTCTGGAGTTGGAATAGTAATTTTTACCCCTACGCTATCCAACGCTTTCCCTACTGTTGCACTTTTTGGAGTGGGAATAGTAATTTTTACACCTACGCTATCCAGCGCTTTCCCTACTGTTGCACTTCCAGGAGTGGGAATCGTAATTTTTACACTCCCGCTATCCTACGGTGATAATATTGTGTATTTTTTATTAATATTATGTTAATATATATATATATGTTTTAACGTATATGATTGTATTTTTTTTATAAGTTAAATTAATTATTTAATAATTTTAAGGTAATTTAAGTATTTTGAAGTATATTTTAGCTATTTATTTTTTATATTTTTTAATTTTACATTATTTTTAAGAAATTCGATATTTTTACAAAGTATATATAATTTTAAAGGATATTTTGGGTTCGATATTTTGGTACTTACCTGTTTGTAGATGGGAATTCGATATTTTGTCTGTCGATATTTTGGAATCTATATTTTGGGTAGTCTATAATTCGTCCCTCGATATTTAGCCAGTGATCCATCTATTTACACAACACAAATTAAATATGGATAAATACCAATAAGCTGGCCAAACAATAAATATGGACAAATACAGACAGAATTTTTTCAAATAATGAATACCATAAAACCGTGAGACCTAATTATGATGCACGGTTTCCGGGGCAGACTTTCCATGCCGGCTTCCGACATGGAAAGTCTGTTGGAAAGCGTGTTTGCGGGCCTCTAGCAGGGCCCCTTCTGTTGCGGCCTCCGGTTGGGTTCCAAGGGGGCACGTGGATCCCACCACTGTGTGGCAGGCACCTTGAGGTGCCTGCCACGTGGTGCAGGGAGGAACACAGCCTCCCATTTCTCTATGGGAGCTTGTGCTACAGCTGATTTATAATCATTTCAAACCACATTGGTCCCATGCACACTTTATGTACAGACAAATGAATATAGACAAGATTGATCTATATTGGTTTTGACATGTCCAGCCGGACAGAGGTCGCAATCTTTACTCGATCAAAAGGATAAAACAAAGAATTCCTTCAACAATTCACCGTAGTGGGGCACAAGCCTGTACCCAAACACATACAGGTAATTACTGTTTACAGAAGAAAGCGTTGTGTGTGATTTTTCAATTGACTGCAAGGAATTCGCTTTTAAGGATGTAAAAAATGAGTTGAAAACATTCACCAATTATAATAGCTGTAATCTTGTGTATGCCACTTTTTGCCCATGCAATCTGATCTACGTGGGCCAGACGAAGCAGAAGATCAAACTACGTATCTCGCAGCACCGGAGCAGGATTAGATGCAAAACCGCCAATGCTCCCCTTGTTGAACATTTTATTGCCATGGGCCACAGTGAAAATGACATACGCTGGACTGTGATCAGTCAAATAATCGTACCATCTAGAGGCGGTGATCTCACGAAATTGCTAAACAAAGAAGAACTAAAATGGATTATCAAGACGGACAGTCTAAACTCTGGGTTGAACCTACAAGAAAACTGGACTGCCCTAATCTAATCCGATGACCATACAGAGACTGCTATGTACCCTACACAAGAACTGTACAAAACATGGGGTTTCACAATCCCGACTGTACAATTTGATGTGGCTGATTCATAGGAATTAACTCAATGTCTCTCTCCTTAATTATTCATTATTGTTCTCCTTCACGAATTTTAATGTGGCTGATTCATAGGAATTAACTCAATGTCCTTCTCCTTAATTATTAACCTGCTCCTTCACAAATTTTCCCCTGTCTTTCACCTTATATCACTGCACTTTCTCCATTCCAGTATGTGGGTCACTCCTCCAAGATGGATGCCAGGACTACCACCTGGTTGCCCCTCTCCCATTTCTATGCCCAATTTCCTCCATGCTGAGGTACTCCTCCAAGATGGATGCCATTACGATTCGATGTCAGTCCCCTTTCTATCTTCTTGCTAGCTCCCAGCCCACTATAGTTGCCGGTCATCTGGCAACACCCGGAGAATCGCTTTTGCATCCCCAGGGAGGAACACACCCCGACTGACCCGGTAAGCAATTTTAGCCCCTTAACCCCAGTAATCGGTGGTACCTGTCCAAGACCGCACTTTCCCCTAACTGCCCGTTTTCTTTAACAGGGGCCCCCTAACTTTACGCGATCAAGCAGACGCGTCCTTCCTGAGCCCCCGTAACTGGTAAGTTTATCTCCAGTTATTCGAACACCGCCCCTCTCCTTTCACTGTGGCTCCCGCCCTCATGACTTCTCCGGTTCTTTTCCTCAGGGTAGCTCCATCCCATCTCCGGCAATTTCGAGCAGACCTGCTCTTGCACCGAAGGTAAGCCACGACCAACGGAACTCCCTTTTCACTGCGTCGCAACTAGAGTTTACGCTATTCGGTATTGTTTAATTCACAGCTCTCGCAATTTAGGCTAAATTTAAGTAACTTAGGCGCACCACTACCACTCTTCATTAGAACCTCACAGCTCCATTGCATGGTTGTGAATTGTAATACCTACTGCACAATCAGGCTTATTTTAAGGAACTTAGGCGCACCACGACCGCTCTTCATTAAAACCTCACAGCTCCATTGCATGGTTGTGAATCCTGAGACCTACTGCACAATCAATCTGGTACATGTATGGTTGGACACTCAGGATGGAACGCGTACTACGGGTCCATTGGTTTAATTCCGGTTATTCCTCCAAACACCTGCGCCGTCTAGCGGATCTGTTTTTATAATGCTTGCCTGCCGTATTATGTACAACACTCCCTCACTTTCACCGACACCACCTTTTGCCCTAGTCCATCAATATTGATGAGTCCTTTTAAGACACTTTTTGCGGCTCACTTGTTCCGCCCACATTTGCTACTTACATCACCCTGCACCCTCTACACACTCTACTCCCTCGCCTTATTGGGACCCAGTCGTCCTTATGGTCATCGTCCCACACTCACGCACCAGTCCTTTGTCGCCACGCCCACGTCACTAAGCGCTCGAGTGTACCTCTAGATGATAATTCTTCTCTCAATTCTCCTTTTCCTTTCCTCCCATCTCCTTAGGCAATAGAGGCTAATAATTATTAGGCTTCATTCCGTTGTCCTGATGATGATCCCCATGATTTCTTAGCGGGATCGAAACGCCGTCAACCTATATGTGCACCCTATACAGATAGGATAATATGTACTATGTGTGTGTAAAGGTGCCATTTGGATTTTCTGTTTCACTGTAATTCACAGAAACCCTCGTTCTTGCCTAATAGCCCTGTTCTTTTTTCTGTATACAGTAATTACCTGTATGTGTTTGGGTACAGGCTTGTGCCCCACTACGGTGAATTGTTGAAGGAATTCTTTGTTTTATCCTTTTGATCCAGTAAAGATTGCGACCTCTGTCTGGCTGGACATGTCAAAACCAATATAGATCAATCTTGTCTATATTCATTTGTCTGTACATAAAGTGTGCATGGGACCAATGTTGTTTGAAATGATCATGTTCCCCGAGGTCCTGTGCTGACTCATTGGGGCTCCCTTGTTGTTATAAACACAGCTGATTTATAGCCACAACACATGCTCCCATTGGGAAATGTAAGTATGCGACCGCACCATGTGTGGTTGCATCGTAATTAGGCGGTTGGGACTGCCAACTAGAGGTCGGTCGGTCCATGTTTCCATGACAGCGTTGGGCGGACTCAAGGGGGCAGGAAACAATGCTTACTCATGGGCCCCCCTTTGCATCTGTACCACATTTGCAGAATTATTTTGCTCTTCTGTGCAATCACAAAGCATCCATAGAGGAATTACAGCCAATATCTTGGTGGCTCTATTCTCACATGATGAATCTCTGAATTGGTAAAGTAGTTCTCTTCTAAAAGTTTTTACACCCAATCTTCCCCAAAATAGAGGTGTTTCTTTTATGATGACGAGTGCTTTGGACAACCCTATCCCGAAATCTCTCCTCCTCCAGCACCAATGGGATGTGATCGCTCAGTCTCGCTAGTTCCATTGTTGGTTACATATTTCCCTAGGCTCTTGAAAACCTATGTATTTCGTTCCTTTTCAACCCTCATAACTGTAATGTAATTCAAAACAGTAACCAAAGGCCTTATATTATAAGTGGCTCTGGAATTATGAGACTGAGAAGGGCCGATTGTACTCTTGAACGTCTAGTACAAAAATATCGTGGCACAGTAATACTGTGGACAAAATATCGAGGGACAAAATATTAACGGGTAAATGCACAAAGGGACATATACATTTGCCATTCTTAACTCCAAATAAATAAAGATATATGTATATGTATTTTGATACACATATGTTGAATTAGGTACAGAAAATCTTTACATACGTACTTTTTGATATTTTGTCTCTTGATTTTTTTATCAATGATATTAGTGTCCCACAATATTGTTATTCATGAGACACATAGGAAGGCCAAATTATGGAACACAGTGCAAATTATGCAGCATAATGTAGTACATTCTGTGACAATACTATGTTGCTGTTTTATCAAATATTAATGCTGTTCTCGCAAAATATTTTGCCTCTCTAGTACCAGTATAACACAAGGGTGATAAATTCAGGTGAGTGGTTAACGTTTGCCACAGAGCAACACCATGTGTAATTTCTGATTCTTCTAAACTAGCAAAACATTTATTTGTAAAAAAACTGTAAACTATGTAGCACAGGGTGGATTGTTTGGCAAGTATAGTAAACCCATTATTGTATGTAAGAAGTGCCTGGAGACCCTCACGGGTGACAAGCAGCTCTCTACAAATCGACCCTACATTTACATTACATTCCAGTGACCCCCATCGATAAGTGATGGTTTGTTGTGTGATCCTTTTAGTCTGATAGTGCTCACACTCTCACTCACATTGACAGGAAAAAAGCATCAAAATCTTACCTCACCCTACTTAGAAAGTATGAACTCGCACAACCTGAGAGTGCTTTTCATCATTTTGATCATGTCCTCAAGCTGGTAAATAGAGAGAATGGAAACAAAAAGGCTATTTAGACATGACAACATGTATAACAGTTGACTTATTTTTCTCAAAAAACGCAAATTGTGGGTATTGCCAGTAAATGGTTGACCCCAAGGAATAGGAGCTTTTTTTCTCAATTGATTAAAGCCAAGGCCAGCCAAATTCTTTGTCTAGTCTAGAAGTGAGGATAGAAAAAGCTAAATTTGCTCCTAGTTTGAAAGGGAATTTTTAGCCCATAGATCCTTGCTCGCCCACAAATTGGATCAACCCCAGTGTATTTTGTTTCGCAGAAGAGGTTAGTATAGTAGTCAGAAGGGTAACTGTTTTAAATAATCTCTTTTTCCTTCAGGAGATAAATTCCACCTCTGTACATTTACACTGTCACTAAAACCAGCTTTGAAGTTAAGAAATCAGCTCTTGCTCTTTAAGGGTACCAGTGGATGAGAGACGGATTGAGTTGCTACACCATTCACTCCTTGTTAATAACGTAAAGAATTCCTTGTGTTTCTGAGAATGGAGTATAGTTTCCATGGGAACTTATTCGTGTGATATCATGTGGCTGTACTTTGTTTGTGAAGATGGTATGGAAGAAACAGAATTTGAGAGAGAAGGCACATGAACATGATGGTATGGTATTTTAAAGAAAACTCACATGTTTCTCAGGTGAAAAGTTGGGGATGTGGAAGTCATCCCTGTATTCTGGTGGTGGTACTTCTTCAAGCAGATTATATGGATCCTGAAAATATAATAAAAAAGATCAGCATTACCAAGACCGTTGTAAACAAATGTAGACTGTCATGAGTCTTGAAGATGAAAGTCATGAAAGGCTGCACACCTCAAGCAAATAACAAACATATGTACAAGAAACAGCATACTATGTTCACTCCTGTTTTGGCATTTCACATCCTTAGCACCTTGTACTCATCACCTAAAAGCAGAACATATGTGTGAGTGAAATATTGCTTTTGTGAGTAATGGATCAAAGATGCAGTAATAGTAAATATTAGTGATTTGGCAGTGTATACGTGTGCTGCTACCAAAAGTGCTCACTCTGCTCTTTACCTAAGAAATCTTGTATGGCTCTTTCTAAACAATACCGTTTCTACCTTATCTGATAAATACCATTCTGGCTCCCAAAGGGCTCACCTACCATTGACAGATCACTCACCTCCACTACATTGTAAAGAAATCAATAAAGAAATTACTGGGGGGCGTGGCCAAGCAGCCTAAGATGGTAGCCGCATTTTGAGCGAGCTACGTGCTAGCTCCTAGAACCTTGCTGAATCCGAACCTTAGGTGACCTATTTTCAGTTGCAGGCACCAGTGCAGTGGCCCTATAATCACCCCCTTTGGCCCACCCGAACCTATCCAGGGAGCCCTGGATGAGAAAGCCAATTTCTGCGATCGATGGCCTGGGTTTGCATACAGCCTACCTGTAGATGGGCCTGCCAGAGGCAAACACCACCTGGAGTTGTGAACCCACAGTGACAAAATCTCTCTGCATCGACTCCTGGAGCGTGAGAGGGAGAGAAGACAGGCGAGTGGCTGAGGTGTGGCACATTGCTGCTTTCACTTCCAGGTGGTGGCCCGTAACAATGTAACAGGCACCTTAGAGTGGAGGAGATGGACTGGTCACCACACGTGGCTAGGACTGAAACTGCAGCCTGGGTGAGCCAACTATGGGGCAACCTTTTCTTGGATGCAAACATCCATGTGGTGCCCGCTACACTTGTCCCCTTTGGCCAACCTAAGCCCATGTAGGGAGTCGGGGATGAGAGAAACTTATTAGGCAAACAACGACCTGCCGGGAGATGGACATGCCGCCAACAGACAAAACCTGGAGCTGCAATCTCACTGCAGCGACTTACCTCTACCTCCGCATTGACTCTTGACTCGCAAGGGAGAGGATACAGCCACATGGGAGGGGAGTGGTAGGGACCACCTTTCCTTTTATTGAGTTTAGACGGGGGAAACCCAAAAAACTCAAGGACCTGGGTCACTAAGCATGGGCGGATTTTGCGGATCCACGATTCACGGATTTGCGTATTCACGGACCGTGGATCCGCAAAATCCGCGGATTTAGCGGATTTGCGTATCGGCGGATTTGGGGCGGGGCTTCCATGCTAGTGCACATGCCTCTTGTGTGTATTAAAGGTCAGAGACCGATCAGAGCAGCAGATGAAGATACAGAAGCTCCTGGCCACAGGAACAGCACGAGGATTGCGCCGACCTACATCTGGCCCTTAGTGTTTCCCTAATCGTACGGATATTCCTTAAGAAACATCCTTAAGATCTTCAGTTTGAGGTTCCTTTGGAACTGGGGGCTACAAAAACTAGCTCAAAAAGGAAGAAATAGGCAGCCCAGCAACACAAATTAAAATGGCAGCTAGGAACTAGCATAGATGGTCTTCAGATTTCGTCCTTGTAACTACTAATTTAATCGACAATGGCGGTATGAAAGATTGAGTTGCCACTGTCAGGATTCGAAATGCAACCCACATGTAACATATACATGTACCTCTGCAACGGACAATCAGATCACTAACGTATATTTCCGGATTTGGACGATTTAGCAGCTACACTAACAGTGCTGATGTCTAGTTATGTTCAATCTGTGCAGCCAAATCAAGGTACAAGTTTTCCCCACTCACTTTTCACCACCTCTGTTGAAATATTTGTTCATATCGTACTAAACCAAGCATAACTTATTCCAGCTTCTGATTCAGTACAACATTGGACCTTGTTTGTCTTTTATTTCAGCATGACAAATCTAGCATGTGACTTTGTGTTCCGGTAATTGGACTTACAGAGAAGGAGTGAAATACTGTAGTTAGAAAGGGGAGTCCAAAATTAGAAATGTCAAAAATTGCAGCACACTACCGTAATTAATCGAGTACATTGGGCATTGAAATTCTCCTTGTAGCTTATTCTGATGACAAGCATCATAATGAGAACTGAAAATGTACAAAGCGGATGTATTCCTCTGACAAAAATCCTAATGAGGTGAGATCATATTGCGCCGTTAACAAATTCTCAAACTTGTCATCACAGGGTACAAGGAACTTTCATTATTGGTATTTTAAATTAACACCGCTCGTTATATTTCCTTCTTGAGTCTGGCCTTTTTCCAGCTTTTCTTCAAGTTTAGAATATTACCAGAAATCTGTCCACTGCGTACGTTTAAGTCAAAGGGTCTTCTTAATTATAAGTGCCAAAACGAAGCTCCGAGGGGGCGAGTGAGCGCAATACTGTGACATGGATAAAAGTGGCAGCATAAAGTACTAAGCAGTGTTAATTGGTTAATTGTGCGCAGCCTTGCAGAAAGTGAGGCGCATTACAGGTTCGGGCGATGCCGCATTTCCTCAATTAAAATTTATTTGCTGTCGATGGGGACGGTCAGCACTTTTTGTGTCCAATATATTCACATCCCGGAAGGAGCTAGTTGCAGTAAGGTCCTATGTAGTACAATATTAGGGCACATATTTACTAAAGTAAAAAGGGAATTTACTTTGCTGCATTGCGTGTAACTGAGAGATTAGAAATGTAGCCTATCTACTGCCTTAAAACAGGGGAGAGGTTGTGGCCTTATGGCTCATGAAAGTCAAGGATGCAAAGGCCTCTGTCCAGCATCACTGCTGATTTTCGATGGTATATTTGGGAAGAAGGCACACCTGCCTGGCCTGTTGTTACTATTTTACGATGGCGCCGGCAAGCTGCCAGCGCCATCCTAAACTAGTTAATAAATTAGCTTCAACAGGAAGCTCGAATAGATAAAACAAAGCAGATGCACGAGCAGTGATCTATGTGTGATGTGATTAGGGAACATGTGTACTAGCTTTTGTGTAAGGCCTACCGATTTTAATGTGATGCTATCAATGTCACACCACCTTTACCCAGTCCCTCACAAACCCGATCACATCCCTTTCCTTCTTTCACTGAGAGCACTATCGCTGTGATGTTTTGAAAATTATGCTTATATACCTTAAAAAAGAAAAAAAGTTACTTTTGTGATGCAGCAATTCACAATAAACATGATTGTAAAAATAAATACAAGCATATTTCGAATATTGTAAGCTTTATTGTACACTCTGTTTGAAAATGCATAATGTTACATATATGTGGTGAACGCTTTTTCATGTCAAAAGAGCTGAATATTTAGAAATAACTGCGCAAACTCTGACCATTTCTTTTGTGTACTGCACCTTTCATTTTAAGCACCCCCATGGGCTTGTGACAGCCCAGCTGATTTGGTGGCAACATGAGAGAAATTCCCCATAGAATCTTCAGAACCTGCATCATGGATTGTGAGCTATCCTCCTACTTCATTCTGGAAAGGGCGCACAGGGCACTGGCCCTAAGGCCACAGCCAGGGAGACCGCCTAGAGGCATTACCATCAGTATACTGTACCTTAGGGACAGACTATATCCTGCGGCAGGCACAACAACGTCCATTGCACCAACTCTATGGTTACGCTCTCCCCCGATTACGCAGGTAAAGTGCAGCCCCTTCTTACATCTTTCTTAGAGGTTAAGTGAAAAGTCAGGGCTAAGCACATTCAATATATGCTGATGTACCCTGCCAAACTGAAAGTAATGTATCAGTGGAGAACCATTTTGTTTAAGAGACCGGAAGAGCTCTGGGACTGAGCGGCGGAAGGAAAATAACTGCCCATATCAACTAAGGAGCCAATGACAATTTGAGAGGCCAAAGGGGGTCAACCATCCCACTCTAGGAGGAAACTCAGCAGACTGATAGGAGGCCAACTGTGGTCACAACTGGAATACAGACATAGGGCATCCTCCTCAGAGAGCTCTGGAGATCATGGGGGAGGGAACGCTACCAGTGGATGATGAGATGTTATTCAGTGGTATAGAGGAGGAGTTTGGTCCCTTTCCTTCCTTTCTTCCATGTAGAGCTACACGTTTATTCTCATTCGCTGACAAAGAAGAGACACATTGCATCTGTAAAGAGGGCCTGTCTTGGAGCAAATCACTCCCTGCTACACAAGACTATGGCGATTACTTTATTTTGATAGAGTACTACGTTGTATTGTATGTTGTTCCTATTTAGGTTGCTTGTTTTTGGGGCGACAGATGCTTCCTCTTTAGAAGTGTTGATTAGAGGGCTGTTGGGGGAAAAGTTGGGTACTTTAGGGTTGAGTTAGGTCCCAATACTACGTCTCATGCAAGACACATTGCACAGGCCCTAGTCAAACGGCTCTTTTTAGGCTCTATTTATTTACAGCACTATTAGAAAGTAGACATTGCACTTACTGCTTTTTGTGCGTGACAGCCCGTCTCTAATATACGTCTGGGGTGGGTGACAGCTACACTTTGTGCATTCCCGCAAGACCGCCACAACACATAAAGGATAGATGGATCTGAGTACCCATCTAAATATATCTGCATTCTGATGGCCTTGCTTGGGCGGGGTGGAAGTTCAAGTTCAAGTTCAGAAATTTGTATAGCGCACTACTCACCCAGAGGGTCTCAAGGCGCTTGAGTGAGGGTGGGTACACTATTTATCGAACAGCCAGGTCTTTAGCTGCTTTCTGAAGGAGTGGTGGTTCTGTGTAAGGCGGAGGTGAGTGGGATAGAATTCCAGGTCTTGGCCGCCAAGAAGGAGAAAGATCTTCCTCCCATGGTGGATCTATTGATGCGCGGGATTGCGGCGAGGGCTTGATTGGATGAACGTAGTTGACGGGTGGGTGTGTAGAAGGACAGTCGTTTGTTGAGGCAATCGGGTCCTAGGTCGTAGAGGGCCTTGTGTGTGTGGGTTAGGAGACAGAACGTTATTCTCTTGTTGACGGGAAGCCAGTGGAGATCTTTCAGGTGACCGGAAATGCGTGCTTGACGGGGGATGTCCAGTACGAGTCTGGCTGAGGCGTTTTTGATGCGTTGGAGTTTTTTCTGTAGTTTGGCTGTGGTTCCGGCGTAAAGGGTGTTTCCATAATCTAGTCGACTAGTGACTAGTGCGTGGGTGACTGTCTTTCTTGTTTCGGTGGGGATCCAGCGGAAGATTTTTTTGAGCATGCGTAGGATGTTGAAGCAGGATGATGAGACGGCGTTGACTTGTCTGGTCATCGAGAGGGAGGAGTCTAGGATGAAGCCAAGGTTACGTGCGTGGTCCGTTGGTATGGGTGCGGTTCCCAGGGCCGGTGGCCACCATGAGTTGTCCCATGCAGAGGGGGATGATCCTAAGATGAGGACTTCCGTTTTGTCCGGGTTCAGTTTTAAACAGCTGTTCTTCATCCATTCAGCTACTTCTTTCATTCCTGCGTGTAAGTTGGTTTTGGCGGTGTTTGGGTCTTTGGTAAGGGAGAGGATCAGCTGGGTGTCGTCTGCGTAGGAGATGATGTTGAGGTTGTGTTGTCGTGCGATGGAAGCGAGGGGACTCATGTACACGTTGAAGAGGGTGGGACTGAGTGATGATCCTTGTGGTACGCCGCAGATGACTTTGGTGGCCTCTGATTTGAATGGGGGAAGGCAAACTCTCTGGGTTCTTCCGGCTAGGAACGAGATGATCCAGTCCAACGCTTTTCCTTGTATTCCGGCGTTGCTGAGGGGATGTATGAGGGTGTTATGACAGACTGTGTCGAAGGCGGCTGAGAGGTCAAGTAGAATGAGGGCAACTGTTTCTCCGTTGTCCAGAAGCTTTCGGATGTCGTCTGTAGCAGCGATGAGGGCGGTTTCGGTGCTGTGTTTGGCTCGGAAGCCGGACTGTGAGGGGTCGAGTGAGTTGTTGGATTCGAGGAAGGCGGCGAGCTGACTATTGACGGCTTTCTCGATGACTTTGGCCGGGAAGGGGAGGAGTGAGATGGGGCGGTAGTTCTTAAGTTCAGAGGGGTCCGCTGTGGGTTTCTTCAGGAGGGCGCTGAGTTCGGCATGTTTCCAGCTTTCTGGGAAGGTAGCGGAGTTGAAGGAGCAGTTGATGACGTCGCGAAGATGGGGTGCGATTATGGAGTCTGCTTTGTTGAAGATGTGGTGGGGGCATGGGTCAGTTGGTGAACCTGAGTGGATGGGGTTCATCAGGCGGATGGTGTCTTGAGTAGTGATTGGGTTCCAGGTGCAGAGGTTGTGAGAGTGCTGTTTTGGTTCGGAAGTGGGTGGAGTGGATTGTTCTTCGGACAGGTTTTCAAAGCTGTTGTGAATGTCGGCGGTTTTGTTGTGGAAGAAAGAGGATAGAGAGTCGCAGAGGACTTGGGAGGGAGTGATGTCGTTGGAGCCGGCGGTGGGGTTGGTGAACTCTTTGACGATGTTGAATAGTTTCTTGCTGTTGAGGGCGTTGTTGTCGAGTTGATCCTTGAATGCTGATTTCTTGGTGGATCGGATCAATTGGTGGTGTTTGCGGGTGGCGTCTTTGAAGGTGGTCAGGTTGTTAGTGGTTGGGTTTTTTCTCCATGTTTTCTCGAGGGTACGACATAGTTTCTTGGATTTCTTAAGGTCATCGTTGAACCAGGGGGCCTTTTTGTTACCTTGTTTGATCTGATGGTTTTTAAAGGGTGCTAATTCGTCTGCGCTGTGAGTGATCCATTGTGTGAGTTTGGTGGCAGCTTGGTTTGGGTCTGATGATATGGCGGGGGGGTTTAGGTTCAGTGATGTGAAGAGTTGGTCGGTGGTGATTTTGTTCCAGTTTCTTCGAGGAATAGGTTGTGGTGGGATGTGGGTTGTGGTCTTTTTGTAGCTGAAGTGAACGCAGCTGTGGTCCGTCCAATGGAGAGTTGTGGTGTGATCGAAGGAGATGTGTTTACTGGAGGTGAAGATAGGGTCGAGCGTGTGTCCGGCTAAGTGGGTGGGGGTGTCAACAAGTTGTTTGAGTCCGAGATTGGCCAGGTTGTCCAGAGGGGTGGTGGTGTTGTTGTCGTTATTCTTTTCCAGGTGGAAGTTGAGATCTCCCAGTAGGATGTAGTTCTCGGAGGAGAGGGCATGTGGGCTGATGAAGTCAGTGATGTCTTTGTTGAATTGTGTGCGGGTTCCTGGTGGTCTGTAGATGAGGGTGCCTCTAAGTGTGGTCCTGGGGTAGGTGTGGATCTGGAAGTGAAGGTGTTCGGCGGTCGCGATGTTATCGTCTGAGCTGGTCATAATTCGGATGGTGTTCTTATGGACGATGGCGATGCCTCCTCCTGTTTGGTTGGTGCGGTCTTTTCAGATGATCTTGTAGGCGTCCGGGATGGCTATGGCGATGTCGGGCGCTGATGAGGCGTTCATCCAAGTTTCTGTAAGGAAGGCGACGTCCGGCGATGTAGTGTCGAGTAGGTCCCAGAGTTCAGTGGCGTGTTTGTGGACCGAGCGGGTGTTCAGCAGGATGCACTTCAGGTGGTTAGAGTCGGAGCTGAGTTTGGAGGAGGAGGATTTGGTGTGAGTCCTGATGCAGGCGAACTTGCAGGAGTGGCAGGCGAATGGTCCGTGGGTGTGTCCTGGGATAGCTACGCAGCATTGTGGTTTGCGTCCGGGGTTAAGGGCAAGGAGAGTTGCGGCGTCATACGTTATGCGGGTGGAGTGGGTTTTGCGAGGGCCAGGGGGTCTGGCGCTGGGCGCGGTCCAGGCGCGGACGGGCGTAGACGGGCTTACCTTTGCCGCGCCTTCGGCGCGCATGGGGCGCGTCCGCTGCGCGTGAACGCTGCGCGCAATGGCATCTGTCATATGTGGATAGTGGAAGGGGAGGGGCGAGGGAGGGTCAGCTGGGAGGCGGGGAGCGGGGTGGAGCTCAGGGCAGGGAGTTACAAACAACAACAACAAAAATGGCCGCAAGCCAGTGACCAAACGGGACTGGGGCACGATCGGTAACAGCGCGAAGTAAATGGCAGTGGCGCCGGCACAATTAGGCAAAATGAAATTGCAGGCAGCGTAGCAGCACAATTTAAAACTTCAACAAGCGCACCTTGGCAATCAAGCGCTACGATGAACTATACCTCAGCAATTGTAATTAGTAATAGGCAGGCGGGGATATCTATCGCTACTAATTTACATGAAATAATGATGCAGGCAGGCGGGGCAATCTGTCGCTACCACAGTAAATGAAATAAATAAATATGGAGGCTGAAGCAGTGCAAGGCGAGATCGCTACGATACCAGCAATGGGAGCAGCGTGTGGAGCGGCCGCTTCTGCAGGGAGGGACTAACACGTCACTTGAATAGGCAATGTCCTGTCCTCACCAAAAGGACAGATTATACCTGATGGACAGGACAGAGCTGAAAGGAGAACCTATGCACTTCAGACACACATCAAGGGCAGAAACATGTTGACCCCACTTTAAGTGGAAATAGCCAAACAATTAACTTGGTAGTTTCCTAAACACATTGCTTGTATTATGTCATATTGGCCACAGAATAAAGTTTTTATGTGAGACACAATCTGGACATTTTTAAACCCTTTTCAAATTTACATAATGTTCACAACTAACCAGTTCTGCAGTAATCCTGGCGTTGTAGCACACCGGGGAGGCATTCGGCTTCTCCCGGTGGGCCCGATGATGAAGCATGTCATCAACCAGGGTGGTGAGTGAGGGCTTCCTATACAAATCTAATAAGACTTACATACTCATCTTCGCTCCTTTTGTGCTTTTATTGATTTACACTCTTTCGTTGTTTGAAGCTTACTGGAAGTGACCCAGATACTTGCAACATGGAATTTGGTGCATCTCCTGTCTCTGTGTAACAGAACCGGCGATCAACACTGTTGCTTGAGTTTAATTGCCACATCACATTTGAACCAGCACTTTGCCTCTAGAGATTAATGCATTGGACAGCGCATCTCCGCCACTGCAGCTTGGTGAGATCAAGGCATCCCCTCGACTGTGTGGCAGAATCTAGTGAGGCACATCACTCAACACCTCTCGACTCCAGCACCCATCTTCCAAACTGACACATCGCCATCACTATGTGGAACAGATCAACCCATCTCACTGTTTGTGACCAGGAAAGGTACTTTGATCACTTTGACCTGCATGGGTCCTGTAGCTGGCCTGCCCTTCCACGCTGACCGCGTGGAAGGGCAGGCCAGTTACAGGACCCTTTGACCCGGTCCAGCACAATGTAAAGTAACTTTTTTAATGCTACTTGCTTCTAAGCGCTTCACTGCATGTATTCCTTTAACATTTAATATCTCAACTTCTATACTTGGATTTTTGTCATTTTGGTCTTGTTTTGTTTATAATAGTGTTAGTATTTCTAAACCTGTACGGAGTCTTTTTGTGGGGTATTCTTTCTGTTGCTGTGTGTTTGTGTGTTGCACAAACACTTTACACATTGCCTCTTTATATAAGCCTCACTGCTCTGTGCCAAGCTACCAGAGGGTGAACACAGGTTATCATTTAGTGTGGATCTAGCTTACCCTGACAAGGATTACCGCTTCTGCTTGGACAGGCTGCATTCTTTTGCCAACCAGAAACCCAATTTCTAACACATGAGACCCATAAGAAAGCTGGGACAGGAATATGACCCAGTTGACAAGCAAAATTAAGGGAAATATGGTGAGATAGATCTCCCCCCGATCATGATGGAGTATAGAGCCAGTCAAGTCAAGAATAACTTTATTTCAGCTCAGTGAACCATGAAAAGATTTACAAATTAATATGATTAAAATACAATACATACACAATTCATCATAAAAATGTAAAATCTCTGTACAGATTTTACTCCTAAGGCTATCTGATCGCAATGGAGTCTCTTAAGTATTTAGCTACTGCAATACAGATTTCAGCCGTAGCCAAAGACGGTAAGAAGTTAAAACCATCAATACAAGCAAGAGTGAGTATTTCTTAGTAATGGGAGCAGAAATCTAGTTCTCCCGGATTTATACAATGTGCAATATAATACAAAGTCCATAGTTCTTTAAACTGAGACATTATCCCATGGGCAGAGCATAACCTTGTTTGACCACCCTCCTTGGCGAGGAAATGCCGGCAACAAAGTGCACAGTGCATAAACAGAACCTGGTTAGATAAAATCAGAACTGGAACTTAGTAGAAATAAATAGATAACATTGTGCAGGGGCAGGAAGCAAACAGGGGACTCCAATATTGTCATGTTGGTAACTAATAAGCCTATTGCCCCTGGAAAAGTATGTCTCCTTGAAAACTCCTTTGGCATTTAGGGGAATTCCTTCAGGGTTTTCAATAAAGTATTCCAGACCAATCTCATGGTAAATCCTCTCTAAATATTAAAACCATGGAACCTTTAAAACATTGTCTGATTTTTGGGAATCTTTAATAATATCACATGAAAATATTAAATCCTCAGAGGTCCCTATCTTGGCCTATAGAAGAAAAGTGGCACTGCCTATACAGTCTTCCATAAATTCTACTTAAGTTCTGTATGGCAAAAGAGGTAGGAAAACTTTTTAGGAGCATCAGTACTCTTTTCATGAATTTATTTTCGATTCCTACAAACTGTTGGTTTTTAGCGTAGCCCCAAACCCCAGGTCCATACCTGGCAATAGAGAGACATTTGGCTATAAAGGGTAATTAGTTCCTTCACAGGCTTGTGCCCCAATGTATGGTTTAAATCTTTTATTAATTTTCAAACAGGAAAAAGGACAAGACCCCCAGCGTCCCTAGGGACAATGCAATAAAGACAAAAAGTTGTCCCCAATTTAGAAGCAAAACGGAATAGTGCATCCATCACCCTACTTGTCTGCTGTGCTCTTATGGTTAAAAGTGGTTCCCATCTCAACAGTTTGCTAAAAATATTACCCTTGTATGAGAAGTTACTGACCTTTTCTGTGTAATGTGCTAAATCCTGACAGGCATCTAAGTATGTGTTTTTTCCCCTTTACTGCCATATCTTACTATGACTGTGGTACCGGAGTGACGACTGCGGAGTAGGGTTACTAACGCTTTTTCCACACCCATACCTTCCAAGATAGCCCATAATTTATCTCGGTTGACAGTGTCAAAAGCACCAGATAGGCCCATGAAGGCCTGATAGATAGAACTCTTCAAGGACCTTCTGTGCTTATTAATGATTAAAGATAAATTAAGACATTGTTCAGTTGTACCCCGCCCTCTCCTAAAACCATATTGAGTATTGGACAGAATCCAATTTTCTGATGCCCAATCTTTCAAGCGTGCAAGGAGGACTCTGCCCAAAACCTTATCTGTGGCATCTATCAACTAAATGGGCCTTTGGCATGCCAGGTCACGTTTTGCACCTTTCTTTAAAGATTGAGAAAACTGTTGCTTCCTTCCATGATGAGGTTGTATAGCCCTCTTCAAAATGGTGGCATTGCCACAGCTGTTGTATGTTTTGCCACACTACCTCCAGAAAATCCTTACCCATTGGTTTACAACCCTACAGTTCAACATCAATAGCTACAAGTAGGGAGGACCGGTGCCAGGAATCTCTCATAAGGAGTGCATTCAATCCTTTGTGATGGCGGACTAGGGGCAGTAGACATCAGACTATAATACAGGGCAGCTCAGATCAGCTGCTGGTGGTTAATGGCTGGATCTTTGGGGACCCAGCCACGAAACTTAAGCAGACTCCCTTTACCGGGTAAGCGCCAGGGTTTTGGCTGTATGGGGAGTTTCTCCTGCCCACTATTCCAGCCATTTTAGCCGTTCCAGCCATTCCATTGATTAACTGGAGGTTGCCCACTAGGAAGAAGCTGTTGTGCATGGGTACATGCCCAACGGAAACGGTAGGGCTCCAGGGCACTGAGATAAGTTTGGGATCTGTAAATAGGGAGACATCTGGCAGACATACCATATGATGTTCTACGACCAACTTGAAGCTAAAGAGGATTTACAGAGATCCCAGTTGTTTATTTACCTACTGTGCGGACATGCACTGGTTAGGCACATGGGCCACATAACAGCGCTCACAAGAGTACAGTTCATTAGAAATCTGACTGATGATGTTAGCTATTGGTAGGAAAGGCAGATCTTGCTTATTCAGAATTATGGTGCTAAATGTCCCAGACCGGCTAAACAAATTGCAGGAAAGATATGAGTCAGACCTGCAGCCCTTGGATGA
Organism: Lissotriton helveticus; assembly: GCF_964261635.1. Taxonomy (NCBI): domain Eukaryota; kingdom Metazoa; phylum Chordata; class Amphibia; order Caudata; family Salamandridae; genus Lissotriton; species Lissotriton helveticus. Next base: position 422,374,144 of record NC_136072.1, read on the forward strand.
TGACAAATGGATTAAGGCAAACAATGGCAGCCAAAAATGGGTAATATTGCCTCACCTGAGATTAGACTAGGTTAAAGAATATATTAAACCCCTGGGAGGCTATGAAGGATGGGGAGGGACAGCTGCCCTGAATATTTACGTTATGGACAGGCCAGAATCTCCTTCATGCATGTGGTATGGAAATGCCAGATGATTCAGATGTATTGGATCCTGCTTTACCCTAACCTACAAAGGGTATGCTGATTTCTGATAGAACACAATCCCAAGTTGGCTATCATGGAAGTATTTCTGGGATGGGATGGGTAAGGGGACAAAAACTGATGATTGGGACCGGTAGCATTTTTGCTAAACGTCACAAAGCAGGCCATTGGAGATGCAGGTCCCCACCATCTCAAAGTAGCCAAGAGGGATGGTATAACTGCTCTTTAGCTGCGGAAGCAGTGTACAGATCCAGAGGGTAACCACAAAAGTATGATAGAATCTGGGGACAGTGGAAAGTGCAGCACAAAACACCCAGAGCTGGCCACCCATAGGAAGTTCTTGGTGGAAAGTGCACAGTTGTCCATGGCACATATCCATCTATAGTGAACCGGATTGGTAGCAGCAGACTTAACTGACGTCTACTTCATGGTATTCCAGAACTAAATGGGATGTTGTGCAAGGGGGGCATGGGATGGAGTGCTATGCAGTGATACAGTAGTGTGATCTTAAATGTGTTGAAAACTGAATAAAAAGAATTTTCAAAAAATAAAGAATTTAATATCCAGCTACAGGAAAAATCAACAATAATTTCCTCTTGCGCAATAACTGCTGTGAAATTGCAGCAATGAAACTCAACCAATCTGTTCACTTTGTTGTCAAAGCTGACCCTGCAGTTGTGCCAGCTGGACTTTTCCCCAACTTTTAATATTATTGACTGAAGTCCTAGAACCTAGCATGGGATTTTCAGGCTGTCAGAAATCCCTCAATATGGTGAGCTGTATGGGTACCAGGTCAGTGGAGTACATGCTTCCACTGCCCTGCCCAAATGGAGTTCATTATTTGATGTGCTAGCCCATCTATCAACACTTCAATATTTCTGAAGTTCAGATTATAGAAATATCTATGCATACATACATGCAATACCAGTGTAAAGTGTTAGAGTTTATAGCTAGAGCTGGGACTGCTGTTGTGACAGACATATTCTAAGAGAATCATGTTACATGTTTCTGGTTCAACAACTATTGGTTGAAGTAGACACCTTTCGTCCCCCTTTTTTGGTGCTGTTGCATTTCTCTAAACTATTCATCTAATCTGAGCCTTTCATTGTCTTGCTTTTGTTAGCCACTGATAATCTTAATCACCATTGTCATACCCCCAGCCAATGAGCAGAGACCTTCACATATATTAGCTCGCATGATTTTACAATAGGTCTCGAATTTGCACGGGTTAGAGCTATAGACGTAAATGACAATGTCTTTTACTTATGTTTTTTTGTTTGGAGTGTAATGGATGTATGTGGTGTCCAGTGGAATTATGTCGGTTGTATTCAAGTTGTTAGTTGTGAAATTGTGTGGGGTGGAAGTGTGTGGTGTATTTGTGTAGTGGAATTGCAGTGCATTGTGAATAGATAGGGGTGAGAGCTGCACAAAATTGATAGAAATGGATGATAGAGAGGGATAGGTAGTTTGTGCAGGAAATGGTGATTGAATTTGAGATAGAAGAGCAGAAAGAGTATGTGAGAAAGAAGGGGAGAGCAGGCCACAGATGCATAAAGTGGGAGCATATATGTATGCAGGAAAGTAAAACACTTAGGGGCAGATGTATCAAGATAGACATTTGCGATATCTAAATAGCGATTTTTAAGGAATCGCTATTTAGAAATCGCAAAATAGCATGTATCAAAAAAATCTCTATTTTTTAGCGATTTCTTAATCTTCCTTATTTTCGAATTTCCAATTTGCGAATTCGCAATTAAGGAATAATTTCCCATTCATTTCTATGGGCCAGGAGGCCCATAGGAATGATTGTGAAGTAATTCTCAAATTGCGAATTCGCAATTTGCTAATCGCAATTTGAGAAATATTTCAATGGTGCAGGGGTGTCTCAAAGACACCCTGCTGCACCCCTGAAATGTACATGTGTGTGCATTTGGCGCACATACATGCCCTATGGGCATGTGTGTGCGTCACATGCCACCTTAAAAAATGAAAAATTGTGCTTTTTTAAAAGAATTCGTAAATTACCATCAACAACAAGTTGGTGGTAATTTGCGATTTCTTAACCAAAATTCGCAAATTGAAATTGCTACATACATAGCAGTTAAGGAATCGCAAAAAATGCGATTCCTTAAATGCTATGGCAAAATAAGGAATCGCAATTTTTTGCGATTCCTAAATTGCGATTTTTTTGATACATTACAAAACATTCAAAAAGGCAGTTTGCGATTCGCAAAAGGCTTGATACATCTGCCCCTTAAAGAATAAGAGGAGAGTGTGGGTTTGAGGGACAGAAATTTGTGAAAAGGCATGGTATGGAAACTGTGCTTGAGAACTCAAGTGAACCTTATGAGAGTGGCGGGAAGAGTGCATGAGAGAGAGAGAGAGCAGTGAGAGAGAGTAAGAGAGAGAGAGATAGAGGTACAAGTGGAAGGGGCACCAATTATTGGGGGGAGGCGAGAGGTGGACCAGTGAAGAACGCGAGGAGGTAGAGGAAGGTAGCGGATGTGAGCAGGCAGTATAGAGAGAAGACAGGGAGCGTGAGGGAGGGATGGGAGAGATCAGCGGTATTGTAAGAAGAGAGGGGGTACTGGGAGTCTGAGGGAGAGATGAGAGAGGCAGTGGGTGTGTAGGGAAGTGATGACACGGTTGATGATAGTGCAAGGGAGTGAGTGATGTGTTAGATTGGAATTGTTTGTTGTGGAATTGTATGGCATGGTGTGAAGCTGTGTAGAGGAAATATGTGGCATGGTGTGCTCTGGAATATGTGGATATAGCTGAAGAGTGATGATGGTGGCAGCAAATGGGAAGCCCATGGGCAGGCTAAAGCCCATCCAGTAGATGCAGCATGTCTCGGTTTGAGACAGCCCATATGCTCCGTCTAGAGCTGAGGCCTAAAAAACATGACTTTATCCAGCTGCGTGGTTTACCATCAGAGAGATACCAAATAGCGCTGTAATGCTTTGCCTGTACAAGTGCATATGTGTTCTCTTCTGTGTTCTCAGAGTGAGACAGAGAGCAAGATTGAATGAGCAAGCAGACATTGTAGTTTATGAATTGGTGGTAGCAGCATTCCCGACAAACAAAATGGCTCTGTGTGTTTTGACCACGGTGTGGGGGCAGTTGACAGATTTGTAGATGCAGAAAATATGGGAGTCACTAAATGTTCAATATGTCATCCTGCCCTTGGAAGAATGCCCACAAAGGTAATCCTAGAAAAATCACATGTACATGCAATTACGGTATAATCAATATAATAACAGAAACATATGTAACAGGTTTCATCGGATCAGATAATGAGTGTAAAATGACTTTGACAGTTACCAAAGTGTTTATTGTGTAGTACCTTGCAGTTTGCCACTCATTTCCATACACATATTAACCGTTTGACCTACATTTACTTTCTGAGAAAAATAGGCAATGTTCATGTTTTATTGACCAGGCAGTGCACAGAGTGGGAGGCCACTTCAGTGCGGGCCACATTGTGCAGGAAAAGGCCCTAGCTGCAGAGCCCAGGTGGGCGGTGGCAAGGGACAATTAAATGCTCACACTTTCAATTCCACTGCAGTGTGAGGGATGCAAGGCCACAGGAGTTAGAATCATAGATAATGAACAAGGCTAGCCTCAAAAGTATTGAAACAGATATTCCAGCAATTTGCGGCAGCCCCGGCTGCCATGGTGTGTTATACAAATTTCCAACATGATACGACTAATGCTGAATTACCATAAACATAAAGGTCTACCACAGTTGGCAGCTCATCATGCTCAGAAAGAAAAAAAATTAAATGTAGCAAGTTACTTTTTGTAGCATGCTTCAATAAATAAACCCTGGCCTACGACGAAAGGCCTATGCAGGGCTTCCAGTGGAATGAAAAAACTGGTGGGTCCCTCAAAGGGGCGTGGCAAGAAGATTACGGTTGTGGCTTAAAACATGTAAGCTAAAAATATGTGCTTCTGTATAGTGTGCCTCCACACTAGTATTTTGGAGCTGCTGTCATTGCACCCAGATATATAATACAGCAAGTTACATGGCTGATACAACAAGCCCAGGTTGTCAGCTTTGTCAATGGTGTGTATTTCCATTGGCTATATCTGAAGGTGAACATTTCCATGCCCTTTTCAAATACTTTGTTTCCTTTTAAGTCTTTTCTCTCTCAATGGGGGCTGGTTATTAAAGGGAGTATTTGCAAAGGTTAGTTTAAATAGACCATCTTCTGTTTTTCCTGAGTTTAACGCAGAATATCCAAGTAAAGCCCTTGCCTTTCTCTCAAAACTTTTTTTCCTGCACAACTTATTTTTAACAACCTTGGTGTTTAACAAAATATATGCATCAATACCTCGATTACACACTCAAAGCATTTCTTCCTGCAGAACAGTTGTCATGTAAAAATATATGGTTTACATGTAAAGCCCTTTGGTGCCCTAGGGCCAAGTTTACACTATATAAACTGCCAGAAAAAAAGAAAGAAAAAAGCATAACGTGACCTTGGTGTGGCCTGGCTAGTCATATGTCCTTTTGTGCAACAACAGCATGTAAGCATAATCGTTGCCTTAATTGCAGAAGTATACAAGCACATGGAGGGCAGAAACCTTCCCGAGTAGAGGACAATGACAGTTAATGTAGCAAGGAACATTATTTCCCTTAAGCAGCGGGATCAGAGCAGACATTCCAGCAAAAACAGTAATCAGACAAAACTGAGGTGTCTGCCTGGAGGGTGCGGGCAAAAATGGAGACCCCGTTAAGGACCCGTCCCAGCACCTGCTTTTTAGAACTGTTGGTGCACCAGCAAGACCCACCCCACTTAAAGCCCTCGGCCTATGTGATATCTATTTGTGCCTGGGTTGTTAAAAACATTATCTTCAAGACGTGCGGCAATGCTATGAAACTACAAAAATGCAGTTACATGAGCTATAAATGAAAACATACATTATTATAATTACGGTGTTCAGGCTGTTAAACATGAACATGTGTGCAGAGTCAGAAGGAGGAGAGCAGAAAGAAAGTATACGAGTAAGCTGAATGTTTCTGCTGGGTGAGAACGAAACCTGCAGAGAAGACTGCAGCCCTATACAGCGTGTACCCCATGTTTTCATATCTTGCTTGGACCCATCTATGATCTTACTGCCAGGTCCTATAGGCAGGCTTGCTTCCAATGTGATCTGACTGAGCGCTCCTATTTGATTTTCACAACTTAGAAGCGGTGTTTTAGCCAACACAGCATTGGGCATTGTCAGAATTATGCTCTCACTACAGAAAAACTGCTTTTTACACGACAGGCATTGTGCTGTTGAAATCCCAATTATTTTGCGATATCCCTAAGATCAATGAAGCAGCGGCCATAAAGGGGCACCTGCTGAACAACGGAAACACCACAAACGGAAAACAAACCTGAGCCAATAATGTTTTGAGATAAAAGAACAAGATAACAATAAAAAAACAAGCGTTTCCAAGATCAACGAGAGAGTGCGCCTGTAACCACCAAAATGAGTACCTAAAATGGCCACTGTGTTAACACATGAGTAATTGGCTGGTGCTTTCAGGGAGGGGTTCAATACAGGAAGAGGCATGATGTATTCATGCCACGGACGAATGGAGTGACGATTGGGGCAGCTAAAGGGAAGCCTATGGGCAGGCTGGTTAGAGCAGCGCACACACGCTGTCTAGAGCAAAGACCTATGAAGTAACCACTTTTGTAAGTTGAGAGCTTTGCCAGAAAGCGGATCTTTGAACTGTTGGAAAAAGTAATTTCATCCATTTAGTGACGACTTCATGCAGCTTCTGGGCACTGCTAAACTTCAAACGAAAACCTACATTTCAGATATCATTCCATCACACTTATTATCATTTATAAACTTATACAGCTTGTTTTTATTTCATTTAAAGGGTGCAGCTCATAGGTTTTATGCCTTAACAAACACATTTTTTGTCATAGCTATTGGCGCATTTATTGGAGTGCAGGTTCCACTTGCCATGGTACGCAATGTACTGTGAAATAAGTGAGAGCTGTGTAATGGCTGTTGGTTATGATAAAGTTTAAACACAATTCTTTTTCTGTGCTAGACAATTGGGTTGGCGCAGGCAACATAAATTATTCACTCAAAGTTGAATTATGGTGTCAAAGAACTTTTGGGCAGCACTACCTCATGCACCTGTCTGCTCAAAAGACACTTGTCCCCTGCCAGTGGTATTTAGGTTAAAATTTTGAAATGAAGGGGCAGATGTATCAAGATTCCATTTTGCGATTTCTAAATAGCGATTTTTAAGGAATCGCAATTTAGAAATCGCAAAATGGAATGTATGTAAAACATCGCTTTTTTTTGCGATTTCTTAATCTTCCTTATTTGCGAATTAGCAATTTGCGAATTTGCAATTACGGAATAATTTCCCATTTATTCCTATGGGCCAGGAGGCCCATAGGAATGATTGTGAAATTATTCTCAATTTGCGATTCGCAATTTGCTAATCGCAAATTGAGAATCATTTCAAGGATGCAGGGGTGTCTCAAGGACACCCTGCTGCACCCCTGAAATGTACATGTGTGTGCATATGGCGCACATACATGCCCTTTGGGCATGTGTGTGCGGCACATGCCACCTCCAAAAATGCCAAATTGTGCATTTTTTAAAGATTTCGCAAATTACCATCAACTACAAGTTGGTGGTAATTTGCGATTTCTTAACCAAAATTCGCAATTCAAAAATGCTACATACATAGCATTTAATGAATCGCAAAATTGTGATTCCTTAAATGCTATGGCAAAGTAAGGAATCGCAAATTTTTGCTATTCTTAATTTGCGAATTTTTGATGCATGTCAAAACATGCAAATAGACCGTTTGCGATTCGCAAAGGCCTTTGCGATTCGCAAAAGGCTTGATACATCTAGGCCTAAATATTGAGGAAAAAAATACAAAAAGAAAAGTGAGAAACTGATATTTTAAATGTTAATGCTGTATAAGTATCTGAAAATTATTTTATAGGATTTTATTCTTGTTGTAAGGTACACAAATCCAAAATCCTGTGCCTAACCATAATGCTATCACTATCACTTGCCCATTGCTATTATGTACTATAACCGAAACCCAAACCCCCTAACACTAGGAGGATAATATACCCACCACTTTTCATAGACCTGAACCTAGTTCATTCCAGCAAAGTATGCTTAACAATATTCTTTACCCTAACCCTGTATCATGCCCATACTTCATCTCTAGCCATAAAGTTATCCCTAAGACTAACATTAAACAAGAACTGTTCCGTAACTGGCACAATATACGCAACATGAAGTCAATCTCTATCCTTTATGCTTACATTAACTCTACACCTAACTTTAATGTGTACCATTACCCTTACTCTAACTCTTATTCACACACACACACACAACCTCAAAGGCGGCAGGAAGGCCACGAAGAAAATGCCCTGCAAAACCAATGATCCAGTGAATATTGCCTTACCCGGCTGCCTAAATCAACCCTGGCCTCAGTGTCACCCAGCCCCCAAATACAATGATCCTCCCTGGCCTTGTCCTAGGCATAGGGGATATGTGTGGTTCTCTGCCCCTGCAACGCAATCACACTGCCTTACCCATGTGTCAGGGTGAGTTGTTCACGTTGGCCTCATGAAGGCCCATCCTCAGACAGGAGAGGTAGTCCTGTAACACAACACACGCTGGTGCCGGTTGCCTCCTGGCCCGGGCAAGTCACCATTTCAGTAGGAGTTTAGAACACAGTAAGCTGTGTGCTATAGAATATGGACTCAGCCGCATACCTTTCCTCAATGTAACTGTATTCTGTAGATACAGAGCCCAGCCTTTACCCAGGCCTGTTGTTTGATATCGAGTACCACTCCCCCCTTGAGTCCAGGGCCTGGTCTTAGACCCGGTCTTGTATTGAACACCCACATTCCTAAATGTAAGTTGTCTTGGAGGGTGGCATTTCCGTTGGTGGTCTATTACTTCCGAAGTCATGAGTAAATCAAAGGAGAAAGTAAAGGTTGAATGACTTGTTTTTATGGTAAATTTAAGCGATTGTTGCATTTGGTATCATAAGCCCCTTCAAAATAAGTTTTCTAAACAAATTACTAAATTTCTTCAACAAATGTTATATACACAATGGGGAATGGAAGCTGCACTGGCAATTTATTTGATACAGTTTTGTTTTCGGAATTGTAGACTGCCTACGTCTTTAGACATATTTTAGCTTTTCTTTCTCATAAACTTTTATCTAATTGTAAAATACATTTAATAAATGTGAACCGCCGCTGCTGAAGAAAGTTTGAAATATGAGACAAAAAGAGATGCATGGTTCTTACCAGCTCAATATCAGAAAGACAACCCTTGTACGCTTCAAGTACCTGCCGGCATGCGAAAGGATGAACCTTGGCACATGTTTGGAAACCAATTACTATGCCCTGCAAATAGGGAAAGACAACTCACAGCCTCAGGGAGACAATAGACATTAACCAAACACAGACATTTAGCACAAGAGATTTCATATCAGAAAGAAAGGATAAAGCTGGTTCTTGATTTCACATTCAGTGTTTACAGCTGGTATTGGGGAATGATTGTCAACTAGTAAAGCAAATATATTAAGTGGCCTGAAAGCATGATTTAAGGATACCTTTATACAGCTATGCTGGAGGGCCTTTAACATGTTACTTAAAAAGCATCTTTGGACAATCGATGAGAGTTTCGTCACTATTTGTTTTCTGTCACTTTGTTCTCTCTGGTGTTTCACATAAAGGAACTGCAAGGACCGTTCAATACACAAGCCTTCTTTACAACAAAGGAGTGTGATTTCTTTAGAAGGGGTGCTTATCCTTTCTTCCTCATGTCTATTGTTGTCTATTTTGAAGGCCTTTCTGAGAGAGTCATTTCAAAGCCTTCACATAGCTTTATATCTTTCACCGCTTTATCTGCTACATTGATTAAACTTGATTTATCTTGTTCAAACACTGGCTTCTATCAAGAGAGATCACCTAAAGAGGCTCCTAACTATCCCTGATGAATTGCATTATTAGTCACCTGAAAAAAGGAGCTCTACATTTAGTTTCTGCTAACTTAGTCCTCATCTACTCTGTAGAGGGGTTTCACTGTAATATAATTTGGCTATGCACAGAGTACAAAATCACACTATTGGGTGAGAGGAAGTACTGAGTGAGGAATGTTTCACCGGTCATCAATAATTTACCAGCAAGCTCTATGAATGAAGTTACAAACCTACACAATGTACATCCAGATGCTCCACAGCCCCATATGACTACCTACTCAACTTGTTTTTGTTGTGGTTGTACAGGGTGAAATACCCTAGGGAAATAAATCTATGATAATTGTAAGAAATACACTTGATACTTACTGCATGGTGAGGTGTAGCGATGAACCTAGTAGATTCGAACATGCTTCGAAGGAAGGGTAAGATCAGTGCAGTATCATCACAGCTGGCCATGCACTTACCAAGGCACTGGAAAATAAAACCCTAATATGGGAGTGAATTAAAGACAGTCTGAGTTAAGAATAAACAGCATCTCCTGCTCACTCTATGAAAGTCTTACTTATATTGGAGTATTCATCTTTGATTCACTCTACACACATATTTGTCTCCCACTTTCAAATAGCACTTAATAAGTTGAGTGAAATGTTTGTTATCTTATGTATAGTATAGTTATATTTTCTGGACATTGTAGAGATTTGTATATGGCCCTGAATATGACTCAAAACAAGGTAGTGAGGGGTAATGTGAGCCAATGAAGGTCCAGTACCTAGGCTCTGAAAGTGCGAATGCAGAAACCAGTGGAAATACTGCTCCTTTCAGAAAGCAAAGTAGAAAGAAAGGCGGACAAAGAAAGGGGAATCCTAAGGAGTTTTTCTTGGTGCCTTCACAAATCCATGAGCATGTAATGTCTCATAATCAAGGGTGTTCTTCATAGGGATGGTAATGCAATGCCCTATGAGCCCCACAAAGGGTCGCTTCAGCAGAGATCTTTTTATTTTTGCCATCTGATGAAAGTGCCAGTGTGAGGGCGTTTTGAATGTGTGAGGTTGAGTGACTGTGTATAGTGAAATGAAGAGTGACTAAAAAGAGGCATTCAACTGGACTTTAAACTGATGGTTTCCATGGCAGGTTTAAAAAAACATAATTTGGTACGGGCGACTACAGGGAGGTAATGTATCCAAGTAGCCTAAATCTGTGAATGTGGTCAGGTCAACGTGTTTCTTGCCTGTTGGCCCAAAAAGTATCTGTAACACTTCTGCAGGACCTAAAAAAGGGAGAGCTAAACCTACCCCACATCTAAGATGTGATATAAAGTGTAGGTAATTCCCTAAAAGAAAATACCTTTGTATAAAAAGTTAAAAATTGATCGTCCAACTTAGAAAAAAATGAGAAAATGAAGAAAACACACAGGGGTATATTATCAAGGGGTTTTATCTCCGCTTTTTTGGCTTTAAAAGCAAAGAAAGCGGAGATAAAATTATCTCCCTATTACCAAGCTGTCGCTAACACCAGTTAGCGACAGCTAATAGGAGATAGCGACCATCATGGGCCCCACTTTGCATGTCAGTGATATTTATCACTAATGATATGCAAAGTGGGCGTGCCAAGATGTTAGCGACTGGAAACCGTCGCTAACATCGCTATCTCCTATTACCAACTTTTGGAGATGTTTGCGCTAAGGGCGAATATCTCCAAAAGCTAACACCTGCCCTGAGCAGTTCTTAGCCATGTTATCCAATGGGAGGTGGATAACATGGCTAAGAGCATTTGCTCGATAATGCATGAATATCGCTGACTTTTCAGCGATATTCATGCATTGCGGGCGTTTTTTATCGCATTTGCGATAAACCTTGCTAATAGCAAGGTTTATCTGCGATAAAAATCGCCGATGTGCGGCGATAATTTTTGTCTCTAAACAAGTTAGAGACAAAAATTATCGCTAGTTGTTGATAATATACCCCACAGTAAACAAATGTTTTGCATGTATGGGCCAATGTGTCTCCAGGATCGCTTTTCCGGGACACTGTATGTGCATGCTATTGTTATGGCTGATCAGTCGCCACAATGTGAAGGAAGTAAAAAACACACTAGTACATGTAATATAGCAGAACAGGCAAGTGGACATACAGGTAACAGACAACATAAAACCAATCTGTGTTGATGTTACACAGTGTGCCACAAGTTGTCCTCAGGAGTGAGTGAAGGGTCTTTCCCTTTGGATCAGTGACCAATAGGTCAAAAGCAGAGTGTAGCACTCAGATGCTAACTGTGGAAAGAACAATGATAGTCAACATAAAGAAACAGCAAGTCAAGGGGACCCAAATTGCCTTGGGGTGAGAAAAAAAAGAAAAACAGAGAGTTTTCAAGAGATGCAAACCATACTCATGCGGTTTCTGTACAGAGAGCGCAGGAGACCTACCATCCTCTGTTCATCTGGATTGAGACTGAGCAGGGGAGAAGACCCGTCTTTTAAGGTGCAGGTAATTGTAGTGATCGTCCTTGGGTGGGGTGCATGTGACCGTGGGAAGGAGTGATGACGCACTGGGCCCCTTGAGATTCCAGAGCCATGATTTGCTTTTAAGTGTACCCAGAAACTGAAGGACCTCCTGGTAAACACCAGACCTCATATTCAACAGTCCCACATGCAGAACACCTTGTGGGCCTTACCACCTGTCACAGGGCACTATCCCTGTGGGTCCTACGGTGTATGCCCACTGACTAAACATTCCTAAGAGGTAAGGTTGGGTCCCCAATTCGCCTGGAAACAGAAAAGTCACAGTAACTGCAGTACAAAAAACTGTGTTTACCTGATCACCTGCCTTTGTGGCCTTCATTACGCGGGAATGACCACGAGCGTTATCGAACCAAGAATAATGGATCACTGGAACAACATATGCTGCAGACACAGCACTACAACAATTTTGTAGTGCTCTACAGATGACCTCCAGCAGATCATTTTGGAAGCTATTAATTCATGGAGCCCTTTAAACCTTTTCAGAATGGAGCAAGGGTGGATTTTATGCCTCTCCACCAACAGCAAAGGTTTGAAAGATGAAATCCTCTAGTGTGAGGTGTAATTCAGTCCCCTGTGAAATCAGATACTCTTTTACTGTGGCTGGATTGGCATTTTCTTCATACATGGGGCCTGATATACCATATCACCATTGACTCCATGCCCGGCTATGGAGTCCCAGCCACCACACTAAGCAGTGCTTATGATAAGCATTTTGCGACTTGGCATTGGTCTCTTCTTCAGTAACACAAATGATTCTGTTGATACCAATGACGTGGTACCCTCCAATAAGAAACCATTTAACTGTCTTAGTCTACTATTTGAGATGAACAAGTTACTTACCTTTGGTAACGCTTTTTCTGGTGGATACAGTATCTGCCTGTGGATTCCTCACCTTGTGAATATCCCCCTGCGTCAGCAACGCTCAGAAAATTCTTTGTAGCTCGCCGGCGTGGACGACGTCACAGGAACGCACGACATCGCGCGTGGCTCCGCTGACGTCACCGACTCCATAATATGCCTATGCCGGCGTGATGCCATCAGTACCGCCCTTTTTTCCGTGCCTTCGAGGCACACGGACGGACCAACAACAATAGATATATACACAGTATACACAGTACAAACTAGTCAAGGTAACACACATAGTGTGAATATAACATAGTAAATCATGTACAAGAACACACTTCCTTTGAGGATAACATGTATACATTAAAAAAAACATTATCAGAAATTCAGGTATAGAAGTGTGGACAACGGGGAGGCGGGTGGGCATGTGAGGAATCCAAGGCAGATACTGTATCCACCAGAAAAAGTGTTACCGAAGGTAAGTAACTTGTTCTTTCGATGGACAGAACGCGCAAAGTGGCCGTCCCTCCTCACTTCGGTATCCAAGCAGTAATGCTTCGCGAAAGTGTGGAGGGAGGCCCAAGTTGCCTTTTTACAAATGTCCTCTACGGGAACACCCCTAGACAAAGCAGATGTTGATGACTTTACTCTAGTAGAGTGAGCTCTTATACCCTCTGGAGGGTCCTTACCAGCCAGGGCGTAGCAGATCTTGATGCATAGAATAATCCATCTCGAAAGTGTGCGCTTGTGCACAGCTCTTCCTTTTCTGCAGCCAGCAAATCCAACAAATAACTGGTTATCCACTCGATAGTCCTTTGTCTTATCAAGATAAAAGCTAAAGCTCACCGCCCTCTTAGGGTCCAGACAGTGAAGCCGTTCCTCCTCCTTGGAAGGGTGAGGGGGAGGATAGAAGGTAGGAAGGGTATTAGACTGTCCTAGATGGAAGGGAGTTTCCACTTTAGGCAGAAAAGCAGCCCTGGTCCTAAGAACCATTCGTTCAGCATGAATGGTCAAGAATGGGGGCTTCGAACTAAGAGCTTGAAGCTCAATTACCCTCCTTGCCGAGGTAATAGCAAACAGGAAGACCGTCTTAAAATACAAAAGTCTCAAGGGACACTTGTGCAAAGGGACACTTGTGAAAAAAGTTCGAAAGGAGAACCCATCAGATAAGTAAGCACCAGATTCAAGTCCCATTGAGGTACAATAAAGGGAGTAGGAGGAAATTTATTCGTAAGGCCCTTTAGAAATCTTAAAACAACAGGAGACTTAAATAAGGACGGCTGATCCAGCAGGCAAAGAAATGCCGACAAAGCCGAAAGATAACCTTTGACTGTAGCAACAGCAAACCCTTGCTGCGCTAAAGAAAGAGCAAATTGAAGTATATCTGATAAACGAGCCATCAAAGGATCGATGGATTTCTCCCAATACCAGGAAACAAACCGAGACCACCTATAAGAATAGATAGACTTGGTGGAGTCACGTCTGGCCGATAGAATGACATCCACCACATCATGTGGGAGAGAAAAGGAATTCAGGTTGCCCCGTTCAATCTCCAGGCATGAAGGTGTAAGGTCTGTAGGTGGGGGTGTAGAACCTGCCCCTCCATCTGAGAGAGGAGATCTGCCCTGAGAGGGAGACGGAACGGCGGGCACGAGGAGAGGTGGAGAAGATCTGTGTACCACACCCTTCTCGGCCAATCCGGGGCAATCAATATGACTTGGGCCCGGTCTTGGCGTATTTTCCTCAGAACCCGAGGAATCAAGGGTATGGGAGGAAACGCGTAAAGGAGTTATGAGCCCCAACTCAACTGAAACGCATCCCCCAAAGCTCCCTGCATCGGATACTGGAGACTGCAGAATGACGGGCAGTGAGCATTCTTGTGAGTGGCGAACAGGTCCACCTGAGGAGTTCCCCACGTCCGAAAGACGTGACAAGCTACCTCTGGATGAAGCCTCCACTCATTCTCGGCCGAGAACTGCCGACTGAGACTGTCTGCACGCAAGTTCAGAACTCCGGCCAGATGATTTGCCATCAGACAAATCTGATGGTCCTGAACCCAGGACCAGAGACGCAGAGCCTCTCTGCAGAGACACTGCGACCCCACTCCTCCCTGTTTTTTGACATACCACATCGCGGTGGTGTTGTCCGTCAGGACTTGAACCAACCGCCCGCGAAGGGAAGAGAGAAAGGCCTTGAGTGGTAGACGTATCACCCGCAACTCTAGAAGGTTGATGTGAAGCAACCTTTCCTCTGGAGACCAAAGACCCTTGATCTTCAGATCCCCCAGGTGAGCACCCCACCCTAGAGTGGATGCATCCGTTATCACCGTGGCAACCGATGGAGGTAGATGGAAAGGCTTTCCTTGAGACAGATTGCCTTCCACGCTCCACAAAGATACATCCCCTGCAGCTTCTCTGGAGATCCTCACAGACTCCCTGAGATCTCTGTTGTGTTGATACCACTGCCTGCGGAGACACCACTGGAGTGCCCTCATGTGCCAGCGTGCATGGTTGATGAAACAGAATGCAGGAAGCCATCAGACCGAGCAGGCGAAGGACCTTCAGGACTGGAGCGACCGCTCCATTGTGAAATAAAGGAATCATTCCCTGTATGTTGAGAATCCTTTGAGGTGGAGGGAATGCTCGCCATACAGTTGTGTCCAGTACCGCACCTATGAACAGGTTGCTCTGGGAGGGCACCAGGTGAGATTTGGGTAAATTTATTGAAAAACCCAACCTGTACAAGAACTGAGTTGTGACTTGCAGATAATGGAGCACTGTCTCTGGAGATTCTGTTTTGATCAACTAATCGTCCAGACACGGGAATACAGGTATCTCCGACCTTCTGAGATGTGCTGCCACCACAGCCATCACCTTGGTGAAAACACGGGGTGCAGTAGTAAGACCAAACGGAAGGACCGCAAACTGGTAATGTTGCGATCCCACCGTGAAACGGAGATACTTTCTGTGCGACTTCAGGATAGGAATATGGAAATAAGCATCCTGCAAGTCGATCGACACCATTCTGTCCTCTTCCAGCAGCGCCTGAAGAACCTGAGCAAGGGTGAGCATCTTGAACTTCTCCTGTTTCAGGTAAAGGTTCAAGATCCTAAGATCCAAGATTGGACGAAGTCTGCCACCCTTCTTGGGAATCAGTAAATACCGGGAGTAGCATCCCTGACCCCTTTCCTGCTCCGGAAACACCTCTATCGCACCCTTTCGTAACAGTGGCAGGACTTCCTCCTGCAGGAGAAGTAGGTGGTCCACTGAGCAAAATCCTTGGCAAGGAGGGTAATCTGGAGGAAATTCCCGAAAGGGAAGGGCATACCCATTCTCTACAAGATTGAGAACCCAAAGATCTGATGTAACCGATTCCCAATCCCCTAGAAAATGGGTAAGCTGACCCCCTACAGGACCCGCATGATCCGGAATGGTGGATCTAGGGCTGCTTTGCTGATGGTGAAGGGGTTGGGAAGAGGAGGAGGAAGAGGAGGAGGAGGCTTGACGTCCTCGAGGACGAGCTCTTTGTTTGCCCCTGTAGGATTTATATATTGGATTTTGCTGTTGCTGCTGCTGTTGAGTTTGACGGTAGGGACGAAAGGACAAACGTCCAAAACCTCTATACCTCTTAGTCGCAGAACCTCTGGACTGCAGCCCCAAAGATCTGGCAGTAGCCCTACTGTCCTTAAATCTTTCCAAAGCTGCATCAGATTTTTTGCCAAATAGTCCAGCACCATCAAATGGCAAATCCAACAAGGCTGCCTGAACGTCCGCAGAAAAGTCAGATGACTTCAGTCAGGCAGCCCTTCTAGAGGCAACAGAAGTTCCCATAATGCGAGCAACTGAATCAGCAGTGTCAAGACCACTTTGAATCACTTGACGTGCAGCCGCCTGTGTATCGGCCAACACCTCATTAAAATCCTTCCTGATGTCCTCAGGAATTTTAGGAGCCAACTGCCGTACAGAGTCCATCAGGGCATGTATATATCTACCCAAGAGACATGTGGCATTGGTCGATTTTAGAGCCATACTTGCCGAAGAGAAAATCTTCTTCACAGTCTGATCCTGTTTCTTGGACTCCTTATCCCCAGGCACTTGAGGGAAAGCACCAACAGTCTTCTTCGAACAGGCTGCCTGTATAACCAGAATTTCAGGCAAAGGATGCGAGGATAGAAACTCAGGATCACCAGGTGCTATCCTATACCTCCTTGCAACACCCTTAACCACTGCAGGAGCTGTAAGAGGGCTGTTCCAAACCTCCAATATAGGCTCAGTCAAAGCCTCATTAAAAGGAAGCAATTGTTCCACAACTGAAGATGGGGAATGGAGGACCTCAGTCAAAAGATTAGACTTGTATTCAGCTGTAGGCAAAGTCAAATTTAAAAGATCCGCCGCTTTTTCGATGACCACATGGTATGGTGCAACGTCCTTTGAAGGGGCATCAGATACAGAGGACAGCTCCCATTCAGGGGAAAGCTCCAAACCACAAGCATCCCTCAAATCATCAAAATAGTCCTCCTGAAGCTCACCTTCTTCCACCTCAGCCTCAGCCTCTCTAAATCTTTGCTCCTCTATAAGGCGCTGAGCTTCCGCCTCGATCTCTCCTTCAAGAGTTGCGCCGTCGGATCCGTTACCGACTCCGACGGAGCCGGTGCCGGTATCGAGATCGGATCCAGTAGCCCAGGTCGCTGCTCACGAGGTCGAGTCGGAGCCGGCGACGATGGAATCGGCGTCGACCACCTCGGAGGCACCAAGAAATGCCAAGGCCGAGCCGGCGCCGGCATAAATGGCATGAAAGGAGCTGGAGCATAGGAGTGGGGAACTACTAAATTATATGCCAATGGACCCATGGGACCCAAAGGTGCACCAGAGGGGTACAAAGGTCTCGAGTAGACTCCATACATTGCGTTTAAAAACGAAGTAGGGTCTTGACCTGGAGCTGGGATGGGCGGGTAAGGACCCACAGGATGCTCTCTCGGAGGTTCCAGATTTGTCTCCTCTTCCACAGGCGAATGGACTGGAGTCATCGATCCCTCAGGTAATGGAGCCTCTTCTTCCTTCCGAGCCGGGGACGGCGCCGGAGAGGGATCTGATACCGGAGCCGGAGAACGCACTGGCGACTCCAAGGGCGAAGCCTCACCTTCTGGAACACCAGGTGAAGGAGACACCTCATCTTTTCTATGCCTCCTCTTAGGCGACTTCGGTCTCGACTCCGAGTCCTTACCGGAGTGATGTCGAGATCCATGCCTTCGCTTCTTATGCTTCTTCTTTGTTGACCTCGAAGCATGACCAGATGACGACCTCGAAGGCGACGCCGTGTGGGACCTCGACCTCGACCTCGACATTGACTTCGACTTCGACTTAGACCTCGCCCTACTCGAACGCGATCTTGAAGTCTTCTTTTCCTGTCTACCTTTCAACTTCACCACCAGAAGTTTCGCTTCCCTCTCTCGAAGAGCCTTCGGGTTCATCTTCTAACACGAAGAACAGCCTTTGACGTCGTGGTCCGAACTCAGGCACCAGATAAAATCCTCATGCGGGTCCGTAATCGACATCATCTTACCGCACTCCCCACATGGCTTGAACCCGGTCTTCTTAGATGACATCTTCAGCGAGAAACAAAGAAGCAAGAAGACACCAAACAGAGAAAACCAGTAACAAAGTTACCAACAGCTACAGAGGTTCCCCGAAACCGTTAGCGTCGACGACGTGGAAAAAAGGGAACTGATGTCATCATGCCGGCGTAGGCCTATTATGGAGTCGGTGACGTCAGCGGAACCGCGCGCGATGTCGTGCATTCCTGTGACGTCGTCCACGCCGGCGAGCTACAAAGAATTTTCCGAACGTTGCTGATGCAGGGGGATATTCACAAGGTGAGGAATCCACTGGCAGATGTATCCATCAGAAGCCGCCTTACTAATACCATTGACAACTTTGGTCGGCCTGCATTTGACCGCTACACACTCCAAGATGATACTTTTGCTACACAAGCACATGAGGGGCTTGCTCCTATCGGCTCTAGCCTACCTCTTCTCTTTCCTCTTCTCCTCATTTGACATTTCCCAATAGTGCTCAACAAGCATCCTAATCCATTGGGAATAGACCACTTGGCCGCCTCGTGTTACTTATTACATGAGGTGGCCTAGATTTCCAACATGAACACAGATGCCAATATCCCTAGATTCCACCATGAGGGATCGCTAGGAGTTATGTGCACCTGATTTGCTCTCCATCACTGTATATGCAAGAGTACTTAGGTGTACTATACTTTTCTCTTACCATTACCCTTGATTAACAAAACATTCAACTGTCTTAGTTTACTACTTAGACGCCACCTTACAAAAACCATGGATGACTTTGGGCTGCCCAGCTTTTAACCACTGCACACTCTGAGATAGGCACCACTGAGGCATGATATCTCTGTTACATCAGCACGTGAGAAGCTCACTCCTTTTGGCTCAAGCTCGCTCCTCCCCTCCTCTCCTCTCCTCATTGTCCACTAGGTCATCACTCCTTCCAGCTGCTGCCCACACCACACCTGAGGACAATCGCTCCAATTGCCCATACCTTCAATGACAGGTCTTCTCCTCTGCTCAGTCTCGTGCCAGGTAAGCAGAGGAGGGTAGGTCTCTTGTGCTCTCCATGCAGAAACCATGTGAGTATGGTTGCTTCTCTTGAAAACTTTTTCTTTTTCTTTTAACACTGAGTCATTTGGGTCCCCTTGATTTACTGTTTCTTTTTACTGACCATCATAGCTCTTTCCACTGTCAGCTGCTGAGCACTACCCTCTGCTTTTGACCTATAGGGCATAATTAATTGATCCAAAGGGTAAGACCCATCACTCACAATGGAGGACAACCAATCACTTATGATACGCTGAGGAACACAAACACAGATTGGTTTATTTTGTCTGTTCCATGTATGTTCACTTGCTTATTCTGTATATGTACTTGTGTGTTTTTCACTTCTTTCACGTTGTGGTGACTGGTCAGCGTCAAAAATAGCATGTGCATGTCTACCTTTAGAGACCTTATGATACAGTGATTTGGAAAATCGATTCTGGTGACACATTGAACCAAACATACAAAACATTTGTTTTCTGAGTGTTTTCTTTATTTTTTCATTTATGTTCTAGGTTAGATGATTAATTCTAAAGATTTTGAACCAGGTATTTTCCTCTAAAGGAATACCTCAGCAGCATATCATGTCTTAGGTGTGGGGTTGGACTATCCTCCATATTTTTGGGTCCTGACGAATCATTGTGGAACCTTTTTAGGCCATTGAAACCTGACCACACTAACAGATTTAGTCTACTTGGGTACATCATGCCCCTGTATTAGCCCCAACCAAATTATATTATTTTAATCCTACCAAGGGAACCATCACATTACAGTTCAGTTCGGCATCTCTTAGATAGTTTTAGTCTCCCTTTAGTTCACTGTACACATTTACATCACCCCTCACATTCAAAATGCCCTTACACAAGCACTTCTCATCAGACATCAAAAATAAAAAGATCTCCCCTAAAGTGACCCTTCTTGGGGTCCGTAGGGCATTATAGCGCTGGACCTATGAAAAGCAAGCCCACTATGAAGCATTACATCCTCAGTGATGTGTGAGGGCACCAAGAAATAATCCTTAAGATTCCCCCTTCTTTGCCCTCCTTCCTTTCTTCTTTGCTTTTTGATAGGAACAATACCCCCACTGCTTTTTGCATGAATATGGCCACACATCCCCTGAATGGGGATTGGCTCTAACATGAAGACTACCTATTGGCTAAAGGAGATCCATTAGGGAAATGAGTATGGCCCTGAAATGTTGTGGCTTTTATTTATTCAAGTGGAGAGGATTACCTCAGGGAGTTCATCTCCATCTGCTTCTTGGTAGGTCAGTCCTTCCAGGGAGTGGGAGAACCATACCTGATTTTCACAACAGGCTAAGCCCAATGCTGTGTACCCATATTATAGAAATTACCTTTAGTAATGGAATACACAGTTCTACCCTTCTCCGACTTTGTGTTAAAATTGACTTCCCCAATGGTTCAATACTGACCCTTGAGAGCACTAACCTCCTCATTCACATGATGGGCAAAACTGTCAATCTGTTCGGTGAGTTCTTCCATAAAAGAGACATGCCATTCTCTGTATGGGGCTTGTTTAAGGATAGTCCCAAGGAACTGCAAGGAAAACAGTGAGAGACTTTAATGCAGTAATAGAAAGGTAAATTCAGTATCCACGGCTGACGTCTGCAGTGATTTTGAGAAGATAAGGGTAAACAAACTTCAGCTAACAACCTCTGTAATGACGAAATTATATTTGGACAGAAGAACCAGAGAACACACACAGCAATGCTTAAATAGTGTGGTGTGATATCAGTGCTCAGAAGAAACAGGAGGCCTTGACAGTGGCCGTGATTTACACAGAAACACATGCAACAAAACCATGCTGCCCACAAATTATTGTGAAAAGAGCAACAGTGCAGCCATCCAGACAGAAAACACATTGAGACTATGCAACAATACCACATACTTAGAAGCAGAAAGCAAATACATTTTGGGTCTCCAGCATGGGGGCAGAATGTAAATTTCGTGTTAACAAGGGTGAAGACTGAACACAAGGAACATAAAATTGCATCTCAGGAGCACAATAGAAGCTCAGTGGAGTGTGATGGCCTGGCAAAACATACAGTGACAGAGTGACAATTCAAATGAAGATAGGGAGCATGGATCATGTGCTAATTCGATTACAGAATATGAATTTACTGATAATGTGGAATGCAGTGGGAAGAGTGATAGTGTGACAATCCAGGGAAAGAAGAACGTGCTAGTGTGACTATCCTGGGGGATAAAAAAGAGTCGGAGGAAACAATTACCAGTAGGGGGCTACATTTGTAGCCCTGTGCAACAACAGTCAGATTTATGAGTAATGCAATGATCACTGTAGAGCCTGTAATTTACATGGGTAAAACATGCAGATAAACTCTGATACATATAGGACTAGGTGTCGTAAGCATGCAATTTCCAGTTTTATGAGTATCAACTTGGGCAATAAGGTTTGTAATGCTTCTGGTAAATATTGCATATTAGTGAAATGTTATGTACCAAATACAGCTGCTCCCCCTCTGTGCCCAATCATAATCAACGTCATAGTAACGATCATAATCCATAGAAATAAGAGGGATATGGTGAGAATATTGCAACCTCATAGCAGAACAGCACTATGATGGGGTGAATTTAATATCTGCATATATTCACGCTGAATGAGTGGCTATGGAAAACAAAGAGACAAGCGTCATGTGTGACATTCATTAGCAATTCATCCTTACTGAAACAAGCGTGCATTTCCACTTTGCCAAGTCAAAGGTTCTTTCTGTGGAAGCTGAAATAGTAGTTGGTAAAAAAGAATAACATGTAAGTAAAAGTGAATAGCAAGCAACATTTCAAAGGCAATGTGCTTACATACCAAGCACTAGCAGAAGTAGATTTACACAATTCAAAGTGTGCAAAATGTGTTTGTTGGCTCAGCCTGTCCTGGGAATTGAGTTCAAGGTCATTAGTTGTTCATGTGCCCTTGATGTCACTCTTAGCTCCTTATATCTGGTTGTAATTTTAGGTTTATATATCCTGGTTTCCTTTCTTATATAACAGAAAGGTCACCACACCACTTGTTTGCAGAAAATCAGTTTATTACAGAGCTACTGCCAATAAGCATTTCAGCTGTCAGATGAAGCCTTGATCACAGAGGGGATAGCCGTTGTGGTTCAGAGTAAAAAAGTGCATATGTGCTCTAAAATTAAATACACATAGAAAAATACTCCTTTATTATATCAAAGACCAAAATATTTTGTAACACTTCTTAATTTGCTATAATACCCAATGTAACCCAATATAGTCCTAGGTAGTTGCACAAGCTTTTACCTACATTTGTCCTACCTTGCTCTACATAACAGTTCTGGCCCTGACCTTTTACCTAGTTAGTTGCTGCATAAATGTTGTGTAGTTTTCTAAAAAAACTAGCCTAATTTATTATGCATGAGGATTCTTAGTATCACAGCAGGATTATAATCTTCTGTATAAGGGTCACCACTATCGTCATCCTTGGCTGACATGCCCACAGTACCTTGGCATATCTAGGTAGAACCCCTGATGGTTCCTTTCAGGTATATAAGTACCACATCTTTGCTGGGCAAGCCGGAGGAGAAAAAGATTCTATGCTGACATGCTGACACGAGACGCTGAAGTCCCTGCATGCAGACACTCCAGTTAGCAGTCGTCTGACATTACTTGTGGGTTGTCCACTCGAGACCAAGATGGGGTCCTTTGCTATCTCACATCAGGTATTGGGGTTTTCTCTTTCCTAGGAGGTTCTTGGCTATACACCAACATACATGCTAGGTACACTTAGGTACATCTAGTTAGGGTTTGATTCGTAGGAGTAGGCACTATTAACTTCATGTATTTATATGTCTGCATATATTCACTATTTTAGCTCCATGGTAGAATTCTACTTTTTATTTACTCTATTGGTGCTTGTAATCGTCTATATCTGTTTCTGTCTCGTGCTTGTTGCAGCACATATATTTTATGCTAGAATGACTCTGGTTCAATAAATACTTATTGGAAACGCCCCCACCATTTAGTCTGTGTATCTCTCTGAGATAAAGTGAGCACAAGTGACCAAGCAAAAAGTATTGTACTGTTTCCATGACCCCTGAGGGGTCAGGGTTCTCATGTTCGATAGTTGTTAGAAACTATTCTCTCCTTGGTAAGGTTGTGGGGCTTATAGTGGCACTGTGAGCTAGCTGGTCTACATACTAACATATCCTTTGGGGGTATCTGGAATCAGTCTGGACACCAATCCCTTAGTTTATGTTGTCTAAAACGTGGAGATCCTTTATAGATTTGTAGGAACTACCCGACTAATTTTCATAAGTGACATTATAATTTGCAATTAATTCTACCTTAAAAACACAATAAAAAACTTCTGCATGATATCTGCTACACAGGCTGAAATATAAATCTTGTTTTTCAGAAAACAAGGGTGTGTAACCTTACAGAAATATGTATCAATCAATTTATTAACAACATAATATCACCAACTTTTCTAAATGTTCCTCCATGTGAACTTCTCACATAGTAGGATTCAATTAGGCGACATTTAAAACATTACTTTTAACTGCAACATATGGTTGTACCAGAGTTCTAACATATTCTTTCATATTAATTGCTGTGAAATACCCCGTTCATCCTTAGTCATCACACAAACAATGTTATGCCTGAGTACACTAATCTAACCTATAATGTACCCTGACTAATACCTACTTCTAATACAAACGGAGAGAGAGCGTTTGGTGTTTATAAATGTGTGTGCAAAATCTCTTCTGTATTGAGGCCACCAGGGGTCTTTGTTTCAAGTTTAGTCATTAGAAGAGTTGGTGCTACTGAGTTGTTACAATAAGTCACAATTGAAATAAAAGAAAAGGTGCCAAAACAGGAAGTGCTCTAAAATAATGTTGACCTTGGATATACTGAAGAAATATTTTTTTCTATGTTTATAGAATTTTTTGGCACATATGTACTTTAAAACACTGAATCAAGATGCCGCATTCTCATGTGATCAAGGCTGCGTCTGACAGATGAAGCGCTTCATGGCAGAAGCTTTGTATGAAACTGACTTTTTCGGCAAACCAATTTGTCAACGGCCTTTCTGTTATATGCGGAAGTAACCCAGAACATGCAAGAAGATACCTGACTCCGTTTCTGTTATTGCCTCATTCGGTTTGGAGTATGACATTGGCCAGCTACAAAGAAAGACTGTGACTATTTCTTTTTTTGCTTACTTATACAAGCCTTCAGCCAGACCTCCTCATCTGCTGGTCTAACGTGTCCTATCATTCACATTCTATTCTCTCCTCCACAGCATACATCATGGGCAAATTCTGCTGTTGGCTAACTTCACTGTGAACAATGGCGTTCTGCTTTTTCACAAGGAGCACATCCACACACAAATTATTTTCATTTAGTTCCAGGGACAACAATAAGAATGTTACCTTTTGAGACCATAAACAGTATTTTTTATCTTGGTATGTACCTGGTATCACCTCCCACAATGCAAGTTTATAAAAACAGTGAAAAAAACATGAGTGGACAAGGTCTAAAAGCTAGCAGCCAACACCAGACTTAATGGCTTTGTCATTGGTGAATGGTTGTTTGAAATGCCATTAATACTTGTTTAAATTGTGTGCTCACTGGTTCATGCTTTGGGGTCTCACCTTCTAAATATGTTATCAGCGGGGGGATCTTCATTCTGAGGAGTTTTGCTAGAAATGGGTAATTTGCAGGAATCAGGCGCTCGAGAAGAGCCAAGACTGAAGTTCCCCTTTCGACATCCCAGCGAGGATATGAAGAAATTACCTGAAAACCCACAACAAAGAATTCAGAAAGTGATTCTTTCATGAGTTCCTATTCTCTAGCCTTTAAAACTTCTGGACATGCGACCTTGTTCTCTACGCAGTACTTAGTACCAACCACATTTTGGCTGTTTCTGTACAATGTAAGTAGCATGTCGTACTGATAACCAATTGACTGGAAATAAAACCATCAAATTCAAAAGGATAAAAGCTGAGTTGAATTCAAGATCTCTATTAGCAGGTTGCATAGAAATGGCAGCAAACAACTTGGGAAGAGGGATCTGGTGGAATATGATGAGGTGGAATGTGATACTCACCAGCAATCTTATGAAGAGTCTGTGTATTGGAATTTCTTTAGCTATTTAGGTACAAAAGAACAAAGACATGTCATGCTCAATCCATAAATTACTGAGCAATACTTGCCAAAGGAAGACATATGGCTGACACACACACTTAAGACACCCAGTAGTACCTGTAAAGAAGATGATGGGTGATGGGTGGCATTTCAATGACCCTCTAGCGGTCATGAGGATGCTTTGAAATTCCTGCAAATACTGGCAAAGGCACCCCTACTACTAAGGAGCGCCCAGGGGTGTACATTACCTTGACAGCCTATGCTGCAATTCTCTTCCTCCCTCCCTTAGCGGTTGCTGTCAAGGAATGAAAGCTGGAGGTGGAGCTACCTAAGCTGCCATGCACAGGTTCCTGCTACAGCTTTCACTGAGGGATAGAAGACTCCATTGGGATAAGAGAGGATGCATCAGGAGCCGTGGACGTGCTTTACATCCTGAAGGACCATGGAAAAATGGGAGCCATTTTCTGACAGCGGACACTCCAGAACAAAAGAGGACTCCAGAACATGTTCTTGCATATCTATTTTCTAATAAGATTAATGACCTGGGGCAAGCAAGAACAAGCACATATTTTGACTGTTCGATTCTGCTCAGGACTCCTAACATGAGTGACAAATAAATAGACTATGATACCATCTGCCCAGGTCACTTGCACTTTATCAACACATCCACTGGAAAGTTGAGCGGGGAGAGCTAATTGGAACCCTGGAATTATAGCAATTACAGGTATTCACCACCAGATGCGAATCTCCTTCGTAACCTTGGAGTCAGTCAAAATATTTATTTTCACTTACCATCATTGAGCATGCATCCCAGCTTACAAGTGAGGGCCAATAACTAGCATTTTAGTCTGGAGCTGAAGTCCAAAATGTTGAACCAGAAACATTGCAGAGACAAATATCATAACTAAAAGTAACTCCATGGTCGGCAAAAGTAACAACACATAAATAGGTACCATACCCAGCAGGGCATGATCAACATACTATACAGAAGTAACATCATGGAGAGCAAAAATACTCCAAGGTTTGAAGAGGAGCATTAGAGCCCTGAGTAGCCTCATGGTGTGTGGCAATCTGGGGCAGTTAGTACATTGCATTTAGGGGGTAGGAGCATTAACCAGACTAAGAACTGAAACAAACAGGAAAGTAACTTTATGTCTGGCAAACTACAAAAAGTATATAGGGATTATTTACAAGCCCCTTGTGCCACCTGTGCATCACTTTTTGAGACACACCAGCAGTGCAACCTGCTGCTCCATATTTACAAGGACAGGTAAAGCCACCCTGCGTGGCTTTTAATGCCCTTGTAAATACGGCCCCTTTACACGCAACACTTTGTGTGGAACAGTTGTGACATGGGTTTTGCTGTGAGATTTCCTACACAACACCCAAGGCTTCGGTCGCATTTGCAGATTTACAAGAAATAGTACACCTGGAAATGTGTCAGAATGCTACACCTCCCCAGGGGGGGTATAGGAAGGTGCAACAAGAACAAATGTTTTTATTTCTCCTCGTTGTTTACCTCTTTCTATGTGTACTGCATACTGCAGCACATTTAGGAAGAGGAAATCACCTATTGTGATTGTTTTTGTGCACAAAGGTATGCCTAACTGCATAAAAACAAAGATATGCCTTACTTCACCAAAACAATCATCCCTGTGACACAGCCACCCTTGCACCATGGTACAAGGGTGCCTTCATAGGTGCATGGCAGCTAATTATGCACCAGAACTAGGAGAGCAAAGGAATCCATTATATCATTGTAGATATGAAGCATCCCGGTGCTTCGGAATTAACGCAGCGTGACACAGCCAAATGGCTTGAGGCACAGCAATTAGTTAATTCCTTGTGAATAAGGCTCACAGCGAGCAGCAACATCAGCACAGATACATATATCTCTAAAAGGAGAGCAATACATGTTATTTGAAATATTGACACCCACATTCTATAGTAACTCAACCATAACATCCTGAGCTAATGAACTGGTTCTTCAACTCATGCCTGATCATGACAAAGTAAGAGGGGATCTGGGGAATGGAGGAGGAAGCATTATCCACCTTCAATGGTAGATCCCACTGTGTCAATGAGTAGGATGCTTAAGACTCACCACATTCATGAAAGTTGATGCTTGCTTTCTTATCTACAACGAGTAGCATCTGGCACAGTGCTGGCACAGATGAAGTATAGTCATCTTCCAGCATGTAGCTCAAAATCTCTTTCCAAAATCCCTGCAAGAAAAGAGCAGCGAATGTGTTATTAGTATCATTAGCATTTAATAAGGCTGCATTCCCACAGATAAACAGTCATAGCAAGTGGGAGGGTTTCTGGTGGGTCTTCTGGAGATGGGGCTACATTTGAATTATCCCCTTCCTGATACCATTCCTTGCTGATGGGGTCCAAGACAGATTGCTGGTATTACACTGATGTGGCACCAACCCTGTTCAATGCTACAATCCGTGATTCTATATCCGAGCAATTATTTGCAGAGAATGAGTGCAACATTTATTCTCCAAAAACCCTGCGAGTGAGCTGCTTTGTAAATTATCTCATTATCTGCTATTATCCTCATAACATTCACAAAACAGAACTATCTTTATAAATGTGCCAGAGTGTGCAAAGCTATGGCTGGGAATGAACGACCCTGTTGATATGAAATATTGGTGCTTGATGTATCATCGGGCAAGTAGCAAATAGGAGATGCAGATTGAGTAGCTATGTTTTGCAATGTGACTGATGTGCCATTCAATCACGTTTCAAAGTGGCTATTTAGAATAATTTGGAAAACCTCCTGCCTCATTAAAAAAAATTAGGTAGGATTCGACAATCTTCTATGAATGCCGGAAATGCTGGGAATGAGGACTGCATGGGACAGCAGACCTCTATCCCTGCAGCAGAGGAAACAGACTTTACATCGCATCTCAAATCACGCTGTGCCTTAACAACTTCGTCCAAACCACTAATAATAATAATAATAATGAGATTTATAAAGCACATAGCTGCATCAGCTGCGTGTCCCAGCACTGGGGTATCCGTCCTATTATACAGAGTAAGAATATGAATTCCCCTAATCTAAGTTATCGTGAAAAAACATGTTTTTAAATTCTTGCGATATCGTATTTCAGATTTTTTTTGCCTAAGCGAAAGTGGTAGGGAGTTCCACATCTTGCCTGCCAAGTAGTTGAAGGAATGGCCTCCAATGTGAGCACTTTTGATTCTGGTGATAGATGCAAGAGAGGCATCAGCTGATCTCAGATTTCTTTTAGGAAGATAAGGTGTGATCAGAGGTGTAGATATTTAGGGCCTTTAAGATTGAGAATCTTGTGACAATAGCACATGGCTTTGAAATATACCCAATGCCTTAACGGAAGCCAGAGCAGCATTGGTAGAGCTGGGGCTGATGGTGAGTGTCTAGGCAGATGAAATAGCAGCCAAGCTGCCATATTCTGCACCCACTGTCGTCTTCTTCATCATGTCTGTGACACTCCGAGATACAGAACAATGCAGTAATACAGTCTCAACATGATTAAAGACTGGACCACTGTCTTTCTGGCAGCTTCTGGCAGGAAGACAAGATGTTGTTAAGGTATTTAAGATCCCAACATATTGCCCTGCAAGACTCGTAATTGCTGTACGTGCCCTAATGTGTCTTTTCAATGCATTCCTTTATCAAGCAAGCCAATGCAACCACTTCCCTGAAGGAAAGCGTTGTTGGACTAATGTTGGACTTTAAGTCCAAGTCTTTCCCTACAGTTGCACAGACTGGAGTTGGAATAGTAAATACTATTCCAAAGTCCAGTGCTTTCCGGAAGGCAAATCATGGTAACGACTTGGGTGGAAAAGGAATGCATTTTAAACATGCATTCATGGTTCAGATCACTATGTGCATATTTCTCACATACAAACCTGCAGCAGAGAGAGCTTTACTAAAACATGCTATTATGTGAGTTAGAGGATAATGAAGATAACCTGGGAATTGAGGAGTCTTTGGACATTCTGCAATTTATATTTTGTACACTTCTAGTTTATTGAATCACCTTATTTCACATCCTTCTCACTTACCTCGTCAGTATTATTATGGCGTAATGCAATTTTATTGAGGAGCTGAGAGATTTGGATGTGGATAGTCTCTTCTTCAACATCAGATTCAGGATCCATGTGACTAGTGCCCTGTGAAAATGTGGAAAAGCAAGAGAAGTAAAGTAACATATTTTCACATCATTTTCACTGTGTTTTCTCTCCTCATGGAGGTTCAAGAGATTTGAGAGTGAAGAAAAAAACAATTTTCAAATCAAGGTTGTAAGCACAGAGATAACCTCTTGGCTTAAATTCAAATGTGAAATTAAAACCACTAGCCCCAAACCTGTAAATAAAAATGTATAAATGAGGTTATGCACCCATGCTCCGCTCTACAGAGTATAAAAGTATGTGGTCATTTGGCGGAGAAGTGTATAGCATTCATATACAGTCAAAATACCGGTGGACTCACTTATAATATGTAAGGTTCTGATGCACTGGGCACTACATCTGAGACATTGCACCTCTGGCACCACAAGGTAGTCTCTCTTGCTCACTACACAGATTGTGATGCCCCATGAGCCCTCCCCTTGCTGCTTGATGGGGAAGTATGTGCTACATTATGGTACTTCTTACACTCAATAAAACAAAAACATACCGGGAACTGCATTTTTGGAAGGCAGTGTTGATATGAAATACTGATTTGTAGTATGTTTGTGCTACTTTGTGTAGGATTTGGTAGTTTGCCCTGTTAGGCATTTCGACGATAAAGCGGGGTATGTAACAGAAAGGAGCCCACTAGATAATGTATTATCAGTGAAAAACACAGCTTATCAGTGCATTCGCTGAATGCCCATGTGCCTTGCCCAATCACCCAAGAAATTTCCCAGTTAGCCCCGGCAAAGTCTAAGGGCCAGTTGTCTCACATAGGCTGGATTGTCTGGTAGGCCTATGTACTGCATGGGAGCACTGCTGTTGAGACGTGTATGGAGCGAGTCCCATTCTCACAGTGTCTGAGCATCTTATTTCTTTGCACTCATGCATGGACTGCAGACACTCTGGATATTGGTCAGGCCCCAAGGAGATGGATATCAGACGTCATCAGTGGTGCCCAATCCCCACACATATTACTGAGCATGGACTTGAGTTGTGCATCTTGGTACAACTACTCTGTAACATGGATGCATTGGCCAAGCTTGAGGAAGTCCTACCTGGTTCACAGTGATCAAAAAGGTCATGGCACCTCTGCTGTTATGGAGGAATTGGTGAGACCATAAGCCACTGTGGCCTACTCTTCCAGAGACACTGACAAAGCCAAGAATACTGCAGTTTTCAGACACCATGCCACCTGCCATTGCCCATGCTGCCACATATCACCTGCAGCCCCACAAGCACCGGTGAAGAGCACTGATCCAACACCCATTCGTGGCCCCTAGTCAGATGACAGGTGTTTCCTCCAGCTACTAGAGATAGGATCAAAGTGTAAGTGCCCAAAGGACTTGAGATGGTCCAAGAAAAGAGAAGAAACAGAAGAAGTGCCCAATACAAAATCATACATGAGGCCTGTGGAAGAGGAGGGCAATGAGGGAAAAAGAGAATAACTAAAGGATATTATCAGACCACTTTCTGAAACTCGATGTTCACAACAGTGGACGATTTTGCACAACATAAGAGCAGGATAAAAGTTATAAAATTGCCAGAAGTGCCACAGTACGAATCAAACCAGCTGCAATAGTTGAACTTCGGGACAACGACTCCACTTGCATTTGACATCACTAACTCAGACCCCACAATAGTAAGGGTACACTAGCTTACACTTTTCACAATAATGGAAAAACCATAGATTGGGTGTACTGGAAGAATGACTCTTGGAGTGAAAGCTATAAGTAAATTCACTTGAGTGGCTTGGTTCACATCATGGGCACCCTGGAATAACAAGACATGAAGAAAAGGCATGTACAGTGTTGGCACTGATGGGCAGCTGCTGAATTTCAGGTGCAAATGTAAGCAGACAAATGGATAAGGGACACCCATAAAAGTGATGGAGGGAGAAAGACGCACTGGAGTGGATGTAGGGTACATCAAGCTCAAATGATGAAGAACATAGAATGTCAAGGTGAGCCTATAGGAACTAACAAGAGGGACATGAGGTCTATATTCCACCACCAGGGGCAAATATGTGACACTGCCGATGTATATTATATGGCAAAGTAACTAGATTGGGGCACAAGGGGGCTAAAAGGTCCACTTATTTCTTGTGTGCTGACTACTTTTGCTGTTCCCTAACACATTCACCTACCCAAATATGTACATCTGCCACTTACCTGTTCTTTGATAAGGAGGCTGTTTTTTTTAAGCACATAATCCATCACAGCTCTTCCGTTCACATCATAAAATCCTTTGGCTGTTAAACTGGACATTAAACTTAAAGTGGCAAGAATAACCTGTAATTAAGAAAAAAGGTAAGCATGGTTAGTGAGAAACCCTTTTGGTGTATGAATAGGAGAAAATCACACATTCCAGTGAGAAAGTAGCAAGGGAGTGTGAGACAACCATACATTCTCTCCTTCCTTTTGTCCACAGAGTAGACAGATATACATTTTTATGTGTGGAAAGCCAGTACCTGGATACAACCTTTTAAAGTATGTTGCAAAAAGGGCTATTATGACACTCTGAGAATGAAACTAGAGTCAATTTAATTAAACTGTTTTTACAGAGTGTCTGACTGAAGTGTGATTGAGGGAATATTCAAATATTCCAGGTGGGCTACACCTTCTATAGGTGCCTGAGATTTGATAAAAGATTTTAAAAAAACATTGCAAAATATGCCTAGGTAGGTTACAACCAACAAAAAAGCTCTCAGGACCGGATATTGATTACAAAAATGCAAATGAGAATTCAATAGGCTGTGGATTCCACTGATGAGGGAATTAAAAAACACTAGAGTCGTCTCTGGGAAGAATGATGGCTGCTGCCTAACTCCACCTGTAAGATTGAGCAGACATCCCAACACGGCAGCAGATAGCAAATGGGTTGCAGTACTTGGAGTTCATTGTCCCACAACTTGTTGTTTGGTTGATCCATATCACTTTCAAGAAGTCGTTTTGGCTCAAGACGTAAATAGTCACAGTCTCCTGTATCCAGTATTGAGTTAAAATTCACATCCCTAACATGGTTCTGTACGCTGTATATTTGCACAATCTGGCCACAATGGCTTCAACTGCCAAAGAATACATCCATGCTTGATTTCTGTGATTCTAACATTCCTAGCAGAGTCCTGTCTCTGATGTTCCTGGTTTAATCTGAAAAATATCTAAGGATAACTTGGTTTATATTGTGCCCTGCGGTTAACAATGACAAACCCAATACACCTCTCAAAGAGAATCCAATAGAGACAAAGTTATGGCAATACAGCCTCTTGTTCGTTATCAAAAGAAAACAGCTTTGTTGATTTTCCTTTGTGCGTATGTCCTGTGCTTGCTAACATGCTGAACATGGTGATTCTGATACTGAGTTATTTGCTTTCTCCATGGCACTGAATTCAGGCACAGTGTGGACATACATGGCATCAAGAAAGTCACATATATTCCAATTTCTACATAAAATACATCTTTTATATCACAATCAGACTTTTCAAACGTGCACATTGAATATTATCCTGTATTATCGATCCACATTTGGTGAGATTTCGCTGAGACATAGCCCAAATATTATTCTTGGTAGAGACATTTGAAATACCTTACACCACGGTTGTTAAAGATTTGAGGAGATATTAATATTCTGAACTTCAAAACCCCTTATTTGATCATCAACATTCTCCTCCTCAGTGAGGAGTATTACAGATCAACTCAATGTGAAATACAGACCAAATATGTTAACAGCGTACAAGAACTTTCTTTTAACACACATTTATTAAACAATTAGGGATCAGCAACCTCTGGGATTGGGTCTGAAAATAATGCATTGACACAGACTAGGGCAGGAAAACTGGGATATGTCCACTTGGACAGGGAGACAATGGAACACAAGACACACTGAACTGACAGAAATGGCTGGAGGTTGCATGACCCAACACCTCCACTAAAGACTTGCTTTGGAGAAAGTTAACAGATTGTGGTGTGCAAACCACTGCTCTGAGTAAGTAGGACTTCTGCACTATGCAAAAACTACATAACTTTAATTAGATTGAGTTGCTAATTATGAAAGTGCTTTAACACACGTATAAAAGCTTGATGGTACCTTGCGATTGTCATCCTCAAGCACGTGACGGACAGCATCCAGATAAAAGGCACCTTCTGAATCTATTAAATAAAGCCATACACCAAATGTTCATAACACATATATATTGACTTTGGCTAGTAAGATCAAGATTAATACATAAGTAGTGAAGTTTCCACTATCAACTGTGATTACCACCCTGAGGGTCCTGTCTTTGGCGTATGGAGTTTTGGCGTGTGAGTCTGTGACTGTGAGCCCCATGGGGCTATCAATGCCTTCCTGTTTCGCCGTGCATGTCTGTGTCATCATGTACCACTGAGCGTGTCTGTGTCGACCTGCTCCATATTTTATTTCCCTTTTTGTTCCTGTCCAGTGTCTATGTCAGGATCGGTTTTCACAGTGTCCCTGTCCCATTAATGGCTCACAAGGGGAACAATTAACCAAAAAGAAAACAGTGGCACTCCTTTATTTCTTCACCATGATCCACATAATTGAAGTTGATGTAAACAAGACTTTATTCGTAAATTGCAGTGCTCTACCAGGAAAAGTTGGCAGTTAATGTAGCTGAAGAATATAAAATTGAAGTATTTTGCTTATAGCTGCACCATGTTGGACAAGTAAGGGAGTGAGTTGGGATTACAACTTAGGGCTCCGGATTCTATGACAAGCATTATATCCCTTTAACTATTTTCCCTGCCTAAATCACACACTGCCACACACCCACTGACAGTCTTACCAGTTTCCGAAAGGAGCTTGCAGAGCAGCTGTAATGTTGTGGCACGGGACTCTGCACCTCTCTGCATCAAGCTACTTTCAAAATATGTAAGGACCTCACTAGAGTGAGAATGGGCTGCAAGAGTAAAGTGAAAAGAAAAAATAGACATAATTGAAAAATAACACAACATAAAATTATGCAAGAAGGACCTCAACGCCGGGGAGCAGTCCATCAAGATCTTACGAGCACATGGTACTCATGTGACTACTATAGCTGTATATAGTAAACTGGGCACCATATTCCAGTAGCAAGCCAACCAATGTACTGGGAAGGGAGATAATTACTGAAGCAATAGTAGCTTTTAAGACGATCAAGTTACATGCAGGGCAGTGTACAGAAATTAATGTTACAGAGGACCTGATCCCTAGTAAAGGCCAATATATACTTGCAGTATCACAAATATATACATACATACATTTATGACCAACTCACCCAGTGACAGGATAATAGCCGTGGACAACTTGAGTGGCTCTTCTGTTTCATCGGAAACCCCACTTGAGGGTGTGCAGATCTGCCAATAACAAAGTCATAATAAATATTAATGGAAGCTAGGCTATCTGAAAGCCAATCCCATACGTCCAGACAGCAAATAACTTCCATCGGGGGAATGACAGCATAGGGGTTTGTCAGGACTTGTGGGGCCATGATCCATACCACGCTACAGAAAAATGAATTGTGTGGAATACAGCATATTCAGGGTGACCGATATTGGTGGAAGTGCAAATTCTCAGTTACCACTCTAAGATGGATGCCTTAGTTTCCTATGGTTTTTGGATTGTTTGTAGACTCAGAAGCCTGGCGAGATTGCAGAAAGTAGTGGTACTTAATGCTTTTAACAAAGCTGGCACTAGTGGCGGCTAGTCAAGGTAATCAAGACGAAGGCTGTTGTTACACTTCATCTTGATTTATCTCTATGGGCGGTAAAGCTGTTCCCCTTTTGCGTCCTACGGTGTCTGGCCAGCATAGTGGGTTGCATGCTTTTCAGAGCAGGCCTTTTTTGCTTCACTTTTTGCCCATTTTGCGTCCCAGGTCTCTAGTCAGCAGAGTGGGGAGCGAGTGTTTCTGTCGGTGGCTTCATTAGGGCCTTTTTCTGTTCTCACCGCCACTCGCTCTTTCTGCTGTACCACTTCATTTTTTTTTCTTTACCGGCATTCAGTTCTCGCACTTTGGTCCTCATCAGAGATGCTTGTCTTTTGTTTCCCATTCATTCCAGATTCCATGTGCCAGCATTGCTATTTGGAATTTCATGCTTATGGCCGTCAAGTTGTGCACCTGTTTTCAGAGGGCCTTCTTATATGTGGACTGAGGTCTTGAATGCTTCAAGTTTGGATTGTAAGGATATTCCAGAAATGTTGTGCATTTGGATTATTTGAACTAAATTGTGGGGTAGTTTCTGCACATATTGACTTTAGGAACCTTAGCGGGATAAATACTGAATTTCCTTTGATTGATGGCATTAATCAAATGTATATGATATAGCCTTATTATTATTAAATATATAGATTTAAGATTGGGTGTACTGTTGTTGGGAATGTCATGAAGAGTCCAGTATATGTTATATAGTAAAGTCTAACTGGACAATTGAACCTCCGAGATAAGCTTTGTTAGTATTATGTCTCTGTTGTAAACCATTGTTATTGGGTACAGCTTTTTTCTTTCAGGTCTCCATCCTTGGTGTTCCCCCTGGGTCCCTTCCCTTTCCCTGTCACTCTGTTCCTCTGTTACCTATTATCAGAGCCAGAGCTGCCGAGAGGCAGACTTATGGGGGGTTCTTGCAGAGGAGCTCTCAACACTGACAGATTTATATCAATTGTCTTCTTTCTTTGCATCCTAGAAGCAAATTGGTTCATATAGGATTTTTATGGATTATATTAATATTTTATGCAAGAAAGTTCCCAAATGTTGCCCTTTAAAAACACTCCTACTATAAATTGGATTAAGGTAGAAACTTCATTTGTTACAATATGTTACACAGGAAATGTCTGTCGCCTCCCACTGAAATACTTTGTTTGTCCTCATGTATATACTTACCAGGTGATGCAGGACGGCAAGCACGGTTGGCACAGTTCCATTCAGCGTTCTGCAACTCTTAGTAACAGCTGCCTTGATGCATAACTCAAGGGTCTGCAAGGAGATAAGAAAATTAAGATGAGGCCAAAGGGCAGTTTGTGCAAATGGTGATGGTCAGTGGTGAATTACAAACTTCAAAGTGTAAATTCTGTCTGAATGCAAGAGTGAGTTGGTGTGTGAATGAGCTCTCTTGTGTACTAATTGTAAATACATATGACCACAAGTAGATTTTGACAGATGACCGTGCCTATGTCTATTTTTTTCTTTCCTGGTTGCTCTGTTTTCTTGACTCACAGTGCCTTAAGATCTCTCAGATCCACATAGTGATTTCTGTAGAGGTTATCTGTTGGAGTCAGATGTTGGATTTTAGTCCATCAAGGAACCAGAAGAGAACATGTTCAGCATTTAACAGGGGCATGCCCTAACACATGTAGCCTAGAGTCACTTATCATCGTAGGCTCTGTATTCTTAGCCACTGTTGATGATGGCCCTTCCCTTGGTTGTCCTAGTTCTCTTGGTGGTTCTAGTTCTCCTGGTTGTCTGCTACTCCTTCTTCTTATGGCACTGTCTAGATCCTCTTGGCCATCTTAGTCCCTTCCTTCATGGCCTTGGTCTTCCTGCTCCTGGTCTTCCTGCTGGTCTTGGTCTTAATGGTACCCATCAGTTTTGTTGATCTCTCTTTCCTTTTCAAATCATCATTCTGCCTTTGCTTTTCCTGTCCCTAGTTCTCCTGATGTGTGCCCCGTTGTGATTCCCTTGATAGTTGTGTCCTCTTGGTGGACCTGGCAATCCTAGTGCTCCTGGACTTCCTGATTGCCCTGGTCCCTCTACTCCTCTTGGTCATTCTCCTCTTCCTGGTCTTCCACCTATAGGTTTTCCTCTTCATGCTCCTGGTTTACCAGGTCTTCCTTTTCATAGTTCTCCTAATCTTCGTATTGATTTTCATGTTCTCCTTTTTCTAGGTCTCTTCCTCCTGATCATCCTCTTATTCTTCTTTCCCTTCTGTCAACTCATATTTTCCTCAAACTCATCCTCCTGGTCTTCAGCTACATATTCTTGTTCCTGGTCTTCTAGGTATTGGTCATTGGCCATAAGTAGCCCTTATCCTCCTGAGATCCTACTTCTGTTAAAAGGATTATCTTTACCAAGGTGCTTATTGCTGTGTCCCTCCTAGTTGTTCTTCTGGTGCTCTTGCCCTGGTGTTCTTCAATCTTTTCATTCTTCTGGTTCCAGTCCTGCTGGTCCTCATGATCTTCATTGTCCTTATGCTCATGTTCCAGCTAATCTTGCTCATCCTCTTCCAAGGTCCTCTGGATCCTCTGGTGCTGTTACTCCTAGCAATCCTGGTGTTGGCCCTCAGGTTTTTCATGGTGGTCATGGTGGTGGCTGCTGTTATGGACCTCCTAGCCTCCGCTTTCTCTTCATGGTCTTCTTCCTCTTACTGGTCTCCCTCCTCCTGGTTTTGCTCCTTATTTTCCTAGTCCTCTTAGAAATCCTTTTCCTATTCTTCCTGGTCTTGATCCTCTTGGTTTTTCTAGTTCTTGGACATGGTATTGGTCCCCTGTCGATTCAAGTTTTCCAAATCCTTCTGGTGGTCCTGGAGTTTCTAAACTTCTTGGCTGTCCTGGACCCTCACTTCCCCTTCTACTCATCCTCATGGCCATCTTCCTCCTCCTCATTCTGTGTAGGGTCTTCACAGTGGTGTAGGTTCTCCATGTTGACTGCCCATCTTCTTCCTTCTTGTTCTGGTGGTCCTGGTCCGCTTGATGACCCTCCCTTTCCACTTGCATATCCTTCTTCTCCATTCCATTCCATTCCAAAGTAGCTTTATTCGAAGTATACTCATAAAAGCACAAAACAAACAACATTTAGATACAGTTAAAAATGCCTTGGCTGGATAGTTAAAAATGTTTGATAAAACTTAGATCTCAGAGCAAATGGACGAGATAAAAGTTACACCCAGTTAAAATAATCAATCACGTTCAGTGGCCAGGCTAGGGAAGTTAAAATTAATGCTCACCAAAGAATCACCCAGATTTAGGTCTCAGCCTTATAGCCCACGCCCATCCTAGGTATTTGGCTACCGCTATTGTGATAAATGGTAAAGTGATGGTGCGCATAAGCCTTTCCGCTTTGGCGCCCCTAAATGGGCCAAGTAGTTTGCACACTGTAGCCCGCCAAACTCGCCTAGGGAGTGCATAGGCGGGACAGGCAAAAAGCAGGTGGGCAACTGTTTCGCTATGACTCCGACAGGCAGGACAGATGTTATCACTTGTGGGAGTCGACCTGGACATAGGGGACTTTAAAGGTAAGGAGCCTGCCCTAAGCTGGAAGTAAAGCTTCCTATCTCTCGGCCTGGTGATATTATCCCAATAGGATTCTAATCTGGGTGTGAGTTTTGTTTCTAAGAAGATTCCCAACATAGAAGATGAGTCAGAGTTACTCCAAGCATTAAAAGCAGCCCACTCCCAATACTTCTCTTTTAGGATGTTTTTAGAGGGAAAAGAAGCCTATAATGGGTTCTCCCATAGCATTCTCATTCCCAGGTCAAGCAGGCTATTCCTAACACCTCTTAACCAACCGATTTTGTGGAAGGCATCAGATTTTATTACATCTAGAAAACCTGAGGCATATGATGAGAGTTCAGGTGTCGTTCACAACCTGCGCCAATATAAAATCGGACGCAACTTGGCGACATCAATAATAGCTTTTCTACCCAAATCATATCTAAGTGGCTTAAGAGGGGTGCTTTCTGGGAGATTGGTAATGCTATGGAGTAACTTATTTTCAGAAAGAGTTAAAGGAGCTGCATTCTCAAACCCCCATAATTCGGCGCCATAAAGCGCGGAGCTAACAGCTTTAGATTCATAAACTTGGAGGACTGGTCTAATTGGTTTTGTTAGAGACCTTTTATGCTCCAGACTTAAAGCTCCCGTAACTTGTCGATGTTTCAGGGCTCCTAAATCTATATGGCAGTCCCACTTAAGGTTCTTCTCTAACTGTATACCCAAATAGGTAAAAGCACTGACCAGTTCCAGAGGTTTTTTATTCATAAAAACCCTCCCCTTAAAACGTTGATGTGGATTAAAAGCCATTAATTTCTTTTTTGACACATTAAGTTCCATGCCTCGAGCATCACAAAAATCTTCAAAAATTGACGGAGCTCGCTGGAGGCCACTGGAAGTCTTGGAAATATTTAATGTGTCATCTGCAAACATTAAAATCGGAATTTTTACACCTGCTAGAGAAGGGGCATCTGTAGTCACTGGCAACAAACGGTCCACTATTCCATTAATATGCAAAGAGAATAACGTTGGTGGAATGGCACAGCCTTGCCGTACCCCTCGTTCAACTGGAAACTAGGTGATGACCCAAAGCTGCCCTCCCCAGCGGATTCTAGCATGATTGCCCTCGTGTAGCCTCATTACGAAAGTTAGGATGTCGTCCGAAAGGCCTAATTCCCTCAACGTCACCCATAACCGGGAACGGGGGACAAGGTCTAAAGCTGAACGTGAATCAACAAAGGCAGCATAAAGTCTGCCCTTGCCCAATGTCACCGTCTTCCACTATAAAAGAATAAAATGAATGACTTGATCAATGGTGCTAGTGTATTTACGGAAACCCTCTTGGAAAGGGGACAATATACCATTCTCTTCAATCCAGTCTAAGATATTGTTTAGGATCAACCTCCCAACTACCTTCTGAATCGTATCCATCAAGCTGATAGGTCTGTAATTCCCCGGTTGAGTTTTATCTCCTTTTTTATATACTGGAAGTATCACAGCCTCTTTCCAGTAAACCGGGGTCGGGCACCCTGGGCCGTTGCATTTGCCATCAACAAGATGTATCTACCCCATCGTATTTTGTCGTAGAGGAACACATCCGCAGGGACACCATCGGGTCCTGGCGCTCTACCTCCAGCAACTGCACTAAGAGCTGCTAAAAACTCTTTGTCATTAAAAGCCTCATCAGTATAAAAAACATAACTAACTTCTTCCATTTGATCATCTAAAGGGTTACGCGCATATTGGGGCCTATAGTAATTAACCCATCCTTCATGAGAGACATGACTTAGGGGCTGATCAGGTTGACCCCCCCCTCTGCCTCACTTAATGATATTCCAGAATAATTTGGTATTATTCTGCAAACTAGCTTCTTTTAGGTCCTGCCATCTAAGCTCATCCCATAGGCACTTGGCTTTATGGATAGCTTTTTTGTATTCATATCTTGCAGTACGGACAGTACCCATTTCCCCAACCCTGATAGCATTGCCAAGGGCAATTCTTGCTTGCATACATGCATTGTTATACCACCGAAAGGGTTTGGAGTCAGCTAGTTTCTGGCTTCTATGGCGCTTAATAAAGTGGCTACTTGTACTTCTTCTCCTCTTTGGCCTCCTGGTTCTGGTCCTTCTGGTCTACTTAATTCTACTTATTCTCCTGGTTCTACTGATCCTCCTCTTTGTCTTGGGCATGCTGGGCCTTATGTCCTTGGGGTCTCAGTCATCCTGGTCGGCTGTGGTTTTTGGCTGCCTGATCCTCCTGGTTTTTCCCATGGCCCTCCTGCTATTGCTTTGACTTCATTATCTTGGAAATCCAGTTCCGTGTGTTCCTAATCCCGCTAGTGATCTTGGTCCTCCTCCTCCTCCTCCTCCATTCAGTTGTACTGAACTTTTTGGAGAGTCTTGTTTCCTTGTCCTCCTCCTCTGTTTGACCTCCCTTTCACCCTCCTGTTTCTCCCTGTTCATCCTACAGGTTCTCTAGTTATCTGCCTGCTTCTCCAAGTGATCCACACTCCACTAATGTAGTCTCATCCAAAGTCAGGAAAATACACCCTCAAGCCAAAGGGCACACTTAGATGTAGCATGGGTGGATGAACACTATTGGAAATACATTTTCCCCTTTTTCCCTGTTAGATAGTAAAATACAGACATAATTGGGGTGCTCCTCTAAAACCTGGATCCATGTATGCGCCGCTACATCTGTTTCACTATTAACAGTTGTGGACCAGGATTGCTCAATGTCCCTCTTGCACCCCTGCACACTGTAAACCATAGGAGTACAGAGGAGCGTAAAAGTATAGTGTTTGCTTATGAGAATCAAAGGCAACATGGAGGCAGGAGCTGCAACACAGAAGATGGGTGACGACTAAAAGCCGTTTTAGGAACACATTTAGCTACACAGATGCTAATGAGGAGACTGATCACCTGCAATGAAGGCTTGGAAGACTCATTGGGGGAACAACCTCAAATTATGTATATGGTCAATATGCCATACAACAAAATTCTGTCATGTTTTTATGTTTGTAGCTGGTATTCAAATGTTCATTACATGTGGAGACTGTCAAAAAAAGGACTTGTAAAGAAATTTGAACATCCTGTCCTTTTAACTGTAAGTGCTCAGACCTAGCAGAAACTGTTCCGCTTAGAGCCTCAACATTAATCTACAATTCTCAAGCCTCAAAAACAATAGTTCTGTGGAAATGAAAATTGGCAGATTGGAGATGTAATGATTCTAATAGTGTGTCCACCAAGGTCTACGTCACTCTTGCTTTTTCAGCTAATGCAGTTTGCACGTCTCTAGCTACGGACTCTTTCCTGTGCTAATATTAGTTTTTATAGCAACTAAAAGTAGTATTCTATAATTCCAACAC
The DNA here is from genome assembly GCF_964261635.1 of Lissotriton helveticus. Taxonomy (NCBI): domain Eukaryota; kingdom Metazoa; phylum Chordata; class Amphibia; order Caudata; family Salamandridae; genus Lissotriton; species Lissotriton helveticus. The sequence goes on from NC_136072.1 coordinate 422,416,176, forward strand.
ATTATTTATTACCAACATGATACATTTCCAGTGCTCCTCTTAAGACTTCACTGTTTTACCTGTATGTTCGGTCACCAATAGTGCAATGCAAAGTCATGGGGCTCCTTAGTGAAGGTCATTTGTAAATTTACTTGTATTTCACAGGGTGTAAGCAGCCTCTCAGAATAGAGAATATGCAATGGCACACTGTTTGTTATAAGAGGTCACTAGGGCTTTAGTAAGCCCAATTACTGCTTGGGACCTATGTCAGGGCTCTAGTGACTGAAGATATGCTGTTTTGTTATGATTAACGCATCAAGATGGAGCGTCAGTATGCTCAATTTCACTTCTATAACCAACTTTTACTTACCCAGTATCACAACAACAGGTGAAACAAATTTCAGCACTGTTAATGTTTATTTAAATTCTAGCACAATTGCTTTGGTACACATTTCTCCTTTATTAATCCCGATTTCATATGTAACAAATACAAATGTGCACTTTGCTTCTCTGGCTGCCTTCATGGATTGTGTACTAATCACAATTGAGCTGGTTCAGTATTTGGAATTAATGTTGGAAAACTATATTCCCTGTAATCCCTTCATCTCCCAAAACAATACACAAGCTCAAAACTGAAAAAATTACCAGGCGTGAATGTGTCAAATAGTGGGGAATTACAGTCCGAATTGGTGTGGTGGTTCTATTTCTCAGGGGTACCTAAGGGGCAAACTTGGAATCATACATTTTTCCTACATCCCAAAATCTCTGATACCCACAACATTGGTACTGTCGGGAGCGGAATGCCAATATGTTGGCAGAATGTACACATGATGGAGGCCTGAACCATCTCACAACTCCACCTGTGGTATAACTAACTCACCAATGGAGTCCTGCAGTTCTGTATTCAACCCTCATTTCTCAATAATGTAGTGTTTCATTGCAGCTAATCTCTCATTATGGGATACAGTGTTCATTATGAGTGGATCATTTGGGATTGGTTGAAGTGGCAAGCATGGGCAGCAAATAAAGGTCACACTCACCGTGAGCAAACGAAATGTCATATCAGCAGGCAGCTGGGGGTGGAGCCTTTCTACTTCATTGACCAACCAAGGAAGCTCCTTATCTAGTTGCTCCTCTGGCAGAACGGAGGCCAAATGTCCCAGAGTGGTGATGACCTGCCCCCAGACCTGTTAAGATAAATTACACCAGGTTTTCAGTTCCACACACTAGACATTAACTACTAAGAAAAGATGAGCCACATGTGGAAGTAGAGGGTTCCCTGGAGAGGCAGTTGCACTTGACATCTGTTCACTAGGAAGTGATTATGTCATGCAAAGGCAGTGGTTTGTTTCACTGGCAGAATACTCCAATAGACAAAACTGATTCTCTAAAATAGAAATGTTATCCATGAATTTGTTGCGCTCTTGTCCTATTTGGATGAGGATTTCCCACCCACTCTCTCTATTTTCTCCCTCTCACCAGCTCTTTTTTAAAAATATATTTCCCCTGCCTCCTATTCATGGACAGGTTATGGTAGACATAGAAAATACACTACGGCAGCTGCGATTTTATTAAATTGCCCTAGAATCTAATTCTGTCACTTTCTTTTTCAAAAATACTTATTACACTTACTGTTCCCTAATACTTAAGTATTATAGCATGGTTTAGCTTTGATTTTGTTTTATATATCGGACCTGATAGGAATTTGATACTTGGTCGGGTACAATAAAGGTTTGTACACATTTTATTCAGCTACATAAATAGAGATCACAAGTCTGGGTCAAGAGAATGAATTTCATATTTTTTTGTATTTAATCAAATGAAGTATATATGCAAAGGCAGATGAAGGGGCAGTCAATGTGTATGCATTAGTTATCTCACAAAACGTAACAGCTCTAAACCTTCATCCACTGCACTCTGTTCTTTCCCCACTTTACCAACTCACCTCCTGGAGACTGGGGATGGTTTCAAGAAGAAATACCTTACAGGTTGAGTAGGCTTCAAAGAAAAGTGTGACTAGAGGAGTGTCTACACTGGAAGCAAACTGGCCTGATAACATCTCAATGACTGCACAAAAATAAAGAAATTACAGTTAAGTTCAAAGGCTTAAGTGTTGCATTAATCTACACATGTACCACCTTGTCTGGTAGTGCATAGGACATACTGAGCAAAAACAGTGCAATGCGTCTGCTGATAGGAAATGATTTTTAGCAGGTATTAGACTCAATTCACATAGGTATTCTCTGACTCTCATAGATACTGTAATGGTATCCATTTCGATCATGCATCCTATTGCACTTTTGAAGCATTCTAGACAATATATGGTAATAATTCCACATTACTGCAGCTCATTGTATTGAACTAAAATGAAGGAAAGGAAGAATATGTGTCACCAGAGTACTTTTTACATAAAATTAGCAACAAAGCAATTTATTATGTACAGTTTTGTTGTTCATGAAATAAGAGTGGAGAAATCAGATTTTGCACAAGTTATTACTGTATGACGATATTTGCCCTTTTGGGAAAATAAAAAAAAGTATGTAAAAATATATAAGATGATGCATCTGAGCATTCCTTATCAGTAATTTTGTGAATCATTTTCTGTGGTTAACAAAGAAGTGCTGGTTTAGATATCACCAGAGTAAAAAAGTGGTGTAATGATTTTGCACTATTCTGCTAATCAGGCAGGAAGACACTACACTGGTTTTAATCTCACATCTAAATAAACACTGATTCATTCAATTTCCTATTTTAAGCATAGCAAAACGTGTGAAATCACATTGCCCCTTTTTCTGTCCTAATATTGAAAATGTTTAGTTGGGAGCAAATCTTGCTTCCTGCATTCTCTATTTTTCAAGAGGCAAAAATGGTAAAAATATATTTACTCCATGATTTGTACCAGTCTAAATCTTTACTTAACACAGTGACTAGTTTGCAATTGTGCGAGCTTCAGGTTGCAAAAAGATGTCTGTGCCATTGAAGTAAACAATTACCTCTGGGAAATAATGTACAATTTCTACAGGTTTTAATGCTCCACTTCCTATGGAGGTAAGTTCACAACATAAGGCCTGATTCAGGCTGTGGCAGATGGGTATCCCGTCACAAACGTGATGGGATAGCCCGTCCCTCTTATTACACATACAATAGGATACAACTTGTCCACCAAACTCTAAATCAAGCCCTTAGTTGTTTATTACTGAAAAGAATAGGGTGTTTCCCGGAGCTGCACTATAAAGTCTAGAGATGTGTTCCAGTCATTACATGGCAAACTTGACACAGCAGCTCAGCATGCCAGTTCAATTGGCAAATGTACTAGAAAGTAGTGGAGTTACACATTATGCAGACCAATGTTGCAATTGAGTTTTGATTTGTGCCACAAATGAAAGTTTAATGCAGATAAGTAATCAGTTGTTGAAAACAATGGTATGAATAGGGACTGTTATTCTCTGCACCAATCAGACATAAGAAATTGCATCTCTTTGCATGAAGGGTGCTCTCAGGAATTGTTACAAAAGTGAACTTAATAAAGGTGTCCTCTCCCCACACTCTCCCAACCATCAAACCGAACCCGACCGCTCCACCAGCGCAGGTGCACACCAAGGCTAAACCAATATTTCTGGTTGATTGTAGACGCAGTCTTCATTACAGGAAAGAACGCTCTGAGAATCAGATCTAGATATGGTTCCATTTCCGGTCCTGTAAGAGAAAATAGGATAAACAATATTAATTAAATTAAAGACTAATACCAACTTAAGATGATGAGTGTGCTGCAAAGGTGGTGTTGGTCATGAAACATATTGAAAAAAAATCTTGATGCATGGCTTTGTATATTTCTCACCCAGCAGAACATAAAACGTAATGCAATAAGCGTTAAAGAATGTTTCACATTGTCTTTTCTCAGGATTCACTCGCACCTTTCTATGACGTGATGAAGGAGTCGGCATTATAGCAGATTTGCTGCATTTACAGAAATTCTAAATCCTTGTACAAATAAAGGCTTAATAGTTAAGTAGCTGGTTAGTGTAGAGCAGTTTTAGTTTTTAACAGTTTTTCCTCAAGAGACATAATGAAACAAAACCTGTAAGGGACATCTGGTGCTGGTATGTGGTGCTAAAATGTGAATCTACAATGTGAAATTACTAAATTTCAACAAATCTAAAACAATATGTATCATTTGAACATAATAACCAAAATAGCAGCAATACATTTGCATCTTTCAAAAGTGGCTGTCAGTGGACCTGTATTTAAGATGCAACCATTCACTTCTAAGGCCTCTTGCTGGAGTTCCATATTTTGAAGCCTTCTGAAGGCATAATCACGGAGATGCTTGTTTCTTTAATTAGAACTGTACAGAAAGTAATCGTCCTAGAGCTTATTTGAATTACCATTATGACATGGGGTTGCAACACATAGTGGTGCTGTTTTATTTCCTTCCAATTAATTGTCACTCCCTTAAAAAATTAATTGTTTTAACTATGTGGGCTGAAATGGCAAAGGCATGGGCATGGAACTCTATTCTGAATGCCACAATCAGTTTGAAATATATGTACAAAATAACTTAAATATACCCTGTGGCTTCTTTCCACTTTCAATTTGCATTGTATATGCAATGCTAGTGATTTATCCATTCTCAATCACCACTGTAAAATGCATAAATTCACCATACTGTTATGGGTTTTGTCCAAAATGTAGAAATACTTTAAACAAGCAATGGAGTAAGGGAACTGAAAGAACAATGGAGTAAGGGAACTGAAAGAACATGTTGCCGCATTTTTCAGAGCCCACTCTGTGTATTTGAGTGTTGTGATGACATGAGCCATAGACAGATAAAACTATTTGCAGACAGACCTAAAATGAATGTAGAATCCGGTAGACTGCCACAGAGCACAGTGTTTGACAACAACATAGCATTTTTTCAAATTACCGTATTGAATTGTCATTTGATGAATGGCCCAAAACACAATCTCCTCTGGAATAGAAGGCACCGTAAACAGATTTACAATCTTAGAAGATATTGACTGAGGTATCCACTTGGTAAGAGTAATTTGACACATTAAAGCCATCCTTTCAAGTTCAGGCGCATTCTCCTAAATATGCAGAAATAGGAAATATTGGTAATTTTAAACATTTGTGACGAACAAGAGGAGAAAAACAAATTCAAAACAAGTATTAAGTACCATGGATCAGGTATAGAGGGAATATTGTGAAACAGGAGATGCCTGAACAAATCAATAACGGCTTGATTATGAGTTTGGCGGATGGGATACGCCGACATAAACGTGACGGATATCCCGTCCACCATATTACATGTTCCATCCATAGGATATAATGGAATTGTAATACGGAGGTCGGGATATCCCTCACGTTTGTTATGGAGTAAACCTGTCCTCCAAACTCCTAATCAGGCCCTAAGACTCAATTAACAATAAGATAGAAGCGGAGCAAATAACAACAATGTAATCACTCCTTGAAATAGACCAAGTAGAACCAGCAGTTGCCAAAACAGATTGAAAATAAGGCTGTAGCCTGAGATTTCTTGACCCCTAGCAGCAAGAAAGTTTACAGGATAAAAATGGGTCGTAATAAAATTATAAATATATTGGTACCCCCAATGAATGAATAAATAAGTCCATCAAAATATCAGAAATTCTTGTCTTTTCTTAATTTCACATCAAAAAGACTTTTCTTTTTTATAAATGAATGTCTTTCTGCACTGCAGAGGTATCCAAAAGTGACTGATACCATTTAGGATGTGCACCAAATGTATTGCTTGGTACAGGCTGGGAGGTGCGAGCTATTCGACCTAGTCGCTTTCTGTATTGGCATGGGGCATATATCATCAGAAATAATTAATTCTATTTGGCTATTCTCTAGACCTGGATTACCTTAGTGTTTTCTACTTATAAAATATCTGTACTAGGGGTATGAGTTTGTGAAATACTTAACCTCTTTTCAACACAATACTGGCCTTAGAGACTGCAATATCTTTTTGAGCGGAACAAAAGGTAAACTGGCTTTAAAAACACTGAATGATTATTTTTACAAATATTTTAAGACTAACACAAATGTATTTTAAACACTCTAATTAAGATGGACTGTCTTAGATAAAAACACATGGAAATACATGATAAAGCACAATGTCAATAAATCAACAGTACTGTAATGGTATAATACATGAACTACATGCTAATAACAATGTGGTGTATTACGAAATAGGTCTACAGTTGTTTCATCTCCTTGTATATCTTGATGAAAACATGACCTTGCTAGTGAAGTGCTGAAGTCTCAGATGTCAGAGAGGGTGCAACAGTGAAAGATGTGTGGCACTTCCAAGCTGATGTTCTGTTTGTACTGCCAGCTTATTGGAACACATTTGGAGGTGGATATATTACTTAACTTCATCTTCATGGGGATGACTGGGTTTCTGAGACTCTCCGTAGCACCTCCCACAGTGTGCCTCGGTAGGTGTGCTACCTTTGCACCGCTTCCCTTAGAGTTAGACATCTTCTGCGATCCAGTTCGCCTTTGCCAGTGCTTAGTTATTTGACAGAAACACATGGACAAAAGTGTTCCCTCATTTGTATGGGCCCTAGCCTCCTAGCAAATGGTGTAATGCATCTTGACATAGTGTGGCGGTGAAATGGGTGCAAGTACAATGCTTGTTACAAAAGGCCCAGCACATGCCTTGGCAGAATCTGCTGCAAAACAAACACCACCTACCTCCTGTGGTTTTTGCCAATCTAGTCCATGATTTTAAATGAGTGCAGCCCCTAACTCTCATCCCCTTTCTTACTCTCTCTTCTCTCAGTTTCTCACACACATAAACAACTACACACACAAACCAGTACAGACATGCACACACATTTCTGTGTGCAAATTAGGTACTAAAATAGGCAATTCATTCTACAAAATACAAATCAAGATCTATGAGAGAGCTTTACCTTTGAATCTATTCGTTTGTTATATACAGATTGACTCTATTTTGTGTTCTCAGCCCTTGCCTACCTGTGGAATGTAAAGAAGAATCTGATTCTCGGTGTTACAATATTGCTACCTTTGTTAAGATATTTCAGAAGTTCTTTAGGAGTGAAAATATGGAATTTGGGGCCTGATTTTGTATTTGACAGACAAAGCAGTGTCCTCCAGGTTGTCAGAGGACATTGTGTCCGCCACCCCAATGGTATTTGAGTTGTTATGTTTCAAGCTGACCTCTTGCCCAGCGATCATCTCTGTACTTTGAAAGGAACCACTGTCACAGCGGTTTCCATCAAGGTACAAAAGGTTTGGTGGATGGCCATCCTCGGTTTGACAGCCGTTCACCAACTATTTAACTTTTTTTTTCAGAAACCCCTGAAGCAGCAGTGTCTGAAAAACAAAAGATTCATGACCTCCACACTCTGGGAGTTTTCTCCCAAGGTGTGGAAGTCATTATTGTTTTTTCTTGTCCCTCAGAGGCAAGTTTTTTTGCAGTGATGGGCAAAAGAAAATCATTCTAGGCTTCGGTCGACTGAGCCATCAAGAAATCCACTGATTGAAAAGTTGTAGTCTGCCCACCTGTAAATAAGGCAGGTGGACAAAAGCTTGGAGGGCAGGGTACTCTGTCATATTTGCAACGGTATAACCTGTACGCCAACCTCTAAATCAGGGGCCTAATGTTTGTTATAGTCTTATTAAAGGCTCTGCAAAATATATAAAGAGGTGAAACAATCAAAGACCTGCGTAGAAATCCACCGGTTTCTCTCCTAGATACATATTGAGCATCATATTGTTACAAAGAAATATTTACTTTGATGAATGCTCATTTACTTTTTAATTGATCTATGTATTAACAGCTTTCTTATGCCGTTAGTTGTGAAATAAATCTCTCTTTCTTTTACTGTCAATGTGCAGAAAAAATAGAGTGGATAACATTTGAGATTTTATGACTTTTTCCGTTTGACCAGATTAATGTTTTTCTAATGTATAAGGTGTGTTAGATGTATTCATAATTCAAAACCTCTGAACACAATATGCAAAAAATGTATTTAATAGTTACAAAATTCACAACCAAGTATACCATTATTTTGCAATAGAATCAGAGATAAAGCAGAACAGTTTTATTGTTGCATTTTTTATGGGTATCGGTGTGGGATGTTGTGTTTATGTTTGAGATAAGCTGTATAGAGTAAAGTTTGCGAGACTTATGATTTGGCGGGTATTGAGAGTGACAGTGGTGGTGCAGGAGTTGTTGGTCAGTATGTAGGTATAAATTATAGGATGTCTGATCTGGGGGTTAGAATTTACCACGAGGCAGTTGATTTATTTGAGGGTAACATAGGGAGGGCTCTGCGCTCCACCAGGAGTAACCTTGGCTTCTGGGCCTCCCTGCCTTTGTCGGTTGCGGGGCGTGTGGCATTATTAAAAATGATAACGCTCCCCCGTTTACTTTATTACTTTGTTACCCTGCCGATTTGGATACCTGGAAAGTGCTTTGCCCAATTCAACTCCATAGTTTCGAGCTTCCTGTGGGAAACGGGACGAAGAAGAGTGGCTCTGCCGACCATGATGCGCCGGCGTCGGGAGGAAGGCTTTGCAGTGCCGGATTTTGAGGCTTACTACGATGCGGCCCAGTTCCAATGGTTCACACAACGGCTGGCAGGGAAGCTGGGAATGGAGACAAACCAGAGAAGAAGGGACCTAGAGCTTCGTCACTTGAGTCGGATTTTGATACAGCTCCCGATGCGGGAATGTGAGGTATCCAGGTATCTATGGGTCCTGAGGCAATGTTGGTATAGGGCTATACGACGCAATATAGGGAGCCCGGCATATGCCTCTGAGATCCTGGTGTGGTTCTGTGAGGAGCTCCCCCATGGAGGAGATTGGCAGCAGCTACATGACTGGGAGGAATCAGGGATCTCCTCCATTGGAGATCTGTATGAAGATGGTGCATTTTTACCATTTCAAGACCTCATGCAGAGGCACAAACTTCCTGCTCAGGACTTTCTCTTGCACGTGGGCGCAACAGCTGCTGTGCGCAAGCACTGGAAAAAAGGGTTAGAGAAACCACGGGTCTTCCTTCCCTGCCAGTATGTGGTCACCTCTGTAGGTGGGATCAAGGCGGTGACGTGCTTGTATTGGAGGTTGACGCAGGGTTTGAGGACACCTCCTGCGGCACTGCGTATTAAGTTGCAAACTGACCTGGGAACGCCTATAGAGGAGAAACCTTGGGAATTGTTAATGGAACGGGTCTGGAAATGTTCCCGAAACATTACGCCTCACAAAATTAATGAGTTTTTTGGCTCCCACGCTACCTGCCCATGATGCAGACTGGAGGGTGCGGTATTCATACACATGTTTTGGGATTGTCCGCTACTTCGGGGATTCTGGGGAGAGGTACTGGCCAGACTGACGGAGGTGACGGTGAGGGACCTGCAGAATACTCCAGGGGTTTGCCTGTTGCACTGGTTTCCCCACACTTCCCGCAACAAAACCACCAGTAAGTTCCTAGACCTGGGGTTAGTTCTAGCCAAGCGTGAAATCACTAGCCATTGGAAGGCAGCCAAGGCCTCACTCTATATGTGGAACAAATGGATGGACTAACACAGACTTGGCGGGGCGAGGCAAAATCTAGATGTGGATACCATTATTGGTCAAGTGTTGCGAGACTAAGGTAATGAAGTTGCATGTATCGGTGAATTGTTTGTGCATTGCATGAAAACCTAATAAAATATGTTTAAAAAAATAAATAAATTATAGGATGTCTGGTGCAGGTGTTAATGTAGGGCACCGAAGGAGGAGGAATGTAGGTACAGAAGTAAGAGAGACTTAAAGAGTAGGCAGTGGCGTGTTTCCTATTGGTGGATTAAAAGCAATGGTCTCCAACGAATAAATCACATGTTACTAGTAGCTCGCAGATTGCCATTGAGTAGCTCGCATATGATAATTGCCTATCAACACGCTTGAGAATATACAGGTGCCCACCTGATAACACAGCTATTTAAAACACAGCTCCCGTTCCTATGATTTACTCAAACGCTGACAGTGCTTGAGGATGCAGACTACCCTTTTCTGAAAATAATTTCTTCTTTTTCTACTTCTTTCTAGCCTCTTTTTACATGTCTTTCTGTTTTCCTTGCTTTTATGTCTCTCTTTCATTTCTCAATGTATTTTATTCTCTCTTTCTTGCTGTCCTTTTTCTTTATTTTTCCCTCTTTCCCACATCCCCCCTATTTGTTTACACTATCTCTTTCCTTCCCTCCTTTGTTGTGCATTCTCTTTCAGTTCTCTTTCTTTTTTTCTTATTGGCTTAATATTCTTCTTGATATTTTTCTGTCTTTTTTTCTCATTTCAACCTCTATTTTCAATGTTTCCTCAATTTTCCAGTTCTTTGTTTCTTTCTTACTATTTCTTTCTTCTATTTTTCAATCTTGTGTCTCTCTGTAATTCTTTTCTTTCTTCTTTCATTTTTTCTTTTTTCTCCAATTTCTGTTTTTCTCTTTTCTTCGTTTATTATTCTTTCTTCTACTCTTACTTAATTTTCCTCCTTCTCTCCTTCTTTTCTTTTGTCCCATCTCCATCTTTCTCAATGTCTTTCTTTCTCTGATTGTTTCCTTCTCTCCCTTCTTTTGTTCAGTCTTATCTGTTTTCTCTGCCTTCATCTTCCCTCCTCTGTTATTCTTTTTCTGTATTTCTCCTTTTGGTGTTATTACTCATTGTTCTGTTTCTTTCTTTTTCTCCTTTCTTCATCCACAAGGATATTTTCTTAATTCCACCTGATATTCTCCCTTCTTTTTTCTACTACTTTCTTTGTCTTATTTTTTTTCTTTCTTTTCATTCCATTGTTTTCTCGCTGTCTTTTTCTTTCTCTCACCTTCTTCCTTTATTCTTTCTCCGTTGTACTCTTCATTCTTTCGCCTACTTCTTTTTTACCATGCCTTCTTTCTTCCTGTATTTTCATTCATTCCTTTCCTAGTTTGTTTCTTCGTCTTTCATGTCTTTTTAATTGCTTTCTTCCTTCATTTCCTGCATTTGACTGTTTTCTCTGGGTATTTTGTCCTCGTAGTTTTTTTCCTTAATTTTGTTATTTCTTTTCCTATATTTCTCTTTCTTTCTTTCTTTCTTTTTTCTTTCTTTCTTTCTTCCTTTCTTTCTGTTTTTCTTTCCTGATTTCTTTCTTTATTTTGTCATTCTTTATTTTTGTTTTATTTATCTTCCTCTCTTATGCTCGTCTCTCTTTCTCTCTCTTTAGGTGTTTCAAGAGCAAACGGACAACACTGATCCTCAGGGACCCCAATTGTAAACCTTTGCGTTACAGCTCCTGTTCTATTAATACTTTATGCTCCCTGTTTCTGGAATGAAGAACTTAAGGGTACTCTAGGAGCAGTGTTTAAGTTATTTGGTCTCTGTGTGCATTTATAAAATTCCTATATTAGACAGTAGATCAGGAAAGGTTTGAGACTCCTGATTTAAAGAGTGCTTATTGAACTCTAGGATGCATATGATGGGGAAAGAAGTAAATGCTAGCTAGTTGTAACTGATGTATTTTGTGATGCAGGAGTGTAGAACAGCAAACATTGGGATGTAGGTTTCATGTACGATGTAGGTAGTGAAGGTGTGGTATGGAAGTGCAGTGTAGATGCAGGTTATAGTTTAGCTGGTGGTGTCAGATATCCCTACAAAAGTATGAGAGTGTCATGCTTACCCTAATGTGCATTGCATCATGATGTTCAGTACACTCATTTTCTACAGGCAGACCATTTAAGGCACACTATTTCTTTCTTCCTCAGGACACACCCTAATATCAATATAATAATTCATCACTATCAACTCTAAAGTACTACTACACCAAACTAAAGGACCTGGAATGATAAAAAACATAACATTCAAACACTAGATAACAAAAAAATGACTGTTGTCATTTGAGTTCTAACAGCAGAGAAACTCCTTACTAAAACTTTTAAAAGGGAATAAATGAATATTGCACCCACAATAGTATCAGAGATGGTAGTTAAAAAGATCAGCACATTGCATTTTACTCCTTCCTAAATAATTCTTAATGGAAATACATGAGAAACCAGTGTGTACATAACAAAACTGTTGGAACATGCCATATTTTATAGTTAATTACTTTTTTATCTGTGCAATGGTTTTAATTAACTATGCACTTTACAAATAAAACTGACTTACTTAAACTTACTTAGTTAATAAGGCCATTGTAAAAATAATGTGTACGGATACAGTGTTACGTTAAGTGTTTGCAGTTTAATTGAAATAGAAATACTATGGCTGAATTTCAAACTCTGTGAAATCAAATATAACTTCTTGCTGCAGACACAGCTGAACTAGCACCTAATCTATCATATAGGTCCATCTGACATAATGTTATGACACAGTTGCAGCTGGTGTCAATGCAGTACTGTACATAGAGTTTTTCTGCTCTGCCTTCAATGAACGGTCCCAAGTGCAAGGTCAACATGTGGCCATACATACTGGATTATCATACGGTACATCAGCCTGTCAGAGCGCTACCGATTTTCCTGCTAACAGCCCTTATTTTATTAAATCTGTCATCCTTTGTCAAATTCTATTGAAGGTGTTGTACCTGAATAGCATGGTCAGAATATTGACTGACATAATACTCTGTACTAAACATTGTTCATAAACATTATTGCCACATTTAGGACATGATATTTATGTCAAATGATCGACTATTTTGGAATTTTATTAGAATTTCATATCAGCAAAATAAATAATACATAACTGAACACATACATCAAGACTTCCATCATTGCCCATTTTAAGCCCCAATCCTAACCAATGCCCTCGACAGCAAGTTAACATAAGGTACTAACTATATGATACATAATAGACTTAATTACCCCGTCATATACTCCCTCACCACCCCCCAAAATCATTAACCCTAATCTCCTTTTTCTATATCCTTTAACAGGATATAAACTGTATTCCATGTGGTACTCATTGAGAAACTTGGCCCACCACATCTCAAAGGGCGGAGCCTCTTGCTGTAGCCAAAGTGAGGCAATTGCCAACTGAGCAACCACCGTGGCATAAAAATAGAATAACGGTGTTCATATAGTAGCTGCCCCTGGCGGAAATCTTCCCCAATACCAAGCAGCATCATAGACTGAGAAATTTTAACACAGTTCCCGGTTATTTCTGACAAAAACCTCTCTATAGATTCTAGAGTCCAATACCGCACATGCAAAAAACACGTGCACAATGTCTGCACTATCCTTTCCACAGCAGCAACACTTCCCACCATGCTGACCATCCCACTTCATCATTTTAAGAGGGGTATGATACAAATTGAATAACATTTTATAATGTTGACTTTTAAGGCTGGCTGCAGGAAAGATTCTCCCTGTCAAATCAATGGATTTTTCCAATGAGATTTCGGGGTTCCACAACCAAGTTCCCCATCTCATATTATATTTTTCTAGATCATCCGTTCTGCCCTCTAACAGTGTTTTATAAATTAGCTCGATGTTTCCCTGTTGTCTAATAGATTCTACAATTTTAAACTTCATAATGCAAATAGGGTGTTTTCCCAGAAAGTCCCTTACTTGTAAGTATTTAAAAAATTGAGTTGTGGGTAGATGGAATTTATCCGCCAACTCCGCAAATAAGTGTAATCTCCCATCATCATGATATAAGTCGCCAAGTCAGGTAATCCCCTTACTTCTCAAGCCTAAGGCCACCTGGTCCCAGAAGATCGGGGGCAGCACTCCTGTGGCATTAGTGGGGGTATACATGGAAAGTACTGGAATCTCGAAGCTTTTTCGTACAGTCTTCCAGACTTTAATCACAGCATTTATTACCTTGAAGTGCGTTCTTTTAAAATAACTGCTGTCCACTCTTTTGAATAAGCAATGCTTGACCTTTGACCCTAGAATCATCTGATAAATTGAGGGGGCTTTGGCCAGATTACTAATCTCTTCTCCAGTACGTAAAATACGTGCATTAACCAAAATACAGGAATAGTAATACAAAGCAAACTCAGGGATAGACCATCCTCCTCTTTCTCAAAAAGGAGTCATATATCGAGCAGCCCTACGAGGTTTCCAAGGGGCCCACATAAACTTAGTACAGAGAGATTGTAAATATGTAAATATTGAATTTGTTTATAGGATACCTCCAGGGGCAAAGCCCTAAACAAATACATAACTCGCGGTAAGACATTCATTTTCAGAACGTTAGCTCTGCCACTAATGACAGATGGAGATTCTCCTACCTTTCAAGTGAGCGTTTTACTCCCCAAATAATATTGCCCCAATTAACCTCAACGATCTCTTTAACAGAGGTACGGATCTTAATACCCAGATAGATAGCTTCCTTAACACACCTAGCATCCCCATCCATTGCTTGACTTGTACATATAATTTGGGTTTTGGCAGTTTTAAGTTTATACCCAGAAACTGCCCCAAAAGTCTGTGCCAGGGATTCTATTTCAGGTATAGCGAGACAGGGATTACAAGTAACAATCGCTATATCATTGGCATAAGCCATTACAGAATACTGTTCTTGTTGTACTATACAAGGCAAAATCTTTCTACTTTGTTCTAGCATAAGAATAACAAGGTTAATATAGAGCGCAGATAAAAGTGGTCAACAAGGACAGCCTTGTCGTGTGCCTCTAGAAATCGCGATGGTCTCTGAGTGATATCACATTGAGCAAATTTTCACTGAGGGGAGATGATAAAGTGCGTTTAAAGCACATATATAGCCCTGACGGAAACCCATGTGTTGCAGTCCCCATCAGAGGAAATGCCACAAAACCCGGTCGAGCGCCTTTTCGGTATTGAGTAAAATCAGGCCAAGTTCTCGAGATTCTACCTGTGCGATATCTTGGAGAGTAATTACTCTACGCACATGGTCTACAGTCCCTCTCCCAGGTATAAAGCTGTGTTGTTTTAACAATACTATTGATGGTATAATTTTTGCCACCCGTGTGGCCAAGATGTTTGCATAGATTTTACCGTCAGCATTAAGAAGAGACATTGGACTATAAGACCCCAGTAATTCAGATGATTTTCACTTTTTCTTCAACACACAAATATTGGCCTCGGACCAGGTTTGTGAATCTCCCCTTTTTGTGAAGTTTGATAAACTTTAAGCATATAATTTTTATCTCCTGAAAAAAGATCTTAAATACTTCCAAGGGGGGTCTGTCTGGTCCCGCAGCTTTCCCTACTGCAAGAGAATTTATGGCCTGCTCTAATTCCCCCATCTTAATAGGTTCAACGTCCGTTGAGCCAATTGGCCCCATAAAGTGGCTGGAAGTCCTATATCTGTCAGAGAAAGTCCCCCAGTATCGTTCTCTGTATATATTTCTGTATAAAAATCATGAAACACTATAAGAATTTCCTAGGGATCAGACACAATAACCCCAGACGTTCTTTGTTCGTCCCCTTATATTTGCAATTTCTAGGCTAAACATCGGCCCATGGCCTCGCCATACTCATGACACTCTTTTCTATATGTTTGATATTTTATGGCGCTCTCCTTGCTCCATTCTAGATTAATTTTGGCCTTACATCTCGCTAGATTATTCTGAAGTGGTGTGGTGTTATATCCTGCAGCTAACGCATTAACTAATTCCTCTTCGACAATCTTAAGCTCATCATAAAAAACCTGCAATGCCTGTTTCACTAATTTACATTTTAAATACCCAAGGCTCTGTGTTTCCCCTCTAAATCCAGCTTTGGATGTATCCCATACAGTCCCTCAGGACGCGGAGTGTCTGTTAATTTGCCAAAATTCCTTTATCCACACCTTCATGTGTTCAATACATTTTTCATCCATCAAATGCTTCCTGTCAAATGTAAACGTTCTCGGGGCTACACATCGAGCAAGTGCCAGGATTTCAACTACCACAAGTGCATGGTCCAAGGTCACCCTTGGGTATACACAGATGTTCAGGCCAGTGAACACTGATGTAGGGACAAAACAATAATCAAGACGTACAAGCCTGTTGTGGGGCTGTGAATAAAATGTATATCCTGGGTCTTGCCTATGCAAGCTGTTCCACACATCCAATAGCCCATGATCAGTTAGTAATTGAAATAGAGCCTTGATGACCTGGGGTTTCCTACCTTTATAGTTTCGCCCCCAATTTTGAAAAGCTTCAGAGGTCAAATTTATATTAAGATCCCCACACAAGAATAACAGAATGGGCCATGTAGCAAACTCCCCATTCAAATATTCCAGTATTGGAGCTTCTTCAAGGTTAGAGCCGTATATTGTACAGAGGGTAAATATAACCCCCCCTGACCTACATTCCACAATGGCCCAACGTCCAAACATATCTGCCAAAATATGCCCAGTAGCTTGAATAAAAGGTCTTGCTAAAATCGCCACCCCTCTTCTCATGCTTGACTGCCTTGAGGTTACTAATACTGTGTCGCCTAGTTCTGCTAAAACCTTACGTTTTGCCCATGGAATATGCGTCTCTTGCAGATACACCATATCGGGCTGAATCACCCGAAGCTCTCTGGAGACCCTCTGCCTTTTATTATAATTATTTGACCCGCACACATTCAGTGTGCATATTTGAAGGCCTAAATTTGCCATAAATTCATGGTTGCCATACCTACAGGCCTATACGCAAATCTTTTTAACCCTCTGTACTTTTCTTTGCTGCTATGAATCTTCCTTTTTCTTTTACTTTTACCCCCCACCCTCCTCCTTACCCTCCCTACCACCCTTCCCCCAACACCACCCCAACAGCACACCCACAGCCCCACTACCTCGAGGCTTTAGGACTGTTAGTCCTTGCGGTGACATGCTCCCTACACCCAAATGTGCCTCCCACACCCGTGAAGTCCCCCAACAATTGAACCTAACAAAAAAACCATTAACCTACAGATGATCAATGGGCCACAGAGAGTACGCATACTCATTCTCTTCCCCCATGACATAACCTGTTGCAATAGCTGGGGGGTATAGAACTTCATGAACAAGACTACAAGAGTTATGCAAATAATTAAGCATAAGAGCACAAAAGGAAACTGCAAATTTGATAAGAATTCTAGAATCCTAATCCCTCCTTATCCTTCTTTGAGGGTTTGCAGAAACTCTTTCGCCAAAATTTCAGAAGTGAAAAACCTAGTATTCCCTTTATGGATGATTTTAAGTTTGGCTGGTTGTAGTAAGAAAGCTTGGGCCCCCTTAGTTTGAAATGGTAGAATAAGCTGAGGTAATTGCCAGCGTTTCTTTACCGTCTGATGGCCGTAATCTGGCCTAACAAAAAATTCAACCCCCTTGCCAACTCTTTTCCTATCGGGGCGGGCCAGATCGGAAACTGCTTCTCGTGCCAAAAAGTTGTTAAATTAAATCAGTATGGCCCTTGGTTTAGCCACTTCCGCGACTGATCTGGCCGGGCCCGGACAGAAAAGGGAAAACGGTGAGCCCTCTGAATCCTCTGTCTGCCAGTCCCATTGAGTTCATTCTGGAAACGCCGCAGTAAACAATTCAATAATAAATTTACGAGGGTCCTGTCCTTCAACCCCCGCAGGAATTTGAAAGACTCGCAGATTGTTCCGTCGAGCTCTGTTCTCCAAATCAATAAGTTTCCATAGCATATCATCCTTCAATGCACGTAAAGTCTCATTTATCGTCTTTTGTGAAGCTAGTTTATCCTCCAAATACGAAATACAGGCTTCTGCCTTGGTAATTCTTGCAGTAAACTCTGAGCAAGTCTTGGCGATGCGCCATACTGAATTTTGTAATTTACGACAGACATTCTGTGTCCTTTGGCTTTCTAATCATGTTTCCTCCCTGTGAGTCATTACTGTTTGATATATAAGACTCAAGCATACCTCTTCTGATGGCTCTAGTGTACTTCGCACCACAGAGGGGTCAGATTTATCAGGGGTTCTAACCATTGACTTTTGCACCGGTAAAGAGGAATTGGCAAAGTAGCAAGACTCCTCTGTCAAAGCCCTTTTCTTCCGCATTGTCTGGGGGCTTCCCTCCGATGAATCCCTTCTCGTATCCTCAGGGGGTGTAGTACTATGCTCACTCAGTTCATCCCAATGTTGAGCCATAGGCCTTTTCCCATTTCTCATCATCTCCTCACTGGATATATCCGAATGATCTGATAATGACAAGAACTTATCCACAAGATTCATCCACTCTCCGCCTCCTTCGTTAGTGAATCTAGACTGAGTGACTCTGTCCCATTAAGAGCCCCAGCCAGGCCAACCGAGCCATTTTCGCTTCTAACCACAATGTTATTATCATTACAAAGCTTCTGTGGTACAACTGGTTCAGTATCTTGGCAACCCAGTTCCAGGGGTTCACCCCACTGTTGTTCACTCCTGCAGGATTGCGCCCATCCTTTTTACCAGCGCCGTTAGCCAGATCCATATTGCTGCCAGATATTAAATTGTCCACGGCAACAGCGTCATACAGAGAAATCTGCTGAGCACCTGAACTCTCCTTCATGATGACCGGGGGGACCAAAAACAGCTTCAACACCCAATGTTCCTAGGAGCTTGTCTGTTTGGGGATTCGGAATACCCTGGATCCCCGTTTTTCCACTCTTCCCACCTTTGCCTTGTGAGAACATTTGCGGGAAAGTGCATTTTGCAGGACTGACCATGCACGTGGAGTTACCACGGGCACAGCTCTCGCCCTTATTTGTTTTACCATTGAGAGTAGAGGCTTTCTTACGGCTCAGCGGCTCCTCGGTTTTTCCTACCGTTACGGAGACAGTTCCAACGGCTGCCACTGTAGCAGCAGCGGTAGCACCATCAGCCAGGGCCTGGGCTTTCCCTCTAGCTCCTTTAGGCGGCATTATCGGTGTTATGCGATATCCTGTTCTCGACTCTCCAGTAGTTTAGCCTGCAACAGTTGCTGCTTCTCGACTCAGCGTCTACGCCCGGCCCCTTGCGGCTACAATGTATCCAAATCGGATTTTGCTAAGATAATGAAAAATAGCTGTAGCAGCAAACCTGAACATGCCAATAGTACCAGGACTGAGCTTCGCACACCTCGGTAAGTGCTCAGACCCACTTTCACCCTCTCGTCCTCTCACTATCCACAGCACATCTTCCTCACGGGTGTAGGAGGACAGGAGCTACCAGCTAACACGACTGAGCTGGCGGCCGCCATCTTGTCTCTGTCAAATGATATTCTATATGTAATATTCTGATATATAATTCTGTTGATTTCTACATTCCCACCCACTGTAAAACTAAGACAGTGTTCTCGTTATAAGAGCTGCTATATTTCTTGTAGCTCCCATGATATCCCCAATCCAACAAAATCCCTTCTATTTCCTTTGGGTAACTGATTAGACTTTTTCATGTCAGTAATATCTTGTTTTTTTGTGCCCCATTGCATCTCCCATGCACTAATTCTTCCAGGCTCTCCACTCACATCCATTGTGGGGACAAGTTAATCATCCTGTGCAAATTTTTTCAGATACTCTGAGAGAACCATCTGTATGACCATGTTAACCATTCAATCGCAACGCTGCTAGTTTCCATACTGGCTGCAGACCATGATGGAACTATCTGGAATACCAAAGTTCTGACTGAATGATCAGAAGTAATTCTGCTTTGCCCTGAAGGTTCTGAGTTTTTCCAAGACTGAGTGAACGGTGACCATCTGTCGGTGAGAACCTGTTGCTTACCGAGTCCGTCAAGATGCTATCCAGAGTGTCAGCAGTCACCAACATGTTGCTCATTGTCACCTCCCTTTGAGTGATGGTAGTATACATACAATGTACAATGGCTAGTTCCTGCCGGAGTGTTAACTGGAAGAAAAAGTACATTTCATACATGTGATTAACAGAGTCAATCAGGAACGTATTCACAAACAAAAACATACAGCAAAATGCTTATCCCAAAACCTTTGTCTGAAGACCTCTGCCTCCACCTCTCTTATCTTTACTATGAGATCTTTGCCCCACACATATACCTATAATTTTGTACTACCCGTGGGAGGGATGGGAGTGAGTGGCTGGAAAACAGGCAATAGTTAATACTAAATGGGAGAGCTTTAGGTAAAGGTAGATTGGGTATATATATTCATTAAATACCAAAGGTTATAGGGAGGTTACAGTTAGGTTCAGATTTTCCACACTCAAAACCATAGAAATTCTGCAGTTATAGCTAGATTTATCTCAAGTAACTATAACTTGTGCCTAAGGTAATTATAACTCAACCCCGCCATGAACTGTTATCTCATCAACAATTTGACAGCAAAAGTTGCACTGCTATTATCAATAATGTCAGAGAAGATGTCACGAGTGAAGTAAAATGTAAGGTGCATGGTGACCTTGCGATTTATAGTTGCCTTAGGGCACAAGGTATAGTTACTCCCCATTAGTAACAGGGCCGGGCCATGGGGAATGGGGTCTCTAGGGCTTAAATCAGCCCGGGGAGGGGGTCTGCGTGCCCCCTCACCCTTCTTACCTATATCTGTACCCCAGAAGATGGGGTCCGAGGCTGAAAACGGTAAGGGGCCTATGTGCTGCCCTCTCAATATTTTATAAAGCTGGGCCCCGGGAAATGGGGACATCAGGGTTGGCTCATCCTTGGGAAGTGGGCCACGTACGCCCCTGACCTATATGCATATACAAAAATGAATGTGCCCTCAAGTAATACAACTGGTGCTATGTAAAGCGCTTTAATACCCGATTCGGGTCAAGTTAGCGCTATATAAAAATCTGTAAAAAAATAACATGGGACCTTACCCGCCCAGGGAATTAAAGAAAACAAGCACAGGAGACTGTACTTGTTTATTTTTTTTTGCTTTGGCCACAGATCCTCTGGAAAATCAGAGAAAATTTTAAATCTAAACATTTTTGCCCAGACATGGTTACCTGGGGGCCCCCGCAACCAGTCCTAGGGGGTCAGAGTAATCCTACCCTGCCCCATTGCATTTTTTTCCTTTTTGTTTGTGAGTCCTGAATTCCCAAGATGTCTACCACTACTTTCTAGTAGAAGTGTTGGCAGCCAATCAGATCTCACTATGAGAACTTTTGGATCTGTAGACCCTCCGCGTCTCTATATCTACATATATATTTGTTTTACTTAAAAACTACTGAACAGATTTAAACCAAATTACGAGAGCATGCTTTCTGACAAATTTGTTGTAATTCCATTCAGCAGTTCGGGCTATAGTCACGTTCAAAATTCCTAGGGGAAATTACATGAGGAAAAGTTGTTTTGGGTCCTCCTACCTAATGGCAACTGCCAGTACGTGATTTAAGAATATATGTAAATAAACAAACAAAGGATCCCTATACTCTCAGTCCTTCTTGCAATGGTTTTCTCTTCAGATTTCAAGCTGTGCAGTGTCTCTGTCCATTTTCTGTTGCTCAAGTGAATATGGAAAGTGGATAGATCTATAGATAGATCTATTATTCACTATAAAAACAAAGGGTACAGGAACGTTATAGTTAGGCTCAGATTCCACTTATACAAAATCTGATCTAACTATAACTTACAGGCCCGCAATGCACTGTTTATTACCTCACACATTACATCACTCATGACATGGTCAGTGACATCACTGACGACATCACTAATGACATTATCCACAGAACTACTCACACACCCTCTCACACTCCTATATAACCTCTCATGCACCCACTCACACACCCACACAATAACTCACAGACCCATACAAGTACTCACATAACCACTTACTCATCAATAAAGCCACTCACACACCCACTTATAGTGAAGATTCGTCAAACTACGCCAAAGATATAAACAAGTTACAAAACCCTTTTCCTATGGAAACATGGTCCAATTGTCCAAACTATAACTACCTACTGGCGTCCGCCAGTAGGTAACATGGCATACATCTATATATACATATTGTCAGCATACAAATATTTATTGGGATATAATCACAACCATACAAGAACATAAAATCATATGTTTATAAAATAGTAAAAACTAGTAGGCTTAACATTTTTTTAAAGAAATACGAATGTGTCAACAGTAACAATACATTATATAATCTCATTCATCACATCAAGGTTAATCAGGTCTAGATTGTCTTGATCTCAAAGCAGCATGTAGAAAGCATGAAACAGCAAAAAGATAATGCTTGATCATCAGGAGCTGCAGATACACAAGTGCCAGGTATCCTTGTGAGAAGTTCAGAACTTTCAGTAACGGGGAAAGGAACTGCTTCCTAGGCAAGCTCAAATATTTGCAAAACAAAATGTAGGGTAGCCTGTGGAGACATATTGTTGCATCCACAGTGCCCTAAGTGTCTGAAAGAGACTGACCACTAGATGTGATCAAAAGATGATGTAGCACGTTAACCTTGAATCATACCAAAAGAAATCTATCCCTTTCATTAGATAGGAGAGAAAGGAAAGCTCCATGTCCTGAACAGTTTTTTTTAAATAAATGCCCCTATACAATGGGTTTCACAAGCTCAATGTGTTCATGTTGTAATAAGGGACTTTTGAGAAACAAGTCTCTCACTCTTTTGAGTTCCAGGGGGTACGGAGAATAATAATTGCAGTATATGTTCACCCAACCCTTGCTGGTAAAAGCTGCCTTCACATAGGCAATCCAAGGGATTTGATGCATGTTGTCAAGGGTCAGACAATCAGACAAAATCAGTCTATTTAGTTGGCATCCCTCCCCAGTCTATATCTTGATCCAGCACAGCAAGGGTCTGAGAGCAACAAGGTCACAGTACCCCGGACATTGCATCGGCACTCCCTACAGGGTATAAAATTGTAAACCTGAATAGATCAAAGAAGAGGGGAGGAGGGGTGGCCATACTATTTAAGGAAACCCTTACTTGCCTTCAGGAAGCACCCTCACAAGTTGTCAAACATGAAGTCTTGATGTTTTCAGTCTCCATAAACACTCAAGCAATACTCGGTGGCACAGTAATTTATAATCCCCCGGGGAGCACGGCAGAATTCAGTACCCAGCTCCTCGCGCAAATCCTTCCTATCTGTCTTAAACATAAAAATGGTCTAGTTTTAGGAGACTTCAATGTCCATTACGACATGACTGATGACCCACTAACAAAACACCTATCAGATGACATGAAAATGTTGCAATTAGCACAGAAAATTGAACGATCCACACACAGAGCAGGACACATGTTAGACCTTATTTTCACTAATATAGTAAACACCACCATTAAAGTAATAAAGCCACTGATATGGACTGACCATCACATGATTGAATTTACCATAAACGTACCCATAAAGAATATGAGACCGACTGTCCTGACCTTAGAAAAAACGAGAAATTGGAAGAAATTCTCTGTGGAGAAGTTCCAACAGCATTTTCATTATAAAAATATTCCGGGATCCTCCAGTGATCAGGAAATTCACCATTTGCAAAACATTATTGGGAATGCACTGGAACATTGTTCTACGCCATGCACCAACCATAAATCCTGACGAACGTTGTCCGAGAAATGGTATGGTCCAGATCTGAAGATTCTCAAAAGAAAGTGCACCACACTGGAACATAAATGGAGGTTAAGCAAAACCTCAGATGACAGATATGTTTAAAAAAAGGAATTGAAAACCTACAATGCAGCCATAAGGAAAGCAAAAAAAGACTACTTCTCGCAACGGATATTGGACAATAGAAAATCTTCCAAAGAGCTTTTTTAAAATAGTCAAGGAACTCTGCAGCCCTCCAAGCCTTATATCAAACCTGATTCCCTCACAAGAGGGCTGCAACAAAATAAGCAACTTCTTTTGTGAAAAAATATATAAAATCTATACTTCCTTCTCTAATAATGACCAGGAAGAAGCTGAGCATCACATAGATCCCACCTCATCGGTTAGCTGCTCTACTTTCGGCCCTTTCTCCGAGGAGGAAGTAAGCAAGGTTATGTTGGAGATTAAATCAGGATCCCCTTTGGACCCCTTTGGACCCGTGTCCACATCATATTTTCACACAACTAACCCCTGTAATCTGTCCGGCAGTGACGCAAGCACTCAACTTGTCACTCGACCTTGCTGAGTTTCCAACTATTTGGAAACATGCAGTAGTCATTCCTCTACTGAAAAAAGCTGGTGCTGACATAAACAACCCCACTAATTACCGACCCATTTCACAGCTACCATAAATAAACAGCTGTCAAACTTCTTGGAAGCCAACAATCTGTTGGACGTTTCCCAGACTGGTTTTAGGGCGAACAACAGCACCGAGACAACTCTCTTGGCAGTTTCCGACGATATTAGAACACAGGTTGATCAGGGTAAAACAGTCGCCCTGATATTATTAGACCTATCAGCGGCATTTGATATCGTGTCCCACAACCTCTTACTAAAAACGCTGGCCGCGAAAGGTATACGGGTAAAAGCTTTATGCTGGCTGGAATCCTTCCTGTCTGACAGATCACAATCGGTTCGCTTAGGCAATTTTACATCCACCCCCCGGAAGATCAATACGGGGTGCCACAGGGGGCTTTACTAAGTCCGACATTGTTTAATGTCTACCTATCATCCCTGGTAACCATTGGGAAAAAGTGGGTCATCAATATATGCTCATACGCGGATGATACGCAACTGATGGTCGCCCTAAACGGCGAAGAAAACATTAAAAATAGGTTGCTTAACTGCCTCACTGAATTATCCAACTGGATGTATAGCCACTGCTTGAAATTAAACGCCGACAAATCGGAAATCCTTTTGTTTGGTGGATCTCAACAGCTCTGGGATATTACTTGGTGGCCTAACACCCTTGGTACACCCCCAATCCAACCCAGACCATAAGAAATCTGGGAGTCCACATTGACAATACTCTATCCATGAAAAATCATGTCACAACAATATGCGGCAAATGTTTTGCACTGTTAAAAATGCTAAGAAGAGTTTTCCCATAGATTCCCGTTGAATGCAGAAAGATACTAGTCCAGTCATTACTGATAAGCAGGCTGGACTACGGGAATTCTTTGTTTGTTGGCATGGCAGACTACTTATTCACAAAGTTGCAGCTGGTCCAGAATGCGGCAGCAAAAGCAGTCTGCAACAAGAAAAAGTATGACTCTGCCAAGAGCTGTATGAGGGCCCTACACTGGCTCCCAATGAGGCAAAGAGCCTCCTTCAAGATGTTATGCATTGCTCATAGGGCACTGCATAACACTGGCCCCAACATCCTAAAAAACAGGATCAAATTCTATGCACCCAATCGGAATCTCCGTTCACAATTTACAGCAAAAGCCTCCACTACTCGAGTAAAGAGAGCCAGGATGGGCGGGCGATCCTTTTCCCACCTGGCTGCAAACATCTGGAATGACCTGCCCACTGATCTAAGGCTCACGGACTGCTACTTTACTTTTAGAAAAAAACTGAAAACCATACTGTTCCCCAAACTGGACTAATTCCACTAGACTCATGAACCAGCCCGCTGTAGACTCTAACAATCTTAGCTCCGTGATCTCCTATCTAGGATGAATGTTGCGCTTTAGAAATACGAATAACATAACATAACATAACACCAATGTATCTAAAACAAAGTTCCTGACGAACAAAAAAAGCTGGGGTACTTTGTGGACCCACAAAATACACCTTAAAATGTATTTTCTGTGAGTTCAATTTTATCGACCGTCATGTAACCCCATACATCACTGTCATATAGCTCCTTGGAGATGCACTTGGACTAGGGTCCAGTCACCATGAGCCCAACCTCTGTGCAACGCTAGCTACAGTCCCCGTGGTCTTGACCAAATCACAAGTCTTACCCTCAACTAGGGGTTTAAAACTCATATTAGCATCAAATAGCACCAGCAGGTAAGAGAAAGCTGGGACCTTACCCAGGGTATGACTCCCCACCTTGAAGGTTTTGAAACTGGTGGAAATTCAGCGATGTTAATATCTCTCTCCGCCAGTTGGGCTTTAAATATGATATGCTCGGGGCGTGGCCAAGCAGCATGGCCGGCAGGACGTGAGCTCCGCCAGCTCCGTCCCGAAAACCAGCTAAAATCCTCAATAATCCTGCCCGGGCTGACCCGCTCGCTGGAGAGTGTGTCGGAGGGGTAGCGCTGACCTCGCCGAGTCCCCTGTGCCCGGAGGAACGGACCCGAGACCAGCAACATCTGTGGAAGCTGGGCCGTCTGCTGCTGGGGGCGGCGCCGGCGCGTTCATCCACGCGACACCGAGGACTGGGCCTCTCGCTGGACCGGCCCGCGGGCGTACCATCCTGGACTCCCCGGCCTGACTGAACCCTCCTGTGATTGCGAGCGACCTGGCTGGGGCTCCCGACCCGTGTGAGGGCGGTCGAGCGTCGGAGCCGGGGTGATCTTCCTGCTGGGCGGTGAGGCGAAGAACGGGACGGAGGCACCGTCCATGTTGTCCGGAGTTGCTGGGCTGGAGCTCTGAGGCCCCTCCTTGTGGTTGCAGGAGACTGCGGGCCTGGGTCTCGAGGCGCCGGCATCCGGCGGTGAGGACGTGAGTACCGTTTGAGGCGTGGGGGTGACTGCCGGGGCCCCGGACTGTGGTGGACCTGCTTGGTCCCAGCCCACTTGTTGATGACTGCGGACCTTCCTTGATGGTGCACCTCCTCCCGCCGGACTGCGCCCTGCGCCCTGGCTTTGGCCTCTCGCTGCCCGCTTGTGTTGGCGGTGATTTAGGAGCCGAGCTGCTGGACCCGCGGACGGACTGCGCCCCTCCCCCACATATCCGCCATTTTGGGACTTGCGGCAGGCGGCCTCTGAGGGGTCCGTGGCAATTTGGTAGCGGGGTGCTTCTGAATCCTGCCCTGCCCGGAGCTGCGGGGCCTAGGAGAGGAGTGCAGCGTGAAGGGGCAGCGGAGCCTGAGTTCTACCCTGTGCTGCCTATTGTGGTGTCGCCGAGGCCCTAGATCCTGGTCCCCCGGTGAGTGTGGGGGGACGTGTGCTGTTCCTACGCTGCCTTGCCCCCTGGTTTGGTTGAGTTGCCTGGGCGCCGCTTGCCCTACATCCTCCGTGCGCTGTGGTGTGCGCCTACTTTGTCCTTGTTTGGGTTGCTCCTGGGGGGCCCTCCCTGCTTGGGTCCTGCGGACTTACAACAGTTGTCATGGCGGCCCGCTCGGGGCGTAGTACTAAGACCTCCCAACCAAATACGATTACGCAGTACACTACCCCCCGCCTGCAGCCCCAAAGGATCACACGCCAGACGGGCACTGAAGATGGGGCTGAAGACCCGTCGGAGCCCTCCAGGGCGGAACTTCTCAAGGCTATTCAGGGTTCACACGTTGCCCTGGAACGCCAGATAGAGACGGTCTCCATAGACGTGAACCTTTTGCGGACGGACCTTCGCAAAGTGGCAGACAAGGTCTCGGATGCGGAGGGCAACATCACCCAATTGCAGGGGGAGGTAGCTTCCCTGCAGAAGTCACTCACCCAACTTACCTCTACTACCCGTGCACTGGAGAGACGTGCTGAGGATGCGGAGGGGAGGGCGCGTCGGAGCAACATACGGGTCCTGGGAGTACCGGAATGGCTGGAAGCAGGGAACCCTGAGCGCTTCCTAGAGACTTGGATCCGTGAACACCTGTGCCCGAATGGACTGTCCAACGTCTTTATTGTGGTACGGGCGCATAGAGCTCTGGTACCCCCTCCACGACCGGGGGAGGCTCCGAGAGCCCTCATCGCGAAAATCCTGAACTATAAGGACCGTGACTGCATACTCAGGGCGGCGAGGGAGTCGGGGCCCCATACAATTGAGAACAGTCGCATATCAATCTACCCTGACTATACCCAGCAGGTGCAGGAACAGAGGAAATCCTACTTGGGAGTCAAGCAAAAACTACACGACATGCAGCTCCAGTACATGCTGCTATATCCTGCCAAGCTTAAGGTGCTTTCCCAGGGCCGGGCGCACTTCTTTGAGACACCAGCGGAGGTATGGGAGTGGCTAGAGATCAGAGGAGACAATTTGCCCCCAGGTGAGAGGGGGGGCACGCGCGACACTTGGGGGACCAGGCCACAGAAGAGACGGCGTGGCAGGAGAAATCGCCGCTCTAGGTCCCGTGGTTCTCCTGAGGCTCGTCCCACGGTGGGCCCAGATGGGGCCATCCTGATGAACGACTCGCCTTCAAGGTCTGGCTCGACTGAGACTGGGGCGGCTGCACCTACTGATATCCTGGTACCGGACACGTTGCAGGAAGTGCCGCTGAACACGGATTCTACAGCTCCGGTGGTCCTGGAGACTGCCTTACCGGCGCCAGGGTCGGAATGATCCTTGTTTGCCTCCAAGGACTCCACTGTAAGCTCGCCTGTATTGTACGGTTCTACATGGCCCGCAACTCTTTGAACTATCACATTTTATCCTTGACGTTGGGGACCTTTCCATCACTTGTTGGTATCTTGTGTCTGGCGACTGGGTTGTAT
Organism: Lissotriton helveticus; assembly: GCF_964261635.1. Lineage (NCBI taxonomy): Eukaryota > Metazoa > Chordata > Amphibia > Caudata > Salamandridae > Lissotriton > Lissotriton helveticus. The sequence goes on from NC_136072.1 coordinate 422,444,475, forward strand.
GCACTGCGGGGACTGGGAGGTGAGGGCGGGGGTTGTCACTCCCGCATTGCTGGCTTGGCGGGGGAGTTATGCCTGGGTCTTTATCGGAATTGCGGGTCTTTCGGGGAGCTGGGAGGGTGGGTGGGTGGGGTTGATTGCTGTGTGTGAGTGTGTGTGGAGTGTGTTGTATGGGGTGGCTGTGCACGTCCTGGCACTGGCGGGGGAAGGGCGGGGTGGCGGTTTCGGTTGTTGCTATCCTTTTGCTCGTGGGTGGTGGGGTTGAGGGGGTTCATGCAAAAGTTTCGTGTGTTGGGGTTGTTGGGGGGTGGGAGCGGGTTTGTGACATTGCTGATATTGGCATTCTGCGCATGTTGATTCCGATATGTAGGGGGTTTGTCCTACGCGCTGCATTTCTAGACTCCTATGTAGCGGGGGCTAGCTGGGGACGGCTCAGGTTGCATTTACACGGTGGCCCGATTGGGCGTGATTATTGGTCATGGGATTTAAATTTTTAACGTGGAATGTGCGTGGCTTGGGCACCTGCACTAAGAGACATATGGTTCTTACTTTCCTTAAACGTCATGGGGTTTCGGTTGCTTGTTTACAGGAGACCCACTTAGATGAGGACGGTGTGCAGCGGTTGGCCAAGAAGTGGAGAGGTCAGATTTTCCATTCCTCCTATTCTACATATGCTAGGGGGGTTTTAATTTGGGTGGCCCCTGGAGTTCCCTGCGCTGTTCAATATATAGATGCAGATGTGGAGGGCAGGTACATCTTAGCTAGACTCAGATTGGACGACAAGGACCTCCTGATCCTTAACACGTATGCACCGAACATTGATGACCCGGCCTTCTTTTCCCAGATACAGGATCTTGTGGCTTCGAGCCTGGATGCACCCCTCCTTTGGTTCGGGGATTTCAATTGCGTGTTACATCATGAGCTGGACCGTCATCCACCTAGAGCGGGCACTAAGCCTCGTATGACGGCGTGCTTACGGGACGTGATGCATAATATTGGGGCAGTGGATGTATGGCGTGCATGCCACACCGCACAAAAGCTTTATACGTGTTATACCCCGACGCATGGTACACATAGTAGGCTGGATCGGGTGCTGGCGGCCAACCTTCCCACCTCTCTTACAGTGGTGGTTACGCACCAGGCCCGATACTTGTCGGATCATGCTCCAGTCACGTGTGTGATGCAGTGGCCTGATCGTGCGGCGCGTCCACGTACGTGGAGGCTGCCGACTGATCTGCTTCAGGACCAGGTGGCCCGGGACCATGTGGCATCGTCGCTTTCCGATTACTTGGAACTCAACTGGGCGGGGAGGGACCTGTCCTATTCCACCAAGTGGGAGGCACTGAAAGCGGTCGTCCACGGAGCGTGCATAGGCCTGTCGTACGGGGTCAGGAAACAGCTGCTATCTGACTTACAGACTGCGGAGGCTGAGCTTCTGCGCGTTCAGACCCAGTCTGATCCGGACGCATCGGATCGACGGGCGGAGGACCTTGCCCTGGTATCGATCCACGACATACTCCCGCGGCTCGATAAATTTACGCTGGGCCAATATAGGCGGAGGTTACATCGTGAGGGAGATAAGTCTGGACGCTTGCTAGCTTGGATACTCCGTCGTGAGTTCACGCCCGAGCGAATAGTTGCCCTACGGAAACCCGGTGGTGAGATGGTCCACTCGGTGGCTGGCGTCCTCGCAGTCTTGCGAGACCATCTGCGAATTGTATATCAGGCAGACCTGTCCATATCTGAAGATGTCTATCGTTTGTATCTTGAGGACCTCTGCCTACAAACCTTGCCGGAAGCGGCGGCGAAGGAACTTGACGCCAAACTGACGTTAGGTGAAATTTCCGTGGCAATGGCTGCCCTCCCCCGGGCCAAGACCCCTGGCGGGGATGGATTCCCTGCGGAGTTCTATCACGCGTTTGGGCATACCCTCGCCCCCCTCCTCCTACAGGTCTACAATGAAGCATTGCGTACGGGCACCCTCCCGCCCACCTTGAATCAGGGTGAGGTCTGTATGATTTTGAAGCCGGGCGGTGATAAAACCGACCCCGCTGCTTACCGCCCTATTACGTTGATAAACACTGACGCAAAAATCCTTACTAAACTGCTGGCCAATCGCCTTGCCCCACACGTGACCCAGCTCGTCCACCCGGACCAGTGTGACTTTGTTCCCGGTCGTAATACGGCAATGAATTTGCGACGCCTGAATCATATATTACATGAGGTCCGGGAGCGGGAGGCTCCTCACGTGTTGGTCTCCGTTGATTTGGCTAAAGCCTTTGATACGGTGCACTGGGGTTATCTGATGCATGTGCTTTTGAAAATGGGGTTTGGTCCCGGATTTCGCAACTGGATCCGGGTGCTCTACGGAGCGCCCCGGGCCAGGGTGCGCCTGGGATCGGCCCGCTCCGACGAATGGTCGCTGGGGAGGGGCACCCGGCAGGGTTGCCCTCTCTCCCCCCTCCTGTTTGCTCTTGCAATCGAGCCCCTGGCCGTATCTGCCCGCAAGGAGTTGCACGACTGGGGCATCGTGGTGGGGGACACTACCAATGTCGTCTCCCTCTACGCCGACGACGCGCTCTTCTATCTGACTTCCCCGCTGGAGGCCCTCCCCGCTTTGTTGCGACTTTTGGACCGCTTTGGCGCGGCCTCTGGACTGCGCATGAATGTCAACAAGTCCCTGGTATTCCCACTGACGGCTGCTATCCCTGCTCCGGATGCGGATTCTCACTATCTGGGCCTCCGATGTGAACGTCTGACATTCCGGTACTTGGGTATTCAAGTGGCCGCCTCCGACGAGGCTCTCCTGACCCACAATATTGACAAAGTTCTCGCAGCCCTCGGTAAATCTGTTGCTTTTTGGAATACGCTACCTCTCTCCCTCATGGGGCGTCTGGCAGTTGCCAAAATGGTGATGCTCCCTAGGGTCCTATATGTGCTGCAAAATACTCTGTGCCCGTTGCCTCCCCGGGTGTTCCGTACGTTGAACTCGCTCCTCACCTCCCTGCTCTGGGCGGGCGGTCGTAGTAGGGTCGCACTACATACAGTGACAAGGTGTTGGGATGAAGGCGGCCTTGAGGCCCCGAGGTTTGATCTGTATTACTATGCGGCGCAGCTTCTCCCGGCAGCCCGGTGGTTTGCTGAAGACGAGAACTGGGAACTGGCATTGTTGGCTGGTGCGGCTGCAGACAAGGAGTTACAGAAGGCCTTCATGTTAGGTCGGGGCGCTGACGATAATCTGCCCTATGTAGTGAGACATACGGCTAGCGTATGGCAACGGTTCGTTGAGAGGGTTCTGAAACGAGAGCCGTTCCATAGGGAGCTCTCCGTTTGGATTCTGGCCCCGGTACTCAACATGGAGGCAAATATGTCCTTCCGTGAGTGGCGCGTGGGCGGCTGCGAGACTCTCGCAGATCTTTACCCGGACGACTCTTTTGTGTCATTTGAAAGGGCAGTGGACTCCTTTGCACTCAGTGAGGGCCAATACCTGCATTACGGAAGCCTTAGGGATATGGCCAGGATAACATTGCCCCAATTCCCGGAGGCACGCCAGCTCACCAATACCCTGGACATCATCTTATCCTGTGGTAGAGGTCGGCGCCTGATCTCTCTCCTTTACTCTGCCATGCGCAGAGACTCGACTCCCCCATTAGCGCCAGCTTGGGTGGCCTGGGAGGCAGACCTGGGGACAGAATTAGATCCAGCCCAGAGAAAGAGGATTGGACTGGTGACTCGTGAAGTGTCCTGCAACGCGCGTTTCAAACTCATTCACTTCAACTTTGTACACCGCACTTACATGACACCTGTCTCCCTCCACCGTATCTCGTCAGATAGACGTCATAATTGCCCTAGATGTGGGATGGAGAGGGCGGGATTCCTGCACCTGGCATGGGCGTGTCTCATGGTCCATGCTTTTTGGCGCGAGGTGGTGGCTCATATTACCCGGATCATACATCTTAGATTGCAGTTAGACCCGCTTCACTGTTTACTGGCATTAGTGCCTAAGCCAAAGAAGAAAGGTCTGTCTTATAAGTTGTTGCAACTTCTATTGGTTCTGGCGAGGAGGCGGGTGGCCGTTACCTGGATGGGTCAGAGGGCGCCTGAAGTCTCTTACTGGCTACGAGACGCCAAGGAATGGGCCTTGGCGGAGGAGACGCACATGCAGCGCACTCGCAGGGACGGGAAGCTCCAGGAGGATTTACTTGCATGGAGGGCCATGTGTCTTGAGGGGATGGAGGGGAATGACTCGGATGCCACCAGCGCTGAGTTGTTTTCCTCCGCCTCCTCGGAGTCGGGGGATGAGGGGGGGGGCCTGGGGCGGGGTGTCGGGAGGCAGAGTAGGGGTCCCGTGTGCCATGCCGGTACTCCTTGTCGGTATGTTTGTGTTTAGCTGTAATTCCAATTGACCGCCTTGTACTGAGATGACCGCGTCCTATCTGGCCCTTGCATTTATCTCCTCCTGTATTCGGATCAGCGCTAGCATTGCCATTCATGGGGGTTCTTGTTAATGTTATACCATTATATAGTGTGATATGCAAAATTAGAAAATTGGAGTAGACATTGATACTGTTTTTCTGATATTTGAAGCACAAATGAAACAGAAAACAAAACACAATTTTTATACTTGTTTATGGGGTCACTCTGACGCCGGCCGGCCTCCGGGTTGTGGGCCGTAATTGGCTGTGTATTTGCTTTGGAACTGACCTTCCTGTTCCTTACATGTCAACTGACTTGATGACTGTCTTATTTGTGCCTTTTTGCTATCTACTCCACAATAAACATATTTAAAAAAAAATATATATGATATGCTCTACCCTGCCTGTCTATGAGTTGAGGTCAATGGGAAGCCTCGCTCCTTTGACAACCCAGCAGAGGCAAACGACTTTTGCAAACACTTTGCTTTCAAGTCCTCCTCTTCAAGACAGAACACGCTACAAAGTACTGGATCACCAACTCCTGCTCCTTAGTCCCCTTAGTGCTGATATGTCCTGCAGTATTTGGATTCTCCCTCAAAATAGGGACTACTTCTGCATAACACCTGTGGACTGCCTCAGACAGTATGCTTTGCTCATCATTGCCTTCCTATTACTTTTTCCATACAAATGCTGTTTATATGTGGTTAATTCTTCCTTTCTGTTTCAGCTATTCCTCTAGAAACGGGCCACACCAAGCAAACACGTCACCTCTCCCCCATGGAGAACACTGCAGTAGCCTCATTGGGATTGTTTAGTTCTTTGTTTCTCCTTTTCGGTGCTTTATTGGATGTTTTCCTGTATAGTGGGGGTGAGGGGATAGGTGTGGGCCCTTTCTGCTTTCTCTTCAGTTTTGTATTTGTTTGTTACCCTTTGCACAACAGGTACACTATATGCCAGCTTATGACATGGCGCTGTTCTTTTCAAACCTGTTTACTCTATGCCATCTCAGAAAGGGCCTGGAGAGGTGATAGACATTACTTCCCTTACATGAAAGATATGTGGCATCAATAATCCACGTAAAGGCAAGCAAGTCCTCTCATATCTGTCGCGACATACCCTTCCTTCAGGAAACACGTCTCCTACCCAATGGCGCCCAATCATATGCGACTACTTGGGCCCCCCCCCGCTATTTCTCCTGTCACGGCTCCTATTCCTGTGGATTCTACCCCCTCATGCATAAAAGCAGCCCCTATTCCCTCCGTAAATGTCACTCGGACCCGAATGGATGCTATTTAATCCTACATGGCAGCCTCACTGACAAACGAGTTCTATTAGTCAACATATACGCCCCGAACACTGAGTATCCACAGTTCTTTCAGGAGTTTTATGCCCATATGGGACATGCAGATGCCAACTTTGCTCTTGTGGGTGGGGTTTTCAACATGGTACATACTTTAGCATTGACTCTAGTACCCAGCTGAGTGGTTATCCCCAATCATGGGAAGCACTCCACCTTATATTGCAGACGCTTATGCTCTACAGGATATTTGATGTGCTCAACAGCCATCCACACCTGGTTATACCTTTTACTCTGCCCCACATGATATTTTGACATGGCTAAATTATTGGTTCTTGTCCGCTAATGTTTCACTCTGAACTACAAAGGTAAAACTTCTACCGCAAACTCTATCAGATCATAGCCCTGTTCTCCTAACCCTACAGGTCCCCTATGGATGTAGGTCAGAGCGTACCTTGAGTATCCATCACTAGGCTCTACATGATCCTGTCTTCTGTAGCGAACTGCTTCATTCCATCGTCCACTACTTCGCAATGAACTCGGGCATGGTCTCCACACAGGCAACCCTCTGGAAGGCCTTTAAAGCATATATCCGTGCGGTGTGCATATCCAAGCATCTGAGTATCCTATGCGATACCCATTCCCAACCGCAATGCTTTTAAACCTCCAAGGTATAGACATAAGTGCCTCCTAAGGCGGCGGCCTCCAATTCCAATGACGTTTAGTATTGTTCACTGAATTTCGCGATCGGGCTGATAGGGAAATCGCATATCTAGGGAAACACACTAGGGCTCCGTGCTATGGTGAGCGGGCGTAATCGACCGCCCTCTTGTGCGGATAATCCACCCTAATCGCCTAGGTAGTTATGTCGATGAATTGCGCACCGTCTCAGAGTCCTCTGTTTTTGTTGGTGAAGAAGTTCTGGCAGAGTCCCAATGCTATTATGAACTCCTTTATACATCCTGCATGCCTGATAATGCACCAGAGATCCCATCATACTTGGTGGAGATCACCATAGGTCTGGCCCACTGATGGCCAATGACAATTTTTTAGCAAGATGATTTTTTGCTAGGAGGTCACCCAGGTGACCGACTCTTTAGACAGGTCCAATGGCCCTGGCCTCGATGGCCTTATGAGAGCTTTCTATGAAGCTTTCAAACAACAAGTCACCCACATCTCTTTGCAGTGGTCAACAGGATCTCCTGCCAAACACCTGCTGTAGTTACCCTATTGGATTCCGAAAAGACGTTTGACCCCTAACTATAACTGGTGTGAAACCTATGGTTTTTTCAGTGAATTTAATAGGTTTTTTAAATGCTAATTCCTAACTATAACTGGTGTGAAACCTATGGTTTTTTCAGTGAATATATATATATATATATATATATATATATATATATTACCTACTGGCGGTCGCCAGTAGGTATATATAGTTAGGATTTTTTCTCTATGGGTTTTTGAAAATTCTATGTCTAATAACTTTGGCGTTTGTGGACGGAATTGGCTGAAATTTTCAGGAAAATGGCACATTTTGTTTCTGAGCAGCCCCTGGAAATTTTGGGGGGGGTTCGTCAAGGGGGGGCCGAGAAAAAAGGGGGGTCCCAAAACGCGTTTTTCCAATGTTAATTTCCATAGGGCGGTTGGCCTCACTTTTAGCCCGAACGGCTGAATGGATTTGCACGAAACTTGGCAAAATTGTAGGGACTGGTAGCCCAATGTGCCTTTGCTAGGTCTCAATATATGTGCTCCAGTGGATTTTGAGAAATTAACGTTCAAAAAAAGATATATATCTGTAACAGCGCTCCGGGTAGCGCTCCGCTTCGCGTACTTTTCGCGTTACGGAGCTTTGTGAAGCGAAGCTGATTGGTTCTCCGGCGTCTGTAAACATTCCAAACAGTCCGTAGCGGCCACCATCTTGTCTCTCGGTAGGATCGAGAGACAAGAGGAGGCCAAAGCGAAGGGGCAAATGACCATAAGGGGGCATAGTAGATCCTCCCTGACCCCATAGGTTTGATGTGGAGGCTTTAAAAGGGCTCCGCAGGGCAAAAAAATAATAAAAAAATCGTTTTTTTGGGTGGGGTGCGCCCGGTTAGCGTAACGGGAAGTGGACTGGGGAGCGTACTACAAGGAAACAAGAATGATTGACTTTTAACTTATTGTATGTTTATAGACTTTTTTTCTTTCTTTTTTTTCTGCTGAGTGACGTCTCGGCCTATCTCCACGGGATGCATTCCCTACCATCTGGGTGTTTAAGCCCAGGGGGACCGGTAGTGTGGGAGAGATAACGTCTGTTAACGTTCGATTAGAAGGAAATCAGGAAGTGTTGAAAAACATTGTCTGCGCCATCTTGCCTTTTTTCAAATGCCACACTTTTGTCGTGCACGGCAGCCATTTTAGATGCCTTGACCAGACCCACTCTCTGCACGCTGTCGATCCTTAGCATGGCTCCCCACCCTCGCAAGCATCTCCCCCAGGCACTGGTCACCCCCGCTCTCTGTCTTATGCATGGGCAATAAACCTCCCCCCATCTGCGCTGCTCTTCCCTGAGAATCACACCCTGTGCCCGCCCGACACCTCCCTTTCGCCCTATTCACTACCGCACCTTCTGACACTCCTCTTCCTCTGTGTCCGATTGTCCAGGCCGGTCCCAGGCTATCAGCTAGCCCTGCAGATGTAGTTTATGGCCCCAGCTGTAAAGAATCACCCCTCTTCAAAGGAGTTATAGTAGATCAAGGCCCACACCCGATGAGATCCGTCACAGCACACGCGTTCCTACTATCTGAAAACCATCCTGTATTGTGATTGGGGAGGGGACCGAGCCTGAAGCGGAAGATTCCAGGGATGACTCTTTGTACATCAAAGTTTTTACAATTATGTGTCACATTAAAAATATATAGCACTCCAACAAAGTAGTAGGATTATAAAACTTTAATAACTTATAAATATATACAACAAAACAAAAACAGTAAAAACATTTAAAAATTTTTAGGGAAAAAGAAGGAACAATGGTCAGTAGCGGTCGGTTGTGCGAATAGTCCCAAGGCAGCACAACGTCCAGATTTCTGGACGGCACCCAGGTGATGTTGCCTGGGTGCCGCACTGATTTGGGTATCCGGCGTGGGACGTCCCGGGGGGTGGGTCGTCAGTAGCGGTCTGTTGTGCGAATAGTTCCAAGGCAGCAGAACGCGCTGAAATGTGGATGGCACCAAGGTGATGTCCAGTAAGTTGCCGCCCTCCGAATAACGGCGTGGGGCGCCCCGGGGGGGGGGAGGCGGCGTGAACGGGCCTCCCCAGGTGGAGTCTCGTCTGCTGTAGTGGGGCGACCCTTTACCGTTTCAGTTGCCATTCCGTCCGCTTTTGGTCCACTGTGTCAAAATCCGCCATTCAGCTGAGTTGCGCCCACTGTTGCGGTGCAGCGATAGGCGGCTGCCACAGGACTCTCAAAATGGCGGCCGGCTCTTCAGATTTGGGCGTGGTCCACTGAAATTGCCCTGGGACACCTTGGAAATCGGACGCTTGTCTGCTAGGTCTTGGACCCCATTCTCGAAAGCGTCCCCTCAGCCTTGAGGATTCTACAAAAGTCTTGGGGGCCCCCGAATCCTGCAGGCTTCCGGTGGGGAGCGGCTGCCATGATTGCTCGCGGAATGACCACGACGGAGCCACGAGATGGTGGTGCTTTCATGCTGACGCCAGCTTCAGTCTGAAACATCCAGAAACAAGGTGGGGCTTTCATCGTTTGGGAAAAAAAAAGTTTTCATCCAATGAAAAGTGTTATTTTTAGGTCATATGATCAAGCCTTCCATCATTAGGAAACCAAAAGTAAAATGAACCAATGAAAAGTTTTATAAACAAGTCACATGACCTGTTATGCGGCATGGGGTATAAAAAGCGTAGAAAATCCGTTGGCACGTGAGGCGGCGTCAGTAGCGGACCGATGTGCAAATAGGCCGAAGGCAGCACAACGCGCCAAGATCCGGATGGCACCGAGGTGGTGTCTAGCAAGTTGCCGCACTGGTGTGGCCATCCTACAATGCTGAAAGTCGGCGTGGGGCGCCCCGTTGGCCTGTGAGTTCGCGTCAGTAGCGGACCGATGTGCGAATAGGCCGAAGGCAGCACAACGCGCCAAGATCCGGATGGCACCGAGGTGGTGTCTAGCAAGTTGCCGCACTGGGGTGGCCATCCTACAATGCTGAAAGTCGGCGTGGGGCGCCCCGTTGGCCTGTGAGTTCGCGTCAGTAGCGGACCGATGTGCGAAAAGGCCGAAGGCAGCACAACGCGCCAAGATCCGGATGGCACCGAGGTGGTGTCTAGCAAGTTGCCGCACTGGTGTGGCCATCCTACAATGCTGAAAGTCGGCGTGGGGCGCCCCGTTGGCCTGTGAGGTGGCGTCAGTAGCGGACCGATGTGCGAATAGGGCCAAAGGCAGCGCAACAATATTTTCTGAATAGAAGACACCACAAGGCGCTGAGATGCCAAGATCCGGATGGCACCGAGGTGGTGTCTAGCAAGTTGCTGCACTGGTGTGGCCATCCTACAATGCTGAAAGTCGGCGTGGGGCGCCCCGTTGGCCTGTGAGGTGGCGTCAGTAGCGGACCGATGTGCGAATAGGGCCAAAGGCAGCGCAACAATATTTTCTGAATAGAAGACACCACAAGGCGCTGAGATTCGGTTGGCACCGAGGTGGTGTCTAGCAAGTTGCCGCACTGGTGTGGCCATCCTACAATCCTGCTCCGAATAACGGAGTGGGGTGCCCGAAGGGAGGGGGGGGGAGGCGGCGTGAACGGGCCTTCCCAGGTGGAGGCTCGTCTGCTGTAGTGGGGCGCCCCTTTACCGTTTCAGTTGCCATTCAGCTGAGTTTCGGCCGCTCTTGATGCTACAGCGACAGGCGGCTGCAACAGGACTCTCAAAATGGCGGCCTGTTCTTTGGATTTGGGCCTGGTACACTAAAATGGCCCTGGGACACCTTAGAACTCGGACGCTCGAATTTTTTTTCCTTTCCTCTACATGCAAAAAAAGGTAAATGCCCGGTACGTTACACGCTTCATCTGCCACGATGTACTCTCCAGAGGAACCGAAAAAAAATATAGTTATGGTAACTATACCATGCATCGTCATATGGAGAGGTGGCACCGATTAATTATAGTGCTGCATAAAAGAGAGATTTGGAGGAGAACCCCCGACCTGCCAGTACATTCATCAAAGAAGTGGCACTGACAGCATCAGAGGCAAGGGAAACGGTCCCAAATATTTAGAAGAACTTTGGAAAGATTAAAATGACATGTTTAGATTGTGGCAAATTAATTTCATGTGGACAGATGAGTGTTACTCTAATAAATACAGCATATGAACATCATCATAGTCGATGGTTGGTAGAGACATTTTGACTATATCCTGGACCTGCCCGTCCTCGCCCAAAATGGCGCCGGAATAAATGGGACTCGTAACTCCTTGTTGTGTACTGGTTGCACAACCTTGATATCACGAGATACGTATGCAGTTTTGAAGCACATGGCGGGCGGGGACGAGAATAGATTGAATATTTCGACATCCCTATTGATATTAAGTTCTGATGTGTTATTGATTACTGTACTATTGAAAGTTCAAATTAACGTCACCCATGGTACTTGCCCGCAAATGTATATCTAGATAATTTTATTGTAACTGGCCCTGTCGTATTTTAATTATAAAATGTACGTCCACCGATTCCGCAACTGTTAGACACCTTAGTTCTTGCAACCTAATGGCCCGCCCGTTACGTTCCTCTACAGTGTAAATGTCTACTCATCATATACGATTACAGTTTGCTCCGTGGCCGGCCCACGTGGTTATAGGCCCGTATTTGTATACTGACATTTTCACAATAAAGGTTTTTAAAAGAAAACATGGTAGTAGTATTCACATTGGTAAAGTTTTTAATAATAGTCACTGTTTTAGAATCAGTAAAAGGCAAGTGAAATAAAGCAGTCCAATTACATGAAGGGTAAAAGGTATAATACGCAGGAACGCAGTAAAGATAAATGGTCAAGGGCTGTTGTGTTTTCTACTCCTGCAACATAAAGTGATCGATAAGAATCTCATATTCAGGCGTATCGGCGACTAAGACAGCAGGCCGACCCTCTTTTGCTCAACGGCTCCGTCATGGGACGAAGAAACGCCCTTTTTCTCGAAAAAGGAATATATTTTACTTGCAGGACAGTTATAAATTTTCCGGGAAAGTACATTAGCCTGGAACATTATAACATGTTTAAAAAAAAATAATGTTCGAAAGTAATAGAAAGCGTATTTTTTAGGTCATATGACCAAGCCTTTCATCATTAGAATAAGAAAAGTAAAATGAACCAATGAAAAGTTTTATTAACAAGTCACATGACCTGTTATGCTTACGTTACGAGCTGCGCGCCGCGCCCCGGATCACTTCCGGATGCGCTAACACGGCGCTTCATATGACGCATTACGCGACAACGCAGGTCCAGAATATAGTCAAAATGTCTCCACCAACCAGCAGTCGGAACACAACCCCTTTCAGCAGGCTAAATAGTTCTGTTAAATGACAACAGAAGGGACAGGCAACAAGAACCATCAGTCAAAGAGGGGAGGGCAAGTTCTTCTCTACCGGGTCACGTTGGGGCGCTACCGGAACTGATCGAATTGGTAGTCTACAGTGTTTCTGGATGTTTCAGACTGAAGCTGGCGTTAGCATGAGAGCACCACCATTTCGTAACTCCGTCGTGGCCATTCCACGAGCAATCATGCTAGCCGCTCCCCACCAGAAGCCTGCGGGAGTCGGGGGCCCCCAAGACTTTTGTAGAATCTTCAAGGCTGAGGGGACGCTTTCGAGAATGGAGCCCAAGCTTTAGCAGACAAGCGTCCGAGTTCCAAGGTGTCGCAGGGCCATTTCTGTGGACCACGCCCAAATCTGAAGAGCCGGACGCCATTTTGAGAGTCCTGTGGCAGCCGCCTATCGCTGCACCGCAAGAGCGGGAGCAACTCAAGTACATGGTGAGCGAGACGCTGTAGTCGAAAGAGCGGGCGGTAAACAGCTGAATAGCGGAAGAGGCACAGTGTAGCAAAAGCGGGCGGAATGGCAACTGAAATGGTAAAGGGGCGCCCCACTACAGCGTGTCTTTAGGTGAAACGGATTGTGGGACAAGGTCAAGAATGGAAGAGTTACCAAAAGGCAAAAAGTTCCGCTTCATCCCGGGAGCCGGCCACCTATGTCGGGGGCGATCTCAGGCCACACCAGGAGAACACGACTTGGGGAGGGGGCCGGAGCCAAGCGCCCCCTCCGAGTCCGCGCCATCACACCGTCCCTCGGGGGCCTCCGTCAAGCGGTTCAGGGTGGCACCGCATCACATTGTTTACAAATGCAGTCACGTCCTCAAACAGCCCCCACTTACTTTGAGAATAGTGAAGCTGAATCAAGTGCAAATAGGCTTCAGACAGTGTTACAAGCACTCCTCAAAACTTTGAACCATCAGAGTGCATGAGTTTCATGCTCGATCGATTGAGCTAGCCGGATCGGGCAACAAAAAGTATAAAATAGTTATGTAAATAGTTGTTTAATAAAATGTTTTACCCTGTTACTTTGCTGGTGTGTTGTATATATTTGTAATATTTGCATAGAGTTTATCGTTATTTTGGGCGGGGTGGGTGGCGGAGCCGAGCTGTCTTGCAGCCATCATGGTGTGGAGTTCAGTTCATCTCACTAGTTTCGTATTTGTCATGAGGGGTTGTTCCTAATGTTTCTATTTTAGCGAGGTCAAAAAGAGATCCCATTAGTGGCCTACTGATTTTGCTCGATTCCTTTTGTTTTTTTACACGATTTTTCGCTATCTGCAAAGACTAAACAGAGTATTGCGACTCTGTGCTTGTTTGTAAATAGAGAATGAACCAAAGAGAACCAATTCTAAAACAGTAAATGCTTGGATAACAATCAATCAAATGGAGAGAGAAGCAGGCACGACGGATTACAACGGGGGCAAAGGCCTGCGTTAACTACCCTTCACTATCTGCAAAGAGAGAGTACTCCTAATAGAAATGAGGGGGGGGCAGCATTCAAAGCAGATCAGTGTGCATAAACACGAAAATGTTTTTTCTTACCACGTACTTGACATTCGACAGCTTATGATATTTGCTATTAAAAAACCATTGAAATTCACTGAAAAAACCATAGGTTATAGACCATATATAGTTAGGAATTAGCATTTACAAAACCTTGAAAATTCACTGAAAAAACCATAGGTTATAGACCATATATAGTTAGGAATTAGCATTTACAAAACCTTGAAAATTCACTGAAAAAACCATAGGTTATAGACCATATATAGTTAGGAATTAGCATTTAAAAAACCTTTTTTTACTCACACAAAACCATTGAAATTCCATATATAGTTAGTAGTACTAACTATATATCGCGCACCCGCAATCCACTGCTGATCATGTCACATATTACATCATTCATGACATGGTCAGTGACATCACTGATGACATCACTGATGACATCTCAAATGACATCACTGATGACATCTCAAATGACATCACTGATGACATCACTGATGACATCTCAAATGACATCACTGATGACATCTCATTTGACTTTACTGATCACATCACTGATGACATCATTCATGTGATAATACGATGAACCTCTTCAGACTCTAATATAACCTTAGATCCACTCAGTGTAAACAGACACTCACAGACTGTCACTCATCCATGGAGTTACTAACACACCTAGTCAATCATACAAAGAATCAATTACACCTCCATTTCCTCAACTATACAGTTATACACACCTTACTTATTCAAACATATACTAACACATATTTACTCTCTTTTACAATCCCTGATACAAGTTCACAATCATCCATACAGTCACTCACACATTCACTGGCTCTTATGCACAGTTATTTATATATGCCAACTCTCACATGTACTATGTTTTACATATGTACTTACTTTGACATGTAGCACTGAGATATCCATTCACTCACCAATGCACTGATGCACACAGTCAACCATCCATACAGCTGTTTCCACATGCACTTTTGAACCCATACATCTAGTGAATCAACTGCTCACACATCTATGCACAGTCATACACCTCCCAGCCACCCACACACAGACTCAGTCTCCCATACAAATACTTGAGCAACCAATCAATAACCCATATACTTACTCATATAGCTACTGATCAACACATGCAGCAGTTTACAGAACAACAAACATAATGATGCACAAATTAACACAGTTCAGTCACTAACCCATGCACTCAGTGAGACACATTTAACCACTCACTCATACAGTCAGTCATGCACCTACTAAATCCTTCATCCAGACACTTCTACATCCACTCATTCTTTAATATGTAAGACATATTTTAACTTTACAGAAATACACAGTCACTGGATGTTGTCATCAGTGATGTCATCAGTGATGTCATTTGAGATGTCATCAGTGATGTCATCAGTGATGTCATTTGAGATGTCATCAGTGATGTCATCAGTGATGTCACTGACCATGTCATGAATGATGTAATATGTGACATGATCAGCAGTGGATTGCGGGTGCGCGATATATAGTTAGAACTACTAACTATATATGGAATTTCAATGGTTTTGTGTGAGTAAAAAAAGGTTTTTTAAATGCTAATTCCTAACTATATATGGTCTATAACCTATGGTTTTTTCAGTGAATATATATATATATAAAATTTCTATGGCAAAATGAAACTCCTCATTTTGTTCCTTTTCAAATTAAATGTATTAAGTGTTACCACTTTATTCCAATCAAGATGACTTCAGGTGTGCCATACTTTTGTCATAAGTAAGACTGTTAGCGTTCTAGTTATTTTTTAGAACACTCTGGGACATTCTGTCATTGGGCTATAGTTGGGCTACATCTGGATGATATTTGGGCTACATTTGGGCTCTTTTGTCTCTGGTGGCCATCTTGGGAGACTGCATATCAGAATGTTTTTATGAAATATAAGAGGATTTGAGAAGTCACTCAAAATGTGCCCTAATTTTTCTTTCTTCAGCACTAATCATAATTTCTATGGCAAAATGAACCCCCTCATTTTGTTCCTTTGCAAATTAAATGTTTTAAGTGTTAACACTTTATTCCAATCAAGATGACTTCAGGTGTGCCATACTTTTGTCATAAGTATGACTGTTAGCGCTCTAGTTGTTCTTGAGAACACTCTGGGACATTGTGTCATTGGGCTATAGTTGGGCTACATCTGGCTGATATTTGGGCTACATTTGTTTTTTTTTGTCTCTGGTGGCCATCTTTGGGCTACATTGGGCTACATTGGGCTACATTGGGCTACATTTGGGCTCTAACATATATATAGCCCAATGTAGCCAATATATATTTTTTCAAAGTTAATTTTCGTAAAAACCACTGGAGCATATATCTTGAGACATAGCAAAGGCACATCGGGGTACCAGTCCCTACAATTTTGCCAAGTTTGGTGGAAATCCATTCAGCCGTTCGGGCTAAAAGTGAGTCCAACCGCCCTATGGAAATTAACATGGGGAAAACACGTTTTGGGACCCCCCTTTTATCTCGGCCCCCGCTTGACGGATCCCCCCGAAACTTTCAGGGAAGGAGCAGAGCGCAGTGAGGCAAAGTTAAGGACAATTACAGGCATTATTCGGTGCCAAAGTTATTCCCAATAGAATGTTACGGATTTCCTATGGAAAACGATCCAAACTATAACTACCTACTGGCGACCGCCAGTAGGTAATATATATATATATAAACGAATTACAGTTATTATAATTTAAATACATTTAACAACATACAATTAGTAATTTTTAATTCAGATTAAATAAAAATATACATTTTACTTTCTGGTTGATTTTTTAAATAAATATTTAAATAAATAATTTTGTATTAGCTTATTAAATTTACAGGAAATATTTTAACATACTTTCAAGATAGTATTGCTGTAGAATTTACTTTCAATTTCTTTTAGGTTTAAAAAATATATAAAATACATTAGAATATTTTCATAAACTTATTTTAAAGATTAAAAATCCCCAAAACTACACCATAGGGAGAACTCTGCCCTGGTGAAATAAGTGTGAAACGTTACCAGTGGCAACTAGTCACTTATAAATTTGCCTCCACTCTCTAGTTTCAGGGATCGAGGATATGCACATTTCCACTGTGTTGTAACTTTACATGTGAAAACGGTGAATAGCCAAAAGCAGTAAAGTTACTACAAAGTCTAAGAGTAAATGTGCACGTTTGCAGGTATTTCTACTTTTGTGAATAGGGATGATAGTCTTTTTTGACCTGTAATTATTGACCTTTTCCTTGTGCCACATTTTTCTCAATTATCCCTATCCAGAGTAGAAACTAGCCATGCATTCTTACGTCTCACAAATGGCTCCTTTAGATGACACTCAACATAATATTGTAAGTACAAAAGTAGCTGACATGAGAGCTTTCCATTCACAGATTTGCTGTAATCAGGATCAGGGTATTTCACAATAAGTCCCTCAAAGCAAGATGCTGGTTACATTTCTGGATTAACCAGAGTGGTTAAATGATCTTCATTTCGACGAGGTTATGTACATTTGTTTTACAGGGATATCTTGAATACCTGGCATGATCCAGTCTTTCTGGTTCTAGGTTGTAGACCCCAAGATCTTTTCACAGCAAACTAGCCGTGTAACTGTTCTTTCTTCACTCCAAGAAAGAATTTGCCATGACATGTTTCGGTGAGAGGTTAGTGTCTGCCATTTTCTCCCACAGTCTCTGACCGAAACAGAGTTGAAATGTTCAAACAAAGGTTACAATACTGTTTTCTCTAATGACTCATCCATGAAGTACCATATCAATATGTATACTTAATGGATGCTTTAGATGAAAATCTGTCATTCCAGGCACTTGCAACACAACACAGCGATGTAATGCATTACAATACATCTCTGCATCATACTAAAAAATAACACCACAAAACACAAATAGCTGCACTACAGCACAGCATGACACTGACAAACTACACAAGACTATAGTACACTGCACAAAAATATGATATAACACTGCAACACCACACTAACTTACTTATTATGTACACTATAGCAAAACATTGGACTACAAGCCAAGACAACCTAACCTTATACAACTCTACTTCACATCTCATAGTCCTTTGCAGTACCCTAGGGCAGAAAACATCACACTACAACCCTACACTGTCAGGAAACGGGCTTTTTGCATGTTCTTGCCCCTATTTGAGTACTAGTTGCTGTTTTTTCGACTCAGTGCACTGAGGCCTGTTAACCTGACCCCAGTGCCAGTGTACTGACCCATTATAAAAGATTTCTTGAATTGGATGACCCAAATTTGCAAGCACTAACTTACTTGTGAGTCCCTAGTATATGGTGCAGAGTGTGACAAAAGACAAAAAGGCTACCAGCCTCCCACTGCAGACTAGAGGGGTAGTGTTCACAATGCTAGTTTGACTATGGCATTGCCATTAATGGCAAAGCCACCGTTCCTTTAATGATATATGTAATTCACCCCTAAGGAAGCCATATATACCCCTATGGCAGGGAGCTGTATATTGTTAAGCAAAACATATACGTTGATATAGCCTTAGCAGCAAAACGCTTAAAGTTGTTGTTTTGATGAGGAAAGTTAGTCCGGCTAACTTCTGAATGGGACTACCTTACATCAAATTCAACTTAATGCCCAAATCGAAATTAATGTCACTGTTAAAGTTAGGCAGCTTTTAAAAAGTTGACACTCTGTGCCCTAGCTATTCCAGTGGCTTTGTGCAGGCCCGGGCCAACAGACAGCTTTCTGCTCACCTGGGGAGACATGTGAACAACTCCAAGGCTTAACCACAAAGGCAGTTGCCGCAGAGTGAGGTGTCACCTCCTCTCCCAGAAAGGCCAACTGAGGTGTTAGCCCAAAAGGCAGGCTCAAAGAAAATGCCCCATTTAAAGGGTGAAAACACACCAGAGCAGGATGACTTTTGTTCCTGCAGACCTGCAGACAAGTTGGAGGCAGGGACGGAGAGGAAAACACTGTCCTCAAACCTGTTTTCCTGTGGGATTGACAGTAGCAAGAATATTGCACTCTGGGATTGCGAAATGCCACACATAACCTGAACTTTGTCGCAAAAAAGGAGTGGGCCTACTAGCCCGTTGGATAGTGACCACGTTGTCCCCCCAGGCACTTTCCCAGGATAAAATAGGCACCCCTGGCATGCTAAACCTCAGTACACATTGGATTTGGAAAAATAACCCAACAAAGACTGTCTTCCTGCCCTTGGAATAGCACAAAGAGAGAATTCACTGTTGGAAGGACTGCACCTGCTGCACTTTGGACTAGTAACATTTAGACTGTGCCTGCGGCTCCCGGCTTGGAAAAACATTGATCCCAGAGCCAGATTGAAGCAGTGACTCCAAGGGTTAGTTGGTTGGCCCCCTGGAACAGCACCATGGATACCAAAGTTGAGAAAGCCGAAACCGGCAAAGCAGTATCCTCTTCAGAGGAATCACCACTGACTGCTGTTGGGTGCTCCTAGAGACATCTCCAATGTAGCCGAAAGTTGCACTCGAGTCTGCTGGACCCAGGACTGCTATCAAAGGATTTCTTGCCTTAGAGGGACACTAGCCTCTATCAAGGATATTTGCAGTGCTTGCTGTGTCGGGAGAACAGTAGCCCCCCGGCTGCTGGCCTTCAACTGTCACAAAGAGGATGCCATGGGACCTCACATGCAGTGGCCAAAGTTGCCCCACCTCACCCATGCACCAAGGAATCACCCACTGCTCACCCTTGTCAACTGCAGAGCTCCAGGATGATATTTGAACATATTTTCTGCCTGCATCCCCAGCATAGGAACCACTTCATTGTTCTCTATGGTGGTTGTTTTCTAAAGGCTGGAACTGAACTGAAAAAGGGTCTGGTGGCCAGGTCACTGCCCAAAGTGACCTTAAGTCAGGCTGAAGTTGACAAACTAACTGTTTTAAACATTAACAAAATTTACAAACTTTTGTTGACCAGTGCTGTTTTGTGGTTGTATTGAAAGTTTTTTTTATTGTTTTCAAAATACATATCTCTGGAACCTCCAATGAAATTTGATGAACATGGATGCTAAAAATGTATAAAAATATGTTCTATTTTCATAAAGTATTGTTGTATCTCTTGTGTGACTTTCTAATTCCATTGTTTGGTGCTCTTAAATGATTTACACTAAGTTCCTTTGTCAAGCTTTGCTGCTCGAAGCCCCAGATACCCAGGGTTGAACAAAGGTGATACAAAACAAGCTTGACTGGACCCAAGACAGTTTTTGTGACTGTATTCCATGATAAGGCTTCTACTGCCATATCATATAATACTCTGAAATTCTCACATACATACTATATCATACCATGAGACAACCACATGTTTAAATGAAGCACATTGCCTCTTATTCCCTAGAATGCCCGGTAAAGCAATGGAGAATCACAGTTACCTTTTTTCGATGTTCCAGGATTTTACAACATAACAAGATGTTCTCATTTGAATTTGCAGAAGCAGATGTATGCAAAAATGCCATAAGGATGCTTATGTCCATGCGCCGGACAGATTTCATCAGTCGAACTGTAATGACAACCCAGAGAAACAGACACATGTACA
The DNA here is from genome assembly GCF_964261635.1 of Lissotriton helveticus. Taxonomy (NCBI): domain Eukaryota; kingdom Metazoa; phylum Chordata; class Amphibia; order Caudata; family Salamandridae; genus Lissotriton; species Lissotriton helveticus. The sequence goes on from NC_136072.1 coordinate 422,464,824, forward strand.
AATAATGCCCAAACAGAGGTTACTTGACATTTTTTAGAAGTTTAGAAAAAAGTTTCACAAGATATTTTTAACTTGCAGCAAAATTTGCATGAAATATTAAAGAAAGGACACTTGTCCAAGATGCATTGGTGCTTGTGCAAATTATGTTTCATGTTATTTTCCTACAGATTGATCATATCTGGAATTCAGCGGTAGGTCTTGCCACATTGAGATTGACACTTCGTGTTCATTTTAGACTTTTACTCCAACTGTTAGGATCATAATTGTTTTTTGTACCTCATTCCACAAAACTTACAGGCGCTTCATTTTAGCTTGCTAATCAGGGTGACAGCTGTTGTGATCTTCCGTCCCCGCCCCTTCCGCCGCGGCTTTTGCCGTTTGTTGCGGAGGGCTAAAGGACCGGGCATACCTGACTAGCACTTGCAGGTTGGGAACAGCTGATGTGTGCGCGAGACGCCCGACTCACTGCTATTTAAGCAGCATGCAGGCGCGGATGCGAGCACACCAGCGGTAGGTCTTGTCACCTATCATTTTGCCCTGCTGCTATTTAAAAAACGCATTGAGATTGACACTATGTGTTCATTTTAGACTTTTACTCCACCTGCTAGGATCGTAATTGGTTTTTGTACCTCATTCCACATGCTTATCGGCACTTCGTTTTAGCTTGCTAATCAGGGTGGCAGCTGTTGTGATCTTCCCTCCCCGCCTGTTCTGCCGTGGCTTGTGCCATTTGTTGCGGAGGGCTGAGGGACCGGACATGCCTGACTAGTACTTCTGGGTTGGAAACAACTGATGTGTGCGCGAGACGCCTGACTCACTGCTATTTAAGCAGCATGCCGGAGCGGATGCACAGAGGGCGCGCCGCTGGCAGGCCAAAGGCAAGCCCGTCTGTGCCCATCCGCGCCTAGATCGGGTCCAGGGCCACCCCCCCTGTCCGTTCCCTACTGATCTTGGGTCCATGTTTAAAATATACAAGAGATACTCTTGTAAGTCTTAACCCCCAGATGAAGGATTCCTGTCCGCAACTCGATCCTTTGAAAGAGCCTAAGGTGTGCCCTCTGTGTGACATGAAGTTCCTCTTCACCAAAACAAAATGCAGCTTTAACTCGCATCAAGTCCTTTACCCGCAAACAGTTTTGCAAAAGTCCCTCCAGGGCCTACTCCTGAATGCGCACTCTTTAATTAAACAAAACATTGAGTTCGCCGAGCTGCTGGAAGCTCCCAACATAGATATGGCATTTGTCACGGAGACGTGGGCAGATGGAACATCTGATTCGGAGCTATCTTTAGCCATTCCCCAAGGATACTTATTAATCAGGAATGACAGACAGGATAAGTGGGGAGGGGAAATAGCGATTATTATCAAGGACACCTTGTCAATGAAAAGCTCTACTTCAGGAAGCGGTCCTGATTGTGAACTGCTTTCATTTGGAATCACCATCAGTGAAAACTTTATATTTAACGGCATACTGATGTATAGACCACCAGGGGCTAAGAACAAGTTTGTAGAGACAATAGGTTAGATCATCGAGTCTAGTGTTGACTTTCAGGAATTTTCTAACTTAGGTGACTTCAACTACCATTTAGAAAATATAAATGACCAATAAACGATCTCACTTCTAGAGCTGAGGGCCAGTGTCTTGATGGAACAACTGATCAAGCATCCTACCCACGAGGATGGACACACCCTAGATGGAATATTCATATCTAATCCTCAATTGAAATTGCAGGAGAGGTTGCCAATCCCATGGTCTGATCATAAGGCCATTCGGTTGGTACTTACCTCGTCCCATCATCTTACTCGTCCTCATTCTGCTCTTAGGACTTTTAAAGGGAGAAATTGGAAGGAAATCAGCCCACAGCAGCTGCAATTAACATTAGCTGCCTCTAAACCGACACTAATGCCCGAAGTAAATGTTGACTTTCAGGAATTTTCTAACTTAGGTGACTTCAACTACCATTTAGAAAATATAAATGACCAATAAACGATCTCACTTCTAGAGCTGATGGCCAGTGTCTTGATGGAACAACTGATCAAGCATCCTACCCACGAGGATGGACACACCCTAGATGGAATATTCATATCTAATCCTCAATTGAAATTGCAGGAGAGGTTGCCAATCCCATGGTCTGATCATAAGGCCATTCGGTTGGTACTTACCTCGTCCCATCATCTTACTCGTCCTCATTCTGCTCTTAGGACTTTTAAAGGGAGAAATTGGAAGGAAATCAGCCCACAGCAGCTGCAATTAACATTAGCTGCCTCTAAACCGACACTAATGCCCGAAGTAAATACATCCACCAATATTTTTACTAATTGGATAGCAACCGCAGTAAATATTCTAGCTCCAGAAAAAACATTTACTAGCAAACAGTTGAAGAAATCAGAACCTTGGTCTGTGACTCACTGCTCATCCAGAAGCAACTATGCAGACAAGTTGAAAGGCGCTGGAGAAAAACTTATACGGAAGCCAAAAAAACGGTTAATACACAGTCACTGACCGAATATAAAAAGATGATTCTGGAGAAAAAAAGCAGCTATTTCTCTGAAAAATTGAGCAGGCGGGCAACTCAAGTAAATTACTTTTCTCAACTTTAAAGGAATTTGTGACAATTCCCACCCCACTAGCACTGAATAGCAATGTTACTTTCTGCAATCAACTCGCAGATTCTTTTAGGGACAAGGTGCTTTCTATCTATTATTTCTTCAGTGGAAAAGGCAATGAGCCTCAAGTGAATCAACCCTCTTCACCTATGCAACATCTTGGCCATGGCTTGAATGCTTTTATCCCCCTAAATGTAGAACAGGTTTCGCAGATAGTCAGATTGGTGAAAGCAGGGGCTCCATCCGACCCCTTCCCCCCTAAAATATTCCAACAGGCAGCTGATGAGATCAGCCAAAAACTCGGTCTGATTTTCAACGAGATCCTTATGTCCAGCATTTTCCCAGAGGCTTGGAAGAATGTCTCCATCCTCCCCCTGCTGAAAAAACCTAGACACCAGCGATCACAATAATTATCGACCCATAGCAAGGATTCCGTTCCCAGCTAAAGTTTTGGAAAAAATCATAAATCTAAAACTTACGGCCTTTGTTTCCTCAAGAAATTCTGCTGGACTCTTCACAATACGGCTTCCGGCATGGGCATGGTACGGAGACAGCCTTGGTCATGGCAGCAGAGAAGCTTCGCTCTATGCTGGTTTCCGGTGCAAAGGCAGCCTTGATCCTTTTGGATCTTTCAGCGGCCGTTGACACCGTGAACCATGACATCCTCATTCTAAGGCTTCAGGAGTTGGGAGTGTCAAGCTTAGCACTAAGCTTAATCAAATCCTACCTTAACAATAGGCGACAGTAGGTTCAGATTGATGATTCTTGTTCAAAACATTTTTTCACTTCCTTGTGGGGTACCGCAGGGCTAATCTTTAAGCCCTACGCTGTTCAATCAGTATGTCACCCCCCTAGCTGACGTCATCAGGCAGTTTGGCTTCTCGCTAGTGTCCTACGCCGATGATACCCAGATTGTAGTATCCATCTCAGGCAATCGGGAAGAAACGGCGGCCAGCTTTACTCAGTGTATGACCTGCATGGATCACTGGATGCGGGCAAAGTGCCTAAAGCTTAATGGAAGTAAAACAGAGGTGCTTCTGCTGGGCTCAGATTCCACCATTTGGTCTCAGAAATGGTGGCCCCCAGCTATGGGAATACTTCCCACCCCAGTGCGTAAAGCTAAAAATCTAGGCTTCATCTTCGATGACAGCCTCACCTTCCAACATCAAACCAAGGTCGCCTCTCAGGTATATTTAACTCTAAAACTAATTCAGAAGGTGAAACCTTATATTCCCCTCCTGCAGTAAAAACATTGGTAACAACTTTGGCATTGGCCAGACTGGACTATGGAAACGCCCTTTATCTGGGTCTTCAGAAACAGCACTTGCTTAAACTGCAGCGTCAAGTCAAAATTGTCAGAACAGAAGTTAAGTAGGGTAAGGGGTAACAGATGCTGAAAACAAGAGCAATGAGATAAAGCAGCATTAGACAATGTGCAGGTAGGTGTGGCTCCCCGAGGGCCCTGTAAATCCAGGTTGACAAATGACAAGTATTTCATTAAGAAGAAAGCAACGGGGAGGAGCCGCGCCAGCGACCAAGATGGCCGCTTGAGCATCGGCTCCGCCGGCCACCACATCCTGACCGCCTATCCGGCATACTGTCCTGTACCCCGTCCCCACTATCTTGTGGGGGACCGTCACCCGAGTCACTAGTTGAAATCTGGGCTCGGTTGATTGCTCTGGCGTCTGATTATCGTCGTCGGAAGAATTGGGGCCTGCGACATCGAGGACCGGGACCCTGGGTGTGCCACCGTCCGGTGTAAAGTGCGACAACATCGGCTACCGAGACCGGAAGTGGCCGGCCGGACCTTCATTTGCTGTGCCCGGGTGGCGATCGGAGCTTCATTGCCCTCTCTTCACTACCCTACAGACAATCGCTGCAAGACCCTTCTCTGCTTGACTGAGGAGTGGTGGGTTTCTCCTGCTTTTGCGGTCGAGATGGCGGCGCGAGACCTAGACAAGAACCTCCCGAAGGCCCAGAGATCGAACCGTCAAGTCTAATCGAATCGAATTGATAAATACGCAGTCTCAAGGGGCTCCCCGTCAGATGCGAAATGTTGCCCGGCTGGGGGCCCGAGGGGGATCCGGTCGGTGATGATTCGACCATGAAGAAACTGATGGCGGCCATCAGGGGGGTTCAATCCTCTATGGGGACAATAGACACGAAGTTGGACACGGTCACTATCGAGGTGAGTCTTGTCAGGGCCGACCTCACCAAAACTTCCGAGAAGGTCAAGGACCTTGAAATAAAGACGGGGAGCCTCACCGAGGATGTGTCGGAACTACAGAAGGTGGTGTCTGATCTCAAGGTGGCCCATAACCAATTTGATCGGAAGCTCGATGAGTATGAAGGTCGGGCACGCCGGAATAACGTTTGCATCCTTGGGGTTCCGGAGCGATCGGAGGGGGCTACCCCGGACCTTTTTGTCGAGGATCTCATCCTGCAACACCTTAAACCCAAGGGCTTGAGCAAGTTTTTTACTGTGGAGAGGGCTCATAGGGTGCCCGGTGGTCGCCCTAAAACTGGGGCGCTTCCACATCCCATCATAGCCCGTGTCCTGAATTTCCGAGACAGGGACGCCATTTTACAGTCCGAAAGATCCTCGGCCCGCTGGCCTACGAAAATGCTTCCTTGCTGTTCTTTCCAGACTTTACCCGGATGGTGCAGAGACAGCGGCAGGGATTTGTGACAATAAAAAGGAGACTTCGAGATCGGGACATGAAGTACTCGATGATGCACCCGGCCCGCCTCCGAATAGAACATAATGGCAAGACGTGGTTCTTTGACTCTCCGGAGGTAGCGGCGGACTGGCTGGATCGACTCGGGGACCCTGGTCCCGAGGGACATACCCAGACGGAAGACGAAGAATGATGAACTGTTTGGCCTAGGCAGCGTACATTTACCATTATTGGTGTAGGGGTTTGTTGCTCTTCATCTTCACCCCCTCTGCAATTTATCATTTCTGTTTAATATTTTTTTGTTTCTGAGGGGGGGGATTCGGTCGGTCTGGGGTGGTGGGGGCTGGCGACCTGTTATAAGGTCCTCCTCCGTTTTCTACTTTTAGATCTTAGTTAGTGGGGGCGACAGGCACACTGCGAATTGGAGATGTGTACACGTTACATGCAGGGGTGCAGGGTGGGGGGAGTTTCATTCAGGGGTTGCGGGGGTTGGGATGGTGTTTGGTTTGTGGTTTGTGACAGGTGTATGCAGTGGGACCCTTTGAAACACTCTTGCTTTTTAATGACTAATAGCTTCATCTAGACAGGGCCTGGGATTCTCGGTCCTTAGTTGGAATGTTAATGGCCTGGGTGATAGGATAAAGCGCACTGCCGTGAATCAATTTATCAGACGGCGATCGCCAGATGTTCTCCTGTTACAGGAGACCCACTTGCTGGGGAAACGCTGTATGGCTCTGCACAGGGGTGGCTATAAGCTAGTAGCTCATGCTGGTTTTACCTCGGGCTCCAGGGGGGTGGGCATCCTGGTTAAAAATTCATTCCCACTTACGATCCAGTCTACTTGGTCTGACAATCGTGGGCGCTATGTCGGTGTTTCTGGAGTTTGGGAGGGAAGAACGGTCTCATTTCGCTCTGTCTATGTCCCCCTGTCGCTGCAGACTGACACGTTTTGTGACTTGGGCCGGGTGTTTCTTGCTTTGCCTATGGGCCTTATGGTGATCGGTGGCGATTTCAACGCGGTTATGGACGGTGAATTGGATAGGCTCCCCTCCCGTGCGTTGTTGCCCTCCCGCAGGTGGTTGCCTGACTTTCTCTCGGTTTCTGGATTGATTGATGGCTGGCGATTGCGACACCCGGGAGCGGTTGAATACACACACGCATATGCGGCGCACCGTGCCCTTTCTCGTCTTGACTATGTATTGTTGCCGGCGGCCCATGCGGCCGCGGTCGGCGAAGTGATGCACTTGGTGCGAGGGGTCTCTGACCACTCGCCAGTATGGCTGCGTTTGTGTGTGGGACGGAGAGACGTGGGTAGGATTGCTCCCATCCCCGCCTGGCGCTTGCGAGACCCGGTAGTGAAGAGGGAATTGGAGCGTGTCACTACCAGTTATTTCAGCGAGAACGAGGGCTCGGTCGCTTCCAGATGCTCCTTATGGGAGGCGTATAAGACAGTTGTCAGGGGGGAGGTTCTTTCCCTTGTTGCTGAACAGAAAAGGAAGAGGAGGGCTGAGCTAGATAGGGTGGAGGCGGAGCTTTTGACCTTAGAGACCGCTGTCTCCTCCGGGGGCGACCCGTGGGCGGATCACCGCCTTGGGCTGCTCCGGGATGAATACAAAACTTTAACTCGAGATACGGCTAGGGCGCAGCTCGACGTCACTCAGGATAGGATTTACGAGCACGGCGATAAGGCCGGGAAAATGATTGCTTGGCTAGAGAAGGGCGACTGGGGCTCTAGACTGGTCCCGGAGCTGCACGTTGCTGGCTCTGTGGACACGTCGGACCCCCAGCTGATTGTAGAGGAGTTTGCCCGTTATTATGCTGAGATTTACACCTCCTCGGGTGCGTTTTCTGAGGCTGATAACTCGGATATGTTGCGTGATATTCTTCTGCCAGTGTTGTCGGATAGGAAGTACCTGGACTCTACTCTCACTAATGATGAGGTGGCAATGGCTATTAGGGGTGTACATTCCGGTAGGGCCTCGGGCCATAACGGTCTCCCAATTGAATTGTTTAAACCTCATGCTGATAGATTAGCTCCGTACTTGAAGGACATGTTTTCAGAGAGCTTGGAGCGTGGTCAGTTGCCATACGACCAGCGGATCGCTAACATAGTCGTCATCCACAAGGAGGGTAAGCCTCGGTTGGAATGCTCTTCGTATCGACCGATCTCGCTATTAAATGTGGAACCCAAGGTGTTAGCAAAAATACTCGCTACGCGCCTCGTGAAGGTCATCTCCACCCTGGTCCATCCCGACCAATCTGGCTTTATGCCCAGAAGGAATACTGCTCTCAATCTTAGGCGCCTTCACGGTGTTCTGGCCAGCGCATCTTATATTCATGAGCCCGCGATATTGCTGTCCCTGGACGCCACTATGGCTTTTGACCGTGTGGAATGGCCCTATCTCTTCGCGGTGTTGGCTAAATTGGGATTCGGCCCCGGCTTCATCGGCTGGGTCCGCCTCCTTTACTCTGCTCCCTTGTCGCGAGTCGTCGTGAACAATCACAGATCCGGCGATTTTTCTCTCGGGCGTGGCACCGGTCAGGGGTGCCCCCTTTCGCCGTTGTTGTTCGCTCTGGCCCTGGAGCTCCTTGCAGCCTGGGTGCGCTGGGACCGCTCCATAAAGGGATTGCGCTGGACCCCGGAGTGGGAAGATAAGATTTAGCTTTATGCGGATGATATCCTGTTGTATCTGACTTCCCCCCGGTCTTCATTGATAGTGTTTATGGACGTCCTCGCCATCTTCAGCAGATACTCTGGCTTCTTAATTAATTGGGCGAAGTCGGTTTTGTTTGTACTGAGCGGGGCTCCACCCAGGGTGCCCGCGAACTGTCCCGTGAGGGTGGAATCGACTAGCTTTCGCTACTTAGGGATTCATATCTCTTTAGACCCCACAGTGCGCCATCGCCTAAATTTATTGCCCCCCCTGGCCAGGCTCCGGGCGGACACGGCTCGGTGGAAGGCTTTGCCTCTCTCCATGCTGGGTTGCGCTACTCTTTTTAAAATGATGGCCCTTCCGCGCTTTTTATATGCTCTTCAGAACTCTTTTGATCCTGTGCCCCCCTCGTATTTCCATGAGATTGAGTCTCTTCAGCGCGGCCTTCTGTGGGAGGGAAGACCGTGCATAGCTCTTTCCAAATTGATGTTGCCCTGGTATGATGGTGGAATCGGCTTGCCGAATGTTTGCAAATATTATTGGGCATCACAGCTGGCTCCCATTAATCATGCGATTTATGGATCCCCGGTTGACCCGGGTTACGCAATGGACCGTGGTCAGTTTCCGGGGGCTGAGTTTACCCGAGTCTTGTACGCAAGACGTGGCCGCTTCCCGCTGAGGGGGCCCACCTTGTGCTCCACGAGAGTGTGGCACGAGGCCAATGGTGCCCTTCGATGGGCTGGACGTCTGACCTTGTCCATGCCGCTGTGGAGCTCGGAAAAGCTTGGGATGCTCTGGAAGTCGAAGGGGTTTGATCGGTGGGACCTGATAGGCATTTCGCAGATTCGGGATATATGGGGCAAAGATAGGATATTGACTTTTGAGGAGCTACAGGCCAAGTACCAGTTGTGTGACACCGAGCGGTTTCGTTACATTCAGATTAGCCATGCATTGAGCGCGGTGGTGTCCGGCGGGGCGGCGCTACTAGTGGCCTCCCCGCTGGAGGATCGCCTGCTTGATGGCCTCTTACCTACTAAAGCGATCTCCCTCACATACCGTAAATTGATCAACCATACGGACGACCCGCTGGTGCGCCTTCGCGAGCAGTGGGTCGCCGATGGTCTTGTCCTGGACGAAGAGGATTGGAGGGAGGCGGTGGCATCCCCTAAGGAGGTGGCAGTTCCAATGAGGCTCTGCTTGGTACAGCTTCGGATCTTGCATCGCTCTTATGTAACGGGCCTTGGCCTGCAAAGGATGGGACTGACTAAATCGTCTGATTGCCGCAGGGGATGTGGGCTGCCGGGGTCATTCATGCATATTCTTTGGGAGTGCCGGGAGGTCCGGGAGTTCTCGACCCGTATACATGCTAAGATGAGTGAAGTGTGGGAGCTGCGAGTTGATCCCGAGGCAAGGCGATGCTTGCTCAATGTGTGGGAACCCACGGACCTGCCGACTCATGGTAGGGTGTGGGTGGCTCTAGCGTGTGCAATTCCCAAACGCAACATTGCGCAGCTTTGGGGGGCGGCTCATGCACCCAGGGTCGGGAAATGGATGGAAGATCTTGATTGGTGTATGTTTCGTGAGAAGTCTGTGTATGTATCTAGGGGGCGACCCCAAAAATGGGTCAAGATATGGAGCGCATGGAATGCATATCGTGGGGATATCTGTGAACCCCCTGCACTGGAGCCAACAACTGTGGACCTGGAGAGTTCTTAGGCCTGGTTTTTCTATTTGTCAAGTACTGTATAACGCCTAGAAGTCGATGTTGGAGCTTTGCGATTGTGGTCTCTGCATTTCGGTCACTGTTTATATGTGTTCTTGTTTTCAATAAAAAGAATTAAAAAAAAAAGAAAAAAAAAAAAAAGAAGAAAGCAACTATTAGGTCAGGTGGGGGGACAGTAGGTTCTGTCTAAGAAGTGAACACCAGGTCACTTGACAAAATATATCCGCTTAACCTGACCCAGAACCAGTAGGTACCAAACAAATGGGGCGAGGCCTAAAAGGTGAAAACATATATGTGGAAAGGGGACCAAATGATATAGCAAAATAATGGTGGAGTTATTTGCTCACTTCTAATAAATGTTGATGATCAACTCCAAGGATCTACTTAAAAGCTTCCCATCATACGTTTCATATATCAACCTTTTCTAAACTCAAAACCTAAATTGAGATACAAAGCTAAATGTTTGGTATTTTGCATCATTGCTCTATAGGTTGTCTCATATTTTATATTTATTCAAATGTATCAGCGACAGCTTAGTTTATCTGCATGTTAAACTATATTTTGAGCATTTGCATAGTGCACATTTTGCCTTTGGCTTTGTCGTATGGTGCTGTCCGCAATCTGGTGGCTTTCCACGTGATGCAAGTGTTAACAAAGCAGATCAGCCTCTGCTTTATGGAGTAAAGATGTGTTACTGGTATTGTGGGCTGGTCATACTTTGGGTGAACAGGACAGTTAAGGGTTAAGGCTGTATGTGTTCACCAACAGCGCATACATTCTCCAAATAGCTAAGTATAGGTGTGCGTGTGCTTCTGTGTATGTGCTGTGTGTGTAGTGTTTCTAATGTTGGTGCTTTTGGTTGTATAGTGTATCTGAATCTGTGTTCAATGCATGCTAATGTTTTCTGTTGGAGGAGCTACTGTGATAGCCATCATACTGCATGCCTGCAGTGTGTGGCATGCTGAATATGTGGATGGTGTTCTATTTAATATGTTGTGGATCTCTGTGAGTTTCGTAATCAGTAGGGCTACTGTAACTCACATGCTGGCCAGCTAAATTACATACCCTATTTTCCGGCGTATAAGACGACTGGGCGTATAAGACGACCCCCCTACTTTTCTTGTTAAAATATAGGGTTTGGGCTATACTCGCCGTATAAGACTACGCCTCTTCAATGGGTCAATGGGTATTGAAATTAATGACCCATCCAACCTCAAATATTTTCAGAAGGCCTATCCAACCTCTATTGTGTTGTGATTCACTCACCCAATATGCAAACAAAAGGCAGCCTAGGTCCCTTGGTTCTTTAAAATCTTTTAATAATCCCAGCTGCTCTATTAAGGGAGTGAATTTATCCAATCTGTAAGGAAAAGAATTCAATTGTACACTGTACTAATGTTGTGCACTGTAACGTTGCACATTACTTGAAGGACACAATTTACAGATCAACACACGCTCATTTCACTTGACACTGGGACACTGGCAATTAGACACCCGGAGTATAAGACGACCCCCGACTTTCAAGAAGATTTTCAAGGGTTAAAAAGTCGTCTTATACGCCAGAAAATACAGTATCTTGTCTGTGTTGAGTTTGTGAAACATGCTCCGTCTTATGTGTTCTGTTGGAATTGTGTGGCGTTTCCTAAGTGCAGTTGAGACCCCCATGATAACTGATCATAGATTAATCTTGAATGTGTTGAATTTATGTGATAGAGTGCTTTATTTTGTTTCGGAGCATTCTGTGGGAGAAAGGCAGACTGTCTTGCTCAGGTTTGGTTATTTCCTGTATCCTACTTCTATGTAAATCTAACTGCTTGAACTACACCTTGCACGATAGGAAGCCTTAGGAGGGAAATGTAAAGAGAATTAGCACTCCCAACAAAGCTTCCATAACTATGCTGACGTAATAAAAGTACCTCTCATGATAAATTCTAGAGCTGTTACTCTCCATTTTTATAATGAGACTCCTCAAATGTTATGCTGTGTTAAAGCCCCCGGCATACAAGACAGCATATCCAGGAGCTCTCTAACCAATCCAAAAGGACACCAATGGCATTTGCTAATCACAAAGAGCCTTTGGTCAGAAATTAGGGTTAGTTTGAGGGCACAAGTATCTCTAGATTGAAAGTCAATTTCGATTACAGAGTCCCATATGTCTGCACAAACTGAAGAAAGTGGCTCCTCAGATGGTCCTCCCTTCATGCCCCAAGTTGCTGCTGATTGAAATTATAACATTAAATAAAATATAATAACATAGGGGCATATTATCAAGGAGGTTTATCTCCACTTTTTTGGCTTTAAAAGCCAAGAAAGCGGAGATAAAATTATCTCCCTATTACCTAGCTGTCGCTAACACCAGTTAGCGACAGCTAGTGGGAGATAGCGACCATCTTGGGCCCCACTTTGCATGTCAGAGAAATTTATCACTAATGACATGCAAAGTGGGCGTGCCAAGATGTTAGCGACTGGAAACAGTCGCTAACATCGCTATCTCCTATTACCAACTTTTGGAGATATTCGCGCTAAGCGCGAATATCTCCAAAAGCTAACACCTGCCCTGAGCAGTTCTTAGCCATGTTATCCAATGGGAGGTGGATAACATGGCTTAGAGCATTAGCTCGGTAATGCATGAATATCGCGTACTTTTCAGCAATATTCATGCATTGCGGACGATTTTTATCGCATTTGCAATAAACCTTGGTAATACCAAGGTTTATCTGCGATAAAAATCGCCGCAGGTCGGCGATACATTTTTGTCTATAACCAAGCAAACGCGAAAATTATCGCTATTGCTTGGTAATATGCCCCTCAGTATAAACTAACATAAGATAACATAACTTATCAATCTACTAGAGTTTAAAAGCCATGTTTGCTTGAAAACTAATCAGTTTAAAGATGGATACAAAAATGTCCTGAAACTCGGTAGCTACACGTTTCACTGCCAGTCCTGTAATGCTCTTGGTGAAAAAGACCCTCCAACTTGGGTCTCCCTATTCCCCCAATTGTATAGCTGTTGCCTGCCTTTCTCTGTTTGCAAAATGTGAATATTTGAGTCAGGATGGGTAATGAGGGACCATGCATGGTCAATTCAACTCATCTATGTTAGACTTCAGATACACCTGAACAATTGTTCATGTTATGTGACTATACGTGTGAATTTATGATAAGGGTTTTTTTTACCCAGGAATGGTGCAGCTGTTTGTGACTTTTGTATCAAATATAAGAGATTAATATATATAGATTTAGAAGGCACTGCTATGGCAGGTTCTTCTAATTTGCCCATGTAGCAAATCACTGCATTTTGTTAGTGAGGCTTACAAGTTGAGTTCCTGCTCCTATGCTCCCCATTGGAATGTATTTTCTCCAGGTCACTGTTTTGGACCATAACTTCTGAAGCTATTTGCCACATCTATGAAAGTTCTAAAATGTCAGCATTTTTGGTGGCCCAGCCTACAACTGTTCATTTTGCTTTATATTTCTGGGGTTAGGTACCTCCTATCCACAGCCTAGGAGTTCTGTAATAATTTGTCCGTACTGAACAAAGATTCCATTTGTGAGCAAGGATTGCTGGGAGCCCAGGCTTCTCCTTTTGCCATCAGCATACACTGTCCCTCGGACTCTGTGAGCCAGGTACTTCCCAAGACACCTGCCGTCTAACGTAGCTCTGCCACCACCAGCAGCATTTGGCTGCACATTTTCACAGCCCACACTACACTTGATCATCTTTATTGTCCTCATAAGGATTTGGGGGGCCCTGGGTAAGACATAATTTGAGGGCATCTGTACAGTACAAATTTGAAATGTATTACCCATATCCTACTATTTCAATCCTGCTTGATGCCAAACAATACTAAATCATATGTCACACTATAACAGGAGCACACAATAACAGATTAAATATGTCCTGACTGGGATCCCAAATGTGCTTAAAATGACTCAAAAGAGTCAGTAGTGGCATGAGGTAGAGAGTTTTAATAGAGAAACAGAATAGGCAAAGATCAAATAGTGAGAAAGTTCACTTTCCCATGGGGCCTCTTGGAAGGTGGGGGCCCTGGGCAATTGCCTAATTTGCCTATGCCTTAAAACGTCTTTGACCATCTTGCCTGGTGATCCAGTGGCCTCCAAGCCTACCACACACATGCCATAAGGCTCCAATAATTTGTCAGTGCTGTGTTTGGTTGTTGAATGACCATTCTGCCGAGGTGGTGCCAGGATTTGAAACACAGCCAGTACCTCCCACCACAATTACTGTGGCCAAACACGCTCAAAAATGAAATACTAAATGATCAATGCCGGTGCCATACATTGTAACATTGAGTGACTGCTGCCTCCCTATCCGCATGTACTTGAATATTGAGGGGTTGATTCACCTGCATTTCACGTACTATATTATTACATAATAGCTTCGAGGACAGTGTGTTCTGTGCAGAAAATGTACTTTTTACAGAAATGCATCCCTTCATTTCAATAAAACTATAAACAATCAAAGAACTCACACAAAGTGGAAAACTCTGGGGCAGATTTACAAGAAAGTGACCCAGGGGCATATTATCAAGGACCGGTGTTAAAATTATCGCTGTTTTATCGGCAGGAAACTGCAGATAAAACGGCTATAATGGGCTTGATAATACGCCCTTGTTAATTCCCATAGAAACCCATGTTCTGGTAATAACATGGGCTTCTATGGGAATTAACAAGGGCGTATTATAAAGTCCATTATCACCGCTTTATCGGCAGTTTCCTGCCGATAAAATGGTGATAATTTTAACACCGGTCCTTGATATTATGCCCCTCAGTGCCTAATGCAAGCCACATTGAGTCACTTTCAAAGGGGAAACAGCGTGTACAGCGCAACTTTTACCATGCACTACCTTTACCACGCAACTTTTACAACGCAAGTGGTTACAACGACTTGCACTGGGGGGCGCTGTAGGATAGGGAATGGTTTAATTTACTATCCAAAACCTTCCCTACTATCCACGGGGACTGGAGTTGGAATAGTAAATTAAACTATTCACTATCCAGCGCCCCCCAACGCAAGTCGTTGTAACGACTTGCATTGTAAAAGTTGCGTGGTAAAGGCATGGGTTGTAAAAGCATGCGTAGTAACGACATACATCCCTTTCAAAGCACATGGATTCAACATATTTACAACAATATGTCGCATCTCAGTGCTTCCCTCTGCCGTGAGCCGTGCGTCGTGGGGAGATTGTTTTTGTTCAGGAAGGGTTCCCTTCCTGCACAAAAACAATCTGAAATGCTGTCTTTCAACTTCTATGTGTGCTGCATTAGCACCCACAGAAGTTGAAAAACTGCATTGTTTCAATGATTGTTGATGTGCCGAAGGGAACCCTTCCTGTACATAAACAATCATTAGAGGTGATTTCCTCTTATAGAAAGAGGAAAAGAAAATGAGGAGAAATGAATACATTTTTCCTTGTTGCGCCTCCCTACACCTCCGCTGGGGAGGCGTAGAATTCACACTCATTTCCAGATTTATGATTCCTTGTGAATCTGAAAATGTGTCTGGTTCCATGGGTGCTGCGTGTGAACACCCATAGCAACACCCATGGAAAGTCCCTTTCATGCAAAGTGCTGCGTGTAAAGGGGTCATATTTACAAGGACAAGCAAAGTCACACAGGGTGGCTTTTCCTGTCCTTATTAATATGGAGCGTTACCATGCGCCACCGGTACAACACAAAAAATGATGAACCGGTGTGTCAAGGGGCTTGTAAATCTGCCCCTCAGAGTACATTTGGTTTTGCTTTTGACCACTTACCTCCCTCAGGGACTGGTCTGCAGCAGCAGATTACTGCCCTCAGGCGGGCTCGCATGCGGAACTACAAGAGAAACAGAAAGAATCATTTGGTCTTTCGCTCTAAAACCAGCTTTCACCATTTCATCATATTGATATTCAATGTTACACCCTGTGCCGCTCAGCCATTTTCTCGTTGAAATGTAGTAGCTAACTACTGAAGGGAATCCGCTATATTCGAATGCCATGGTCGGGGAACAGTCGGAAAACTGTGGTCTAAACTACATCTACATCTACATCTACAGCACATGCCTTAACCACACATATGCCCTAAGCACGCATCTGTGTGGTTAAGGCAATATGCATACTAGCTGCTGCCTGCTACGGACAGAAGCAAGAAGACCTTGCAGGAAGCTGTGATTTGTGCTGGGTGTAGTTTTGGGCTGGGGGTTGTTTTGTTGTAGTTTAGTAGGCTGGTGGGGTTGGGGTAGTTTTATAGGCTGGGGGTGAGTCAGATTTTGTTTTGCCGGCTGGAGGGGGTGGGTCGGGGTTGGTTTGTTGGCTGGTGGGTGGGTCAGGAGTAGTTTTGTGGGCTGGGGCTGATTCGGTGTTGTTACACGTTCTATGAGCCTCTTCGGAGAGCTGCCCTATCTCTCACTCCTGCCTTGAAGGGGAAGTACATTGTAAGTGTAACTCTTTCACTTCACATTGAAGGCCTGTAGTGGAGCGAGCACTAAACATGATGTTTGTACAACTATGGGAAAGAGATCACACCCCCACTTTTTTTTGGGAGAAACTAAATTAATTGTCAACAAAATTGAGAACATCTCAATTGACAACTCTTTTCATGAAAGTGAAAACTTTAAAGTAGGCACTATATTTTGCTCACTACTTATCCTCCCAAACTTTTAAACTAACATTGTAAGTTGGGAAGAAACCGTGGGGCAGATCTACAAGAAACTAACGCAGCGCGATGCCGCAAGTCATTTTGCTGTGCTGCAATGCGTTAGTTTCAAAGCACAGGGATGCAACATATTTACAACAGTATGTTGCATTTCTCTGCCTCCCCCTGCGCTGGCACACAAACAGCTGCCATGCGCCGGCGCAGTCATCCTTGCACAGTGGTGCAAGGATGCCTGCGTCATGGGGAGATTGTTCTTGTGCAGGAAGAGGCACCTTCTGACATTCTGACACATTTCCAGATTTACAATTTCTTGTAAATCTGGAAATGCATCAGTGGACATGGGTGTTGCGTGGGAACACCCATAGCAACACCCATGTCCCGCCCCTAACACGCAAAGAGTTGCGTGAACTGGGGCGATACTTACGAGCACAGGTTAAGTCACGCAGGATAACTTTATCTGTGTTTGTAAATATCACTCATCAGGCTACGCCACAAGTGCCTCATGCAACTAGATGCACCGGCGGCACATGGGGATTGTAAATTTGCCCCATATATTTAGGTCCTATCATTTCTCAGTCATCAAACAAAAACATAGTTCAAAGGTCACTTCAAAAACTGTTCTCGCTCCCTGTGTTTTTAGTAGGTGACACTATATTGTTTCCTCTCCTGTTTTAAAACATTGCGTGTCTTATGTTTTACCTTTGTTCACCTGCAGCTTCTTTTAGAATCGGGCCTTAACATGTGAATTTTCACCCAAATAGCAGTACTCATCTCTATTTCAGAAACTCAAACCCTGATAATGACAATTAAGCATAATACCTCATTTACACTTACAGGCATGAAATCAAAACTCACATTGTTGGACATCCTGAATTGAGTAAAATTCAAATTTCAACCGTGGTTGATGGTACTCGCTCTACTAGACGGTAGACAATTAACTAGGAATCAAGAAAGAAAAGTAATGAGTTGAGTCAAGAACTTCAGTTGTCACAATAATTTTAGAGCAAAGGATTCCATGAGTTGTGAAAGTCGGAGATCAGTGGCATAGCCTCCCATAGTAGGAAACAGTATGCAATATATGCTTTATAAACACTGGAGATTCAAGTCGGGTCTGTGAACTATGACCTTATTTTTTAACATTAATAATTTCTGATGTTTAAAAGGGATTATAAGAGAAAGAACATCATCTCTATATCCAGGATTCAGTTCAGGGGAGGCGAGAGGAGAAAAGAAAACTTGATTCTCACCTATGCTGTTGTTATACTAAATACCCAAATATCAAAATATTTCAATATCATTTCGCCAAATAGAATGAGAAAACACCTTCACTGCAATGTGCTGTACAAAAGAATTCCTCACTTCTCATCATTAAAACCCAGACCTTAAGTTACTGTTTTCATAAAAGGATTGGCCTATATCAGAAACTGTGGGGATTCACATTTTCATCAAGTAACACTCCCTTTCTATAAGTGACTACTAAAAAATTGTCTAGACTTGGGATGAAACATGTTGGCCCTATGGAACCTTGTAAACGATTTTTAACTATCCATAGTCTTTTGTTACATGGAATCAGCTACATTTTGCTATATGAGAATAATGCCCTAAAACATCACCTGCTTGTGACACAATTATTCTACTGTAGCGTCATTGTTTAAACATATTTTGGGTTGCTTTTCAAGTTGCAAGTTGAATGTATGAGTATGAAGGAAATAGATGGTAAGAACAGCTCAAGATGTCACTGAGACTGTTCAAAAAGCCTTTAAAATTACCTAATCAGCTAATTTATAAGTTACTGGAGTAAGTATGTAGATGAATCACAATAAGGAATGGGCAGGTCTCTTGGACGGATTGTAGTTGGCTTAAGGGACTTGTAGGGGAGCATTACACTCCTCCTATTGGCAGAATGGATGCGTGAGTGACAGTGATATTTTATGAATGCAGGACACCCAGTGCCCCTGTGATAGATTATGTGTGTGTGTATATCTTTGAACTGGATGTGAAGATAGACGTATTGTGAGAGTACAATGTATGCCTTATCAGGGGGGATTAATCTTGTTTCCATACCGACATGGCTAAATGCACATAAAAATATCACTGATAAGAATTTGACTCAGACTACTTCCTAACATCTAATTAAAGAACATTTGAGAAGTGCAGTGGTGAATTACGAATTATTGGCAAAATTTTGAATCTTCAACTAATTGATATTTGAAGGATTGTAATGCAGAAACAATTGACTGGGGATTTGGTTCAATTGGCAGTTTTCAGCTCATTGAACCACCATAAGTAACACGAGATCCCTGAAGAAGCTTTAGTGAGCGTGAGACACATGTTGGCAGTAGTTCTTGGCTGTACTGCTGTATTAAAGAAAGAAAGAATCTGTACAATAATCTTTATTTTATGTTTTGTTGAATCCCTCAGTAAATTTATATATATATGCGTATATGTATGTATATATATATATATCCTGCGAGTGCGTGATTATTTACCTTCTTCTTGTAAGAAAGTTCCTGTTGCATATATGTGATGTTCTACAAATGCACTGAAAGAACCGGGGGCCATGCGGTCTTGACTACGGGCCGAGAACATGGGACAGCAGCATATGGATTTTGCACAAATCCCACACAGCGAGGCCCATCTGTGGGCATGGAAAGTTACCAAAGGAACATTAGCGCGACGTGAGGCACTACAAGTCCCATAAGTCCCATCCAGGGCGTGCATCTAAGCAAGAAGGGGTGTGGTGCCTCAAGCACTCCTTCATAACTGCCAAAGCCTCTGAAGGGAAGTGAGGACACTTCGAAACGCATCAGGCATCCAGGGCAGTTTGAACAGTTAAAGGATATCGTTGTGCTGGAGGCGTGCTTACCATTCAAGGCTCCTTGTGTGCAGCTGAGGTCCGGGTGCTCCTTTGTACGTTGGGTACTTCGGAGCTGGAATATTTACGCGGCGACCCATGCCGCGGAAGGAGCACCACCCTGAAAGAACCGGGGGCCATGCGGTCTTGACTACGGGCCGAGAACATGGGACAGCAGCATATGGATTTTGCACAAATCCCACACAGCGAGGCCCATCTGTGGGCATGGAAAGTTACCAACTGAACATTAGCGCGACGTGAGGCACTACAAGTCCCATAAGTCCCATCCAGGGTGTGCATCTAAGCAAGAAGGGGTGTGGTGCCTCAAGCGCTCCTTCATAACTGCCAAAGCCTCTGAAGAGAAGTGGGGACACTTTGAAACGCGTCAGGCATCCAGGGCAGTTTAAACAGTTAAAGGATATCGTTGTGCTGGAGGCGTGCTTACCATTCAAGGCTCCTTGTGTGCAGCTGAGGTCCGGGTGCTCCTTTGTACGTTGGGTACTTCGTAGCTGGAATATTTACGCGGCGACCCATGCCGCGGAAGGAACCCCACTCTGAAAGAACCGGGGGCCATGCGGTCTTGACTACGGGCCGAGAACATGGGACAGCAGCATATGGATTTTGCACAAATCCCACACAGCGAGGCCCATCTGTGGGCATGGAAAGTTACCAACTGAACATTAGCGCGACGTGAGTCACTACAAGTCCCATAAGTCCCATCCAGGGCATGCATCTGAGCAAGAAGGGGTGTGGTGCTCCAAGCGCTCCTTCATAACTGCCAAACTGCCAAAGCCTCTGAAGGGAAGTGGGGACACTTCGAAACGCGTCAGGCATCCAGGGCAGTTTGAACAGTTAAAGGATATTGTTGTGCTGGAGGGGTGCTTACCATTCAAGGCCCCTTGTGTGCAGCTGAGGTCCGGGTGCTCCTTTGTACGTTGGGTACTTCGGAGCTGGAATATTTACGCGGCGACCCATGCCGCGGAAGGAGCACCACCCTGAAAGAACCGGGGGCCATGCGGTCTTGACTACGGGCCGAGAACATGGGACAGCAGCATATGGATTTTGCACAAATCCCACACAGCGAGGCCCATCTGTGGGCATGGAAAGTTACCAACGGAACATTAGCGCGACGTGAGGCACTACAAGTCCCATAAGTCCCATCCAGGGCGTGCATCTAAGCAAGAAGGGGTGTGGTGCCTCAAGCACTCCTTCATAACTGCCAAAGCCTCTGAAGAGAAGTGGGGACACTTCGAAATGCATCAGGCATCCAGGGCAGTTTGAACAGTTAAAGGATATCGTTGTGCTGGAGGCGTGCTTACCATTCAAGGCTCCTTGTGTGCAGCTGAGGTCCGGGTGCTCCTTTGTACGTTGGGTACTTCGGAGCTGGAATATTTACGTGGCGACCCATGCCGCGGAAGGAGCACCACCCTGAAAGAACCGGGGGCCATGCGGTGTTGACTACGGTCGGAGAACATGGGACAGCAGCATATGGATTTTGCACAAATCCCACACAGCGAGGCCCATCTGTGGGCATGGAAAGTTACCAACTGAACATTAGCGCGACGTGAGGCACTACAAGTCCCATAAGTCCCATCCAGGGCGTGCATCTAAGCAAGAAGGGGTGTGGTGCCTCAAGCGCTCCTTCATAACTGCCAAAGCCTCTGAAGAGAAGTGGGGACACTTCGAAACGCGTCAGGCATCCAGGGCAGTTTGAACAGTTAAAGGATATCGTTGTGCTGGAGGCGTGCTTACCATTCAAGGCCCCTTGTGTGCAGCTGAGGTCCGGGTGCTCCTTTGTACGTTGGGTACTTCGGAGCTGGAATATTTACGCGGCGACCCATGCCGCGGAAGGAACACCACCCTGAAAGAACCGGGGGCCATGCGGTCTTGACTACGGGCCGAGAACATGGGACAGCAGCATATGGATTTTGCACAAATCCCACACAGCGAGGCCCATTTGTGGGCATGGAAAGTTACCAACTGAACATTAGTGCGACGTGAGGCACTACAAGTCCCATAAGTCCCATCCAGGGCATGCATCTAAGCAAGAAGGGGTGTGGTGCCTCAAGCGCTCCTTCATAACTGCCAAAGCCTCTGAAGGGAAGTGGGGACACTTCGAAACGCGTCAGGCATCCAGGGCAGTTTGAACAGTTAAAGGATATCGTTGTGCTGGAGGGGTGCTTACCATTCAAGGCCCCTTGTGTGCAGCTGAGGTCCGGGTTCTCCTTTGTACGTTGGGTACTTCGGAGCTGGAATATTTACGCGGCGACCCATGCCGCGGAAGGAGCACCACCCTGAAAGAACCGGGGGCCATGCGGTCTTGACTACGGGCCGAGAACATGGGACAGCAGCATATGGATTTTGCACAAATCCCACACAGCGAGGCCCATCTGTGGGCATAGAAAGTTACCAACTGAACATTAGCGCGACGTGAGGCACTACAAGTCCCATAAGTCCCATCCAGGGCGTGCATCTAAGCAAGAAGAGGTGTGGTGCCTCAAGCGCTCCTTCATAACTGCCAAAGCCTCTGAAGAGAAGTGGGGACACTTCGAAACGCGTCAGGCATCCAGGGCAGTTTGAACAGTTAAAGGATATCGTTGTGCTGGAGGCGTGCTTACCATTCAAGGCTCCTTGTGTGCAGCTGAGGTCCGGGTGCTCCTTTGTACGTTGGGTACTTCGGAGCTGGAATATTTACGTGGCGACCCATGCCGCGGAAGGAGCACCACCCTGAAAGAACCGGGGGCCATGCGGTCTTGACTACGGGCCGAGAACATGCGACAGCAGCATATGGATTTTGCACAAATCCCACACAGCGAGGCCCATCTGTGGGCATGGAAAGTTACCAACGGAACATTAGCGCGACGTGAGGCACTACAAGTCCCATAAGTCCCATCCAGGGCGTGCATCTAAGCAAGAAGGGGTGTGGTGCCTCAAGCACTCCTTCATAACTGCCAAAGCCTCTGAAGAGAAGTGGGGATACTTCGAAACGCATCAGGCATCCAGGGCAGTTTGAACAGTTAAAGGATATCGTTGTGCTGGAGGCGTGCTTACCATTCAAGGCTCCTTGTGTGCAGCTGAGGTCCGGGTGCTCCTTTGTACGTTGGGTACTTCGGAGCTGGAATATTTACGTGGCGACCCATGCTGCGGAAGGAGCACCACCCTGAAAGAACCGGGGGCCATGCGGTGTTGACTACGGTCGGAGAACATGGGACAGCAGCATATGGATTTTGCACAAATCCCACACAGCGAGGCCCATCTGTGGGCATGGAAAGTTACCAACTGAACATTAGCGCGACGTGAGGCACTACAAGTCCCATAAGTCCCATCCAGGGCGTGCATCTAAGCAAGAAGGGGTGTGGTGCCTCAAGCGCTCCTTCATAACTGCCAAAGCCTCTGAAGAGAAGTGGGGACACTTCGAAACGCGTCAGGCATCCAGGGCAGTTTGAACAGTTAAAGGATATCGTTGTGCTGGAGGCGTGCTTACCATTCAAGGCTCCTTGTGTGCAGCTGAGGTCCGGGTGCTCCTTTGTACGTTGGGTACTTCGGAGCTGGAATATTTACGCGGCGACCCATGCCGCGGAAGGAGCACCACCCTGAAAGAACCGGAGCCCATGCGGTCTTGACTACGGGCCGAGAACATGGGACAGCAGCATATGGATTTTGCACAAATCCCACACAGCGAGACCCATCTGTGGGCATGGAAAGTTACCAACTGAACATTAGCGCGACGTGAGGCACTACAAGTCCCATAAGTCCCATCCAGGGCATGCATCTAAGCAAGAAGGGGTGTGGTGCCTCAAGCGCTCCTTCATAACTGCCAAAGCCTCTGAAGGGAAATGGGGACACTTCGAAACGCGTCAGGCATCCAGGGCAGTTTGAACAGTTAAAGGATATTGTTGTGCTGGAGGGGTGCTTACCATTCAAGGCCCCTTGTGTGCAGCTGAGGTCCGGGTTCTCCTTTGTACGTTGGGTACTTCGGAGCTGGAATATTTACGCGGCGACCCATGCCGTGGAAGGAGCACCACCCTGTAGGAACCGGGGGCCATGCGGTCTTGACTACGGGCCGAGAACATGGGACAGCAGCATATGGATTTTGCACAAATCCCACACAGCGAGGCCCATCTGTGGGCATAGAAAGTTACCAACTGAACATTAGCGCGACGTGAGGCACTACAAGTCCCATAAGTCCCATCCAGGGCGTGCATCTAAGCAAGAAGAGGTGTGGTGCCTCAAGCGCTCCTTCATAACTGCCAAAGCCTCTGAAGAGAAGTGGGGACACTTTGAAACGCGTCAGGCATCCAGGGCAGTTTGAACAGTTAAAGGATATCGTTGTGCTGGAGGCGTGCTTACCATTCAAGGCTCCTTGTGTGCAGCTGAGGTCCGGGTGCTCCTTTGTACGTTGGGTACTTCGGAGCTGGAATATTTACGCGGCGACACATGCCGCGGAAGGAGCACCACCCTGAAAGAATCGGGGGCCATGCGGTCTTGACTACGGGCCGAGAACATGGGACAGCAGCATATGGATTTTGCACAAATCACACACAGCGAGGCCCATCTGTGGGCATGGAAAGTTACCAACGGAACATTAGCGCGACGTGAGGCACTACAAGTCCCATAAGTCCCATCCAGGGCGTGCATCTAAGCAAGAAGGGGTGCGGTGCCTCAAGCACTCCTTCATAACTGCCAAAGCCTCTGAAGAGAAGTGGGGACACTTCGAAACGCATCAGGCATCCAGGGCAGTTTGAACAGTTAAAGGATATCGTTGTGCTGGAGGCGTGCTTACCATTCAAGGCTCCTTGTGTGCAGCTGAGGTCCGGGTGCTCCTTTGTACGTTGGGTACTTCGGAGCTGGAATATTTACGCGGCGACCCATGCCGCGGAAGGAGCACCACCCTGAAAGAACCGGGGGCCATGCGGTCTTGACTACGGGCCGAGAACATGGGACAGCAGCATATGGATTTTGCACAAATCCCACACAGCGAGGCCCATCTGTGGGCATGGAAAGTTACCAACTGAACATTAGCGCGATGTGAGGCACTACAAGTCCCATGAGTCCCATCCAGGGCGTGCATCTAAGCAAGAAGGGGTGTGGTGCCTCAAGCGCTCCTTCATAACTGCCAAAGCCTCTGAAGAGAAGTGGGGACACTTCGAAACGCGTCAGGCATCCAGGGCAGTTTGAACAGTTAAAGGATATAGTTGTGCTGGAGGCGTGCTTACCATTCAAGGCTCCGGGTGTGCAGCTGAGGTCCGGGTGCTCCTTTGTACGTTGGGTACTTCGGAGCTGGAATATTTACGTGGCGACCCATGCCGCGGAAGGAGCACCACCCTGAAAGAACCGGGGGCCATGCGGTCTTGACTACGGTCGGAGAACATGGGACAGCAGCATATGGATTTTGCACAAATCCCACACAGCGAGGCCCATCTGTGGGCATGGAAAGTTACCAACTGAACATTAGCGCGACATGAGGCACTACAAGTCCCATAAGTCCCATCCAGGGCGTGCATCTAAGCAAGAAGGGGTGTGGTGCCTCAAGCGCTCCTTCATAACTGCCAAAGCCTCTGAAGAGAAGTGGGGACACTTCGAAACGCGTCAGGCATCCAGGGCAGTTTGAACAGTTAAAGGATATCGTTGTGCTGGAGGCGTGCTTACCATTCAAGGCCCCTTGTGTGCAGCTGAGGTCCGGGTGCTCCTTTGTACGTTGGGTACTTCGGAGCTGGAATATTTACGCGGCGACCCATGCCGCGGAAGGAGCACCACCCTGAAAGAACCGGGGGCCATGCGGTCTTGACTACGGGCCGAGAACATGGGACAGCAGCATAAGGATTTTGCACAAATCCCACACAGCGAGGCCCATCTGTGGGCATGGAAAGTTACCAACTGAACATTAGCGCGACGTGAGGCACTACAAGTCCCATAAGTCCCATCCAGGTCGTGCATCTAAGCAAGAAGGGGTGTGGTGCCTCAAGCGCTCCTTCATAACTGCTAAAGCCTCTGAAGAGAAGTGGGGACACTTCAAAACGCGTCAGGCATCCAGGGCAGTTTGAACAGTTAAAGGATATCGTTGTGCTGGAGGCGTGCTTACCATTCAAGGCTCCTTGTGTGCAGCTGAGGTCCGGGTGCTCCTTTGTACGTTGGGTACTTCGGAGCTGGAATATATATAAAAAAAAAAAAAAATATATATATATATATATATATATATATATATATATATATATATATATATACACACACACACACACTCACACATATATATAGGGTGCAATGTATTTAAAAGGCAGGGCCTGTACTTTTAGGTTTTCCATGTCGTGGTAATGAAAAAGCCTTAACTTCGTTTTTCACTACTGCAAAGCCTATCTCTCCCATAGGAACATTGGAGTTAAAATATTACATTTTATAACAGTAATTTCCAATTGTGAAGAGATAGACTTTTCAAGTGTGGTGTCTCTGGAATCAGAATTTAAAATACAAACTTACGGTGAAGTTGGATTTTCAATTGCAATTCTGAAAATGCCACTAAAAGAAAGTTGGCATTTTCTTACTTTACCCATTTGGCGCCTTCTGCCTGTCTGTGATCACATGTCTGGGGTGGGTGACAATTGGGCTTTGTGTACTCCTCCTAGACAGCCACCCAAAATGGGAGCTTAGTTGTGACTTGATGGGCCATCCTGGCAGGATGGGAGGGAGCAGCTAGACCCAGCCTCACTTACAGCTCAATAGGCTGTGGCTTCTACCCACACAAAGGACTGCATAACCCCTGTAAAGATTTTCTACCTCTGACAACACCACTTCAGTACCCTGACCTCCTATGCCTCTTGGGCAGGGTCCCACAGGAACCTCCCAGGGCTAAAAAAGCTTTTTAAATTTGTTTTTTAGAATCTGCGGGAGTCACATTGGATCCTCGACTCCAGCCGAAATAAATGTTAAAAAAAATGAAGCGTGGGCTCCAGTGCTTTGTTTAATATAGGCCCCCGGGTGGGCCAGGTCCTAGGGGCATCGGTAAATAAGTAGGAGGGGGGCACACAGGGCCCCCCTACTAGAATGCCTAATTCCCAGGGACCACCACCTCCCCCGGGCATCTTTCTTTACCCATGGGGACAGCCACCTCCCCAGGGCTAATGTTTTAATGATAAAGGGGGTTCCGCACTGCCCCCCTGTAGACCTGTGGACTGCCTTCTCCCTGGGGCTAAACAGAATAGAAATGCGGGGACTTGCTTGCCCCCCTGCAGCCCCGGGGACCACCACCTACATGAGGCACACTGCACCTTTCGGTGCACTGCTGGTTTGGGGACGAGGTCCCCTACCCTCCTGAGGGCCTCAGGACTAAAGTGTACTTCTTCCCCCAAGCACCAGTACACCAGGAGGCACATTTGCAGAGTGGTGGAGAAAGGGGGCATGTCCTCTGACGAGCTCTCTGTAATCTAGCTCTATCAGTCTTACTGGAGGTAACAGGAGGGCTAGTTGGCCCCAAGGACCCTCAAGAGCCAAGGGGACTTCATTCCCCTACTAGTAGTGCACCAGGAGGCGCATTTGTAGAGTGGTGGAGAAAGGGGGCGTGGTCTCCTACCAGGTCTCAGCAATCCTGCTGTGTGGGACTTACTGGGGGAGGTAACAGGAGGGGTAGTTCGCCCTAAGGACGTCCTTGGGGCCAAGTCCCCGACTTTTACTTCTAGTAAGTTCCACACAACAGGATTGCTAAGAGGTCTTTGGCAGGCATGATCCCTTGCTCCGCCAATCTGCAAATGCGGGTTGTGGTCCACTACTGGTTGGTGGATAAAGTCCACTTTACTCCTCAGGGACCTTGTGGGTCAAGAAACCCTCCTGGTACCTCCTGTAAGTCCCACACAGTGGGATTCCTGAGAGCTGATCAGAGGCTCAATCCCCTTTCTCCACCACTATGCAAAAACGCGACTACCAGTTGAAAAACCATGGACGTTTACTGAAAAAAACAAAGGTTACAAGGAAGTTATAGTTAGGAATAAGCATTTAAAAACCTTAGAAATTCACTGAAAAAAACTAAGCTTACAGGGACATTACAGTTAGGAAACAGAATAAAAAAACGTAGCAATTCACTGAAAAAAACAAAGGTTAAAGAGACGCTATAGTTTGGCAAAGGCTTCACTCATACAAAACCAGAGAAATTCAGCAGTTGCAGTTAGCGGAGCTAACTATAACTTGCGGCCCTGCAATGCACTGCTTAGGACCTCAAATATTACATCACTCAGGACATGGTCAGTGACATCACTGATGACATCATTCAAGACATCTCAAATGACATCACTGATGACATCATCCACAGAATCTCTGACGCACCCACTCACACCCCAATATAACCTTTCATACACCCACTCCAACTTCCAAACTACCATTCTCAAAACCATTGACACACCCATACCAGTACTTACATACCCACTCACTGATTCATAGGTCTACACACACATTCACTCAGTCACCAATACAGCCACTTATACACTATCTCACTCACTAATAAAGCCACTGATATATTCACTGATACACCCATATAACCACTCACACACTGTCAATCACCTATAGAGCTACTCACATACCTACTCACTCACTCAGGGCCAAAAGGATAACTTTCTCACACAGGGGGTGTGATTCTGTGAAGGTATGTGTGTGGTGTAGTGAGGACTGGCAGGTAGCAAATAGTGTGAGTGGGCATAAAGGCCATGAACAGTGAAAAGAATATGGAGGTCTTAGCCTCAAATCTTGGGAATTTTGGGATATTACATAAGCACTGTTTATTCAGAGGGAGTGGATTTGCTGAGGAGTGAAGGCAGCATTTATCCACTTAGAGTAGATCTCGAATATCGATTTCTCAAAGGCTCGCAAGTCACAAAGGTTCTTGCTGCACAGTCAGCAGAGGTGATAGCAAACTGGGAGCAAGCATTGATTTCTCAGATGATCACAGCTCACAGAAAGAGGTGGTGGAGTACTCATCATATGTAATTGTAGCTCATAAGTTTGCTAGGCTGTGTTCTTTCAGAGGACAAGGAACCTATTGTTCAGAGTAATACCATCAATTGCTCATATGACTTCATGACATTTTATTTTTAACATTTTGTTTGAATATGTGTATATTTATCTATATTCATCCTTCATTATGAGTCAGGTTATTTGTTTCAGGGAGGATGTGCTTTGTTCAACTAATTTTGGTGTCTGGGTGTGGATTTTACATGTTTTAGTCATGCTTCTTATAGTAAAAACCCTCATAAGAATCTTAATGCTAAAAGCCACATACATTTACAGGGGACTTTTTTCCATTTCTATTCCAGTTACATTTCACTGCATGTGAAGTCATAAGTCAAAGGGCCTACCTGACTCGCATGTAGTTCAGACTCACAACATGTGTGTTGAAGTAAATCACAGTTTCTCTCAAACTAACACAGCTTCAACCTTCTCTGTCCAAGTAGCCAAGGAAAGTAACACGGCAACTGAGATCCGGAAGCAGCAGTGTTCTAGGCTCCAGGAATTGAGCCATTGTGACATCATTAGGAATCCCAGGCTTGTTATGTTTCTATCTCTGCAGCCAGGCAATGCCTGATGATGTCACCAACACAAAATCAGGAGTGGTTGGAAGATTTAC
Organism: Lissotriton helveticus; assembly: GCF_964261635.1. Classification (NCBI taxonomy): domain Eukaryota; kingdom Metazoa; phylum Chordata; class Amphibia; order Caudata; family Salamandridae; genus Lissotriton; species Lissotriton helveticus. The sequence goes on from NC_136072.1 coordinate 422,493,602, forward strand.
CATAAGATACCTAGTATTTGTGGGATGTTCAATTAAGTGGAAGAAATTGTATACTCCCAAAGAAGAGAATCTTCATGTTGTGAATTGAAATAGAAAGTGCATAACATCTAGGAACCTTCGGGCCTTGCTCAAGAGATTCAAACATTTTACAGCTGACCTGAAAATGTGAAATCCCTAGGCTATGTGACTTCCTTATCTGCCATTAATATTTTGTTGTGTGTGGCTATCACAGAGAGACATTAGCATGAATACCGGATTCCAAATCCTGTTATTGCTATGGCATAGGAAAACTGGGAGACAAAAGTTGTTTCACACTGTTGCAAACTGATAAATCAATTCCAGGCCATCCTGAAATGGCTGTCAGCCTTAAATGGAGAGCAGAGAGCACAGCTTCGAGTGGGGAGGTAAATTAGAGCTGTAGAGAGAGTTGTGGTAGGGTGGATGGAGGACAAGTACTCGTTTTCTTGTATTTGGGCAGTATAAAGATTTGAAGAGAGGTGTGGTGGGAGGCAAACTACCAGGCTTATCAGTGAGCAAGTCAATGTCTTCCTCATCAGGGTTCTGAGATGCATCATAAAATACTCAAGCTTCCATCTCATTATCTATTTGATGCTACCCGGGACACCTGCATGCAAAACATGGCAGTTGTGTTAAATGCTTGCTAGTCAGAAATGTTTCATTGATTTGGTGAGAAACTGCAAGAGATCTAATTCAATAATCAGCTTTGAAATGTATTTGTGGGTTGAAATACTCTTTTCACTATAAATGTCATTCAGCAAACAAGAATAAAAAAACATGTATAGTATGATGGTCCCTTGTGGTTCAACTTAAACTTGAATAACATTGTCCATTACAGCTAAATCATTTTTGGGAAATATACAATTGATGATCACAAACGTTGGCAATAACTTTCTGTTGCAATGTGCACATGAAATTCCTATAGTCTTGTCTTGCCAAAGGGTGTTATGTTAAAATGTCTGATCAAAGCCCATTAGCGGAACCACAAAAGTCACAAAGTAAGCCTGTGTTTACCCTCTGGTATCTTGGCACAACAGCACCCATGCTTAACTTAGTGGTAAAGTGTATAGTACTTATGCAGCAGTGAAAAAAATAAAGTAATAAACTGAAAACACAACACAAGAAAAATCCCAAATCGATCTACGTCACAAGAGTTGGCGCTGGTTCTTGAAAGTGACACAAAGAGCAGGTCCTTACAGGAGATTAAATTGGCGGGTATCGCGGATGGTTGCCGGGCAAGTTGAGAAGTACATTCGCAGTCGCACAGAGCTCAAAACTTTAGAATCTTCACCTGAGACTCAGGACTTGTGGTTTCAGGCTAGATGGAAACACACTGATTCCAGCCAAGGGCCCAAGACCTGAATGGGAACCTCTTGGGGACCAGAGCTTACTCCAGCAGAGGCCAGCACCAGGGCTCAGGCAGGTCAAGTTGGTGTTGGTCAGCTTGGCAGTGCAGGGAGGCCTCCAAGCAAGTTCAATCTTCCATCTTCAGATAGCAGGGCAGATCTTTTTCTGAATCATCCACAGGTCCAGTAGTGTTCTTATGAGAGGGTTTGAAGGTGCTGCTTTTATCCTCAGTGCCAACCTGCAGATGAGGACTGTCCCCTTCATCTAAACTTCCCTCTTTTCTGTGTTTGGCTCCAAACTGTGTAGGTTAACAAAGAGCAGACAGGCCTAGTTGTGATCTGTATTTGTCAGCAGCACAGCAGGCAACCCATAGAAGTCAGGAAGGGGTGGGCAAGCCCTGAGCCTACACCTTGAAGCACAGAAAGGCTGAGCACAACCTTCCAGGACATCGTAGTCAGGAGATGAACACCGCAACTGACACCCAAGGTCCTTTCATCCCCATGTCTTGAAGTAATATACAAAATACCACAGGAGAGACATTCACAGTCATGTGATCCTGGACCTTGGCAGAAAGGCACATTTGGTTTATGGAGAAAAATGCACACTTTCTAAAACTGTCCTTTTCAGAGTAGTAACTTAAAGAAGATTTCAAATTACAATTGATTTGAGTGGATACAGTATCTCATTGTCTGGTCACAAATTCAAGTTCTGACTTATTAAGTGCAACAAGGTAACCCAGAGTTAGTCTATGGAAGAGTTAGCTTTACAACTATGAAAATGCCTTTAAGATTTTTTTATTGTCAGGGCATGTAAAACTGAAGTAAACATATCCTACTCTTCAAGTACAGTGCTCCCTGCTCTATGAGTCTTTAGGGTCTGACTTAGGGGTGGCTTATAAGTATTAAACAGAAAGGTTTGTGTTGCCTGGTTGAAATGGCAGTTTACAACTGCACTGCAGGTTGCAGTGGCAGGCCTGAGGCATGTTTTGCAGTGCTACTTTAGTGTGTGTGGGGGGGGGAGGGGTGGCGTACAATGAGTGCTGCAGCCCATTAGTAGCATTCTATTTACAGGCCCTGGGTATATTAAGTACCATTACTAGGGTCTGACAAGTAAAGTAAATGTAACCTTTCAGATCTAAGCCAACTTTACCGTTTACAAGGGACAGTACAATCCTTTACCACTGATTAGCAGGAGCAAAGTGCACAGAGTCCTAAAAGCTAACAAAACTGGGTAAAGCAAAGGAAGACAAAAATCTGGAGTGACCTTCCATAAAGGGCCAGGTCGAACACCAACCCATTCTGTTCCTGTACATAACATCTAGAACTCATATTACCGGCCCACTGAGTGGTAACTAGCAGGGTGCGGGGCTAGTGGAGTCGGACATACGACGGCAAGGAGTAAAGTAAGTAAATAACAGTAGAAGCAGTAAAACAGTTGATTTCAGCCGTAGGCCATTAAAGTAACACACAAAAAATTATTATAAAATGCAATATTTTGTAAAACAGAACAACAAACTTCCATAAAAAGGAACAAAATATACTCCACTAGGTAGGACTACATAAGAAAAGTTAAAATGTGCAACCAGAGACAAACCCCAAATGGTCTGCAATGTCTAAACATAAACTTCATACATAACACGGTATAAATAAAATTTCAATTCAGTGCAATCACACACCATATAACAATTAAGTGAAGGAAAAAAGTCAACTGGTACAGTTAAAAGTTCAGAACCTATAAGATAAAAGTCATATATAATTTGTCTAACAAATAACCACATAAAATTTGCATAACTAACAGAAGATGGCAGTGCCGTTCATCTCACAACACAGTTACAAATGCATGCCCTACAGGGTCTCACAACGAATCCAGATTAAATACAATGCAAATGCTAATTTGTGGAGTCTAGGACCAATAGGGATTCTAAACAATCCCACTTGCAAGTTAGCTAGATGTAAAACTCAAATATTATAATGGGAGACCAAATCTCTTTCTGATCACACTCACTGCCAATAAAAATCTGCTAAAAGTATTCCAAATTGAGTAACAGAAATATGTTTGAATCACTGTAAATCAGTGGCAGTTTGCAGAGGGAGTGATGCTGTGCAGTGGGGAGGGCCGGGGAGGGCAGGGTGGGGGGCTACTGGAGTCGGACATACAACGGCAAGGAGTAAAGTAAGTAAATAAATAAATACAACTATTTACCTTGTGCTCATTGCGTCGCCAACTCTATACACTTTCTACTTGTGTATGGATAAGTAGGGTACATACTTTTAAAGTTATAAGGCATTTAAACTTGGTGGTATTTGAGGCTACGGTGATCAGGGCTAACAGCATGGCTTTCTCACATAGCCCCCCTCCTCCCAAGGCAAAAGGTGATGGCTAACTAACCTACATCCTGGTAGTCCTTATCAACTAAGTAGTAAACCCTAAAAAGTCCATCTGCATTGGCATGGGCAATCCCATTTAGCAGTCCATCCCCTGTAGTAAAAATTACTTTATTTAATTTGGTTAAACTCATAAAAAGTAGGGAAATGGACCACCTCAACAGTGTGGGATTCCCCCCTCCAACTCTGCATGAGCCATTTGACAGGTCTGTGGTCAGTTTGAACATGGAAGTGAGTGCCATACATGTATGGCCTCAAGTTCTTCAGGGACCAGATCACAGCAAAGGCTTCCCTCTTAATGATACTCCATCTTTGTTCTCTGGGGATACGCCGCCTATTGATGAAGGCAGCCGGCTGTTCAAGGTCCTGTTCATTTATTTGTGCCAACACTGCCCCAATCCCTTGTTTGAAGCATCTGCCTGAACCACAAATTCCTTTGTGTAGTCAGGGGGCAAGTAGCACTAGTGCTGAATATATAGCCTCTCCCTTTCAGAGTGTCAAAGCCCTTCTGACACTCTGGGGTCCAAATTACTTTCTTGGACATTTTCTTAGAGGTGAGTTCTGTCAGGGTAGTCACAACGGTCCATAGTTCAGAACAAACCTTCTGTAGTACCCAGTCAGGCTGAGGAATACCCTAATCTCTGTCTGGGTTGTAGGAGCTACCCAATCAACAATAGTTTGTATATTGGGCTGAATAGGTTATACATGGCCTCCACCTACAAGGTTGCCCAGGTACACCACTGAACTCTGTCCTATTTGGCAATTACTGACCTTAATAGCCAGGCCTGCCTGCTGCAGGGCCTGAAGCACTTCCTTCAGGTGGGACAAGTAACCTTTCTAGGTGGATCTGTAAACAGCTATATCGTCCTGATAAGCTACATTGAACGGCTCCAATCCAGGCAGGGCTCTGTTCACCAACCTTCAGAAGGTGACGGGGCATTATTTAAGCCAAAGAGCATTACTTTGAATTGGAAATGTCGCTATGGTGTGAAGAATGCTGACCTGTTCTATGCTCCTTCCGTAAGGACACTCTGCCAGTAGCCTGAGGTCAAATCTAATGTACTCAGGTGTTTAGCAGCCTCATACCTATCAATGAGCTCCTCAGCTTTAGGTATAGGGTGAGCATCAGTCTTAATGACTGCATTCTGTTCTCTGTACTCCAAACAGAACCATAGCTCCTTCTTTCCCCCTGAGGATAAGGTTTGGGCACCAGTACCACTGGGCTGGCTCATGGACTGTCGGAGGGTTCAGTTACCCCCACTTGCAGCATCATAGCTAGCTTAGCCATGTCTGCTGTCTCTGACATGGTCAGACAACGTATGCAGTGTATTTGTGACAGGTAGGCTGTCACCAGTGTCAATGTCATGGGTACACCAAGTGGTGATACCTGGGGTCAAACAGAACAGATCAGTAAACTGCTCCAGCACTTGCTTGCAATCTTTGCGCTGCTGGTTTATCAGTTTGGGAGAGCGTACACCTCCCTCCACTGACCCATCTTGCACATTGTTGGAGAGGAGGTCTGGCAATGGCTCAGTCACCTCATCTCTTCCCTCATCTGTGACGATCAACATGGTAATTTTTTTGCCCTCTCTTCAATCAATTCATCAAACCAACAAATGTTATTCAGCTTTTGGACAAACACATAAAAGTTCAATTATACAATAAATATGCAACATTAAAAATCAATTAAACTCTACATATGCCACTCCACCCTGAATATTGATGCAATAAGATTGATACTGGGTTATCAAAGACAATTTGAAGAGTTCACAAAAATACATAAATACAAATAAAGAGTTCAAAATAATCTCTCAGAGTCATGTTCGACCATAACTACATCTCATCTGTTAATCACAGTTGGATCTAAGCCTAACAGAAGGCCTTAAGAAATGGAGAACATAAAGTACAGTATCACGTGAAAGGTAAAGGCAGGTTGGACCTGACTAAAATGTGCTTTTTTTAAATGGGGATAATATGTGACTTCCTGGGCACCTCATAAAAACTGCAAAACATTACACAAAGATGCATGTCCTGTTGAGACTTTCCGTTGCAGCCACAGGGCAAAAGGCTCTAGCCCTTTTCCCCCGCGAGGGTTAGAAAGGAGGAGATCAAAACATTCCAAGCAAAACCTGATCAATCAAAAACAGCCATAGCTACTTTTGATCCATAAAAGATACAGCTCAGTTGACAGTATTGTTTTTCAGTATGATGTGCCTAGGATGCTGGGCTTCCTCAGCACCACTTCTTCTCTATCCAACATATACTTTCTTAAAAATAACTCCTTCACCCAACAGAGATCCTTCTTACAATTTTTTCTGGATTAGTAAATAAATCCGCCCTTCCTAGGCTCATAAAACACTCACTGATATACTTAAGGCAGGGGACATGATAAAAATGGTCAAGGGTCAGGCAATCCTTTAAAATCTCTTTACGTAATACAATCTCCTTCCTAAGCCAAATTTTCATCTCTAAAGAAAGGGGACGATAAGCCAGAATGTTAGAAAGATAGACCATACCCATTTCTTCATGTATTACAAAAGTAGAAGTACCCTGAGGTACACATAGAAGTGTCTCAAAATGTTGTTTTCTACATTTTGCAACTCGTCATGGGTAGTGCAGCCCCAGATCCCACTACCATAGGTTAATTTGGAGATTCACTTGGCCCTCTATGTTTGCAAAAGGCATCCTATGAGTTTGTTGCCCAGTCAGGAAGCAAAATAAAAAACAGCAGCATTGGCCTCACAAGGTCACCTTGCTTTCTACTTATTAAAGGCCAACAGATCAAAGCAGAGTTGAACAATACCCACAGGTATAAAAAAAAACACTAGTCTTAGGGACTAGGGTGTACCCAACCATAAAGGTATAGGTACAGGGTCCCACCACCGTCACATAGGATTTGTATTGTTAACCAGCAAATCCAGATCCTCCATAAAATGGACAAACAAATTCTATAAAATTTGCACCCCTAGCTGTCTGGGCCATAAGGACGCGTTGTCTGTCTACAAGAGTTCGCTGTCCCACCAGGGGGCAATCCAATTTTAGCTCCAAGACGGCCTGCTCCAGATTATTGACACATGAGTTAAAAAGAAAAGGGGCCAAGATTCAGCCCAGCCGGACTCCTTACTTTATTGAGAATTGCCGGGTAACCTTAGGATCTTTTGTGTAATGAACCACTGCCTTAGTATCTTCTCCGGAGATCCCTTAACAAAAAAACAATATCTCTATCTACCCCAGTGGACAGCATGATCTGCCAAAGCTTAGTTCTATTGTTGCGCTCATAAGTAGAAGAGAGATCCATAAAAGGCCAGGTGGATGGAACCGGAATGGGCAATGGTATACTTATTAAGGATCATGTTGTGGTTCAAACATTGATCAACCGTTGACCTTCCCGAGCGAAAGCTATACTGAACTCCTAATAAAATATTGTTTTCGGCTGCTCATTCAGAAAGCCTGAATAATAAAATGTGTCCAACCACCATTACCACCAAATCAAGAAGGGAGTTTGGTCTATACCTATCAATGCTGTCTCTGTCTCCCTTTTTAAAATCAGGAACGATGGTGGATATCGCTCAGGTAAGGCAGGGCCAGTTACAACGGCTATGTTAATGATAAAGGTGAGGGTCGGTACCCCAATATCCATATTGGAGATATAATGATCAGATGGGATCCCATCTGGATCTGGGGACTTGTTTTTAGACAACCCTGCTATGCCTTTTCTTACTTCCTCAACTAAGAACACAACAGCTGGTTTCCCTTCACCCAGACCCTGACTTTCACTCAAACTGGAAGAGGACTAAAACATTTCCTCAAAGTGACTTACCGAGTCATCCTCCGTAATATGAGCGTCCAATGGATTATCAGTGTTCACCGCCCAAAAAGGACTATTGACAATGCTCCAAAACTTTAAAACTGCTCTTCTGGGTGCTAGCCTCAATAAGGTCTGACCAAGCCTCATCCTTTAAAACAGCCTTACATCTTGACAGTTCGGCCTTGAACCGGTTGCGACATTCCATGACTAAGTTGGGGTCCCTTGATTTAATACCTAGTACTTTCTTCAATTTCCTAGAAGCTCTGGCACAGTTAGAACCAAACCATCTTGGGACCCAATCATGATGCCGCGCAGCCAGAGTATTTAATAAGGTGGCTATAGTGCTTGCTTGGAATAACAGCAAAAGCCTCTATTATATCTGGTGGATCATCCTGCTGGCCTAAACAAATAGCAAATGCCTTCCTGCACTGAGCAATCAAACCTGTGCCCACCTAAGTCTCCTACCCTCATCCATAGATTTCACATACCCTCTAACTCCTTCCCCCATGATTTGTGCTGACAAGGGCCACTAGGTAGTAACACACAGTGGATTGTGAGCAATCAATCAATCATTGTTCTTGTAGAGCATGACTGCTCACCCGTAGGGGTCTCAAGGCGCTGAGGGGGGGATCTGCTGTTCAGTCAAAGAGCCAGGTCTTGAGGTCCGTCTTGAATTGAGCCAGAGATGGAGATTGCTTGAGGTGTAGATGTAGCAAGTTGCAGGTCTTTGCAGCAAGGTAGGAGAAGGTGCTTCCTCCAGCAGTGGTAATGCCGACCCATGGCATGGTGCCCAGGGCCTGATGGGCAGAGGAGAGATGTCTAGTGGGAGTTTGGAAGGAGAAGCGGTGGTTAAGGTACGCAGGTCAGGCATTGGAGAGGGCTTTGTAGGCATGTGTGAGAAGTTTGTAGAGGATCCTTTTGTTGACTGGGAGCCAGTGTAGATATCTCAGGTAGCCGGTGATGTGGCTGCGGCGGGGGATGATCAGGATGAGTCTGGCGGAGGTGTTTTGGATGTTTTGCTGCTTCTTTTAGATTTGTTTGCATGTTGCAGAGGTAGAGTGCATTGCCATAGTCGAATCTGCGACTGACAAGTGCATGGGTGACTATTTTCCTAGACTCGTGGGGAGCCACTTGAATTCTCCAGAGCAGGCAGAGAGTGTGGAAGCAGGAGGACGAGACAGCATTGATCTGGTGGTTCATTGAGAGTGATGAGTCCAGGATGATACTGAGGATTTCATGTGTGGTCCGTGAGTGTGGGGGGGCTTCTGAGAGCTGTGGGCCACCAGGAGTCACCCCAGATGAAGGGAGTGAGGCCCAGGATGAGGACTTCAGTCTTGTCTGAGTTGAGCTTGAGGCAGCTGCCCTTCATCCAGGTGGCTACTGCCTTCATTCCTCTGTGGAAGTTGTTCTTGGCGGCTGTGGCTTCATTGGTGAGGGATAGAATCAGCTGGGTATCATCGGCGTAGGAGAGGGTGTTAAGTCCATGGTTTCTGACGATGTTGCAAGCAGGCCATGCAGTAGTTGAAGAGGGTGGGGCTCAGGGAGGAGTCCTCTGGCACTCCACAGCTGATTTCTTTGGGTTCTGTGAGAAAAATTGGAAGTCTGACTCTCTGTGTTCAGCTGGTTTGGAAGGAGCAGCTCCAGTCAAGAGTTTTGTCACAGATGCTCGTGCCATGAAGTTTAGCGGAGATGGTGTTATGGGAGACGGTGTTGAAGGCGGCTGAGGTGTCCAGGATGAGGAGGTCTGTGGTCTCGCCTCTGTTGAGGAGGATGTGGATGTCGTCAGTGGTGGTGAGGAGAGTAGTCTTGGTGCTGTGGTTGCTTCTGAGTCCAGATTGGGAATGGGCTGGATGTTGTTCATTTGATGAACGCTGAGAGTTGGGCGTTCATGGCCTTTCCGAGAACTTTGGCTGTGAAAAGGAACAGGCAGATGGGTCTGTAGTTCTTTAAGTCCATCCAGTTGGCAGAGGGTTTCTTCAGCAGGGGGTTGATCTCTGTGTGTTTCCAGCCTTCAGGGAAGGTGGAAGATTTGATGGAGCAGTCAATTGTGTAGAAGAGTTCCGGTGCGATGACAGTGCTGGCTATGTTGAAGATACGGTTGGGGCAGGAATCCGAGGGCCCTTGAGGGTCTCATCAGTGGTGAGGGAGGACCGGTTGAGCAGGGTCTTCTGGGGTCTGAGGCATTTGAGTGTGGTGGTTGCATGTGATGTACGTTGGTCTTGGTTTGTGAAGCTGTCGTAGATTGCCTTGACCTTGCGGTGGAAGATGGTGACGGGGTTGTCCCAGAGGTCTTGGGAAGGGCGATGTCTACTGTCTCCGTGCCGGTTTGGTGAATTCTTTGACCATGGTGAAGAGTTGTTTGCTGTTGTGTGAGTTGTGTTGATGTTTTCCTGTATGGCAGTTTTCTTAGTTGTTTTCATGAGGTGGTGATGTTCGTGACTGCAGTTTTTAGAGGCAGTGTGTTCTGCAGGGGTCTTGTTGCTTCTCCATCTTTTCTCGAGCCATCTGCAGGTGCACCTAGATTCTTGGAGGATGGGATAGAACCAGCTGGTTTGCTTGGAGGTTTGCTTGCCTGAGGGTTTCCTGAGGGGGGCTCAGTGTGTTGGTGCAGTTAGATGTCAGGGGTGGAGGTTGCATGCTGAGGCGTTGGCATCCCTGAATGTCGGTGGTGGGGTTTTGCTTAGGAAGGTGGTGAGCTGGTTTTGGGGACCTTGTTCCAGCTTCTGCTAGGGTAGTGGTGGGAATGATGGTGTACAGTGCGTTTGGTGAAGGGAAAACGGATGAAGCTGTGGCCGACCTGCTGTAGTTCGGAGGTGTGGCTAAAGGAGATGTTGTTGCTTGCGGAGAAGATGGGGTAGAGCGTGTGTCCTGCTGAGTGCATTGGGCAGGTGACAAGTTACTTAAGTCCGATGGTGGTGATGTTCTCCAGTAGGGATCATTTGTTCTGGTTGTTCAGGTTGTCCAGGTAGAAATTGAGGTCTCCGAGGTGGCAAGGGCGTGATGTGTGATGAAGTTGACTAGGGATTAGTTGAAAGGGAGACAGGGTCCGGGAGGCCTGTAGGTGAGGGTGCCCCAAAGGGTGGTGTTCGGGTTGGTCTGGATCTGTAGGTGCAAGTGCTCCCTGATGGTCGAGTTGTATTCCAAGCTGGTTGTGATGCGGAGGGTGTTTCTGTGTATGATGGCGATGCCTCCTCCCGGTCGGGTGGCCCGGTCCTTGTGGATGATTTTGAAGCCATCCGGAACGGTGGTGGTGATGTCCTGGGCTGAGGTGAAGCTCATCCAGGTATCCGTGAGGAAGGCGATGTCGGGGGAGACAGAGTCAAGCAGGTCGCTGATCTCCTTGGCATGTTTATGGATGGAGCATATCTTTAGCAGGATGCATTTTGAGGTGGGGTTTCAACATGCTGACATGTAGGACCCTGTGAAGGTTCCTGGTGGTGTTAAGGTCTACCAGGTAGGTAACCTCACCATTTTTCTCAAAGATTAGATAGGGCCCAGTCCACTTGTCCTGGAGGGCCCTAGGAGCTACAGGCTCCAACGCCCACGTCATAGAGTGTACTCAGTCATGGTAGCTTTTGGTCATACCAGTACTTCATAAGACCCTGGTTGGCCCCCAGTTTCCTATTTGCTTTGGATGTGTACTCTGCCATGTGAGATCCCAGGCCTAGTACATAATCTAGCACATTGTCCTTGGCTTCTGTGAGAGGCTTTTCCCAACCCTCTTTCACCAGGCACAATGGTCCCCTCACAGGGTGCCCAAACAACTCAAAGGGGCTATAGCCAACCATGTTTTAGTAAACCTCCCTGTAGGCAAATGGTAGGCTTGGGAGAAGGACATCCCATCTCCTCCTGAGTTTGTAAGACAAACCTTTGATCATGCGTTTCAGGGTCTTATTGAACCTCTCCATCATACCAGTAGTCTAGGAATGATATGGGGTGGTAAACTTATAGCTAACACCACATTCATCCAACATCACCTTGAGATATTTGGAAATCATTTTGTGCCTCTATCTGTATTTGGTGCTTCTATCTGAAACCACCTCATTGGTGAAAACCACTCTGGTGAACTCACCAAGTAGCGTCCTATCCACTGACGGAACAGTGCCTCTCCTGAGGCGTATTGCTTCAGGGTTTCTTGTGGCATGGTCCTCTACCACCAAGATATACTTGTTCCCTGTTGCAGTTGGCAGTTCCAGGGGTCTAATAGAATCCACTGACACCCTCTCAAAGGGAGTCCTACCCACTCGCAGTAATATCAAAGATCTTTGGCTTGCCCCCTGTCTCACCACTAGCCTAACAAGTGACACAGGAGTGACAGAACTCCTTTAGCTTTTCAGACACATGGGGCCAGAAGAAATGGTTTACCAACCAGTTCCAAGTCTTGTTCTGCCCCAAATGGCCTGCTATGGAGATATCATGACTTGAGGTCAGGAGGAATTATCTGTACTTCTGGGGGACCACCAACCTCCTCGTGGTCCCTTTCTTGAGTTTTCTGGCCTCAATGTAGAAACGTTAATCCTCCCAGTAGACCCTGTGGAATCCACTGTCATCCCTCTCTTCTCACTTTGAGGCAGTCCGCTGTAAGCTCCCAAGAGTAGAGCACTCTATCTGTCCCTGACAAAACTGCTCTCTGGAGGGTTCACTGGCTCTTGTCAATTATGCAAAATCTGACAGACCTTGAAGGGATGGAATCCTTTCCTCAGAGGTCAGATCCTCCCCTTCGGGGTCTGATTTCTACTGCACCTCTGGAGTTTTTTAGGCTGGCTCACCTGACCTATTGCCTGTTCCCTTGCTTTTGGATGCTTGGTCCATTGTTTCAGAGTCCAGGGGGCATATTACCAACAACTAGTGATAATTATCGCTATGTTGGCTTAGCGGCAATATTTTTATCGCCGTGCTGCGGCGATTTTTATCGCTTAGGAACCTTGCTATTATCAAGGTTTATCTCCTAAGCGATAAAAATCGGCCGAAATGCATGAATATCGCTGAAAAGTCCACGATATTCATGCATTACCGAGCTAATGCTCTTAGCCAAGTTATCCACCTACCATTGTATAACATGGCTAAGAACTGCTCAGGGGCAGGTGTTAGCTTTTGGAGATATTCACGCTTAGCGCGAATATCTCCAAAAGTTGGTAATAGGAGATAGCGATGTTAGCGACTGTTTCCAGTCGCTAACATCTTGGCACGCCCACTTTGCATGTCATTAGTGATAAATTTCACTGACATGCAAAGCGGGGCCCAAGATGGTCGCTATCTTCTACTAGCTGTCGCTAACTGGTGTTAGCGACAGCTAGGTGATAGGGAGATAATTTTATCTCCGCTTTCTTGGCTTTTAAAGCCAAAAAAGCGGAGATAAACCATCTTGATAATATGCCCCCAAGTGTTTAGTGTTTCCCTTCCATGCAGCCTTGACCTACTCAAAGCACATACCCACTCACGGAGGTTCTGCATCCTGGCATGGACTATTCTGTCCACCGTGACCAGTCAGACGCTTCAAGATCATTTCTCAATATACACTCTAATGGGAGTGCAGGAGACACAACTACCTTCTTAGGGCTTCTCACATCTCCTCATTCCAAACTCACTATTGCCATGGGATGGAGATTGGCTCTGCTATCTACTTAGGTTACCAGATGATACACACTTGGTATGATCGGCTCTGGAGCTACCTGTGGCAGTCTGCGCAGAAGGCCAGCGGAGTCCCTGGACTGCACAGGGGTGGTCTACGATGTGTGTCTGTGGCATGGCCCTATGGGCTGAGACCCAGACTGGCGGCCCCTCATCATAATTCGATGTGGGGTAGATGTGCATGGACTGCTGCTTGGTCCGCCGCCCCACTTCCTCCTAACTAGATATTATGCCTGCCAGCTCAGCCTCACCTGACTTGTTGGCTGTGGAGTGGCGGGCACTATGGGCCAACTAAACACGGCTCCTCCACACACCTGTGTGCTGTGGGGGGAGTGCGCCCACCTACGCCTTCTTTTGCCTTCCCACCTGCCACGACAACTCTTCTTATTGGACTGGGCTCACCTTGGCTAACGCCCTTGATTCTGTCTCATTCTTCAGGTGCCCTGCCCCCCCTCTGCATCTACTCTCGTGAATTGGTGAGTGTGCTCTCCCCCCTCCAATCACGTACTGGACAACACAGGGAGGGCCATGTGGGGCACTCCAGTCATCCGAATCCCTATTGGTGTTGATGCACCTGTCTCACTGCCCATTCACCCCCATCTTGATAATAAACTCATGTGCTTTTTGACTGTGGGCTTGCACGCACTCTTTGCCAGTGCTCATTATTGTGCCAACACTGCTGATCTGTCTCGAGTTGTGACCATGAGCCTACTCGTGCCCACTGGAATGGAGGATACTCTGAGGTGTGGCGGACTCTCAGTAGTTCTGAGTCCTCTGCATAGGATTGCTAGACTTGACTCCCATCCCCCGGGCTTGGTGAGTGGTCTATCTTTCTACACACTACCTGTGACCGTATAATATACGCTTGGTGGCTACCCAGCACAGCGCCTCTATTTTCAGGCATTCTCACCCACCACCGCTATCATGGGCAAGCACGAGGCTAAACAATCCAAACTCTCATTTGAGGATAGGCACCTCACCCGCCAGGTAGAACAGGGATCGCAGCCTGGCGCTTCCCCGGATCGGTCTGGGAAAGATGGGCAACATAACATTGACTTTACGGAACTCCTCGTTGACATAAAGACCAGTCTAAATGCCATCAATGTGAAACTGGATGTACTAGATGTCTGGATCACGTTAAACAACGTGTATATAAGCATGAAAATAGACTGGAGCATCTGGAGGATAGCTTCTCAGATGCTGACACTGCACAAGTACACACCAAAGAAGACCTTCTGTGGATGGACAAAGTTCTTGAAATCATCAAACAAAAAACAAAGAGCCTGAGGCGCAATCAAGACGCAACAATCTTTGATTAACAAGGATCCAGGAATCAACTGCAATTTCCAAAATGGAGGACTTTGTGGAGAGCATGCTCCGTTATCCTTTTTGGAGAGGGCTTGTCCGCAGTCTTTATTGTGGAGTGGACTCAGCATTCGCTGGGTCCACAACCCCCTCCTGGTGCGCCAGCTCGCTCCATAGTTGCATGACTTTTGACCTATAGGAGCCGAAAGATAGTCCTGCAATTTGCGTGCGAGCTTGGATCGATGCAGTATCAGGGAAATTACCTATCATTCTACTCGATCAGACAAGGCATGCCAATCGTAGATTCTTGCCTACCAAAAGTCTCCTTCAAATAGCAGATATTCCATTTGCACTAATTATACCAAGCCAAATTATGAATCTCTTTTGAAGGCAAACCTCACTTTTTTACAGTTTCCAAATTTGCCCTGAAAATTCACTAAACAAGTTGCCAAACAGGAACGAACACCTAGGGATTTGCAGCACACCTCTGAAGCAAACCCTCTCAGTGATAATGACTAATAGTCTGCAATTTTGTTAACAATAATGACCTGTATCGGCCTCCACAGGTCGATAGAGCTGGTGTTGTTGCTCCATACACTCCTCTTGCAATATAGATGCCCGGAGTCTGCGTTTCATGTTGGAGCCACCTCAAACTTTGTGTCCGAGATATCCACAGAATGCCCACGGTGTGTCACCCCTCAAGATTCCCCCTGTTCGGCCACCCACTCATTCCTGGCAGGGCTGTATGTCTGATACTCTCCGCATCCAGGGATAATTCCCGCAGGAATAATCAAATTGCGAATGGGATGTTTGGGTGGGGGGTGGTAATGTTTTTCTCAACCATGTTTTTGGGTTGGAGTGGGATGAGGCTGGTATGATGTTGAGTGTTTGGTTTGTTGATTGTTGCTGCTTTATTCCTTTCCCTCTCTCTCTGCCACAGCACGCTACCTCTCTACTAACCATCTGCACTTCGCAAGCTACACTACACAGCTCTGTCCTGATCATTTTCCCTTGTCATCAGGCAACATGATCACCACAACATGCATCGCTTGGAACATCATGGCCTTAATGACCACATTAAAGCACGCTTTGTCAACGCCTGCCTCTCTAGACGTACGGTTGATATTTGCTTCTTACAGGAGACCCACCTAACCTGTTCAACTGCCCTGGTACTGTGGCCCAAGTGGCGTGGGGTGATGCACACCTCAGTTTATTCAAATGACGCCAGAGGCATTGCAGTACCCCCGGGTAAAGGGCTCTCATGACACCAGACTCGCACCATAATCGACAAGGATGGGTGCTATATCATCCTAGCAGGGACACTGCATAGACAACCACTGGTGCTGGCAGCCATATATTGCCCAAACACGGATGATCCCGACTTCTTCTCTGGGATCTGGAGGCTGATCAGTGGAGTCGTGCCTGGAGCTGTAGTATGGGGCTGGGACTTTAATGTGGCACTAGACACCCAACTAGACTTGTCAGGGATTTCTTAACACCTGCACCCCAACTAAAACTAAACACGCTTCTCCAGGACAAATTTTTACAGGTCACATGGAGACACGCTAACGAGGATACTTTGGAGGGCACTTGTCTTGCGGTGCACCTCAACACATGGTCCCTAAGAAGGCTATTGGTTAGTCCCTCATGACTTCTAGATGTGGGTCACCAGAGGGTCACATTTACCCCAACCCTCTCAGATCACGCACTGGTCCTGTTTCAGTTACTGAGCCCACAGGCAACCCCTCATGCTTTCTACTGGCACCTTCCGCCAGGGGCACGCTTCCTCCAACTATAGGCTGCACATAATATAATTCAAAGTTCTCCCCCGCCGTTACCACACCCCACGGCAACTCCTCAAAATTGGACTGGTCCCCGACTTACACTGTCCTCGACACGCTTCACCTCATGCCTCTTTTATCCTTCTTGCATGGCTATGTCAAAGAGTGGCGGTCTTCTGGTTGGGAGTATATTCGACTATGCACACAATGACCGGGCAGCTAAGCTCTTACACTCCCCTGGTGGGGTTGATGGGATATGTCAAGAACATACCAACTAACAACCGCCGACTCATTGCCAGACTGCTCCTTCTGGCCAAACGCAAAGTGGCCATGCATTGTTTCGAAAACCAGCTTCCACCATACATACAAGGCTATATGATTTACAGTACTGCCTGGAGCACTTTTGGGAGTGGGTGCCACTACACTCCCGCCCCAAGGTCATATGGAAACCTTTCCTTTCCTTTCTCCACCTAAGAGACCCCCCCTTGCCTGATACAGAGGACACTGATACAGGTGACAATTCTGAACTCGAGAGAACTCAGCCTACCACTTTGTCAACTGAGTTCACTACTGATCTGTTGCAATCGTTTGCGATCACCAGGTGAGAGGAGATGACTATGTTTCAGTCATGATCAGTGTATTGTGGCAAGGGTACTACTTTAAATGCGTAAGTGTCTCATGTCATTATCTTTTCTTTTTTGCCTTTTCCCCTCTACCTATTTGTTGTAATATTGCAAATGGGAATGCTGTGCACGGATCACTCACTGCTCAACTTTGATCAATACTGTAATCCCTTATCCTTCCCCTCTCCGATTCCATTCCCCCTTTCTCCCTCCTGAGCACTCCGTTATCCGATGTCCCCCACCCCCGTCCCTCTGTCTGTTTGGTTATGGTTCCTGTACTGTTCTATATTGATATAAATGCCAAATAATACAATTTTAAAAACAAGCATTTGCAATGCAATAGGTCTCCCATTAGGAAAGTGTGAGTTATTGGTATTGTAAATGATACATTTTTTAATATGTGTTGGCTTTCAAATTATATAAATTAATAGCATTGTTATTCACAAAGTCACAGCTTACACTTTCCTAATGCGGGTCCTATTGGCTATGGCAATGCTTGTTGGTAGCAAGCAAGGACAGTGCTGTTGTGGTGCTGAGTGATGATGTGCTTGGGCTGGGTGATGTGGTAGTGTATTAGAGTGATGTGGTGGTGTCCCTTAGTGATGTGGTGGTGTCCCCGAGTGATGTGGTGGTGTCCCTTAGTGATGTGCTGGTGTCCCTTAGTGATCTGGTGGTGTCCCTGAGCGATGTGGTGGTGTTCCCAGAGTGATGTGGTGGTGTCCCAGAGTGATGTGGTGGTGTCCAGGAGTGATATGGTGGTACCCTCGAGTGATGTGGTGCTGTTCCTGAGTGATGTGGTGGTGTCCCTGAGTGATCTGGTGATGTTCCTGAGTGATGTGGTGGTGTCCCTGAGTGATGTGGTGGTGTCCCCAAGTGATGTGGTGGTGCCCCTGAGTGATGTGGTGGTGCCCCTGAGTGATGTGGTAGTGTCCCTGAGTGATGTGGTGGTGTCCCTGAGTGATGTGGTGGTGTCCCCGAGTGATGTGGTGGTGCCCCTGAGTGATGTGGTGGTGTCCCCGAGTGATGTGGTGGTGTCCCTGAGTAATGTGGTGGTGTCCATTAGTGATGTGGTGGTGTGCTTGAGTGATGTGGTGGTGTCCCTGAGTGATGTGGTGGTGTCCCTGAGTGATGTGGTGGTGCCTCTGAGTGATGTGGTGGTGACCCTGAGTGATGTGGTGGTGTCCCTGAGAGATGTGTTGGTGTTCCTGAGTGGTGGAGGGTGGAGTTGGAGGGTAGATTTGGAGGGTGGAGTTGGAGGGTGGAGTTGGAGGGTGGAGTTGGAGTTGGAGGGTGGAGTTGGAGTTGGAGTTGGAGGGAGGAGTTGGAGGGTGGAGTTGGAGGGTGGAGTTGGAGTTGGAGGGTGGAGTTAGAGGGTGGAGTTGGAGTTGGAGTTGGAGGGTGGAGTTGGAGGGTAGAGTTGGAGTTGGAGGGTGGAGTTGGAGTTGGAGGGTGGAGTTGGAGGGGGAGTTGGAGTTGGAGGGTAGAGTTGGAGGGTGGAGTTGGAGGTGGAGGGGGGAGTTGGAGGGTGGAGAGTGGAGTTGGGGGGTGGAGTTAGAGTTGGAGGGTGGATTTGGAGTTGGAGGGTGGAGTTGGAGTTGGATGGCGAAGTTGGAGGGTGGAGTTGGAGCGTGGAGTTGGAGTTGGAGGGTGGAGTTGGAGGGTAGAGTTAGAG
The DNA here is from genome assembly GCF_964261635.1 of Lissotriton helveticus. Lineage (NCBI taxonomy): Eukaryota > Metazoa > Chordata > Amphibia > Caudata > Salamandridae > Lissotriton > Lissotriton helveticus. The sequence goes on from NC_136072.1 coordinate 422,512,171, forward strand.
GGTGGAGTTGGAGCTGGAGGTTGGAGTTGGAGGGTGGAGTTGGAGGGTGGAGTTGGAGGGTGGAGTTGAAGGGTGGGATTGGAGTTGGAGTTGGAGGGTGGAGTTGGAGGGTGGAGTTGGAGTTGGAGGGTGAAGTTGGAGGGTGGAGTTGGAGTTGGAGGGTGGAGTTGGAAGCTGGAGGTGGAGTTGGAGTTGGAGGGTAGAGTTGGAGTTAGAGGGTGGAGTTGGAGGGTGGAGTTGGAGGGTGGAGCTGGAGTTGGAGGGTGGAGTTGGAGGGTGGAGTTGCAGGGTGGAATTGCAGGGTGGAGTTGGATGGTGGAGTTGGAGTTGGAGGATGGAGTTGGAGGGTGGAGTTCGAGGGTGGAGTTGGAGGGTGGAGTTGGAGTTGGAGGGTGGAGTTGGAGTTGGAGGGTGGAGTTGGAGTTGCAGTTGGAGGGTGGAGTTGGAGTTGGAGGGTGGAGTTGGAGTTGGAGTTTGAGTGTGGAGTTGGAGTTGGAGGGTGGAGTTCGAGTTGGATGGTGGAGTTGGAGGGTGGAGCTGGAGTTGGAGGGTGGAGTTGGAGGGTGGAGTTTGAGTTGGAGGGTGGAGTTGGAGTTGCAGGGTGGAGTTGGAGTTGGAGGGTGGAGTTGGAGGGTGGAGTTGGAGGGTGGAGTTGGGGTTGGAGGGTGAAGTTGGAGTTGGAGGGTGGAGTTGGAAGGTGGAGTTGGAGGGTGTAGTTGGAGTTGGAGGGTGGAGTTGGAGTTGGAGGGTGGAGTTGGAGATGGAGGGTGGAGTTGGAGGGTAGAGTTGGAGGGGGGAGTGTGGAGTTGGAGGGTGGAGTTGGAGTTGGAGGGTGGAGTTGGAGTTGGAGGGTGGAGTTGGAGGGTGGAGTTGGAGGGTGGATTTGGAGTTGGAGGGTGGAGTTGGAGGGAGGAGTTGGAGTTGGAGGGTGGAGTTTGAGGGTTGAGTTGGAGGGTAGAGTTGGAGGGTGGAGTTGGGGTTGGAGGGTGGAGTGGGAGGGTGGAGTTGGAGGGTGGAGTTGGAGGGTGGAGTTGGAGGGTGGAAGGTGGAGGGTGGAGGGTGGAGTTGGAGGGTAGAGTTGGAGTTGGAGGGTGGAGTAGGAGTTGGAGGGGGGAGTTGGAGGGGGAGTTGGAGTTGGAGGGTAGAGTTGGAGGGTGGAGTTGGAGGGTGGAGTTGGAGGTGGAGGGAGGAGTTGGAGGGTGGAGAGTGGAGTTGGGGGGTGGAGTTAGAGTTGGAGGGTGGATTTGGAGTTGGAGGGTGGAGTTGGAGTTGGATGGCGAAGTTGGAGGGTAGAGTTGGAGCGTGGGGTTGGAGTTGGAGGGTGGAGTTGGAGGGTAGAGTTGGAGGGTGGAGTTGGAGCTGGAGGTTGGAGTTGGAGGGTGGAGTTGGAGGGTGGAGTTGGAGGGTGGAGTTGAAGGGTGGGATTGGAGTTGGAGTTGGAGGGTGGAGTTGGAGTTGGAGGGTGGAGTTGGAGGATGGAGTTGGAGGGTGGAGTTGGAGGGTGGAGTTGGAGTTGGAGGGTGGAGTTGGAAGCTGGAGGTGGATTTGGAGTTGGAGGGTGGAGTTGGAGTTGGAGGCTGGAGTTGGAGTTGGAGGGTAGAGTTGGAGTTTGAGTTGGAGTCTGGAGTTGGAGTTGGAGGGTGGACTTGGAGTTGGAGGTTGGAGTTGGAGATTGGAGCTGGAGTTGGAGGGTGGAGTTGGAGTTGGAGGGTGGAGTTGGAGTTGGAGTTGGAGGGTGGAGTTGGAGGGTGGAGTTGGATTTGGACGGTGGAGTTGGAGTTGGAGGGTGGAGTTGGAGGGTTGAGTTGGAGTTGGAGGGTGGATTTGGAGGGTGGAGTTGGAGTTGGATTTGGAGGGTTGAGTTGGAGGGCAGAGTTGAAGTTGGAGAGTGGAGTTGGAGTTGGAGGGCAGAGTTGGAGTTGGAGGGTGGAGTTGGAGGGTGGAGTTGGAGTTAAAGGGTGGAGTTGGAGGGTGGAATTGGAGGGTGGAGTTAAAGGGTGGATGGTGAAGTTGGAGGGTGGATTTGGAGGGAGGAGTTGGAGTTGGAGGGTGGAGTTGGAGGGTGGAGTTGCAGGGTGGAGTTCCAGGGTGGAGTTGCAGGGTGGAATTGCAGGATGGAGTTGGATGGTGGAGTTGGAGTTGGAGGATGGAGTTGGAGGGTGGAGTTGGAGGGTGGAGTTGGAGTTGGAGGGTGGAGTTGGAGTTGGAGTTGGAGGGTGGAGTTGGAGTTGGAGGGTGGAGTTGGAGTTGGAGTTTGAGTGTGGAGTTGGAGTTGGAGTTGGAGGGTGGAGTTGGAGTTGGAGGTGGAGTTTGAGTTGGAGGGTGGAGTTGGAGGGTGGAGTTGGATTTGCAGGGTGGGGTTGGAGTTGGAGGGTGGAGTTGGACTTGGAGGGTGGAGTTTGAGTTGGAGGGTGGAGTTGGAGGGTGGAGTTGGATTTGCAGGGTGGAGTTGGAGGGTGGAGTTGGAGTTGGAGGGTGGAGTTGGAGGGTGGAGTTGGGGTTGGAGGGTGGAGTTGGAGGGTGGAGTTGGAAGGTGGAGTTGGAGTGTGGAGTTGGAGGGTGTAGTTGGAGTTGGAGGGTGGAGTTGGAGTTGGAGGGTGGAGTTGGATGGTGGAGTTGGAGGGTGGAGTTGGAGGGTGGAGTTGGAGAGTGGAGTGTGGAGTTGGAAGGTGGAGTTGGAGTTAGAGGGTGGAGTTGGAGGGTGGAGGGTGAAGTTGGAGGGTGGATTTGGAGGGAGGAGTTGCAGGGTGGAGTTGTAGGGTGGAGTTGCAGGGTGGAATTGCAGGATGGAGTTGGAGGGTGGAGTTGGAGGGTGGAGTTGGAGTTGGAGGGTGGAGTTGGAGTTGGAGGGTGGAGTTGGAGTTGGAGGATGGAGTTGAAGTTGGAGTATGAGTGTGGAGTTGGAGTTGGAGGGTGGAGTTGGAGTTGAAGGGTGGAGTTTGAGTTGGAGGGTGGAGTTGGATTTGCAGGTTGGAGTTGGAGGGTGGAGTTGGAGTTGGAGGGTGGAGTTTGAGTTGGAGGGTGGAGTTGGAGGGTGGAGTTGGAGGGGGGAGTTGGATTTGCAGGGTGGAGTTGGAGTTGGAGGGTGGAGTTGGAGTTGGAGGGTGGAGTTGGAGGGTGGAGTTGGGGTTGGAAGGTGGAGTTGGAGGGTGGAGTTGGAAGGTGGAGTTGGAGTTGGAGGGTGGAGTTGGAGGGTGTAGTTGGAGGGTGGAGTTGGAGTTGGAGGGTGGATTTGGATGGTGGAGTTGGAGGGTGGAGTTGGAGGGTGGAGTTGGAGAGTGGAGTGTGGAGTTGGAAGGTGGAGTTGGAGGGTGGAGTTGGAGTTGGAGGGTGGAGTTGGAGGGTGGAATTGGAGTTAGAGGGTGGAGTTGGAGGGAGAGCAAGGAGTAACAGAAAGAACGTGGGTGTGAGAGCGAGAAAGAGACGTAGAAAGAGGGGTAGGAGGAGAAAAGAAATAACACACGAGTGGTGCGCTCGTAGAAAGTGAGAAAAATTGAGTAAAAAACACCTGGCGACTGCTTATTTTTTTCAATATTCAGCATTGAAAGGGAAAGTAGGTTAGCGAGTGGGATGTTACGGGGAGAGTGAGGGAGAGCGTGAGAATGAGAGAGAACTACAGGGGAGGAATGGAGATAAAGAGGGAAAGGAGTAACAGAAAGAGCGTGGGTGCGAGAGCGAGAAAGAGACGTAGAGAGAGGGGTGGGAGGAAAAAAAAATAACACACGAGTGGTGCGCACGTAGAAAGTGAAAAAAATTGAGTTAAAAACACCTGGCGACTTCTTATATTTTTCAATATTCAGCATTGAAAATCAAAGTAGGTTAGCGAGTGGGATGTTATGGGGAGAGTGAGGGAGAGCGTGAGAATGAGAGAGAACTACAGGGGAGGAATGGAGATAAAGAGAGCAAGGAATAACAGAAAGAGCGTGGGTGCGAGAGCGAGAAAGAGACGTAGAGAGAGGGGTAGGAGGAAATATAATAACACACGAGTGGTGCGCACGTAGAAAGTGAAAAAAATTGAGTTAAAAACACCTGGCGACTTCTTATATTTTTCAATATTCAGCATTGAAAGTCAAAGTAGGTTAGTGAGAGGGATGTTACGGGGAGAGTGAGGGAGAGCGCGAGAATGAGGGAGAAGTACAGGGGAGGAATGGAGATAAAGAGAGCAAGTAGTAACAGAAAGAGCATGGGTGCGAGAGCGAGAAAGAGAGGTAGAGAGAGGGGTAGGAGGAGAAAACAAGAAAAGCGGACATCAAAGGAAGGGTGGGAGGGAACGAGCATATGGGGTGTGAGCGAACAAAAGTTAATTGCTGTAAGAGGGGGAGCAGGAAGTGAGGTGAAGCGTTCGCTGGCGAAAGCAGTCTGCTGCTTTCAAGTCAATGCCAGATGCCAGCTTTGCGCTTGAATGCCCCACATGCACTGTTCATAAACCGCATTCCAGAGGTCTTTGGTAGACTTTTCTTTTTCCCTTTATAATCTCGCATAGCGATTGCTTACGCAATAGCTAGGCTCGACCGAATGAGGGGCATTAATCAGATCAAAACTATTTTATTCATAGTGACTTGCAAAACACACCACTAAGATTGTGTGCATGTATTAACATTGAAGGCAATGCTGAACCATCTACTGCCCTAACCTCTTCAGGAACATTCTTGGTGATCAAAGGTATCTCTAATGATTGTCCAAACTTGATAACCATATAATTCCCTGATACACCTGAACCTGACCTGAAGTCCTAAAACCAATTCACCTTGTTAATTGGATAAAATAATTTTCTTAGGAACTGCTAAATGAGTAATCAATCACTACATAGTATTAGCTGCCTATTTTGAGACAAACTGCTTATCTTCACTCAACAAGGCAGCACCATTTATTGTCGAGGCGCTCAGTTTTCCACTGGTTGTAACCTTTCTAACTGAAGGCATCTGTATTTGACTCTTGAAAATATATGGGGCCGAGATCTGGGGCCCACAGTCCAAGAAGAACTTTGAGCGGGAATAAAATATATTTTGCAGACAACTACTAAAACTTCCCAACAGGACGCTGCTGTTGCCTGTAACTCTGGACCTGAATATAAAACGCATAGATCACCATGCGGCATTAAGGCCACTCTTATTCTGGATCAGGATCTGGTCAACCCCTGAACTGACTCATTATAAAACTGGCCTGGAGGAAATTCTAAGGGTGAGAAGACCCAAAGACATCCCATGTGTTGGACTTTGGCCCTTAGGGCAGGTTCACCCCTAGACTTTTTGCTTGAAATGGTGACCTGGCAATGGTGATTTTTGGGATTCTGCGCACTTTCACTGTGTCCCAGTGGAAAGTGCGTGCGCACTCTGAGTGCATGTGCTGAACTAGGCCTGCCCGCCCATAGGAATGCATGGGAAATGTATGTGTCCCTGGTAGTTCCTGATGCGTGGGGTGTACAGGCTTGAGTCTGGTATGTGTGAACTCGTGAGAGTGAATGCTGCGAGATGGTGTATGCAGCATGTATGTGTCTAGTAGGGAAGCACCATTTCTAGACATGGCTGTACGTGTGCAGTGAGGGTGCTGGAGCGTGATTGGCTGGAGCTGGCTGGCATGCCAGGCTCCAGGAAGTCTGGATGGGTCTGCCCGGTGGTGAGTGTGAGATTAGCATGAGTGATGTGTGGGAGGAGTGTACCTGTGTCCTGGATGGGGCGGGTTTCCCCCACACAATGCTGGCTCCGCCCCCCTGTGGTGTGTCTAATGACCCAAGCCCTGCCAGTGAATAGAGAGGGTGGTGGAGGTAAACAGAGTACTCAAGAACCAGCTGCGACTGGTTCTGCCCCCACCCTGCCCTCAGACAAAGGAAAATGGTGTATAAAAATGGGGCTGTGTCCCCACAGAAGTTGTTCTCTTCCAGGATCCTGAGGGGGCTGTTGCTGCTGCTGGGCCAGAGGACCGCCACTTGGGGTGTCTCCCTGCCTGGAGACCCAGAGAGCTGGCTCTGGGCCCAGCCTTGCCCCCCCCTGCCTTGCTGAAGGACTTTTGCTGGACTTTGTTGTCCTATAGCGCCTGGGGGCGCTGAATTGGATTGATAGCGCTGGGAGCGATTTTCTTTCCCCTTCTAGCGCTTAAGAGCGCTGTATTTTGCATTTAGCGCAGGGAGCGCTGTAAATTGCCTTTTAGCGCTGAGGAGCGCTTTGCCTGCCTAGCGAGTGCCCACCTCGCTTATTTTCGATTAATTTGCCCCCTGGCAGGTGCCCACCCTGCCAGGGACCTTGCCGTGATACTTTGAGTTTACCTCGAGGGAGCCCACTCCTCGGTAAACTCACCCCCCGCCTAGAAGTACCGAAGATGGGCCGCCGCGCTGCCCGCGACGACCCGGAAGTGTTCCGGCCGGCCGGCCAATCATAGCGCGGCCCCGAGAGAAGCAACCGGAAGTCCCGCCTCCGCAGTTCCAACGCGAGGAGAAGAGAAGAAACCGGGACTGAGCAGGTGAGGACCGCGGGGCTCCCGTGCAGAGCCCCGCCTGCTGCCCAGTACCGGCTGACCTCGGCGTGTGAAGAGGAGCAGGGGCCCCGGAGAGCAGGCAGGCCCGGTGAGTGTGCACGGGCAGGGGGCGGCTCAGGAGGCATTTGTTTAGAGCCGGAGAAGGCCCTACCTTGTCGGGGCACATTGTCGGTGCCCGCGCCCCCCCCCTCCGGTGTTCAGAGCCTGCGAGGCTCAGGGCCATTTTCTGTTTGCGAGCCCCGAGGCTCCGGGGGCATAATTTGGTAGTTGAGCCCGAGAGGCTCAAGGGGGCAATTATTTCACGAGCCCTGAGAGGCTCTAAGCGCCCCAGTGTTAAGAGCCAGAGAGGCTCTTGAGTGCCATTCTTGCAGGAGCCCAGAGAGGCTCAGGGGCCATTTGTTTCACGAGCCCAGAGAGGCTCAGGAGACAGTCAGTTGGGCAGAGCCTAGAGAGGTTCCCACGTTGGCCCCATCAATTGACCCAGTTGCCCAGCACTTTGTGGGCAACTGCCACGTTTAGGCCCTGACATTGGGACACAGGGACTGCCACAGGTGGTGGCTAATGTGAGTTTGGCGCCATTGTTATTGTTCTGCACCTCTGAATGTGTTTTTATGCGTCATGTGCCTTGTTTTTTACACCTCTGAATGTATTGTGATGCATCATGTGTTTCCTCCCTTACACCTCTGAATGAATGTTATGCATTGCATCATGTGTTATGTGCTTACACCCCTACAGGTATTGTAATACTTAGGTGGTTGTTTTTCTCCTAGTGCAGGTGGTGCTAGTGAGGTCCTGGTTACCAGTAGTTACTGGTTGTGTACTTTATGTTCTAATTTCTTGCTACAGTGATTTTAGATTTTACATTCTAAAGTGCTATTTCTGAAAGTGTTACTTCTGATTCCTGACAGTGGTCCAGGTGGCCCTGTCTTGTACATATCCCCTGTAAATCCTGCCCGTGCCTCTGGCACATTGTAAAGTGTGTGTTTTATCTAATGTGTTTTGGTGTAATACAAAGGCTATTTTTTTATATAACCTTGTGTGGAGTTTCCTTTGTGGTGGGTCCTGGGTGTTGTTGCTGGGGTGCGTGCGCAAATACTTAACTTACATCGCCTCCAAGTTTAGCCTTGCTGCTCGCGCCATGTTACCTAGAGGGTGAGCAGGGGTTATCTTGGCGTGTAACTCCCTTGCCCTGACTTGGGAGTGGTGGTCTCTGACTGACTTTGGCGAAAGCCCTGGCCAGCCAGGGATCCCATTTCCAACACCGTGGTTAACCCACGTTATGTCATGGATGCAAAGTTAGGTCTACCTCACTATTGGAACAACCCAGAACAGCTAACAGTATCTTGTAAAAAACACCTAAAAGAGATATTCTGGGCCCACGTAATGTCCAATTTAGTAAATAACATGACCGCTGGGTCCTTAACCGTGAAGATTTTGGCTTTTAAAGATGTAGCATGTCTAGAGCCATTCCTTGACGAGATAGAGCCTCCGCTAGCTAAATCTCTATACCTGCAATTTCGATATGGTATTCTGCAAATAGGTGCTAACACATCCAGATGGAATGGAAATGGGGGGAGCCCTAGAAGCGATGTCTGTCCCCTATGTGATGTATCAGAAAAAGAAAACGAAGCTCATATATTATTCTTCTGTTCAGCGTACATTACAGCTAGAAAACGCCGGATTAAACCTCAATGCAGGGCCCTAGACAGTAGGAGCTGCAGTACTGCTGAGCGCATATTGAAAACTGATTCATCACAACCTATAGTTTTTTCTGTAAGCAGGTTTTTATTCAACGTATTCTTGGTTAGGAAGAGAATGGGGCTCAAATTCTAGGGGTTATTTTAAACTGTGTTCCAAATTGTACGTGATAAATACGTTATCCACCTTGTAATTGAGCTAAATTTTAGGTGATCCACATTAATTCATTCTTCGAAGTTTTTTTGTATGTTTTTAACCTTTTTAAATGATGATATATTTATATAGTTTTTAACACTAATTTTACATAACGAACTATGATCTAGCAATCTAAGGCGTGTAGAGGCTGACTATTTGACGAACTATTACATTGTTATCCCCCTGCGCTTGTGTACTATTTCCCTTGTATCTATGTAATGTATCAGGTATCTGGCAATTCTATGAAATGTTTTTAAATGTATCTTTTATGGTCAAATTGACCGAAATAAAGTATAAAGGACTCTTGAAAATTCTGTGTTTACTGTGACAATCTTTTAGATAATATCCAGATTTACCACAATACAAACACATTCTTTGTACATATCTACTTTTTGTTTCTTCCTTTTGCAAAGCTCAAATCATAATAAATTGCAAGGATAAAAAAAAAAAAAGACTGTCATGAACAGAGGTGTGCTCCCTATGTTGGCACCGCGAATGTCACAGCTGCTGCTGACTACGCCAACAATACCATGCAGTGGCCAAACGATGCCACCTACCAGCATGCAAGGGGAAATTGCAAAAAATTAATGAGGATGCAGTCTGACGCTAAGGAATATTCTCATATAAAGAATCAGCGTCTAGATAGAGTCTCTACCAGCTAAAGCGTTATGGAATGTAAGTAACTTGTTCGTCAAGATGTTAGTTTTCACCTCTGTTGTAGGTAGGGTCAGGTCAAGGAGCTCCTCAGACCCCAGGCACCGCAGACATAGTTCATGGGGATCTGTCACAGACATTGGTTTTCAACATTCCCTGAAATGTTTAAGCCCTGTTGTTTTGGTAGGTGACATATTGTCCCTGGGACTCTGAAAAAGAACGTTTTGTGAGAAAAATATTTGTCAAAGAGAGGAGGAGTAAGCTCTGTTTCCGCCTCAAAAGGCATGTATACAAAGGAACTGGCATCGGTACGCCTGGATGCTGGTTATTTACACCCAAGTCTTCTGGAGTGGAACAACGTCAGCACGGAGGTGCACAACGACATCTACTGGTATACAAGAGTACTACTGCTTTTAAATATCTGGGGCCTCATTTATGAGGCTATGCGTCACTTTTACACCGCTGGTGCGTCACTTTTTGTGACGCACCAGTGGAGTAAAAAATGCGCCTTGTTGCGCCATATTTACAAAGTGATGCATCTAGGTAGATGCGTCACTTTGTAAACCCCTGCACCACATTATACCTGCGCCAGGTATAATGTATGCAAGGGGGGCGTATTGACGCAAGAAAGGGTCGTAGAAGTGATGCAGTGAAATCTATGTGATTTCACTGCGCCACTTCTTGGACACAAATGCATCAATTTCTTACGCCTGCCTCACAACAGGAGTAAGACTGATGCAGGTCCTTTCACATGGGGCTTGCCCCATGTGAAAGGATACATTGCTGGAGTTGCGTCACTTTTGTGACATACTCCAGCAATGCGCCACTTTTGCGCCATACAGATACGTCAGAAATACTGACGTTTCTGTAACTCCTTGCGCAATGATGAGTCATACTGTAAATATGATGGATCATTGGTGGTGCAAGGAGGGCGCAGTGAAAAGTGACGCATCACTGTTTTCACGCAGCGATGCGTCACTTTTCATAAATGAGGCCCCTGGATTCAGTCTGATGCCTATCAGAAGCCTTAAAACAGCAGCATGTCATGCCAATTCCATTTGCTCTAGCATCATCCATGTAGCCATGACTGTCCCAGCAACCTGTTGCTTTCACTGAACCCCCAAGTCATAATTTCCAACCATTCAGTAAAAGGTGAAAATCCATTAAGGACCTATTTGTCTACCATACACTGTATTCAGATATGGGGAGTGCTTCCAGACATTTAAGGATGTAATATAACACATCATCTTAAGAAAAGAATAGTAATTATCCTAGCTTTTCTCTGCAATTTCTATGAAAATCACAGTTTTTGTCAAGAACGTAGGGAAGGATTATGCATAGTTTAAAGCGTACTCACCACTGACTGTACTGTACAGCTTTAAAATAAAACCACTTAAACGTAGAATCCCCACACCACTTGACATCCTTGAAAATGTTGTCCAATCTAGCTCCCACTACCAGGGCTTTTAGTGCCTTGGAAACTCCTCTCGATTGTGGCTCAAACCTGCAAATTTCTACCCTCCCTTGTTCAATCATCCACCTAATGCATCTGTTAAAGGCAGATGAAGACATTGTAGTGCCGACTGGTTTTGATTCTGTTGACCTCTTGAAAGTTGTATGAAGTGTGTATCAATAGCAAATTGATGTTGCTTAGAAAGCATGTAAGAAAGCCTAAAGACACTGGAGGAAAGGTTTTAAGTCAAACCCTAATTAGAATGCCATTTCCAGATGATTTTAAAACCTATAAAATAGCCATTAAAAACAATATTTGACTCACTTTGTGCTCAGAGTAATCAGTTCACCTCTCGGGCTAGACAGATTTTGGAAATTGTTAGAGAGTTTGGCCCACTCGCTGTGAAAGATGTAAGTCTAGGCCCTCCTACACTTTATACAACCAACTCTATCAATTTTTTGCAGGAAGCATTTTAGAAATTAGCTCACCCTCATCAGACCCCTCAATAACATATTAACTGGACCCTACTTCTCAAGGAAACACTTTTATGCGTTTTAAGCCTATAAAATAGGAAGAGCTAATTGAGCAGCTGAAACAGATATTATCAAGATCTCTTCGGGATTTCTGTAAGATGAAGATCATTCACACAGTTTGTGAAATTATTTGAATTAAACTTACAGAATTAATATATCAGGCTAGGTACCTAATGAGTGGGAAAATACTGCTGTCTTTGGAGCAGAATTAAAGTTTACGTCAATTACTGACCTGTATAATTTTTATCGTTTGCCACCAAACTGATGCAAAGCCTGGCTAATAATCAGTTATCAAGTTATTTGGAAAATAATTGCTCAGCCCACAACAATCAGGTTTTAGACCAATGCACTCCTCTGATTAAGTCTTGACGTCCCTGTTGGATGCCCTCCATCTGTTGCATTCCTGATTCTTTTAGGCCTTTTGGCTTCTTTTGAGTCTGTTTCCTATACAGTGCTTAACGCGGATAAAATCAAACTTAGTAGTGGGCAACAAACTAAACAGCTGGGCTAACAACTGTTGGCTGGATTTTCAATCATATAAGTCAAATATCACACGAGTTCCTCCAAAAAGTTTCTTTAACCACTGTTGGAAATGGGGGTTCCCCAAGTCTCAAAGGGGGTAGCATGGCATCAAGCGGGCAGGCCAAACTTCGAGGACATGTGAAGCATTCACGCAGTACACACAGACGACACACCAATCACACTACAAAAGAGTCACGACACCACCTTTGGTTGGAAAAAGAATAAAATTTAGTGATATCTCCAACCTGCAAGGTAAAAAGGAAAAATACACTGGTCTTCACAACAAGGCGCCAACTGGCGCCAGAGCCAAGTACATCATGGGGAATTATTTACATGGGACAAAAAGGGTTGAGTCCAAAGTCCATGCTGTAATAAAGAAAATTGTGATTAAATATCAGTAGACCTGAGGCCAATCTGGCGGGGCCAACTCAGGCTCTCATCCTTAGGGGGTTGTAATTGCAAAATTCTACGTTAGCATAGAAATACATCATGCACATTAGCACCAACCCACCCCTGTTAGGGAAAAATGTTAGGGCATCACGGCATAACCTGGACAGGAACACCTGTAATAAATCAGCCCGTCTGGCCCATCAATCTGGTACATAAACAAGGGCCTGGAATAACACATCAGGCCAACCCATTGACCAACATTATGCAGAACATACCTCACCCAGCATGAATATCAGATAGGGGCCCTCCTCCTAGATCAGGAACACCTGTCAGGACTCAACTAGGCTCCCTTTACCATCAACTAAGGGGTATCAACATCAGGGTGTACACAGCAGTCAACCCTCCTTACTTCTGGACTCCCTTAGACATTTCCTTCCCCAGGGTTCCTTAATAACTGGGGACCTCAGGGCAACCCGTACAGCAGGGACTTATATTTGCACTAAGGGAGAATAAAACTCTCTACCCCAGAATATGCAATAAGGACAACCGGCTTGCTCCTGAGTTGTCTAGAAGGGCAGTTAGTTGCAGGAACGTCAGGGCAGTTCAATAAATCTGGAGCCCAAGTCACAGATGTCCTCTGCCATACGGGCCGCCTGACAGGGTAACACAGTCCCAGGGGGCGGGCACCGGCAATGTACCCCGTTGCCCCCCCTCCACCAGCTTAAGACAGGCCCCACTCACCGGACTCTCCTCGATGGCTCCTGCGGGGCTCAGTAGGTCCTGCAGGCGTTCTTTGGGGTCTCCTCTGCAGGGGGGAGACAAGGCACCGACAATGTGCCTCGAGTCGCGGGTCTCCCTGGTGATCTGCGCCGATCACTCGGGCCCACAAGGCCTCACTCAGGCCTCAGTATTGCAACCGGGGCTCCCTCTTCACTATGGGGGCCCCGCTACACAACTCTTGTTGTCTTCAGCCCTCCTCCGGCTCCTCTCCTTTCTTAGGGACGCAGGGCTCCTTTCCAGGGGAGGGGCCAGGCACCGCAATGTGCCTCGAGGCCTCCCCCTTCTCTCTGCATCACCCGGGCCTCTCCTCCTCACGAGGACCCGGGGGGTTCAATGCGGCCAACTTGGGTGCGTGGGGCTCTCTACAGCTCAGGAGAGCCCCGCCAGCAGCATCGCTTCACCGGGCTTCTGAGGCAGGGACTGGGGCAGGCACCAAACCCATGCCTCGATGCCCCCTCCTCATGACAGCCGGTCTCCCTCTTCACCCGGGCCCCTCCTTCCTCACGGGGACCCGGGGCTGCCTTAGGCCCGGGCAGGCTCTCTTTGGGGCACTCACCGGCGGAATAGGCACTATCGGGGCTCCCTCCGGCTGAGAGGCGGGGCTGGCACCGACAGTGTGCCCCGGCCCCGCCTGACTCACCGGCCCCTCGCGTGGGGCACAGACCGGCGGGGTGGCCTCCCGCTCCGGTCGCTTCTCCCGGGGCTCCCTCCTTGGCACGGGGGCCCCGCAACAGAGCTTCACCCGGGTCCCCCTCCTACCTCACGGGGGCCTGGGGCTTCGATTCCCCTTCTCCTGGCCTTCCCGGCCGACAGCCAATCCCTGCGCGGCCTTCAAAGGTCACGGCCGCGCAGGCCAATCAGTGCGCGACGGGGGCGGGCCGATGACGCGGCCGGGCCCCCGTCACGTGATGGGGGAACCTGACGGCCTCAGGGCCTAGCGCGGCCCTCCCTGCACTTCGGCGGCCCTCTCCTGGTACCGGGGGCCGCCGCGACGATGCCACAGCGGTGGGGGTCCCTTGGCGGCGCCGGGCCGCGGCGGTGACGATGGCAACAGTAAGGGGTAGGCTCCCTTTTAATTATTCCTTTAGATAGCGGCAAAAGCGCACTTCCATAACCGGCGCTATTTACAAGCTGCCACAGTCTCCTCAGGGAACAGCGAAAATGGCGCTATTTACAAACTGCCACAGTCTCCTTTCTCAGTCCACGCAGAGGGGGCAGGAATTCAGCATTTCCTCAGCGCTTCGTAATTTTTAGCATTTGTCAGGTGGGCTTTACAGCACTAAGGGGCCACAACAGTCCCAGGGCCCAGTGCTTTCACAGGGCCTCACAGCACCTCAGCCCGCAGCAGTTCCTTTGGGGGCACAATCTTCCCCAGGGTGCTTCAGAGGGGCAGACAGTCCCACAGCAATTCCTCAGGGGCACACTCCTCACCTCCTGGGCGCTTCTTCACACAGCGCTGGCGTGGTACCCGGTCAAATAGCGTCAGTGACCTGGATAGGGGCCCTCCCTTGTCAGGGGCGCATGGGGACAGCAGAGGGGGGGTTTATAGGGGTGCAGGGCCCAGCTCACAGGCCCATGTGGCGGTAGCACCTCACAGCAGGTCCCCTCTCTTCTTTGTCCCAGCGCTGACTGACTTTCTGGTGACACTTCTCCCTATTTATACCCTCCTCCCAGGCAGTGCCAGGACCTTCTAGAATGTTGGCACATCTAGCCTAAACTGGTTCTAGGGGAGGGGGTGAGCACCCTGGGTGCCAGGCTTTCCCTCCAAAAGCTAGGGGTAGCTGGGTAATATTATCTAGTCCGCTGACCTATGTCAGTCCAGTGGCAAAACCCAGGGCCATGGCATCCATTTTAAAAACAATACATTTCAATCAGGTGCAGTTTTAAAATGGGGGATTTTACAAGTGCTCACATTATTTCAGGTAATTACATTTTTCACCAGGGGTCTCACACCACTCATGGCCTATACAGGTTTAATCCCATGGGGGAGACAATCTAGATAAGGGGGTCAAAAGCGAAAAATTTTGGGGGGAAAAGGCCAAGTCCAACACGACTCCCCCCCAGCCAAAAGCCAGGGTAGACTGATCAATGCCTTGATGGGCTTCCCTGCTTGGGGCGGAAAAAGGTGGACGCAGGCCTGCAACTACAGGAGCACCTGCAGTCTCTCCTCCACCCTGGAACCCAATGGTTCTCTTTCGCAACCCTCCATTCACCAACAAAACCACCCCACTGGTATTCCCTAGTGGGATGTTTCTCCTTCCTAGAGTGGGAGGCTCTAGCCTCAGGCTTGTAATTCTCTTGGACCACTCTTCTCTCTCCAAATTGCCACTGGTCCACCCACCTGGGGTCTACACCCTCAGACTGACCAGCCCTTAGGGGCGAGGCTCTCCTCCCCCTACTTCTCCTCCAAGGGTTCCTCCATCTCCTACGCCTGGGGACACCCTCACACAACTCTCTCCCCAACCTGGAGTCAAAACCCACAGGCTGAACTGGTGACAGGGGCGAGTCCTCCCTCTCCCTGCACCCCCTCCCAGAGTCCCGCACCCTCCTTACCGGAGAAGTACCCCTGGGAGTCACTTCCGGGGGGACTCTGGTTACAGAGGTCCCTCCCACCAGGGCAGGCAAACCCTGTCCCTGGCCACCCAACCCAGGATCTGCGCCCTGTGGCTGAGCTGGTGACAGAGAAGAGACCTTCCTCCCTCTGCACCCCCTCCCAGAGTTCCGCACCCTCCCACTGGGAGTAGTACCCCTGGGAGTCAAATGGGTAGGGACCTGAATTACAGGTACCCCACCCTCCAGGTCAGGCAACCCCTTAACCTGGAACCCCAGTCCAGGATCTAAACCCTGTGACTGGTCAGACCCCCGAACCACTGGAGCTCCAATTATTGATGCTCCGGGTCCTCCTGACATGAGGGGATCCCTTCCTCTGGATGATGCATCGGGACAGCCTAGTCTCCCAACCGGGGGTTCTCTTAAAGAACACTCCAGGCCCGGTGACCACAGCTGGGGCATCTCGGGACACCTCCCCGTCTCACTCCCTTCAGGATCACTCCCCTCAGCCTTCCCAGACGCTCTGGCACTTACCCAGAGGTCTGCCTCCCGTGCAAGTTCCCTGGGGTCTGAGATCCCGCACTGCAACAGATGGTGACGCAGTCTTGGGAAACAACTCCTCAGCATGTGCTCCCGGATAACGGCATGGCACAGCCCTTCCCAATCCTCCACTGCTCTCCTCACCACCCAATCCTCCAGTACAGTCCAACACTCCTCCTCGAACTCTCCCCAGGACTGATGGAACAGCTTTCCCCTGCCCCTAAATACTAACCCGTCCTCCTCTTCCGGGGAATCAGGCACAGTCTCTTGGGTTTCGGGAGTGGGACTCCTTGCACTGGACCTACACTCGCTGCCACCACTGGATCCCACCCTCTTCGGTGAATCCAGACTCCTAAAACCACTCTCAGGGGACAACCTACCCACCTGAGCTGATCTCTCTCTGGCGAAGGCCCTCTCCGACTCCGCCATCCTCTCCAGCGCTAGGACTTTTTCAGTCTCTAGTCGCTGCTCTTCTACCCTCAGCTGCGCTAAGCCCTCGGCATGCCTGAGCTTTGCCAGCGCCAGCTGATACTCCCTTACTTCTCTCCTATCTACCCACTCTTCTGGGGACAGGGAAAGGGATGGGGCAGTGCCCCCGGGACTGGACCCAGTGCGAGTCTCCCTATCTTCGGTGTCCTCCACAGCTACTGGCGTCTCTGCCCTGCTAGACTCTTCCTCCTCCTCATCGGAGCAATTACCTCCCAGGGTTCTGGATGGGGAGCCCTCTCTCTGGTCTCTAACCCACTGACCCTTCAAAACTTCGGGGGGGTAGTCAGACAAGTCCCCATCAATCTCTAAGGGCTCTCCCCTCTTGAGGGCCTCATAGAGAAACAAATTCCTCCTAATGTTCCCTACTGGGGGTATCCCTCTCTCCAGGAGGAAGTCTATCACCTCCTGTTCGGTGTACTCCATCAGTTCCACTTCCTGGTAAATCAACCCCATCGTGGCGAGGTACACCCGGGACACACCCTCCCAGTGGAACAAGGGGACAGTTCAGAACACTCTTCAGGAGGAAGCAATTTAGCAAACAACAATAATCCCCACAACAAGGCTCGGATTACATCCAAAGCTCTATTTGCAGTGTAACCCGTGGCCGCTGTGGTACTGCGCAACACAAGTCCTATCCCACCGCTCTGCCACCAAATGTTGGAAATGGGGGTTGCCCAAGTCTCAAAGGGGGTAGCATGGCATCAAGCGGGCAGGCCAAACTTCGAGGACATGTGAAGCATTCACGCAGTACACACAGACGACACACCAATCACACTACAAAAGAGTCACGACACCACCTTTGGTTGGAAAAAGAATAACATTTAGTGATATCTCCAACCTGCAAGGTAAAAAGGAAAAATACACTGGTCTTCACAACAAGGCGCCAACTGGCGCCAGAGCCAAGTACATCATGGGGAATTATTTACATGGGACAAAAAGGGTTGAGTCCAAAGTCCATGCTGTAATAAAGAAAATTGTGATTAAATATCAGTAGACCTGAGGCCAATCTGGCGGGGCCAACTCAGGCTCTCATCCTTAGGGGGTTGTAATTGCAAAATTCTACGTTAGCATAGAAATACATCATGCACATTAGCACCAACCCACCCCTGTTAGGGAAAAACGTTAGGGCATCACGGCATAACCTGGACAGGAACACCTGTAATAAATCAGCCCGTCTGGCCCATCAATCTGGTACATAAACAAGGGCCTGGAATAACACATCAGGCCAACCCATTGACCAACATTATGCAGAACATACCTCACCCAGCATGAATATCAGATAGGGGCCCTCCTCCTAGATCAGGAACACCTGTCAGGACTCAACTAGGCTCCCTTTACCATCAACTAAGGGGTATCAACATCAGGGTGTACACAGCAGTCAACCCTCCTTACTTCTGGACTCCCTTAGACATTTCCTTCCCCAGGGTTCCTTAATAACTGGGGACCTCAGGGCAACCCGTACAGCAGGGACCTATATTTGCACTAAGGGAGAATAAAACTTTCTACCCCAGAATATGCAATAAGGACAACCGGCTTGCTCCTGAGTTGTCTAGAAGGGCAGTTAGTTGCAGGAACGTCAGGGCAGTTCAATAAATCTGGAGCCCAAGTCACAGATGTCCTCTGCCATACGGGCCGCCTGACAGGGTAACACAGTCCCAGGGGGCGGGCACCGGCAATGTACCCCGTTGCCCCCCCTCCACCAGCTTAAGACAGGCCCCACTCACCGGACTCTCCTCGATGGCTCCTGCGGGGCTCAGTAGGTCCTGCAGGCGTTCTTTGGGGTCTCCTCTGCAGGGGGGAGACCAGGCACCGACAATGTGCCTCGAGTCGCGGGTCTCCCTGGTGATCTGCGCCGATCACTCGGGCCCACAAGGCCTCACTCAGGCCTCAGTATTGCAACCGGGGCTCCCTCTTCACTATGGGGGCCCCGCTACACAACTCTTGTTGTCTTCAGCCCTCCTCCGGCTCCTCTCCTTTCTTAGGGACGCAGGGCTCCTTTCCAGGGGAGGGGCCAGGCACCGTAATGTGCCTCGAGGCCTCCCCCTTCTCTCTGCATCACCCGGGCCTCTCCTCCTCACGAGGACCCGGGGGGTTCAATGCGGCCAACTTGGGTGCGTGGGGCTCTCTACAGCTCAGGAGAGCCCCGCCAGCAGCATCGCTTCACCGGGCTTCTGAGGCAGGGACTGGGGCAGGCACCAAACCCATGCCTCGATGCCCCCTGCTCATGACAGCCGGACTCACTCTTCACCCGGGCCCCTCCTTCCTCACGGGGACCCGGGGCTGCCTTAGGCCCGGGCAGGCTCTCTTTGGGGCACTCACCGGCGGAATAGGCACTATCGGGGCTCCCTCCGGCTGAGAGGCGGGGCTGGCACCGACAGTGTGCCCCGGCCCCGCCTGACTCACCGGCCCCTCGCGTGGGGCACAGACCGGTGGGGTGGCCTCCCGCTCCGGTCGCTTCTCCCGGGGCTCCCTCCTTGGCACGGGGGCCCCGCAACAGAGCTTCACCCGGGTCCCCCTCCTACCTCACGGGGACCCGGTGCTTCGATTCCCCTTCTCCTGGCCTTCCCGGCCGACAGCCAATCCCTGCGCGGCCTTCAAAGGTCACGGCCGCGCAGGCCAATCAGTGCATGACGGGGGTGGGCCGATGACGCGGCCGGGCCCCCGTCACGTGATGGGGGAACCTGACGGCCTCAGGGCCTAGCGCGGCCCTCCCTGCACTTCGGCGGCCCTCTCCTGGTACCGGGGGCCGCCGCGACGATGCCCACAGCGGTGGGGGTCCCTTGGCGGCGCCGGGCCGCGGCGGTGACGATGGCAACAGTAAGGGGTAGGCTCCCTTTTAATTATTCCTTTAGATAGCGGCAAAAGCGCACTTCCATAACCGGCGCTATTTACAAGCTGCCACAGTCTCCTCAGGGAACAGCGAAAATGGCGCTATTTACAAACTGCCACAGTCTCCTTTCTCAGTCCACGCAGAGGGGGCAGGAATTCAGCATTTCCTCAGCGCTTCGTAATGTTTAGCATTTGTCAGGTGGGCTTTACAGCACTAAGGGGCCACAACAGTCCCAGGGCCCAGTGCTTTCACAGGGCCTCACAGCACCTCAGCCCGCAGCAGTTCCTTTGGGGGCACAATCTTCCCCAGGGTGCTTCAGAGGGGCAGACAGTCCCACAGCAATTCCTCATGGGCACACTCCTCACCTCCTGGGCGCTTCTTCACACAGCGCTGGCGTGGTACCCGGTCAAATAGCGTCAGTGACCTGGATAGGGGCCCTCCCTTGTCAGGGGCCCATGGGGACAGCAGAGGGGGGGTTTATAGGGGTGCAGGGCCCAGCTCACAGGCCCATGTGGCGGTAGCACCTCACAGCAGGTCCCCTCTCTTCTTTGTCCCAGCGCTGACTGACTTTCTGGTGACACTTCTCCCTATTTATACCCTCCTCCCAGGCAGTGCCAGGACCTTCTAGAATGTTGGCACATCTAGCCTAAACTGGTTCTAGGGGAGGGGGTGAGCACCCTGGGTGCCAGGCTTTCCCTCCAAAAGCTAGGGGTAGCTGGGTAATATTATCTAGTCCGCTGACCTATGTCAGTCCAGTGGCAAAACCCAGGGCCATGGCATCCATTTTAAAAACAATACATTTCAATCAGGTGCAGTTTTAAAATGGGGGATTTTACAAGTGCTCACATTATTTCAGGTAATTACATTTTTCACCAGGGGTCTCACACCACTCATGGCCTATACAGGTTTAATCCCATGGGGGAGACAATCTAGATAAGGGGGTCAAAAGCGAAAAATTTTGGGGGGAAAAGGCCAAGTCCAACAACCACTAAATGATGAAGTCGGCACAATCCGGAGTGTTATCAAATGGTAAAAAGCTTTAGAGCAAGGGGATCTGGAAAACCCATCTTGCTGCAACATTAAGATTCAAGGTCTTGCGAGTTTGGGAAAAAATATTCAGACTTACATTCAGAAGCTACTCCCACACATCGTGAACAACATAGTTAACATGCACTGTACATACATATGTTCGAATGTTCCTCACCCATTACTGTACCCATATGTGATGAGTTCCGATACCTACAGGAGTCCTGCACGCGTCTTGCATAATTATGTAATGATTATTTTGCCTCCCAATAATGTATCCCTCTTACCCAAAATTGTGAAGCGCTCTGATACCCGTAAGGGTCATGTTGGCGCTATACAAAACTTTATCAATAAATGTTTGTGCCTTGCGCACCAGACTCAAACATTTTACCGCTGACCTGACACTGTGAAATATCTAGTCTGTTATGTGACTTGATCACCAGCTATTAATATTTTGCTATGTATGACTATCAGGGAGAGCCATTAGTATGAATACCGAATTCCAAATCCTGTTATTGCTATGACATAGAAAAACTGGGAGAAAAAAGTTGTTTCATACTGTTGCAAACTGATAAATCAGTTCCAGGTCATCCTGCCATGGCTCTCAGAGAGCCTGTCAGCATTGGATGGAGAGCAGAGAGCACAACTTGGAGCAAGGAAGGAAAGGAAAGTTCTAGAGAGAAATGTGGTAGGATAGCCAGAGGCCAGGAATAATTTTTTTTATATTTTGGCAGGAGAAAATTTAAAGAGAGGTGTGGTGGGAGGCAAAATACCAGGCTTATCAGTGAGTAAGGCAATGGCTTTTGCCTCAGGGTTCTGAGATGCATCATAGACAGGGCCAGACTGGGCGTAGCGGGCAACAGGTTTTTCCCCGGTGGGCCGCCAGTGTGGGGGATGGTTTTTGGCAAGTGGGGTGTTGTTTTTGTTTCAGTGCCGTTTTTGCAGCACAGCTACAATATCGGACCCTGTAACAAAATAGGCCACAACCGGCACTGGCAAACAGCTCGGTCGCACCCCTAACCCCCCAGGCGGTCCGCCGAGCACTTTGCCGGGGCTAGTTTTGGTTCTCAGTCCAGCCCTGGTCATAGACAACTCAAGCTTCCATCTCATCATCTATTTGATGCTACCTAGGACTCCTGCGTGCAAAACATGGCAGTTGTGTTAAATGATCGCTAGTCTGAAATGCTTAGTTGATGCATGAGCAATTGCAAGAGATCTAATTCAATAATCAGCTTCAAAATGTATTAGTGGGTTTAACGGATAATTTCACTATAAATATTATTCCGCTAATAGGAACAAAACAACATGTAAATGGTGATGGCCCTTTGTGGTCAACTTAAATTTGAAGAACTGTAAAGAGTCCTTTATGGCAACATTATTTTGGAGAAAACATACAATTGATGATGGCACTTTGTTGCAATAACTTTCTGTTGCAAGGTGCACATGAAATTCCTATGGTCTTGTTTAGCCTAAGAGTGTTATGTTAAAATGTCTGATTGAAGCACCATTAGTGAGAATCATTTGAAAAGGTCTGGATAGAGATAATTGAAAACCCTGCATCACTGGCCCCTCTGCCACAAAGGAAAGATTAATTCTGAGGTCATCCATGTGGGCTCATTTAAAAGAATTCCTTGCACCTGAGAGACCTTCCAGGCATGTACTGATAACTCTGCTTTGGCTTCATTCATAAACAATTAATTTAAACTGACCAAGCGTTAGAAACTGGGTGAGAGGGGTGGAAGCACCACTCAAGTAATAAACATAATTCTTGTCTGGTTAACCACAAAAGTCACTAAGTAAACCTGTGCTTACCCTCTGGTGCCTTGGCACAAGATCACTTATGCTTAAGATAGGGTTAATGTGTATAGTACTTATGCAGCACGCAAACAAAGTAATAAAGTGATAACACAACGCAAGACAAATCCCAAATCTATTGATGTTGCTAGAGCTTCTCTTTGGCAGTCATTGCAGTCTACTGTGCTGGTGCTGGTTATCTTGACTGG
This sequence comes from Lissotriton helveticus, assembly GCF_964261635.1. Taxonomy (NCBI): domain Eukaryota; kingdom Metazoa; phylum Chordata; class Amphibia; order Caudata; family Salamandridae; genus Lissotriton; species Lissotriton helveticus. The sequence continues at coordinate 422,534,305 of NC_136072.1, forward strand.
GAGTGAATGTTTGATTCATTCAGCATTCCGTCCATCATTTGTTTGCTGAGCACTTTTTGCCGTAAGTGGGATGAGTAAGCCTAGATGTGTTTCCTTTACTGACTGTGCCACTGGATTTAAGCTAGCCTAGCTGATGGCGGGTGATGCTCCGAAATTGGTCCTATGATACTTTTTTCTGGTCCAAGGAAGGCCTTGCTTGACAGTATAGGCTGGACTGTTCCCATGAGAAGCAGGATCAACACTGATTTGTATATTGCTGGGTCTAAACTGGGATGGCATGGAGAGCTATAGAGCAATGGGTTTAACCCACATTTCTTAACTGGGGATGAATGTTTGATTTATTCAGCATTCCTTCCATCATTTGTTTGCATAGCACTTTTCACCCTAAGTGGGACGGGTATGCCCAGACGTGGGTCCCTTGCTCACTGTCGCACTGGATTGAAGCTACCATGGCTGATGAGGGGTTATTCTCCGAAATCGGTCTTAGGAAGCTTGTGTCTGGTCCAAGGATGGCCTGGCTTTTGAGTTCGGTCGAGACTGTTACCATGAGAAGCAGGGTCAAGACTGTTTTGCATTTGGCTTGGTCTAAACTGGGATGGCATAGTGAGCACAATAACGATGGCTATAACCCAGATCACTTGACTGGGGGTCAATATTTGATTCATTCAGCATTCCGTCCATCATTTGTTTGCTCTGCACTTTTCACGTTAAGTGGGATGAGTAAGCTCAGATGTGTGTTCTTTGCTGACTGTGCCACTGGATTCAAGCTAGCTTGGCTGATGAGGGGTGATGCCCCGAAACCGGTCCTAGGATGCTTGTTTCTGGTCCAGAGAAGGCCTTGCTTGACAGTTCGGGTTGAACTGTTTCCATGAGGATCAGATCAAGACTGATTTGTATATGGTTGGCTCTAAGCTGGGGTGGCATGGTGAGCAAAGGAACAATGGATTTAACCCAGATCTCTTGACTAGGGATGAATGTTTGTTTAATTCCGCATTCCAGCCATCATTTTTTTGCATAGCACTTTTCACCCTAAGTGGGACGGGTATGCCCAGACATGGGTCCCTTGCTCACTGTCGCACTGGATTGAAGCTAGCATGGCTGATGAGGGGTGATACTAGGAAATCGGTCCTAGGATGCTTGTGTCTGGTCCAAGGATGGCCTGGCTTTTCAGTTTGGTCTAGACTGATACCATGATATGCAGGGTCAAGACTGTTTTGCATTTGGCTTGGTCTAAACTGGGATGGCATAGTGAGCACAATAACAATGGATATAACCCAGATCACTTGACTGGGGGTCAATATTTGTTTAATTCAGCATTCCGTCCATCATTTGTTTGCTCTGCACTTGTCACGTTAAATGGGATGAGTAAGCTCAGATGTGTGTTCCTTGCTGAATGTGCCACTGGATTCAAGCTAGCTTGGCTGATGACGGGTGATGCCCCGAAACCGGTCCTAGGATGCTTGTTTTTGGTCCAGAGAAGGCCTCGCTTGACAGTTTGGGTTGAACTGTTTCCATGAGGAGCAGGAACAAGACTGATTTGTATATGGCTGGGTTTAAGCTGGGGTGGCATGGGGAGCAAAGGAACACTGGGTTTAGCCCAGATCTCTTGACTGGGGATGAAAGTTTGATTAATTCAGCATTCCAGCCATCATTTGTTTGCATAGCCCTTTTCTACGTAAGTGGGATGGTTATGCCCAGGCATGGGTCCCTTTCACACTGTGCCACTGGATTGAAGCTAGCCTGGCTGACAAGGGGTGATACCCCAAAGCCGGTCCTAGGATGCTTGTGTCTGGTCCAAGGATGGCCTGGCTTGCCCATTCGACTGGACTGTTCCCATGAAAAGCAGGATCAAGACTGTTTTGCATATGGCTGTGACTAAACTGGGATGGCATGGGGAGCAAAATATTGATGAATTTAACCCAGATCTCCTGAGTGGGCGTCAATGTTTGATTCATTCAGCATTCCATCCATCGTTTGTTTGCGTGGTGCTGGATCTAAGAGCGGACATGAAGAGCAGGTCGTCGCAGGAGATTCACGTTGGTAGGCATTGCAGATGGTTGTCGCGTGACATGAGGAGTCCATTCGTAGTCGCACGGTGGCCAAAAACTTCAGAATCTTCACCTGGGACTCAGGACTTGTGGTTTCAGACAAGAAGGGAACACTCTGATGCTAGCCAAGGGTCCATGACTTGGATGGGCACCTACTGGGGATCAGAGTTCACTCCGGCAGAGGCCGGCAGCAGGGCTCAGGCAGGCCCAGTTGCTGGTCAGCTTTGCAGTTGCAGGTAGGCTCCTGGAAGGTTGCCTTGTCCCTGTAGCTCAAACAGGAGGTCAGTCAACTGACTCTTGGAGTCACTTCCATGGAGCCTGAGCGCAAGTCAAGCAGGTCCAATCTCCCATCTTCAAATGGCAGGACAGTTCTTCTTCCTAATCTTACACAGGTCAAGGAATGTTCTGATGAGAGGTTTTGAAGGTACCACTTTTATTTTCAGGGCCAGTCTGCAGGTTAGGGACGTCCCATTTGTCTAAATTTCACTCTTTCCTATATTTGGCTCAAAACTGTCCAGGGTGACAAAGGGGAGACAGTGAGTCATGCCTTTAAGATATTCTCATTATCAGGGCATGTAAAACTGAAGTAAACCTTTGCTACTGTTTAAATACACTGCACCCTGCCCTAAGAGCGCTTACGGCTTGCCTTAGGGGTGACTTATAAGTATTAAACAGGAATGCTAAGGTCTAGCAAAAGCGGTACAAAAGGGGGTGGTGATGGACGGAGCATCTGAATCAATCAAACACTCACACCCAGTCAAAAGATCTGGGGTTAATCCATCACCGTTCTTTAGCCCACTCTGCCACCCCAGTTCAGACATGGCTATATGCAAATCAGTCTGACCCTGTGCCTCATGGGAACAGTCCAGCCCGAACTGCCAAGCCATGTCTTCCCTGGACCGGAAACAAGCTTCCGAGGACCGGTTTCTGGCATTCCAGCCGTCTTCAGCCCGGCTTGCTTGAATCCAGTGGCAAAGTGAGCAAGGGACTCACGTCTGAGCATACCCTGCCACACTTATGGTGGCCAAAAGCGGTACAAAAGGAGGTGACTTATAAGTATTAAACAGGAATGCTTAGGGCTAGCAAAAGGCATGTTGTGCATGGTTAAAATGGCAGTTTAGTTAAAAACTGTACTACAGATTTAGTGGCAGACGTAAGATATGTTTTGCAGTGCTACCTTAGTTAGGGAGAGGGGGCACAATGAGTGCTGCAGCCCACTAGTAGCATTTGATTTACAGGCAGTGGGTACATTTAGTACCATGTACTAGGGTTTTACAAATAAATTAAATGTACCAGTCAGGTGTAGGCCAAATTTACTCTGTTTTAAAGGGAAAGCACAATCAGTTTACCAGTGATTATCAGGAGCAATGTGCACAGAGTCCTAAAAGCCAACATAACTGTGTTCAGCGAAGGAAGGCAAAAATCTGGGATGACCTGGCTTAGAGGGCAAGTTCGAATACCAACTCATTCTGTTGCTGCTTTCAACATTTAGAACTCATATTACCAGCCCAATAAATAGTAATATGTCTGCAGGGGTGTGTAAGGCTGACCAAGAGATATTGAAACCATCACCACTGACATTGATTAGATGCAAATATACCTCATAGGTATCTCACCTTTTCCTATTTGATAGGTCGACAAGCCCAACCCTAACGTCAACATATATTAGATATCTCTAGATGGTAAATAGTGTTTGAACAGAACACAAGTAATCATTCTTCTTTTCCCCACAGCCTATACGTTTTTCTCCTATCCCTTACCAATGCCCAGATTCATAACACGGGTGTACAGCCTGACAGCCCTCAAACACAAGACTCACATGAACAGACAGAAGGAAGAGCAGAGTTTAATAACAACAATACCAGTCCAACAGTGCAGCAACAAACACAACTTACCAGAAAACGAAATAGCTAAGCAAAAACTAGAGATGCCTGTAAAATTTTGAGGACAATAAATCAACAAAAGTATTTTTCACTTCAGAACATCAACTCTGAACCACTAAGGGAATGTTTCACAATGAAAGAATTCTACAAATTAGGTATGTCGTAATATGTACAGACTTCAGCCCCTAATAATTAAAACACTTCAGGCTCAATTTCCACATTGATAGATGTTTTGAAAATATACAAGCAAACACAACCAATCATAAACAAATTAAACATGTAAACATAAATAATAACCTTTCTTTGAAATGAGAAATCATCTAAACTGGTGCTTAGTGAACAAAATTCAATGGGTACTTAGTTTAAAGATAAAAAAGAAGAGAATCAGGGAGACATCTATGATTGTCGTAGGAACTATTATAGATAACAATAAAACTACATACTCAAGAGGAGTGTGTTTGAGTGTATGTGTTTGTGTACCTAGATAATTCATGTTGTTTACTGAGAAGTAGATGGCTGGAAAGTCATGTGTGTTCCATTGAAATACATTGAGTGCAATGTTAGTATGAAAAGTAAACCTGCATATTTTTCATACAGATTAATATAATTTCAAGAAATACTCATCAGCATAACTCATATGTAAAACATGTTCCTCTATATTATTAAAGAGATGTAATAGCAGGGTTTCTTTAATCCTAAACCTACACTTTTAACCCTCTTCACCATAACCTTAAAAAGATTCTTGAAAAACTTAAGTCATACCCTTAGGCCCTATACCTTATACTCAATGTGTTAATCTCTATTTCCTCAATCCATTAACCCTACACCCAAAAGTGTCAATCCCAATACCGTATATCCCACAATATTAAACCCTAGCACCTATAACCGTCATAACCCTCACTCCTAACCTTTTCACTCCTTAACATTATACCCAAAACCCTTAACACTTAAATCTGTACTTCAAAATCTTAACTATTATACCCTAAACCTCTAACCTAAAACCACATTACCTCACATCTATTCCCCTAAAGCATAAACACTAGTCCCTGAACTTTAACGTAAAGTTTCATCATTTGTCCCCAGTATGTGTGTGTGTTCATGTAAGTGTGCATGGATTCTTTAAATACACAGACCTTTGGAGGTAGAACAATGTCTATATTCTATTTAAGTTTAATATTAACATAATGTTTTACATTCAAAACATCACAGATATCCCATCCATCAAATTCCAAGTGTATTATAATCTAAAGCACTTGTAACATAGGGGAAGAAGTATCTGTCACATTTTGACTGAGTATCCCATCCACAAACCTCTACATAAGACCCTCAGTCAAGCATTCTAACACATAAATGACCTTACCAGTTGTAGTAGTATTCAAGCTCACTAATAAATGTCAGTTTTTAAAGAAATTGCAGCTCTCACAAGCTAACACAGCTCCAACCGCCTCCTTCCAAGTCTCCAAGGAAAGTGACCACTGTGCCAGAGATCTAGAACTCTCAGCCTCAGTTTCCTAGGCAGCACTAATGGAGACCTTATGACGCTATCAGCAACCATCTGCTTGTTATGTTTCTATTTCTGCTCCTTGGCAATGTCTGATGATGTCACACACACAGAATCTGGAGAGGTTGGAAGATGAGTTGAGAATCCTGGTGTGTGGGAAATTCCAACAAACAAAAGAAGTAGGATTATCCTTAAGTATAATGCAGAAAAGGTCATCGTTCCTCAATATGAGAATGCCCACAAGCTTTCGAATTCAGGTAACGCTTTGTTCCAGTGGCACAGTGTCACTGAAACCACGGCTGGACATACACTGTGTCACAGGAACACAGCTATACCTATTTGATGAGCCCTAACCAGGGCAAAACCAGTCCTGGGTTGCTTGGTTCTGGTTCAGGGAGAACTTAGCCTGTTCTCTTTGGAGCAGAGTCAAGAGTGATTTGCATATGGTTGGATCCAAACTTAAGTGGCATGGTATAGATAATATTGATGGATTGGGATGCGGCCCGAGTAATTACCAATGAATGAGATTAATTCAAACCTTCCATGCATCACTTTTCTGTACACTTTAATGAAAAAGCATACATTGTTTATTAACCATGTGCATCATGGGAAGGGTTTCCTAGTTTCCAGTTATATTTGTTGTCAATTCTTGTGGAGTATTGCTATTTTTTTTCAATGTTTTAAACCATTTGAAAATGGTTGTAATAACCAAGTGTGCAGTGTGCAATTTGCTCACTTGTTGTAATAATTTTTGGCCACTATTTTCTGGGGCTTACAGGGAATGTCGCTTTTATTATGAAGTATGTTTGATACCAACATTGTTTGATATATCTTTGCTTTATTTCCTGCCTAATGCCTCTGCACTAAACCTGGGCGGAGTTGCACTATGCGGCACTATGCGAACTGCAAACAAATCTCCACCGCACTACGCAGAGCTATGCGAGTGGCGGAGTATGATAGAAAAATGCTGTTTGCAGTGATTGGACAGTGCCGGATGCTTATCCGCACTGTGCAATCATTGCGAACGGCACCATGCACAGTGCAAGTGGTCCCTGCTTTCCATTTGTGCCGCTCAAGTAGATTTTTACTTGAGTGGCAGCTTTCTCAACGGGAACGGGCAGTTTCTCAACGCGAGCTGTCACATGCATTTGCGACCACTTGCAAGAGAAACCTGTTGCCCCCCTGCATTGAGAAATGTCGCTGGGATGTTGATTTTCCAAGCTCGCGCTCGCCAACTTGATGTTGACGATCACGAACGAGGTAAAAAGCTCTGCTATGCAACGCGAAGTGGAGTTTTTTGGAACTCAATGATCTCAGCTTAACGCGGAGTGCAGGAAAAGTGAGGTCCAAGAAACGCTTAGGAAGATGCATTTCAGCCTTAAAATGGCTTCATCAATGCTGGTTTCAATGGCTCCTTCTTCCAGGGGTCAAATGCACAGATTTAAATATTGTGGCCACTCCCCATCAGGTGGTATCGCGCGCCTCCTCAGCCCAACGATATTCAGGGGTCCTGCGCTCAAACCAACCAGGCAGATGCATGCTGGGAGTCCTCAGAGGAAGCCCATTCAGTGACGGGGCTTCTCCTAAAAGCATGTGAAGTCCCAACTGGTTGGCTAAGGATCCCAAAGCCGCCACAGGCAAACAGTTTTACCTCCTCTCTCCCAAATTATGGGGGGTGACGCGTTGCATATTCATGCAGCTACCAGAGTTCACAGGCTCCGGGGATTAAAAATACTTTAATAGCTCTTGTTTTGAACAAGTAAGTGAGGTCCATGAAACGCTTAGGCAGACGCGTTTCAACTTTCAAATGGCTTCATTAGTGCCGGTTTCAATGGCTCCTTCTTCCAGGGGGGCCACATTCACAGATTTAAATATCAGGGACACTCCCAATGAGGTGGTCCCTCACCACTCCTAAGGATCCCAACGCCGCGACAAGTACCTGGAATGGTTTTTCCTTCCTACGTCCCCTCCTCAGACAAACAGTGTTGCCTCCTCTCTCACAGAGTATGGGGCGCAACGCATTGCAGTTTCATGCAGCTACCAGAGTTCACAGGCTCTCACCGTTGCTCCAGACCGAGAGGGCGTCGTCAGCCAGTGCCTGCCTGCTGCTGAAACACAGACACCAAAACTTTCTCCCAGTGAGGGAAAAAGGGACGACACAGCTCTGGTGACTAAAAAGGCTTTAAAAGCTCTTGTTTTGCACAAGTAAGTGAGGTCCATGAAACACATACGCAGACGTGTTTCAGCCTTCAAATGGCTTCATTAGTGGCTCCTTCTTCCAGGGGGGGCAAATTCACAGATTTAAATATTGTGGCCACTCCCCATTATGTGGTCCCTCACCCCAACGATGTCCATGGGTCCTGTGCTCAAACCAACCAGGCAGATGCATGCTGGGGCTGGGAGTCCTCAGAGGATGCCCATTCAATGACGGGCATCTCCTAACAAAATGTGAGGTCCCAACTGGTTGGCTAAAGACCCTAATGTCGCCACAGGTACCTGGAATGATTTTGCCTTCCTATGTCCCCTTCTCAGGCAAACAGTGTTGCCTCCTCTCTCCCAAAGTATGGGGGGCGACGCGTTGCAGTTTCATTCTGCTACCAGTGTTCAAGGCTCTCACCGTTGCTCCAGACCGAGAGGGCAGTCGTCAGCTAGCACCTGCTTGCTGGTAAAATATAGACACCAAAACTTTCTCCCAGGGAGAGAAAAAGGGACGACACAGCTCCGGGGATTATAAAGGCTTTTAGAGCTCTTGTTTTGTGCACGTAAGTGAGGTCCATGAAAAGCTTAGGCAGATGCGTTTCAGCCTTCAAATTGCTTCATCAGTACTGGTTTCAATGGCTCCTTCTTCCAGGGGGGCCAAACGCTCAGATTTAAATACCGGGGCTACTCCCCATTAGGTGGTCCCTCAGCCCAATGATGTTCATGTGTCCTGCGCTCAAACCAACCAGGCAGATGCATGCTGGGGCTGGGAGTCCTCAGAGGAAGCCCATTCAGTGACTGGGGCATTCCCTCACTACATGTGAAGTCCCAACTGGTTGGCTAAGGATCTCAATGCCGCCAGATGTACCTGGAATGATTTTGCTTTCCTATGTCCCCTTCTCAGGCAAACAGTGTTGCCTCCTCTCTCCCAAAGTATAGGAGAGATGCGTTGCAGTTTCATGCAGCTACCAGAGTTCACAGGCTCTCAGCATTGCTCCAGACCGAGAGGGCGGTCGTCAGCCAGCGCCTGCTTGCTGGCGAAACATTGACACCAAAACTTTCTCCCAGATTGGGAAAAAAGAATGACACATCTCCGGGAATAAAAAGGCTTTAATAGCTCTAGTTTTGCGCGAGCAAGTGAGGTCCATGAAACGCTTAGGCAGACACGTTTCAGCCTTCAAATGGCTTCATCAGTGCCGGTTTCAATTGCTCCTTCTTCCAGGGGGACGAAACGCACATATTTAAATATCGTGACCACTCCCCATCACATAGTCTCATGCCCCTGACCAGCCCAACAATGTTCAGGTGTCCTGCTCTCAAACCAACCAGGCAGATGCATGCTTGGGCTGGGAGTACTCAGAGGAAGCTCATTCAGTGACGGGGGCATCTCCTAACAACATGTGAAGTCCCAACTGGTTGGCTAAGAATCTCAACGCCGCCAGATGTACCTGGAATGATTTTGCCTTCCTAAGTCCCCTTCTCATGCAAACAGTGTTGCCTCCTCTCTCCCAAAGTATAGGGGGGATGCGTTGCAGTTTCATGCAGCTACCAGAGTTCACAGGCTCTCAGCGTTGCTCCAGACCGAGAGGGCGGTCGTCAGCCAGTGCCTGCTTGCTGGTGAAACATTGACACCAAAACTTTCTCCCAGATAGGGAAAAAGGGACGACACATCTCCAGGAATAAAAAGGCTTTAATAGATCTTGTTTTGCGTAAGCAAGTGAGGTCCATGAAATGCTTATGCAGACACATTTCAGCCTTCAAATGGCTTCATCAGTGCCTCTTTCAATCGCTCCTTCTTCCAGAGGGACCAAACGTACAGACTTAAATATTGTGACCATTCCCCATCACATGGTCTCATGCCCCTGACCAGCCCAACGATGTTCAGGTGTCCTGCTCTCAAAACAACCAGGCAGATGCATGCTGGGACTGGGAGTCCTCAGAGGAAGCCCATTCAGTGACGGGGCATCTCCTAATAATGTGAAGTCCCAACTGGTTGGCTAAGGATCTCAATGCCCCCAGATGTACTTGGAATGATTTTGCATTCCTATGTCCCCTTTTCAGGCAAACAGGGTTGCCTCCTCTCTCCCAAGGTATGGGGGGCGACGCGTTCCAGTTTCATGCAGCTACCAGAGTTCACAGGCTCTCAGCATTGCTCCAGATTGAGGGCGGTTGTCAGCCAGCGCCTGCTTGCTGGCGAAACATTGACACCAAAACTTTCTCACTGGTAGGGAAAAAGGGAAGACACAGTTCCGGGGATTAAAAAGGCATTAATAGCTCTTGTTTTGCGCAAGCAAGTGAGGTCCATGAAACGCTTAGGCAGATGCGTTTCAACCCTTCAAATGGCTTCATCAGTGCCGGTTTCAATGGCTCCTTCTTCCAGGGGGGCCAAACACACAGATTTGAATATCATGGCCACTCCCCATCAAGTTGTCTCTCGCCCCTCCTCAGCTCAACGATGTTCAGGTGTCCTGCGCTCAAACCAACCAGGTAGATGAATGCTGGGGCTGGGAGTCCTCAGAGGAAGCCCATTCAGTGACGGGGCATCTCCTAACAACATGTGAAGTCCCAACTGATTGGCTAAGGATCCCAACTCCGCCACAGGTACCTGGAAGGATTTTGCCATCCTATGTCCCCTTCACAGGCAAACAGTGTTGCCTCCTCTCCCCCAACGTATGGGGGTGACGCATTGCAGTTTCATGCAGCTACCAGAGTTCACAGGCTCTCAGCGTTGCTCCAGACTGAGAGGGCAGTCATCAACCAGCGCCTGCTTCCTGGTGAAACATAGACACCAAAACTTTCTCCCAGGTAGGAAAAAAGGGACGACACAGCTCTTGGGATTAAAAAGGCTTTAATAACTCTTGTTTTGCGCAAGTAACTGAGGTCCATGAAACGCTTAGGCAGACGCGTTTCAGCCTTCAAATGGCTTCATCAGTGCCGGTTTCAAGGGCTCCTTCTTCCAGGGTGGCCAAATGCACAGATTTAACTATTGTGGCCACTCCCCATCAGGTGGTCTCTCGCCCCTGCTCAGTCCAACGATGTTCAGGTGTCCTGCGCTGAAACCAACCAGGTAGACGCATGCTGGGGCTAAAAACATAGGGTTTGTTTTACAATATCTTTGGCGCCCTTTGATGAATCTTCGCAAAATTTTTAAAACTAATGAGGTTCAGCTACTGTCTTGAAAGGTTTGGGGTGAATCGTCAAGTGGGGGCCGAGAAAAAAGGAGGGTCCCAAAATCCATTTTCTCCATGTTCATTTCCATAGGAAACTTTAGACAAGGCTACAGCCCGAACTCCTGAATGGAATTGCACTAAATTTAGCAAGTTCGGGCTGGACTGCTTCCATGAGGAGCAGGATCAATATTGATTTGTATATGGCTGGGTCTAAGCTGAGTGGCATGGTGAGCAAAGGAACAATGGATTTAGATTAGTTCAGCCTTCCAGCCATCATTTGTTTGCATAGTACTTTTCTCCATTAGTAGGATGGTATGCCCAGGCATGGGTCCCTTGCACACCGTGCCACTGGATTGAAGTTAGCCTGGCTGACGAGGGGTGATACATCTAAGCCAATACTAGTATGCTTGTTTCTGCTACAAGGATAGCCTGGCTTGGCCATTCGACTGGACTGTTCCCATGAAAAGCAGGGTCAAGACTGTTTTGCATATCGCTGTGTCTAAACTGGGATGGCATGGGGAGCAAAATAACGATGAATTTAACCCAGATCTCTTGAGTGGGGGGTCAATGTTTGATTCATTCAGCATTCCGTCCATCGTTTCTTTGTGTGGTGCTGGATCTAGGAGCGGACATGAAGAGTAAGTCGTCGCAGGAGATTCAAGTTGGCAGGCATTGCAGATGGTTGTCGGGTGACATGAAAAGTCCATTCAAAGTCGCAGAGTGGGCAAAAACTTCAGAATCTTACCCTGGGACTCAGGACTTGTGATTTCAGATAAGAAGGGAACGCTCAGATGCTAACCAAGGGTACATGCCTTGAATGGGAACCTATTAGGGATCAGAGTTCACTCCAGCAGAGGCCGGCAGTAGGGCTCAGGCAGGCCCAGTTGGTGCTGATCAGCTTTGCAGTTGCAGGGAGGTCCCTGGAAGGTTGCATTGTCCCTGTAGCTCAAACAGGAGGTCAGTCAACTAACTCTTGGAGTCATTTCCATGGAGCCTGAGTTCAAGTCAAGCAGGTCCAATCTTCCATCTTCAAATAGCAGGGCAGTTCTGATTAATCTTCCACAGGTCAAGGAGTGTTCTGATGAGAGGTTTTGAAGGTACCACTTATATTTTCAGTGCCAGTCTGCAGATGAGGGATGTTCCCTTTGTCTAAACTTCACTCTTTCCTATATTTGGCTCAAAACTTTTTAGGGTAACAAAGGGGAGACAGTGAGTCATGCCTTTAAGATATTCTCATTGTCAGGGCATGTAAAACTGAGGTAAACCTTTGCTACTTTTTAAATACACTGTACTCTGCCCTATGCGTCATTAGGGCTTGCCTTACGGGTGACTTATAAGTATTAAACAGGAATGCTTAGGCCTAGCAAAAGGCTTATTGTGCCTGGTTGGAATGGCAGTTTAGTTAAAAATTGTACTACAGATTTAGTGGCAGAAGTAAGATATGTTTTTCAGTGCTACCTTAGTGGGGTAGAAGGGGGCACAATGAGTGCTACAGCCCACTAGTAGCATTTAATTTACAGGCAGTGGGTACATTTAGTACCATGTACTAGGGTTTTACACGTAAAAATAAATATACCAGTCAGGTGTAGGCCAATTTTACCCCGTTTTAAAGAGAAAGCACACTCAGTTTACTAGTGAATAGCAGGAGGAATGTGCACAGAGTCCTAAAAGCCAACATAGCTGTGTTCTGCGAAGGAAGGCAAACATCTGGGGTGACCTGGCTTAGAGGGTCAGGTCGAACACCAACTCATTCTGTTGCTGCTTTTAACATTTAGAACTCATATTACCAGCCCACTAAATAGGAATATTTCTGCAGGTTGTAAGGCTGACCAAGAGATATTGAAACCATCACCACTGACATTGATTAGATGCAAATATACCTCATGGGTATCTCACCTTTTTAGGTCGAGCTTCAGGCATTGCTTTAGCAATGCTTGTTGGTGAGATAGTTAGTAAGGGGCATCAGAAAATGCTCCCAAAGACCTTTGGAAAGTGGTTTATGGCCAGTGCATGTGAGGCATTCAAGCGCGAAGCTGGCATCTGGCATCGGTCTTGAAAGCAGCAGACTGCTTTCGCCAATGCGCCCTCGGCCTCCCTTCCTGCTCCCCCTCTTACAACAGTTAACTTTTGTTATCGCTCACACCCCATATGCTCGTTCCCTCCCACCCTTCCTTTGACGTCCGCTTTTCTTTGCATCCTTTTCGCGGGGAAGCCGTGTTTTTGTTCGACGTTCTCTGCACCTTTCTCGGTTTTTTTTCTGGCCGAAAGTGAAAGCCTACAGTGCTTGTTTACAGTAGCCTTGCTCCTCAAATGCTTGAAAACATTCAACTTGCTAGCTGCAATGCTACATCCGCTATGCTTTGCCTCTAGACACGTTGATCCCACGCAGACTGTGCTGACTCTGCCCCTCCTGATTCTGAAACTGACCAACGCAGTCACCACGCAGTCTCTTCTCTCTGTCTTATGATGTCTGCCCTGCCACCATTTACTTTGGACCCTCACCCTCACACCTCCTCACCCTCACACACTCTCACACCCTCTCACCCTCACTCACCCTCACACACCGTCACTCACCCTCACCCACCCTCACACACCCTCACTCACCCTCACTCACCCTCATCCCTCCTCACCCTCACAACCCTCTCGCCCTCACTCACCCTCACCCCCTCACACCCCCACACCCCCTCACCCTCACACCCCCTCACCCTCACACCCCCTCACCCTCACACACCCTCACACCCTCTCACCCTCACACACCTTTCTTCACTCTCACCCACCCTCACATACCCTCCCTTACCCTCACTCATCCGCACACCCTCACACCCTCACTCCCCTCACCCTCACAACCCTCTCACCCTCACTCACCCCCTCACACCCCCACACCAACTCACCCTCACACTCCCTCACCCTCACACCCCCTCACCCTCACCCCTCACCCTCACACACCTCCTCACCCTCACACCCCCTCACTCTCACACCCATCACCCTCATACCCCCTCATCCACACCCTCACCCTCACACACCCTCTCACCCTCACACTCAAACCCCCTCACCATCACATGCCCTCACCCTCACATCCCCTCACCATCATCCCCTCACCCTCACACACCTCCTCACCCTCACACCCCCTCACTCTCACACCCCTCACCCTCACACCCCCTCATCCTCACCCTCACACACGCTCACACACCCTCACCCTTACACACCCTCTCACCCTCACCCTTACACCCCCTCACCCCCCCTTCTCACTCACCCTCACCCTCACAGACCATCAACCTCACTCACCCTCTCACCCTCACATACCCTCTCACTCTCACACACCCTCTCACCCTCACACCCCCTCACCCTCACACCCTGTCACACTCACCCTCACACCCTCTCACCCTCACACACCCTCTCACCCTCACACACCCTCTCACCCTCACACCCCCTCACTCACACACACACTCACGCCACACCCTCTCACCCTCACACACCAACACTCACCCTCACCCACCCTCACAAACCCTCACTCACCCTCACTCACCATCACACCCTCACGCCCCTCACTCTCACAACCCTCTCACCCTCACTCACCCTCACCCTCACACCCTCACCCTCACATGCCTCCTCACCTTCACCACCTCACATCCCACACCCTCACACACCCTCACACCCTCTCACCCTCACACACCCTAACACACCGTCACTCACCCTCACATTCCCTCACTCACCCTCACACCCTCATCCTCACACCCTCATCCTCGCACCCTCACACCCTCACCCCCTCACCCCCACAACCCCCTCACCCTCACTCACCCTCACCCCCTCAAACACCCACACACCCTCACCCTCACACACCTCCTCACCCTCACCCCCTCACACCCCCACAACATCACACCCTCTCACCCTCACACACGTCACTCACCCTCACCCACCCTCACCCACCCTCACTCACCCTCACACCCTCACCCTCACACCCTCACCCCTCTCATCCTCACAACACTCTCACCCTCACTCACCCTCACCTCTCACGCCCCCACACACCCTCACCCTCACACACCCTCACCCTCACACACCCTCAACCTCACTCACCCTCTCACCCTCACATACCCTCTCACCCTCACAAACCCTCTCACCCTCACACACCCTCACCCTCACACCCCCTCACCCTCAACCTCACACCCCCACACCCTCACTCACCCTCTCACCCTCACACACCCTCTCATCCTCACACACCCTCTCACCCTCACACCCCCTCACTCTCACACCCCCTCACCCTCACACCTTCACCCTCACAAACCCTCACCCTCACACCCCCTCACAGTCTCACCCTCACATACCCCCTCACGCCACACCCTCTCACCCTCACACACTCTCACACACCAACACTCACCCTCACCCACCCTCACAAACCCTCACTCACCCTCACTCAACCTCACACCCTCACACCCTCACACCCCTCACCCTCACAACCCTCTCACCCTCACTCACCCTCAGCCCCTCACACCCCCACACACCCTCACCCTTGCACCCCCTCACACCCCCTCACCCTCACACCCTCACCCTCACATGCCTCCTCACCCTCACCCCTTCACACCCCCACACCCTCACACACCCTCACACCCTCTCACCCTCACACACCCTAACACACCATCACTCACCCTCACACACCCTCACTCACCCTCACACCCTCATCCTCACACCCTCATCCTCGCACCCTCACACCCTCAACCCCTCACCCTTACAACCCTCTCACCCTCACTCACCCTCACCCCCTCACACACCCCCACACACCCTCACTCTCACACACCTCCTCACCCTCACCCCCTCACACCCCCACAACATCACACCCTCTCACCCTCACACACCGTCACTCACCCTCACCCACCCTCACTCACCCTCACTCACCCTCACACCCTCACCCTCACCCCTCTCACCCTCACAACACTCTCACCCTCACCCCCTCACGCCCCCACACACCCTCACCCTCACACCCCCTCATCCTCACCCTCACACACCCTCACTCTCACATACCCTCACCCTCACACACCCTCACCCTCAGTCACCCTCTCACCCTGCACCCTCACACACCCTCTCACCCTCACACACCCTCTCACCCTCACTCCCCCTCACCCTCACAAATACTCACACTCACAAACCCTCACACTCACACACCCTCACACTCACCCTGTCACCTCACCCTCCCTCACCCTCACACCCTCACCCTCACACCCCCTTACCCTCACAACTCCACACCCTCACGCTCACAACCCCACACCCTCCCCCTCACACCCTCTCACCCTCACAACCCCTCACCCTCACACCCCCACACCATCGCTCCCCTCACCCTCACACACACCCTCACCCTCACACACCCTCACCCTAACTCCCCCTCACCCTCCCTCACCCTCACACTTCCACACACCCTCACACCCCCTCACCCTCATACCCCAACACACCCTCAGACCCCCTGACCCTCACACCCCCTCACACCCCCTCACCCTATGTTAGAAATGGGATCCCTGGTTGGCCAAGGCTTGCGCCAAGGCCAGGCAGAAATCACCATTTCCAGTTAGGGTAGGGAAGTCACCCGTCAAGACAACCCCTGCTCACCCCCTTGGTAGCTTGGCACCAGCAGTCAGGCCTATCTCGGAGGTCATGTGTAAAGCATTTGCGCACGCACCCCCAGCAACAACCTCCCGGGCCCCCCACAAAAGGAACTCCACACAAGATATATATGAAAATAGCTTTTGTATTGAAGAACACCCTTAGACAGGAAGACGCAATTTACAAGGTGCCAGGTGCACGGGCAGGGTTCACAAGGGACTATATACAGGGCAGTGCAATGGGGCCACTGCTAGGGATATGCACATGATGGAACTGGCATTAGGACACATAACCACTGGGAGCTTCCTAGAACTAGCACTAGAACACATAACAACCAGGCGCTATCCTTAAAACACATTACACCCAGGAGCTTCATGGAACTAGCGGTAGAACTCACTCTAACCAGGATCAACATACCTGGGACATCGGATATTCAGGAGGGAAGGAAGGACAAGGTACATAGCACAACAGAGGCATCATCAGAAGGCAACACGTAATAACTCTCAGAATCACATTAACATTAATCGATACTTCCAACAGGCAATGTCACGATGTTCAGGGCAGGCTGCAGGTAGCCAACAATAAACCTAAACGGGGCAGCTGCCCACGAAGTGCTGGGCAGCTGTAGAGCAAAGATGGGGCCATTGTGGGAGCCTCGCAGGCTCTGAGGAAAAAGGCGCCAAACGGTGGAGCCTCTCGGGCTCGAAAGGGGCAAGGTACACGTGGTGGAGCCTCTCAGGGCACCCTCATCCCCCTCATCCTCACCCTCACACACGCTCACACACCCTCACCCTCACACACCCTCTCAACCTCACACTCACAACTGCCCTCACCATCATATGCCCTCACTCTCACACCCCTCACCCTCACACCCCCTCATCCTCATCCTCACACACGCTCACACACCCTCACCCTCACACACCCTCTCACCCTCACCCCCCCTCACACCCCCCCTTCTCACTCACCCTCACAGACCATCAACCTCACTCACCCTCTCACCCTCACATTCCCTCTCACTCTCACACACCCTCTCACCCTCACACCCCCTCACCCTCACACCCCCTCACACTCACCCTCACACCCTCTCACCCTCACACACCCTCTCACCCTCACACCCCCTCTCACCCTCACACCCCCTCACTCACACACCCCCTCATGCCACACCCTCTCACCCTCACACACCCCCACACACCAACACTCACCCTCACCCACCCTCACAAACCCTCACTCAACCTCACTCACCCTCACACCCTCACACCCTCACGACCTTCACCCTCACAACCCTCTCACCCTCACTCACCCTCACCCCCTCACACCCCCACACACCCTCACCCTTGCACACCCTCACACCCCCTCACCCTCACACCCTCACCCTCACATGCCTCCTCACCTTCACCACCTCACATCCCACACCCTCACACACCCTCACACCCTCTCACCCTCACACACCCTAACACACCGTCACTCACCCTCACACACCCTCACTCACCCTCACACCCTCATCCCTCACACCCTCATCCTCGCACCCTCACACCCTCACCCCCTCACCCCCACAACCCCCTCACCCTCACTCACCCTCACCCCCTCAAACCCCCACACCCCTCACCCTCACACACCTCCTCACCCTCACCCCCTCACACCCCACAACATCACACCCTCTCACCCTCACACACGTCACTCACCCTCACCCACCCTCACCCACCCTCACTCACCCTCACTCACCCTCACACCCTCACCCTCACACCCTCACCCCTCTCATCCTCACAACACTCTCACCCTCACTCACCTCACCCCCTCACGCCCCCACACACCCCTCACCCTCACACACCCTCAACCTCACTCACCCTCTCACCCTCACATACCCTCTCACCCTCACAAACCCTCTCACCGTCACACACCCTCACCCTCACACCCCCTTACCCTCAACCTCACACCCCCATACCCTCACACACCCTCACTCACCCTCTCACCCTCACACACCATCTCACCCTCACACACCCTCTCACCCTCACACACCCTCACTCTCACACCCCCTCACCCTCACACCTTCACCCTCACAAACCCTCACCCTCACACCCCCTCACAGTCTCAACCTCACACACCCCCTCACGCCACACCCTCTCACCCTCACACACCCTCACACACCAACACTCACACTCACCC
Source organism: Lissotriton helveticus (assembly GCF_964261635.1). NCBI lineage: Eukaryota > Metazoa > Chordata > Amphibia > Caudata > Salamandridae > Lissotriton > Lissotriton helveticus. The sequence goes on from NC_136072.1 coordinate 422,552,858, forward strand.
ACCCTCACCAACCCTCACTCACCCTCACTCAACCTCACACCCTCACACCCCTCACCCTCACAACCCTCTCACCCTCACTCACCCTCACCCCCTCACACCCCCACACACCCTCACCCTTGCACCCCCTCACACCCCCTCACCCTCACACCCTCACCCTCACATGCCTCCTCACCCTCACCCCTTCACACCCCCACACCCACACACACCGTCACACCCTCTCACCCTCACACACCCTAACACACCGTCACTCACCCTCACACACCCTCACTCACCCTCACACACCCTCACACCCTCATCCTCACACCCTCATTCTCGCACCCTCACCCCTCACCCCCTCACCCTCACAACCCTCTCACCCTCACTCACCCTCACCCCCTCACACCTCCACCCACCCTCACCCTCACACACCTCCTCACCCTCACCCCCTCACACCCCCACAACATCACACCCTCACACACCGTCACTCACCCTCACCCACCCTCACCCACCCTCACTCACCCTCACACCCTCACCCTCACACCCTCACCCCTCTCACCCTCACAACACTCTTACCCTCACCCCCTCACGCCCCCACACACCCTCATCCTCACACCCCCTCATCCTCACCCTCACACACCCTCACTCTCACATACCCTCACCCTCACACACCCTCACCCTCAGTCACCCTCTCACCCTGCACCCTCACACACCCTCTCACCCTCACATCCCCTCACCCTCACAACCCTCACACTCACAAACCCTCACACTCACACACCCTCACACTCACCCTGTCACCTCACCCTCCCTCACCCTTACACCCTCAACCTCACACCCCCTCACCCTCACAACTCCACACCCTCACGCTCACAACCCCACACCCTCCCCCTCACACCCCCTCACCCTCACAACCCCTCACCATCACACCCCCACACCATCGCACCCCTCACCCTCACACACACCCTCACCCTCACACACCCTCACCCTAACTCCCCCTCACCCTCCCTCACATTTCCACACACCCTCACACCCCCTCACCCTCATACCCCAACACACCCTCACACCCCCTGACCCTCACACCCCCTCACACCCCCTCACCCTATGTTAGAAATGGGATCCCTGGTTGGCCAAGGCATGCGCCAAGGCCAGGCAGAAATCACCATTTCCAGTTAGGGTAGGGAAGTCACCTGCCAAGACAACCCCTGCTCACCCCCTTGGTAGCTTGGCACCAGCAGTCAGGCCTATCTCGGAGGTCATGTGTAAAGCATTTGCGCACGCACCCCCAGCAACAACCTCCCGGGCCCCCCACAAAAGGAACTCCACACAAGATATATATGAAAATAGCTTTTGTATTGAAGAACACCCTTAGACAGGAAGACGCAATTTACAAGGTGCCAGGGGCACGGGCAGGGTTCACAAGGGACTATATACAGGGCAGTGCCATGGGGCCACTGCTAGGGATATGCACATGATGGAACTGGCATTAGGACACATAACCACTGGGAGCTTCCTAGAACTAGCACTAGAACACATAACAATCAGGCGCTAGCCTTAAAACACATTACACCCAGGAGCTTCATGGAACTAGCGGTAGAACTCACTCTAACCAGGATCAACATACCTGGGACATCGGATATTCAGGAGGGAAGGAAGGACAAGGTACATAGCACAACAGAGGCATCATCAGAAGGCAACACGTAATAACTCTCAGAATCACATTAACATTAATCGATACTTCCAACAGGCAATGTCACGATGTTCAGGGCAGGCTGCAGGTAGCCAACAATAAACCTAAATGGGGCAGCTGCCCACGAAGTGCTGGGCAGCTGTAGAGCAAAGATGGGGCCATTGTGGGAGCCTCGCAGGCTCTGAGGAAGAAGGCGCCAAACGGTGGAGCCTCTTGGGCTCGAAAGGGGCAAGGTACAAGTGGTGGAGCCTCTCAGGGCTCGGGACGCGGGGACACGTGGTGGAGCCTCTCGGGGCTCTGGACACTAAGATGCCGATGGAGCCTCTCGGGGCTTGGGGGTTACAACTGCAGATGGAGCCTCTCGGGCTCAGGGGCTAATATGCAGATGGAGCCTCTCGGGCTCGGGAAGTGCGATAGGGGCTGGGGCCGAGCCTCGCAGGCTCGGTGGGACAAGGACCAAAGGTGGAGCCTCTCGGGGCTCAAGGGGCAAGGTATGGCCAGGCGGGATCCCCCTCGGGGGACCCGGCATCACTGGGGGCCCCGCGGGCCTCTGCAGCACAACACAAGGCTCATCGGAGGAGAGGGGCGGGCACCGGCAATGTGCCCCGACGCCCCGCCTCTCCCTCCTGCAGCACTCACCGGCCGGTAGACGCGCCGGTCTCTCCTCGCTCTCGGGGCTCCCTCTCGCTCCTGGGGGCCCCGGGGGGAAAGCGGCACTTCTCCTGGAGGGACGCAGGGGCGCGGAGTAGGCTCCCACCGCTCCCTGCATTTCTCGGCTCTCTCCTCCGCCTCTGCAGCTCCTCGGGCCGCCGGCCAATCAGAGCGCGGCCCGGGGAGACGTCATCAGCCCAGCCCGGGCCGGCAGCCAACCCCAGCGCGGCCCGGGGGAGGGCCTCACGAGGGTCCCGGGCGGCGGCGGTGAACTCGGAGAATTAACGAGGAGTAGGCTCCCTCGATAAATGTAGCAATGACGGGGCAAGCGAGGTAGGCACTCGCTGGGGGCTCGGGCCCCCCCACACGAACGGGGCAAATGCCGGGTGGGCACCGGCTTGTGGAATATAGTGCTCCCAGCGCTAGTAGCATGAATGCAGCGCCCCAAGGTGCTAGGACAGGCAGGAAAGCGCTCCCAAGCGCTAGATGCATGAATGAAGCGCCCCAAGGCGCTAGGACAGCAAGAAAGCGCTCCCCAGCGCTAGGGCCATAGAAAGCAGAGTCCATAGGAAGTCCAGGATTTCAGGGGGAGCCCAGCAGCTCCTAGAAGGGAAAAAGGGCCATCAGCAGTCCAGGAGCAGGGCAGGGCCCAGGGGGGCAAGCCAACCCTGAGCCCACGCAGCAGCACGCCCCTGGCAGGGTTCCAGTCAGGACAAGCAGGAAAAAGAGAGAGAGAAGAGGGCCCACCCTCCTTTTATACATGAGATTCCTTTGTCTAAAAGGGGCAGGCAGGGTGAGAACCAGCTAGAACTGGTTATAAGGAATTTCTTGTTACTGGCCAGGCTAGGGACACCAGACGCACCCCAGGGAGGTGGAGCCAGCATGGTGGGGGAAAGCCCAGCTCCATACAGGATACAGGCACAGCCCCTCCCTCACATCAGCATGTTAATCTTTCCATTCACCACCGGGGCAGACCCACACAGACTCCTGGAGCCAGGCTCCCCAGCTGGCTTCAGCCAATCACGCGCTAGCACACCTACTGCACACACACACCCATGTCTAGAATTGGCACTTCCCTTCTAGACACACACACGCCGCATACATCATCTTGCAGCATTCAGTCACACGAGTCCATACATACCAGACTCGACCCCGTACCCCCCACGCATCAGGAACTACTAGGGACACATACATTCCCCATGCATTCCTATGGGAGGGCAGGGCTTCTTTCATCTACACGCACTCAGAGTGGGAATCACCATCCCCAGGTCACATATAATAAGCACAAACTTCAGGGGTGGACCTGCCAGAAGGGCCCAGTCCAACACCCTCACACACCCTCAACCTCACACCATCACACACCGTCACACCCCCTCACCCTCACACCCCCTCACACCACCTCACACACCCTTACACACCCTTACACACCCTCACACACCTCACACACCCTCACTCACCCTCACACCCCCTCACACTCTTACCCCCTCAAACCCCCTCACCCTCACACAGCCTCACCCCCTCCCCCTCACACACCCTCACACCCCCTCACCCCCTCTCACCCTCACACACCCTCACTCACACTCACACCCTCACAGCCCCTCACCCTCACTCCCACTCACCCTCACACCCTCACCCTCACACCCCCTCACCCTCACTCCCACACCCTAGCACACCGTCACTTACCCTCACACACCCTCACTCACCCTCACTCACCTCACACCCTCATCCTCACACCCTCATCCTCGCACCCTCACACCCTCACCCCCTCACCCTCACAAACCCCTCACCCTCACTCACCCTCACCCCCTCACACCCCCACACACCCTCACCCTCACACACCTCCTCACCCCCTCACACCCCCCACAACCTCACGCCCTCTCAAATTCAAATTCAAAAGAGACTTTATTTCGGTTTGATTCAACCATAAAAGTACACATTTCATACTGTACATACATACACAATCATAAAAATATTTACAAAACAGCTTCCCTTGTCAGCATTGGTTCCACTGAACTGAAATTCATTAATATGTTAATATTCATTGATCCAAACAGATTTTCAGTCTGGGAGACAGTTTTAGAAATTCAATAATTTGAAGGACACTATCACTGTGCAACAATTGCAAATATAAAAAGGCTGGACGAATCTGATTAAAATTAAGTTTTTTTAAAAGAGCAAACAGATAACGTTTTCGAGGATATTCATAAAATTTACATAAAAACATGAAATGCATCATATCCTGTGGAGACTTTCCGTCGCAGCCACAAGATGCAGGGAGTTTATTAAAAGCATCTTTTTTTGGTCTTATAAGCAGATGATGAAACAAATTCAATCTGAATCTTGTTAAAAGGAACTTTTCATGGGTACTAAATGTGCCGAGTAAGTAAGGCTCCATTGTCAAACAGGTTTTAACCATAATATATTTCCTTACAGTTATTTTCTGAAACTCCGCACCCTCCCTCAAGGCCTTCCGACGCAGAAGGAAAGACTGCTTAATTGCTTCCACATCCCCTTTTACAATTTTAGTCGGGTGTTCAAATAATTCAGGACGACCCAGCTCACAGAAGCTGTTTTTTAAGTACTTCAGCCATGGAGTGCCTAATGCCTTATCATGCGAAATAAAGTCATTTACAATCTAGTGTGTTAATGGGATATCTTGGCTCAACCATAGTTTCAACCAGCATGTCAATGGGCGTAAGGAGAGAATATCGCTCAAATATTCTACTCCTAACTCCTCATGTACCGCAAAGTTGGAAGTGGCGGCCGGAACACACAGAAGGCGTTTGAGAAATGCATTTTCAGCAATCTGTAATTGTTCACAGGCCAGGTAACCCCAGAGTTCACTACCATAGACTGCAGTTGCTACTGATTTTGCATCATATAATTTTGTCATTGCAAGAGTTGTTTTTTTTCCTAATTTTGAAGCAAAGTTAAAAATAGAAGCATTAACCCTAACCACATCACATCTTTTCTTTGCAAGTCGAGGGCCCCAAGACAGTTTAGAGTCAAAAAGAACTCCTAGATAAGAGAATGTATTGGAGAATGGAATTACTACATTATCTAGTTTGAATGTGTAGTGTCTTTTTGGACGATTACCAACTTGCATAATGAAAGATTTGGAGTTATTAACCAGCAGATCTCTTTCTTCCATAAACTGTTTAAAAGCATTAAGTAGCGATTGGAGGCCTTTTTCAGTTCTGGATATTAGGACCGCATCATCTGCGTATAGAAGGACGGGGATACTCCTTCTCCCCACCCGAGGGCAATCAGCTTTCACATCCTGCAGAACGCTATCTAGCTCGTTTACATACAAATTAAAAAGGAAAGGGGCTAGTATACAGCCTTGACGCACTCCCTTTCCAGTTCTAAAATTCTCCGTTACACACAGTTCTTGAGAGTACCTAACATTTGCACTTGTATTGCTGTGTAGATCAACAAGAAAATTTACAATCCCACTGTCTACACCCTTCTCCCTCATGGACCCCCAAAGCCTTCCCCTGTTCACACAGTCGAAGGATGAGGATAGGTCCATGAAGGCTAGGTGGACTGTACCTTTTTGGACAGTGCTGTATTTACTGAGTATGGAGTATAGGTTTATACATTGAGTTATGGTTGATCGACCACTGCAGAAGCCGTATTGTGAGCTAGACATGATGTTGTTGTCCGTTACCCAGTCCGACAGTCTCTGCAGTACAATTCTACCCACTATTTTTGCCATAGAATTTATTAGGGAGATATGCCTATAACAGAGTGGACTGTCCCTGTCCCCCTTTTTAAAGATCGGGACAATGGTGGAAACCCCCCAAGAAAATGGACACCCTATTATAGCGGCTGCATTAATAACAGCCTCAACAATTGGTGCCCAAAAATTGGGATCAGATTTAAAAAGGTCAGGGGCTAGCCCATCTGGGCCTGACGCTTTACCAGCTGTCAGCCCCTCTATCCCTACCATTACCTCTCCTCTACTTACTCTGAATGGAGCTACCCCATTATAGGAGACTGTGTTCACGGTATTGTCTGCCGTGCCACCATATAGTTGCTTGAAATGTACTACCCACTCCTCCTTAGTTATAACTCTTTCAAGTCCCTCTCCTGGGTCTTGCACCAGAAAGGGTTTCTTGATTACAGCCCAGAACCTGGTACTATTTTTCAGTGTTTGTGGGTCCAGGATCTCATCCCACGCCTCATTCCTCAGAGATTCTTTGCGATTGGCAGTGGCTAATTTAAATTCTTTGTGACAGCCTTTGACCATTTCTTTATTACGGGGGTTTGTTGCCAGAGCAGATCTTAGGTTACGTGCCGCTTTAGAGCATTCTTGATTAAATCAACGCGGACCATTATTCATAGACTTCTTTACTCGGTCTGTCATTAGGGTGGAAACTTTATCTGTTAAATTTTGAAAGTCAGACAAGATTTGTGTTGGATCTGAGTCATCCTGAGTGCAACTACTAATTTCTTCACTACAGGTGTCTTTAATGTTTTTATATATCAGATCCGGTGAACACATGGCCCATTTTAGGCGGCGTCTTCCATCCGTTGCCCTTACACTGCCCATGGCCTGACTGCAACTTGTATTAACCACCCAAGGACCACTGAGATGGATAGTCAGAGGATTGTGATCACTAAATTCATTATTTTCAATCGCAAAGGAATCCGCAAAAACCTGCATAGGCAAGGATAGTAATATATAATCTATAAATGTCCCTTTCCCATGCCCTTTGAAAGTTGGAGTATCAAAGCGTTTCCTGGGGTCACACAGTGCCATTGTTAGAGTGAGATCATGCTCATTTAATAAATCATTAAAAAGGTCCCCCTCCAATGTATGTTCCAAGTGCAGACCCTCAAGTCTGTCACAGTGGATTTCCTGAAGATTTCTCATTAGAGGGTCCCCACAGAGGTGAACATTAAAATCACCCATGATCATTAGGTTATGTGAGCAGTCCTTCATTGTTGAGCTAACATAGTCATTTAACATTTTTAGGTTATTCATTGCCATGCATGTATTAGTTGCATTATAAAAATTAATCATACCAGCCATACAGTTATCTCTAGCTAAAACTAAGCCTAGAGTACCATAATTGCTTGAGGCCCTTCTTTGTATAGTGCATGTCATAGCTACAGAAATAAACGTGACCAGCCCCCCTTTTGGTCCACCCCTGCCTACCGCTGTAGCGGGTACATAGAAAGCCTTGTATCCTTCAATAAAAAGGTCACACTCTACTGACCAAGTCTCTTGTAAACATATGATCTGAAAACATTTAATATATTTAATCCAGTTCTCATCTTGTAGTTTAGTGGCCAGCCCAGCAACATTCCAACTAATAACATTATTTTTTTGTGTAGCAGACTGACTTGCCTCTATAGGCTGATCTGCTGAAACATGTGCAGTACTTTGACCCTCCTGCTCCACTAGTCAATCACAAGCGTCCAAGCCTGAGAATACTTCAAATCTGTTCTGTGTGGCCACATTACTCCCTCTCCAACCATAATTAATGCCATTATTATTTTGAACCGACATCTGCCATCCATTCACCCCATGGCTAGCAGTTTTACACATATATGGTCCTGCCGATGTGGGAGAACGTGTTTGGGTCATTAGCCTGAAACCTCGAGGTTCTTTTGGTGTACTTGGCCCAGGCGCATAAAAATACCCTAATGGACGCACACAGACGCTGTTTGGGCTATACATTAGTGCAGATGCACGCAATAACACTGTGGCACCATGTTGTGGATGTTTAAAATTAATAGCCACACAATCCCCCGATGTTGATTTGCGTGAGGGGCCAACCCAATTGACCCTTTCTGTTGAAATGATTTAGTCATAAAAATGGGTTGGAAAACCACAATTTTTGTTAAGCCAAGCTACTGTTCTGTTTTTCAGTGAGTCCTGAGTCTCCCCTTGTGGCGAAGCAGGGTGTTCTTCAAAACATGGAACATTTGTTAGTACTACCACATAGGGTACACAATCAGGCGGGAGATTAACATTTCTAAGTTTTTTCCTATGGATTGGCGCTGGTCTGTTAGACAAAGGTGCTGGCGCTTGATTTTTTGGCTGGGTTGCTGGAGGCGGATTATTAACAGCCCTGGTTTCTATCAAGCCTGGGGCACATTGCTTCTGTGCGCTCTCCGCCCTATCAGCCTTTCCCTTCACAGCTTTATTAGAGGTAGTGCTAGGGTTAGTTTTTGGGACAGTCGCTTTTATGGCAGTGGCAGGAGCCAGATGTGCCTCACCCTGCACCCTCACACACCCTCACACCCCTTCACCCTCACAAACCCTCAACCTCACACACCCTCACACTCACCCCATCACCTCACCCTCCCTCACCCTAACCCCCTAACCCTCACACCCCCTCACCCTCACAACCCCACACCCTCACACTCACAACCCCACACCCTCCCCCTCACACCCCCTCACACCCTCTCACCCTCGCACCCCCACACCATCGCACCCCTCACCCTCACACACACCCTCACACACCCTCACCCTAACTCCCCCTCACCCTCACACCCCCTCACCCTCACACGTCCACACACCCTCACACACCCTCACCCTCACACCCCCACACACTCTCACACCCCCTGACCCTCACAGCCCCTCACACCCCCTCACCCTCAACCTCACACCATCACACACCCTCACACCCCCTCTCCCTCACACCCCCTCACCCTCACAACCCCTCACCCTCACACACTCTCACCCTCACACACCCTCACCCTCACACACCTGCACACACTCTCACACACCCTCACACACCCTCACTCACCCTCACACCCCCTCACCCTCTCACCCTCACACCCCCTCACTCACCCTCACACCCCCTAACCCTCACACCCCCTCACCCTCACACAGCCTCACCCCACTCCCCTTCACACACCCTCACACCCCCTCACCCCCTCTCACCCTCACACACCCTCACTCACCATCACACCCGCACACCCCCTCACCCTCACTCACCCTCACCCTCACTCCCTCACCCTCAAACCCCCTCACCCTCCCTCACACACCCTCCCACCCCCTCACCCTCACACCCTCTCCCCCTCACACAGCCTCACCCTCACACCCCCTCACCCTCACACCCCCTCACCCTCACTCACCCTCACACACCCTCGCCAGCATAGCATAACAAAACATAGCATAGCATAACAAAACACAGCATAGCATAGCATAATAAAAAAAGCATTGGATAGCAAAACATAGCATAGCATAACAAAACAAAGCATAGGATAGCAAAACAAAACATAGCATAACAAAACAAAACATAGCATATCTAAACACAACAAAGCATAACATATCAAAGCATAGCAAAACAAAACATAGCATAGTATAACAAAACATAGCATAGCATATCAAAACACAACAAAACATAGCAGAACAAAACATAGCATTACATAACAAAGCATAGCAAAACGTAGCATATCACAACAAAACACACCAAAACATAGCATAGCATAACAAAACACAAAATAGCATAGCTTAACAAAACAAAGTTCAGCATAGCATAACGAAACATAGCATAACAAAGCATAGCATAGCATAACAAAACATAGCATAACAAAACATAGCATAGCAAAACAAAGCATAGCATAATAAAACTCAAAAAAACATAGCATAGCATAACAAAACATAGCATAGCATAACAAAGCATAACAAAACATAGCATAGCATAACAAAACAAAGCATAGGATAGCAAAACTAAACATAGCATAACAAAACAGAGCATAGTGTAGCAAAACTAAACATAGCATAGCATAACAAAACAAAGCATAGGATAGCAAAACAAAACATAGCATAGCATAACAAAACATAGCATAACATAACAAAACATAGCATAACAAAACACAACAAAACATAGCAAAACACAACAAAACATAGCATAGCAAAACAAAACATATAATAGCATAGCAAAACATAGCATACCAAACACAACAAAACATAGCATAGCATAGTATAACAAAACATAGCATAGCAAAACAAAGCATAGCATAATAAAACACAACAAAACATAGCATAGCATAACAAACATAGCATAGCATAACAAAGCATAGCATAGCAAAACATAGCATAGCATAACAAAGCGTAGCATAGCATAACAAAACACAGCATGGCATAACAAATCAAAGCATAGGATAGCAAAACATAGCATAGCATAACAAAACAAAACATAGGATAGCAAAACAAAACATAGCATAGCATACAGCATCACTCCGTACCACCACAGCATCACTCAGGGGCACCACAACATCACTATGCTCTACCACAGCATCACTGAACGCCTCAGCATCACTCGTTCGCCATCACAACATCACTCGCAGCCACCACAGCATCAATCTGTGCAACCATTCAACAACACCTGGTTCAAATATCTTCTCTCAATGTTTCAAACTTGATTACAAATGTAACAAAAAGTTGTTAATATTTCACTTCTGTTCTTGGATTTTCGTCACAATAAAATACACTGAACATAATCTTCACAAACATTATTTACAAAACTTTAAGCTATTGCCATTATAAATTACAATAACTTTCATTTAAGTATTAATTATTGAAAAAAAATTAAAAGCCATTGTTATTTGTAATATCCATACATGTAAGTCACGTAAATACAACACATATTGCATTACAAATGCTATAGGTGTCACATTTGCGAAAGTTATAACTATTGGCATTGTAAATGACAAAGCTCTTAATTTCGCTATTTTCAAAAACAAAACATAAATAAAAAATGCGTCATTTACAATACCAATAGCTCAAACTTTCCTAATGCGAGACCTATTGCAAATGCTCGTTCTATTTGATAGGTCAACAAGTCCAGCCCTAATGTCAACATATATTAGATATCTCTAGATGGTAAATAGTGTTTGAACAGAACACAAGTAATCCTTCTTCTTTTCCCCACAGCCTGTACGTTTTTCTCCTATACCTTACCAATACCCAGGTTCATAACACTGGTGTGCAGCCTGACAGCCCTCTAACACAAGACTCACATGAACAGACAGAAGGAAGAGCAGAGTTTAATAACAACAATACCAGCCCAACAGTGCAGCAACAAACACAACTTACCAGAAAATAAAATAGCTAAGCAAAAACTAGAGATGCCTGTAAAATTTTGAGCACAATAAATCAACAAAAGTATTTTTCACTTCAGAACATCAACTCTGAACCACGAAGGAAATGTTTGACAATGAAAGAATTCCAAAAATTAGGTATGTCGTAATATGTACAGACTTCCGCCCCTAACAATTAAAACACTTCACGCTCAATTACCACCTTTATATATGTTTTGAAAATACACAAGCAAACACAACCAATCACAAAAAAATTAAACATGCAAACATAAATAATATACATTTTTTGAAATGAGAAATCATCTAAACTGGTGCTTAGTGAACAAAATTCTATGGGTACTTAGTTTAAAGATAAGAAAGAAGAGGATCAGAGAGACATCTATGATTGTCGTAGGAACTATTATAGATAACAATAAAACTACATACTCAAGAGGTGTGTGTTTGAGTGTATGTGTTTGTGTACCTAGATAATTCATGTTGTTTACTGAGAAGTAGATGGCTGGAAAGTCATGTGTGTTCCATTGAAATAAATTGAGTGCAATGTTAGTATGAAAAGTAAACCTGCATATTTTTCATACAGAATAATATAATTTCAAGAAATACTCATTAGCATAACTCATATGTAAAACATGTTCCTCTATATTATTAAAGAGATGTAATAGCAGGGTTTCTTTAATCCTAAACCTACACTTTTAACCCTGTTCACCATAACCTTAAAAAGATTCTTGAAATACTTAAGTCATACCCTTAGGCCCTATACCTTATACTCAATGTGTTAATCTCTATTCCCTTAATCCATTAACCCTACACCCAAAAGTGTCAATCCTAATACCGGATATCCCACAATATTAAACCCTAGCACCTATAACCGTCATAACCCTCACTCCTAACCTTTTCACTCCTTAACATTATACCCAAAACGCTTAACACTTAAATCTGTACCTCAAAATCTTAACTATTATACCCTAAACCTCTAACCTAAAACCACATTACCTCACATCTATTCCCCTAATGCATAAACACTAGTCCCTGAACTTTAACGTAAAGCTTCATCATTTGTCCCAGGTATGTGTGTGTGTTTATGTAAGTGCGCTGGGATTCTTTAAATACACAGGCCTTTGGAGGTAAACAATGTCTATATTCTATTTAAGTTTAATATTAACATCATTTTTTACATTCAAAACATCACAGATATCCCATCCATCAAATTCCAAGTGTATTATAATCTAAAGCACTTGTAACATAGGGGAAGAAGTATCTGTCACATTTTGACTGAGTATCCCATCCACAAACCTCTACATAAGACCCTCAGTCAAGCATTCTAACACATAAATGACCTTACCAGTTGTAGTAGTATTCAAGCTCACTAATAAATGTCAGTGTTTAAAGAAATTGTAGCTCTCACAAGCTAACACAGCTCCAACCGCCTCCTTCCAAGTCTCCAAGGAAAGTGACCACTGTGCCAGAGATCTAGAACTCTCAGCCTCAGTTTCCTAGGCAGCACTAATGGAGCCCTTATGACGCTATCAGCAACCATCTGCTTGTTATGTTTCTATTTCTGCTCCTTGGCAATGTCTGATGATGTCACACACACAGAATCTGGAGAGGTTGGAAGATGAGTTGAGAATCCTGGTGTGTGGGAAATTCCAACAAACAAAAGAAGTAGGATTATCCTTAAGTATAATGCAGAAAAGGTCATTGTTCCTCAATATGAGAATGCCCACAAGCTTTCGAATTCATGTAACGCTTTGTTCCAGTGGCAAAGTGTCACTGAAACCACGTCTGGACATACACTGTGTCACAGGAACAAAGCTATACCTATTTGATGAGCCCTAACCAGGGCAAAACCAGTCCTGGGTTGCTTGGTTCTGGTTCAGGGAGAACTTAGCCTGTTCTCTTTGGAGCAGAGTCAAGGGTGATTTGCATATGGTTGGATCCAAACTTAAGTGACATGGTATGGAAAATAATAATGGATTGGGATGCGGCCCGAGTTTTACCAATGAATGAGATTAATTCAAACATTCCATGCATCACTTTACTGTATACTTTAATGAAAAAGCATACATTGTTTATTAACCATGTACATCATGGGAACGGTTTCCTAGTTTCCAGTTATATTTGTTGTCAATTCTTGTGGAGTATTGCTATTTTGTTTTCAATGTTTTAAACCATTTGAAAATGGTTGTAATACCCAAGTTTGCAGTGTGCAATTTGCACACTTTTTGCATGTTGTAATAATTTCTGGCCACTATTTTCTGGTGCTTACAGGGAATGTTGGTTTTATTATGAAGTATGTTTGATAGCAACATTGTTTGATATATCTTTGCTTTTTCCTGCCTAATGCCTCTGCAGTAATCCTGGGCGGAGTTGCACTGTGCTGCACTATGCGAACTGCAAACGAATCTCCGCCGCACTACGCAGAGCTATGCGAGTGGGGGAGTATGATAGAAAAATGCTGTTTGCAGTGATTGGACAGTGCCGGATGCTTGTCCGCACTGTGCAATCATTGCGAACGGCACCATGCACAGTGCAAGTGGTCCCTGCTTTCATTTTGTGCCGCTCAAGTAGATTTTTACTTGAGTGGCAGCTTTCTCAACGGGAACAGGCAGTTTCTCAACGCGAGCTGTCACAAGCATTCACGACCACTTGCAAGAGAAACCTGTTGCCCCCCTGCATTGAGAAATCTTGCTGGGATGTTGATTTTCCAAGCTCGCGCTCGCCACCTTGATGTTGGCTATCACGAACGAGGTAAAAAACTCTGCTACGCAACGCGAAGTGGAGTTTTTTGGAACTCAATGATCTCAACTTAACGCGGAGTGCAGGAAAAGTGAGGTCCAAGAAACGCTTAGGAAGATGCATTTGAGCCTTCAAATGGCTTCATCAATGCTGGTTTCAATGGCTCCTTCTTCCAGGGGGGCTAGATGCACAGATTTAAATATTGTGGCCACTCCCCATCAGGTGGTCTCGTGCTCCTCCTCAGCCTAACGATGTTCAGGGGTCCTGCGCTCAAACCAACCAGGCAGATGCATGCTGGGGCTGGGAGTCCTCAGAGGAAGCCCATTCAGTGACAGGGCATCTCCTAACAACATGTGAAGTCCCAACTGGTTGGCTAGGGATCCAGATGTACCTGGAATGATTTTGCCTTCCTATGTCCCCTTCTCAGGCAAACAGTTTTGCCTCCTCTCTCCTAAAGTATGGGGGGGGGCGACGCGTTGCAGTTTCATGCAGCCACCACAGTTCACAGGCTCTCAGCATTGCTGCAGACCGAGAGGGCGGCTGTCAGCCAGCACCTGGTTGCTGGCAAAACTTAGACACTAAAACCTTCTCCCAGGTAGGGAAAAAGGGACGACACAGCTCCGGGGATTAAAAAGGCTTTAATAGCTCTTGTTTGGCGTAAGTAAGTGAGGTCCATGAAACGCTTAGGCAAACGCGTTTCAGCCTTTAAATGGCTTCATCAGTGCCGGTTTCAATGGCTCCTTCTTCCAGGGGGGCCAAATTCACAGATTTAAAAATCATCGCCACTCCCCAATCAGGTGGTCCCTCGCCCCTCCTCAGCCCAATGATGTTCAGGTGTCCTACGCTCAAACCAACCAGGCAGATGCATGCTGGGGCTGGGAGTACTCAGAGGAATCACATTCAGTGATGGGGCACCTCCTAACAACATGTGAAGTACCAACTGGTTGGCTAAGGATCCCAACGCCGCCACAGGTACCTGGAATGGTTTTGCCTTCCTATGTCCCCTTCTCAGACAAACCGTGTTGCCTCCTCTCTCCCAAATATGGGGGGCAACGCGTTGTACTTTCATTCAGCTACCAGAATTCCCAGGCTCTCAGCGTTGCTCCAGACCGAGAGGGCAGTCGTCAGCCAGCGCCTGCTTGCTGGTGAAACATAGACACCAAAAGTTTCTCCCAGGGAGAGAAGAAGGAACGACACAGCTCCAGGGATTTTAAAGGTTTTTAGAGCTCTTGTTTTGTGAGAGTAAGTGAGGTCCATGAAAAGCTTAGGCAGATGCGTTTTAGCCTTCAAACGGCTTCATCAGTACCGGTTTCAATGGCTCCTTCTTCCAGGGGGGCCAACGCACAGATTTAAATATCGTAGTCACTCCCCATTAGGTGGTCAATACGGGGCGAAGTTGCGAAGTTCTCTGCACGCAAGCCTTGATCGTGTTGCTGCCCCGTATTGATTCTAAACCTCCCCGAGGTCACCGTTCACGTTCTCCGCCCTACTACCCGCAAAAGTAATCATGTGGCTTTGGCGGTTGATCTAAAGACTCCTCTAGATTACGAGGCTCCCATTATTGATGAATGATTGTCGCATACGGGTGACGGAAAGCGACACTTAAGTTAAGGAAGATCGGCTTCCAGACTGACTCCAAAACGGAGCGATCTTTCACTGCGGCAGCTGGATGAAGTATTGATTTATATCCAAGGTGGCATCCGACTGTACACGCTATTCTATTTGATGTATTCCCTCCAGCACCCTCTGATTTTGAGTGTGTGTTCGCAAGCACGCCAGTAAGGCCCCAGTCCTAAAAGCCAACATAGCTGTGTTCTGCGAAGGAAGGCAAACATCTGGGGTGACCTGGCTTAGAGGGTCAGGTCGAACACCAACTCAGTCAGTTGCTGCTTTTAACATTTAGAACTCATATTACCAGCCCACTAAATAGGAATATGTCTGCAGGTTGTAAGGCTGACCAAGAGATATTGAAACCATCACCACTGACATTGATTAGATGCAAATATACCTCATGGGTATCTCACCTTTTTAGGTCGAGCTTCAGGCATTGCTTTAGCAATGCTTGTTGGTGAGATATTTAGTGAGGGGCACCAGAAAATGCTCGCAAAGACCTTTGGAAAGCGGTTTATGGCCAGTGCATGTGAGGCATTCAAGCGCGAAGCTGGCATCGGACTTGAAAGCAGCAGACTGCTTTCGCCAGCGCGCGCTCGGCCTCCATTCCTGCTTCCCCTCTTATAACAGTTAACTTTTGTTATCGCTCACACCCCATATGCTCGTTCCCTCCCACCCTTCCTTTGATGTCCGCTTTTCTTGTTTTGTTTTTTGCATCTATTTCGCGGGGAAGCCATGTTTTGTTCGGCGTTCTCTGCACCTTTCTCGGTTTTTTTTCTAGACAAAAGTGAAAGCCTACAGTGCTTGTTTACAGTAGCCTTGCTCCTCAAATGCTTGAAAACATTCAACTTGCTAGCTGCAATGCTAAATCCGCTATGCTTTGCCTCTAGACATGTTGATCCCACGCAGACTGTGCTGACTCTGCCCCTCCTGATTCTGAAACTGACCAACGCAGTCACCACGCAGTCTCTTCTCTCTGTCTTATGATGTCTGCCCTGCCACCATTTACTTTGGAACCTCACCCTCACACCTCCTCACCCTCACACACCCTCACACCCGCTCACACACTCACACACCCTCACTCACCCTCACCCACCCTCACACACCCTCACTCTCCCTCCCTCACCCCCCCTCACCCTCACAACCCTCTCGCCCTCACTCACCCTCACCCCCTCACACCCCCACACACCCTCACCCTCACACCCCCTCACCCTCACCCTCACCCTCACACCCCCTCACCCTCACCCCCTCACACACCTCCTCACACTCACCCCCTCACACCCCCACACCCTCACTCACCCTCACACCCTCTCACCCTCAAACACCCTCACACACCTTTCCTCACTCTCACCCACCCTCACATACCCTCCCTCACTCATCCTCACACCCTCACCCTCACACCCTCACCCCCTCACCCTCACAACCCTCTCACCCTCACTCACCCCTCACACCCCCACACCATCTCACCCTCACACTCCCTCACCCTCACACCCCCTCACCCTCACCCCCTCACCCCCACACACCTCCTCACCCTCACACCCCCTCACTCTCACACCCCTCACCCTCACAACCCCTCATCCTCACCCTCACACACGCTCACACACCCTCACCCTCACACACCCTCTCACCCTCACACTCACACCCCCTCACCATCACATGCCCTCACCCTCACATCCCCTCACCCTCCCTCACACCCCCACCCTCACACCCCCTCACCCTCACCCTTACACCCCCTCACACCCCCTCACCCTCACACAACCTCAACCTCACTTACCCTCTCACCCTCACATACCCTCTCACCCTCACACACCTCCTCACCCTCACCCTCACACCCCCTCACTCTCACACCCCTCACCCTCACAACCCCTCATCCTCACCCTCACCCTCACACACGCTCACACACCCTCACCCTCACACACCCTCTCACCCTCACACTTACACCCCCTCACCATCACATGCCCTCACCCTCACATCCCCTCACCCTCCCTCACACCCTCACCCTCACACCCCCTCACCCTTACACCCCCTCACACCCCCTCACCCTCACACAACCTCAACCTCACTCACCCTCTCACTCTCACATACCCTCTCACCCTCACACCCCCTCACCCTCACACCCCCTCACTCACCCTCTCATCCTCACACACCCTATCACCCTCACACACCCTCTCACCCTCACACCCCCTCACTCTCACACCCCCTTACCCTCACACCCTCACCCTCACACCCCCTCACCCTCACACCCTCTCACCCTCACACAACCTCACACACCAACACTCACCCTCACCCACCCTCACTCACCCTCACTCACCCTCATCCTCACACCCACTCACCCTCACACCCCCTCACCCTCACACAGCCTCACCCCCCTCCCCCTCACACACCCTCACACCCCCTCACCCCCTCTCACCCTCACACACCCTCACTCACCCTCACACCCTCACACCCCCTCACACTCACTCACCCTCACCCTCACACCCTCACCCTCACACCCCCTCACCCTCACTCACACACCCTCACCCTCCCACCCCCTAACCCTCACACCCTCTCGCCCTCACACAGCCTCACCCTCACACCCCCTCACCCTCACACCCCCTCACCCTCACTCACCCTCACACACCCTCACCAGCATAGCATAACAAAACATAGCATAGCATAACAAAACACAGCATAGCATAGCATATTAAAAAAAGCATAGGATAGCAAAACATAGCATAGCATAACAAAACAAAGCATAGCATAGCAAAACAAAACATAGCATAACAAAACATAGCATATCTAAACACAACAAAGCATAGCATAGAGTAACAAAACACAACAAAACATAGCATAACAAAACAAAGCATAGCATAACATAACAAAGCATAGCAAAACAAAACATAGCATAGTATAACAAAACATAGTATAGCATATCAAAACACAACAAAACATAGCAGAACAAAACATAGCATAACATAACAAAACATAGCATAACATAACATAAAACAAAGCATAGCATAACAAAACATAGCAAAACACAACAAAACATAGCATAGCATAACAAAACACCACAAAACATAGCATACATAACAAAATATAGCATTGCAAAGCATAGCAAAACATAGCATAGCATAACAAAACACGCCAAAACATAGCATAGCATAACAAAACACAAAATAGCATAGCATAACAAAATAAAGCTCAGAATAGCATAACGAAACATAGCAAAACAAAGCATAGCATAACATAACAAAGCATAGCAAAACAAAACATAGCATAGTATAACAAAACATAGCATAGCATATCAAAACACAACAAAACATAGCAGAACAAAACATAGCATAACATAACAAAACATAGCATAACATAACATAAAACAAAGCATAGCATAACAAAACATAGCAAAACACAACAAAACATAGCATAGCATAACAAAACACCACAAAACATAGCATACATAACAAAATATAGCATTGCAAAGCATAGCAAAACATAGCATAGCATAACAAAACACACCAAAACATAGCATAGCATAACAAAACACACCAAAACATAGCATAGCATAACAAAACACAAAATAGCATAGCATAACAAAATAAAGCTCAGCATAGCATAACGAAACATAGCTGTTGTTGTTGTTGATTGCTTTATTTCGATATGCATGTATTATAAAAGCATTACAGAAAAATAGGAAAGTAAAACAGCATATCGAAAATGTGACTGTACATTAAGAATAAGAGGAATAAAAGCACAATTGAAAAGGAATAAATTATCTAAGACAAAATTAAATTGATACGGACAGTCTTCTTAGTCGAATCAACCACGCCCATTTTAGAAACTTGGAAACAGCACAAACAATAGTGGGGGCTGTGTTGGTTAATAAAATCCGGAGGGCGACCGTATGCTGGCGGGTGCCCAGTTGTCTGCAAATTGGTTTGAGCCATCGAGATCTGGGGCGCACATAATCCGGACATTCGAATAGAAAATGTGGCACAGTCTCTGGTTTATCGGAGCATAGGGCACAATAACGTGATGCTGACTGAGACTTATTCCACCTGGAGCAAATGTCAGCAAGGGGTAGAGTTCCTAATCGGAATTTAATGTACAAAGACCGGTCCATGGCGATGGTGATTAAGTCCATGTAGGGCTCAAAGGCAACAACATCTTTTATTAGCAAAAAAGCTGCGGTGGCATTGCAGTGCTGCTGGTTGCTGGTGCGCTTCGTGGAGACCCATTCCCAATATAGTTTTTTTAAAGAGTCCTTTGGGGGGGCGGAGTGGCTAAGCCAACAGGATTCCAAACCTAGATCCCCTAGAAGTTGATTAATGTCCCTGAGCCATTTGATCTTCCGCCAACCAACAGAGCACATCACCTCTGCTAATCCGTCAGCATAGGGTTTTAACTCCGGAACCCTCCACAGGCGAGCCCAAAGCAGGAGAGGGCGAAGGCGTGCCTGATCCCCAATTGCTTTGCAGCCTACATCCATTAGCACCGGGACTGTCGGGGTGCTCATCGGGATAGCAAGGAGATCTTTAATGAATTTGTTCTCGGCCTTGCTCAGAGATTCCAATTTGCCTTGGCCCCACAGTTCAGCTCCGTAAAGTGACGCGGAAACAGCTCGGGCTTTATAGATGTCAATTAATGGAGCAACACAATGTTTGGTTGAGTTGCTGTACTCCTTGAGAAGGCCCCCCCACCCTTTTATGGCTGATTATCATTTTATTGATGTGGGCAGACCAGTTCATCGAATCACTTAAACGGATTCCCAGGTAGTCAAATTCTGCCACTCTTTCAAGGGGGGTTGAATTCAGAGCAGGGGGACGGCCAAGCTTGCGAGGAGGGTGCATGACTAAATACTTGGTCTTGTCCACATTAATGACGAGTCCTCTGATGGTGCAAAAGTGCTGGAAGCGATTCAGGAGTTTCTGGAGTCCTTGGGGGGGTTTTGAAATGAGGAGGGTGTCATCGGCGAACAGCAGTGTTGGAATTTTTACGCCTCCCAAGGTGGGGGCGTTTGCTGGTTCGCCGAGCAGGTGCTCTACCACCCCATTGATGTAGAGGGAAAATAGGGTGGGAGCCAAAACACAGCCCTGCCGCACTCCCTTCTCGACCCTGATCTTTTCGGTCTTTTCCCCATTTAGGCCCCATCTAACCTGGGCATAGGTGGCATTATGCAATTTAATAAGCAGGTTTAGAATGCACGGGGGCATCCCTAGGCCGTGCAACACCCTCCAGAGTTCCTCCCTCGGAACCAGGTCAAAGGCAGTCTTTAGATCTATACAGGCCAGGTAAAGACTGCCTTTGCCTTGCTCCACCACCTTCCAGTACAATACCATGAGCCTGAACACTTGTTCTATAGTTCCGGTTCCTGAGCGAAACCCGGCTTGCATGTCAGACAGAATGTGGTTGTCATCCACCCATTGTAAGATCCTCCCCAGAATAGCTTTCCCCGCCAGTTTCTGACTTGAGTCTATTAGGCTTCTGGGCCTATAGTTCCCGGGTAGGTCCCTGCAACCCTTTTTAAAAATAGGCACTACCACGGCCCCTTTCCAGGAATCTGGGACAGGACCTCCCTTGATGATTGCATTAAGAAGGGCCGAGATAAGTACCCCACATTCTTCTGAGTAGGCTCGGAGAATATCTCCTGGGAGGCCGTCCGGGCCAGCTGCTTTTAGTGGCACCAGGGTTTTAATCTGCTTTGTAACATCCTGTACAGAAAACAGGTCCAGGTCTCTATCAAGGGTGTATGGCGGAAGAATGAAGGGATCATTAAGCTGGCCTTCTATGGCGGAATAGAGTGTTTGAAAGTGGGTAAACCATGTCTGGGCATTAATGCTACAGGTCCTCAGGGTATCCTCAGGCCGATTCCTGTTTCCCACCAAGTCCCAAAAGCCTTTAGCATCTCTCCTTTGGCTGGCTGCCAAAAGGTCCTGCCAGTAGTTGTCCTCCCACTCCTTCTTAGCGTTTTTTTGGCAAAGGGAATAGTGGCTTCTGGCCACCCTGGTCCTAATGGGTATTTTAGATTTGACTGCTTCAATAAGGAGTAACTTCGCCTCCCTACACTTCTGGTTAAACCAGCCCTGTCTAGCCCTTAAACGGGGATTCCTCCTGTTGGTACTAACTGGGACTATAAAAAGGTCACTGATAGCCTGGGTTAGGGCACAGAACCTGGTAGTCACATTCAACAACCCAGCCTCGCAAGTGTCGAGGTTATCTAAAGCTGCGGTGAGAAGCTGCATTATGGCATTAGTCTTCTCCTCTGAGAGTAACAGCTTTGCCCACTTTAGTCGTTGACCGCAGTTGGAGACTGCTGTCGAATCCGGGGTGGGATTGCAAGCAGTTCTACTCTCAGTGCCAGATAGCCACCTATGGGACAATGTGAGCGAGAGGAGATTGTGATCACTCTCCACGGAAGGTAAAATCACCATGTCATTAACCATGCTCCACAAATTTACGTCAAGAAGAAAATAATCAATTCTTGACGAATGTCCAGGCCTGTTGTAAGTATGGGCTCCTGCTTTGTCAGAACCAGTCCTGCCGTTAGCTGCCCTCAGACCAAACTCCATGGTGATGGAGTTAATCTGAAGGGCCACCTCTGTCCACTTTTTAATGGAGCTAAGTTCTAAGGACGGTATCCCCCAGCTATTATCATGTGCCTCTTGATCTTGCGAAATTTCGGGGCCCAGGGGCTCGAAGGTGCAATTAAAATCGCCTGCCACCAGAGTGCAATGCTTATGTGGGGACGAGCGAAGCAGGGCTTCCAGGCAAGCTATAACTGGGGATTCTCTACCCCCCTTCGTACCTCGGGCATAAATGTTGAAGATGTTTAGGATGACTCGACCCTGAGGGTTTTTCAGGGAAATATTGAGAAGGTCCGGGCATTTAGTATCCCGCTCCACCACCCTGCAATTGAGTTCAGAGGCCACCCAGATGAGGAGGCCGCCAGAGGGGCGCCCCCTACCAGTTACTGAGTGGACAGCTGGTGAATAGTGGGTAGAGTATCCTGCCTTGTGTAGAGGCCCCTTGCTCCAGGTTTCCTGGAACAAGCATATGGAGTATTGCTCCACAAGCGAGTTCCAGTTGGGCAGTGCCAACTTTCTCTCAAGGCCTGCTACGTTCCAGCTGAGAACCCTAATGATTGGGTCCGCCACAGCCGCAACGCTACAGGTCTCGACGGGAGCAGACAAAACTACGGCACCCGCAGCTGGTAAGCCAACTGAAGGGTCAAGTGGCACCCTCGCCTCCCCTGGTACCCCTGAAGTCTCGACAATGACCTGATCTTCTAATGTGGGCGGAGGGCTATAGATTTTAGCAGAATAGGGGGACACGACACCGGGACTCCTAGTCACCAAGGTCTCCTTGGCAGCGCCACGAAGTCAGCAACCCCAAAAGCCCCAATTCGGTGGGAGGGGGCGTGTACACGCCTGCGCTACAGTGTTACCTGGGAAAAATTGGCCATGGGCGTTGTTATTATGAGGGGGGGCCCGGAATGGATGAAAGGGGTAGTCGGGGTCGTCCGCGGGTAAAAGAATGTTAGATCAACTGCGTCAACGCCCGTGCCGGCCGTGGATCGCCCTTGGCGGCATATTGAGTGGGGAACTCTTGCGTCTTGGAAATTAACCACCACACAGTCACCTTCTGAAGATTTTTTCCCGTGTCCGATCCAGCCCACCCTACGTACGCCAAGAATTAGGCCATCCACCCCCAATGGGAGGGGTCTGTTGCTTTTCAACCAGTGGATGACCTTGTTCTTTAGCGCCTGGTGAGTTTCCTGCTGAGTATCTTTTATAGGGGGAACTTTAATAAGAACAGCAACATACGGGTAGCACTCAGGGGGGAGGTTGACCGGGGGGCTCTTACGTGTTGGTTTCTGCGGGATGACCACTGGAGAGGGATTTTTGAGCGGAAGGGTGGTGGGTTTAACCTTAGAAATTGTCGCTGTTCCGCTAGTATTAACGTGTGGAGCAGCCGGGGATTGAGAGTTTGAGCCAGTCCCTCCCTTCTGTTGTTTCTTATGGGCGGGATTGAACACGGGAATTGTCGCTACTGGGGAGGGAGTAGCATGCACTTGAGCAGCATGAGTGGAAACACTCGGCCTTGCCTGCCTCGCGCCGGCCTGGGAAGCTGGAGAAAAAGCATTCCCGGTGGCTGGTGACTTAGCTGGCAGTTTCGACTGATCTCCCGAAGGTTGGCTCACTAGGGCCCCTTTTCCAACATTCCTATCTGTTTTGTCCTCGCTAGGCTTTGGCTGCAGTTTAAACAAGGTTTTCAGGGAAAAAAAATTGTCCCTGGTAGCCTGTTCACATCGGTCAAGCCTATCCCCCAGACTTTTAACTTGGTCAATGAGCGGTACCAGAAGAGACTTTACCAGTTTCTCAAAGGGCTCAAGTGGAAAGCCCTCGTTAGCTGAGACAAGTATTGCTGGGACCAAGGGGGGAGGTTGCGGGGTGTCTGCTACAGTCTGTAGGGAATTGGGGTTCCCAGGTGATTCAGGCCCTCCGGAGTCTAGATGTGTAGGACCCCTTTGGGGCTGAGACCTAGGGCGCTTATATAGCGTGGAGTAACAACCCTTCCGAATGCTGGTCCCCCCTTTCCTTTTCCTATGCACCCGGATAGGTCGGATCTGGGACAGTGGTTTTGGATCGGGTGTAGGGACATTGGAGCTGGATTGAGACATAATGCCGGGAGAGCAGACTATGGGATGAGCGGGGCGGGACTCTGCTACCACAGTGCAAGCACTGCTAGGAAGGGAAACAGATATCAAACTTTCTGTCCTGTCTATTCCAGCCTCTAGTGCTACAATAAGTGGCTCCCCTGGAAAAACCCCAAGCGGAGGTGCGGGGGGGATGGAGGAAATTGGGGACATGACATGTGCCACAGCTCCCAGGGAAGAGCGTTTAGAAGGGAGGAAGTCTAGTGAGAGGCGGCGTTCCGATATTGCAATCTCCTTGTCTATAACAGCCGCCACCCTGGTAATGAATTTGTCCATAGAGCCAATCATCATTGCACCCCCTGAGGCACTTTCTCCACCGCCCCTCAAAGCCTTACCAGAGCGGGTAGACATACTGGCTTCGGGGCCCACAGATTAACTCCAGGGTCTTGGACCAGTGGCAATAAATGTAAGGGGGGAGGCCCAGCCCAGCCTCTGTCAGCCCCTGACGGCCACAGACGGCCCCGCCCTTGTCCCGGGCTTCTCCCGCGCGCGACTCGCGGGTCGAGTGGGGTGGTCAGCCTTTTACTGGCGCCTCCGGGCGCTCCCTGCGCGTCACGGGCGCGCTGCCGCCCCAGAGCCTGCTGGGGAGTGTAGTCGGCTGGACCGGGCTGCCTCCCGGCGTCTTTAGCTTTCCGCCGTTCCCCTCACGGCTCCTGCCCGTTGGCGTCAGGTAGGTAATCCTTTGGTGTTCCCCCCTGGGCTCCCGGGGGGTCAGCCTTTTACTGGCGCCTCCGGGCGCTCCCTGCGCGTCACGGGCGCGCTGCCGCCCCAGAGCCTGCTGGGGAGTGTAGTCCGCTGGACCGGGCTGCCTCCCGGCGTCTTTAGCTTTCCGCCGTTCCCCTAACGGCTCCTGCCCGTTGGCGTCAGGTAGGTAATCCTTTGGTGTTCCCCCCTGGGCTCCCGGGGGGTCAGCCTTTTACTGGCGCCTCCGGGCGCTCCCTGCGCGTCACGGGTGCGCTGCCGCCCCAGAGCCTGCTGGGGAGTGTAGTCCGCTGGACCGGGCTGCCTCCCGGCGTCTTTAGCTTTCCGCCGTTCCCCTCACGGCTCCTGCCCGTTGGCGTCAGGTAGGTAATCCTTTGGTGTTCCCCCCTGGGCTCCCGGGGGGTCAGCCTTTTACTGGCGCCTCCGGGCGCTCCCTGCGCGTCACGGGCGCGCTGCCGCCCCAGAGCCTGCTGGGGAGTGTAGTCCGCTGGACCGAGCTGCCTCCCGGCGTCTTTAGCTTTCCGCCGTTCCCCTCACGGCTCCTGCCCGTTGGCGTCAGGTAGGTAATCCTTTGGTGTTCCCCCCTGGGCTCCCGGGGGGTCAGCCTTTTACTGGCGCCTCCGGGCGCTCCCTGCGCGTCACGGGCGCGCTGCCGTCCCAGAGCCTGCTGGGGAGTGTAGTCCGCTGGACCGGGCTGACTCCCGGCGTCTTTAGCTTTCCGCCGTTCCCCTCACGGCTCCTGCCCGTTGGCGTCAGGTAGGTAATCCTTTGGTGTTCCCACGAAACATAGCATAACAAAGCATAGCATAGCATAACAAAACATAGCATAACAAAACATAGCATAGCAAAACAAAGCATAGCATAATAAAACACAACAAAACATAGCATAGCATAACAAAACATAGCATAGCATAACAAAGCACAACAATACATAGCATAGCATAACAAAACAAAGCATAGGATAGCAAAACTAAACATAGCATAACAAAACAAAGCATAGGATAGCAAAACAAAACATAGCATAGCATAGCATAACAAAACATAGCATAACATAACAAAACATAGCATAAGAAAACACAACAAAACATAGCAAAACACAACAAAACATAGCACAGCTTAACAAAACACAACAAAACATAGCATAGTAAAACAAAACATATATTAGCATAGCAAAACATAGCATACCAAACACAACAAAACATAGCATAGCATAGTATAACAAAACATAGCATAGCAAAACAAAGCATAGCATAATAAAACACAACAAAACATAGCATAGCAAAACAATCATAGCATAGCATAAAAAAGCATAGCACAGCAAAACATAGCATAGCATAACGAAACGTAGCATAGCATAACAAAACACAGCATAGAATACCAAATCAAAGCATAGGATAGCAAAACATAGCATAGCATAACAAAACAAAACATAGGATAGCAAAAAAAAACATAGCATAGCATACAGCATCACTCCGTACCACCACAGCATCACTTAGGGGCACCACAACATCACTATGCGCTACCACAGCATCACTGAACGCTACAGCATCACTCGTTCGCCATCACAACATCACTCACAGCCACCACAGCATCAATCTGTGCAAACATTCAACAACACCTGGTTCAAATATGTTCTCTCAATGTTTCAAGCTTGATTACAAATGTAACAAAAAGTTGTTAATATTTCACTTCTGTTCTTGGATTTTCGTCACAATAAAATACACTGAACATAATCTTCACAAACATTATTTACAAAACTTTAAGCTATTGCCATTATAAATTACAATAACTTTCATTTAAGTATTAATTGTTGAAAAAAAATTAAAAGCCATTGTTATTTGTAATATCAATACATGTAAGTCACGTAAATACAATACATATTGCATTACAAATGCTATAGGTGTCACATTTGCGAAAGTTATAACTATTGGCATTGTAAATGACAAAGCTCTTAATTTCGCTATTTTCAAAAACAAAACATAAATAAAAAATGCGTCATTTACAATACCAATAGCTCAAACTTTCCTAATGCGAGACCTATTGCAAATGCTCGTTCTATTTGATAGGTCGACAAGTCCAGCCCTAATGTCAACATATATTAGATATCTCTAGATGGTAAATAGTGTTTGAACAGAACACAAGTAATCCTTCTTCTTTTCCCCACAGCCTGTACGTTTTTCTCCTATACCTTACCAATATCCAGGTTCATAACACAGGTGTACAGCCTGACAGCCCTCTAACACAAGACTCACATGAACAGACAGAAGGAAGAGCAGAGTTTAATAACAACAATACCAGCCCAACAGTGCTGCAACAAACACAACTTACCAGAAAATAAAATAGCTAAGCAAAAACTAGAGATGCCTGTAAAATTTTGAGGACAATAAATCAACAAAAGTATTTTTTACTTCAGAACATCAACTCTGAACCACAAAGGAAATGTTTGACAATGAAAGAATTCCATAAACTAGGCATGTCGTAATATGTACAGACTTCCGCCCCTAACAATTAAAACACTTCACGCTCAATTACCACCTTTATAGATGTTTTGAAAATACACAAGCAAACACAACCAATCACAAAAAAATTAAACATGCAAACATAAATAATATACATTTTTTTAAATGAGAAATCATCTAAACTGGTGCTTAGTGAACAAAATTCTATGGGTACTTAGTTTAAAGCTAAAAAAGAAGAGTACCGGAGACACATCTATGATTGTCGTAGGAATTATCATAGATAACAATCAAACTACATACTCAAGAGGTGCGTGTTTGAGTGTATGTGTTTATGTACCTAGATAATTCATATTGTTTACTGAGAAATAGATGCCTGGAATGTCATGTGTGTTCCATTGAAATAAATTGAGTGCAATGTTACTATGAAAAGTAAACCTGCATATTTTTCATACAGATTAATATAATTTCTAGAAATACTCATTAGCATACCTCATATGTAAAACATGTTTCTCTATATTATTAAAGAAATGTAATAGCAGGGTTTCTTTATCCTAAACCCACAATTTTAACCCTCTTCACCGTGACCTTAAAAATATTCCTGAAATACTTAAGTCATACCCTTAAACCCTATACCTTATACTCAATGTGTTAATCTCTATTCCCTTAATCCATTAACCCTACACCCAATAGTGTCAATCCTAATATCGTATGTCTCACAATATTAAACCCTAGCACCTATAACCGTCATAACCCTAACTCCTAACCTTTTCACTTCTTAACATTATACCCAAAACCCTTAACACTTAAATCTGTACCTCAAATTCTTAACTATTATACCCTAAACCTCTAACCTAAAATCACATTACCTCACATCTATTCCCCTAATGCATAAACACTAGTCCCTGAACTTTAACATCAAGTTTCATCATTTGTCCCCAGTATGTGTGTGTGTTTATGTAAGTGCGCATGGATTCTGAAAATACACAGGTCTTTGGAGATAGCACAATGTCTATATTCGATTTAAGTTTAATATTAACATAATGTTTTAGATTCAAAACATCACAGATATCCCATGCATCAAATTTCAAGTGTATTATAATCTAAAGCACTTATAACATAGGGGAAGAAGTATCTGTCACATTTTGACTGAGTATCCCATCCACAAACCTCTAAATAAGACCCTCAGTCAAGCATTCTAACACATAAATGACCTTACCAGTTGTAGTAGTATTCACGCTCACTAATAAATGTCAGTGTTTAAAGAAATTGCAGCTCTCACAAGCTAACACAGCTCCAACCGCCTCTTTCCAAGTCTCCAAGGAAAGTGACCACTGTGCCAGAGATCTAGAACTCTCAGCCTCAGTTTCCTAGGCAGCACTAATGGAGCCCTTATGACGCTATCAGCAACCATCTGCTTGTTATGTTTCTATTTCTGCTCCTTGGCAATGTCTGATGATGTCACACACACAGAATCTGGAGAGGTTGGAAGATGAGTTGAGAATCCTGGTGTGTGGGAAATTCCAACAAACAAAAGAAGTAGGATTATCCTTAAGTATAATGCAGAAAAGGTCATCATTCCTCAATATGAGAATGCCCACAAGCTTTCGAATTCAGGTAAAGCTTTGTTCCAGTGGCACAGTGTCGCTGAAACCATGTCTGGACATACACTGTGTTACAGGAACAAAGCTATACCTATTTGATGAGCTCTAACCAGGGCAAAACCAGTCCTGGGTTGCTTGGTTCCGATCAGGAGAACTTAGCCTGTTCTTATTGGAGCAGAGTTAAGAGTGATTTGCATATGGTTAGATCCAAACAGAAGTGGCATGGTATGGAAAATAATTATGGATTGGGATGCGGCCCGAGTAATTACCAATGAATGAGATTAATTCAAACATTCCATGCATCACTTTTCTGTACACTTTAATGAAAACGCAGACATTGTTTATTTACCATGTACATCATGGGAAGGGTTTCCTAATTTCCAGTTATATTTGTTGTCAATTCTTGTTGAGTATTGCTTCTTTTTTCAATTTTTTAAACCATTTGGAAACCAGTGGCTATCAATTTGCACACTTTTTGCATGTTGTAATAATTTTTGGCTACTATTTTCTGGTGCTTACAGGGAATGTTGCTTTTATTATGAAGTAGTTTTTATACCAACATTGTTTGATATATCTTTGCTTTATTTCCTGCCTAATGCCTCTGCACTAACCCTGTGCGGAGTTCGCGGAGTTGCACTACACGGCACTATGCGAACTGCAAACAAATCTCAGCCGCATTATGCAGAGCAACGGGAGAGGCGGAGTATGATAGAAAAATTCTGTTCGCAGTGATTGCACAGTGCCAGATGCTTGTCCGCACTGTGCAATCATTGCAAACAGCATCATGCACAGTGCAAGCGGTCCCTGCATTCCTTTTGTGCCGCTCAAGTAGATTTTGACTCGAGCACCAGCTTTCTCAACGTGAACGGGCAGTTTCTCAACGCAAGCTGTCATGAGTATTTGCGACCACTTGCAAGAGAAACCTGATGCCCCCTGCATTGAGAAATCTCGCCAGGATGTTGATTTTCCAAGCTCGCGCTCGCCAACTTGATGTTGACGATCGCGAACTAGGTAAAAAACTCCGCTACGGAACGCGAAGTGGAGTTTTTCGGAACTCAGTGATCTCCGCTTAACGCAGAGTGCAGAAAACTCCACAAACTCCGTGAGCGGAGCGGAGTTCACCGCCCAGAGTTACTCTGCACTCACTAGCGGGTGCACCGTCGTGTGTGGGCAGGCTAGCATATATCTCAAGGCTCAAATTTCAAACAGACCAGTACTCGAGGGAGTGTTTAATCATCTTACGTATTTATTTGCACTTTACACAACAAACGCTTTTTGGCAGTCCGTCTTCATCAATGATGAAGGCAAACCTCCAAAATGCTTTTGTTGCGTAAAGTGCCAATAAATCTGAAAGAAGATTAGATTAAACTCTCCAGTGAGTGATGGTCCATTTAAAATTGGAACTTTGATATTATATGTATATATATATATTATTTCGCAGTAACTGGTCTGTCGAACATAGCTGATTTCACACTACTTTGCACTGCATTTTGCATTTTTGTACATCTTATGATACCTATTATCGAGATTTGCCCGTGTCGTGTATACATTTGTGTATTACATATGAAATTGTATATAGATTTGTATATCTCGAACAGCAGGCACTCCTTCAGCTTGCAAAATGAAAGGCACACACGGAGTTCTTGTTTAAAGCTTGATAATGCTTTATTCGGTGCTTAGCCTTCTCTCCCCTATCGACAGACGCGTTTCGCCTCGCGGCTTTTTCAATGTCGATTCCAATTGTGAAAAACAACCATTTTGAACCCTTCACATGTCGTCATAGCCATGAATACAAAAGATGGACTTTCCACCAACGTCACTGATGTAATTTACAAGGCCATTCAAAAACAGTGGTCTCCAACTATTCCTTTTTCGATAATGAAAATTCGACAACCATTTGAACTTTCTCTTATTTCAAGGGCACATATAACAAATTACCCTGATCAATCAATGCCTGGTATATCCACAAACAACACAACCAAAAGCAACAACCAAACAATCATTTTATGTGGGGCAATTTTAATTCACTTCATTGCATTTTTAACTGTCTCAATAAAAACATATTAAGAGTTGCCCAAAGAGGCCCACCACCGAGTTCAGGAGGACAAGGGGCGGTGTTGAAGTCATGGGCTCCACGCTGGGCGAGTTGGATTACCAAACTTGCCCCCGCCGAAAATATTCCAGAACTTTGGGGGTTGATGCGGTCTGGGGACCCGAGGGGGAGCCTGAAGTTCCAGTACATCACAGGACAGTGGTGGCAATGCCATCGTAGTGCCCTGTATACCGCTGAACCATTGGACCACCCCTGCTATACCTACCTGAAGAAACACAGCATTCTGGGACTTGCAGTCCACACGCATAAAGTGAACAGAAAATGGTGAGCGAAGGCATTGACCTTGGGGGCGGAGCGGGCCACAACCAATCAACATGTGGCAGGACATTTAAATCCTCGATGGCCTACTTACCTCCTGATAATCCCTGGCGCTGAAGAAGGCTTCAAATAGCCGAAATGCATTCGCCGTTTGGTACATTTGGAATAAAGATGCCTCCATGGATCCCCTACTGTGGCCTCTGCCTTTTCTTTGAGGAGGTTGTGTGCGATATATATATATATATATATATATATATTTATTTTTTTTGTAAGTAACTCGTGGCTGTCTCGGCAGGGGGTTACTAGCGCTGCCTCAGCTATACCTTTTTAAAATAATTGTCGTGTCGTGAGAGGACACTTTTAATCCTGTATCATTTTTAACTATTGTGATTGCCGAGGGACGGAGCTTTGACACGGGAGGGGATTCTGTTTACTCACCTCTTCCTGGTGCTATTCCTGCTGCTATTCCGATTGGCGGGGACCGTTCGTGCGAGCAGTCCCGCCCTTCCGGCAGTTAGCGGTTTAGTTGGAGGGGGCATAAGGATAAAACTGGGTGGAAGCGCGAGCGCGCAGTGTTTTGTAAGTAACTCGTGGCTGTTTCGGCAGGGGGGTTACTAGCGCTGCCTCAGCTATACCTTTTTTAAATAATTGTTGTGTCGTGAGAGGACACTTTTAATCCTGTATCATTTTTAACTATTGGGATTGCTGAGGGACGGAGCGGTGCCGCCCTTCCGGCAGTAAGCGGTTTAGTTGGCGGGGGTATAAGGATAAAACTGGATGCAAACGCGAGCGCGCAGCGGACGCGTAGCCTGTCTGCGCCCGTCCGCGCTAAGGACGCGCTCAGCGCCGGCCATGCTGCCTCTCCTTTGGTTTTTAGGAACCAAGCCCAAGTAAGTTGCACAATCCGGTACTCGGGGGCTGAACTTCACAACATAAATAGAAGGGCTAGCTGTAAGGGAGGTCTCGGTTTTGTGGAAACTGCCCCTCCTTTGTCTGATTTTTTGGTTAAAGACGTTCTCCCGTGCAGGCTGCTGAATGTTCGGTCTCTACCACAACACAGGACCGAAATTCAGCTACTGTTGGAAGCTCATGAATTGGAAGTATTGTGCATGACAGAAACCTGGACTCGTCAAGACTGCGAGGTCGACCTTGGTCTGGCCTGCCCCCCACGGTTGCAAGGGTTGAACTCCTTGGGTTTACAATTAAGAGTGCTTTAGGCCAGTCCTTGACAGGGATCATTTGTTATCGTCCTCCAGGGTCTTTTTGTGCATCACATCAGCAACTCCTTTTGGAAATTTTTACCAATATGGCTGCCACACATCGGAGACTGCTGATTTTGGGTGACTTTAATCTTTGGCTGAATGGGCCCCTTGACATAGGCCTGGCCAACATCACTCAATCTTGTGAGGGGCTGGGACTTTGTCAACAAGTATCCAAAGCTACTCATTTGGGGGGACATATGCTGGATCTTATTTTTGCAGAAGATGATCAGGTGTATATTGGGGAAGTTCTTCCCATGGACTGGACTGACCATTCTTTGGTCAAATTCTATCTGAACATGGCCAATTTGGACAAGCGGGAAGGCAATCGGATGAACAAATTTGTAGGCAGGGATTGGAGGGCTCTGATGCGGAAGAGAGGTCCTGATGGGGTGTTCTCATCGGAAGACTGTTTTTCCCCAGAGGCCCAAGTAGAGGAGAACTACGCCGCCCTTTGCAGGAAAATCACTTTGACTCTTGACTCTCTTGCGCCTCTAAAGCACCTTCGGAGCAGGGGGAGACCTTCTGCCCCTTGTTTTAGTGAGGAACTGAAAAACCTGAAACTCAAGTGTAAACAGGCTGAGAGGAGTTGGAGGCGTGGCTATCTAGATGAGGACAAAAGGTTATGGAGAACAAAAATTACAGAATATAGGAAGGCCATTAATAGGTCGAAGGCCGACTATTTTGCCTCCCTGATACCTAATGCTCCAAATAGCAGGCACTGGTGACACCACTGCTTAAGAAACCTTCCCTTGACCCAGAGTGTCTCAAAAATTTTAGACCCATATCCCTCCTCCCTTTTCCTGCTAATATAGTAGAACGGGTGGTGAGTGGTACGCTGTCCGCATACTTAGAACAAGCTAAGCTTCTGGAGGAGGAGCAGTTTGGGTTCCGGCCGGCTCACGGCTCTGAGGCGGCCTTGGTGACCGTGATGGATGAGCTTCGGGGGCGGGCAGACAGGGGTCAGGCAGCAGTTCTTATTCTGCTTGACCTGTCTGCCGCCTTCGATACGGTCAATCACAAAATCCTTCTGAGTCGGCTGAGAGAGGTGGGAGTGACTGGTGTTGCCCTTAGGTGGTTTCATTCCTTCTTATCAGGGAGGCAGCAGGCAGTGTCCCTATCCCCCTACCAATCCGCCTATACATATGTTTCAAATGGTGTGCCACAGGGCTCGGCCATTAGCCCTATTCTTTTTAATGTTTATTTGAGACCCCTGATGGCGGTCATCAAGCGTTATAACATCAAGATCGTTAATTACGCAGATGACACGCAATTAATTCTCTCCCTCGAGGGAGAGCAGTCAACTTCTTTAGAGGGGTTTCACAGCTGCCTGCGAGACATGTCGCAGTGGTTGAGGGAAAATTCATTACAATTTAATGTAGCTAAAACAGAGGTGCTTTATTATGCTATGGGCAGGACTCACTCTGGGCTGCCCAGCAATTTTTGGCCCCCAGAATCTCCCAACCTTGGCCAGCCTGTTAAGACAGTTCGCAACCTGGGTGTGACATTTGATTGTAACCTCACCTTAGAGGCGCATGTCACGAAAGTGGTGGGCTGCTGCTTGGCCATTATTCGTTCTCTTAGGAAGATCCTCCCTCTACTACCCCATCAGGCGCGCTCTTTGATAGCACCGAGCACCCTACTCAGTTGAGTTGATTACTGCAATGCTTTGCTCCTTGAGTCTCTAAATTTTTTATTGGATAGGATGCAGAGGATGCAATCAACTGCAGCTAAGTTGGTATTAGGCTGGTCGAGATGGTCCTCCACCTCTGGGGCTTTGGCGGAGTTGCACTGGCTCCCTGTGATACAAAGAATTACGTTCAAATCACTTTGCCTAGTCTTTAAAGCTTTGCATGGAATTTCCCTCCAACGCAAATTTGAATGGTATGTCCCTGGCCGAAATTTGCGTTCATCCGGGGCAAAACTAATAAAAGTCCCCCGTTTTAAAAAAGTCAGAGCGGGGGGTAGATCATTTGGGATCGCTGCTGCAAAGATCTGGAACACCTTACCTCATTAGCTGAGAAAAATCAGTGAACTCCTGCCGTTCAGAAGGAACCTAAAAACATGGGTATTTCCTAAGAATTAGGGCCGAGTTATAGTAAGTCCCTGCGGAGGTGGTCAGACTGAGTTACGAGCGCCAAGATGCCTGTTAGGTGATAGTGCGCTTTAGAAATGCAATAAATAAATAAATATTATACACAGCCTCGTGTCCGAAACGTGTCTGAGGCATGCACCGTTCCACGTATTCAAAATGAAATAAAGAAATCTGATTCCGGCTTATTATTGAGTCCGTGATCCTGTTTAAGTGCACCAAGGTACTGGGGAAGTGTGGAGTTGATATATATATATATATATATATATATATATATATATATATATATATATATACGTATATATCCAAATTAAACTTGCTCTCAAGGTGAAGCGCCACACACGAAGTTCAGATTAAACCTTCTTTTTTTCAAATCGGCAACAGCAGAGGCACAGCGCACTGAATTTGGTAAGTCTCTTACAGCCTTTCACCAGACGCGTTTCCGGGGACATTTCTCCCTTCTTCAATGGCAGGTGCAGAAGGAAAGGTACAGCTACCTTGTATCCCACATACATTTTAAATGTTCACAGTACCGCCCAACAGGGCGTGTGGCGTCAAGCATTCTGGTAAATGTAGTGGGGGGCTTGCTCGCAGCTATCTCTGTGCTTTCCTAGGTGAATAATGCACATTACAGGTTATGCCGATTGTGCTACTTTTCTCATGCCCAAATGAACAAGGTAACTTCATTCCCAAGTGCTGTTCTGTTTAGTAGAACAACCAGACCTGAACCGTCAGCGGGGGGGCAGCTTCGTGGCCGGAAGGGGCCACTAAACATCCAAATGAAACTTAGTCTCAAGGTGAAGCGCAACACACGAAGTTCAGATTAAATCTTCTTTTATTCAAATCGGCAACAGCAGAGGCAAAGGGCACTGAATTTCGTAAGTCTCTTACAGCCTTTCCCCAGGCACGTTTCTGAGACATTTCTCCCTTCTTCAATGGCAGGCGCAGAAGGAAAGGTACAACTGCCTTGCATCCCGCATTCATTTTCAATGTTCACAGTCCCGCCCAACAGGGCGTGTGGCGTCAAGCATTCTGGTAAATGTAGTTGGGGTCTTGCTCGCAGCTGTCTCTGTGCCTTCCTAGGTGAATAATGCATATTACAGGTTATACCACTTCTGATGCTTTTCTCATGCCCAAATAAACAAGGTGACTTCGTTCCCAAGTGTTGTTCTGTTTAGTAGAACAACCGGACCTGAAGCGTCAGAAGGGGGGCAGCTTCGTGCCCGGAGCAGGCCACTAAACATCCAAATGAAACTTGCTCTCAATATATATACCGCCGAAATGCGTCTTGACTTCATGCGGAAATAAGTAATGCTGGCACAAAAGTTGGTCTACGCCCGTGATTCCGCATCTAAGCGGGAAAATATTACTAGTTCCTGTTGATATGTATATATATATATATATATCACGCTCCCAGTTCCACCTCTGCAGTGAGCCCTCTTGTGGACGGGTGCAGCCAGTGTGGAAGTGGGTCCACACAAAATATTCACGCTCTGGTTTCCAAGAAAGGCACACTTCCACACTGGCTGCACCCGTCCACAAGAGTGCTCAGTGCAGAGGTGGAACTGGGAGCGTGATGTTTATGGCAGTGGCACCACCAGCAGAGAAACGACGCACAACCGCCGATCAAATTGACAGCCATCATTGCTGAGGGACCAACGGCCATACGACCGACTCCCGTGAAAGTGCCGAGTGGATCTGAAGGTGGACGACGAAGGGGCCCCTGCAGAAGATTCGCACAACAGCGCTCTCTCGATTGTGGCATTGTGTAAGTCTCCTGTTGGTCTGCATAATAAGGGACAGGGCAATTGTGCCCAAACATTGAATGGGCGGTTCTTTGAGGAGTGCCTGTATGCCACAGGATGCATATCATTTGAATGAGTAACTCTCAGACAACCTGCAGACCACATGTCCCACAATACATCAGGGTGGGATAAGACTTTGCTCATTGGATAATATCAGTCACCTTTCCATGACGAGCCGCCACAACCAATGGACATCAACTTACCTGTTTAAATTCATTAACAGAATGGAGGGTGTTGTCTTTTAGCAAGCTGATGAAGGCATCCACGCCGAAACGCGTCCTTTCAATAAAGAATCTTTTGCCAAAAGGGGTCCCTGAGAGTGCAGCGTGTTTCTTTCTTGGAAACCAGAGCGTGAATAAATATATATATATTACCTACTGGCGGTCGCCAGTAGGTATATATAGTTAGGATTTTTTCTCTATGGGTTTTTTGAAAATTCTATGTCTAATAACTTTGGCGTTTGTGGACGGAATTGGCTGAAATTTTCAGGAAAATGGCACATTTTGTTTCTGAGCAGCCCTTGAAAATTTGGGGGGGGTTCGTCAAGGGGGGGCCGAGAAAAAAGGGGGGTCCCAAAACGTGTTTTTAACATTGAGTTTTCCATAGGGCGGTTGGCCTCACTTTTAGCCCGAACGGCTGAATGGATTTGCACGAAACTTGGCAAAATTGTAGGGACTGGTAGCCCGATGTGCCTTTTGTAGGTCTCAATATATGTGCTCCAGTGGATTTTGAGAAATTAACGTTTAAAAAAAGATATATATCTGTAACAGCGGACCAGGCAGCGCTCCGGTTCGCGTACTTTACGCGCAACGGAGCTTTGTGAAGCGAAGCTGATTGGTTCTCCGGCGTCTGTCAACATTCCAAAAAGTCCGTAGCGGCCGCCATCTTGTCTCTCGGTAGGATCGAGAGACAAGAGGAGGTCAAAACAAAGGGGGAAATAACTATAAGGGGGCATAGTAGATCCTCGCTGACCCCCTAGGTTTGATGTGGAGGTTTTAAAAGGGCCCCGCGGGGCAAAAAAAAATAATAATAATAATAATAATAATCGAACGGCTGAATGGATTTGCACGAAACTTGGCAAAATATTAGGGACTGGTAGCCCGATGTGCCTTTGCTAGGTCTCAATATATGTGCTCCAGTGGATTTTGAGAAATTAACGTTCAAAAAAAGATATATATCTGTAACAGCGCTCCGCTTCGCGTAACGGAGGTTTGGGAAGCTGATTGGTCATTCTGTCACTGGGCTATAGTTGGGCTACATCTGGCTGATATTTGGGCTACATTTGTTTTTTTGTGTGTCTGGCGGCCATCTTTGGGCTACATTGGGCTACATTGGGCTTCATTGGGCTACATTGGGCTACATTTGGGCTCCAACATATATATAGGCCAATGTAGCCCAATATATATTTTTCAAAGTTAATTTTCGTAAAAACCACTGGAGCATATATCTTGAGACATAGCAAAGGCACATCGGGCTACCAGTCCCTACAATTTTGCCAAGTTTCGTGGAAATCCATTCAGCCGTTCGAGCTAAAAGTGAGTCCAACCGCCCTATGGAAATGAAGGAAATGAATGGGTAATTTGTAATTAGCAAATAGCTAATCGCAAACTAGGAATGGTAAAGAATCGCTATTTATTCCTTAAAGTTCGCTATTTAGGAAATGCAAAAAACTTTGATGATACATATGGCGGTTCATCTCTAACAAGATAAGAAGCATAGGGATACATTTATGATGACTGGCGCATCACCAGGGATGTGTTAGTCATTCTGTGCCGCTGTTCCGTCACCTATGGTGTGCTGCATTTACAATGCGGCGCATCATGGGGCAAAAACAGCACAGATGCGTGATGTATCTGTGCCGTAAAGGTGGCGCATTGCTGGAGTTGTATCGCAAGTGTGATGAAGCTCCAGCAAGGGTCGGGGGTGCCCCTGTCGCAGGGTTTCTGTTCTCACACAGAACTGTGGACAGAGGATTGGAACCTCGGCGAATTAGGGTGTCCCAAAACTCACGTTAGTAATCAAAAACTCCTTAGCAAGCTAGGTACAGTGTCACATTGGATATAACAAACTCTCAATGTTTAGACAATCCAGAATATGAACTTATAGTACCTCAGGATACGTGGAACTCATGAACAGTCGGTCGTTATATATTTCTTAGAAACCAGAACATGGAGTTAAGAAGAACACATGTGTATTTGAAATGTTTATTTACTAATGCCGTCTTCTCAGGCGTAGTATCTTAGATAATAGAAGTACACATATTATCAGTAGCAAAATTACCAGCATAGTTACTAGTACATAAAAAGCGAATGGTGACAGTATGTTAACATGCTGTAAATGAATAAGAGTTAGCAACACTTATAAGCAGCCGCGGGCCGTGGAGGGAGTTACGGTGGGGCAGGGAGGCGGGGAGGGGGAGGGGCAAGGTAGAGAGGGCTCCACCCTGCTTCTCCCCCTCCCCGCCTCCCTGCCTCACCGTAACTCCCTCCACGGCCCGCGGCTGCTTATATCTCACCCTCCCTAATACACATATTATATTATTTGCTAAGAAGGTCTCTTTGTGTTGGTTTAGGGCGTGCCCATACTTTAGTGTCTTAGATTTGAAGGAATCACATCAGCATACACCAGCTCTCTCTTCATGTGAACCGCATCAACTGTTGTGTATGTGTGTTCGGCAAAGCAATATAAAACCCGCCTCATGCCCAGAATTGGCAGAAGTTGCACTTATGTTATGAGTATGAAGTCGTGGAGATCAGACCTCATAACAATTCTGTATCGTGTTGTTCTTGAAACTTTAGCACTCGCTGTACAGATATAGTTTAACAAGCAAAGCAGATAGTAGAGCAATAACATATTATTCTCATGTAAACCACGATGAACTACTAGGTGGAAAGCTAAAGCAACAACTAAGTGTCGTGTGCAGAAGTTGCAAAAAAGGA
This sequence comes from Lissotriton helveticus, assembly GCF_964261635.1. Taxonomy (NCBI): domain Eukaryota; kingdom Metazoa; phylum Chordata; class Amphibia; order Caudata; family Salamandridae; genus Lissotriton; species Lissotriton helveticus. The sequence continues at coordinate 422,592,505 of NC_136072.1, forward strand.
AAAATGGCGTTTAAACCGGTAATGAGCCCATGCTAACTTAACACGGTGTAAAGATATCCAGGACCTAGATGACACCTCCCCATGATCCGGAAACGAACTGAATAAGATAATAGAAGTGCCATCTCATGAGAGCAGATTGCAAGTTTATATGTGGACGGTCCGCAAGGTAAAGCATTAAAAACTAGGAAAATTTAATGCTAAAGAAAAATAAAACAGCCAAGTACTTTATCGAGTCTTAAGCCAATAGGCAAGGTAAATAATAAAAACTTGACAAATAAGTCAATGAATTGTCAATGAAATGCTAGTACTCAGCATATCAAACATGATAAAGGTCTATGACATAACTGTGTATGCAAAATAAGCTGCAACAGCCTCCAATAGGAAGTCACCGTCTTCATCCGAAAACAGTTCAGCCATCCAATTTAAAAGCGGAAAAGAACATACGTGCTCTCCCAGCACCGGATCCTCTATCACCATCAGAGGACAGCTCGGTGGGTTTTCAAGAAAGCTCTGTTCCAAGAAAGACTGTGCTGCCGCCAGTAAATTCCAGGGACCAAGTAGTCCATGCATCAATGCCACAGCCATAATCCTTTCGCCAGGACAAACCAACTCGTGAGTAATGATAGGAGTCATCAGCTGATTAAAGTCGACGTCAGGAGAAACCGGTCCGCAGAGACACAAATCAATGGCCCAATCGAAATCACAGGTCAGGCAGTGAAATACAGGCTGGACACAGGTGAAGTAGGAGAATCGAAAAGATAATCCATATGCCGTGCTTAATATCGCCAACGGCATTGTGCCATAATATTCTAGCATGCGATTGCGGAACAGTGTCAGCAGCTGCAGGGTGGGAGGTTGCATAGGAGGGACATCCATATTTAAAAATGTAAAAAAGCACAAGAGCGTCCGCTGGTAATGCAAGTAAAAATGCCAATCCACGAACCGGAGTGGAGAAAATAGAATGAAAGGAAGGAGGGATGACTCCAAAGATTTTCTCAAATGAAGTCACGAGACCACTGGTAACAACTTTAAAAAAGTGCGCCAGGGTCTTTGTGGAGGATGCGTTAAAGATAGTCGGAACCATCTTGCTGAAATTGAAAGGCAAATCTGAATTAAAAGTATTCCTTTTATCGTAACAGTAAGTGAACGGGTTATTTGCTGCAGAAATGTTCTATTTCCTCCCACACATGAACATAGGGAGTTTTCAATCTGGCCACAAATACCAACCTTGGGACAGATTTCAACGGCATGGCAAGAATAAGAGCTCTTTTGTCTCAGAGAGAGGTGGCCTTGAGTTCGGCCCGTGAAACTTTCGTGCTTCACATAGCGAACACCCGTACAGAGGTGCAGACCCTTTTCAATTAACTCAGAACAATCTTCATTATTGAGCATCAAATAACTACCATTTTCCAACAACTTGAACGTGGGGATGATAGCAGGAACTGGCGTGCCTTGCAACACGCAAACCATATTTGGTCGGTGTTTGTTGCATGAACCGTGTAACTGTATGTGCCTACACATTAGTGAATGATCTGGCGTCTCAGTGCATTCCTCTCCATTCAGATAAACTTCTTGATCATCTTTGAAACATCTGTATGTGTATGGAAGCGACCAGACCTCATGAAGAAAAGCACTACCTAAAGGTTCATAACGGCCTATTGGTATATATTTCATACAATTTGAAAACTTATATAAAGCAAAAGGCAGTGTTATTAAACCGTGGATAAGGCACGTTGCCAAAAAACCCGCAATCCTCTGCTGATGATGTCACTGAGCATGTCATGAATGATGTAATATGTGACATCATCAGCAGTGGATTACGGGTAATAGTATCTCTAGTTTACTCCCCTATAGCTGTCTTTCTTTTAACATAAGTGTCTGTTTCCTTCCCTTATACTTACTGTTTTTGGTTCGCTTCTAGTTCGCGTACCGGCGAGCGAACTGGGAAGCGAACTAAGAGAAATAGAGGTTGGCACAGTTCCAAATATTGTACCAATTTTTTAATAACGGGGAGGTAGTTCTGAAAAGAACTTTTTTTTTAATTGTTTTTGTTGTTTTATATTTTTTTTATTATTTTTCGGAACATTTTTTTACTTTTTTTGAATTTTTCTGAAGTTTTATATTTTTTTGGGTTTTTCTTGGAGGGGGCAATGAAAACGATTCATTGTAAAGGGCTCAACAGGAGCAACAAAACAAAAAAAGAAGTATTTATTATTTTGGGCGTTTCGTACAAACTTGCATATGATAGTCAATAGCTCTGTTGATCAGAGTGATGCTTTTTTCTCCGTAGGAAATGAATCCATCGCAAAATACGCAGGTGTGTTTTACTTCACCAAATTTCATTTGTATATTTGGCACCATCTCCCTGCCCTCTGGTCCCGTTACTTCCGGTACAACAGATCTTCTGGCCATAATAGGGAGATTATCTAGGTCGTTCCGAAACTGTGCAGCACTGTAGTTGTTAGGATGCCACCTAGTCATATGGCGATGCATTGTGTAGTTTCCGAAACTGTATTTTTTCTCGGTTCCTCTGGACAGTCTATCTTGACATATAAGGCAAGTTACGTATCTTGCATTTACTTTTTTCTGACCTTTGGGAATTTTAAAAAATTGCCAAATGAAGTTTTCTTTCCGGTGAGACGTCCTGGGCTGCTCAGGCAAAAACTGCCTCTCTTCGTGCTCGTCGTCCTGTTCCTCTTCTTCTTCTTCTTGTTGAATTATAACTTGAGCAGGTGGTCCACTCTTCCTTGGATGTGGTGGAGGTGGTGGGGAAGCACCAGCTGAAGCTACTAAAGAAGCCATTGCTCAGTGATCACAAAGGGTCTTTCTCTCACAATGATGAAAGTCAGAGTGAGGAAAGAAGGAGGGATTTTCATCATTTGGGAAAAACAAGAGTTCTCAACCAATCAAAAGTGTTCATTTTAGATTATATGACCTAGTCTTACATCATTAGGAAACCAAAAGTGAAATGAACCAATGAAAAGTGTTATTACCAAGTCACATGACTTGCTGTGTTTACGTTAAGCGCTTTGCAGGGCCTCCCGGTTTGCTTCCAGAAACCTGCGCTTTGCGACTCGCTTCGCGTACCAGTTCGCTAACGTAGCACGTCATATGACGTATCACGCGACAACGTGAAACGTCATGCGGACGGGAGGCGTCACGATGTTGTTTTCTAACGCGGCACTTGCGGTAAAGAAACGTTTACCGGCTCGCGGTCTATTTCGCGGCATCAAGGTCAGCTAACGGGAAGCTTCCCGATTCGCGAAGCGGGAACGAAGAAAAAAAAATATTTTAAAAAAAAATTATTCATAAACATATAAAATATATTTTTAGATTTAAAGAAGAATACATTTTACAGCTACAGATATTAGCTGTTAAAAAACCAATGAAATTCACAGAAAAAACCATAGGTTATAGACCATATATAGTTAGGAATTAGCATTTACAAAACCTTGAAAATTCACTGAAAAAACCACAGGTTATAGACCATATATAGTTAGGAATTAGCATTTAGAAAACCTTATTTTACTCACACAAAACCATTGAAATTCCATATATAGTTAGTTGCACTAACTATATATCGTGCACCCGCAATCCATTGCTGATGATGTCACATATTACATCATTCATGACATGGTCAGTGACATCACTGATGACATCACTGATGACATCTCAAATGACATCACTGATGACATCACTGATGACATCTCATTTGACATCAATGACCACATCACTGATGATATCATTCATGTGACAATACAATGCATCTCCTCACATTTTAATATAACCTCTGTTTCACCCAGTGTTAAAAAGAGAGTATAATTTTTGAAACCATTGACACACCAATACTAGTTACTACATACGCACTCACTGATTGCTACGTCTACACACACCTTCACTCATTCACCCATACAATCATTCATACATACAATCACTCATCTTTACAACACTATCATATGCACTCATACACCTATACAGACACTCACAGTCTGCCACTCATCCATGGAGTTACTCACACACCTAGTCAGTCCTGTAAAGAATCAATGACACTTCCATTTTCTTGTCTATACAGTTAAACATAGAGCACCTTACATTTTCAAACATATACTAACACATACTTACCTTCTTATACAATCATTGATACAAGTACAGATTGATCTGCACAGAGTCACACACCTCCCAGCTAGCCACACACACACTCAGTCTCCCATACAAATACTTGGGCAATCAATCAATAACCCATATAGTTACTCATATAGCTACTGATCAACACATGCAGCAGTTTACAGAACAACAGACATAATGATGCACAAATTAAGACAGTTTAGTCACTAACCCATGCAGTCAGTGAGACACATTTAATCACTCACTCATACAGTCAGTCATGCACCTACTAAATCCTTCGTCCAGACACTTACACATCCACTCATTCTTCAATATGTAAGACATATTTAAACTTTATAGAAACAAAAAATCACTGGATGTTGTTATCAGTGATGTCATCAGTGATGTCATTTGAGATGTCATCAGTGATGTCATCAGTGATGTCACTGACCATGTCATGAATGATGTAATATGTGACATCATCAGCAGTGAATTGCGGGTGCACGATATATAGTTAGTGCAACTAACTATATATGGAATTTCAATGGTTTTGTGTGAGTAAAATAAGGTTTTCTAAATGCTAATTCCTAACTATATATGGTCTATAACCTGTGGTTTTTTCAGTGAATATATATATATATATATATATATATATATATATATATATACCTTAACCTCAGTTTCTTACGCACTGCAATTTCACTGGCAGACACGATCAGGAAAACATATATGTGAAGCTTTCCCCTGCTCCGAAACCAATCCACTGGAATCGAAGGACAGCACACTAGAAAATGGCACAAAAACTTTATTGTGCACTAGTTAACGAGGATGACACGTTTCACCGTTTGCCTTTATCAAATAACTTCCTGTGTCTCCATTTGCCATAGAAATAGACTTCATGTAAATGGAAAAAATACTGTATCTTACACTTTGTTTCGATGTCAACATGAAGCATTGTAAAACTGAAATTCATCGGTAAAAAACAATATTTTATATATTAAGGCATGTAGTCAAAACAGTTTACAAAGCAGCAATTACATTTCTAACATTAGAAGACGGAATGTGTATGTGCATTGTTGTTTCGTAGTGCCTGCAACAAATTGTAAAATACATTTGTGAAACCATTAATTGCGGCACGACCGAAATTATAGGCATTTCGTGCACAATATACATAACATGATTGCAGCGTGATACTGACAGCAGCATAATGGGCAAATGTAGGCATTGCTGACGGAAAGACACATAATCATAATAATAGCGCAATGCTAACAATTAATTTTAAAATTAAAATAAACTTCCGCTGACAACAAGCACTCATTTTATCCAGCAATATAATGTGCCAATATGTTGCATACAAGTCTTCGTAATGTTGCAATCACAATAAATGTTAATTTGCCCCGTAACAGTATTGTCCTGCTCTTTGCGCGCTATTGATCATTTCTCTTGTACATTCATAAGGTAGCGCTTAAATAATGCCCCGCTATATTTGTGTTCCAACGTCAACGTTGCCCAACGTGTAACTATTCTCCAAGAGACAGGTTTTATCCTTCTCTAAGTGCTGGGTATAGGGGATGTGAAGGGACAGTGTAAGTGTGTGAATTAAATTATTGCTAAAGTGTCTAATATGTGTATAGGGACAGGATGGTGCTTATGGAAGACTACATAGCTTCCCAATGAGACTCCACGATTGCGGATGCGATTCATATATTACCCTCGATAGGCAAAACACCAACAGTTCCAAATCCCCCGTTATTCAAAATATCTATCCTGTCTGCATTAAAAGTGAAAAATAGAAAAGCTTACTGCTAGCAAATCATCTTAATTAAAATCCTAACATACTTCTGTTCAGGAGATTTCCAATACTGTTTATTGACTAGAGAGAGTACCGCAGTTCTTTATAGGCCTATATGCCTAGCAAGTTCTTCCCCACTGTTAAGTCCTTTCGGCACTTTACAATCCAGATCCAGGACAAACCTGGATTCAAGGATCCTGAGTTGCTTCTCTCGGTCCCCACCCCTTATATGTATTGGTATTCTATCCACACCAAAAAACTGTCAGCTGCTGTTGTTGCTGTTGTGACATTCTGTTTAATGCCGTGCCACCGGATAGTTATGGTCACAGTTCGCGATGGCACGCAGATGCTTGTGACGCAGCTGCGGCGCAAAAGATGCACCATGGTGCGGGGTATTTACAACGTGACGTGTTGTAAAGCCCTGCGCCACATGAAACCTGCGTCAGGTTTCATGTGGGCGTTTCAACGAAGGGGGGCGTTCCGTCGCAGGAACGCCACTGAAAAGTGACTCCGTGAAATCTACAAGATTTCACTGAGTCACTTTCTCAACGCTGATGCGTCAAAAACCTGCTCCTGCTTGAAGCAGGCGTAAGGCTTGACGCACCACGTTAACAGATATGGCAAGTTGGAAAAGTGCTGGAGTTGTGCCGCGTGCAACACAACTTCAGCACTGCGCCAACTTCACGCCCTAGATGCGACACGCATCTGTTTATTCCTGCGCCATGGTGCGCCGCATTTTAAATGCGGCGCATCATGGGTGGCGCAAGGATAAACTTGTGTGCCGCATCTTTCCTGGCGCAACTCTGCTGATTTGCAGAGATGCGTCAGGCAACACAAATCTGCCCCCTAGGTGTATATTGCTTGACACACGCTAACGTGGGCCAATTTGTAAAAATATATATGTTCCATAGAAGTAACACAGTCATGGAGCTTAAATGTCTGTGGTGTCCAGAAACATGTTAAGTAATTAGGAAGTAAGTATCAGGGAGTGAGGGTTAGCAGTCGAATTACTTTCCGCAAGCTAGCAGACGATGAACTGAACTTATAGACACTGTGGCTGACCATGTCCGAATGTAAGAGCTGTAGATGTAATAGTGCAGGTTTGCATTGCTTGATCTTCAGCGACACCTCAACAGTGGGACCAGTAACTCTTCCTAATCCTTTTATATAGCTTGCAGAAAAAGAAAAAATGCAACTGCGATTGAACGGAGACCGAGTCGCAAGGACACATTTTAAGGTCCTGGTCACATCTGGCTGGTGAAGGATAAGCTAACAATAAGTGTGATAGTCCAAGGCAGAATCTAACTAAATAATAACGATGGGAACTAGGGATGGTACGTAAATATGGCTCCATAAATCTAGGGGCATATTATTAAGCAAGTGAGTTAAAATTATCACCGCTTTAGCGGCAGAAACTGCCGCTAAAGCGGCGACAATGGGCTTGATAATACACCCCTGTGAATTCCCAAAGAAGCCCATGTGCACAGCAGAACATGGGCTTCTGTTGGAATTCTCAAGGGCCTTTTATCAAGTCCATTATCACCGATTTAGCGACATTATTCCCCCGCTAAAGTGGCGATAATTTTAACTCACTTCCTTGATAATATGCCCCCTAGTTATTACTAACATGGCACATGTTTTGACTGAATGTTTACTGAACTCCACCTCCTCACTCTTTCTCTCCATATGATCCATCTATACTTTTTTGACCAGGGTTTTTATGGCTCGGCCGATATTTATGGGGTGACTGAAAAGATCTTGCCTCCCTATCTTTGTCAGTTGTGTTTTTACATATTTCAGCGAGTCGATACTCCCTGACTTGTCTAGCTTCAAGCAATCATTGATTACAGCCTTGTTTAATGCTGCTTCAGGGTGACACCAAACTGAGATCCAGAGCATTAATGGAGCTAACATAATAAGATCTCTTAAGTGATTGATGCCTAATTATTCATGACAAATCGATGCCAGTACAGATCTAGGTAAGCGTAGACGTTTCTGTACAAATTTATTTTTGGCAACCTGTAGCAGGGAGGGCTCATATGTTCCCCATATCCCTGCTCCGTAGGTGACTGATGAAATACATCTGGCCTTAAATATGTTAATCAGCACACCCATTGGGAAGGTTCCCGGGGCCTCATTTATGAGAAATGACGCATCGCTGCGTGAAAGCAGTGATGCGTCACTTCTCAGTGCGCACTCCTTGCGACATGATTGATGCGTTATATTTACAGTATGACGCATCATGTTGCAAGGAGTTACAGATACGTCAGTATTTCTGACGTATCTGTAAGCGCAAAAGTCACGCATTGCTGGGGTGTGTCACAAAAGTGACGCAACTCCAGCAATGCGTCCTTTCACATGGGGAAAGCACCATGTGAAAGGGCTGCGTCAGTTTTACGCCTGCTGTGAGGCAGGCGCAAGATTTTGACGCAACAGCGTCCTAAAAGTGACGCAGTGAAATCTCATAGATTTCTCTGCGTCACTATTACGAGGCTTTTTGCGGGGGAACACCCCCTCTGCATACATTATACCTGACGCAGGTATAATGTAACGCAGGGGTTTACAAATCTAAGCAGATGCGTCACTTTGTAAATAGTGCGCAACAGGAAGCATGTTTTACGCCGCCGATGCGTCACAAAAAGTGACGCATCGGAAGCGCAAAACTGACGCAAGGCATCATAAATGAGGCCCCAAGTTTCTAGGCGACGTTATGGATTGTGCCCACATTTTGTTCAAACTGAAAGCATCTCACCTGGGCCAGGTGTTCCCAATTACACGCCTTATCAAAAGGTAACCTTAAGTACACCAATGTACTAACTGTTTCCAGTCTAGTACCCTGGATATAAAATTGTCTCTTTTTTGTATTAGATGGGATGCATATCATACTAAAGGTCTTTGATTTGTTAGTTTGTAGCCATAGGGATCCCCAGCTCTGGTCCCTGCTCTTGGAGGATCCGCCACAATTTCTCCTAGCTGTCCCTCCAGATCATTGCTGTATATACTGAAAAGGAACGGGGCGAGGACACAAACTTGACGTACTCCCTTACTGATTTTAAAGAAGGAAGTACACTAGCCATTAACACCGTACCTGACGCATCCCTCCACTTCCTCATGTAATTTGCTTAGGATGTGCACCAACCCCGCCTCCTAACCCAGGTCCAGCAATTTGGCCCAGAGTTCAACTCTATCAATGTGGTAAAATGCTTTGCTTAGGTCCTTGAAGGCGAGGTATAGCAGTTCTTTATTAGCCCATACATATGTACCATGAATAATTAAGAGGTTAAGGCATTGGTCAATTGTTCCCAGTCCCCTACTAAACACAAACTGGACTGGCGTCAAAAACTTGTTGTCGGTTGGCCAGTTCTCCAGATGCACCAGGATTATCCTCCCCAACACCTTTGCTGTACTATCGATGAGAGAGATTGGATGATAAAACTTGGGATCCGCTCTGTCGCCTTTTTTGAAGATTGGATCTATGATGGCACTAGAACACTATTTAGGGGGCCCACACAGGATAGTGCTATTTAATATATTAACTAGGATGGGTGCCCACAGCTCGGTGTTGTTCTTAAACAAATCTATTACCACCCTACTTGGCCCAGGCGCTTTATTATTAGGGCATCTTGTGGAAGCTAGAGTGCCTTCATCTAATTCAATAAGAGACTAGCAGTTTCTTAACCCCCTATCCATGTTGGGACTGATCAACAGTTCCCCAAGATTTTGATGTTGAGAGTCATTAAAGGCCTGGCTAAAGTGGGTCACCCAGGTTTGAGCTAGGATAGGTGGATCAATTTTACAGTTGTGATTGTGAGCAAAGTACAGGGAGTTGACAACTTTCCAAAACATATTTGTGTCTTTCTCCATGCTGGCCCTCTCCAGCTTCTCCCATGCTTCCATCTTTAGACTCACTTTCCTGGGGTGAAGCGTGGCCTTGTAGATACGTCTACAAGAGCAGCTGGTCTCCGTATCCCTGGGAGTAACTTTCAGTGCTTCCTTAAGATGTATATGTGCCCTGGTGCAGTTTCCATCAAACCATTTCTTGGCCTTACTCGGGCGTTTTAGATGTTTTGCTGTTAATAACTCCAATATACACCCACATATTTCTAGATATGCCTCAAGTACTCTTGTTGAAGGAGTATCACAGCCCAGGTGAATATTGATTTCTCTCTCACAACTTCCCAGCAGCTGTCTTAGAAGCTCCCCTGAGTCCACCTCCACCCATCTGTGCCTAAATCTCTAATTTTAGAGCAGCCAAAACTGGGTGCAAGCTGTATAGGTGCACAAGATGTTAAACCCAGTTTTAAGTAGAGAACTTGTAGGTTATGGTCGCTCATTTTGGTGGCTGCACACCCGCTCCGCACTTAAGGTGCCCCTACCTCAGTGCACCGAAAGTCACCGTCCTGTGGCGGTGTGCCTGTGCCGGCCGCTGTGTATCCGGTGCCACCAAGTCTGTGCCCCGAAAGTCATGGACCCTCTATGATTGAGTATCATGGTGTGGACTACAGCATGTCACCTCCGGCCCTGGAAATGTAATGTTGCAGGGTCCTAGGCCCTCATGCTTACATTATCACCACACGGATACACCCAGATATACAGTGGAAATGGTGTTGAGCACATGCGGCCGGCCCTTTTTATTGGCAGGGTCACATGTCCTGTGACGGGTGTGCTGGATAGGTGTGGTGTGGGTGTAAACCAGCCATGAGGGAGTGGCTGTGGCATGCTGACAACTAGACCTGTGATCAGCAGAACACTACAGGGAAGACCTGGGACATGCAGCGTTGTCGTCGTACCCTGTGAGCGTAAGCAGAGTAGGCTGGTCTGGCGTATGCCAGTCCAGCTTAAGGGTTTGAACATTGACCCCGGGTCTCTGAGCATGGTTCCGTACTGGGCTGGACAAGGAAGTAACTAATGCGTGTGTCCCTGTTGTTGTGTCAACGCCACCCGGACTGCATTCTGCAATGTGTCACCCTGTGAACCAAGTCCAACGACATGAGCAACATAGATGTAAGGGGGGGTATCACTGAGCCTATATTTATCCATACTTCGACACATTTAAGATCAGAGACATGACACATCTGTGTGATTATGAATGTTTAATGCAGATTCAGTAGAGTGTTTCAGCTGGAGCATGCAAACCCCACTCTATAAAGTAGGCCCGTGGAGGGCCAGCCAGAGTCCTTCAGGGAGTGACAAGTCCAAAGGAAGAGGATGAGTTCAGTCCGCAGTCTGATTGCTGTGTCATTGGCGATCAAACAGAATATGGCTTTCGATGTCGAAGTCCAAGATGAGTGTCGCAGAGTGTTAGATTCGGCTAGGAACCACGCTGTATTAGACATTTGTTAAGGTTAGCCCATCATACCTGTCTAAAATGGATGTAAATATAATGTCTGAAGTTTGCATTTAATAATTATGTAAATGTTATTTTATTCAAACTTTTAATTTTGTTTCATATTTTAATAAATACGGCCGGGGGGTCTCGAGCTCGAGACCCCCTGCCTTCCAAAGAAATTCTGTTGTTGGTCTGTTAAATGTGTAACTGTAGTAAGCATGTTAAGGCGGGGGTGGCCGGCAGTCACAGACCATGAGGAAAGGGGGGGCCGATCGGCCCCCACGCACACATGGCTGGGCCCGGTCCCCCTCCCATCGCCAGTCCTGGTTGGTTCGCGCGTCCCGCCCGTTGACCCGGAAGCAGTTTTGCGCTTCCGGGTCGAGGGGGCGGGATCGCGGCGTAGAAGGGGTTAAGAGCCTGGGGAGCGCGGGAAGCAGCCACTTTGTGCCCGCGCTTCCCAGGCTCGTTCCTCGCCCCGCTGTGGGGCCGTTATTTTTCCCCACCCTCCATCCCCTTGTAGCAGAATTCTGGTAAGGACACTGGTAGGTATACGGTGTAATGCTATGCAATGTCGTAAGAATTAAGTTATCTTCCTTAGGCCTTTCTCCACGTTTACAGGCAATGTTAATATGTATATGTTTTATGGGTGTGTGCTGCTAGTGAACACCTTAAATATCATGCACAGGACTCAGTGTAAAGTATAATCGATTTTTGTTGCCAGCATCACCCTCCAAACAGTTAAGTACACTGCCCACTCAATAAGGAAGAAAACATTTATTCTTAACCCTTACTTTGCATCCGCCCTAACTACTGATTGCAAAACGTGTTTCAGTGACTGTTATCCCACGAAATTCAACAGCAACGATCCATGTTACCCAATAACCCTGCACCGCTCTCCCTACTCTTGCTGCCCGGGCCGACCCTGCTTTGCACCGTTGTGCTTAACGAGCACTCACGAGACTGTTTGCCGCTCCTCAGCCATTATATCGGCCCAGACCACCATGCGCCGCACCGAAAAGATCGCCTCATACCTTTTCAGCCTGGCAAACCAACCAACTGCAAACTGCCGCCTGAGCTCCTACGCTCGTGGTCGCTCGCGCTGCCTCGTTGAACACAGCTGCGATCGCGATCCGTCACCTCCGCACGAAGGGGGCCCGCCAAAAACACACACGCCGTCCACGATATCCCTCGAATGCTGGGATACAGCGACACAGCTGCGATCCTTGGTTCCTAAAAGAAAGAATAGAGAAAATTAACGGCCCCGCAGCGGGGGGAGGAGCGAACCTGGGAAGCGCGGGCACAAAGTGTGACCCGACCTGACCTGGTCAGAGCCGGTCGCTCCTCCCGCCTCGTGTGTGCCCGGTTCCGCTTGCCACCACCGCTGCCGCTGCCAAGTGGGTATCTGCCCCCAGAATTGTGCCGGTAATTTATTGTGCTGTTTTATCCTCTGTTGTGCCCCTGCCCCTGCTGTAGCTTGCTTTGCCCCCTGCATTGTGCCTGTTATCGTCTCTTGGACCCTGTTTGTTTCTACCCCCAGCATTGTGCCTGTGCTCTGTTTATTCATTTTTTCATCGTTGTGCCCCTGCTCGCCCTGCGCCCCCACCGCCGTCTCTATTGCTGACCCACCCCGCTCCCTGCCGCTGCTCCCCCGCGGCCCCACCCCCGTTCCCTCCAGCATCTATGTTCCCCTCCCCACTCGCCACCCCGCTCCCGCCTCCCAGCTGCTTCTCCCTCGCTCCGCCCCCTCCACTCTCCACTTATGGAAGAGTGGCAAACGCGCAGCGTTCACGCGCAGCGGGTGCGCCCCATGTGCGCCGAAGGCTCGTCACAGGCAAGCCCGTCTATGCCTGTCCGCGCCTGGACCGCGCCCAGCGCCAGGCCCCTGCCGAGGCCATCCCACCCGCCGGACGTACGACGCTGCCACCCTCACCGCACTCAATACCGGCCGACTCCCCGACTGCCACCGAGCCGCCCCAGGTCACACCCACGGACCCTTCACCTGCCAATCCTGCAAGTTCTGCTGCATCAGGACCTACACTGCACCCGCAGATGCCAAGCAGAGCACCAACTTCAACCACCTGAAGTGCATCCTGCTCAACACCCGCTCCGTCCACAGACACGCCGTGGAACTATAGAACCTACTCGACACCACAACTCCAGAAGTCGCCTTCCTCACGGAAACCTGGATGAACGCCTCATCAGTGCCCGACATCGCCATAACCATCCCGGACGGATACAAGATCATCCGAAGGGACCGCATCAACCAAATAGGAGGAGGCATCGCCATCATCCACAAGAACACCATCCACATCACGACCAGCTGCGACGACACCCTCACAGCCTCCGAACATCTTCACTTCCAGATACACACCAACCCCAAGACCACACTCAGAGGCACACTCATTTACAGACCCCCAGGACCCCGCACACAATTCAGCGAAGACAACGCTGACTTTGTCAGCCCACACGCCCTCCCCTCCGATGACTATATCCTCCTAGGGGACCTCAACTTCCACCTGGAGAACAACAATGACAACAACACCACCACCCTGCTGGACAACCTCTCCAATCTTGGACTCAAACAACTGGTAAACACCCCCACCCACTATGCCGGACACACGCTCGACCCAATCTTCTCCTCCAGCAAGCACATCTCCTTCAACCACTCCACGGAACTCCACTGGACAGACCACAGCTGCGTCCACTTCAGCTTCAAAAAGGCCACGACTCACCACCACCCGCAACAGGTTCCCCGCAGAAGTTGGAACAAGATTACCACCGACCAGATCACCTCATCACTGAACCAGAACCCTCCTGCCAGATCAACGGACCCCAATCAAGCAGCCAACAACCTCGCACAGTGGATCTCCAACTGCGCTGACGACCTCGCATCCCTGAAAAACAATCCCAGCAAGCCAGGAAGCAAAAAAGCCTCTTGGTTCATCGACGACCTCAAGATCTCCAAGAAGAACTGCCGCACCCTCGAGATAGCCTGGCGAAAATACCCGACCACAGACAACATGACCGCCCTCAAGCACGCCACCCGCAAACACCACCAGCTGATTCGCACCACCAAGAAATCTTCATTCAAGGATCGACTAGACAACAATGCCCACAACAGCAAGGAACTCTTCAACATCATCAAAGAGCTCACCAACCCCAGCGCCGGCAACAACGACATCACTCCCTCACAAGAACTCTGCGACTCTCTCGCCTCGTTCTTCCACAGCAAGATCGCAGACATACACAACAGCTTCGGCGACCCGACCACACCGCCAACCACAGATCCGAAGGCCCCCACCATCACCCTCCGCGACTGAACGCCGGTCAGCACCGAAGACACCATACGCACGATGAACACCATCCACTCCGGATCGCCAACCGACCCATGTCCCCACCACATCTTCAACATGGCCGACTCCGTCATCGCACCCCAACTCTGGGACATCATCAACTGCTCCTCCAACACCGCTACCTTCCCAGAAAGCTGGAAGCATGCAGAGCTCAGCGCCCTCCTGAAGAAACCGTCAGCAGACCCCACCGAACTCAAGAACTACCGCCCCATCTCGCTCCTCCCGTTCCCCGCCAATGTCATTGAAAAGACCGTCAACAGTCAGCTTGCCGCCTTCCTCGAATCAAACGGTTCCCTCGACCCCTTACAGTCCGGCTTCCGAGCCAACCACAGCACCGAGACCGCCCTCATCGCAGCCACAGACGACATCCGGACCCTGCTCGACAACGGGGAAACAACAGCCCTCATCCTCCTGGACCTCTCCGCAGCGTTCGACACTGTCTGCCACCGCACCCTAGTACAACGCCTTAACAACATCGGTATACAAGATAAGGCATTGGAGTGGATCACCTCGTTCCTCGCCGGAAGAACCCAGAGAGTCCGCCTCCCCCGTTCAGATCAGAGGCCACCAAAGTCATCTGCGGCGTACCACAAGGTTCATCACTCAACCCCACCCTCTTCAACATCTACATGAGCCCCCTCGCAGCCATCGCGCGCCAACACAACCTCAACATCATCTCCTACGCCGATGACACCCAGTTGATCCTCTCCCTCACCAAAGACCCAACCACCGCCAGAAACAACCTACACGAAGGGATTAAATAAGTAGCAGAGTGGATGAAAAACAGCCGCCTAAAACTTAACTCAGACAAGACAGAAGTCCTCATCCTGGGATCATCCCCCTCTGCCTGGGACGACTCCTGGTGGCCTCCAGCCCTAGGCAGCGCACCCAAACCAACGGATCATGCACGCAACCTGGGCTTCATCCTTGACTCCTCCCTCTCGATGACCAGACAAGTCAACGCCGTCTCAACATAATGTTTTAACATCCTACGCATGCTCCGAAAGATTTTTCGATGGATCCCCACCGAAACCAGGAAAACGGTCACCCAGGCACTCATCACCAGCCGGCTAGATTACGGAAACACCCTCTACACCGGAACCACAGCCAAACTGCAAAAAAGACTCCAACGCACTCAGAACGCCTCCACACGACTCATCCTGGACATACTTTTTTTAATTTTTTTTATTTAAAGCCATTTGTAAAGCGCCTGGTTACTCAAAAACAGAGTGTCCCCGCGCTGAAAACTGCAGTGAAGCTTAGAGGAAGGAGCTCGGGAGAGCCAACTCAAGGGGGAAGGAAGGGAAGGGGTTAAGTGCGTGGGAATAGGAAAGTTTTAAGTTTTCCCCGAAACCTGGTTTCCGAGGGTTCCATACGGATCTCAAGTGGGAGCTCATTCCAGCACTTAGAAGCCAGATATCTAAACGAGCGGCCGCCCATCTTGGCTCTGGTGACTTTACGGATTTTGAACAACATTGCTCCAGAAGATCTTAGATTTCTGGTGGGGCGGTGTGTTGTAAGAAGGCATTTTAGATATTCTGGCCCGTGCCTTGGGCGATGCGATGGGCAAAGCATAAGGACTTAAATTTAATTCGTTCCTCAATGGGGAGCCAGTGGAGTTTGGACAGGGCAGATACCTCGACACAACCACATTTCCGGACACCTGAGAGACCTGTACTGGCTCCCCGTCAGCAAGAGAATCACGTTCTGTCTCCTCACCCACGCACACAAGGCCCTCCACGACCAAGGACCCAGCTACCTTAACAACCGCCTGACCTTCTACACCCCCACCCGCCAACTGCGATCATCCAACCAAGCCCTCGCCGCGATTCCCCGCATCCGAAAAGCCACCATGGGAGGAAGATCCTTCTCCTACCTGGCGGCCAAAACCTGGAATTCCCTCCCCACCCATCTCTGTTGTACCCAGGACCACCTCTCCTTCAGGAAGAAACTCAAGACCTGGTTGTTCGATCAATAGCGGACCCCCCCTCCCCTAAGCGCCTTGAGACACTCTGGGTGAGTAGCGCGCTATACAAATTTCTGATTGGATTGGATTGGATTATCGGGGGACAGTGGAAGGTGACAATGCGGAGGGCAGAACCACGCAGAAACAGCCCCTATGGCAGAGATGGATGCTACGGTTTTCTTCTTACTAGTAAGGCGGTTTCATCCGCTTCTTCATCATCTGCTGTTTCATGTGCCTCACGTGTGGGTGATGATGTTCTGTCTCCAGCACTGTGTGGCAGTAACACATCAGTGGACGGAGGTGGAATGCCTGCCGCACTGTGGGGCACTGACACTTCAGGGGGCAGAGAGCTGGATGTAGTGGTAGCAGCAGCATGCCTCAGCACCAGGCCTTGTGGCAGCAATGCCATGAGGATGGTCCTGGGGTTATTGAGGAACACAGCTACCTCTCACTGGTGTGCAGCTGTGGCAGCCACTCTTTCCACCTGCGTCCGCTCCATGGTCTCCATTGACCTCCGCATTTGTTCCAATACCCGTGTGACATCGCTAGTGCACTTTGACTGGACAGTTGTTCTAGTCTCTGAGTCAGGGCTCCAGTGATGTCAGCCATGGCCTGTTGGAGAGCATGGAGTGGACTGTGGGTGTCCGTTAGGGACCATGAGTGGTCCCTGATGGGACTTAGACACCCACCTATGGCATCTAGTTTGGCTGCCATGCGGTCAAACCCCACCTGCACCTGTTCAGCCAGATTCTCTTGGCACCCCAACACATGGTGTTGGAAGGCCATGTGTTCTTCGTGAGGGTCCTGGGAGGCAGCCGTGGTGGTGGGTGCTGCCTTCTGTGTGGTCTGTGCAGAGGGTGGGGTTTCCTCATAGCAGCTGGGCTGCCCTGCTCCTGGAGGTGGGGTGCAGAGGCTCTCCACGAGCTGGTGGAGGGCATCGGAGTCGAAGCTGTGGTGGTCCTCTTCGTCATCAGAGAAGAGAGGTTTGGGCTGCTCTGTAGGAGGTGTACATTCTCCCTCTGCAATGTAAAGGGGAGATGCAGTTTAACAATGTGTTCACATGTATGTTGTCGCATTGTACATGTTTTCATACAGACTGCATGACTGTGTACATTGTGGCTGTTTGGGAGGAGCTGCCTATTTGACGGGGGACAGTGGACATTTTGGCAATACGACGGGTGTGTGATTGTACTTGTACATTGTCAACTCACATTTCCCTGCAATACCAAATGTGCTTGGCCAGTTTCTACACACAAGCGGCACCAGTTGTGTCCTGTGTTCTGTTGTGGACGTGTTGCTATTTGTACCACATTGTTGTCAATGTTGATGTGCTCTGCATGTTATGTGTGTATGTGCTGCATTTCGGGGGAGTTGCCCCTGCAGCTCTGATTTTGGTGCTCCTTATCCCTTTCATGCGGTGTGCCTTTGCCTCCTGTGCTTATACAGTGCTGAGATGTTGCGTACTTGGGTACATTGGTCTCCTGGTGGGAGTTGGGGGCTGGGGCATGGTTTCTTCACAGGTGTGCTCTACTTAAATGTACATGTGTGCCATTGTGCCCATCTCCCCTGTCCCCCCAGTCCCTGGTCGTTACTCACCCTGGTGCTGTTGTGTCCAGTCATTTTGAGCAGCTTCCGGTCCCCCCACTCCTACCACCATCTCCCTACTGATGACTGTGGACACCATTTCCTCCATCTCGTACGGCTCCTCCTGTGGCGCAGGACTCCCACCTCCAGTCTGCATTGCTGCCTTCCGGCGAGTTTCAGCTTGGTTTTGCGCTTGACATCATTCCAGAGCCTCTTGACCTCTTCCATTGTCCTCTTCAGTACTCGGACTGCATTCACCTTGTCCACGATGGACTGCCATAGTACATTTTTTTGTTGCCATTAACATAGTGGAGGTGACGAACAGTTGTTGATGGTGTTCTACTCTGACCCGAGGTCCCTAGCAGGTCCTCGGGGGGCCTTGTGGGGTTCTGGTTGCCCTCCGTACTTGCTCGGCAACATCCATTGTGCTTCGCTGTTGTTTGGCATTTGTTTGTCTGTTTTTTTCTTCTTTTATGGTGATTTTTCCCACCTGACTTGTATGAATTGCCGGACTGTCGCTGGTTTACTCAGATTTTTGTATCGCGATTGGCCTCATCTCAACTTTTTTTTCGTTTGTGTTTCGCATTTTTGCGGCATCGCATTGACTTTATCATGGACATTTGACCCGTTATCGTGCGCCTATCGCATGGTACCGCCGTGTTGTGAATACTTAGTTAACACAACGTTATTTTCCCGCAATAGACTGTGACATAAAGAGTTGCATTAAGCTCAATTTGTGGTAATTATCACACATTCTTGAGAATATCCCCCTATTAGTTGAGAGCAAGCACATGATAGATTGTTGACTAGGGAACAAAGGATTCTCCATGTCAGAGTGTAGGTGCTTCCCAGTATTAGGTCTATAAAAAAAAAGTTGATGGTGGATATTGTGAGAAAGTCTTCACAGGATAAGGCCCACCATCCGGGTATTAATAAAATTAACAAAACTGCAATCGCCCTGCTTCCCTTTTGACATAGTGCCTATCCATTGTACTCTTCGGTGGCGATGATATTGTTTGAGGCAAAATTAGTGCTCATGTCTCCCAGGGATGTACATAACCAATGGATGACCTTATTTTTAAGCAGATATTCTGTCTCTTGCTGGCCTTTTGTCAGAGTGGGTACGTTTTTTAAGACAAAGACAAGCGGGGCAGCCTCTAGTGGTAATTGGATAATAGAGAGAACAGGAATATGAGGAGCAGACGAGCTGTTGGCTTGACGACCTGCACATGGTACTGATTTTGAACTTGGCTCCAGCAACTGTGATAACTTGCCTTTGTTAAATGTGTCAAACATGTAAGGTTTTGGGGGAGGACTGTTTTTTAAAAATGTATTGCCCATTTCAGTTGTTGGGCGAACCGCTCGAAATCCGTCCATAATTTCAGGTTCGCAAGCAGGACTTCCTGAAGTCTGTCATCTCAAGATATAGTTGATTTGTTGAATTGACTGATAAAATATAAGGTGTGCACTGTGAAGTGCTACAAGCACATCAGAATAAGTGTGTAATATCAACTGTGTGGGTGTGTACTAACCTGCATTGGTGTATGTTTATTCTTTGGTGTACAATAGTAGAGCCACTGCTTCAAAGTTAGCTGCCGCCGGTTGAGAGCTTGCCACTGTGAGAATGAGAGGTCCATGGACAGCAACATATGCATCTTGGAATTGTGCTTTTGTTTCTACATTTAGGTAAGGCATGCAATCGTGTGTTTATGTTCGCTATTGAAACTACACTGTATGCTGTGCTGTTGCATCATCAGGTGCTGGGATAGGTCCTTTAGGATGGAGAACTGTACTGTGATTGGTTTACATTTACACCAGTTGTACTTGGATTGTCTGAAAATCACTGAGGTCCCGTATGAGCAAGAAAACATGGGTATTTCTATGAAAGCTGTGAAGACTATTTGCAAAGCAGAGAAGCTGATGCCTGAAGGCTCAGAAGTCAGAAAGATGATGGCACAGAAAGGGTATGTGTATGTGGCTCAAACAATGACATAGGTACACTAAGAAACATTGGGATATGTAATTCTCTTCACACAGCAGTCTTTATACAAAAATATTTGAGAAGCAGAGAAAAAGAATGTATGAGATAAAGCCCAAACCAGACCTGTATAACTGAAAGCTTTTTTTTGTTCTAATATCTTTATTAATTTAAAAATGACATATAAATAGTTAAGATATGATAAAAAGCAATACACTGACAACAGAACAATACATATTCATTGTAAATACTATCAAATATAGCTCCTTTATAACAATGCGATTAGCATGTTGCAAAAAATAAAGTCGAACCGGAACCAAACTAAAGAATCAAGGAAGAAGGCAAAAGAGAAAGAGAGGAAAAAGTAAAGAAGAAAGAGAAAGAGAAGAGAGAGAGAGAGAAAGGGAAGAGAGCGCAGAGAGCGAGTCTCCTGCTACAAAGAGGCGGGAAAAGGAAATTAAGGAGACGACACAAAGGGATATTGCTCTACCATACCTTTTGAAGCTAAGTCCACATATCTATCTAAAAATCTCCATACCCCATTAGAAATAGAAGGAGAAAGGTGATTCTCCTCCACAGAGGTATGAGCCCCATGGAGGAAAGAGACACAAGCCCACCATGTATGATAGGATATGGATCCAAATGATTTCCACTCCGTAATGATACTCTTCACCGCAATTGTCAGCAACAAGTCTAATAACTGCATATCTAAAGAATCCAATGGCAATGGCAATACTGTAGCCCATGGACCCAACAAAATTAAGGGTAACGAAAGCTTAAATTGAATGTTAAAAATTAGAACGAGATGTTTATGAACCAGTTCCCAAAAAGGTTGGAGTAAAGAACATTCAAAAACATATGTTGATGTCTACCAGCAGCTAGATTACAACTCCAACAGAGATCATTATCCTTAAGGAGTGTAGGTGTACCGGGGTCCAAGGCAGCAGATTGAGAGAAAAAAAATTAGACTGAATTAGAGAGGGATCCATTTTATTACGTAAAGAAAGTTCCCCAATAGTTTGCCAAGTTTCTGGGGAAATATGCTTAAAAAGATCATGGTCAAAATAGTGAAGCCATTTCTGTTGTGAAATGGTAGACAACAAAGGCGGAGTGGAAGATAAAAATGTATAGATTTTAGAGGTCACATGACCTATTTTGAACCACATAGATAGAAGAGAACAGTATGAGAAACTGGATCAAAAGGAACCTTAGCAACGGCAACTTTAATTTTAAAAAATGTATAAAAATCCAACTTAGTGAGTGAAAACTGCAGAGCTAAGGAAGAAAAAGGCAATGGATTATGATTTGGGCCATAAAGATGTTGAACTAATGTTATACCCTTGTTAGCCCGATAGGCCACTAATGTTGAAGCAATATCAATCTTAATTTTAGGGTTTTTCCGCAAGGAAGACCAACTAGATTTATGGGTTGGCTTAGCTACTTTTTTATCAATAGCTTTCACGGCAGCAATGGTATCTAAAATAATAGCACGAGAAAAAGGAATAGACAATGTGGACACAGTTAAAAAAGAAGAGGTAGGTAAAAGAGAAGATAATTCTTGTACAATAAACACCCACGGCGGAGTATGTCGAGGATCTGTAGAGAACCAAAGAGCCCCTTGAGAGGCTAAAAAAAGCCACTTGGTATCGATCCCAGTCAGGAAAATTACAACCTCCCATATCATAGGGTTTCCTTAAATGTTTAGAGGCTATTCTGGCTCTCTTATCACTCTAAAGGAATTTTGAAGTGAGGGAATCAATTTCATGGAAAAAAAGATGAAGACAACTTAACAGGAAGCATCAAGGACACAAAATTAATAATGGACGTGACCATCATTTTTAAAGATTGAAGACGTCCCCACCATGAAATGTATTTCGGTGACCAAGTATCCAGCAGTTGACGGACCTTAATTAAAATTTGAGCTTCATTATATGAAACTGTGTCTGTTAAAGTGTGGCAAAACCAAATCCCCAAATATTTAATACATTTTGATTGCCATTTAAAACCAGAATTTCCCATGTGGGCAGGAAAACAATATGCGTTAAGAGGAAACATCTCCGTTTTATCTTTATTGAGAGTATAACCAGAAACACTCGAAAAAACATTAATAGTCTCGGAAATAGCAGGAATTGCATTAACTATGTCATCAGAAAAAATGAGCACATCATCTGCATAGGCAGCTGTTTTTAAACAAGTGGAATCAAATTGAAATCCTTTAATATCTTGGTTGAGGTTAAGAAAACGAAGAAGAGGATCAGTAGATAACAAAAACAAAAGAGGCGAGAATGGGCACCCTTGTCTAGTACCTTGACACAGATTAAAAAAGGAAGAGGTAGCTCCCTTAACTCTGATATTTGCCCTAGGATTTGCATACAAAGACATCACCATGGTGACAAAGGAATCACCAAGATTGTGAGATCGAGGCACTGCATGTAGAAAAGGCCAGGAAACCTTTTCAAAAGTAGGGGTGGGTGGAATTTGCGTAATCGCGTTACGCAAATCTCCGCGAAACGGTAAAAAATCTCCGCAAAAACGCAGAAATTTCGCGAACACGCGGAATTGCTTGTTCGCGTTGCTTTTTTACTGTTCGCAATATCTGTTTGCGTGCTCGGGGGGAAAGATTTTGTGAATACGCATTTGAGAACGCAAACAAGCAAAAAATTTCGCGAAGTTGCGGAATGCTGAATTTTGGGCAATTTCGCATTCTCCGCGGAACGCGAAATTACCCAAATTCCACAAGCGGAAAGGAATTTACCACCTAGGCCTAGTCAAAAGCCTTCTCGGCATCGAGGGCCAGGGCCGCAGCAGGAAGGCTAGAAAGCTTTGCTTTCCCTAGGATATGACAAAATGTTTGGATATAATCCCTAGCCAACCTACCTTTAACAAAGCCAGTTGTGAAGAGTGAATAAGCGAGGGAATATATGGTTCCAGACGTTCAGGCAGGATTTTGGCGAACATTTTCGCTTCCATATTTAGCAGAGATATAGGGCGAAAATGTTTCAGATCCAAGTGATCTTTACCCTCTTTAAGAATTACTACAATAGTAGCCGCAGAACCAGAGACGGAGCCAGACGAAACAAAGTCATCAAAAACATCCTTGAGGTGAGATACGAAAGATGGGAGAAAGGTCTTATAAAAAAGAATGGGAAACCCATCTGGACCCGGAGCCTTCCCTGAGCGAGTGGACTTAATTGCATGAATAATTTCCTCAGAATGAATTGGACCGCCCAACTTTACCCCACCAGCATCAGAAACAGACTGAGTAGGAATTGAATTTAAAAATTGTTGGCATTGATCAAGAGAGGATTGATTAAGAGGAGTGTATAATTTAATGTAATACTCACGAAAGACCTCAAGAATCTCCTTAGTTTGAAATGTCCTAGCTCCAGAGCTATCATTTATACAAGATAACTGCGCTGATCTAATATTAGAATCCTGGAACTTTAACGTAGCCACCAATACCTTCCCTGCACGATTCTTTAGGAGCAGATGTTTATACTTCTGCGCCTGGACACCAATGTGAGCTCTCTTAGATACAATAGAATTGTGAGTATTTTAAATTCTTGATATCCTGTAAAAGCGCCTTATCTTTAGAATTCCTATATAGGGATTCTTTCCGCTCAATAGTATCCGCTAAAGCAGAAAGTTCCTTCTTAATATCTGAATTCTTTTATGCCATTTTATTACTGATCTGGCCCCTGATCGTACACTTAAAGGCGTCCCATAAAACCACAGGAGAGCTAACCAAGGACTCATTCTCCAAGAAAAACTGTGCAATATCCCCATTAAGTAAATGAACTTGATCATATAAAATCTCTGTATTCAGCCGCCAAGTGCGAGGTTCCTTATTGTCTGAAAAATTGAGAAGCGTAAAGGAAACCGCTGCATGATCAGAGACAAGGATAGGATGAATGACAGGATTCGAAGAGTGTTTTAGAAGAACTGAGTGAACTAGAAGATAATCAATACGAGGAAAGCTAGAGTGAGGAGAAGAAAATAAAGAGGAAATCGCTACCAGTGGGTTTATGCAATCTCCACACATCAGTAAGGTTAGAGGAAGAGCACATGTTAGTCATCTGTTTGTGAGCCCTAGGTGGACAAAACTTAAAAGCAGAGTGTATGTCCAAGATGATGTCCATAGGGAGATTAAAGTCCCCTCCAACAATCAAATTACCATTATGAGGAACTTCTGAACGTTTTTTAGTAATACGATACCAAAAAGATGGATCATCACTATTAGGTGCATAAATATTCATGACATTAATATCAAGAGAACCGTTGGATAGACGAGTCAGCAACCACCTACCCCCAGAGTCATGCTCCGCAGTAACAATAGTCAATCCAGAATTTTGGAAAACCTAGCCACCCCTCCATTCTTCTTACCAGTAGCCTCAGAACAAACAACATCAAGAACCCATTACTTCCGCAATAATAAAGCTTCTTTATACGATATTTTGGTTTCTTGTAGCAATACTAAATCACTGGAAAGGCTTTTACAATAGTCCAAAATGTTTGCCCTCTTCACAGGATGATTCAACCTACGCACATTAAGTGATAAAACGTTCAAGCCCGGCATAATAGTGAAGAATCAAAATACCAAATACTACTTAGTGTAAGAGAAGATAAACACATAGCATCAGCATCTTCACAACAAAGACAAAACAGAACCAGTGAAAACACAAAAAATAGATACCAGCAGGAGACTCTAGAAAAGAAGGAATAAGTAAAGAGTGGAAAGAAAGAGAAAGTGAAGAGAAAAAAGAAAGAAAGATACCAGATGAAAGAGAAAAAAGTACCCACCAGGGGAAGTCCATAATAGACAAAATGCAAACGGGGGAAAAACATGAAGGAGCAACAAAGGAGGCCAGCAAAAAACCCCAACCACCCACATAACCAGAAAATAATAGAGAATAAGAAAACAGAAGCAGCAAAAGAGGAAAATCTAAATAAATATATAAATGCATTCTATAAATTGATGAGAACAATAGATCTAGCAAGGAGCTATCAAGCAATATGAACAGCCTTTAGGCAAAGAAAAACTTATATAATATTCATCATATGTAAAACATGGCAGAGCGCACTATGTATATATATATATTACTATAGAACAATATATGATAAAAGTAACATACATAAATAGATATAGAATCATAAAAACAAAATAGAATTCATATATAACAATTCATATATCTAATTAGAGAAATACAACTAGCGGAGAATAAACAGTTCATAACACCAATAGGCTATCTGGAGAAGTGTGGCTCACTGGTTAGAGGAGGCAGACCCTGATGCAGAGGTCAGACCCGGGACCAGGGTTCAATTCCCGACGCGGCAGGGTCTTGAGCCCAAATGTCCACGGACTTGATAATTCTCGCCTCGGTGCATACTCGAATCATGGGTTCACACTCTGCAGCTCTGGGCAAAAGCTTGCTTAATCTCCACTACGCCCCCCCCCCCCCGCGGCGGGATGCCTGGTCTTCACCTTGGGGATGCCCAGTAGGGGTAATCTCACAGGGAAAGCCAGGACGGGTTCCCAAAGCAAGCGCTAAGAGACCTGTCGGTGATTTGGCGCTATATAAATCGAAATTAACATAACATAACATCTAATAACAGGGAAAGGGAGTATTGGAATATGGGTCAAAGCATAAGAATACTGAAACAACAAGTTTAGAAATAAAATATGAACAATGATCTTAAATCATCTGTGAATGAATTAGAAATTCACTGCATATTATACTCACAGAAAAACAAACATGGAAAAGACATAACAGACCATAAATACACAGAAACACCATCAGACATGAACAAGAGAACGAAAATTGATATAACCAACAATAAGACTTTAGTACAGCACATAAATATATATTGAGCCATCCAATAAAAAAGCAAGAAAGGAGAGATACCAATATAATACATGAAACAATATCAAGGGACTAGAACTCTGAACAAAAAAATGACAATAATGCCCCAGAAACCCCCAAGAACTGAGAGATACTACTCCAAGAGAGAATAGGCAGGGAGAGTAGAAAAGTACATCAAATAAAACAATAGGAAAGGACACCATAACTGGAGCCATAAAACAGAAACAAGGAAAATAAAGGTATGAAAATAATGACATCTTGTATCCTGGGAGCAGAACCTGCAAAGAAAGGGTTATAACCAACATAAAACTGCGAGCATCAGCAAACAAATCTCCTAAAATAGAAACAGATATCTCAGCATTATCGCATGGATACTAAAAACAGTTGAGAGCAAAATTACAGACACCTCACAAGAACTACTCAAGACCCAGAAGGACCAGGAGAAGAAGAAGACTCCATCTGTGATTCGGTCTGATTATCCAAAAAGATAGACAACTCATAAGGTTTATAAAAAATCTGAGTGCGACCTCTGAAGGTTATTCAAAAACATGAAGGAGCAGCAAAAGAAAACGGAATGTTCATGTCTAAAAGACTTCTTCGCAAATTTAGAAAAACCTTTCTGTCCGATGACAGTATCTCTAGCAAAATCCTGGGATATAGCAATTCTGTGGCCTTCCCAATGAATCACTTTAATTTTCCTCATCTGTGCCAAAATTTGCTCAAAATGTTGATGCCGCAATGGTTTGAAAACCACCGGTCTAGGATGAGGTGAAGACTTCGGACGAAATGTAGTATCACTGTGAGCACGCTCTATTTCAAAGTCTCTCTGAAAAGAAATAGTCAGCACAGTGGGAATCCAATTGAGCAAAAACTCTAACATTGATGGCGCTGTTGTTTCTCCATCCTCAGGCAAACCAAAGATACGTAGATTGCTTCGACGATTCCTATCTTCCTGCTCCGTAAGATCTCTCTGTAAGGCAACCAGGGAGCACTACATATTCTGCATGGATTTAGCCTGTTGATGGGAGGAATCCTCCAGAACGCTTATCCGCGATTCCGCATTGGAGACATGAAGTGTTAAATTCTTGAAGTCATTCCTAATTGCCGCAACTTCAACTTGAAGTAAATCAGTATTAGTTTTAGTGCTCTGCGCAATATCATGAACAGCATTTAGGCGAGAGAATATAGCAGAGTCTTTCGGTACAAGTTCCGGAGTAGGAGAAGTTTGTTTAGATCTTTTAAGATTGCCTTTAGAGTCCTTGGTTTTGGGAGAAAGACCCATGGTGTCTGCCATGAGAAAAGGCAATAGAGACAATAAAGAAGCCCTCAGCGTGTATTTGCCTCCACTAATGTAGCACGAGACACTACACTATTAGAGGAGAGCCTCCTAGGAAACAATAATATGTGCAACTCTGGGCATAAAAAATAAAGTTCTTATTGCCCTTCGACAATAAATTCAAAACAGCACACACACCTGCACCCAAAAAATGGTATCCTATAGGGCAGCAAAAAGAAAAAGCCAAACCCTTATGACAGAGCACAATATGAAAAATGGCACGTTTCCAGAGCTTAAAAATATGCTACCGTAAAGCTAGAGAAGACAGAAGCATGACCAAACCTCAAGCACAATGGGAAATGCATGACAAAGCAGTATCCACAGCAGACGAAAGATGCAGCTGAAGCATTAAGAACTTGAAAAAAGCATCAAACAGAAGAAGGAGCGCCTGAATAGTCTGCTACAATAGCTATATGTCAAGGCGCAAAAGCAGAAAAATGTAGAAAATGCTGACTGAAAAAGTACATTGTAAAGTCCGTAGCAGATCAAAGGCAGTACCTATCCCGCAAACGTCGACGAATCATTCATGCTTCAAGTGCCGCCATTTTGAGGAGCGTTCCTGAGGGGACAGTCATCACCACGAAAAGGGAGTGAAAAACACGCCACAGCCTCTCCAAAAGCGCTCACAATATCCTCAGCACATTCCGCCTTCAGAATTCGATAATCTTGTAGGCAGAAATGGGGTCAGTCACAAAATAAAAGACGCGACCTCCCGGCAACGCGACGGAGCTTACAGAGAAGTGGCCATCTTGGCTGCTCGCTAGCCACGCCCCCGTACAACTGAAAGCTTTAAATACGTGGGAACAGGTGGCAAATTGGAAGGTTTGTGACAGGTAAAAGATTCAGACACAAAATAAGATTAACAATTGGTGTCAAGCCAAATGTAAGGAGAGGAAACCGATCTAGTGAAGGCATGGTAGACTCTATAGGTGTTTACCATGTGATTGTGAGGGAAACTTCAGAATAGGAGAAATTCTTACCAAGAAAAAGCCAGAGAAAGCTACAGGGACTAAAAGGGATCGTGAGGAATTTTTGGATGATTTGTGGAGTTCAAGTCCATTTCCTTACAATTTGGCTAAGTTCACAGGTAATCAGAGATCCCCGGAAGGAAGGATGGAGACAGGTCTCTCTGTAGATGCAAGTGCACCCCAAAATATGCAGATTCTAGAGCTTCACAAACCCCAGCAGCTCTAGGTCCTTCCCAGAGGCCAACAGCCCCAGGCGCTCCACAGATTTTAGCAAGCACAGGCATTTCTCCAATGCAAGTTATTGCAAGAAATACCCATGTACAAGTGGGTGTGAGCTCTCCATAGACACCAACAAGTGTAAGTGATCACCTTGCATTAGAGTCCCCAGAGAGAGAGAGAGAGAGAGAGAGAGAGAGAGAGAGGTTCGGCTGCCACACTGAGCTCAGATAGGGCACAGATAGGGCCACTGTGGCTGCAGCACCCAAATCATTAGCCTAAAAAAATGTATCCCAAAGATTAATGCTGTGCAATCGAAGACTGCGCTTGTGGAGATTTTGAAGGGACCCTTGATATAGATTTTCTGAAACATTATCACAAGAGTGAATTGGTGTATAAGAGCAAGGAAGCTGCTTGAATTATGTGAAAGGCTAAGGAGTTTGGGTTTGATTTGTCACAAAGAAAGAAGTTGCAAAAGAACTTCAGAACAACTGTGAGCAACAAGGATTTAAAAGCAATGAATATATGAGGTTTGAGAAAATCCATGCCAAAGAATTGGTATATTGTATAAGAGGGTTTGGGGGATTTAGAAAGATTCAGAGAATAATGGGCAAATGTGAGAAAAAAAAAGTGAGAGGAGGTGAGAAAGGTGGCAGCCCCAATAGTGCAGAAGCAAAAGTGTACCCTTGAGTGAGGTGCAAGGAGGAGCACATGTGCACATCCCATGAACTAGAGCAGACCTTTTTAATTTCACAAACAGTCTTCCAAAATAGAGGAAGAACCCAGACACACCCAGGTGAATAGATGTGAGGCTATCTCAAAGATCTTGTGGGAGGATCAAGACATGTTCTTTGAGGTTGTGGTTCCAAAGAATCTGTGGACAGAGTGTAAGAGAGCTGGGGATTGGCCTACTCAGGAGCCTCAGAAAGTCATGAATACCAATGCTCCCTTGATCAAGGCTAAATATGATGCTTTGATTGCACATTTGAAAACAAAGGTACCACAGAAGGAAGTAAATTGGCCAAAGATTTTGAGAACTACTTAGGAACCAAAAGAGTCGGTACATATTTTCTTTGCGAGACTGATGCAGGTTTAGAGGGAACATAGTTGACTTGAATACCTGATTGTTGAGAATTTGAGCAGATTTGTCTCAACTTGGGTTCTTGGTTTGTTGGCAATCAAAGTCTCTTGATGTGATCCTTCCGCATCTGAAATACTGCAGCGATACATAAGATGCAGAGCAGAGGACAGACAAAGCTAGCGCAGAATGGTGGTTCGAGAGGTTCAGTGATAATGAATGCGGGCCTTGGTGTGAATGCGAGCATGCAAGGAGTCACTATTCTGTACATTTAAGGAGGAAAATGTAGTTCCACGGCAGAGGAACTTTTGGTGGAAAGAATATTAGCACTTGAAAAGGGTTTATCCTTGATACTTCTGTAGATTGAATACTGACGGAATGAAATTTGATGCTCAGATAAAGAACGTCATGCCACAAGGTGGGGTGGTGCAAGAGAGAGTTCCAGTACCAAAGACCTTCTATGCTGAACATACAGAACCAGAGATAACTTAGGCCAAATGTGCCCTAAGCCCGCATGGTGCAAAAGCAAATGCAAAATAGAGGGTTTGGCTTCTATCCCCATTACAAAGTGAGTTCAGCAGAATTCCCATGTCCCCAGGATGTTTGAAAGACTCGATTTGCCACATCGACGGTGTCTTAGGGGAGTAGAATTGCCTGGTTGGCTCAATTCAAGAGGCACACCAGAGTTGCTCATATCTAGAAGGCCAAGTGAATGGCCACCCCATATCAATACTGGAGCTATTCGTTCAACCGTTAGAATGGTAGAGATCCAAAACCTACCCATCTCAGGAAAAGAGATCCAAGTTGTACGCATCATGAATAAGCAGTGCACAAAGTCACAGTCCCACTTCTGATGAAAATAGGTTCTGTGAACTTAGTGAGAAGGGATTTGCTCTGTAAACTAAATTGTGTGATCTACTGCACGTCAGAAGGTGTGGAAATGGAAATTCAGACAGCTTTTGCAGGATTCAAAATAGAGTCCAAGAGCCAGCCAGACTTTACAAGTCATCACAAATCAATCAATCAGTACATTTGTAAAGCGCACTACTCAAGGTGCTGGGGGGGGGGAGGGTGCTGCTACTGCTCGAATAGCCAGGTCTTAAGAAGCCTCCTGAAGGTTAGTAGGTCCTGGGTCTGACGTAGGAAGATGGGGAGGGTGTTCCCGGTCTTGGCGGCGAGGTGGGAGAACGATCTGCTGCTGGTGGTCGCTCTTCGGATGCGGGGGCGGTGGCGGGGGCGAGGTCGGCAGAGTGGAGCTGTCGGTTCGGGGTGTAGAAGGTGAGTCATCTGTTGAGGTATGCCAGTCTGGTGTTGTGGAGTGCCTTGTGTGCATGGATGAGGAGCTTGAAGGTGATCTTCTTGTTGACAGGAAGCCAGTGCAGGTCTCTCAGGTGTGATGTGATGTGGCTGTGGCACGGGATGTCGAGGATCAGGTGAGCAGAGGCGTTCTGTATGCGTTGTAGTCATTTCAGGAGTTTGGCCGAGGCTCCTGCGTAGAGGGCGTTTCCGTAGTCCAGCCTGCTGCTGATGAGGGCCTGGGTGACCGTTCTTCTTGTTTCGGTGGGGATCCATCTGTAGATCTTGCGGAGGATGCGGAGGGTGTTGAAGCAAGAGGATGAGACGGTGTTGACTTGCTTGGTCATGGAGAGTGTTGAGTCGAGGATAAACCCCAGGTTGCGTGCGTGGTCAGTGGGTGTTGGGGCTGCTCCCAGTGCGAACGGCCAGCAGGAGTCGTCCCAGGCTGAGGGGGTGGAGCCGAGGATGAGAACCTCTGTCTTGTCCCAGTTCAGCTTCAGACGGCTGTACTTCATCCATACGGCGTTGGCTTTCATTCCTTCCTGAAGGTTGGTTTTTGCAGTGAGGGGGTCCTTGGTGAGGGAGAGGATCAGCTGGGTATTCATTGGTGTAGGAGATGATGTTGAGGTCAGGCAGTCAGGCGACGTGGGCGAGCGGTGCCATGTAGACGTTGAACAGTGTCGGGCTGAGGGATGATCCTTGGGGTACGCTGCATATGTTCTCAGATGCTTTGGAGAGGAAAGGGGGAGGTGGATGCTCTGGGTTCTGCCGGAGTGGAAGGAGGTGGTCCATTCCAGAGCCTTGTGTTGGATCTCTGCATTGTGGAGGTGTGTGCGTAGGGTGCGGTGGCCGACAGTGTTGAAGGTGGCTGATAGGTCCAGAAGGAAGAGGGCCGAGGTTTCACAGTCGTCCAGCAGGGCCCTGATGTCATCGGTGGCGGCTATGAGGGCAGCCTCGGTACTGTTTTTTGAGGATTTATGACGTGATTTAAAAGAGACAAAGAAAGAAGAGGTACATGACTTCATGAGAAAGGAAATTGGACTAATCAAAAATGTGAAACTCTTGAAAATCACCCAGAGGCAAAATGCAGTCTTTCCACAGACGCCGCAATACAAGCTCTCACCAGATGCAAAACCTGATATAATGCTTATCATTGTAGGGAAAATAAAATAGGGCATTTGAAGAAAGTAATTTGGAATTCATGTAACTGTCCCATAATGGCCCTTTAGAAACCAAATAAATAATGGAGATTAGTGCAGGACCTTCAAAAAATAAATACAACTGTAATTTTATACTGTTCATTGATGCCAACTCCTCCTTTAATTCATTTCCTAATTCCCCCTGATGATGAGGGGTTTACAATCATTGATTTATTTTCTAGCATTCTATTCCATTCCTCTACATGAGGACAGCCAATCCCTTTTCATGTTCAGGTTCCAAGATATACCCCCTTGTGTGATGTTGAGCTCCTCAATAGTACACAGAAAGCCCCTCATTTTTTAACCGGATACTGAAGTAAAATCTTGAGACTCTACAGTTGCACTGCAGTTCAACATTGGTGCAGTACATTGATGATTGGCTCGTGGCATCTGCCACCAAAGAAGTTTGCAGCTATGACACAACTGTCCTGCTAAACCATCTCGCTGAGAATGGGTGTCAGGGACTGTCTGGGACTATGTGGGGAACACAGTCAGGGACTTGGGCAAGGACTGGGAACCGGGTAGAACATGTACACAGAAAGACGAGTACAGCGCTGCCCAGGATCATAAAGGGTGTCAGAGGAGAAAAAGGGTTCCAAAGGGGAAGCCTGTACAAGTGAACAAGATGGGTAAGACTCATAAAGGAAGGGTATTCACAAGTCAATTTAGCATTCAGAATAACTACACCCAGGATGAATGAGCAAGACATATATATGAAACAACATTAAGAATAAAGGGGGGGGTGGGGTAAAGTACTCAGGAGCTCCACACGGTAAGACTGAAGCTCAGTAAGTTTCTCACCCACAATTGCTATTACAGATACTGACTGCAAATACCCACATGTAGGATATGCATGCAAAGGCAGGGTCTGTGGAGCTTATACCTATAGTGATGTTATAAATGTAACTCAAAGACAAAACTCACAGTGAACAAGAAACACCACCTAGGTAGTCAGCTGTGCCCACAGATCCTGGCGATCAAACAGGAACACGCAAGGCAGTAACAGCAAGGGGGTAGAACTAAACACAAGCACAATAGACAAGGAGCTAATAAGGAGGAGTGCTTAGCAAGAAAGGAAGGAAATCACAGGGCACACTTGGCAGAAAGCAGGTAACAAACATACAAGGTAACAGAAGCAAGACAGCAGACTAGAAAGACCGAAAAACAGAACTGGAACTAAGGAAATGGGAAGATAGGCAGGGACTGGAAAAGGATATACAGAAGGGGATGCTGCAAAGGTATTCTAGAATAGTGCAGGTTCAGGAATCAAGAAAACAAAGTAGCATTGAAGGCAGTGCTGGGGCAGGAACAAGAATTGAGCTAAGGCTCAGGAGTCAAGGTAGCACTGCAGACAGTGCTGGTTCAGGAACAGGGAATTACTAAAGCTTCAGGAGTCAAGGTAGCACATCAGGCAGTGCTAATTCGGGAACAGGGAAATTACTAGAGCTCTGGAGTCATGGTAGCACTACAGACAGCGCTAGTTCAAGAAACAGGACATAGCAACAGCTCAGGCGTCAATGAGTCAAGAGAGCACTGCAAGCAGTGCAAACCAGGAACAAGAAATAGCTGAAGCCCAGGAACAGGAACAAAGAATAACTATCGCTCAGAAACTCAGGAAACAAGGTAGCACTGCAGGCAGTACTAATTCAGGCACAAGGAATAGCTAATTCAGGGACAAGGAAAATGTGCTACAGCTCAGGAACAAGGATTACAAAGGCTCAGGAGTCAAGGTAGCACTGCAGGCAGTGCTATTTCAGGAACAAGGAAAACTGCTGCAGCTCAGGTACAAGGAATACTAAGGCTGAAGGGTCAAGGTAGCACTGCAGGCAGTGCTAATTCAGGAACAAGGAAAACAGCAGGAGGTCAGGAACAAGTCATAACCAAAGCTCAGGAAACACTGGAAAAAAGGATAGAAAAAGCTCAGGGAGCACAGGAAACAAGGATTGGTCTCACCGGTAAACAGCTACAATGACCAACCTTGGCCTGAAGGGAGCTGGGGCTTAAAAACTCACAGTAATCACATGCAGCAGGTGTGAGCAGGTTAGCAGCAGCCAGCCACAGGTGAGCTGAATCCCTCCACCCATCCTTGGCCTGCAGGGGTGGAGACAAAGCGGTGAGCAGGGAATTCTGGGTAATGGAGTTTTAAGCATAAGCAGGCTGGCTTTCATAAAACCCGGCATGGATTGGGAATAGATGTCAGTTCCCAATAAGTGTCCAAATGGCTGGAAGTCAGGATATGTATGCTGAGGAGGGTCTGGAAGCTTGTTAGAAGGCTGGAAAGTCCCACTTTGTGGCCCCCTGGTGGTGGGTACGAGAGCACAGGGAGTGAATCGTGACAATGGGCACAAGGTTTCTCTCCACAAATTGCAGTACAGTCTGAAGAAAATCTGGTATCCAGGGCACCAAATTGAGAAAGAAGCAAGAAAAGTACCTCACGAGCGCATCTCCACAGTCCTAAGAATGAGGCATCCTTACTCACACAGGGAAGTGATAAAAAAAAATTGGAATGCTGGGCTACTGCTGCCAGTGGCTTCCCAACTTTCCCCTTGAAGGAAACGTTATAGAGGCTCATGCACAATGACATCAGTACTGTACCATTTGATGAGGAAGGCATGGAAGGCTTCCTGGAGCTCAAAACTTACATTGCAGTGCATCCAGTCTAGGAATGCCAGACTAGACTAAATCAAATCAAATCAGGTGTTTGTTAAGTGTGAATACTCACCTGTAAGGCTCCCAAGGCGCTGGGGGTGTGGGGGGGGGGGGGCGGGTTCGCAGGTTCCAGTCCATCAAGAAGGGGGTATGTTGAAGAGCCAGGTTTTAAGGTTTCTTGTGAAGATGGGGAATGATGTTATCTGTCTGAGGTGGAGCGGAAGGATCGTTCCAGGAACTGGCCATGCCGAAGGAGAAGGAGCGGCCTTCCAATCTGGTCTTTCTTGTGTGAGGGACCACGGCGTAGGAGAGCTGGGCTGATCCTAGGGTCTTCTGGGGTGCGTGGAATTTGAGTCGGCGGCTCAGGTATGCTGGTCCGGTGTAGTGGAGGGCCTTGTGAGGGTGGGTTAGCATCTTGAAGGTGACTCTAGCTTCAATGGGGAGCCAGTGGAGTGTGCGTAGGTGCTGGGAGATGTGGAAGTGGCTTGAGAGGTTGAGGGCCAGTCTGGCGGCGGCGTTTTGGATGTTCTGTAGATTGCGGATGAGGTTTTTGTCTATTCCGGCATAGATTGCGTTGTCGTAGTCGAGCCTGCTGGTGACCAGGGCGTGAGTGACGGTCTTTCTGTGTTCAAGGGGGATCCATTTGAAGGTCTTACATAGGAGGCGGAGGGTGTGGAAGCAGGACGACGAGACAGAGTTGATCTGGAGGTCCATTTTGAGCTCTGAGTCCAGGATGATTCCCAGGTGTTCATGCGTGGTGCATGCGGGTGGATGGGCTTCCGTGGGCGGGGGGCCACCAGGTGTCATTCCAGGCATCTGGGTTTGTCCCATGATGAGGACTTCCGTTTTGTTTGTGTTTAGTTGTAGGCAGCTGTTTTTCATCCATTGGGCGACGGCTTCCATGCCTTCTCGAAAGTTGTGTCTGGCGGTGTTGGGTTCGTTGGATAGGGAGAGGATGAGTTGGGTGTCGTCTGCGTATGACACAATGTTGAGTCGGTAGGTTCTGACGATGGGGGCGAGCGGAGCCATGTAGATGTTGAAGAGGGTAGGGCTGAGGGAGGACCCCTAGGGGACTCCTCAAGTGATAGGTTTAGGGTCCGAGAGGCAAGGGGGAAGTCTGACCCGCTGCGTTCTGCCGGCGAGAAAGGAGCGGATCCAGTCGAGGGACTTGTCTTGGATCCCTGCGTTGTGGAGTCTGCGTATTAGGGTGCGGTGAGAGACTGTGTCGAACGCCACTGAGAGGTTGAGGAGGATGAGGTCTGCTGTTTTTCCTTTGTCCAGTAAGGTACGGATGTCATCTGTTGTAGCAAGGAGGGCGGTTTCCGTACTGTATTGTTTTCTGAAGCGGGATTGGGAGAAGTCATGGATGTTGTGCTCTTCGATGATTGTGGCGAGTTGGCTGTTGATGACTTTCACTGGGAACGGGAGCAGGGAGATGGGTCTGTAGTTTTTGAGGTTGGTGTGGTCCGCCGAGGGTTTCTTCAGGAGTGGGTTGATCTCAGCGTGGTTCCAGTCGTCAGGGAACGAGGCGGGTGCCAGGGAGCGGATGAAGGTGTCGCAGTGCATGGGTGCGATGGTGTTGGTGGCTCTGTTGAAAATGTGGTGGGGGCAGGGGTCCGTGGGGGCCCCGGAGTGGATTGACTTCATCGTCTTCAGTGTGTCTTCGATGGTAAGGGCTGTCCAGTTGTCGATCGCTGGCTTCAGGCTGTCGGGGTGGTTGGTGAGGGTTCAGTGTGTTGGTTGTCTTTGTCGAAGTTGTCGTAGATGCTCCTGATTTTGTGGTGGAAAAAGGTGGTGAGTTTGTCGCAGAGGTCTTGTGAGGGAGGGATATCGGTGGACACACTGGTAGGGTTGGTCGAACTTGATGATGTTGAAGAGTTCTTTGCTGTTGTGTGCATGAGTGGAGATTCTGTCTACAATCGCTTTTTTCCTCATTTTTCTGATGAGTTGGTAGTGGGCGTTGCAGGCGGCTCTGAAGTTGTTTTGGGCTTCTGTGGATTTGGTGTTCCTGCAGGCCTTTTCGTGGCGGCGGCAAGTGCGTCTGAACTCTCGAAGTTCGGTGGTGACCAATCTATCTTTCTTGGCGGGGGTGTTGTTGTTTGTCTTGAGGGGGGCTATGGTGTTGGCTCTGTCGGACATCCATCTGTGCAGGGTTCAGGCTGCAGGTGTTGGCATTGTCGTTTTCCGCAATGGTTGGGGTGGGGTTGCTGAGTGATGAGGTTAGCTGGTCGTCAGTGATTCTGGTCCAGTTTCTTCGTGGAAGCAGGTGCTGGTGTCTGTGGATGGTGGGTGTTCTGAAGGTGAAGTGGACGCATCGATAGTCAGTCCATGGGAGTTCGGTGGTGTGGCTGAAGGTGATGGAGTTTCCTGTTGTGAAGAGGGGGTCAAGGGTGTGTCCTGCTGAGTGCGTGGGTTTGGTCACGATCTTACGGAGTCCAATGTTGTGGAGGTTGTCCAGGAGGGATGTGGTGCTGGGGTCAAGTTAGTTGTTGAGGTGGAAGTTGAGGTCCCCCAGTAGGGTGTAGTTGGTGGACGCGATGGTATGCAGGAAGATGATGACCGTGATGGAGTTGGCAAAAAGTCCGCAGGGTCCACTGGGTCGGTAGATGAGGGTTTCACAGAGGGTGGAGGTAGGGCTGGCCAGGATCTTGAAGTGAAGGTCTGTCGGCTCGTCGGGGAGTGTGCTCAAGCAGAGGGTGGATTTGTGGACGATGGCGATTCCTCTTCCAGGGCGGGTGGGGCAGTCCTTCCTGGAGATCTTGTATCCTTAGGGAATGGCGATGGCGATGTCCAGCCCCGAGGTGGTGTTGGTCCAGGTTTCGGTAAAAAATGCTACGTCCAGGGTAGTGCTGTCGAAGAGGTCCCATATTTCGGTGGCGTGTTTAGGGAGGGATCGGGCGTTAAGGAGGATGTATTCCAGGGTCTTCGGTTCAGTTGTGTTCTTGTGGGCAGATTGCGCTTGGTCAGTGGTCTTGGCGGTGCTGCAGGTGTGCCGGCAGCGGTAACAGCTGAAGGGTCCGTGGGTGTCGGCTGGTGATGCTAGCTTGCAGTTGTTATTGCGGCCTGGGTTGAGAGCGTGGAGTGCCGGTGGGTCGTAGCGTTGGCGGTGCACAGATCGAGGGTTCCTGGCGCTGGGCGCAGACGGGCTTGCAGTGGTCGCCATTGAGTAGGGGTCAGGGAGGGCTGGACAGCTGGGAGGCGGGAGCGGGGAGGGGAGCTGGATTGGGCCGGTCGCACTGGTCATGCTGGGGAGGAGGGGCCGCGGGGGCATCAACAGCGGGGAAACGGGCTAAAAAAGGCAAAAGGCAAAAAGAGAGAGAAAAGTGCAAATAAGGCAGCAAAAGTGCAAGAAAGAGTGGAGGAAAGACACAGAGGACACAGGAGAGTGAAAGGGGGAGATTGAGGTGAGGGTAGAAAATGAGTGAAAAACGGAGGAAAGACACAGGAGAGTGAAGGGGGAAGCTTGAAATGAGGGGAAAACGACAGAAAATGGAGGTTAAGACCAAGAAGGAGAGTGAAGGGGGGAGATAGAAGTGAGGGGAAAAAACGAGTAAAAAAGGAGAAAAAAAGCGGAACAAGAGAATGGAGACAGAGGTCCACTGGACCACCGGGATGAGGTGCAGGTGAAACCAGCGGGTGGAGTAGGGCCTTGAACACTAACACTCGAGAGTGCAGGGGCTCGGGGGAAGGCCTCACTTAATGGTGGAGCTGCGAGGGAGGGAGAGCAATTTCACTGACAATGAGTCAGTGGTCTTGCTAAGAAGGGTAGTTTGAACTGCCATGAAGACAATGGGTGCACGCTGTCAGTGTAGGCACAGACTCATAGGGAGGTGAAATTACCAGTGGCATACTTCTAAGCTATTCTTGATCCAATGGCCACAGAGCTTCCTGGTTGCCTAAAACCAATCACTCCTGTCAGTTCGAGCACGCAGCAGAGTGAGGGCGTCGTGATGGGTTATACTTCCACTGAAGGTTAACAGGGATGTTCACTGGTTACCCCAACCCTGGGTAACTGGGGTCAAATGCACCCCTCTCCCATACTGACCATCAGGACAATAAGAATCTCAAAAGAAAGGAGCAGGTAAGACTTGCAATTTCATTCTCTGGTGGTTTGTCCATGGGTTGGGGGTCTTACCCTTCCTTGGCCCCTGTTGTTTTGTTCAGTTTAAAATGTGTTGTGATCACCAGGCTCTTCTGCTTTTAGCACAAAGTGTACAACAGAATAGTGGGACATTCCTCGCTTTTGAACCTCAAAATATATATTTTTTAAATTGCCTTGACTCTTCTGGCTCTTAAAGCACCCCTTTGAACCATCTTATATATTCTGGTCTTCTCCTTCCCTGCTGCTCACCCTGTGTGTGTGATGTCATTAGAATGTTTGTGCATGCATGGTTTGAATGTGTGGTCAGTTTGAGTGAGTGGGGCTGAGCAGCTGGATGCTGCTCCCGGTGGGGCCTTCCTTTCTATCTAACTTATGTCTAATAAACCTATTTAAGAACACCTACGACTGTTGGATTTGCTTACCTCTCAAGATACTTTCATCAATTGTAACACCATCCTAATTCTCTTTACATCTGACTCTACTCAAATGTGTTCATATAAACCCACTAAGGTGTTTTAGAAATAGTGTGAACTTTTTAAACCTCAACCCCAGGCACACTAACCAACAGAGAGATTACATTACTTTTTTACTTTCGCGATTGTTGTACGTTCATCCTCGTTTGGCTAGGTTCTTTGTGTACCTCGCTTTCTAACATTTTCCTGTTATGGCTTATTTAAAAAAAAAATAACCGTTTTTGGAGTTTCTTCATTGGTGCGTGTGCTAAATTCTGGTCCAATAATTTTTTGTGCTCCATTGTGTAATTGCTGTGT
The DNA here is from genome assembly GCF_964261635.1 of Lissotriton helveticus. Classification (NCBI taxonomy): domain Eukaryota; kingdom Metazoa; phylum Chordata; class Amphibia; order Caudata; family Salamandridae; genus Lissotriton; species Lissotriton helveticus. The sequence goes on from NC_136072.1 coordinate 422,632,086, forward strand.
CCAAATCGATGTAATGGGGTAGAGGAAAAGAGACTCAGTGAGAATAACTGAGTTACCTAGGATCAAATAGTAGTAGTTTGAGGTAAAACGACGCAAGCCTAGTGTGACATTGGTTGGTGCTCCTGCAGCTCTCACTGTGAGTTGAATCTCCTTCAGGCTGGTAGTAAAGTTTGGGGTACAAATCTGATGTAGGCTGCCATTTTATGCTTTGATTACTTTCTGGTAATTGTATTACTCTGAGTCCTCCTCTCGCTTACAACATGAGAATTCTTTCACAACCATAAAAAGCTTCCCTCTATACTTACTGTTTTGTAAAGAAGTTCCAAACACACAGTTGGCCTGGACACAGAGGGACGGATAGGAGGGAGGTAGAAATCTAAGTGAGAGAAGCACTTGTAGTAATACAGTTACCGGTAAGTAATCGAAGCATTACCGCATACGCCCCCTTGCTTAGATTCCTAATAGCGTGAGATGTACGCAAGCCAAGAAAAGTCAGTTCAACTGATCACTTAGTAGAAATAACCCATTGAAGAAGGAAGATGTAAACAATGGGCACTTCCCAGCGGACAGAACCGTAGACCTAAAAATACCCACCGCATCAGGACCACAAACGATCCGAGAAAGTGTGAGAAAGGTAGAGGGGAACGTCCAAGGAGCCACCTGACAAAAGGCATATAAGAAGCTCCTTAACACTCATTAAGGCAACTGACAAAGTTCGAATCAACAGACCCCGAACCCACAAAGGGGAAGGATCACCAAACTGAGAGGGGGCAAAGGAAATGGAGACCGAAGCCACTGGCACAAGGGGAGGGCGTCAGGGTGCCGACCGTCCCTTGCAGGCCCTAAGGTGACAAACAAAGAAGAATTCCACTGAAAGGGCACCACCTACACCGGAAATATCTGAACCTCTGCTTCGATTACCGGGGACAGCAGACAACCCTCCTCAGGAGACCACCTACCGGGCAGAAAATGAACTATCAGTTGGAACTGAAAAGGAAAATGCATTCCAGAAAACAAAAAGACGGTCCCAGGTGCAAACAACCCACTTGGTAGCATACTGCGGGAACAGAGCCGCACATGAAATTGCCTGCAGAATCCCAACCTCCCGAGGTAACAGCCAGAATAAAAAACTCAGAGGATGGACTCCGAGAGGCCTGACCAGAAGACAAGACAGCAGCAGAAAAACCCGGAAATACGAAATCTGCCTGCACAGTCATCAGTGTAGATGAACAGGAAACCAGTCAAAGAGAAGAGGAAAAAACCAAAGGATACAGAACCGTGGTGAAATATCCACCACCTGCCCCATCACTCTCGAGAAGAGGAAACCAGAAGGAGCCGGCCAATGCCAGATCCACCAGAAACACTGGAACACCCACCGCTGACTCCCTGATCATAAAGCCTCAGGAAGAAAGGGAAAGGAGGGTAAGCAACAGAAAAATAACTGGCAAAGGACAGGTCAGAACTAGGCCTGGGTGATGAACTTCGCGCTGTTCGCAGATGTTCAGCTGAGTTTTTTCCCCGCTCACGATCAGCGATTGCAAACGGTAAGTTTGCGAGCGCAAGCTGCCACTCGGGTAGAATTTCTACCCGAGCAGCAGGAATACCGGAACAAACCGCAGTTCCCACTGCACTACGCCACTTTCAGAACTTTGCAGAGTTTTGTAACTTCGCAGCGTTTCACGTAGCAAAACTCTGCGAACTACGCCCAGGCCTGGTCAGAACATTCATCTTCCACTCTTCAGGCACCCACCACCCAGAGCAACAAGTGGGGAAGAAGAAATGTGAGGGACAGTGCAAATACACCACCAGACATTCCCACCTAAGATAGAACTGATCAAACAACAGGAGTGAGCACAAAGTCGCAGGTGGAGGAAAAACATCTTGCTCAACCAGTCCGCCAGAGGTGACAGTAGGTCCAGAAGAGAAAGGACCATCCAAGAAGGAGAAGGTCTCACTCCAAATGAAGAGCTGAACCAAAATGACTGATAAGGACAGGACCCAGTTCTTCCCTGGCCGTGGCAAAATGAATATCCTGAGAGACAGGCAGACCTGAGCAAGACCGCTTGTAGCAAAATGCACACACACCAGGAGAGCTAATATGGAAATTTCAAAGCTCTCTCCAGTTGAAGAACCGTGCACATGAAAATGAAGACCAAATCCCCCGGACCCAAGGAAAGACATCTAGGCACATCACGATCTCCGACAGAGGGGTAGGAAAGACATCTAGGCACATCACGATCACCAACAGAGGGGTAGGACATAAAAAGTCCTCCTGAAAAGGTGTAAGAGCCCTAACCACCAAGCTTGATCATGCCACAAGTACTCTATAACCAGAAAAGGAAGAGACAAAGCCAGCGTGGAAGGAACAAATTACTGCAGGATGATAAGACCACGTGGAACCAAGCCCAAGAACCACCCCCCCAAAAAAACAACCAAGCAAAACAACAAAGCAGCTGCCAAGAACCCCAAGAAGCTCAGAACCCTCATCCAATCTAGACCCTGTAAGGAAAGCTATCCAGAGAGGCAAAACCAGAGACTATATTCCCATAAAGAGCGACAGCAGCTCCTAGTGCAACAGAGAAAGTGCAGCCACAGCAAGGGAATCTGAGGGCTGCTGACGAGTAGACCACCAGAAGAACATAGACCAGAGGAAACTGCAGATGGCCCAGAGGAGTGGCAAGGAAGGCTATGACCTGCAAATTGATGGATGCTAATAAGGCATGTACAGGGCCCAGAGGAATGATGCTATGCAGGGATATCATGTAAAAATGAACAGTTGTGAGAGATAAGTAATTTCAAGAGCACTAGCACAAGAGGATAACCATCCAACACCTGCCACACCAAGTGGCATATATACAACGCCCCTCCATCACTTTTATGCCATGGGGGCGTCACCTTTGTGATGATCCAGAGGCACAGTGTGCCGGCCCATATTTACAAGGCAATGTAAAGCCACCCTGCATGGCTTTTCATGGCCTTTTAAATATGGCCTCCTTTCACCCATTACTCTGCATGAAAAGGGCATTTCCTGAGAGTTGCTGTAGGTATTCCCATGCAACACCCATTGAATCTGAGGCATTCCCAGATTTACAGGGTTTCGTAAACCTGTGAATGTGTCTGATTCCAATGCCTCCTGTGGTACTGAAAATTCTGGACCCGTGTCATAAACATCGTCACACCATGCCGATTTTGGTATCAGCAGACCGAGAATGACTAGTATATCATGTACATTTTTGTCATGTTCGAGTGACGAAAACACCCTGTAATCATAGTTTTCGTCCTGAACCCTCAGGTTCCATTTTGTGTACGGCAGCCATTTTGTGGGTTGCCCTCACATAGGCCGATGACTAAGGCCAAAAACGAGTCTGAAGGACACATACACCTTTGCTGACTTCTGTGTGAGCTAGGCAAGCTGAATGAAGTTAGTATCAAGGCACAACATATCATAAACCTTTCATCGCACACGAACTATGCCTAATCTTACACACACCTGTCCCTGTTGCTTTCTTTATGACTTGCTTTACGAGGAGGAGGTGCCCGTTTTTTATTGGGGGTCCGTCGATGTCTAATGAAAATACTGGGCCTTGCCGGGTAATTAATTGTGGGCTGGACGAACTGAAATATGGGCTTGTCATCATGACTCTGCTTTTTCTTTGTAGTGAAAATATGTGAATGGTCAACTGTAAAATAAGGAATGTTTGCCTAAAGCACAATATTTTGTATAAAAGGAGAAGACTGGCTTTGTAAGTTTGAGCAGTCTCCTGAGAATATACACCGTGTTGTACTTCTAGGATACACTGTTACTGGCTGCAGCCAATAAACTCGATCTTTGACTTAACCTAGAAGACTCTGTGTTTCTGTAGTCTGAAACAGGAAGGACTCGAAGTCTTAGGGTGTGTTCCCTGGCATCGCTGGGTTCTGAAAAAAACCCAGTACTTCAGTTGGCGCCCCACGTTGGGCGATATCAGCGGTACCGGTTCAAGCCAGAGGTTCGTGAGGAGCTTCGTGTGAAAATTCTGGAGGAAGGCCGCCACTTCATCGACCCCTGCATGTCGACGTGGTCCGAAAGTCTTTGCTGCGAGGTTCCCCGCTTCCCGACGGCTACGAAGGACTGCTGCCCTGACTATCGCCCTGTTTTGGACCCTTGATGATTGGTAGAGCGAAACGATAGACGAGTCTTCTGGTGACGTCATCGATACCTCAGTTAAGTATAAGTGGAGCGTCTCCCAGTCCTTAGTTTGGTTCTTACTTTGGGTATCCCCTTGGGATCTTTTTGATTTGGAACTTGCAAGTACCAAAGCCGAGGGACTCGTGTATTCACGAGACTATCGTATTCGATAATCCTTTGAAGTTTGAAGCTAGACTAGAGAGCGAAGATGCCTGGTCTTAGCAGACTTGGAAATTTGTTTTGTCTTGGCTGTAATAGGGATTCCCGATTGGAGGACTCATTTCCGGTTCCTCCGATTGGAACTCCAACCTATGAACTGTATGTGAAACATGGAGTAGGCCCCATTACATACAATGAAGTATGGATCCGATACACCAGGAATGATGGTGTTTTAAAATGGCCCCAATATGGTAGTTTTGACACGGAAGTTCTGGATAATCTGGAGGTTAGACTCTTTAAAAAGAAAGCCCGGCCGGCAATGTTTGACTCTTTCCGCCTATGGTGTAAGGAAGCCAAACAGAAGGAAATTAAATTAGCGAAGAAAAATAAGAGAGAAAGGGGTATCTCGATAATGCAAGCTGCTACGCAGTATAAAGATAATGAAGAAGAACAGGCAAGTGAACAGTTGCACAGGCAACGTAAAATGGCGATATCCAGTTTTGCCGCCTCTTCAGCGAGATGCAGCAAAAGAACATGAAAAAGATCCTTTAATGTCTTACTTATTGAGTTCGCCATCACCTTATGCGCAGAGTGCTACAGCACCTCTGCAACCTTTAGTTGTGCAGCCTCCGGTGATTGTGCCTCAGGTTCTTCCACAGCCGCCAGCTCCTCTTCAGTTGGCTCTTACTCCTATGGCGCAGCCCCCTCAAGGGCCGCCGACTTTGCTACCTGCTCCATCTGTACTTCCTACGACTTCGCCTACTGTATTGACTGCCTCTTCTGGTATTCCTTCTGATACTGCCTCTGCGTCTGCCTCTGTTTTTCCTCCTGTTCTTTCGTCGACTTCTCCTTCCGTTCGACAGAGAATGGCTGATACCGTTGTTAACCTTCTATCTCCTTTCTTTGGAGCAGCAAGTATGACCCCTGTTTCAACACGCAAACAGTTGCGTAGTCAACTGCCTGACTCTAGGGAGCGAGAAACGTTGGATCATTTAGCGCATAAATGGGTTACTGATCCTACAAGATATGAGATAGAGTCTGTTATGGATGTCTTCCATCAATGGGAAGCATCAAAGCAGAGATATGTTTTTGAGAAAATGTGTGCTTTTCTTTGTGAGGAATTGGAAGATAATGATTTGGAATCCAATCCGCCTGAGTTGTGTCGTGTACGGTTCGAGTTTGCAAAAGGCATGATTGTAGGTTCTGATGTTGAGAAAGCAGTTGCGACATTATTGTCGTTTAGGAGTGAGACTATTTCTCAGCAGTTGTTTGAGCCTGATCTTTCTGTTAAGAGGAAAGTGAAACAATATCCAATGAGAGAAGTTCCCCCAGTCTGGAGAGTAGGGGACCCAAATGCTAATCCGGCCATTCCGCCACACTTTCAGCGTGTCTGGGTACATGTTCCATGGAAGCGAGCCGAAGTTTTGGCTCTTAAACAGACATTGCCTGATCCCCGTAAAAATCCTGCAGGGTATTACAAGGAATTGTTAAAGACCGCAGGCTCTTGCATTATGAATTTAGCTGATATAGACATGTTGTTTGGAAATGTTGTTCCACAGCCTTTATGGAGAAAGATTCGTCATGCGGACCATGATCAGGAGTTAGGTGACTCATGGGCTAAAATTAGTGCTGCAGATGGCCGACAAGTTGGTGGTGCAAAACCCGAGCCTTTAATAACAGACCTTCCTGGTAGGATCATTAATTACATGAAGACCTTAATGCCTGCGATGCGTGTGAATTGGGACAAATTGTCTGCGTGTAAGCAGAAGAAAGATGAAACAGTGTCTGATTTCTTCACCCGGTTTGAAGAAACGTTTGTCGACCACAGTGGTCAAGATATGAGTACAGAAGGTGGTCAACGGTTGTTCGTTGACAAATTTGTGCACAATTTGCTTCCCGAGTTGTGTAAGAAGTTAAAGGATTCAGAAAGTTCGTGGGCCGTTTCCTCCTCAGCACAGATACTGGCTACTGCACAGTATTATGAAAATCGAGATAAAGATGAAAAGGATAGGGCGGACAAGAAAACTAAAGAGTTAAAAACAAAGGTTCTTTTACAGCAGGCGTATCCGCCTCGTGGTGGCCAGAATAACTATCAGCAACCTCAACAGTTTCAGAGGAACTCGCAAAGGTTCGAGTTTTCTCAACCACGTGTCCCTGTAGGTCCCAATCAGTGTTCATATTATAAAGAAGAGGGTAATTTCAAGTATAGTTGCCCTATTTTGTTACAGCGTATGAATGGAGCTTCTGGCGCAAGAGGTCGAGGTGTTCAACAAGCTCCTAGAGGTAGAGGACGTGGAAATTTCCCCCAGAACGCGCATCCCTTTCCGCCTCAAAATTCAATGAACAGCTTTGACCAGCAGAATAATGTGTCTGGTAGGACGGCTCAATACTATGCTGATGACTACTATGCAGAAGATGAGAATATGGAAGGTAATGATTGCTAGGACAGCCATAGACAAAGAGAGGGAGTTGTTTCAGTTCCAGTAGATCAGAATGGACCTTATGTTGAGGGGATTACATCAGGTGTGTCAGAGCCTTTTCTGTTGGATACTGGTGCTACAAACAGTTCTATTATGCACTCAAAACTCCCTGGCGCACCTTTGTCTGGCGAAATGAATGTTTCAGTAGGTTTTTCTGGCGCCCCGGTTAGAAACCCGATTTCTAGTCCTATGTCCCTTTCTGTTGGACCTTGTGAATTCGAAGCACCCCTTATTCTGACGACAGGTTGTGGTGAGAATTTATTAGGATTGGATCTGTTGAAAAGATTGTATGCGACGTTGTATTGTTCTCGTTCGGGAGTACAACTTACACTGGGTAAGAAAGTGGTCTCTCCAATGTGTTTGTCGCAGGATAAACTGCCGACAGAATTGTCATTTCTTCCTGATATTCTTTGGGCTACTGGTCCTAATGATGTAGGTCTCTTGGAAATACCGACATATGTTGTGACATTGAAAGCCAATGTTAAAATGCCACGCATTCCCCAATACACGATCTCTAGTGAAGGCGAAAAGGCGTTACTAGCGATCATTTACGACTTGGTTGAAAAAGATGTAATTGAAGAGACAAAAGGTAACGTTTGCAATAGCCCTGTTCTGCCTGTTTTGAAACGTACTGACCCTTCTCAGCCACCTGTTTATAGGTTTGTGATCGATCTTAGAGAGGTGAATAAGATTGTTGTGCCACAATTTCCAGTCGTTCCTGATATCACTGCCCTATTGACTATGATTCCAGCTTCTGCGACCTGGTTTTCGGTGATTGACTTGAAGAATGCTTTCTTCAGCATCCCGATAGCCGAGGAGAGTAGGGATATTTTCGGCTTCAGTTTAGTAGGCTGAAGTTTCCGCTTCAAACGCGCTCCCCAGGGCTACTGTGAAAGCCCATCGATATATAGTCAAGCTTTAAAGACACAGCGTGATACAATTGTTTTTCCTGATGGCGCTACCCTTCTTCAGTACGTTGACGATTTGCTAGTTGCTGCAGATACTGAGGAGATTTGTAAAGAAGCCATGTTGTCGTTGTTGCGTCATTTGTCTGATTTGCATCACAAAGTGTCTCTTTCAAAATTGCGATATTGTCGACAAGAGGTGACCTACTTAGGAGGGAAGGAAACTGACCCCAGAAAGAATTCAGGCAATTACGAAACTGAGTGTGCCTAGTACACAGAGAGAAGTACGTGCTTTCCTAGGTATTACATCATATTGCAGACAATGGATACCGAATTTTTCTCTGCTGGCCAAACCTTTGGTGGCATTAACTTGTAAAGATACACCGAATCCCATTCCATGGTCTGAAGATTGTCAGAAAAGTTTTTCTGAATTACGTGATGCCTTGTGTTCGGCTCCTGTGTTGGGTACCCCCGACTACAGTAAGCCCTTTACATTGTATGTCCATGAGAAAGAAGGTTGTGCATTGTCAGTGTTGACACAGTTGTTCGGAGACAAGCAGCGTCCATGCGCGTATTTTTCGTCGAATTTGGATCCGGTAGCTAAAGCGTTGCCGAGTTGCTTGAGAGCCACAGCAGCAGCAGCTGTTTCCATTCGGCAGTCTGCTGGTTTAGTGATGAATAATACATTGATTGTGATGGTTCCACATGCAGTAGACACGTTGTTAAACAGGACCAAAACACAGCACTTAACTAGTGCTCGATTGTCAGGTTACGAGTTAACCCTGTTAGCGAGTCATGTGCACATAAAGGGATGCAACACGTTGAATCCAGCTACGTTGTTGCCGATCGTAGCAGAGACAGATGCTTCTGAACAGCATGATTGCTTTCTCAGGACAGAAGAAGAAACGAAAGGGAGAGTAGATCTAAAAGACACTCCTCTTGTGAAGTGTGATGGTACCTTATGGGTGGATGGTTCATGCTTCAAGCTTCCGAATGGTGATACGACTGCAGCATATGCTGTTACGACTTTGCATACGATTGTTGAAGCTGCACATATTCCACATAATTCAGCTTAAGCAGCAGAGTTGATTGCACTCACGAGAGCGTGTGTGTTGTCTAAAGGAATGAAAGTGAATATATATACTGACAGCCAGTATGCATTTGGAGTGGCTCACAGTTTTGGACGATTGTGGAAAGAATGTGGGTTTCTGACTTCGCATGGAGCTAAGATACAGCATGGTCAGTTGGTGAATGAGCTTCTTGAGTCACTTACGTTGCCATTACAAGTTGCGATTGTGAAATATAGTGCACACAAGAAGGTTACTGATGATGTTGGTCGTGGCAATGCATTTGCTGACGAAATCGCAAAAGAAACAGCAAGGGATGTGATGAGTCGAATGTATGTTGCAGGCCCTGCAAGATGGGTTGGTGATGTTGGAATGTGTGAAGACACGATAGAGAGTGTGAAGTCTATTCAAGCTGAAGCTACAGAGAAAGAGTTGAGTGTGTGGAGAGAGAGTACGGGTAAAATGGATGCAAATGGTTGTTGGATTGAATTGTCAGAGCATCAGTGATGGTTGCTACCCGATGCGTATGTGCTTGCAGTGGTTACGATGGCCCATGGAATGGCTCATATCAGTGTGAAAGGGATTTGTACGTTGTTGGCTCCAGTATGGCAAAATGTTGGAATTCCTAAGTGTGCAGAGAACGTGGCCAAGAATTGCATGGTGTGTCTGAAATACAATCCTGTTAGGGAAACCCCAACTCCAGCTGGTCATTTTGCACCTCCTACGTATCCGTTCGAGGTTTTGCAGCTAGATTTCATCCACATGGAAAGGTGCAACAATTTGAAATACGTACTAGTTGTTGTTTGTGCCTTTTCAAGATGGGTAGAAGCATATTCCCTGAAAGAGAACACTGCCCTGTCCACAGCTAAAGCCCTTGTCAAAGAATTCTTCCCTAGGTTCGGAATGCCGAGAATGGTCTGGAGTGACAATGGGAGTGAATTCGTGGGTCGAGTGATGAAGAAAGTATGTGAAGGGCTAGGCATCCAACAGAAATTCCACGCTGCAAATCACCCCCAATCAGCTGGATTAGTAGAATGCTACAATGGCACATTGAAACTGAAATTGGCCAAGATTCAAGCGAGCTCTGGTCTTAAATGGCCTGACGCTCTGCCCTTAGCACTCCTGTCAACAAGAGTGACTGTGCATTCGCGAGTGGGACTTAGTCCCTATGAAATCGTGTTCGGCCGTCCGGCCAACATATGGGGAGTGCCAAGGCCGACAAAATTCAGTGAGATCGAACACCCTATACTGCTTGAATATTTGTACGAATTGACGGCTAAATTGCGTGTTTTACACCAACAGGTTCATGATACTCTGCCTCAGGTCTCTGAAGCTCCAGGACATCCGATCGATCCTGGATCCTGGGTGCTGGTCAAGAATTTCCAGCGAACAAAGAATGACCAACCCCGCTGGACCGGCCCCCATCTAGTTCTTCTCTCAACGAGATCAGCCGTTCGAGTGGAAGGAAAGAAAAACTGGATCCACGGCGTGCATTGCAAGAGGGTCCCTTTGCCTCTGCCGTACGACCGGTGGGTCCAGGAGGGTGTCGCTGACTCAGAGACTGAAACTGTGCCTCGTTTTCTGCCTTTCAGTGATGCACGTGTAAAAGGAACAATTTCTGAACAAGAAAGTGACAATCTTTTGCAAGAAATTGTGCCGCCGTCAAATCGATTGGACACTACAGAGCCTGATCACTTATTTCAAGACCAGACATTACCTGGAAAAAGATGCTATAATCTGAGGTCGAGAAGTATGGACTAATAAAAAATTCCTTTTCCTTACTTTTTTTCCCCAAAGTGCAGCTCTCTCATCTGAGAAACTTTCTTATTTTTGTTTTTCGAACCGCTATCCGGGTTCAGCTGTAGGGTCGTGGTTGCCCAAGTCTTTGGGGTGCAGCTGAAGACGTTAGGTCGACAGTTCTGGTTGGTCTAAGGGAGTTGCCCTGGACTGACAGAAGCATTTCTTAGCATAGAACACCCTACCACCGCGAGCAGCAATTAGAGAGGATGGAGTTTGTCGAGATGGAGAGACCTGCCAAAGAAACGAACTCTAAAGAGAAAATTTGCAGAACGATGACCAAGAAACGCTTTTTGATATTATGCATTTTTATGTTGTTCAGTGTAATGATGTTTTTAATAGGATATGTTTTATTCTCTTTTCAAGTGAAATTTGCACCTACTACACCGCCCATACCTCCTCCTTCTACTGTTTCCTCACATTCTTTTCACCCTCTTCCTGAACATGAATCCGCTAGGAGATTAGAGTTTATCAATAACTCTTTCGTTCAGCTTTTGCACCAACACCAACTAGTAGTGAACACGACTAACTGCTGGGTGTGTGGTCTTATGCCTCATACTACCGATAAAGGTATCCCTTACCTGGTCCTGCCTTCCAGCCATAATGGTTCTGTGTGGGCATACAGAACAATGTTCATCTACGCACATGAAGTCTACCCCCTACGTTCTGTGAAAGATAATCCTAAGAATAGTGCTCTAGTTAAGGGTATAGTAGATATGATTAGGGAAGATATTTCCTATGAGACTATCCCGAGAGATGAGACACTAGTATATATAGGATGGAACGTGACCGGATATGGAGATACTCTGAGTGAGAAACAGCAACCTAAGAGATCTTCCCCGATTTGGATTGTACCCCATCAGGGTCACCTATGTCTGCAAGGTAATGGCAAGAATCCCAGCAGCTAAGGGTACCTATTTCATCTGCCATGATAGAGCCTATACATGGTTGCCCCCTGACTTTTCGGGCACATGTTATGTTTCGTTCCTGTTGCCCCCCACCTACACAGCTACGGCAGATTACCATAAGACAAGGATAGTTAGAGGTGTCTTCAGTAAAGAAGACACTACTGGACAAGAATTTGGAGACTTCGTGAAGGGTTTTCTGCCGTTTTGGGGACCCATGGTTAACAGCAGGAACATAAGACAATTGACGAGGGTGGTTGAATCCACTGTAGTTGAAACTGCCGGCGCCCTTAGTAATTTGACTGCTGAGCTCCAGTCGGATCGTCTTATGACTCTTCAGAACAGGGTCGCGTTAGATGTCATACTTGTATGTAAAGTGATCCAATCGAGTTGCTGTGTTTTCATTCCAGATAACGCTCCAACAGTGTACCAGGCCATTTCCAAACTGCATAAGATTTCCGAATATATTCATGTGGATAAAGGAGATTGGTCGATGATGGGATGGTTCTGGGAACTGATATCCGCCTGGGGATGGAAAATACTGATGGTCATTGGGATGATCTTAGCCATTCTTTTCCTGTTCTGTCTGTGCGTACAGTGTGCTCCTGCAATATGTGACCTCTGTGCTACACCATGTGTAAGGAACCTGTATCAAGGGATGAACTAAGTAATAGGATGATGCTACAGCAACAACTCAATGACTTTATGAATATAGACCTGGACTTAGATTAGCATGAGTATAGGTTAATTGCCTATGTAAGGGCAAAAGGAGGGCCTGTGGTACTGAAAATTCTGGACCCGTGTCATAAACATCGTCACACCATGCCGATTTTGGTATCAGCAGACCGAGAATGACTAGTATATCATGTACGAGTATTTTCGTCATGTTCGAGTGACGAAAACACCCTGTAATCATAGTTTTCGTCCTGAACCCTCGGGTTCCATTTTGTGTACGGCAGCCATTTTGTGGGTTGCCCTCACATAGGCCGATGACTAAGGCCAAAAACGAGTCTGAAGGACACATACACCTTTGCTGACTTCTGTGTGACCCGGGCAAGCTGACTCCACTGCCTGAAGCCAAACCTGTTCGGTCAGTTCCTCTCCCAGTGGCCGAATAAGATTAGTATCAAGGCACAACATATCATAAACCTTTCATCGCACACGAACTATGCCTAATCTTACACACACCTGTCCCTGTTGCTTTCTTTATGACTTGCTTTACGAGGAGGAGGTGCCCGTTTTTATTGGGGGTCCGTCGATATCTGATGAAAATACTGGGCCTTGCCGGGTAATTAATTGTGGGCTGGACGAACTGAAATATGGGCTTGTCATCATGACTCTGCTTTTTCTTTGTAGTGAAAATATTTGAATGGTCAACTGTAAAATAAGGAATGTTTGCCTTAGGCATAATATTTTGTATAAAAGGAGAAGGCTGGCTTTGTAAGTTTGAGCAGTCTCCTGAGAATATACACTGTGTTGTACTTCTAGGATACACTGTTACTGGCTGCAGCCAATAAATTCGATCTTTGACTTCACCTAGAAGACTCTGTGTTTCTGTAGTCTGAAACAGGACGGACTCAAAGTCTTAGGGTGTGTTCCCTGGCACCGCTGGGTTCTGAAAAAAACCCAGTACTTCACTCCCCAGGGGAGGTGATACCGTGGCACAACAAGGAGAATACATTTATTTATACTCGTTTTTTGCTCTTTCTATGTCTACTGCATTCTGTAATACGCATAGAAGGAGGAAAATTCCATCAATTATTGTTTTTGTGCAGCAAGGTGTCCCTTCCTGCACAAAAACAATCAGCCCTGTGACACAGGCACCCTTGTCCCATGGTGCAAGGGTGCCTGCATTGGCACTAGGCAACCAACCGTGTGCCAGCACAGAGGAAAGCACTGGGATATCTTGTATTGCTGTAAATATGACACCTCCCTGCACTTTCCTAATGAAGCAGCTCAGCACAGCAAGATGGCTTGCAGTGCTGTGCTACATCATTTCCCAGTAAATAATCCCCAACAAAAGAGGAAGGAGGACACCCCTCTGCCCCCCTGACCACAGGAATGGGAACAAGCACCTGCCTGCTTCCGAACAGGATGGGAGTAATGACTCACCCTTAAATATGAGTCAGGAAGGTGAAGTCGAGAGATTTCCCATGTCAACCAAGTACAGACTCCATCCTCAGTGACAGAGGAATCCCAAAAGTGGGACACTTCATGTGCCAACCTTCGACAACTCGGAGTTGTTCTAGGATCTTTCAGAACAGGCATCCACATAGTTGCCAGCTTTGGGCATACAATAGCTGCAAAATATAGAAATAGGCTGAAATCGATGGTATTGCCGAATTGTCCTTGGAAGAGAACTGCATGGCAGATCTGTGGTCTGTCAAAGGGGACGAAGAGCCAAAGACCAGTAAGCGAGAACCATATATATAATACTCCCACACCACAAAAGGAGTAGCTAGCCTGCTAGAACAGTGTACTGCTTATGCAGCCTGCAGTTATGGCATGAAAAACAAAACCACAGCAACTTGCAACAGCAGGTAGAAGATCCAATCCTAGAATGTACCTAAAGGGCAGCAAAGTATCCAACACAGCATGGAAACAAAGTGACTCCCCAGATACACCAGGTTCGTCGGAGAAGAAACAAAGCCTGTAGTGAAGTCAACAAGCGCAGGTAGAGATGCCCACGCCTTGTGAGCGGGAGGCATGGGAGCCATAGCCCTTGCCATCACCATAGAAAGACTTGCCTAAATGGCAACCAGGCAGTGCCCAATGAGCCAACCTGATAGAACAGTGTGTTGGCCAATATTGAGCAACTTGTGAGTCGGACTTATGGCCAGGTGGGCCAGTTGGTACTGCTGACCTCCCTAACACCACCTTGTCTCCATACTGCCGCGAGCCTTGGTACGTGCTCCCGACAGCAGACAAAGGTATGCCCACCGGATTTTTGAACTAGGACCTACCTGGGAATTTCATTTTCTGTCATCTCCAATACCCACAGAGACATGGAGTATTTATTTTATTGATAATGCTGAGGTCTTTCCGATCAATCCTTTTCTCAAGACCTTGCCAAGAGATTTCCCACAGTGCCATTTACCTGGTAGCATTGTTATCTACCACTCTTGTCAGTGTGCTTTTCATCATCTGTAGGGATTGAATATCCCCTTAGCTCTCTGGGTGACCTGTCTCCAGAGTTGCCCCCCCCCTTCCTGGACCTGATATTTTATAGGGTTCATCTGTTGCCCTGAAGAAGGTTGACCTCTTTGTGAGAAACACGCATCCGCGCTTATGTTGAGGTCAGTCAGACCAGGACTATTCTACATATCACTAAAAATCTTTATTCGATTCAAAGAATCATCAAAGCATTTCATAAAATCTTTTAAAATACAGTTCACAAAATCTCCACAGGCACCTACTGTAAAACTATCCTTGTCAAGGAGTAAGATCCAGATTAATTATACAAGTTGAGATTTCCAGTTAATCATAATTCTAGTAATTATTTAACCATTTAAGCTGTTTATAGACATTTCTCCAATTATCAATGGGCACGCTAACCTGCAGAGCGACAAGCAAAGTAACGATAACCTCTGTTATCGCTACTTTCCTTACGCCTGCTTCAAATCTGACTTAGCCATGATATCCTATATAAGGTGGATATCATGGCTAAGTATGCCTTGCCCTATCAGCAAGCTTTCGCCAAACCTTGTGCGATTATCGCTGTGTTTCCAGTGATAATCGCACAATTGGCGTCTTGCGCTCTGAATTTTATCGCTTTGGAGATAAGCGTTGCTGATAGCACGCTATCTCCACGATAAAATTCTGAGTTGGCCGGCGATAATTATCCACACGGTAAGACCGCTGAGCAATAATTATCACATGGCCTTGATGATATGCCTCTACATTCTTACTAAAATGGCTCTCCTTGAACTGAATTGAGTCAAACGATTCATAATGTAGATTAAGGTGCAAAAGTACAAAAATCAGTCCTAAGTCTAGAATCTGCATTTAAAAATGTTGCCCTCTCTTTTTTTGATATAGCTGTAGGACAATAAAAATCTGCTGATGCCAAATACAATGAGTTACGAGGTCTCCAATTTTAATATTCTCAACATCTCATTGTATTTCCTAATGTTCAAGCTTCTGCCTAGTGGTTTTAAGCATTTTTTTCTGGTCATTACATACACTGGTGGGGGGGAATAAATCGTGTGCAATGTCTTCCTTTACTCCCAGTTGCCATAGATTGCACTTGAAATCCCCATCCTTAGGTTGAGACGAAGTCCATTTGTCTGTCAAGGCATTTATCTGAAGTATTTCATATCTAAATGTCATATATAATTTCTTTGCTAGCTGAGGTTCAATTTCATCCAGGAATGGCTCAAAGCATGGTGTCGTTTTGAACTACAAAAATTGTGTAGTAAGTCTCCGTGATGTACTACTTAAAGTGACTTTGTGCCAAATAAAATTCCAATAAATGTGCTTGATCTCGCACTTTGATTCGGGCGTCAGCAGGCTACGGTTTGTCCAGAATCTACTCAGACCTAAATCATGGAGCCATTTTCAGATGTGGGCCAACCAGGGAAAAGTGACATGGACATCCAGTTCCAATAACTCAATCAGGGTTTGCCTATAGGTTTCTAATACCACAGTTGTCCATATTCTGACCCAGTATGACAATGTTCTCCAAACAGCTAGATGTTCCTGTCTTTTTATGCCCATGTCATATGTTAAAGGGATCACTGGGGTGTGTTGGGGAAGAGCCATAAACATTCTCAGGGTTTTATTTTCCCCAACAATTAATAGGTGGAAGAATTCACTGCCCCATAACTCTGAGCCATACAGGACAGAATTTATATACTTCCAGGGAGGGGGTGATAGCCTTTAACACTGTTGAGAATTGTATCTTTACAACAGAGATAGCGTTTTGCATTAGAATGGCCTTGGATTTGTTTATGTGTGGCATCCATGAGAGTTTAGACTCAAGGGTTACCCTCAAGTATACAAAGTTGAAACACACTCCAAGGTCACCCCATTCAAAGTTATTTTATTTTTAAAACTTTCGTGTGGTCTCATGGTCATGTATTTAGTCTTAATGGGGTTTATCTCTAGGCCTTTAAGTTTGCAGTAGTTATTAAAGCTATCAAGTAGGTTTTGAAAGCCCCTTGGTGTTTGAGACAGCAGGATTGTATCATTAGCAAATGTCAAAGCGCAGATATGAGTCCCTCCACGCTTAGGTGAGTCATGGGGAGATTTTTGCAAATGCTGAACCAAATCATTTCCATATAAAAGAAAGAAGGTTGGCACCAGGAAGCAGCCCTGGTTCACACACCTCCTAACTGGAATCTCATCTGTAAGCGTCCCTCCTGTGCCCCAGTGTACCTTAGCAACATTGCCCTCATGCAAACTTATATTTTGGTCTAGGATCTCCTCTGGCACTTCATGTTGATGTAAGTTTTTCCATAAAAGATCTCTTGGGATTGAGTTAAAAGCTGCTTTTAATTCAATAAAAGCAACTTATAAATGGCCGACTTTTATTTTTGTGCACTTCCAGGCTAGAGTTACAAGTCTAAAAATGTGACCAATTGTGCTTATTTTCCTTTTAAAGCCAGCCTGGCAAGGTGAAAGTTCATCTTGTTCCCTTATCCAGTCATTTAACTTGGCCAAAACTTGCTTAGCATAAACCGTTTGCAGGATGTCTATCAGGCTTATAGGCCTGTAGTTTGCGGAGTCATCCCTAGTGTCCTTTTTATAAATGGGAACTATCTCTGCGCCCTTCCAGGATTCTGGAATGGGCTGTCCCCTGGCTACTACATTACATAATAAGTTTGTGTATGGCACCCACACTTTTGGGGTATGGTTTAGCAAGTCCCCTGGTATCTTATCAGGTCCGGGTGCCTTTGAAGACTTAATGGTAGCTATAGCTAGTTTATTGTCTTCGATATTAAACTGTAAAGGTGCAGTTTATGCCAGTAGCAAGGGCCCCTCAGTAGCATTTGAAGGGTCTGTGGCTAACTCGTTGGGGGATGACATACAGATTAGAGAAGTGTCTCTGCCATGTACAAGGGTCTAAAAAGTGGTCAGAAGTCGTCTTGTTTCATTTGCTACCATGGGCTATTATTCTCCAGGACATAGATTGGTTCTTAGTTTTTGAGGCTATTATACTATTGTCCCAGCTTGGACGTCCCGCGTATGGGAGGGTCACCCATCCCGGTCCTCCTGTACGCGGACGACGCTGTCCTACTAGCTCGCACAGGTACGGGCCTACAAAGACTGTTAGACCATTTTGGATCTTTTATGGAAGCTCTGGACTTAAAGATCAATACATCAAAATCCCATGTTATGGTACCTGGCTCACGTAGGAAAAGCTTGAAGATTAAAACCTTTAGTTGCAACGAAACACGAATCTCTAGGGTACCTTTCTTTTGCTATTTAGGTGTCACTTTTGACGAAAAAGGATCCTGGGGACCTCAACTAAAAATGAAGGGTAACGTAGTTGCAAGATCTACTACATGCCTCATGAATTTTTCTAAAAAATTAGATTCCAGACCCATGGAGGCCATGATTCGTATCTATAAATCCAAATGCCTGGCAATCGCATCTTATGGGGCTGATATCTGGGGCTATGTTCCTTATCAAGGCATCCAAATTATAGAAAACAATTTCATACGAGCTTTGCTGTCACTCCCAAAGTCATCTCCTACATACTCTATCCATAGTGAAGTCGGCTTGGGACACATCACTGACCTTCTAAAAATGGCTCCTCTGCTATGCTGGGTGAAAACCTGGACACGAAACGAGGAGATCACGTTGAACCACCTCATACTCAAAGACTGTATGGCCTTAGACAAGGCGGGCAGTATTCCCTGGCTAGCGTATGTTAGAGCGGCATGCGTGAAGCTGGGGCGCCCGGACATGTACACCTTACCATAGGGCCTCAAGAAAGAGGATGTAGGATGGGTCAAGTTGCATCTCCGGAACTTGTTGGAGTTAGAAAGGGAGGAGGCTGAACTTAAAAAACCTATGGTGAGAACAATATATCCACTATCTATCTCCCCAGTCATGGAACCCTACCTAAAATATGTGACCAAACCATACCATCGTTTTCTTTTATTGAGATTTAGGTTCAACCTCATCCATTTAGTGCTTGGTATCAATATAAAGTGGGGGACCTTTGAAAACACCCCACCTTGCACATGTGATAGCTTCTCAAATCAGGACACACTTCATTTTGTGATGTTTTGCGAACACTATCTGGAGCCACGGAAAACATTTTTATATCCCATCTTGAAGGAACTTACCTTTGTCCAGGTGAGGCCTGCACTTTTACATTTGCAAATGCTTAACTCTGTGCAGGTCACATATGGTGTAGCCAGTTTTTTGGTGGCGGCTGCTCGAATAAACAAAACAAGACTTACCCAGACAAATACACATCTAGGTTGACATCCCGTCAACTTTGTTCTGGGGAATTGCACCAAGATCAGTGGGATAATGAGGTGCCTGTTTTTCATGGACTTTACTATGTAGAGCACTCATTTTTCTATTCAAATGTTAAATTTTTTTTGTTGTTTTTTGTATTTTTTTTTAGGAATCATTTTAGGAACTGCAATCAGGTGTACAAATTGTTTAATTGTTAATTTGTTAATCTATTTAACGTATGATTATTAATTTTTATAAAATGAATTGTGTATCGCTTTTATGGTTTTAATCAACCGAATAAAGATGTTTGACTTACTGACTATTGTCCCAGCAGGCATCTTCCCAGTTTCTTAGTGCTACCTTCTGTGCTTTTCTGTATCTAATCTCAGTTATGTTTTTAGCCTTTAACCCCTAATAAGTCATTGTTTGGCCAAGGCACATTCCTTGTCAAACCAAGGGTTTGGCAGCTGTGTCAAGACCTTAGAATAACAAGTGCCTGTCTTGGGTTTAGTTAGGTAAGTTTTTGTGTTCTCTATCAATCTCTGGTGGAGTTAAAAGTTCGCTGAAAACATTATATATATTGGTGAGGGGTTCAAATTGGTCCATTATAGCGGCCCACTTAACTGATCACCGGTTGTTGCTTACTAAAGGCTGCATGATCTTTTTCCCCAGATCAGTTGAAAAGGTTGACGTGAGTGGAAATCCACTTCCCAGATAGATCTAAGCATTATGGGAAATGATCACTATATTGAAATCGAGCCCCATTGAATGCAAGAATTTTGGGCCATCTCATAACTATTAACTATGAAAGATACAGAGTTATTCTTTCATATAAAGAAATAGGACCAATGTGTTTCTTCTATCCTGGTCTGCTGAAAATGATCTGGTGTTGCTTTAACGGAGAAATGTTTCCTTTATCTGAATGGTTGAAGAATGGGTATGGTCGGGTATGTTTGTTTGAATAGATGTGAGTCTGTTTGAGATGCGTGGTTGGGGAAGCTGTATTGTGAGGTCTTCGCAGCGGGGATATGTCCTTCAAATTATTTTGTGATTCTTTATTTATTAGCATTTTGTATTGTCTATTGTCTTGTATTATTTTTCGTAAGAATTTATGTATTGTAATATGGTATTTATAAAACACGGGGAAAAATTATAAACTTTGAAATTCTTTGTGCTGAGAAGTATTATACTAAGAGTTTGTTTCCCATTTCTGTGTGCATGGGCTATGATGTGACTTTTTGTGCTCTCTAAAGTATGACTTTTCTGCTATAATGAATCAATTCCAGCAGGCAGGTATTGTTGTTTCTTCCTGTGTCTTGTTCCCCTGCCACTGCCTGTACATTAGTTTACAGGGGACCTCATCCTATTGTTCTTCTGGTAAAGCCCTTATGCCCCAATAGAGAGACCGCTCTTTCCTAATTCTTTCTTAAGTGGCCGATGGCTCTATTCTGTAGATATTGCAGAATTTGAATTCAAACGCTGCAATGTTTTCTTTTTCCTGTCACAAAATTTTGAAGTCAGTACCACTCTACAGCAGGTTCTGAGAGGGCTACAGTTTTTCTTTAAAGTACAGTTGGAACGGTGTAAGTAAAGGCTCAGTCCTCCTTGTTATGATCTCTTTCACCCAAATGTGCAATGAACCAAGTGTGACATGCATGGCTTTCCTCCAGAGGTCTTGTATCCAGTCTTCAAAGCTTTATTCACACTTTCCCACTGTGGGCTTTTCTTCACTAGTGTGAATGTAATTCCGTGACTTCTGGCAATGTGCTTTTGGAGCTCTGTGTTATTCTCCTCACTAGATTTGTATGGATGAAGTCCACATTGGACTGAAGGCAAGAACTAGTTTGGGGTGGCTTCCCTTTTCAATTGCCTCTCTTTGCTGTTCTGCAGACAGAACCTTTGTGTGAGATGAGGCTCCTCACAGCAGGGTAGTCTGCAGCATGGAGCACCCACAACAGAGACACAATGAGGTGTGACCTATCTGCACCTGGATATTAGCAGCCACAAAAACAGGGACCAGGAAAGAGAATAAAGGGTGGATTTAGCTTAAAGGCCCTTCTCAGTCTGAACAACTTAGACTCCAGCCCCCTTCACCCCACCATCCGCCAAATGGCAGGGCTACAGGAAGACTAGTCAGGAACCCCTCTCAGCAAAATGACCACATCGAATTTCCATGGAAGCCTTGTCTCCTTTGTCCTCACTTCATTGTCTAGCTCTCCCCATTCTGCATCACTTGTGAAACACTTCCACAGTCTGGAAAAACAACAACACCCCTTCTTGTGCACAGGAACAGGCCAGAGGCTTTCAAAATGCAACCCACAGGCATCCAACACTTTGCTGCATTTATGCATACAATCCACATAAGGCCACATACACAAGCAACACAACATACACTTGTGATGATATTAGGGGACAGAACAGGCTACTAATCTGACTGTGCTTTGGCAGAATGCTCTCACCCAGTGCTAAATAACTAATTTTAAGTGAGTGAGTGAAAAACTTTTAATTACATCTAATTACATAATAGTAAGGGAAGAGCTTTGAATCATCTTGTTGGGTTTTCTATGTTCGCCCTAAGTGGCCAAGGGTATGCCCAGACGTGGGTCCCTTGCTCGCTGTGCCACTGGATTCTAGCTAGCCTGCTGATGAGGGGTGAAATGCCGAAACTGGTCTCAGGATGCTTGTTTCCAGTCCAGGGAGGACCTGGCCTGGAAGTTCAGGCTGGACTGCTCCCATGAGGCGCAGGGTCAAGACTGATTTGCATATGACTGGGTCCAAACTGGGGTGGCATAGTGAGCAAAAGAATAATGGATTTAACCCAGATCTCTTGAATGGGGTTGAAAAGTAGCAGCACTCGACCGTCCATCATCTTGTTGTGTTCACTTGAACTCAACACATGACCAATTGCTGCCTTACAAAGTTTGACTAGGTGATTTTAGCAGCTGGAAAAGTGTTATTAAGGTTTTAGAAAGCACACAATCCTGCTATTTGTTGCCCATTCCTGACTGTGATTCTGATGACGTGTTCAACTATGGTTGTGTCGATGGGATGGAGCTGTGCACTAAGCTAAAACCAGACATTCTGTACCACTCAAAGAGTCTAACCACACACTGGGCTCAAGTACCACAAAATTACACAATGTTGTGCAGCAAGACAGCTTGCTGCACCGCTTCATAATGAAGGTGCTGGGATGCATTGCATTTCCGGCAATATGGTGCATCCCTGTCCTTTCCTTTGTGCTGGTGCTCTTTAGGCAGCCTTGCACCAATAGTGAGGTTCCGTGATTTGCGAACCAGACTCCATTTTGTTTGCGTTGTTCGTGACGCCATTTTGTGTTGCCCTCACGTAGGCCCGTGGAGGTAACCGAACGAACAAAGTTGCATGGGCTTCGTTGTTCATGTGCATATTAACTAGGCCTTTTCTGACTTGTGAGTGAACTGTAGGACGCTGACCCCGTCACCTGAAACTGACCCTTTGCGAGGCCAATTTTCCTGGATGATCGTTGTCTGAGATTGCCAATCAATGTTCAGGATATCGTTAACTTTTAGTTCGCTTGCACATATCTTATCCTATTCATCATCTGAATTGGTTTCTTTCCTTATGTCTGTTCATTACATGGGTAGTGCTTTCAATTATGGGTTTGTCCGGCTTGTGAAAATCGAATTTGGGACATTCCTAATAATTAGCTTGTGGGTTGGTACAATGTAAAGTGAGCTTTTTATGATGTAATAATGTTTGCGAAAATGTATTTCATTCGTCAGTATTTGTCGCAGAGGGTGTGCATTTGTAATGAGCAAAAGAAGGATAAAAGGTGATGTCTTGCTCTACGAAAATTGAGCAGTTTCCTGAGTTGTACACCGTGTTGTATTGCTGGGATTACTGTTACTAGCTGCAGCTAATAAATTTGATCTCTTACGCCACCTAGAAGTATTCTGTGTCTCTGTATTCCAAGAGAGGTGAACTCGAAGACTTTGGGCGTGCCCCTGGCGCCGCTGGGTTCTAAGAAAGCCCGGTTCTTCAGTTGGCGCCCAACGGCGGGGCGACTTCAGCGGTAACGGTCCACGCCCGAGGATCGTGAGGAGCCACGGGAGAAAATTCTGGAGGAAGGCCAACCACTACATCGACCCCTCTATGTCGACATGGACCGAAAGTCTTTACTGCGAGGCCTCCCGCTTTCCGACGGCTACGAAGGACTGCTGCCCTGACTGTCGCCCTGTCTTGGACCCTTGATTGATCCTTTGTAAAGCGAGACGACAGACGGTCTTCTGGTGGCGTGACAGATACTTTGGTTAAGTATAAGTGGGTCGCTCCCACGATCTTTGTTTTGGTCCTTGGTTTTGATTCGGTTATTGCAATAGTCGAAGCCGAGGGGCTCGTATATTTACGAGTGTATCGATAGTTGATAACCCCTTGAAGTTTGAAGCTAGACTAGTGAGCTATAAGATGCCTGGTCTTAGCAAATTTGGGAAATGGTTTAGTTGTGGTTGCAACAAGGATTCCCGATTGGAGGATTCGTGTCCGATAACTCCGACTTATGAGCTCTATTCAAAACACGGAGTGGGTCATATCACTTATAATGAAATGTGGGTCCGCTATACGAAGAAAGATGGTGTTTTACGTTGGCCCCAACATGGTAGTTTCGAATTAAATATTTTAGATAATCTGGAAGTTGCGCTATTTAGGAAGAAAGCCCGGCCGGCGATGTTTGACTCTTTCCGCCTTTGGCGTAAGGAAGCCAAACAGCGAGAAATTAAGCAAGCAAAGAGAGATAGAAAAGATAAGAATATGTCAGTACTACAAGCTGCTAGGCAGTTTAAGGAAGATGGAGAAGAGCGTGCGAGTGAAGTCTTAGATAGACAGCGTTGCATGGCCATTGATAAATGTTATCCGGCCTTGCCGCCTTCTCTTTCAAAAGTGAATGAAGACCCTGAAAAAGATCCATTGATCTCTCATTTACTGAGATTACCACCTCCTTATGTGCAGGGTGCTACTGCACCCCCATTACCCCCGGTTGTTGCACCCCTTGTTGTTCAGCCTCCTGCTGTTGTTCAGCCACCCGTTGCTTCACAGATGCTTCTCCCTCCTATGGTGCAGCCTTCTCTAGGGCCGCCAGCTTTGTCATCAGCTTTGCCTCAAACTCCTTTTGTCTTCTACTTCTGTATCTCTGACTCCTGCTACTTTTGTCCCTATGCCTCTTTTGTCTCAAAATACTCTTTCTCCTGTTCTTATGGCTACTTCTTCTCCTTCTGCTCGAAAACGAATGACTGAGACTGTTGCTAATCTTTGTCTCCACTCTTTGGGTCATTGAATATGACCCCTGTTTCGGAACGTAGGCAGAGTCGTAGTCAGTTTCTTAGTCCCGAAGAGCGGGCAGTGTTGGATATTTTGGCTCGAAGATAGTTTTAAATGCTTCGAGGTATAATTTACAAGCGATTATGGATGTTTTCTTTCAGTGGGAACCGCCGAAGCAAAGGTATGTGTTTGATGTGATGTGTACTTTTCTTCGTCAGGAATGGGAAAATAATGAGTTGAGTCCGATTCCGCAGGAAGTGCTTGATGTCCAGTCAGAATTTGCTAAAGGGACGATAGTGGAGTCCGATGTTACAGATGCCATAGAGACGATACTTGTTTACAGGTCTAGGCTAGCGCCTCAGACATTGTACGAACCTGACTCCTTCGTTAGGAGGAAAGTGAAGCAGTATCCCATGAGAGAAGTTCCCCCTGTATGGAGAGAGGCAGTTGCTGCTAATGTTAATCAGGGTATTTAGGCTGAGCCGGCTCATTTCCAGCGCGTATGGGTACATGTCCCTTGGAAAAGAGCAGAGGTCTTGGCTCTTAAGCAGACCTTACCTGACCCCCGTAAAAGTCCTGCTGGTTATTACAAAGAGTTGTCTCAGACAGTTGATGCGTGTATTATGAATTTAGCTGACATAGATATGTTGATGGGTAATGTAGTCCCTCAATCTTTGTGGGCGAAGATTCGTCATGAGAATCATGCACAAGAATTAGGAGATACGTGGGCTAATATTGTTGCTGCAGATGGTCGGCAGGTAGGAGGTGCCAAACCTGAGCCTTTAGTTGCAGAATTACCCAGTAGAATTATTAATTTAATGAAAACTATGATGCCTCCTTTACGAGTGAATTGGGATAAGTTAGCAGCATGCAAACAGAAGAAAGACGAAAGTGTGTCTGATTTCTTCACTAGGTTTCAGGAAACGTTTATCGATCATAGTCGTCAGGATATGAGCACTGAAGGTGGTCAAAGGTTGTTCGTGGACAAATTTGTCTTTAATTTGCTTCCGGAACTTTGTAATAAATGAAAGGATTCTGAGAGTTCATGGGCTGTTTCTTCGTCGGCCCAGATATTGGCTACTGCACAATATTACGAGAATAGGGATAAAGATGAGAAGGATAAGGTAGAGAGGAAGACTAGAGACCTAAAGACGAAAGTTCTTTCGCAGCAAGCTTATCCGCCTCGTTCGAATCAGCCTCAGTTTCAGCAACCCCCACAGTTTCAGAGATTGTTACAGAAACCTGAGTTTTTTGCTCCGCGATTGCCGCTAGGACCTAATCAGTGTGCTTATTGCAGAGAAGAAGGTCACTTTAAGCATAGTTGTCTGGTTCTGTTACAGCTTGCGAATGGTGTATCTGATCAGAGAGGTCGTGGAGGTTTCCAACAAGCTCTGTGGTGTGTTTCCCCGGAATGAGCGTTCCTTTCCCCCTCCGAATTCTGCGAATTGTTTTGACGGACAGAATGTTCCGACTGTTCAGTCTGCACAGTACTACGTTGATGACTATTATGTCGAGAGTGAGAGTGCTGGTTATAATGATAGTTAGTACAGCCATGGGCAAAGAGAGGGAGTAGTGTCAGTTCCAGTAGACCAGAGTGGATCTTATGTAGAAGTGATTACATTAGGTGTGGCAGAACCTTTTCTTTTGGATACTGGTGCGACCAAGAGTTCTATTATGCACTCTAAACTTCCTGGCGCACCTTTGTCTGGCTTGACCAATGTTTCAGTAGGATTTTCTGGCCCCCCAGTTCGTAATCCAGTTTCTAGTCCTTTGCCTCTTTCTATTGGTCCTTGTGAATTGGAAGCTCCTCTTATTTTAACGACTGGTTGTGGTGAGAATCTGTTGGGTTTGGACTTGCTGAAAATATTGCATGCAACATTACATTGCTCTCCTGCGGGAGTACGTCTTACGATGGGTAACAAAGTGATTTCTCCGATGTATTTTTCCAAAGATTGTCTTCCACTGGAATTGCGTTCTCTTCCTGATACGCTTTGGGCTACAGGTCCCAATGATGTTGGTCTCTTGCAGACTCCACCCTACGTTGTTACTCTCAAGTCAAATGCTAGGCTACCTCGTATTCCGCAATATAAAATCTCGAGTGATGGCGAGAGAGCTCTTTTGGCGATTATCTATGATTTGGTTGAGAAGGGTGTAGTTGAAGAAACGAGAGGTAATGTGTGTAACAGTCCTGTTTTGCCTGTCCTTAAGCGGACTGATGCTTCTCAGCCACCTGTGTATCAGTTTGTAATCGATCTTCGAGAAGTGAATAAGATTGTCGTGCCACAGTTTCCTGTTGTCCCGGACATTACTGCTTTGTTGACTCTGATCCCTGCTTCAGCTGCCCGGTTTTCGGTTATCGACTTGAAGAACACTTTCTTTAGTATTCCGATTGCTGAGGAAAGTAGAGATATTTTTGGCTTCTCTTTAGAAGGCCGAAGCTTCCGGTTTAAGCGTGCTCCTCAAGGTTATTGTGAAAGTCCCTCAATCTATAGTCAGGCGTTGAAAACTCAGCTTGATAATTTTGTGTTGCCTTCTGGTGCTACTCTTATCCAATATGTGGATGATCTGCTGGTCGCTGCTGATGATGAAGAGATTTGTAAAGAAGCTACTCTTTCTTTGTTACGATATTTGTCTGACCTTCATCATAAAGTGTTGCCTTCAAAGTTACAGTATTGCCGACAAGTCGTAACCTACTTAGGTCATCTCTTGTTGAAGGAGGAAAGACGATTAACCCCAGAACGAATTCAAGCGATTGCCTACATGAATGTACCATCCACACAGAGAGAAGTGCGTGCCTTCTTAGGTATCACCTTGTATTGTAGGCAATGGATCCCCAATTTTTCCTTGCTAGCAAAACCTCTGTTGGCACTGACTCTTAAAGATACTCCGTATCCTCTCCCTTGGTCTGATGATTGTCAGAAGAGTTTTTCTGAATTACGTGATGCATTGTGTTCTGCTCCGGTGTTTGGTACTCCGGACTACAGTAAAACTTTTACATTGTATGTCCACGAGAGAGAAGGTTGTGCGTTGTCAGTGTTGACACCACAATTTGGAGACAAGCAGCGTCCATGTGCGTATTTTTCAGCGACGTTAGATCCGGTAGCTAGAGCATTGCCGAGTTGTTTGAGAGCTACAGCGGCAGCGGCTGTTTCTATCTGACAGTCTGCTGGTTTGGTATTGGATAATACATTGATTGTGATGGTCCCACATGCAGTGGATACCTTATTGAATAGGACTAAGACACAGCACCTTACTAGTGCACGTTTGTCAGGTTATGAGTTGACGCTTTTGGCTAGCCATGTGGACATCAAAAGATGCAATGTGTTGAATCCAGCTACGTTGTTACCGATTTCTGTAGTGACAGATGTTCAGGAACAGCATGATTGTTTTCTTCGCACAGAGGAAGAAACAAAGGCTAGAGTTGATTTAAAGGATACTCCTCTTTCGGATGTTGATGGTACCCTATGGGTAGATGGTTCATGTTTTAAGCTTTCGAATGGAGAAACGACTGCAGCATATGCCGTCACAACTTTACATACAGTTGTTGAAACAGCACGTATTGCACAGAATTCAGCGCAAGCAGCAGAGCTAATAGCATTGACTCGAGCGTGTGTGTTGTCAGAAGGAAAGCGAGTGAATGTTTATACTGATAGCCAGTATGCGTTTGGTGTTGCCCATAGTTTTGGACGCTTGTGGAGGGAGAGAGGATGTCTTACTTCCCATGGTACGAAAATTCAGCATGGGCAATTGGTGAATGAACTTCTTGAGTCACTTACTTCGCCGAAGCAGATTGCGATTGTGAAGTGTAGTGCGCATAGAAAGGTTGTGGATGATGTGGGTCGAGGAAATGCGCTTGCGGATGAGGTTGCGAAAGAAACGGCGAGAGACATGGCGAGTCGAATGTATGTTGCGGGCCCTGCAAGATGGGTTATGGCAAGTGGAATGTGTGAAGACACAATAGAAAGTGTGAAGTTGATTCAGGCAGAAGCTACTGAGAAAGAAGTGAGTACGTGGAGAGAAACTACGGGTATGTTGGATTCGACAGGTTGTTGGGTTGAGTTGTCGGAGCACCAGCGATGGTTGTTGCCTGATGCGTATGTGCTCCCAGTGGTTACTATGGCTCATGGAATGGCTCACATAAGTTTGAAAGGGATATGTAAGTTGTTGGCTCCAGTATGGCAGAATGCTGGAATTCCTAAATGTGCTGAGAATGTGGTGAAGCATTGTATGAGTTGTCTGATGTATAATCCTGGAAAGGGAACTCCAACTCCAGCTGGTCATTTTGCTCCTCCAACGTATCCGTTTGAAGTGATACAGCTAGATTACATTCACATGGAGAGATGTAATAATTTGAAGTATGTCCTTGTGGTTGTTTGCGCCTTTTCCAGATGGATAGAGGCTTACCCCCTAAAGGGTAATACTGCCTTGTCTACAGCCAAGGTTTTGCTCAAAGAGTACTTCCCTAGGTATGGTTTGCCGAGAATTGTATGGAGCGACAATGGGAGTGAATTTGTGGGCCAGATCATGAAGAAAGTGTGTGCGGGTTTGGGTATTAACCAGAAATTCCATGCTGCGAATCATCCCCAGTCAGCTGGACTTGTCGAGTGCTACAATGGCACTTTGAAGTTGAAGTTAGCTAAGATACAAGCGAGCTCTGGTCTTACATGGCCTGATTCCTTGCCATTGGCTCTTTTGTCACCGAGGACGACAGTACATTCTCGTGTGGGACTTAGCCCATATGAAATTGTGTTTGGTCGTCCGGCCAATGTTTGGGGTGTCCCAAGGCCCAAGAAATACAGCGACATCGAGTACCCAATGTTGGTGGATTACTTACATGACTTGACTGCTAAATTACGTGTTCTCCACCAACAGGTCTATGACAGTTTGCCAACAGCGACTGCGGATCCAGGCCACACGATACAACCTGGAGAATTTGTGCTTACGAAGAATTTTCAACGAACTAAGAACTTGGAGCCAAGGTGGACTGGACCGCATTTAGTTTTGCTGTCGACTCGGACTGCAGCTAGGGTAGCTGGTAAAAAGAATTGGGTGCATGCCACCCATTGTAAAAAGGTTCCGTTGCCCTTACCGTATGACAAGTGGGTGAGGGGAGGTATAGCTGATTCTGAATGTGAAAGAATTCCTAGATTCGTACCTTTTAGTGATGCACATTTGGAATGGACTCAGTCAGAACGTGCAGATGATGAAATCCTACAAGCTGGAGTGCCTCCGCATCTGAAACTTGACACGACGGATCCAGAAGTGCTTTTTCAGGAACAGACCGTGTCTACTAAAGAACGCTATAATTTGAGACCAAGAAAGGACAAATAAAGTTTGAGAAAGGATAAATAAATGGACAAATAAAATTTGAATTTTTTTGATGTGAGTTACACCTTTTCAGATCAAGAGACCATTTTTCTTTTTCTTTTTCGAGTCACCATCCGGACTCAGCTGCAGGGTCGCGGTACAGCCTTAAGGGGAGAGCCGCGAATTGACGAAAGGTCTGTGGTTCATGGTCGTTAGTACGATCTTGACGCACACTTAAGTGTAGAAGGTAATAGCCGTGAGCAGCACGTTAGAGGATGGAGTCTTTTGGGTCTGATAAGAGTGTTGAGAAGATTGATGCTAAAATGAATATGTGTACATTGGTTCGTAGCAAATGTTTTTTGATATTGTGTTTCTTGATAATTTTGAATATTATATTGGGATGTGTGGGTTGGATTGTTTATGCCATACAACATACGCTTACATCTACGTCCCAACCTACTCTTTATTTTTCTACTGTTTCTCCACATGAGTTTCATACGTTGCCTGAACATGAACAGACACGAAGATCAGAATTTTTTAACAATTCGTTTATACAGTTGTTGCATCAGCATCAGCTAGTAGTAAATACAACGAATTGCTGGGTATGCGGTCTTTTGCCGCATACGACAGATAAGGGAATGCCATATTTGGTTTTGCCTTTTTCGCCTAACGGGTCAGTTTGGGCGCTCCAAGCGATGTTTATTTATGCGAATGAAGCATCTCCTGTACGTTCCTTCAAAGATAATGCGAGTAATAATGCCTTGATACAGGGAATAGTAGATATGATCAGAGATATCGATGCCTATAATGCTATCCCTAAGGATGAGGTACGAGCATATATTGGTTGGAACAAGACTGAATATAGCATTAGCCTGACAGAGAAGGAGAGACGAAAAAGGTCTCCCCCTATTTGGATTGTACCCCACCGAGGTCATTTTTGTCTGCAAGGTAATGGTCAGAATCCGAGAGCTCAGCTTGGTAAGAGTGTGTGTGTTCACACCTATGTCTATACGTCCCAGAAATCTCCACCGTTCGTGCCAGCTAAAGGCACGTATTTTGTTTGTCATGATAGAGCATATACATGGTTGCCATCTGACTTTTCAGGTATATGTTACGTGGCATTTTTGCTCCCCCCTACATACACTGCTGTTTTCAATTACCACAAGACAAGATATGGTAGAGGTGTTATCGATGCGAAAGATACTGTCGCACAAGAAGCTGGAGACTTCTTTAAGGGTTGCGTGCCCTTTTGGGGTCCTATGGCCAATAGTAGGAATATTCGTCAGCTTACGAGAGTGGTTGAGGCCACTATAAATGAAACTGCTGGTGCCCTTAGCAATATTACCGCAGAGATTCACGCGGATCGTCTTATGACGTTACAAAACCGTATGGTTTTAGATATCATACTTGCAGATAGAGGTGGGGTATGTAAATTGATCGAGTCTAGTTGCTGTGTTTTCATACCAGATAATGCCCCGACAGTGTACCAAGCCATCTTGAAGTTACATAAGACCGCTGAGTCTATACATGTAGACAAAGGGAACTGGTCATTGACTGGATGGATTTGGGGACTGTTATCTAGATGGGGATGGAAGATTCTGTTGTTCCTTGGTATGGCGTTAGCTATCCTTTTCTCGTGTTGTTTATGCATCTAGTGTGGTCCCGCCATTTGTAGTCTTTGTGCTACGATCTGTGTTAATGTTAATGTTAATGTTATTTGGGATTTGTTGAGCGCTCGTACGCCCGGAGGCTTCATGGCGCTATAGGAAGGAACCAGGCAGGCAGTCAGTGAGTGGAGCTATACTGTCAGTGATGAGCTTGAGAAAAAAGCCAAGTTTTCAGGGATTGTCTAAAGCTGAGGATGTTATCATTCAGCTTTATGTGAAGAGGGAAAGAGTTCCAAAGAACAGCAGCAAGGTGGTCGAAACAGCTACCTCCAAGGCGCTTCCTTTTGAATAGAGGTACAGTCAAAAGAGATTTATAAGTGGATCGGAGGTGACGGGAGGGGCAGTATTTTTTGAATAACTCTCTGATGAATAGAGGGCCAGAGTCGTTCAGAGACCTGAACAAAATACATCCGGCCTTGAAGGCCACACGCTGCTCGACAGGCAACCAGTGTAGCTGTTTGAGGCCAGATCTGATGGATTGCCTCCTGGGTATATTCAAAAGAAGCCTGGCGGCTTGGTTCTGAACAAGCTGGAGACGTTTGAGCTCTCCAGTTTGGGGGCCAAGATAGAGACTGTTAGAGAAATCCAGCCTGGACAGAACCAAGGAGATGACAATCTGTGTGAGGGCTGCTGAGGAAAAGAAGTGAGCAATTTTTTTTATTTTCCTCAGTTGGAAGATACTGGAAGATACCACCGCTCCAACCTGTCTTTTTAGCGAGAGATCCTCGCTGATGAAAATACCTAGGCTCTTGACCACGGATGACTTAGATGGGGGGACTCCCATACTAGTAGGCCAGAAGCTGGAATTCCAACTAAGTAAGCTCTGTCTGGGCAAGACTAACTCGGTCTTGCCCGGGTTGAGCTTCAGGTGATTGCAGCTCATCCAACTCAGTATATGGGACATAGTTCTTTGAAATTCAACCACTGAGTCCTTGGTGTTAAGAGGAAAGATGAGCTGCAAATCATCCGCATAGTTAAAAATAGTTACATTTGCATTCCGAAGGGAGTGCAAAAGAGGGCGTAGGTATACATTAAAGAGCAGGGGAGACAACGAGGAACCTTGTGGTACCCCGCAGGTGGTAGATATAGTGGGAGCAGAAAAGGAGCCCAATCTGACCGATTGTGTGCGGCCCGTAATAAAAGAGCGGATCCAGCTCAGAGCAGGGCCCCTGAGACCTGCCTGTTCGACACGGTCGACCAAGATGGTGTGGTCGACCGTGTCGAATGCAGCAGAGAGGTCCAGTAGCACTAGCGCCTGGTGAATTCCTGCATCTGCATTCCGCCTCAGAGTATTTAGCACCGAGAGAATGACCGCCTCGGTAGAATGGCAAGGTCGGAACCCTGCTTGATTCGGTGCCAGATACTCAGATTTTTCCAAAAAGCTGGAGATACTTTCACAAACATGTGACTCCAGCAGTTTGGCGCAGTATGGCAGCAACGATATGGGTCTATAGTTGATAGGATCTAGCGGGTTTGCTCCTGCCTTTTTTACGAGGGGAACGAGAAGAGCTTTTTTCAGATTACACGGGACTTTGCCCTGTACGAGTGACCCATTCAGTAAGGAGAGTAAACACCCAGGAAGATTGGTGCCCACTTCCTTCAGGATGTGAGGGGGACAAATGTCATCAGGGGAACCAGTTTTGACTTTGGTTAGAAGTTTAAGTAAATTGACATTGTCTATGAGGGGGTAAGAGTCTAAAGTGGCAGAGTTGTATGAAATATCTGCAAACAAAAGAGGGGGCTGAGTGATGGGGATACTTTGTTTAATAGTGCAGATTTTATCAAAGAAAAAAGTGTTAAGTGTGTTACAGAACTCTTGGGTAGGGACCATCGGAAGAGAAGTTCTATCGCTAGAGCTAAGATTTTCCACGATATTGAACAGCACTTTAGACTTATTTTGGGCCTTAAGAATTTTATCCGAAAAATAGCTAGTTTTGCTTTTTAGAATGAGATTTTGATAATCCCTGCGCGCCTTACGAAAGTTGGCTCTATCGTGTTCTAGATAAGCTGCGCGCCACTTGCGCTCCATTTGACGAACCTTAAGTTTGAGGCTTTTCAGGTGAGGTGTAAACCACCTGTGAGCGTCATTGGGGCGAGAGCAAGAGAAGTTAATGCAGGGGGCATGGGCTTCAGCTGCCTGGAGTAACCACTCTGAGAAAACCTCTTCTGATTTTTCTACGTCCTGATCAAATGAGGGACAGGTGGAGGTTAACAATTCAAGAAAAGCCGGGATAACAACATTTTTCCACATTCTTGCCTTCCCACCTTGTTGAGACACAGATTTGCTGTTTTTTGCAATGGTCATGGTGAAATTGATCAAAAAGTGATCCGACCAAATGCACGGCAAGATGGAGTTAACTGCCAAAGAGATGTTTTGAGACCAGATTTGGTCGAGGCTGTGCCCTTTCTCATGGGTAGGGAGGTGAATGTGTTGGATGAGATTAAAGTCCAGAAAAGTTTCTTTCAGTGTGGCTGCCTGAGAGTCAGACTCCACCGAGTCCAGCCAGAGATTAAAGTCACCCAGCAGTATAATTTTGTCAAAGGTGATAATCAGGGGGGCAAGTTGTTCCGCTAGGGATGCAACAAAGGTGGGCATGTTTTGAGGGGGGCGATATATGAGGATCATAAGAAGTGATCCAGTATCCACATCCATTTTAAAGATTAAATTGTCTGATCCTGTTAGATCAAGAGATGGTAAGAGAGAGACTTTAAGGTCTCTGCGAATAATCGCAGCAACCCCTCCGCCCCTCTTACCTGCTGGCCTGTCGACATGCAGTACATAGTACTCTGCGGAAACTGCCGCCAGGATGTCAGGTAAGGATGCCTCATTAAGCCAAGTCTCAGTTAAACATAAGAGATCTGGTTGTTCGGCCTGAAGCAGAAGGAAGATATCTAAGTGATGTTTTACCATGGACCTGGTGTTTAAATATAAACATTTGAGAGTAGTCTGAAGCACAGGTGGAGGTAAAGGAACAGACCGTAGTGAGGGCTTACCGGCTTTTGCAAGCATGAACTCAGGTTTTAAAATACCATACGTGGTGGTGCGCTTTAGAATGTGAGCGGGTAGAGAGGGACTGGCGCTGTCAGAGGGTCTTAATGACAGTAGCGATGCAGCGGTGTATTTGAATTTTTGAGCAGGGGTACTGGCCCCGAGCCCCGGTCTGCCGCGGACGGGCGCAGACGGGCTTGACTTGTGCGCGACTTCGGCGCGCACTCGGCGCGCCCGCTGCGCACGTCCGCTGCGCTCCTGGATGCACATTGTTTATATGGCCTGCCTCCCGGGATAGCTAGACCGCTAAGTCTGGTCCGGCTACACCAAAGATGGCGGCACGTCTCACCCTCCACACAAACGGCACCAGCCGCGATGGAACGGGGCGGACGACAGAAATAACAACAGTGCAGGTAAGTGAAGACAGCACAATGCTTACATGAGTTTAAAATGAGAAATAGAATATTCCGTCGCGCTAGCGCCTAAATCGCGCTAGAGCCAGCAATCGCTTCTACTCAGTGACTGCGCTGCGAAATAATGATCAGCAAGGTTCACGAGGGCCAGACTGCTGCCACCAGCCAAGCGTACTCGAGTGGCCCTGAATCAGGAAGTGTTTTATGGCCTGCCTCCCGGGATAGCTAGACCGCTAAGTCTGGTCCGGCTACACCAAAGATGGCGGCACGTCTCACCCTCCACACAAACGGCACCAGCCGCGATGGAACGGGGCGGACGACAGAAATAACAACAGTGCAGGTAAGTGAAGACAGCACAATGCTTACATGAGTTTAAAATGAGAAATAAAATATTCCGTCGCGCTAGCGCCTAAATCGCGCTAGAGCCAGCAATCGCTTCTACTCAGTGACTGCGCTGCGAAATAATGATCAGCAAGGTTCACGAGGGCCAGACTGCTGCCACCAGCCAAGCGTACTCGAGTGGCCCTGAATCAGGAAGTGTTTTATGGCCTGCCTCCCGGGATAGCTAGACCGCTAAGTCTGGTCCGGCTACACCAAAGATGGCGGCACGTCTCACCCTCCACACAAACGGCACCAGCCGCGATGGAACGGGGCGGACGACAGAAATAAGAACAGTGCAGGTAAGTGAAGACAGCACAATGCTTACATGAGTTTAAAATGAGAAATAAAATATTCCGTCGCGCTAGCGCCTAAATCGCGCTAGAGCCAGCAATCGCTTCTACTCAGTGACTGCGCTGCGAAATAATGATCAGCAAGGTTCACGAGGGCCAGACTGCTGCCACCAGCCAAGCGTACTCGAGTGGCCCTGAATCAGGAAGTGTTTTATGGCCTGCCTCCCGGGATAGCTAGACCGCTAAGTCTGGTCCGGCTACACCAAAGATGGCGGCACGTTTCACCCTCCACACAAACGGCACCAGCCGCGATGGAACGGGGCGGACGACAGAAATAACAACAGTGCAGGTAAGTGAAGACAGCACAATGCTTACATGAGTTTAAAATGAGAAATAAAATATTCCGTCGCGCTAGCGCCTAAATCGCGCTAGAGCCAGCAATCGCTTCTACTCAGTGACTGCGCTGCGAAATAATGATCAGCAAGGTTCACGAGGGCCAGACTGCTGCCACCAGCCAAGCGTGAGGAGACCCGTCCCGAGAGAAGTGAAGGATAATAAGATGATGCTACAGCAACACCTTGATGACCTGATGAGAATAGATATAGACCTGGATTCAGAGTGACATGAGTTTAGGTTATTGCCTACGTAATGGCAAAAGGAGGGGCTGAGGTTCCGTGATTTGCGAACCAGACTCCATTTTGTTTGTGTTGTTCGTGACGCCATTTTGTGTTGCCCTGATGTAGGCCCGTGGAGGTAACCGAACGAACAAAGTTGCATGGGCTTCCTTGTTCATGTGCATATTAACTAGGCCTTTTCTGACTTGTGAGTGAACTGTAGGACGCTGACCCCGTCACCTGAAACTGACCCTTTGCAAGGCCAATTTCCCTGGCTGATCGTTGTCTGAGATTGCCAATCAATGTTTAGGATATCGTTAACTTTTAGTTCGCTTGCACATATCTTATCCTATTCAGCATCTGAATTGGTTTCTTTCCTTATGTCTTTTCATTACATGGGTAGTGCTTTCAATTATGGGTTTGTCCGGTTTGTAGAAATCGAATTTGGGACATTCCTAATAATTAACTTGTGGGTTGGTACAATGTAAAGTGAGATTTTTATGATGTAATAATGTGTGGGAAAATGTATTTCATTTGTCAGTATTTGTCGCAGTGGGTGTGCATTTGTAATGAGCAAAAGAAGGATAAAAGGTGATGTCTTGCTCTACGAAAATTGAGCAGTTTCCTGAGTTGTACACCGTGTTGTATTGCTGGGATTACTGTTACTAGCTGCAGCTAATAAATCTGATCTCTGACGCCAACTAGAAGTATTCCGTGTCTCTGTATTCCAAGACAGGTGAACTCAAAGACTTTGGGCGTGCCCCTGGCGCCGCTGGGTTCTAAGAAAACCCGGTTCTTCAGTAGAGACAACCTAGCGTTATGGCGCAAGGGTGCCTCCATTGAAATTCGGTTGTTTTTGTGTAGGAAGGGATAACTTCCTTTACAAAAACAATCATTGTGCTTGCCATGGGGTGGCACATAGTTTTGACACATTCCCAGGTTTATGCTATGTTGTAAATCAGGGAATGTGCCAAATGCCATGGATGCTGAGTGGGAACACCCAAGGCAACGCCGATGGCACACCTCCTTGATGCAGTGTGAGGCAACGCAGTAAGTTGCACTGCATTGCTAAATGCCATAGCTACGAGCCCATGAAAAGACTAGCAGGGTGGCTTCCTGTGGCCTCATAGATAAGTGCTGCACTGTGTGCCTGCGGAGCTCACAAAAGTGACACTCCACCGTTGGAAATGTGCCACAAGAGACATCTAAATAAATAAATAAATAAATGTCCTGATGAAGACCCCACCTCAAGGAATACTACCCATCCTGTACTAAGGGGTCGAAACGTCGACTATTTTTGGAATACAAACTCTAGCGACAACATATGAGACACTGTTTGGGTCCTATTGAGTTATGTATTGTGTTGGGAACATTATCATCATGTATGGAAACGTACACATTGAACAACGTTGATGTTTACATGTCACCACAGCCTTTCCTTGACCCCCAACCTCACCTGAACACTCTATCCCTCCCTTTTTTCCCCTTTTTCTACATCACCCAGAGCACTGTATAAATATCGCACTGTTATCTCATTGAGCCAATGTAATGCTCGTATATGCTTTGATTTGAACTGCATTTAACAACTTTGAACAATACAAAGATAAGGAAGTGGATTCATTACCACATTTCAACTTTTGTTGTGTTTTTTTCTGTGTGCTACTATAATTTGTACTAAGTTCTATGTGCTGCCACAACCAACTCTTTTTGATACTGAGCATATCTGATAGAACAAGCATTATTATCTATACCGGGAGCGCACAGGAAGCGGTTACCATTTCTTACCTGATAGATCTTTATGGTTGACTGAGAGGAAAAAGGAAATTGACATTCAAATCAACAATTTAAAGTTTGTGTAACCCATTTGACCACACAATAAGGACTAGGAATCGGTAACTAAAGCTCAGTTTGTTTATTACAAGCTAATAATCATTCCTGTAAATACAAAAATCAAGAACATGTTATAAACGTAAAGAATTATGACAGCAAATTAAAGCATTGAAGCAAAGTCTGACTATAGCATAAAGCATACAATAATGTCAATCAGAATAATACAGAATACATAATCTAACAGTGTGAATACTAATTTACACCACCAAAATCCCAATTTCTTCACTACCTCACAGTGTGCATTTACAACATCCATTGACTTTCCAGTCCCACAGAGCTAAGAAAAACTAATTTAACCTTGTGCACCCTCCTTCCTGACACATGATGAAGAGGAGGCCTCTTCTGCTCATTAAATCATCCCGTTCATCCCAAGATTTCTCTTCTCAGGCCTCACTATCTCTAATACCCAGCACTCCTTTCTCTAGTGATGAAATCATGAAATTGAACCTGCAAAGGAAAAGAACATACATTTCATGTTAAGAAATAAAAGGCCCAGTCAAGCTAACTTTAGTTAAGCATTTTCAATGTGCACTTCAAATACATGATTATGTGTGCACGTATAACTTCAAAATAACTGCAAAATGAATAATGAGTGCATGGTTACATATGCAATATGCTGCAAATGAATGCAATAAGACTTGATACATAAGTATAAGTATAAATGAGAACTACATGTTTTAATGATTAAACTAAACATTAATGTGCACAGATTCAGGAGGCTCTACTTTTCTACAGTGAACACACTTCAGGAGTACATTTGAATGCTTCACTTCACCTTAGTAAAGTTAGACACACAAAATATTTGGTCAAGTATGGTAAAAACAATGGGGCAGATCTACAAGAAACTAACACAGCACGGTGCCGCAAGTCATTTTGCTGCGCCGTGCAGCGTTAGTTAGAAGCACAGGGATGCAACATATTTACAACAAGATGTCGCATCTCTGTGCTTCCCCTGCGATGGCGCACAAACTGCAGCCATGCGCCGGCACAGACACCTTTGCACCATGGTGCAAGGATGCCTGCGTCGTGGGGAGATTGTTTCTGTGCAGGAAGGGGCAGCTTCCTGCACAAAAACAATCAATTGAGGTGATTTCCACTTCCAATGTGTGCTGTAGAATGCAGCACGCATTGAAAGAGGACAAACACAATGAGAAATGAAAACATTTCTCCTCGTTGTACCTCGCTACGCCACCCTTAGGGTGGCATAGCATTCTGACGTATTTCCAGATTTACGATTTCTCGTAAATCCGGAAATGCATCAGTGGACATGGGTGTCGCGTGGGAACACCCAGAGCAACACCCATGTCACGCCCCTAACACTCAAAGTGTTGCGTGAACAGGGGCAATATTTACAAGCACAAGTTAAATCACGCTGTGTGACTTTACCTGTTTTTGTAAATATCACCTAGCAGGCTGCGCCACCGGTGAGTCACGCAACGTGATGCATTGGTGGCGCAAAGGGGCTTGTAAATCTGCCCAAACATTTTTATGACTTGTAAGGGTGGAGCCAATATTAGGAGGCTCCAATACCAAAACCCAGCATGGATTCGGAATGGTGCAAGACTTCAGACAGCTATAGTCATAGAGAGAATTCTTGACCTCATCTGATTGCTCTATAAGAAACAGTTTGTATGTAATTGATTTGATAGATGCACTCCAGTTACCCAGGAAGTAGCAGTAGGTACATGTGCTACTCACAAGACTGGAGATGATTTGGGGCCATATGTATCAACAAACCCTTTTGCGATTCCTAAATAGCGAATTTTTAAGGAATCACTATTTAGGAATCGCAAAATGGTATGTATGAAGAAAATCGCTTTTTTTTAGCGATTCCTTAATCTTCCTTAATTGAGAATTCGCCTTTTGCGAATTCGCAATTAAGGAATAATTTCCAATGCATTCCTAAGGGCCAGGAGGCCCATAGGAATGATTGTGAAATCATTCTCAAATTGCGAATTCGCAATTAGCTAATCGCAATTTGAGAATTATTTCAAGGGTGCAGGGTGCTGCACCCCTGAAATGTACATGAGTGTGCATATGGCGCACATACATGCCCTTTGGGCATGTGTGTGCATCACATGCCACCTTAAAAAATTCCAAATTGTGCATTTTTTGAAGAATTCACAAGTTACCATCAACTACAAGTTGGTGGTAATTTGCGAATTCTTAACCATGATTCGCAGCCCAAAAATGCTACATACATAGCATTTAAGGAATCGCAAAATTGCGATTCCTTAAATGCTAAGGCAAAATAAGGAATCGCAAATCTTTGCTATTCCTTATTTTGCTAATGTATCATACATACCAAAACATGCAAAAAGGCCTTTTGCGATTCGCAAAGGCCGAAATTCTGCAAATTTTGGCCTTTGCGATTCGCAGAAGGCTTGATACATATGGCCCCAAGTCACCACTGGATATCGCTATTCAGATGAGATTGCTAGGTATTGTGCTCTTGAGTCCAGTGCATTTAATTTGAGTGAACCATGCAATGACAAAAGTGAAAATGTCCTGAATATGGTATTAACTAATCTCAGCCCTTCAGTGAGCTCAGAGAGCATCAACACCAGGTGCCATAGATTGAGAAAGAAAAATAGGAAAGAGCAGGTTTTGTGAGAGATGCTAGAGAGAACTGTGTGTCTAATGTTGAGAAACCTGATTACATGCTGCGTGCTACGGTTCGACATTTATATGGCCTGACATATGTTGACAGGAATGGAATGGTGCAGACCCTCAAATGGTTCAAATGTTTCTGGTACAGCCCATACTTACATGTCATGGCTGAAAATGTATGTCAAAGATGTACTGTTTGTCAGAAAGACAAGGCAGGGAGAAAGACAAATGTGACCATGAGTCACATACAGAAGCTAGATGGCCCATTCAATCACCATCAAATTGATTTTTCTCGTGTTGTCCCACTTTAACAGGCCAGGTTATATCCTAGTAGTTTTATGCTTATTCTCCCGCTACGTTGAGGCATACCCAACTAGGAGATGTGATAATCTGACCGTGTTCAAACTACTTTTGACAGAGTTGATCCCAAGGTGTGGCCTGCCTGTTTATCATGAGTCCGGTCGAGGCAGTCATTTCATAAGTGAGGTGATGCAACTGTTTTGCACAGCCGTAGAAATTGACCAGAAGTTCCACTTCAGTTAAAGGCCAGAAGCATCCAGAGTAGTAGAGAGGGTCGATCAGATGATTAAAGCTAAGCTGGCTGAGGCGTGCACCTCCACATCTGTCAAATGGCCCAATGCACTCCCGATGGTACTTACGAGCATTCAGAGTACCCCCTGCAAAAGAACACGAAATCCTAATAGAGACGCCATGAGAATTCAATCCATTCCTGCCACAGTATATGTGAACATTACAGGTGACATAGTTTTCTACATTTGCAAATGATTAGCTGATGTGCTTCATTCTATCTCTTATCAAATTGCCTTGCTGACTCCAGAAGAGAGTTTCGAACCTTGCCACAATCTGAACCCAGGTGAATGAGTTCTCGTGAACGTGCAAGTTGTATCTGGAAGTCTAGAGAGGACCTCATCAATTAATATTTGTGACCAACACTGCAGTGAAATGTGCAGGCATACCAAACTGAGAGGGTTATTTACAAGAGGCCTACCCGCAGGAGCATCACTTTCATTTACGCTCCGGTGGCGCAGGCTTCTCAATCATATCTATTAGGCACTGCAAATCCACCCTGCATAGCTTTGCATGGCCTCAAAATATGGGGTAAGGCAGGGCAGTGCAAAATGCTGTCTTGCCTTACTCTCCATCAAGGAGGCGTTCCATGGGCATTGCTGTGAGTGTTCCCCCACTCAACACCCATTGGATTTTGACACTGCCCCAGATTTGAAACAGCACCTAAACCCGGGGCAGCACCAACAACGTACTCCTCCCCAGATCAGGCATATCAAGGAGAAATTTTTAAATTTTTCCTTGTTTTTCCCCGTTTCCGTCGGTGCTGCATTCTGCAGCACACATTAAACAAGAAAAATGCCTCTTGTGATTGTTTTTGTGCAGGAAGGTTCCCCTTCCAGGACAAAAACCTCATGCCAACAATTCAGACACCCTTGCATCATGGTGCAAGGGTGCCTGCGTGGCACTCGGCTGCAAATTGTTCACTGGCTGAAAGGACAGGAATGCACCATATCTTGGAAATACGGTGTATTCTTGCCCTTTGAATTGGTGTAGGGCAGCGCAGCAAAATGGCTTGTGGTGCTGCCCTACGCCAATTCTTTGTAAATGAGACCCTGAATACATTCCTTGCACATGAAGAGATTAAAGACTGGAAGTGGTTCTCCAAGTTCAACTTTATTTGAAATTTCCGAACAGTCGGAGGAAGAAGGGGGAGAGGTTCAGCCTGAGAGTCCATAGCACCACCTACCTGAACAACAGCTAGAGTGGAGTGCAAGAGAAGTTCCAGGGTCTCCATCTCACAGAGTCATGCAAAGATGAGGATTGACATGCTGCATTGGCCGAGTCTCTAACGAACTCTGGAGAACAGAGAATGATCAAGCAGAAACAGGTACACAGACAGTTGAAGATTATGCAGGAGAAAGAGAAGGGGAAAAGTCAGACTCAATGGTGAAAATGAGGTCCATGAATTGGAAATGACAAGGTACCTTAAAGGAGATAGTGCTTCATGAAGCTACAGAAAGGAGAGTGTTGACAAGATCAAGAAGACCATAAACTATTAGAGTTGAAAAGGGCTATCACTTCAAGAGTACACAGAATAGGCCCTGAGCTTAGGGGTCCTGACATTGAGCAGCCAGAAGTCAGCGACCTATATGATTCAGATAACTGAACATGAAGTACTGAATGGACTATTTTGTGAGAGGTGATGCTGACTTTTATGATTAACATACTGACATTGCTGAGCCCCCATGAAAAGCAGAAAGTAGTCTAACTGGAAGAATTCTGTCAAAAGACATTTGAAATTGCAAAACTTCTCTTAAAGGAGAGACACTTTTACATTGTACCCTCGGCTGACAATTTAGGGACTCGAGAGTCAGTTGAAGAAGACGAAGGTGACTTTAGCAGACCTAGATAGCGTAGAGACTGTAGCCCTGGAATGTAAACTGAACTGATAAAAACAAAGAACTGAACTGATGATAAACATCGACAAGTCTAAAGTACAAGTTTGCCATTTTTTCATCTGCCTTGACATGTTGAGAGATTAAGATGGTGTTTGCAGCACATACATGCTGTAAAATTATCATAGTAATCTTGTTGATTGTCATAAGAGCGTCTGTTGTTGGCTTATTGTTGTCTACCTTTTTTTCATGGATGGATATGCCTCTGTGTTATACCTGCTGCTCAGCTAGAGTGACTGTGGTGAGAGATTGTTGGTGAGTGGAATGTTGGGGAAGTGGGTGAGTCAGTTGGTGCATGAGCTGAGCAGCAGGAAGGCTGTTTCTGGTGGGGCTCTGCTTAACAACTTATCCTGAATAAACTTACATGAAGAACCAACTTGAAACTGGACTATCTTCTATTCACTAAATTTTGGCAACGATATTATTGTAAAGAACCTGCGGGTGCCACCTGATTGGACCGTAACTTTCAAGCTTGAAGTAATTGGAACTGAAGCTGAAGCAACTGAAGTTGAATTTAAAGAAGCTGGCAGCCCTGAGCCCCACCAGTGACCACAAGACTGGTCGGCCCCAACGAGGGCGTGCCAGTTCCTGCTGTATCTTCCTGCTCTTGTTTGCATTTGAGCTGTGACATGGATTGGAGCGGTGGTGATTCAAGCTGCCCCTCATTTGATCATCTTCCGGTCGGCCACAACCGCATTTTGGGACACTATGTGTATTGATTTGGACCACTGCTTTGCGACTAGCATGCTGCCTGTGTTCACGCCAACATATTTGAGGAGCCTCCTTGTCTCGTTTTCTCAAGTGCAATTAGGAAGAGGAGTTGCTTCACAGAATGTGTCTCAAGGAGAGCCTCGAGTTAGAGGAGCCCTCAGTGTCCGTGATCAAACCTACGTCTTGGACGAGGTCTGCATGTCAAGAGGGGAGACATGGAACAGGTGTCCCCTCAGTCTGTGTGGGTTGGAGCAACACGTAAAGAGCGACGTCGGAGGTGCAACAAGTAGAGGGTGTTTTTTCACTAAACTGGCTGGGTTACTTATAGTGCGGTGTTTGATGTCACTGAGTTAATCTCCTGTCTAAACTTTTTACGGCTGCGCAAGTTTGGTATTATTTCAAACTTATTTGATCTTTTGGCTCACTTGACTCCAATGGCTTATTCCCATCAGTTTGGTGTGCAAGCCCTGGCTCCTGCAGCTTGCGCAGCGTCCTGCAGCCTCCACTTTGAGCTACTCAGATGTGTCACGAGCCACTTGGCTCTACGTCAATATGCATGCCTCCCTATTGTACATTGTTAACTGAGGCAGACTGCCAAGTGTTTGGACCTACGATGAGGAAGGATTACATTATACTGGAATTAAAAACAGAACTCACTTAAATGTATTTGCAAACCTATTAGTACACTATGCAGAAGCTATGGAAATAGAAGATTGCTATGCTTATATGAAATTACCTACTTCAGTAGCCGAAGGTGTTACCTACCACCATTTACCACTAACATATGGTATTTCATGTAGCATTTTAGCTAGTTTATTTTATAAGAAAGGACCTTTGCAGTATTACTATTCAAATTCAGATATGATATTTTCTGAACTTCCTATACATAGTAACCTGAATCCTGTACATACTAAGAGTGATGTACCACGTTATATGGGTGAATACTTCCTAACTATAGGTACAATAGATGTAGCTGAAGCACACAAGAATAATTTAACATGCTTATTACAAGAAAAAGAGAAAATATTTTTGAATATGGTTGAGAAAAGGAGAGAGAGTTCCAAAGAAAAACAAATAACAAGAATCATAAAATTCCTCAATGGGCTGAGAAT
The DNA here is from genome assembly GCF_964261635.1 of Lissotriton helveticus. NCBI lineage: Eukaryota > Metazoa > Chordata > Amphibia > Caudata > Salamandridae > Lissotriton > Lissotriton helveticus. The sequence goes on from NC_136072.1 coordinate 422,676,739, forward strand.
TTAGGGTCCACCCCAAATGGCAAGACTCATGCTGCTATGTTGCTGGATTTCAAAAAGAAGGGGAAACCCTGTCTTCATAGGGAAAGAACGAGTTATTATAACAATATATTCATTGGTTCCAGTGAATGTGAACACAATTATAAGGTAATTGGGGGTTGGGGTTTCAAAGATGGAACTGAACCTGTGTTTCCTGGAATTTATTTTATATGCGGAAACAAGGCTTATTACAAATTTCCAGATCATTGGTATGGGAGCTGTTATTTTGGAATAGTCTTCCCAAAGATATATCATGTAAATAAAATCACTGGAAAAATGAAGAAACTAATGGATTATCCGTAGCAAAAGAGTTTGTTTTGGAGAAATAGTAGGTGATATATTTAGTGCATTGATACCTACAGTGGGAGTGGCTCTGAATACACAGAGAATTTGCAAATTGTCAACCATAGTGGATCGATTATCTACTGACACTACTGGAGGGTTCTTGATGGTCCATACCGAATTTGTTGCGATCAGATCAATGGTTTTGCAAAATCGACTTGCTCTTGATAAATTATTAGCAAAAGAGGGCGGAGTCTGTAGAATGTTGAAAGCGCAACATTGTTGCACTTACATACCTGACAAGAGTGTTGAAATTAAAGGGTATGTAAGAAATATTACACCTTTGGAAAAAGAGCTCAAACCACTGGAGGTTGATAGTGCATGGAAGAGACTGACTGATGGTCTCTCCTCAATAGGTAGTTGGATTTCTAACGTAGGGAGAAGTTTTGTAGGTAGAATACTGATGCCAATGGTGGGAATAGGCCTACTGATTTTAGGGATAATAGTATGTTGCAAATGTTGTAAACACGGAAAGAGATATACAGTAAATGAAAGAGGGAAGAAACTGCAATGAAATGGAGCTTGAAGAATTAAATGGCAAAATTTATAAGATAATGAAAACTTTTCATTTAAATAATGAGAAAAATCCTAGAAGATTGAAACAATTGAGTTGGGTGAATTGTGAAAAGTTGGCATCTGTTTCATTAGTTAGTGATGATATAAAATATCATCAAAGAGCGGATTGATGGAGGAAGGATTCGCACGTAACGCGACTTGCTTGTATTCAGTCCTCTCGACATAACGTTAATATACTAATCAACATGTTTGTATTACTAGTATCGCATTACACGACATCTGAGGGAAGCTTGCATATGTGCTTTTACTAACTATAATCCGCTTGCATTAAAATGGCTGCTGCTATGCAGGATTTTCTACTGCACATGTGTCTGTCATACTCACGTGACATGACATACTATTTGCTTTGGAGGGAAACTTTCGCTTCTGCGTACTCGAACTAAAATGGCTGATCTGTGTTACAGCATGCATGAAGCTTGCACTGCTGCTTTTTGCTAAGCTGTTTGTTCTGCTTAACCTTAACGCAATAGTTAAATATAAATTAATGGGAATAGAGTAGAGATAAATGGTATACAGTGCATTCTTTTATTCTGTGTTCTCAAACTGTTTCTTTTTTTTATTCTTACGTGTAAAACAATTTGGGCCTGATGCCTGTCACTGAACTCCATATTGAAACCTTTGAGCCTGCGCACCAGAGTCTGAAATCCATCAAGTCATGGCATTGAATGAGGACCAGGGACAGTCTTGACCAAGATGCGCCTGGGAACCTCACCTCCTGAACTTTACGAAGGAAACAGAATTCTAATATGAACTAAAATGTAACAAATATTGGAACATTCATCGTTGGGTGGAATTAAACATACATGGGAAAATAAAATTTGATGGGCGGGAACGTTAATAGAATATTCAAAAGAAAAAGTGTCATTTTGGTATGGTGTGATGACCTCTCCTTATCCCTTGTCCAATCAAAATTGGGGATACTTACACTTGCAACATTTTGGGGTGGTACATTGACCTGGAAAATAGTATAACTAGGGTAGGCTTAGCTAGTTAATTTGTCCGACTTGTCCGAATAGCTGACCTGTCACTGATTATGTATAAGTATCAAGGACCCCCTGAGAAATTGAATCTAATAATTCCTAGGTCAGGGATAAACATACAAGCGAAATGTAACAACCTAGGCAATTAGGTACAACTAGTCCTATAAAGATGATAGTAGAGAGGGAAACACTAATTATAGTTCACATTCAAATATTTATTAACACAGTTAAAAATTCATTGAAAACCACATGATTATACAGTATGAATCAATTTACAACAATGAAGTTAAAATCAACATTGTGACAAAAATACAAATTATATTAAAAGTATAAAAAGTGGCACATATATATCTCGACGCGCGTTTCGGCGACCAGCGCCTTCTTCTGGAGTTGCCACACACTACCTAAAAATAAAAAGTGACATATAATAGATGTCTTCTTTTTAAACAAAAACAGATTAATCAATACATAACACTTAGAAACTCATTGGGATTCGATTAAACTTTCAATTACATAGTCTTGCATATTATTGAACCTATATTTTTAACATAAACCTCTCATTTTATGACTAGTATATTCCAACATATGGTGATTCACAATATTTATTTTAATAAAAATAAACTTGACAGTCAAAGACACATATTTTTATTACACTGCTCATCTCTCATAGAACAACACTACGGGGATATATGGGATCGTAAATATATTTGATAAGATAAGATGGGAATTACATTATTTTCCATTGATTTACTAATATAGAATATGCTTTAAAAAAACTTGATTAAATCATTATGCATTGGAAATTCAATGTGACTATCTTGAATTTGTATACTGTATTACACACTTGTTCTCTTATCAAAATATACGATGGAACACAGTGGAAATGTAGTGAAGTATGGTATAGCTTTTGGTACCCATTTAAAAAATTGCATAATCTGATTCACTACCTTTTTCGTTAATATTTCAAAGTCTTTAGATGAACTTGGTAATATTCAATAACATCAAGGTACTGTTGGATGGACACCTAAAAACAAAACCCTCAGTTATGTCTTTTAACATTTATTTTGTGATGATTTCTGGTAGTCTCACAGTGTACCATATGAAATGTTTTACTGTAACGTTGTAGCCAAAAATCTTTCTTCATGTTTAATGGAAGTTTTCTGCTGGTGCAACTTGCCCTTGGACTACAAAGTCTGCTATGCTTTACATGAATAGTGGGTTAATCATCGGACACAGACCTGTAAAAGGCTTTTTGAGTTGTTTACTGTTGGAATGAATCGAGAAATGGTCTTCATCTCAACTGTAGAATTCAATTCGATCTGTACCAGATCCTTTAAACTTGGGTATTATTGTAATATTTTTTAAGATGATGTCCTGAATACACCAAAAGTCTACCATAGTGCATATCTGGAAGGGTTTGAAGATTTGGAATATACTATTGTTGTTTCCAGTCCTTTAATCCATGGCTACACTATAAAGGTAGTGTCTGAAACCCGTACCTTTGGCATCGAGACCCCATCAGCAAAAACTTTCCTTCCATACCATGAGTAATATGTAATTGTCTAACAAAAAAATCAAGGTGGAATGGTTGCTAACCTTGATTATTCTTTTTTTTCACAACAATTTTATTTGTAGGATCAGGCAAAAAGTACGTGTGGCTCCCCACATTCAGGAGAACATCACCAAGCATTGTGTTACATGAATGACATAGGACTAAACGTCCGACTAAATAGTCAAGAGAAAGCAATTATAAATGGAATACAACTATGCCCTCCCCTACCCCTACTTACCCCAACTACCCAACCCTCCACCTCCACCCCGTGCCCCCCCTACCCCCCTGTCACGTGCGTATAGATAGCTTCAGCTTCCAATCATGATGCGATACTCGCGGCGTAATGCAAGGACTTGCAAGTAACATGCAACTAAAGATCTTCCTCCAGTTCTGTTGGTGGGTCTAGCATCAACCCCCTATACTCAGCCCATCTCTTCCATATCTTGAAATGCTTGCGGGGACAGCCACGTGCTTCAAAAATCGGTAGTTCCAGGCCCATGCAAAAGTCAATTCCAGCTCTCCAGGCACACAGGGGAGGGGCTCTCACATCCTTCCAAGCCCGGGCTAGGTCTCTTTTGGCCACTACCAATCCCAGGAGCAGCAAATGACGTTTATAAGTGTTTCCACCAACCCCCTCTAGGATGTGGAGTAAGCCCAGACGATGAGTGCGAGGAAGAGTCCAATGTAGTACCTCAGACAGGCAGCCCCACACACCCCTCCAGAAGCCCACCAGCCTAGGGCAAGACCATAACGTGTGGAGCAAAGTGCCCACTGCAGCCCCGCATCGCAAACACTCCGGGGATCCAATCAAGCCTGCTTTCCACAGTCGTTCACGGGTGAAATAAGCCCTATGGAGAATTTTGAATTGGATTAGTCTAAATCGTATGGCAATGGCTGCCCCCCTAGGAGATTCCAGAGCCTCCCTCCAGTCATCTTCATCGAGGGGGCCAACATCAGCTTCCCAAGTCGTCTTTAGCGGAAGAAGGGTGGAGGAACAATGAGTGACTAGTGTCTGATAGATGCGAGAGACTTTCTTATCTCCCAGATCACCCATAAAGACTTTCGCCTCAACAGGACTAAAGTCAGGGAGCGAAACCATATTGGCAATGCTGGGCATGAGTGCGTGTCGGAGTTGCAAATACCGAAAAAATTGAGACTGGGGCATGTTAAATTCGATGCTGAGTGCTTGAAAGGATTTGAGCGTCGTTCCGGACATTACGTGTCCTAGCTGCGAAATCCCAATCGCATCCCAGCCCTCAAAACCAGATAGGGCCGACAATTCGGGTAGCAGGCCATTGCGCCACAGCGGCGTCTCCGCGGTCAATCTGCCCCACCAGCCCATGCGGCGTAAAGCCTGCCGCCAGACAGCAAACACGAGACTCGTGACCCTCGGCAGTGTCCGGCGTAGGCGGGCCGAGTAGAGGAGCGTGTGAAGTGTATTGTCGCCCATCAATGTGCGTTCCAGGGCATAGGCTGGATCCCCGCTGTCGCCGTACCACCAATCGTTCAGGATAAGCAGATGAGCGGCCTGGTAATAGGACAGTATATCCGAGGTGGCCAGGCCCCCGCAGTAAGTGGACAAGAAGCACGTACGTAGTGCCACTCTGGCCGGTCCCCCAGCCCACAGAAAGCGGCCCAAGATCGAATTGACCTGTCGGAACCACTGGGGTGCAATTGGATAGGGATGATTCTGCAATTGATAGAGGAGACGTGGAAGTGCAACCATCTTAAAAATTGCGGATCTACCAAAGATAGAGAGGGGCATTCGAGACCACGTCTTGATATCCGCCTGAACTCGATCCCAAACGGGCGTTATGTTATGTTCCCAGCCAACGCTGGGTAGGTTCGACAGAAACACGCCCAGATATTTTATGCCATGCGTAGCCACCTGTAGTCCTACCATCCAAGGATCTGTCTCGGCATCTCCATTTAGCACCCAGAGGGTAGATTTACACAGGTTCAGATATAGGCCCGAGACTTCCCCAAAGATTCGCATAATTTCTAGTACACGCGGTCCCGAGCGCTGCAGATCGGTGAGAAAGAAAAGGACGTCGTCCGCGTAGAGCGCGATCCTATCCGATAAGCTGTCGTTCCATACAAAGCCCCGCATTTGCGCGTCCATACGCACCCATGCAGCCAACGGTTCCATTAGTAGAGCGAACAGATAGGGGGAGAGCGGGCATCCCTGCCGGGTCCCTCGTCCAATTCGAAACGTCTCCGACACAGCTCCCGCAACCCGCACCGAGGCCGTATTATCCTTGTACAGTAGCTTGATAATAGGACAGGAAGACCGGGCCCAGATTGAGACGGGGCAAAAGAGCAAAAAGGTAAGTCCAGCTGACGGAATCGAAGGCCTTGTTAATGTCAGCTAGGAACAAAGCCGCCCGCTCCCCGGTGGTTCCCATGGCATCAATCGCCGCCTGCGCGCGTCGGATGTTATGGCGCGTCGCTCTATGAGGCATGAACCCGGCCTGGTCCGGATGTACCAGGTCTGTGATATACGGGGACAGACGATTCGCTAGAGCCTTAGCCAGAACCTTAGCCTCTATATTGAGTAGCAAGATGGGGCGATATGAGTCGTGCCTCTCCGGAGGTCTACCCGGTTTCTGAAAAACTACAATTTCGGCATGGCGCCAGTCTCGGGGCAGAGTGCCTTGCTCACGCGCCGCTTCAAGCGCCCTGTGATAATGGGACCCCAGCTGTACGTGAAACTTTGTATAAAACTCACTTGGGTAGCCACTTGGGCCAGGGACCTTTCCGGTATTAAGCTGTCCCAGGGCATCGCCTAGCTCCTCAGCTGTCAGGGGCGCATCAAGTGCCTTCCTGGTTTCGTCCGACACCATCTTGGGGGGCAAGTCCTCGATAAATTTGGTTACTTCATCAGCCGATAAGCGATCACATGGGGCGTACTGAGTAGCAAAGTAAGCGGCAAAACTTGCTGCCAGCTCAACTGGGTCAGTAATGACCTCACCGTCAATGGACGCGAGTCCCGGCAGCGTAAGCGGCTGGAGGTGGCGCTGGCAGAGTCTATGAAGCATTGTACATGACTTGTCCCCCCATTGGTATATTCTACTACGTGTAGCCAGCCATGCCTGTTTCGCATCATCGAGTAGGACAGATGCGTAGGCTTGCTGAGCCTGAAGAAGGAGTCGCAGCCCGGCCTCATCTCCCCCCATGCGGTGTTGCTCCTCCAAGGTTTCCACCTGTGCTGCCGCTTCAACGATCGTTTCTCTCCGCTTGTGCCGGGCCGCGGCACACCACGCTATATCTACTCCCCGGATAGTGGGCTTCATGGCCTCCCATACTACCCCGGCGTCAATGTCCCCCACGAGATTCTCCCGCCAATACAGGTCTAACGCTTCCCGCAAGTGTGTCACATAGGCTGGTTTCTGGAGATGCCACGAGGACATCCTCCAGCGAAATGGTTGGCGTTGTCGACCGAGTTCCACCCTAATCGACACTGGGGAGTGATCGGACAGACCCCTAGGCAAGATGGCAGCACTCTTCACTCTACACAAGCAGTCGCCAGGCACAAACACGCAGTCTAATCTCGAATAGGAGCCATGCACAGCAGAGACATACGTATACTCGCGTGTAGTAGGGTGCATATGTCTCCAGGCATCTGACCAGCCCAATCCCTCAGTCATAGCACGCAAACGGGTGTGCACGGGGGAAGGGGTAGTCTCAGCCACCTCTCGGCGCCGCTGGCGATCCACACTCGCATCCATCACATCATTCCAATCACCGCCAACCACCGCCAGGGATTCGGGGATGTCCTCCCATACTGTGAATAGTTTCTCAGCCAGGGCCCATTGCAGGGGGGGGGGGGCATAGACACTCCCAAAGACCACAGATTCAGTGCCCACCATGCCCTTGACAAAGATATAGCGACCCTGAGGGTCAACCCACTGCTTCTCATGGACATAGGCCACCCTACGATGTATTAAAATGGCTCCCCCCCTGGATCCCCCGGAAAATCCGGCATGAAACACTTGATGGTAGCCAAACCTCTGTAGACCCAGCACTTTCGAGCCCATCATGTGGGTTTCCTGGAGCAAGAAAACGTCAGCACACTCACGTTTCCCCCATCTCAACACTGCCCCACGCTTGATTTTGTCGAGCATCCCCCTGACATTCCACGTGATCACCCGCAGAGACGCATCGGGAAGTCTATGAGTCTTGTCAGCCATAATCAAGTGGGACCCCCTTAACAGAACGTCCTCGCCATTGCCACTCATCGCACACTATAAGGAATACCATAGCAAAACACACGTGCAGCCCACCCACCCGCCCCAGAACCCCAAGATAACATGACGAGCAACTCTCGTCCCACCCCAACCCCCAGAACCAACCACCAATTGAATGTCATCACATATGTTGCAGTCCCAACTCAGTGGCTCTGTCTCCGGCCACTCGTACCCCACCTCCCCCCACCCTATACCTCAAAAAACCATGAAGTACCTGTCGCGGCATGGGTGCCCCCGAGTCCAGAACAGAGGACCTTGAGCCAGCCATGCCAATGGATCCCAACTCCCCAGAAAACAGCAACCTCATCACTCCTCACCCAAAACCCCCCACATTCGTAGGAGAGCAGTAGCCCCTTATTTATGTTCCCCGATTCCCCACCCACAATCCCCCCCATGGTCAGCGGTCCGCCACAATCCCATCTTGAGGCAGCCATGACGCTACCAGCTTGTCGGGCCTCAAGAGTCCACACAACGTCGGCCAGGGCCTGTAGCAACAAGAGTATAGAGGGGCGCAGAGGCTTCAGATTTGGCCGTTATCCATTTCAGAGTGATCTGAGTCTTCGGTCCTACTGCCGGCCTGGGCGCCGCTGAAGGAGGCGTACCGCTTACGTGACCTAGATCGCCGGTTCCTCTTGGTTTTGGTCGCCTGACCACTTTGCTCTTGTGATGCCCCCCTCGAAGGGCCTGGATTCATCCCCGGCTGAGAATTCGGCCGGATCCTAACTGTCTCATCGGTCCATTTAAAGAGATCCTCCGGAGTATCGAAAAACAGTGTCCGCGATTGGAATATCACCCTCAGGCGCGCTGGGTACAACAGGGAGTACTGGAGTTTGAGACCCCGCAGCTTCGCCTTGGCGTCCATGAAGGATTGGCGCTGTTGCTGTACCAGCTTCGTGTAGTCAGGGAAAATCATTATCCTGCAATTTTCATAGAGAAGGGTCTCCTTGGTTCTTGCTTCCCTCAGAATGACATCTCGGTCATGGTAATTCAGAAGTCTAGCAATTACAGCCCTAGGCCGTTCACCCTCCGGTGGCATCCGTGACAAGGCGCGGTGTGCGCGTTCTATAATGAAGCAAGTAGATAGAGCCTCCGGGGGCAGCCAAATTCCCAGCCACTGCGTAAGGAACTGTTCCATATTACCCTTCTCACATCGTTCCGGAAAGCCTATAAATCGGAGATTATTGCGGCGTGCGCGCCCTTCAGCATCCTCCACTCGAAGCGCCAGACCCCGCTGCGCAGTCTCCATTGCCGCCATCTTCTTCTTGAGTGTACCCACATCATCCTCTACTACCGACACTCTGGATTCAGCCTCCGTGATCCGCGCCACAGCATTCCGCAGGTCTTGGCGCAAGAGAGTGACATCTGCGCCCACTGCCCCTATCTTGGCATCTAGCATATCCCTTGATTGGGTGATGGCCGCCATTAGTGCCGTGTTGTCTGGTCCCCCTCCTTGCTGGCCACCTCCTGACGGTCCAGGGCCTCTACCGGGCCCGGTGAACTTATCAATCGTCACTTGTTTGGTGGGACCGCCACCTCCCCTGGTCATGGCTGCAAGTCCCTCGCGAATCGCCCACCACGCACACCGAAATGGCCGTTCAGGGACCCCAATCTCCTTCTACCAAGTGCAGCAGTGGAGGGCCGCGCGAAAGCAACTGTTCCTGCAGTGGGCCCCGGACAAACTTATCTGTGTAAAAGTTCTGTATCTAGGCACGGTCCAGGCAGGCCCCGAAACCAGCTCTCCACCTGCCGACAGCCGAAGGCCCCCAGTCCCCCCGTGAGCTAGGCAGCGTCTCTTTTCCCACTCAACCCACGGGCTCCACAGCAACGGGCTGCCTAGAAGTAGCACTGGTATACCAATGTCCGGTATGCAGCCCAGCCAAGGCTCACGCAGTCGACCTCTCCCTCTGCCTGATGGTATCCCTCGTGGCCCTGACTCGCGTTGCGGCTCAGGTAAGCCGAAAGCAGGCCACAGGATCTATTCCCACGCTGCCAGCAGCCCTCAAGGCTTTGTAGTACCCCTCGGGTATAGCAAGTTCAGTGGCCACCACCACGGACGTCTAGGGGCCCCAATGCTGGTACTTACGATTCTTCTTCCGCCACGGAGCCCACCTACAGCCGTCCTGCCGCGCTCCAGGCCTTCCTCAGTGCAGGAGCAGGAGGGGGTCGCCCCAAGGATGCAGCCCTGATGCCTCGTCCGACCTCGGGGGCGACCTGCGAACCAGCGCGAGCCCCAGGCGGGCGCCGCGAAACTCGAGGCCCCCGGCTTCTCGGGTGTCACTAGGCCGCAGCGGCCAGCAGGATGGATGCACGCCCCTCCGGCGTTCAATCATGTCGATCCGCACCCAGGGCCGGCGTGCACATTGATCGGGTGACCCGCACGGCAGCCTCGGCGCTCACTGTCCGACAGGGCGGTCACACCACGCCGGCAGACCCACCGCGGGTGCGCCCAATCGAGTCCCCGGTTCCCAGCCGCGCGCTGGGCCGCCCCTCCTTCGCCGTCACCCCGCAGCGCCCAAGGCATACAGGGCTCCGCTGACCACACCGGAGGGATGTCGACACCTCCAGCAATTGTCGCCGCACTCTGGGTGTGATAGGTAGGCTCGGGACCAGGATAAACGAAGGATTAATGCGCGGGCAAGCGGGAGCTCTAGACGGCTGCGACCGCCATTGCCGCTTGCTAAGCCACGCCCTCTCCCATTGATTTACTAATGTTCAGTACCGTTGGTAAAGTTGATTTTAGACTTATTTAAGTTCGTTTATTTGGATATTTATAGATAACGGTTCATATTATGAACTTTTGATGTATGGGACCAAGGATAACACAATAACTGGATAAAAGAAAACAATAAACGATTATTTGAAGTTGAGAATTCTGTGTCGAAAATGATTTAAAGCAATTTATTTAAAGCAACATATCACAGTCACAATATTTTATTCTATTTCTGACTAGATGGTCAAGACAAGGTATAACCATTAGCTATCTCACTAAAAAGTCGCGACAATAGTGCAGACAAATGGCCGATATTGGTCTCTATTTATAGTTTCTTAACTATGATGTAGTATGTAGGGCGAAACCAAACCGTTTTAATCTAGCCTTCTGGCGTTACAAAATATAGAAATTGCATCTCTATTATATCTCACTTTGGTGGAATTATTTACCTTTTTAAAAACTGGAGCTGTAGCCCAAATTCTAGCACATTTACGGACAAAACCCAAATCAGGTGACCAACAGATAGTTACATGCCAGGACCGGGGGATAGATTAAAGATTACAAATCTGGAAGGCATAATTATAAAGGGTATATTAAGTGTTATAGCGTTTAAATTTATAATTACCGAAATAGATGTATCATTTGTATATATTACCTGAAAGGGATATAAAACAAGAGTAGTGCCTCCTGGACGCTAATTATGCTGACGATAAACTATAGAAAAGAATATAGAAGAAAACCAGTAGTCAGTGCTTCTACTTGGTTGGATAACGCATTCACGAAACAGCAGGAGAGTTCACATATTTACTCTGCCTACCTGTATTAAGAAGTATCGAATGACTTTTATAAGAGGTAACCTCCAGATATGACGATTACTTTTCGATGGCAGTATTCCGCTATGAAGTGGAAGAAAGACAAATATAGATAAATAATTTTAACTTTAGCCCCGATATTTAGAAATGTAGACCTTCGCGTATGTAGCGTTACGCATCGACAGCAGACTTGTTCACGACGCGACAACTTACCAATATATAAAAATCTTTAAGCAGACCAGGGGCATACCACGGACTTCTTCCAGGGATTTTGTTAGGTGATATTTTTAAGTCTGTTCACGTCGGGCTTTTTAAGCTCGCAGGCTATTGGTTACTCCACCCGGTTTTTGACGTATCAACGCCGTTAATGGAATTACGGCAAGGTAAATAGAAATAAAAAGCGGAATAATCTAGGTAGTCGCTATTAATTTTATTTAAACACTAGGAGCGGTCTATTGCTGGTACCCACAAAGAATATTTATTTCTTGAGTTTAATATTTATTAGACTTGCGATCAATTATTTATTTGTTTATTTAATTGACCCAACCATGTCGCCGATGTTAAGAGAAAAATAGAGAGGCGGGGTATCTAAAAAGTAAAAATTGAAAACATACTACATTAATGCTATCAACGGTCTCGTTATTTTAATGGGACAGGTACAACCTACATTCATCATTTGTTAAAAATAAAATAAACTACTAATATGTTTATTTTTCCAATATATGTTTTCTTAATACTTCAGTATGCAAAAAATGGAACCAAAAATGATACAATTTAAAGCATAGCAAAGTTCAGAGGCATTGATTCACTCACTTTGATCAAGAAAAACTCGATCTTGTGAATGGGTCAATGTATATTATATCCAATATATTTACTTATATATCAAGAAGATTTATAAAAGTTGATACATAACTAGTTTATATTCAAGGCGTGGGAGATATAGGAATTAACTGTTACCTGTGTGGGTTAATGAATGGCATTTTCCCACGAAATCTCACTGTTTAAACCATTTTTAAATGTATCAAAGACAAACATCCAGTTAACTTCTCGCTTTTTTCTGGTTTGTGTGCCTCCCTGTGAATCAGGTATATGTATTTTTTCTAGTATTCGCCAACTGAATTCTTCTGGGCCATGGTTCTGTTCAATAAAGTGTTTCACCATGGGTGCAAGCATTTTCTTTGTCTTTATAGCTGAGCGATGCTCAGTTAGACGAACTTGGATGGTCCTTGAGGTTTTTCCTATATATCCAAGTCCACATTCGAGGTCCTACAATTCCAAATTTCTTTTGCCTTAGTAGTATGCCCATTATGGCTGAACTGTTCCTCAGCAATAATATTACTGCAAGATTTACACGTGGAACAGGGTATAGTACCTTTAATGGGTTGACTAGTAAGGATAGATCTCTGTACAAATTTGGGCTGACTAGAGGGGTTGTTAAACCTTGAGTGTACAATGCAGTCCTTAATGTTTTTGTTACGTCGATGTGCAAAAAGTGGTTTATTTAGTTTTTGGTCATTAGAGCAGTTACTATTGAGGATATGCCAACTTGAGTTGATTATCTGTTTTACTTTCGCATTAACAGTTGAGTGTTTTGTAATGCAAACTACCTGTTTGTTGTCTTTGGCAGGTTTAACTCTTAGGAGGTAGTCTCGATCGTAAAACCGAGCCCTCTTATAGGAACTTCTCACCAGACGGTGAGGGTAACCCCTTTCAATAAATTTTGACCTCATAATTCCAGCTTGAACATCAAAGTCAGCAAGACTGGTACAATTAGGTCGTACCCTTAAGAATTGTGAAAATGGGATGCTATCCTTTTGATTGTTTGGGTGAAAACTTTTATAGTGTAAGAGGGTATTCCTTGCTGTGGGCTTTACATAAAGGTTCACTTTAAGTGTGTTTTGATCATTCATAATCATGATGTCTAAGAACTCGACTTTGTCTGCACTAATGTGAGATGTAAACTTTAAATTAGAGTCCGCAGCATTAATCCAGCTGAGAAATTCCATCAAAGTCTCTCTCCCATTGGTCCAGATAAAGAAAATATCATCTATGTATCTAGACCAATGGGAGATGGACTCATAGAAAGGAGCAATTTCATTGGAGATGCATCTATTCTCAAAGGCAGCCATAAATATATTAGCCACAGATGGAGCCACTGACGCACCCATGCTTACGCCTTTGATCTGGCGATAAACACTGGAACCAAATCCAAAGACATTTTCTGTTAAAATTATTTTAAGGCAAGCAAGGACAAAGAAAACAGGACATGGTATTTTCTGTTCTTCAATGAACCACTTGGTGGTCTCCATTGCTGCTGTAAGAGGGATGTCACTGACCCATTGCACTTAGTAGGTGACCAAGAGCAGAGGGCTGCGGAGCACTCTGCCAGAAGATTCGATAACCCAATCAGGGTTCTGGGAGCTGAAGTGCTGGCGAAGCACATTGTCGGGGAAATCGATAACCCAATCGGGATTCTAGCTGTTAGCTGCAGAGACGTAGTAGTGCAGGCGTTGCAACTTAACTCCGGGCGTTCCAGTCTCAACCTTTGGTGGTCCTGTCCTGATCCAATTTGGCTTTACCTGTCCTGATTCTGAATCTGCACCGGCTAGTCTACTGGCGACTGCAACTTTCGGGGTTCTGTCCTTTAAACTGACCTGTGGCCAGGATTAGTTCTTCACACCATTCTAGGTAAATATAAAATCTATGTGGGTACGTCATTGATTTGTTCCCTCTCTTACCCTTTCTAATCGCTACATGTTTTAATTGCTGCATGTTTGCATATCATGATTCTTCTCTTTACCCTTCCTATTGTTAAAGTTTGACATATGTTCCCTTTTTACCCTCCCTTTTGTTAAATGCCTAAACATTTTGATTGTATTTCATGTTCCTTTTCTTTACCCTCCCTATTGCTAAATGATTGAAATTAGTTTAATACATCTTTTGCATAGTTACATTTTGATTTTGATCTTCATAATTGAAAGTCTTTTGGTGTTTAATCTTTGGATCATGACTATTTAAGAAACTTAGATAAAGAGTTTAAACTTCCTGAGTCTGTGGTTATTATATGAGTGCAATGTTAATTTTCGAAGCCTATCTTCAAACTAACTCCCTGATCCAATAGGTTTACAGGTACCAGTGACAAGGATTGGTAATGGTACAGGACCTAGTAGGGAAAATATCTGGTAGTAGAGCAAAGGTTACCTTATTAAGTTATATGTTATTGTTTATGGGCCCAGGTGAGTATGGTAAATGAATAGTCGGGTGACCTGTGCGCTCTATCAGTATATTCTTTTGGTAGCAGAGTTATGGTTAGGGTTTAGTTAAAATAGGTAGTTAGTTAGTTGGTTAAGGAAAAATATTTTTGCATATTTGAAAAGTATTATTGATTGTATTGATTTTATGTATTAACCCCTTCCATGCTGCCGCGATTCTGCTCCTGTGCTGAAGATTTCAGCGCGGGTACGGTGATGATGGCCCCCACCCGTCATCAGCACACGAGCACTGTAGTGCATGACTGCTGGGGGCCATCATCAGCATGCAAGGGGTTAACTAAAATTGTTCGTACCTGTTATATGTTTTGTCTGGAATCCCCGGGGGCAGAATAGCGGGTGGTAAATGGAAGCCACACTGCAGTGAGGTCACTTACCTGTAGGAAATAAGTGCATGGTTAGCTAAAACCGGAAGCACTAATTAGGGATTTTCTGTATGAATGTATGAATAAATGATAGCAAAGAGTTCGCTAGCAAAACTTTTTGGTGTGATATCACCTAGAAAGGGTCACACGGTAGGAGTAGCAGGTTTGTCTGAGCTTGATTGATAGCAAAGGGGTTCGCTGGTGAAACTTTGGCCTTAGTACATCCCAGAAGAGATAAGTCTGAAGGAGTAGCAGGTTCTCTAATGCTTGCGTGAAGGGTAGACGGAAGGGATCTACTCGTAGTATATGAAAAGTAAACGAAAGGGATTTACTCGTAGTAAATTAAATATATCTTTCCTTTGATTTAGTCACTCAGGTACAATGACGAATGTTTTTACGTTGTTAAATAATGAATTTGCATTTAAAAGTTAAAGGAATTACGTTTTCGTATTACCTTGCAAAGGACGGTGTCAGTTGCGGAGCTGCGCTGACGTTACTCAGAGACACGCTGGTATTGGTTGAAATAGCGGGTGTGTAGCTGAGGTAATAATTGTAAAGGAGGGGTGAGTACAGGAGTGTGAGAACTAGTCTCGAGAGAGAAGCCGCGCAACTGTTGGTTGGATTTATTTGAATTCAAAATTTTGATTGGTCACTAGAAAATTAAAGACGCGCTGGTATTGGAAGTATTTTGTAAACAATCGAGTGTTATCGTAAAGGTTTAAATTTCCAAATTATATGTGACATTTAGATCAAGGATTTATAGCGAATCGACCTGACAGAAAATACTTAGGTTTTGCTAAAGAACAGGTGATGAGGGGAAGACCTTATATCATGTACGGAGGTGAAAGAAAAATGTAATTTGTTAAGAGAGTTAAAAATTTCTTTAAGAAAGATAAACCGATTAAAACCAGAGAAGGAATTATTATTCCACCACCAAATACGCCTGCATCATACATGATGTTTGACAGGGGCTACCACCCTTGTGTATGGTTAGACAATTGGGTGGAATACACTAAAGATGACGGAGTTTTGGCATTTCCCAAATACGGTACTTTTAATGGCAGAGTTTTGTTTAATTTGAGGACACGTATGAATGACTTAAATCCCAGACCTAGACTTACGCAGTATGAGGCACTAGAAGAATGGGAGATTGAAGCTTTTGAACGAGACAGACCCAGAAGTGACAAAGGGTTAAGTAAGTTCTACCCTAAGTTTCCAAGAGAAACTAGAGCTAAACAAATGAAACAATGGAGACAGTCTATGATGGTGGAAGAGTTGTATCCTGTATTTACACAAGAAAATCTGTCAGGAAGTAAAAGCACAGACAAGAAAGGAAATTTAATGATTAGTGATAATCCAGAAGATGATTATTTGAAGGATTTGTTAATGAAAAATCCACCACCGTATAATGAGGAGCCAAGCACGAGTAATCCTAGTGCACCGTTTCTGAAACCACCTCTGATTCCGCAAGTGGTACATGAGACTTCATTAGAAAAAGTACTGCAAGTCAGGGAAAGAGAAGCATTAAATAAACAAAGAAGTGAGTTGATTCAGAAAATTTCCCAATTAAATACAAGTCCTGAAGCCCTAACAATTCCGGTAACTATTTTCCCAATTGTTCCTTTGTTCGGAGATAAGCAAGCTAGTCATAAAACTCCCGTTATGACTACACCTGTAGTTCAGCCAAGAAAAGAACCTTTAATAGTCGAAGATCAAGCAAGTGAATGTGAATCAGTGATTTCCTTGATGGATTTACCAATAAGAGGACCAGTGAGTGACTCAGTTAGGATAACCACTCCTACAAATTCTAGAGAAGTACAGATTGAGAAATCTTCAGGTACAAGAAGTGCCACAGTAGTAACTCCAGAGGAAATAGAGAGATGGTCACGAGAAATAGAGAAACCCAAGTCACAGCCAAAAGTATAAGATATATATAAATTAAGAGTCGAATTAGAAGAATTGATGGCTGGGAATGTGGGATTGGACAGGTTAAATACACTCAGTGAAGATTAATTATTATTCATATGTAAAAGCATTACTAGAAATACCAGAGTGGTGCATGAAAAACTAACAGATATGGCTGCTAATATGGAAATTGACATTGGCAAGTGTAAAGTGTTACAGAAACCATATTGAGCTGAATTTTCTGACAAAGATTTGGAAAATATGAATGTGTCGGGGAGAAAAGTACAAATTAGGGAGCTTTTGACTTTATTGCAAAAATGGGGTGATATAGAAAAATGGAGAACTAGATGGGCAAAGAAGAGGCTCGATCAAAAGTTGCATCTGAATAAGTTTTAAGAGAGACAGAAAAAGTAGAAAGGTTGTGTCCTATAGGAGAAGTACCAGGTGGAGGTTATGTACATGTCCCATGGTCCCGACAGGATATTTTGTCATTAAAAATGATTTCCCAAAACTTCGAGAAAAACCTGTAGAATGGTACAGACAGGTCGAGAGATTTGTAAAGGTTTCAAAATGTCTTTTAAAGGATTTAGATGGATTATTTGACATTGTTGTACCTGTAGATCTGTGGACAGAATGCAAAATAGCTATTGATTGGCCTAGTGATGAGTACCCTAGAGACCCAAAGACAGGGGCACCTTCTGATGAAGTGAAGAAGACGTACAACTAGGTAATACTCTACCTCAAAGGGAAGGTGCCTGCTAAGGAGACGTATTGGACTAGAATAGATAGAACCACTCAGAATAAAGATGAATCTGGGCATGCTTATTATGAGCGTCTGTTACAGGTCTTTAAACACTACAGCGGTTTGGACAACATTGATGTGAAGGATATGACGCATTTCATCTATCGGTTTGTGTCAGGGTTAAGGCCAGAAATCTCGCAATGGATAAAGGACCATAAAATTTGTTGTCAGGCCAAGCTGATTGATGAAATCCTTGAATACGCAAAGTATTGTGAGGACGAACTTGACAATAAACAAAAAGATTTAAAGGAAAAGGTAATGTGGGCACAAGTGAAATTAGCAGAGCAACAAGAGCTTCAATTGAGTCAAATAAGCAATAATCAGAATCAAAGTGATGGAAATGGGGGTAAGCCAAGGGGAAAATTCAATAGAGAAGAAGCAAAAAAGAAGTTTCCTTCTCACGGGTGTGGCAAGTTGGGGCACTGGAAGAACGAGTGTAAGGCTATGCAAAATGGTAATATGCAAACTAATGATTTGAATCCACAGACGCTGAATGAGGTATCACGGAAGCAACAGCAGCAGGTAATACAAAGCCAGTTACCCCTAGCACCTATGCCAAATTATAGGAGCATAGCACAACAGAGTGTGGACACCACAAATTGGGAGGGTAGTGATAGGAGAGACACAGCGACATCACAATTTCTTTTGAGTGATACGTTTTTCAGTGAGGACACCTACTGACGGTGCCTGAGAGGGGAGGATGAGGAGTGCGTACTTGGCGCCTCCTTGCCGGTAGATCAGTCAGGTCCATACATTGAAGGAAAGGTTGAAGGAAATGATGTCACCTTTCTATTGGACCCTGGTGTTACCCGTTCTACTGTGAGAACAGCAGACGTTCCAAACCTACCCCTCTCGGGAGAAAAGATCCAAGTAATGGGCGTTTCTAATAAACAAATTAGTACCCCAGTTACAGAACCAATGGAAATTAGAATAGGCAATTTTAAAGAGATGCATAGATTTGTTGTGTGTGATTCTAGCCCAGTAAACCTGTTAGGCAGAGACTTGTTGTGCAAAATGAATTGCACCATTTTCTGCACCCCAAGTGGTGTTGAAATTCAAACCCCAGACGAAGACGGAGTATATAAATTAATGTTAGCGAAACAGGAAACTGAAAATAAAAAGTTAACTATAGAAGACCTAACAGAAGAATTACGACAGACTGTAGATCCTAAAGTGTGGGATTTTACTGGAAAAGATGTAGGATTAATGGCAAATGTCGATCCGATAAAAGTGACAGTGAAGGAAAGTGCAGTTTACCCAAATACTCGACAGTACAAAATGAGCCCAGAAATAAAAGCAGGTGTTGCAGCAGAAATAAAACGTTTGGTTGAAACAGGCATTTTACAAGAAATAATGAGCAGTCCATGTAATTCGCCCACAATTGGAATAAAGAAACCGAGTGGCAAGTACAGGGTCGTACAAGACCTCCGCAAGATTAATAAGATTGTTGTCCCATGTTGTCCAGTTGTGCCAAATCCTGCAGTGATTCTGTATCAGATACCATGGGAGGCTGGATGGTTCACTGTAAACGATTTGTGTCACGCATTTTTCTCGATTCCATTGCATCCAGATAGCAAATTTCTTTTTTCTTTTGAATTCAACAGTCATGTGTACGTCTGGAACCGCGTTCCTCAGGGGTACACAGAGAGTCCATCGATTTTTAATCAGATTATGAAAAAGTGCCTTGAGTCTTTGGTGCTGCCAGGACAGTCAGTCCTAGTCCAGTATATAGACGACCTATTGGTGGCGTCTAAAACTCGAAGTGACTGTGTTGTTGATACCATTGCCTTACTGAACCATTAAGGTGAAGGGGGGCATAAAGTGTCACCTGAAAAATTACAGTTTTGCACCACATCAGTGAAATATCTGGGGCACCAGATAGAAAGAGTTGTCAGAAGGGTTACCTCAGACAGAATCAGAATAATCAGAAACATGAATTTACCCCAAACTCAAAAAGAGATCAGAATGTTTCTTGGAGTAGTAGGTTACTGCAGGCAATGGATTGTGGGATTTGCAGTCCTATCAAAGCCATTGAGACAAATGACAAACAAAAAAGCAAAAGACCCAGTAGAATGGGATGATGAAAGCATGACTGATTTTCTGAAATTACGAGAATGTCTGTGTACAGCTCCAGCATTAGGGATGCCCTACTATTCGAAAGATTTTGCACTATTCTGTGACACACAAGATAATTGTGCACTTTCAGTTTTGATCCAAACTCACGGTCTGATGAGACGTCCTGTGGCATTTTTTTCTTCCACATTAGACCCAGTAGCATCTGAATTACCAGGTTGTTTTAAAGTAGTAGCCGCAACTTGCATGAGTCTTGCGCAAAGCTAGTCAATCATTATGGGACATGCTGTAACAGTGTATGTTCCACATGCAGTTGTAATATTACTGACCAGAACAAAAAACTAAATACTTGACTCCTAGTCGGCTGACTAAGTACGAGCGTATTCTTGTAGGTGCAGGAAATGTAACCATTGCTAGGTGTAATATTTTGAACCCAGCAACATTGCTACCTAATTCACATTTTGCAGAAGTGAAGGAAGAAGTCGAACATGATTGTATCGACTTGACTGAATACAGTACAAAACCACGTCCTGACATAAGAAAAGAGCCACTAGCTGATTCTGAATATGAGCTATTTGTAAATGGCTCATGCATGAGACATGAGGAATGAGGGTTAAGTCCTGCCTATGCAGTGTGTACGTTGTGGGGTCCAATTGAAGCATCTTATTTACCTGACGTCAAGTCTGCACAAGTAGCCGAATTGATTGCATTGACA
The DNA here is from genome assembly GCF_964261635.1 of Lissotriton helveticus. NCBI lineage: Eukaryota > Metazoa > Chordata > Amphibia > Caudata > Salamandridae > Lissotriton > Lissotriton helveticus. The sequence goes on from NC_136072.1 coordinate 422,697,123, forward strand.
AAAGCTTGAAAATTTGGGAAAAATTGGAAAGTAACCATGTACACTGATAGCCAGTATGGTTACGGGGTTGTGCATGACTATGGCCAATTATGGATGCAAAGGGAGTTTCTGACTTCTTCAGGTACTCCAATCAAAAATGGTCATTATGTAAAAGATTTGCTCGAAGCGATTCAATTGCCAACAGAAGTGGCTGTGGTCAAGTGTGCTGCTCACAAATCTGGAAATGGCAAAGTGACAGCTGGTAACAGATATACTGACCAGTTAGCCCAACATTGTGCCAAATTTAGAATGGCTGTAAACAAGAAAATTGAAGTAGGTGAAAACAGCTGCCAACTTATGTTGCTTGAAGGTGTGAGAACGTGGGAAGAAGTGAGAGACTTGCAAAATGAAGCAGAAGCAAAGGAAAAGGAAGAGTGGAGAAAGATAGGTTGTCAGAGCAGGGTTGAAGATGGTGTCATTGTTTACCTTGATGGTAGGCCTGTGTTACCAGACTGTATGCTTGCTCCTATGGCTAGGATGTTCCACGGAGATTCCCACTTGGGAAGAGATGCCATGATTAGATTGTTCCGACAGAGTTGGTTCAATGCGAGATTCAGGAACATAGCAGAAGCACTTTGCCAAAGATGTTTGATTTGTCAACAGATGAATCCTGGAAAGAAAACTGTAGTGTTACCAGGAAAGATTGGGAAGGCAGAGGGTCCCTTCATATGATTACAGATTGATTTCATTCAGTTACCCCCTTGTCGAGGACTAAAATATATTCTTGTCATTGTCTGCCTATTTTCAAAATAGGTGGAAGCTTACCCACACGTAGGAATGATAGCATCACTGTAGCTAAACTCCTACTCAGAGAACTCATCCCGAGGTTCGGTTTTCCAGTAACAATTGAATCAGACCGAGGCTGCCATTTTAATAATGAAATAATTGGCCTAATCTGTGAAGCATTCAATGTTAAACAAAAACTGCACTGTGCATACCGCCCAGAGGCTTCTGGAGTGGTAGAACAACTGAATGGCACAATCAAGTCAAGAATGGGAAAGATGTATGAGTCTACCCTACTAGAGTGGCCAGATGTTTTACCTCTTGTTCTGATGGGACTCAGAAGTAATCCAGACCGGAACACAGGCTTGAGTCCTCATGAAATACTAATGGGAAGAGCAATGAGGCAAGCATGGGTGCCAGGACACAAGTTGATTAATATATCTGATGATTTGGTACTGGAGTACTGCAAAGAACTGGCTGACCAAGTGCGTTCTATCTCTCACCAGGTTGGGGAAGACACTGTCGCCAGACAAGCCACTCCAGCACATGACCTGAACCCAGGTGACTGGGTAGTGCTGAAGAAACACACTCAAAAATCTTGCCTTGCACCAAGGTGGGGAAAACCACGACAAGTAATTTTGGCTACCACCACAGCTGTAAAGTGCGAAGGAGTTCCACACTGGATCCATGCCAGTCATACAAAAAGATTGCCTGAACCTGATGAAACTGAAGCTGAAGGTTGTGCAGCTGAGGGGTCTCGAGATGTCGATCCTGAAGTAGCTGAAGAAGAAGAACCAAGCACCAGCCAAGATGATTGGATTCCAGTAGTTGAGATACCTGCAGAATACGTGAGAACCAAAACTCAAACTTATCTAGACAGTCAGAGTGACAGTGAGGATGAGATAGGCCTATAAGAACGTGCACAAATTACAGAAAACCAAGCCAATGGTAATCTTAAGGAGGATCAGATAAGGGAAAATCAATATACTCAGACATTCCAAATACCTGTCACAGCTTCAGAGTCTGAGGAGGGACAGATAATAAATAGGGCAGAAGCTCGAGCAGAAAAAAATCAAGGGTTCAAAGAGCTTGAGCAGGATCAGATAGGAGTAGAAAAAATGTGTTCAGGAAGAAGAAGGTAAATTAAATCAAAGTAAAATTCAGCAAACACCTGAACAAGGTCAGATTAGTAACCAGGCAGAAGAGACAGAAATAAGACCTGGACCTAGTCAGATAGAGAGGGACACAGAAGACAGCATTGAAATAGATGTGCCACAACTGGATGAAAATAAAAGAACATTGGAAGAAGGCCAGAGCACAGTGCCAGCTAAAAGACTCAGAAAAGGAGACAAATGGCCTAGGTTTGTCAAAAGACTGAAATTCCTTCTAAAGACCATAAATGAAGAACCTGAACTAGTAAACGAAATAACAAGTCAAACTGAACAGTCTGAAATACAGCCAAGAAGGAGAAGTCCACGACTGAAAAGGCTGAATAATAAATTCAGAGGCCCTGAATGGACTTACATTGTTCTTGAAGATTTTGAAAATCTAGAAATAAGTGATGAAAGTGATGATGAATTGATTGCTGATCAGACTGACGGAGAAGTGAGACCCACTTGAACATTTCACAGAGTAAAAGACTGTGTAGAAGCTACAAAGAGGGGTTAAATCTCCTTAGTCAGAAATGGCTGATCATACTGTTAATGAAATACCGAAAAGAAACTGCTTGAAAACATGCTGTAGAATATGCACATGTAGTATAGCGATAGTACTCATTGTATGGTTAGGACTGACAATAGCTATTCCTTACATAATGAGTAGAGACATGAAGAATGATACTAATTAGCTACAAACGATAGATACACCTAGAAGAATAGATACACAAGAAAAGGCACTTAGCATTAAACAACAGAAGGTAGATTTAGAAGAATCAGATGAGGAAGGATTACATTATACTGGATTTAAAAACAGAACTCACTTAAATGTATTTGCAAACCTATTAGTACACTATGTAGAAGCTATGGAAATAGAAGATTGCTATGTTTGTATGAAATTACCTACTTCAGTAGCCGAAGGTGTAACCTACCACCATTTACTCTAACATATGGTATTTCATGTAGCATTTTAGCTAGTTTATTTTATAAGAAAGGACCTTTGCAGTATTACTATTCAAATTCAGATGTGATATTTTCTGAACTTCCTATACGTAGTAACCTGAATCCTGTACATACTAAGAGTGATGTAACACGTTATATGGGTGAATACTTCCTAACTATAGGTACAATAGATATAGCTGAAGCACACAAGAATAATTTAACATTCTTATTACAAGAAAAAGAGAAAATATTTTTGAATATGATTGAGAAAAGGAGAGAGAGTTTCCAAAGAAAAGCAAATGACAATAATCATAATATTCCTAAATGGGCTGAGAATATATGGTCCACCCCAAATGGCAAGACTCATGCTGCTATGTTGCTGGATTTCGAAAAGAAGGGGAAACTCTGTCTCCATAGGGAAAGAACTAGTTATTATAACAATATATTCATTGGTTCCAGTGAATGTGAACACAATTATAAGGTAATTGGGGGTTGGGGTTTCAAAGATGGAACTGAACCTGTGTTTCCTGGAATTTATTTTATATGCAGAAACAAGGCGTATAACAAATTTCCAGATCATTGGTATGGGAGCTGTTATTTTGGAATAGTCTTCCCAAAGATATATCATGTAAATAAAATCACTGGAAACAATGAAGAAACTAATGGATTATACGTAGCAAAAGAGCTTGTTTTGAAGAAATAGTAGGTGATATATTTAGTGCATTGATACCTACAGTGGGAGTGGCTCTGAATACACAGAGAATTTGCAAATTGTCAACCGTAGTGGATCGATTATCTACTGACACTGCTGGAGGGTTATTGATGGTCAATACCGAATTTGTTGCGATCAGATCAATGGTTTTACAAAATCGACTTGCTCTTGATACATTATTATTTACAACAAGGGGTGGTGATGGACAGAGTCTCTGAATTAAGCAGAGTACTCTCACCCAGTCAAGAGATCAGGGCTAGATCCAACACCGTTTTTTAGCTCATTGCACCATCCCAGTTTCAGAACCTGGCTGTATGCAAATTAGTCTGTCCCTGGCCCAGTGCATCATGGGAACAGGGCAGACCAGACTACAAAAGCCAATTCTTACACTGGGAAGGAAACAAGCTTCCGGGGACCGGTTTCTGGCATTCCAGCCGTCTTCGGCCCGGCTTGCTTGAATCCTGATGGTGCAATGAGCAAGGGACTCACATCTGAGTATACCCTTCCACGCTTAGGGTGGACAAAATTATTTACAACAAGGGGTGGTGATGGACAGAGTCTCTGAATTAAGCAGAGTACTCTCACCCAGTCAAGAGATCAGGGCTAGATCCAACACCGTTTTTTAGCTCATTGCACCATCCCAGTTTCAGAACCTGGCTGTATGCAAATTAGTCTGTCCCTGGCCCAGTGCATCATGGGAACAGGGCAGACCAGACTACAAAAGCCAATTCTTACACTGGGAAGGAAACAAGCTTCCGGGGACCGGTTTCTGGCATTCCAGCCGTCTTCGGCCCGGCTTGTTTGAATCCTGATGGTGCAATGAGCAAGGGACTCACATCTGAGTATACCCTTCCACGCTTAGGGTGGACAAAATTATTTACAACAAGGGGTGGTGATGGACAGAGTCTCTGAATTAAGCAGAGTACTCTCACCCAGTCAAGAGATCAGGGCTAGATCCAACACCGTTTTTTAGCTCATTGCACCATCCCAGTTTCAGAACCTGGCTGTATGCAAATTAGTCTGTCCCTGGCCCAGTGCATCATGGGAACAGGGCAGACCAGACTACAAAAGCCAATTCTTACACTGGGAAGGAAACAAGCTTCCGGGGACCGGTTTCTGGCATTCCAGCCGTCTTCGGCCCGGCTTGCTTGAATCCTGATGGTGCAATGAGCAAGGGACTCACATCTGAGTATACCCTTCCACGCTTAGGGTGGACAAAATTATTTACAACAAGGGGTGGTGATGGACAGAGTCTCTGAATTAAGCAGAGTACTCTCACCCAGTCAAGAGATCAGGGCTAGATCCAACACCGTTTTTTAGCTCATTGCACCATCCCAGTTTCAGAACCTGGCTGTATGCAAATTAGTCTGTCCCTGGCCCAGTGCATCATGGGAACAGGGCAGACCAGACTACAAAAGCCAATTCTTACACTGGGAAGGAAACAAGCTTCCGGGGACCGGTTTCTGGCATTCCAGCCGTCTTCGGCCTGGCTTGCTTGAATCCTGATGGTGCAATGAGCAAGGGACTCACATCTGAGTATACCCTTCCACGCTTAGGGTGGACAAAATTATTTACAACAAGGGGTGGTGATGGACAGAGTCTCTGAATTAAGCAGAGTACTCTCACCCAGTCAAGAGATCAGGGCTAGATCCAACACCGTTTTTTAGCTCATTGCACCATCCCAGTTTCAGAACCTGGCTGTATGCAAATTAGTCTGTCCCTGGCCCAGTGCATCATGGGAACAGGGCAGACCAGACTACAAAAGCCAATTCTTACACTGGGAAGGAAACAAGCTTCCGGGGACCGGTTTCTGGCATTCCAGCCGTCTTCGGCCCGGCTTGCTTGAATCCTGATGGTGCAATGAGCAAGGGACTCACATCTGAGTATACCCTTCCACGCTTAGGGTGGACAAAATTATTTACAACAAGGGGTGGTGATGGACAGAGTCTCTGAATTAAGCAGAGTACTCTCACCCAGTCAAGAGATCAGGGCTAGATCCTACACCGTTTTTTAGCTCATTGCACCATCCCAGTTTCAGAACCTGGCTGTATGCAAATTAGTCTGTCCCTGGCCCAGTGCATCATGGGAACAGGGCAGACCAGACTACAAAAGCCAATTCTTACACTGGGAAGGAAACAAGCTTCCGGGGACCGGTTTCTGGCATTCCAGCCGTCTTCGGCCCGGCTTGCTTAAATCCTGATGGTGCAATGAGCAAGGGACTCACATCTGAGTATACCCTTCCACGCTTAGGGTGGACAAAATTATTTACAACAAGGGGTGGTGATGGACAGAGTCTCTGAATTAAGCAGAGTACTCTCACCCAGTCAAGAGATCAGGGCTAGATCCAACACCGTTTTTTAGCTCATTGCACCATCCCAGTTTCAGAACCTGGCTGTATGCAAATTAGTCTGTCCCTGGCCCAGTGCATCATGGGAACAGGGCAGACCAGACTACAAAAGCCAATTCTTACACTGGGAAGGAAACAAGCTTCCGGGGACCGGTTTCTGGCATTCCAGCCGTCTTCGGCCCGGCTTGCTTGAATCCTGATGGTGCAATGAGCAAGGGACTCACATCTGAGTATACCCTTCCACGCTTAGGGTGGACAAAATTATTTACAACAAGGGGTGGTGATGGACAGAGTCTCTGAATTAAGCAGAGTACTCTCACCCAGTCAAGAGATCAGGGCTAGATCCAACACCGTTTTTTAGCTCATTGCACCATCCCAGTTTCAGAACCTGGCTGTATGCAAATTAGTCTGTCCCTGGCCCAGTGCATCATGGGAACAGGGCAGACCAGACTACAAAAGCCAATTCTTACACTGGGAAGGAAACAAGCTTCCGGGGACCGGTTTCTGGCATTCCAGCCGTCTTCGGCCCGGCTTGCTTGAATCCTGATGGTGCAATGAGCAAGGGACTCACATCTGAGTATACCCTTCCACGCTTAGGGTGGACAAAATTATTTACAACAAGGGGTGGTGATGGACAGAGTCTCTGAATTAAGCAGAGTACTCTCACCCAGTCAAGAGATCAGGGCTAGATCCAACACCGTTTTTTAGCTCATTGCACCATCCCAGTTTCAGAACCTGGCTGTATGCAAATTAGTCTGTCCCTGGCCCAGTGCATCATGGGAACAGGGCAGACCAGACTACAAAAGCCAATTCTTACACTGGGAAGGAAACAAGCTTCCGGGGACCGGTTTCTGGCATTCCAGCCGTCTTCGGCCCGGCTTGCTTAAATCCTGATGGTGCAATGAGCAAGGGACTCACATCTGAGTATACCCTTCCACGCTTAGGGTGGACAAAATTATTTACAACAAGGGGTGGTGATGGACAGAGTCTCTGAATTAAGCAGAGTACTCTCACCCAGTCAAGAGATCAGGGCTAGATCCAACACCGTTTTTTAGCTCATTGCACCATCCCAGTTTCAGAACCTGGCTGTATGCAAATTAGTCTGTCCCTGGCCCAGTGCATCATGGGAACAGGGCAGACCAGACTACAAAAGCCAATTCTTACACTGGGAAGGAAACAAGCTTCCGGGGACCGGTTTCTGGCATTCCAGCCGTCTTCGGCCTGGCTTGCTTGAATCCTGATGGTGCAATGAGCAAGGGACTCACATCTGAGTATACCCTTCCACGCTTAGGGTGGACAAAATTATTTACAACAAGGGGTGGTGATGGACAGAGTCTCTGAATTAAGCAGAGTACTCTCACCCAGTCAAGAGATCAGGGCTAGATCCAACACCGTTTTTTAGCTCATTGCACCATCCCAGTTTCAGAACCTGGCTGTATGCAAATTAGTCTGTCCCTGGCCCAGTGCATCATGGGAACAGGGCAGACCAGACTACAAAAGCCAATTCTTACACTGGGAAGGAAACAAGCTTCCGGGGACCGGTTTCTGGCATTCCAGCCGTCTTCGGCCCGGCTTGCTTGAATCCTGATGGTGCAATGAGCAAGGGACTCACATCTGAGTATACCCTTCCACGCTTAGGGTGGACAAAATTATTTACAACAAGGGGTGGTGATGGACAGAGTCTCTGAATTAAGCAGAGTACTCTCACCCAGTCAAGAGATCAGGGCTAGATCCAACACCGTTTTTTAGCTCATTGCACCATCCCAGTTTCAGAACCTGGCTGTATGCAAATTAGTCTGTCCCTGGCCCAGTGCATCATGGGAACAGGGCAGACCAGACTACAAAAGCCAATTCTTACACTGGGAAGGAAACAAGCTTCCAGGGACCGGTTTCTGGCATTCCAGCCGTCTTCGGCCCGGCTTGCTTGAATCCTGATGGTGCAATGAGCAAGGGACTCACATCTGAGTATACCCTTCCACGCTTAGGGTGGACAAAATTATTTACAACAAGGGGTGGTGATGGACAGAGTCTCTGAATTAAGCAGAGTACTCTCACCCAGTCAAGAGATCAGGGCTAGATCCAACACCGTTTTATAGCTCATTGCACCATCCCAGTTTCAGAACCTGGCTGTATGCAAATTAGTCTGTCCCTGGCCCAGTGCATCATGGGAACAGGGCAGACCAGACTACAAAAGCCAATTCTTACACTGGGAAGGACACAAGCTTCCGGGGACCAGTTTCTGGCATTCCAGCCGTCTTCGGCCCGGCTTGCTTGAATCCTGATGGTGCACTGAGCAAGGGACTCACATCTGAGTATACCCTTCCACGCTTAGGGTGGACAAAATTATTTACAACAAGGGGTGGTGATGGACAGAGTCTCTGAATTAAGCAGAGTACTCTCACCCAGTCAAGAGATCAGGGCTAGATCCAACACCGTTTTATAGCTCATTGCACCATCCCAGTTTCAGAACCTGGCTGTATGCAAATTAGTCTGTCCCTGGCCCAGTGCATCATGGGAACAGGGAAGACCAGACTACAAAAGCCAATTCTTACACTGGGAAGGAAACAAGCTTCCGGGGACCGGTTTCTGGCATTCCAGCCGTCTTCGGCCCGGCTTGCTTGAATCCTGATGGTGCAATGAGCAAGGGACTCACATCTGAGTATACCCTTCCACGCTTAGGGTGGACAAAATTATTTACAACAAGGGGTGGTGATGGACAGAGTCTCTGAATTAAGCAGAGTACTCTCACCCAGTCAAGAGATCAGGGCTAGATCCAACACCGTTTTTTAGCTCATTGCACCATCCCAATTTCAGAACCTGGCTGTATGCAAATTAGTCTGTCCCTGGCCCAGTGCATCATGGGAACAGGGCAGACCAGACTACAAAAGCCAATTCTTACACTGGGAAGGAAACAAGCTTCCGGGGACCGGTTTCTGGCATTCCAGCCGTCTTCGGCCCGGCTTGCTTGAATCCTGATGGTGCAATGAGCAAGGGACTCACATCTGAGTATACCCTTCCACGCTTAGGGTGGACAAAATTATTTACAACAAGGGGTGGTGATGGACAGAGTCTCTGAATTAAGCAGAGTACTCTCACCCAGTCAAGAGATCAGGGCTAGATCCAACACCGTTTTTTAGCTCATTGCACCATCCCAGTTTCAGAACCTGGCTGTATGCAAATTAGTCTGTCCCTGGCCCAGTGCATCATGGGAACAGGGCAGACCAGACTACAAAAGCCAATTCTTACACTGGGAAGGAAACAAGCTTCCGGGGACCGGTTTCTGGCATATAGCCAGGTTCTGAGCTGGGATGGGGCAGTGAGATAAATAACGGTGATGGATCAAGCCCTGATCTTTGGACTGGGTAAGAGTGGTCTGCTTAATTCAGACACTCTGTTCATCACCACCCCCTTTTCTGTATCGTTTTTGGCCACTATAGGTGTGGCAGGTTATACTCAGACATGAGTCCCTTTCTCACTGCTCCATCAGGATTCAAGCAAGCCGGGCCGAAGAGGCTGAAATGCCAGAAACCGGTCCCCGGTAGCTTGTCTCCTTTCTGGTGAAGAATTGGCTTGGTAGTTTGGTCTGCCCTGTTCCCATGATGCACTGGGCCAGGGACAGACTAATTTGCATATAGCCAGGTTCTGAGCTGGGATGGGGCAGTGAGATAAATAATGATGATGGATCAAGCCCTGATCTTTGGACTGGGTAAGAGTGGTCTGCTTAATTCAGACACTCTGTTCATCACCACCCCCTTTTCTGTATCGTTTTTGGCCACTATAGGTGTGGCAGGGTATACTCAGACATGAGTCCCTTTCTCACTGCTCCATCAGGATTCAAGCAAGCCGGGCCGAAGAGGCTGAAATGCCAGAAACCGGTCCCCGGTAGCTTGTCTCCTTTCTGGTGAAGAATTGGCTTGGTAGTTTGGTCTGCCCTGTTCCCATGATGCACTGGGCCAGGGACAGACTAATTTGCATATAGCCAGGTTCTGAGCTGGGATGGGGCAGTGAGATAAATAACGGTGATGGATCAAGCCCTGATCTTTGGACTGGGTAAGAGTGGTCTGCTTAATTCAGACACTCTGTTCATCACCACCCCCTTTTCTGTATTGTTTTTGGCCACTATAGGTGTGGCAGGGTATACTCAGACATGAGTCCCTTTCTCACTGCTCCATCAGGATTCAAGCAAGCCGGGCCGAAGAGGCTGAAATGCCAGAAACCGGTCCCCGGTAGCTTGTCTCCTTTCTGGTGAAGAATTGGCTTGGTAGTTTGGTCTGCCCTGTTCCCATGATGCACTGGGCCAGGGACAGACTAATTTGCATATAGCCAGGTTCTGAGCTGGGATGGGGCAGTGAGATAAATAACGGTGATGGATCAAGCCCTGATCTTTGGACTGGGTAAGAGTGGTCTGCTTAATTCAGACACTCTGTTCATCACCACCCCCTTTTCTGTATCGTTTTTGGCCACTATAGGTGTGGCAGGGTATACTCAGACATGAGTCCCTTTCTCACTGCTCCATCAGGATTCAAGCAAGCCGGGCCGAAGAGGCTGAAATGCCAGAAACCGGTCCCCGGTAGCTTGTCTCCTTTCTGGTGAAGAATTGGCTTGGTAGTTTGGTCTGCCCTGTTCCCATGATGCACTGGGCCAGGGACAGACTAATTTGCATATAGCCAGGTTCTGAGCTGGGATGGGGCAGTGAGATAAATAACGGTGATGGATCAAGCCCTGATCTTTGGACTGGGTAAGAGTGGTCTGCTTAATTCAGACACTCTGTTCATCACCACCCCCTTTTCTGTATCGTTTTTGGCCACTATAGGTGTGGCAGGGTATACTCAGACATGAGTCCCTTTCTCACTGCTCCATCAGGATTCAAGCAAGCCGGGCCGAAGAGGCTGAAATGCCAGAAACCGGTCCCCGGTAGCTTGTCTCCTTTCTGGTGAAGAATTGGCTTGGTAGTTTGGTCTGCCCTGTTCCCATGATGCACTGGGCCAGGGACAGACTAATTTGCATATAGCCAGGTTCTGAGCTGGGATGGGGCAGTGAGACAAATAACGGTGACGGATCAAGCCCTGATCTTTGGACTGGGTAAGAGTGGTCTGCCTAATTCAGACACTCTGTTCATCACCACCCCCTTTTCTGTATCGTTTTTGGCCACTATAGGTGTGGCAGGGTATACTCAGACATGAGTCCCTTTCTCACTGCTCCATCAGGATTCAAGCAAGCCGGGCCGAAGAGGCTGAAATGCCAGAAACCGGTCCCCGGTAGCTTGTCTCCTTTCTGGTGAAGAATTGGCTTGGTAGTTTGGTCTGCCCTGTTCCCATGATGCACTGGGCCAGGGACAGACTAATTTGCATATAGCCAGGTTCTGAGCTGGGATGGGGCAGTGAGATAAATAACGGTGATGGATCAAGCCCTGATCTTTGGACTGGGTAAGAGTGGTCTGCTTAATTCAGACACTCTGTTCATCACCACCCCCTTTTCTGTATCGTTTTTGGCCACTATAGGTGTGGCAGGGTATACTCAGACATGAGTCCCTTTCTCACTGCTCCATCAGGATTCAAGCAAGCCGGGCCGAAGAGGCTGAAATGCCAGAAACCGGTCCCCGGTAGCTTGTCTCGTTTCTGGTGAAGAATTGGCTAGGTAGTTTGGTCTGCCCTGTTCCCATGATGCACTGGGCCAGGGACAGACTAATTTGCATATAGCCAGGTTCTGAGCTGGGATGGGGCAGTGAGATAAATAACGGTGATGGATCAAGCCCTGATCTTTGGACTGGGTAAGAGTGGTCTGCTTAATTCAGACACTCTGTTCATCACCACCCCCTTTTCTGTATCGTTTTTGGCCACTATAGGTGTGGCAGGGTATACTCAGACATGAGTCCCTTTCTCACTGCTCCATCAGGATTCAAGCAAGCCGGGCCGAAGAGGCTGAAATGCCAGAAACCGGTCCCCGGTAGCTTGTCTCCTTTCTGGTGAAGAATTGGCTTGGTAGTTTGGTCTGCCCTGTTCCCATGATGCACTGGGCCAGGGACAGACTAATTTGCATATAGCCAGGTTCTGAGCTGGGATGGGGCAGTGAGATAAATAACGGTGATGGATCAAGCCCTGATCTTTGGACTGGGTAAGAGTGGTCTGCTTAATTCAGACACTCTGTTCATCACCACCCCCTTTTCTGTATCGTTTTTGGCCACTATAGGTGTGGCAGGGTATACTCAGACATGAGTCCCTTTCTCACTGCTCCATCAGGATTCAAGCAAGCCGGGCCGAAGAGGCTGAAATGCCAGAAACCGGTCCCCGGTAGCTTGTCTCCTTTCTGGTGAAGAATTGGCTTGGTAGTTTGGTCTGCCCTGTTCCCATGATGCACTGGGCCAGGGACAGACTAATTTGCATATAGCCAGGTTCTGAGCTGGGATGGGGCAGTGAGATAAATAACGGTGATGGATCAAGCCCTGATCTTTGGACTGGGTAAGAGTGGTCTGCTTAATTCAGACACTCTGTTCATCACCACCCCCTTTTCTGTATCGTTTTTGGCCACTATAGGTGTGGCAGGGTATACTCAGACATGAGTCCCTTTCTCACTGCTCCATCAGGATTCAAGCAAGCCGGGCCGAAGAGGCTAAAAAGCCAGAAACCGGTCCCCGGTAGCTTGTCTCCTTTCTGGTGAAGAATTGGCTTGGTAGTTTGGTCTGCCCTGTTCCCATGATGCACTGGGCCAGGGACAGACTAATTTGCATATAGCCAGGTTCTGAGCTGGGATGGGGCAGTGAGATAAATAACGGTGATGGATCAAGCCCTGATCTTTGGACTGGGTAAGAGTGGTCTGCTTAATTCAGACACTCTGTACATCACCACCCCCTTTTCTGTATCGTTTTTGGCCACTATAGGTGTGGCAGGGTATACTCAGACATGAGTCCCTTTCTCACTGCTCCATCAGGATTCAAGCAAGCCGGGCCGAAGAGGCTGAAATGCCAGAAACCGGTCCCCGGTAGCTTGTCTCCTTTCTGGTGAAGAATTGGCTTGGTAGTTTGGTCTGCCCTGTTCCCATGATGCACTGGGCCAGGGACAGACTCATTTGCATATAGCCAGGTTCTGAGCTGGGATGGGGCAGTGAGATAAATAACGGTGATGGATCAAGCCCTGATCTTTGGACTGGGTAAGAGTGGTCTGCTTAATTCAGACACTCTGTTCATCACCACCCCCTTTTCTGTATCGTTTTTCGCCACTATAGGTGTGGCAGGGTATACTCAGACATGAGTCCCTTTCTCACTGCTCCATCAGGATTCAAGCAAGCCGGGCCGAAGAGGCTGAAATGCCAGAAATCGGTCACCGGTAGCTTGTCTCCTTTCTGGTGAAGAATTGGCTTGGTAGTTTGGTCTGCCCTGTTCCCATGATGCACTGGGCCAGGGACAGACTAATTTGCATATAGCCAGGTTCTGAGCTGGGATGGGGCAGTGAGATAAATAACGGTGATGGATCAAGCCCTGATCTTTGGACTGGGTAAGAGTGGTCTGCTTAATTCAGACACTCTGTTCATCACCACCCCCTTTTCTGTATTGTTTTTGGCCACTATAGGTGTGGCAGGGTATACTCAGACATGAGTCCCTTTCTCACTGCTCCATCAGGATTCAAGCAAGCCGGGCCAAAGAGGCTGAAATGCCAGAAACCGGTCCCCGGTAGCTTGTCTCCTTTCTGGTGAAGAATTGGCTTGGTAGTTTGGTCTGCCCTGTTCCCATGATGCACTGGGCCAGGGACAGACTAATTTGCATTAAGCCAGGTTCTGAGCTGGGATGGGGCAGTGAGATAAATAACGGTGATGGATCAAGCCCTGATCTTTGGACTGGGTAAGAGTGGTCTGCTTAATTCAGACACTCTGTTCATCACCACCCCCTTTTCTGTATCGTTTTTGGCCACTATAGGTGTGGCAGGGTATACTCAGACATGAGTCCCTTTCTCACTGCTCCATCAGGATTCAAGCAAGCCGGGCCGAAGAGGCTGAAATGCCAGAAACCGGTCCCCGGTAGCTTGTCTCCTTTCTGGTGAAGAATTGGCTTGGTAGTTTGGTCTGCCCTGTTCCCATGATGCACTGGGCCAGGGACAGACTAATTTGCATATAGCCAGGTTCTGAGCTGGGATGGGGCAGTGAGATAAATAACGGTGATGGATCAAGCCCTGATCTTTGGACTGGGTAAGAGTGGTCTGCTTAATTCAGACACTCTGTTCATCACCACCCCCTTTTCTGTATCGTTTTTGGCCACTATAGGTGTGGCAGGGTATACTCAGACATGAGTCCCTTTCTCACTGCTCCATCAGGATTCAAGCAAGCCGGGCCGAAGAGGCTGAAATGCCAGAAACCGGTCCCCGGTAGCTTGTCTCCTTTCTGGTGAAGAATTGGCTTGGTAGTTTGGTCTGCCCTGTTCCCATGATGCACTGGGCCAGGGACAGACTAATTTGCATATAGCCAGGTTCTGAGCAGGGATGGGGCAGTGAAATAAATAACGGTGATGGATCAAGCCCTGATCTTTGGACTGGGTAAAAGTGGTCTGCTTAATTCAGACACTCTGTTCATCACCACCCCCTTTTCTGTATCGTTTTTGGCCACTATAGGTGTGGCAGGGTATACTCAGACATGAGTCCCTTTCTCACTGCTCCATCAGGATTCAAGCAAGCCGGGCCGAAGAGGCTGAAATGCCAGAAACCGGTCCCCGGTAGCTTGTCTCCTTTCTGGTGAAGAATTGGCTTGGTAGTTTGGTCTGCCCTGTTCCCATGATGCACTGGGCCAGGGACAGACTAATTTGCATATAGCCAGGTTCTGAGCTGGGATGGGGCAGTGAGATAAATAACGGTGATGGATCAAGCCCTGATCTTTGGACTGGGTAAGAGTGGTCTGCTTAATTCAGACACTCTGTTCATCACCACCCCCTTTTCTGTATCGTTTTTGGCCACTATAGGTGTGGCAGGGTATACTCAGACATGAGTCCCTTTCTCACTGCTCCATCAGGATTCAAGCAAGCCGGGCCGAAGAGGCTGAAATGCCAGAAACCGGTCCCCGGTAGCTTGTCTCCTTTCTGGTGAAGAATTGGCTTGGTAGTTTGGTCTGCCCTGTTCCCATGATGCACTGGGCCAGGGACAGACTAATTTGCATATAGCCAGGTTCTGAGCTGGGATGGGGCAGTGAGATAAATAACGGTGATGGATCAAGCCCTGATCTTTGGACTGGGTAAGAGTGGTCTGCTTAATTCAGACACTCTGTTCATCACCACCCCCTTTTCTGTATCGTTTTTGGCCACTATAGGTGTGGCAGGGTATACTCAGACATGAGTCCCTTTCTCACTGCTCCATCAGGATTCAAGCAAGCCGGGCCGAAGAGGCTGAAATGCCAGAAAACGGTCCCCGGTAGCTTGTCTCCTTTCTGGTGAAGAATTGGCTTGGTAGTTTGGTCTGCCCTGTTCCCATGATGCACTGGGCCAGGGACATACTAATTTGCATATAGCCAGGTTCTGAGCTGGGATGGGGCAGTGAGATAAATAACGGTGATGGATCAAGCCCTGATCTTTAGACTGGGTAAGAGTGGTCTGCTTAATTCAGACACTCTGTTCATCACCACCCCCTTTTCTGTATCGTTTTTGGCCACTATAGGTGTGGCAGGGTATACTCAGACATGAGTCCCTTTCTCACTGCTCCATCAGGATTCAAGCAAGCCGGGCCGAAGAGGCTGAAATGCCAGAAACCGGTCCCCGGTAGCTTGTCTCCTTTCTGGTGAAGAATTGGCTTATTAGTTTGGTCTGCCCTGTTCCCATGATGCACTGGGCCAGGGACAGACTAATTTGCATATAGCCAGGTTCTGAGATGGGATGGGGCAGTGAGATAAATAACGGTGATGGATCAAGCCCTGATCTTTGGACTGGGTAAGAGTGGTCTGCTTAATTCAGACACTCTGTTCATCACCACCCCCTTTTCTGTATCGTTTTTGGCCACTATAGGTGTGGCAGGGTATACTCAGACATGAGTCCCTTTCTCACTGCTCCATCAGGATTCAAGCAAGCCGGGCCGAAGAGGCTGAAATGCCAGAAACCGGTCCCCGGTAGCTTGTCTCCTTTCTGGGGAAGAATTGGCTTGGTAGTTTGGTCTGCCCTGTTCCCATGATGCACTGGGCCAGGGACAGACTAATTTGCATATAGCCAGGTACTGAGCTGGGATGGGGCAGTGAGATAAATAACGGTGATGGATCAAGCCCTGATCTTTGGACTGGGTAAGAGTGGTCTGCTTAATTCAGACACTCTGTTCATCACCACCCCCTTTTCTGTATCGTTTTTGGCCACTATAGGTGTGGCAGGGTATACTCAGACATGAGTCCCTTTCTCACTGCTCCATCAGGATTCAAGCAAGCCGGGCCGAAGAGGCTGAAATGCCAGAAAACGGTCCCCGGTAGCTTGTCTCCTTTCTGGTGAAGAATTGGCTTGGTAGTTTGGTCTGCCCTGTTCCCATGATGCACTGGGCCAGGGACATACTAATTTGCATATAGCCAGGTTCTGAGCTGGGATGGGGCAGTGAGATAAATAACGGTGATGGATCAAGCCCTGATCTTTGGACTGGGTAAGAGTGGTCTGCTTAATTCAGACACTCTGTTCATCACCACCCCCTTTTCTGTATCGTTTTTGGCCACTATAGGTGTGGCAGGGTATACTCAGACATGAGTCCCTTTCTCACTGCTCCATCAGGATTCAAGCAAGCCGGGCCGAAGAGGCTGAAATGCCAGAAACCGGTCCCCGGTAGCTTGTCTCCTTTCTGGTGAAGAATTGGCTTGGTAGTTTGGTCTGCCCTGTTCCCATGATGCACTGGGCCAGGGACAGACTAATTTGCATATAGCCAGGTTCTGAGCTGGGATGGGGCAGTGAGATAAATAACGGTGATGGATCAAGCCCTGATCTTTGGACTGGGTAAGAGTGGTCTGCTTAATTCAGACACTCTGTTCATCACCACCCCCTTTTCTGTATCGTTTTTGGCCACTATAGGTGTGGCAGGGTATACTCAGACATGAGTCCCTTTCTCACTGCTCCATCAGGATTCAAGCAAGCCGGGCCGAAGAGGCTGAAATGCCAGAAACCGGTCCCCGGTAGCTTGTCTCCTTTCTGGGGAAGAATTGGCTTGGTAGTTTGGTCTGCCCTGTTCCCATGATGCACTGGGCCAGGGACAGACTAATTTGCATATAGCCAGGTTCTGAGCTGGGATGGGGCAGTGAGATAAATAACGGTGATGGACCAAACCCTGATCTTTGGACTGGGTAAGAGTGGTCTGCTTAATTCAGACACTGTTCATCACCACCCCCTTTTCTGTATCGTTTTTGGCCACTATAGGTGTGGCAGGGTATACTCAGACATGAGTCCCTTTCCCACTGCTCCATCAGGATTCAAGCAAGCCGGGCCGAAGAGGCTGAAATGCCAGAAACCGGTCCCCGGTAACTTGTCTCCTTTCTGGTGAAGAATTGGCTTGGTAGTTTGGTCTGCCCTGTTCCCATGATGCACTGGGCCAGGGACAGACTATTTTGCATATAGCCAGGTTCTGAGCTGGGATGGGGCAGTGAGATAAATAACGGTGATGGATCAAGCCCTGATCTTTGGACTGGGTAAGAGTGGTCTGCTTAATTCAGACACTCTGTTCATCACCACCCCCTTTTCTGTATCGTTTTTGGCCACTATAGGTGTGGCAGGGTATACTCAGACATGAGTCCCTTTCTCACTGCTCCATCAGGATTCAAGCAAGCCGGGCCGAAGAGGCTGAAATGCCAGAAACCGGTCCCCGGTAGCTTGTCTCCTTTCTGGTGAAGAATTGGCTTGGTAGTTTGGTCTGCCCTGTTCCCATGATGCACTGGGCCAGGGACAGACTAATTTGCATATAGCCAGGTTCTGAGCTGGGATGGGGCAGTGAGATAAATAACGGTGATGGATCAAGCCCTGATCTTTGGACTGGGTAAGAGTGGTCTGCTTAATTCAATCACTCTGTTCATCACCACCACCTTTTCTGTATCGTTTTTGGCCACTATAGGTGTGGCAGGGTATACTCAGACATGAGTCCCTTTCTCACTGCTCCATCAGGATTCAAGCAAGCCGGGCCGAAGAGGCTGAAATGCCAGAAACCGGTCCCCGGTTGCTTGTCTCCTTTCTGGTGAAGAATTGGCTTGGTAGTTTGGTCTGCCCTGTTCCCATGATGCACTGGGCCAGGGACAGACTAATTTGCATATAGCCAGGTTCTGAGCTGGGATGGGGCAGTGAGATAAATAACGGTGATGGATCAAGCCCTGATCTTTCGACTTGGTAAGAGTGGTCTGCTTAATTCAGACACTCTGTTCATCACCACCCCCTTTTCTGTATCATTTTTGGCCACTATAGGTGTGGCAGGGTATACTCAGACATGAGTCCCTTTCTCACTGCTCCATCAGGATTCAAGCAAGCCGGGCCGAAGAGGCTGAAATGCCAGAAACCGGTCCCCGGTAGCTTGTCTCCTTTCTGGTGAAGAATTGGCTTGGTAGTTTGGTCTGCCCTGTTCCCATGATGCACTGGGCCAGGGACAGACTAATTTGCATATAGCCAGATTCTGAGCTGGGATGGGGCAGTGATATAAATAACGGTGATGGATCAAGCCCTGATCTTTGGACTGGGTAAGAGTGGTCTGCTTAATTCAGACACTCTGTTCATCACCACCCCCTTTTCTGTATCGTTTTTGGCCACTATAGGTGTGGCAGGGTATACTCAGACATGAGTCCCTTTCTCACTGCTCCATCAGGATTCAAGCAAGCCGGGCTGAAGAGGCTGAAATGCCAGAAACCGGTCCCCGGTAGCTTGTCTCCTTTCTGGGGAAGAATTGGCTTGGTAGTTTGGTCTGCCCTGTTCCCATGATGCACTGGGCCAGGGACAGACTAATTTGCATATAGCCAGGTTCTGAGCTGGGATGGGGCAGTGAGATAAATAACGGTGATGGATCAAGCCCTGATCTTTGGACTGGGTAAGAGTGGTCTGCTTAATTCAGACACTCTGTTCATCACCACCCCCTTTTCTGTATCGTTGTTGGCCACTATAGGTGTGGCAGGGTATACTCAGACATGAGTCCCTTTCCCACTGCTCCTTCAGGATTCAAGCAAGCCGGGCCGAAGAGGCTGAAATGCCAGAAACCGGTCCCCGGTAGCTTGTCTCCTTTCTGGTGAAGAATTGGCTTGGTAGTTTGGTCTGCCCTGTTCCCATGATGCACTGGGCCAGGGACAGACTAATTTGCATATAGCCAGGTTCTGAGCTGGGATGGGGCAGTGAGATAAATAACGGTGATGGATCAAGCCCTGATCTTTGGACTGGGTAAGAGTGGTCTGCTTAATTCAGACACTCTGTTCATCACCACCCCCTTTTCTGTATCGTTTTTGGCCACTATAGGTGTGGCAGGGTATACTCAGACATGAGTCCCTTTCTCACTGCTCCATCAGGATTCAAGCAAGCCGGGCCGAAGAGGCTGAAATGCCAGAAACCGGTCCCCGGTAGCTTGTCTCCTTTCTGGTGAAGAATTGGCTTGGTAGTTTGGTCTGCCCTGTTCCCATGATGCACTGGGCCAGGGACAGACTAATTTGCATATAGCCAGGTTCTGAGCTGGGATGGGGCAGTGAGATAAATAATGGTGATGGATCAAGCCCTGATCTTTGGACTGGGTAAGAGTGGTCTGCTTAATTCAGACACTCTGTTCATCACCACCCCCTTTTCTGTATCGTTTTTGGCAACTATAGGTGTGGCAGGGTATACTCAGACATGAGTCCCTTTCTCACTGCTCCATCAGCATTCAAGCAAGCCGGGCCGAAGAGGCTGAAATGCCAGAAACCGGTCCCCGGTAGCTTGTCTCCTTTCTGGTGAAGAATTGGCTTGGTAGTTTGGTCTGCCCTGTTCCCATGATGCACTGGGCCAGGGACAGACTAATTTGCATATAGCCAGGTTCTGAGCTGGGATGGGGCAGTGAGATAAATAACGGTGATGGATCAAGCCCTGATCTTTGGACTGGGTAAGAGTGGTCTGCTTAATTCAGACACTCTGTTCATCACCACCCCCTTTTCTGTATCGTTTTTGGCCACTATAGGTGTGGCAGGGTATACTCAGACATGAGTCCCTTTCTCACTGCTCCATCAGGATTCAAGCAAGCCGGGCGGAAGAGGCTGAAATGCCAGAAACCGGTCCCCGGTAGCTTGTCTCCTTTCTGGTGAAGAATTGGCTTGGTAGTTTGGTCTGCCCTGTTCCCATGATGCACTGGGCCAGGGACAGACTAATTTGCATATAGCCAGGTTCTGAGCTGGGATGGGGCAGTGAGATAAATAACGGTGATGGATCAAGCCCTGATCTTTGGACTGGGTAAGAGTGGTCTGCTTAATTCAGACACTCTGTTCATCACCACCCCCTTTTCTGTATCGTTTTTGGCCACTATAGGTGTGGCAGGGTATACTCAGACATGAGTCCCTTTCTCACTGCTCCATCAGGATTCAAGCAAGCCGGGCCGAAGAGGCTGAAATGCCAGAAACCGGTCCCCGGTAGCTTGTCTCCTTTCTGGTGAAGAATTGGCTTGGTAGTTTGGTCTGCCCTGTTCCCATGATGCACTGGGCCAGGGACAGACTAATTTGCATATAGCCAGGTTCTGAGCTGGGATGGGGCAGTGAGATAAATAACGGTGATGGATCAAGCCCTGATCTTTGGACTGGGTAAGAGTGGTCTGCTTAATTCAGACACTCTGTTCATCACCACCCCCTTTTCTGTATCGTTTTTGGCCACTATAGGTGTGGCAGGGTATACTCAGACATGAGTCCCTTTCTCACTGCTCCATCAGGATTCAAGCAAGCCGGGCCGAAGAGGCTGAAATGCCAGAAACCGGTCCCCGGTAGCTTGTCTCCTTTCTGGTGAAGAATTGGCTTGGTAGTTTGGTCTGCCCTGTTCCCATGATGCACTGGGCCAGGGACAGACTAATTTGCATATAGCCAGGTTCTGAGCTGGGATGGGGCAGTGAGATAAATAACGGTGATGGATCAAGCCCTGATCTTTGGACTGGGTAAGAGTGGTCTGCTTAATTCAGACACTCTGTTCATCACCACCCCCTTTTCTGTATTTTGATACATTATTAGCAAAAGAGGGCGGAGTCTGTAGAATGTTGAAAGCATTACATACCTGACAAGAGTGTTGAAATTAAAGGGTATGTAAGAATTATTACACATTTGGAAAAAGAGCTCAAACCACTGGAGGTTGATAGTGCATGGAAGAGACTGACTGATGGTCTCTCCTCAATAGGTAGTTGGATTTCTAACGTAGGGAGAAGTTTTGTAGGTAGAATACTGATGCCAATGGTGGGAATAGGCCTCCTAATTTTAGGGATAATAGTATGTTGCAAATGTTGTAAACACAGAAAGAGATATACAGTAAATGAAAGAGGGAAGAAAAGAAACTGCAATGAAATGGAGCTTGAAGAATTAAATGGCAAAATTTATAAGAAAATTACACTTTTCATTTAAATAATGAGAAAAATCCTAGAAGAAAGATTGAAGCAATTGAGTTGGGTGAATTGTGAAAGTTGGCATCTCTTTCATTAATTAGTGTTGATATAAAATATCATCAAAGAGGGGATTGATGGAGCAAGGATTCGCACGTAACGCGACTTGCTTGTATTCAGTCCTTTCGACATAACGTTAATATACTTATCATCATGTTTGTATTACTAGTATCGCATTACACGACATCTGAGGGAAGCTTGCATATGTGCTTTTACTAACTGTAATCCGCTTGCATTAAAATGGCTGCTGCTATGCAGTATTTTCTACTGCGCATGCGTCTGCAATACTCACGTGACATGACATACTCTTTGATTTGGAGGGAAACTTTCGCTTCTGCGCACTAGAACTAAAATGGCTGATCTGTGTTACAGCATGCATGAAGCTTGCACTGCTGCTTTTGCTAAGCTGTTCGTTCTGCTTAACCTTAACGCAATAGTTAAATATAAATTAATGGGAATAGAGTAGAGATAAATGGTATACAGTTCATTCTTTTATTCTGTGTTCTCAAACTGTTTCCTATTTTTATTCTTAAATTTAAAACAATTTGGGCCTGATGCCTGTCGCTGAACTCCATATTGAAACCTTTGAGCCTGCGCACCAGAGTCTGAAATCCATCAAGTCATGGCATTGAATGAGTGCCAGGGACAGTCTTGACCAAGATGCGCCTGGGAACCTCACCTCCTGAACTTTACGAAGGAAACAGAATTCTAATATGAACTAAAATGTAACAAATATTGGAACATTCATTGTTGGGTGGAATAAAACATACATGGGAAAATAAAATTTGATGGGCGGGAACGTTAATAGAATATTCAAAAGAAAAAGTGTCATTTTGGTATGGTGTGATGACGTCTCCTCATCCCTTGTCCAATCAAAATGGGGGATCCTTACACTTGCAACATTGGGGGGTGGTACACTGACCTGGAAAATAGTATAACTAGGGTAGGCTTAGCTAGTTAATTTGTCCGACTTGTCCGAATAGCTGACCTGTCACTGACCCAACGCACTCAATAGGTGACCAAGAGCAGAGGGCTGCGGAGCACTCTGCCAGAAGATTTGATAACCCAATCGGGGTTCTGGGAGCTGAAGTGCTTGCGAAGCACTTTGTCGGGGAAATCGATAACCCGTTAGCTGCAGAGAGGGATTAGCGCAGGCGTTGCAACTTAACCGTGGGTGCCAGTCTCAACCTTTGGTAGTCATGTCCTGATCCAATTTGGCTTTACCTGTCCTGATTCTGAATCTGCACCTGCTAGCCTACTGGCGACTGCAACTTTCA
Source organism: Lissotriton helveticus (assembly GCF_964261635.1). NCBI lineage: Eukaryota > Metazoa > Chordata > Amphibia > Caudata > Salamandridae > Lissotriton > Lissotriton helveticus. Next base: position 422,719,868 of record NC_136072.1, read on the forward strand.
GGGTTCGGGGTTCTGTCTTTTAAACTCACCTGTGGCCAGGGTTAGTTCTTCACACCATTCTAGGTAAATATAAAATCTATGTGGGTTCGTCATTGATTTGTTCCCTCTTTTACCCTTCCTAATCACTACATGTTTTAAATGCTGCATGTTTGCATACCATGATTCTTCTCTTAATCCTTCCTATTGTTAAAGTTTGACATATGTTCCCTTTTTACCATCCCTTTTGTTAAATGCCTAAACATTTTGATTGTATTTCATGTTCCTTTTCTTTACCCTCCCTATTGCTAAATGATTGAAATTAGTTTAATACATCTTTTGCATAGTTACATTTCGATTTTGATCTTCATAATTGAAATTCTTTTGGTGTTTAATCTTTGGATCATGACCATTTAAGAAACTTAGATAAAGAGTTTAAACTTTCCCGAGTCTGTGGTTAATATATGAGTAAAATGTTAATTTTCGCTGCCTATCTTCAAACTAACTCCCTGATCCGATAGGTTTACACATGATGCCTGACAAGTCTTTGGCACTTTGTGAGATTTTGAGTTGGATTTCCTCTCACTCTGATGTGTGATGCAGGGCCTAACTCTTTAATACCTGCATCCCTTGGCACCTGTTTGAGTCTTTGGGTGAGAGATTGCTCACCAGGGTAAAAGATTTTATTTCTGCTTTATTTTAAATTTATTTCTGCTACCGTTTTTTTTATTTAATGTACTTTTAATGATTTGTGCACAAATGTACATGTGAATGAAACTTGATAAGTAGTCTCTCATTTAGCAAATATACACAGAGGTGATTGTGGAGGATTGTACTTGAAACCTTTGTTGTTTACTAAGGTGTTTATTTACTGCTCATTCCTGTTCCTTTGTTGTCCATTAGAATGCCACAGTTTTCTGTTTTTGTGTGCGGGTGGTTATGTTGTGAGGATTCTGTACTTTAGGATGGAGTTGTTGAGATGTGTTTCCCAGTACTTCTTTTGAGGGGTTTTGCCCATCATTGTTTTTTTACCCTCCTATTATTGCAGTATCTTGCTCTTGTTCCTCCTTTGGGAGCATGTCTTTTGGTATGTGATGGTGCAGTATGTCTCCCACTTTCATGTTGTTTTAGGTTGGTGATTATATACCACCCATCGCAGTGCTGGTTGTTGATGAATGAGCATTTTTCATATTGATTGTTTTTCCTTACTACTGTTTTAAGTGTAGTGTTGTACATGTGCTGTGTGGAGTGTTTTTTCCACACATACCACCCCAATTTAGGGTTTGGGTGTAGGGCTGAGGTGAAGCCAGATTTTGTAGAGTGAGTGTTTTCAGTGATTAATGTTTTTCGTACGATTTGATTGGGTTTTGAGTTGTGCACTTGCAGATGTTCTGTGTGGGGTGTCATTCCACACGTACTACCCTACCTTCTGGTTTTGGGTGAAGGGGTGAGTTCAAGCTGGATGTTTCAAGAATGAGTGTTTTTCCCTAGGGATTGCTGTTTCTCCTATGATTTGGTTGGGTTGTGTACTTGTTCATGTTTCGTGTGAAGCCCCTTCAACAAGTACCTCCCTTACTACGGGTATGGGTGGAGGGCATTTTTTATGCCGTTATTTTTCTGTAGAAGGATTTTCCACAGCTTTGTAGTCTTGTTAGAATGGTTCCCTACTGCATCTGTGGTTGGCACCCTGTTTACTTTTCTCATGTTTGCCTGGCCAGCTGGCATGTTTAAGGTATATGGGTTTGTTTGTGGTTTGCGGTGTAGTAGTGCTTGTATTTTTGCTGAGGTAGAAAGGGAGAAGGTGCCTGGGTGTATTCTTATTTTAGCACTTGTGTCCCTTTTCTCTTTCTTTTTATTTCTTGAATCATGATGTTTTCTATCTTTTATCTTCATGTTGACGTTTCAGATCGTTGCTATTCTGTTATGTTTGGCAATGGTTCTGATGTCATTCTGTTGCATGCTTTTGCTCCTATGCCATCCTTTGTTTGCATCAGACATCTTTTTTATTCTACTTTGAGTCCTTCTGTAATTAATATGAAGAAAGCAGATGTGTTATACCTGCTGCTCAGCCAGAGTGACTGTGGTGAGAGAATGTTGGTGAGTGGAATATTGGGGTGTGTGTGAGTCAGTTGGTGGATGGGCTGAGCAGCAGGAAGTTTGCTCCTAGTGGGGCTCTGCTTAACAACGTATCCTGAATAAACTTACATGAAGAACCAACTTGGAACTGGAGTATTTTTTATTCACTACACTCACCTAACAATAAAGTAAATCAAAAACTAGTAAATAGTAGCGAAAAGTTAGAAGGGGGTTTAACGCATAAGGCAAACTCTGAAAATATCTTTAGCTGCAATGTTTATTATCAAATGCTAACAGATTGCATAAGTTTAATGAAAGTAGAAAATGTTTTTGTCTGTTCTTATTTGCCTGCTTCTAAATTTGAGGGATCTACTTATTTTAATTGCATTCTTCCTTCATCTTACTCTCATGTAGTGTGTTTTAGAATTTGTTTTATCACCAGGAGGCAATCAAGCTGTTTTATTCCGATTATGAATTGTCTTGAGAGAAAGAACCTATCACTAATTCTTCAAAGGTACATCTGGATGACAAACTTTATTTCTTGGTTCTGTGGTAAATAAATAAATAATACCCTATTTTTGACTAGACATATATCATAACAGATAGCTCAATAAATAAGAGTCAAGATTCGAGGTAGTAGGAGTTTGCAGGTTTAATACAGCATAAGGACAGGAACAGGACAACCTGCATAGGAACAGGGGCCCAGCAGCTGCTGGGGCTGGGTCTGGGATGAGCGCGCTAACTTTTGATAACTATACACGAGCATATATACATAGCGCGAACACATAGCATTACATTGCAGTAGGCGTAGCAGTGGGTGGAGCAGAAGGCGTGACGCGTAGCAGTCGCGAAAGATAATAGTAAAAGTAGGTGTAACTGGGCGTATACATAGACATGTGGTGCAGACGTAACAGAATATGTCATGAATGGGGCGGAAACATTGGAGGGGGCTACCTAAGGAGCCGGGACCTCTAACCTGATGGTGCGCGCAAACTGGCAATGACGTGTTACGAGGAGAAGCTGGGGGCTATGAACTCTGTGCTAGGAGCAGAGACTAAAGTCTGGAGGGTCGGAGCGACATGTACCTAAACTCTATCTAGTATCTGATGTTTAGGGAACATGTTGATATAAACTAGAAGTCAAGAGGGGAAAGGCTAACTTGATTCTAAGACTGGACCATGCATTTATTCTACATGTAGTGCGTGATGAAGAATATTAAATGACCATTAAATGCAGTATTCTCTAACATGGAGCCCTGAAGGCTAGACAATGACGGAAACTATTGATGCAGTTCAGTAGCTTAGGAATGCAGAGAAGGAGGACTGAACTGATAGCTGGAATCATAACATACTTTTGGCAGACTCAGAGGCAGAGCCAAGCTGCACCGGGCACTGCGAGGCAGGAAGTAAGTGAAAGGTCGAGGATACAGGTGGGGGCTGCATCGCTCCTCAGCGAGGCTTCAGGAGACAGGAGCTGAATCTGATGTCCGGGCCCTGTTGAGGCCTAGAAACGGAGAACTTATAATGGAATAACGTGCACACTGAGAAACGTGGCAACATTATTTTACATAGGCCTGATATTCGTAGTATTCACGAGGACTGGGAACTGGCATATTAGAGGTGGACACAACTATAATTGCGTCATTAATCAGACATGGGGAATAACATATGCATATTGGTCATGCACACATAACATATGATGGATGACACGTAGAGACACAGAACATGACAAAATTTACTTTTCCACATTCCCTCCTTGTCACTACGTTTCCATCAGGAAACATCAATATTCATGATACCATCTATCATTTCATATAGTATCATTTGCTCGTCTCTAATTATCCTGGAACGGGTTTTAGAACGGGGCTTGGGACTAGGAATACAAGAGGTAGCACACATGCTGCAAATCGCAGGGCCACATTGTATACAGAGACAGCAGCTGAATATGATTGCTACTGCAATACCTAGAAAGGACAGGACTTTCCATCCCCAGGCGGAAATTATATTCCAGAACCAACCTGACCATGTCCAGGTGCCTGGATCTTGGTGTAACAGATGGGCAATTTTATGGAGTCTGGTTATAGCTGAATAAACAGACGGCGCGTTATTTGGAATGAAAATGCAACAACTGGATCCGAGGACTCTACAGGCCCCGCCCCTATCGGCCAGTATGACGTCAAGGACGAGACGATTCTGGAGCACAACAATTCTCATAAAGGATTGCTCTTCGGTTAAGTTACCTAGAGCGGAGGCAGTCTCATCTACTACTGCTTCAAGGGTTCTTGTTAACCTACGAATTAGCTTACTGTTTACAACTGTACCTAAATAAGGGAAAACACCTTTATCAATATCAATGAATTGTTCTGCAGCAGTTTCAGTATAATCGACAATCGGGAGGTTTCTCTTGTGTCTAGTATGTACTAGGAAGGAATTCCTATGGTAGTCAGGTGGGGCTAGAAAAACAGGTGGCAGTAGGAAAGCAATGTAACAGGTTCCCTCCCAATCGAGGGGCAGACGAACATATGCGGTCTGACCACAAACAAAATAAGAATGACGTGAAGCTTTGAAAATAGATTTCCCACTGTCACTATACTTGATAATAGTAGTACAATCACTATGTCCTACATGTACGGAACCTTTATTTCGGACACATAATTCGCCTTTGACTGGTAGTACTGAAATAGCAGGTGAGTCTGGAGTAGTATCAGATTGAACATTCAGGACCATAAAATTCGACGAATAGTTACCTAAATTATACACTTCATTTTCTAGATCTAAACCTGTTCTGTGGGGGAAACCTTGCTTGTCTGGGAAACATGTACTGTTAAGAAAAGACATATCTGTTGAGGATGACGTTAACGTGGACCATGCTCCACACGAACCATTATGTGAGAATGGATAAGGAAAAAGTGGCAGAACTCCCTTCGGTGTCTGGAAAGGGGGGAGTCGACCACACACCCAACAATTAGTGGCATTGCTGGTCTGGTGTGAGTAATGTAACATGCGGATAAATGAGTTATTACGCATAGCGAGGCGGTATGAATATTCGTGAGGAGGCAGATCACTAAACGTGTGCTCTACTGTAACATTAGCATGCTTATTTACATGAGGAACTGGGAAATATAGGAAAAAGGCATAACTGGTGCAGGAAATCATAATGCTGATGAATAGTATGAAACTTAGAAAAATGATACATTGAATTGAGTTTTTACTAACTCTCTCACTATGGGGGTCTATTTTATACATGTCAGAAACAGTCTAACCGTTTCACCTAGGGGAGGACTTATACAATCAAACTGACTGACTTAATTTACTAGACCTTAACTTTTGCTTATACTCCTGCTGCGGAGTTTTCTCTAACAGGGGAGGGGTTGTAGCAATGTCTTTTGCGGGACAGTCCTTGAAAACAATATTCTGGCAGTCCTTCGAATCCTGGGAAATGTTTTTAAAGACGGGTTTCAGTCCTTTAAAAAGTTTAACGTGAGAAAGGTGTATCCATCCTTTTCGGCCTTCCAACTTCACGGCTGTACGGGTGGTGAGGAGGACCTGACGGGGCTCTTTCCATCGAGGCTCCAGCGGACTTGATCTGTCAAAGTTACGGACCATCACCATGGAACCTGGAACAATTTCATGCGGTGCCACCTCGGTATTGTCTGGAAATGCGGCGGCAACCTGTGAACGACATGAGTTGAGGGCAGACATCAAGGAAGCTAGGTAATCTGTCAGCATATTACATGAAATATCAGTAATACTTCGGGGTCTAGGAGTACCCCACATATTAGGGGGGCGGCCGAATACGACCTCATACGGGGACAGACCTGATCTGGAATGTGCAACCATGCGCATATAAAACAAAGCGACTGGCAGAGCTACTAGCCAGTCCACACCCTTATCTTTACATATTTTTGCAATTCGAATTTTCAGAGTCTGATTATGTCTCTCGACTAGACCAGCTGCTTCGGGATGGCGTACACAATGGAACTTCCACTGGTACCCTAACAACAGGGAAACGTGCTTCATGAGTTCGGATGAGAATGGCTGACCGTTATCAGAATATACGACTCTAGGGAGTCCATATCGAGGGAAGAATTCACGAACCAACTGCTTGGCAGTGGTCGCGGCTGTATAATCTGGGACTGGATATGCTTCTGTCCATCTGGACAAAGCGCATACAACTACAAGGACATACTTGAAACCTTGACATCGCTCCATCTGAATATAATCCATCTGGAGGACTTCAAAAGGGTGGTCAGGAGGCTGGAAACCACCTTGTTCCACCGGGACACTTTTACCTGGATTAAACTGACAACATATCATACAGGTACGGACTTTTTGCTTGGCTGCAGCTCGTAAATGCTTGTTGAACCAAATGTTCTGGATACTGTCTAACATAGCTTTTTCTCCTAAATGTGCTGGACTATGTGCGGTATTAATGATGACTTGAACCATAGAGTCGGGGAGAAACCATGTGGCTCTACCCTTCGTTAACCATCCTTGATCTGTCTGGACCCCTCCTTGTTCAGACCATTTCTTGATTTCATCGGGAGTAGCATGCAACTGGATATCTATGACATCTTGTGTAGGGTCCTTAACTGTCATACATGTAGTCGGATCTGGAGTATGTGTCTGTGTCGGATTAACTTGAATGCCTGGAGTCTGTGCTGTAAGCTTGGCTGTGCGATCTGCTAGATCGTTACCTTGAGAAATAATGTCAGTAACTTTCGTATGTGCTTTGCATTTCATGATAGCAATGGATGTCGGTAAGTGTATGGCATCTAACAGAGCTTGGATAAGGATACCATGCTGAATCTTGGTTCCATGAGAAGTCATAAAACCTCTCTCCTGCCAGAGCACTCCGAAGTCGTGTACAACTCCAAATGCGTAACGTGAATCTGTGTAAACATTAACTTTCAGGTTCTTGGCGTGTATGCAGGCTTGTGTCAGAGCAACTAGCTCTGCTGCTTGAGCGGACAGGGTATCAATACGGTGTGTTTCAATAACTTCAGTGTCAGTAGTTACTGCATACGCGGCAACTAAATCTCCTGTACTAGTTCTCATACATGAACCATCCACATAAAGTGTCAGGTCAGGATCTGGTAACGGAATGTCTGTCAGGTCTCGTCTTGGCTTTGTCGTAATGTTGACTACTTCCACACAGTCATGTGGATCAGAATTTGAACTAACTGATGGTAACAGTGTAGCAGGATTCAGGACGTTGCAGCGTCTAATATCTATGTGTGGCTGGAACAGTGTCAATTCATAACCTGTTAAACGTGCAATCGTCAAGTGCTGAGTTTGTGTTCGGTTTAGAAGAACTTCCACGGAATGTGGAACTTGTACTGTCAGGGAGTGTCCTAAAACTATGGAATCACTTTGTCTGATAGCTAGTGCTGTGGCTGCAACTGACTTGAGGCACGCAGGCAACGCCTGGGCGACTGGATCTAATGTGCTCGAAAAATAAGCACAGGGCTTGTATTGTCCTGCTTGATCTTGTGTGAGAACAGATAATGCTGTACCTTCACGTTCAGTAACGAAAAGTGTAAAAGGCTTACTGTAGTTCGGTGTAGCTAGAACTGGAGCTTGGCATAAAGCTTTCTTTAACTCGTTGAAACTAAATGTATGTTCAGATGTCCAAGGGAGAACAGTCGATACGGCTGCCTCCTGTGTCGTTAACTGTATCAGTGGCTTGGCTAGAAATGCATACTGGGGAATCCATTGTCGGCAATAAGAAGTAAGGCCGATAAAGGCACGTACCTCCTTCTGGGTTCTGGGCTGGGGAAGACTCGCTATTAACTGGATACGGTCTGGTGTCAACTGCCTACCCCTCTTGGACAGCAAGTGTCCTAAGTATACCACTTGCTGGACACAGAATTGAAGCTTCGAAGGTGACACCTTGTGCCCCATCTCGGCTAGGAAATACAGAACCGTGAGTGACGCTCGCTCGCAGTCACGTTCAGAACGGGCTGTGATCAGTAGATCATCGACATACTGGAGCAGGGCAGTGTCAGTTGGCATGTGAATATTGTCTAGTTGTCTCTTGAGTGCTTGACTGTAAATACTAGGGCTTTCTGTGAAACCTTGAGGAGCTCGTGTGAACATATAGCTCCTTCCATTTAAACAAAATCCGAAAAGAAACTGGCTGTCTGGATGAATAGGAACACTAAAAAATGCGTTCTTGAGGTCTATGACAGTGAAGAACGTGGCTTCGGAATCAATGGCTGTCAATAGGGAAGAGATGTCTGGGACAACTGGGTACTGCGGAATAATACATTTATTAAGCTCTCGTAAGTCAATCACTAATCGATATACTGGGGGTGCATTTGGATCAGTACGTTTCATGACTGGAATGATCGGAGAATTGCATACATTGGAGTCAGTTTCTACAACTACTCCTTGAGCGATGAGCTCGTCAATAATTCTGGACAAGGCTGCTACAGCCTCGGGTGGCAATCTGTACTGTCTGATTCGTGGCAGGACTACACCTGGTTTGAGAGTCACACGATGGGGTGTGATTTGCATGTAACCTACATCAGTTGGACCTTGCGCCCATAGATGCTGCGGAACTTTAGACAGTCTCGGATCAAAATCTCGTAATACATAGTGACCCTTGAAGTCACGTAGGAACAGACGTATTCCCTCTGGGGAACAACATATAACAGCACCTAATTCTTTCAGTGTTTTAATGCCTAATAGATTTTCTGGACATGACTTAGTAAGTAACAGATCAGTAGTGCGGGACAATGGGCCTACTTCTAAAGTAACTGGCTTTGATATTTCATTTATAATGGGTTTTCCTGAAAATCCAAGGGAAACATTTCTTGAGCCTGAGAGCGGAGCCCCTGGAACTTCGGCATGACTAATTGTGGTCCTACTTGCCCCTGTATCAATCAAAAACTTTCTGTCTTTCCCTAATACTTGACTGTGAACATAGGGACCTTCTTGATCTACAGGTATCTCGATGAGAGGCAAGCCTACCTCCCTCTCTAGGCTGTTTCATGAATATGGCTGATACTCTGGATACTCAGACTGTGCATACTGGTACATCTGCGATGTAACATGCTGTGTTGCAGCAATAGGCTGCGGTACTGTAACTGTCTGTGGTGCATTCTGTGACTGAGGAGTCTGTGAAACTTGTTCTTGTCTAGGCGGACGTGGTCTTTCTTTAGTCTTACCAGTAGCTATGTTGTGTTTCAGAACTGCACACTCATTTATAAAATGACCTGGCTGTTTACAATAATTGCAGTTCCCTTTAACGGGAGCTGCAGGATGGCTGGCTTGATTCGGACCCCTCTTCTGACTGTCTTGAGGAACAGATTGTGCAACTAGTACTTTCATTTTCGTGTCTTTCATATGTTTTCTTTCGTGTTCTTGCTCTTCCCTGATTCTATTCTGGTGGTACTGGAGCATCTGGAGCATCTGGGACGGAGTATTTGCTTGCCAGGTGCTTTCGACTTTCAAAACTCGATTTTTAATTGATGGACTTGAATTCTCGACTAATTTAGTAACAAAAAGGTGAGGGTATGACTCACTACTTGTCTTGAGACCACTGTTAATACTGAAACATTTTTCAAACCTAGAATAAAAATCACTAATATCTTCATCTTGTTTCTGTTTACAGGCTGAGATTGCATCCCAGTCTTCTTTTCTCGTTGTCAATAATCTAGGTAAAACTTGTATCAATAATTCTGGTAATTCTTTACATTTATCTCCAAGACCGGTACCTGGTACTCGTGCCTTATCTTCTGCTTCTAGGACTGCCCAATCGATCTTTTTCTCTCCCACCTCCCATTCTTTTTCCTTTAGCTTTTCATACACCCCTGCGGGCAACAGGACCTTTAACATTTTAATGATATCTGGGTATGTGTATTCTCCCATACGGAGCATGTCTTTTAATTCTCTATGGAACCCTGCTGGATCTTTGTCATGACAGGGAATTAATTTCTTCATTTCAAGGAGTTCCATCTTTGTGATTGGAGTGTATACAAACACTCGTTGCATTTCGCCACCCGTTCCTCTGACTGGGTGGACTTCTCGTAACGGATTCTGTCTGTCTATGTAGAATGATTTACTTTCTGGGGGTGAGACATGAACAAAATGCGGGTTCAAGAATGTTCTATATTTGTGACGCTGTTCTAGAATGACACTAATTAAATCGGTACCTAGACCTCTCCATCTGTACTGGAGTAACTCGTTCAGGACATCGTGTAACGGACCTGGATCAGAGTGTTGACCCTCATACAGAGTAATGAGGTGCTGAATCATATACATACCCACCAGTCGCTGCTCGGCTGGGGGCAATTTCAGAAACATTTGTGCCACTATTTCGTCTGGAAAAGTGGTAGAATCAGTAATCCATCGGACTGCTGATCGGGCTAGTTCCTGTTCATGCATGGTACTTAATTCACTGTAACCGATTCGTGATTTCAGAATGTGATCGGTAGCTTGAAATACTTGTTCTAGTGAACCTTGTTCTGGTGCTGGATGATGGAAAATAGACTTGGGTTCTAGACGTAAATGGCGATCTGGAAATCTAGGTTTCCCTACATACGCTATTCTGGCAGTATTCTCGTCGTCTTCCTCTTCAGGATCAGAGGTACTTTCTTTCTCGCTTACTTGTGCTGCTTTACGCTGTTCGTGTATCTTTATTATCTCTCTACGGATTTTCTTGTACATACTTTCCATGGCACCAATGGTATTATGCTTTCCTTCGGCTATATTATCACTCCACTTTGTCAGGAGTTTCATTTCGGCCTGATCTTTAGACGGGTAATCTTGTTCTCTTATTAGACAATTAATTAAGAACTTTAATATCATGCGCTGAATCTCGGCTTTCCTTTGAGACATGGCATCACTAATACTTTCTGGATCATCCCCTGTACGGATGAAACGATATATTCTGTCTAGATCTTCTTTCATATTCGGCAAGGTGACTAGATACTCGGTCACTCTCCTTACGCGTACGGAATATAAAACCATATTAAATTCGCCTGGAACTGGGTCATAGACACATTCGCCAAGGGTTTGCCTGATTTCTGCAACAGACTTATTACTTTTAGGAGTACGCTGTGATGCTTGAGCATGTAATTCGAGTGCTGATAAACGCTTGTATGGCGGCGGGGTTTGAGGAAGACCTCCTCCTGCGGCCCCTAAACTAGAATCATCAACTGATGCTTTCCGTCCTGGCAGGGTCGGTAATTGTAACGTGGGCTGGACTTGTATGGCGGGCTGACCCGGGGGGGCTGTTAAGGGCACCCCGGTGTCTGGAGGAGCAGGAATTACCTGATTTACAGGGACTGGCGGAGCGTGAACAGGATTTGCATATTCGGGGACTGTGTCGTCCAGATAGGACGAAATAAAAATATCAGCTGCGGTCGGTTTGTGACGTAGCTTGGTCGGAACTAATGGTGGCGGGAAATTACTGGATGCCTCTGGGGTCGCTTTTGGCAAGCCCTCAGCAAGAAGAGGATACATACCCTTATTAAGGGCATGCCTCTGTCTGTCTGATTGCTCAGTTCTAACTCGTTCACCTATCTCGATTAATTCTCTTTCTTGGGCTCGTTCTTGGGATTCTCTACTTAGTTCTGACTTTCTGATTTCTTTTTCGGTTCTTTTATGGGCTTCTTTGCGCCATAACTCGATGGCATCTTTCTGTGACTGTCTGGCTTTCTTTTTCCATAATGCTTCTTCTACTCGCATGATGCATTCGGCATCCCATGTACCCGATACGGGCCATCTATACTTTTCTTCTAACTGTTTGGTATAATCTACCCATAAATCTAGATACAATATGGCACTTATGCCATGTTTCTGATACATAAAGTGACCTGGACTGTCCCTGGGCGGAACAGGAACTGCTTCCTCTAACAAACCCTTTCTAGTTTTTAACTGACGTAATCTCGAAAAGAGAGACATTGTAAACTTGAATCGGAACACAATACAATAGACGAGAAACAATAACAATTGGGAAAACAATTCAGGCATACCACGACATTGGAAATACATTGAACAACATCATAACATTACAGTTCGGACAGAAATATTACCTGGAATACTGAGAACAGAAACACAAGAATTTCTCGAGAACGGAACAGACTAGAGTTACTGGATGCACTGCTGAAACAGTACGGAACATACCGGTCCCATAAAGGGACGCATCAAGACCCGTATCCACCTAGGTGAACACTTCGTTTGTGGGCCTGGGTACCACCTACCCACGGACCAGAGTCAATTTAGATTGACCCTGTCTAGATACTACCCCAGCAACGGTACTCACCGGGCAGCAAGAACGGAAGCTTCGGACTGGACTGGACTGCTACGACGACGGACGACGAACTTCGGACTTCAGTTACGGGTGGGCCTCCGGATACCTCGGACCTTGGACTCTTGGCTTGGGCTCTGGTCGGGACTCGCCGCGTTCCTCCACCGTCTCGTTTGGATGCTGGACCGCCTCCTCCGTCTCCTCCGTGGGCCTGAGGGATACTTGAAGCAGAAATATCTGCACGTGGCCGGTATGGTTCCGTCACGGCTGCAGAGGGTCAGGGGGTCGGCGTGGCTTCACCGACGCGTGGGGAAAGGGCAAGTCCCTATTCGGGCGCCATTATGTGGTAAATAAATAAATAATACCCTATTTTTGACTAGACATATATCATAACAGATAGCTCAATAAATAAGAGTCAAGATTCGAGGTAGTAGGAGTTTGCAGGTTTAATACATTATAAGGACAGGAACAGGACAACCTGCATAGGAACAGGGGCCCAGCAGCTGCTGGGGCTGGGTCTGGGATGAGCGCGCTAACTTTTGATAACTATACACGAGCATATATACATAGCGCGAACACATAGCATTACATTGCAGTAGGCGTAGCAGTGGGTGGAGCAGAAGGCGTGACGCGTAGCAGTCGCGAAAGATAATAGTAAAAGTAGGTGTAACTGGGCGTATACATAGACATGTGGTGCAGACGTAACAGAATATGTCATGAATGGGGCGGAAACATTGGAGGGGGCTACCTAAGGAGCCGGGACCTCTAACCTGATGGTGCGCGCAAACTGGCAATGACGTGTTACGAGGAGAAGCTGGGGGCTATGAACTCTGTGCTAGGAGCAGAGACTAAAGTCTGGAGGGTCGGAGCGACATGTACCTAAACTCTATCTAGTATCTGATGTTTAGGGAACATGTTGATATAAACTAGAAGTCAAGAGGGGAAAGGCTAACTTGATTCTAAGACTGGACCATGCATTTATTCTACATGTAGTGCGTGATGAAGAATATTAAATGACCATTAAATGCAGTATTCTCTAACATGGAGCCCTGAAGGCTAGACAATGACGGAAACTATTGATGCAGTTCAGTAGCTTAGGAATGCAGAGAAGGAGGACTGAACTGATAGCTGGAATCATAACATACTTTTGGCAGACTCAGAGGCAGAGCCAAGCTGCACCGGGCACTGCGAGGCAGGAAGTAAGTGAAAGGTCGAGGATACAGGTGGGGGCTGCATCGCTCCTCAGCGAGGCTTCAGGAGACAGGAGCTGAATCTGATGTCCGGGCCCTGTTGAGGCCTAGAAACGGAGAACTTATAATGGAATAACGTGCACACTGAGAAACGTGGCAACATTATTTTACATAGGCCTGATATTCGTAGTATTCACGAGGACTGGGAACTGGCATATTAGAGGTGGACACAACTATAATTGCGTCATTAATCAGACATGGGGAATAACATATGCATATTGGTCATGCACACATAACATATGATGGATGACACGTAGAGACACAGAACATGACAAAATTTACTTTTCCACAGTTCTCAAAAGCATCTGGAAGAAAAAAATACATGTTGAAGTATTTCCAACTTATTTTCAATCTAATACAACTAACACCAGTGCACATAAGCTATCATGTAAAATTAACCATGCCAAAATGAAAGAATAAGGAAGGAGAGGTAAAATTCAAGGGAGGAATGAAGAGTAAGTCAAAGCAAGGAAAGAGACACAAATGCATCCAAGGCTAAACTTGAATGTAGTAAAGAGAGGTGAACTATATGTAATTCGTGAAGGGAAGGGGAAAGGACTGCAGAAATGGTGGGCTGGAGTAAATGTAACCAGATTATTTGGTAAAGGCTCAAGTGTTAACAGGACAGGAGAAGTAGATGTAGATTTGGACAAGTAATGGGAGTTATGTTTGTCATTTAATGCCCTCTGTAGGTGCAGCTTTAAATGATGTGATGATTTGAAAATTGTCTACTCAAGAAAATAGGCCTGGTACTAATATTGCAGGAGCTCTAACAGCCATTGACAAGGAATTAGTTGCTATGAAAGCCATGATAATGCAAAATCACCTTACGTTCAGCTTGGTACTCACAGTAGAAAGTGGAGTCTGCTGCATGCTTCGCTTCTGTCAATGTTACAAATGTATCCCTAAAGTTGATAACCAAATTAATAATTTGTGATTAATGTAACAATATCACTCATTAAGCTAAGGATTTAAAGGAGACGACTGGTGCATGGGAGGGAATAGCTCCTCTAGCTAGTTCCACTGGAAAAGGGTTTACAAAGGTAGGTGAATGGTTTGGAAATGTTAGATGAGAAATTACAGCTAATACTAAAGCCCATCTAAATAATCTTGATTGGTGTAGTGTGTGTTCTTCTCTTCCTTAAAGATTGTGGATATATTTCATCATTTGGGTGGGAAGAATTCGTGTAAAAAGAAGCTGTCAGCGGAAGGAAAAGGAAAAGGAAAAGAAAAAGAAACAATATTGAGTAAGAGAACCTTCAAAACTAAATTTATGACAAGATAAGGGATTTGGAGGAATCCCGACGTGAAAATCCGACATTGACCACTTCTGTTGTGTGAACATTGTTTAAAAGGGCAAGATGTGATGATTTTAGAGAATTATCAGAGGGGTGCTGCTACGTTTGTTTTCTTGGAAATAAATGCTTTGCACTAATGAGAAATAAAACTCTAGCAAACTTAGCAGTTGTAGGGCTCATACTCCATTTTGAATGTGATGATTGCTGCCTATGTTCTGTCTCATGTGGAAAAACTTTTATTTTCATGTCTATGTAAGTCAAGTCAAGTCAAGTCAAGTCAGAATTTATATAGCGCACTACATACCCGTAGGGTCTCAAGGCGCTTGAGGAAGGGGGGGGGAGGTTTACTTATCGAATATCCATGTTTTAAGTTGTTTTCTGAAGGCTAGGTGGTTTTGAGTAAGATGGAGGTGGATGGGAAGGGAATTCCAGGTCTTGGCCGCTAAGTAGGAGAAGGATCTTCCTCCCATGGTGGTTTTGCGGATGCGCGGAACAGCGACGAGGGCTAGGTTGGACGAACGCAGCTGGCGGGTGGGGGTGTAAAAGGAAAGGCGCGTGTTGAGACAATCAGGTCCAAGTTCGTATAGGGCTTTGTGTGCGTGGGTGAGGAGACGGAACGTTATTCTCTTGTTGACGGGGAGCCAGTGAAGGTCTTTCAGGTGAGCAGAAATGTGGTCTGTGCGGGGGATGTCTAGTATGAGTCTGGCTGAAGCATTTTGGATGCGTTGGAGTTTTTTCTGTAGTTTCGCGGTGGAACCGGCGTAAAGGGTGTTTCCGTAGTCTAGACGGCTTGTAACCAGTGCGTGGGTGACCGTTTTTCTTGTTTCGGTGGGGATCCAGCGAAATGTTTTTTTGAGCATGCGTAGAATGTTGAAGCATGAAGAAGAGACGGCGTTGACTTGTCTGGTCATCGAGAGTGAGGAGTCCAGGATGATGCCTAAGTTCCGTGCGTGGTCCGTCGGTATGGGGGCTTTTCCTAGGGCTGTTGGCCACCAAGAGTCGTCCCAGGCGGAAGGGGATGAGCCTAGGATGAGGACTTCCGTTTTGTCCGAGTTCAGTTTTAGACGGCTGTGTTTCATCCACTCGGCTACTTCTTTCATCCCTTCGTGTAGGTTGTTTTTGGCGATGGTTGGGTCTTTGGTGAGTGAAAGGATCAGCTGAGTGTCATCAGCGTAGGAGATGATGTTGAGGTTGTGTTGACGTGCGATGGTTGCGAGGGGGCTCATGTAGACGTTGAAGAGGGTGGGGCTGAGTGATGATCCTTGCGGGACGCCGCAGATGACTTCGGTGGCCTCTGACTTAAAAGGGGGGAGGCGGACTCTCTGAGTTCTTCCAGCGAGGAATGAAATGATCCAGTCCAATGCTTTTCCTTGAATTCCGATGTTTCTGAGGCGTTGTATAAGGGTGCTATGGCAGACTGTGTCGAAGGCCGCGGAGAGGTCAAGGAGGATAAGGGCGACTGTGTCTCCGTTGTCCAGTAGTGTTCGAATGTCGTCTGTTGCTGCGATGAGGGCGGTCTCGGTGCTGTGCTTGGCTCGGAAGCCAGACTGTGAGGAGTCGAGTGATTTGTTAGTTTCGAGAAAGGTGGCGAGCTGATTGTTAATGGCTTTCTCAATGACTTTGGCAGGGAATGGGAGGAGCGAGATGGGGCGGTAGTTTTTGAGTTCGTTGGGGTCAGCTGTGGGTTTCTTCAGAAGGGCGCTGAGTTCGGCGTGTTTCCAGCTATCTGGGAATGTGGTGGAGTTTAGGGAGTAGTTGTATGTAGTAGGTAGTAGTATGTAGAATAATGTTGAGCATGTTTTCATAGACAAGACAACAATCTTCATTAAAATGTTGCTTCAGCAGAATTGCCCGTGATCCAGGTGACACCTAGCTGTCTTAGCATAGTCACATAAAATGTGGCACGGTTTGTTCCAGTACAGGTGGCGTCCATAAGAAGCTCCATGCTGTAGCATTAAGAGAGTCTTTCAACATGTATTTTCTTGCAACTTTTACACTATCGTAAATTCTCAATAGTGCATTATGTGGGAACCATGTACAACCGGATTCTATGTCAAGACAGGAGCCTCCGATTATGCTTTCTCATTTCTTTATTAGAAATGCTCAGCAGCCAATAGAAAAACAGTATGCAAAAATAAAACTACAGTACCCATGAACCTCTGGGTATCACGTGACATATCATAGAGTCCTTGGTATAAAAGGTGTCATAGAGAATACCAAATCCTCTTTCTTTGCTGCTCCGCAGCCAGTTAAGTGATTTTCTACTGATTTTTCATGTTTCATCCCTTGCTTGTATTTTGCATTGTACTTATTGTTGCTGTATATTGTGGTTAGCCGCGCATTGTCGCCGCTTGCTTTCGCATTGCCTGCGCTTTGTTTTCCGGCTAATTTTGCAGGTTTCTTTCCCCGAGTCTTTGTTCTCTTTTGCGTGTTGTTCTCCGCGCGTGTAGCTTTAGGAGCGCGTGTCCGCCTCCTTAGTGTCAGCGCTTCACGCCCGCATTCAGTTTTGTGGAGCGGGGCAGGAGAGCTTGCACACGACGCGCGCGAGTTTCTTCTTTGATTAGGCTGACAGGCGGCTGTTCCGTGCTTGCGCGGCAGCCATTTTCCGGCATTCTAAGCACCGGAGACTCTTCTGACACGGTAGCCTTGCCCATAAAGTCCCACAGCCTGCAGCTGACCCTGAATTACGCCCATATTCTGCAAATACTACATTTGGGCTGTATACATTTTCATAGGCTTTGCCTAGAGTGGCTGGTTTAAGCAAGCCCTCCCTCCACACTTTATTTAATTATATTTCAGGCTCTGCCTGTGAGTTTTGGCTTGCTTTGGGGGTTGTCACCCCCCTGCATTGCGCCTTTGGTCTTTTTTGATTAAGTCTTCTCTGTGGGCATTGTTGTCGCCTTCTGCTGCGAATATGGCTGATTATTATTATGATGAGGACGACTACTCTTACGAGGATGATGCCTCTGGATTTATGGAGCAGGATTTAGTTGAGGCTTTGGATCAAGGAGTGCAGCAGTCAGTCAATAAGGCTCTGGTTCGTGCAATTACTCCCTTGAAACGTCATTTGTCCAAATATGCCCAACAACAGGGCTGGTTGCCTTCTTCTCGGAGTTCCTCTAAGTCCCCCTCTAATCCCCATAGTTCAGATTTTAGGAATTTGTCTAAGTCCTTATTTGCTGGTCACGCTCCTGCGAAGTCTTCAGGAGGTGCTTCCGCGTCCCAGGTTCCACTTATGGATACGGATGATACCCATTCCTCTTCCTCCTCTGACCATGATGAACCCCCCCTTTGAAAAAAGCTCGTAAAGAGCATTATGTTGATGCTCCCACCCATCCTTCCCTTCTCAATTTTGATCCCTCTGATATAGTTCATCCGAATTCATCTTCCTTGCTCCCATCCCCGGCTGTGGCGGAATATGTTCAGGCGCATATTCGCCAGCCCTTTGAAAAAGATGTTAGGGCTTGTCTTCGGTCAGAGTGCCCTCGTCCTGATCTGACCGACAATTTGGTTGATACACCGGAGGTTGACCCTATGATGGCCACTTACCTTAAAAAATATACCAAGGACCCTAAGAAGGGTATTGACCGGGCGTGGCGTTCCTGCCGAGACAAGATGCTTGATTTATTGGGCCCTCTTACTAAGTGTCTTCGGGTCTTGTCGATCCAGATGAGTTAATTGAATAGTCACAACGCGCAATTTGTCAATTAGGGAATGCTAATTGTGCGATTTCTTGTGAGTGTCGCCGCTCCATCCTCCTGAAGTTGGATCCATAATTGGCAGAGCTCTCCTCTTCTGAGTCCGGTCCCTTAGCTCAAGGTCTGCTTTTTGGCCAGCCTTTCCTAAAGGAGCTTACTAAGTTTGTGGCTACTTTTAGTGGCCTTGATCAGGCTCAGGCTTCGCTGCAGCGAGCGTTTCGGACGGTTTTTGCCAGGGCCTGATGACACAGGGGACGCTCGTTCGGCCGTGGCTCTCAACAAAATTCCCAAAGGGGATTCCAGTCCCAAAGAGACGGTGGTCAAGATACCGGCTACAACAATCGTTTCAACTTCTATCCCTCTCGCAAAGAGAGAGGGCAGTATAAGAAAGGAAAATTTGGCGGGAATCAAGGAGGACACCATGATTCCAATGCTTCAGGTGAGGTTGATTCCAGCTTCAGAGGTGGTAATGGGGGCAGGATCCAATTTTTTCTCCACAATTGGCGTCTGATCTCCAACGATGCTTGGGTGCTGGACACGGTTCAAGGTTACATAATAGAATTTTACCAGCCCTAACATCAATCCCACCCTCCAACCCACTGGTTTTCTCCCTTCGCTATCAAAAGTTCATTTCAGTGGAGATAGACTCCCTTCTGAAGAAAGGGGCAATTCGTCGGACTCTCCGCCATCCCACAGGGTTTGTGAACACAATTTTTCTGGTTCAGAAAAAAGGGGGCGTGTCCCGTTTGGTTCTGAATCTGAAAGATTTCAATGGAGGAGTAGTTTATTGCCAATCAAGATGGAAGGCATTCATCTGTTGCGGGACCTTCTTCGCGAGGGCGATTGGATGGTCCGTCTCGACCTCAAAGACGCGTATTTGTCGATTCCAATCTTCAGCCCACACCATCGGTTCCTGCAGTTCCAATGGCTGGGGAATTGGTTAGAGTATCAGGTCCTCCTGTTCGGCCTCTCGTCAGCACCTTGGTGCTTCACGAAAACTTCTGAGGCCCGTCGTGGAATGCTTGCGGGCTCGGGGTGTTCGTTTGATTATATATATGGACGACATTCTGATCATGGCAGATTGTCCCCTCAAACTCCGGACACATCTGGAGTGGTCTATCACCCTCTTACAGTCTCTGGGATTTCTGGTGAATCCTCTGAAATCGGTCTTCATCCATCACAAGTGCTAGAATTTCTGGGTTTCCAGGTCAATTCTCTTTCCTGTCAACTTCTCTTACCCAATCAAAAGATTCGATACATCAAGAGGGAATTGACTTCAGTTATATCCAGACAGACTGTATCTTTGAAATCCATAGCACGAGTTGTCGGTCTGTTGGCGTCCTCGATTCAGGCGATTTTCCCGGGCCCTCTGCACTACAGGGCCCTTCAACGTTTGAAGATCAGGCATCTCCAGAAAGGCCTTCGCTATTCAGATCTGGTCCCTCTGGAAGCGAGGTGGGAGATGCAGTGGTAGTTGGACCACATGGATGCCTGGAATGGGCGAGCCCTGTTCGGAACATCTCCGGAAATGGTGATAGAGTCCGATGCCAGCCTATGGGGTTGGGGTGCCCGGTGCAGTCCAGTGTCGACGGGGGTCGGTGGTCGCCCCAGGAGTTGTCTCTTCATATCAATTACCTGGAACTCCTGGCAGGGTCCTTTGCGATCCGTTGTTTCACTCCTCGCCAATCCAACTGTTGCATTCTTCTCCGCATGGACAATGTTTCAGCGGTTCGGTATGTCAACAAGTTGGGCGGAACGAAGTCCAGGATCTTGGCAGAGATCGCCAAGGATTTTTGGCATTTTTGTCTCCAGAGGAAGATCACTGTTATTTCCGAATACCTTCCCGGTCGCAACAATCTGATTGCGGACTGGAATTCTCGTCACCTTGGGGACTTCAGCGATTGGAGACTTCATCCGCTCGTGTTCCGTTCTCTCCTCCGGGTTTGGGGCCAGTGTCAGATCGACCTGTTTGCCTCTCGCCTCAACGCTCAACTTCCCCGGTTTTTCAGCTGGAGGCCGGACCCGTCGGAACTGATTCCGATTGCTCCTCTGTGGAGGGCTCAAGATTGGTTCCTGGTTCTCCTGGAAATGTGTTGTGCAGTGCCGCTCCTTCTTCCCCAGAAGTGGAATCTCTTGCTGGGTCCTCTCGGCAATCCGAATCCCCTGATCCAATCAGGCAGTCTCCTTCTACTGGCACGGAGAATTTTGGGGATCGCTGGAAGATCCCAGGCCTTTCAGGAGACGCTTCCAAGTTTATCAGCGAAGCTTGGTCACCCAACACTCATAAACGCTACACAGGGTCCTGGAAACAATGGTGTGATTGGTGTGCTCAGCGGGAGGTTGATCTTGCTTCAGCAGATGTCTCTCTGATCATTAATTTTCTAGCTTCCATTGCTTCCTCCTGGCTTATCGCACTGTTAATAATTTCCGTTCGGCCATTTCGGCAGTCCACATTCATATTGATGGTAAACCTGCGGGTGAACATCCATTGATTTGCAAATTGCTTAAAGGCATTCGTCTAGCGAAGCCTCCTTGTCCCAAGTACGTGTCCTTGTGGGATGTTTCCATTGTTTTGTGATTTTTGGACGCCTGGCCTTCAAATCCTTTGTTATCTCGTAAAGAACTGTCAGCTAAGCTGACTATGTTATTGTGCCTCGTGTCCTGCAAACGTGTGTCTGACGTTCGGGCTCTGGACTTGGAAGGTCGCAGTTTTACACCTGAAGGTGTTACTTTTGTTCTTTCCAGACGCACCAAGACCAATACAACTTCGATTACCTATCCTTCTTTTCCCAATAATCCCAAACTTTGCGTTGTTCAATGTGTTAAAGATAATGAGGTGAGTACTTCTCCTTCACGTTCCGATTTGCAGGGTCAACTGTTAATTGCTTTGCAGAAGCCTTTTCGCCCTGTCCCCCCAGCTACTTTGGGTCAGATGGCTCATGTCAGAAGCAGGCATTGATGTCTCAATTTTTGGTGCACATTCTGCACGAGGGGCTATGGCTTCCAAAGCATTCTCAATGGGTGTTACTTTGTTTGACATTATGAAAGCTGCAGATTGGTCTTCTGACTCTGTGTTTAAAACCTTTTATTACAAGCCAATTGATCATATTACTTCTGTTGTGGTGGATCAGCTTTGAACAAGCATAATCGGAGCCTCCTGTCCTGACATAGAATTCAAAATTTGCGAACATTCGTGACAACAATCTTCAATTCTATTAAGGACAAGGAGGTGAGGATTATCCCACCCATGTTCTGCATTTGCATATTGTATTGTTATTGATTCTTGCTATTTGCATATGATGTTTATCATTCCTTGTTCTTACCCCCCCCCCCCTATTCTCTTATGTTTCTGAACTCTGACGGGTTATTACGACTATATATCTCTTTTCAGGATCTGATCCGAAATAGGAGTTGCTGTCCAGCTCGACTTGTCCTGTTTAATTCTTGTCTTCACTTCCAAGTTGTCTACATCTACAGACATCGGGTTTTTTCTTCTCTTCAGGGATTCCGTTGTATGGTTCCTTCCTTCTGGATCTGCATATTGGACTGCCATTGGTTTTTCATATTTGAACTGTTTTAGTTGCCAAAGAAAGAGGATTTGGTATTCTCTATGACACCTTTTATACAAAGGACTCTATGATATGTCACGTGATACTCAGGGGTTCATGGGTACTGTAATTTTATTTTTGCATACTGTTTTTCTATTGGCTGTTGAGCACTTCTAATAAAGAAATGAGAAAGCATAATCCTCGCCTCCTTGTCCGTAATAGAATTGAAAATTCTTGTCAAGAATGTTCGCAAATTTTGAATTGAATGTATAAAATCCTTTGTTCAGAACCCCATAAAAATGTACTCTTTATGGATGTGGAAGAGAGAAAGACCCCTTTCTTACTGACCTTAAGAGGTGCCTCTACGCCACATTGCCCTCCTGTTGTATATTGTGGCCCAGATTTACCAACATTTGAAAATCAGACAACTTGCTGCGCTTCGTCAAATGGAGAGACCAGGAATGCGTCATATTTACTGAGATTTGGCACATTCCTGCTCTCTATGCGCTGGCACACTGAGTGCTACCTACTGTCAACGCAGGCATCCTTGCAGTATGGTGCAAGGGTGCCTGCATTACAGGCAGGATTGTTTTCGTGCAGGAAGGGACACCTTCCAGCCCGTAAACAATCCTCAGAGGTATTTTCCTGTATGTGTGCTGCAGAATGCAACGCACATAGAAAGAGGAAATAATGAGAACAAATACATATATTTCTCCTTGTTACGCCACTGTTGGGAGGGGATAGCATTTTGAAGAATTGCCAGGTTGACTACCTTTAGTAAATCTGGTACTACATTAAAATCCATGATTGGGAAAGCCCACACTTCACCCGTAGAACTTCCTCCCAATACAGAGTAATGCAAGGCAGCTATTTGCGCTGCACTGCGTTACTCTGGATTTACTGAGCCACACAGAGACACTCAAGGGGCCTTATTTATGAAGGTCTTGCGCCGCCGGTGCGTCACTTTTAACATGGGAAAAAGTGACGCACCGACGGCGCAAGGCCTTCATAACTAAGGCCCAAGGTAAATATCACTTCAGCGCTTACAATGCCTTGCATCACCATGTGTGACGCAATGGCAAAATGCCAGGGATTAATAAATGTCGTCCTCTGTACTTTGCTGACTTGAACTTTACTGATTTCTTTGATTGATTCTGTATTCTAACTGAGATTTGCGCTCCGATTTTTTGATTAATTGATTTTTACTATCTTTCCTGATTTCTGTATGACTTATAATCTCAAAATAAACCTTGAAGATTTAAACCAGACCTGCCTGTAATTCTTATTGGACCAAATTGGTTCTACGCGTATACATTGAAATTGCCAGTTAGAGTGCTTAAACGAGGGACAGGTCCAGTGAAGAGAACCAAAAGTTGATAAGGGATTAAAACTGCTCTCGATTCTATGCCAGAACCCAAAAAACACAGGTAAGTGTCAAATGCTTCGAAATTCGCCCAAATGTTATGTCCACCCAGAAGAAAAAAAACGAGAATGTTGGTTGTGCATTTGTTTGTGTCTTTTTGCATGAGGGGAAAGTGTGAGTTAGCAGATCGTCGCATACAGCCACCGTTCTACTTTGTGTCCACTAGATGGCAGTAAAGGAATCTGATAGATTGACACTCTCTCGCATGGTCGATTTCAATGGCATTTTATAAGCTGTTTATTAAAGAGACGGGTTCCATGTCGCAAGGACCATCAGGGCAGAAAGTCACACCACAGGGGGGTCAAATGTGTGTTCCAGACATCCATGCCTAAAAATTCTACTTGAGGATATGCTTGACTGTTAGCATTAGATGGCACGTGCGGTGTTTCGCTGAAGAAATGTTTGTATCTTTATATATGGGTCTGGTGGTAGCAGGTGACTCAGAAATACCTCGATAACAACATAGTATACCATTGAGAGGATAAAAGTAATAAAGTACACCTGAAAGGAAGCAGATCATTTAAAACAATTAATTACATTTTCTGAAATGTTTACGTTACTAGAGGAATTGCCCTGAGAAGGTGACAATAATACAGGTGTGCAAAATTTGCACAATAACGTGAAATTTAGGAAAAATGAATTAATAATATGTTTAATGACGCAAAATGCATAATTGGTATTTGGCGCTATATTTTAGTGAAAAATGTGTACTCGCATCCATGTTGAACATTGGCAATAAAAAATAGTGCAAGAACACAAACATGGCAAACAACAGCTACTGTCATTCTAGTTGTGCTGTTCACATATGCTTGCGCTAAATTTTTGTAGCGAATGGTGTGACAATTTAGTACATTTTGCGTAAAAAAAAATGTTTTGCTTTTTTTAAATTAATTTTTTTATTATTTTTTCGTATGCAGGAAAAATCAGTTTATACAAGTCATCCTTACACCAAGCACATTCAGGCAAAAACAAAAATTCTTGAGAGCATATCTCATTATATAGATAATAAACAAGGGAATAAATATTCTTATATAACCTTTTCAAATCGAGCGAATATAGAAGGAAATATAACGAATCACTTTTCTCGTGCAGCAGCTTTTAAGAGGATCAAAATTCTAATATAGAGCAAGTGCCTCATACAGTTAAATACAGTTTCTTAAGAGCATGTTTCATTATGTAGATAATAAATAAGCAGATAAACATTCATATATATCAGTACCAACCCAGGTAGTCCAGAATTCCTCAGCCCGTCTTGTATGTCAGATCCCCAGGAGGGATGTATGACATTACAACGCATGCTTTTACATTGCATGCTTTTACAACGCGGTTTTTACAACGCATACCATTACAACGCATAGTGCTTTTAGGCGCTGGTTAGTGAATTGTTTAATTTACTATTCCAACTCCAGTCCCCGTGGATAGTAGGGAAGGTGTTGGATAGTACATTAAACCTATTCCCTATCCTAGAGCGCCCCCAGCGCAATGCGTTGTAATGGTTTGCGTTGTAAACGTTGCGTCGTAAAGGCACTGCGTGGTAAAAGTTGCGTTGTAAAGGTTGTTCACCCCCCAGGAGATCGTCCATCTCTCCTATTTTGCGGGATCCGCACTGGCTCCGCATTGAGAGCCGTATTAAATTTAAGACCCTGTGTCTTATTTTTAAAATCAATCAAGGGTCTGCCCCTCTTTATCTTAAGGAGATTATCCATCCCTATGTCCCTTCTCGGCCCTTACGCTCAGCCACTCAGGGCAACTTGGTAACACCTAGTTGTAGACTATCTAGAATGGGTTGTCGTTCCTTTGCATTCCTCGGCCCCAGATTATGGAACTCTCTTCCCTGGTCTATGAAGCAGGAACCGTGTTATCTTAGGTTCCGGCGAGATCTTAAGACCTGGCTCTTTTCTCAGTGATGAGTTATCTGGTTATTCAGTTGCAGTAGTCTAACTACCAGCGTCGGGAAACCCTGTCCAGGGTAGCTGTGCGCAACATAAATTTAATTAATAAATAAATAAATAAAAACCCAGACCGAGCAAATATAGAGCAGAATGAAACTTAATCACTCTTCTGGTTCAGCAACTATGCAGAGGATCCTAATCCTGATAAAGTGCAAGTGCCTCGTATGGTTAAATACAGTGGCATAATTCCAGAAGGGCCAATTTTGCCCCGTGTTGGACTTGGCCCATGTTGCAGGGTGATCCCTGAATTTTTTGCCTTCCTCCTGTATTTTGTCTGACCTGTTTTTGTTGGTTTTATGACTCTGGGCACTTTACCACTGCTGATCCGTGCTAAAGTGCAGATGCTCTCCCTATTGTAAATTGGTGTATGGATTAGTGATTCCATCATTGGTTGGTTTGGTTTACTTGTCAGACCCTAGTACAGTGCACTGCGTGTGCCCAAGGCTTGTAAACCAAAGGCTGCTGGTGGGTTTCCAGCACTGGTTGTGCCACCCACAGAAGCAGCCTGTAAAGTGTGTCTCAGGTCTGACATTGCAGAGCCCATGTGCAGTCTGGTACTGGCATGTTGACTGGGCAAGTGCACCCACTTGCCAGTCCCTAAAACCTTCCTTTTTCTGCATATTGGTCATCGCTTTGGTATGCCCTTCATTAGGTGTGTATATGGAACCGACAACAAAGGTAACCCCTTCCAATGAGAACTGTTATGTAAGCAATTGGCCCTTAATCTCTGCCACTTTCTGCAAGACCCTGCCAGTGAAGGATCGGGAGACCAATATAGCTACCCCAGCTGATTTAGAGGTGTTAGATGAGAACTTCTATGTAGGGAAGGCCTACACTTTCAATCTATGGTGGTCTTTGGCAAGAAGGTGAGTCTCTTGCAGGAGGCATATGTCGGCCTTCGAGTGTTCTAAGTAGTGAAGGACAGCTCTTCATTTGATAGGGATATTCAAACCCTGCACATTTAGAGTGAGGACCTTAAGAGAGTCGTGCGTCATCATAAATCCAGGAGTAATACAAATTGCGATGTAGGCTGCTGACTATATTAAACAAAAGGGGGTGACAAAGGAGGTCATCAAGTCTAGTGTCAGGTAGCCCCCAGGGAGCAACAGAAAGATGTGGATGAGGGAGCTCATACCCAAAAGAAACCCTCTCAAACTCCCCTTCAAAACAAGTGTTCCAGCCAAAAAAACATGGCATAAACAGATAGGAAAGTCAAGATCCAAAAAAGATGTCCATCTTCCTGGAATAACCAGGAGATCATCAGGGTGGAGGCCGCAGTGTGACCAAGAGGGGGGTCTCGGCCCCCCGCCGCCCACCAGGAATCAATTAACCAACTCCAGATAGATACAGGTTTCCAACTGCTCACTCAGCACTGGGGCTCGCCCCGGCTAGGGCATCTGCCGCGGAGGGCAATGCGTCTTGCTGGCTTCTTTCTATGTCTGTTTTGTTTGGTTTCCGGACACATCGGCGTCTACCTTGTTGCTGCCATCCCGAAGGGGAGGTCTCATGCCCTGAGCCAGTGCTTTGGTGGTCTTCCTCCTCACTTGGTGTAGCCAGGCCTAGTAGACCGCAGGAGTCAATAAGGGAGCCTAGCTGATGGAGCTTGCCATTGAATCGAAAGATGAGGCAGAATGGCTGGCCCCATGAATACAGGATGACCTGCTGTCTGAGATGTTCAGTCACAGGGCGGAATTGTCGGCGGCGTAGCAAAGTGATCAGGGCCAGGTCTTGGTAAAGTACTGGATGGTGCCCTTGGTAGGAGATAGGGTGAAGCGTTCTCACTTTTGTGAGGATAGCCTCTTTGGTTTCAAAATCTTGGACACACACAAGGATATCTGCTGGAGGAGCGTTAGGTGCCCGAGGTGGGCCAACTCTGTGGGCCCTGTCCAAGATGATCTCAGCACCACCAGGAACCCCTAAGAAGTGGCGGAACAAGCCCGATGTGAATGCAAAGAGATCTTTGGTGTCGTCAGATGTTTCCACCCCCGGATCTGAATGTTATGCCTGCGTGACCTGTTTTCCAAGTCCTCCAGGTGAGTTTGGATATCTAGGTTCTGATCTTGTAAGCGAAGTATCTTCTGTTGGAGCATATTCACTTCAGTCGCTGTTGTGTCTCTCTTGTCCTCCAACGTTACCACACGTTCCCTCACCTCATCAACATCTCTGCGAATCTCCTTTATCTCGGCTGTGAGGTCTGCCTTCACCATTTGCAGGTCGGCTCTGAGAGTGTGGAAGAGTGGCTCGAGAATGCTTTAGTGATAGGCTCATCCCCGGTGCTGGGAGATTGCTGCAGAGTCACCATTTTGGGGGTCGCAACTGCGAGGTTGGAAATAGAGTGTGCACGTCCGAAGATGTCTTTCAAAGGTTTCTGTTTCCTCGTCCTGGATGAGGACATAGTCGTAAGGTCCCCGACAGATGATCAGCACTAGAAGGTGTGTGTCAGCCCTGCCACCTCATATTGAAGGACACTAAAATATTGACTCTAGTAGTGCAGAACTGTTCTCAAGCAGCCTACACGTCTCCACCTCAAGCTAATCACAGAGTGGTCTATGCGCGCATCAAGACAGGGGCCCTTCTGCGTGTCCTGGCCCCAGAAATGTATGTGAACTCGGTGTAGACATGTCTCGCGGTCCGTGTAAGGTCTTTAGAGTGAACAGTTTGTAGTCTGAGCTACATTTGATCTCCTTCTGCAGTTGGGTAAGCCAGGGTGTGATGTCTAGTTGGGGTGTAGATGAGATGGCCCTGCTCTCAATCATGAGACCACTCGTCAGGGCTACAGCAAGTAAAGATGGTTGTGCATCAAAGGGGGGGGGTCGAGCTTTAACATTCCTTCTGTCCCACAGGCTCGCCCGCTGTCCCCGATCTCAATCTCCGCAGTCCTGTCTGGGGAGATACAGGCCCAACTACCCCCACAGAGAGGTGACTATTTGCTATGCAGAGCAGGGGGGGGCGCCACAGCCACGTTCAGCAGTTCCGCGGGGGGTGCGCTCTTGGCCCCTCCGCAGGCATCAGGGTCCACCACCAGCCACCCCCAGTAGTGGGAGTACCGGCCGGGCGGTGACGTGGGGAGGGGGAGGGGCAGGGTGGGGGGTAGAGATGTATGGATTATGGACTTTAAAAGGTAAGTAAACATAAAAATAAATAAAACTAATTTTGTTGCACACACTGCATCACCAAATGCGATGCAGTGTGTGCAACGAAATTAGTTTTATTTATTTTTATGTTTACTTACCTTTTAAAGTCTGTAATCCATACATTACTACCCCCCACCCTGCCCCTCCCCCTCCCCACGTCACTGCCAGGCCGGTACTCCCACTACCGGCCGCGGCTGTCCACCACCGAGCCCCGGGCCTCCACTCCCGGCCTCGCTACACTGTGCAACGTGGACCCGCACCCTCCGGGCCCAGTCGGCCAAAGCTCTAGGCTGCCACCACCCAAATTGAGGCCGGGGACCCGTCGAAGGCGTTTCTCTATGTGCAGCGTCGGCCTCCTGATGAGATGGTTAAACTCATAATGCACCCACGTTGCAGTGTCTCGCCCCCTGCACCCGCTCACCTTACTCAAGGTCCAGATCGGGGGGGACACGCAGGCCTCACTGTCCCCGCAGGCGAACACCCGATCACAGCGCGGGCAAAGGGAGGCCCTCATAGCCCCGGGAGACAGTCCTTGGGGTGCAAAGGTGAGGGCAAGTCATCTGGTCTCGGGCCCCCGCTGCAAGGTGCTCCGTGGGTTCGCCCGTCTCTGGGTCCGCACTGGCAGCGCTGCAGGCCGACTCCTCCAGAATCGGGGCTCAACTGCGTCAATCGCTGCGTGAGGCGGCAATGTCCCAAGGCAGGTCAGGCGCAGTCGGCATGGGAGAGGGATAGGTCCCACCTCAATCCCAGCCAGAGGCGGCCAATGGAATGCTGGCTGATCAAGGGCGCTCGGTGGGTTCCAGGTGCCGTGTATCCGGCAGTGACCGCGCCACCCCCGAATGTAGGCCCACACGGCCTCCGAAGCTGAAAGTACCGTTTCTTAGGTGGAGTGGTGGGCGACCCGCTTGTTGTCCAGGTCACCGGGCAGAGGCCGTTGGAAGGGTAGCTGGCCCCGACGATCCTCGTCAAGGGCCGCCGCCTTGTTAAAGCCTCTGCAGAGCATCAGCAGATGTAGGCCGGACCACCTCTCCCTCCACTCGCGTCAAGCCGCTGGCAGAAGATGACCGTAGCCGACCGATGTGACAGTCGAGGGCAGAGAATCACCGGTGTAGCCTTCCACCGGTGTTATCAGCTTAGTACCATCATGACAACAGGCCCCCCCCCATCTTAGCATGCATCCCACAAATAAATACACGCCACACAAGTATTAACTTGGGAAAAACTGCTGCAGGTTTATTACATACAACGTTATGTAATCTTGTGGGTTAGCTTACGGGCGATCCAAGGGCATGCAGCATTCTAGCCACCTGCCCGCCTGATGAGCCAGGCAGTACCGTGGCGAACTACCTATGTACTGCCCCTTCTGGTAATCCCTTTCCAGGATCACATGACCATTGGTCCCTTATACTCACGCCCCTTTCGAGGTGGAGCGTAGCTAGGCAAGCCCCCCGGTTGCTCAGGCCCACAACCGCCCGAAGGACTAACGAGGCGCCGACACAGGTTCCAGGAACCTCCCATGAGGCCCCTGGGGTTAGGCTCTGGCACCCCTATGTGCCGCGCTGAGGTACCCTTCTGTACCCATATGCTTCCAGATCGCCCTGTAACTCCGCCACAGCCCTGGAGGCGCCCACCGTCGCCGCCAGGGCCCCCCACCAAAACCACTCCTTTCTTCACCTGCAACCCTTTGCATAACGCTTCTTGTAAGTCTAACAAGAACAAGTCCATCTCTACTGGTGATAGGTGTACCCCATCTGACTCAAAGTCTCCCATCTCTGGTACAACAGCTCACTTGTTAAGAGACCGCTCCCATCCCAGATGCCTACTTAGTCTATTAGGGCGAGAAGGATTATACTTAACCTTGGCACAGTCCCTCTACTTGCTAAATCAAGGCACACTGGAATGTCCATAACTAGGCTCAGGGTGGCATACGGACGGCTGACCCCCTAACTGTATGGGATTGCCATCGCCCCACCTCATAGCATGTCCTGCTGAGTCTGCAACTGGGAGGGGGACCCAGTAACCGTGGTACCCGCCTCGCCCAGCCCTTCATGCTTACAACCTCTTTCACCCAGTAATCTGTATATAGCACTTGTCGGAGTATGTCCATCGACTTCAGACCGTCACCACTCTAGGTGACGCCTTGCCCTCCCAAACTTCTGCTAATATCCCAGGGAGCCGACAGGACAATGTGAACCAGAGGGAAACCATAAGTATAAATACCTCCACTTTGTTGAACACTGGGAATGGCAAGTGTTCTTAATATTATGTAGCCCATTTGTGTTTGTCCCAGGGGTTTCCCCAATCTTATGGACTGTAGCACACTTGCTGGATGACAACTTCCACAACCTGTATGGCTCCCAGCCAAGGCAATTGGGCGTGTGAATGAGCACATGTTAATGTTACTCAACTCGATGGTACTCGTTTCATAGACCTCAGAGGATATACTGCTAAGAGGACCAGCCCGGATCTGAACCTGTGACCAGCACACAAACCCAAGCCCCTTTCATTTTTGCCGCTCCACCTGCCTGTGAACTTGTATCCCAGGGCAGACTTTCCGGCACTATAACCCATAGTTTGACCTGCCTGAGCTAGAAACCCACAACCAAAAGGCCTGCCACCCGGCTAACCCCCAACCTACAATCCGAATGTACGCTGAGAACACCCATGGTTGGTATGCTTAAGTGCAGCAACTGGTAACATGCCAACAATATAATCAATGTAACCTTAACTAGGACTGCAAAATGTGCTCTGGTAGTTGTCTGTGTAAAGGCTCCATCCACTCCCTATCAGTGCTAACCCGGCAACCTGCACTCTTCCTGGGAATGGCACACTCACGCCCCAACTGCAGAAAGTGCCTATTCGTGTGTAGCCCACGACCTTATATTTTTCAATGACGGTATACTAGGATGATGTTGCAACTAAGCTGGTGCCACCGCCGAGCGCCCGTTGCCCCAACACATGTATTTGCCTAACCATGCATCCACTAGTCACCTCTGCCTGATTTGAGTGACCTAGGGACATGGTCCCCCTGCATGGTGGCTAAATTGGCTGAACTCGGTCAATTGACCCAAAAACATCAAACCCACCATGACAAGATGCGGCCCAATAACCTGCCTCAGCTCTGCGGACAACAAACAGATAAGAGATCTGACATAAATGAGGGGATCCCCGGTTGTCCTTGAAATTCAGTCCTGTCCAACTAGATGTGCCCCTTGGAAGGATACCACAACAGCATTGGATTTGAGCCTCACCCAGCACAACCTTTCATCCTGGACCTGCCTACAACCTGACGTGTATTTGGGTGCGCTGTCCCCCTAGGGGTCTGCTGGCTTTGACAGGGACGTGACCCGATGTGCATGCAACCTAACCTGTCCCCAAACTTCGCCGAACACCCATGTGTGCGGGCTAACCACCGTCTTTCAAGCATGCCAACCCCTATAGTGTTTTGCTTCCCTATGCACACGGGGGGAGGGGCAGTCCTGTCTAACCCGGGTGACGATGTATGCGCTGCATGTTTTGCCGGTTTTACTGTTAAGTGTCCCAGATGATGCCCTGCTATATCCAACCAGAATCTACTTTTCTGACCGCAATTGCAAGGGTAATGTGATCACCAAACCAATGTAGACCTAAAAGGCACGCACCAAACATGACGGCTGGGAGCACAGCCACCAATTCCACCGACAGGACGTGCTCATGCCCAAACCAAGCGATACAAGCTTCCTACCACCTGCCTACCTACCACTGTTCCCTTTCCAGGTTACCTCAACCTTTTACGCACCTACTACATGAGCCTGTGAACTAGTTCCAGTGATCTGCCTTGTCGGCAGTGGCTTCCAATGAAAAGGCGATGCCAGCAGAACTCCAAGCACCGAAGGTGGTAAATCTGAGCACGGCTCTAATGTAACTGATGCCCCTTGAATAAGATATCAACCATACCCACTTGGCAGAAAGCTGCTTAATGCTTCTGATGCATCAGTGCTCCCTGACCCCCCGATACCATCGGCTCGTGCCCGGGACCACCCCGTGCGCTGGAAGCACAAGACATCCTTGCCTGACGTTCACTCATCTACCAGTCACCCCCACAGGAGCCCTCTACAAACCATGAGGCCTAAAACCTTCGCCCCGTGGGGCGGTTGCGACTGGACTGCAAACCACTCCTAGGCATTCTCCACCCATATTATAAATGGAGCTTACCTTTCCCGAACCAAGCATTTTAAACAGCCTCGCACCCTCTCTGGACCGTGACAGATTCCACACCGTAAGCAGAACTTGCCCCCTTTGCTTGGACTTGGACCCTTGGCTTGGAGGGACCTGTCGCACCAAATGCTGTGGACCATGCTTCTGAGGCACGGTTGCTTGTTACTCTAAACAGGACCAAGGCACCCAGCAACCGCACAGCAGGGAAACAACGACATAACCCGAGGGCCCAAATAAGCTTTTGGACCCGTAAAAGACTGTTGGCATGGGGCGTTGCTTGCGCGCCAAGGAGAGAGGACGGCGGCCCTGTGAGCTCCGTGAAGGACTAATCCCGCGGATGCCGTGAAAACCTCATTCCTCACCTATTTTCACGGAATTTCGACCAGCAGTTGCGGCGAAATTCATCCAGACCAGAATGTGCTTGCTGCAGCAGGATTTCCTGCCGAACTGCACCTTTTATGGATAGCGGTAATTTTTTTTACATATAGTCGTGGGCGGCCGCCATTTTGGGCCGTTGAGCCCGCGCCTCTGCTTTCTTCTACATTGCTTTATACCGCTCCGTTTTTTTACCGCCTCCTTCCTCACATACTTGCACTGTGATGCTGTTCACCCACTATGTGCCTTATTCTGCGATGTTTCCTCAAGGATGCCTGACTTTTTTTCAGTTTTCTGCCTCATTACCCTTGCTTGTGTGAGGAACTTCGGCCGCCATTTTAGGGGTGCAATGCTTGCAGAGGAGGCTTGTTCTGCTTCTTTTTTCTCGTCTTTTTTCATCTCCAAGGTGAAGTGCAGCATGTTTTCTTTTTTTTTACCTGTAATTGCCCTGGTTCATGAAGGTGGCTCTTTCATTTCTGGATGGTTCTGGCTCCCTCTCACCTGAGATTTTGGAAAAGGGGGTGGTGATGGACAGAGTTTCTGAATGATGCAGAATACTCTTACCAAGTCAAGAGATCATGGTTTTAATCCATCACCGTTTTTTAGCTCAATGCACCATCCCAGCTCAGAACCTGGCTATGTGTGGGAGGGTATGCTTAGACGTGAGTCCCTTGCTCATTGCACCATCAGGATTCAAGCAAGCCGGGCCGACGAAGGCTGTGATGCCAGAAACCGGTCCCCGGAAGCTTGTTTCCTTCCCAGTATAAGAATCGGCTTGGTAGTTTGGTTTGCCCTGTTCCCATCATGCACTGGGACAGGAACAGACTAATTTGCATATAGCCAGGTTCTGAGCTGGGATGGTGCATTGAGCTAAAAAACGGTGATGGATTAAAACCATGATCTCTTGACTTGGTAAGAGTATTCTGCATCATTCAGAAACTCTGTCCATCACCACCCCCTTTTCCAAAATCGATTTTATCCACACTATGTGTGGGAGGGTATGCTCAGACGTGAGTCCCTTGCTCATTGCACCATCAGGATTCAAGCAAGCCGGGCCGACGAAGGCTGTGATGCCAGAAACTGGTCCCCAGAAGCTTGTTTCCTTCCCAGTATAAGAATTGGCTTGGTAGTTTGGTTTGCCCTGTTCCCATCATGCACTGGGACAGGAACAGACTAATTTGCATATAGCCAGGTTCTGAGCTGGGATGGTGCATTGAGCTAAAAAACGGTGATGAATTAAAACTATGATCTCTTTACTTGGTAAGAGTATTCTGCATCATTCAGAAACTCTGTCCATCACCACCCCCTTTTCCAAAATCCCTCTCACCTGAGTACTTCTACGTGTATTCAAGTTCTTTTGGTTCCTATAACATCTTGTGCCTACCGTTTTGAGACTTTGTCACACTAATACTGTATTATTTTGCTCTGAGTCCACTTAGGCTACACCAGCAGTGTAGTTTGCGTGTGCGGTGAAGTTACGCCAGCAGTGAAGGTTACACTAGTAGTTCAGGACTTTGGAGTTGGTTGTAGTGCTAGCCTAGCAATACCTCCTATTATATTGCTTTTTCACACATTTTCTCATCGAAAATATGGCTAATGACTCACCTAATCCAAAACTGTCACATACTGGAGCCAAACCTAAAAGACCCAAAAATGACCCACCTTCTCCCATTCAGTCCTCCACAAATCCTGTACTTGACTCCATTTTGGAGGAGGTTCGTGGCCTCCAACCGTTTATGACTGCCACCAACGAAAAGCTTAAACAAATTGAGGAGCGTTGGATGGTTATGGAGGGCAAGGTTTTGAACTTGGAACAACGGGTGAGTGATATCCAGGATGCCTCTGCTAAAATTCCCTTGCTGGAACAGGAGATACATGAATTGAAACTACACACTGAGGACCATGAAAACCGTAATCGTTGGTAACAATCT
Source organism: Lissotriton helveticus (assembly GCF_964261635.1). Taxonomy (NCBI): domain Eukaryota; kingdom Metazoa; phylum Chordata; class Amphibia; order Caudata; family Salamandridae; genus Lissotriton; species Lissotriton helveticus. The sequence goes on from NC_136072.1 coordinate 422,754,983, forward strand.
ACGCGTTTATGGTATTCCGGAAAATGTGGAGGGCGCGGACATGGTGTCTTTCCTGCGGAAATTCCTACTCGACGTATTGGACCTTCAATCTGCGTCTAATCCTCTCAACATTCAGAGAGCCCATCCTCTAGGTCGTTTAAACTCCAATGCCACTCTGCCTCGTGACATTATTATGCTGTTCCTTGAATTCACTGAGTTAATGACTGTTCTGAAGGCTGCGCGGTTAAACGACGTCTTCAATGGTCTGGTCACAATATCTTCATTTCCCAGGATCTATCGACCGCCACTAATGCCCGACGCAAGGAATTCTTGAATCTTCGTCCACTGATGAGGCAGTTGAATATTCAATATGGTATTCTGCATCCTTGTTTCTGCAAGATCACGCATAATGGGCATACTCGTTCATTTGATGACCCTCAAAAACTTCAATTGTATTTACAGAATGTCTCCTCCTCCAGCATGGACACCAATAATTAATGTTTCTCTTCTTCTTGTCCTCCATTGCTGCATTTCCTGTCTTCACTTTGGTTTCTTTTGATTGTTTCTTCTACTCTTTGTTTCTGTCCTTGAGGTTTTCTCTTTTCCTCCCATGTTTAGATTTAAGTCCTTTCTTTGGCTGCTCGTGGGGTATTCTCCCCTCTTTGGTGTATCTACACTCCTGCTCTATTGGTTGTTCTCCTCTTCTCAGGTCAGGCTCTTCGGCATTGGTCTGTCTATTCTTCTCTCTACCTTTTTCACTTGTTCCCTTTCTTCTTTCCCTCTCTCTTGCTCCTTTCTTATGTGGCTTTCATGCTTGTTTTCTCTGGTCCCATGTTACTCTGTCCCTGAATGGTCTCTCTTTCTTCATTCTTTTTTCATGTTTTTCCTCTGTGTGTATCTAGGTGCAGTTTGCCTCCGTTTTATGAATTTGTTGGGTGTTTTCTCCACATGTAAATCTCTTGTTTCTTGTATCCCTTTTTGTAGTTATCTCCTTGAAGTGTGTCCACTCCATTTGTTGCCCATCCATCCCTCCTTCCATCCTGTGTAATCTTGTCTCGTGGAACGTCAGAGGTCTTGGTCATCCTGTCAAGCGTCAAAAGGTATTGTTCCATTTATCTAAACTGAACTCACAAGTTCTTTTTCTCCAAGAAACGCACTGTTCTGCTGTTGAATCTATCAAGTTGAAAAGACAGTGGGTGGGCCAAGTAGTGTTTTCTCCTGCTGTCAATAAAAAAGGGGGGTTGCAATTTTATTTCATAAGGCATTAAATGTTCAAATTGTCTCTTCTCAGAATGACGATGAAGGGTGTTGGGCAATGGCTAAGGTTATAATCCAAGATAAGACATTGGTCTTGCTAAATATTTATGGCCCGGTAAGACCAGATCCCAAATTTTGGAAGGATATTAAAGTCCTTATTTCTTCCATTGACTGTCCTGATTTCGTAATAGCCGGCGATTTTAACCAATGGTTAGACCCTTTCTCTGATAGACTTTCCTCTAGTAAATTCCAACCTGACAAATCTCATAAGAGTTTCCAATCTGCCATTGCCTCGAGTCCTTTGTACGATTCTTGGAAAATATGTAATCCTGAATTACTAGAATATACTTTTTTCTCTAATGTTCACCCTACCCGCTCGAGGATTGATTACATTATGGTCAGTAAGTCATTACTCCCTTCTATCCAAAAGTCTGTTATTGGTTCCATATTTATCTCTGACCATGCCCCTGTGTACACTTCTCTCGACCTTTCCCTCATTTCCTCTAAATTTAGTCGTTGGAAATTTATTACATTTCTCTTGTCTGACACTGTTTTCATGAAAGAAATCGTTGAGTTTTTTGATGAATTTTTTACCTTTAACAAACCTTCAGATACCTCTATCCCCAATAATTGGGATGCCTTTAAAGCTGCCCTTCGGGCCTTTACTATATCCTATGTCTCTAAGAAAAAGAAACTTAACAAACAGAAATATAAAGACCAACTCCAGAAAATTAAGCGGCTCAAACACTTTTATTTCACATCTAAATCCACCTCTGCCCTTCAAGATTTAATCCTTGCTAAGATAGATCTTAATAAAATTATCACCAATGAAGCCTGTAACACCCTTCTTAAAATCAAATCCAAATTCCATGGAGGTCAAAATAAAGCAGGAAAAAGTTGGGCAAATTATTTAAAAATGAAGTCAGAACGCAAAGCTGTGGGCCCTATAGTTAATGACTCTATTAATAAGCTTGTCTCATCCGATGAAGATATTGCTGCAGTGTTTCATACTTATTACCAATCATTATACACGGATGATACGCACCCATCTGATGATAATTTGTCCTCTTTGTTTGACGGCCTTCCCTCACCACCATCATTGCCTGATGAATTAGCTCATTGGAAGAAGACATTACACTTCAAGAAGTTACCCGGGCTATTAACTCCCTCAAAAATTCTAAAGCGCCTGGTCCTGATGTATTGCCTGTTGAATTTAATTCAGCTTTTCATAACATTTTTGCACCAAAACTCCTACAGCTGTTCAACTCCTTCATTGCTGATGCTAGGGCTTCTGGGTCCTTTTTGGATGCACTAATTATAATAATCCCTAAACCCGACAAGGATCATACACAATGTAAAAACTTCTGCCCTATTTCATTAATTAATTATGATTGCAAAATCGTTGCTAAAATTCTGACTTCACATCTTGATTCCGTTATCCCCGTTTAATTAACACAGATCAAGTGGGGTTTGTGAAGGGTAGACTTGCTGCTGACAATGCCCGAATGTTCTCTAATGTTATTGCTCACAGTAAGAATCTTAAGGCCCCGATGGCAGCTCTGTCGTTAGATGCTGAAAAAACGTTTGACCGCATCAATTGGCAGTTTATGTTTCGTACCCTCCAGTGGTTTGGTCTTGGTCCTTCTTTTATCTCCTTGGTTAAGCTCCTGTACTCCTCCCCCAGGGCCAGTATTTTTGTTAATAACCAATTTTCTAGATTCTTTCCACTTTCTAGAGGTACACGTCAAGGTTGCCCTCTTTCCCCTTTATTATTTATTTTGTGTCTTGAGCCTTTTTTGGAATGGATCCGCTCTAACCCAGGGATTGCTGGTTTCAAACTATCTTCTACAGAAACTAAATTGTCTGCCTATGCGGATGATGTCCTAGTTTATATGGCTAACCCTACTTCTTCCCTTCCACATTATATGGATGAGGTACGGTTATATTCATCTGTATCGGACTACAAACTCAATTTATCCAAAACGGAAATCCTACCCCTTAACTCGGTGTGTTACCAATTTATGTTTAACAATACTGAATTTGCATGGTGCCCTTCCAAACTTAAATATCTAGGTATATGGTTCTCGTCATCCCTAAAGGATACGCTTAAATTTACTTTCGACTCCCTAATGAAGAAGCTCCAATCCCTTCTTCAACACTGGTCTCCCTTATTTCTATCATGGTGGGGTAGACTGGACACGATTAAAATGATGATTACTCCACATGTTCTATATACTGTCTCTATGCTCCCTTTTCAAATTCCCAATTCTTATTTTTCCCGCATAAATTCTATTTGTACCAAGTTCCTGTGGAATGATAAACTCCCTCGTATTGCATTACATAAACTGATTCGTCCTAAAAATGAGGGGGGTGTTCGTTTCCCCAATTTTAAAACTTACCACTCTGCTTTCTCAATCAAGCAATCCTTCTCATTAGCTTATGATTTTTTGGATAATCCTGTGCCTAGTTGGGTTCTTCTTGAAGGCTCCCTCTTAAACGATTTCTCGTTTCAACATATTGTTTTTATGTCAAATTGTTCTTTTTTGACCAAATACCCTATTTTAAAATATTCCCAAACACTGCTTCATACTGTTTTTATTTCTAATTTCTCTCCTCTCCAATGTTTTTTGTCTTCTGTTGTGTGGTATAACAAATTCCTTAAATATAAAGGCAAGTCGTTTTATTTGAAATATTGGAAAGAAAAGGATTTTTTGTTCGTTCATCAATTTTTTGAGGATACTTCTATTATTCCTTTTCCAATGTTACAAAGTAGATATCATTTGCCTTCCTCGTATCTTACCGAATACAACATTATAACGTCTGCCATTCAGTCACACTTATCCTCTTTTTTACTGCCTGATGTTTTCCCTTCCTTCTTTCCATCCACTAAACTTTACCGATTATTTTCTTCGCAACAACCTAAGGCTGCTCTTGTCTATTCAATTTTATTGTCAAGTGTTGGGGATCGTCCTAAGTCAACTGTAGAGAATGCTTGGGAAACTGACCTTGCTATTTCCCTTTCTGTTTCTTTGTGAGATCCATTATGGTCCAAACTGTTTAAAGTATCCATTGCTGCACGTATTACTCAATCGTTGTTCTTTATATATCATAGAGTTATAATTACTCCTGTTAGTGTTCATAAGTTTTCTCTGACAACTTCTCCATTATGTTGGTCTTGTTCCAAAGAAAATGGTAAGCTTAAACATCAGTTATACGAATGCTCCTCTGTTTTATCATTTTGGAATGATGTTTGGAATATTTGCATGCCAATGTTTTGCTGTTCCACTCCGTTATCTCTCTTGAATATTTTTCTAGGTTCTTTGTCAACTGATATTGATATTGTATTCTCCTCTGCTAGATTGTTGGACCTGTTCATTGCTCTTGCATTCAAAGTAATTTTGTCATGTTGGAAGGATAATTCTAAACTCTCTGTACATACATGATGGAATTATATCTGTGATGAACATAGAATTGCTGTCACTACTTCTTCCTCTGTTCCCCTAAACATTAAATCCGATCTTCTTTGGCTTCCCTTCTCTACCTATCTTTCTTCCAAATCTCCTGGTTGATTGCTTTGCTTTTACTCCCACGCATTTTCCTTCTTCCTATTTTCTCCTCTTCTTTTCTCTCTTCTATCCCTCTTTCTTTTTTATCTTCCCTGTTCTTTTATCTTTATCTCTTTCTTCCCCTCTACCCCTCTTGTTTCCCTTTTACCTTCTCTTAACCATATTCTCTCCGTATACATATGTTTTACCCTCCATGTGATTTTGTAATTCATGCCAATATATATTACATATGTATTGTTTCCTTCTTTCAAAAGATCAATAAAAAAAATTCTTAAACAAAAAAAAAAGACTGTTGGCATCCACATTTCTTATTAGTCTATTAGCCATTTACCATTGATCACCTACTTCAGTGTGACGCAATCTTACCCGTCTGTCCATGCCTCGGCTACCGAGGGCAAGGGCAAACCTCTACATTGGCAACATACCATAACTTGGCGCTCAGACGCCCATCACACCAAACCACTCCAAGCACATTGCACGTTTTTCTGCCGCACTGGAAGGACCTCACTGACCTGTGAGTTGGGGACTCAAACAGCCCACCGCAGGTCCAAGAGAGAATAGAGCGATGACCCCCTGTCACACAGGTGCGACACGACCCAAGGACAAACGTGCTAATTAATGCTGACCTATCCAGCGTGTAAACCAACCAACCTTTTCAGTTATGAGAGCTTCTTGTGGTCAATGAAACTTATTGCCAGCTATGGCTATTCCTAGCATTGTAATCCTGGCCAACCTGTGCAAGTTTTCCAAAGGTTTGCTACCAGCGATCAATTCAGTGCATCCGGCATCCCGTGCCTCAAGCATGGTTATCCGCATTAATGATAAAAAGGCTCTGTCAGTATGACTGCTTCTACATGGGCAAGCCATAGTCTCAATGCCTCTACTACCAAGGTGATACGATTTGTAAAAAGTCTCCTCGATGCCACATAATTTATCTCTCAAATATCTGCTTTAAATGAATTTGGAAATTCCGCCATTTCCTTAAAATATCCTTTAATGAGTTCTGACCCCAAATATATTTTCATATTAAATGCACACTCTCAATGTTTGAATTCGTTATATTTCAGACAGACAATATCTTCTGAGTAAGTAGGGTTGGCTACCCACAGTAGAACTACTTCCAGGAAGCTATAGATCTACTATTAGCTCCCGTGCTACTTTGTGTAGAAGCCTGGTGTAAACCTACAGCGGTGTAACCTGGCTGCCATGCCCAACCATAAACAGCAGCCCGTGGCCAGGGACAAAATCAGTGGGAGGAGGGGGGTGCGTGACCGCGCACAAGAGTGCTTGCTACTCCCGCACCGGTGCGCTCCCTAATCCCACTTTAACCAGGTTGACTGTCGGGCCGATCATTCTCTCTACCCCTCGGCCTCTATTCGCTTGTGGCTGCATTATGCCCAAAACACCGGTGTTCCGGCCCGACGAGCTGCGGACCGCCTGCACCCCCAACAGGGTGGAGGGTAAGAGCTGACCCCAAAGGCGAGGAGCGACCATAACGAGTAGCGCTCTATCGAAACAATTGACCATGCTGGCGTACCTCCACAGTAATAAAGTAGTTGATGCGGACAGAGGCACTGCAGATAGCATCTCCATTTGAGGCGTACAATATTGAAATGTGTCCTTACTAACACAATAACAACAATTAGAGAGAGAGGGAAACACAGAAACACTCTCAGTCCCCCTGGGTCAATTTATGTTAAACAACAGAAGAGTGTCAAAATAAATGTAAGCACTAGGATAGAGAATGGAGAAAATCACCTAATTTCATCACCCTGGAAATCATTAGGGATTATCTAGAAGCCCTCACTCACCACCCTGGGTGATGACATGCTTCATCATCGGGCCCACCAGGAGAAGCCGAATGCCTTCCTGGTGTGCTACAACGCCAGATTACTGCGGAGCTGGTTGTTGTGACAGTGATGTGAAAAAATAGTGATTTAAAAATGCCAAGAGGCTGTACCAGAAGAAAAATTTATTCGGTGGTCAGCTCGGCATAGATAAAACCATATGTGTTTGGAAATCTACCAAGTATTATATTGGATGTTTCCATTTACAGTGGGGTCGACATGTTTCTGCCCGTATGTGTATGATTTACTGGGCTTTCAACAGGACCATATAGATGTGTACCTCGGCGGTGTGGGCGCGCTAAGGCCCACCCTTACCAGAGGACGTGAAAGTTAAAATTCAGTGAAGAAATTGTGCAAAAAACAAACCAACAAGTAGTGAGGTACCTGTATAGTTTGTAAGTTAAAAGATCCACGCCCCATAGGTCTCGGGAGGGGGGTGGGGGCGACAATGGCACACCGCCCTCAACGCCCGGCACCCGTTGTAGCACCTAGCGATACCCTGCAACCGGACCTCTAGATAATCCCTAATGATTTCCAGTGTGATGAAATTAGGTGATTTCTTCCTTACTAACACAACCACCAACAACCCTGAGAACTATGTGAGCAGGCAGAACTACCCCGCTTCCCGATCTGGCGATAATTGCATTACCTGACCAACACTGTGTGTTTATTTATTTATTTTTTGTGTCAAATTTGCACTCGCCATGCGGTATTTATAGGCGACAAAAGGGGCTCGGGTCGGGGGTAGTGAGACTCTGTTTGCTGAACGTCCATGGACCAACAATGCCTCCCATCCTTTTCTCCTCCCCCGAGCTACTTCGATTCTGCACCGGAGTCGGTGAGCACCCGCATGACCATGTATTTCTTACCCTGGTTCCCTCTCATGTATGGGATGCAGGCCATGGTTAAACTTGGGCCAGACTAAACACGCTTAATTTCTTCGATGCTCAGCACTGAGCGACATTCACGAGCAAATCACAAACGTCATTTGCACGTTGCCTGGTAAATACATTTCCATTGCTATTCGAAAGCCACTTGATATTTCCCTAATACATCTCGCAGCTTAACATAACTCCCAAGTGACCCTATCACGGCACACGCGGCACTCCCACAACCCTGCTCTCTACCCAAACTACATGTAGGGGGGTGGCCTACAGTTTGTCCCGCAGGAGACATTGGGGACTATGGGGTCCGGCACATACCACTGACATCGAAATAGTGTGAAAAAGGCCGCTTTATTGAAACAGGTGCACATTACAATTAAAAGGCCCTTGGCCTAAATGCCTTACAAAACTACAACCTCACTCTACAAGCTGTTAACTATATTACGATACCCCCACCGCCAATGTTTCCCTACATAACATTTAAAACCTGCAAAACAGTCCCACCTACAGTGACCTTTTAGCCTTTGACCTTTGAACTTTGACCTTTGAACTTTACCCGTTTACCCTTGGTGTGACCTTCTAACCTTTGCCTTTGAACTTTGACCTTTGAACTTTACCCTTTTACCTTTGCCCTTTCAACCTTAACCTTTACAACTATTAACATGTCACTAACCTAACTTCCTAAAGCACCTTAAAGATCCTACCTCATGAACCTGGCAACGCGTTCCCTTTCAGCCTGGATTGCCTCTGTCAATAACGAATAAACATGGCTAAAACATGCCAACTTGACTGACAACCGACCCCTGCACCTGCTTCAAGCGACAACCCTAACACCAACACATATAACCCCTGCACACCTGTTCCAAAGCAAAGCCAACCATAAAAACCAGATTGATAAACAGGATATTAATTGCCCGCAGAAAGAGCAAACAAAAAAGCGGGCGGGAGGGTTGGGAAAAAATTCCTCACAGGCTATGACCAGCCACCGGGAATACTATAAAATGGTGGCTGGTAACACAAAATGGGGAACTAAATATACCTTGGGCTATAACATAGCCCAAAAAGCCCAACAAGCCCGAAGGGGGCGGAGCAGAGGACCGCGCCGCACCCATTCCCCAAACATCCCGGGGGGCAGACCTCCCTACGCTCGGCTGCCCCCCAAGACCCCCTTAATCATTTAGACAAGCTAATCCTGGTCCACGTTGGTGAAACCCGGCTCCGGATTCTTGAACCAAAACGGCTTTTTATTGTTTGTCTCCAGCCGCAAATTGCTTCAGCTTATAGAAGAAGACCAAGGGGACAATACATTAAACTGTGCCAAAACGCTTGACATTTGAATTGCAAGTCCCAATTACCCAAAGCCCGATTCATATACCGGTACTCTCTGCAGTGCCAGGTAAGCATCCCCTGCTTCAACCGGTGGCCAGATCCAATACAGGACTATAACCCCACTCGGGTGGGACTTACAAAGGGGGGGGGGACTGAGGTCCATCGGGACCTGATGGCCACGCATGGTGGAGTCAGCCCCACGACGGCCTGCCGTGCAAGGCTGCACTATGCAGCAGCCCAGAGTGCACCCTGCAGATGATACAACGCAGGCCTCCGACACCCCAACTGGATGCGACCAGTTGTTGTAAACAACTTGCCGGGCCCTGTCATGTTGCTGCCGGCACGGGGGTTAGGGTGCCCCAAAGGGCCCCCCCGCTTCTAAAAGGTCCAGGTGACACCGATCCACCCCTGATGGGAACCGCCTAAGACCACCTGCTCACCCGCCGGAGCGGCCCGGGAAGGGGGTGGTAGTGGTGAGAGGATGTGGAACCTAATGCAAATCCGCCAATGATCTGGACGGGAGGAGAGTGATGGAGGCATTCTAAACCAAGGCCAGCAGGCCCCACATCCCCTCGCTCAGGTCACGCTGCACCCGCAGCAAGCTCCCCCCTCGTGGGCCTCATCCCAAGCTAACAATGCAAGCCACGGCCTGCATCAGATGGGATGGCAGGGGTTTGCGGGACTCATCATGCAAAACCCACGGTGGAACACTGTCTGTAAATACCGCAAATCGCAAAAGCGGCTCTGCAGCACGCCCGGCACCCTCCTTTCTCCGCAGCCCCAGAACCAGCCCTTTTCAAACCTCGGCCAGACCCATGCTGGCAATTGCGGACAGACACACTGCAGCAGGGAGCAATGGTCCAACTTGCTCTTTAATGCCCTGCTGGGGCACCGGCATGAGTACCACGGGCTTCCCGTGCCCGTAGGATATTAAATGTCGCGCCCTGAGCCCCCCACTCACAGGCGCACTGAGTAACCCCCTTGCACATGCGGAATGTGAGTATCCGCCTCCCTTGCGACCCGATGCCCTCTGACCTGGCGACAAGGAACGAGAAAGTCTGGGGGCTAGAAAATGGGTCGCAGCTCGGTACGACGTCCGCGGCTTGTCGCTCACTGTTATTTTAATTCTTTCACTGGCACTGGAAAGGGGAGGGGGTGCAGTACTAGCAACGGGCCAATTCTTATGCAGCGCCACGGGCGGCCCGACCCTGCCGCAGACGAGAAGGCATGGCTGGTCCAAACAAAAAGGAGGCGGGCCAGCTGCGACCTCCACGCCCACCCGCGTCCAAAAATTCCCTTCCAGCTTCGCCTGGGGACAGCGACATGGGGGCTGTTGAGCGCCGGGAAAAGGGTGTGACCGCGAGGAACCCCGTACCTGGGAAGGGACTCTGGAGCGGGAACCGGCCACCGGGACCCCGCGGAGCAGCCTGTCTGCCAGGAGCCCAACAACATGGCCCAAACCCCACAGAGGGATCGCGACGACCGGAAAAGCAGCAGGCGAGCAAGCAAGGGCTTCCCGTATGGGGTAGGGTAGCACACCCCTGCATGAACCCGGGCCCAACTACCCCGTAACCCGTCCGGGGAGAAATCACCGCGACACGAATCTTTGATGCAGGCCATCCAATCGGGTGATCTCCTAACGCTGTGCCGATGGATTGGGGGTTATCGGAAAAACAATTGCCCATAAACAAGGGGCTGCTGCCGCCCGCGGGCTCTATCCCCAACCTCCCCGACCCAATTCCAGCTCCCCCACCTATAAAACCCTTGGCCTCTAATATACCCGAAATTGAACAGGGCCAGGGCCGGAGCTGAAACGGTGCCAATTGCAGCAAGATCCCCCACGAGGGGACCCCTGCTAGGTCGGGGAGAGTATGGGGCTGGGGGGGTTTAAGGTCCAAAGACCAGGGCTGGCTAGACTAACCTCGTGGTCCACAACCTCGATGGCGAAACAGCAGGCCCCAAAAACGGTGAAGCAGACCGCGTGTCCACCCCCGCAGGCATCCACGGCGCGTCCGGTGCATCAAAGAGGCAGAGAAAATGGCGAGGGGGACTTAAGTACCCCTCGCCATGCCTTGTGCACCGGACGTGATGTAGCACACCCACGACCCCCGAAGAGACTCCTCCCTTCGCCCACCCCCCCCCCCTTGGGGACAGAAAGGTGGGGGAGAAGGGGGGAAGCCAGCTGGCACTAGAGGGCCGCCCTCCTGAGTGGCCCCCTGCGGTGGCCTCGGGCAGCCGCATTCCCTGGGTCTCTGAGACGTTCGTAGATGCTAATTTTGGCAGACGGCGGACAGTAGCTTCAGAGAACACGTCCTACCTTGCCGCCATCCTGGCCACGCCCCGATTCTGACTTTTATGATTAACATACTGACATTGCTGAGCCCCCATGAAAAGCAGAAGCTAGTCAAACAGGAAGAATTCTGTCCAAAGACTTTCTAAATTGAAAAACGTCTCTTAAAGGAGAGACGGTTTTTACTTTGTACCATAGGCTGACAATTGACGAGACGCTAGATTCAGTTGAAGAAGGCGACGGTGACATTAGCAGATCTAGACAGCGTAGAGACTGTCTCGTAGAGTGTCAACTGAACTAATGAAAATAAGGAACTGAACTGATACTAAACATCGACAAGTCCAAAGTTCAAGATGACCATTTTTTATCTGCCATGTGATGTTGGGAGATTAACATGGTGTTTGCCGCACATACATGCTGTAAAAGTATCCTTGTCATCTTGGTGATTGCCCTAAGATCATCTGTTGTTGGATTATTGTTGTCGACCTTTATTTTCTGGATGGATATGCCTCACCTAACAATAAAGTAAATCAAATGCTAGTAATTTGTAGGGAAATGTTAGAAGGGAGATTAACGCATAAAGCCAACTCTGAAAATATCATATGCTGCAATGTTTATTATCAAATGCGAACAGATTCCATAAGGTTAATGAAAGTAGAAACAGTTTATGTCAGTTCTTGTTTGACTGCTTCTGCAGTTGAGGGATCTACTTATTTTAATTTTATTCTTCCTTCATCTTCTTCTCCTGTAGTGTGTTTTTGAATTTGTTTTATCACCAGGAGGCAATCAAGCTGTTTTATTCCGATTATGAATTGCCTTATTTCTTGGTTCTCAAAAGCATCTGGAAGAAAAAAATGCACGTGGAAGTATTTCCAACTTATTTTCAATCTAATGCAACTAACACCAGTGCACCTGAGCTTTCATGTAAAATTATCCATGCCGAAAGAACTTAATATAAGAATAAGGAAGGAGAGGGAAAGTTTAAGGGAGGAATGAAGAGTAAGTCAAAGCAAGGAAAGATACAGAAATGCATCCAAGGCTAAACTTGAATGTAGCAAAGAGAGGTGAACTATATGCCATTCTTTAAGGGAAGGGGGAGGACTGCAGAAATGGTGGGCTGGAGTAAATGTAACCAGAATTATTTGCTAAAGGATCAAGTATTAACAAGACAGGAATCTAATATTAGGGGAACATATTATGTTTGTGGTAAATCTGCATACTTCCAGTTACCATGCCATTGGGTAGAGAGCTGTAACAGCTAATTTAAGGAGAAGTAGAGGTAGCTTTTGACAAGTGATGGGAGTTATGTTTGCCATTTAATGCACTCTGTAGGTGTAGCTTTAAAATGAAGTGATAATTTGAAAATTGTCTACTCAAGAAAATAGGCCTCGTACTAATATTGCAGGAGCTCTAACAGTCATTGACAAGGAATTAGTTGCTCTGAGAGCCATGATAATACAAAATTACCTTGCATTGAGCTTGGTACTCACAGTAGAAGGTGGGGTCTGCTGTATGCTTCGCTTCTGTCAATGTTGTAAATTCGTCCCTAAAGTTGATAGCCAAAATAATAATTTGTGATTAATATAACCAATATCACTCATTAAGCTAAGGCTTTAAAGAAGACGGGTGCATGGAAGGGAATAGCTTCTCTAGCTAGTTCCTCTGGAAGTTACGTTTGTTTTCTTGAAAATAAGTGCTTTGCACTAATGAGAAATAAAACTATAGCCAACTTAGCAGTTGTAGGACTCATACTCCATTGTGGATGTGATGATTGCTGCCAATGTTCTGTCTCATGTGGACAAACTTATATTTTCATGTCCAGGAAGAATAATGTTGAGCATGTTTTCATAAACAAGACAACAATCTTAATTAAATGGTGTTTCAGCAGATTTGCCCGTGATCAAGGTGACTGTTAGAAGGGGCGACCTCAGAGGGCCAGGTAGTGCTCACCCGACCACCCCAAGACCCACCTCTCCCACAGATCTTGCCGAGTCTTATCGTGAGGTCCTCGCCGGGGAGGACTTCGAGTCTAGGATCGTACGCACTGAGCTCACACCACACTTACGAACGGACACCACATCGTTGGATTTCAATAACAAGTTCTTTATAAGCAGTAAAAATAAAGAAGCACTCTTATGTACACAATGATCACGGGATCACAAAGTCTTGGAGGATTCGGGAAGAGGGAAGTGGGACAGTCTTTAGCCTTTAGGCCAGTACGAGGCGTACCCTGCGCACAGCTCTCAATCCTCGAGCCGGGGGGTACGGAAGATGATGGTCGTACTGACTACTTCACTCACGTCGAGTCGGCTCAGGTCGTGATGGTAGCGTCGATGGTCCAGCCGGACCAGAGTACTCTTTGAGCCACGACGAGGTCAGCAGGGCTCGATCCGGAGAAGTTCGTGGGGAGCCGCGACAACGTCAGCAGGGCTCAGATGGTTACGAGTTCAGCTCGAGCCGCGACAGCGTCAGCAGGGCTCCGAGGTCTTTGCAAGGTCGAGCCGCGACAGCGTCAGCAGGGCTCCGAGGTCTTAGAGAGGACGAGCCGCGACAGCGTCAGCAGGGCTCCGATGGTTACGAGTTCAGCTCGAGCCGCGACAGCGTCAGCAGGGCTCAGGTGGTTCAGTTCCTTGTTGCGAAGAGGGAGCCGCGACAGCATCAGCAGGGCTCAGCGATGCGAGGTGGAGTTCTTCTCAGGGTCAGCCGCGATCAGATCAGCAGGCTTCAGGTCCAAGATACAACTGCCCGCTAGTTGTCAGGCGGGCCCTGATATAGTCCATTGGCCCTTTGATGTCCTGACCCTCGCAGGCGGAGGTCTCACGCCTTGGGGGCTGGTCGTTGGGGAGGTCCGGCGGTTGGCTCTTTGATCTCTTTGGAAGATGCGCCCGGGGATTCCCAGACGCCAGCGGGGCTGGAGCCAGCCCTCGGGGAGGCCAGAGGTGCGATCAAAACTGCCCCACAGGGGGAGGCCAAAGGTGTGACAGAAACCAGTCTCTCAGGGGAGGCCGGAGGTGCCATCGAAACTCCCTGGCTTATCTCACTCGGGGAGCCCTTTACCCCCCAGCCGGGACTGGCGCGCCTTTGGGGGTCTGGGTTTCACTGGGGGCCGGGGTCACGCTAGGCCCCTGGAATCAGGGATCACGGGAAGGGAAAATGGCTGCCGGGCCTTGTGGGGCATGCAGGTTTAGGCGCTCGGAGCCGGGGAGTGGGACGGGATACGTGGGGCTGGTCGCTGGTTACCGGGTCTGGGCGTACAGGGGGCAGGACGACCAGGGCTCGGGGTGCAGGCTACGCTAACGGGATGCTGCGCAGGTAACTCAGGGTGCAGGGTTACGCTAACAGGGTGCGGAGGAACAGGGCCGGACCACGCCACGAGACCGGGTCCAACAGTGACACCTAGCTGTCTTAGCATAGTCACATACAATGTGGCAATATTTGTTCCAGTACAAGGTTTGTTCCAGTACAGGTGGCGTCCATGAGAAGCTCCATGCTGTAGAATTAAGGGGCATATTACCAAGGTGTGCGTTGCAAAACGCACAACCCACATCTCAGTATCGCCGGCTATCGCCGGATTTCAGCGCCTAATTAGCGCGCAATTATCAATGCGCAACAGGCAGGCGATTATAAATCCGGCAATAGTCGGCGATATGGCACATTAGCGCATGAAAACAAATGTTGTTTTCATGCGCTAATGTGTGCATTGATAATATGGGGGGGTGGAATCAGCTTTATGATCCACACCCCCATGTTAACAATGCCTAACGCCTGGTCGGAGCAGGCATTGGGAGACCTGCGATAAATGAGTTTATCGCAGGTTTTTGTCTCCCAACGCCTGCCTTGGTAATAGGGTGTTCCCACCTCCAACCACATTTTACATGTGGTTGGACGTGGGAACGCCCACTTTGCATTTTTTTTTTTTTTTTTTTTTTACTACTCATCTCAACCATGGCTGGCCCAATAGTACCGTGGACTGGGAAAAATGTGATATGAGAAAAAGACATACTGTCACAGTGCAGGACTGAGAGGGGGGTCGATCGTAATAAGGAGGCGCCCGGACCCTACAGTCATGTCGATTTCACAAATAATCACAAGCCCTTGTATACTTTTTCGGTAATGTATGCCATTAGCCAGATTCCACCAATGTCGCTACCACCAATTGACCTTAAGTATACAAGCAAGGACGTAGGTGATAGAGCAGGAAGGGTGTGTCATGGCTTCATAATCATTGGAGCTGGGGAAAAAAACAAAACCCCCAAAAAAAAAAACAGCTCTATTTATTGGAACCCATCAAGTTTCAACCAAAAAGCTCTTTTGTCGGGATTTCCAGTCCTGCAAAGGTCCAATTTTGATATATGAAGCATCGATGTACTCCAGCCATATAGCGTCGGAGGAGAGTCCTCTTTCCAGTGCCTACAAATCTCGCGTTGTGCCACCAGCATTGAGTAGAACAAGAGGTTGTTATTAGTACTACGTTTTTTATCCATTACCCCAAAGATTACTAGGCTGAGATCTATATTCACAGAAGAGCCTATTGATGATGTTAATATGTTGCCTATTGATTGCAAAAAGCATGTTAAACATGGGCAGTCGTAAAACATATGAACATCTGAGGCTGCTACTTGGCCGCATCGGGGACAGGCCACTGGTGGACCTGTTGAAAATTTGGACAACCTCTGGGGAGAATAGTAAGCCCTATGAAGGGTGAAAAGATGGTTTCTGCGTAGCCAGGCAGGCTTAACAATATCCCAAAGAACGTTGCAAGATGTTAACCAAAGTTCATTCACATTTACTGCAGGCAGTAAAGAGACCCACAGCTGGACCGGAAGGTGAAATGTTCCATCTATCTCATCTAAGATTAAATTATAAAAGTTGGAAACCTCTTTAGACTTTGGTAAATTATCAAGTAGACAAGATTCTAGTTGGCTACTACCTCCCAAAGGTCGTTGCTTGAGGCGTGTGGAACCCAATTTTTGTGCTTGCGCCCAGCTTGAGATTTGCAGAAATTTAAGTCTGGAAAGATTGGGGCCTACCTGACTCACTAGATGTTCCCAGGAAAGCATTTCCCCTTCAAAAACAGGTCTCCCCATGTTAAGATTCCAGCATCTTTTAGTGGGCTTATCAGTGCATCCTTAGTCCAGCCCGGCGGAGCAGGAAGGTCCCATATAGGAGAGCCTTTAGAGTAGTAGCCTATTTTAGTTGAGATTCTGAGGTTATACCAAGTTCTTGCTAGGCCCTGCAGTATCTTCAGCTTGATTTTCTTAAAGAATTTGGGGTCTCCAAACTTAAATAAAAAACCCAGCTGACTTAGTCCTTCACATTGTAATAATGATGAAAACATTAACCCGATACCCCGATCTGATGGAGTCCTGAGAAGCATTCAGGCATGTGTCAGCTGAAAGGCCCAAGCATAAATCTGAATGTCTGGGCCGGCCAGACCACCCTTCTCCCTACGGCGTCTTAGTTTATTCCAGGAGATTCTAGCAGTCTTATTCCTCCATATGAATGAGGTAATGTCACTCTGAATCTTGGCTATCCATTTCTTGTCAAAGTAGAGTGGTAAGCTGTTAAAAATAAAGGTCAGTCTAGGTAGGATAGACATCTTAACTAAGTTTGATCGTCCTAGAAGCGTTAATGGAAGATGTGTCCAAGAACTCAATAGTTTCCTACATTCTTTAGCCACCATAGTAAAATTTGAATGGGCGATCAGATTAATGTCCTTTACAATCTTTATGCCTTTATGCTGTCACAAGGTTGTACTGGGAGTCTCGGTATTATGCTGTTCCATGCCATAACCTCAGTCTTGGTGGCGTTAACTTCATAGCCGGAGATGTTACCAAATTGTTGAGCTAAGTTTATGACCGTCGTGAACGCTGTGCTGATGTCCGACGTTATAATCATAAGATCATCAGCATACAAAGATACTTTTTTTTCCCAATCTCTATACTTAAATGGAACGATGTTAATATCATCACGAATTGTTTGAGCAAATGGCTCTATATAAATATCAAAAAGAAGAGGGGAAAGCGGGCATCCCTGCCGAGTGCCCCTTGTGATGACAAATGGTTCCGACAGTCCGCCATTAACCAAGACTGAGGCCAATGGACTATGGTACAGTAATTCAACCGCTCTGCGAAAGGCCCTTCCAATGCCAAATTTTTCCAAGGCCCCCGACAGGTATATCCAATTGACCCTGTCGAAGGCCTTGGCAGCGTCCAAGGTAAGAATAGCCAGGGGTTGAGATAAACTGGTTGCCATATCAATTGCTCCTATTAAGTCATATACCAGCTCATAGAGTTGGCGACCTTTAACAAAGCCCTTTTGATTAGAATGTAAATGTAAATGTAAATGTAAATGTAAATGTACATGTACTTATATAGCGCAAATCACCGACCCGGTATCTAAGCGCTTGCTTAGGGAACCCGTCCTGGTATTCCCCTGTGAGATACCCCAGCAGGGTATCCACAAGGTGAAAGCCAGGCATCCCACCGCGAGGGGCCGTAGTGGAGATTAAGCAAGCTATTGCCCAGAGTCGCAGAGTGTGACCCCGTGAGTCGAGTAGGCACCGGAGCAAGAATTGTCGAGTCCGTGGAATTTTTTGAGCCCGAGACCCGCCGAGGAGGGGAATCGAAGCCTGGTCCACGGCCGATCTCAGCTTCCGGGTCTGCCGCCTCTAACCACTGAGCCACGCTTCTCCAGAATGTAGCACTGCGGGGGCTACCTGCCCCAATCTTTTAGCTAGTAAAGACGCGAAGATCTTATAATCAGCGTTAAGAACTGAAATTGGGCGATAAGAGCTGCAGGCGGTGGATGCCTTCCCTGGTTTCAGAATAAGCGTAATAGAAGCTTTGTTCCATGATGTGGGAGGTAAATCGCCATCTTCCAGAATTTGATTGAATAACTTGGTGAGGAAGGGAGCTATATCTGCTGCTATATGTTTGTATATTTCTGCCGGTAGTCCATCCGGGCCCGCCGCCTTTCCAGATTTACTATTTAGTATGACAGCTGATACCTCTTCAACCGTTATAGGGTGATCTAATAGGGCAGCTTGTTCTGTAGATAGTGCTGGTAATGTGATTGTATTCAGCCAATTTTCTACATCAATAGCAGTGATGTTATTGTCCTCTCGATAAATAGCCTGAAAAAAGTCTTTAAAAGCTGACCTTATTTCTGGGTCCGAAGATACTGTACCAGAACCAGTAGTTATAGAATCAATGTTATTTCGTGTCTGGTCTGTTCTAGACTTCCAGGCTAGCAATTTGCCCGCCCCTTCTCCAAATTCAAAGTTTGCTAGTTTACTGGCTTCCCACCTATGCAGGATACGTTGGTTTAGTTCAGATGCTAGTAGTGCTTTAAGCTTAATCAGTTCCTCCTGTTTAGCATGTATAACATGTTCTGGAAGATTGTTGAGATAATCTAATTCTGATTGGGCTATTGATATTTTGGCCTCTATCAATGCAACCGCCTGGGTATACTGCTTTTTACTGAATGAGGTTTTGTTCTTACTAACGCTTCTCAAAGAGCACTTAAAAGCATCCCATACTATACTGGAGCATGCAGAGCCAATATTACTTTTGAAAAATTCTTGCGTCTCCAACTTAACATACTCCAGATCTTCGGGAGTTGTAAGCAAGGATCTATCGATTGACCAAGACCTAGTCAGGGGTTGAGTCTGTAACTCGAGGTCTAGGAGTATCGCCGAGTGATCTGATAAGTGAGATGGTAAATACATTACATTCCTAATTGATTTATCCAAGCTTTTGTTTACCAAGATAAAATCGATCCTAGAACTATGACGGTACTTTGCATGTCATTAGCGATGTTTATCGCCGACATGCAAAATGGGCTCGGCCCAGGCTTTAAAGTGCCCTTGGTAATAGGGCTCTAGCTGTATCACCGCTTTCTCGGCACAATTCGCCGAGAAAGCGGCGATATTAGCCCTTGGTAATATGCCCCTCAGTCTTTCAACATGTATTTTCTTGCAACTGTTTCACCCTCGTAACTTCTCATTAGTGCAATATGTGGGAACCATGTAGAACCAAATTGAATGTATGAAATCCTTTGTTCAGAACCCCATAGAAATGCACTATTTGTGGATGTGGGAGAGAGAACCCTTTCTTACTAACCTTAAGAGGTGTATCTATGCCACATTGCCCTCCTATTTTATACTGTTTCCCAGATTTACCAACATTTAAACATCAGACAACTAGCTACGCTGCGTCAAATGGAGAGAGCAGGAATGTGCCAAATTTACTGAGATTTAGCACATTCCTGCTCTCTCTTTGCGCTGGCGCACAGAGCGCTGCCTACCGTCAACGCAGACATCCTTGCAGTATGGTGAAAGGGTGCCTGCATTACAGGCAGGATTGTTTTTGTACAGGAAGGGACACATTCCTGCCCATAAACAATCCTCAGAGGCATTTTCCTCTATGTGTGCTGCAGAATGCAATGCACAGAGAGAGAGGAAACAATGAGGAAAAATACATATATTTCTCCTTGTTACGCCACTGTGTGGATGGAATAGCATTTTGAAGCATTCCCAGGTTGACTACCTTTAGTAAGTCTGGTACTACATTAAAATCCATGAGTGGAGTGTGGGGCAGCCCACACTCCACTCGTTGAACGTCCTCCCAGTGCAGAGTAATGCAAGCCAGCTATTTGTGCTGCACTGCGTTACTCTGGATTTACTGAGCCACACAGAGACACTCAAGGTGACTTTGCGTGGCTTAGTAAATATCACGTCAGCGCTTACATTGCTTCGCATCGCCATGTGTCACACAATGGTAATGCAAGGGCTTAGTAAATGTGGGCCTCTGTTCTCTGCTGACTTGAACTTTACTGAGTTTTTTTTATTGATTCTGTAATCTAACTGAGATTTGCACTCCGATTTTTTGATTAATTGATTTTGTACTATCTTTGCTGGTTCCTGTATGACTTATTATCAGCCACGGCCCGTCGAGGGAGTTCCGGTGAGGCAGAAAGGCGGGGCGGGGGAGGGGCAGGGTGGGGGGTGCTAAAAACCGGAATATGGATATTTGAAGGTGAGTAAACAATTTAATAAATGAAACGAATTTTGTGGCGTGCCTTGCATTGCAAAATGCGATGTAGTGCGTGCTACGAAATTCGTATTATTAATTAAATTGTTTACTTACCTCCCAATTATCCATATTCCGGTTTTTAGCACCCCCCACCCTGTCCCTCCCCGCCCCGCCTTTCTGCCCCACCGGAACTCCCTCCACGGGCTGCAGCTGCGTTATAATCTCAAAATAAACCTTGAGGATTTAAACCATCCCTGCCTGCAATTCTTATTGGACCAAATGGGTTCTAAGCGTATGAATTGAAATTGTCAGTTAGAGTGCTTGAACGAGGGACAGGTCCAGTGAAGAGAACCAAAAGTTGATAAGGAATTAACACTGCTCTCGATCCATCATCAATCGTGCGAGACAACGAGGTGTAGGGCGACATCATTAGTTGTCAAGGCAATATATTTACCTCATTAACTTACCTTTACATTAAGTTAAATGCTTTATCTATCCCCTCAGAGTGTTCCTCAAAACAATTGGTTTGGGCTTTGTTTCTCCTAATCTCCAGAGCACTGAAAGCAATCCTGATTCTATGCCTGAACCCCAAAAAAACCAGGTGAGTGTCAAATGCTTCGAAATTCGCTCAAATGTTATGTCCATCTAGAAGAAAAAAACGAGAACGTAGGTTGTGCATTTGTTTTTCTGTTTGCATGAGGGGCAAGTGTGAGTTAGCGGATCGTCGCACACAGCCACTGTTCTACTTTGTGTCCACTAGATGGCAGCAAGGAATCGGTTAGATTGACACTCTCTCGCAGGGTCGATTTCAATGGCATTTTATAAGCTGTTTGTTAAAGAGACGGGTTCCATGTCTCAAGGACCATCAGGGCAGAAAGTCACACCACAGGAGGTTCAAAGATGTGTTCCAGACATACATGCATAAAAATTCTACTTGAGAATATGCTTGACGGTTAGCATTAGATGGCGCATGCAGTGTTTCGCTGTAGAAGTGTTTGTATCTTTATATATGGGCCTGGTGGTAGCAGGTGACTCGGAAATACCTCGATAACAACATAGTATACCATTGAAAGGATAAAAGTAACACAGAAAATATAAAGTACACCTGAAAGGAAGCAGATAATTTAAAACAATTAATTACATTTTCTGAAATATTTATGTTACTAGAGGAATTGCCCTGAGAAGGTGCCAATAATGCAGTTGTGCAAAATGTGCACAATAACGTGAAATTGAGGAAAAATGAATAAAAAATACGTATAATGATGCAAAATGCATAATTGGTATTTGACGCTATATTTTAGTGCAAAATGTGTACTCGCATCCATGTCGAACATTTGCAATAAGAAATAGTGCAGGAACACAAACATGGCAAACAACAGCAGCTGTCATTCTAGTTGTACTGTTCACATATGCTTGCGCTAAATTTTTGAAGCGAATGGTGTGACACTACATTTTGCGTAACAAGTTTTTTTAAATTATTTTTTTATTACTTTTTCTAATGCAGGAAAAATTAGTTCATACAATTCATCCTTACACCAAGTACATTCAGACAAAAACAAAAATTCTTGAGAGCATATCTCATTATATAGATAACTAGCAGCCCGTCCCGACGTTGTCCGGGTATGAAATAGAATGTGTGTATTTGGCAAGGGCAATTTATTTTAAAATCTCGCGGTAGACAACATTTTTTGTTTCATTAGAATAGGGACGGTGAAGGCCCAGCTGCAGCCCTGGTTGATGTTAGCAGGCGCGTGTAATTGGTGTAGTGATCCGCCGCCTGAGCCCGGCTACAGCCCTGGTTGATGTTAGCAGGCGCGTGTAATGTCGTTGAATGAGAGAGTTATCAGCCGCGGGTAAATCCGTTTAACGAGAGAGTTGAGTGACAGCGAGTAGGAGAGGCTGCAGTAATTGTCCCCGCAGACACTCTCATTTGCGTGTTCCCCTGCTTGAGGCCCAGATGCAGGCCTGTTTGATGTTAGCAGGCACGTGTTCCCCCGCTTGAGGCCCAGCTGCAGCCCTGGTTGATGTTATCAGGCGCGTTTAATTAGTGTACCGAACCGCCGCCTGAGCCCGGCTAGAGCCCTGGTTGACGGTAGCAGGCGCGTGTAATTTCGTTGAATGAGCGAGTTCAGTAAAAGCGCGCAGGAGAGGCTGCAGTAACGTTACTTACCAGGCCTCCAGGTGAACGCGTCTGTCACGCCCCCAGCACACAGCCACAGCAGACGATCTTCTGATTAATGTACGACCCACATGGCATGAAGGGCGGAACGTAGCACACGCCCCCAGCGTTTCTCACGCCCCCAGCGTGCCCCTTGATGCGGCGCGATTGCGTTCACATGGCATGAAGGCTGGACACACGCCCCCAGCGTTTCTCATGTCCCGAGCGTGTCACGCCCCCAGCGTGCCCCTTGATGCTGCGCAGCAACGTAATTGCCGCTTCTATGTACGACTCACATGGCATGAAGGGCGGACACACGCCCCCAGCGTTTGTCACGCCCCCAGCACACGCCCACAGCCCACGATGTAATGGCCGTACCACACGCCCCCAGCGTTAGTCACGCCCCCAGCCCACGCCCACAGCAAACGCAGACATGCCCACAAGGGATTACTTTGCTGGCACGGTTATTTTACCTTTTAAATGTATAGAGGAGTTGGCCTAACGGCTAAGGTGTTCAACCTCAGACCTGGGGATCTGGGTTCGAGTCTTGGTAACGACGCCAAACATCCTGTGATTCTGAGCAAATCACTTAATCTCCCCGTGCCTAACAAAAAGGAATGTGCGTCCTCATGTAACGTAACTGGTGCTATGTAAAGCGCTCTGATACCTGATTCAGTTCGGGTCAAGTTCGCGCTATATAAAACTGCAAATAAATAAATAAATACATATGGTGGCCGTCAGCATAGCCTATGTCCTTCTGCTGCATTTGCCCTTTCCAACGCTGTATTGGGTGTTGTGATTGGTGCTGTGGTTACTGAGATTACCCGCCTCAATTGTTTGGGCTCTCTCTTTGTAATATCAGTATGGATAAACAAGTGAATAAATATTCTTATATAACCTTTTCAAATCGAGCAAATATAGAAGGAAATATAACTAATCACTTTTCTCGTGCAGCAGCTTTTAAGAGGATCAAAATTCTAATATAGAGCAAGTGCCTCATACAGTTAAATACAGTTTCTTAAGAGCATGTTTCATTATGTAGATAATAAATAAGCAGATAAATATTCATATGTATCAGTCCAACCCAGACCGAGCAAATAGAGAGCAGAATGAAACTTAATCACTCTTCTGGTTCAGCAACTATGCAGAGGATCCCAATCCTGATAAAGTGCAAGTGCCTCGTATGGTTAAATACAGTGGCATTATTCTAGAAGGGCCCATTTTGCCCTGTGTTGGACTTGGCCCTTGTTGCAGGATGATCCCGGAAATTTTTGCATTCCTCCTGTATTTTGTCTGACCTGTTTTTGTTTTGTTTTATGACTCTGGGCACTTTACCACTGCTGATCTGTGCTAAAGTGCATATGCTCTCCCTATCGTAAATTGATGTATGGATTAATGATTCCATCATTGGTTGGTTTGATTTACTTGTCAGACCCTAGTACAGTGCACTGGGTGTGTCCAGGGCATGTAAACCAAATGCTGCTGGTGGGTTTGCAGCACTGGTTGTGCCACCCACAGAAGCAGCCTGTAAAGTGTGTCTCAGGTCTGCCATTGCAGAGCCCATGTGCAGTCTGTGCTGCCATGTTGACTGGGCAACTGCACCCACTTGCCAGTCCCTAAAACCTTCCCTTTTCTGCATATTTGTCACCGCTATGGTATGCCCTTCATTAGGTGTGTATATGGAACCGACAACAAAAGGAACCCCTCCCAATGAGAACTGTTATGTAAGCAATCGGCCCTTAATCTCTGCCACTTTCTGCAAGACCCTGGTAGTGAAGGATCGGGAGACCAATATAGCTACCCCAGCTGATTTGGAGGTGTTAGAGGAGAACATCTGTGTAGGGAAGGCCCGGGATTTCAATCTATGGTGGTCTTTGGCAAGAAGGTGAGTCTCTTGTAGGAGGCATATGTCGGCCTTCGAGTGTTCTAAGTAGTGAAGGACAGCTCTTCATTTGATGGGGTTATTCAAACCCTGCACATTTAGAGTGAGGACCTTAAGAGAGTCGTGTGTCATCAGAAATCCAGGGGTAATACAAATTGCGATGTCGGCTGCTGACTATATTAAACAAAAGAGGGTGACAAAGCAAGTCATCAAGTCTAGTGTCAGGTATCCCCCAGGGAGCAACAGAAAGAGGTGGACGAGGGAGCCCATACCCAAAAGAAACCCCCAAACCCCCCTTCAAAACAAGTGTTCCAGACAAAAAAACCATGGCATAAACAGATAGGAAAGTCAAGATCCAAAAAAGATGTACATCTTCCTGGAATAACCAGGAGATCGTCAGGGTGGAGGCCGTAGTGTGACCAAGAGGGGGGTCTCGGCCCCCCCGCCGCCCACCGGGAATCAGAGAACCAACTCCAGATAGATACAGGTTTCCAACTGCTCACTCGGCACTGGGGCTTGTCCCGGCTAGGGCGTCTGCTGCGGAGGCCAATGCATCTCGCTGGCTTCTTTCTATGTCTGTTTTGTTCGGCTTCCGGACACGTCGGTGTCAACCTTGTCACTGCCATCCCGATGGGGCGGTCTCAGGCCCTGAGCCAGTGCTTTGGTGGTCTTCCTCCTCACTTGGTGTCGCCAGGCCTAGTAGACGGCAGGAGTCAATAAGGGAGCGTAGCTGATGGAGCTTGCCATTGAATCTAAAGAGGAGGGGGAATGGATGGCCCCATGAATACGGGATGCACTGCTGCCTGAGATGTTCAGTCACAGGGCGGAATTGTCGGCGGCGTTGCAAAGTGATCAGGGCCAGGTCTTGGTAAAGTACCGGAGGGTGCCCTTGGTAGGAGATGGGGTGAAGGCTTCTCGCTTTTGTGAGGATAGCCTCTTTGGTTTCGAAATCTTGGACGCACACAAGGATATCTGCTGGAGGGGCGTTAGGTGCCCGAGGTGGGCCAACTCTGTGGGCCCTGTCCAAGATGATCTCAGCGCCATCAGAAGCCCCTAAGAAGTGGCGGAACAAGCCCGATGTGAATGCAAAGAGATCTTTAGTGCCGTCCGATGTTTCCACCCCGGATCTGAATGTTATGCCTGCATGACCTGTTTTCCAAGTCCTCCTGGTGAGTTTGGATATCTAGGTTCTGATCTTGTAAGTGAAGTATCTACTGTTGGAGCATATTCACTTCAGTCGCTGTTGTGTCACTCTTGTCCTCCAACGTTGCCACGCGTTCCCTCACCTCGTCAACATCTCTGCGGATCTCCTTTATCTCGGCTGTGAGGTCTGTCTTCACCATTTGCAGGTCGGCTCTGAGAGTGTGGAAGAGTGACTCAAGAACGCTTTACTGATAGGCTCATCCCTGGTGCCGGGAGATTGCTGCAGAGTCACCATTTTGGGGGTCGCGACGGCGAGGTTGAGAATAGAGTGTGTGCGTCCGAAGATGTCTTTCAAAGGTTTCAGTTTTCTCGTCCTGGATGAGGACTTAGTCGTAAGGTCCCCAACAGATGATCAGCACTAGGAGGTGTGTGTCAGCCATGCCACCTCATATTGAAGGACACTGAAATATTGACTCTAGTAGTGCAGAGCTGTTCTCAAGCAGCCTACACGTCTCCACCTCAAGCTAATCACGGAGGGGTCTCTGCTCGCATCAAGGCAGGGGCCCTTCTGCGTGTCCTGGCCCCAGAAATGTATGTGAACTTGGCGTAGACACGTCTCGCGGTCCGTGTAAGGTCTTTAGAGTGAACAGTTTGTAGTCTGAGCTACATTTGATCTCCTTCTGCAGCCGGGTAAGTCAGGGTGCGATGTCTAGTTGGGGTGTAGATGAGACGGTCCTGCTCTCAATCATGAGACCACTCGTCAGGGCTACAGCAAGTAAAGGATCGTTGTGCATCAAAGGGGGGGATCAAGCTTTAACATTCCTTCTGTCCCACAGGCTCGCCCGCTGTCCCTGATCTCAATCCCCGCAGTCCGGTCTGAGGAGATACAGGCCCAACCGCCCCCCCCAGAGAGGTGACTATTTGCCTCCGCAGCCTCGTTCAGCAGTTCCGCGGGGTGCGCTCTCGGCCCCCCCCCGCAGGTGTCAGGGTCCACCACCAGCCGCGGCCGGTAGTGGGAGTACCGGCCGGGCGGTGATGTGGGGAGGGGGAGGGGCAGGGTGGGGGGTAGTAATGTATGGATTACGGACTTTAAAAGGTAAGTAAACATAAAAATAAATAAAACGAATTTTGTTGCACACACTGCATCATCAAATGCGATGCAGTGTGTGCAACGAAATTCGTTTTATTTATTTTAATTTTTTCTTACGTTTTAAAATCCGTAATCCAAACATTACTACTCCCCACCCTGCCCCTCCCCCTCTCCACGTCACCGCCCGGCCGGTACTCCCACTACTGGCCACGGCTGTCCACCACCGAGCCCCCGGCCTCCACTCCCGGCCTCGCTACACGGAGCAACGTGGCCCCGCACCCCCCGGGCCCAGTCGGCCACAGCGCTAGGCTGCCACCACCCAAATCGAGGCCGGGGACCCGTCAATGGCGTTTCTCTATGTGCAGCATTGGCCTCCTGATGAGATGGTAAACTCATAATGCGTCCACGTTGCAGTGTCTCGTCCCCTGCACCCGCTCACCTCACTCACGGTCCAGATCGGGGGGGACGCAGGCCTCACTGTCCCCGCAGGCAAACACCCGATCACAGCGCGGGCAAGGGGAGGCCCTCACAGCCCCGCAAGACAGTCCTTGGGGGGCAAAGATGAGGGCAAGTCATCTGGTCTCGGGCCCCCGCTGCAAGGTTCTCCGTGCGTTCGCCCGTCTCTGGGTCCGCACTGGCAGCGCTGCCGGCCGACTCCTCCAGAATTGAGGCCGGGGGCTCAACTGCGTCACTCGCTGCGTGAGGCGGCAATGTCCCAAGGCAGGTCAGGCGCAGTCGGCATGGGAGACGGATAGGTCCCACCTAAATCCCAGCAAGACACGGCCGATGGAATGCTGGCTGATCAAGGGCGCTCGGTGGGTTCCAGGTGCCGTGCATCTGGCAGTGACCGCGCCACCCCCGAATGTAGGCCCACACGGCCTCCGAAGCTGAAAGTACAGTTTCTTAGGTGAAGTGGTGGGCGACCCGCTTGTTTTCCAGGTCACCGGGCAGAGGCCGTTGGAAGGGTAGCTGGCCCCGAAGGTCCTCGTCAAGGGCCGCCGCCTTGTTAAAGCCTCTGCGGAGCATCAGCAGATGTAGGCCGGACCACCTCTCCCTCCACTCGTGTCAAGCCGCTGGCAGAAGATGACCGCAGCCGACTGCTTTGACAGTTGAGGGCAGAGAATCACCGGAGTAGCCTTCCACCGGTGTTATCAGCTTTCCCTAGGTCTCTCAGACGTTCGTAGATGCTAATTTCGTCAGACGGCGGGCAGGAGCTTCAGAGAACACGTCCTACCTTGCCGCCCTTTTGGCCACGCTGACTTTTATTTATTTTTGTCAAATCTATTTCATTAGCATTTTTTATATGAACCGAGGTACAGTGCAAAATTCAATCAGCGTAACAAGACAGTCCAGGCGCGCCAATGCAGCATTAATATATCTCGGATCAGTGTGTTATACCATCAGGTAGCCACGCCACAGCAGCACATACGAGGGGTACGTGCGCTGCAGCCCAGCCCGTGCATGCAGAATTGAGTCCCAGAGTCACTTGGAGCGTTG
Source organism: Lissotriton helveticus (assembly GCF_964261635.1). Classification (NCBI taxonomy): domain Eukaryota; kingdom Metazoa; phylum Chordata; class Amphibia; order Caudata; family Salamandridae; genus Lissotriton; species Lissotriton helveticus. Next base: position 422,782,940 of record NC_136072.1, read on the forward strand.
TAGGGCTGCCGCCAGTCCAAGCATGCACAATGACACGGTCACAGGGTGAATCCCACTACTATGTAGGTGCGCATAGAGATGACATTAATCTAACAGTTAACGCAAACATTTAAACAATAGCGGCAAAAACATGTACAGAAGCGCCTGTTAATCCTGCCCCGCCCCCCGCGCCCTCCTCCAAGTGCATCATTGTGTGTGAGCATGCATGCATCTCGGTCCTGCGCGCCGAAAGGCAGGGAGGCCTAGTGTGCCATCACGCCCTGCCAACAAAGTGGCCCGCGGTATGCCCACCACCCAAGATAGCTATTTAGGTCATGCCATCAACGAGAGCCTCCGACGCCCCCGGCAGACGTAGGGCACTAAGCATGTGTTCCCACCGCTCCGCCATGGGTTCCTTTCGGAGCCCAGTCTTCTCCTCCCTCCGTATGGCCATCCATTCCGCCTGTGCCCACGCCCTAAAAGACAATACCCATGCCTGCGCAGGCGGTTCGCGCGTCTTCTATCGTCTCGTCAGCAGTCTCTTGGCCACTATCAGTCCCAGATTTAGGAAACGGGACGATGCCTTATCCTGGGGCCTCCTCTTGAATTGATACAGAAGGTACTCAGGCCAGTTGAAGGATATTTTACGGCCCGTGCACGCCCCAAGCACCCCACATACCACATGCCAGTAAGCGCCCAGCTCAGGGCAGCTCCACAAGAGGTGAACTAGTCCTGCATCTAACTCTTCGCACCTAGGGCAAGACGCGTCGGAGCGGCGAAAGTACCTATTAATTAGCTCAGGCGTGAGATAGGCCCTATGTACAATAAAAAGTTGTATCTGGCGAAGGCGCATGTTTTGGGGGATGCGCACCGGACTCTTAAGGAGCCTTTCCCACTCTTTATCAGTTAGCACTCTGTCAAAGTCTCGTTCCCACTTGCCTCTGAGCGGGGCTAGACTGATCTCTGTGTGCGCCCGCAACGATGCAGCGAACCAACGGACCAAGTGCCTACCCCTCCCCATAACATGCAGGTACTGCATAGTTAGGTGCTGCATAGGTTCCGTCGCCATGTCGCCCCAGCGAGCCGCCATCTATGCTACTAGCGAGCGGTGCAACAGGAACCCCCCAGGAGGCAGTCCATCTTCAGATACCAGTGTTTCATATTCTACCAGCTCTCCATCCCTATATAAATCTCCCAGTGTCCGGATATCCGCCTCACCCCACTGTTCCAGCAGAGGGTGAGCGTGCGCCCCACCGCTCCCAGGGGAGCCCTCCAGGGATATAGCAGGCGCGTAAGGAAGCACCTTTCGGGTGAGGGATAGAGCTCTACGAAAGCATTTGTATGCTACCGCCAGCAGCGGCGGAGCGGGCTTCTCAGGTGGCGCCAGTGGGTGAAAGAGATATTTAACAACAAGGGGTGGTGATGGACAGAGTTTCTGAATTAAGCAGAATACTCTCACCCAGTCAAGAGATCAGGGCTAGATCCAACACTGTTTTTTAGCTCACTGCACCATCCCAGTTCAGAACCTGGCTATTTGCAAATTAGTCAGTTCCTGTCCCAGTGCATGATGGGAACAGGGCAAACCAAACTACCAAGCCAATTCTTACACTGGGAAGGAAACAAGCTTCCGGGGACCGGTTTCTGGCATTTCAGCCGTCGTCGGCCCGGCTTGCTTGAATCCTGATGGTGCAATGAGCAAGGGACTCACATCTGAGTATACCCTTCCACGCTTAGGGTGGACAAAATATTTAACAACAAGGGGTGGTGATGGACAGAGTTTCTGAATTAAGCAGAATACTCTCACCCAGTCAAGAGATCAGGGCTAGATCCAACACCGTTTTTTAGCTCACTGCACCATCCCAGTTCAGAACCTGGCTATATGCAAATTAGTCTGTTCCTGTCCCAGTGCATGATGGGAACAGGGCAAACCAAACTACCAAGCCAATTCTTACACTGGGAAGGAAACAAGCTTCCGGGGACCGGTTTCTGGCATTTCAGCCGTCGTCGGCCCGGCTTGCTTGAATCCTGATGGTGCAATGAGCAAGGGACTCACATCTGAGTATACCCTTCCACGCTTAGGGTGGACAAAATATTTAACAACAAGGGGTGGTGATGGACAGAGTTTCTGAATTAAGCAGAATACTCTCACCCAGTCAAGAGATCAGGGCTAGATCCAACACCGTTTTTTAGCTCACTGCACCATCCCAGTTCAGAACCTGGCTATATGCAAATTAGTCTGTTCCTGTCCCAGTGCATGATGGGAACAGGGCAAACCAAACTACCAAGCCAATTCTTACACTGGGAAGGAAACAATCTTCCGGGGACCGGTTTCTGGCATTTCAGGCGTCGTCGGCCCGGCTTGCTTGAATCCTGATGGTGCAATGAGCAAGGGACTCACATCTGAGTATACCCTTCCACGCTTAGGGTGGACAAAATATTTAACAACAAGGGGTGGTGATGGACAGAGTTTCTGAATTAAGCAGAATACTCTCACCCAGTCAAGAGATCAGGGCTAGATCCAACACCGTTTTTTAGCTCACTGCACCATCCCAGTTCAGAACCTGGCTATATGCAAATTAGTCTGTTCCTGTCCCAGTGCATGATGGGAACAGGGCAAACCAAACTACCAAGCCAATTCTTACACTGGGAAGGAAACAAGCTTCCGGGGACCGGTTTCTGGCATTTCAGCCGTCGTCAGCCCGGCTTGCTTGAATCCTGATGGCGCAATGAGCAAGGGACTCACATCTGAGTATACCCTTCCACGCTTAGGGTGGACAAAATATTTAACAACAAGGGGTGGTGATGGACAGAGTTTCTGAATTTGGCAGAATACTCTCACCCAGTCAAGAGATCAGGGCTAGATCCAACACCGTTTTTTAGCTCACTGCACCATCCCAGTTCAGAACCTGGCTATATGCAAATTAGTCTGTTCCTGTCCAAGTGCATGATGGGAACAGGGCAAACCAAACTACCAAGCCAATTCTTACACTGGGAAGGAAACAAGCTTCCGGGGACCGGTTTCTGGCATTTCAGCCGTCGTCGGCCCGGCTTGCTTGAATCCTGATGGTGCAATTAGCAAGGGACTCACATCTGAGTATACCCTTCCACGCTTAGGGTGGACAAAATATTTAACAACAAGGGGTGGTGATGGACAGAGTTTCTGAATTAAGCAGAATACTCTCACCCAGTCAAGAGATCAGGGCTAGATCCAACACCGTTTTTTAGCTCACTGCACCATCCCAGTTCAGAACCTGGCTATATGCAAATTAGTCTGTTCCTGTCCCAGTGCATGATGGGAACAGGGCAAACCAAACTACCAAGCCAATTCTTACACTGGGAAGGAAACAAGCTTCCGGGGACCGGTTTCTGGCATTTCAGCCGTCGTCGGCCCGGCTTGCTTGAATCCTGATGGTGCAATGAGCAAGGGACTCACATCTGAGTATACCCTTCCACGCTTAGGGTGGACAAAATATTTAACAACAAGGGGTGGTGATGGACAGAGTTTCTGAATTAGGCAGAATACTCTCACCCAGTCAAGAGATCAGGGCTAGATCCAACACCGTTTTTTAGCTCACTGCACCATCCCAGTTCAGAACCTGGCTATATGCAAATTAGTCTGTTCCTGTCCCAGTGCATGATGGGAACAGGGCAAACCAAACTACCAAGCCAATTCTTACACTGGGAAGGAAACAATCTTCCGGGGACCGGTTTCTGGCATTTCAGGCGTCGTCGGCCCGGCTTGCTTGAATCCTGATGGTGCAATGAGCAAGGGACTCACATCTGAGTATACCCTTCCACGCTTAGGGTGGACAAAATATTTAACAACAAGGGGTGGTGATGGACAGAGTTTCTGAATTAAGCAGAATACTCTCACCCAGTCAAGAGATCAGGGCTAGATCCAACACCGTTTTTTAGCTCACTGCACCATCCCAGTTCAGAACCTGGCTATATGCAAATTAGTCTGTTCCTGTCCCAGTGCATGATGGGAACAGGGCAAACCAAACTACCAAGCCAATTCTTACACTGGGAAGGAAACAAGCTTCCGGGGACCGGTTTCTGGCATTTCAGCCGTCGTCAGCCCGGCTTGCTTGAATCCTGATGGCGCAATGAGCAAGGGACTCACATCTGAGTATACCCTTCCACGCTTAGGGTGGACAAAATATTTAACAACAAGGGGTGGTGATGGACAGAGTTTCTGAATTTGGCAGAATACTCTCACCCAGTCAAGAGATCAGGGCTAGATCCAACACCGTTTTTTAGCTCACTGCACCATCCCAGTTCAGAACCTGGCTATATGCAAATTAGTCTGTTCCTGTCCAAGTGCATGATGGGAACAGGGCAAACCAAACTACCAAGCCAATTCTTACACTGGGAAGGAAACAAGCTTCCGGGGACCGGTTTCTGGCATTTCAGCCGTCGTCGGCCCGGCTTGCTTGAATCCTGATGGTGCAATTAGCAAGGGACTCACATCTGAGTATACCCTTCCACGCTTAGGGTGGACAAAATATTTAACAACAAGGGGTGGTGATGGACAGAGTTTCTGAATTAAGCAGAATACTCTCACCCAGTCAAGAGATCAGGGCTAGATCCAACACCGTTTTTTAGCTCACTGCACCATCCCAGTTCAGAACCTGGCTATATGCAAATTAGTCTGTTCCTGTCCCAGTGCATGATGGGAACAGGGCAAACCAAACTACCAAGCCAATTCTTACACTGGGAAGGAAACAATCTTCCGGGGACCGGTTTCTGGCATTTCAGCCGTCGTCGGCCCGGCTTGCTTGAATCCTGATGGTGCAATGAGCAAGGGACTCACATCTGAGTATACCCTTCCACGCTTAGGGTGGACAAAATATTTAACAACAAGGGGTGGTGATGGACAGAGTTTCTGAATTAAGCAGAATACTCTCACCCAGTCAAGAGATCAGGGCTAGATCCAACACCATTTTTTAGCTCACTGCACCATCCCATTTCAGAGCCTGGCTATATGCAAATTAGTCTGTTCCTGTCCCAGTGCATGATGGGAACAGGGCAAACCAAACTACCAAGCCAATTCTTACACTGGGAAGGAAACAAGCTTCCGGAGACCGGTTTCTGGCATTTCAGCCGTCGTCGGCCCGGCTTGCTTGAATCCTGATGGTGCAATGAGCAAGGGACTCACATCTGAGTATACCCTTCCACGCTTAGGGTGGACAAAATATTTAACAACAAGGGGTGGTGATGGACAGAGTTTCTGAATTAAGCAGAATACTCTCACCCAGTCAAGAGATCAGGGCTAGATCCAACACCGTTTTTTAGCTCACTGCACCATCCCAGTTCAGAACCTGGCTATATGCAAATTAGTCTGTTCCTGTCCCAGTGCATGATGGGAACAGGGCAAACCAAACTACCAAGCCAATTCTTACACTGGGAAGGAAACAAGCTTCCGGGGACCGGTTTCTGGCATTTCAGCCGTCGTCGGCCCGGCTTGCTTGAATTCTGATGGTGCAATGAGCAAGGGACTCACATCTGAGTATACCCTTCCACGCTTAGGGTGGACAAAATATTTAACAACAAGGGGTGGTGATGGACAGAGTTTCTGAATTAAGCAGAATACTCTCACCCAGTCAAGAGATCAGGGCTAGATCCAACACCGTTTTTTAGCTCACTGCACCATCCCAGTTCAGAACCTGGATATATGCAAATTAGTCTGTTCCTGTCCCAGTGCATGATGGGAACAGGGCAAACCAAACTACCAAGCCAATTCTTACACTGGGAAGGAAACAAGCTTCCGGGGACCGGTTTCTGGCATTTTAGCCGTCGTCGGCCCGGCTTGCTTGAATCCTGATGGTGCAATGAGCAAGGGACTCACATCTGAGTATACCCTTCCACGCTTAGGGTGGACAAAATATTTAACAACAAGGGGTGGTGATGGACAGAGTTTCTGAATTATGCAGAATACTCTCACCCAGTCAAGAGATCAGGGCTAGATCCAACACCGTTTTTTAGCTCACTGCACCATCCCAGTTCAGAACCTGGCTATATGCAAATTAGTCTGTTCCTGTCCCAGTGCATGATGGGAACAGGGCAAACCAAACTACCAAGCCAATTCTTACACTGGGAAGGAAACAAGCTTCCGGGGACCGGTTTCTGGCATTTCAGCCGTCGTCGGCCCGGCTTGCTTGAATCCTGATGGTGCAATGAGCAAGGGACTCACATCTGAGTATACCCTTCCACGCTTAGGGTGGACAAAATATTTAACAACAAGGGGTGGTGATGGACAGAGTTTCTGAATTAAGCAGAATACTCTCACCCAGTCAAGAGATCAGGGCTAGATCCAACACCGTTTTTTAGCTCACTGCACCATCCCAGTTCAGAACCTGGCTATATGCAAATTAGTCTGTTCCTGTCCCAGTGCATGATGGGAACAGGGCAAACCAAACTACCAAGCCAATTCTTACATTGGGAAGGAAACAAGCTTCCGGGGACCGGTTTCTGGCATTTCAGCCGTCGTCGGCCCGGCTTGCTTGAATCCTGATGGTGCAATGAGCAAGGGACTCACATCTGAGTATACCCTTCCACGCTTAGGGTGGACAAAATATTTAACAACAAGGGGTGGTGATGGACAGAGTTTCTGAATTAAGCAGAATACTCTCACCCAGTCAAGAGATCAGGGCTAGATCCAACACCGTTTTTTAGCTCACTGCACCATCCCATTTCAGAGCCTGGCTATATGCAAATTAGTCTGTTCCTGTCCCAGTGCATGATGGGAACAGGGCAAACCAAACTACCAAGCCAATTCTTACACTGGGAAGGAAACAAGCTTCCGGGGACCGGTTTCTGGCATTTCAGCCGTCGTCGGCCCGGCTTGCTTGAATCCTGATGGTGCAATGAGCAAGGGACTCACATCTGAGTATACCCTTCCACGCTTAGGGTGGACAAAATATTTAACAACAAGGGGTGGTGATGGACAGAGTTTCTGAATTAAGCAGAATACTCTCACCCAGTCAAGAGATCAGGGCTAGATCCAACACCGTTTTTTAGCTCACTGCACCATCCCAGTTCAGAACCTGGCTATATGCAAATTAGTCTGTTCCTGTCCCAGTGCATGATGGGAACAGGGCAAACCAAACTACCAAGCCAATTCTTACACTGGGAAGGAAACAAGCTTCCGGGGACCGGTTTCTGGCATTTCAGCCGTCGTCGGCCCGGCTTGCTTGAATTCTGATGGTGCAATGAGCAAGGGACTCACATCTGAGTATACCCTTCCACGCTTAGGGTGGACAAAATATTTAACAACAAGGGGTGGTGTTGGACAGAGTTTCTGAATTAAGCAGAATACTCTCACCCAGTCAAGAGATCAGGGCTAGATCCAACACCGTTTTTTAGCTCACTGCACCATCCCAGTTCAGAACCTGGATATATGCAAATTAGTCTGTTCCTGTCCCAGTGCATGATGGGAACAGGGCAAACCAAACTACCAAGCCAATTCTTACACTGGGAAGGAAACAAGCTTCCGGGGACCGGTTTCTGGCATTTTAGCCGTCGTCGGCCCGGCTTGCTTGAATCCTGATGGTGCAATGAGCAAGGGACTCACATCTGAGTATACCCTTCCACGCTTAGGGTGGACAAAATATTTAACAACAAGGGGTGGTGATGGACAGAGTTTCTGAATTATGCAGAATACTCTCACCCAGTCAAGAGATCAGGGCTAGATCCAACACCGTTTTTTAGCTCACTGCACCATCCCAGTTCAGAACCTGGCTATATGCAAATTAGTCTGTTCCTGTCCCAGTGCATGATGGGAACAGGGCAAACCAAACTACCAAGCCAATTCTTACACTGGGAAGGAAACAAGCTTCCGGGGACCGGTTTCTGGCATTTCAGCCGTCGTCGGCCCGGCTTGCTTGAATCCTGATGGTGCAATGAGCAAGGGACTCACATCTGAGTATACCCTTCCACGCTTAGGGTGGACAAAATATTTAACAACAAGGGGTGGTGATGGACAGAGTTTCTGAATTAAGCAGAATACTCTCACCCAGTCAAGAGATCAGGGCTAGATCCAACACCGTTTTTTAGCTCACTGCACCATCCCAGTTCAAAACCTGGCTATATGCAAATTAGTCTGTTCCTGTCCCAGTGCATGATGGGAACAGGGCAAACCAAACTACCAAGCCAATTCTTACATTGGGAAGGAAACAAGCTTCCGGGGACCGGTTTCTGGCATTTCAGCCGTCGTCGGCCCGGCTTGCTTGAATCCTGATGGTGCAATGAGCAAGGGACTCACATCTGAGTATACCCTTCCACGCTTAGGGTGGACAAAATATTTAACAACAAGGGGTGGTGATGGACAGAGTTTCTGAATTAAGCAGAATACTCTCACCCAGTCAAGAGATCAGGGCTAGATCCAACACCGTTTTTTAGCTCACTGCACCATCCCATTTCAGAGCCTGGCTATATGCAAATTAGTCTGTTCCTGTCCCAGTGCATGATGGGAACAGGGCAAACCAAACTACCAAGCCAATTCTTACACTGGGAAGGAAACAAGCTTCCGGGGACCGGTTTCTGGCATTTCAGCCGTCGTCGGCCCGGCTTGCTTGAATCCTGATGGTGCAATGAGCAAGGGACTCACATCTGAGTATACCCTTCCACGCTTAGGGTGGACAAAATATTTAACAACAAGGGGTGGTGATGGACAGAGTTTCTGAATTAAGCAGAATACTCTCACCCAGTCAAGAGATCAGGGCTAGATCCAACACCGTTTTTTAGCTCACTGCACCATCCCAGTTCAGAACCTGGCTATATGCAAATTAGTCTGTTCCTGTCCCAGTGCATGATGGGAACAGGGCAAACCAAACTACCAAGCCAATTCTTACACTGGGAAGGAAACAAGCTTCCGGGGACCGGTTTCTGGCATTTCAGCCGTCGTCGGCCCGGCTTGCTTGAATTCTGATGGTGCAATGAGCAAGGGACTCACATCTGAGTATACCCTTCCACGCTTAGGGTGGACAAAATATTTAACAACAAGGGGTGGTGATGGACAGAGTTTCTGAATTAAGCAGAATACTCTCACCCAGTCAAGAGATCAGGGCTAGATCCAACACCGTTTTTTAGCTCACTGCACCATCCCAGTTCAGAACCTGGATATATGCAAATTAGTCTGTTCCTGTCCCAGTGCATGATGGGAACAGGGCAAACCAAACTACCAAGCCAATTCTTACACTGGGAAGGAAACAAGCTTCCGGGGACCGGTTTCTGGCATTTTAGCCGTCGTCGGCCCGGCTTGCTTGAATCCTGATGGTGCAATGAGCAAGGGACTCACATCTGAGTATACCCTTCCACGCTTAGGGTGGACAAAATATTTAACAACAAGGGGTGGTGATGGACAGAGTTTCTGAATTATGCAGAATACTCTCACCCAGTCAAGAGATCAGGGCTAGATCCAACACCGTTTTTTAGCTCACTGCACCATCCCAGTTCAGAACCTGGCTATATGCAAATTAGTCTGTTCCTGTCCCAGTGCATGATGGGAACAGGGCAAACCAAACTACCAAGCCAATTCTTACACTGGGAAGGAAACAAGCTTCCGGGGACCGGTTTCTGGCATTTCAGCCGTCGTCGGCCCGGCTTGCTTGAATCCTGATGGTGCAATGAGCAAGGGACTCACATCTGAGTATACCCTTCCACGCTTAGGGTGGACAAAATATTTAACAACAAGGGGTGGTGATGGACAGAGTTTCTGAATTAAGCAGAATACTCTCACCCAGTCAAGAGATCAGGGCTAGATCCAACACCGTTTTTTAGCTCACTGCACCATCCCAGTTCAAAACCTGGCTATATGCAAATTAGTCTGTTCCTGTCCCAGTGCATGATGGGAACAGGGCAAACCAAACTACCAAGCCAATTCTTACATTGGGAAGGAAACAAGCTTCCGGGGACCGGTTTCTGGCATTTCAGCCGTCGTCGGCCCGGCTTGCTTGAATCCTGATGGTGCAATGAGCAAGGGACTCACATCTGAGTATACCCTTCCACGCTTAGGGTGGACAAAATATTTAACAACAAGGGGTGGTGATGGACAGAGTTTCTGAATTAAGCAGAATACTCTCACCCAGTCAAGAGATCAGGGCTAGATCCAACACCGTTTTTTAGCTCACTGCACCATCCCATTTCAGAGCCTGGCTATATGCAAATTAGTCTGTTCCTGTCCCAGTGCATGATGGGAACAGGGCAAACCAAACTACCAAGCCAATTCTTACACTGGGAAGGAAACAAGCTTCCGGGGACCGGTTTCTGGCATTTCAGCCGTCGTCGGCCCGGCTTGCTTGAATCCTGATGGTGCAATGAGCAAGGGACTCACATCTGAGTATACCCTTCCACGCTTAGGGTGGACAAAATATTTAACAACAAGGGGTGGTGATGGACAGAGTTTCTGAATTAAGCAGAATACTCTCACCCAGTCAAGAGATCAGGGCTAGATCCAACACCGTTTTTTAGCTCACTGCACCATCCCAGTTCAGAACCTGGCTATATGCAAATTAGTCTGTTCCTGTCCCAGTGCATGATGGGAACAGGGCAAACCAAACTACCAAGCCAATTCTTACACTGGGAAGGAAACAAGCTTCCGGAGACCGGTTTCTGGCATTTCAGCCGTCGTCGGCCCGGCTTGCTTGAATCCTGATGGTGCAATGAGCAAGGGACTCACATCTGAGTATACCCTTCCACGCTTAGGGTGGACAAAATATTTAACAACAAGGGGTGGTGATGGACAGAGTTTCTGAATTAAGCAGAATACTCTCACCCAGTCAAGAGATCAGGGCTAGATCCAACACCGTTTTTTAGCTCACTGCACCATCCCAGTTCAGAACCTGGCTATATGCAAATTAGTCTGTTCCTGTCCCAGTGCATGATGGGAACAGGGCAAACCAAACTACCAAGCCAATTCTTACACTGGGAAGGAAACAAGCTTCCGGGGACCGGTTTCTGGCATTTCAGCCGTCGTCGGCCCGGCTTGCTTGAATCCTGATGGTGCAATGAGCAAGGGACTCACATCTGAGTATACCCTTCCACGCTTAGGGTGGACAAAATATTTAACAACAAGGGGTGGTGATGGACAGAGTTTCTGAATTAAGCAGAATACTCTCACCCAGTCAAGAGATCAGGGCTAGATCCAACACCGTTTTTTAGCTCACTGCACCATCCCAGTTCAGAACCTGGCTATATGCAAATTAGTCTGTTCCTGTCCCAGTGCATGATGGGAACAGGGCAAACCAAACTACCAAGCCAATTCTTACACTGGGAAGGAAACAAGCTTCCGGGGACCGGTTTCTGGCATTTCAGCCGTCGTCGGCCCGGCTTGCTTGAATCCTGATGGTGCAATGAGCAAGGGACTCACATCTGAGTATACCCTTCCACGCTTAGGGTGGACAAAATATTTAACAACAAGGGGTGGTGATGGACAGAGTTTCTGAATTAAGCAGAATACTCTCACCCAGTCAAGAGATCAGGGCTAGATCCAACACCGTTTTTTAGCTCACTGCACCATCCCAGTTCAGAACCTGGATATATGCAAATTAGTCTGTTCCTGTCCCAGTGCATGATGGGAACAGGGCAAACCAAACTACCAAGCCAATTCTTACACTGGGAAGGAAACAAGCTTCCGGGGACCGGTTTCTGGCATTTTAGCCGTCGTCGGCCCGGCTTGCTTGAATCCTGATGGTGCAATGAGCAAGGGACTCACATCTGAGTATACCCTTCCACGCTTAGGGTGGACAAAATATTTAACAACAAGGGGTGGTGATGGACAGAGTTTCTGAATTAAGCAGAATACTCTCAACCAGTCAAGAGATCAGGGCAAGATCCAACACCGTTTTTTAGCTCACTGCACCATCCCAGTTCAGAACCTGGCTATATGCAAATTAGTCTGTTCCTGTCCCAGTGCATGATGGGAACAGGGCAAACCAAACTACCAAGCCAATTCTTACACTGGGAAGGAAACAATCTTCCGGGGACCGGTTTCTGGCATTTCAGCCGTCGTCGGCCCGGCTTGCTTGAATCCTGATGGTGCAATGAGCAAGGGACTCACATCTGAGTATACCCTTCCACGCTTAGGGTGGACAAAATATTTAACAACAAGGGGTGGTGATGGACAGAGTTTCTGAATTAAGCAGAATACTCTCACCCAGTCAAGAGATCAGGGCTAGATCCAACACCGTTTTTTAGCTCACTGCACCATCCCAGTTCAGAACCTGGCTATATGCAAATTAGTCTGTTCCTGTCCCAGTGCATGATGGGAACAGGGCAAACCAAACTACCAAGCCAATTCTTACACTGGGAAGGAAACAAGCTTCCGGGGACCGGTTTCTGGCATTTCAGCCGTCGTCGGCCCGGCTTGCTTGAATCCTGATGGTGCAATGAGCAAGGGACTCACATCTGAGTATACCCTTCCACGCTTAGGGTGGACAAAATATTTAACAACAAGGGGTGGTGATGGACAGAGTTTCTGAATTAAGCAGAATACTCTCACCCAGTCAAGAGATCAGGGCTAGATCCAACACCGTTTTTTAGCTCACTGCACCATCCCAGTTCAGAACCTGGCTATATGCAAATTAGTCTGTTCCTGTCCCAGTGCATGATGGGAACAGGACAAACCAAACTACCAAGCCAATTCTTACACTGGGAAGGAAACAAGCTTCCGGGGACCGGTTTCTGGCATTTCAGCCGTCGTCGGCCCGGCTTGCTTGAATCCTGATGGTGCAATGAGCAAGGGACTCACATCTGAGTATACCCTTCCACGCTTAGGGTGGACAAAATATTTAACAACAAGGGGTGGTGATGGACAGAGTTTCTGAATTAAGCAGAATACTCTCACCCAGTCAAGAGATCAGGGCTAGATCCAACACCGTTTTTTAGCTCACTGCACCATCCCAGTTCAGAACCTGGCTATATGCAAATTAGTCTGTTCCTGTCCCAGTGCATGATGGGAACAGGGCAAACCAAACTACCAAGCCAATTCTTACACTGGGAAGGAAACAAGCTTCCGGGGACCGGTTTCTGGCATTTCAGCCGTCGTCGGCCCGGCTTGCTTGAATCCTGATGGTGCAATGAGCAAGGGACTCACATCTGAGTATACCCTTCCACGCTTAGGGTGGACAAAATATTTAACAACAAGGGGTGGTGATGGACAGAGTTTCTAAATTAAGCAGAATACTCTCACCCAGTCAAGAGATCAGGGCTAGATCCAACACCGTTTTTTAGCTCACTGCACCATCCCAGTTCAGAACCTGGCTATATGCAAATTAGTCTGTTCCTGTCCCAGTGCATGATGGGAACAGGGCAAACCAAACTACCAAGCCAATTCTTACACTGGGAAGGAAACAATCTTCCGGGGACCGGTTTCTGGCATTTCAGCCGTCGTCGGCCCGGCTTGCTTGAATCCTGATGGTGCAATGAGCAAGGGACTCACATCTGAGTATACCCTTCCACGCTTAGGGTGGACAAAATATTTAACAACAAGGGGTGGTGATGGACAGAGTTTCTGAATTAAGCAGAATACTCTCACCCAGTCAAGAGATCAGGGCTAGATCCAACACCGTTTTTTAGCTCACTGCACCATCCCGGTTCAGAACCTGGATATATGCAAATTAGTCTGTTCCTGTCCCAGTGCATGATGGGAACAGGGCAAACCAAACTACCAAGCCAATTCTTACACTGGGAAGGGAACAAGCTTCCGGGGACCGGTTTCTGGCATTTCAGCCGTCGTCGGCCCGGCTTGCTTGAATCCTGATGGTGCAATGAGCAAGGGACTCACATCTGAGTATACCCTTCCACGCTTAGGGTGGACAAAATATTTAACAACAAGGGGTGGTGATGGACAGAGTTTCTGAATTAAGCAGAATACTCTCACCCAGTCAAGAGATCAGGGCTAGATCCAACACCGTTTTTTAGCTCACTGCACCATCCCAGTTCAGAACCTGGCTATATGCAAATTAGTCTGTTCCTGTCCCAGTGCGTGATGGGAACAGGGCAAACCAAACTACCAAGCCAATTCTTACACTGGGAAGGAAACAAGCTTCCGGGGACCGGTTTCTGGCATTTCAGCCGTCGGCGGCCCGGCTTGCTTGAATCCTGATGGTGCAATGAGCAAGGGACTCACATCTGAGAATACCCTTGGACTGGGTAAGAGTGGTCTGCTTAATTCAGACACTCTGTTCATCACCATCTTTGGACTGGGTAAGAGTGGTCTGCTTAATTCAGACACTCTGTTCATCACCACCCCCTTTTCTGAATCGGGGATGGGACAGTGAGCTAAATAACGGTGATGGATCAAGCCCTGATCTTTGGACTGGGTAAGAGTGGTCTGCTTAATTCAGACACTCTGTTCATCACCACCCCCTTTTCTGAATCAGTGGGTGAAAGAGAGCCACAACACGACCTAAAGAGTACGGCGGGTCGATCGTGGCAGTGTCTTCCCTACCCCTATCTGCCAGCCATCTGGCAATCCATTGTAACTGCGCGGCCAAATAGTAATGCTCAAATCAGGGGGCAGCCAACCCCCCCTGTCCGTTGGCAGGAACAGCTTCGGCAGCGCTAGTCGGTGTCTGGACGCGCCCCAGATGAAGTCACGGAGGACCACATTGAGCTTAGAGAAGAAAAGGCCGGGATGAACAGAGGCAAATTAACAAAATATTATAGGAGTCTGGGAAGCATGATCATTTTGGTCAGCGCCACTCTGCCTGTAATTGTCAGCGGAAGCGTGAACCAAAAACTTATCTGGGACTCGAGCGCCGCCACCCCCCGCCCCAGGTTCCCAACGAACAGGTCAGTTGATTGGTGGTAGATCTGGATCCCCAGGTATTTGAAGGTATTGGCCCTCCATTGAACTCTCGTGTTCCCCAGGTAGTACCCTGGGTCTCCTACCCCACTGTCGAACGCATACAAACAGGACTTGGCCACATTTACCCGAAGTCCCGAGATCTCGGCAAACTTGTCCAGTAGATGAGCCAGCTGCTCCGGTATACTGTGCACGTCCCTGATGAATACCAGAAGGTCTTCAGCATATAGCGAAACCTGGTGTGTATCATCTCCTAGGGCAATGCCCGCGCCTAGGGTCTGCCGCAGCGCCGCCGCCAGGGGTTCTATTGCTAGTGCGAACAATAGGGGTGACAGGGGGCAGCCCTGCCTGGTGCCCCTGCCTACCAGCACCTCCTCCGAGACATATGGGCCCAACCGTACTCGCACTACAGGCCGTTTATAGAGAAGGTCAACCATGTGCAGGAAATCCGCATCAAACCCCAAGCGCAGCAGCACCTCAGCCAGGTACCCCCACTCCAGGCTATCAAAAGTCTTTTCCAGGTCAATCATTAGGCACCCCGCCCTAGGCCACCCCCTCGTCGCCTCAGCCGCTACTCTAAAGAACCTCCTGAGGTTCAAGGACGTGGATCGCGCCGGCACAAACCCATTTTGGTCAGCGTGTAAGAGGTGTGGGACCACTGGAGCTGGCCGTTCAGCCAGCAGCTTTGCTAGGATCTTGTAATCAACATTAAGCATTGCCAGCGACCTGTAGGAACCCAGGTTCACTAGATCTCTATCAGGTTTGGGAAAAGAGACCAGGAACGCCTCCCGCATGGATTTGGGGAGCGAGCCCTCATCCATCGCCGCGTTGTATGTGCGCAAGAGTAAGGGAGCCAAGGTGTCCCTGTAGGCTTTATAGTATTCAGCCGGCAGGCTATCAGGCCCCGGCGTCTTCCCAGTTGCTAAGGCCTGGATCGCATCGCCCACCTCCTCCAGCGTGAGGGGTGCATTGAAGGCGTCTCGGAGGTCCTCAGGAACCACCGGCAGGGTGACCAAGTCGAGGAAGTTTCCCAGCGCACACCCAGGACCAGTGCCCCGGGCCCGGTATAACTGCATGTAGTGCCCAACCAGGGTGCGGTGTATCTCGCGCTGCGTATATATCATCCCTCCCTCCGGCGTGCGCAGAGCTCCGATTGGGGTTCCCCTGCTTTCCCTTTGAATCAGCCGGGCGAGCAGTCATCCGGCTCTATCTGCCTTAGCATGCGTTCTAGCTGTGTGCGCAGCATAGTTGTGGCACCTCAACTGTTCCATGAGGGTTGCATGTGAAGCTCGCATGTCACTCAGTGTGCACGCGCGCAGCCCGCTCCATTCGCCCTCCCTCTCGAACTGCAGCAGCTCATTCTCCAAGCGCGTGAGGGAGTGGACAGTTGCTTGCGTATATTCCAGGAGGCTCCCATACAGTGCCCCCGTATGACTGATTTGTGCGCATCCCATTCCACCGTCGCGCTGCTTGCAGTCCCCCCGTTGTTATCAAAGTAATCTAAAACCGCCGTGCCCAATGAGGAACGAAACTCAGGGTCCTCAAGCGCAGCCGGTTGGAGCCTCCATGTAGGCACAGGCGGGTGGTCCGTCTCCCAGCTAAATTTAAGTCGGAAGGGGTTGTGGTCAGAGTGCGTCCTCCCCAAGTATTCTGACTCGGCGAGCAAGTGGAGCAGGGACTGGGAGCCAATTACCCGATCCAGCCGGACATGTAGGTCATGCACAGGGGAGTAGTATGAGTACACTTTGTCGTTGGGATGCTGCACCCGCCATAAATCCTGCACCTCCCATTGCATAAGCCAATCCCTGAACGCCTGCACAGTGGACATCGCCGTCGTGGCTCAGAGCGGGGGGAAAGAGCGGTCCATTCCGATGTCCAACACCATGTTGAAGTCCCCACCTAGCAACCAGGGAAGGCCCGTGTATGGATGAAGGACCTGGTTAAGAGACTCCAGAAAAGAGGCTTGGTTTACATTAGGGGCATAGAGGGAGCCTAGCAGGAGCTCCTGACCATTTAATCTGCCCCGTACCAGGCAATATCTACCCTCTGGATCTATGTGCACTTCCTTACAACTGAATGGGACACCCGCTCTTACCCATATCAATGTGCCTCGCGCATGCGCCGAGAAGGTGGTGCCATATATTTGTCCCCGCCAGCGCCTGCGCAGCCTGCCAAGCTCGACCTGTGTCATATGCGTCTCCTGAAAGAGGGCTATCCCCGCCCCGTGTCGCTG
This sequence comes from Lissotriton helveticus, assembly GCF_964261635.1. Classification (NCBI taxonomy): domain Eukaryota; kingdom Metazoa; phylum Chordata; class Amphibia; order Caudata; family Salamandridae; genus Lissotriton; species Lissotriton helveticus. The sequence goes on from NC_136072.1 coordinate 422,799,958, forward strand.
CAGGTAGGAGAATACTAAGTAGCGCCGTGCCGGTGTGTGCATACCGCGGATATTCCATGTCAATATATTAGTGTGCGCCATGCATCTACGTATGTCCTGCCCTCACATAACCACGGGGAGGCCTCCAGGGGGAGCGGAGGACAGCGCTTGGGGGGACAGTCAGTGTGCCGCGTGTTAAACAGAAACAATGAAAAAGGGAACCTTGCAACAAAAAGGGCGAATCCCCGAAGGGGCATAAGTCCAAACTTTAACGGGATTCACCCGCAATAGAGGGGGTAGGTCAGCGTAGTGGCTGCCCTGGTGGGTGTGCTGCTAATGGCCCAAAAATTTATAAACAGCAAATGCTCCTAGAGATTCCCTCATCGAGGGCCCTAAGAGTGTCTAAGATGTGTTCGGTACAACTGGCAAAGTATGGTGTGGCGGGACGGCACATCTTGACCCAGAAGACCACTCAGCGCACCAGGCATCCAACCTCCCAGCCCAGCCAGCGCACCACAGCATAGTTATACTGCCTCAGCGAACTCGCATTCTAAACGTGCGCAAGTCACTAGGGTCGGGAGCTAGCCCCGGTAGCATGTCGCAGCCAGCACATAAAGGATATAGCAGACAGCCTGAGGTGTATAGTCACTAGAATAGTCCATCGTAGGCCAGTTTCCAGTCACATAATGTAGTCCGCCGTCTGCGGAGTCACTGTAGGGAGGATAGTGTCTTCTGATACCACAGTGGATGGCGAGGACGACCCGCTTGCAAGTATTTCCGACTGCTGCCTGTATTCTGCGCCTCCATTAGCGTCCACCACTCCCAGCATTGCCACCGCCTCGAGCACCTCCTGCCGTTCTTGCCTCATCTTCTCTGGACTGGGCGCTGCCAGCCCAGGGCCCACGCTCCGCCGAGCCTCTCTCTTCCTCCTCCGTCTCCTGGAGCGCTGCTCCTGCCAGCCGTCATTTTCTGGCCCTGTCAGTCTCGTCCATGACCATTGTCCTGTCTTCTCCAGCCAGTGCCAGACATCAGACGGAGCCTCTAAGAAGTGCACGCCCTCCTTAGTGGCCACTCGTAAGCGCGAGGGGAACAACAAGGAGTATGGCAGCTCCAACTCCCGCAGCTGTTTCTTCACCGCTAGATAGGAGCCTCGTCGTTTCTGCACTGTTGCGGTGTAGTCCGGAAAGAGCATCACACGGCTACTGCCCACTCTTAGATCGCTCAACTTCCTGGTCTCACGGAGCACTGCATCCCGGTCGCGGTAGTTGAGCAGTTTGAAAAGAAAGGGCGAGGTCGGGCTCCCGGCTTTGGGGCCTGCGCCGGCACCCGATGCGCCCTCTCCACCACGAAGTGCGGGGACAGCACTCCATCGGGCACGAGCGACCGCAGCCAGTCCTCAGTGTATCTCTCTGGGTCTTTCCCTTCCTCTCCTTCCGGCAGTCCTACCACTCTGACGTTGTTGCGCCGGGAGCGCCCTTCCGCATCGTCCGCGCGATCCTCTAGTGCATACACTCTGTCGACCAGGTCCTGCAGAGCCGAGGCGTGACTGCGCACCACTGGTTGCAATTTCTGAACCGCTTGACGCTGCACTGCCACCGAATCCGACAGTTTGCGGTGATCCGCATGCAGCAGCGTGAAGTCAGTTGTGACTTTGGTCAAACGTGCGTCCAGGGAGGTTTTGGTTTGTACCAATGTTGTGCCAATGCGTTCCACCGCCACTAGGACAGTGTCCATCTTGGCCGCCAAGGCAGCCACAGGCTCCACGGCTGTCTGCCTCTGCTCGGGGCGCGCGATCTACGCCACTCGCTTCCTGTTGCTTCACTATGGTCTTGTCCCTTAGCCTGCCCATTGCTAACTGCTGCGCTGTGGGCATTGACGCACCTGTCTCCGTGCCCAGTTGCGGCCTGAGAGGAAGTCCGCCGTGCTCAATCAGATAGTGCCACGCACCAGCCGGGGGGGGTGGGGGGGGGGGGGGAAGGGGGGCGAAGGCAATGACAACCTCGTCTTTTCCCCGCCGCCAGGCGCCCCGCCCAGAGCGACCAAAGTCTAGGCGCCACGTAGCCCAGAGGTGCCTATCAGTGCTCGCCCCTTCCCAATGAGGCAGATGGGCGCAGACTATGTTCCACTCTCTGGGCGTCTCTGGTACAGCCACACAGGGGTCCCCTTGTCCAGCTTCCTCCTCAGACTCAGTAGTATCGGCCCAGTGGCAGAGGCTTCACCGTGCAGGGGTAGACAAGATGGCGCCTTATGTAAAATGGCGCCCGAGAACCGAGCTCCTAGGCCTGACTCTGCCTTCGCGCCCCACAATCCACAGCCTTCTGTGCTGATCTACGCCTCCCAAATCCAGCACCACTGGTCAGAGCCTCCACAGGCAGCAGCGTGCCGTAGGGCAGAGAGCACCTCCCTTGTCTAGCACCCCAGCAGTCTGTCGTGCAACTCACCAGTAGTGCCAGGCGGCAGCCTCCATCTCTGGCCAACAGTCGCTTGTGTGGTGGCAAGTCGTGTCTGTAGTCATGCAGCGCGCCGGGGTTCTGTTTCCACCCTCCGAGGCCCCCCAGGCACTGCCGTGGTCAGACGCGTGTGGCGCTGCAGAGTCTCTCTGCGATGCTAGGCTCACTGGGGCCGGTGGGTGGCCGGGCCTCCACCTCCGCCACCCGCTCTACCAGTGTGTCAGGAGGGAGGGTCCCCCCCCGTGCCTTACCGCCACTCCAGCCGGCCGCGATACACCTCTGCCGGCATCAGACACCTCTGGGCCAGCCGCTGTTGCCGCCATCACTCTGGACCTCGCGCTCGGGCCTCCTACCAGTTTCCCCAGTCTGCACCTGTCAGCGCTGCCCGTGCCCAGGGTCCGTCACCTCTCGCCGCAGTCTGTCCCAGGGGCCCGCAGCACAGGTCCGGGCTCGATTCCCTCCGCCTCCTCCCGCACTCCGGCTCCAGGGGAGGGAAGGCTCCGCAGGCAGGGTCCCGGGCTGGGTTCGCGCTTTCCGGCCTCCGAGCTAGATTTCCTCCGCCTCCTCCCGCACTCCGGCTCCAGGGGGGGGAGGCCCGAAGGCAGGGTCCCGGGCTGGTTTCGCGCCCTCCGGCCGCCCCGCTTCGCCGCCGTCTGAGGGTAGCCCCTCCGCCGCCGCCTCTCCTTTGATCGCCGATTCTCGGATCAGTGAGGACCTCAGCCGGTCCCGCACCTATTCCACCCGGCGCAGGGAAGCTTTGTACACACTCCAAGGATAAATGCAGGAGTATTCAGGGCCCCGTGGACGGAGCTCTAGGAGATCATGTCCGCCATGTTGCCCGGCTGGCCACGCCCCCCATCCCGATGCTGACTTTTATGATTAACATACTGACATTGCTGAGCCCCCATGAAAAGCAGAAACTAGTCAAACTGGAAGAATTCTGTCAAAAGATTTTCTAAATTGAAAAACGTCTCTTAAAGGAGAGACGGTTTTTACTTTGTACCATAGGCTGACAATTGAGGAGACGCTAGAGTCAGTTGAAGAAGGCGACGGTGACATTAGCAGATCTAGACAGCGTAGAGACTGATCGTAGAGTGTCAACTGAAATGATGAAAACAAAGAACTGAACTGATACTAAACATCGACAAGTCCAAACTACAAGATGACCATTTTTTATCTGCCTTGTCATGTTGGGAGATTAACATGGTGTTTGCAGCACATACATGCTGTAAAATTATCCCTGTAATCTTGGTGATTGCCTTAAGAGCATCTGTTGTTGGATTATTGTTGTCGACCTTTATTTTCTGGATGGATATGCCTCACCTAACAATAAAGTAAATCAAATGCTAGTAATTTGTAGGGAAATGTTAGAAGGGAGATTAACGCATAAAGCCAACTCTGAAAATATCATATGCTGCAATGTTTATTATCAAATGCGGACAGATTGCATAATGTTAATAAAAGTAGAACATGTTTAAGTTTGTTCTTCTTTGCCTGCTTCTGCAGTTGAGGGATCTACTTATTTTAATTTTATTCTTCCTTCATCTTCTTCTCCTGTAGTGTGTTTTTGAATTTGTTTTATCACCAGGAGGCAATCAAGCTGTTTTATTCCGATTATGAATTGCCTTATTTCTTGGTTCTCAAAAGCATCTGGAAGAAAAAAATGCACGTGGAAGTATTTCCAACTTATTTTCAATCTAATGCAACTAACACCAGTGCACCTGAGCTTTCATGTAAAATTAAACATGGCGAAAGAACTTAATGAAAGAATAAGGAAGGAGAGGGAAAATTTAAGGGAGGAATGAAGAGTAAGTCAAAGCAAGGGAAGAGAAAGAAATGCATCCAAGGCTAAACTTGAATGTAGTAAAGAGAGGTGAACTATATGCCATTCTTTAAGGGAAGGGGAAGGACTGCAGAAATGGTGGGCTGGAGTAAATGTAACCAGAATTATTTGGTAACGGATCAAGTATTAACAAGACAGGAATCTAATATTAGGGGAACATATTATGTTTGTGGTAAATCTGCATACTTCCAGTTACCATGCCATTGGGTAGAGAGCTGTAACAGCTAATTTAAGGAGAAGTAGAGGTAGCTTTTGACAAGTGATGGGAGTTATGTTTGCCATTTAATGCCCTCTGTAGGTGTAGCTTTAAAATGATGTGATGATTTGAAAATTGCCTACTCAAGAAAATAGGCCTGGTACTAATATTGCAGGAGCTCTAACAGTCATTGACAAGGAATTAGTTGCTCTGAGAGCCATGATAATGCAAAATCACCTTGCATTGAGCTTGGTACTCACAGTAGAAGGTGGGGTCTGCTGTATCCTTCGCTTCTGTCAATGTTGTAAATGTATCCCTAAAGTTGATAGCCAAAATAATAATTTGTGAGTAATAAAACCAATATCACTCATTAAGCTCAGGCTTTAAAGAAGACTGGTGCATGGGAGGGAATAGCTTCTCTAGCTTGTTCCTCTGGAAGTTAGGTTTGTTTTCCTGAAAATACATGCTTTGCACTAATGAGAAATAAAACTATAGCCAACTTAGCAGTTGTAGGACTCTTACTCCATTGTGACTGTGATGCTTGCTGCCAATGTTCTGTCTCATGTGGACAAACTTATATTTTCATGTCCAGGAAGAATAATGTTGAGCATGTTTTCACAGACAAGACAACAATCTTCATTAAAAATGTTGGTTCAGCAGAATTGCCCGTGATCCTGGTGACAACTAGCTGTCTTAGCATAGTCACATAAAATGTGGGAACGTTTGTTCCAGTATAAGGTTTGTTCCAGTACAGGTGGCGTCCATGAGAAGCTCCATGCTGTAGAATTAAGAGAGTCTTTCAACATGTATTTTCATGAAACTGTTTCACCCTTGTAACTTCTCATTAGTGCAATATGTGGGAACCATGTAGAACCGAATTGAATGTATAAAATCCTTTGTTCAGAACCCCATAAAAATGTACTCTTCATGGATGTGGAAGAGAGAACCCTTTCTTACTGACCTTAAGAGGTGTATATGTGCCACATTGCCCTCCTGTTTTATACTGTGGCACAGATTTACCAACATTTGAAAATCAGACAACTTGCTGCGCTGCGTCAAATGGAGAGAGCAGGAATGTGTCATATTTACTGAGATATGGCACATTCCTGCTCTCTCTTTGCGCTGGCGCACAGAGTGCTGCCTACCCTCAACGCACACATCCTGCAAGTGTGCCTGCAATACTGGCAGGATTGTTTTTGTGCAGGAAGAGACACCTTCCTGCCCATAAACAATCCTCAGAGGCATTTTCCTCTATGTGTGCTGCAGAATGCAACGCACATAGAAAGAGGAAATAATGAGGAAAAATACATATATTTCTCCTTGTTACGCCACTGTTGGGATGGAATAGCATTTTGACGCATTCGCAGATTGACTACCTTTAGTAAGTCTGGTAATACATTAAAATCCGGGGGCCTCATTTATGAGAAATGACACATCGCTGCGTGAAAGCAGCGATGCGTCACTTCTCAGTGCGCACTCCTTGCGACATACCTGTCGTTACTGTATGACGCATCATGTCACAAGAAGTTACAGATACGTCAGTATTTCGGACGTATCTGTATGGTGCAAAAGTGACGCATTGCTGAAGTATGTCACAAAAGTGACGCAACTCCAGCAATGCTTCCTTTCACATGGGGCAAGGCTCATGTGAAAGGGCTTGCGTCAGTCTTACGCCTGCTGTGAGGCAATCGTAAGATGTTGACGCATTTGAGTCCTAGAAGTGGCGCAGTGAAATCTGGTAAATTTCACTGCGTCACTTCTATGACCCTTTCTTGCGTGGGAACACCCCCCCCTGCATACATTATACCTGGCGCAGGTATAATGTAGCGCAGGGGTTTACAAAGTGACGCATCTACCTAGATGCGTCACTTTGTAAATATGGCGCAACAAGGCGCATTTTTAATACTGCTGGTGCGTCACAAAAAGTGACGCACCAGTGGTGCAAAAGTGACGCAAGGGCTCATAAATGAGCCCCCATGAGTGGATGTGTGGGAAAGCCCACACTCCACCCGTTGAACGTCCTCCCAATGCAGAGTAATGCAAGCCAGCTATTTGCGCTGCATTGCGTTACTCTGGACTTACTGAGCCACACAGAGACACTCAAGGTGACTTTGCGTGGCTTAGTAAATATCATTTCAGCGCTTAAATTACCTTGCATCGCCATTTGTGTGACGCAATGGCAATGCAAGGGCTTAGTAAATGTGGGCCTCTGTTCTTTGCTGACTTGAACATTACTGAGTTATTTGATTGATACTGTATTCTAACTGAGATTTGCACTCTGATTTTTTGATTAATTGATTTTTACTATCTTTCCTGATTTCTGTTCGACTTATAATCAGAAAATAAACCTTTAAGATGTAAACCTTCATTGCCTGGACCATGTGGGTTCTACGTGTATACCTTGAAATTGTCAGTTAGAGTGCTTTAAAGAGGGACAGGTCCAGCGAGGAGAACCAAACGTCGATAAGGGATTAACACTGCTCTCCATTCTACGCCAGAACCCCCAAAAAACAGGTAAATGTCAAATGCTTCGAAATTCACCCAATGTTATGTCCACCCAGAAGAAAAAAACGAGGACGTTGGTTGTGCAATGTGCATTTGTTTGCGTCTGCTTGCATGGAGGGGAACGTTTGAGTTAGAGAAGAGGTATGGGAAAAGAGTCCGAGAGAATATTTTACTCCGTCAATGAATTAATGTAAACCTACACATATCTTAACTCATGCCTACGTAAACTCCTTGTTAGTGTATCGTCGCACACAGCCACCGTTCTACTTTGTGTCCACTAGATGGCAGCAAGAGATCAGTTAGATTGACACTCTCTCGCAGGGTCGACTTCAATGGCATTTTATAAGCTGTTTGTTAAAGAGACGGGTTCCATGTCGCAAGGACCATCAGGGCATAACACACCACAGGAGGGTCAAAGATGTGTTCCAGACATCCATGCCTAAAAATTCTACTTGAAGATATGCTAGGCGGTTAGCATTAGAAGGCACATGCGGTGTTCGCTGTAGAAATGTATCCTTATATATGGGTCTGGTGGTAGCAGGTGACTCGGAAATACCTCGATGACAAGATTGAAAGGATAAAGGTAACGCAGAAAATATAAAATACACCTGAAAAGAAGCAGATAATTTAAACAATTAATTCAATTTTCTGAAATATTTACGTTAGTAGAGGAATTGCCCTGAGAAGGTGACAATAATACGGGTGTGGAAAATGTGCACAATAACGTGAAATTTAGGAAAAATGTATTGAAAATACGTATAATGACGCAAAATGCATAATTGGTACTTGGAGCTATATTTTAATGCAAAATGTGTCCTCGCATCCATGTTGTACATTGGCAATAAAAAATAGTGCAAGAACACAAACGTGGCAAACAACAGATGCTGTCATTCTAGTTGTGCTGTTCACATATGCTTGCGCTAACTTTTTGCAGCGAATGGTGTTGTCAATGTAGTAAACTTTGCGTAAAAAGTTTTTTTATTTTTTTTTATTAATGTTTTTATTATTTGTTCTTATGCAAGAAAAATCAGTTTATACATGTCAATAGCCATCCTATAGTACATTCAGACACAACATAATAATTCTTTAGAGCACATCTCATTATACAGATAATAAACAAATGAATACATCCATACTAATATTATAAAGAGAGAGCCCAAACCTTTGAGGCGGGTAATATCAGTAACCGAAGCACAAATCACAACACCCAATACAGCGTTGGAAAGGGCAGTTGCAGCAGAAGGACATAGGCTATGCAGATGGCCAGCATATACATTTTTTTTATTGTTTTTATTAACTTTTCAAGAAACAGTGGTGTTCATCACAATCATAAAGTGCAAGACATACAATTGTACCATAGGACACCATATACATTTTAAAGGTAAAAGAACCGCGCCAGCAAAGTGGTCCCTTGTGGCCGTGTCTGCGTTGTGCTGTGGGCATGGGCTGGGGGCGTGACTATCGCTGGGGGTGTGTGGTACGGCGATCACATTGTGGGCTGTGGGCGTGTGCTGGGGCGTGACAAACGCTGGGGGCGTGTGTCCGCCCTTCATGCCATGTGAGTCTACATACAAGCGCTAATTACGTTGCTGCGCAGCATCAAGGGGCACGCTGGGGGCGTGAGAAACGCTGGGGGCGTGTGCTACGTTTCGCCCTTCATGCCATGTGGGTCGTACATTAATCAGAAGATCGTCTGCTGTGGCCGTGAGCTGGGGGCATGACAAATGCATTCAGCTGGAGGCCTGGTAAGTAACATTACTGCAGCCTCTCGTGCGCGTTGTTACTGAACTCTCTCATTCAATGAAATTAGACGCGCCTGCTACCATCAACCAGGGCTCTAGCCGGGCTCAGGTGGCGGATCAGTACACTAATTACACACGCCTGATAACATCAACCAGGGCTGCAGCTGGGCCTCAAGCGGGGGAACACGCGCCTGCTAACATCAAACAGGCCTGCATCTGGGCCTCAAGCGGGGGAACACGCAAATGAGCGTGTTTGCAGGGACAATTACTGCAGCCTCTCCTACTCGCTGTCACTGAACTCTCTCATTAAAAAACGGATTTACCCGCGGCTGATAACTCTCTCATTCAACGACATTACACGCGCCTGCTAACATCAACCAGGGTTGTAGACGGGCTCAGGCGGCGGATCACTACACCAATTACATGCGCCTGCTAACATCAGCCAGGGCTGCAGCTGGCCCTTCTCCGTCCCTATTCTAACGAAACAAAAAATTTCATCTACTGCGAGATTTTAAAATAAATTGCCTTTGTCAAATACACACATTACACACATCCTATTTCATACCAGGACAACATCGGGACGGGCTGCTAGTATTCCTATATAACCTTTTCAAATCGAGCAAATATAGAAGGAACTATGACTAATCTCTTTTCTCGTGCAGCAGCTTTAAAGAGGATCCAAATTCTAATAAAGTGCAAGTGCCTCATACAGTTAAATACAGTTTCTTAAGACCATATTTCATTATGTAGATAATAAATAAGCAGATAAATATTTATATATATCCGTACCAACCCAGACCGAGCAAATATAGAGAAGAATGAAACTTAATCACTCTTCTTGTTCAGCCACAATGCAGAGGATCCTAATCCTGATAAAGTGTGAGTGCCTCGTATGGTTAAACACAGCGGCATTATTCTAGAAGGGCCCATTTTTCCCCGTCACGGGCAGATAGAATAGAGAACGAGAGGGATAAAATGTACAGTCGTAGCTAGCATGACTCTCAACTGGGGCGGGGGGATGTGTGGGGGAGGGGATTGCGCAGGGAGGGGGTGTTAATTTAATGAAATAAAATAAAATAAAAACGTACCTGCGCCTCCGGTCCAGCGTCGTGTCTCGTGCTCTATCTCTGCTCACAGGAAGCAGAAGCAGGCAGCCTCGCTCTCCTCCCCTAAGTCAATCACAACGCTACAATGGCAGCATTGTGATTGGCTAGGACGCCGTCCGTACAGGAGTCTATTGGGAGGACGTTTTCTCCATGCAGGCTGCATGCAGCCTGCATGGAGAAAACGGGAGAGTACTCATGGCTGGTTTGGTCAGCCCTTGGGCTGACCAAACATTTAGCGCTCATAACATTGGGTAGCCACTCCTCCCCGATCTGCCAGCTCCCAACCAAACCCTTCATCTGCTTTCTCACAGTGTGAGAAGCAGAAACATAAAATGGTATTTATACAATTTTATGTTTCTGCTTCTTGCACTGTGAGAAAGCAGTGGGGCAAAGCTCCTCCGCCCCTGAAAATGTATGATATGAGTATAGCTCTGTACCCTTAACCTGTCACATTAAAAGGGACAGAGGCTAAAAGCAGGTGATATAAATTCAATATAAGTTATGCAAAAAAAGGAAAACCACATTACATATTCATATATTCACAAGTATCACTAAACAATTCATATGTTACCAGAAATCCCGTACCAATGTTGAAGCTCGCTGGCTCAACCAGTTATATAGAGGGGTTTCTATATTGTATATGGCTAATATTTTACCCCTCCAGCTGCTAAATGTGGGAGGATCCAGACTTAGCCATTGCGAGGTCATACAGAGCCAAGCAATAGCAATTGCTAGAAATAGGAAACCTGTCTCTGCCGTTACCACCTCACTTCTCTCCGTACTATCTAATACCCCCAAGATCATTAGGACGGGTTTGATAGACAATGATACACCTAAGATCTTTTGAAGACTCCTTGATATCCTGAAGACAAATAATCAGCTTAGGGCAAACATAGAACATGTGGAGGGTGTCAGCTGACTGTAGCCCACATCTGTTTCATTTCCCTCCTCCTGTTGCCCCATTTAGCTACCTTTGCAGGTGTGTAGAAAAAGGCCAAAATAGACATAAAATGTTGGCTCCTAAGACTCCCTGTTATTAACACCTTACTTGCCAATTCCAGTGAATCCTCGATACAAATTCCCTCTATTCCCAGCCTAAATTCCCACTTTGCATTCTACACCTCAATATCATCAGGGGTTGCTTGAATCAATATCTCATAGATTCTAGCGATCCAAGCCTTATGCTTTATTGCTACAACAACTGGTATTTCCAAAGTTGATCCTGTGCCTTTCATGTTTCTAGTGAGAAAGCACCTCAATTGTAAATATTTAAAAAAAGTCTCCTCTATCTAACCCATATAGCTCTTGCAGTTCTACGAAGGATAGCAGCTGCCCTTCTCTATATTGATCGCCCAGGAATGTAATCTCCCTCTTCCCCCTTCTACTTGTTACTTGGTCTTGGAAGATTGACAGGAGGGTGATTGCTGCCTTCAATGGTGTGTAAACATTTAATTTTGGGATACTTCATTTTCCCTTTACCTGCCTCCATACTTTATAGGCTACTTTTAAGATTTTACATTTAGTCTTTTTATAATTGCTGGGTTCTAGCAGCTTAACCAGGCAACCCTTGATATCACTCCCCAGAATTAGTATGAAAATAGTCCGATTGTCAGTATCGATCATCTTTACTCGGTCTCCAGAAATCAGGATATCCATTTGTTGTAGCATGCAAACCCAGTATTATAGGAAGAAACTATGTATTGCCCATCCCCCTAGTTACCCTCCTGGGTTTGCAATACCCCCATAAAAACCTGTTGCATACCCATTCCTGGCTCAATATCTAGTATGAGCTAATTTCTGGAGGGACAGTCCTAAAAACATATAAACCCTTAGCTAGGAATGACATCTTAAGCACATTGCTCCTACCGAACAGTGAAAGATGCAGGTGATCCAATCTTTCCAATTCTCTTCTAACATTATCTTGTCGATGACAGCTGTGATTTAACCTCTATTTAAACCACCGAAGAGACTAATAGTGGATTTACACTCTGCAGATTTTCTGAGCACAGGATCTGTGTTGTATCTGCATTTAATTTGTATCCTGAGCAAGCTCCAAATACCGAAAGTCTTAAAATTAGGATTTTTATCAGTTTAGTAGTAGTAAAGTTGAGAAAAATCCTAATTTTAAGACTTTCGGTATTCACAGTAGGCATTTAGGAGTCCTAAAGTTAGGAGTCCTAACTTTACTACTACTAAATTGAGACAAATCCAAATTTTAAGACTTTCGGTATTCACAGAAGGCATTTAGGAGGGCTAAAGTTAGGAGTCCTAACTTTACTACTACTAAACTGAGAAAAATCCTAATTTTAAGACTTTTGGTATTCACAGAAGGCATTTAGGAGTCCTAAAGTTAGGACTCCTAACTTCTGTGAATACCGAAATGAGTAAGTGTCTTCTGTGAATACCAAAATGAGTAAGTGCCTTCTTTGAATACGAAAATGGTAGTAAGTTTAGGATTTTGTCTTAAGTTTGTTCTGTGAATCGGGCCCTATATGCTTGATTGAGTAAAAACTTTCTGTTGAAGGTCCATGAAGTTTGATCTCTGGTGACCCCCGTCATTGGAAATTCTATCACTAAAGGATTATGATCTGAGAAAGCCCTCGGGAAGTTCTCGATCCCCACTTGTCCCGTTAATGTAGTTGAGACAAAACAATAGTCTAGTCTTACTAATTTATTATGGGGGCTGAAAAGAATGTAAAGCCTGGGTCGGATGCTTTATGTTTAGCCCAGATATCTACCAACCCATGTTCCCTCACCAGACCTTGCAAAGCGTTAAAGACCTTCAATTTTTTCCCATGATAAACTTGATCTCATTGAGTTCGAATTGGCTATCTATATGGAAATTTAGATCTCCCAAAAAGATTAAAGGGTGTGGCCACAATGTAAGTTCTGTATTTAAGTAGTCCAGAACCTCAGGTTCATCTAAATTGGACCCATACACAGAACAAATCGTAAATGATGCAATAACCACACCATACTCCATGATGGAGATATCTTCTCTGACTCGCTTGCAAGTGCCTATCCTTTTTTTTGTTACAATTGCCACCCCTCTTGATGTTGTCCCTTGACAGGTGTATGCTAATACACTATACCCCAAATCCTTCAGCCAACTTTGCTTATTCATGATATATGAGTCTCTTGGAGGCACACCAGATCAGCCTGCATGAATTGTAGACTCGTGGCTATTTTGTCCCATTTGTTCTTATCATTGAGGCCACAAATGTTCATCGAGCAAATCCAAATATTACCCACAGTCATTATATTTGTAATCGAACAATCATAATCTTTCAATCCTGCACCTCATGCTAATGCTCTCTACAAGGCCATTTTCTTGCTCCTTACAAAGCTGTGGATTCTATGACAATTAATACGAAAAATACATCCATTTGCTAGCCCCTCCGCCACCCTGCGACCCACCCAAAACCTTTCTCACCTTCTCCCCCTGCCCAACTCTCACAAGCAGTTGGACCACCCAGGTTCTGTGATGGAGTGTTACCTTTCCAGAGTGCCCGTACCAGCCATATGTGGTATTGGCTATATATGTAGTGTTGTGCGCGTGTTATGTCTCGTGTGTGTATTAGCGCGTGTATGTGTGTGCATGTGTAGAATGTATGGACTGTGATGAGTAGGGAACGGAGTGGGTAGAGACGGTTGCTGAGGGAGAAGGGTGGAGGTTGCTGTTGTGTTCGGTGTCGCTGTATAACTTGTATTACTGGATTAAAGAAGAAGTACGGAACGTAACTCAGCCTACGAGTCCTCTTTTCAACATATGGCGACGAGCGGGATTTGACAGCGGCACTGAGCACAATTTCGAAAAAAAAAAAAAAGGGAAATGTCTTTTTGTTGCTAAAGGATTATCCAGATCATCTTGCATGGCGTTTTATTGGACATCTAGACAACGGAAACTTTGAACGGTAAACAATTTATGATATTTATTCCCAGCAGCGCTCACCCGTTATCTGATACCGTTGTGTTGTGTATTTTTCAATTGACCTGCACGAGTGGATCACATTGGAATGCTCCACGCGAGTGATTATCCGTGAACACTCCAACCGATGCGACTTGATGACGCGCTTTACATTTCCTTGAGCTTCCGTAGAGGATTATCTACGTCACTGCATCGTCATCACGTATCACAACACAACGTGGCGGCCATTTTAAATCTAACCACTGTATCCTAGCAACAAGCTCTGTGCAACACCGAGTGCCAATTCCAACGTTGTTGGTGTTCTTCGTGTTATTAATTCAGCAAGAAGCTTTAAGTAAGCATTAATTGTTGTGACTCGGTGGTCTTGGCAATTTCCTAGCAATTTCTACACTTGGATTAAAAGAAACAGTTCAATTAAATTTTGATGACGAACTCTGGTGAACTTTTTGCCCAAACTAATAACATCCATGATGCAATGTGAACATTGGTGAACCTTTTGCGCAAGTATCATATTCATTAGGAAAATATTTTTTTCTTTTTGGATTGTTGTTTTTTTTGCTTATTGTTCTCCTTTACTTCATCCAAATGTCTTCAATTCACCCACCTCCATTCTTCTTAGCAGAATCTGGTGAACCTCCCATAGCATGGGATTTATGGCTTGATATGTTTGAAGCTTATGTTGAGGTTTTAGCTGAAGAGGAATCCTCTCAAGAAAGGAAGGTGTCTTTACTTAAACACAGACTCGGCGCAGTAGGGTTAAGGGAGTTTAAAAATTTACCTAAAATTGATGATGCTGGTGACATGGGTGTTTATCAATGTGCCGTTAAACAGATGCAGGAGAGGTTTGGGAGGAAAATTAATGTAGTAATGGAGAGGTTTAAGTTTTATTCGAGGGCTCAAAAAGTGGATGAGTCAATTGATCAGTATGTTTCGGCTCTAAGGGGTTTAGCCGTTACGTGTGAGTTTGAAAGTATGACTTATGACCAAGTTCTATGTGACCAAATTCTTATGAAAACTAAATCTAAAAAGATTCAAGAAAAATTATGGTCATCAGGGAGTACTTCATTATAAAATGCCATTGAAGTAGCTAGGGGTGAAGAGATTTCATTCCAGTGTATTCGTGAAGTTAGAAATGAGAAAAATGATTCAGTATCTGGTTCAGTTAATGAGATAAATAAGGGTGATAAATCCAAATTAAAAAATGATAATAAGTCATTTACTAACTACACTAATAAGAAAAGTAATGAGAAAGGTTATGAGAAAAGCAATGAGCAAAAGAAGTTTTTATGTTATAGGTGTGGATCTTCCAACCATTTAGCAAACTATAAATGGTGCCCTGCACTTGACAAAATATGCACAAATTGTAAAAAGAAAGGTCATTTCACTAGAGTATGTCACAATTTTAAGGCTAAAGTTAATTGCATTCAAGAAGATGATCAAGATGACATAAATTATATCCAAGAAGACGATACTTTTCATGTTGTAGGTGAAATTTGCAGTATACATGATGAGTCAGTAAAGGTGAGGGGTAAGGTTAAAGAGCTACCATCAACCATCGTCAACATTGACGGTTTAGAAGTTAAGGTAATGGTAGACTCTTGTGCGTGGTATACCATTATGGGCATGGATCAATTTAAGTCACTTTGGCCGAACAGGTCATTATTGGTTCAGGATGTACACCCTGGGGGTTATACTGGACATAAAATACCTTTAGAAGGATTCATATTTGCTAAAATTAGTTTTGGACATAATTCATGTCAAGGCAAAATATATATAGCTAACAAAGGTGCAACCATTTTAGGATGGCCACACATGTTTGATTTGGGCATGAAAATTGATCCTCGTTTAGAGTGCCCTGTTTATTCTATTCAGGATAACTGTCGTGGAATGGATGATTATTCATTTCTGAAGGAAAATATCCCTGATGTTTTTTCCAATAGCATGGCAAAATTATTTTAAGAGAAGGCACATGTCCAGGGAAGCAAAAACTGAGAAATGTACCTATTAGTTATAGAGAAAAATTAAGTGAAATACTTAAAAAATTGTGCAAGGATGGAATTATTGAACCAGTTGAGAGTTCAGATTGGGTTTCGCCAGTCGTAATTTCTCTTAAATCCAATGGCGATTTGCGTTTATGTGTTGACCTGAGGTGTTTAAATGAAGCCATTTGGGTTGACACATTTCCCCTTCCAAATTTGCAAGAACTTACATCTTCTGTTGGTGGGTCATCTTGGTTTTCCAAGATAGATTTAACAAGTGCGTATCACCAAATTGTTTTAGATGATGACTCGACACATTGTACTGCTTTCATTACCACAGAGGGAATGTTTAGATATAAACGTATGCCATTTGGCCTTGCAAGCGCGTCTGCAGTATTTCAAAGAGAGATGTGCAAGATCTTACAAGGTATTAAAAATTCTAAAGTATTTCAGGACGACATTTTAATATACGGAAGTGACAAAGAATGTCATGATGAAAGTTTATATGCTGTTCTAGATGCATTGAGGAATAATGGATTGACTATCAAAAATGAGAAATGTGTGTTTGGGAAATCTGAAGTGGAGTATTTAGGACATATTATATCCAAAGATGGTATTCGACCAAAAATCAGTCATGTTGATGCTATTCTAGCTGTCCCTGAACCTGCAAATAAGGAACAATTGATGTCGTTCCTGGGGTTAACAGAATTTTATTCACGTTTTGTTGAAAACTATGCCTCGAAAGTTGAACCATTGAGATTATTGTTAAAGAGAGGTGTAGTGTTTACATGGGGCGAGCATCAAAAAATGTGTTTTGAAAAATTAAAGAAAGAGATAGTTACAACACCATGTTTAAAACCATTTTTGCCAAATGCTGAATGCATACTATCTGTAGATGCGTCTGGCTACGGCATTGGTGCTGTATTTTCTCAACATGTTAAATCAGAAAAGTGGGTAGTGGCGTATGCTTCACGCACGTTAACGAAATCAGAACGCAATTATTCCGTAATAGAGAAGGAGTTATTGGCAGCTTCATGGGCTGCTGAGAGATTCAGGATGTATGTGTGGGGGAGGAAATTCAGAATTTGTACCGATCACAGACCATTGGTTAATATTTTGAGACCTGAAGGTGGGAAGAATTTGACTCCTAGGTTAGCTCGTTTAGCTTCAAAACTACAAATGTTTAGTTTTGATATAGAGTACATTCCCGGTAAAGATAACATTGTTGCTGATGGTCTTTCAAGATTACCTAATGCGGATTTGACAGGAATTGAAACTGATAGTGATGGTGAAATAGCTTTCACCATCAAAGATGTGTTTTTGATAAATGAAAAGGATGTTAATAATATCGTTTCTGAGGCATCTTGGATGTGCGAGATGGACAAGGATGTTGTTTTGAAAGGAGTTAAACGATTCATAGTTGATGGGTGGCCAAGAGAGTCCAGCTTACGTGGTGAGAGTGCTGCATTTTCGAAAATTAGAGAGGAATTATGTATTGTTAATGATATTGTCCTAAGAGGTGACAGAATTGTGCCTCCAGTCGGCTTAAGAGAGAACATTGTTGAGAAGAGTCACATGGGGCACGGCGGTATGTCCAGCACTAAGAGAAGGATTAAGGAGTGGTTTTGGTGGCCAGGGGTCGATTCCATGGTGGATAGATTAGTGAGGAATTGCAAAATTTGTGGTGCCAGTGATAAGGTAGCAAAGCCATTGAATGTACCTTTAACCATGGTGAAATTACCCGAGTATCCATGGCAAAAGGTGGCGATTGATTTCATGGGTCCATTTTCAGCTATATCTGCAAAGGATTGTTACGCTATTGTGTTGGTTGATTATTATTCGAAATGGCCCGAGGTAAGAATGGTAAGTGGGATGACCACGGAGGTGGTCATTGAGTTTTTAGAAGATGTATTCTCAAGAGAAGGTGTTCCAGAAATTTTGGTTTCGGATAATGGACCTCAGTTTGTGTCACAAAAGATGGAAGAATTTTTGGTGATAATGGGTATCAAGCACATCAAGTCATCACTATATCATCCCGAAAGTAACGGTCAAGTTGAGCGCTTCAACAGGGTGGTTAAGGAAGTGATAGAATTGGCATTGAGCGCAGGCTTACCCTGGAGGAAAGCTCTACTAGAGAGGTTAACTGCATATCGTGTTACTCCGCATTCTACCACAGGGAAGACACCTTTTGAGGTTTTGAGAGGTAGGAAACCATTTACTGGGTTAGTCCCTTGGTGGTTGAGAAAAAGGAATGATAGAATGCAGTGTAGTAACAATGACATTGATAAAGAAATCAGATCTGAAGTCAGGAAATATCAGGATCGCAGTCAGCAATATCATGGAGGTAAATGTAATTGGCCTTTGGTGAAGATAGGTCAAATGGTTCGGGTAAAGAATCCTAGGATTGTGTTGAAGGGTGAAAGTGTATGGTCCACACCCTTGAGAGTAATGAAAGTGTTTAGTGGTGCGGTAGAATTGGAAGATGGTAAGAAGTGGAATTTTCGACAATTGAGTTTTTGCAATGAGAGGGATGGTGCGGTAGGTTCACATTCTGGTTCACATTCTGGTGGAGTTGATGAGGGAACGTGCAGTGGGTATATGTTAGGTGATGATTTTGGATTAAAGAAGGATGTGACGTCAACTGGTGACACGGTTGGTTGTAGTGCTAGGTGTGATACAGGAAGTGATGTTAGAGACATTGTTGATGGTGTTTCATCTTGTTCTAATATTAGTGTTGAAGGTAATAATTTACGCCGTGGCAATAGAACAAAGAAGTTACCTGCCCGGTTTTCAGATTTTAAGTTAGGATAATTCTTGTGGTGGTGTCTCAAGTTATTGAGGAGGAGGGTGTGTGGTGTTGGCTATATATGTAGTGTTGTGCACGTGTTATGTCTCGTGTGTGTGTTAGCGCGTGTATGTGTGTGCACGTGTAGAATGTATGGAATGTGATGAGTAGGGAACCGAGTGGGTAGAGACGGTTGCTGAGGGAGAAGGGTGGAGGTTGCTGTTATGTTCGGTGTCGCTGTATAACTTGTATTACTGGATTAAAGAAGAAGTACGGAACCTAACTCAGCCTACGAGTCCTCTTTTCAACACCATACACCTGAAAGGTGACCACCCTGACTACTGCTTCCCCCAATGTGACATGAGAAAACACCACTCACCTAATTGGGTACCAAGACTCTTAAATCTCATTGCAGATTGGAGGGAAAAGATAAAAAAATAAGAGAAGAAGAGTTTGTAAAAACTCTTGAGCCTTAATCTCTGATGTGAAGAAATTAGGCTTGTCCCACCAGGCAACTTTCAGTTTAGCTGGATTCATTAAAAAACCTGAGTTCCCCAACTCTGGAATGGTTGAATCAGCTGATGTAACCACCAGTGACGTTCCACCATGGAATGGCAGAAGTCTGATCTAACAAAAATGTTATGACCGTTAAAGGAGCGCTGCAGATCTGGCCGAGCCAGATCAAAAATCGTCTGGCGAAGCGGAACATTTCTGGCATATATCAGAACTGCTCAAGGTTGACTCCAGTCCACTGTGGCAGACCTTTTCAGGAAATCTGTGAGCATGTTCAATCTCCTGAGCCCAATCCCATTTCTCCAGCTTGGGGAGAGCACCTGTACAAAGGTCGACAACAAATTTCAGCCCGTTGTCCCCCTCCTCTTCCTCTGGGATACCTAGTACCCTCAAGTTATTATGTCTCAGTCTATTTTCAAAGTCTTCCATTTTCCATTGAGTGTATGTCCTTTGATTTTCCAGAGATACTGTAATTTCTCTGTGTGATGAAGCTTCATTTTCCAATGGAACAGCCCTTTTCTCCTCATTAGCCATTGCCTCAGTGAACTCAGAACATATTTTAGAGATCTTGCAAATGGCCCCCTGCATTTTCGCGCAGGCTGTATGGACTCAGCAACTTTCTGAATGTGTCTCTAACCTGTGAGCAAAAATGCTTTGATATACAGACTCTAATGAGGCAGCCCCCGCTCCTCCCTGTGGAGTATTACCGATTGTTGCGCCATCCCCTTCCAAGACTAGGGAGATAGAATTGTCCCAACGATGCCCCTGAGCTCTTGCTTAATTTTTGCTTGATTTCTCCCGTAAAGATATTTTTTTGCCCTTTTCACTGTGGCAGTATCCTTCGGGAAATGATATTGTTTCCTTGCTAAGCTGCTGGATTTGCTCTCTTGACTGTGGCTCTCTGAATCTGATCAGTCAGAGATATGCGATAATGAAAAGAACTTATCCACACATTCAGCCTCCTGCCCCCATTTACAGTTGGTTTTCCCATTGGGTGTGCCCTACCTGTGAATACGTTGGGGCAACTTATGTGCCTTAAGTGCAGCGGTTGAGGTCAGTTCTGCTTCACTGTGTTGGGTTAGGATCTTAACTTCTCTTCCCGGTTCCTCGGGCCCCTGTACCACTGTTTGGCATGACAGATTTTCAATAGAGAAGGTTTTGGTCACCTCTGATGTTATGCCTAAACCACTGTAACAATGTGGAAAACGGGAAGTCATAGGGGATAGCCTTATGATCCAAAATATATGTGTAGAATCAGAGGCTTCAAAAGTAGAGGCAATGCGAGAATGGGTTTATGCGAATTCACGTAAGCAGCATGCTCCGCTTTTTAAAAAAAGGAACAATGACCAAATCGGAGTGCAAAGTAAACTTGCATCAGTCATGCACGACTTGCGAATAATTAACTAAAAACGCAAAAGCCCGAACAATAAATAGGCAAAGAGCATAAAAAGAGCCAATTCGTAACATAACTATGGCTTTAGTGAGCGTTAGGCGGAACTAGCGGTTTTGAGAGTAATGGACCGAAAATGATAGCTAACACGCGGCGTGCGCACTTAGAACTGCCAATACAGTGGTATTATTAACCACGCGGAGCTTATTAAAAACGGAGAAGAATCTCTGATGGGTGGAAACTATATATAAAAAATGCTCCACACGATGTTAGAAATTTAATTAACACGCTTTAGAAGAGATAACATTATAATATTCTCTCACAGAGCCCCGAGCTAAGAAGGACAATTGAAGGAAGCCCTTAGCATCACGGAAGTAGTGAGGGCCCAACGATCTCTGGAAAGCAGATCCAACTCTAGAAGGTGAGTGTTACAAGGAATAGGGAGCAGTAAAGAAATAGTCTTATTTTCCGTTACAGTTCATTCATGCTCTATTTTTATAGGTGAAATTGAAAAAACTTTCTGAGAAAAACGGTGAACTGGAACTTACTATACCAGCAACACCATAAGATAAACAGGTGAGCATGGTATTTATGAGGGAAAAAGAAACAAGAAAGGGAGTATGCAACTAATAAAATATTATCCCCACTATTTCAGATTAAACAATATTTAAAAACACTGCGACCATCACAGAGAAGCTTACACCGATGTAAAGAGCCGATTATCCTAACTAAGGTGTGTAAATAAATAGGATAATTAAATGAGAATAAATTACTCACAGGAAGTAGGAGGGAGAGTTTAATATGTTATTCCCCGCTTCCCCACAGGGCAGAATTGAAAATAAACTGCCAGAATAATTGGGAAGAGAATATACATCACGTTTAATTACAGAAGGTAGGACATGGAACAAACATAGCATGTCTAAACATTTAACAACCAGACTAATGTTTCTAAAACAATATCTTTCCTTTGTATTGTTAGAGCGAGACTATAACTAGCCGCCTAGAAGTTCTTCTTCAAGCAAATATCCTGAGCAGAAAGGGATATTTTTGAAGGTATGCAATCGTGTGTGATTGCATGTTTTCTAAAATAGAGGGAAATGAATGAATGTATGAATACTTGTGCCCACATTCCCCAGCCCAATTCCTGTTTTGTTTTTTAAAAAATAAGGTGGGTCGGCTCCAAGGGTCACCATAGTGTTGTAAATGCAGAATGGAACCACAAATAATGATGTATAAATACAGAAAAGAATAAAAAGGATGGGACAAAAAATGACAAAAAACTGTTATCGATACAATAAATGTATTCTTATGTTGATATTTTCTGTTCACAGATAGATGTGTACATCAAAACTGTCCTGAGGAAGGTGGGGCATATTGCCACAAACCACCGAAACGCGTCGACTACCCCGCAGGGGATGTTTTTATATATTTTATAATTATGTGCTACTACAATTGATGTCCTCAATAGTATGTGATCTGTGTATTCTTGCACCCATAAATCTGACCAAAAAAACTTTGAAATCTAAACATCATTGAGTAGACTGATATTGCTTTTAACTTTGTGTAATGAATTCATGTTTTATAATGTACCAAATACCTTTTTGAGGAATATCTGTTTTTATAATAAAATGTTGATGCTTCTGCACATGAAATAGTTCCTGTTTTTGTGGTTCCATTATAGCATATTATTGATGAACAGTATGAATGTGAATAAGTTGTGATGAGTGAATGATCTAGTTCCCCATTGTAACCAAGAACCCAGGGAACACTTTTTCTCTTTTCTCGCATTTATTACCCTGTTCCTGTGGGTGTAGACTATAAGGGTACTCTCTTTTTCTCTTAACCATTCAAGCACGGTTTGTTAACCGGAGAGTTGTCAGCAAGAAAGTCCAAATTGATATGGACGCTATTAAAACCTATGGTTTTACAGAGGATCAGTTCTCTAAAATTATAGGCAGCTCAAAAACCACAAGTGCATCCATTATCACGGATAGTAATTCTGAGAAATGGAACACTTTCTGGAATCTAAAGAAGAAAGTTGTACGCACAGAGCTGCACTCTGAATTCTTAATAGAATATTGTAAAAAGGGCATCATTCCCATCGGACTACAGGTAAAAAATGAACCTGGTCTGTTTGTAAAAGATGAAAAGTTTATTGAACGATGGACCCTAATAGCAAACAGATGTAGTAGGGACTGGATGCTTTTAATCATTGAAACAGCACAAGAATTCATACTAGTAGAAAGAAGAGATCTTGACAAAATGGAGATAGAACTTCAAAATAGTTATAGCAATGCCCTTGACGAGGCAAAGAAGAAACTAAGCGAAATAGCAGAAGATGTTGATGGATATAGGGATTACCTGATAGGCAAAAAAACCAATAAGTTACAGAAAGATCTAAATAGGTATAGTGTGGAATTAGTTTATCCTTACACCAAAAAAGATTATTATGACACACCAGCCCAAGAAACCAACCAGAAAAAAACTTGGTACCCATATAGACCAAGGGGACAAAGGAAAAACGTGAGCTTTTCAGAATCCTCCTATGCAAGTACCGAATCGGATGAGGATGCCCGTAATGACACACGGGGCAGAAAGGATACGAACCAAGGCCAGAATAGAGAACAAAGACCTTTTTTAGGGCAACAACAACAGAGAGGAAATCATGCACCGAGAGGGAGGGGGAGGGGGAACTACCCTCGACAAGCTCAACAATACAGACCAATGTATATGAAAACCCGCAGTCAGAAAGTGTGGGATTAGGTGCAAAGGAGGCTGTCCCAATAATAAATCTATCCAAAAAAGTACTAAGTAGAGATGAGGAGAAAGTATTAAGCCTAGGCTTAGGATATGCCCCCATAACCAAACCTAATAATTATGAGATTCAAAAAGATCTAAAAAGCTTATTTAGAAAGGTGAGACTTAAACATTTTTTTCTTAATACTGAACCACCTGTAAAAGAAAACCTGTCAGGTTTATAGCCCATGTCTATCTGGACCCCAGCTAGAGCTATGGTCAATAAAAATGTAGAACTCTTCGAAAGAGCAGTAGAGAAAGACATTGATAATTTGCTGAAAAAAGAAACGAAAATATATAACAATAATTTGTCCAAGGATTGCAGGGATGCCCTCAATAACCTAGAAAAATGTGAGAACATAACGATAAAGCCTGGCGATAAAGGTGGGAGTATTGTGATTTTAGAAACTGAGGATTACAGAGAGAGAATGTTGTCACTATTATCAGTAAAAGAACACTATAGACGATCTACACAAAGAGAATGGGACAACTTACAGCTAAGCATAAAAAGAGTATTGGATCTAGCACTGGAAGATGAAATCATCTGTACTGATGAATATGGATTCTTATTAAATACTAACCCGGTTATACCGGCGATCTACGGTCTCCCAAAAGTGCACAAAAACCTGGAAAATCCCCCCATGAGACCTATAGTCTCAAGTTTAAACTCCATGACTGAACCATTGAGCATCTACGTGGATACATTTTTAAGGCCTTTGGTATCTAAACAAAGATCGTATATCAAAGATACCACAGAAATGATTAAAAAGGTAGAGGGTATTAAATTCAATAAAGAACAACAATGGTTGGTATCGTTAGATATCGAATCATTGTATACAAATATACCGCAATCTGCGACAGTAGAAACAATAAGAGAACTACTCAAAGATGAGAATGGAGATCTATCAGAGCACTCAGTTTTTTTAAATGACCTAACAGAGATTATTCTTAAAAACAATATCTTCCTATTTGAGGATGATCTGTACTGTCAGACCAAGGGCACCAGCATGGGGGCTACCTGTGCGCCGAGCCTGGCTTGCCTCTATGTTGGTGCTTTTGAGGACAAGCATATTTACAACGAGGCTTGTCCATTTTATGAGAATGTAGAAAATTACTCAAGGTTCATAGATGATATATTTTTCATCTGGAACGGAGAGAAGGGTGAATTACTGGAATTTATTGAGTGGCTTAACTGCGGGGATTCCAATTTGAGGTTCACCTCAACAATGAGCCAGGAGGAATGTGCCTTCCTAGACATCACAATCAAAAGTAGGGAAGGTACTCTGTTTGTGGATCTGTATGTGAAGCCCACGGATCGCAATACTATGCTCCACTACAACAGTGATCATCCGCGGTGTCAAAAGGATAATATTCCTTTTGGACAGTTTCTGCGGCTTCGCAGAAATTGTACCAATAGACAAGACTTTGAGAGTCATGCTGAGAACCTTAAGATTAAATTGCAAAACAGAGGCTACCCCAAGGGCATAATCAAAAAAGCATACAAAAGAGCCAAATTTTATAACAGGGAGGCACTGTTTGAAAATAATAACAGAAACAGAGAAGAAATGAATAAAATAGTGTTTGTCTCAAACTACTCATTGTTGAGCAACAAAATAAAAAACATAATAAATAGGAACTGGAGCTACTTACAAGACCCAAGCACAGGTACCATTGAAAAACCTCTCTATTCATATAGAAGAAATAGAACAATTAGAAACATGCTGGTAAAAACTTACAGGGACAAATCAGAGAATAAACAAATGAGCATGACGACAGGGACTAAGGTAATAGGAACCTACCCATGTAGTTCCTGTGTAAATTGCAAATCAATAATGCCAAGCCAGAAAATCACCTTAAATGAAGGAACACATATCCCTAAAGAGATGTACAACTGTAAGAGCAAAAATGTCATCTACTTAATAACATGCCCATGTGGCTTAGGGTACATCGGTGAAACTGGTAGGGAAGTAAAGGTACGGCTGAATGAACATCGTTCAGCAATCAGAACTCAGAAGTGCAATGCCCCATTAACAGAACATTGGGTGCAGCAGAACCACAGAGTAGAGGATCTCAGATGGTGCGTGGTGGAAAAAATCACAATGTCAAGAAGAGGCGGTAATTGGGAGAAAAAACGCAAAATAAGAGAGCAATTCTTTATGTGTAAATTCAAAACACATTTTGAGGGCCTTAATAACCGGGAAGAATGGGAAAGGATATACCGATAAAATCACGCATATACCGATAAAATCACGCATATACCGATAAAATCACGCATATATAACACCGGGTATTTCTGCTTATAACAACAGGCTTCAACACGTCAATAGATGTAAGAGTCGGGTCTAAGTAAATTAGTCTAGAAATGAGTACAAGAAAGTGGTATTGCATTTGATCAAATAGAATGCCTATTATATTCGTCATAAGACACTCAAAGATGGCGCCCATACTCGAGCACAGACGAACCCCTCAAGATACCTCTTTTATGTTTACTAACAAAAAAATAGAGGAGCCACGTGACCTAGATGTGGATGGTGGGGCGTTTCAGACCCACTTTAAAAAGAGACCGGATATGACAACGTGTCTCTTCAACAATCGGGATTTGGAAATACATCGGTGGAGGAGGCAAAAACACGGCAAGAAGGTAAGAGACTGATAAATATAGGGCAACCTTTATGCACTCGAAAAACTGAAATTTCGGGCTTAACGTATAGTTAAAGTCAAAAGTGGATGGGTAAAGAGTGAACGCGGTCAGTGGATGTTATGCCTAAACCACTGTAACAATGTGGAAAACGGGAAGTCATAGGGGATAGCCTTATGATCCAAAATATATGTGTAGAATCAGAGGCATCAAAAGTAGAGGCAATGCGAGAATGGGTTTATGCGAATTCACGTAAGCAGCATGCTCCGCTTTGTAAAAAAAGGAACAATGACCAAATCGGAGTGCAAAGTAAACTTGCATCAGTCATGCACGACTTGCGAATAATTAACTAAAAACGCAAAAGCCCGAACAATAAATAGGCAAAGAGCATAAAAAGAGCCAATTCGTAACATAACTATGGCTTTAGTGAGCGTTAGGCGGAACTAGCGGTTTTGAGAGTAATGGACCGAAAATGATAGCTAACACGCGGCGTGCGCACTTAGAACTGCCAATACAGTGGTATTATTAACCACGCGGAGCTTATTAAAAACGGAGAAGAATCTCTGATGGGTGGAAACTATATATAAAAAATGCTCCACACGATGTTAGAAATTTAATTAACACGCTTTAGAAGAGATAACATTATAATATTCTCTCACAGAGCCCCGAGCTAAGAAGGACAATTGAAGGAAGCCCTTAGCATCACGGAAGTAGTGAGGGCCCAACGATCTCTGGAAAGCAGATCCAACTCTAGAAGGTGAGTGTTACAAGGAATAGGGAGCAGTAAAGAAATAGTCTTATTTTCCGTTACAGTTCATTCATGCTCTATTTTTATAGGTGAAATTGAAAAAACTTTTTGAGAAAAACGGTGAACTGGAACTTACTATACCAGCAACACCATAAGATAAACAGTTGAGCATGGTATTTATGAGGGAAAAAGAAACAAGAAAGGGAGTATGCAACTAATAAAATATTATCCCCACTATTTCAGATTAAACAATATTTAAAAACACTGCGACCATCACAGAGAAGCTTACACCGATGTAAAGAGCCGATTATCCTAACTAAGGTGTGTAAATAAATAGGATAATTAAATGAGAATAAATTACTCACAGGAAGTAGGAGGGAGAGTTTAATATGTTATTCCCCGCTTCCCCACAGGGCAGAATTGAAAATAAACTGCCAGAATAATTGGGAAGAGAATATACATCACGTTTAATTACAGAAGGTAGGACATGGAACAAAAATAGCATGTCTAAACATTTAACAACCAGACTAATGTTTCTAAAACAATATCTTTCCTTTGTATTGTTAGAGCGAGACTATAACTAGCCGCCTAGAAGTTCTTCTTCAAGCAAATATCCTAAGCAGAAGGGATATTTTTGAAGGTATGCAATCGTGTGTGATTGCATGTTTTCTAAAATAGAGGGAAATGAATGAATGTATGAATACTTGTGCCCACATTCCCCAGCCCAATTCCTGTTTTGTTTTTTAAAAAATAAGGTGGGTCGGCTCCAAGGATCACCATAGTGTTGTAAATGCAGAATGGAACCACAAATAATGATGTATAAATACAGAAAAGATTAAAAAGGATGGGACAAAAAATGACAAAAAACTGTTATCGATACAATAAATGTATTCTTATGTTGATATTTTCTGTTCACAGATAGATGTGTACATCAAAACTGTCCTGAGGAAGGTGGGGCATATTGCCACAAACCACCGAAACGCGTCGACTACCCCGCAGGGGATGTGTTTATATATTTTATAATTATGTGCTACTACAATTGATGTCCTCAATAGTATGCTGATCTGTGTATTCTTGCACCCATAGATCTGACCAAAAAGACGTTGAAATCTAAACATCATTGAGTAGACTGATATTGCTTTTAACTTTGTGTAATGAATTCATGTTTTATAATGTACCAAATACCTTTTTGAGGAATATCTGTTTTTATAATAAAATGTTGATGCTTCTGCACATGAAATAGTTCCTGTTTTTGTGGTTCCATTATAGCATATTATTGATGAACAGTATGAATGTGAATAAGTTGTGATGAGTGAATGATCTAGTTCCCCATTGTAACCAAGAACCCAGGGAACACTTTTTCTCTTTTCTCGCATTTATTACCCTGTTCCTGTGGGTGTAGACTATAAGGGTACTCTCTTTTTCTCTTAAGCATTTGGTCACCTCTTTGCCTGTGCTTGCTACCTGGGATCGTTCCTTGCCAGGCACTGAGTCCAGATACTGCAGGGTGGGGGAGCAGCGCCCACCCACCAGACCACAGATATCTCCTCATTCACCTTTCCTCAGACTACCATGGAGGGATTGACCAGGCACTACAGGTCCTTTGACCACAGGAGCTCTTCTGCCCTTCTCTAGGAGCTGTCGTTGTGTGTGGGTTTAAAAAAAATTATTTGACCAGACTCCCTCTGACTCAGCAGCTCCTGCAACAAAGCCCTTCATTACAGTCCCCGGATCCAAAATCACTTTCCCTGTGGCCTTCTTCAAAAGCATCCCTGTATCTATAGGGGGCAGGGCTTGATTCTGAGCCCATAGCCCCTCCATGACTCCTCATACCTCTAGCAGCCTTCGGTGGAGTCATCATCAGTCTGCCCTATAGACCAGCTCCACCCCCAACAGCAGCGCAAACTGCGAGGAGGTCCAACCGTCGGCCATGCCACCTCCAAACAAGGTACAAGTGGGCTACACGAGAAGCAGCCGTACCCAAAAAATCGATCTGCAGTCTTGAGGGGTTCTTCAGCCATTTCATCCTCTTTTAGCAAGTAAGGGAGACTGCATTACAGTTTGGTGGGATGAGCAGAACGAGAGGGTACAAACCAACACACTCAGATGACCACCATCTTGCTTGCCTCTTGTGTACCAAGTGTAATACAAAATTACTGAAAATATGTGAGACACGGGCATAACGAATATTTCACCAGGCATACTCAGTACTTGAACAATTGAGAAATAGTAATTGACTAAGCAACAAGACCTTGGTGTTTATAGTGCATGCACACAGAAGCATATAACGCAAGAGCACACATACAATCACTGACAGAATATCGACTGACAGAATATCGACTACCCAAAATATCGTTGAGAAAATATCGACAGTCAAAATATCGAGTTCCAATCTACAAACAGGTAAGTACAAAAATATCGAGTACAAAATATCGTTTACAAAAATATCGTTGTAAAAAATATCGACTTTACTAAAAACAATGTTTAATTACATTAATATAAAAAATTAATTACTAAAATATAATTAACAATACTTAAAATAACTTTTAATAATTAAATAATTAATGAAAGTAAAAAAATAAAAAAAAATTCATCATATTTCTTAAAACATATATATATAGTAACAAAATTTAATTAAATAATAGGCAATATTGTATATGTACCCCCAAAAACCCAAAACTGACCCTGAACCCTAAAAATACCCCTTTACCCAAAAACTGAAAACTGACCCTGAACCCTAAAAATACCCCTTTACCCAAAAACTGAAAACTGACCCTGAACCCTAAAAATACCCCTTTGCCCAAAAACTGAAAACTGACCCTGAACCCTAAAAATACCCCTTTACCCAAAAACTGAAAACTGACCCTGAACCCTAAAAATACCCCTTTGCCCAAAAACTGAAAACTGACCCTGAACCCTAAAAATACCCCTTTGCCCAAAAACTGAAAACTGACCCTGAACCCTAAAAATACCCCTTTGCCCAAAAACTGAAAACTGACCCTGAACCCTAAAAATACCCCTTTACCCAAAAACTGAAAACTGACCCTGAACCCTAAAAATACCCCTTTGCCCAAAAACTGAAAACTGACCCTGAACCCTAAAAATACCCCTTTGCCCAAAAACTGAAAACTGACCCTGAACCCTAAAAATACCCCTTTGCCCAAAAACTGAAAACTGACCCTGAACCCTAAAAATACCCCTTTGCCCAAAAACTGAAAACTGACCCTGAACCCTAAAAATACCCCTTTACCCAAAAACTGAAAACTGACCCTGAACCCTAAAAATACCCCTTTGCCCAAAAACTGAAAACTGACCCTGAACCCTAAAAATACCCCTTTGCCCAAAAACTGAAAACTGACCCTGAACCCTAAAAATACCCCTTTAATTTAACATAATTAGCAATTAATCAATTAAATTAAAGTAATTACCAATTACATTTTAATTAATTAAAAAATATTTTTTAATTTACAATTATTTAAATATTACTACCAATTATTAAATTTACATATTTAATTAATTATAATTAAATTACTTCCCACCCTATTCCCCTATAAACCCACAACCCGCTACAGAAAATACATTATTTTAATTTACATAATTAGCAATTAATCAATTAAATTAAATTAATTACCAATTTAATTGTAAATAATTAACATATATTATTTAATTACCAATTAATTAATTATTACTACCAATTAATAAATTTACATATTTAATTTATTATAATTGAATTACTTCCCACCCTATTCCCCTATAAACCCACAACCCGCTACAGAATAAAATTACACAATAATTTAAAAAAATTATTAATTAAAAATAATAATTAAAAAAAATGACACTTTTCACATATAATATAACATAAAACACTATAAATAATTAAATATTATTTAAAAAACTATATTTTTTACTATCTAGATTATATACTTGGATATTTTCACTGTCTATATTATTTACAGTCGATATTACTTCACTTACCTTAAAAACGATATTTTGACTGTCGATATTCTGTCTAGTCGATATTTTCTCCAAACGATATTTACAACTCGATATTCTTTCCAGTCGATATTTTGGAGTCGATATTATGTCTGTGCACCATATAGCATGTATATATGCACACAGAAGAATCCATAAAAAGCTGCTCTTGTTGAATAGTACAACAGACTTGCAAGCACACTGCACTCATACAAACATGTAGGAAGTGTTTAATTTGTAGAAAAATGTAAGTGCAGGTGCCCAAAGTTTTACTCAGAAGCCTCGTTGGTGCAATCGAATGTTTGGATGTCTAATGCCAAGGCTGCACAGAAAAATAAGTGCCAGTCTGCAAAAACGAGTGCCAACAGTTCACCTACAATCACTGACACAAATTAAGTACTGCTTATAGGCATCAATAAACAAAGACCAAAATCACAGAGAACTATACAGCAGAGAGAGGATATTCACTGCACCTGCAAAGCCCTGGATGCAGTATGGCACACAAGGGAATGTGCACTAGAGAGCCCTGGATGTTTCAGCAACAGGGGTGCAGAAGGTGCTGTGCACCAGGGAAGCACATGCTTGTGAAACGGAAAAGCATTGGATGATGCACCTTAGGGGAGCACAGGCTCAGCACTGAATGTTGTGCATGAAATGAACCTGGAGTGTTGTGCATCAGTCAAGCAACCAGTCTGTCAGGGAATTGTGAAGTGCGCTATTCACCAGTAGGGGTCTCAAAGCGTTGGGGGGGGGGCAGCTCCGGTCAGTCAAAGAGCCATGTCTTGAGTGTCTTCCTGAAGATGTGAAGAGTAGGGGCGCGTCTGATGTTGATCGGGAGCTTGTTCCAGGTCTGTGCAGCGATGAAGGAGAAGGTTCATCCACCCGTTCTGGCTTTGCAAAAGCGTGGGGTTTTGGCAAGGGTGAGGTCGGCGGATCGGAGGTTTCTCTTGGGTATGTGGAAGGAGATTCTTTCATTGAGATATTGGGGTTCGGTGTTGGGGACACATTTGTAGGTGTGGGTGAGTATCTTGAAGGTTACTCTCTTCTCGACTGGAAGCCAGTGGAGGTCTTGCAGGTGTTGAGTGATGTGTTTGTGTCAAGGGATGCTGAGGTCGAGTCTGGTTGTTGTGTTCAGTATGGTCTGGAGCTTGCGGAGCAGAGATTTGTTGATCTCGGCATAGAGAGCGTTTCTGTAGTCAAGTCTACTGATTATGAGTGGGTGGGTTACAGTCTTTCCTGATTCTGGGGATCCATTTGAAGGTCTTGTGGAGGATGCAGAGGGTATTGAAGCAGGTAGAGGAGGCGGTATTGATCTATCGGGTCATGATGAGGGTGGAGTAGAGAATGATGCAGAGGTTCTGGGCGTGGTCCGTGGGGGTGGGGGGCTGGTGTTTTCCCATGCAGAAGGGGAGGGTCTGAGGAAAAGGACTTCTGTCTTTTCAGAGTTAAGCTTCAGGCAGCTGCTGCTCATCCAGGATGCAACATCCTTCATTCCTTCCTGGAAGCTGAGTCTGGTGGTGAGGGGGTCCTTAGTGAGGGAGAGGATGAGCTTGGTGTCGTTGACATAGGATACTATGCTGAGTCCATGCTGTCTGATGATGGCAGCAAGGGAGGCCATGTAGATGTTGAAGAGCGTGGGGCTGAGCTAGGACCCTTGGGGTACTCTGCAGTTGATCTCTGTGAGTTCGGAGAGGAAGGGCAGAAGTCTGATTCTGTGGGTTCTGCCGTGAGGAAGGAGCGGAGCCAGTCGAGGGCGGTTCTCTGTATGCCACTATCGTGGAGTCTGACGGTGAGAGTGCAGTGGGAGACGGTCTCGAAGGCTGCAGAGAAGTCGAGTAGGATCAGGGCCGCGGTTTGGCCTAGGTCGGGGAGGGTGCGGATGTCATCTCTGGCAGGGAGTGGGCAGTCTCTGTGCTGTGGGCGCTGTGGAATCCAGATTGAGAAGGGTAGAGGATGGAGTTCTTTTCGATGAATTTTGTTAGTTGGCCGTTGAAATCTTCCTGGTGCCTTTGGCTGCAAAAGGGAGGAGAGATGGGTCAGTGGTTCTTGAGGTCTGTCGGATCTGCTGAGGGATTCTTGAGGAGGGGCTTGACTTCTGTGTGTTTCCAGTCATCGGGGAATGTTCCGGCTTCGAAGGTTCATTGGTGGCGGCTGCTCTATGGAAGATGTTCGGAGGGCAGGGGCCCGTGGGGGCTCCACAGTGAATCCCTTTCATGTTTGACACAGTGTCTTCGGTGGTGGCCAGGGGGGGCCAGGAGGAAATGGTGGCTGGTTGTCATTGCTGGGGGAGGAGTGGAGTGGGTGTCTGGTGTCTGTTAGTTGAAGTTGTCGTAGAGGGATCTAATTTTCAGGTGGAAGTAGGAGCCGAGTTTGTCATTGAGGTCCTGGGAGGGTGTGAAGCCCGTGGCTTCGCTGGGGGGCTTGGTGAATTCCTGAATGATGTTGAAGAGTTCCTTGGCGTTGCTGGCATTGTTGTGGATTTTTTTTTGGATGAAGGTCCTGTTGGTGACATTCTGTCATGGCGTTTTTGTATGTGGTGCAGTCTTTCAAAGTTTTGCTGTTTCTCCAATTCTACTCGAGACATCTGAAGGTGCGTCTGGATTCTTAGAGGTCAGCGGTGAACCTGGTGGAATTCCTGGGGTGCTGTCTGTCAGGGTTGTGGAGGGTGGCAAGCTTGTCTGCACAGTTGGTGATCCATCTGTGAAGTTCTTTGGCTGTGGATTTGGTATTGGTTAAGGTGGAGGGGCATCGCGCTTGAGGGTGGAGTTGAGGTGCTCTTCAGTGACCTTGTTCCAGTTTCTTTGTGGAGCGTCTGGTGTAGGATTGGGGGCGGTGGGTATTTCAATGTAAAAGTGTACACAGTGGTGGTCCGTCCAGGGGAGGTTGCATAGTGTGGCTGAAGTGAATGTTGGCCTCCTGAGAAGATTGGGTCAAGGGTGTGTCCTGCCATGTGGGTAGGTGTGGTGATGAGTTGTTTCAGTCCAAGGTTGGCAAGGTTGTCCACGAGGGTGGCGGAGTTGGGGTCACTCAGGTTGTTGAGGTAGAAGTTGAGGTCTCTGATGAGTATGTAGTCCATGGAGTCGATGGTGTGGGGCATGATGAGGTAGGCGATGATAGTGGTGAACGCGGTTCGAGGTCCAGGGGGTCTGTAGGTGAGGGTGCCGTGCACGGTTGTTCTGGTGCTTGTCAGGATCTTGAAATGGAGGTGTTCGGTGGCGGATGGGGGTCGCTTGTGCTGGAAGTGGTGAATCAGGAGGAGCTGTTGTGTGCGATGGCAAGTCATTCTGAGTGGTTGGGGCAGTCCTTCCTCTGGATCTTGTATCTGTTAGGGATGGCGGTGGCAATGTCAGGGGCGGAGGTGGGGTTGGTCCATGTTTCCATGAAGAAGGTGACATCTGGCGAGAGAGTGTCGAGGAGGTCCCAGATCTCTACAGCATGTTTATGCAGGGAGCGCAAGTTGAGGAGGATGCACCTCAGAGCTTCGGGGGTGCTAGCGTCCTGCGTGGGGGTAGCAGCCATCGGGGTGCAGAGGCTAGTGAAGGTTTGTCTGCAGTGTCGGCAAGAGAACTGGCCATGGGTGGTGTTCAGTGTAGACAGCTGTTGTTCCTTCCAGGGTTGAGTGCGAGGAGGGCAGCTGAGTCATAGCAGTGGATGGCCGGAGAACCAGGGTCCCTGGCACTGGCAATGGTCGGGTCACGGAGGGACGCGGGCAGGTGCAGATGGGCTTGCCTTTTGCGTGGCTGCACAGCGGCCGCCAATAAATAGGGAAGTGGGAGGGCATCGCAGCTGGGAGGCGGGAAACAGCAGGTGGGACGGGCTACGGGGGCAGCAGTGGCAGGAAAAGGACAGAGAAAAACAGGCACAGATAACACAAACAAAGGGCAGAGGTACAGAGACAAATACACTTAAAGGCAGAAAATTAAATGCACAATAACAAAAAACAAAACAAAAAGACAGACAAAACAACAGAAAAATGTGCACAGACACGAAGACAGACACCCGTGGACCAGCAGAAGAGCAATGCTCTCCCACTGGACCACCAGGGATGAGGCGAAGGCAGGAGCCTGCAGGTGGAGGAGGGCCTCCAACACCTACCTTCACAGAGACGTGTAGGGGGCAGCAGCACAACAGCGGAGCTGCTGAGGCGGAGAGCAGAGTCTCTGACCAGGAGGTCAGAGGTCTTGCAATGGATGGCCTATTGTACAAAGACACATGACTGTGTGCCCATTGGGGGCAGAGATGAATTGAAGCTGAGGTCATAATGTGGTGTAGAATAAGGGCACAGGATGGTATACAACAGAAGGAAAACCTCTATGGGATCTGGTCATGAGTGACATCTTCAGTCTTGGGTTTTTTGACAGTAGAAATGTACATACTGAGATTGTTAAGCTTATGCTTATAATGGGATACATACAACTACAGATGTCTGAATGTAAAGTTTAGTTGTCTAAAAGGCAAGAAATGGCATAAAGTGTCCGACTTGGCATGGGCCACTTGACACCTATCGACAAGAAAGAAATGTTACAAAAAACCATACATTTTTCTATTTGCTGCTTCAAAGTGTTTTTTTCTGTGCATGTTTATTGATCAACCATGCTTGTTCTAATTACCAATGCCAAGCATTTCATGTTACTGTAATACTTTGCTAGGATTTCATGAGCCATTTCAAAATGTGGAAATTAAAGTTGTAAGTAAAGAATCCTTCAATCCCAGAGTAATTAGTCCAGCTGGTGTTTCCTTCACTTTCAAACAGTAGTTCTCAGTTGATGAATCTCCATAATGGGATGCTTGTTTTTTACTTTGTAAAGCAAGAGCATTGCTATGCATGTAATAATCATCTGATAGCCAGTGGTGGCTGGTGACTATTCAAAGTGGTAAGTTGTAACGGTTGGTCACAGGTCTGGCCTAGAGTGTGCAAAGTGAGCGAGCCAAACTGACATAAGCAGAGTTAAGGAGTTTTCACCTGCACAAAATGTTGGAAAATAGACGATCAGATGGCATATTTATTTTAAAAAAATGTTCAACTAAAATTAAGTAGTACAGATTATAACAGACCTGATAATAACCTTTATGAGTACCAAAAGAACATCTGTGCAATAAAGAATTAACATTAACAAATCAAATCATATCCTTAACAACTTTTTAATAAATTAGGGAATTCATGGATGTTCGAATGTTGTCAGTGTAATAGGAGAATTGGCTGGTTGTCCAGATAAGAATGAGGAAAATGGCAACTATAACAAATCTCTTTTAGTCAGGGGCTGAGTGTATTTCACATTTACTCTGTCTAACCAGTCAATCAATATTCTCTAATCGATAAAAAAAATCATAAAAGACAAACACAGTATGAAACAAAACAGAGAGATTAACATCAGCACAAGTTAGAATTTCGATTGCTTTAGAGCCCCAGAGAAGTAACGTGAGAAAAAAACCAGTCTGTGGGTGTATTTAAAAACTGCAGTTACAATAATGCAGGTCTTACTTGAATAACATTCATAAGTTTTGAGAGTGGACATATGAGTTGAATCTGTGATTATAACATAACATTTTCGACCATCTCATAAAGATGATATTACAACCCACCCGTAATTTAATGTATACCCCAATAAATTAGAATATTACATTAATAAATGAAAACATTCAGGAATAGTAGTCTGTGGGTAAGATACAAGGAGAACATCATCAGCATACTCAGTGAATTTGACCTAATTTCTCTATGCATCCAGCAGGAGCAATTGTAAAAACTGCATATTTTTTTCCAGAAGAGGTTCCAGAGACAATATAAAAAGCAAATGATTTATTGGGCAACCTTGTCGAGTGCCTCAATGTAAATTAAAAATATGGGGATTTTAAGCAATCAACAAAAATAGAGATCGTAGATGCAGAATAAAGCAAACTAGTATATTTGAGAATTTGAGAACTAAAACCACGGCATTTCTATGTGCTAAATTTGAAGTCCCAATTAACATGATCAAAGTTTTTCGACATACTGTGTTATGGCTGCAATTGGAGTAGTGCTTTTGGAAGCCAGATGAATAATATTCAGAAAAGTTGTAGAATGATCATAAAGTTTCATGCCCACCAAATCAGGAATAATGTGGTTGATGCGCAGAGCCAAGATCTGCACAAAGATCTTGTAATCTGTATTAATCAGTGAAATAGGTCCCTAGTTCCCACAAAACAATTAATTGCCCTTTATTGTAATCAAACAAACCACAGCTTTAAAAAAGATACCATTTGCTGTGCCTATTGAAAGAAAGTGTTGATTCAATAAAGTAACTTTGGGAATAATATCTGAGAGAATTGAGAGTAAAACCCAACAGATAAACCATCTGGGCTGGTAGCTTTGTCTTTAGGAAATTTAGTAATAGGTACCTGACACCTAACCCTCTGATATGTCTACATCTAAAGAAGAAAGGTCAACTAAATGAGCTTGTTCTTTAGAAATGTATTGAAGAAATTGTCCATTGCTCTTCATGCATTAACTAACCCCCTTAAAAGTATTGATTGCTTAAAAATTCTTCATATTTTATTAGGGACATATTTAGTCTGTGAGGATCCATTAATTGATTGCAATCCCTACCTAAAATAACATTACCATTCAGACAGGAAACTAGCTGAGTGGAATACTTGTACCAAAATTGAAAATGAACTTGTGTGGGATCGTAAACATTACAGATAAAAAGTGGGACATTAGCTATCTTACAAGTAAAAAAAATCTGCCTTCATCTTTTGAGAGTCACGGATTTCTGAAATGAATATTTACCCAATTTGTGTGGTTATTAGCAGGAGAGCAGAAAACACGACCAAACCAACTTTTGTTCAGAGAAACATTATCCTTTTCCTTAAGGTGATTTTCTTTCAATAAAGCATTCCGATATTTTAACTTGAATAAGTGTGTAAGCGCTCTTTGCTTTTGGCAGGGTTACAAAGACCTTTAACATTCCAGGAAACAATATGTCAATAATAGAGATAAACACAAGATATTCAGATAAACATATATATGACGGGATCAGTAAAGAAGTGTTTAATATATGAATAAACAAAGCAACAATAAAGTAAGGTTGTAAAGAAAATGTAAAAATGTAACAGAGGAAAAAGAAACAATAAAAAGAAGAAATAGAGAAGAAAAAGAAAGAAAAGAAGGAGAATAAGGAAGCTCTGAGTGGTGAGTACAAAGGAAATGGTGGAAAGCCACAAGACTTCAACTAGCAGAATCAATACATGAAAATAAAGAGCAATATTAGTGGGAGAAGGTTGAGCGCAAAAAACATACCCCGGCCAAAGGCAGCCCCCCGGATATAATGAAAACTAAAAGATATAAGACAAGGGAAACAGATAGTAGAATATAAAATGCAGACATTTTAGATGAAAAGAAAGATTGAATTATAAAAAATATGAACACTTAGCAGCAATGAGTGAGACAAAAGCACTGGTGGAATCAGGGGTAAGGAAACAAATAGAGACTGGAACATGCAACACATCAATCCAAACGTCATGGTCAGACAATAAACTTGTGACGGGGAAGTTAAGAGCAATACAATACATAAAAATATAGCTTTCAGCTAAGCAGTGATAACAAAAAAATTCAAGTTTTGGCAAGTTCTTTTGCTTCTCCCTTATGTATGTGAATACATTTTTG
Organism: Lissotriton helveticus; assembly: GCF_964261635.1. Lineage (NCBI taxonomy): Eukaryota > Metazoa > Chordata > Amphibia > Caudata > Salamandridae > Lissotriton > Lissotriton helveticus. The sequence continues at coordinate 422,838,170 of NC_136072.1, forward strand.
AATATCACCTGGGATGTTGAACCTTAAAAAAGCAAGGGTGCATGAGGAAAAATAGGACATTTTTTTAACCATAAAGCCAGACATAAATCCATAAATTGAGTCTGTCTATTAGCTGTCATTCTAGAAACATCCTGGGTGAAGAAGATTTTCTGATCTGACCATAGTTTTGTTGCTTTGAAGCTGAGTGGACTTTCATAAGATCTGAGTACTGTAGGAAAATGGCTTTGATAACTCTTGGTCAGGCGGAAGTACATTTAAACATGAACACAGGCCCAAAACAGTGAGCTCTATATATGATTAGTTCAGAACCGTCTTTCAACCCAACAATCTTGGGCCTGTTGAGCTCAAGAAATGTAATTATGTCAGAACCTTCCATTTCTTCAGGAATTCTGTAAATTCTCAAGTTGTTGTGTTTTTTCAATTCCTCTGTTTTACATAGGAGAACTCCTTTCTGCAAACAAATCGACTTTGGACACAACATCATGAGCGTCACTTATTATCTGCCCTACTTCAGAAACTGTGTGGCACTTGTTTCCAATACAAATGGCTTTACATTTTTAATTTAGTCCAAGCTCTACTTGCTATTGGGGGCATCTTTTCCTGCTGGAACCCAGGGGCACAGGGAGACGCAAGCCACCTGACAGCCTCCCCCGCCGCCGAAGACCATTCCGGCCGCCGAGTGGGGACGTGCTGTGCTTCACAGGACTACAACTCCCAGCGTGCCTGGCGCCCCCTCCCTGACCGAGACGCCCCCTCCTCAGCCCTGCTGCTTCCACCCGGAGGCGCATAAACACCATCAGCACCTCCGGGGGAGCGGGGGTCTCTACTTGCTATTGGGGGCATCTTTTACTGCTGGAACCCAGGGGCACAGGGAGACGCAAGCCACCTGACAGCCTCCCCCGCCGCCGAAGACCATTCCGGCCGCCGAGTGGGGAAGTGCTGTGCTTCACAGGACTACAACTCCCAGCATTCCTGGCGCCCCCTCCCTGACCGGGACGCCGCCTCCTCACGCCTGCTGCTTCCGCCTGGAGGCGCATAAACACCATCAGCACCTCCGGGGGAGAGGGGGTCTCTACTTGCTATTGGGGGCATCTTTTACTGCTGGAACCCAGGGGCACAGGGAGACGCAAGCCAGCTGACAGCCTCCCCCGCCGCCGAAGACCATTCCCGCCGCCGAGTGGGGACGTGCTGTGCTTCACAGGACTACAACTCCCAGCGTGCCTGGCGCCCCCTCCCTGACCGGGACGCCGCCTCCTCACGCCTGCTGCTTCCACCCGGAGGCGCATAAACACCATTAGCACCTCCGGGGGAGCGGGGGTCTCTACTTGCTATTGGGGGCAACTTTTACTGCTGGAACCCAGGGGCACAGGGAGACGCAAGCCACCTGACAGCCTCCCCCGCCGCCGAAGACCATTCCGGCCGCCGAGTGGGGACGTGCTGTGCTTCACAGGACTACAACTCCCAGCGTGCCTGGCGCCCCCTCCCTGACCGGGACGCCGCCTCCTCACGCCTGCTGCTTCCGCCCGGAGGCGCATAAACACCATCAGCACCTCCGGGGGAGCGGGGGTCTCTACTTGCTATTGGGGGCATCTTTTACTGCTGGAACCCAGGGGCACAGGGAGACGCAAGCCACCTGACAGCCTCCCCCGCCGCCGAAGACCATTCCGGCCGCCGAGTGGGGACGTGCTGTGCTTCACAGGACTACAACTCCCAGCGTGCCTGGCGCCCCCTCCCTGACCGGGTCGCCGCCTCCTCACGCCTGCTGCTTCTGCCCGGAGGCGCATAAACACCATCAGCACCTCCGGGGGAGCGGGGGTCTCTACTTGCTATTGGGGGCATCTTTTACTGCTGGAACCCAGGGGCACAGGGAGACGCAAGCCACCTGACAGCCTCCCCCGCCGCCGAAGACCATTCCGGCCGCCGAGTGGGGACGTGCTGTGCTTCACAGGACTACAACTCCCAGCGTGCCTGGCGCCCCCTCCCTGACCGGGACGCCGCCTCCTCACGCCTGCTGCTTCCGCCCGGAGGCGCATAAACACCATCAGCACCTCCGGGGGAGCGGGGGTCTCTACTTGCTATTGGGGGCATCTTTTACTGCTGGAACCCAGGGGCACAGGGAGACGCAAGCCACCTGACAGCCTCCCCCGCCGCCGAAGACCATTCCGGCCGCCGAGTGGGGACGTGCTGTGCTTCACAGGACTACAACTCCCAGCGTGCCTGGCGCCTCCTCCCTGACCGGGACGCCGCCTCCTCACGCCTGCTGCTTCCGCCCGGAGGCGCATAAACACCATCAGCACCTCCCGCGTCGCGGGACGCGCGCGGGCAACGCCGAGCTGAGCCCGGGCAGAGGGCGGGCCGTCTGTGGCCGTCTGGGGACGAAGAGGGACGGGACGGGCCATCTCCCTGTGATCTACATCTGAATATGGGTAAGCGCAAATTGCAAACATCCATCTTGGGAGGTACAGGGAAATCAAAGATCCCTCGTAAAGCCACAACATCGGCCAATATTATGACCTATCTTACCACTGCCGTGGGTAAACTCAACCAAGAAATTGCAGAAAAGGAACGTGAACTGGGTTTAGATCCTATAGCATTGGACACTCAAGTATCCATATTGCTTAATAGACAGTCTCTTCCACTGGAGCCCTCAATTCTTATTAACACTGCAAATGACATTTTGCCTCAAGCGCATGCTAGTACATCTGGCCAAGGGGTCCAAGAGGTCTGTTATCCAGCTACCCATCTATCTTCTCATGACTTATTGCAGGTGGGCGCATGTCAGGATACCAAGCGCACTAAAAGGTTGATCCAAAGACCTAAAATACAAGGCCCGTACTATCGTAAAAAACCACGCAAAACATTAAGTGACTTTGAATTCTCCATAAAGGTTTTGGTGGAGAAAGTGCTTACGGATAAGTTAGAAGCTGCGCTTATACAGATCTCCAGTGACATTGTAGAGACTTTAAAGGAATGTGTTGCAGAAATATTGGGGAAATGTGACAGGATTAATACCTTTTTATCAAGCAATACGCGTGAACATCTTCCCCTTATAATACCCACAATACCCCGTTCTTCTACCCAGCAAACTCAAGAGGTTCAATCCCCAATGGAGATAGGGAAAGACGTGCTTATGGGTCCTATTTTACCACCTGCACCATTACCACCCGTACCATTACCCGTCCTTATGGCTCGTCCAAGCAAGTGTAACAATAAAATTATAAATATCCCAGTGCAGTGTATATGTAAAATCAGTACTCCCCCGGTTAAGGCTACCTCACATGTTGTGTTAAATCATACTGGGCCAAGGAGGCAGCGGGTTAGGCCAAAAGGTTAACCTCCCCACAGAGGCTACACCTTTTGTTGCTGTTTTAGTGAATGTTCCCGTATAGAAACCGGGAGAGGTGGAGTCCCAGGGGTCACTTTTAGATAACATCAAGATATGGTGTGATGAAAATTGTTCAGGCCCGAGTAATATATCTGATGGTATTCAGTTGGGGAGACGGGTTGACTGGGTGGGGTTTACAGACAAAAAACTAGCTGGTGATTGTCTGATTGTTAATTTTAACAGACCTCATGAGGCAACACGTTTATTCTGGGATGCTACAGAGGTAAAAGAAGGTAGGATCAGAGCGGTACCCCTAGGTTATTTCTACCCACGGCCAGATTCACACAAGCTGCATTTGGATAGGGGTGGTCATCATGTTACCCTTACTCGTCCCTCCTACCCAAGTTCCTGGGCCACTCAAACATCAGGCCTTCTACCAATAACCATTGCTAACTGCAGAACAGAATCCGGGGCTGGGCTGGAGTTAACAAACAGATTCATAGCCCTATCACAACTGGACGAAAATGATTGACTGACCTGTCCTGGTGGCACTATTAACCTGCCACAATGTACCTCACTTATTAAAGAGGGAAGTGGTAAAACAGTAAAAATCATGAGCTGGAATATTGCAGGTCTTTGATCAAAAAGGGGCGACACAAGATGGCTCAATCTCCTAAAGGATTGTGATGTTGTGGGTTTACAGGAGACATGGGATAGGGACTGTGATTTCTGGCTAGATGGATACACATCTTATTTTTTACCTGCCCAAGCATCAAGCTCAGGTCGGGACAGAGGGGGACTGATGTTTTTAATATCCGTCAAAGTAGGAGGCTCGGTGAAGATCCTAAATACTTAATTGCAGAATTACTTAGTTTTGGAAATTACTATGCCCAACAATTATAAATTTGCTTACATCAATTTTTACAATGCAATGCAAGGCACTCCTTACAAACCACTTTTGTATATTTCACCCTGTTGGGTGATTTTAATATACATTTATGTCAACTTAATTGCCATTATAGAGATTATGATAACATAGATAACCTGCCCTATCCACATTTTGAACATTCTGCAAAAGGGGCCGCCCTGGAAGAACTACTTTCGGAGAATAACCTATCCGAACCTGAATTCTCTGACATTAATGAGAGGGTGGCAACATACAGTGCAAGGGACAGTACACCATCATAGATTATATATTCATTTCTCCTGGCATGTTGCATAATGTTATTTTTTATAATGCTATACAAACCACTTTTAGTGATCACAACCCAGTTGTGCTGGAATTGGACAATAATAATTTGTTTTTATTTAATAAAGCTGTAAACACAGAAACCATGTTAGACCTAGCTGCCCAGGACCAGGGGAGACGGGTAAAATGGAATAAAATCACCCCAGAGGACTTTTTCCACTCACTTAACCTAAAGGTGGGGAAGGAACTCAACACTTGTAGGGAACCACTGAAGTTTGGTGGGAATATTATTTTCTCATTTGAATTAATTTGTCGACAAGTGGCTGAGGATTTAAAGTGTAAACCGAAACATAAGGTGCAAATGGCGCAGGGGTGGTTTGATAACGATTGCTCTAAATCCCATAAAGAACTACTCATAGCACTAAAAAAGATACCTCGTGATAGGCAGGAAGTCGCCAGGTTAAGGAAAAAGTATAATACAACCGTTCTGAGGCGAAAGAATGAAATTAAAAAATAAGCATGGGACCAACTTTTCGAGAAGACCATTTTGAGGGACAGCGCCAAATTTTGGTCAATAGTTAATACCCCCCTATTTAACGGCAAAGATAATGTGCCATTAGAGGTAAATATCCCGGAACGGGATTGGCTAGACCACTTTGAGAAAATTTATGGCAGTAACCTTGAATTAGACCCTTTTGATCCAGTGCTGGATGAGTCCCGGGAGACCCCGCTTAGATTCTCTATTAAAGAGGTACAGAAGGCCATTGAGGACACGGCCAGCCACAAGGCCCAAGGCCCAGATGGGGTACCGGCTGACATGTTTAAATCAAATCTTAGCGTGTGGTCAGTAGTCCTCACTAATGTATTTAATATAGCCTGTATAGACAAAGCCAGAGTTCCGAAATCTTGGTCACAGTCTATCATAATCCCCATATTTAAGAAGGGCCAACGGGTGGATCCAAGATGTTACAGGCCCATATCATTGTTGGATTCATCATTTAAAATTTTGGGTAAGGTTATCTTAACAAAGATTTCATCTTGGGCAACAAATAATGATATTCTGTGTAACGTCAGTACGGTTTTAGATCAGGGAGAGGCACCGAGGATCAATGCCTAAACTTACATCTCATAATGTGCAAATATACAGTTGCGACCATGGGGTCAATTTATTTGGCATTTATGGACTTGTCCACAGCTTTTGACCTAGTCAATAGGTCAAAGTTGTGGACAATGCTCCTGGAGCTGGGTTTGGATCGGGTATTGGTAAAAATCTGTCGGAACTCCATAGAGACCTGAGAGCGTCTATACGTATGACTCAGGAGGGGAAATGTACTGCATCCTTTAAATCTGCTAGAGGGGTGCGCCAAGGATGCATCCTGGCCCCAATGCTTTTTTCTCTATATATAAACTCACTGGGAAACACTTTGGCAGCGGCATCGGTCGATGTGCCACGTATGGGTGGTTCTTTGATGCCCGTCTTATTATACGCTGACGACTCGGTGCTGCTGTCAAGAACCCCGATAGGTTTACAACATCTGCTCAACTCCTTCGGGGCTTTCATGCAAGATCTGGATCTAGTGATAAACATAGAGAAATCGCGTGTAATGTCTCTGGGGAAATGTAAGAATAGCATAAAAACCCTCTCCTGTAATGGTACAGCAATCTCGAGAGTTAAAGTTTTTACCTACCTAGGAGTGGTGTTTGATGATAAAGGTTCCTGGGTACCACAAATCACCAACAAGGTAGCGGCTGTGAGAAGATCATCGGCTGCTATTTTGGGTTTTGCAAAGCGACTGGGTGGGAAACCAGCTGAGGCTATATTGACCATCTATAGAGCCAAAACCCTAGCCATTGCAAAGTATGGGGCCTCGATATGGGGCTATAAAGATTCTGCCCCGATACAGAGAGAGGAAAATAGATTCTTACGATCCCTTATGGGTCTCCCCCAATCTACACCAGCGTTTGCAGTACACATGGAACTGGGACTGGGGTACATTGGAGATACCCTGTGTATGGCCCCAATCTTGTCATGGATCAGAACCTGGCTTAATCCCAATCTGTCTCTAAATCATGAAATCATTAGGGATTGTATGGAGAGGGATAAAGTGGCAGAGATACGGTGGTTGGCTTTTATTAAATCTACAGCAGGATATATGGGTCGACCCGAATTGTACACTAACCCTGAAAGCCTGACAAGAGAAGATATTAAATGGGTTAAAACACACTATATAAAAAAGCGAGAAGCGGAAAAGGAAGCGTGCGTAATTATGAAGCCAACTGTAAGGTCACATTATATGTTGATCACGTCAATGTCTATTCAACCATATTTGACGACTGTTACGAAACCATTCCATAGGTGGCTTCTTACAAAATCTCGCTTTAATCAGGTGCATTTTCTGTTGGGTACTTATGATAAGTGGTGTAAACCTCATGAGAATGTACCATGTAAATGTGATGATTTCTCTGACCAGGATTTACTGCATTTTGTGTTTTTTGCCCCTTTTTTAAGACTGGCAGGGAAAAATGTATTAAGCCAATATTAAAGAACAAAGGGTTTAAGCAGATAAAACCTGCCTTAGTGTACCTACAACTCATGGAGTCTCCACTAGTCATGTTCGGGGTAGCCAACTTTTTGACTGCCTCTATTCGTTCCAGACAGAATAGACTTCGGATGATTTCTGCCTCACATTTTGTAGATGTTGAGCAGTGTTAGTTGTCTTAAACGATTAGTGTATTGAAATTACTGTTGAGATCATTACTTTATGGATTCTTGTAAAGTTCGTAAACAAATTTTTTTTCAAATTAGCAATTAGTCACTACCGACCGCCACTGAATACTGTGTATATACTGAATTTTAATCTTTTCACCTTTATTTTGGTTTTTAAACTAATTATCGTTTTTGATATACCAATGTATTTGTATAGCATACTTTTATGATTTTAATATAATCGAATAAAGTGATTTTGACTCTGACTCTGAATTTAGTCCATGATATCCTCCAGCATTAAAGGTAGCAGAAAGGGTGTTGGAGAAGTTGGATCTTTTTTTGCCATCTTATTGAAAATAACTGTCAGTTCCTAGTGAGGGTTAATAAGAAGGGTGGGAGAAGCAAATGTTTTTGACGTAGAAGATAACTGGTTATCTGGTCTAGAAAATGCTGGTGTAGCTTGCTGCCCTATAAAAATAAAAGCAATTCATACCTCCACCATAGTAGTTGAATGTTTGTTGAGTGAGCCTTCTGGCAGGAACAAGACTTAAAAATACCCTTTATCTACAAAGAGATGACTGAAGGTTTAGGCAATACACTGTTCCAAAAGATACGGACACTTGAAGGCAGTTTAAGAAGTTCAATTCAATTCAATTTAATTCAACTTATTTCAGCTCATAACATAAACCATAGAAGCAGGCAAAATATATAAAAATGCATAAGACTGGCTAAAAGTCAGTGCTAAAAACACTTCCCAAAAATTCTATTAAAAAAAATTATACAATTAATCAGGATTCATAGTGCCCCGTGACCTCACAACTGTGCCGGGAAATAGGCTTACAGTGGCACAAGTTTCTTCATCCTTAAGTTGTTATGATAATGATAGGCCTGGATACAATGACAGAGATTCCTGAGGAGTAAAAAGGGAACTAGCAATTATTTTGTGTACAATTCATAAAAGTCACAAAAAAGAATAAATGTAGCCTTTACTGACTGGATACCTTGTTGCAAGTGCATACACTGACCTCAAGATTGTGCTGGTATTCGAGCGGAAAGCAAAGCAAACATTTAATCATATCAGTTTTTTCTTTATTTTTTATTTTTTAATTGTTTTTTAGAGCAAACATTTTATTGTCTCGTATTTTCAACTTTTTACCCATTTTGGTAGTTGTAAATACTTTTCACATAGTGACGCAATACCCCAGATCCTGTTTTAGAATAATCAGACATTGGAAACCTTGCAATTTTTTTTTTATCAGGAATAATGTAAACAATTGTGTACTAATCATATCAGTTCTAAAGCGGAAAAACAGTGAACACTCCCAATGCCCCTGATATTCCACAAATAACTAGTGGGAAAGAACTCGGAGTTTAAATGCAGATATTTAGCAACAGATGGTGTAAAGCGTGCCACATTTATCCTATCATCTTGCAAATGGGTTAACAATAAAGCTTGTACTTGCTTTCTTTTGGGAATGGCTTGGAATGCTCTATCGTGAAACATATGACTTAGGCCGATCCCATCAAGGATATTTTGGTGTATGCCAGCTGTGGGATTAGTAGGCCCTTGTAGCATGCCAAACAGCCATTAATTATATCCCATGCAAGTACCGCCTCCTCTTTCTTCCAGGTAGATAACAACAGTAATGGTGGTGTGGTGCAAATATAATCACTCAGATAGTTTAAATCCAGTTCCCTGTGGCACAAATAATGGGAGCTAGATAATGGGACATCCAGGATTTTCCTAAAAAACGATTTTCGTCCTGCTGTAAAATTGAACTCGATTATGCCCCAACTTTCTGCACCATATGATGCTATCAGGACAGCGAATACCTGCAACAGAGGAGCTAAAGCCCTTCCCTGGGGGCAAGGGAAGCTAAGAAGTGATCCTACTGTTCTAGACAATTTTGATCTAGAAAAGAATAATTGTGGTGCCCAGGATCCTGATGAACTAGACATAACACCCCGATAAGAAAAAGTGCCTTTTCTTGTTTAACGGTGAGTACCAGCTCTATTGCTTATATGTTCAATACGCTTGGACAGCATGTCATTATGAATGATTTTGCAAAGTTAGTTGGTAAGGTTGGCCATAAAACTTACAAAAGTATCCACTAGCAAGTGTAAGGCGTTAAGGGTGTGTGCAATTAGTACGGCTGCGGCCGCATACAGCAAAACTGGCAATGCTGGGAGTACTAAAATCCTGGGAATGCTGGGCGTACTACAAATTAGCTGGGAGCTGAGTTTATTGATATAAAAAATAAAGAACAATGGTGCATGTAAGTAAACTTGTCAAATTTCCCACCCATTGCATATTTCTTCTGTTTCCTCTCCCTAGCCTTGGTGTTTGTGTGTAATGTTGCTAATAAAGGCACTAATTTAGCATCTAATCCTATCTAGAGGAGGAGTTGCCAAAATTGTTTTCTATTAACACATTCAAAGGCCATTGGCTGGTCCATAAAGGTGAGGAATAAAGCAGTCTCTTTTGCCACTGTGTATTTACCCATAATTAGATTCAGGTTCAGGCATTGCTTCATTATGCAAATGCCAGAACGAAATCCAAATTGACAAACATTTAAAATATTGGGGCATATTATCAACGAACGGCATTAAAATTATCGCCGCTTTAGCGTCAGGCAACTGCCACTAAAGCGGCGATAATGGGCTTGATGATATGCTCTTGTGAATTCCAATTGAAGCCCATGTTCTGGTGTCAACATGGGCTTTTAGGGGAATTCTCAAGGGCATATTATCAAGCCCATTATCGCAGCTTTAGCAGCAGTTTCCTGCCGCTAAAGCGGCTATAATTTTAATGCCGTTGTTGATAATATGCCCCATTGTTGTCTGTTACTGATTGTAGTATCCTATTGTAAAGGACTAGGCCGAGAATTTTAGCTGGAATGCTGATCAGTGAGATGGGGCGATAACAATGTGGTTTAGAATGATTGGGGGGATCACAGAACTAGCCCAAGAATTTACTAAAGATTGGTAGCTTAAGTTATTAAAAACATTCGTCAGCAGGTGTGTCCATAGATGAGGGCTACTTTTGATTAATTCAATGGGAACCCCATCAGCTCTGGTGCATTCCCCCCTGCTCTTGGGGTGTACTCTGTATTATTGAAGAGCAATCAGGGCTTATGGCAGCGTAGGGCACTCTTCTGGGGCTCAGTATATTGCAGAAAAATGTTGCTCCTAAATAATGGAATTTATGTGGCAACTAATGGAAGTGGTGGTTTGATTTAGAGAGCGAATACTTGACATGGCTCTCCAACAAGATTTACTATTCTTCAACTGGGCCATGAGTGTCAATGTGTCTGACTGCTATGTAATTATTTAATTTTGTCTCCTAGCTGTTACTTTTTAGGTTTCGCCTTCGAAAGACTGCGCACATGCGAGACGTAATGGGTTAGAGTGAACATCACTAGCGAGGTTAAGCCCTGCCCCTCTTCTCCATTGGCTGGCCTCCATAACGGTGGCCAGCTTTGGAGAAGAGGTCCTAGTAACGTTCTTCTTTCGATCTAATCCCCGTCCTTTTCAGAGTGGGGGGCGTTTTTTTTACTTTCTTTCTAGGCTGTAAACAACAGTCAAAAACATGCCCCCCAGTCTGAAAAGGACGGGGCTTACAGTGTGAGCACTTTGTGGGAGGACAACATCTGCACACCCTCGCCCAGACCGGAACTCTGCAGAGTGGGGCTCGGTGGTTTGTGGGCCGCTTTAAATCCAAGATACCGTTTCTATTTCAGCCAAGTTACCCGACTCGAGTGTGCCCTGACTAACATTGTAATGCACCACCCCTGTCTTGTCCTTTAGTTATACATATTGACTTTGCAATGCTGAACGTGCCAATATACAACTAATTTGTATTCATATTTTTACAATATCTTTACATGCTTGCAACACATAACCACCACACTGTGAAAGCTTTCTAATAAAACCGCCTGTATCACGGCACACCTTAAACATCTTCTTCAACATGTGCCATTCCAACATGGCGGCATGCATAGTACTTCAACTTGAGAATGTGTTCCTACATGACGACTTAGACGGATCCCACCTTAATAACCAGACCACTCTAAAATGACGTATCAAACCGTCGCTTCCGTTCTTGTTTGTTTCCGCCTACGTCATGGGTGAGCGACCCAAAAAGTGCGGTGTGGCTAGACTTCAACCGGCTTCGGAATCGGAGAGGTAGAGCGTGCTGTGTGTGGTCTTGTCCTGCTTGGCCTTGAATCTGCTGCATTTTGTGCTCGGGGCCTTGAGCGAAACGGCGATAGTAGCTCAAGGTCCCGGACGAAGGAGTTTGAGCAACGGTGGAATGGGGAAGATGAACAAACTACCTGAAAGGAAAGTTCAGTTTAACCCGTCGGGACAGGCGAGGGGCACAATGTATAGGAATGGAGTTATTCAGATCTAAAGGCGAGCGGTTACGATGTAGATGGGTGTAGAGATGAAAGGGGTGTTACCAGATGGACATTATGCCACAGTCATGGATTTTTCATTTTCAAGTCTTAATTTTCAACTTTTTTATATTCCCTGAAGTTAAAAAGTATTGCTACTCGTCCGCTGCATCAGGTTGGTAAACGAAAATCCACACAACAAGAGCTCTGCTTCTTTGGCCGTGAGCTCTCGGATCATGCCTGTGCTTCAACAAATGCCACTTCAGTTCATAGGAATGCTATAAACACTACCACGATGCCCTTCTTAAATGTAAGTAGGCCGTCTCTTGATCCCACCTAATCGAAAATCCCGATAAAAATCAACCTGCGCTATTTTGATCTTAAAGCTGCAGTGCCTGTTATGTGCGTGGCCTGGGAAGGGCAATTGGAGTTGCTACTTAGACAAACATACAATTTCTAGAACGCTTACCAGCTCCAGTAAGGGGTTTTATGACTACAGGTTTCAAATGCGTCGCCTACTTATCATCACACTTGCATACATAGGCAAGGAAGAGCAGGTAAGGTCTGTGTGGCCAACATTCAGTGTTTTCTCCGTATTTGCATATCGAAGCCTTTGCCGTTATCAGGAGAGTCACACGTTTCCAGTGACAGTTGTACTTGGATTGTTAAAGCTTTTGCTTTGTGAGGTGATGTTCTCCGAGCAGCATGAAGGAAAATTATGCTGCCAATTTCTTGTACGTGCGTGCTGTTTTAGTGATTTCTTGTCGTGTGCACGATTAATGATTTAATTAAAGAATGTCAAGTGTAAGGATTAATGTTGTCACACTGCTGAATACAAAACGAGCACGGGTCCTGCAGCTCCGATAACGCAGGTACTAAAGGAGGGTGGTGCGATGTTTGGCCTTGCCTGCACACCCCTTTGATTTCCACTCTCAACTAAGGTCCACATGCATCAAGTGTGTGGTCTTTGAGCTGCCGGGTCACCTCTTTGAACTCCCCGGCCATGTTTCTGTGTGTTGTACCAGTGTGGCCAGGAGAGACACGCCTCACCTTCAATCATCGGGATCTCGACGAGTTCTCTCTAGACTTACTCCAACGCTGTCTCGTGCAGCAGAGCCATCGAGGGAACCCTCCTTAGGCAAGCAGGGACGAATTCTCTGGCCAGCGGGGAAATTCACTTGAGAAGTAAGCAGGATTTCACATTTCTTGCAGTATTTTAAAATGTGCGCATTTGCTATTGACTGTCAAAATTGTTAAGGTAAAACATCAGAGAGAGGAATAGAAGAGGAAATCGTATTTTCCGTAAACCTTTATGTATATGCATGACTTTGTGTGTGTGTGGCTCTGTGTGTGTGGCTCTGTGCGTGTGTGTCGCTCTGTGTGTGTGTGTGGCTCTGTATGTGTGTGTGTGGCTCTATGTGTGTGTGTGGCTCTGTGTGTGGGTGCAAATGCAATAGGTTTCGCATTTGCGAGAGATTAAGCTATTGGCATTGTAAATGACAATGCCATTTATTAATCTGTTTTCAAAACCAACACATAAATAAAAATGTTCTCATTTACAATGCCAATAGCTCTAACTTTTGCAAAGGCGAGACCGTTGCATTGTAAATGCTTGTTTATATTGTTTGCGCTGGTTGGCTAAAGCGATATAATCGCTCGGTGCTTTGTTTAAAGCCTTACATAGGAGACGGTTGGTCAGGGAGCACTCGTGATCTAACCAGCTTTTTATCTACAAGGAGATGACTGAGGGTTTAGGCAATACACTGCTCTAACAGATATGAACACTCGAAGGCAAAATAAGAAGTTATCTCAGCACCTATTCAGATTTGCCTCAAGTACTACCATAATATTGGCATAATGAAGGATGTTTGTATTAGTAGAAAGATACCGAAATGTCACAATTCGGAGGCCATTTAATAATGCCCCAACAAACAAGAAATGTGGTAGGAGCTGAAGTCATCCTAAAAGGAGATCGATCTTTCCTCCTCTGACTTAATTAGTACAACTGAGATAGGTGCAAAACTCCAAATGGCGGCCACATTGACCCTGCATGAGAAGCAGAGGTGTTCAGTGAAATTATTCAAGTACAGACCACTGAAGGATCTGTAAACTCACCTGGAAGATCCCCACCGGTTCCAACACCACTACCACCCACTGGATAGCAGGCAGAAGGCGTGGGTCTGCAGGAATTGTGGGCCTGAAATCCTCTGTGAAAGCTCTGGGGCAGCTGGAGAACTAAGTACTAGTGGCAATTTTGGGGGCACGGCCGTGCACCTCCTCGGATGGTGCATTTTAAAAAAAATGTTTTATCGAGATTTTCCTGCAAGCAATTTACGATGCTGAACAATTAATCAAGAACCTTAAATACACAGGAGTGGAAGCATTGTTATTACAATCAGGGATGTCACATAATAATGGAGACCATATATTCCACCAATCTCTCTCAAGCTTCACAAGGGTTGTGGTGATAGGGGCCGTTCAGCCGCTGCTCTCATATCTACACCATAGTATTTCAGCCAGGAGCCCTAAACCTTATAGAAAATCTTTGGCCATCCTCTTGCTTTGCATGTGACCCGTATAAAGGTCCATCCCAGTTTTACCTTCCTTTAGAGTAGGGGGTTCCGGAGCACCCCAGTACATAGCTACCTCCCTCTTAGCGAATATAACCCCCAAGTTGCAAAAGAGGAGTTTGGCTCAGGGTATATCCACCGCTGTGGGTGATTCCTAACTGAATAAAGTGGGGGTCCATCTGTATTTTTTCCTCCAGTATCTTGTTAACCGCATGCGTGCGGTCGATATTCTGCTGCTGCGCTGGGATTTACAAAAACCCATTATTCATGACGAGCTGGGCTCGTCATGAGCGTGCAAGGAGGCTACCTCATGACGAGCCCAGCTCGTCATGAGCGTCGAAGGGGTTAAACTCCTCCAATATGGGGGACCAATAGGGGTGTATATTAGGGCATTCCCATAGTGTGTGTATGTATGAACCCCTGTCCATTCTACAACACAGGCATTTGGGGGACTCTGCCCTGCCAAATTTGTGTAGGCATGCCCCATCATAGTATATCCTATGTAGGATCTTGAATTGGATAATGTGTAGTCCTGATTTATTGGCTACCTCTCTCTGGTGCATTAGAGCCGCCTCCCAATCAGTGCCACCCATGTAGCCCACTGTAATTTCCCATCAGGCCCTCAAATTCATCAGTGAGATTGGCATGTTGTTAATTAGTGTCAGGTCCATAAGACCACTTTCTCAGATATTTTCCCATGGATCAGCTGTCCCTCTAGGGGTGCGTCCTCAGGAATGTCTACCAGATCAAGGTTCTCCTCCATCCATGCATGTTTAAGTTGTATGTATTTTGAACTGTTGAGTGGTACTCAGTGGGTAGTCCCATTAGAGGCAGCTGAAGGGGATCAAGTTTCCGTCCTCTAAGAGGTGTCCCACTTTGGAAATCCTCATCATATCCCATGTCCGAAATCCCTTTAGCTTCCCAATCTCGGGCATGTGTGTTTCATCCCATAGTGGCATTTCTCTTGTGAACCGTTTAGCCCACCTAATTAGTCTTTCTGCCCCTTTCCATTGTGTTACCCCATTGCCAAGATAAAGGTAGTGCAGTTTAAAAATTTGCACCTCTCTAGGGCATAATTTGGTGGTCTCCTCAGAGGTACCTCATGTCATTGACTGCTATTAAATATGCTGTCCGGTAGTATGACCGTATTTCTGAAGTGCCAGGCCCCCATTATGTTGATTTCTCTAAAGTGTTTGTAATGCCACTATCAGATGTCCCCTGTTCCATTAAAGCATGCAGGCTTCTCTCTCTACGGTCTTGATAAGCAACAGTGGTCCCGGGAGAAGGGAGATTTTTAGGAACAATAAATATAGACTCAATTGTGACTATATTGGGATGACATGTCCAGCCGGACAGAGGTCTGATATTTACTTTTTGGTAATATAATTTTTTTTTACAACAATACAAGAAGTGGGACACAAGCCTGTGACCTACTTAACACATGAAAAACAATTACAAACAGGAAAATAACATACAAAGGGCTTTAGTCAAAGCTTCACAGTTTGTTGTACTTGGTGAGTAAACAATATCAAAAGGCAACAAATCGCATTAGACACACCTTTACAATTTGGTGCACACAAGGTTGAATTGTATAAGGCGTTTTAATTGTCGACTGCGTTTCGATCTGACTTATAATTCGCGGATCATCATCAGGACATAGATATTATGCCTAATACCTAAAAAGCCTCAATTGCCGGGTGGGGTAGGGAGGCTTGACTGGAGGTTAGTCAGAGTTAGTCACGTTCGTCAGTGGCTCAATCGCGAGGGACCCCACGATTGAGCCGCTGATGAACTAAGAGGCCGGCCACTGCGCCGGCTCATCTAATCTTGAGTGAATACACAAGATGACTCGCAACTAATGGGCAGCCCCATGTGCGCCTCCAATCATCTCCTCCGGCCATCCAGACCGGACCGAACAGCACTCTGACTAACCTCCAGTCAAGCCGCCCCACCCCACCTGGCAATTGAGGCTTTTAAAGTATTAGGCATAATATCTATGTCCTGATGGTGATCCGCGCATTATACGTCGGATCGAAACGCCGTCGACAATTGAAACGCCTCATACATTTCAACCTTGTGTGCACCAAATTGTAAAGGTATCTAATGCGCTTTGTTGCCTTTTGATAATGTTTACTCACCTAGTACAACAAACCGTGAAGCTTTGCCTAAAGCCCTAAGTATGGCGTTTTCCTGTTTATAATTGTTTTTCATGTGTTAAATAGTTCACAGGCTTGTGTCCCACTTCTTGTATTGTTGTATAAACAAATTTCTTCTGTTACCAAAAAGTAAATATCAGACCTCTGTCCAGCTCGACATGTCATCCCAATATAGTCACGATTGAGTCTATATTTATTGTTCCTAAAAATCTCCCTTCTCCCGGGACCACTGTTGCTTATAAAGAATTATTTCCCAAGGTCCATGATTGATCCTCTTGGGTTCCCTTGTTGCTTCAAAATATATATCTCTCTCTACGGTGCCAAAAATGTCCTCTGGGGTTTGGGGTATATATTTTGGAGGCTATAAAGGAGTTTTGGAAATATGACCATCTTATACATGACGACCCTTCTTAGGAGCATTAGGGGCAGCGATCTCCATCTTTCCACATCGCTATGGAATACCACTAGCACTCTCCGGATATTACGTTCAAGGCTAACCTCGACATTCGTGGTCAAGTATAGGCCTAAGTACTTGAACCCCTCACTATCAATACGCAGATGTCCTGGGAGATCTCATGTGTCTATGTGTCCGCCAACCGGGTATAGGCTTGACGTGTCCCAATCAATCTTATATCCTGCATAAGCACCATATTTTTCAAAGATGTGGAACACCTCCGGGAGAGTTGTGTTCGAGCGGGTGATGTATAAGATAATATCATATGTGTAGAGTGAAATCCGTTTGTCCTCTAACACACCCGGTCTGTCTCTAAACTGACAATGTCAGGGTGTTCACGAACTATCGAAGACAGTGACTCCAGAGTGAGTGCAAATAATAGGTGGGACGGGGCATCCCTGCCTCGTGCTCCTTCAAAGGAGAATTCCACAGACATTGCTCCATTTACCTGTACCCCAGCCACTGGATCTACATACAGTAGCTCTGTCTATTGCAAGAACTTAGTAACTAACCTGAATTTCAATAGGGCTTGCCACATAAAGGGTCAATGGATGCCTACAAAAGTAGATTAAATTGTGTTGATCTCTTAGGCATAAAAAAGAACACTCATCATTCCACCGACCTGCTGGTCTAGGGCAGCTGAAGGTAATTCACCTTCCTTCTATGGCCTGTAGCTAGCGGGGGGCCACGCCGCTCCTGCCCCCAGTTATTGTGTTTGGGGGTCCCCCTGTGAGCATCTACCTTCCTGGGTCGGCTGCAGGATTGCCTACAGCACTTCATGGGGAGTGAGGACTACCCACTGCAAACGGCGGAGGCTCGGGCCACCTCTCCCCTCAAGGTGTAACCGCAAATACATATGCATAACTAAACACCAAATCTGGAAGACACTGAAGACTACAGTTGATATTAATGAACTTTTGATACTCTGTAATATGAACAGTGATCCAGGAAGATTGGTGATTGTAAAAAGACATATGTGAATGTCTCTGGTATACGCCCTATTTATGATTTGTTGTTTGTAGAATTAATGTCTTTTGTATTTGTAGCATTTACTCTCCTTTCTTCATAGCAAAGGACAACACTAGGATGAATTCTGAATGGTTTTTTTTAAATGTATGTATTTTAATTGTGGGAAATGGATGATAAGACTATTGTCCTTTTTATATGAATGCATATACATACTGTTTTTTAACTGGTCTCAAAATGAGATTGAATGAATAAAGAAAATTCTTACATATAAACTAGTTAGTTGTGGCATTGAACCTTAGTATTGTTGATGGTAAGGTGTGAGATTGAACGATAACAGTGAAAGTCTTCTATAGCTGTAATTTTGGAACCAAAAGGAAATTTGTAACTTGACTAAAAATCTCTGCAAGTTCACCTGGTGAGCAGTTCTGCTGGGAGGGAGGGTGGAAGGCACACTCACCTTCATCTCTGTAGGCCCCAAGGCCCTTCGACAGTGCCGCTTCTAGCACTTCTATGGGGCCTCCAGGCTGGACAGTGGTCGTATGCACCAGCGGACGTCAGCGTCTACAGGCCCTCCCATCATGAGCTGGCGCCTGATGGTCAGCGGCTGAACCTCTCGCCTGGTGGCTCGTTTCGAAGGGCCCTCGCCACTCGCCGTCCCTCCGGCACAGCTGCTCCTCATGCTGGGGTCTCAGTGGGCAAGGCCTCAGTACTGATGGGTGTCAGGGTGGTATCGTGGCCGAACCAAGAAAGGCAGTCCCCTGGTATGGTGCCGGCTCCTTTCATGTTGTCAGGCCCATGGCCCCTCCACCACAGGGGCGTAACACAGGCCCACGCAGCCCCCGCAGTGCGGGGGGGGGACCTCTAGCTCCAAGGCAGGGGCGTAACACAGGCCCCTGCAGCCCCCGCGGTGCGGGGGGGCCCTCACTCTCCAAGGGGTCCGTCAGCACCGCACTTCTGCTGGGGAGCTCTAGATTGAGTCCGGAGGGGGCCCCTTTACGTAACCTGCAGGGGGGCCCCCTCGAGGTTCGTTACGCCACTGCTCCAAGGGGCCCCCTCGGCACTGCACTGTGGCTGGAGAGCTCCTGATTGAGCCCGGGCGGGCCCTCTAAGTACCGTGCAGGAAGGCCCCCTCACTTTTCGTTATGCCAGTGTGCTCTACCAGGGCCGTCAAGATCTTGCCCTGTCTCGCCAGTCTGCCGGAGCTGCTTTTCCACTCCCCCGCCTCTGCCTCGGGACCACTCTGGTGGGGGCACTGTTACTCCGACGAGGCACAGGTGGATCTCCGATGGGGGAAGTGCCCTTCCGGATGGGGGTGCCCAGGCCTCAGCTCCCTCTCTCTGCCTCTGGCCAGGGATCGATGTCACTGTTGGAGAAAGGAGGCCCTCTCGGGACCACTGCTCAGTCTAGGGGCCACCAGAAAGGGGAATCGGTATGTGCGGCTCACTCCACGGATTTGCCTCTGCCTCACAAGCCACCCAGTGTGCCACAGCCCGAGTCACTTCCATGTTGGGGGGTGAGACTGTTTTACCATAGAAGATGGCGGCAGGGAGATTGTGGTTACAGATAGGGCCCGCTTTCTGCACAGTAAGCAGCATTCAGCTCCTGACAATCTAGCTATCTTTTCAGGGTCGGATGTCTCTGTAACATCAGGATAAGAGGTGGATTAGAGAATGGGCTGGTGAGCCAGAGAGGAGAACTGCTAGTCGGCCATCTTGCCTGTCAGGCCACCCCCAGATGGTGCATTTATAAGTAAATTTGGACAATTACTTTGGATTAAAGCAATAAGGTTTCAGTCCATTTTAATTCGTAAAGTAGACTGTTGAAATGTTTAAAAACGTTTAAGAGTGCACCCATGTCTTGCAACATTAAATATTTTCAACAGGTACTGCAATGGTCATGTTCTTCATGGCCAGAAGTAAGCTGTTTCCTACCAGCACACAGGGCTGTCTCTTCACTGCATCAGAGAACAATGAAAAAGAAAACAACTGAACACAAATCACTGACCCTTGCTTCTAAACGGATGAGAGAAAGGTGTAAAACTACAGTGACTAAATTGTACATAATGCAACCAGCAAACCTGACCTCAGGTCCTCACTTCCCCACATGACCACATTGTGTGACCAAAGGCAAATTGCTATACTTCACCCGGTATCATTTCCCTTACCAACCAATTTGAAAGCACATTGAAGTAATTCAGATCAGGATTTGAACTATACAAAAAATCCACTTGTACTATAAATATACTATAGTATAACAATATAATGTACTGTATTATAAAATAACCTTGATTCACATTTAATCTCAGTATGCCACATGTATTCAGTATATGACGAAACATACACGTTACGTGTAACTCGTGGCAATGTCAGCAGTGCACTGGCGTTTCCTTCAATGTTTCATGTTAAAAAAAAATCACTTAATCAGAAGTCACTCGATAGATTGATATAAGTGTATGTACTTGAATGAGTTCGATAGATGTTAAAAAATGTTTTTTTTTTTCATTTGAGTCTTTATTAAAATGTTCCCATGATATGTCTTGCCTCGTTTATTCAAGCAGCATTTTTTAGAGCGTCACTGGTGCTTTGGCTCCCAGTGTCAAGCCAGGCCCCCTGATAGACTCCTTCTTTGAATGTGCTGGCTTGTCAACCTGTGGTAAGTTGTGCGGTCAGTGAGTGCATGCTGAGAACCATCTAGGGTCGAACTGGCATAAATGGCAATCAGGCAGAGCCAGACGGGCTGGTCTGACAGGTCAGAGTGTGGGCCAGTTTTTGTCTGTTTGTGGGCCTGTGCTTATGGTCTGTTGGGCCAGTATTTATTGTTAATTTATATAAGATGAAAACAATCATTGCCTGTAGCAGGCTCAAATCCAAGCAGTTTTCCATACTCCGAAATATACTTTTAGAACTTGTCTTTACAAGTTCACAACTGCACAAGTTTGCAAACATAGACCCCCATTTCAGCTAACTAATTCAGTAATGGGGGACACTTTTATTTTGGTGCCCAGGCCTATTTTCTGGCCCAGTCCAACCCTGACGTTGCATAGGGTGCAATGTTTTGACAGTGGGTTTATCAGAAAGTTTAGACAGTGTAGAAGCTTACTTAGAGACGGTTGGGAGCAAAGAATGGGATGTCTGAGAGACAGCTGGAGTGCTGTTTGTGGGACCAGTGGGGTGTCTGAGACTCGGTTGACGAGCAGGGAGTGAGGAAAATGATACAGGGGCATATGTACAAGGAAATGGCACAGTATGGAGCTCCAGTAAATGTGCAGCGCCATGTTGTGCCATTTGCAACACGTAGGGATGTGCCGTATTTATAAGAATACAGTGAAACCCTGTGTTTCCCTAGCGCAGGCGCCAGGCGCTAAAAATAGCTGCCTAGCACCAACACAGCCACCATTGTGCCATAGTGCAAGGGTGCCTGCATTGCAGGGATGTTTGTTTACGTGTGGGAAGTTGCCCCTTCCTACACATAAACAATCAAAAATGGTGATTTGCTACTTCTATGTGTGCTGCAGAATGCAAAAACTTGGAGAAATACATTTCTTCTCTCTAACTCCTGTTTTTGCATGGCGTTAGTTTTTGGCACTGCCTCAGATTTACAGATCCTTCTAAATCTGGGGCAGTGTCAAAAAGCAATGGGTGTTTTGTTGTGGAAAGCCCACAGCAAAACCTATTGCACGCCCTTTTCATGCAGATACCTGTGGGTAAGAGTACCATATTTACAAAGCAGCATTAAGCCACTTTGTAAATATGGAGCAGCGCATTGTGCCACTGGATCGTCAGTAAAAATGACGTTCTGGTGGCACAATCCCCTTGTACATATGTCCCACAGTTCATAGGTGCCCTGCAAAATATTGACACAGTCACAAATTAAGGCAATCACTCACCGTCTCCAACGAGTGGATTTATTGCAGAATTTAACTGGTTTTAAATTAACTTTTTCTTTTATTTATGAGAAATTGCTCTTACACCAAAGCCACCTGGCAGGATGCTTTCTAGATGCTCACACATAGCCGAGATAGTGCAGACGGACTGTGTCTAAAGCAGATGCTACCCTGTCTCTGGCAGTCTTGCACACGTGTGGCAGCTGGCTGGGGAAGAAGAGAGGACGGCCCAGTCTACTGCCTTCACTTTGACTCCCACATAGAGTTAGGTCATAAACCTTGGCAAATGTATCATAGCAGGATCTTTCCACTCTTGTCTTAAAACATCCAGGACACATTGAAGGATTAGCAGTTCCAAATGAGCAGGTTTCTGAAATTGCCTCAGGAGGGAATCCTCCGATGTTCCTGGCTTTTCAAGAGAAGGACAATGCATATTCTCCCTAATAAGTGCAGCGTCATAGCTTTGGATATGTATTTTTCTTCAAGTCCATGGAAGTAGAGGTTCCTCTCCCAAATCTGAGTCTCCTAAATCTCAAACTGATCTACTTTCTTGTTTTTTAAGGAAGGAAACAGAAGAACCATTTTTTAAAGCAGCCAAAGCTTGAAGCACAAGTCCCTGAATCCTCTCCTCCTCTTTCTCAAGTCTGCTGCATATGTGAGGAGTGAAGTGACCAGAGCAATAAGAAGTAGAAGATGGCGATGGGGAAGTATACTACCTCCTCTTAGAGGTAGGCTTGCCCATGATGGAAAAACAAAGATTCAGCTCCAGAACACTGCAATTCGTCTCATTGCACATCAAAATATGATGAACGCTTACCTGTGCTCCATATATATTGTTAAACAAGCATTTTCAATGCAATAGGCCTCGCATTTATGAGAGTTTGAGCTATTGTCATTGTAAATGCCAATGCCTTTTTTTATGTGTTGCTTTTAAAACAGATAAATAAAAGGCATTGTTATTTTTAATGCTAATAGCTTAAACCAGGGTTCTCCAAACCGCTCCTAAACTCTCGCAAATGTGAGACCTATTGCATTGCAAATGCTTACTATAAAAAAAATTTAAAAGCCTCAGGAGACAGCGTGTCCTGCCTGCAACAGCCGGCAGGACAAATCTATTTGAGAAAATAGTGCTCGGAGGATGTAGTAAAAGCCTACCCGGCAACAACACACTTAACGGGGTATATTGCCATGGAAGGCTACAAAATGAGACATGGCAGTAGTAAGGAGGGACTACTAAGCCTTTTGACCAATGAATAGCCATATTTTACAGAGGACAATGAGACAAGCCAATTAAAAATGTGGGCGGAGAGTGGGCGGAGCATCAAGTCCCTACCTCAATACAGCATGCCTTACAGAGCAGCGCATGATTTTACTAGGCTTGACCTAAAACAAGCATTGACAAAGTCATTAAGTCTGGCCTTCTTTAGATGAAAATGCATTCATTTAAACCTGAATAAACAGCTTCTCCCAAAGTACTTTATGTTTATCCGACTAACCCCTAAAACATCAGAATCATGGTTAAGGTAGCTTACATCTTTGACCAATGGGCTGAAGTTCTTAAAAAAATCTTTCCCAGTATCAAAGAATAAAGAGAGTGAGCAGGTAATAAAATAGAGAAATATGCAAAGTGAAATGAATGAAAGCTGGAGAGTCCTATGTGGCAATTGTTTCAACAGAGGTTCTGCAACAGAATCTTTAAAGAATGGGAAGCCAAAAACAGCATCCATTTAATGGATAATGGTTAAGCGCTAAAAGAAAAATCCCAAATTCTACCCGCAAAACTGTGGCTTTGCCTCTGTATCCAATTAGCTTACAAACTTAGGGGCATATTTACAAGCTGCTTGCGCCACTTTTGTGTCACTTTTCCCATGTTAAAAGTGTCACAAAAGTAGCGAAAGGGGCTTGTAAATAAGCCCCTTAGTGACTGCCATGAAGCTGAAGAAGCAGCAGCATAGGAGAAACACCTCTTGTGGTGTAGTTTTAGGACCCATGCCTTCCTCCTTAAGTATGCACGTGCTGGGAGGAGCATATGTGACAATTCCGGAAAACCACAGCAGCTTTAGGCAATGCTCGATCTGCAAAGAAAGACGCCCTCTTGAAGAATGTACCCATGGAAGTCACTAAAGCAAGGTTTCCTTTATCACATTCATCTATGGTTTCCACCAGGGACATGCATGTCTACTAGTTTAGAATCTGTTTCCAACTATCCAAAAATGATTTTTATTGGCAATTACAGCTTGATTGTGAAGGGAACATATGCCATTATCATGGTTCTGCAGCGGAATGCACTCTAAAAGGTTAGTTCTTTTTACTTCTCATATATGGTAGACTGTGGTGCAAAATGCTTGAACCAATTGTACAAAACATTTCTTGCAAGGTGCTCCTGTCTTTACAGTGGGAGATGACTCGTTAGATTTGCTCTATTAGTCACTTGGTGACTAGTTTATTTAAATATTATTAACTTATGAATATTAAAAAAAAGGTAAACAGCAGTGTGCTGGAAGTTCAATGTCCCAGTTAGTCTGAACTTCTTCTGTCCTCTTTAAAGAAACCCGTTTCCAAAACTATCATGGGTGGCGAGGTCAATCTTTGTGTTGTTTGCACTGGCGAGTGCATCTCAATATTAACGTAGCATGGTAAAGGAAGCAAGGCTTGTGAACAGGCATGAGTATGTAACATCTGTGAAGGTTCAGGTTTTTTCCCAAAGAGGCACACCAGGAGAGCAGGGGCATTGTGGGAAGCAGAGCAGGGCATTCAAACATGCCTACACCAAAGTATAAAACAGGGCGTTCGGGGAATCTGTCAGAAGCAAAGAAAGTGCAAAACTCAGTGAAGAAAACAGAAATAACGAGCACCTAAATACACTGTACAAACATATTGTGTAATCCGAAAAGTAAAGGTTTAACTGTTCTCTGTGTAAATTAAACAAGTATCAGTTCTGTTTCTATTGTGAAGCCTCTGACGCCTTCGGGTAAAGTCCGCGCTATATAAAAACGCATTAAATAAATAACTGTGTGGACTTGGCGCCGTCTCTGCACATGTCACGGTATATGCGGCGGCTACTGCCATAGCACAGGGATGCAGGTCTGCTGAAAATCAAAGTGCGCACTGAAAATAAAGAGTGTAAGCAGTGCCCTGAGCTGCGGCAAAAAGACACCCGAGCTTGGGAGACGAGTGCAGCCCTGCCAAGTATCACGCATCAGGCGTGACGCTACCGCATTTCAGTGAGGTGGTCTGCATCACCGCACTGAAATGCGATGTCAGACATATAAGGGCCTGTGCCTATCAAGCGCTGTTCTTATAAAACACTAGCATCAGTGGTATATAGGCAGGCAGCTCGCGCTGCAGGGGAGACTTCTTGGTGTCTGGGTTCTGAGTTGCGGCGCAGCGCTTGCTATAATGTAATTACTGTATTGAATCACTGCGATAGCGCGGTATACTTTCACTTTTAAGAGTTCACGGCCCGGGCAGCAACTTACTGAACTTAGAAATGGCTCCAGGCTGGTCTTGATGAGGTCACAGGCAGCGCCGTAATGAATCCCGCGCCCGCTGTATCATACGCGCCTGACCCAGCTCTCTCACCACGGCCCGGTCGGTGGCAGAGTCACTTAAGAACACCAGGACAGACTGCGGCGGTCAGAGTGGTTGCTTCACGGCTCCAGAGCACCAACAACTGTGCAGCTGAGCCGGCCGGCCCGAGCGAGCCTGATTTGGGCGGCCGGTCACAACATAGGGAGGGGTGAGCTAGGCGGCCGGCATCTCCGCGTGAAATGCAGCTCTGCTCGACTCTTTTCAAGTAAGTGTGTGTGCCTAGCCCCAAAGTTAGAGAGGGGCGTAAAGTAAGAGTACTTCGCAGTGGCAATAATTAAAAGATGCAAATTAGCTGTGCTTCCGGCTTTGAATTCTGACAAGTTCAATGCAAACACGCGCCACTCTCCGCACTCGCAGCCACACACAGACTTTCACATAGTGGCCAGTCAGTGACACGCGTGCACAGATAACATTTACAGCATGACACCTTTCGCAGGCCGGCTCCGCAAATGTAACACGATTTCTCTGTGCCGCATAAAAACCCACGTGACATCTACTAATGTCTACATGATCCTCCATATAATTACCCACTGGCTCCAGGCTGCCATGCCCCAAATGCCCGGCGTGCATGTTGCAGTCCGCCGCAATTCGTTTTCCCTTCGCTGTGGGCCAGCCAACAACTCAGACTGTGCTTTACTTTATTCATGAGGCAATTAAATCCGGCGCTCAGGAGAGGCTGGCGGGTGTCTCTTGAAGGTGGAGCCCGTGTTTGTGAGGCATTTATTGTTGCTCTAATTTAATTTATTATGTTTCCCTCGTCTTCATTGCTGGATTTCGCTCGCGAGAAGGTGTCACTCCTGGTCGTTCAAATGTCACTCATTATTACACTGACATTCGGACAATGTCACACATACACATCTGAAACCTTGGCAGCTATGCGAGTGTCTGGGCACCCCCAAAGCAACGCCGAATATTGGGAATACTCACTGTTACCTGGCAGCTCACACAAAGCGATACACGAGCGCAGGCGGGCCGCGGGCCTTGTCCTTCTTATACTTCCATGGCCCTGGTCTGCCCCCTGTCCTCGGGCTCGGGTCGTACGCAGCTGACATTAAACCTGGGTCCTTGTCCTGCTCTCTTTCTGTGGCGGGCGGGCACGCGCTCGCTCAGTGCGTAGGAGGGACGCACTGGTCCTTGTTCTCTTACGCACGCGCCGGCAGTCAGACAGACGGACGGACCGAGCGCCATGGAGCCGCCGCTGCTGCCCACCGCCTGCCTCCTGCTGCTCGACGGGGCCCGCGCCGACCTCTCAGGTGAGTGCGAGGAAAGAGGGGGGGAACATCTCACCCTTGGGGGGGGGGAGGTGTCTGTATGTGTGCATGTGTGTGTGTGTATGTGTGCATGTGTGTGTGTGTATGTGCGCTCGTGTGCCCGTGTGTGTGTCTCTGTGTGTGTGCTTGTGCGAAAAGCAGGGGCTGTGGCTGTGTGTGTGTATGCATGAGGCTTCCAAGGAGAGAAAGAAGAGACAGGAGAGGGTGAGCGCGCGACCTGATCCGATTGCGGCCGGCTGCGTGCGCGTAACAGCCTCTTGTCCGCTCTGCCTAGTCCTTGAAAGTCAAAAGCCTGAAACGATTACAAAAGACTCGCTCTGCGACAGCAGGCCTTTGGCCTGCAATCGCAGGGCGAGTCCTAAAAAGGCATGCTGGTCTCTATGTCCCAATTTGAAAGGACAAGCATGGTAAAAGCAGAGTGAAGCATTGTGCATGTGTCGACATCCATCCATCGATCATGGGTAAAACTGAGCAGGAATTCCCTCGGACGAACGTCAAGGGGATGCTGATGGTGCCATTCCCTACCAATTGCAGGTGGAGAAAACATTAGTCATCCCTTTGAGAGAAGAATGCCGTTTCGATCCTCTCTTGGGTGCGCCACTCCCATGGGGGAGGGTCAAACTCTCAGGCCCAGGAAGGGAGGGAAAGCAAAGCCCAGACTCAGCCCAAGCTCAGCACGTACCTCCCATGTTATCGCTCCTCGTCACGGAGTATACAAAAAGAGGAGGCTACGGGAGTTACAGCCCACCTGACAGCTCCTTTTCTAAAGCGAAAGAGCATTACTTCACTGAGTTCAAATAAAAAATGTAATAATAACACAATATTAATAACGTTACGTTATTATCCTTTTAGTTTTTCTATGGAGCCCAAACCAGGTTAGGACAGGACAGGGCTTGGCTTTCCTCACAGGGAGGAGTAGTGGTTGCTGCACCATAAGTGCACATGATGGTTTAGCCGGCTGTCTTGGGCTTACCAAACCATCATGCACACTTAGTATGTTCTCCACCTGGCTGTATTGCAAGGCTGGGTGGAGAACATGTGAAGGAAGTGACCCAGTTAGGGCCACCCAGGTCACACGCGACCACCTCTCAGCCTTCATAACAAATGAAGAGTCGGTCAGACAGTAGAGAATACAAACCAAGTGTATTCTATTCAGGTACACTCGAGCGGAGTCCAGTCTGACCAGCCTTCTAGGATTGCTGCAGAGGGACTGACTTCAGTAAACATAGAGATACATTATGTACGTTTTCTGAACCAAGAATGCCCCCCCCCCTAATGGAAATCTACTAGCAGGTGCAGCTAAACAAAGAAGTACAGTAAGACGAGTCTTGACTCTGAGACTGGGCACACAATATCTTATTACCAAGTTTGTTCTGTTCGTGTTTATCACTAGGCTAGTGGGAGAAGGCCTCTATCTATGGGAAATGAGTGCATTAATAAGAACAGTGTATTCATTAGCGGAGTAAGGCCTAACCTTGGAGAAATTAACATTTCCCCAGCCTGCTTCTTGAGTCAGAGAACACGCAGCTGATGACATGATTCAAAATGGCGGCTGAACATAAAATGGTGCTGCAAATGCTAACTTAACACGAGACACGAGAATAAAGCACAAACAGAATAGTGAAACATTTTCATTTCATTACATGCTCAGACTCCCACTCCCTGTCTGAGCACAAAACCAGGGCGCTCAGGCCAATTACAATGCTGATGTCATGCTGGTGACAGTAGCGCTGTGATTGGCTAGGGGAGTCTATGAGCCTGTGTGCTTCCTGGAAACTACAAAAGAGGGCGGAGGAAATGTGGCGATTGGAAGGTGAGTAACCTTTTCTTTGATTCATTATTTTTTTGTAATTCACCTACACCCCTCTGCCCCACCACTACATCTTCCTAGTGACCACTCAGGGCCAGCTCCCTTAATGGCATCCAGGTGGGGTGGGTGGGGTGAGTAATTTTTAATCCTCCTGTCTCGTTCCTGTCATGATCTAACATTATCTCACTTTGTAATGACTGGGGTGAGGACGAAGGACATAGGGGTAATAATGTCTAATGTCGAGACATAAATAGTTTTCAATCACCCGTGCACCGATGAAAAGAGCACACAGTGCTTGATGAAAATGGTTCCGAAACAAAAAACCCAATCCTTCGTTAGGTTTTGATAATTGGTCTTTGCTAAAGGTAGACCTTGCAGAATGTTTATTCATTAAGCTTTATCACACATTGACCCTGATTGTTGCGCTACTTGTAGCTCTCGTGTAATTGTGTGTTTTCCTTATACCAACGTCTCTTACACTGACTATGGTGGTTTGTCTCACATGGAACATGGTTTGTGCAGTCTTTCAGAAATTGTGAGGCCAGGGTGTACAGCATTCCCTGACCCAGCAACATTCATCACACAACTTACAGAAACGCGATGCACAGACATTAATACTCAAGTGCCTGTTCCGTATAATTGCCCCACAGCTGACTGGACACTGGACATTTTCCAGGGGAAGCAATGTGAGCTAATTTATAGTTCAGAAAGTGGGGAGAACTGGGATCACAAAATAGAACCACTGACTAAGTAAGAATTTTTACTTGGATTCCATCCTCATGTAACAAGCATACAACTAATAATACTGATGAGATATACACATAATATGCAAGGAAAATAATTACTAACTTCCCCACCTCTAATTAAAGTCAAACATAAGAAGCATTTGCAATGCCAATTGTCTTGCTTTGTTAATCCTTGCTAATTTTTGTCTGCTGTGGGTATACCCTTTGTCAATGCTTGAAGAATTGTGGGGCAAACACTCGCAAAGTAAATAGGAGGGGGGCAATCTTGGAATGTTATTTTGTATATATGTAAGAAGGCCATTGTCCTGCATCCAGACACAATGGCATAGCAATCTATGAATGGGATAGCAATAAGTGTACAAATTAATATTGTTTGACTGTGAAAGATGGCCATCAGGTTGTGTTTAGAATCTGTTGGCCATCTTGTTAGTATATAATAACATTCCAAGATGGTCGCCTTCCGCTCCTGGCTCTGTCAATGCTTACACTGCAATTCTACAGTCACTGGCACAGCCAATATCAACAGTAATAGGTAGGTTGAGAGAGAAAGAGGCAGGGGAGGGGATATCAAGAGACACAGAGCACCAGCAGTTATGGTTGTCACAAGAGTTCTAGTAGAGATGGATGGAGGATTCAGAGAAATGCAAAGAGAATGAAATAGAGATTGAACATTGTAGTTTTCTGACCAACCAGCAATCACTGAAATGGAAGATGATCTGAAGAAACACATCTGCGTTTTGCTTATTCAGGAAGTCATAACATTTTACAATGTTTTTCAGTTTGCAAAAACGAATTAGAATGGAATTTTATTTTAAAATAGCTTACGTAATATTCAGCATTGAATACGTATTTTTATGTTTTAATGAGCTTATCTAGGAGGAGTTAAACATTTTGGGAAAATATGTTTTATATATTTTGCTAAACCACCTTTCTCTCTGTTTTTTCAATGCTTAGCTGCCTTACCCACTTACTGATGGCCAGTTTAGTGAAATAACGAGTCTATGTTTAAACATAGTACAAAATGACCTATAGGGACATATTCTCAAGAACTGATTGTCGATTTAGCGGCACTTTTCCGCCACTAAAGCGGCAATAGATTTATCGCGCTATTTACATGCCTGCGCTAACAGCCAACATCGGCAGTTTACCTGCGATAGCTGCCGCTAAAAACATCGCCAAGGCTGACAGCGACAACTAACGCTAATCATATGCAGGGAAGACATTCCCGTGGAAAAACTCACAATAACACCACTTCAGGATATGCTCAACGACCAGCCAGATCGGCAATGTGGTCCAAAAACAGGCAATAAGGTATGTTAGCAGCAGGGACTTAAGACCTGTTTATTTCTGGTCCTAAGTAGGACGAAAACCTGCAGTATAAAGGGAGCCCAGCCCAGAGCCACATCTGAAGACCAACAGATGCCATGGAGCTACTAATCATGCACCTTGGACACCCAAGAGGGCCACAACAGCCACCACCACCACCCCCAGGACCACTCTCACCCCCCCCCCGGACTGCCATCGAGGCAGTGCAGAACAAGACAGCAGACCTTCCGAGAACGCATTAGCCTCAGAGATAACGCCAGAAGATGTCATTGCCCACTACAGGCTCAAAAGGACAACCATCGTCCGCATCCTGACCCACATTGCCCACAGGCTGACGGTACCAACACAGCGGACAGCCAACATCCCCCCGCAGACAAAGCTGCTGGCTGTGCTGCACTTGTTGGCCTCTGGAACCTTCCAAACAACAACTGGAGTCTCACGGCCAGCCCTATCAAAGTTCCTCACAACTGTCTTGGATGCCATCATCAGCTTGATACCCCAGCACCTTCACCTCCCCCACACTGCGCAGGAACAGCTGCAGACCAAGTAAGGCTTCTACGCCATAGCTGGCTATCTGCACGTTTTGACTGCACACATGTCCTACTTGTGCCCCCTGCTGACACTGCACACAATTGCCACAACAGAAAGCACACGCATTCCATCAATGTGCAGGCAATAGTGGACCACCGGGGACTGTTCACCCAATGTTGTCGCCAACTTCCCAGGCAGTGTGTATGATTCCTACATCTTCCGGCAGTCCATCATCAGCCAGTGCTTTCAGGATGGCACCCATGGAAATGCACTGCTCGTTGGTAAGTACCAACGGAACACACCACACACCTCAACTCCACAATCATACAACTCACAACTGTGGGAATGCACACTTAACAAAATCACATACAACATGCCAATCAACATGCCTACCTACCATGCACGACAACACAAGTAACTGTGGTAACAGGGGCCAGACATGTAGACAAATCATCCACATAGGCATAGCCCCTCTGCCACACAATTGCAGAATGTGGGGAGAGGTGGGAACCAAGAATGTACGAAGAAGGCAATGGACCCATGAATAAGATTGTACACAATGCAAAGTGTAGTGGTGATGTGCTGGACAGTCTAGAGTATGCAGTGCACAGACTTGTCCATGTGGACATATACTGCTGGTGTTTGTAGTGTTGTGGACAGTGGACGTAACCATGTTACCTCAGGCATTGGGGAAGACCTTGGACATGTAGCTATGTCACCCCCCTGTAATCGTAAGCATAGTGGACTGGGCCGGCATACGCCAGTCCAGCATAGGTGTGTGAATAAATAGCCCGGGGCTCTGGGCGTGGTTCACTTCCCGGATGGCCACCAAAGTAACTACAGTGTGTGTCTCTGTGTCTGCCATATCCTGACCATAGGCCTACACGCACGTGGCTGACCACCTTCAATGGACGAATCTACACCGGCGACGAGGTGGCTACGTCACACGCCACCCAACGCACATCTCCTCATTGCCTGCAGGGGCACGAGGCTGCCGCCATGACCGGTGGTGCCTGCATGATCCTGTGCTCCTGCTGCACCCCAGCCTGCTGGTCCCCAGACCCGTCCGGCGCCCAGCGGTGATTGCAAACCCCTGCACACCAAGGTCTCACTGTTCAGCTGCCGCCACCGGCGAGTCTCCAAGAGGGCCCACCACGTGCCAGTGCAATCTTCAAGCCAAAGGCCCGCGAGCTTGGAAGCCTCCTCAGCTAATCTCAGGCTTCTGCGCAACAGGCCCCCAGCCCACCCAGCGGCACTGCACCGCAGAGTTCTGGGTGTGCTGACTGCTCCCTCTTGCTTACACTGCGATCCAGCAGGTCACATCAAATCCTTTCTAGTCTGGACATCCAGGCCTACTGCATCATCGCAGGCTGCACACCCACTCAGCACTTCAGGTGGGCCTACCTCAGTACACCGCAAGTCATCGCCACGTGGCGGTAGGCCTGTGCAGGATGCAGTTCCTCAGGTGCCACTACCTCTGTGCACCACAAGTCACCGTCCAGCCTCCAGGCCTACTGCAACATCGCAGGCTGCACACCCACTCAGCTCTTCAGGTGGGCCTACCTCAGTGCACCACAAGTCATCGACATGTGGTGGTAGGCCCGTGCCGGATGCAGGTCTTCAGGCGCCACTACCTCAGTGCACCACAAGTCATCGTCCAGTAGGGCTACCACAGAAGTCAACTGCATGTCCTCTGTAACACCATTGGAGCCCTTCAAAGTCACAGGGCCACCCCCGTCCCAGGCAGGCTGCAGGAAGGCCTGGGTGGGACATCTGGAGAGGTACTCGGAAGCGTACGAAATTCCAGCGCCGCAGCAGTGGCCCACGCATAGGTGTGTGAGGAGTGTGAAGAAATGGCCTGGAGCTCTGGGTGTGGTTCAGTTCTGGGCTCTGGGCGTGGTTCAGTTCCGGGCTGGCCACAAAAGTAACTATGGCGTGTCTCTGTTGTAGTGTCTGCGCCACCCAGCCCGTAATTGACAATGTTGCAATGTAGCATGCACCGGAGGGCAGGCTCGCCCGAATAGATAAATGAGCGCAAGACCGCTCGGGGTCTTGGCTCATACATGCCAACTGTTGTGTGTGTATCTTCATTGCCGCAGCATAAGCCAAAGGCCTAGCCTCAATTGCAGCGCCAGTTCAGCCAGGCCTGATCTCTACATCTGTGTCCGCTCTATCATTACCATAGGCCTACACACATGTGGCAGCTCACCTTCAACAGCCAATATGACAATGTTGTTGTCAGGCTTGCGGACATGCGCAGACTGGAATGACAATGGTGTGCCGTAGGAGTGCAAGTGATGCAACTGCACAGCACACACAAGTAACTAGGCTCAGGGGGAGGGAGGAGCAGTTGTGAGACTACGTAATACACATTGATCCCGCACATTTTCCAGAAGCAATACATGGCAAACATGAATCCCATAGTCGCACAAATCACACGCCACAAAACTTGTAAGTCTGCCAACACAGTATGCAGAACCACCAATTTACACTAATCTCACTTACCTCTCACATGTGATCAAGGATATGCACTCTGCCCGTGGATGATGACACACCTCCGAGCCCTGAGTACCCGGCCCAGAGGCAGTACAATGTGACCCACAAACACACCAGGGGCATTGTTGAGCGCACATTTGGCGTGTTAAAGTCCTGTTCAGGTGCATGGACATCACAGGTGGAAGACTCCTGTACAACCCAGAAATAGTGTGCAAGATGATCATTGCATGTTGTGTATTGCACAACATATGCGTATGCACAATGCCCCATGGATCCAAGTGCCAGATGCACCAGAAGATGAGGAAGATGAGGCAAGTGGACCACACTCCACTGCAGCTGCAGCAGGAAATGCCCGAAGGAACACAATCATTAACAATTTCTTCGCATGAGCGTGTCACATTGTGACTGTCCTTAGTAATCAAGGAACAGTACAAAATGACCACATGAACAGCATGTGCAAATAAAATCATTGCAACACACGTTCCCTGTGTGCATGTCAGTCCTCTGCATTAGCATGTCACTATGGCAAGTGTAAGTGCAACATTAAGTGCTAACAATCTCACGAATAGCAACTAGATGGTGGGTATGTCACCTCTGTACAGAGAGACTTTTTAGGGTGTTACGTATTCAAAATGCCATTTCAGGGTGTTAAATGTAGTACGAAATCCGACTCATCAGCGTATCACATGTGTACAAAAGCATGACATGAAGGCTGTCATTGGAGTTCAGAAAAAGACAACAGGGTGTCATTTGGAGTCACATTTGACATTTCAGGTGTCATTTGGGGTCAAATATGAACCACCCTGATGCAGAGATGCTTCCTGTGACTCAAGTCTCACAACATGAGCAACATGGACATAAGGGGGATGACGTCAGGGGTTGTTTGTGCATGTGGATGTGTCAGAGTGTGACCTGCTCCTTTACGGATGTGGTCACACTCAGCCACCTCAGTGTCGTTGCGTGCACCATGTCATGATAATTGGACTGCAGCCATGCTAATCGTCATTCAGTGCCACTTGGATTGACAGTGTGGCTCATGCACCCACAGCTTTGCTGGGTTCAGCACATGTGCATGGGTTTGTTGTGAGATTAGCGATGTGTGGGGAGGGCTCCCTCTGGGCACATTGTCGATGGGGGCCTACTTGCTGTTTCTATGTGTACTGCAGTATGCCTAGGAGATCAGGGACATGATCCAGAGGCATTGTGGGTGTGCACTGTGCTATACTTAAATGTGCATGTGTGGCATTGTGCCCATCTCCCCACCGTCCCCCCAGTTCATGGTCGTTACTCAACCTGTTGCTGTTGGGTCAGGTCATGTTGACCATTGTCTGGTTCCCCAACTCCTTCCACCGTCTCCCCACTGATGACTATGGAAACCATTTCCTCCATCTCATCCAGCTCCTACTGTGGCGCTGGACTCCCACCTCCAGTTTACATTGCTGCTTTCTGGTTGTTAGCGAGTTTCAGCTTGATTTTGCACTTCACATCATTCTAGCGCTTCTTGGCACTTCACTCCGACTGCTTTCACCTTGGCCAAGATGGACTGCCATATTGCATTTTTATTTGCCAATGACACAGTGGAGGTGATGAACAGTTGTTGGTGGTGTTCTCTCACCTCCGTAATTAGGATCTTGTTTTCCTGCGGACCGAATCGTGGGTTCCTCTTCTACTTCTCCTTGTCCTTCTCCTTCCCCAAGGCCCCTGGCTTGTCACCCGGGGGTTTGTGGGGTTCTGGTTGGCCTCTGTAGTTGCTCCCTCTTCCTCCATGGTGCTTCTCAGTTGTGCTCCCTCTTTCTCCATGGTGCTTCTCAGTTGTGCTCCCTCTTTCTCCATGGTGCTTCTCAGTTGTTTGGGTTTTGTATCTTTTAAAAAAAAAAAATGTTTTTGTTTTTTGCAGCTTCTTGGTGATTGATCCCGCATGACGTGGAATAGCAAGCCAGGCGCTGCTTATCGCTGATATTTTTATTTCTGCTGGGCCCATCGCCCCTTTTTTCATGTTTTGGGT
Source organism: Lissotriton helveticus (assembly GCF_964261635.1). NCBI lineage: Eukaryota > Metazoa > Chordata > Amphibia > Caudata > Salamandridae > Lissotriton > Lissotriton helveticus. The sequence continues at coordinate 422,873,593 of NC_136072.1, forward strand.
TTCCTTTTTTATTGGCTTCCCGGTAATTTTAACGCAGACATTTGAAGCGTTATCTGGAAACTATCGCCTGTTGCCAGTGTGTTGAGAATACGCTGTTAACACGGCGTTAGTTTCCCGCGATAGACGGCGTTATATAAAATTGCGTTAACCTAGGTTGGCGATAATTATCGCCCGTTCTTGAGAATAGCCCCCATAGACTTTTAATGTGGACATACTGATGTGCAGTGCATTTGTAATTAAATCAGAATTGCCCAGTTCATTTATTTCGAATTCTTATTGTGCTGCACTACTTTAGTTGGTGTTAGTGTACTTTACAAAAAATGAATGGAAAAACAATGTAAGGGTATAACTCTTGGTACATGAGATGGTAAAAGTAGTAAGAGATCAAAAGTACGGAGTCGTTCTTTTATTTTCAATTTGTTGTGTAATCTGAATAGCGCAGTGACGTTTCAAACAATACATGGGCAAGGGGTTAAAAACAATTCTGCAATTAGAATCATAGGTGTCAAAGTGGATGCTGACTTGAGCTTAGCACCTCAAAAGAAAGCAGAGGGAACATGTTACTTTTACTGCCTTCATCTACTGGAAGAAATGCTTTCCCTGGTCTTTCCGGTGACTTTTCAGTGTGGCAGCCATTAATGATTAACGTCCCCGCGCTGTTGTTTTTACAATTGTTATCTTCCCCATGATCAGTTTTGGGGTCAGCATGTTTCCTATTAGTAGCTTTGAGAAATAGGAACAAGTTATTTAAAGATTTGAGGGGTTTCTTCTGCCTCCATCATATAGGCTAACATCTGCACAAATTTCAATGTGGTATTCTCCATGAATGTCTGCACCGGAAGAGGATGTGTTTATCCAATGTATCGTAGCACTATCACTTTATGGATCTTTTTCAGTTTTCTTACTGTATAAATGTTTTTAGATTGTTTTATGTGTTAAAACGAATATGTGTTAACCGTTTTCCTTGATGGTATATGTATATACATTTTGTGTGGATCGTTTGTTTTAACTACTTTTATGGTCATTATTGACTGAATAAAGAATTATTGAGTGACTGATTCATGTCTTTCACCTATAAGTTCAGTTACACCTTCCCTAGACGTTCCTGTAGGTCATGTACCCAAGTGTCGTGTGCAATCCCTAGTGGGGCATGGCAGTGGACTTTTAACATGTTCAACAACAATAACGTCTTGTTTACAAAATGGCTTTATACTTAGGCCTACTATGTCCTGTCCATCTTCATTTCATTCATAATTTGGCTGCATGCTCTACTATGGGTTTCCTAAAAAGGACCATGATTTACCCATCTTCGAGCACTTAATTGCTGAGACTAGCTTACTTTTCCAACAGATCCCATAAACATAGCACTGCAATAGTCTATTATTGAGCCAGTATTGTTTTTTCAATATTTGCCCTGTTCATCTCCTCTGGTGAACAAGCCTCTTGAAAGTCTGCTGCTTTCTTTTAAAAAGCGCAAAGTCCACATATTTCACTGACTGAGATAGTTGCAGTGGTAGCTGATGAACTGTGTAAGGGATGGTATAAAAAACTTGCCCTGAATTGTATGAGATAGTGAAGCCAGTAAATACTCCTATAGTGAGATCTCAAGGGGTGGGCAGTGGTGGAGGTGGTGTTATTTGGTCTTGGGCAGGGGCGCACCTTCATTTAAGCAGAGGAGCTTCGCCCCACAAGCCACAGAGCTGAAAAATAAAATGGTAATAAAGTTTATTAAATACTATTTTATTTTTCAGCAACCTGTCCCGAACTAAGTGTCAGAGCGGGCAGGGCTAACGCTGCTGAGTGGCAGCAGCAGGAATTTGTACACTTTATAATGCACAACTCTCTTTAGCTGGCCATCTTGGGCCAGCCAGCTAGACATGTGCATTTTAAAGTTCTCTAACCTAGCTGTCTTAGACAGCTCAGTTAGAGAAAGCACAGGCTTCCAGTGCTCTTAGAAGTGCTGGGAGAGCCTGCTCAATCCCATCCTGACACTGCTTTCAGGCTGTGATAGAAGCACTAGGGGCCTCATTTATGAGGCCGTGCGTCACTTTTTGTGACGCACCAGTGGCGTTCAAAATGCGCCTTGTTGCGCCATATTTACAAAGTGACGCATCTAGGCAGATGCGTCACTTTGTAAACCCCTCCGCCACATTATACCTGCGCCAGGTATAATGTATGCAAGGGGGGCGTATTGACGCAAGAAAGGGTCGTAGAAGTGACGCAGTGAAATCTATAAGATTTCACTGCGCCACTTCTAGGATGCAAATGCGTCAATATCTTACGCCTGCCTCACAGCAGGCGTAAGACTGACGCAGGCACATTCACATGGGGCTTCCGCATGTGAAAGGACGCATTGCTGGAGTTGCGTCACTTTTGTGACACACTCCGCCGCAACGCGCAGCACCACTAGTTAAGGGCTGGGCCTTGCTCTGCCTGCTTCCCGGCCGGGCTTGGCTCCGCCGGGGCTCCTCCCATCACCACCAGTGACGCAGTAACAGCGCCAGGAGGCGCATAAAGGCAACGTCAGCCCCTCGTCCCGCGGGGACGCGCCGGGCTAAGCCCGGGCAAAGGGCGGGCCCTCTGTGGCCCTCAGAGGCCTGAGGAGACTGGACTGGGCCAGGGACCTTACATCATTGTATCTGGCCCTTTATTGTGTATTAATTACGTGAGACTTTATTTCTTATTTTGTTATATTTCCTATGAGTAAGTAGTGGTTTTATCTGAGTGTATACCTTGTGTCACAATTGTTTAATATGTCTAAATCCAAAACCGATAAACCAGTAGTGGGTCCCGCCACCTTGGATAACTATTTGGTCAAGAAAGTAAACCAGATAAATAGTGAAAGACGTGCTTCTTTAGGGAAGGGCACTGTGATAGTGAATCTGCCAGAACTGTCTCCCACCAGAATGACTTTAGATGCTGAGGCTACGAATGGTGTTACCATAGTAGAACAACCAATGCCCATTACAGTGAGTATTGAGGTTCACTCAGATCAACATGTCCTGCCAAGTGAAGAAATAGGTGTGCTAAATGAGGCCAAGCCTGATATCAGGCCAATGCGCACCTGTAGGACAGCTCATCAAAAAGGGGTAGGGAAGCATAATGCTAACACTAAAAAAAAGGACGGGAAAGTACCGCATAGCCCTGCCATAACCCCTTTTATATTTACAGGAAATAACGATACTGGTCTTAATCCGAACTTTGATCAGTTTGCTTCTCTCATTAAAAATCTAGAAGCAATACTAACAACGAAGATAGAGGGGTTAATTAAACCTCTAACCAACAAGATTGAGACTCTGGTCACGGAAGTAGCCAGGCTGGGCGGCTTGCTATCTGCACAACTGAGTGCACCAACTAATGGTATCGTAAATTTGGGTGGTAAAGGACAGGATGCAGTGAAAGCTAAAGATCATTTAAATAAGGGGAATACCGTTGCAGCAGCTGCCAATGGGAATGAGGCTTTAAATACACCGGCCGCCCCAGCGGCAGTTGTTTCGCGGCCACAACCCAATATAGTCCCTCAAAGTGGTATAGCCCCTAGACGCCCCAGGTATAATCGATATCTAAATCTACCACCTGACTGTGCACCGTTTGTGGCAGTGTTGACCAATGTTCCACCTTGTGGCACCCATCCCGCCTCTCCTTATGATGAATCCCACGCCTCTTTGAACAGTGGCGTGGCTTAATAAAAAATGTGATTTTCCTATTTCTTACTCAGAACAGATAATGGCAGTTAGGCGGGTGAACTGGGTAGGTCCTTTCAAAAAGACGGGCAATGGGGACTGCATTGTCGTAAACTTTAAACATCCCCAGCATGTGGCAACTGTCCTTTTGAGAGCCTCCTCACTAGTCTACAACGAGAACAGTATTTGTGTGCGCCCTCTGGGATATTTCTATGCACACTTGTGCAAACCTACACCCCAAACACTAACTAGGCGGTTGTTTGAACCACAGACACCAGTCCAGGAAGCACAATTTACATACAACATCATTAATCCCTGTGGCTCAGGTGGTATGAACGAAATCTATAACTGGGTTAATAGTGTTGGTCGCTATCAGTATGGGTCTAATGTTAATACACAGAACAGGTACAAAGTTGAGCTGTGTGATTGACGGGAGGTACCTGCGGCTCAGGGCACTGTGGCTACAGGTGAACCTATACACATAGAGCATCCTCAGGTTAAAGCATCTGGATGTTATGTTGTTTCTTGGAATATTGCAGGCCTGGCTGCTAAAATGTCAGATGAAAACTGGGTTAACTATATAAAACAATTTATGATCATCTGTTTACAAGAAACGTGGGTGGTGGGTTGTGACTTCTTTTTGGAAGGGTACAAGGCCTTTTATGTGCCAGCCACACCATCAACAAGGGGTAGGCCTAAGGGGGGACTTGTAATTTTTGTTTCCATTTTAATATCATGTAAGGTACGAAGAATTGAATCACAGCATACAGGCATGATGGGCCTAGTTCTATTCGGAGATAACTGTCGGGTTGGCATGGTGAATTTTTATAACGCTACTCATGATAGGACAGGCATGAATCAAATTTCTATATTAAATTCTTTTGTTTCCAGCTTTTTGAAAGATCTGGGCCATAACCTCATGATTATGGGGGATTTTAACGTGCACCCTTGTGTTGATCCGTTGAAGAAATGTTTATCAGAGTTGCATTGTGAACGTATGGGTGGTCTCCATATGGAACACACTGAGGAGGGGGAATCATGCAATGATTTGTTGAATAACTTCGACCTTTCATCGGCTATGACACTCAGAGACCCGTTGAAATGTTTTGATATCCCTACTTTCAAAGGGCACGGAAGGGGCACCTTCATAGATCACATGCTAGTTTCCTTGACGATGCAGACTTTCCTAGATTCGTTCAGCATTGTTTTAAGTGAATTTAGTGACCATAATCCTCTTACAATCTGTTTAAAAGGTTCCTGGGTAAAAAAGGCAAATCAGAATAACAGCATAGTTAGGCTGGGAACAACAGATGGGAGGAGGCGACTTAAATGGTCAATGGTCTCTCCGGATATTCTCTATAAAAATATTGCTGAAAGCTGTACGGAGGATATCAAAGAATGTACCCTTGATGGTGGAGATCCCAGGCAGGTTCTAGCCGCTTATCAAAACATATCGGAGAAGGTGTCAGAATTACTATCTGTCCCGAATAAGAGCCAGGTGAAGGTGGGTCCGAGGTGGTTTTCCCATGACTGTACTAAAGCTGCACGCAATCTAAGGTCCGCTTTATCAGCTACCCCGAGGAATCGGGAGGATGTAAAATTGTGTAGAAAGGAATACAAGGTTGTCATTGCTTCCCGCAAGGAGTTCTTAAGAAGAGAGGCCTGGGATGAAATACTCGACCCCTCAACCCTGAACTGCAGCACCAAATTTTGGGCCCTAGTTAAAAAAACTTTCCTGGTAGATGAATCAGGTGATGGACTTGAGTGCTGCATAACCAAGGAGGAGTGGGAATGTCATTTTAAAAACCTGTATTATACAGTGGATCCTGTAACCATCAATGCTGCCTCCGTTGACAGGGGAGGCGATATTAAATTTGATAAAAGCGAGGTATTGGTTGCCATAGAGGGACTCACAGTAAAGAAAGCTCCTGGACCAGATGGTATCCCACCGGATCTTTTTAAATCAGATCCAGACTTTTGGGCACCCATTCTGGTGGCTGTATTTAATGCTGCCAGTATAGTGGGTTGTCCAACGTCTTGGGGATTGTCAACTATTGTCCCTGTCTTCAAGAAAGGAGACCGGGGCAGTGCTCTCTGTTATCGCCCAATATCACTTATAGATTCTATGGTCAAGATTATGGGGAGAGTATTATTGCAGCGTTTAACAAGCTGGACTGCTGATAATAACATTATGTCAAATTCCCAATACGGCTTCTGTGAAGGCCGTTCAACTATAACACAGTGCCTTAACCTGTTTCTCATATTGAGTAAATATACTGTTGTACAGAAGGGAGCCGTTCACCTCGCCTTCATGGATCTGTCATCGGCCTTCGACTGTGTCAACAGGGGAAGGCTGTGGCAGACCATGAGGGAGAAAGGTGTTGACAGGGGGATTGTGGACTTTTTGATGAATCTGCACAGTGATACAAGAGCTAATGTTAGGTTTTCATCCAATGGTGAAACCACGGGAAATTTTAGTATTAAAAAGGGAGTGCGCCAGGGCTGTATCCTGGCCCCATTTCTTTTTAATTTTTACATTAATGATTTAGATGCCGTACTACAGGAGGTAAAATCAGATTGTCCAAGAGTTGGTAGGAGGGGTATTCCTGTACGTTTATACGCAGATGATGCGGTTTTAATCTCAAGAACAGAAAAGGGTCTCCAGGCACTTTTGAATGCTTTTAATGATTTTATGACTAATAGGGATCTTATGGTCAACAACTCGAAGTCTTATATAATGCATGTTGGCCGCCCATCAAAAAATAAATTTATTTTTAAACTAGATGATGTCCTGATCCCCATCACTTACACATTCTCATATCTTGGTGTTTTATTTGATACAAAGCTCAGCTGGGCCCCACATGTGGCAAGAAAGAAGGGGGAAATGACAAGAGTAAATGCCTCTATTTTCAATTTTGCTACTAAATTAGGAAAAAAGCCAAACACTGCCATGATGAAACTATACAACGCTAAATCGATAGCTACTGCGGTCTATGGCAGTGAGATATGGGGCTATGTCAGCGGTGATCACTTACAGGTTATTGAAAATAATTTCTTAAAGCGTCTGCTCTGTGTCCCAGCTAGTACATCGAATCTGGCGGTGCATGAAGAGCTGGGAAGTCAGTATTTATCGGACATAGTTGGGTTAAGACCACTGACATGTTGGGTAAATTTATGGTTAAACCATGACATTCCGTTAACCCATCTGATAGTGAAAGATCTTGTATCACATGATAACGCAATGTGTGTACCCTGGCTTAAATATTTGAAGTCTCAGTTCCTGAAGTTAGGACGCCTGAACCTGTTTGAAAATCCGAGTGAGATAGTGAAGGGTGATGTGGCAGCAATTAAGAGGGCTTGTTATATGGATAGAAGGGCCTAAAGAGAAGAAGTTGAGCTTTTGAAACCTAATGTTAGAAAATACGTCATGTTAAGAACTTGTGATAGTATGGAATTATACCTAACATGCTCCTTTACTTCTCATGAAAAAGTTTTGCTGACAAGGTTCAGATTTAATATCTTTCATCATCTTTTAATTAGACCAAAGTTGGACATTTTTAAGAAAATTGCAGCTCCTTGTGGCTGCGACGGGAAGTCTCCACAGGATATGCTGCATTTGATATTTTTATGTAGATTTTATGAATACCCCTGAAAACGCTATCTTGTAACCCTTTTAAAGAAACTAAATTGTAATCAAATAAGACCTGCACTCATGTATTTACAGCTTTTGTACAGTGATAGTGTTCTCCAGGTGATAGCATTTTTAAAATTGACTGTGAAAATAAGAAAGTGCTTAGATGAGTGATTATATATCTCTGAAAGATGATGCACTAATGCACTTTATTGTATTTTGGCACTACCTGCATTTTTATTGTGATTTTGACTTTGCCTACTTACTCATCAAAGAAATCTGTATTAACCGTTTTTTGGAAATATGTATAATTTGTTCTAATGTAACGGTAATTTTTACTATGAAATGTTTATTGAATTTGTGCTTTTATGGATTGAAATATATCCGAAATAAAGTTTAATTGAATTGAATTGACTATTGCAATGCTATGTTTATGGGAGCTGTTGGAAAAGTAAGCTAGAGGCAGCAATAAAGTGCTCGCAGATGGGTAAATCATCGTCCTTTTAGGAAACCCATAGTAAAGCATGCAGCCAAATTATGAATGAAATGAAGAGGGAGAGTTGCATAGGAGGCCTAAGTATAAAGCCATTTGTAATCAAGACGTAAAAAGTCCACTGCTATGCATCTCTAGGGATTGCACAAGACACTTGGATACATGACCTACAGGAACGTCTAGGGAAGGTGTAACTGAACTTATAGTTGAAAGACGTGAATCAGTCACTCAATAGTTCTTTATGCGGTTAATAATGACCATAAAAGTAGTTAAAACACACGATCCACTCAAAATGTATATACATAATACCATCAAGAAAAAGGGTTAATACATATTTGTTTTAACAGATATAAAAACAATCTAAAATATTGATACAGTAAGAAAACTAAAAAGACCCATAAAGTGATGGTGCTACGATACAGTGGATAAAAACATCCTCTTCCGGTGCAGACATTCATGAACAATACCACATTGGAATTTGTGCAGATGTTAGCTTATATGATGGAGGCAGAAGAAACCCCTCTAATCTTTAAATAGCTTGTTCCTTTGTCTCAAAGCTCCTGATAGGAAACATGCTGACCCCAAAACTGATCATGGGGAAAGATGGCAATTGTAAAAACAACAACGCAGGGACGTTAATTGGATCGGAGGCTTCTCTCATGAGCAGATTTTGACAAAATAGAGTCAAATAGCACATGTTAAAGCACAGTTTTCACATACATTTTCTAAAACGTCAGAGAGCCTAAAAAAACAAGTAATAAATATCCAAGTCTTATGATAGACTTGCAAGCAAAGGAAACCTGATGCTCACCATAGATTGACCCATTTATTTTCAAAATGCTTTATGTACCCCTCAAATGCCAGAAATGACTTTGATTGTGCCAGGTCAAACATTTTGTCACAATTGCCCCTTTCCACATGCATTGGTTGTCCTCCCGTATTCTAAAAATTACTCCCAGTGTGCAAGCACAAACATTTTGCCTCTGGTTCCCCCTACCCAAATAATTTCCTCCTTACACCATCAACAGCATTTTTTAACTGGCGTTCCTATTTTAAACATTACCACCAGTGTGCCAGGGTCAGTGTTTTGCCATAGGTTTCCCATATGTCAAAAATTACCTATGATATGCCAGTGCAAGTATTTTGTCATAGGCACTTGTCACACTAATAATTGCATCCAGTGTGCCAGAGCTAACATTTTGCAATGGGTTTTTCTGTAGGCCAAGAATTGCGTTCAGTATGCCATGGGAAACAGCAGAGTTGCAGGTGTAACACCACATTTTCACTCATGCTCACTCACATTCACTGACTCACTCTCTCTCATTCTCATGTATTCACTTTTACTCATATTCATTCATTCTAACTCTTTTGCACTCTTACTCTTAATTTGACTAATACTTACTCACTTATATTGAATTGCACTCACTTTTACACTCACTCATTCTCAACCAGTCTCACTTATTCTCACACATTCATACAGTCACTCACTCTCATTCATACTTTGTTCACCCTCACTCATTTGTACTGACTCTTACTCTCACTCATTCTCTTATTCTCATCGAATCTGACTCACTCATTCTTGCTCACAGTTATACATACTTACTACCACCCACTCTCACTCATTCCCACTCCCACTCCTTCTCAATCACACTCTCTCAGTAACACTCTAACATGCCCTCACACATATTCATCATTTTCACTCACTCACACCTATTTGCAGTGATTCTTTCTTTCTCATTCTCATGAACTGTAACTCACTCACTTTCACTCATACATGATCACACTTACAAACAGACCCACACATACACACGCTTAAATGTATGGACACTACATGTATTTAAAAATAGGGTTTGCCTACCACAACTGCCAGTGACGATCCCATCCCATCTCCTGGTTTTTAATTTTTCATTATGTTAATAGTGAATAATAAATTATCATTCACTGTTCGAGTAATGAAAAATGGGCAGAAAACAAGGAGCAGCCCATGTGTTCTGGCCACTGGTTTTGCCATCTCTAAGGCCTGTTGCCACAAAGGCAGTACTAGGGGATGCAAATGGCAAGCCAGGAGTGGACTCTATTCATCTCCAACAGTTAGCCGCCCTCCAACTAGATGAGAAGATTGATATCCCTCCCAATTATGTTGATGATATCATTGTATGGCACAATAAATGTAATGCTACATTTTGGGTTGTATCGCAGTAAACATAAGGGAGAAGGGTATGCACACAGACCCTCATCCCAATAGGAGGGGTTGCTTTGATTCCGCCCGCCAAGAGCTGAAGCGACTGGTGAGATGGAGAGCCAGCAGCGCTAGGTGCCAGTCAGGCTCTCAAGCCTCCTAGGAGCTGGCTAAGCTTAAACTCCAATATAAATCTCTTGTGCAGGCGAAAAGCTGCCTTCTACCACAATAGGTGGGAGGAGATGCAGGGAATTATCCTCTCCAAAGATCAGCAAACGTTTTGGGCTAAGGTTAACGAGTTTAGTGCCCCAAATAAGGGTACCCTTGTTTGTGTGATCCCGGAAGAGCAGTGGGCTACTTATTTAACAGATCTGAATAGGGGTTATTCTGGTCCAGATAGATTACAGAGATTTCCTAGGCTAAAACTCCTGTCACTTGGTTTTCAGTTAAGGAGGTAAAAGCTGTCATCGATTGAATAAAGCTCTCACATGGTGCTGGTCCCGATATTATCCGGGCAGTTATAATCAAGACGAATAGTGTTTGGTGGGCCACGGTTTATTCCTCCCTGTTTAGTTGGATAGCTACGTCCGGCTTTTACCCTTCTTCAAGGAAGGGGTCTATAGTAAAACATATTTTAAAAAAGGGAGTGGTACAGACCCCAAACATTATAGGCTTATTAGCCTCCTGGATAGTTCACTAAAGATGTTCTCTAAGATTATTTTATCCAAACTAGAAGACTGGGCCCTTGAATCTAAGAGAATACCAATGGAACAGGGGGGTTTCCGGGAGGGTCACTCCACTGTAGATCATTGTTTTTCAATATGTGCCATTGTCCAGAAGTCATTGGAGGTTAATCAAAGGCTGTGCTGTTGTTTTGTAGACTTCAGGACAGATTTTGACTCTGTGGATAGGGATATCCTTTGGGGGAATCTTGTGGGAACATCCGGTAAACCTCCTGAGTGTACTCCAATCCCTGCATTCCGGTAATTGGGCTCAGGTGGAGCTAGACAATTCAGATCAGTTACCCCAAAGAATCGCCATCGATAATGGCCTTCCACAAGGGTGCGTTTTAGCTCCCCTGCTTTTTAGATAATTTTTAGCTGATCTTCCTGCCTTTATCTCCCTATCCAATTCTTTTTCCCCCAAAGTTGGGAAACATCATATTGACTGTTTGCTATACTCACACACTTTGGCATTACTGGATTGTATTCCAATTGGTCTGCAGAGGAAATTAGATGCTTCAGCAACTTTTAGTAAGCAGAAACAGCTTTGCATCAACTTCGAAAAGACCAAAATTAGTTTTTTGGGAAAAAGGCAAAGAAATTGAGTTGCCACTTAGATACACTGGAGGTGGAGCAAGTTGACCAATATAAACATTGGGGTCTGACTTTTAGGAGGACCCCAAACTGGTCCTCGATTCAGGATGATAATAAGCAGAAGGCCCAATTGCAAGCCAGTTGCCTTTCAAGATTTAATAGTAGTTTTGGGGGGCTTTCTCATATTCCACTATTAAAGGCTTATGAAGGGAAGATACCCCCATTGGGTCTATGGGGAGAAGTATTTTCCCCTGATATAACATATAAATGGGATAGATTAGAAGGAGATGTACTTAGAAGGATGTATCTCTCCCCAGGGCTCTATGGTACAAGCCATAAGGAGAAAGTGTAATTTGGCTTCCTGTATCCTGATGCCCTTTACTCGGACCCTAAGATATTTTAACACACTCTCTGATGATGATGAAGTGTCAAGTGTTTCTAAATTGTGCTGAGCAGGGATCCAAGGTAGCGAAAGAATATGGGTAAAGGATGTAAGAACCAGAATAATTGCTCTAAGGAACCTCCATACAGATAGTGGTACAATTACATCCTGGTACCCCTTCCCAGGCAAGCAGGTATTAAAAGAGTCTGTAGCCTTGGTGTCTAAATCCACCAACTTACTTTACCTGAGCAAGAAAAAATCTATCAGCTTTTCACTTCCTATTCTGGGTCAGGATACTCTCTTTCCCTACTTGTTGCAGCTACCAGGTCCAGGGTTGAGAAATGAAATATTAAGGGTCAGGGTGGGATGTAACCCAATCTACTTATCCTGCCCAAACATGGCATGGGTCCAGGATAATATTGGCCTCTGTTCCTGTCCCTTGAATGTAAAATGTTCCATGCTACATATATTGATAGACTGTGTTTTTTATTCTGCAACTTGAATTAAGTTTTTAAGACCTTTGTTTTTTAAATATGGTATTCTCCATAAGGGGAAAGCTGTTAAGTTGTTATCAGAAATGTGCTATTTAGATGTGGCAATTGGAATTGCTCGGTTTTTACATTCAGTTAAATAGAATTTTATGATGAATTATAATGTGAGGGTGTTGTCGGGTAGTAAGATGGAACTTTTATTGGTTTTAATTGTTAACTGTGTTTTTAGAATATTTTATGGACAATTGGCTAAATAAACCTATATCCTACCTTCCTACCTAATGGCTAGAGGAGTATAAATTGTTGTTAAAATATCTGCATTTTAACCCAGCTTTGGTAAAATGTATCTGGAGACAATTGGTGCCTTAAGCGTTTTGTCTTCAAAGGTTGAGTTTAGCTCTAACTGATGGAGGCTACAGGACAGCAATTATCAAAAGCCCTATTGCTGAAGAACATTTATATCTTTTGGAAGAAAGACAATGAAATCACAGCTAGGTCTAATTAAACTTTTGGTAAAATCGCATAATATGATTGCTTTGTACTACATGAAATAGCTCTTAAAAATATAATTAAATTAAGTAACAATGAGTATGAACTTGTTTTTTTAATTTCAAGCAGGTGTAATCAGCTCTAGTGTTTTTAGAGAGAGTGAGTGAAGAACTTATATATAGCAGTTTATAATTTCCAAGCACTTGGAATTGGTCTGCAAATTGCCTATTTCTGCATGTCAGACTGGGAGGATTTATTGTCCAATTGGAGTATACCCACAAGTGGCAGCAACACATGCCTGCCTATACTAATGTAAAAGGCAAACCCCTATCGTGCAATGCACGAGCAGTGGTGCCTTTGATTAGGGAAGGAAATAGCAGCACCGCTTAATACTGCCATTGCAGAAGAATTCAGTATTGTCAGAAGGCAGAAAAAAGTGAGAGTGGAGCCCTTGTACCCACATTTAGAAGCTGCCACTGCACCAGTTGTACTGCTAGATTCCCTATCCCAGTGGCCTCAGAGTCATCACCAGGACTGGTGATGCCTACTCTAGTGCCCGCCAACATCAGGTCTGCTTGTTGTATATTTAAGGCAAGTCAACTGTCCAGCAACTTCTGCTGCAACCTCTCAATGATCCTGTCATCCTCAATGCTTTCATTCAGCGCCATGATGTACATGTTGAAAAGTACCAGTGAGAATGTGAAACCCTGGGGCACTCCAAATGAAAAGGTCAATGGAAGTGCTGTCACCTGATTGCAAATCACCTGCCTATACTTAAGGGCCAAGAAAGATCTAAACCAACCAAGTGAAATGCCCCTATGCTCCTTAACCTCTTCACCAATAGCACATGGTCTACATATGGTGCCAAAGGTGGTACATAGGCAAGGATGCTGAAAGCATGCTGAATCCTTATATTAAAAGCCTATTTATTATATCCTGCAAATAAGATCCCTCTTCCTTTTCTAGGCCAAAACCCTGACTGGAAGTCTCCTAATAACCCATGGAATTCCAAATGTTAATATAATTGTCTGGTGACAACATTCTTCTGGATTTTATTAAGGAGTGGTGCACTTGGAATGATGTGAAAACTTTGCGGATCCATCAGACTCGTTTTTTAGCTGGGTTTTGTTCTTGTTTATTTCAAGTTCCTTGGCATAAATATTTCTTTCACAGAGGTATTTATGATTTTAACAATTCGATCAGGCATGGACCTTCAACACAATGAATGAACAAAGGTCCCAGCGCATGGCGTGTGAGTTAGTGATTATCACCTCCACCACCTCTAGTTCTGGGCCCACAGCTTTTATAAAAAACACCATCACCATGGTAGGGTCTAGTTCAACCTACCAAAGGGATCTCCTTGGGCCATATTACAAGGTCCTTTTTAGTGCTGATGTATCTGGTAGCAGCAATTACTGGCACCTTAAGACAAATGATATCTGCAGGAATAACGTGGATCTGGTGTGTTTTTTCCAGAGAGTAAAGTTAAGAGGTTTGGTGTCCTGCTTAGGAAGCGCTGATCAGTCAGTGTTGACATTACGATGACTAATGTAAGTTGTGCCACTACTGTTATGCGGTTCCTATGAATTAAGTCAGAATATGTATCTCAACAACATAAACTTCAGAATATGGGAACTCAGTTCACACATATCATCAGAAAATATTGGCCCGAATCCTAGCTAGCTTTTAGTGCCCTAACCTTACCAGGGTACCAGTAGGTATTAGCAACCTCGAACATAACCACTCTTATTCCACAAGGAAATTGTGGAAACACACCTATCCTTTTGTTGTTACTTTTGCATGCCCTAGGTAAACACAAGAAAGATGAAAATATTGCTCTTCAAACATATTATTGAAACTATTGCATTCTTGTATAGAAAGTGTGAGCTGCAGTTATGAGGCAGATGAAGCAAAGCATTGTAACCAGCATTACTAGAATGGTGACCAAGGTAAACAGTTCAACCATTATAACATTACTATGTGATTATACTCCTATCTAATACTGCCTATAGTAACAAGAGCATAGTGGGAGTACCCTCTTCTGGATCCAATGGGATAGCCTAACCCCCCCATACCTTGGTATGATGCACAGGAGCCCGATCTGATGTAGCGCAGACTATTGTCCTTTGCAGGGTAATGCTTAGAGTCAGCAGGGCTAAATCTCAGTCACAGTGCACCACATTCCAAAACAATACTAGCAGTAGTGCTTCTCTGCCGCATGTAATGCAGAGGCTGTTTATATAATAAAAACACTCTTCAAATCTCACTGTGTCAAAGGTGCAGAGCTGAGGCTACAATTTATCTGGAGCCTTAAAGCTGTCTTGAACCGGACAACCAAATACAAGAGCATTGTGTTCTATGTGTCTAGCATTTGACAGAGTGTACGAATGACAAGATAATAGAGGGGAGAGGCTGTTGCCTTATGGCTAGAGTGGTCGACCTCGAAGCTGGGGAACCGGGTTTGAGGCTCGGCAGGGACACTCAACATCCTGTGATTCTGGGCAAATCACTTAATCTCCCCGTGCCTAACAAAAATGAATGCGTCCATCTGTAAGGAAACTGGTGCTCATGTAAAGCGATGTGATACCTGATATCTTTGGGTCACGTTGGCGATATATATATATAAAAAATTCTTACTAAAAATGAAGTACATGCAAAATAGCCTCTTAGTATATTATTGTGTAAGTGTTACACATGAAAAATGTCACGATTAGAAGAAGATGCCCAGCTAAATTGTGAAGCTAAAATGGAGACTCTGGGTGTGACCTGTTGTACTTTTCAACACTACTAAAGCTATTAGAACACTGATTGAAAGACTGATTTCAAATTTCCTGTTATTCCCTACTCTAATTAGCAACAGTCAAAATACTGCTGCCAGATACAAAGCCTAAATCTGATTACATGTTAAATCAATTTGCGTGGTGTGGGTATTTGTGCATACTAATTCTGTGTGGCTTTATTGCACGACAAAATCTCACAGGCTTAGCAGGTGCACTAACTTCACTCACCAATGTTAATGCTGATAATCGTAATCACAGGGGACCTATTTTCCACAAATCAATCCAAATACACAGAGAGAGCATCCTGTGCCCTTTTATTCCAAGCCATTGGCAGTGTTCTTGCTGCTACCCCTTCCTTTACATGAATTAACATTCTGTGGAACCAGCACGAGCCAGGATTCCAAAAACAACTATCAGCATCCTCCTCAGCCAGGAACCCAAAGGCACTTAGATAAACAGCCCTACCTCCTGTGTGACAGAAGAACAGCCAAATCAGCAAGCATGCAGAGAAAATACACACTTTTGAATCATGACCCAGGAGCTGAGGTAAAATGCAGGCAGAAGTCAAGGAAGGGGTCGCCTATTTGATCATCTAAGGCCAAGCCTTGGCCTGAAGTCTTGTACAACATTTGACAGATCTCTGCGAAACTGAGTGCCAACTCCACCTTCCCCAGTAAGATGAGGAACATTTAGATGTATGTCTCTGGAAGGTGGTGTGAAACACAGATGAGAGAGCCTGAAATAGGTACGGACATTATTAACAGACTAATCAGCACAGTCCTCTGCATGTGAATCTTAGAATCTGAATCCGATGGCATTGATGCTGAAGAGGGATGATCCATGGCCAGACAGCTTCACCAATACCAACAATATCATTGAGTGACCCAACCACAGCCATCATTTTATCTGCTTGATGACATGGCATTTAGTGTGACAGAACATGTCATAACCCCGCTGCAGCCAGGAGACACATGGACAATAGGAGGATTCAACGCATGATGCATGGGACATGACTGACTAATCTGGGGCCAGCCGCACCATCCCAATTTAAGGTCTCTACAACCATGATAGCTGTATCTGTGGCTAGACCCCAGTCAGCTATAATGACTCACACCTTAGAGGAACCATCCTGGTGGTGCCACAGCAAGTATTGTATGCAATTTCTAAGGACACAGTCAACACATTCTGCAGTTGTCCTGGGGTGCATACCAGCCTGAGACATTTTACACTGGAAGAAGGAAAATCATTTTAGCAGGACAGCGCAGAGATCCAGTGACAGGTTAACACTGTCTGAGCAAAGTTTCACCTCATCATTGCCAGTTTAACACCAAAACACTTTAATAACCACTGAATAAGTGACCAGTCAACTGTTGCATGGTGCCTTCCACTTTGCAGCAACACATGCCACTGCAATTGTAGTGATGTTTGCTCCATTTGAGCTCTAAACTAAATATTTTTTTGTGGAAATATGCAGATTATGTAGCAGATAATGGATTATGTGGTAAAAGTGGAAAATCTATAACTATGCCGAGAACATTGCGGCTGCAGAACTTCATAACTCCAGTAGCCCTGATTATAAAGTGAGTTAGAATTGCTATGCAGTGCTCCATTGGAGGTAAATTAGATCTGTTATGTTATGTCATGTTATGTTAGGTTAGAATATGTTAGGTTATGTTGATTTGTCTAGCACAGTAGTCACACAAGAGGATATCCAGATCCTTGGGCAGGTGTGTATGAGTGTGGTGCCCAAGGTGCTCATACGAAGAGCAACTTCTTCGCTTCTTGTGGATCTCAAGAAGTGAGGAGGAGTCTCTGATGTAGCGGGCCCCCAGGGATTCTGGGGGTGGAGGTGCACATGGTGGGTACCTATGGTACCCCCCTGCAGTTCCATGCACAACATGGCAAGCACCGCGCGGCGCCTGCCACGCTGTGCATGGAAGTGCACAACATGCCTTCTTAGCATTGCGGCGGGCGGTGTTGAGAGCACTACCCGCCTCAATGTCAAGAATGCAGGATGAGCCCGCCAGTGTGGCGGGCGCATCCTAATGTCTGCAACGGGACCCCCGCACCAATGGCGGACGGTCCCATTTCAGGAAAGGATGGCGGGCGTACTGCCCGCCATCCTAATGACCCCCTTAGTATTTGTCTTATGATTTTCGTGGCGTGTGTGCAATCATCTCAGTTTGCTATTACTATGATGTGGAGAAATGGACACACGTCATGGTGTTAAGACTGCACACATACACAATCTAGTCTTTTGAGCATAACAAGAAATATAGTAGAATATCAAGCCCAAGGGGAACTTTCATCTTTAACATTTCATGATTAACATATACTACATACAACACCACCTGTGCAATATGAGGTTTGTCCCCAAGACCGGGCCTACAAACACACCCTGAGAGAAACCGTTTCTGAATGGCCTACATTCATCCATTTGCAGTGGAGCATGTTCTTCACCCACGCCTACAGCCAATCATTTGGTAATAAACTCCCACTGTGTGCAGCCTTCATTAATGACAGAATGTTTCCTCTTCAGGGCCTCTTTATGTGTGTATATGAGTGGTTGGCAGACAAACCTTAGCTCTACCCTAGGACCTGCACTGCAGTATTTCTAAAATCCCAACACAGGCTATGTACGGCTCTTTACCTGCAATCGCTGTGTGTGCCCAGCAGAAGGCCCTTGCACCTACACCTCAATAGGCAGTCAAAGGATACTCTATACAAATTAGGACCTGTTTTCCTATTTTGCATTTTATAATTTTATTAAAATTCTTAGAGTAAAGTGAAAAGCAATATCATGGATGGAAAACATATTACAAAAATGAGTATAACCCATAATACATATACATTGAATATATCAATTTGGTCGACACGTCATTATAATATTCTTTTTTTAAAGTCCAACATCAGCATCATGGATAATGTCATCAATGATGTCCTTTGAGATATCATTAGCGATAATTTCAATGATGCCATATAACGTGTTAGACCTGTCATCCTTCGCGTGGTTTACATAATAACTTTTTGTCTTCAGACCTCCTGTATGCTGACATTTGTGCTGGCTTTAGGACTCTGAGCACTTTACCACTGTTAACCAGGGCTAAAGTACTTGTGCTCTCTCCTCAAAACATGGTAGAATTGACTTATACCCAATTGGCACATTTAGGGGTCGATTCCGATCCCGTAAAAAGCGCTCCGAATCGTCGTACGGAGCATTTTTTTCCGTACTAATCGTACCCGTAATCGTCCCCGTACGAACGACGTAGTACGATCCACACCCGATGCAGCTATCCGTACGAATCGTACCAGGGACCGTACGAATGAAATTCCCGCACAAATCGCCCACGGAAGCCGCTGTACACTACGTTTATACGGTTCGCGGCTGTTTTTTACGACCAGGCAAGTACGATCCGTGTTGTGTACGCTCCGTACGACCCTTTTTCTACGGGAGTTGGAAACTATCGTACAGTCAGAGTTCGCCCCGAAACAGGTACGGAACGGCCCCCCCAGGTACGGCGCGTACACCCCATGATCGCAGGGGTACGGCGTGTACACCCCATGATCGCAGGGGTACGCGCCGTACCCCTGCGATCATGGGGTGTACGCGCAGTACGGTGCGTAGGTGATTGTGCGCTTTTCCGTACGAATCGCCCTTACCTGACGTGGACCGTACAAATCGCGTCCGGGTGGCCCGATCGGGATCGTAATCGTCCGGTCGTACGGCGTCCGTACGAGTCTTCCGAAACGGCTCCGGATGCGAGTCGTACGGACGGAGAATTTTAACGGATCGGAATCTACCCCTTAATGTACTTGTAAGTCCCTAGTAAATTTGCTCTATGTATGCCATGGGCCGATAAAATAAATGCTACTAGTGGGCCTGAAGCACTGGTTGTGCCAACCACTCAAGAGGCACTTGTACTAGTAGTGAACAACTTTAAATTTGTTTTTTACTACTGCAAGGCCTACCTCTCCCATAGGATAACACTGGAGTTACCTTATTACATATAATAAGGTATAATTTCAAATGGGAACAGGTATTCACAGTGGCGGCTGCCGAGTAGCACAGGTGAGGCAGGCAGGAATAGAAAAATAAATTCAAAACGTACCTAACGTGCTGCCAGATGTCCTTCTCATGTCGTCCTCTTCTGTTCCTGCTTGAAGCAGGAAGATCACCCAGGCTCCCCTAAGCCAATCACAGCGCTGCAATGCAGCATTGTGATGGGTCTGAACGCAGTGGTTCGGCGCTCAAACAGGCAGTGGGAGCCTGTGCATGTTCCTCACCAGGTTGTAAATGTAAAACATACCAAACAATATTTAAACAAATTATGAACACATTATTAAGTATAAATTAAATAACAGTATGAATGAAATACATTTATTTAGTATATACTAATAAAACATATGTGAAAACAATGTTAAAAATATATATATCAAAAGGTTACAAATTATTCAAGATATAAAACATATCCATCAATGTTATGAAAATGTATAAAAATGTTGTACTGTATAAATTAAATAATAGTATATAATGTATACACTTATGTAAAACATACTAATAAAATATATGTGAAAATTATGTTTAAAATATATATGTAAAACAAGTTAATACATGTTTAAAAAAATTGTTAACAATGACATATTATGTTGAAAATATATAACATACAAATGTAAATAAGTATGAATTACCTGATTTTCTGTAAAACTGTAAAAATATTTATTTGACTTAATTTTATATAATTTTTCTTTTTTTACCTGAAGTATATATCATATGAATTGTAAAACTATACAGTAATAAAAATGTATAAACTAATAAAAATTGAAAAATGTGTGACATGTTTTAATTATACAAATGTTACAAAAGGTGTTGGACACTAAAGAGGCAACATTTATTGTTACTGGTCTAAATCTGACCATATTGGGGAAAGTGTTGGACATTAAGAGGGTGAAATGTACTACTCCATCTCCTATCTATACTAATTCGAGGAAGGTATTGGATATTAAAGGGATGACATTTACTCATTCCAATCTAACCATATTGGGGAAGGTGTTGGACACTAAAGGAACAACATTTAATGTTCCACTCCAGTCTAAACCAGTTTGGAAAGGTGTTGCACACTAAAGGGGTGACATTTACTATTCTCACTCCAATCTAACCATATTGGAGGTGTTGGACACTAAAGGTCCGACATGTACTATTCCCACCCCAATCTAAACCAATTTGGCGAAGGTGTTGTCCAGGAAAGGGTGACATTTACTATTCTCCCTCCAATCTAAACCAATTTGGGGATGGTTTAGGACACTAAAGGGGTAACATTTACTATTCCCACTCCAAACTATCCATACTGGCAGGAGGTGTTGGACACTATGGGGCTTATGAATATTTGGGGCAGACTCTCATCCGCCCGACACCATCTCGGAACTGGGACTGACCGACCTCCGGTCGCCGGTCCCCATCTCCTGATTAGGATGCGACCGAACACTGTTCGGTTGCATTCTGACATTTCCCTATGGGAGCATGTATTATGGCTGTAAACTAGCTGTGGTACATGCTCCCATAGGGAAATGGTAGGTGGTGTTAATCCATGCACCACGTGGCAGGCACGTCAAGGTGCCTACCACGGGGTGCAGGGATTAACAGGGGGGCACCATAGGTTCGCCGTCGGCTCCCCACCGGAGGCCGTGCTCACAAGGGGCACCTGCTAAGGGCCCCAAAATATACTTTCCGACAGGGTTTCCATGTCGGAAAGGCCAGCATGGAAACCCTACTGGAAATGGTGCATCATAATATCAAGGGCGGAAAGGCCGCTCTTTGGGATTATGGGCCGGGTTCCTTGAGCCCGTCGGAAGCCAGTTGGAATGACCGGCCGGTTTAGTTTCCGACCGCCAGCATTATAATGCAGCGGTTGGAAAGAAACACGAAATGAGAACAGGAAAGGCTCCAACTGTCAGTCGGAGCATTTCCAAGCTGCATCGTAATCGGCCCCTAAATAGTTCACATTTAAATATCAACTACTAAATAAAAAAGTGTACATGACATATCACAAAATAAAAATATCACAAAAACAAACAATACTATATATTCACAAATTGTTTGTGTTGTATAAAATGTAATGATTATTATGTTAAAAGACACTAATTTAACTACACGTATATAATATTCATAATTAGATTTTACATTTTAAAAGATCAATTTTATTACTATAAAGAAAATAATTTTTTTAGATAATTATAAATATACATGAACTATTTTTTTAAACACAAAATTTACAATTATAGATTTTGAATACATTTTGTATAAATGTCATAGTTTTTTTACATTTATAAAAAACCTAAATAAATTATTTTTTTAAATCTTTAAATAAATATAAACAATTAGACAAATCCATGAATGTTGTTATATACAAACATTCCCAAATATTCTACTAATTTAATTAGCATTTATTTTATATTACGTATTACTATAATAAAATATATTAAAAAAATTCTAAATTAATAATTCGCATATCGTTTAAAACATCTACTTTATATATGAAAAATTACATATAAATAATATTTAAATCCATCCACCAGTATGCTCTAAAAATCAAATATCACCCTACTAAAAAAAACTTACATTATTATTTGCATAAAAAATGTAAACTTCAACATTTTCATATAAAAATAATACATTATTTAAAAAAATACCAACATTAAAAACATGAATCAAACACACTTCAATACATTACATACTAATTAATACATACAAATTATATTATATATATTTTCAACATCAATATTTTTTACAATATTTATAAAAACACTAATAATTATATTTTTTGTCTTCGATATTCCTGTCAACAAAATTTGTGATGTCCCGATATTTTCGACACAATGTTTTTGTATCACAATATTTTTTTCGATATTCGGTCCAAATATCCTACAGTGATTCAGAAGAAGTAGCTTGCCCTCTTAGTTACAGATTCATGTCAGCCACATTACAGAATGACCTCCGGTGTCATCACCTTTTAAAGCATGCCTTTAGAGCACGGTTGTTTTGGGGACCCCTGGTCTATAAACAAATTAAATTACCTTTTGATTCAGTTACATCAGACCTGTTGGCAGAAATTGTGAGTTAGCCTGCATTACCAGGGAGGGCATTCGCTTTTCCATGTTTTGCCTTGTGCGGCATTCTCCCACTACCTATTCATAGCTTCATTTTGTTTTAATATATTTTTTCTTTTCTGCCTTTTTCGCTTTCGTGTCTATCCCCATGCTCTTTTATCTTTTGGAACCGTTTCCCGCCACTTCTTACTCCGGTAGGAAGAAAACACCTTTCTGCATTTTTATGCCAATCAAGATGTTTTGCTCGTGGAAAGCACTTAAAGTAGAAGACATCATTTAAGTGTTTTCTTTCAATATTTTCTTCGTTTGACTTTATTATTAGCATATGACTGCCCACACTTTAAACCATAAACGACAGCCATTTGGTGGCTTCTTTGAGTTTCATTGTTCTTTATGTTTGTGTACTGAGATTTGGATCTACAACAACATTGAGGTAAAATTGGACGATTTCTTCTGTTCTCTACTTATGAGGTGGTTTTCCTCAAGTGCCTAGTGACCGTTGGGTTGTGGCCATTCCCAATAGGACAGGAGATAAGAAGAACTAATGAATATCTAGCAACGTGGAAAGACTCGGGGTCACTCCTTTTCAATATTGTCCTGCTAATTTCACTTGGATGGCATGGCTGCAGAAAAAAGGAAGAATGTAGACTCCTTTGTACGATTGTTCCGGAATTTTACTAACAAGAGGTATGCCCCCGAGATTGCCCTCTTCTTGGCTGGTATCCAACGCATGGATTAGTGTAAGGATACGTCTGCTACCGAATAGACAACTTTGAGGCACAATGGTGTATGTCTAAGTCCATTTATTACTCTAAACTTTTGTTTGCAAAATGTCAAACTGATTTTACAATCGGTTATTGTGATTTATCAATCGACTTATGCACATGGGAGCTATCTTCAAATAACATTTTTGTAATGAGTTGTCTTTATGCAACTATTAGACTTATTGAAGATGTTATGAATTGTATCCAAATAAATTCAGTTCAGTGAACCTTGGATTAGGTGACAAGGAGAGGCCTTCAATCAGCCAGTCAGTCAATCAATGATGCTCTGCGACAGATGTAGAAAATTAACTCCATCAGGTTGACGATGGACTCGGCGTATTTTCTAATTTGCAGTCAAGAATCAATGTGACCAGTAGGCTGATCTGTCTAACTGTGAACCATCACTCTCAACCGGGTTACGTTCCAGACAATGATGTTGTCTACTCCCCCCTGCCCTCCATGTTTCTTCTTCCCTATTCACTGAACAGGTTTTCTTTCATCAATTTTTATATTTCGTTTTTTCCTTCTTCTACTGCCCAGATTCCCGTAAGCAGAAAAGGGGATACGAGGGATGGGATTTTTTTTTTTTGCCAGCTCCGTGGATCAATGCGTTCACCGTAGCATTGTCTAAAATCCAATAAATCTTCGATTTTCTGGTAATGCACAGCATTTCCAGAAATTAGCTGCTGAATTCTGTGCCAATAATAATAAAGAGAGAGGGCCAGCGGAGGGAATCGCACGATAGTCTGCAAGGCCGAGGTTAGAGGGTGCCTGCTATTTCTGAAAGGCAACACGCTGCTCTCCTCGTCCTGACTCAGAGCACGTGCACAGAGCACGCGCGGAGGTTAATTTAAGAAGGTATTAGCCTATATTTCTTCAATGCAGCGCCTGGCCGTGATCCAAACAGTCGAACAGGCTACTATTTCTGAATGCAAAGGCAGGAAAACCAATGTCTTCATAGGTGGGTGAATGAGGTGCTCAATAATGAAGAGTCTATACAGAAAATGCAAGATGAGTTGTAACAGGTGCGCAACGCCCATTGGGCTGAAAGGGCTTCAGCTCAAACCCCTCCACCCCCACCCCCCCGTGTGTCACTAACGGAAATTGAGGGGGCCTCCATGCACGGCACGAAGATGGATCCCCTCCAGGCTCAATCAGGAGCTTTCCGGCCAGAGTTCAGTGCCGAGGGGGCCCCCTGGAGCTTGGAGCCGCTTGCACCGTGGGGACTGCGAGGGACTGTGTTACGCCCCTGGTGTGTCAGCCCGGGGTGAGACAGATTCCCGGACACACACACAGCCACATCTGTGCACTTCACAGGTCTTTAAAAGACCATTTACTTGTTAAGGAGATTTTGTTGTGTTTTCACGCCTTCTTAGAGCCTCTGCAGCTCCACTCTGCCGATTGCTTGTAGAATTAGCTCCCCCAATTGTTTCTTAGCCCCCCTGAAATTGTCTCTAGTTGCACCTCTGAGTTGTAAGAAACTATGGGCCTGAATTAGAGTCTGCAACCAGTCTAACGGTCTGGTAGGGTAGAGGACGGCTGGACTCTGCTCCTATATTAAGAGGTTTCCGCCAGCCAGGCGGCCATCTTTGATCAGTTCAGTAGCACTTCCTTTGTGGTGGATCTGTTGAAGGCACGGACATTTTGCTGACCGGGTGCCAGGTTTAATGTGCTTGCTCAGTATTGCTTTTTCTTTATCAAAAGCAAACTCCCAAAGCAAGAGTTTGCTATTGAACAACAAAAAAGAAATAGCTGACATGCTGAAGTTTTCTCTCTGCGTGTGGAGCTGCGGGTGGAGGAGTGGGGTAATATCTTGGATTTCCTGTTCGGACCATCAGGTTTTCATTGGCAGTTCTGAATAGGAAAACAGTTTGTCAGAACTTCTGCCCTATTAAGGCAGACAGTCTGAAGAACTTTTACTAACTACCCAATGTCCAATGAGCCATTTGCCAATGGTTTCCACTGGTGGTCTCAATCTCAATCATTACATTTCTAAAGCGCGCTACATACCTGTTAGGGTCTCAAGGCGCTGGGGGGGTGCTGCTACTGATCGAAGAGCCAGGTCTTGAGGAGTCTTCTGAAGGCCAGTAGGTCCTGAGTCTGTCGTAGGGTGGTTGGGAGGGTGTTCCAGGTCTTGGCGGCGAGGTAGGAGAAGGAGCTTCCGCCGGCTGTGGTTTTCCGGATGTGAGGGACTGTAGCAAGGGCGAGGTTGGCTGAGCGGAGGCTTCGGGAGGGGGTGTGGAAGCTGATTCAGCTGTTGAGGTAGGTAGGTCCGGTGTTGTGGAGTGCTTTGTGTGCATGGATGAGGAGCTTGAAGGTGATCCTCTCAGGTGGGGTGTGATGTGGCTGCGACGAGGTACGTCGAGGATCAGACGAGCTGAGGCGTTCTGAACACGTTGTAGTCGTTTCAGGAGACATGGGCAACTACAAATTGTTTTTTTACGAAAGGTTGCAAGACTTTTTTTCTGCCTGCAACCCCCGCTTGGGTGGGGAGAACAATGGGGGGATTGATCATTTTTGTGTCCCTAGCGATCTGTTGGTGCCTTAAGGTTTTACCTACGGAAGTACCCACTTTGCAAGCTCTTTTATACTCCATGGAGTTGAGTGAATTGCTCCTGTTGAATTTTTATAATTCCATTTCAGTGCCCCCGTGTGTTACCAACATTCATGTATTGGGTTCATTTATAAGAAATTTGAAAAGATTCAATGTGTCAAGTGCAAATATTATGGTATTTCGTGAATTTAATGTTCATTTGTGTGCAGACCCGAGGGACGAAGGAGTGTAGGCTCTAGGATGCTTCCTCATGACTGGTATGCACATGAAACATACCCAACAGGGTACGAGTGTTAATGCCATTTTAAATGAATTTAACCTAGTTTCAGCAATGTGTAAGTTGCCCACCTGGAAAAAGGAGATCAACCCCAACTTTACAGGGAGGGGTTGTGAGTCTTTTATTGACTTTATCTTTGTGTCTGCATCCTTCTTTTCTTTTATTTCAGAATGTGTAATTTCCTTAAGCCCCTTTCGTGATCATAATAACCCAGTGTGTGCTACAGTCTGTGGGTCCCTGTTGGCTCATTGTCCCAGGGTGGGGGTGAGAAAGGTCTATAAGACCATTGATGGAGGTAGGAGGTTCAATTGGTCACTGATAATTCCAGATTATATTTATAACTCTCTGTACACTCAGCGTAAGAAGGAGTTTGAAACTTGTGTATTCCAACAGACTAATGCATCCAGTTGGACTTCTTTGAGATCTCTAATACCATTCTGAAACTACTGACAGCCTCAGCTCCACAGCAGAACAAAATGTATCTGGGGTGGTTTGACTCAGGCTGTTCCCGGGTGTTGAGAACCCCGAAGAGAGCTTTGAGGGCCAAACCAAGGCACCCCCCCTTAGTTAGGAATAGCTGTAGTCTGTATAAAAAGGAACTTACTAGACAAAGAACATCATAAAGGTGGAGTCCTGGACAGAACTGATAGAGGCTAGTACCTTGAGGAGTAGCTTTAAATTCTGGAGTATCATCAACAATCCCTTTCTCGCAGTAAATACTGGTGATGCCCTGGAGGCTCATATAACTGAAGATAGTTGTGTGGGACATTTTGAGGAAATGTATAACTCCCCATCCACTGTAATCAGTGGGAGAATGGGTATAATGGAAGGGAACGGTACCTTCCGATCCCATCCATGTACAGAGAGGCACCAGGCAAGGCTGCCCTCTGTCGCCCCTGTTGTTCTCATTGGTCATGGAACCCCTAGCCACGATTCTCCGGGCTCAGGGTGCGGAGTGGGGTATTCCGATGGCGGATGGCCTCCATGTGACATTGCTGTATGCAGACGACCTCCTCCTCTATGTTAGAGACTTAACTATTGTCCCGGGGTCCCTCACTGACATCTTCCACACCTTTGAGGAGATGTCGGGCTTAAAAGTCAACTGGGCTAAATCTGGGGCCTATTCCTTTGGTCCGGACATCCCTGAGAGCGACATATACATTGACATATACATTGGCGGTGAGAGGCTACAATGGTATCCCACGACGTTTAGATACCTGGCAATCCACATCTACCGTAATCCCACTGATATCCTGGAGGGGAACCTGCACTTGCTTCCATCCGGAGTCAGATTCGGAGAACTTTGCCCCTGAACGTGCCTAGCCGAGTGATGCTCACAAAAATGATAGTCTTACCGAGGCTATTGTACAACTTTGCCAACATCCCCTCCTACATCCCCAAAGGGGTATTCCGGGACCTTGAGGTCCTCCTCCGCGGCTTAATTTGGAATGCGGGCAGACCACGGGTGGCACTGACGAAGCTATATCTGCCCACCGACTCGGGAGGCTTAGTTGTTCCCAACATGGAATTATATTATTTGGCGGCACAAATGCAATGGGTGTCGGGCTGGCTCAGTGGCAAAAACCTGGGGGATACTGCCACAGACGACACTACCTGGTCTCACTCACAAATATGCGCTCTGTTCCATCCACTGGCCCGCCCCCCCCCCGCAGATACACCTAGCGGTGGCGCACAAGTGTTTCCTGAGATGTCTACGCCTTACCCGATCTACTACACCATATGCCCCGATACTCCCACTGCTGGGCACCCCTACAGCCAATGGCGTACTGACGGAGGCGAAGTTGGACAGTTGGTCCACCGCGGGTGTGGAGGCATTAGGAGATCTATACGCTGACGGAGCCCTCCTCCCCTTTGCGACCCTCACGGAGGATACAACCCTCCCGAATGGGCAATTCCTACTGCATGCATCCCTCGTCCGCACGCCAACTGCCGCATGGGGCGACAAATCTGAGGAACCACCGACTCATTATTTCATACAATACCTCCATGTTATGGGCAATGGCTCCCATATAGTGCATTGGTTAGCACAGGCCCTCCTGATTCACACGCAGCCCACCATCACGCAGTTAAGGGAGAAATAGGCGGCGGACAGAGGGAGGGATTGGACAGACAAGGAATGGGCGATGGTGCTTGCTGGGCCGGCTAACATCCCACGCAACCCCCGATTTAAAATTATACAACTCTACATACTACACCGTGCCAATCTCACACCGGACAAGATCAACAGATACTTCTCAGTCACAGATACTGCCTGCAGCCACTGCTCCCGAGTGGGTGCAGACCTTTTACATATGCTCTGGTTTTGCCCCAACATCCAGCAATACTGGGATGAGGTTACAACGCTGCTCACACACTGCACAAGTGAACGCATACCGAGGACTTGGGAAGCCTGTCTTCTAGGACTGTACAAACGCACTAAACTCAACAAAGTGCTGGCCTGATATTGGGATCTCGGACTAATCACTGCCAAACGACTGCTTACAAAGCGGTGGAAGGCCGCCACCCCCCCCGCAGATACGACACTGGTGCATGTCCCTCACCAATTGGGCACGAGCGGAAGGCACAATCCTACGACGGGAGGAGACAGCAGGGCTTAGGAAATTCCCCATTGCTCATTACTGGGACGACATCCTCCAATCCTTCCAACAGAAGTGCTTAGAACAGGGGATCACCTGAGGGTACACGCATCTAACCTCCACGTGTTTATGCAGATCAATATGGGCTGCGCTTGTACCCACTGCTCCCCACATCGGCCCACTTCTCCCCCTGCCCCCCCCTCCCCGACTGAATACTACGGGCTAAACCCACACCTCTGCGTCCCCTGCCATGCTGCGCATCATATAGCACGCCCTAACCGTGCCCCGCCCGCTCCGAGCCTCCCACACAGCGAGCTCTGCTGTCGGCGTCGGAGCGTCAGTGTTCCGCCTACATACGCACACGCCAACTCCTCACTTTCTGACCTGGACATGATCGCCACATAGGCTGTGCATTGCGGGCAGCCCCCCTGGGTCCTCCTGTGGCGGCCCCCCCCCCTCCGAACGGACACACCGACTCCATGATGCCCCTGACCCCCGGTCATCAGACCCACATGAATGCTGCAATCCTACCCTTGTTTTCCCCGACCATCATGCACAAGCACCCAACCAAGAGTCGTTTCCCCTCTGTATACAACCCCCCTCCAGTTGAGGTTTTGATGCTCCTTGAAGCAATAGTTCAGCTACCTGACCAGACCTTCCTGCTCTAGTTAGCAAAGACATTGTACGTGCTATACGACCACCTTCACACACCATACTCTGTTCCACGCACCTGGCCCCCCCACCTCTGTCCAGGGTTGACAACACACGATATCACCGTAAACACAGACAAGGGGATTGGCCGGCACACACGCTTACTGCCCGATGCTGGGTAGGTGGATCCAGATGGTATTTCACACCGCCAGCTAACTTGTTCGGACCACCGTTATAGGGTGAAGCCGCACACATGAGATCGCTGGGTGCGACGGACATAGCTGAGGCGGTCTCCGCCAAACGCTGCCGTCCTTACGAAATTCTTCCACAAGATATTATCAACTATACACTTATACATCCTCAACACATCTACGATGTTGTATCGTACAACATTTCCGCGTCGATGCCCCGCATCCCAACGGGGGAAGATACCCATAGGCATGATTACTAGTCATATACGCTCATGGGTGCGGGCGGTAATCCGGCTATTGACTGTGACACCCCCACTATTGCTCTACAAAAAATTAAAAACCTCACAGACCTGTTTGTTCGTTGACATTTGTGGTTTGCTACACTATGAATGCTGCACACGATACATATTACGCCGCCGGACCTCCGGGTTGTCGGCCAGACGGCTGTGTTCACCTGATACTGTTATGTATGGTTATTGATTTATGCGGCTGGCCCGAGGGGTTGTAAGCTGTAAGCTGTGTAAGATGCGTTCAGTACAATAAAGGTCTTTAAAAAAAAACAAAATGGAAGGGAACGGTACCTTAACATTTTTACCAGATGAGGTCAAGAAAGGCATATTGAGGTTATCTAAGAACAAGGCCCCGGGCCCTGAAGGGATTCCCCCGACCGTTACGTACATGATATGGAGGCTTGGTTCCCCGTCCTGACCTCTCTTCTTAATGCTGCTGTGGAGGTTGCCCTCCTCCCTGAGACATGGACAAAGTCAGTCATTGTACCGGTTTTTAAAAAGGGTGACAGAGACAGTACCCATTGCTACAGGCCCATTTCACTGCTTTACTCAGTGGTTAAGGTGGTGGGGCACATTTTCTTGAACAGGTTCTCTGAATGGGCAGAGGCTAACAACGTTTTGTCGGTGGCACAGTATGGCTTCCGGTCCAGGGATTCAACCGTTGATCAATGCCTAAACTTATATCTAGTATTAAGTAAATGCACCATTGCAAGGTCCGGCTCTATACATCTGGTATTTATGGACCTATATTTCTCGTTTGACCGAGTAAATCTATCGAAACTCTGGCAGATTATGTCTTCCATGGGTGTAAATCAGGATTTATTTATATTTTTGAGGGAACTCCACAGTGACACAGTGGCAGTGGTACGCTATTCAAAAGATTTAAAGGGCACCCACCATTTTAAAATTCAAAGGGTGTGCGGCAGGGCTGTATTTTTCTTTTAACTTATACTTTAATAATTTGGAGCAGGTCCTATCTGATTCAAAAGGAGACTGTCCCCAGGTGGAGCCCCGGCGTCTGCCGATAATATTATGTGCAGACGATGCAGTACTTATGGCCAGAACCGCCAGGGGCATGCAGACCTTACTGCACTCATTTGTTTCTTTTATGAAGGAGTTGGATTTATTAGTGGGCAATAAAAAAATCTCTCATAATGGTCGTAGGCCCCAGTTCTGCCAAATCGATTACTTTTAAAGTTGGGTATTCTCCAGTACCAAAGACCAGGGAGTTTTCTTATCTGGGTTTGTTGCTCAACTCTTCCCTGAGCTGGAGTCCCCTGGTTAACAGGACAAAGAGGGCCTTGTTAGGGTGAACACCACTGTATTTAATTTTGCTACACGATTGGGCAGTAGACCAACTGGTGCACTCCTACTGATTTATACGTCTAAGAGCAGCTATAAAACAGTTTACGGGAGTGAAATCTGGGGATACACCAATCAGAAGGATTTAATGCTTTTGTGAGACATTTTCTGTGTGTCCCACAAAGTACACCAACTTTCTCAGTGCATGAAGAATTGGGAGTGGCTTATCTAACTGGTATCACTGCCTTTTGGTACTCTTCCTCTGGATAATTATTTGGGATCCAACTGAGCAAAGAGATTATCAAAAACTGTCGGGCCCTTGATTGTTTAAATATATCAGGGACTGTTTTTTTAACTTGGGTAGGGGAGATTTATTTAGGAATCTGGACAGTAACTGCGAATAGGACCACAAATGGGTGAAAAAACACTTTTTTAGAAGAAGGCAGTTGGATAGGTAGGGGGATGCTTTAATTAAGACTAATGTTTGTAGAAATGTCCTCTTGAAATCCGGTCCCTCTACCGAGCCTTACTTTTTGTGTGTTAAAAGTAGGTATGAATGCTTTTTACTCACTTGGTTCCGGCTGAACCAATTGCCCTTCTTGTTAGCGGAGGGAATAGGGGTGTTAATCTTATGTCCTGCAGCTGTGACAGTAAGTCTCTGCAGGACACACAACATTTTATAATGTTATGTAGCTTCTACAAAGTACCCAGGAAACATAATAGTCACACACTCATATACTTGCAAATGCTTTCTGGAGATATCATTCCTAATGTTCTTAGCTTTTTTTAAAGTTGCTGTTAGGTTGAGAAATAGTTGTGATTGAACCTCCTTGGAATGTAAGACATTCACCATCTTTTATATTTTTGTAGAACCTTTTTAACTGTGTATTTATTATATGTATTTTTAAATTTTTGATATCAAGGATGATTTTGAAGTGTGTGTTATGGCTTGCTTTTCTTTTATTGTTTTTATTTCAAAGACAGAATACAGTTTATATTGATTGATTGATTGATTGACAGATTTGCATTTTATTAAATTATGTGCACAATTTCATGTCATTTCCCCAAAATGTTGTATAATTATGCAAAAGCATATTGTGAAAATTTCACACACCCTACAGAGTATTGACTGAGCCATGAAAAAATTTGCCATGTTACTTGTGCAAAAAACGTCATGAAAACCTGTGATAAAGCCTTTTTAAAATTAAAAACGTTTATTTCTTTAACATTTGGAAGTGTTTTGGTTACGTACATTGGATTACATCACTACATTCAGGGACATTTATTAGAAGTAGTTGCTTCTAAACATGAACTTTGAAACATGAAAGATCCTGACCCTGCCATAATTGGACGTCTCACATTTTCAATCAAGCTGGGACAATATACCGCTCTAGGAAAAAAAGTACAAAGTTATGTTAAGGAAGACAGGCCACTAATTTTATGTTGAAATAACAAACAGACTTGCAGGAGAGGCTCATCCATATTTAATTATTGAGCTCATCTGTCCAGAGCTCATCAGTTTTTGGATATATGGAACTGAGTTAGGTATTGAATAGGACAGAGAGCCTGATTTAGAGTGTGACAGACAATCCGCCAGTCCACCTGGGCAGATGAGGAATGTACTCCTCTAGATTGCTGAAGGACTGATCTTCATACTTATCCTCCTACAAGCAGGCCTACAGGGAGGGGGATAAGTGTGTGCCATCAGCAGAGTTTCCAATGCTGCAACTCCAGTTAAGGCACTGAGTCTTTGCTGAGCCGCGCCACATTTAATGCACCCGCTCAGCAGAGTTAATTGTTTTTCAAAAATAAAAACCTCTCAGAGGGAGTTTGGTATTAAAAAGCAAAAAAAAAGATATAGCCCAGACATGTTGGGAGCTTTGTCCCAACACGTGGTAATCTCATTGGTTTCCTGTTTGGGACCTGCCCCTGGTGTCCCAGAACAACAAAAATGTACATTGGATGTTCCCCGCTTAACAGAGTGGATGGTCTGAAGTACTTTTACTGGCAGTCACAGGTTTCCACAGGCAAAACCTGGTGCTTCCCATGACCATAAATTCAGCAGGAGAACTGTGAGTTTGGCAGATGGGATATCTGCTACATTTTTAACAGTGTACCTTCTCTGCCAAACTCTAAATCAGGTTCAGTGTCTATAATGTTAGGCTGGTTTTATTTTGGAGAAAACATTCCCTTTGTGCCAAAGGAGTGTAAGAGCCAGACATTCATCCCAAGCCAGCTTCCAGCCTTTCTTAGCTCATCCTGCTAAAATGAGCAAAAGCTTAAGAATATAGGAGTCATGGCATCCTTTTCACAGATATGTGAGTGAGATGTAGAGAGAACGGATATGAATTACTGACATAAGAATGAAGCAAAACCTATATTGCATGTAGTAATCTTTTTCTCCTCATGACCAACTGGATCACACAGAATGGTATGACCTGGGCAAAATGAAAGATGGTGCACCTTCTAATACTTGAGTACTGGAAAAAGAGCATACTCTTGTGCTAGTTACAGTTAGCTCAGCAAAGAAGCAAAAAGAAAACACAAAATATAATCAAAGATTAAAAAATGGTGAAAAAACCATACAGTGCTAGTATATCTGAGACAATACATCTAGTTACATCCTATTTCAGGAAAGATAATTATATACAAATGGTATATAGTTTCTGATGCACAAAGTATGGAAGAAGATGTTACAGAAATACAATGTTACAGAGATACAGAGAGATGGAAAATTAGAAACACAGATAGTGATAGAAAAGAAGATAGATCTATCTGTCACTATCTGTGTTTGAGGAGGACAGGAAGGGGTCCATTCACCTGAAATCACCTGCAAAGGGTCCCCTACCCTTTTCTTCGTCTTCACTTTAGAACATCACTCAGCCAGGAATCCTTCTGCATGGTTGTGATCATACGAGTGGTTGGTAGGCGGGGCTCTGCCTACTTGTATTGGGACTTTGCCTTCATTTGGATTTTGGCTACTTTTTAGACTGAGCTAGGTTTGGAATATCTGGCACCCACATTTCACGCTTTCCCACTTCATTGTATTTGGGAACCATCTAGCACCATGCCATTATTTTAGGTCTTCATATTTTTGCAAGACCTCATAACGTCAATTTGTGTGTTTTGTGTAGTACAGTACAGCTAGCACACAGACTCCATCATGTCTTTTCATGTCCCCACGGTCCTTTTGGATCCTTCAGGCACTATGCCAATATTTAGGATCTGGGATCCTGTGGGATATTGATACCTACTTTTCCTTCCCCCATAAAACAGAAAACATTTTAATTTTGGTGAAGCACACTAGTGACAACTGTTGTGTGACAGCTAGTAAACAAAAAGAGTACAATGCTCTGGTGAATAAACTGGCGTTGAATGATAACTGCTTTGTGTGTAATGCAGATAAAGGTGGGAATGTTGTTTTATGGGGGGAGTAAAAGTATTTAGAAGAAGCCTATAAACAACTAAATAATAGATCTACCTATGTGAGGATTGCAGCGGAGATGATGTTATCAAGCCACTTTTTATATAATGAAGATCTACAAAAATGTTATGAAAAAGGTTTAATCAGCCATGATGAACTCATGTTTTTAAAGATCGACAACCCAGTCACACCAGATTTTTTATTTAATACCAAAGATCCATAAAGACCCTGTAAATCCTCCAGGGCGCCCCATAATATCAGCAATAGGGAGCACTTTGGAGAACACCTCAAAATTATGTGGATTCTTTTTTTAGCACTTTTATGAGAACTTTACCTTCTTATGTTCAGGACACGGGGGACTTTTTAAAGAGAATTTATGACTTGCCATGGGCACCAGATTTCCTGTTGATAACAATAGTTGTGACTACGCTCTATACGAGCATTAAACATGATGACAGCCTAAATGCTAGCAATCACTTTTTAGGTAGTAGACCTTTGAAACTTTGGTCACATACCCAGATGCTCCTAGCATGATAAGAAGATGTTTAACTTACAATTACTTCTTATTTTATGGAGAATTTTTCCATCAGACATGCGGTACGGTGATGGGCATCTGCTTGGCCCCCATCTATGCGAGTCTGCATATGGGCTGGTGGGAGGAGCAGGTGGTCCAGACGCTATATCAAGATGAGAGGCAGAATAACATCATGCATTGGAGCCGGCTTCATAGACGATTTATTTGTCATATGGAAGGGCTCAGAAAAAGATGCAAAAGAGTTAATTAAGAAACTGCAAGTGAATGATCTTAATCTCAAATTCACAAGAACAATTAGTGCAACAAATATGATTTTCTTGGATCTTACAGTGTTTATAAAAGATGGCAAACTTGAAACTAAGCTGTTTAGAAAGCCGACAGCACCCAATACGTTGCTGCAAGCAACACGTTTCCATCCTAGAAATTTGATCAAAAGCATCCTTTATGGGGAGTGCTTGAGAACTACAAGGAACTGTAGTTCTAAGGAGGAGACTAGTAAAGAACTCAAGTGTCTGAAAACCTGGTTCAAATCCAGAGGGTACTCAGATGATTGCATATCGGCAGCACTGTATAAGGCCAAGAGGAAGACTAGGGAAGAGATCTTCTTTAATAACAGTAAAACTAAAGAGAAGCTGGAGATTGAAAATAAATATCAGTGCAGAATGATTACTACTTTTAGCAAGCAGGCAGAAAGTGTTAGGAATATTCTCAATAAACATTGGACTATAATTAGGAACGATCCTATACTAGGTAAACTAGTACAACGTCGACCTCAAGTTACATTCAAACAGGCCAGATAACTCAAGTAATCACTCGTGAGGAGCATGGTAACAAAATCCAAAACAGGGAGTTCAAATGCAACCTGGCTTATCAGAAAGAAAGGTTTTCTAAAATGCACTAAGTGCAAAGCATGCACTCATGGTAAAAACACTTCAACATACACCTCTGGATTATCGAGAAAAACAAAGAAAATAAAAGGTGAATATACATGCAAGACAGAGTTTGCTGTCTACGTGCTCCAGTGTCCTTGCGGCCTGAGGTACATGGGCGGTACAATTTTTCCTGTTCACAAACATATCCTGCAGCACTTAGGGCGATAAAAAATGGCGACAGGTCATACCCAGTGGCCCGACATTTTATAAAATCCTATAATAAATGTGAAAAAGGATTAACATATTTTGTGATAGATGCAATCCCCCTGACTGCAAGAGGAGGCAATCGGGAGAAAAAATTGAGGAAGTTAAAGTCATGTTACATCATAGAACTCGATACAAATACCCCACAAGGGCTTAATATGAAAGAAGACTTCCATACTCAGTTATCTATACTAATATAATAAAGAGAGAGCCCAAACCTTTGAGGCGGGTAATCTCAGGAACCACAGCACCAATCACAACACCCAATACAGCATTGGAAAGGACAGTTGCAGCAGAAGGACATAGGCTATGCAGACGCCCACCATATACATTTAAAAGCTAAAAGAACCGTGCCAGCAAAGTAGTCCCTTGTGGGCGTGTCTGCGTTGTGCTGTGGGCGTGTGCTGGGGGCGTGACAAACGCTGGGGGCGTGTGGTACATTCCGCCCTTCATGCCATGTCTCATATCGTGTGCTGGGGGCGTGGGCGTGTGCGGGGCGCGGGATTATGGGGAAAAAAAGCGAGCGTCGTGCCCAATATTTCATTGTTTTTTCTTCCCAGGTTCTGTACATTCCAGCTCCGGGTGTCCACCCTGCTCCCTTTAAATACCCCTGTACCCCATAATCATAACCCACCTTTTCTCCTTAAAATACCCCAACACCCTTAAACACTAACCCATATTAACCCTATAAGTATACCCTGTACTCCAAAACCCAACCCTATCCCTAAACCCTAAAAATACCCCTGTACCCCTGTACCCCAAAACCCAAACCTAGCCCTGAACCCTATAAATACCCCGTACCTCAAAAATAAAACCTACCCCTGAACCCTAAAAATACCCCTGTACCACAAAACCCAAACCTAGCCCTGAACCCTTAAAATACCCCTGTACCCCAAAACCCAAACCTACCCCAGAACCCTAAAAATACCCCTGTACCCCAAAACCCAAACCTGCCTCTGAACCCTAAAATACTCCTGTACCCCATAGCCCAAACCCAGCCCTGAACCCTAAAAATACTCCTGTACCCCAAAACCCAAACCTACCCCTGAACCCTAAAATACCCCTGTACCCCAAAACCCAAACCTAGCCCTGAACCCTTAAAATACCCCTGTACCCCAAAACCCAAACCTACCCCAGAACCCTAAAAATACCCCTGTACACCAAAACCCAAACCTACCCCTGAACCCTAAAATGCCCCTGTACCCCAAAACCCAAACCTAGCCCTGAACCCTAAAAATACCCCTGTACCTCAAAACCCAAACATAGCCCTGAAAGCTTAAAATATCCCTGTACCCCAAAACCCAAACCTACCCCTGAACCCTAAAAATACCCCTATACCCCAAAACCCAAACCTAGCCCTGAACCCTACAAATACCCCTATACCCCAAAACCCATACCTATCCCTAAACCCTAAAACTACCCCTGTACCCCAGAACCCAAAACTATATCTGAACCCTTAAAATACCCAAACACCCCAAACATATACCCCTATACCCATACTTACCTTATCCAAACATTAAAAAAACATGCTTTTACCATTCATGCATGTACTACGAATTTCGTTGTAAATGTATGCATGGTAAAAGCATATAAATTGTAATGCCATGCGTTATAATGGCATTGCGGAGTCATGGTACTTTCGTAATGAAAGAATGCGGAGTGATGGTATGCGGAAAGAAAGTTGCGGAATAATGGGTGTTTACCCTTCCCCGGTAAGTACATTGGTGGCACGGCGGCCCACATCTCCAGCAACATACTCATATTTTTTCACCACCGATTTGAAAAATGCACAGGTCTCTCTCATCGATGGCCAGCACCGACATACACTTTTAGACACACCTCCCGCCACAATTTCTAGAATTGCAAACTTTAGAGCTGGGGAGCTACGTTCGAATCTCGGCATCAGCTCAACATCCTGTGATTCCAGGCAAATCGCTTTGTCTCCCCGTGCCTACCACAAATGAATGTGTTCTTCTGTAATGTAAATTGTGCCCATGCCATGTTGTCGAGTTCGCGCTATATAATATTGCAAGGAAAAATAAAGTAGGGAAACTCGAATTCACACACTACTGAACGCACACTCTTAAGTGCATCAGCAGTGCACTGTGAATCGGAGCGTTTCACAGGCCTGTCACAGATAAGAAATGCTATCAAAACGAAATCCTACAAAACAATATACTACTGGCCGGCAGCAATTCATACCCAGACAACGTCGGTACGGGCTGCTAGTAAGTTAATAACTGTTGTCCTCTTGAAATCTCGTTTTTAATCATTTTTAAGCACATTTCAAATTTTTAACATTGCACTTTTTTAGGAGGACAGTGAATACATTCATATAATGCCTACTTGGGCTAGATTGTGTAGATATTCGGTTGTATGTGGTTTGTTGATGACTTCATGTATGTGATTATCATGTGTGAGAAATAACAGTATTAATGACAAATTTGGATGACAGAAAATAATGATGTAGACCTCAATCGTATGAATTTCTATATATGTGATTTTTAGGACCACTGGGGCAGGAGTATGAGGCTAAAACAATCAAATTATTGCCCATGCGTAATGCGTAAAACATTGACTATATTTTCGTCATGGTATCTGGCACAAGTCCAAAACGCAATTGATAAAGTTGTCAGTTGTGTAAATAAGTCAATTTTGCACACTTTTAAATGAATTTAAATATTTTTAGCAAACCATGTGATGCAATTGTGACACTCAGATGATTCATGTCTGTTTAAACTATGAATCTGTCTTCCACGACTTTCACTTTGTAGTTATCACGTGACAAAACTAAAAATGTGTTAAAAGAGACTGTAAAACTTGATTAAATCGTTGGTGAGCAAGCCTGCATGTCAGGCAAAACGCGTCCGAAAGTGGCTGACGAATAAAGAACTTTAGCTCTTCACACGCCATTGTCATCCTTGGTTTTGGGAGGTTGCTGTGCAATACATATATATATAAAAAGTCGTTTTTTCTCACAAAGCAGTCTGCCACATCCTCCAAATGGGGGGAGAGTGCAGGTTAGCAAATGTGAGGCTCGCTCAATATTTGTAAAAGTAAAATCTCATATATGAGCCCTGAAATCATAATACTTAAATCAATGAATGGAATCGATAAGTATAGTATTTTGTCTATATTCATGAATGAACGGAATTACATTTTGTGTTGACGAATTTTAGGTCACATTTGAAATATCCTAGTACACATTTCCCTTTCAATTCCTCCATTTATGAGTATTAAAGCTGAATTTGTATTTAAAACACATGGATGTATGGATATATGAATTATTTCCATGTCTATGACAAAAAAACTCTTCTATGTATGTGATGATGTAATAAGTATTTATTTGGAACACTAACACTGGGAATAAAATGTTAACTTGACAAAGGCCATTCCGGCTGAAACGTGTTGCTCTTGCACAAATAAACACTGTGAATTCAATCAGTGTGCCGCTTTCCTTGTCTTCTGTGACAGGATTTTGCAGAATTTTGGGAGGCTTCTGCTGCCACCGCTGGCACCGGCACACAATGGCAGGCGTACAGCAGTTTTTTCAGCACTTGGAAATTCATGAACTGCACCCCGTCCACGCAGCTCCAGTCCGGATTTTCATGTGAAGTACAACCGTGGATTATCCTACGTATACGTGGTAAGCGAGATGTGCGGGTCTGGGAGAGGTACTGGGTTTACATGGGTCGGAGGGTTCTGCAGACTTGATTACTTCCTCCAAATCTTCTCACATCATCACTACGGCTATCCCTGTTATTCAAGATATTATTTCTGGAGGACTGCAGCGCGGTGGAACTAAATCAACTGCCGTGCAATTTGAAATTCACAGTATCGAAACTGCATGACAAAAAATGAATGTACGGGAGTCAGAGCGAGAGGTGGTTGCACTCTACCAGTTCAATGAGGATGCTGACATCAATTAATCAACAACTGAAATAGGAACGTCTCAGAGAGTTATGAAACCGACTCTCAAACAAAACTTAAATTTGCTTGATAAACTTTGCAAACGAGAACTAAACAAATGGTGGGAAGTGACCTTATTAACCAACTACATCGAAGTGGGACGAGTCCCAAGAGGATTAAGAATTACAATAACAACCACATATGAAAACCAGAACCTGGAACTTCTAAAAGAATGGGCATTGTATATGACTAATACATGCAAAGGAATGTTAAAACTCCTAGTTAAATATGCCAAAATTGATTTGGAAAAAACGAGACAAGATTTATCAACATTGAGAGAGGAACTGTATAAATATAAAGACGACTGTGGGGATTGAATTTTTGAAAACTTTGGAGGGGTGTCTCAAAAGTTATGAGGATGCAATAAAGATTAAAAAAACAACAGAAATTCTTAAGAGAAAAAAAGAGACTATGCAGAGGGCAGAATTCTAACCTATGCCAAACGCTTTGATTGGGCACAACGCAGTCGCCAATTCATCCAACAGCAAAGACAAACTGATCTAACCTCCACAGACTCCAGTTCGGATATAAGTTCCGACACAGAAAGACAAACTCCGGCAGTCCCTTTGGGATTGCCCCCCTTCACCTTTCTTCATGAATTCCAGTTATTGAAAAAACAAAAGGAGCAAGTCACACACGACCTGACACCTTTGAAGGGAAACGAAAAAGGAAGAGGTCGAGGAAAAGGAAGGGGGACAAAGAAAAACAAAGACTATCAAGGAGAGGAGGATGAAATAAATATTGACATAAGAAACAAGCTGAAAGCGACCCAACGGACATATTTATCAGACGGGGAGTCGCTGTTACGATTAGGTTTATCCTTTTGCCCCACAGCAGACATGAACTATGTGGATATGCAAAAGCATCTTTTTTTATTTGTGACAAAATAAAAAATTGATGAAATTACATTCCATACCAAAATATCAGGAGAATCTGAAAAGAAATATGACCGTATGGAATCCTTTGGAAGTGTCTACCAATTTCACCTTACAAGACAAAGATTCAATCTTGGCAATTCATGAACTGCAAACTAACAGTGATCGTGTTATGAATGATGATGTAGGCATGATATTAAAAGCCTTGGGCTTCACATCTAATAAATCTTGCAAGACTGGTCTAAAACCCAAATCCAGGTATGATCTAATTGTCAGTCACAATAATATTAAAGTATTTCATTCGGTCATGACTCACGAGTTGACAAAGTTACTGGATAATCCAGATTTTTCGAACAAAGGACAATCTCACGAAGGGCCAGAGAAAAGCTTTGGTCAGCCTGTTGCAAGATATCTCTATAGTAATCAAACCCTCTGACAAGGGAGGAAACATTGTCCTGATGAACTCTGGTGATTATCAATCTGAAGCCATTAGACAAATGAGGGACTCAAGCTGCTATGAAATTATCAATTGGGAAATGTATGAGACATCTAAAAACAGATATTATGACATGCTAATTGGGTGGTGGAGGGTGGGCCTTTTAGGGGATGATGAATATCAGTTTTTGAAAAATGTCAACAAACGATTACCATGCTTATACCTCCTACCAAAGGTACATAAACATCCTCCTAGACCACCAGGGAGGCCTATTGTATCATCGAATGGAAGTCTTCTAGAAAATATTTCCATCTTTCTAGATCATTTTCTTGCACCATATGTTACGGACCTTAGGTCGTACTTCAAGGACAGTACTAATTTCCTAAAAAGAATTCATGACATCAAGTGGGAGAATAATTTTTTTATGATTTCTTTAGATGTCTGTTTCCTGTACACAAGTATAGGTCAAAAGAAAGGAGTAGAAGCCTGTATGTATTTTTTCCAAAGACGAATGATTGCTTGTTGGACCATACTAGAATGCTTGAACAAATAATGCTTTATTGTCTACAAGAGAATATTTTTTTATTTGACAAAACCCTTTTGACAATGCTCTGGGACTGCCATGGGAACCTGTTACACCCCCAGTCTGGTGAATCTTTTCCTGGGCTAGTGAGAGGAACAGGTGGTATGGGTGGACACCAACGAAAAGTACACTGATCATGCGCCATTATGGCTAAGGTATATTGATGACCTTTACAACATTTGGGATGGAGAAATAGATCTATCCAGAGAATTTATTGAGGTTTTGTTTGACAATATTTTATATTTGAGCTTTACTGACAAAATCAGTGGAGCATTGTTGTATCTTGACTCCCATGTTATGCCTTCCCTCTCTGTGGAATCCTCATGTGATGTCACTTCACAGAATGTTGGGAGTCAAATAGGCACAGTTGGCTGGGCTGAGCAGCATGCTGGCTGCTCCTGGTAGGGTCTCCCTGTGGTCTTGTTCCTATCTACTTATCATCTTGTAACTATCCTGAAATAAACCATCTTTAAACTACATGATCACTTGTGGACATGATCATTACAATTCGGCGACGAGGATGGGATAGTTACAAGATAGTCCGGCTCCATTCATTCCTGTTCTGGCCAGTGGGTGTGCTTTGGAGTTGTGTGTTGTACTTTCTTTCCTTCTTTTCTCTTACATTGCTGCTTCTTTTCTTCTTCTCTGGTGTGTAAGAAGGGAGTATGGTTTATATGTTTGCTTTCCTTTCGTCTCTGTTTCTTGTTATCTCTTGCTGCTCTTCTTTTATGGGTTTTCTCTCGACTTCATTCTTGTTGCTCTTCTTTTGGTGTTTTACGGTTCTGTTTGCTCTATTTCTCCTCTTTCACATTTCTTCTCTTTTGTTCTTGCTCTGTAGATTTTTTATTAAGGAGAAAGGGGGATATGTTGTATCTTGACTCCCATGTTATACCTTCCCTCTCTGTGGAATCCTCATGTGATGTCACTTCACAGAATGTTAGGAGTCAAATAGCCACAGTTGGCTAGGATGAGCAGCAAGCTGGCTGCTCCTGGTGGGGTCTCCCTGTGGTCTTGTTCCTATCTACTTATCATCTTGTAACTATCCTGAGATAAACCATCTTTAAACTACTTGATCACTTGTGGACATGATCATTACAAGTATCCTGTGAGTTTTTGGATATTGCCATCACTATCTGAAAAAACAAATTGATTACCAGCCTTTTTAGGAAAGAAACAGCTAGTAACAGCACTTTAAACACACAAAGTCAGCATCCGACCTCACTCATCAATAGCATACCTTATGGGGAATTGCTACGATGAGCCTGTAGAAATTGCAGTACAGAAGAGGGCTTTAACAAGTAATAAAACAACATGACACAAAGGTTAAAAAAAGGTTACTCTAATAAAATTCTCTCCCAGGCCAATTCAAATGACAGAATATTAAACAAGAGGATGTCCTGTTCAAAAACAGAGATGATATTGGCAAAAAACAATCGGACACCATTCTGAGAATGATTACTTCTTTTAACCTAAGTTCACACAAATTTAGAAGTTGTCTGAAGAAACATTTGGGAATCATTAGAGAACAATGTAGGTAGTACCCCTATGGGCATCTATAGATGGGCAAGATCTATTAAGGACCAATTGGTACATAGTTTTCGGGGCACTGAGTCCCCAGGAACTTGGTTTGAGGCCACAGAGGGGTTCGATAAATGCAGCTCATGTAAGGCATGCAGATACAGCTTTAGCTGTAAGAGTTTTAAAACACGCAATGGGAAAGACAGGCTGATTCGTAAATTCATCACCTGCACCACTGATTTTGTAATCTACATCTTGGAGTGCCCTTGTGGCCTCAGATATGTAGGCAGTATGAAACTACAACTTTTCGCAGAATTTGTTTGGCCATGGCGGCCTTTGTCGATTGACAAAGGCCGTCATGGCAGACACGCATTTGTCAGCTACAGGGACGAGAATAAAGTAATTTGAAATATTACCTACTCAAGTGTGCGCACAGCGTTGTGAAAACAGAGCGTTTGGAGCTATTTGTTGTAGTGCACCGCTGCTACGTGGCAGCACCCATTCAGAAGCGAGCGGCGGCTCGGGTGAAAACTTTGTAGGAATATATATATATTACCTACTGGCAGTCGCCAGTAGGTAGTTATAGTTAGGATCTACTTTCCATAGGAAATCC
The DNA here is from genome assembly GCF_964261635.1 of Lissotriton helveticus. NCBI lineage: Eukaryota > Metazoa > Chordata > Amphibia > Caudata > Salamandridae > Lissotriton > Lissotriton helveticus. The sequence continues at coordinate 422,917,856 of NC_136072.1, forward strand.
GCAACATTCTATTGGGAATAACTTTGGCGCCGGTGGACGAATCTTTGCAAATTTCTCAAAGAAGATGGCCCGCTCCGCTCTGCTCCTTCCCTGAAAGTTTGGGGGGGATTCATTAAGCGGGGGCCGAGATAAAAGGGGGGTCCCAAAACGTGTTTTCCCCATGTTAATTTCCATAGGGCGGTTGGACTCACTTTTAGCCCGAACGGCTGAATGGATTTCCACCAAATTTGGCAAAATTGTAGGGACTGGTAGCCCGATGTGCATTTGCTATGTCTCAAGATATGTGCTCCAGTGGATTTTGAGTAATTTCGGTTAAAAAAAATATATATATCTATAGACGCGCCCCGGTGCGCGCACCTGGGCGCGTACCAGCGCGCTACGCGAGTACGCGAGCGGAAAGCTGATTGGCTCTCGGGTGTCTGTCAACATTCCAAACAGTCCGGAGTGGCCGCCATCTTGTGTCTCGGTAGGGTCGAGACACAAGAGGTGGCAAAAACAAAGGGGAAATTACCAAAAGGGGGCAGGGTAGTCCCCCGCTGACCCCATAGGTTTGATGTGGGGGCCATAAAAGGGCTCCGCGGGGCAAAAAAAAAAAAAAAAAAATTTTCGCGGGGGGAGCGCCCGGTACGCGCACCGGGGAGCGTACTGGGGAGCGTACCATGGGGAAAACCCAGTGAAACAGTAAAATAATAATTTAAGCCACTGCTCTTTTCTTACCCTTCCACAACCCCGTTCCTTTACTACATTTTCTTTGCATTTCCACATTCCCCATGTTTACTCTCCTTCTCCTCACTCTCCTTCCCCACACTCACCTTTTTTCAGCCCCCCTAGTTCACTTCCCTTCTCCTCTCGTCCCTTTCTGTGCTTTCTCACTCATTTTCTTCTCGTTTATCAATGCACTCCACTTCACTTACTCTTTTTCATTTTTTTAAGAACACAGCTCTTTGATGAGAATTGGAGGTAGTTCTGAAAAGAACATTTTTTTTTCTTCTTTTTTTCTTTACAACTTTCTCAACAGGAGCAAAAAAACAAAACAAAATTAGGGCTGGGAACGGCAGTGATGGTTATCCAATGCTCGAACCATGAGCAGAACACTTTGTTCCCCATAGCAAAATAACTTATCGCAATATCTGCATTTAATAACGCCTTTATTAAAAGCAGGCTGGATGTTGGGAATCTGTTCTTGTGATTGCTCCCTTCCTGATGCAGTTTGTCCTCCAGTTGAAGTAGAGGCCCCATCACTGGGAGCCTCTCGTGCCAGAGCCCTGACACTCTCCCGGGCAAAGTTCTGGGGGTGCCTCCTCTCGACATGTCGAATCATCGTCGAGTTTCCAAATGAATATTTCTTTCTGGGGTCACCCCGTGACAGGACAGTTTTACTAATCCTGCACTCCACCTTTGGAGCATTTACTTTTTTCTGATCAGGTGGAATGGAAAAAAACTTCCATATGAAATGTTCTTTTATTTTTGGCCGAGGAACCTCTTTATCCAGAAATCCATCTGACTCATCTTCACTGCTGGATGCTCTGGCAGCCATGGTAATGCAAGATATTAATTCAGCAAAGAGCCAACAGCAAAAAGAGAGGTCTTGCAGTCACAAAAGTGAATGAAGAAGTGAAGGAAATGGGTGGGGATTTCATTCTTTCTAAAAAAAACTGTTAGCAACCAATGAAAATTGTTATTTTCAGATCACTTGACCCGACGCGCTTACGCTACGCGCCCCGGGGCGCGCCCGGGGGCGCGTAGCGTAAGCGCATCAGGGCGCGCCCGGGGGCGCTTACGTAGCGCGATCGTATGTGCTCGGGCGCTTCCGGGTGCGCTTACGCCGTGCGTCATAAGACGCATCATGCGGCTACGCGATACGTCAAGATGATGTTTTCGTTCGCGGCAATAGCGCTAACGGGACGCTCACCGGTGCGCTCACCGGGGCGCGGCAAGACTGCGCTTACCGGTAAGCGCATCGGTACACGCCCCGGGAGCGCTCCGGGGCTAAAAAATAAAAAAATATATATATAAAAAAATGGTATTACATAAATATACAATATGAAATTCATTATAAAAAATATTACATTTCATACCTATAGAGATTTGCTATTAAAAAACCTTTGAAATTCACTGAAAAAACCATAGGTTTCACACCAGTTATAGTTAGCTGGAAATTTTACTCGCATAAAACCATTGAAATTCCCACGTTATAGTTAGTTGGACTCACTACAACTTGCACGTGCAATGCACTGCTGATGACGTCACATATTACATCACTCATGACATGGTCAGTTACATCACTCATGACATCACTGATGACACCATCCTTGTGACAGAGTGACAGACCTCCTTTCACTGTAATGTAACCCTTGAAACACATATTCAAAAATAGAAACTAAAATTTTCAAAAAAATGCAGATACCCATATCAGTTACAACAACCAATTCAGTAATTCAACCATCTATATACACATCCACTCATTCACAAACAGTTCTATATAGCCACTCATACATATACTCACTCATCATATGTAGTGATACACCTATAGATCCTGTTACACACCGACAGTCATCCAAAAGTTACTCACACACATACTCACACATGCAAATAAACTATTGAACATCTATTTATTTGCATATACAGCTATACACACACTTCCACCTTACTTCTAAGGAAACTTACACATACTTACTCTCTTAAACAATCACTTATAGAAACACATACTTATTTAAACAGGAACTCTAAAAAATCTCTTACTCTCACATATACTCACTTATATACATCAATATTCATATATACTAGATTAAAACATATGTAGTTACTGATAAAGACACTAGTGAGACAGTCATTCACTCACTAACATACACATGTACACACTCATCCACCCATACAGTCCTGCACATATGCTGTCTTCAAAACACATACAGAGAGTCAGTCACTCATGGATCTATGTGCTAAGTAATACCCCCACCAAACTATATAGACACTCATACTGATATTAAAAAAAACATCTAATAACCCATATACATACACATGTAGCTACTCACCAACCCATGCAGCCACTTATACACAAAGTGAAACACTAATCCATATATTTAAATATTTAAACATTACTCACTAATATATGTATTCACTAAGATACACTTATTAAGCCAGTTAACCAATCAATTTTTTTTTTAAAACATCCATGTAAACACTTATTTGAACATTTAATATTCCATCAACTTTTACATATACATATATAAAACATATTTATTTTTCAGAAAGACACACGTTCACTGGATGGTGTCATCAGTGATGTCATGAGTGATGTCACTGACCATGTCATGAGTGATGTAATATGTGACATCATCAGCAGTGCATTGCACGCGCAAGTTATAGTGAGTCCAACTAACTATAACGTGGAAATTTCAATGGTTTTATGCGAGTAAAATTTCCAGCTAACTATAACTGGTGTGAAACCTATGGTTTTTTCAGTGAATATATATATATATGCAACAAATTCCACTTCCACTCCAATTTCCAGACGGCAAAGAGAGGGACACGAACCACAAGTAAGGCTTGTTCTTCCTTTTAATTTATCACAATATGATGCGTATATATGTATATATGTATATATATATATATTCACAGAAAAAACAAAGGTTACAGGGACATTGTATTTAGGCTCAGATTTTACTCGTATGAAACCAATGAAATTTAGCAGTAACTATAACTTACGCCCCCGCAATGCACAGCTTATGTCTTCACATATTACATCACTCATGACATTGTCAGCGATATCACTGATGACATATCAAATTACATCACAGATGAAATCACTGATGACATCATCAAAAACACACTCACACACCCATTCACCCATTCATGATGTCTCTCATACACCCACTCATATGTCCACATAGGTGTTCACATACCCATTCACAGACCCATACAACCCATCACACATCCACTCACTGATCCTTACAGTCACTGATACAGCCACTCACCCAACCATACAGCCACTCACACGCCCAGTCATACAACCACTTACACATTCAGTCACTTACCCAAACAGTCGCTTATGCATGCACTCACTCACCCATACAGACACTGACTCACACACTGCCTTACTCATCCATATAGGCACTCAGACAACCACTCACTTACCTACCCATGCACTTAAACAACAAATTACACACCCATAAAATCACTCACACACCCACTTACAAGCCAATACCACTACTCACACATGTGTGCACATACCCACACATTCAAACACACACCCACTCACACATCCATACAATTACTCAGACACCAAGTCACAGACCCATGCAAACATGTACACACCAACTTACAAACCCATACAACCCCCTCACCCACCCACTCACCCCTACATTCACTCACACACACAACCACTTACAAAACCCCTCACACTCATACACCCACTCACACACCAAACACAGCTTTTCAGCAACCCACTGTCCCCCTTACACCACTCATACACCAACGCATACACCCATACAGGCACTCAGACATACACTCACACAGTGATAGAGACAGTCACACAGCTACACAGACCACATATGTTAAAAATAGTATCACTCATTACTAGTACACCTAGTATACTAATTTCACTTTTGTAGTAGCTTAGTATATATGTTTACAATTCATAAACGCTTAGAAAACACTTACTCTCACTTGATGATGTCATAGTTGATGGGGGCTTGGCTTGGAGGCTGATGGAGTTGGCCGCGTGAGCGCCGAGCTCCACTTCCATCCCCGCAAAATCCTGATTTAAGCCAGTGCTCTGGATTGCCCGATGTCCCCGAGCAACATAGGAGGAGTGCGGACCTGCCCTGGCTCCTGTCCGACGACAGACAGGCTGCGGGCTGCGAGATTTGAGCAGTTTTTGGCATAGGAGCGCTGGCAGTAACGGAGCTTAAAATGGCAGCGATGCTGGCGAGGGACGATCGAGTCTGCCACTGAGGCCGCAAGGACCCGCCAGTTGGAGGAGCGAAACGCAGCGGGGTCTGGTGGGTTGGTACACCGTGGGACTGACTGGTGGAATGTGAGTTGTGGAGCGCAAGGAGGTCGTAAGCGGAGGCACCCGGCACCGCGGGTGCGAGGAGCAAGTGCGGACCGAAGAAAGAAATAGGCTGGTGGGGAGAGAGCGGAGCCTACGGCCCTTGTCCCTGAAGGCTGCGCCGAAGAAGCTGCGAGACGTGTGGCAGAGAGCAGCTGCTGGGCAGTACACGGCGGAGCGGAGGCGACCTCAACCTGCCGCGGTGAGTGGGGTGCGGCCTGAACTGCGGCCCCTGGCTGCGGAGGTGGTCGCGGTACCGAGGGGATGGCTGTGGCCTACAAGCTGTGGTAGGGCGTGGGAGGGTGCTGGCGGACAACGGAGGCCCATGCTATGTGACCCACTGGAATTGTTGGGCAGGACCGGTGGTTTGTAGAGGGGCACGCCTCCGGTGTCAGAGGGACTCATGCCTGGCCCCGGCGGCCGTACACTTCATAGAGGAGGAGCGCGATGGACAATAGAGAGGAGCAGGTGGAAGGTGGCGAGTGCCCAGATCTGTGCACTAGTGGAGTTAAGAGCGGGCAAGATCAGGCGAGGCTCCGGGTGGCCCGGGACATGAGGGCGCAGATGCTAGCATTTACTCCCATGGTAGCATCGAGGGGAAAGAGGAGCGGACCCTGAGTTGATGCAAATGGAGGGGCATGTAGTGCGGGGAGCCGAAGGTAACGGAGAAGCAGTGAATCAAACGTCTGTGGGGATCCGACGTGTGGCTCCTTTGCTCTAGTGGCAGCTCGTTTGTGGAGGTGAGAGACATTGCTGATTAAGGCCGGGGGACGGTGGGCCTGGTTCTGTTCGGGATCTCCGGCTCTGAACTATCGAAGGAGGTGGACAGCCGATACATTGGGGCATCTGCGTTGGTGAGAGGGCTTTCTCGGTGAGCAGGACATCAGCGCTCGTTGGTGGAGGTACAGGCCACTGATAATCCTTCAAGGGCTCGGTGAACCGTGGCAAGCCCACTTGTGCCTGACCACGATCCAGAGGCCCATGGCATGGGGAAACCAAGGGGGAAGCAAGGAGGGGGACCCCAACCGCCGGACGGTGAAATGCGGTCTCAGGCTGAATTAGATGACGCAGGAACATCTCAGGATCCTAGTATGCAGCAGCAGTTTGACCGCATACTGGCGGCAATAGGGGACTCGTGCACAGCCCTGCAACAAGACATTGCACAGATGGTGACGGGGCTGGGGTTCCTGAGAGCGGACCACTCTAAGCTGGTGGACAGAGTGAAACATGTGGAGGTAACATCGCGAGAGGTGGCGCCGGCCCAAACTGTGTTCAAAAGCAAAATGACGAACGCACTGGACCGCATACAGGCATTGGAGAAACGGGCAGAGGATGCGGAAAGCCGGAATAGGCAAAAAAACATTTGTGTGGTGGGCCTGCCTGAAAAAGTGGAGGGGCGGACATGGTGTGGTATTTGGAACACTGGCTGAGCACTGTAGTGGCAACGGAGGGTTTGTTACCCTTCTATACATTGGAGCGCGCGCACAGAGTACCAGCTAAACCACCGCAGCCAGGGCATCCACCCCGCCCAGTGGTGGCTAGGCTCCTGCATTATAGGGACAGAGATCTCTTGCTCCAGAAAGCGCGAACTGATGGGCCTTATCAGGTTGAAAATAGTAAAGTGACTATATTCCCGGATTATACATTGGAGATCCAACGCCGGCGCACTTCCTTCCTGGCAGTTAAGAGAGAGCTGCGATCGGAAGGCCTTCAATACTCGTTGTTATTTCCCGCAAAGTTGAAAATAATGTTGGATGGTGGCACGCATTTCCATAACACTCCGGAGGAAGCATGAGTGTGGCTGGAAACCTATAGGGCTGGAACAGACTGAATGGAGCGGCGCCTTCAGGAGTTCCATGGGGGCCTTCCCCAACGCCAGTCGCAGCGCCTTCGACGCAAGCGACAGGACAAACAGAAGCCGTTGCAGTCACAAACTGAGCTGGAGAGACAGGAAGTGTTGGATGCGGTGATGGCATTGTCAGGTGAACCGGTATTGCAGTCGCCGGGGAGTACAGACTCAGAGAGGGACAAAACACAGTCGGAAGCAGAGGCTTCGGAGGCGGAGAGTGTTACAATGCCACAAGTCACCCCGGCTACAGCGGATGGACTCTTAGATGAGTGATGGTCTGCTTTACAGTAAATGGTGGAGGGTAATGTGGGTCGGATGAAGGAGGCTTGCTCGTAGACCCTGCATCAGTTACGGAATGTTGTCGGAAAGGGTCTGCGGAGTCTCTTGGGAGGCTTTGTCGGGGTGGGAAAGAACCTCTATATGCAATAGCTTGCGGATGTATGGTAGGGTGCACGGGTAAGAGGAGTTAGCTGTATTTAATTGGGGGATGGAGGCGAGGTTACTATTTGAACGGAAGTGGTCACCCGTTGGCGCTGCCCCCCCCCCCCCCCACAGCCCATAAGGAATGCCTGCAGTGACTACTGGTAGGCTTAGGTGTGTGTTACGAGTTGGAATGGTTTGAATGGGGACTAGCAGTTTTGTTCTAGGTCCTGTTCTTGGGGGGGGGTTCGGGGAATGGTTGGGGCAGGGTGTTCAGCTTTTTGCAGGGAGGGGAGGTTAAGTTGATTTATGGTGATGGGGCAGTACCTGATTTGCGCTGTGTCACTTGGAATGTATGGGGACTACACACGATGATAAGGCGCCATAAGGTCCATGCGTATTTGGTTAAGGGAGGTATATATATAGTATTGCTTCAAGAAACGCACCTCACTAAATGCGAAGGACTGGCATTGCAACGTAGGTGGAGAGGGCAGGTTTTCAGTACATCATATTCAGCATTTGGGAGGGGGGCACTGATCTGGATCAGGGCTGGGGTCCCCTTTCAGGTGACTAAACAAACGATAGCCTCTGACAGAAGATTTGTGGCGATTAAAGGGACCTTGTATGGCATAGATGTAGCATTATGTAGTATTTACGCACCGAATGTGGACCAGGCGCGCTTCCTGGACCGGATGTCTGGTGCACTGGTGCATTATTTGGTAGGCCCGATATTGCTGGGAGGGGATTTTAACTCCATCATGGATCCCTCCGGAGACAGGTCGCATCCTCCCTTGCCGGGCTCCCCTGTTCACAGATTGTCCAAATATAGGTTGGATTGGCAGACTAGATGGAACTTGGTGGATGTGTGGAGGTCGCATCATCCACAGGACCGGGACTATTCTTATTTCTCGGTGCTGCACGAACTTCATGTTCGATTAGATGCGATATTATGCTCCAAGAATGTGGTGTCTGCCATAGCCCACTAAGAGTACCTTACTAGGACACTGTTTGACCATAACCCGTTATTGGTTACCATACACTGGACGAAGGAGAGGTCTGACATTCCTACTTGCAGGCTGCGCCCCGAAACTTTAGATGACCCAGTGTTCCAAAGAGAAGTGGGAGAAGGGATAATGCATTATTTTACTGAGAATGCGGGCATGGCTTCCACCAGGGCAGTGGACTGGAATGCTTTTAAGGTGGTGGTAATGGGCATATGTATTAGTAAGTATGCTGGAGTGCGGAGGGTCCTGTTACAGGATGTAGACAGAGTAGACCTTAGATAACGATTGTCGGAACGAGCAAGGCCTGAGCGGCCGGATGTCCAAAAAGAAGTGGAGGAAGCTAGGGAAGCAGTGGCCACAGAGGTAGAGAGATTGCGCTGCTTTGATTTTAGGAAATATGTTGAGAGGACCCATGAGGAGGGGGATAAAGCAGGTACGCTGCTGGCAGGGGTGGCTAGCCTGGATCCGAGGGGCTCCCCGATCATGGCACTGCGGCGGGTGATGGGAACGCGGTATACATGCAGAGAGAGATTATGACTCGGTTTCAGGAGTACTACGAGACGCTGTATGAGAGTAAATTGGTGGCAGGAGAAGTGGATATAGACTCCTTTTTGGAGAGTGTGCCGTTACCACAGCTGGAGGAGGAACAGGTGAAGCAGTTAGGCATAGATATAACAATATAGGAAATTCGGAGTGCAGTCAAACATATGGCACGTAATAAGACCCTAGGAGTGGATGGATTGCCAATAGAGTTTTACTCGCAGTATATAGACTTGCTGGCACCAAAACTGCTGGAGGTGTATAGTGAAGCCCGAGAATTGGGCAACTCCCGATGTCGATGCGAGAGGCACTCATTATCCCATTACTGAAGCCGGAACGGGAAGGTATGGATACGGCTGATTATCGCCCATTGTCAATGTTGTCCACGGATTATAAGATCCTCAGTCGAATCCTGGCTTTGCGCCTGCTGCAGCATATGGCCAGTTTAATTCATGAGGATCAAGCCGGGTTTATCGCGTCTAGAAATACCACCACGAACATACGAAGGTTAGTGAGGATTTTAGGGGAGTCCCGCATTGATTTGCCCATGGCCACGAAACTGTCGGTGGACATAGAAAAGGCTTTTGATAGCTTAGAATGGCCATTTCTCTATAAAACGATGGGGCGTTTTGGGTTGGGGGACGCCTTTGTGGGATGGACAACAGTGTTGTATACATCTGCAGTGACGAGAGTAAAGGTGGGGACGATGATCTCGCCGCGATATGTAGTGGCTCATGGGACTCGACAGGTTTGTCCACTCTCCCCACTATTATTCGCTTTGGCTATTGAACCTCTCGCAGTACGCGCTCGGCTGGGGCAATGGTACGAGTGCCTGATGTTCAAGGGAGAACAACAATACATTCCGCTATATGCGGATGATTTGCTGATGTTCTTGGCGGACACGGAGGGTGCATTAGCGGGGGCGACACAGTTGCTTTCAGATTTTGGCGGCGTTTCCGGATTGAAGGTGAATTGGGCTAAGACATGTTTATTTCCGGTACAACCGGGGAGGGCAGCACCTAGGATGCCACGGACAATGCGGTGGGAGCCGTCTTGCTTGGCCTATCTCGGGGAGCATATTTATCATGAGGCCAATGCCATCCTGGAAGGAAACATAGGGAGGTGTATACGAGCGCTGAAGGGCAGCATGGCATTTTGGAGTACCCTGCCGTTATCAGTGATGGGTAGGATAGCCTTGTTGAAAATGGTGGCACTTCCTCGGTTGTTGTACTTGTTTAGAACGTTGCCAGTATGGGTGCCGTGCTTGCTGTTCAAACTATTGAAGTCCATGATTGTGGGGTTCCTCTGGGGTCTAGGAGGCGCAGAGTGGCGCAAAAAACACTGTTGAGGCCGAAAGCAGAGGGTGGGCTGGCGGTTCCTAACCTGGAACTTTACTATATAGCAGCGCAACTCTAGGTCCTTACACAGGCTGTCGCAAAGGAGTTTAGGGGTCCTGAGAAATTGAGGGGTAGAGGAATACCAAGGCATATCCTATCCTTTATCATATTACAGCCGCGGTTAGACCTTAGGGATCTATCATTGGAGGAGAAAACACTGCGGTTATGCTGGAATCAGAGTCAGCGTCGGGCAGGGGTACTACACCCATATGCCCCTGAAATTCCACTGGGGATGGTTACAGCTTTACCTCATGGTGGAGACTGGTTGTCCTTGCAGGAATGGGAACAGGCTGGGATACAAGTTCTTGGGGACTTATATGAGGACCGAGCATTACTGCCCTACCAGGCGTTGCAGGAGCGATACGATCTCCCTAGGGGAGGATTCCTGGTGCACACTGCCCTGGTGAGGGTGCTGCAAAAGCATTGGAAGGGGGAATTAGTAGAGCCTACGACAACGATGGCGTGTCAGTATGTGGTGATGGAGGCGGGCACATTCAAAGCAGTTACATACCTATACACGAGAATGCTGACTGAGGGACTGGCTCCACTGGATACTTTAAGACTAAAGTGGGAAGCGGGCATTGGGAAAACCATACCGGAAACTGTGTGGGGACAAATACTGCGCAGGGCTTGGAAAAGCACCAGGAACGCACGATTTCAGCTGGTGCATTTTTTCATAATACACAGGGCACACTTGACGCCTGGTAAGATCATGAAATATTTTAACATTGATAATGCGGTTTTTCCTACATGTACTAGGGTAGGAGTAGAACTAGAGCACATGTTGTGGGAGTGCCCGCACCTGGGGGGTTACTGGGGTGAAGTGGGAGATCTCTTGAATTTAGTTACAGAGCATGAGTTAGACTTTGACATGGCCTGGTGCATACTGCATTGGTTCCCACATACCGCCAAGACAAAGGTGACAAGCAAATTTGTGGATATGGGACTGGTGCTGGCGACAAGAGAAATAACACTGCACTGGAAATCCAGGGAGGGTCCCAGTGGTAGGAGGTGGAGGGCTGAGCTGACTAAATGGGCTGGTGCCGAGAGTACTATTCAGTTTCGGCAGGCGCGCCACTTGAACAACGAGAAAATGTTAGAAGCGGCTGTGGTTTGGGAGGGACTAGTTCAATCCCTGACTGACCAATAATCAGGGGAAGCCCGGGAACAAAATGAGCTGGCGCAGGGAGGACACTGAGACACCCAATAGGGGAATCCTGATTTTCAGTCAACGCACCCCATGCACTATACATTTGCGGGTATATGGAACACACCGGTGAAGGGGGGAGAGGGGTGTAGGGGAGGGGGAGGAAGGAGGGGGCTATTAGTGGGGCTAGAATAGTTTGTGGCTGGGACTGTTTAATATAAATCTGTGCAGGAGGTATATTGCAACTGTGGGCAGGATGTTTAGACCACATTTGCGGCAGAGACCTGGTGCCTGGCGGAGTAATTGATATTATATGTGGATCTATTGGTTACCATGGAGGGTTTGGATGGGTCATGGTTGAAGTGTGTAATAAATTACATGAATGTTGTGCTGTAAAACAATAAAATATGTTTATAAAAAATAATTTATGTCATTGTTGATGTCATTTGAGATATCATCAGTGATGTCACTGACCATGTCATGAGGGGTGTAATATGTGAGGTCATAAACAGTGCTTTAAGATTGCAGAAGATATATATATCCTTCTCCTTGGTACATTCTGTTACCCCTCCCATCCTTGTGTCCTTGTTATGGCATGTCAATTTAGAATGTTGAGGTTCTAGAAATGAAAGTTAGAACAGTTGAATGGAACTTGCTGAGGTACTTAGACACAGATGATATTTCAAAATAAACTTGTCTTCTGTGTCACTTGTATGCCTGGATTATTTAATTATTTCAACACTGGCTATGAGGATGGGACTGGCAACTGGATGAACCATGGCAAACAATGTTTACATACATATATAAATACAGCATAGAAAGGAAAACTATAACATGAGTGTAGTATAGGTATACAATTAAAAAAAACAGAATTCACTGCAGATTTTCCTCTGGTAAATTTCTGCAAACTTGACCTGCTGATATTTACCAGAAGAAAGTTATGTAGCTGTATTTATGACAGCATTACTCAGTATTCCAATTACTGAACGTCAGAATCAGGATCTTAAGCTCCAGTTGCATCCTGAAGGATTTGTGAGTACTGCAGGGAATCAAAGTTTGAGAACCGATTTTCCAACAGATTTTCCCTTTTCATTCTTTCACCAAGTTTTTATGACAGAAAGGTGGTAGGGAAAACTACCAGATATGTGTTTTTTTCTGCGCAACCTTTAATCTCAATTGTAATTCTGGTTAATCCATGATTCATAAGGAGACCCCCAAGAATGTTTATGAGAATTACAAGCAGAGGTCGAAGTGGAACAGGTGCCTATACCATTTTAAAATGAGACAAACAGTTCCTTACTTTTTGTGAAAAGACAACTGTCCAGGACGGTTAATTCCAATAGTTTAAATGCTTCTGCTGAAGTGTCAGGCAGGGAGTCTACTGTTCTTTGAAACCAGAGGCAGGTAGACTGCTAAACAGGAAACAAAACTTCTGGCCAGGGTGCCTGCTTGCCTGAAAGAAAAGTAAATGTGCCCAACTGGTTAATCTGAAAATGTAAGGGGTGCTTGGAAGCCAGTATTTGCTTTAATTGATGGAATCACTTGAAGCTTCCTGATGACACGGAATTATTATTTTTGACTGGTAGTGCAAGGAAATTACCAGCTGAGCCGTGAATTGCTTTTAAATCAAAGTCACATTAAAATAAATTGCACTACGTACAGACTGGGTATTACTAAAATCTATGTTTTGTGAGTACCATTTTATCTTAAACTATTTGCACAGATTATCTCATACCGTGTGTAATGCAATTTAAAATAATGACACATTCACAGTGCTTTCTGTCACAGTCTAGGACCTTGTAGACCTAAACATACACAAGTCACTATTCTACATTGCATCAACCAGGATTCAATGCTGTGGCTCTCTGGTTACACACACAGAACTCTGCAGGGCATTAACTAACAGCTTTAACTAACAGAGGTTTCATAATGTGCTATAGTTCATTTCCAATCGATTCACAGCACTTATTTTTCATTTAAGCTGCACACTATTTTCTATGTAGTCACCTCAAGGTGAAAGACCAATAAAACTGACCCCGGCCCCATTGCATGCAGCGTCACAGTTCCCAGACTTCTAGCACTGCACTTCGACCACTGTTTACAATTAGCGGTGTGGAACATTACAAACTTTATTTCCTGTGACTGCTGAATATTTCTTGAAAGAACTACGAAACATTTGTGAGGATCGCAAGATTCTAAGCAGTTTCCAGTTTCATATAGGGAGAGGACTTTTCTGATGATTTAATATTGCACACTGCACACTTTCAACATTGTGTGCGCATGAGTAGTCAGACTTACCTTTCCATTCCTCGTGTCCACTCACTCGTGAAGGAATGGTACTCAAGCTGTGCACTTGCATACAAATTATATTTGAGTAAGTTGCAAGTTACATGATTCAAATTCAGAAGCAGTGCTATGAGCATACGCGCATAGATTCATTCTTTTTTCTTTCTTGACGGCTTTCCTAGAATCCCCCAATCATGCTTCCCTGCTTTTTCCCACCTGCGTATGCCTTAATTTCCCTTTATATGCGCATTTTTTTTTATTTTCCTATTGTTTGTTTTTTCCTGCTCTCTTGTGCCAAACAGCTTTGGTGCTTTCTTTTTATTGTTTATATTTTAGTTTGTTGTTTTTTGCACTTTATTGAGTCAAGTAGCATGCGAGACCATGCCCAGGCTCACAGCCACAGCAGGCTCAACGAGTTTGCGCCAGATGTGGTCGCACTCCTTTTTTGGTGGACACACCACCTCTGTTTGCTAATAGCCAGTGGAAGGCACTATTGTCTGTTGGAGAGATGGGGTTAAAGGGTGCATATGCTCGTGCAGGTGTGTCAGGTCACTGCGATAGAATGCTCTAAACGGCAGGTAATTAACTGGTTGTCGGGCCTTGTTGTCTTAGTGCACCTACAATGCAATTTAGACTCACAGTGGACAAGGCGTATGCATTCTTTAACATTTCTTGATTACTATGTAAATAATCAGATTTGTTCAAATCAATTTATGAATGTAACTTGTATTCTGATATTTTGTATTGTACAAGTCAACCTTTGGTAGTGTGAAGTTGGGAAGCAATGCACTTGTCAATTTAGCATTTGTTTTTAGACATTCGCCAAATTTCCAGTTGTGCTGCAGATGAAGTTTAAAATAAACTGAAGTGACAGAAAATGTGTCAACACTCCCACTACCACTGAGGGCAGAGAGTGTCACAGTTTATGGCCTCCATGCTTCGCCCAGCTAGACAAGTGCTTCAAGTTCTTTGTGCCATACTCACCCTGCAGGTCTGTGCTAAAAACTCCCGGACTAAGTCAATTGTATGAATACCTCACCCTCAATATAAGCAAAGACTCCCCAGACCCGTGTAAGTAAAAGCGGGGTGGGTCGGTGGGGCCGGGTTGGTGGGAGGGGCCGGCAGATGATCATGAGGAAAAATTAAATAATTCATGAATTTGCCCTCATTGTCGTCTGTTGAATCCCCCTCCCCTCCCCCCGGGGTCCCCAGCCCCACCGCTCTTACCTGCACGGTCCGCGGCTGAGCAAAGAGTAGGATTAATATTTCTCAATTAAAAGGTGGGTGGAGGAGGGGTACCAATCTGGGTTTCGCCTGGGTCATTTTCAGAGCAAAGAGTAACTTGAAGCTGAATGTCCTTTGGTTTCTGTGGGATTTTAGGTTGCAATGTATTGGTCAGGGAGATTGTTGGGGCAAAAAAGTCTCCTGCAAGGTGAAAAATATTCAACCTTGGTAATGATTTTTGGTCATGGGCAAACCCAGATCATGAATGTGCACCATGACTTAGACCGGTCTCATGGGACTGGGATGAAATCATCAAGTGCTGCCTTCGTAATGGTAAAGGGCTACTTCCCTTACCAGGAGTTGTAACAGAAGTCCATTGGTGAAAGCATGCCCATTTTGTTTTTAGTAGTGATCAGTAGTATGAACATGCCTGTTTACCTGTGTCATTGGAGTGGTGTCTACAGGCACGCTCATTAAAAGGTGTGCTGCTGTGTAGTAAACACATCCTTGAATTACATGGTGATTGTCTGTAGAGCCAAACAACGAGTGCAGTGTCTGAAAGCAAGTGATACTTGCATGTGCTTACTGGAATGTATGTGTCACTGTGCATAGTACCTAAAATGGATGTCGCTGGGTTGCATTTTAGGAAGCCCACATACTGAAAGGGCTAGTAGAGATGACAACTGCAACACCCACACAGGAGTTGTGGTTTGCTCACTTTGCTGAGGACTGGGGTGAGAACAACACACACACACACACACACAAATGCAAGACAGGATCAAGCATCCTATGTGCACATCAAAAGTCTCTTTGATTATAGGAAAAGTAAGTAGTCAGTTTGGTTTGTGCTCATTGTAATCGAGATGGTGGGTCTGATAATTATAGAAAAAGTAATTGGTCAGTTCGGTCTGTGCTCATTGTAATCTAGATGGTGGGTCTGATAAGTTTGATACTGTATTGCCCCAGAATCTTGAAAGAGGGGAAAGCTTAAGACTTTGAACCTTTATGAGATATATTTCAGTGAAAGCTGACAGCCAGCTGTGACCCCTGGTTAAGCATTGGCCTGTATTATTGGTCACTCAAAATTGTCAGACTGTCCCTTTGACAAAGGACATGGCAGATAAGAGGACACGTCAAAGAAGTTGACACCCACTACATGAAAATCAAAGTACTGACACTAAATCACATCTGTACAGCAGCCTTCTACCTGTCTGCTGAGCACTACAGATCCAGTATGGAGGAGGAGAGAGCCTGGAGGGTTATGTTATGTTATGTTATGTTATAGGGGGGTGCTTCTATAGCGCACGGCTACTCCGAAGAGTGTCCCGGCGGGGTGAGAGGCCCAACAGGATCCTACTGAGTTCATCTCGTTAATAGAAGTGCGATTTGCTCAGTCCGGGTGTGACCATTGCAAGAGTTCAGACTGTCTGGTTGCTGCTGCAGAATGTAGGCTCATTGCCCTGGTGAGAGCTGAGATCGTTGACTCCTGTGTTCCAGGAGAGGACCATTGTGTAGCTAGGGCCATCACTCTTGTGAGAGCTGAGATTGGCATGCTCATGTGCCAGGAGAGGCACCACCATGAAGCTAGGCCCATTGTCCATGAGTGCACTGAAAACGGTGACCTCCAAGTGCCAGGAGGGGGCCACTGCCAAGGAAGGGCCATTGCCAGTGTGTGCGCTGAATCGGCAAGCCCTGTGTATCCAGAAGGGGTCATCGTGATGAGGAACTAGAATCTAAATTAGGCCTTGTGAGTAAAATAAGGACACACAGTATCGTTTAGAAATTAGCGTGATGTACCTATTCAGTTCAGTGTAGGTACCCGTGCATTAGTGGGTTTCACATATATAATAACTTAGTGGTTGCTACTCACCCTATATGAGTTTCTGCTTTTTGACGGGTATTATAACTTAACCCGACCAGCGCCATTTTGTGGCCTAGCTTATAGTCGGTAAGGGTCGTTCCCTCGAGAAATAGCTGGACAACTGGAACAAACTGCTGCTCCTGCATGTTAGGCCTGTCAAGGTTATAGGTGGGGGTAGGCCGGATAAGCGCATTCCAGGAGGCGCTGTGCGAACCCTCCTTAGACAGGCAGAAGGGAGTTACCCTCATCGACCTTGCTATAACGAGCTGAGCTGAACTGAAGTTGCTTTGTATGCCATATATGGTCTTTCCTTTGCAGCAACATGTACCAACTTGTATATTTCCTTCTTAGGTAACGGTTTCGAAATGTAACAGTATATATGTGATCTCTTGATAATGTGCCACCAGTCTTCTCGGCGGACCTCGAGGGGTTAGGTCGCGAGAAGCTCCTCTGGCAGAATTGTTGTAATAAATGATTGAACCTTCTTCACTGCCAACTGACTGGTTATTGGTAATTGGTATTAGGGGCTATTAGTAAGTATAGCTCTATATGGTTTTATTTATTTTTTGGTACTTCAGTTGGCGACTCCGCCGGGACTCCGCGTTGGGGTCGTCCCTCCATAATCGGAAAAGAACGGGACATTAGAAAGGGTAATGTTGGTCGAGGGGGAGGACTGACCGCAGTTTGAGGGTTACTCCACTCTCCCGATCAGGAGAGCCTCAGCTGCTAGTGACCCCACGCCGGAGTCCTACGGGTGTAACCCAGAAGCAGACCGTTTTGGTCTTCAGGAGTTGGCAGTGGAGAAACTTGCAATCGAACCTGAGTGCACCAGGTGAGTGATTTGTCTTATTTTGTGTTGGATATCCTTTTGATTTTTGATTTCGGTATTTGGTGGTTTGGAACCACAGAGAACTTGGTGGGGGTCTGACAGGGCAGTATTGAGACTGCACGGGCAGACACTCCTGTTTTGAGCAATCTTGGTGAGTAATAGAGATATGAACCAGACGCCTAAGTGTGACTTGTGATAAGTTCACAACCGGCCGGACTGCTCTCGGAAATGCTGATGGTCACGATTGGGTAGCCCCTGGGCAGATCTGGAGCGACACTTAAACAGCGGGCTAAGCCAGGAGGTGAACCAGGAAGGCTGTCGGATGGTCCGTAGGTCGGTCTGTGGTTTGAAAACCTGTGTGGCTATCTCTAGGTAGTCTAAGGACAAGACTACTTGACTTTGGGTTCCTTTTGTTAAGAATTGGAAAATACACGAGTTCTCCATGAGCAAGAGTCGACGGGCTCTGCCTTTTGTTTAGTAAGATTTTTGTTTTGTCTTTTATGTTGTCCGAAGACTGTTGTATGTTCATTGTATGTAAATAGTTGAAGTTGCTTGAACATGGCCATGTGTATGAGAGTATTGTAATTAACTTTCTTTCCCTTCCAGCCGAAGAAATTAGACTATAGAACAATAATGCCGTGCTTCAGTAAGTTATGTTTCGGCTGTATTTGTCGGAGAGGCACAAGACTGGATGAAAGCCAACTGGCACCTCCAGAAGGGAGCCCTAGTCATGATATGTATTGCAAGCAAGAGATTGCACCACTTTTGTTTAATACCTTATGGCATAAATATACAAAAGATAATGTAGAACTACAATGGCCGTTGACAGGGTCTTTTGATGAAAAGAAGATCCAATATTTACAAGAACGTCTGTTTGCTAAGCGCAGCAGACAAGCCATGTTTGACACCCTTAATAAATGGCAGAAAGAAGCAAAGTGTAGACGCATCAGAGCAGAGAAATTAGTCAAGATAAAAGAAGGACAGACTGTTACCCAGAAAGCCGTCGCCTATGATAAAAACCATACTGAACTGAATATTGATTGTTTGGATAGACAGTTTAGATTGCAGGTAGACAAAAGTTACGTTACTCGGAATGAAGCTGAAGATGAAATAGAGGATTTATTGGACGTTCGACCTCCCCCACCGTATGCGCCGCAGCGCATATACCCCGCTGTTCCCCTCCAGTTAGCCACTGCACCCCTAGCCTCGGCCCCAGAGGTAGCTGCATCTCTAGCTACTGCAGGTACATCGAGTACCACACCTACCTCACTAAGAGATACAGCTACCCTATTTCCTGATACACGGCAACCCATGGGGAGTTCTCGTGTAATTTTAGCAACCCCGAGTCCTATATGGACCTCTCAATCGGCGGGTACGACACCTGAAGTAAGGGATCTTACTCCATTAGGGGATCCAAGTGGGCAAATGCTAGACGACTATTCACAAGGGCAGCATTGGGATATAGTGGAAAGGAAGCAATAGCAGAAGAGGCGGTTAAATGGATGCGAAAAGATGTGTATACCGTGACTGACTTATGGAGTACCATAAGGGATCTTGAACCCGTTATGCAACAGCATGCATTGCATCAAATGTCTCGTTACCTTATTGAAATTTGAGAGAAATGCTTTTGAGACGGGTTGTCTCCTCAGATATTGTATGATATTTTGGACCGAACTCATAAGTTCGATTTAAGTCCAGGAGAAGTGTATAGGAACGTAGAGACGTTGGTAAAATACCGAAGTAGAATGTTTTTGAAATGTCCCAATTGGGATTCTCAACATCCCATGAGGGAAGTGCATCCCATTTTTCATCCTGAAATACCTGAACTACGCAATGATCAGAATATAGTCACAAGAGACAGAGTAGATGCTCGGTTTCAGGAACAATGGGTATACACTCCATGGAGAGAAGTGAAGTCCTGGCTCTAAAATCACAGCTTCCCGATCCCTGTAAGAATCCCACAGCTTACTATAAGGAATTAACTGAAGCTGCGGCTTCAGCCGTAATGACTTTAGCCGATGTTGAATTGTTTTTCGGGTTGTTGGTCCCTGTGAATATATGGCGACAGGTACATGACACTGATCACGCTGCTGAATTAGGAGGAACCTGGGAACAGTTGAAAGAATGGGATGAAGACCGCAAACCCGGGGACAAGCCGAAAAATAAAATTACTACCCTCCCGGCCAAAATTATTGCTTACATGCATTCCTTGATTCCCCCTCGTGAGGTCGATTGGGATACACTGACCGCCAGTAAGCAAAAGAAAGACAAAAGTGTTTCTGATTTCTTCACTAGATTTGAAGTCACATTTATTGACTTTAGCAGACAGGACCTTGCTACGGAGAGTGGGATCCGGTTGTTTGTAAATCGTTTTGTGACCAATCTGTTACCAGAAGTCTCTACCCGGCTACAAGCCGCCGAGAGCACTTGGACTACATCCACCCCTTCTGTTATACTGAATATGGCCCAGTACTATGAGCATAGGGAGATTGAAAGTAAGGATAAAATAGAAAAGAAGGCTAAGGACCTCAAGACTCGGGTGTTATTGCAACAAGTTGTTAGAGGACGAGGAGGAGGAAGAGGCGTCCGAGGGCCTGTGTCCAGAGGGGTGGGGACAGGAAGGGGTGGAGGCCCAGTCCCGTCATTGGGGATAAATCAGTGTGCGTACTGTAAACAGGATGGACATTGGAGAGCCTAGTGTCCGCTGCTGTTAGCACAGAACGGAGCTGTCCGAGGGCGGGGACGTGGTCGATGCGGTCCAGACCGAAGTGATATGCGTAGAGAGGAATCGGTGCAAGGACAGTTTGAACGAAATCATTTTGATAATCCTCAAGGTAGGCAATACTTTAACGAGGACTATACCTTTAGAGACCAAGATGGGTATGTTTATACATAGGACTGCCAAGGACAGAGTGGGGCCAAGTGTCGATACCAGTAAATCAACAAGGACCCTATGTGAAGGGGGAATTCATGGCGACTTCAGAAAATTTTCTGATTGACACAGGAGCAATGAATAGTTCCGTTGCTCGATCATTGGTCCCAGGGGCTTCTCTGTCCGGGCAAAATAATGTTTCAGTAGGATATTCAGGAGTTCCGGTGGTAAGCCCCATCTCCAGGTCGCTCCCATTCACTATTGGTCCAGTTACTGTTGACTCCCCCTTTTTGTTGACTTCGCATTGTGGTGAAAATGTATTGGGCCTGGATATGTTAAAGAAATTAAATGCGAAAATCCACTGCTCCCCGGATGGTGTCTACTTGAACATACAACCCCCTACTCAAGATTTGAAACAGTACTTCGCTAAAAAACGAACCTCTTCCACCCGAATTTGACACTGTTCCCTCTACGTTTTGGGCTACGAGAGATGTGGATGTCGGTAAGCTAGATATCCCTCCTGTTCATATAACGTTGAAACCTGGTGTAAAGTTACCCCGGATACCGCAATATACGATTTCGCTGGCTGGCGAGCAGGCTTTACTCTCTATTATACAGGGCTTGATTGACAAAGCTGTAGATGAGGAAAAAGCTGCTAATGTTTGTAACAGCCCTATTCTACCGATTTTGAAAAAGACTCTTGACACTGGGAACTCAGAAAATGTCGATACATATAATTTTGTGATCAACTTGCGGGAGGTTAATAAAATTGTGGTGCCCCAGTATCCAGTGGTGTCGGACATAACTACCATACTTACCATGATCCCTCCGACTGCGAAGTATTTTTCGGTCATCGATCTGAAAAATGCTTTCTTTAGTATCCCAATCTATCCTGATAGCCGTCAGATCTTCGGCTTCTCATTATCTGGCCGCAGCTTTAGATTTTGCCGCGCACCTCAAGGCTACACCGAAAGTCCTAGCATCTATAGTCAAGCTCTTAAAGCTGTTCTAGGCGATTTGATTCTGCCTCCGGGTAATGTGCTCTTGCAATATGTGGATGATTTATTAGTGGCGTCCGACACTGAAGAGGGTTGTAGAGACGCCACTGTGAAATTATTGGACCACCTAGCTGCGAAAGGTAATAAGGTATCCCTGTCTAAATTTCAATATTGTCGACAGGAGTTGACCTACTTAGGTAATCTACTGTCGAAGGAGGGGAGGCGTTTGACTCCTGAACGTATTACTACTATCTCTAACATGTCTGTGCCTTGCACCCAGCGTGATGTTCGTGCTTTTCTTGGCATTACCTCCTACTGTCACAAATGGATTCCTAACTTTTCTCTCCTTGCTAAACCTTTGTTACATTTAACCACTAAAGATGTGCATGAACCTCTTCCGTGGACTGATGAATGTCAACATTCTTTTGACTCTCTGAAACCTGCTCTTTGTTCTGCAGCGTCTTGTGTACCCCTGATTACCGTAAACCTTTTGTACTATATGTGCATGAGGTCGACGGTTGCTCGCTTTCAGTGTTAACACAAGGATTTGTGGTAAGCAAAGGCCTTGTGCTTACTTTTCGGCCAAATTGGATAATGTTGCCAGAGCGCTTCCTAGCTGTCTGAGGGCCACTGCTGCTGTGGCGGTGGCCGTCCGACAGCTGGGAGGGGCTCGTTCTAAATTCTAGCCTAACAGTAACGGTGCCTCAGGCTGTGGATGCCTTGCTTAATAAAATGAAAACACAGCATCTCACGAGTGCACGCCTTACTGGTTGTGAATTAACTCTGTTTGCCCCGCATATCACGATTAAGCGATGTGCCACTTTAAATACTGCCACATTGCTACCTCTCCATTCGGATGAAACTAAAAACGATGTGCATGATTGTATATTTCGGACAGAAGAAGAGACGAAGGGGAGAATTGACCTCACTGACATTCCTCTATCTGACCCCCAGGGGAAATTGTATGTGGACGGTTCTTGTTTCAAATTAGCAGATGGTACAACAACAGCTGCATATGCAGTCACAACGCTAATAACAGTAGTTGAGACTTCTCGAGTGCCCTATCGATCAGCCCAGGCTGCTGAGCTAGTGGCATTATTATGAGCCTGTGAATTGAGCGAGGGGTTAGAGATTAACATCTATACTGGCAGCCAATATGCCTTTGGCGTGGCCCATAGCTTTGGGCGGCTGTAGAAGGAAAGAGGTTTCCTTACCTCTCATGGTCAGAAAATACAGAATGGTCCCTTGGTGTTGTGATTAAGCATGGGCGGATTTTGCGAATTGGCAATCCGCGAAATTGCGTATTTATGGATTCGCAATCCGCAAAATCCGCGAACTCTCGCGAATTTTGCGGATTCCTTTTTTTTGTGTTCGCAAGTGTTTCTGCCATTTTGCGAGGGTTTTTTACCAGTTCGCAAACGTAAACTTACTTGTCGGGTAGCAACGGTCGCGACCATGTTGTTTCTACATCTGGTTCATCACAGCACCCTCTGTTTCACCACTGCCACCCTCTGTTTCACCACTGCCACCCTCTGGCTCACCCATGCCACCCTCTGGCTCACCCATGCCACCCTCTAGTTCATCACTGTAGATTATGGGGGGAAAAGCACACCTGCCCTGCCTCAACTGACATGAATGAATTAGGGGCTGATTAATGTGTCACTGAATTTGAACTTCCAGGCTGGCAGGTGCTTCCTTATCTGTAATTGCTTTCTGTTGCAGTGTAATTTTTTTAACAGGACCTTTGTTGTATACTTGTAGCTATTCTCTGAGCCTGCTGTGAGGGTCAGAGCAGGGTCATAGAATAGTTGCAAGTAGGCAACTGAACTCTGAAGGGGCCCCTCAGGAAGCACTACAGGGAATGGTTACTAATGATAAGATTGAACTTTTGCACCTGCTGAGTGCTTTCAGTTTTGCAAAAATCCAAATATCCAGCAGCATCCACAAAAAGTAATCCTTCCAGGCACTACAGGGAATGGTTACTAATGATAAGATTGAACTTTTGCACCTGCTGAGTGCTTTCAGTTTTGCAAAAATCCAAATATCCAGCAGCATCCACAAAAAGTAATCCTTCCAGGTCAAGATCCAAATCAAAGTGACCAGCACATGAAGAAAGCACTGGGAAGAGCCTGCTGGACAGGAACAGGAAGTTGGAGACTGTGGGGCACTTCCTTCCTCCCCCCCCAAAATGGATTCCTTGCAAAAAAAAAGTGCAGGCAAATGTCAACCTGAGGAGTTATTCTGATAAAAATCATAATTTTCAAAGGTTTATGCTGCCTGCTGGTGGATTTCTTGTGCTAAATTGCAAATTTTGCAATCTCGCAATTGCGAGATTGTCGCTGCCCACCGCATCTACGTGTTCGCAAGTGTTTACTCCTGTGAAATTGTATAGTATTCTAGTTGGCAAGTGCGACCAAGCAAAAAATCCGCTTCGCACGGATTAACGAATTTTTGGCAAGTTCGCGAGAGTTCGCGGATTGCGAATTTGCAGAAAATCCGCAAAATCTGCGAGCGGAATGGATTTTACGCCCATGCTTAGTTGTGATTGCTTACAGCTCTGACATTACCAAAAAAAGTAGCAATAATAAAATGCAGTGCACATAAAGCAGTAGTGGATGATGTGGGGGAGGGTAATGCTTTTGCTGACCAAATCGCTAAACAAACGGCCCAGTCCACACTCACCTCTATGTTTGTAACCTCTTCTGCAAGATGGGTGGAGGAATCTGATTTGTTTAATAATACCATAGAAAGTGTGCAAGAAATACAGAAAGATGCTACCCCGGTTGAGTTGGATCGATGGGAACAGGAGGTGGGAAGGTTGGATGAAAATAACTGTTGGGTTGATTTGACTGAAAGACAACGATGGCTGTTGCCCAATGCTTTGGTACAGGCCTTTGTAACTATGGCTCATGGCCCAGCTCATATTGGGGCGAAAGGCATTTGTGCCTTATTGGACCCTGTATGGAATAACCCCAATATTCAGAAAACGGCTGTCCATCTAGTCCAATATTGTATGGTCTGTTTGCAACACAATCCGGGAAAAGGGGAAACTGTTCTGAGTGGGAACTTTGCACCCCGACCTTACCGTTTGAGGTGCTCCAGATGGAATATATCCATATGGATTGCGTCAACAACTTGAAATACGTCTTAGTGGTGGTCTGTGCCTTTAGCAAATGGGTTGAAGCTTACCAGACTAAGGAAAACACTGCCTTGGCAACAGCAAAAGCTCTTATCAAAGAGTTTATCCCAAGATTCGGATTGCCCCGTTTGATTTGGTCGGACAACGGGAGACATTTTCATGGGGCCCTTGTTAAGCATATCTGAAATGGTCTGCAAATACAACAGAAATTCCATGCAGCTCAACATCCCCAGTCAGCAGGATTAGTTGAGAAATATAACGGAATCTTGAAACTAAAAATGGCAAAAATCCAAAAGAGTACTAACCTAAAATAGCCTGACACCCTACCCTTGGCCCTAATGTCGTTACGAGTCACCCCTCATTCACGTTCTGGCCTATCGCCTTATGAAGTAATTTTTGGGCGGCCTGCTAATGTATGGGGAGAACCTAGGCCGAGATCATTTAAAGATGTTGAATATCCTATGTTAATAGAGTATCTGTACACTCTGACTAAAGATCTCTGTCTATTCATCAGCAGGTAGCATCTGTGTTGCATCCCCTGCCAGAGGGCCCCGGACATCGATTGGAACCTGGTCAATGGGTACTGGTTAAGAAATATCCAGCCTGACTCCAAGGTGGTCTAAGCCATACCAGATTCTCCTGGCGAACCGGACAGCAGTGAAGGTGGACGGGAAAAACACTGGATCCATGTGTCCCACCTGAAGAAGCTGCCTCTCCCGCTTCCTTATGATCAGTAGCATCCCGATGGAATTTTGACACAGGAAAGTGAGAGAGCCACCAGATTCGTTCCTTTTTCTGACACCCATGAAATAGAGCAGAGGCAAGAAGAAGGAGTGGCGGGATCGGGTGAGGCAGCACCAGTGGAATCTGCAATTGCCCCTGAACCTGCCACTGTCACTCCCGTTAGCAGTGGCTCTGATGAAGGAAACGCACCTTCTCTTGTGGTATTTTCTGATCAGGAAGCCCCGAGTAATGTCCGTTACAACCTGCGGCCAAGAAAACATCACGGTACCTCAGACGAAACAGCTAGGAGATAAGGAAAGACTTGAATAAATAGGGTTTGCTAGATTACTCTCTGAGGTACTGAGTGTCAGGCTTCCACAATCTGTCTCCTCGGGGCTGTGCCGAAGGTCCTATAACCTCCTTGGTTAAATCCCTCCCACGTCTGATTTAACCATACAGACAATGAGAAACGATTGGCCCCGGGAAGAAAAGGAAGGAAAGGATAGGGACGGCGGGGAGGGAGAGCTGTAATGACAAAACACAGGACAAATAATCACACTCTTTTCCTTGATATGACTCAAACGTTATCGCTACATCTAGCATCAAACCCCCCACCTTTTTTACCTGTGAAGAAAGGAATGAAGTTTTGTAAACATAGAAGATAGACCTTAGTGAGGTACCTGGGATATTTCTATTACTGCAAGGAAAAGAACAAAAGGCAATTGGAGTAATCACCAGACCACACTATACCATAGGCAAACATATATCAGTACTTCAACATACCATTTCACTTTATAACATGCACTTATATTGATATCCCCATTTGAAATGGTACCCCTCTGTCATCTCCTATGTAAAAAGAAGAAGAAAAACAACTTGTGTTCAAATTATATTCGCAAAAGAACAATTACAGTTAATAGATGCTTAACTTGAGTCTGTTAGAGAGCAATCTCTCTCTCTCTGACGTTACAGGAAAAAATTGACCTTCTTTGTGAATGTCTATTAAGTCATAGATCCACTTCTGAATCCCAGTACATGGGATTATGATTCCACACTCAATGTTTACTGTACTCACAGTACCCCAGGACTTTCTCACAGCCAGGTTCTCCTTTTCTCACGGACCTTAAATCCCTTGAGGGCAACCACTTACTCAGCCGAGAAAGCTCCGGTCCGGTTTCCTGGTAGCTCACGCTAAAAGCGTAAGAAACGGACCATCTTTACCGTTGTTGCGTTCTCCTTCGCTGATTCTCAAAGGCTCCTCACACCCTCCTGAATAACCTGACCACTAATTCCGTAAAACGGCACCCAGCTCGCCAATCCACAAAGTTTGGTCCAAAATAATCGGCAGTGCCGATAAGTCCCGCAATGTATTTAATGTCCGCGCCACGCTTCCTACGTCGGAAACGTAACGCGCCTCAAAGCATGCCGGGAATCGTAGTTCCTGGGCTGCTCGCTCCGTATTACGGACCTGCTCCGCTAAACCGTCACCAAATCCTGACAGTACACCCCCCTCACAAGGGGTCCCGGCCACCAGCAGGACTGGACGGATGCAGACGATGGAACCGAGCCACCAATCGGGGAGCATGAACAGCCCGTGCCGGTTCCCAGGAGTTCTCCTCCGGTCCAAAACCCTTCCACGAAATCAGGTGATGCACCCAACCCCTCACAATCTTTGAGTCCAGAACCGCTTGAACCTCATATTCACTATCCCCCTGAACCCAAAGGGGCTGTGGCAATCTGCGCACGGGGCAACAAGAGGGTTTTAACAAGGAAACATGAAATACAGGGTGTATTCTGAAATGAGCAGGCAAACGCAATTTTACAGCAACAGGATTGACATGTTTCACAACTTTATACGGTCCTATAAACCGAGGATGGAAAACACTGTACTGTTTGAATTTGATATGTTTCGTGGACAACCACACCAAATCACCCTTCTTGTACACAGGATTCTGCCTACGATGTTTGTCAGCTTGCATTTTATACCTGCGCTTAGCCTGCAGAAGGTGTTTACACGCATCAGTGAGCACCCTGTGAACTTGCAACAATCGCTCCCTAACTTCAGGGATTTTAACCCTAGCACTGGGCAGTAACAGAGGGGTGAACCTGGGGTGATGACCATAGGTGCAGAAAAAGGGAGAATGCATAGTAGAGGAATGTTGTGTGTTATTATACGCTATTTTAGCTACCCACAACCAGTCCACCCAAGCATCTGTGTTTTCTTGCACATAACAGCGTAGATACTGCTTCAAGGATTGATTCAGTCTTTCCGTCTGACCGTCAGACTGGGGATGGAAGCTGGTCGACAAAGAAGAGGATATCTGTAGTTCCGAGCACCAGGTCTTCCAGAAACGCGCTGTACACTGCGCTCCACGATCAGACACTATAACTCTAGGGAGTCCATGTAATCTAACAATGTTCACCAATAGGAGATGCGCCAACTGACCTGCTGTAGGGACTTGTTTACATGCCAGGAAGTGCCCCATCTTCGTGAGATAGTCCACCACCACTATGATAGCGGTGTTCCCTTGATCTTTAGGGAGACCCACGATAAAATCCACTGAGAAGCTTTCCCACGGCATTTCTGGTGTGGGCATGGGCTGAAGAAGCCCTTGCGGTCTTTGTCGGTCAGTCTTAGTTTGCGCACACCTTACGCAAGCCCTCACCCATCGTTGGACATCGCATCGTATCGATGGCCACCAGAATTGTCTCAGCATCTTCTCAAGCGTCTTGACATATCCCATATGCCCCGCACTAGGAGCCTCATGACACCAGGAAAACGCCATACGTCGCAGGGACACAGTGAGAAGAAGGACCTGAGTACCTTTCATCGGAATTCCTTGATGCAGGCGCCATTCCGGATGGTGACGGAGCCATGTACGCCACACACAAGTCAGCACGCCCCTCCTCACACCCATCAGGTGGTCATCAGATCTCGTAACACCGACCACTTGAGAGGGCGAAATAATGGCCCGAACAGGCTCCACAGCATGCAATGAAGGATGGGATTGTCTGGTCAAGGCATCTGCCATTTTGTTATCCGCACCAGGACGAAAGGTAACCAGAAACCGATATTCTTCGAAGAACAACATCCAACGCAATTGGCGGGGCGTAAGATGTTTTGCCGCCCGCATGAATTGGAGGTTCCGGTGGTCGGTATAAACCGTAACCAGATGTTCTGCTCCCAACAGCCAATGACGCCACTCTAGGAATGCATCACGTATAGCCAACAGTTCTTTCTCCGCGATTGTATAATTGGTTCCGCTGGGCTGAGCTTGCGGGACATGAAAGCAATGGGATGTAATACTCAGGTTCCTGCAGTCCTCTGGGACAACACCGCCCCCAAAGCAACCTCAGATGCGTCGGCTTCCACAAGAAATGGTTCGTTTGGGTCGGCATGCACCAGTACTGGAGCTGTGGCAAAGGACGTCTTCAAGCGATCGAACGCCTCCTGTTCCAAGTCACCCCACAAAAAAGGGACGTTCTTCCTGGTAAGCCTGGTTAGAGGAGCCACCAGCTCCGAAAATCCACGAATGAAGCGTCTGTAGAAATTAGAAAACCCCAGTAGGCACTGAATGTCCTTAACATTACATGGGCGGGGCCATTCCATTACTGCTTTAACTTTTCTCTCCGCCATCACTTGCCCAGTGGGTGTCAGCATTGCCCCCAGAAATTCCACAGTATCCACATGAAATTCACACTTCGTGATCTTACAATATAAGTGGTGATGTAACAATACTTACAACACCTGTTTCACGTGTTCCACATGTTCTTCATCCGTGTCTGAATAAATCAATATGTCGTCTATATATACTACAACATGATGGTCAAGAAGGTCTCTGAGAATTTCATTAAGAAAGAATTGGAATGCAGCAGGGGCATTACATAAGCCGAAGGGCATCACGAGGTACTCATAGAGCCCGTACCGCGTCTTAAAGGTTGTTTTCCACTCGTCGCCTCGACGGATACGTACCAAGTGGTATGCCCCCCTCAGGTCCAGTTTAGTATACACTCGAGCCGATCGTACCTGCTCCAACAAGACCGGGATGAGAGGTAGAGGAAATTGGTTCTTAATTGTGATCGCATTAAAAGCACGATAGTCTTTGCAACACCTCTTCTCACCGTTAGCCTTCGGAATGAAGAATAATGGGGACTCAGCCGGTGATCTGGAGGGCCTTATATATCCAAGGGCGAGATACTTGTCCAAGTAAGCTCTCAAAGTTTCATTCTCAGGTAGGGTGAGAGCGTATATTCTGCTGTTCGGTATCACCGCTCCAGGGAGAAGGTCGATCCGGCAATCAAATGCTCTGTGTGGCGGAAGCGTATTCGCCTCTATATCATTGAACACTTTTCCAAACGCTGCGTAACACAAGGGTAAGGACATCTCTTTCTCCGCTGCAGTAGCAATATGCATCACTGAGGCTAACGACGCAGCCGGACAGGACCACTCCATGCCACAATGTTCAGTACAATAGACCGAATCGAACACCACCTTCCCACTAGACCAATGTATATTGGGTTTGTGCAATTGCAACCAGGGAAGCCCCAGTATGATCCCATACCGAGGAGCGTCAATGATTTTGAAACATAACGTCTCCCGATGCACCCCTTCATAGGAGAGGACAAACTCCTGGCTTTGGAATCGGATAGGCCCCGCTTGCAGCTCCTTTCCATCTACCGCATAGACAATTTCCGGGTGCGATTTCTTAATCAGGTTCACTCCCAGTCGTCTGGCTTCCTTAGCATCCATAAAACAACCAGTGGCGCCAGAGTCCACCATTGCACGAACATCCTTCACTTCCATCGCCACCTCCAAACACATTTCCAGGAACACGTGGCTCATATCAACACCCAGATCATGGGTAATAGAAGGGATAAGACATTTGCTTGATGGGTCCCCTTCATCCACCTTCAAGCTTTGGAGTTTCCCTGATCCGCATCAGAAAGTCCAGCTGCACTTTGCCCTTGCAAAGCCCCTGTTTGCGCCGATATTCCTTTTCGCTTGTTGTTAAGGAAGCTCGCACTGCTCCAATATCCATCGGTTCGGCCCCTGCCGATGACTTATTGCTTTGCCCAGTGTTATCATACGGTAGAACGGGACTGTCTTTATTTCGGTGTTCCCCCTTCCTTTCTCGTATACGATGATCCAAGCGCAAGGTAAGATCAATGAGGGCGGAACATGTACGGGGCTGTGGATCAATATGGGACAAGACGTCCTTAAGTTCTTCGTTCAATCCTTGATAAAAGAGCGCGGTTCGTTTCGCCTCTGGCAAATCCGTTTCAGCCACCAGCCAGCGAAAGTTCTTCAAATAAGACACCAAATCAGCGTTGCCCTGTTTCAATTTCAAAAGTTCTCTGTCTGCTGTAAATGTTTCAGCTCGTCTATCAAATGTTTTTTCAAATTCAAGGCGAAAGTCATCCCATGCATAGAGCAGCGGGTCATCCCTCCGAACCACCGTGACGGCCCATTGAGCAGCCTCACCTCCCAAGTATGAAATCAAAAACGCCACCCTGGCTTGATTGGTGGCGAACATTTTTGGCTTGCACATAAAGTGTAACAGGACTTGGGTCATAAATACCTGCACCTTTCTATTGTCCCCATAAAACCTTTCAGGGGGAGCTAAGGGTATTTGAGCGGGCATTTCTACCGTAACAGAGGTAGTGGGGGCTTGACTACTCCCCCCTGATGTTACTGGAGGAATAGAGACCCTATCCATCCTAGCTTTCAACTGCGCATTCTCAGCCCTAGTGGCCTCTACCTCCCTGTTAGAAGCGGCCAGCTCGGCTTGCACTAGAGACAACGCCGCAAGCACATCGTCCAGAGTGGCCATAGTACCAGCAGCACAGCCAAGACGAGAGTACAATTCGTGTGCCGATTATTCTGTCAGGCTTCCACAATCTGTCTCCTCGGGGCTGTGCCGAAGGTCCTATAACCTCCCTGATTAAATCCCTCCCACGTCTGATTTAACCATACAGACAATGAGAAACGATTCCACTCGGGAAGAAAAGGAAGGAAAGGATAGGGACGGCGGGGAGGGACAGCTGTAATGACAAAACACAGGACAAATAATCAGACTCTTTTCCTTTATATGACTCAAACGTTATCGCTACATCTAGCATCAAACCCCCCACCTTTTTTACCTGTGAAGAAAGGAATGAAGTTTTGTAAACATAGAAGATAGACCTTAGTGAGGTACCTGGGATATTTCTATTACTGCAAGGAAAAAAACAAAAGGCAATTGGAGTAATCACCAGACCACACTATACCATAGGCAAACATATATCAGTACTTCAACATACCATTTCACTTTATAACATGCACTTATATTGATATCCCCATTTGAAATGGTACCCCTCTGTCATCTCCTATGTAAAAAGAAGAAGAAAAACAACTTGTGTTCAAAATATATTCGCAAAAGAACAATTACAGTTAGTAGATGCTTAACTTGAGTCTGTTAGAG
This sequence comes from Lissotriton helveticus, assembly GCF_964261635.1. NCBI lineage: Eukaryota > Metazoa > Chordata > Amphibia > Caudata > Salamandridae > Lissotriton > Lissotriton helveticus. The sequence continues at coordinate 422,949,656 of NC_136072.1, forward strand.
AGCAATCTCTCTCTCTCTGACGTTACTGGAACAAATTGACCTTCTTTGTGAATGTCTATTAAGTCATAGATCCACTTCTGGATCCCAGTACATGGGATTATGATTCCACACTCAATGTTTATTGTACTCACAGTACCCCAGGACTTTCTCACAGCCAGGTTCTCCTTCTCTCACGGACCTTAAATCCCTTGAGGGCAACCGCTTACTCAGCCGAGAAAGCTCCGGTCCGGTTTCCTGGTAGCTCACGCTAAAAGCGTAAGAAACGGACCGTCTTTACCGTTGTTGCGTTCTCCTTCGCTGATTCTCAAAGGCTCCTCGCACCCTCCTGAATAACCTGACCACTAATTCCGTAAAACGGCACCCAGCTCGCCAATCCACAAAGTTTGGTCCAAAATAATCGGCAGTGCCGATAAGTCCCGCAATGTATTTAATGTCCGCGCCACGCTTCCTACGTCGGAAACGTAACGCGCCTCAAAGCATGCCGGGAATCGTAGTTCCTGGGCTGCTCGCTCCGTATTATGGACCTGCTCCGCTAAACCGTCACCAAATCCTGACACTGAGCGAGACACTGGACTGAACTCGTTGAGAGCTGGAACCTTGATATTTTGCTCTGTTCAGAAAGAAAGACTTACCAGGGCCCAGGTTGTACGTTTGATTTCCTCGCTGCATCACGAAGTATAACACAAATTGATGGTTTTTAAGATGAACGATAGGAGTCTGCCTGTGAGACTCTAGATGGACACAGGGAAGAAGAACCCTCTGGCAGGAAGGTCTGCTTTGGCCCAGTCTAATTTTGGACTTTTAGCTAGGAATGTACCCCTTTGGTCGTATTGTGCCTGAAGAAGAACGCCCTTTTGCTCCACGACATTTACTTTTCTATAGCCGTCACTGGTGTGTGCAGCTAAGTAATCTGTGTGCTTGGTGGGGGGAGTCCACCGAGAAGATAGGGACGTCAGACATGCGCAAGCCAAAGTTAGTGAATCCACGTGCCAGGAGGTTGCCACCATGAAGTTAGGTTTGTTGCCCTGGCTCGTCGTGCAAAGGATACTGTGAATAAAACTTACTGAATACCGCATGAGCTGTCTTCAGATGTCTGATACCCATGTGGGTCATCTGTAGACTGAGGAATTCCAATGCATCTTTGGGGAGAGACCGCAAGAGGTAGAGGGACCTTAGTAACGGAAGAAAGAGCTCACGATGAAGCACCCCATTCCTCTTGAGCTTTCTGACTGCCATCAGGTTCGGTAAGACAGTTTTATGCCACCAAGCCTGTTAGGGACTTGCACAAACTTAGCACCTAGCACTGCTAAAATTGACTCTTACAGCCAGACTTAGGGCCTGATTCAGGTTTAGCTGTGTGGTAGCGGGCTGCATGCCACTGCCCCACTCCCACACCGCAAAATAGGATCGCTGCCCTCCCGCCAGATTATGAGTAAATTCATGTTTGGGTGGACGGTGTGGCAATCCCGCGGAGGTGCAGTGCAAAGGCCCATATATGAGCCTTAGAACTGCACCACAATGGGGTCGCCAACATACGTTCCTGAATGGCATGGAATGTGCAGTTCATGCCATGCAGGAACAAGGGTGCATGCACACAGGGGGGCACAACATGTGCCCCCCTGCATGCACCCCCATGCACAAGGGAAATAGGCGGCCCTATAGGACCACCTTTGTTTCCTCATCGCCTGCAGTTTCATGGCATGAGAACTGCCATGAGACCTCTGGTGGTGAGCAAACTTGTAATATCAAAGAATTGGAGAAGGACCTGCACAGCGTAGTGTATCCTAAATTAATGCAAGTTGATTGTCTGTGGCAAGCTACCAGGGATAATGCTGTCTGTGCCAATCAGCGTGAGCGATAAAGACTAATACAAAGCTCCCACCACTTGGAGAGAGACTCTCCGGTGCTCAGCATTCAAATTACTATGAAGTCTAAAGGTTCAAACCAGTTCACGAAAAAGTTAAATCCACGAGTGGGAAAGGTTGCTCTAGTTTATTAATCCATACTCATTAGTTTCATGAGCAGTTAAAGATTGCTTGAAACGCAGATTCAAAGTACATAATCCATGTACGGTATCATCCAACGTTAACACTCCCAATCCCAATGCATTTTGGGCTGACGTGTAGCCCTTCCTCAGGGGAATGCTCTACAAACATAAAGAAAACATCATGCTGTCACTGTTCAATTCATACACATAAATAAACTGATCAACAATCTCTGACAATGTACCATGCAGTGCACTCATCTAAACGAAAAACGTTATGTTACTCATTGACCTTGCCCCATGCAAAAAACCAAAAGGGTGATGTCTAATTACTGCCGAGTAAAAGTGAAACCGTGACGTGCCAAACTGCGCTCGAGCAGAGTGCGCTATAACGTGGGGGCGAGACTCTCTAAGACCGGTGTGTGCAAAGAAAATGTGACTGACAATAATAAAGTGCCCAAACACAAAAATACAAAACGAACGGTACATCGCAATGTTAATGGCAATGTGTGTATCAAAGTGCCAGAATCGTAGACTAAACGGCCCGCTAGGTAAAATATAGAAAAATGCAAGCGCGTTTACAATAGTCCTCAGTAGAGGTACTTACTTCAGGGAAGTGCACGGACACCCTCGATCTGCGACCAGTTCAAAGTCGGAGCGTGGACTGAAACTAATAATGGAACGCGCGGCTGGGGAAGTGAAGATAGACAAAGGACTACAAACAGTGAGGGAAGTGAGCGCCATGTTGAAAGGGTGCAAACAAAAATAAAGAGCAGTAAACACGGAGAAACATGCTCCCTACAATGACACCGCTGCTAAACGATCTAGGTGCACATAAACAAATGATTATAGCAAAAATCTGGCAACACAACATAGAAAGTGTATGCAAGAGCGAGATATTACAATTCATAAAAAATGTCAGAAAATGATGCGTGATTTAAATTGGACAACAAGTGACCAGTGATACACAGTCTATAAGTAGCATAGGAATTCCATCCTATCATTTAATCCGTGTGGCTGCATCGTCGCCAAGTAGCGGATCCAAAAGTTCTCTCTCTTCAATAACGTGTTTTTGTTGTCATGTGTAGGTGTCACTTGCTTCAATATGAGATATTTTAATTGGGCTACTGTGTGTTTTTGTTCAAGAAAATGTGCCGCTACTGTAGATTTGATATTCCCAGTTCTTATGTTGCTTTTATGTTCCAACAGTCTCACTCTTATTTTTCTTTCTGTGTGACCAATGTAACACTCCCGCAGGGACATTTCAACATATAAATTACATTAGCGGAATTGCACGTGGCGTTGACTCTCAATTTGATGGGTTGTCCCTTCATGGGATGGTTGGTGACATTACCTAATATGCAATTATTGCAATTGCTGTAGACAAAATTTCTTTCAAATTGCGTCCCCTCGTATATGCAAACAACGGTGGTTCAGCAAAGGCTCCCCGAAAGTCAGGTTTGAACCACCGTTGTTTGCATATAGGAGGGGACGCAATTTGAAAGAAATTTTGTCTAAACCCAAGGAACAGCACAAACCAGAAACATTTAAAGGACTCCGACCCTGTTACAATTGCAGCAATTGCAATAATTGCATATTAGGTAATGTCACCAACCATCCCATGAAGGGACAACCCATCAAATTGAGAGTCAACGCCACGTGCAATTCCGCTAATGTAATTTATATGTTTATATGTTGAAATGTCCCTGCGGGAAGTGTTACGTTGGTCACACAGAAAGAAAAATAAGAGTGAGCCTGTTGGAACATAAAAGCAACATAAGAACTGGGAATATCAAATCTACAGTAGCGGCACATTTTCTTGAACAAAAACACACAGTAGCCCAATTAAAATATCTCATATTGGAGCAAGTGACACCTACACATGACAACAAAAACACGTTATTGAAAAGAGAGAACTTTTGGATCCGCTACTTGGCGACGATGCAGCCACACGGATTAAATGATAGGATGGAATTCCTATGCTACTTATAGACTGTATATCACTGGTCACTTGTTGTCCAATTTAAATCACGCATAATTTTCTGAAATTTTTTATGAATTGTAATATCTCGCTCTTGCATACACTTTTTATGTTGTGCTGCCAGATTTTTGCTATAATCATTTGTTTATGTGCACCTAGATCGTTTAGCAGCGGTGTCATTGTAGGGAGCATGTTTCTCCGTGTTTACTGCTCTTTATTTTCGCTTGCACCCTTTCAACATGGCGCTCACTTCCCTCACTGTTTGTAGTCCTTTGTCTATCTTCACTTCCCCAGCCGCGCGTTCCATTATTAGTTTCAGTACACGCTCCGACTTTGAACTGGTCGCAGATCGAGGGTGTCCGTGCACTTCCCTGAAGTAAGTACCTCTACTGAGGACTATTGTAAACGCGCTTGCGTTTTTGTATATTTTACCTAGCGGGCCGTTTAGTCTACGATTCTGGCACTTTGATACACACATTGCCATTAACATTGCGATGTACCGTTCGTTTTGTATTTTTGTGTTTGGGCACTTTATTATTGTCAGTCACATTTTCTTTGCACACACCGGTCTTAGTGAGTCTCGCCCCCATGTTATAGCGCACTCTGCTTGAGCGCAGTTTGGCACGTCACGGTTTCACTTTTACTCGGCAGTAATTAGACATCACCCTTTTGGTTTTTTGCATGGGGCAAGGTCAATGAGTAACATAACGTTTTTCGTTTAGATGAGTGCACTGCATGGTACATTGTCAGAGATTGTTGATCAGTTTATTTATGTGTATGAATTGAACAGTGACAGCATGATGTTTTCTTTATGTTTGTAGAGCATTCCCCTGAGGAAGGGCTACACGTTAGCCCGAAATGCATTGGGATTGGGAGTGTTAACGTTGGGTGATACCTTACATGGATTATGTACTTTGAATCTGCATTTCAAGCAATCTTTAACTGCTCATGAAACTAATGAGTATGGATTAATAAACTAGAGCAACCCCTCCCACTCGTGGATTTAACTTTTTCGTGAACTGGTTTGAACCTTTAGACTTCATTGTCATTTGAATTCTGAGCACCGGAGAGTCTCTCTCCAAGTGGAGGGAGCTTTGTATCAAACTTGTAATATGCCTGGTGATGCCGCAGCAGCACCACCAAGCATATTGGGTCCTCACGACTGCTGCGCCAATGCCAGGGATTGCGGATCCCTGGGGGTTGCAGTGGTTCGCTGCTGGTCCAACTGCCGTATTTGTAATAAGGTGGTTGGTCCGCTGGTGCTGCAGTCCCCGACCGCCACCACACCTCCACCGTGAGTTTGGTTGTCCCATGGACCGCCAAAATCGTAACTAGGCCCTTAGACTTTGTTGCCTGGGCTCTAGCATAAGCGGCCTCTAGAAGTCGAATCCATTATCAAATGGGGAATACCCAACCCAGTTCAGAAGGGAAAGAGGAACTTAGGCACTCCTTCCAAGATGACACTAGCACGCTGATCTTAAGAGACTCTGGGGATTACTTATAACGTTGTTTCTATACTGTGTGTGTTTACATGAAAATACTTATTTTTTTAATAAAAGTATTTATTTCACTGGACAATCAGATTATTGCTGTTACTGTTTGTATTTTGAGTCTTTTGGCCTATTGATCAGACCCCCCAGGATATAGCGGCATGGATTAGCAAATTTAGCGGCACAAAAATGGAAATTTAGCGGCACAAATATGGAAATTTAGCGGCAATTTTGCGGCATTTTATTTGGCCATTTTTCATACAACAAACACAGATATCTTAGTTTTTTTAGTTATTTAACAACATGAAGCTGTGTATGTATACTAATGTAAGCATTCCTCCATAGAAACACTCTTGATTGTGGGTTTAAGTAATTCCCTTTTCCTACAGCTTGACAGTTACACGAAATGAATGTCCACAATGTAGTGGTAAAGCTCTGGTTTAGGGGTTACTTTTTGTTAAAACCTCCTGAACTCCTACTTGCAGTGGTATGGCACCTCAAGGGTAAAAATGTACTGTGACTTTCTTGATCCTCATTCACCTCTCTGGTAATCATTTAAATTGCCCTGCTTATCAGTGGTGGAACGAAACCTGAGGGGTCCGCCCTACAAGGTACTTGGCCCCCGCTCCAGACTTATTCAGCTCTCTGGGCAGAATACTCTGCTGAAGGTGCCCCCTGCAGCTCGGGGCCCCCACCGCACTGCGGGGGCTGTGATGGCCTGTGTTACGCCACTGCTGCTTATTCTGTAGGGGATCCATCAGACGTTTTACGGCACGGTCAAAGTGGGCATAGTGGGCAATTGCCCAGGGCCCACACCTTTCAAGGGGGCCAGGGTACAGTGACTGGTACAGTCAGAAGTTGCGTCACAGCACTGGGCATAAACAGACCATTTTTAATATAATTAATGTAATTGTCACAGCTTTCGAAACAATGCACGTCGTAGGAACCTGAACAGAAATGGAAATCCCAGTGAGAATCACAGAGAGAGTGTCACGTTGATGCATGATCAGTGTACTATTTTAGCAAATATGAATGTGTTAAATAAGCCTTTCTAAAGACCATATGTTTGATATTTTTGTAGAAAGTAAAAGTGTTCCTCATTCTACCAAACGTTCCTCTTTCGATTCAATTACACCCCAACTAGTTAATTGCTTTTCACACTGTACTGCACATTTTTGCCTTTTCAAAGCTCCTTTAATTATAGGAATTTCCATAAATCATTGGTACTTATTTTATAAAATTCTCAAGGGTTACGGGCGTGGTCGATCTGCTGAGCTTTAGTCAAATTACCTGCAGGTTATCCATATGTTCACCAACAGACGCTTGCAGTAACCCACTGCGCTATCTGCGATGTATTCCAGTTAAATACGAGCAAATGATTTATGGTTTCTATTTAAATCACTGGCTTCCTGAGAGTTTTTCTACACTCAGCAACAATTGTTTGAAAACAACGAAGGAATTGCCATTTGTTAAATAAAAATGTAAAAAGGAAACTAAAATTCATTAGATGCCAATACCCAGTTTTTAAGAAGAAACTTTCATTAAGAGTAATATTCTTCATAGCCGTTTATTTGAGAACAAGCTCCAACCAACGTCATAGGGTCTTATTATGACTATAGCCGTCTACCGAGGCGATGCCCTTTCTTTACCATATAGACCCTCGGCTCCAGGGGAGAGGGCGGCGCCTCGCCCCAGTCACCGGGAGGGTCTTCAGCGGGGAGCCAGAGGCGGGAGGGGCACTTCAAAGCCCGTCACAGTGAGCTGCTAATGCCCCATTAAGCCCGGAAAGTGATTCTTTAGTGCTTCTGTGTCCTTCCCGCCCGCCCCAATAAACAACGTAAGTGGCCCCAGACCCCCCAGGATATAGCGGCTTTTGTCAAAATGCCGCGATTTCTACAAAAGTGCCGATTTCGCGGGCACTTTTGCAAAAATCGCGGCATTTTTACACAAGTGCCGATTTCGCGGCAAATCGCGAAATCGCAAAATCGCGATATCCTGGAGGGTCTGATTGATGGCTTATTCTGACCTCCCCCTTGAAGAGCCTTTGCACTGCTTGATCCACGCTACCACTGAGAGCCAAGTGCGAAAGGGATAGTATTTGGTCCAGTTACTCAGGAACTAAAGAAGATCAGGCGTCAGGACAGAAAGAGTAAAATATCACAACCCCCACAATTGGCCCCAGTAACACCAATTTGCCCTGTGACCATTTCCGCCGTGTTTATGCAGGTTGCAGGCCCAACCCTCTCCCTCCTAACCTATGCCTATTATCAGATCGTTGGTGTGTAGGGTGACCAACTGGCATTGGTGCAAATTCAGGACGGTGAGTGTAAAAATTCAGGACAAAGGGTCAAAATTCAGGACACAAATTCAGGACAGGAGGTCAAAATTCAGGACAAAACTTCATGACAATAGGTAAGTTTTACAGACACATCAGAGGTCGCGCAATAGTATATAAGTAAGCCCAGCCATTTCCAAACATATTCAACCATTTGCAAACCTATCCATCATGTATCCTTCCATCTATCATTTCACTCATCCATCCCTTCATCCATCCTTTCCCTCATCCATCCATTATCCATCCACGCTTTCACCCTATCCATCTGTACACTTATCCATCCACTCTTCATCCCATCCACCCATTCACTCATCCATCCACCCATTTACCCTTTCACCAATCCAGCCATCCTTTCACTTACTAATCCTTCCACCCATCCACTCTTTTAGTCATCCATCCATCCTCCCTTTCTCTCTCCATCGACCTTTTCACTTAGCCAACCTTCCTTCCATCCATCCATCCACCCACCCACGCATCCATCCATCTACTCATCCACTCATGAATCCATCCATTGACCCTATCACTCATCCATCTATCATTTCACTCCTTCACACATCTATCCATCCTTTTGTCCATCTACCCTCCCTTTCACTCACTCATCCATCCTTACATCCACCCTTTCACTCATACGTCTATTCATTCACCCTTGCACTTATCAATCCATCAATCCATCCATCATTTCACTCATCCACCCACCCACCCATCATACACCCAACCATCCACCTACCATCCACCCACCTATCCACTCATCCATCATTTCACCCACCCACCATCCACCCACCCACTCATCCATCCTTTCACTCACCCACCATTCACCCACCCACTCATCCATCCATCCTTTCACCCACCCACTCATCATCCATCAATCAATCCATCCATTCACCCACCCACTCCTCATCCATCCAGCCATCCTTTTACCCACCCACCCCCCAACCCACCCACTCATCATCCATCCATCCATCCTTCCCCTCATCATCCATCCATCCTTCCCCTCATCATCCACCCATCCTTCCCCTCATCATCCATCCATCCTTTCCCCCACCCCCTCATCATCCATCCATCCCCTCACCATCCATCCTTCCCCTCATCATCCATCCATCCTTTCACCCACCCCCTCATCATCCATCCATCCTTCCCCTCGTCATCCATCCTTTCACCCACCCCCTCATCATCCATCCACCCAGCCATCACAGGCGGGGGGAGGGGGGACAGGAGCCATCACAGGAGGGGGAACAGGATCCACCAGGGTGGGCACAGGGGTGGGCATGCAGTATTCTAGTATCATCTTGGGCTCCTCGCCCCCTCCTGCACAAGACAACGAAGACAGGCTCTCTGTCCAAAATGCCATCCCCCACTGTGATATACAGTACTTACAGGAGATACTCTAAGAGAACTGATTGAACTGATTGTCCTCCATACTTTGTTCATCAGTGTGGGTGCGATTGTGCCATTTCTTTATTTTATTACATTATAAACTGCATGTTTGAAGAACCGAGGTTTATGTGCAATTTAGTGACAGTAATTAATCTCTGTGAAGAGAACCACGTGCTGCCTCCTTGTAATCTGGGAGTCTAGGATGTGTGGGGCCTCTCTAAATTGCAGAGAGGTGACGCATTCAGGGCTGTTTGCATCTGAATGGATGCCCCTGCTCCTGAACCTGCAGCCCCTCCTTTCAGTCACCTTGGAGCACCTCTTAACAGGTCATCAAGGGCTGGAGGTGTGAGGGTTGCCATCCCGCTGTGCCTCTCCAATGGTGCTGAGTATCTGAGGAGCTTTGATACAGCATCGGAGTCAAGAAGGGAGGTGGGGGCAAGCTGTGCCGGCTTTAGGGTGGGGCGACCGGTGCCCGGCTAAAATGACGGACAAATGGCGTCCGTTAAAGAATCCTTCACGGACAACGGACAGACGGACGAAATTACGGACTGTCCGTGAAATTTACGGACGGTTGGTCACCCTATGTGTGTTTTGTCGCTTTTTGGGTGGAAAACTCTTTGACACTTCTTAGGGATGGGCCAACTGAACTCCACCACATGGGTGTCAATATTTGTTGTGCTGAGTGACTTCCAGACTTGAATAAACCCTCACCTAACAGTCTGCGAGGGGTCAAATAAGTGATGGTGCCAAGTGGAAATATGTTCTACAAATACACTATGGAAAGGGTGTATTTAAAATACTATGATTGTGAAAAACAATGTGAAATAAAGCTTCAGCATATAAAATACCGCGTTAAGTGGACGCTAAGATGAAAGGAATCAACATAATAACGAATTTAATCATAAAAAAGTAAATTCCAAACAATATTGAAATGTACTGTTTTTGTGCACTACAAGTGTGAACGTGAGAATCCGTGAGTGTGGGGATTTTAGTGTCACGATTCACGTCTTAAGCCCTGCCCAAGAGAGAGAAGAGTCCATGCCAGTTTGGTTCCCAGATTCTGCTGCTTTCAGAGAGGACAAGAGAATGTTTTTTTAGTATGCCTACGTAGAAAAAACCAGAAAAGCACTATTTCAGTTTTTATCCTTTACAAAGCATCTCATATGCGCAGTAGGCCAAGGGAAGGCGTGATGCCAAACAGGCAGCTAGAATGGTAATTACCAGTAATTGAACATCATTAAAATAATTAGGCGATCCCTTTTGGAAAGAATGGTCTGAAATTCTCATTGACAAATGGACAATTAAGTCTGAAAGGCACCTGATTTCGAGTGGCATTGAGTCCCCAGATGGGCTTCCATCACTCCTAATGCTCTGTGACCTGCCAGTGTCGCCCTGATTTCAGGTTCTTGTGGGGAAGATGGGACTGCTGATTGCAGATTCCCGCCAAGCGCGCCTTGGAAGCACGTTTCCCGATAAATACTGAGATGGGGTCCCAATGCAAGGCTTTTCGAATCAATACCATGTTTTCCAACGTTGTCTCTTATTGTAAAGGTAATGTTTTGCAGTTCAGACAGGACAGTACATACTATGCGGAAAACGACAGCAGGTGCTATGACAACAGTATATGAGTGATTGAAAAGACTTTTCCACAATAAAGCCATGCTTTGTGTTTCTGCAGTGGCGTAGATAGAACATTCCCTTTTGTATGACCTTCAAGAACGGCTACTTTCAATTTTCGCAGGCATTTCATGAATGCATTTGTTTACTGCATGTTTAAAGAGCCCTGCTGCAGAATGTTATGTTAACAGAGAACCAGTAGGCCCTGTGTTGCCAGTAGTAGTTGTTACGAGAGCACTCACAAGGACAGCAGTCACGCTTGCTTTTATAGCGCATTGATGCAGGACAATAAACCCTTTCTTATTTAATGAACTGGCCTGCCCTGCAGTGGACCACCACGGGTTTATAAAGCGCTCACGAAGGGTAGCAGAGCGCTTTGAGTTCATAGAGCGCTTTTGATTGAGCATAGGCTAGAGAAGGTATCGCTTCGGAGCTTTGAAATGGAAACTAGATGCCGTGTATTATGTATTATTTATTTAATTATTTCAGAACATATCACAGGTGTTTGCTTTCAGCACAGCCCCACTGTATTGTAATTGCATTGTAATTGCATTTATAGAGCACTTACTACCCCTGACGAGGCGTCAAAGCGCTTTTTCGGCCAGTAGCACGCTCCTCCGGGACCCACGTAGGATTAGTGTTGAACTAGTATAGTGAAACATGCAAGTAATTTGAAGTGGTGGATAGGTCAGTCAGGTATTTGGATTCGGAAGGATAGCAGAAGGATAGAAGAGGAAAAAAGGATTGTACTTATTAAGCGCTTGTTACCCCTAATGGGGTGTTGCAGCGGTTTTTTTTTTGGGCGAGTAGCACGCTACTCCCGAAACCCAAAAAGGATTAGTGGTGAATTAGTATGGTGAAATATGAAAGTAATTTGAGTGGTGGATATTAGTCAGTTATTTGGAGTGAGAAGGATAGCAGAGGGATAGAAGGGGAAGAAAGGTGTGCATTCATAAAGCACCTGTTACCTCTGATAGGTGTTGAAGTGCTTTTCTGGTGAGTAGTACGCTACTCCGGAACCCATAAAAGATTAGTGTTGAAAATTAGTATAGTGAAATATGAAGTAATTTGAGTGGTGGGTATGTTATTCAGTTATTTGAATAGAGAATGGTAGGTGGCAGGAAAGAAGAGGGAAAGAAGTTTGTATTTATTTAGCGCTTGCTACCCCTGATGGGGTTTTGAAGCAATTTTTTTGTGAGTAGCACGCTACTCTCAAACCCATAAAGATTATTGTTGAATTAGTATGGTGAAACATGAAAATAATTTGAGTGGTGGATATGTTAGTCAGTTATTTGGATTGAGAAGGGTTGGGGAGGGGTAGAAAAGGGGAAAAGGTTTGCATTTATATAGCGCTTGTAACCCTGAGGTGGTGTTGAAATGCTTTCTTGGGGAGTAGCACGCTACTCTGGAACCCATAAAGGATTAGTGGTGAGTTAGTATAGTGGAATATGGAATTTGAGAAGTGAACATGTTAGTCTGTTATTTTGATTAAAAAGGATAGTGGAGGAATAGAAGAGTGAAGGATTTTTTTAAAAATGTTTTCTTTTTAGGTCATAGCAGTAGGAGGAGGCTTTTGGATGCGTAAAAAGGGGGTTTGTAGGGGAAGAGTCAGAGGGAAGAGTTTACAAAGGTCCGTTTTGGGGGATCGCTATAGTAAAAGAGGTGTCAGATGATGCAAGGAGGGGTAGAGTAGGAGAGAGTCTAGAACGGTTATTTTGGGGATCATAGTAGTGGTATGGGAGTTTGTGATAAATGAGAGAGTGGATTTAGAGGATATCTTGATAGATGTATAGGGTGAGGGATAGGGCAGTGCATTGGAAAGAGTAGTAGAAAGAAGTTTGAGATGAGTCAGAAAGTTGGGCTAGAAGATATATTGAGAGAAGTAGAGGCTGAGAAATAGGGCAGTGCATTGGAAATGCTAAATTAGAAGAAAGTGAAAAATATATAGATCCATAAGTACATTGAAAGTATATAGATGCATAAAGAAGGTAAGTATATGTAGATGAAAGATATTGATAGAGGTACAGGATGAGAAATAGGGTAGTGCATTCCATATGCCTTTTCAGGAGAAAAGTAACAGACACACAGATACAAGTACATGGAAGGTACATAGATGCACAATTGAAGCAAGTACATGTAGACCAAAGATGTTTTATTTTAACAACATAATTATTTGACATGTTTATACAAAGCAATACACAAAGATAGGTACACATCTATAGTGAAAATAAATACTTATATACAGAGGGATGTGCTGTAAAATTCTGTTTGCTTATGGTGCTTATGTGGGAAAGAGCCAATTCTTGAGTAGTTTTCTGAAGATAAGGTGGTTGTCAGTGGATCTTATGTTGGGGGTAAAGAGTTCCATAGTTTGGTTGCTTGACCAGAGAAGGATGTGCCACCCATGTTTTTTTTTGTATCTTGGCATTTTGAGGCGAGATGCCCCTCTAGAGCGGAGATTCCTTTGTTGAATGTGTTTGGTGATTTTATTCCTGATGAAGAGCGGTCCCATTCCATGTATTGCTTTGAGGGGGATACAAAGTAGGTTGAGCGTTGATCTTCTGGCAACCGGTAACCAATGCAGGTCTTTCAAGGCAGGTGAGATGCGGTCTCGCGGTTTGATATGCAAGAATAGTCTGGCAGCCGATATCTGAAACCGTTGGAGTCTTTTCATGGTTATTAAAGGTGATCCGTGGTAGAGGCTATTGGCATAATCGAGTTTGGACAGAACAAGGGAAATGGTAGCTTGGACCTTGTGTGGAAATCCCAAATGAGGGACAATTCGTAGTAGCATTTTTATAGTGACATAGCTTGATCTTGCTAGTTTGTCCACTTGGGCATTCATCGATAGCTTGGAGTCCATGGTCATTCCGAGGTTTCTTGCTTCCTTCTATACTTTAGGCGGTGATCCCAGTTCATCAGGCCAGGCGGCAAGCAGGTCATAATTTTTCCAATTGCCACACCTGAGTATTTCTGTTTTGGAAGCATTCAATTTGAGATGGCTCCAAGTCATCCACTGATCCACAGCTCTGAGACAACCGAAAATTGGGGATTTTGCAGTGTCTTTGGGGCATTTCAGTTGAAGGAGTATTTGCGTGTCATCTGCATAGTTATAACACGTGAGGTGAAATTGATTGATCAGTACTGGTAATGACTTCATGTAGATGTTGAAAAGCATGGGCTAGATGATAGAGCCTTGAGGGACCCCTGCTTTTGTGAAGTACGGTTTGGATGAGAAAGGGGGGTATGGAGGACATTAGTTCTGTTGCGAAGGTAGGATGTGGTCCAGTCTAGAGAAGTTCCCTCTATGCCGGCTTCATAGAGTCTATGTTTCAGAGTGTCATGGTCAATCGTGTCAAAGGCAGCCGAGAGGTCCAAGAGGAGTAGCGCAGCAACCCTGTTGTGGTCTACTGTATTCTTCAGGTCATCCCAGATGGCAAGGAGGGCAGATTCAGTGCCTCTTCCCGGACGGAATCCTATTTGGAAGTCTGAAAGTATGCCATTCTCTTCAATGAATTGGGTCATCTAGCGAACGCTGCTCTTTCTATCAGTTTGCCCAGGAAAGGCCCATTTGTAATGGGTCTGTAGTTGTCAGGGTTCAGCGGGTCCAAGTTTGTTTTCTTCAGTAAAGGGCGTATGTGTGACATTTTGAGTTCTTCTGGAAATATTCTGCTAGTTAAGGAATCGTTGATGAATCTTCTTACTGGAGTGGCAGCAGAGGTTGTTAAAAGAATTGTCTTGAAAGTTTGTGGTGGACACAGGTCAGATGGGCTGCCGGCAGGCCTGCTTGCTTTGACCAGGTCCATAAATTCATTGTGTGAGATGTGTTGGAAGAAACGTAGAGGCTGGGTTAGAGTATTCTTGGATTGTTGTTTTGTACAAGGGTTAGTGCTGGTGCGTTGTTTCTGTTTTAAGTATGAGTCCAATGTGTCTGCTTTGTCTGTGTAATGATTTGCCAGTGTGTGAAAGTTTGAGTAAAAGGATGAGTTCCTTCTAGGCAATTTGGTTTGAGAAATTCATTGAGGGGCTTAGTTACAAGCCCCATGCGCCACTTTTACGTCACTTTTTCCATGTTAAAATGGATGCAAAAGTGGCGCAAGGGGCTTGTAAATCTGCCTCTGAGTATTTGATAGAATTCTTTATTCGCATTTTTAGCATTTTGAATTCTGTCTGAATAGTACCTTCTCTTAGCTTTTTTAATAGCTGACTTGTATAATCTGTTAATTTTTTGTAGGTGAATTTTGTCTTTTGTGACATTTGTTTTGAGCCAGGTATGATGCAGTTTTCTAACTTGTTGTTTTATTTCTTTTATTTCTATGTTTCTCCAAGGCGCTTTATTTCTTTTGTTCTGTTGTTTAGTTTTGAGTGGTATCAGGATGTCAAAAGCTTCCTGTAGCCATTCATTTAGATTTTGAACAGAACTTATTGTTTAAGATGTGTACTGGATGTTAGTTGAGTTTCTAAGTGTTTCAAATTGAGTTTGTTTTACGGCCTATAGGTGGATGGATGTAAGGTAGTTTTAGGTGAGTCGCTTAGTGTTGTTTCATGTTGGAGAGCAAGAAAGTGGTGGTCTGACCATGTGACAGCATGACAATGATAGCATTGTGGTAGATGCATACAACATTGTTCATTACATTTTCAAATCTTCACAGACACTTGGGCATTTTACCATGTGTCTTATGCCGCATTCAGAATCCACCACCACCTTAGAAGCTTTAGCTCCTCTGCAGAGTTTTAATGGAAGCAAAACGTAATAATGTCACACGATTAGGTCAAGAACAATGGACGTAGACAACTGTTTGATTGAAGAGAGATTATCTCGTTGAAAACTGCTCTGTATTTTACTGCTAAATTGGAGGTTTAAAAAAGAAATACAAAAATGTAAGAACTAACTCAGTCAAAATGCTTCATGGGCGTGTTTAAAGAAGCAATGACCTGTGATAAATTCTGATTTGCTTTAACTGAGTGTTACCACGAGCTGGCCTGGTGCTTTTAAAAAAAACTTTTTATTAGCTTATCACAGTATACATAAGACCGGCGTCGGTCTTGTTTACCCAGTAAGTAGACATCTAGTATTACATAATTTGCAAACATGTCTTTATAACACCACTATGTCTACATTTAGCTTTTTTCTTTATTTTCGTTACTTTCCTTCTCTCATCGGCAACCATATCAAACCAGCCAATAGAGAGAGCTAAAGAAACCCTATACTAAAGCTCCCCCCATGCCCTTCCTTCCCCACCCAGTCAACCCTGGGGAAACAACCAGGCCCGTCTTACGATGACACCCAGCAGCTTATTAGACATTACCCTAGCAGTGTCACTATATCACCACACCACAAGTCCACTAATAGGTGGTGGTGTATTGAAAAATTCAAGGAAGTGTACAATTGCAAGTATTATTCAATAGAATTCAAGGTAATCAATATGTAGGTTAAAACACCAGGGTTACCAATGGACTACAGGAGTCATCTTTAGAGTGGATTGTCAGGATTTTAAGCATTGCATCCCATCTGGGTGCTATAAAAGGTGTTCCTAATCCTGGTTGTCCCTGTCCAAGCTTGTGCTTACCTTCTACCTCTAACCAATTTATTGATACAGTCTGCCATTTTGTAATTGAGAGGGAGCCGGCATTTTTCCAAATCTTTGGGACATTACATTTTACCTGAAGTAAAGCAAGATCCAGGATCATCCTGCTGCTCTACCTGCCTCCTTGCATGGGAACTGACCCAATATACAGACCTCAGCAGCACTGAGGTCCCTTTAGCTTCTGACAAGGTTTAATACAGCAGCACCTACAGTCCAGTAGGACATCAGTACGCCGCAAGCCCATATCTTGTGAACAAAGTCTGCCTGATCAGCACGGCACTGAGGAGCCTGAGGACAGATTTTTTCTATTTTGCTCGTGGAACAAGTAGGATCTATTAAGAATGTGAAGTTGTATATATTTAATTGCACATTGCGCACAACCATATATGGATATATGAGGATCTTCCACATTCCAAGTCTTTCAGTGCTCTAGGTATGCCAGTTTCCCACGGTGTACCGAGCTTGACCATGACAGGTCTATATAACGAAGATGGGATCTATAGAGCCATCAAATTGACTTCTTGTTGTTACCCGTACTGTGGAGTGTTTGATTTACTTGTGAATGGAGGGTTCCAATGTTCCAGTGTGAAATAGCTCATACAAGCAAATTTATGTGTCCACATGGTACAATATGCCCTCTAGGAATGTTAGGCTCTTTTATCAGAGTTTATTAGAACCCCCATCTACAAATACATCCAAAAGCGTGACTACCCCATTCTCAATCCATATATGGAGATGGTGTTCCCTAAGCCGTTCAGTATGCAGGAGGAGGTCAAATATTAGAGTTTAATGAGCACATAGGAGTATATGATTCAGACAGGCCAACACCGCCTGCAATACGGTGGATGGTTGAATGAGTAATTGCTTCATAGGAAACATCAATCTTTGTAGACTACCATCATTATATCTGTCCCAGAGAAGGTCTGTCTCCCCAATGTCTTGCTGGTCACCTACCTGGAAACACACTACATCTGCACAGCTGGGTATTATTTGTCTGCATCTGGGATCCCAGTGCTCCTGCCTCTATAGGCAGCTTTAGAGGCTAGATTGTAACTGAGCATCAGATTCAAGACTATACCAGCCCATCCAGTATCTGATCTGGATCATTAAAAAAGGAACATGGTAGGTTAATGGGGAAATTCACAAAATAATGTAGAAAGTGTGAAATCAACACCATTTTGATGACCACAGAGAAACACAAAATGCAGTCTATGACTTAAGAGTTTGTACTGCTTTGATCAAATTACCATCACAGATATCATCCACAGTGTGGTAAATATTGATCCTCAGTTACCTAAATGTCGAGGTTTCTTAAACAAGGCAATCCTCCAACACAGTTCAGTTAGGTGGGCTAAACGCTGGGTTTAAGGGAAAGATGGAGGATTTTGATCAGTTGACACAAAGGCCACAAATGGCCTCAAATGCCTCACATGTTTATGCAATTCGTTATTGGTTCTGAAGCTTTTAAACCTATAACTTACTAGATGGTGCATCTTTGGATCCTTTTTGGACGTGGATCAACAAAGGGTCTGAGGATCACAGATTGAAAAAATAAATGATTCCAATTGGACGAGTATGGGGCACATGGAGAGTGGGGGTATCCCAGGGGAGTAGATACTTCCCAACAAAACAGAAAAATGTACTTTGGGTTTTAGGGATCAAACTTCAGATCTACAAATAAACACATTTCGTTTACATTCATGGATCACAAGGGTCTGTCCACAACCTGGTTTCATAGTACCATTTTGGAGCAGTTGATAGTTAAGAAAAAGTCCATCTCCCACATAGAGGAGCATGGGAGGTGGAAATTGTTAGTGCTGGTGACTGCTGCCCTGAAACTGTAGGCAAGAGCTGCCCCCAACAAGACTTGTGCCGCCCAGGGCGATCTACACCCGCCCCCCTTGCTACGCCATTGCCACAGTCATGCATTTTGACCACTGTGGACACATGGACTGGGTGCAAGATCTGGCTGCAGGCCTACCAGTACATCTATGCCCTGCTGCACGTGCCTAAATGCTACACACAATGGGCTATATACATTAACAGGAGCTTGCTGCAAAAGCTGGTTAAAGTCAAGGATCCACTCTAGTAGAATTTCTTGCCTATTGCATAGTTTCATACTGGGGCCGGTCAAAGGGCCTGGTTGAAGACAGGGCCCTTAGATTAATCCCGTCTGTGCATGGGTGGAGGTTTGTGTGCAGTGGGTCCTGGGCTCAGCACCTAAACCTGTGGACGTGTGTTTGCCTGAAATTCCAAGCTGAAATCGAAATTATAAACTTCAAAAAAACATAGGATTCTTAACATTCTCTGCCTTAACTGAGAAACTCTGGATCTCTCCTCTGAAATAGGAATATTTAGGATCTGTGTACTTTCCACAGAGTAACAATACATTTTAGTTCCCAAACACAAGATCTTTATGACCATTGTAAGTCTCCCCAACCATGACAATTTGTCTTCACTGACAAATTGTGCTATGTTACGTGATGCAACCCTACCTCCCAAACTCCTTGCTTTGCATCTTTTTCTCTGTGGCACAATCAGAGTAAGTTTGTTTCCCTCAAACAAGGGACCTACACATTAACAAAGTACTCACCTTGGATATCTTGCACACACATGCACAACTGGCTTCCACACAAAGTCTCTTGCTGTGTCTCCATGCCTGTGGTCTACACATCTTGCCTAAGTACTTACACACTCAGCACATTACACCCCATCTAGCTCACTGCAATGTGATAAAAGGATACCTCTGGTCCTCACTGTTCAAATGTCTGTTAAGTAAAAGACCTTAATAACTTCACTCACTTTTACCATAGAGGGTTCTTATATTCAATCACGCGACTTACTTCTCACGGATTATGAGTGGCATGGTTTTTGTATACGAATACGATGGGTCCTATATACGCGGGTGATGGCTTTGATTCTGTGTGCAGGTGCTGCCCAGAATTTCCAACAGCCTTAACTGGATGTATGACTGATTCCAATAATTTGTTTCCCAATAGTTCTTTTAGTTGTGGTTCTAGTGCTACGTAAACTAACACTGCCTTCTGTTTCAGAAGACACATAAGAAATGGTGGATTGAGATCTACTGCTTGAGGGAGCAGTGCAACTTTGACTCTATTTCTGGAATGAGAACTAGTGACACTGACGACGGCATTCTCCTGATATTTCAGTTGAGGAGCTGAGAGAACAAGCTTACTGCGGTTACTAGGCTTTGATATCAAGGTGCATCACCCTGGCATTTAACTGAGCCCCAGGACATATAGGGACACGCATGTTTCCTTTTTAATCTTTGCTTCTATTTTCGATTGACTCCTGGTTTTACATCGTATGCCTTTTAAAGCATGTCAAATTAATGTTCATTGTGCTTAATAGTGTTAATAGTAAAACACACACAGGCAGATACAAATTCCTTGCTGAGTTCCTACCAAGGCACAGAGATACTTTGAGCTCATCAAATTCATGGCAGACTACTGTCACCCTTCCAGCACTGCATTACCCCTCTTGGAACTGCTCTATCATCACTCTACTGCTCAAGCATCACCCTACTGACACTTCCATCATACTACCACCTCCACCACTTAACCACTGCTGTCACCACTGCACTACAACTTGACAGTAACACCCTACCACCCTCATAATCACAGTACCAATCCTATCACTGCACACTCCTCTCACAGAATTACAATGATGCCATCCACCACCACACTACCGTCCGATGCCAAAACCAGTCACCAGCATTCTGCAACTGGAATAATTCCACTTTAAACTTCCACTATTACCACTGCACTATTACTGCTCTGATACACACTAGCCAGCATCATGCTGATACTTCCAGCTTCATACTAACACCTCAACAACCCAAGTACTAGTAATTCACACCACGCCTTAACATACACTCCTGTACTAGCACCTCACATCAGCAAAATATAATTCCTCATCACCAAGCAGCTACATTGGGTATTACCCCCTCAGTGCATAGTAGAAGTAGTCAGTCAGCAATGAGTTGGAAGGTGGGATTTATTGAGGCTTTTAATAACTGAGGCTCATAAATGTAGGCCATCCTGGTATCCCGTTGCAGTGGTTAAACTGAATCCTTTCTTTTGGGTCCAACACACTCTGACTTTATTTCATTTTGCACCTTTTTCAATAGACATATCTAAATCATGGTAGGACAGCATTATGGTGCCAATATAAAAAAGTGCCATGTCACATGTGACATATTTAGAAAAATCTTACTGGGATGTGTGTTGGCCAAAGGAAAGATTTTTCCTTTTATAAAACCCCTCACTCACCAGCCTGGTGGTGACATGCTTCATCATCGGGGTCCACCCTGATGACCGAATGTCACCAGGGTGTGCTGCAACACCTGAATTACAGTGGAGCTGGTTTGTGTTGGAGTGCAAAAAATAAGTGTTAAAAATTGTCCTGGTATAGACTCAAAGAATAAATTTTATTAGTGAGCAACTGGACAATATTAAAAACAGTGTGGAGATACCTTGAAGGTAATTATGACCAAGAGTATCTCTGCAAGTGGTCTGGTCTACATGTTTCAACCTTACGTTGGATAATTCCAGGTTTTCATCAGGACCAAAAACAAAGAAAATGGACGGTCTACAACCCCTAAAAGGCGTACCCAATCCTAAATTCTTGTGAAAACAGCAAAAATAATATTTCTGCCTGAAAGTGTGAGCAACTACCAAAAATCGGTGCGCTCAATAAAAGAGAGTCCTGTGGAAGGAAAAACAGAGCGTAAATATATTGAATTACGTGCCTGTAACGATGTGAAGGTTCTCTCGTGTTCACAAGCAACATGCCAATCCCATTCTGATCAACCGTCTATTTAGGCAGGCGATAATCACTAATAAAGATACTAGGTATCATTAGACCTAGCGATCTGTAACCCAATGTGTGGGTAAGAACCAACAACTCATACACTTATCAATCAGTGCGTGAAAGTGGCGGATATTCTTTATCATCCGTAGTTTTGGTGTACAACGATCACCATGGCACTTGTGATGTGATCGCCGTCTGGCAATGCCCACCCCGTAACTAAACTCCGCTTTTAATCAGAGGCGGATGATACTTTTATTGAGCGCACCGATTTTTGGTAGTTGCTCACACTTTCAGGCAGAAATATTATTTTTGCTGTTTTCACAAGAATTTAGGATTGGTTACGCCTTTTAGGGGGTGTAGACCGTCCATTTTCTTTGTTTTTGGTCCTGATGAAAACCTGGAATTATCCAACGTAAGGTTGAAACATGTAGACCAGACCACTTGCAGAGATACTCTTGGTCATAATTACCTTCAAGGTATCTCCACACTGTTTTTAATATTGTCCAGTTGCTCACTAATAAAATGTATTCTTTGAGTCTATACCAGGACAATTTTTAACCCTTATTTTTTGCACTCCAACACAAACCAGCTCCACTGTAATTCAGGTGTTGCAGCACACCCTGGTGACATTCGGTCATCAGGGTGGACCCCGATGATGAAGCATGTCACCACCAGGCTGGTGAGTGAGGGGTTTTATAAAAGGAAAAATCTTTCCTTTGGCCAACACACATCCCAGTAAGATTTTTCTAAATCTGTATGGTGATGCTCCTCCTTTTGTTTGCTACATACCTATCTAGGGGAACAGGAACAATTCCCATTCACCGCCGGTGATAATTCCCTTACTCTCTTTTTTTGGTTGATACACATGTGACATATTGTCAACTCCAGTACTCTGCTACTCTTTCATTCATTGGGAATCACAGGGCAACAACAAGCAGCACACCAAAACTACCAGAAAATACTGGGCTACCATCAGTTATCACCACCCCTAATAGAAAAAGCATAGCTATTATCACAATAACATCTTACCACCACAAAACACCAACTACCACTGTCATACCACCCCATCAATGTGCCACCAATAACATACCTTGTTAGCATATATAAAACAGACTGAACTGCTACATCTCAGCAATACCCTAACACAACTGTACAATGTTACAACTCCTAACAGCAAACTATCATCCAACAGCTCCACCGTGCTACACTTCTATTACTTGATCACTGCACATCCACTCAACATCTTTGTTATCATATTCACCACTCTTTTATCAACTAGCAGTGCCCCACTTGTTACCCAAACTTTGAAGTGCCAAGCCAATGACTACCGCACTACAGCAACAATGCAAAAGAGGACTGCTAATGGCATCACAGCAATACAGCCCCCAGCTCCAATGCTGCTCTAGCCCTGCCTGTAGCCTCTCACCATCAGCACCATACAAACAGCGCAGAAAAACATTACCATTGCTAGTACAGCACTACTACAACCAGCTCCAATCGATCCCTAATCCCCTTGACCTACCAACCCACATCACTCCACTGTGACCCTTGTGTAAATGCTACTGTAGAAAAGTACCATTTATGACTGGTCACCCCCCACTTTTTGCCCCAAAACTGAGAGTTAGAACTAAGACTCCAGTGCCAGTGTTCTCTCCCTAAAACTAATATATGTGAATTGGTAACCACAGTTGGCAGAGGACTTTAACCCCCTTAAATATTCCTGGTATAGGGTGCCAGTGATATCCAGAGCATGTGTGTTAAAGGGGTCGCCAGTGTCTGAAGCAATGTTTGTGCCACCCTGAATGACCCGAGTAAACTACTGACAGCAGGCCTAACATTGCAAACTTCAGAAGCAGTGTAAACTGTTTGAACTCGACTTTGCACTCACCATGTGCGGCAAAGTTGATGCACTGTTTTAACATCTGTCAGTCACCCCTAAGAATGGCCTCCTAAGCTCAGGGGGAAGGGTGCATTATATTAAAGCTGTGAACATGTAAGTGCAAGCTTATATGCCCCTATAGTTGCATTTAACATTAAAGAACACCAATAATGATAGACGGTTAACCCGAGGTTGGCAGCTCCATTATGATGCTGCCTAAATATGTTGTGTTTGGTATCAAACAACGTACCCATCACCCCTGGCACAAATTTCATGTTGAGGATGATGTGACATGCACCCAGGCAACTACCTTAGAGGTTACTCACCTGGTTGCTCCAGCTTTTCCAGTGCTCTGGCTGCTGCCAAGAAAGGAATCTAACCTCCTGTCAGGAACTGTGAACTCTCCCAGGAGTCAGAAACAATGGCCTGGATGGGAAGGATGTCACACCTCCCTTCCTGATAGGAGCATGGGCACATCATGGCGGTGAGCTTTAAAGGATACACCGCCTGTCACATGCAACCAGTCTGCCTCCCAAAGGAGGAAACAGCCCTACTTACAATGTTAAAGGAAAGAGGGCATAAAGGTTAACATCATAACACGTTATAGTTAGTTGACTTTCTCAGAGACAACTTTAACCTTTTAAACAAAAAAACACAGAAACTTGCTAGTTATAGTTAGTAGCACTAACTATAACTTGCACCCCGCCATGCACTATTTATGGCCTCACTTATGTTATCACTCACAGCATGTCCTATGGCATCATTATGACACCTCAAATTACACACATCATTGATGACATCACTGATGACATCATCCAATGAGCGTTAGTTTGCTTTATAGTTTACATAGTAGTGGGTAACTGCCATAGTAATTGTCAACCTAATTTTGTCCAGCTAATAGGTGGAAGTGTTTACAAAACGCATGTGCTCATAATGCGCTAAAGTTGTGTAGAGGTATTGAACATATTATTATTGTATGGATTCAAGAATAACGCTGTGTGCAGGTGACTGTTCACTTGCACATATGTATTCACTAAAAAAACAAGGGTTACAGGGAAATGTAGCATTTATATTTAGAGGTATCTCAAGTAACTGTATCTCGTGCCCTAAGGTAACTAAAAAGGGGCCCCCATGCACAGTTTTCTCATTGATAATTTGTCAGAAAATGTTGCACTGATATGATCAATGATGTCATAGAAGATGTGAGTGATGTAATATGTGGGATGATTAGCAGTGCAAGGCAAGGACCTGAGTTATAGTTACCTTAGGACACGAAATATAGGTATTGAGATAACTCCCATGGGGCCCGCCATTTCCTTCATAGGGCAGGCGGCACGCCACCCTCCCTGGGCTGATTTCAGCCCCCTGGACTCCATCTACCGTGGCCTGACCACATTCTAAAGGAGGAGAGGGGAACAAATCCCTTCTCCCTGGGCCGATTTTGAAACCGGACACCTGCACATTTGGTGGGGGAGGAGTCACATATCCCCCTCCCTGTGTGGATTTTGGTCCTCCAAACCCCATTCTCTGGAACAGTCAACAAATGAAAATCACTCTGCTGCCGATAGCTGGAAGCAGAATATATCACTCTTATCTAGGACAAATGTTCCCACAGAAAAAGCAAACCATACAAATAGAAATAATAATGCATAAGTTAATACAGCAAGTTATATAATTTTTTAATACAAAATTATGTCAATACATTAGGATTCCATACATAAATCCTTTCAGTAAATAGAACATAATCAAAACTAATACTTAATTATTCATATAGAAAACCATGTTTTGTCCGCCAAACAAAAAACATTCAAAACTCCTCATTCATACTTACTCAGCTCTCATATCGCCACTGTATTATGTTCTAATTGGTATCCACAATATACATAAAAAGAAAAAGTTTGCAAACAACAGGAGCAAAAGAAATTGCATCCAAATACAAAAGAACAACTTGGTATTTTTTCACTGTTAACTGAGTACATTTATATGTATTCAAATAAATCTGATCATAATGATGCAAGTGTCTTAATCAATCACTGTTCCGTCAATTATTATGAAAATTAGCATAGGCTTCTTAATACAGCGTTGACATCCTGGTGCTCTTGTTGTGACCTGAGCCAATGCATGTTTCGGTGACCACCACTGTAAGGGTTACACCTTCATCAGGCCGCTCATACATGCTGTTCCAATAATTAATAATGGAATGGAGTATGGGGGACAAGCAGAAAAAAACCTACAAATGAATAAGTGGTTTGGTCAAAAATAGAAATAAAAAATAAAACCTAATTAAAGAAAGCCTCGATGGAGATTATGCTAATCCACGCCCCACAGTGTACAGATCAATTGCTTTTGGTTCTACGCATACCGAAATCTGTGAAATTTCCCCAAAGGTAGTGATCAGTAAAGACTCCCAATACACATTCATTCTACGTCACAGACTGTGACCACCTGATAGAGTGAACCAAGAGAGAATAGACCTGAGTGAAAAGAGAAGAAAAGGAGAACCAGTGTTTTGGCCTAGTGTATATACACCCCAGGCAAGCGACTAGCTGGTCAATCCCCTAACCATGAGAGTGGAGAAGTGGTACTAGTGTGGACATATTAACGCATTTATCCACCAGATTGACAATCAATATATTAACTATAGCTGGGGGCGTGCACTACCCCCTGGGTCCATCTAGATAAGAATACCCCACCGCTAAAGAAAACACAAAAAATTAGGAAAAGACCAGAATTATCAGGTTGGGTTACACATTGGGCCTTGCCATCTAGTGATAATAGTTCAGAGAGACCTTTCTACATCAGGACAGAAAAATCTGTCCTGGTCCAGTTGGAAAGTGGTTTTTCTCACGTGGTAAAACAACTCTTGCCAGTACTAAAATCGATAGTGCAAGTCCAAGATTGAAACGTGTCGAGACTGGGAAAAACCTCACAAATGTCACTAAGAAAAAAAAAAAGTATAAATAAAACGTAAACACCAAATCTATTTATGCGGACATCGAACTCTGCTAGCCACTGAAAAAGAAATACATAAAATATACTCTCTAGTTGGGTGCTACAGGCAGGTCTCACCTAAGTGCCAGGTCCAGGACCTACAGAGGTAATTCATCAGAGCGAATACTCCAACAAAGCAATTCTTGTAATAGGCATCCCTCTGAGACATCCGGGACTTAGGGTAGAGTGCAAGGGCAATGGTCCTCGAATAGACCATCTGTGTTGCACACTAGAAACAGAAATGCATAGCGCAACTACCTAACTAAGTTCCTAGGCAGACCGATGGAGAACGGGTTCCCAAAGATACAGGAAATACAATAAAAGAATAACAGGTCTGCGCAGGGCATCCGCGGTCACTAAAAATATCTAGATTCAATTAGCGCTACACAGACAGCCGAGGGATCAGAATAAAATAATGCTGTCAAAAGAGAGCTGCCCCTCTGGGTAAAACTTACCGATAGAGAATGTCTCCATGGTCGATGCTGCATCCAAGATACCATTTACGCGGTCTGTATTTTGTTGCCACGATTTAAAGGGCTGACCGGATGGGAAATCCTACACATCAGGCTGGATCCGTCACAGACCCATCCCTTCTATTGTGTCCAGCATCTTATAACGGACCCCAATTCTCTGGGCCCGGCCATATTGTGAAGGAGTAAGGGAGGAATGCCTCCCCCCTCCCTGGCCTGATATCAGCCTCAAAATCCCCATCCCCCAGGGACCCGCAAATGTCTAAAGGGGCAGGGGTTATGAGCCCCCCCTCCCCAGGCCGATTTTAGGCCCGGGGACCCCATCCACCAGGGCACCCAGCTAGTGCTGGGTGTCCTGGTGCCCATCCAGGGCACCCACGATATCCTGCTTTGGGGCCATGGGATAATCCCCAAGGTCCAGCTGGCTCCCCGCATCCAACGGAAGACAGCATTAGTCCTGCTCGCAAGGAGCAGCTAAAATGCTTCTCCCTACGGGCGGGAGCAATATTAGTATCTGTTTACCTGCCAGAATCACTGAGGGTGTGGGTACAGATCTGTAGTCCGTTCTCAGCTGGCGGGAGCATTTTTAAAGATCACGCCAGCTAGGAGCCGACTTTGTGCTTGCTCTTGCTTGGCGGGAGCTATGAAATTGCTTCCGCCAAGCTAGAGCAAGCACAGGTTTCCCTGCCCGTGCCAGGGAAACTGATGTGCCCCAGGACTGGGCACCCCAGGACATAGCAGGAGATGACCCTGGGAGATGGGGCCTCTAAGGCCATTAATGGCTCCGGGACTTGGGGGTTCCTGAGGCCAAAATAAGCCTGGGAGTGTGACCGCGTGACCCCTCCCACTTTTTTATTAGGACCTGGGGGATGGGGTCCCTTGGGATGAAGTCAGCCTAGGTCGGGGAGCCACATGCACTCCATCCCTTATATGAATATAAAAATCCCCCCAGGTTCTGACCCACCAGGGGGCTTAACAAAGCAAGTGCAGGAGCCCGCTCTTGGTTTTTAAAAAAGAAATTGCAGCAGATCCGTGGATCCTTCATGAATTCACAAAATTGAAAAAACATGTTTTTGGCCCCAGGTGGGATCTATGTGGGACCACTCCACCAGGTCTAGGGATCAGAGTATTCCTACCGCCTTGTGTTTTTTTTCCTTCTTGGTACTTGGGCCAAGTTCCGAGTTCCAAGATGGCGGCCACCACTTCCTGGATGAAGTGTTGGCAGCCTATGGCACAATTTATAGTTTCTTGTGATAACTCTTTATATAGCTGCTGAATTTCTATGGTTTTGTGTGTGCCCTAGGGTAACTATAACTCGTACCCCCACCATGCACAGTTTTCTCATTAATCTTTTTACTGCAAATGTTGCAGTGATATTAATATTTCATAGAAGATTTCATGATTGATGTAACATGTGGGGCAATTAGCAGAGCATGGCAGGGGCACGAGTTATAGTTTCTTGAGATAACTGTAACTATAGCTGCTGAATTTCTATGGTTTTGTGTGTGTAAATTTCCGCACCAGAACTACAATGTCCCAGTCGGGCTGCCCGGGCTATCTATTTCTAACAGCATGTGGGGGTTGAGCTCCAGCTTACATCACAGGTAGGCTTCAGCATTTTCACCCTAGGAAGGGAGTAATGCAGAATTCGTAAATATTGGGGGCAAGTGACCTCCCGAAATTCGGTTGAGAGGATCTGAACAAATGCCGACCATAGATCAGCATAGTTCTCATCTTTGTGATCTGCCACCATTGACATTCGTTCCATTTGCTAGGGTTAACCAGAGCTTATGTAACCATGTCACATGATCCGGAACAATCTGTGTGCCCCATCTGGCTAAGATTACTTGTCTTGCGGCCAACAGCACAAGGGCCATTGGTCGGCCCCTTAGGGAGCACAAGGGAAATATCATTGGGTTTGAAAGTCCTAGGAGCATGTATGCTGGGAAGTGCGGCATTGTAGTACCAAATGCCTTCCCTAAGTCATCCAAGAACGCCTCCCAGAAGTGCTCGAGCTTAGGGCAGTGCCATAATAAGTGGACCAGAGAGCCTGTCTGACTACACCCCCACCAGAATCTCTCAGATCGGCTCTTGTCCAAGCTATGACAATGTGCCTGGATAAGGTACCAGTATGATAGCACTTTATACGCTGAATCTGACCCTGCTGTGCTGTGTGGTGAGCTCTAAAATGTATATCCTCCCACTCTTTTTTAGAGAGCGCGTGTCACAGCTCCTCCTCCCACCGCTTCTGTCCTTTGAACCGGCCACCCTCCGTGTCCCTTGTCAGCAGCCCATATAGCTCTGATATAAGGTGTTTGTCATCTTGCTTGCGCACCAGCCATTTTTCAAACCCCGTTAAGTTCCTTGAGGCTGCTACTTGGTAAGCTGGCTTTGTGACCTAGTGGCTTAGTTGAAGGGACTGAATCACGTCTGTTTGGGGGAGTTCGTAGTCCTGTTGTAATTGGTCAAATGGGGTCAGATCGTCCGGGTCAGATAAAGATCCTATACGCTTGCAACCCTGCTCCCACCATTTATGGAATGCCGTTGAATTGCGTCCCGGCGGGAAATCGGGGTTCTCTGTGATTGGAGTCATCGGGGTGGGAAATTATATCAAATTCTTAGTGCACACTGCTTTATCCCACACTCTTATTGTGGGTGCTGTTACCAGAGAAGAGTATAATCCAATGCCCTATGTTTATGGAGGAGCCAAATCTCCCTCCAAAAGTTAACTCCTGCGACTGTCTGGTCCATGAAGGTCCAGTTGTCGTGTAGTTCCTATAAAACCTATACAGAATCTGTGCGTTTGGACGACATACACTGTAGGATTGGTGTCAGTCTGATTCTAAACACCCCCACCGGGTATGTTGGCCTTCGGTATCAGCTATCTCACAGTGCCAATAAAACCTCCTCTTACCAAGGAGAGAATAGTTCTTGGCAAACTTCAAACATAACAACCCTGATTCCTCAGGACCTTGGAAACAGTGTACTACTTTTGTCTCAGTCATCCGTGCTCACTTAGTTTCAGAGAGTTACAAAAAGTAAACGGTCTGGACATTTTTCAATAAGTATTTATTGAACAGTCGTTATTCTAGTGTAAAACCACTAGACAGTAACAGATATAAATGATAAGAAGCACGATGAAAGTAAAAGGATGATGGAGTTCTACCATCATGCAATAATCATGGATACATATGAGTATATAAAATACATGATAATAAAAGTACGTACTCCTACGATGCCTCCCTAACTAGATGTACCTTAGTGTACCTAGCATGTGTGTAGGTGTTAAGCCAAGAATCCCTCTATAGTATAAAGTCAACCCCATTTCCTGGATTGAGAGACTGTGGGACCCTGTCCTAGTCTCGGGTTGGACACCCCGCAAGGGATGTTATACCACTGTGAGCTGGAGTGTTTTCATGCAGGAACTTCAGCATTTTCGGTCAGTGTGTCGGCCGGCAATTCCTGGTCTCCTCTGCCTGTTTTAGCAAGATGTGATGTACATATACCCATAGGTCTCCCCAGGGGTTCTACCTCGCAGTATTACTTTGTTGGACTTAGTATGACATCAGGAATGAACTTTGTACATAGATATTATACAGGAGATGGTAGTCCTGCTGTGCTTCCAAGAATCCTCATGCATGAAGTATGCATTCTGTGTGCAGTGTCGTATCTAGGTAAAACGCCAGTCCCTACCCTAAGAACCATTATGTGTGTAATGTTGGGGAGAATATAGGTGAAGGGCTATGATGTTACCTGAGCCTATATTAGGGTACCTATATGGAATACAGCACAGTGTTTTTCTGATAATAGCTGATTACATTCAATTATATAATGAAGGTGCACTGTCTATAAGCATCTATTAACCAGCGGCACCCCACCCCACTCTCCTGTTTGGCCATGACATCTGTGCAAGAGCTATGCTGGGTTTCTTGCCTCCCCAGACAAATCTGTTCATGCTAAGTCGCAATGAGTGAATTACTTTCAGGGGCGGAAGCAGAGGTAAGGTGTGAAAGGTATACAGAATGTGCGGTAAGACCGTCATCTCAACCGCTGCTATTCTCCCGAACCAAGCCAATTCCAGATGGCCCCAGCAGCTCAGGGCATGAGTCATTTGGTCGACAAGAGCCACATAGTTTGGGACCAGAGTCTTGGCACCAATGCAATGCCTAAATTGGCTACGGACTGCTCCGCCTATGTCAGTGGGAATGTTCTCTTCAACTGGTCATTTTGAGCTGGATCCACCAAGAGGTTCAGAATCTGAGATTTACTTAGGTATACTTTAAATTCCAAAACCTCTCCAAAGTTTTCCAACTCTACTTATAGGGCAGGGAGAGGTGTCTGCAGTTGCGTTAGAGAGAGGATCACGTCATCTGCATATAGACTGAACATACGAGTTTCCGCTCCAAACCGGATACCCATGATCTGTGGGTCGTCACAAATTCTTTGCACAAATGGCTCTAGGTATAGTGCAAAGAGTAGTGTTGATAAGCAGCACCCTTGGCGGGTACCTCTTGCTATGGGGAACCTGTTTGAGGACATTCCATTGACCCGGATGAAGGCTCTTGGAGTTTTATATATGCCACTAACCCACTTGATAAAACCATCTCAGAACCCAAAGTGTTGCAGCGTATCATCAAGTTAAGACCACTGCACAAATTTGAAGGATTTTTCAGCGTTGATGGATAGAAACACCACCTCTCTCTGCGATCAGTGTATGACATTCATGAGATGGAGCAGCCTTTTCATGTTGTCATTCCCTCTTGCCGGGTGGGGATGAATCCGGACTGGTCCTGGTCTATCAGCCCTGCCATCAGTTGTTTTAACAAAGCCGGTAGGATTCCAGTGAATATTTTGGCATCAATATTCAGCAGAGATATAGGGGGGTAGGAACCGCAGTCCGTCGGGTCTTTCATTGGTTTAAGGATGACAGATATCTAGGCTTGTAGCATAGAGTTTGTTAGTGAGCCTGTCTCCTGGAAGGAGTTGAATAAACATATCAACAGGGGTGCCAATTCTGGGCAGAACATTTTGTAGAATTGTGCTGTGAACCCGTCAGGAACAGGGACTTAGGTAATTGGAGGTGTGAAATTGCTGTTATTACCTCTTCTATACGGATTGTTTTGTCCAGATGCTCTGCAAGAGACTCTAGGATTCTGGTCACTTGTATGTCCTGTAAGTATGCACGAGGTGGGATTTGGGCTGTATCCAGCTCAGAATACTGAGTTTGATAAAAATGTTGGAACTCTTCGGCTATTTCCCAATGAACCTGCACTGTGTCACCAGTACCGTTCTTTATTGTACTGATCGACGTCACTAGTGTCCTTGCTCTAAGCCTTTGTGCCAGCATTCTCCCACACTTGTCGCGGCTTAAAAAGTACTTGTGGCGTAGTCTCAGGAGAGCTTATTCGGCTCTGTTGAGGTCAAGACGCTTCAACAGAAGTCTTTTGTCCTCTAGCTCCCAACACACTTTGGGTGCCCCGTTCGCTTATATATTGTTTATCATTCCACCACTTCTTGCTCTATGCTCTGCTGTTTCTCGAGGCGTTGTTTATTTTCCCCCGCCGAAATCACTATGCATTCACTTCTAATTACTAGTTTAAGCACCTCCGAGACTGCTGTGAAAGACACGGTCCATACGTCGTTGATATTCAGATAATCTAAGATTCTTGCACTGACCTTCTCTACCACTATGTTGGATTGCAAAAGACTTTCCCTCAGACGCCACCATGGTCATAGCATGGACCAAGAGAGAGCGCAGCTTAATTGGTAGGGTCAGAGAGGCTCGGGGCTTGTGTGTCCCCCAGCGCCGACCTGCCTAAAAGCTCCCGGTGTCCGGGATGAACAGGACAGGGGACAACTGGACATTCCAGTGAGCTGGCCAGAGCGACAATTACTGTTATTTCTCTCTTTGGCTATCGTTTCCAGGTCTGACATGTGACTAGCAGAGGGCCCTCTGATTCCGAGCCAGCAAAAGTCCTTCATTTTATCCCTCCTCGCATGTCTGCTAGTTTCTTCTTGGGAAGACTCTGCCGCCAAGCCCTGAACATCTCAGGCCTCTTTTAGGGATTTGTTCTGCCATAGTTTGCCTTCATGTCGCAATATGATGTGAAAAGGGTGACCCCGTGAATACAAAATGCCTTTCTCTCTAAGATGCGTGATGCAGGCCGGAATTCTTTGTGCTTGAAAAGTGAGGTCAAGGAGATATTGTGGAAGAATAGCAATATGTGGCCCCTGAACTGCACTGGGAGGGCATTTCTCGCTTGTCAGATAATAGCCTCTTTTATCTGAAAATCGTGTACTCACACCAAACTGTCTTGCAGGGGGACTTTATTGCTTTTGGGCAACCCCACTCGATTTGGATTCCTGAGGGGCCCTTGTCTCCTAACACTTGTCTAAAGAGAGCAAGGACCTATGCTCGGATATCTTCTCCATCTGCTTGCAATAGCACTTCCCTGATACGCACATTGTTTGTTCGAGAGCAGTTTTCCAGCTCTTCGGCAACCGCCTGTAAATCGACGTGTTGTTCATGTAGTCACAGGATTTCCTGCTGCATCATCTCCAGTTCTTCATCTCTGCCGGTTTCTTGTTCTTCCAGGGATGCAACTCGGTCACCCACTTCATCCAGGTCTTTTCGCACATCCTTTAAGTCCGCTGATAGTTGGGATTCCATCGCTAGCAGATCTTCGCGAAGAGAGGTGAAGAGCGAGGTCAAAAAGGCTTTGGTCCGATGTATCTACCACTTCTCTGTACTCCTCGTTCCCCATAGAGGCGCTCGCAGAGGTGCTTGCCAGCGACTGTTTCACTAACATGTCCTTCACTGATTGGTCCTTTTTGACCCTAGCCACCGCCATAGGTACCGCTTGTATTGCTGCTGAGATTTTGGGGGTAAAGGGGTGCCACTCCTAGGCTTCTGGCTCTTCCTTCTCTACCCCTCCGAGTTTCGCTTTGTCTCACCCAATCGTGTCAACACCGTCAGCCAGTCAGTAGGGGGGCGCTCCCAGTAGTGTTAGATCTGCTGTAGGATCACGCTTTTCATGCCCGTTCATCAGGCCTCGTGGGCTTGAGTACAGAGTCCACCTCAACACTCCGCAGTTCACTTGTGGGCACTTTTCGCCAGTGCATGCGCTCCGTGGACCGCCTCAGCAAATGCTCATCCCGCTGACATTTGTTGGCTGCGTTAAAGCATAGCCACGGTCTGTGGGAGTCACGTTGTAGTCTTCTTTCCCTCAGTACTTCTTTACCCATTCTCGCTGTGGCCCTGGGCAACCCGTTCTCTCCCTTCCGCACAGATGCCCTGTGCCAATCAGTGAAGAGCCCTGGGAGGAGACACCATGGCCATAAATAGAGAGGAGGCCCTCAACTTTAATAGGATCCCTCTTGCTGTCAGCCTGTGACTTTAGCCTCTGCCAGCAGAGGCACTGCCGTGCTCGCCCGGCTCTCTGTTTGGCGCACCATTTCTTATCCGGCTCCCTGCTAGTTGTGTGGGCCATACCCTGGGAAGCTTTCTTCCTTCGTGCATGTGTGCACCCTACTCGAGACTCACCGCCTTTGGTGGGGAGGGGTCAGTCAGTCTTAGCCCTTTCTTTCCTCCTGTGCTATATACGCTAATTCTAGGGACTGCAGGAAAGAGATAAGCGCTGTGCGTATCTGCTGTGTGTAGTCCAGTGATTCCGTCATTAACTCCCCCACGGCCTGCCCACAGGACTGGGGGAGCCCTCTCGCCATCTGCCGGGACTTTAGGTTAGCAGCCAAACTGTCCCAGCCCACTTTTACCGTCCCAGTGCTTGCAGCTTGCTACGTTAGGGATCCTCTCTCCTATTGGCCGGGTGCCTACAGCTGCTCAGAGGTCCCGGGTGATGATCCCAGCAGCCTCCTCTTTTTACCCGAAATCTGCTGGGTTTGGCTTTCCGCCTCCGCCGGGTTCTCCGGTGCCTCTTCATCTATTCGTTTGTTGTGGCCTGGGGAGCTATTGGGGTTCCTGCTGTTTGCGGGATGCTATCTAGTGCCGCAGGCCTCAGCACTGCATCAGTAGGCCCCACCTCACTCCACTCTCGTCCGGGGAGATTTCTTGTTTACGCTGTGCTTTGATCTAGACGTAGGGGGCAGGGGTGATGCAGCATGTCTACGTTGCGTCCCCCTCTGCAAAAAACGCTTCACACCGGGCAGTATTTATGATGCTAACCGACAGTGGTGTTGGCGAGACTCCAATGCACGTCTTACTCGATCGCCATCTTGGCCACGCCCCACTGATATTATTTTTTTAAAGCTGCGGGGGTTGGCCTTGCTGCCACCCTTCTCATGCAGCCTACTCCCTGCATACAGCCAACCCCACGCCGCGACACAGTGGCCAATCCCCCACATGCAGCCAACCTATAAGGAGCCCGGCCGGTGGGGTACCCAGGGATCATAGAGGGATCAGAGCATTTAATAATAATTTAAATATTTTTAAAATAATGATTACAAATGAATATAAAAATATCCTTATAAAGTTTTAGGAGCAGGATGTAGGGAATAATAGGTGGGAAATTGTATTACTACTAAGGTATCAACTGTCATACCTGAGTATTAAAGGTGTAGTATTTTAATAAATATAATATCTTTAAAGTAATCTATGCAAAAAAGAACTCAATAAAGTTTTAGGAGCGGGATACATGGGATAAAGGGGTAATGGCTGGGGAGGTGTATTCATACTCAGGTATCATCTGTGATACCTGGGTATTAAAAAAAGAATTAATATAATATTAATTTAAAATATTTTTAAAAGATGAAAATATAGTTTTTGGAGCCTGAAGCAAAAGGTATAGGGGCAATGGGTGGGGAAGTTAATTAATATTGAGGTATCAACTGTGATACCTGAGTATTAATTATTAAATTATTATAAAGTAATATATATTTATGATTAAATGATTGACGTACAAGGTGATGAATAATTTTTAGTGTATTACAACAGGATTTTCTTTTTCAAGTAGCGGTAATTTTTTAATAATTTAACAAAAAATTGAAAAACACACTAAGTTCATTTGTAATAAATGTAATATCATAATTCTCATGTTGTATTAAAAATATATAAAATAGAAGGAAATATCATTTCTTTTTTCAAAATATAAAACATAATCTTACATAGGGTTAAACATATATATTTCCAATATTAAAATATTTTCCCATGATTTCCGGTTGCCTTCAATGAAAGAAATTGTCCTTTTTTTTTAGGGCTTTACATAAATGGTCTAGCGTCTGTTTCTACAGTTGGTGGAGCATTGCAGTTAAGATCAGATGTAAGGAAGAACTGCAGTCAGGTAGAAAAATTTAATTTACTTTTTTTAGACATTTTGGTGGAAAATGTATTGAAAAGGGAGATCGGGGAAGTAAATATATGTTATTTAGTAACAAAATGTATATTATTTGAATTTTATTCAGTTTAACATTTCCCTACAGGCTGTTTTCATATGTAAAGCAAAGTACTAGGGGAGAAGGAGGAATAAGAGACTAGGTCGTCCTCCAAATACTGATTATACAACCAAGAATCCAAGTTGCTGAATTCGTAGACCTAGCTCAAGTTGTGGCAACTGACCTGTGTGGTCGGTGGTGCCCGCCAAGAAAGAAAAATTTCTTTCTAGTGTCCCCTCACTCACCGGGGTTTCCCCACGGTGACATGCTTCATCATTGGAGCCATCCCAGTTCTCTACGAAAAGGGGCGTGCTACGACTCGCGAACTACGCAGGAGCACTTTTATGTGAAAAGACTATGTGTAGTGCAAGGTGATGGAGTGGGTGTGGGTGGATTAAGAATACCGTGATTAGTGGGCCTCAATACCTTTATTTTGCTCCTATTCAGGTATATTAAAAATGGGGTGAAATCACTGATAACCAACCTATAATGGGGATTGGTTCAGTGAAAGGTCGACATGTTTCATGCTACCCCTAGCATTTCTTCAGGACCATGTAGGGACCAGCCCTACATATGCCACTCCTGGGTCTTTAATTAGACTGTGATATTAAAAATAATACAAATATAAAGCATGCGTTCATATTAGAATACATACGTTTTTTTGGCTTTTCCAAAAACTGTGAATAATTAATTTCTTTTTAAAGTTAAAACAGGAGAGTAATTTCAGAGGGTAATACTTGGGGGCCCATTAGGATGGTGGGCGGATTGCTCCGCCAGGCTGGCGGTAGCCACCGCCAGCCTGGCGGGGGCAATCCGTCCACCATCCGCACCTGAATTCCGCGGCGGACGGAAAGACCGTCCGCCGCTTTTCCGCCCGGGGCGGAAAAGGTTTAATATGGTGGCGGTGTCTAATAGACACCGCCAGCCATATTACGATGGGTTTGTGTAGATGCCTTTCCACGGCGGCGATGCCGCCACGGAAAGGCATTCGGTCTTCACTCTGGGGGCCCCCTGTGGGCCCCCAGAGTGAAGGAGAGGTGGGGGGTGCACCGAGGGGGGGTACCTGTTGTACCCCCCTTCATTTGCATAAACAAAGCGGCAGGCATTGCGCGGTGCCTTCCGCTTTGTCTATGCAAATGCATTAATGCATTTTTAGCATTGTGGCGGGTGGTGCAGAGAGCACCGCCTGCCACAATGCTAAAAATGCAGGATGTGCCCCTCACTGTGGCGGGCACATCCTAATACCCCCCACGGGACCCCCGCCCTTATGGTGGGCGGTCCCAAACCCCGGTAGGATGCCGGTCATCCTAATAGGCCCCTTGGTGTTAGTAGTGTAATATGTATGCTCAGTTCAGTTCAATTAAACTTTATTTCAGCTAAAAGCCATAAAAGCACAAACTAATTTTTTTTTTCCAAAGGTGGTAATAAATCATTCTCAAAGAGGTACATAAGCGGTTGTAAATACAATTATTAAAGCAACATCGCTGATAGGAGTAAAATCAGGTCCTGTAAACACGCATCGAATCCTGTACACACAATGCAAAAAATGTAGGGTACAGGAAAGGGTAATGATCTGTTCTTATTAATTGAGATGTACATAATGCATTTAGTGATTTTATGTATATTTATTTTATGTAGGGAGGAAAGTATCAAATTTTGCAGAGACAGATTAAGTTGTTGTCTTGAAAAAGATGGTGTGACAAGTGGAAAGCCATCGAAGCGTGTCGACGCTATTAGAAGTACTATCTAAAGGGTCAACACAATTGTGTTCAATACAGATTGAATCATTGTATTAATCACAGTGTTCTCGAATCAGATTTGATGTACATTGGTATTTGACAAGTATTGTGTCTTACACTTTTGCCTGTCTCGATTATGCAGGTCATAATTGTTACGTGTTAGCAACCATTTTTTATGTGAATTATATGTTTTTGATGGATGAAGTAAGGATCTATTTAATTGTGTTATCTGTATAATCTTAAGAAGTTTTTATTTTGTTCAAAACTTTTTTGAAATAATTAAGTGTCACTGCTATATGTTATGTAGTTTTGAATAATTTAGTATTCTGTCAATCATTGTATTCGTATTACTGCTTGATTGTTGGGTCAAGGGAATCTTGTCTCTCTTTGGTACATGTACCTCAATTCCCTTGATAACTATAAGGGGACACTATCATATTTTTTTTTACCAGTGTACCACTGACTACAAAATGATGGACACTTGTTTTTATATGTTTGATAAGGCTTAACCATAAATAAGTAAGTTAACCTTAAATGAGAATGTTTGTGTTGGAAACTACCTTTTTTACTGAAGAAAAACGTGACTAAAGTTAATATTTTTTGGGTGGTGAAATGGACATTGTATTTTACTTTTTTCACAGACTTCGTAAGCCATCTTGGTTGTGGACAGGATGTTTGCATATATAGAAATGAAAGATAGCTGACTTTTTTTGTGTGTAAAAAGTATTTTAGTATCCTAGAACAGGTTTGTGACGTGTTGTGATTTGTTGCTTTCTTTTTGGAACCATCTGTGAAGGGTTGTAAAATTTTCCATTGTGTTGCGTTGATATGTAGAAATGTTTAAGTAATTTGCTTAGTGATGCATTGTTTTACATTGTGTTTCATGGTAGTATCATCTTGGAAAAAGTTGCATCGGGTTGTGATTCATTGCGTTGACTTACGATGTATTGCGTTGTGTTGCATTGCGTGGTGATAAGCATTATATCATTGCATTGTATCAAGGCATTGTAAACGTTTTGTATCTAAAAATGTTTCTAAAAATTTGATCTCTCATTTTGTAATTAAATCATCTATTAAGATACCATTTTAATATCTATATTTATTTGCTTTTTTTATATAAAAAAAGTGCATGGTAAAGGTTTGCATGATAAAAGTGTGCACGGTACCACTATGCGTGGTAATGGTTAATGTAACATATTTCTATGTATGTTTATGTTTAAGACATTCGTGGTAATGTTATATGCATGGTACAGACCACGTAGTAAAGCCATGTGTTAGAACGTCATACAACCCGTTCCAGTCATTAGCAGTGCACTGCCATTGCATAGTCTATAATTACCAGTCCCAGCTTGCACGATCAGCCCTACCGCTGCATTACTATTACTGCATTACTATCCTTATGACACTCTATTACCAGCATTATCTCTGCAATAACACTTCTTGCACCACACTACTGTCCAAAGTATTTATGTATCCCTCTACCGCAGCAACATACTGCAACTCCAGACCACACTACTGCACTGACACTTCACAGAATCACATTTTCACCTCACAGAAACCCTCCACTGCATCCCTCCACCACATTATGATTCCCTGTCCAACACTTCAAATCCTAAACACTACCCTCCTGTTTCCATCAATGGAATACTATCAAATCCCACCAATGCACTACAAGCCACCAGTTTGCTATCACTTCATAGCACAATATTATCAGCCCCAGAAATGCACTATACTGGCCCCAGCATCCAGTTCCCACCCAGGCACTGCCACACTGCTACCTACAGCATGTCACTTTTATCCTCACTCACTGCCACCCTTCGGCATTGCTCTTTTGCTCCTCCTGACAAAATACTACCACCCCATATTACTGCATTAAACTCCCACAATAACAATATGTCAACCTCCCCACAATTATATATGAAAAGGATTTCTTGCTTTACAATCATATTTTTTTTAGTATAGAAAAGGTCAGACCTCTTTTCTTCGGAGATTTGTTTTTCTGTTTGATTTTTTAAGGTGGGGAAAGAACCAAATTGCTGAGAAGGTGTGTTCTTTTTTCAGTCAGTCAGATAAAAAAATCAAGAGCCAGTGTCAATGGTGTGGATCCGACATTAAGGGCCTCATTTGAATGTCGGTCTGAACGCCTCCGACCAACATCCATGGTTTAAACTCGACTGCCTTTTTACAAAGAAGGCAGTCGGAGTTTAAACCGGTCGGTCAAACTGACGGCCTTCCAGCAAGCTCAAGGAGTCAGTCGGCAAGTTGTAAACCGCACGTAATCCTGAATGGATGATGTTTCCACTGTTCGGGTTATGATGTCGGGTTCAGACAGGCTTTCCATGTTGGGCAGTGACTTTTGGAGCCCCTAGTAGGGCCCCCTTTCCACTGCAGCCTCCGGTTGATGGCATGGGGGGCACGTATGGTGCCCACTGAAATTCTCCCTGGTGCCTGCGACGTGGTGCAGGGATTTACACAAACTTCCATTTCCATATGGGAGCTTGTGCTGCTGGTGGTTTCCTCCCACGAATCTATGACATAATATCGAAACACACATTATCGTAGTACAAAATTATCGACACAAAAATATCGACATCAAATATATCGTCATCCTATACTTATTTAATCACATACACAAATATCGAAATAAAAATGTCGCAATACATAAACATCGATATCAATTATATCGACCCCATATATATCGCAATATTTAAATATAGATAATTAAAATTTATAAACAGTACGTTAAAAATATCGAGAGTAAAAATATCGGCTACAATAATATCGTTATTTAAGCAATATCGAACAATTTTATTATTATTCTATAATACTTTTAAACATTAAAAAAATACTATTAGCACTACAATTCACATTTTACAACAATTTATAAATACATAAATTTTCACATTTAAAAATAAATGATTTACACATGTATAAATTATTTCTTTAACATATTATATAAAGGTATGTATGCTCAACATTAATTAGCGTTTACCATATATGGTAATTAATTACACCAACAGTTTTTCAAAAATACAAACCAACGAATCAAAACAGTACAAACATAAACTCACGAATAGCTAACTAATTACTAACTCCAAAACACTATATAAACAATTACATCCAACAAACAAATTACCTGAGAAAAGTAGAAGACAGGAAAGAATACTGTGGATACATTTGACGACGCCTACAAGAAAACTAAGATTCAACCTACCATTAAGAGGATTGAAAGTAAGTAACAAAATGTAACTTAATTAAAGGAACTGCTAAAATTACACATTTAGTAAAAAGGACAAATTACTCATACATATGTATTGTATATTATCTCCTACCACTACAGAAAACTTCACTACTAAAGAACAGAAAAAACTAAGAAGAAAACTACAAAACTACTAACAAAGTAATCATTTTATATTTTTTCTCGAACAACATTAATTAATTGAAGCTTTAACATTAAAACAGCAACCAGACCTGCTTCCAAAAATATGTTTCTAAATATGGATTTTAATGAATATTTTTTTTTTAAAGATAAAGACATCAAAGAAAATACAGGCCACAACTGAAAATTGAACAGATTGCCTTACACCTACAACAGCATTAAAACTCTGCATAACAAGCAACTAATACAAAGTAAGTCAATTAAATGATGTGACAAACAGTAACTCCTAAAGAATGAAAAATTGCTAACATATTGTAATAATTTATGCATATATCCTTCTTTTTTTCTAGCACCACTACAACATCCACTAACAACAAATATCAAAGAACAGAATTCAACAAACAAAGATACAACTACCAAAGTAAGTATATCCAAACACTTTTCAAAAAGATAAAATAAGTAAAAGCTTTAACTTATAGCAAAACATGTAAAAGCTACCCAAAAAAATATAACTAAACAATTAACACAAATAAATGTTTTTTTTCAAGCAAAGAAACACCAGAAAAGACAGACCACAAGGAAAAGAGTAAAGAACATCAAAATCACAGACTAAACTTCAACCAAAGGTAAGCATGCACAATATAAATATTTATAATTCCCACTTAAAATACATATAACTATAACTATAATAACTATACCATATATTTCTAATAGATTTAACAAGGAGAAAATGACAGAAGGAGCTGAATTTGTTACCAGTCAAAAAGGGAAACTATTACTCTGCTACATGGGTTATACTTATACCCAAGAGAAACAATTTGGGATGAAAGTAAATTGGAAATGTTGCAAATATTACTCTAACAAATGTTATGGAAGAGCAACAACTAGAGAAGCAACTGTCCTTTACACCAGGGAACACAACCACCCTCCAAATGTAACAGAAATAGAAGTCAGAACAGCATTAGAAAACATTAAAGAAGCTAGTACATGTTCCCAAAAACCTACAAGCCTAATTTTAAAAGAACAAATTCCACAAATCCCAAAAACAGCCACTACCCAAATGTCTAATATAATTTCTCTCAAAAGAACAATATCACGTACCAAAAAAGCAACTACTACTACCCCTCCACCTCCTAAAACATATAGTGATATAAATTTAACTCATGACCAAACTATAACTCTAAACAAAATACCTTTTATAATTTACGACAATAAAAACAATGAGAAAAGAATAATAATCTTTGGTACTGCTATAAATTTAATAAAACTCCAACAATGCCAATTTTGGATGATGGACGGTACTTTTAACATCTGTCCCAGACCTTTCTACCAACTTTACACAATACATGGCTTATATCAAAACTGTAACATACCTCTACTATATGCACTGCTTCCAAATAAAACTAATTCAACATATATGGATTTATTAAACATTATCAAACAAAAAACAAATGACTATTCCCCTGAAAAAATTATACTGGATTTTGAACAAGCAATGCTCTCAGCTATTTTAAAAATACACCCCCATACCTGTATCCAAGGCTGCTATTATCATTTTAATCAGTGTCTTTGGAGGCATTTACAAAAAACTACTCTAAGCATAGAATATGCTACAAGCTCATCTTTTGCATATCAAATAAAAAAACTGATAGCACTAGCTTACGTCCCTGAAACAGATGTGGCCGGACACTACAACCTTTTAATAGACAGCCAATTTTACAAACAAAATGAAGCAAAGTTAACTCCTCTCTTAGACTACTTTGAGGACACTTGGATAGGTAGACTCCATAGATCTGGCCACAGGAGAAATCCTAAATTCTTAATACCCTGGTGGAATGTTTACAGAAGCACCTTAAATGGAGAATCTAAAACAAACAATGCAGTTGAAGGTTGGCACAATGCCTTCCTCCAATCAACAAGCCGAACTAAACCAACATTAGAAAAATTCATTACATGCCTCCAAAAAGAGCAAAGTTATCAGGAATTCAGAATGGAGCAATCCATTACTGAACTAACTCCAAAAACATCCAAACAAACAAAACAAATGCACAAATACCTAGAGCAACAAGTAAAGCTGTACCCTAGCACAACAGGCATGGAATACCTCAATATAATAGCCAAAACACTACTGTAAACTACTCTAAGCCACAAACAATCTCAATAGAAAAATA
Source organism: Lissotriton helveticus (assembly GCF_964261635.1). NCBI lineage: Eukaryota > Metazoa > Chordata > Amphibia > Caudata > Salamandridae > Lissotriton > Lissotriton helveticus. Next base: position 422,992,874 of record NC_136072.1, read on the forward strand.
TTCTAATACAATAATATTACATTCATATAATTTATCTCGAAAAAAATTAATGTATGGAATATATATTATATAATTAAATATATATACACACATTAATTATGTTTGAAATAAATAAAACTAAGCAATATTTATTAAAACATTACCCACCCACAATTATAAAAATGTAAAAAAACTTACCAAAGATATTCCAAATGATGTAGAATCCATTTCCACCAAAATAATCCAGTTTCGAATACCAGTTACCCCCAAAAAAATGAAAAAATACAACTGTCCCAAAATAGATAAATCCATTCCACGAAGCTCTTTCGAAATACCATCAAAAACCCGAAAAATGTAAAAATGTAGAAAAAACGCTCCAGGAAAGCCGAAAAATTTGAAGAAGTGTCTACAAACTATTAGTTAATAAAACTAACGAACACTTCTCCCCAAAAAAAAACGCTTCCTTCTGACATCAGGAACTCCTGCAAGTGAAAGACATAAAAGAAATATTCCCACCCACATAAAATAACACATACACTCCTACTAAAAGTAATAGCAACATAATATTTCGAATAATAAACTTAAACATCGAAACACTAACTCTACACACAAGGCAATACAACACTAAAAAGTACGTTAAATGTACATCCGCAAACACAACATATCATAATCGCCAATACAACACATTTACTTCTAACAACACTAAATACGACCAAACTACTCTCAAAATTAATTCAAAACACAGTTAAAACATATTAAATAAACCTTACCTTCAGAGACGTGAAGTGTTTCCCAACCGCTAGCTGAACTTCCTCAAAATGACACAAAACGACCTAAAGCGGTTACAAAATAAAGGACCCAAAACTAATGAAAATGATAGAAATTACACACTTATTATTTAATGCAAGCAAAGTATTTGTTAATTTAATAAACCAAGGAATACTATGAAAAAATAGTAATTTTTTATTTGTATTAAATTACTTAGAAAAATGTACACAATTTGTAAAATTATAAAAAATAAATATTATAAAATACATAATATTTATTATTATAATTGTAAAAATGTTGAAATGGTGTAAATAAAATGAACAAAATGTTTAACAAAATGTATAAAAATAAATCTATTCTACAATATTTTCTTCAATTAAAATGTTTGTTACAAAATGTAATATTAATATATTTATATTAATATAAATACTAAACTATAGTTTACTAACAACATGTATTTGAATTTATACATTGTATATGTATTTTTCAAACAGTATATTTTATTTGGATGTATGACGTTACAACTCATACGTTTAGAACGCATACCATTACAACGAAATGTTTACAACGCAAAAACTATTACAACGCATGTATTTACAACGCATGTTTTTACAACGCAGATACCTTTACAACGCATACCATTACAACGTAAGTATTGGTAAGTATATAATAATTTTGTTAATGTAAATTAATAGAAAATAATATAATTTAATTAAATGTAATATAATTTAATGTAATTTAATATCATTTTATTAATTTAATTATAATTTTAATAATTAAAAATAATATAATTTAATTTAATTTAATGGAATTTAATTTCATTTAATTAAATTAATTTAAATTTAAATTTATTTTAACCCTGTACCCCTGTACCCCAAAAACCCAAAACTGACCCTGAACCCTAAAAATACCCTTTTACCCAAAAACCCAAAACTGACCCTGAACCCTAAAAATACCCCTTTACCCAAAAACCCAAAACTGACCCTGAACCCTAAAAATACCCCTTTACCCAAAAACCCAAAAATGACCCTGAACCCAAAAAATACCCCTTTACCCAAAAACTGAAAACTGACCCTGAACCCTAAAAATACCCCTTTACTCAAAAACCCAAAACTGACCCTGAACCCGAAAAATACCCTTTTACCCAAAAACTGAAAACTGACCCTGAACCCTAAAAATACCCCTTTACCCAAAAACTGAAAACTGACCCTGAACCCTAAAAATACCCCTTTACCCAAAAACTGAAAACTGACCCTGAACCCTAAATATACCCTTTTACCCAAAAACTGAAAACTGACCCTGAACCCTAAATATACCCCTTTACCCAAAAACTGAAAACTGACCCTGAACCCTAAAAATACCCCTTAACCCAAAAACTGAAAACTGACCCTGAACGCTAAAAATACCCCTTTACCCAAAAACCCAAAACTAACCCTGAACCCTAAAAATACCCTTTTACCCAAAAACTGAAAACTGACCGTGAACCCTAAAAATACCCCTTTACCTAAAAACTGAAAACTGACCCTGAACCCTCAAAATACCCCTTTACCCAAAAACCCAAAACTAACCCTTAACCCTAAAAATACCCCTTTACCCAAAAACCCAAAACTGACCCTGAACCCTAAAAATACCCTTTTACCCAAAAACCCAACACTGACCCTGAACCCTAAAAATACCCCTTTACCCAAAAAAACAAAACTGACCCTGAACCCTAAAAATACCCCTTTACCCCAAAACTGAAAACTGACCCTGGACCCTTAAAAATATCCCTTAAAAAAAAAAAAAACATATAAAATTTAAAATATAATTATATACTTACCAATACTTACGTTGTAATGGTATGCGTTGTAAAGGTACCTGCGTTGTAAAAAAATGCGTTGTAAATACATGCGTTGTAATAGTTTTTGCGTTGTAAAAATTTCGTTGTAATGGTAGTGCGTTGTAAAAGTTGCGTTATAATGGTTGTTTCCCATTTTATTTACTTCTAACAATATTTATGTTTATTAAATATGTACTCTTTGAATTAAGTAATATTACCAATATTGTTTGAAATGTTTAATAAAATTTACACAAATTCCACTAATACATTATTAAATATAAATGTAAAAAATATATGTTATACTAATGTTTCTTGTTGTTCTTTCTCATGTTAATAAAAAATTTAATTTGTTCCAAAAAAAATGCAGTATTTAATATTTTACTTCACTAAAATATTTATTTAATGACATTTCAATCTACATAACTTTACTATTCCCACTGCAGTCTACATTAATTTGGTGTAGGTGCTGGACACCAATTAAATATAATTTACTATTCCCACTCCAGTCACCATTAATTTGGGGTAGGTGCTGGACACTAATTAAATATAATTTAATTTTCTCACTCCAGTCTACATTAATTAGAGATAGATGGTGGACACTAATTATATATAATTTACTATTCCTACTCCATTCTACATTAATTAGGAATACTTTAGCACACTATTTACATATACTTTTAAATTCCCACTCCAAGGTACATAAAATGCATGTATATATATGTTTAGTTAAATAAAAATCCATACCTTAAACACTATATACAATAATAATGTTTAAAAAATAATCTTTTCTAATTAATAATTTTTATTTTCACTATTCAAATGTAGTATAATATACAAAACTGTACAGCAATATAGATTGTTAACAATTTTACTCACTCCATACACTCAACAAACAAATATACTTATTCCGAATGTGTAAATATCAAATAAATGTAAAAAAATATTCCGATTATTTATATAAAAAAATTGTTAAACATATTTTAAAGTAGAACAATATTGTAAAATGTTATAGAAAAAATTTCGCAATTTATTTTACAATTTTAGCAAAATTCGAAATTTTCAATTTGTATTTAATGTACATATTGGTTTTATAAATGTTTTGACATATTTTAACAAAACATTTTTAAATATATATTTTTAAATTATAAAATATATATATATATTTTTTTAATTTTCCCAATAAATTTAAAATTTAAAACACTTTTTTTATGTAGAATTATTTTACCATTTTACATTTTTTCTCTTATTTAAATATATTTATTTATAAACATTTTTTATATTATATTATTTTAAAATAATTATTATAAAATAACATCTATTTCAAATATCAAATTTCTAAAAAAATATATTTTAAAACATATTTTTAAAATTTTGAATAATTTTAAAAAATATTTAATTTTTAATTTTTAAATGTTTTTTAAAATTTATTATATTTTTTCAATTAAATAAAAAAAATATATAATTTTTTTAAAAACACTCCCCACCCTTATCCCCTATAAACCCAACATCCCGCTCCTAAATTTATATATCAATTAATTAAATTTTATATAAAATTTATATTTACATTTTTTTATTTTATATATTTTCTAATTAAAATAAAAAATCTGCAATTTAATATTTATAATATGTACATTTTTAATACACTCCCCACCCTTATCCCCTATTAACACAACATCCCGCTCCTAAATTTATATATGTTTTATTTTTTTTATTTATTATATTTTAAAGGTACACATTACTATTAATAAATTGTAAATATTATTAATTATTACACAACAATAACACATATTACTACATAATTATTACTATATATTTTATTTCGATTTTTTTACTATTTATCGATATTTCTTTACAACGATATTTTTACTTAGATATTTTTGTAATCGATATTTGTGATTCCGATATTTTTCATCATCGATATTTAAACTTCGATATTATGTCACTTCGATATTAAAAGTTCGATATTATGTCTGCGTACCTCCTCCCACACCACAAGCTCTGTGGTTCTGTAATTCTCAAACCTGACTGCATTTTAGTTTTTGCCCTCACGTAGGCCAGTGAAGTAGACCCAAAACAAGTGACCTTGCCTTCTGAGTTTGTGCATATATTAATTTGGGTTTCTCTGACTCTGAATGAACTGCAGAGAGAGTAACCCTTTTCACCTGAAACTGACCTTTTGCAAAACCTGTTTCACTAGCTGATCGTTGTCTCAGTTTTCAATCACTGTTCAGGACCTCGTTAACCTTTAGTTTTCCTTGCGCATATCTTATCTTAAACAAATATCTAAATGGTTTCTTTTCTTAAAACTTTCTTTCCTGAAACATGGGTTTTTGCCATGTGTCATGACTGCCCTCTGGTGTTACTTTTTATGTAGGCCTCAGAAGTTAGCCTGTGAGCAAAGCAGTCTGACCTATTGTGAATCATATATATATATACATTAACCAAGGATTTCTTCGTGCACTGGAGTTAATTTCAGAAGCTGGCCTTTCACCTAGGAATTGACCCTGCCAAGCCAATTTCCCTGCAAGATCGTTATTTGCTTTTCCAATCACTATTCAAGACATTTATTAACTTTTAAGTTTCTTTTACGTCTCTGTAATCTTGCACATTATCTGAAACTACTTTTCGTGACTATTTCTTCATTTCATGGGTTACGCTTTCAATTAAGGGTTTGTGCGGGCCTTCCAGATTATTATTTTAGATATGCCTAAATATTAACTTGTGGGTTGGGACACTGTAAAATGAGCTTTACTGTATGATGCTGTGTGATGTCATGTATTTTCTATTGGTTGAATTTTGGTGCAGGGGCGTGCATTTTAAATGTACCTTTTTGTGTATAAATAGGGATGTCTCGCCTTAGTAAAATTGAGCAGTTTCTTGAGTTGTACACCGTGTTGTGTTACTGGGATTTCTGCCACTAGCTGCAGCTAATAAATTTGATCTCTGACACCACCTAGAAGTATTCCGTGTCTCTGTATACCAAGGCAAGGGAACCTAGAGGACTTCGGGCGTGTCCCTGACGCCGCTGGGTACTTGAAAACCCGGTTCTTCAGTTGGCGCGACCAACGCGGGCCGACTTTAGTGGTACCGGTCCAAGCCCGAAGATTGCGAGGAGCCACGTGAGGAAATTCTGGAGGAGGGCCCCCACTTCATCGACCCCTGCATGTCGACGTGGACCAAAGGACTTTTCTGCGAGGCTTCCCGCTTTCCAACGGCTGCGAAGGACTGCTGCCCTGACTGTCGCCTTGTCTTGGACCCTCCGATTGATGTTTGTAAAGCGAGACGGTAGACGGTCTTCTGGTGGCGTGACAGATATTTAGTTAAGTATAAGTGGGTCGCTCCCACGACTTTGTCTGGTTCCTTGGTTTTGATTTGGTGGGTTTTGATTTGGTTGCTGCAGTACCCAAAGCCGAAGGGCTTGTATATTTACGAGTGTATCATTTTTTTGATTCCCTTTGAAGTTTGAAACCAGACTAGTGAGCAAGATGCCTGGTCTTGGTAAAATTGGTAATTGGTTTGTTTGTGGTAGTAACTGGGGTTCCCGATTGGAGGATTCATGTCCGATACCTCCGGTTGGAACTCCGACTTATGAACTTTACTCAAACTACGGAGTAGGCCCTATTACTTATAATGAAGTATGGGTCCGCTACACTAAAAAAGATGGTGTTTTGCAATTGCCCCCACATGGTAGTTTTGAAACAGAGATTTTAGATAATCTAGAAATTAAGCTATTTAAGAAGAAAGCCCGGCCGGCAATGTTTGACTCTTTCCGCCTTTGACGTAAGGAAGCCAAACAGAGAGAAATTAAGCAAGCAAAGAGAGATAGGAAAGATAAAAATATGTCAGTACTACAAGCTGCTAGACAGGAAGATGGAGAAGAGCGTGCGAGTGAAGTCTTAGATAGACAGCGTTGCATGGCTATAGATAAATGTTATCCGGCCTTGCCGTCTTCTCCTCCGAAAGTGATGGAAGACCCTGAAAAAGATCCTTTGATTTCTCATTTACTGAGATTGCCTCCTCCTTATGTGCAGGGTGCTACTGCGCCTCTATTACCCCCGGTTGTTCCACCCTTTGTTGTTCAACCTCCTGCTGTTGTTCAGCCACCCGGTGCTCCACAGATGGTTTTACCTCCTCCTGCGCAACCCATTCTAGGGTCGCCAGCCTTGCTATCAGCTTTGCCTCAAACTCCTTTGCCTTCTGCTTCTGCATCTTCAATTTCTACTGTTCTTGTTCCTACACCTTCCTTGCCTCAGAATACTTATTCTGCTGTTCTTATGTCTGCTTCTTCTCCTTCTGTTCGAAAACGAATGACAGAAACTGTTTCTAATTTATTGTCACCATTGTTTGGGTCACTAAATATGACCCCTGTTTCGGAACGTAAGCAGAGTCGTAGTCAGCTTCCTAGTTCTGAAGAATGGACAGTGTTGGATTTGTTGGCTCGTAGGTGGATTTTAAATGCTCCGAGGTATAATTTGCCAGCAGTTATGGATGTTTTCTTTTAGTGGGAACCGCCTAAGCAAAGGTATGTTTTTGATGTAATGTGTACTTTTCTGCGTCAGGAATGGGAAGATAATGAGTTGGGTCCGATTCCGCAGGATGTGCTCGATGTTCAGTCAGATTTTGCCAAAGGGATGATAGTGGAATCGGATGTTACAGATGCCGTAGAGACAATACTTGCTTTCAGATCTAGACTTCTGCCTCAGACATTGTATGAACCTGATTCCTCTGTTAGGAGCAAAGTGAAACAGTACGCTATGAGAGAAGTTCCTCCGGTATGGAAAGAAGCAGTTCAGGCTAATGTAAATTTGGGTATTCAGGCCGCTCCGGCTCATTTTCAGCGAGTAAGGGTACATGTCCCTTGGAAGAGAGCAGAGGTCTTGGCTCTTAAGCAGACCTTACCTGACCCTCGTAATAATCCTGCTGGTTATTACAAGGAGTTGTCCCAGACAGTTGAAGCGTGTATTATGAATTTAGCTGACATCGATATGTTGATGGGTAATGTAGTCCCTCAACCTTTGTGGGCGAAGATTCGTCATAAGAATCAGTCGCAAGAATTAGGTGATACCTGGGTGAATATTGTTGCTGCAGATGGTAGACAGGAGGGAGGTGCTAAACCTGAACCTCTAGTTTCAGAATTACCAGGTAGAATTATTAATCTGATGAAAACGATGATGCCCGCTTTACGAGTGAATTGGGATAAGTTAGCAGCATGTAAGCAGAAGAAAGACGAGAGTGTTTCTGATTTCTTCACTAGGTTTGAAGAGACGTTTATTGATCATAGTGGTCAGGATATGAGTACGGAGCGTGGTCAAAGGTTGTTTGTGGATAAATTTGTCTTTAATTTGCTTCCTGAACTTTCTAATAAGTTAAAAGACTCTGAGAGGGGGGGCGTGGCTTCGGAGGCGATGAGCTAGGACGTGCCTTCCGAGAGCTCCGGCGCCCTGCTGCCTGTATTAGCGATTTTCTGCGGATTTTGGGGGCTGCACGAGGACTCCGGGTGCTGGGGGGACCCCTGGAGAGTGTGGACTCTGGTGCTGTGAGGCGGTGAGAAAGGGCCCCACCGGGAGAGCTGCGAGGGCTCGGCGGCGCTCCCGCGAGCGCGCCGGATCCGCCATTTTGTCCCTGATCGGCGGCGAGCCCCTGAGCTCCGGACTCAGCCGCATCCTGCCTGCGGAGCCCGGAGGAGCAGTGGAGAGCGCCGGGGAGTGCTCCTGGTAGCGGAGCCTCTGGCGCTGCCCGGCAGTACTGAGCACGGGGGCGGCGAACCCGTGATCCGGCGGCGCCCTTGGAGGCCTTGGGGTGAGCTGCATAGCGGGCCTCCACCCGCGATCGCCCGGAGCGGTTGGTGCGGAGACGTCAGAGCGGGCAGCCTGCGGATCTCGGCGGGGAGCGAGGGATCCTGCCTTGTGTGCCAGCGCTGGACTGTGTCTGCTGTCCTGGGCCTCCGGACCTGGTAGGGGCTGCTGGTGCGCGCGGGGTGCCCAGGAGACGCTGTGGTGGGGGGTGCTGCAGCGCCGGTGCCCTGCTTCTCTGAGGGGCCTTTGTAAGCCACGCGCCTCGAGTCCTGAGCCTGTGACGAGCGCTGGGCCTAGAAGCAGGCACCCCCTGGAGGCGGCCGGCGAAGAGGTGGGAGTCCTGGTGCTGGCTCGCCCTGGGACTGCAGCGTGAGTGCACCCTGAGGCCGGCTTCGGGTGGCGGACAGAGACCCTGGGGATTGCAGCGGTGACGAGCCAGGCCCATCTACAGCCGCCATCTTTGATCCCTGAGCACCGTGTGAGCTGCGCCTGGCGGAGACTTCGCTGCGTGGCTGTGGAGCCCTGGGACATCGGACAGGCACACGGAGGTGAGGCGTTCCCATTGGGGGTGTGGCTGCAGGCGGGGGGCGCTCATCCCTGGTATCATTGAAGAGTCTTCACCTGGCCTATTACCCTGCACCCCTCCCCCCCCCGGGTGCTCTGGGGCCTCCTCTGGAAGCTGTGCCTGCTGGGGGAAGCCTGCGGCTTGCGGGGGACGCTGTACACCCCTGGACTCTTATTGTCTGCTGCCCTCCTGCCCGCAGGTCCCGGAGGCGGGAGGAGGAGGGTGGCGAGTCGCAGCGACCCTCCTGGTGTGGGGCCCATCTTGACCCGGGCCCCTGGACCTTGTGCTGGCCTCCGGCTGTGGTGCCCTGCCCTGCTTGTGGTGGCGGCACGCCGTGCTGCCTGGTCTGACTGTGACCTACCCTCCCCGTGTGCTTAACGGGGGGTGCGGGCCGCCTGGAACTGTTGCTGGGAGCGGTCTGGTGCTGGGGCGGGGTGCTGCTCGCCGCTCGTGGTCGCTCTACCCATTGACATTTGCTGACCTTGCCCTGGGTGTGGTGGGGTGCTCTTGGCCTGATTGGATGGGGGTGCGGGTCTGAGAGGCTATACATGACATTGGATCTGATCCCCAAGGGTGAGCTGCTCCTTCCTACTACGGTGCTGGAGATGCTGCAACATCTGGGACCTTGTCTCTTGGCTTGTGTGTGAACTGGCCTCTGGTTCCCCTGGCAGCTTGCCTCCTCGCTCCGGGTGCGGCGCATTGCCCTCTGCCCTGAGCCCTTGGGTCTTGCCTTTTGACTGCACTGACTGGGGACGTCCTCTCTTCTGGGCCTGGGGGGTTCGGGTTGCTGGTCACTAGACTGCTACTGCCTGGGATCACGTCCCCTTACGATCCTCGTTGCAAGCCTGACGATGACGAGGTCCAAAGGGGGCAAGCAGGAACCGGCGACAGCGGCCAAGGACACGTCGGTGATGGCTCTGTGGGGCAAGACTGGAGCTGCGGCGTCAACTGAAGGCCCTCCATCGACGTCTACGGACTCACCGCCGGTGACCCAAGCTTTTATGGCCTCCTTTATGTCTGAGCTCAAGACGGAGATAGGCTCCTTGCGTACGGAAGTCCAAACTTGCGTTAAGGAGCTGCGCAAAGTGGTCACTGAGCTGGGCGATAGAGTGGACGGCTTGGAGAAGATAGTTGATGCGCGTACGGAGGACCAGGAACAGCTATGGCAGAGGGTGGCGGCCCTGGAAGAGCAGAACAGTGAACTGCAGGTCAAACAGGAGGACCTTGAGAACCGGAGCCGTCGAAACAATCTCCGAATCCGTGGCGTGCCACTCGATGCAGAAGGGACGGACATTTTGACTTACGTGGCACAACTTCTGCACGAGGTGTGGGAGACGAGGATGCCTCCCCCCCGACTCTGGATCGTGCACATCGGGTGTATGGGCCGGCGGGTAGGGCGGGCCCCCTCCCGGACATCCTGACGTGGGTGCACTATTTTGCGGAGAAAGAAGCCATCCTGAGAGCGGCCCGGGACAAACCTAACCTCACCTATGGAGGCCACAAAATACAGATTTTCCAGGACTTGGCTCCTAACACCCTGCGGCGGCGGCGAGCTTTCCAACCGGTGACGGAAAAGTTGAGGGCCCTCAACATAGCCTACCAATGGGGCCATCCCTTTGCCCTCATCTTTCGCTGGGAAGACAAGCGCAGGGTCCTTCGATCCTACCAGGAGGCGGCGCAGCTCCTTAAACTGCCGGACTCTCCGGCCCACAGTCCTTCGCGGTCCAGACGGAACGAGAGGATCCCGGCCCGCCCGGACTGGACTCAGGTTCGGCGGCACCGTCGCTCGCCTCCAGTGGATGAGAAAACCTCGTCCCAGGCTAAGCAGGACATTATAGCTCACATCCGCTCTCTTGAGGGGGATCGGGATGGCCGGACCTCTCTTCCACCTACCCCTTGAATTGGGCCGTGCCGCCGCATGCTCTGTGGTGGCCCCCTTCAGCGCCCTGGGCCGCTCTGCCGCTCTACAGCTTGCATTCCTGATGTGGCACGCTGCCTGCGCCGGCGCCCTGGAGGATGCCTGGATCTTATCGCTGTGTTGAGCTCCCTGACCGGCGTCCCGGTTCCCACGAGCCACAGGCAGCATGCGCTTCCACGGCGCCTCGTATGATTTGCATGCCTGCTCCATTTAGGTCCGCGGTGCCCCCGGTCCTGGCTTGAGCAGTGGGGCTGCCGGGGCGGAGGTCTTTTTTTTCTGCCTGTGAACACCCCCCCTCCTACCCCATAGGGAGTGACATTCCTGAGAGCGTCCGAACCCTCGGGTAGAGAATGCCTGGTGAATGGGGTAGTCCGATATGGCCCTGTTGGCCTTTGATGTTTTTGGTTTTCGGCTGCTTCCTCTCTTTCTCTCTTTTGTATCCTCTACTTTTCTTTGCTTCCCCTCTTCTTGCCTTCCCCTCGGTCTCCTTTTTCTGGTTTGGTGGGTGGCGGGATGGGGATGGGGTGGCGGCCGCTGTCTGGGTGGTGGGAGCGGGTCCTATGGCGCCTTCTTTTGTTCTCCCTTTCCTGTGCTGGTGGGAGCGGGGTATACAAGCGGTCCTTGCCCGATGTTTGTCATGGCTGCGAATATACCTAGTACGCTGAAGGTTATATCACTTAATGTCAAGGGCCTGAACTCCCCTAACAAGCGTCAGCAGGTTTGGCGCTATCTCCTCCAGCAACACCCTGATGTCATTTTTCTCCAGGAAACCCATCTGCTGCAGGGAGATACCTACCGCATGGCCCACCCCAAATATCCTCTTCAGTTCTGGGCGTCAGCAGACACCAAGACTGCGGGGGTGGCCATATTCTGCAGGACTGGCTTCAGGCGAGGGGATTCCCGGCCCTTTAAGAGTGGGGATGGGCGCTTCCTCAGGGTTACAGTGTATGCGGGATGGCGCAGGATCACCCTATGCAATGTATACGCCCCTAATCAGTCACAAGACCGATATCTCCAGACGCTCTTCAGAGAGCAGGTACCCTGTGGTGAACCGCACATGATACTGGGTGGGGACCTCAACCTGGTATGGGAATCGGACCTGGATCGATGTGGTGCTTCCTCTAACGCCTCTGGGGTGATGTCTTCTATCCTGCGCAAGCAGATTGCGGACTTAGGACTCTTCGATGTATGGCGCTATCACAACCCGGATCGTAGAGACTATTCATTCTATTCACACTCCCACAGGTCTTACTCCCGTATTGATTTCCTCTTCGTATCGATAGACTTGCTTCGCGATACGCTGGGTGCCTCCATCTCCGACATATCTCTGTCGGATCACGCTCACGTGGAAATGAGTCTCCGGGATCTGGCGGCGCGTCCCGCGCGTGTCGCACGCTGGTCCTTCCCACCGAGCGTCCTTCGGGATGCTGATGATGTGGATAGCATCCGGGAAGCAATAGATTTTTACTTTGCTTCTAACGACACCCCGGACATGCCCTTCCCGGTAGTTTGGGATGCTTTTAAGGCCACGATCCGGGGACACATTACCTCTCTGGCGATTGCACGCAGACGTGCTGCATCCAAGCTGGAGGCTGACTTGACGTCGGATATTAAGCAAGCTGAGCTGCGGGACCGGGAGCGATCGTCTAGAGACACCAGGAGGAAACTGGCCACCCTTAGAGGGCAGCTCCGCCTGCTGCGCACTAACAAGGCGGAAGGGGCCTTGTTGGCCTTGAAGCAAAAGTACTTTGAGGGAGGTGATAAGGTAGGCCGGCTGCTGGCGAGACGGCTGAGAGCGCGCGCTGCCAAGGCCCATATCACCAGTGTCCAATTGGACGATGGATCGAAGGTTATCTCGGAGGGCTCTAAGCAGGCCGCGTTTATGGACTATTTTACATCCCTGTACAGGAGCGACCCTGTGTCGGTAGATGTGACGGCAGCCGTCCTGGACGATTATGAGGGGCCGACGATATCGGCTGCGGATGCGGCGGAGCTTGAAAGCCTCATTACGGAGGATGAAATCACACTGGCACTTAAGAAACTGCCCCTGGGAAAAACGCCGGGCACGGATGGCTTGCCGCTGTCTTTCTATCGCACATTTCAGGCCCAGCTTCGGCCTTACCTCCTTCGCCTGTTCAACTCTTTCTCGGACGAGGTGGGTCCATCCCTTGACATGGGCATGGCGGAAATTGCTCTAATACCGAAACCCGGGAAGGATCCCACACTGTGTGCGTCCTACCGTCCTATTGCCCTGCTTAATACAGATCTCAAAATATACACTAAGCTCCTAGCCCAACGCTTGGATCCGTATATGCAGTGGCTTGTGGACCCCGATCAGGTTGAATTTATCCGCGATCGCCAGGGGGCCGACAACGTACGCAAGATTGCACACCTCGTTGGGAAGGTGCGCCACTGGAGGATCCCGGCCTGCCTTCTCTCGTTAGACGCTGAGAAGGCATTCGATCGGGTGAACTGGACCTTCCTCAGGGCGGTATTGTGTAAATTCGGACTGGGCCCGAAGATGATTGCTAGGACCATGGCTCCATACATAGGACCCCATGCTCGAATTCGAGTCAATGGGGATCTCACACCGCCACTAGCGATCCACAGGGGCACTAGACAGGGGTGCCCCCTTTCACCCCTCCTATTTGCTCTTGCTGTGGAACCCCTTGCGGAACTTATTAGGAGCGACTCGGACATACACGGGATTACGGACGGGGGAAGAGACAACAAGGTGGCGCTGTTTGCTGATGACCTGATCCTTACTCTCACGCACCCGCGGGACTCTTTGCCGGCAGTCCATAGAGTGCTCTGCCTTTTCGAAAGGGCTTCTGGTCTCAAGATCAACCACGATAAGTCCTGGGCTCTGAACCTTACCATACCGCCAGAAGATCTCCCCATCCTGAGAGAGATTGTGCCCTATCAGTGGGCTGAGCGTCACATCCCTGACCCCCTCCCTTGAAGATTGGAGCTCTGTTAACTGGCGGATCTGCCGGAGGGAGATCTTAGACGATTTGCGGCGGTGGAAACCTCTAATGCTGTCCTGGCTAGGCCGCCTTCACGCAGTCAAAATGTCGATCCTCCCCAAAGTTCTTTATGTATTTCAATGCCTCCCCACTCCAATCCCGTTGCATTGCATACGGAGCTTGCAGCGTGAGCTCACATCCTTTATCTGGGGTGGCAAGCGCCCTCGTTTCTCCCAGAAACTCCTCATGGCCCCACGGGATCGGGGGTGACTAGCCTGTCCGGACTTGGTCCTCTACTACTGGGCCGCACATCTCCGATTTGTGATAGAGTGGGGGGTACGTGAGAGTGAAAAAGGGTGGCTGCACATGGACAGGGCGGTGACGGGATGCACCATTTGGGATTTGCCATGGCTCCACCGAGCGGCCCGATCTCGAAGTGCATATCTTGCAGTGCCCACGAAAACGGTACTGGACATCTGGGACGCCATCGCAGTTCCCAGGGGCCTTACTACATTTCCGTCCCCGCATACTCCCATAGCTGCAAACCCTCACTTCCCGCCGGCTCATCGAACCCGGGCCTTTGAGAACTGGGTGCAGGGAGACTGTAGGGTGCTTTGTGACCTTTTTGACGGGGGCGCCTGCAAGTCGTTTGACCACTGTTGTGAGGAGTTTCGCCTGCAACCTGCAGCGCGGCTGCAATACGCCCAATTACGACACTGGGCCTCTGGAGATGATGTGTACCAGGCTGCGACGCGTGCCTTTACCCCTTTTGAGCATTTAGCGCGCTCCTTGGGGGGCTTGAAACAGTTGGTTTCTCAGATATACTGCATTCTACAGCACCCGCCGCTCATCCTCCCCCACCCGTATCAGCGCCACTGGCAGGCAGCGGTCGCTACAGATATTTCGCCTTCACAGTGGGCTGTGGTATGGAGGGACATCCCCAGGGTATATCGGAGCATCCCGCAACGAGAAAACGCCTATAAACTTTTAACTCATTGGTATTACACTCCCCTGCGACTCCATAAGATGTTCCCTAATGTTTCACCGCTGTGCTGGAGGTGTCGGGCTGCGACTGGGGACTTCGTGCACATTTGGTGGGCGTGTCCGCTCCTCACTGTTTACTGGAAGGAGGTCCTTAGCCACATCAGGGGAGTGCTGGGGTTCCCTCTGCCTGAAGCCATAGATACGATCTTGTTGGGTATTAAACCGTCAAACCTCAAGGCCCTGACCAGTAGTGACTGGATTATAACGCTGCAGATGCTAGGTGTGGCCAAGCAACTCATAGCCCTGTACTGGAAAAAGCCTGTAGCGCCTCCCATAGCCTCCTGGTTTGTGCGGCTGTGGCACGTCTTGGCAATGGAGCTCCTCACGGCGCGACTCCAGATGCGCCACACCCGCTTTGAGGCAGTTTGGAAGCCCCTGGTGCGCTATTTGTGTTCCACAGAACATGCACGGCACATGCCCACTAGACTCAGGACTTTACATCTCTTTGAGGACGCTATTGTACCTACGGATCCTACTAGATTGCTCCAGTAGGCGCCTCTTCTACGAAATGGGCGCTGGAGGTTGACCCTGGTTGCCTGGCACTGCTACCCGCCCGCTGGCCTGCCCGCCGCGCCTGCTCTCATAACCACCCCCCCTCTTTTCTATATCTGGCTTACTTCTCCTTTACTTTCCTTTTCTCTCTTTCCTCTATAGCTCTTTTATGTTCTCATGGACCCCTGTTGGGTTGTTAGTGCTTGATGGGCTTGTTGCTCTCTCCTCCCCCCCCCCTGGATTGCATTTGGAGCCTACTCGACGCTGGTCAACCTCAATAGCTCCCCCTAAGCCACGCGGCCGTCCCCTTGGGGTTGTAGGCACGGCGCTGTGTTAACACCTCTGACCAAATGACCACTGTTGCACATTCTTCGCGGCCGGCCTCGGATAGAGGTTGTAGGCTTAACGCTGTGTTTTTTGTGTCCCCTTTGGGGGGTTTTGTTTCAAAATAAAACAGACTTATAACAAAAAGACTCTGAGAGTTCATGGGCTGTCTCTTCATCGGCCCAGATATTGGCTACTGCACAATATTATGAGAATAGGGATAAAGATGAGAAGGATAAAGTGGAGAAGAAAACTAAAGAGTTAAAGACAAAAGTTATTTTGCAGCAAGCTTATCCGCCTCGTCAGAATCAGCCTCAGTTTCAGCAACCTCCACAATTTCAGAGATTGTTACAGAAGCCCGAGCCTTATGTTCAGCGATTCTTTCCTGGCCCTAATCAGTGTGCTTATTGCAGAGAGGAGGTCATTACAAGAATAGTTGCCCGGCTTTGTTGCAGCGTGCGAATGGTGTATCAGGTCAGAGAGGTCGTGGTAGTTTTCAGCAAGCTCCTAGGGGTAGGGGACATGGTGTGTTTCCCCAGAATGAGCGTTCCTCTTCCCTACAGAATTCTGCGAATTATTTTGACAGACAGAATGTTCCGAGTGGTCAGTCTGCCCAGTATTATGTGGAGGAATACTATGTCGAAGGTGAGAGTTCTGGTTATAATGATAACTAGGACAGCCAAGGACAAAGTGAGGGAGTAGTGTCAGTTCCAGTAGACCAGAGTGGACCTTATGTTGAAGTGGTTACATCAGGTGTGGTAGAACCTTTTCTTTTGGATACTGGTGCGATGAAGAGTTCTATTATGCACTCTAAACTTCCTGGCGCACCTTTGTCTGGCTTGACCAATGTTTCAGTAGGATTTTCAGGCGCCCCAGTTCGTAATCCGGTTTCTAGTCCT
This sequence comes from Lissotriton helveticus, assembly GCF_964261635.1. Classification (NCBI taxonomy): domain Eukaryota; kingdom Metazoa; phylum Chordata; class Amphibia; order Caudata; family Salamandridae; genus Lissotriton; species Lissotriton helveticus. The sequence goes on from NC_136072.1 coordinate 423,009,443, forward strand.
TTGACCCTTTCGATTGGCCCTTGTGAATTGGAAGCTCCACTTATTTTAACGACTGGTTGTGGTGAGAATCTGTTGGGTTTGGACTTGCTGAAAAGATTGTATGCGACATTACATTGTTCTCCTCCAGGAGTACAACTTACCCTTGGTAAGAAAGTGATTTCTCCAATGTATTTGTCTAAGGATTGTTTGCCACTGGAATTACGTTCGCTTCCTGATACACTTTGGGCTACAGGTCCAAATGATGTTGGTCTTTTGCAGATTCCACCTTATGTTGTCACCCTTAAGTCAAATGCTAGGCTACCTCGTATTCCGCAATACAAGATCTCAAGTGATGGCGAGAGAGCTCTTTTAGCGATTGTTTATGATCTGGTTGAGAAGGGTGTAGTTGAGGAAACGAGAGGTAATGTTTGTAACAGTCCTGTTTTGCCTATCCTTAAACGTACTGATGCTTCTCAGCCACCTGTGTACCGGTTTGTGATCGACCTTCGAGAGGTAAACAAGATAGTCGTGCCACAGTTTCCTGTGGTACCTGATATCACTGCTTTGTTGACTTTGATTCCTGCTTCGGCAGCTTGGTTTTCCATCATCGATTTGAAGAATGCTTTCTTCAGTATTCCTATTGCTGAGGAGAGTAGGGATATTTTTGGCTTCTCATTAGGAGGCCGAAGCTTCCGGTTTAAGAGAGCTCCCCAAGGTTATTGTGAAAGTCTCTCCATCTATAGTCAGGAGTTGAAAACTCAGCTTGACGGTTTTGTGTTACCTGTTGGTGCTACTCTTATTCAGTAATTCGATGATTTGTTGATTACTGCTGATGATGAAAAGATTTATAAAGAGGCTACTCTTTCTTTGTTGCGGTATTTGTCTGACCTTCATCATAAAGTGTCACCTTCAAAGCTGCAATATTGTCGCCTAGAAGTGACCTACTTAGGTCATCTCTTGTCGAAGGAGGGAAGGAGATTGACCCCAGAACGAATTCAAGCAATTGTGCAAATGAATGTACCATCCACACAGAGAGAAGTGCGTGCCTTTTTAGGTATTACATCGTATTGTAGACAGTGGATCCCCAATTTTTCACTGTTGGCGAAACCTCTGTTAGCATTGACTCTGAAAGATACTCCGCATCCTCTTCCTTGGTCTGACGAATGTCAGAAAAGTTTTTCTGAACTACGCGATGCATTGTGTTCGGTTCCTGTGTTGGGTACTCCAGACTATAGTAAGCCTTTCATGTTGTACGTGCACGAGAGAGAAGGTTGTGCGTTGTCAGTGTTGACACAGACGTTTGGGGACAAGCAACGTCCATGCGCGTATTTCTCCTCTACGTTAGACCCAGTTGCTAAGGCGTTGCCGAGTTGTCTGAGAGCTACAACTGCAGCGGCTGTTTCTATCCGACAGTCTGCTGGTTTGGTACTGGACAATACGTTGATTGTGATGGTCCCACATGCAGTGGATACCTTATTAAACAGGACTAAGACACAGCACCTTACTAGTGCACGTCTGTCAGGTTACGAGTTGACATTGTTGGCTAGTCATGTGCACATTAAAAGATGTAATGTGCTGAATCCAGCTACGTTGTTACTGATCTCTACAGAGACGGATCCTCAGGAACAGCATGATTGTTTCCTTCGTACAGAGGAAGAAACGAAAGCTAGAGTTGACCTTAGGGATACTCCCCTTAAGAATGTTGATGGTACGCTGTGGGTAGATGGTTCGTGTTTTAAGCTTCCGAATGGTGAAACGACTGCAGCGTATGCTATTACAACTTTACATACAGTTGTTGAGACAGCACGCATACCACAGAATTCTGCGCAAGCAGCAGAATTGATTGCATTGACTAGAGCGTGCGTGTTGTCAGAAGGAAAGCGAGTGAATGTTTACACCGACAGCCAGTACGCGTTTGGAGTTGCCCATAGTTTTGGGCGTTTGTGGAGAGAGCGTGGGTTCCTTACTTCGCACGGAACCAAAATACAGCATGGGCAGTTGGTGAATGAACTTTTGGAATCTCTCACTCTCCCAAAGCAGATTGCAATTATGAAGTGTAGTGCGCATAAGAAAGTTGTGGACGATGTTGGTCGAGGGAATGCGTTTGTGGATGAAGTTGCGAAGGAAACAGCGAAAGACATGATGAGCCGTATGTATGTTGCAGGCCCAGCTAATTGGGTTATGGCTGGTGGAATGTGTGAAGACACAATAGAAAGTGTGAAAATGATTCAGGCTGAAGCGACTGAGAAAGAAGTGAGTGTTTGGAGAGAAACTACGGGTATGTTGGATTCAACAGGTTGTTGGGTTGAGTTGTCAGAACACCAGCGATGGCTGTTGCCAGATGCGTATGTGCTCCCAGTGGTTACAATGGCTCATGGAATGGCTCACATTAGTTCGAAGGGAATATGCAAGTTGTTGGCTCCAGTTTGGCAGAATGCTGGAATTCCGAAATGTGCAGAGAATGTGGTGAAACATTGTATGATTTGTCTGAAGTATAATCCTGGTAAGGGAACTCCAACTCCAGCTGGTCATTTTGCTCCTCCGACGTATCCGTTTGAGGTGATACAGCTAGATTATATACATATGGAGAGATGCAACAATTTGAAGTATGTCCTTGTGGTTGTTTGTGCCTTTTCCAGGTGGATAGAGGCCTACCCCCTAAAGGATAATACTGCCTTGTTTACAGCCAAGGTTTTGCTGAGAGAGTACTTCCCTAGGTATGGTTTGCCGAGAATTGTATGGTCGGACAATGGGAGTGAATTTGTGGGTCAAATCATGAAGAAAGTGTGTGCTGGATTGGGAATAAATCAGAAGTTCCATGCAGCGAATCACCCCCAGTCTGCTGGACTTGTTGAATGTTACAATGGTACCTTGAAGCTGAAATTAGCTAAGGTACAAGCGAGCACTGGTCTTACATGGCCGGATGCCTTGCCGTTGGCTCTTTTGTCAACAAGGACGACTGTGCATTCTCGAGTGGGACTTAGTCCGTATGAAATCGTGTTTGGTCGCCCTGCGAATGTTTGGGGTGTGCCTCGTCCTAAAGAATACAGCAGTATTGAGTACCCTATGTTGGTGGATTACTTATATGACTTGACTGCTAAATTACGTGTTCTCCACCAACAGGTCTATGACAGTTTGCCGACAGCTACTACAAATCCAGGGCACACAATCCAACCTGGTCAATACGTCCTCATCAAGAACTTCCAGCGTACCAAGAATTTGGAACCGAGATGGACTGGTCCCTACTTAGTTCTTCTGCTCACTAGAACTGCTGTTAGAGTAGCTGGCAAGAAAAACTGGGTGCATGCCACCCATACGAAAAAAGTTCCTTTGCCTTTACCGTATAATCAGTGGGTGAGGGACGGTATAGCTGATACAGATTGCGAGCGAGTCCCCACATTCGTGCCTTTTAGTGATGCTCATTTGACATGGACACGGTCAGAACGCGAGGATAACAATGTGCTGCAAGAAGCTGTTCCTCCACGTTTGAGATTGGACACTACCGAACCTGAACTTTTGTTTACGGACCAAACAATGCCGACTAAATCACGTTACAACCTCCGATCTCGGAATAAATAAAGGGACTTTGAACATTTTTTTTTTCCCACACTGAGACCAAAAAGAGACAATTTCTTCAAGTATTTTGCATTTGACTTTTGTTTTTCTTTTTCTCTTGCTTTTTCTGAAATTGTATTATGGTTTTCTGTTAATTTTTTGATTGGTTACCATTTGCCAGTTGCAGGGTCACGTAGGAGTACCAACGGTTCAGTTTGTGACCCGAGTAGTGGCAGTAGGTCTGCAGGACTTGCAGTGTCCCTATGACCTGCTAATAATCACAGCTGAAGTACTCTGTCAAGATTGCGTGAGCGACATTAGAAAATGGAGATTGTATTGAGGAATGACGAAAAAAGCAAGAGATGAAAAACTGATATTATAGAATGTTGTTTTCTACGTGTGGTATAGCTTTATCTATTTTAATACTTTTATGTATTCTATTAGCTATTATATTCTGGTTTGTTTCTTCTACACAATTGACGTCAGCACCAACTTCTCAACCTACTCTTTCTTTTTCTACTGTTTCTCCACATGAGTTTCATACGTTACCTGAACATGAACAGACACGAAGATCAGAATTTGTGAACAATTCGTTTATACAGATGTTGCATCAGCATCAACTAGTCATAAATACCACAAATTGTTGGGTGTGTGGTCTTATGCCACATACTACAGATAAGGGAATGCCATATTTGGTTTTGCCTTTTTCGCCTAACGGGTCAGTTTGGGCACTCCAATCAATGTTTATCTATGCGAATGAAGCCTCTCCTGTACGTTCCGTCAAAGACAATGCCAGTAATAATGCCTTGATACGGGGAATAGTTGATATGATTAGAGATATCGATGCGTATAACGCTATCCCTAGAGATGAGGTACGAGCATATGTCGGTTGGAATAAGACGACATATAGTGCTAGCTTGACGGAGAAAGAAAGGCAGCGAAGGTCTCCTCCTATTTGGATTGTACCCCACCGAGGTCATCTTTGTTTGCAAGGTAATGGTCAGTATCTGAGAGCTCAGCTTGGTAAGAGTGTGTGTGTTCACACATACGTTTATACGTCCCAGAAATCTCCTCCGTTCGTGCCAGCTAAAGGCACGTATTTTATTTGTCACGATAGAGCATACAGATTGTTGCCATCTGATTTTTCTGGCACATGTTATGTGGCATTTTTGCTTCCCCCTACATACACTGCTGTTTTCGATTACCATAAGACAAGATATGGTAGAGGTGTAATCGATGCGAAAGATACTGTCGCACAAGAAGCTGGAGACTTCTTTAAGGGTTTCCTACCCTTTTGGGGTCCTATGGCTAATAGTAGGAATATTCGTCAGCTTACGAGAGTGGTTGAGGCCACTATAAATGAGACTGCAGGTGCTCTTAGCAATATTACAGCTGAGCTTCAAGCGGATCGCCTTATGACATTACAGAACCGTTTTGTTTTAGATATTATACTTGCAGATAGAGGTGGGGTATGCAAATTGATTAGATCTAGTTGCTGTGTTTTCATACCAGATAATGCCCCGACAGTGTACCAAGCCATCTCTAGACTACATAAGATCTCTGAGTCTATTCATGTGGACGAAGGAGACTGGTCGTTGATGGGATGGTTATGGGAGTCGTTGTCCAAATGGGGATGGAAGATTCTGACGTTCCTTGTTATGGCGTTAGCTATCTTTTTCTCGTGTTGTTTATGCATCCAGTGTGGTCCCGCCATTTGTAGTTTTTGTGCTACGATCTGTGTGAGAAGACCAGTCCCGAGAGAAGTGAAGGATAATAAGATGATGTTACAGCAACACCTTGATGACCTGATGAGAATAGATATAGACCTAGATTCAGATTGACATGAGTTTCGGTTATTGCCTACATAATGGCAAAAGGAGGGTCTGTGGTTCTGTAATTCTCAAACCTGACTGCATTTTAGTTTTTGCCCTCACGTAGGCCAGTGAAGTAGGCCCAAAACAAGTGACCTTGCCTTCTGAGTTCGTGCATATATTAATTTGGGTTTCTCTGATTCTGAATGAACTGCAGAGAGAGTAACCCTTTTCACCTGAAACTGACCTTTTGCAAAACCTGTTTCACTAGCTGATCGTTGTCTGAGTTTTTCAATCACTGTTCAGGACCTCGTTAACCTTTAGTTTTCCTTGCGCATATCTTATCTTAAACAAATATCTAAATGGTTTCTTTTCTTAAAACTTTCTTTCCTGAAACATAGGTTTTTGCCATGTGTCATGACTGCCCTCTGGTGTTACTTTTTATGTAGGCCTCAGAAGTTAGCCTGTGAGCAAAGCAGTCTGACCTATTGTGAATCATATATATATACATTAACCAAGGATTTCTTCGTGCACTGGAGTTAATTTCAGAAGCTGGCCTTTCACCTAGGAATTGACCCTGCCAAGCCAATTTCCCTGCAAGATCGTTATTTGCTTTTCCAATCCAATTCCAATTCCAAAAATTCTTTATTTCGGCCACATGGGCCATAAAAGAAGCAGTAAAAATACATATAGATAAAACACAATATATACAATAAAAATCCTGCTGGACCTGCAATGTTAGAAAATACAAGGTAATATAAGTTAACCAGACATTTTCTTCCTTATTAACCATGCTGCCATTAAGAATTTGGAAACCGCAAACACAATGTGGCCCAGGGTGTTGGTTTTCATAACCCTGTAGGCCTGTAAATACTTCCTGAAGCCCAGGTTCCGACATAGAGGAGCTAACCAGCGCCTCCTCGGGCTCCGATAAGCATGGCAACAGAACATTATGTGCAAATCGTCTTCATCATTAGCTTTACAGCATGGGCAGAGCTTGTCACCCCCTAGCGACCATTTATAGGTAAAAACTTTAGTGGGGAGCGTACCAAACCTCCATTGCAGGAACAGTTTCCTCGCCAAAAGAGGAAAAATGAAATCCATAAAAGGTTCAAACAGATAGGAATTTTTGGATACTATAAAACGTCCCGTCAAGGTGCCACTATCATAAACATTGTCCATATCAACAAGGCTTTTGTTCTTATAGAACTGTGCGAGGGTTTTACGCGAAATCTTCCGGCAGCCCTGAGCTGGATCATCCCATAAATCCGGCAAATTCAGGCTAGACAGTTCCGACTTAATAAATGCCAGCCAAGGGATCTTGCCGTTAACATCCAGCCTCATGACGTGTATAAGGTCCTGCCTATAGTGATACAGTTCCTCGGTGGTCCATATCCGGTGCCAGAACTTCACAGGTTTCGACCGTAGGTCCTCTGCAATTGACGGAAGGCCCAGGTCGAGTCTTAGGGGGAGGAGTGGTGTGCCTTGCGGGAGAGCAAGTAAGCGTCTGAGAAAACAGTTTTCCACCCCTGCCATGACCTTCCCAGCTTTATGTCCCCACAGCTCACTGCCGTAGGTGGCTGCTGCCTTCGCCTGGGTCCTATACGTTTCCAAGGCCGGACTAACAGGCTTGAAGGTGGACTTATTGGACACCCTCAAGAGTGCGCCCGATAGCTGTGAAAGTTTCAACCTCGATCTTGCTACCTGGGAGTCCCATGTCAGATTTTCTTGGAGTGATACCCCCAGATATATAAAGGTCGAGACCCTTTCAAGGCTAGTTTCCCCCAGTTTTGGATTGGGTCTGGTTTTGGTGGGGGGGTTGAAGATCATGAACTTAGTTTTTTCCGTGTTCACCTCCAACCCATGTTGTCGACAGAAATGGCCAAAACCGTCCACAATCCTCTGGATCCCCATGGGGGATTTGGAAAGAAGGAGGGTATCGTCGGCAAACATAATTGCCGGGACCCTCCTTCCTGCCAGAACCGGGGCATCATTGTCCCCAACAGCGTCAAGATGTTGAATGACGCTGTTAATGTACAGACAGAACAGTGTCGGAGCCAAAACACAGCCCTGTCTGACACCTCGACGGACCGGGAATTTGCCCGAGGGCTTACCATCCCTCCCACACCTCACTTGGGCAAAGTTGTTCTCATGCAGCCTAATGATGATACTGAGGAGGTGGGGGGGAACTCCTAGGTTCTGCAGCACCTCCCATAACTTCCCCCTGGGGACCAGGTCAAAGGCTGACCTCAGGTCCACGAAGACCATGTACAGTCGACCTCCCTCTAGCGTGACCGTCTTCCAATACAGGAGAAGGAGGCGAAAAATTTGGTCCATGGTCGACGTGTTCTTCCTGAAGCCAGCCTGGAGGGGGCTCAAGATGTCATTGTCCTCGACCCAGTCTAGGAGATGGTCTAGGATGAGGCGCGCAAAGAGCTTTTGGGGCACATCTATAAGGCTTATAGGCCTGTAGTTGGCGGGGAGCAGAGTAGAGCCCTTCTTATGGATGGGTACAATCTCTGCCCCCAGCCACGACCCAGGGATCGCCATACCTCCAAGAATGGCATTGAAGAGAATAAGAAGGTATGGGCCCCAGATGTCCGGGTGGTACCTAAATAGATCCCCGGGTAACCTATCCAGTCCTGGCGCCTTCCCCACTGGTAAGCGTTCTAGGGCAAGCTCCACTTCCCCCAGGGATAGTTCCATCCCAAAGTCTTGAGTACCCAAGGGCAGTTGCAACTCTGCGTCCGGGCAGGAACTAGTATCTTGGTAGAGAGCCCCAAAGTGGGCCTCCCAGACCGCGGGGCTATATTGGGCTCGATCGCTTTACTGAGTTCCCCTGTCCCATTGTTTACAAGGGCCCAGAATTTCCGGGAGTCCCTGACTTTTAGGGCATCATGAAGATCCTGCCAGTGGTTCCAGTCCCACTCGGTCCTTGCAGTCGCCAGCACTGATTTATAGTGCTTCCTAAGGTCACGTACATTGGCCTTATCTGACCCCTCTTTTATTGCTGCAATAAGCTCAGATTTTGCTGCCCTACAATCAGAGGTGTACCAAGAGGGAACAAGGGTCCTTTTCTTTCTAGTTGGGACCTCCGGATGGAGTACCTCAGCCAAATCCCTCACTAAATCCTGATGTATGTTTCCCAGTTTCTCGTGGTAATCTGGGGTTCTTAATTCATTCAGGAGAGCATCCACCTCCATGAAGCTGGGGAGTGCCAGCTCAAATAATTTCTTAATGGACTCTTCCGAGCTCACCAACTTTCCCCACTTGACCCGGCGCCTATTTGTTGTGAGCAACAAATCCCCCGGATCTTCCCCTTGGCCAACTGGGGACGAGTCCGTCATAGGCAGGGGGCACAGGATATTTAGGCAAAGGGCATTGTGATCGCTATCAGACCTCTTGATTACCCTGAAGTCAAGCACTTTAGGCCAGAGCGTAATATCCATCATGATGTAATCTAGCCTCGACTCATGGCCCCTCCTGTTGAAAGTACACACTGAGGGGGTATCGGAGGGGGTACGACCATTACACGCCCTCAGTGCGCAGTTCAGGGTAAGGGACATGAGTTGTAATGCTAGAGGGGACCAGGCTTTAGGGTGAGGAGAAGATGAGGGTGGAACCCCCCAGTGATCATCCTCGGCCGTAAGGGCACCATCCAGTAGACCTTCCAAGGGTTCAAAGTGGCAATTGAAGTCTCCTCCAAGCACCACCTTGAGATCACCCGGAAGTTGGCCCAAGAAGGAGGCCAAATCATTTAAGGTTGGTGATTCGTTTGGCGAGGCCACTGGTCGCGAGTAGACATTGACAATGGCCCACGGGATTTTACCAGGCCATGTGAGCCGCACACACTGGATGTCCTGCGAACACGTGTAAACCTGCTCCGCCTGGCACCCAGTGTGACTCGCAATCCAGATTGCCAAGCCACCTGATGGCCTCCCCCTCCCAGCCCATTTGGCAGGGATTTCGAATACTTCAAACCCTCTCCTAGACTGGGTGGCCCTCGCCCAGGTCTCCTGGAAGAGGAGTATATCACATCCACCTACCAGGCAATCCCATTCAGGAGAGCCTTCCTTGTTAGCGATTCCTGCCACATTCCAGGAGAGAATTCTCAAACCTGGATCAGGTGGCAGGTTGCCCTGGGCTCCAATAGGAGGTTGCGGAGTGACCATGGGTGAATCAGCGTCTAAGGAGCCACTTCCGCAGACCGCGGTAGCGGGAGGCCCGGCCAGCTCCGATGCCCCTGTTTGCAGAATATGGGCAGACCCGATGTTAGGTAAGGGTCCCAGTTGGCACAGATTGTTGTCCGTGTCAGCCCCTCGCTCATTCGCGGTATGCAGCCGGGTTAGTTCCGTCATAGGGACTATACCCGATCCTACACGTCTTTGCACGTCATCCACCATCTCCCCAGGACCAGACAGGAATTCCCTAGTTTGTGGTCAATCGACCTGATCCAAACAGGAAAACCTGTTATGATGTATGAAATTTGCCTGGGCAGTTGGTAAGGAGTGCCTTGGTCTGTAGCGGGAGCCATCTACAGCAAAGCCCACCCTAGTCCACCCCTTCTCACTCCCTCCCACCGTGTTGCTACCACTAGGATAGAAATATGAGAGGGGTACAAGTTCTATTTTGGACTTATCAGGCCTTGCAAGCCAGTTGCAGATATAGTTTGCAACGTGTGGGCTCTTAAAACTTAGAACGATACAGTCCCCTGCCCTGTTCTTTATAGTGGGGCCAATCCATGGAATCCTCCTTACCATCAAAACCTCACCTTTCAAGTTTGGCGGCAGCGGCCTATTAATGCTGAGCCAGCTTATAACCTTATTGCGTAGGGAGTCTTGAGTCTCCCTAGCACCACCAGTTAGCTCAGGAACTCCCACCATGATTGCCGTATATGGAACAGCTTCTGGGGGCAGGTTGACCACCCTGCGCCTATCAGGGGGGGGGGCAAGACCATCGCTCGGGGCATTTATAGGACCCACTGTCGCCCTTGACAGCGGCGCGAATTGCCGCGCAGGGGGTAACTTGGATCTCCTGGGAGCCGGAACAGGGGGCCTTGGTGCTGGAGGTAACAAAGTGCGCGTCTGAGAAACAGACGCACCATTTGTTCTCAGCGATACCCTACTGGAGACCTGGGGCAATGTGGAGGGAGGTGAACTATTCCCAGGTGGTTCCCCGGTAGCTGTCGGAGCATTTGTAGCTATACCAGGGCTTTTCCTAGTATAGTTATTTTCCCGGGACTGGAGTAGATTCTCTATAGCCTCTAGTCTAGCTGAGATGGGGGTTAACAGATTCTTAATAATAGCTGTGAGTGAATTAATTATTGTATCTGTACTATTGGAGGATACCCCACCAAAGATAAATGGACCCGCCGCTGCTGCTGGTGATAGCACAGGAGCTGGCGAGGCCACAAGATCCGGCCCAGACCCAGATAGAATAAGCTCAGGGGAAACCGAAATGTCTGTACTTTCTTCAAGGGATGATTCAGTTATATCAATTTTTGCCCTTTTTGCCCTCTTTATTTCCCTGGGCCTTTTCCTTTTTAAGGGCTGTGCCACCCCACTATCTACAGGGTCTGTTAACAGGACCGCTTGGCCCGCTTCCGGCGTGTTTGGACCCATATTGTCCAGAACAGCAGAATGGTCAAAAGTCCCAGATGGCCGTGAGGAATTTCGATCCCTCTGCGTTACAGGAGTTCTAAGCTGCTGAAGGACCGACTCAATAGTCTGGTCGATGCTGTCCAGTAATGACATATGGGTAACGTCCATAGTGGTGGGTGTACTAACATCATTGGAGGCAGATTCCCCGTGGTCCAAGAACACACTTTCAGGACCCATCTCAAGATGAGAGTCCATGGTTGAGTGACACTTACTAATTTGGGAGCTCGCCTTGGGGAAAAAATTTTCCAAAGTACTTGCGCCTTGTTGTACAGACTTACTCCTTAAGGCTCTAGACGCCATACTGGGGTAACTGGTGGGGCAATTTAGCGGGGGCGTTAGGGGGGGGGCCCGGTCCGGTCTCTACCGGCCTCTAACGGCCTAGAACGGCCCGCTCTTTGCCCGGTCTTCGCCTGGTCTTCGCCCCGCGCGCGTCCCGCGTGCGCGTAGCAGGGGCAGAATTTCAGAGGGAGTGACAGAAAGGGGCGGGAAGAGGACCAGCTGCGGCCGATTTGCGCCGCTCAGCAGGCTGGTCCTCGCAGTCCCGCCTCTGTACTTGTGGCTGGAGAGTTAGCAAATACGTTGGTGCTCCGATGCACTACACGGGACCAGCAGCCAGAACCCTGACAAAGTCTTGAGCCTTCGAGCGGCACCCGCGGAGCGGGGGCCGCGAGGCTTGGGATCAGCAGGCAGGCAGGCGGAAAAGGACAGACAACCGGGACGGTACTCCCAGCACGGCCAAAGAACAAACCCCTTGCTTGAATCCAGTGGCAAAGTGAGCAAGGGACTCATATGTGAGTCCGTTGCTCACTTTGCCACTGGATTCAAGCAAGCCAGGCTGAGGATGGCTGGAATGCCAGAAACCGGTCCTCGGAAGTTTGTTTCTGGTCCAGGGAAGGCATGGCTTGGCAGTTCGGGCTGGACTGTTCCCATGAGGCACAGGGTCAGACTGATTTGCATATAGCCATGTCTGAACTGGGGTGGCAGAGTGGGCTAAAGAACGGTGATGGATCAAACCCAGATCTTTTGACTGGGTGTGAGTGTTTGATTGATTCAGATGCTCCGTCCATCACCACCCCCTTTTGTACCACTTTGGCCGCCATAAGTGTGGCAGGGTATGCTCAGATGTGAGTCCCTTGCTCACTTTGCCACTGGATTCAAGCAAGCCGGGCTGAGAATGTTTGGAATGCCAGAAACCGGTCCTCGGAAGCCTGTTTCCGGTCCAGGGAAGGCATGGCTTGGCAGTTCGGGCTGGACTGTTCCCATGAGGCACAGGGTCAGACTGATTTGCATATAGCCATGTCTGAACTGGGGTGGCAGAGTGGGCTAAAGAACGGTGATGGATCAAACCCAGATCTTTTGACTGGGTGTGAGTGTTTGATTGATTCAGATGCTCTGTCCATCACCACCCCCTTTTGTACCGCTTTGGCCGCCATAAGTGTGGCAGGGTATGCTCAGACGTGAGTCCCTTGCTCACTTTGCCACTGGTACAAGCAAGCCGGGCTGAGGACAGCTGGAATGCCAGAAACCGGTCCTCGGAAGCTTGTTTCCGGTCCAGGAAAGGCATGGCTTGGCAGTTCGGGCTGGACTGTTCCCATGAGGCACAGGGTTAGACTGATTTGCATATAGCCATGTCTGAACTGGGGTGGCAGAGTGGGCTAAGAACGGTGAAGGATCAAACCCAGATCTTTTGACTGGGTGTGAGTGTTTGATTGATTCAGATGCTCCATCATTCACCCCCCCCCTTTTGTACAGCTATAAGGATGCAGCATTATTTTTAAATGGATGAGCAACTAAGCGCGCCAAAAAATGACCTGTAAATTACGCTTGTTCTCAATGTGTGTCTACAACTGAAACCAGGTTATAGGCCTTGACCTGTGTGCATTGCTTGAACAATAGTAGTACATTCAGACTTTCCATTTTAGATACAAGATAACAGGCATCAGAAAAAATCGAGACAAAGATGCCACATTAGTATCCCATGCGTTGAGGTCCTTTAGAAGTATAACTACAAATACACACATAGCAATATCTCCCCATAGTTGCTATTGTGACTTCTCAAACGTTTGAACGGAGTATACAAAAACCAAAGAATGTCTTTGGTCTCTGCGCATGGATGGGAAACTTTTGTGTATTCCCAAGATGCGTAAATGTACACTCTCCAGGCGTAAAATTCAGAATATGGTGCAAATAAGTCACTGTTTTTATTTATCTGCACGTACTTAACAAATGTATATGAACAGGGGCTTGCATCAGAAGCGGGCTAAAGATAGTTAAAGCTGCGTGATCTAATTAATGAACTAATGAACAGCGTTGCTGCTTCAACCTATTTGGCTTCTGGGCCCTCAAAATGATGCCATACGGAAGCCGAGTCGGCAGGGAAATGAGCTACTTAGACTCTTGTACAAACGATCTTTATAACCTAGCAACAGTAATAGATTAATTAGGCCCTGACATTGGTTTACTCATGTTTTGGAACAATAATGGATGACTTAAGCGTTGCTTAAGGCAGCTGCGGAATCCCTCTTCCTGCAAGTGCTTGTGTTTGTAATATTACAGTCAATCTCTTCCGGCACGTGCCCTCGCAGGCGGTGACCTCGCGCGCACTTAACCTTGTCTGCCGCTTTCCCTGGGATTAGTTCTTCAATAGTGTCTCTCCATTATGCACCAGAGACCAGGGCCAGTGCAAGGCACGCCATACGTTGCTCGCTCTGCTTCGCGTGACTTATATCAGTTCCACATACATGCCAATATTTTAGTAGAGGAAAGTGGAAGATTAAAAAAAATAATAATCATAATCTGGAAAATGTATTTTTACTATTGACTTCTATTGAAGCAGAGGCGATTTCAGGCAGAAGGCGCAAAAAAAGAAAGCAATTTTTGGCTAAAAAAAATCGTGTTTCCTGTTTGAATCGGGCCTATTGTCATGTGTTTGCATGATTTACCCACTTTAGTAACTCATCTCATTGTTCACCTTTCCCAGGACAAAATCAACACAAGTCCCCCGCATGTCATGTGGCACGGGAAAGCGGGGGCGGGGGATTCGACGACGACATTCTCCGGGAGCCCCCAAACCCTTCAGGGGCCTAATTCACCCAAAGCAAATCGATATCTGTGAGATAATGTACACTTGGGGCCCCTCGTCACATTCTACAGGGGTGCCCATCATTTTGCGTTACGCCAAACCTAACAGGAAACTGAATAGTAGACCAGTTGCTTTGTACTTTCTAAGAAACTTTTTGGGCAGCCAAAAATACCAACTGCCAGAAATAATACAAACCCTGGAGCCCAGAGGACATTACCACCTTATCCGGTCTTCACACCTGGAGGGTGAGTGCTCAACTGTGATACCGGCAGTACCTTAGTATTTTCGATCTGAACTTTTCCAATTTTGATCCTTTTTCATATCTCATTGACCTTGGCCACTCCTGTGATATAAATACATACCTGGCCCAAAACAAAATGTTTTTTTTTCTATGTCCATCTAGAGACAGACCATCCCAATCTATTGATCTGCAACATTTGATCTGGAAATCTGGGATCAGATCACAAAACATTTTTGACTGGCGCTACTTCATGTCCTGTGTGAAGAGCATTAAGTAGGATGAAAAAGGTGGGGTCTGTAAAAGGGACATGGCCAAAGAAGCACAGCTAGAAATCCTTTGCAGGAGGCATGGCCTACATGAATAAGGTTGTGGCTTAAAAACATGTGAACTAAAATCCTGTGCTTCACACCGCAAGGTCTGAGGAAGGGGTAGTGGTCCTCGGGCTGTCCCATTTACTCCTGAATGCCACCTCATAATGCTTTCCTCTGCAGTCTCTGACTCTTCAGACATGTACACCTTTTTCTTCCCACATATATCTGAAATCCTCCATCTGCCTACATAACACATTATCTCTTGCTCACTCCCTCCTTCTGCGCATACTTCCTTTCACCTCCTCCGCTTCATGTGCCCTCACACACAATCCGCACATTCACCTCTAAACACTGCGGGCCTCATTAGGATGGCGGGCGGGCTTTGCCCGCCCGCCACCCTATCGGAAAACGGGACCGCCCGCCTTAAGGGCAGGGGTCCCGGGGGTGCCATTAGGATGTGCCCGCCACAGTGGCGGGCACATCCTGTATTCTCAGCATTGTGGCGGGAGGTGTTCTCTGCACCGCCCGCCACAATGCTGACAATACATCACAGCATTTTCATTTCCAAAGCGGCAGGCACCGCGCGGTGCCTGCCGCTTTGGAAATGAAAATGAAGGAGGGTACCACAGGTACCCACCCGTGTGCACCCCCCCACTCACCTTCACTCTGGGGGCCCGCAGGGGGCCCCCAGAGTGAAGACCGCCTGCCTTTCCGGCATTGCACTCTTGCCATTGTAATATGGCTGGCGGTGTCTCATAGACACCGCCACCATATTCAACATTTTCCACCCCGGCCGCAAGGCGACCGGGGCGGAAAAGTGGCGGGGGGTGTTTTCTTCCGCCGTGGTCCCCCCCACCATACTAATATGGCGGGGGGAAATCAGGGAAGGATGTCGGGTACCGCCAGCCTGGCGGGGGCAATCCGCCCGACATCCTATTGGGCCCCTGCATTTCTTCTACTTTTCTGCTGTCTATATTTCAGATACTTTCCCACTTACAATTGGAACATGTATGGCCGTCGCTCTGTGCATCCTGCAGAGAGGCCAAGGTTTGCATGTGCTTGTAGCCTGTTCACCTTTTTGAACCACTGATAGGCACTGTGAGAAACTTGCACTGCATTCATTCTCAGCTCCAAAGCTCTCATTCATGCCCTGTCATAGACATCCACCCACAACTAGAACCTGTTGTGTTCTGCCTCACTTAAAGCCCTTCATTGGTGATAGGTTAATGCAGTACTTGCTCCAAGCACATTTTACCACCACATTATGAAAAAAGGATTCTTAAGATGGCAATGTGTGACAAGAATATTGGTGCATATTTGTTGTGTGGCATTTAGTTGTGATGGTGATTTGTTCCGTTGTTCTTTGTGCTGCTATGTGTTTGTGCTGCATTATTCCAATGTAATGTTGTATTGTACTGCAGAAGTTGCCCTGCATTGTGTTTTGACTGTTTTGTTATGATGTGGTGTGTTATGTTGTAAATGTTTTGTGCTGCTTTGTGTATGTTTTTGTGTTATGTTATGTTCACTTTAGATAAATAAACAAATGTCACCAAAATATTTCCAGCCAAAAGCAGCACATTTTTGTCAATTTCCCATGGCAACTCTCCATCTCCCATTCTCTAAGGCAGTAAAGCAGTAAAATAGGGCTGCCGTCTCTTCACCTACTTAAGTCACCAGTCAGCCCAAACCTGTGGCAGAAGCTAAGTATATACTTAGCACTCGAAGTGCTCACTTTATGTGATACGGCCCCTTGGCATGGTTTCTGGCCAATCTGCTGCAAGCTATGATAATCTGAAAGCCCAGAGCTGTTGCTGTGGCAAACAGTTTTGCCTGTTCTAGGAAGTGAGACATCACCACAGGGAGACTCAGGGCTGGACTGGCCATTGCCGGCACTGGGTGTTTTCCCAGTGGGCTGAAAGGATGGGGGCCGGTTTTCGAGCAGTAACTGCAGATTTTGCAGCAGTGCTGCAATATCGCCCCCCTGTAACAAAAGCAGCAGCAGTGTTGCTAAAGCGGCAGGCAGAAGTGCTAAAGCGGCAGCACTGCTTCTCACTAGCACCTACACCCCAGCCCCCACCCCCCACCCCCCCTACACACACACCGGAGCAGTCCAGCTGAATTGCCAGGGCTGGTTTGTGTTCCCAGTCCGGCCCTGGGGAGTCTGTACTATGTCAATGTTTCATTCCACATTTGCTAATGTCTGAGCTGCTTGGAACTTGGGGATTGCCAGTGGGCAGCCTTAGGCTGAGTTGACTTCAGCCCTGCAGTTTGCATGTCAGTTGTGGCTGTTGGTTTTTAGTCTGTATCTCCTGTTAATGCTGGTAGCAAAATGATTCTTATGCTAAGGTTTCTGTTCCTGCACTGCTGGCTGTGTCAGTCTGGTGGTTACCCACTTTGCTACTGTGGCTGCTTTAGTTGCAGTGCAGTGGTCTCAGTTGCCCAGTTGGGTCACATGTTACCATGGGCAGCTGCCTATTGGTTGGTCCCTCCCAGGGCCTGATTCGCCTGAGGTCTGGGCTCTTGCTCTGTCTGTTGCTCATGACATTTGATGTTGGAGGTTGTTTGACAGGCTGCTCTGGGTTCCATTATCCTCTGTAAGGGCATCTGGCAACGTGTTTATGTCTTGCTTGCTTCTGCTTGGTTTGCTCAACTTGCTTGCTGAAGTTTTATGTACTCCTAGAGTGCACTTTTTTAAAGTGGGTCACTCATAGCTTTCTGGAGCCTGCCTTTGACTGTTGTTCTGAGTTTTAGTGTTCTAAGACTCTGTTCCTTGGCCCTGCTGATTCCTTCGCCATAGACTTGTAAGGGCAGGTAGATGGATCTGCCACTCCGCTATTTACCTTCCTTAGCGGGGTACAGGTTTCAGTTAATCCCAACTGTCTGTGGTCTGTTCACATGGTCTAGCCTTCATGTTACTCAATGTTCTAGGGTGTCTGCTGGCCTGCTGTATGGTTGTTGGTTCTTGGCCCACTCTCATTGAAACCTGTATGGAAACCCAGTTTCCCCTCATTGGTGTCTTTACCGTCCTAACATGCCCTTCTTACCTGGTCGCTTTGGTTATGGGTGTGTGATTGGTTGTGCTACTCACTGCTTCTATGCTAGACAATGTTAGTTCCAGTATTGCAGTGGTGCTGCATGGCCCAGTGGATTTGGTGCTCACCCCTTTTCCATGCAATTACTCTCCAGGGTGAATTGGTTCATTTATTCAAGTCTTAATATCCTTTGGCTTTGATCTCTGTGGGGGTTCTGGGTGACTTTGTGTTCTGTGGAACCTAGGTGACCTCATTCTAACGCCTGGAGCTGTTAGACCCTTCCATGTTTATTCTTAGTTATTAAATATATAAAAGATATATGTGTATCATCTTTTTCTTACTTACGATGAGCAATTTAATAGTGCTCTGACCTGCTGTCCTCTGATGCCTTAGCAGTGGGTTATTCCACATACCTTGGTTCTCTTATCTGCTCTTGTGTCTAGGCTGTTGTGGCCTTGTGTTGGGACATTTGCCTCTTCTTCTACACTAAGGACTCACTCCTTCTTGTTTCCATGGGTCTCTTTTCACCAGTTGTTGCTCCCTTGCAGTGCTGGGAATGCTGGCCAAGATCTTTTTTGCATATTTTAGCAGCATCTCACATTTGAGGATCTAGGAGTTCAATGTGTCATCCTGTAGGACATTGTTACTTTATGTCTCCCTTGGGGACATTTTCTCCATGGCAATTTAGAAGGGCCCTCACCTACACCTTGCCATTCCTTCGTGCTTCAGAGCCTGGGTTCCTATCTGGAGGCCTGTCTTTTGTGTCTGTTGTCCGTTGTGGGAGCAGTGTTTTGTATTGAGAGATTTTTCCTCCATTCCTAGATCCTAGGATGGCTAGTTGTGTTGCACTGGTGGGCTAGTATGGTGGCATGTCAGCCTCTGCATCTTTACTAGGGTCCTTTGAGTAACTCCCTTTCCTGAACCCTGATGCACTGTGTGTTGGAATGGCATGTTGCACCGTTTCGTGTTGTTGGTGTGTCTGTTGAAATCTAATGTTTTGAGTCCTTACCTCTTTCACTGCCGATTGGGTATTTGCCTTCCATCCAGTTAGGGCATCACAAATTTAATGTCCTTCGGCAAGTGTTTGTCAGATTCTGAGGCAGTTTTGCTCTCTATGCTGCTTTGTTTTGTCCTCCTTCAGGGTGCTCCTTGAATTACCTACTGCTCCTGTCATCTATAGTTTCCGTTTGTGTCATTCCTTGCAGTTCCTTAGCTTGTCCCGTAGCATGGTTGTCCCTACTTTTCTGAGGCTGATGGTTGTGTCCCTCTGAGTTTTCCAGGGCTAGTCCTTTCTTCTATGATTTGCTTCCTGTTTTAGTGTGGGATCCCATCTGATCTCCACATTTGGCTGTTCTTTGTAAGTATTTTAATGTTTAATCATCCCATATCTTGCTGTTCCCTTGGGCCTCCCTTCCATTCTAGAGTCCTTTTAGGCTGTAGCTTCATTTAAGGCCAGATCCTGCTCCTGGCTGACCTTGTGAGCCACAGCTCCTGATAGTGGTGCCTACCCAACTATCCTCCTATGTTGCTCCCAGGTGCTTTCTTCTCATGTGGCTGGGATTGGTCCTTGGCAACCATTTTCGTACTGTACATCTAATCCCAAGGCATTGGCGAAGGTGAGTGATCACACAAGGATAGTTGATGGCTTCGCAAGAGGATGCATGATCTAGAAGGACCTAGAGACATGATTCAACATCGTCAAACATTTTGAGCGAGGCTGTATCCAATCTGTAGCCTGCTCAGAATCATTACTTGTGAACTGCAGGTATGCTGGCTTTGATGAGTTAGTTGTTAAGCTGAACAGAGACACAAATGCTTTGCTTATGCATGGAAGATTGGCAGTCGGTCGGAAGATGGAGGAAAGTTTGGGTAAAGATTGTATTTCTTCAGCTGGAGCATGGTTTGACTGTTTTAATTGATATTGGAAGACCCCTTGTTTGATTTATGAAGGATATTTAGCAAGGATTCAGAAAAAATGTAAATTTGCCTTTAATGGGGTTCAGAGGGGTTAGGTCTTTAAAATATGGAAATGGTTTGAAATGTTGATATGTTCCATTAGATATTCTGTACGTATTAGTTCAAAACCTTTCAACCATAATAGAGTTTTTGCAGGTACGGGGATCATGGTGTTATTGGTCGGAGATGAGGTTGGAATGGATATGATCTTGATGAATAAATCATGGTTCTAAACTGGGTCGATAGTTGAAGTATTGTTGTGAAACAATTTTTTAATAGAGTCAAAGACTAATCACAAATTCTTCTTTCCCTAATGAAAATCCTTGTTGAGTGACACATTTATCCATCCTTTACATCGCCAAACAGGTGTTCCCAATGGTATCTTGACTTATTAACTCAGTACCACCTCTGCAAGATGTTAACACACATTGTTAGTGTGCTGTGCTTGGAAATAACTGAAGTATACCAAAAAGTGCTGGATGGAATGCTGGAATTAATCTCACCCACTGATAATTGCTTGGGGCCGCATCCCAATCCATTGTTATTTTGCATAGTTTGCCATCTAAGCAATTGCCAGTGGTTAGACTTATTGCAAGCATTCCTCCCATCACTTTTTGTGTGTTTGATGTACCGCCCTAAGTGGCAAGGGTATGCCCAGACATGGTTCCCATGCTCAATGAGGAGCCACTGGAACCAAGCTACACCCGACTAAAGAGTCCCATTCAGTGTGACATTGGTTTTGAGTTGCTTTTGTTCCGGCTCAGGGTGGACTTTGCCTGGCAGTTTGGGCTGAACATTCTGATTGGAGCAGGATCCAGACTGATTTGCATATTACTGGAACCAAACTGCGATTGCACGGTGGGAAAAGAACAATGGGTTGGGGTGCTACCCCGAGCAATTGTCAGTGGTTAGACTTATTGCAGTAATTCTTCCCATCACCTTTTGTGTGTTTGATGTTTGTGAATTAAACATATGCTTTAGGGTATTTCATTTAGTATTATAAAAATTAGGCCAGGGTGGTGAACTCCGCTCTGTTTGTGGAGTATTTTGCACTCCACGTTCCGCGAAGCTCGCATAGTGCAGACAACTACACTCTGCGTAGTGCAGTGGAGGTTTTTTTCCGTGCTCACGAACGGTAAGTTCACCTGAGTGAGCTCTGCTCAGGTAGAATTTCTACTCAAGCAGCAGGAAGATCAGCACAAATGGCAGTTTGCACTGAACTCCACCACTTGCAGAACTCCGTGGAGTTTTTTTGTTACTTCACAGAGTTCCGCTTAGCGAAACTCAAGATGTTTGGCTATAGGAAAATTCAGTTTTTCAAGTAAGAAGCTTTAACCTGTTGGTGAAAACACATTTATTATTTTTGTTTAACTCCGTGTTTTACAGTACAAAATGTTTGAAAGAAGAGTTTTTTTTTCATTAATGTACTAAGAGTGCCCATTGCAGGTCAGTATGGAGTGGTATAGTGATGAAGTAAAATTAGCTTAAAATAGGTGATTAGCCTGTGACAATATTAACACAAGGTTTCCCAAAGAATAAAACGGAAAATGTGCCTTTCATTAAATGTGCAAATTAACATGTAGCATGATCAGTATGAGTTTTATATAGCGCAAACTTGACCAGAAGGTATCAGAGCAGTTTACATGAGCACCAATTGCGTTACAGACGGACACATTTCAATCATATTTACATTGTCAAGTTAAACTAGGCCTAATTAAATCCTCTGTTTTCTGCATTGCTCTTTTTGCTACTTTTCTTAAATAAATATGTATTTTAGCAAGATGTTGCAAGGTGCAGTATTAATTAAATATTTCTTGTTAACTTTATTAGAAATATCATCTTTATAGAATGTGCTGACTTTAACAAATGTTTTCTTCCCTTCCAGCGCTACATGTTCTCATTGTATTTGTTTAGATTTTACCTGTCATTTATTCATAGTACTGAATACCAACAGTATATTAAAACAATAGTGTATGCAGGAAAATGCAAAGCTCATGATATAACTCTGTAGAAGTTATAACTAGAATGTTTCTGCTTTAGAGTAGTTCATTGTCATGCATTGGAGTTCTGTATAGCTAACAGAGGATGCTGCAGTGTTCTCGTGGGAACTTGATGTGAAACTAACGTACATGAACATTTGCAACTTTGCAGACTGCTTGCAGATAATGCTTTGCCGTCTTCGTATGTTACCATATGAATTAAGAAGGATGTAGCAGACCATCGAAAGAGCCTCTGCACTGCCAAGCGTTGCAGCCCACCCACCAAATTATACATTTTTTGTAGTCCGACAGGCGGGCATCGTGGCGGTCCAGTGTCGGTGCTGTTTAAAAGGCTTATTGTGAGCCTGAAACAGCACCACTGCGAGACTGCCAGTGCACATTCCTCAACAAGAAAAAATGCACCATGTTGTGCATTTCTTCCTGTGCAAGAACTGGGGGTGCAGAAATACAGGGGGGCACAACATTTACCCCCCTGATTGCACCCCGTGCACTGGAGCAAGAGGGGGATTTATAGGGCTCCCTTTCTTTCCTCAATGCCACCCTTTTCATGGGGGAAGAACCTCTGTGACAGCGCGTATGGTGATGAAAGTCGTAATATGCTTGGCTGTGCCTCAGGACACCACTAAGCATATTGCAGTCCTCAGATCGCCGTGGGACCACCAGGGAATCGCGGCTGTGAAGGTGCAATGGCGGTTCGACTGCAGAAATCTTAATAGGATGGTCTGGCCACCGGTGCGGAATCTATGCTGTTTCACTATATGTCACTCCACTGTACACCACTCGACTATAATTCCATTTCATGGCACCAGTGGCGCCAGTTTGACAAGCGGTGAGGCGTAAAAGTTTGGGATGAGTGACCTGTGGTGAGTGGGCGTAGCGCACAAGCTCGACTGTTGTCAGGGGGTTCTGTGGGATTCTCCTCCTAAGAAAATTTTGAAATAAAGAGTTGCAAACAGGGCCGGACTGGCCGTAGCGGGCACCGGGCTATCCCCCGGTGCCCCGCAAGGGTGGGGGCCGGTTTGGGGCCTCTGGGCGGGGCGTTTTTGTTACAGGGCCGTTTTTGCAGCATAGCTGCATAATCGGCCCTGTAACAAAATCGGCCGGAAGCCGGCCCTTTGCCAGGGCCGGTTTTGGTTCACAGTCTGGCCCTGGTTGCAAATGGTTAATTTTCAAGCAAATTTGAGAAAGCAACAAGTCAAAAAGGCAATTAAAGAAGTTCCTTTAATTAATCATAAAAATGGGAAATGTTGGAGCTGGGAATCTCATTTGTAAAAGCTCTGCAAAGGAAAAAAGCGATCACGTATTTATTGCAATATTATTGACTCCTTCTTCTGCCACATTACAGTTGTTCGTAAAATGCTAGCATATATAATGTCGTAAATAACAATGGCTATAGTATACCAACACAAGGAAAGTCGTTTAAAAGAACATGGAAGACGTGTGCCAGAAAATAAAGTGACATTTTATCAGTCATGAGACCCTTCCAATGGAGTGTAACAAGGACAAAATGCACACTTTGCACCAGTTAACTGGCTATCAAAATATACATTTCAGATGGTCAAATCTGATAGTGTGATTTCGTCACATTACATGCCCTGGAGGGGCGATCATATGATTTGAAATGCCATTCACTGCCTGGAATTTTTCAAAGGTAGACCTAACCGTCTCATTGTTATAATTATTATTATTTGAGTTTTATATAGCGCTAGCCTGACCCACAGGTATCAAAGCGCTTTACAGGGTATGCGAAGACGTAAGAAACACATACAATACAGCATTTAGGTAGTCAACAGTCATAGTTTCACTACTTAAATTGTGTGATCTTGGGCAAATCAACTCCTCACCATGACTCACATTTTTCCTATCTACCAAAACAATAATAAGAATGCTTTGAAATAGGCTAACCCCCATTGATATCAATCCCTACACACTAAACAAGTCTCTTGTCACCAGGTACCCACAGTAGCTGCGCAATGCACACAAGTCACGAGCAGCAGCACCTGAAATTCGTTCTGCGCATTTTGAGAATTCGGAGATATGATCTTGTAAGAGCAATGGTTGCCTCAGACTAAACAGTTAATTAAACAAAACTACTGAGTGCAATGATAGTTGTTGGCGTCCATTTGATGAAAAGCTTAAATGAACTAATTCAAACACATGTTTTTTTAACCTTAACAAAAGTCCACCCCTTCGAGTGCACACTTCCCTGCATTTTTATGATGTAAGGAAGCATACAAGTCCCCACTGACCGTGGGCTACCCTTGCGAAGCTGTTATCCGAGGAGCGTGCTTAACCATTGCGTGCAGTCTTCAAAGTTATTGGAAACGTTTTTAAATGAAGGATTCCTTTCCATTGTTTACTTACCTGCATGTTTCTGCACGTCTTGAATGGCTCCATTCAGTCTTTCAATTGCAGCGCCCGGAACGTGCTGATCACAGCTGTATCAGGAATCAGGTTAGAGCTGAGATTTAACCCTCTTTTCACCCCTGCTCCATCCTGACTCCTGATAGGGCCTGTGGCGATTTTGCCTCACCGCGCATGCATGCATTTACTCTTAGACAAGCTGCACTGCAAAGAGCATGCGCAGCAAGTCTATGGGTTGCAAATGTGTGAAGAGGGCTGAAATGAAAAGCGCTCTTTACACATGCGCAAAACATGGATCTGAAGTACCCCCTGCCCTGTGTTGCTCCTCTGTGCCCTTCCGTTGACACTTGCACAGAAATAAAAGCAAAACTAACTGACAAATCTGTCAGTTCGTCCGTTTGCATTTCTGGAGACTGGAAATGCACAGAGAAGCTTTTTTGTCCTCTTGCGTGCTGGTGATGGGAGGTCGCCGCCTTGCGCCCCCTATGGACCAGCCGCCACTGCATTGCACTCCACTGTATGCTAGTCAGCTGTACCACTCTCCACTGTATCACTGTATACTATTCCACTCTACTACCCTACTCTGCTGTACACCAGTCCAGTCAATTACACTTCCCTATGCACATGTTCACTGTACGATAATCAGCTTCATGCCACTCCAGTGTACGTAGCTCCACTGTATGCCACTCCACTGACTGCTATTCCATTGGTCACCACTCCAGTGTACGACCTTCCACTCTACACTTATCCATTGTATGTCATGCTACTGTAGCCATTCTACTCAACAGCACTGTATATTACTGTACTCAATGGTTACAGCAGCAGACCCTGATGCAGAGTTCTAGCCCGGGACCAGGGTTCAATTCCCCGCCTCGGCGGGTCTTGGGCTCAATAATTCCACGGACCTGATATTTCTCGCCTAGGTGCCTATTCCAATCATGGAGTCCCACTCTGAAACTCTGGGCAATAGCTTGCTTAATCTCCACAACGGCTCCCACAACGCTAAGGATGCCTGGCCTCCACCTTGGGGGTGCCCAGGAGTGGACACTTCACAGGGAAAGCCAGGATGGGTTCCACAGCGGTATTCGTACAAGCGCCTTGAGACCCTTGCGGGTGAGTAGTGCGCTATACAAGTATCAATTTACAATTTACATTACTCCACAACACTATATGTCACTCCACTGTAGCACACTGTACTACATTCTAGTCTACTCTGCCTCACTCCACTGTAAAACCCTGTACTCTATGCCATTACACTGTACTCCACTCAAAGACAGCTTCACACACTCTACAACATGGCATACCACTCCACTGCACTAAATGCCACTCCACTGTATAACATTTTCCTTTACTGTATGCTATACTACTGTAGTGTGCTACACTCCATGACACTGTGCTATACGAGGTGCCCCTCCATTGTATGACACTTTAGTCCAATCTACAGTACGCCACTCCACTCAACTAGACTGTACAGCAGTTTAGCAGACTGTAGGACACTGTACAACGCTACAATGTATGCTTCTCTACTCTACAATACTCTACTGTATTCAATACAACTGCTCTCTGCAACACTCTTCTACCCTCTAGCCCAGTGTATGCCACTGTACTGTATGCCCCATACACTGCACTGTACGGCACTCTATTCCATTTCTTTGCCAGTCTATGATACTCTACTCAGCTCTATGCCACTCAACAACATTCCACTTCACTCAATGATACTCAACTCCAAAACACTACAGTAAACAATACCACACTGTATGACGCTTAATTGTATGACACAATACTCCACTCCACTATATAACACCACTACACTATATGACACTTTACTCCACTATATGCAACACGACTCCACACCACTACATTCCACTCCACACCACTAGACACAATGACATTACACTGGACAACACTGTCCTTTACAATACTCTGGAGCACTGCATTTAACAACACTCAAGTGACTCCTTACACTGTGATTTGAAACACATTTTTTATTAAAAAATAAAAACCTTTTAAATGCAATGACAAAACTAATGGTTAAATCACGGTTTTAATTAGGAAAAGTTTATTTATTCTTTATATTCCAACTTAAATTTTCTATACGTTGGATACCACCGTATACATTCTTCCCGCATCACTCGCCACACTACATTAACTTTAACTCACTGTTTCTCCATGCACTGGATGTACCCTTTTATAGCATATAACTTATAGCATGTGAAATCATAGCAGTTATAATAAAACGTATAACATCTGCAATTACATCATTTTCAGGACACAGTGCATGTCAGAGTAGCAAGTCATAGGTAATGTAGTGTGGCGATTGATGTGAGAAGAATATGAACAGAGTTGCACGATGTATATTAAATTGAAGGTGGTGCGTAAATTATAAATGTAAGTTCTATCTAGTGGTGGGTAAATTAGAAACGTAAGTTATAACTATAAATGTATAATTCCTTCAAGTTTGTACAGTTTAATTTGAGTTTGTATATAAAGAATACGTAAAGTTTTCCTAACTATAAATTATGTTTAACCTTTGTTTTTGTTTTTTAATTATATATATATATATATATATATATATATATATATATATATATCAGCGCAAACTCCAAAAACAGCCACTACTGGTTCCTGTGAGCATCAGAACCCTCCGGGCAATAAGGAGACGGACCACGAACTGGATACACAGCTGTTTAATGTGCAGGGGGTTGAAAATAGCGAGGGCAAGACGCGTTTCGGGCTGCCAAAGCCCTTGTTCACATGCATAGATTCAACGTCTTTTTTTCTTTTTTATAATGCAGTGCTAGCCCGCCATTTCTCTTTCAGGTCACATGGTCATAGACATAAACAAAATAGTTTGTATATATTTGATTTACGATGTACTGGCATAATCACAATATAAAAACAATAAATTATTTTTAACATTGATTAATTACATCCTTATATTTTTACATATGCACATTACATCAATTAATTTTAATTTTTCCTGGATAAATCCATATATATATATATATATATATATATATATATATATCTATAGATATATATATTTATATATTATAACACAATCGTTCGCACCTTATTCAGCTTAGTTCAACAACTGGTGTTTATTCACAACGTTTCGGGAACAGCTTCCCAGGGAAGCTGTTCCCGAAACGCGTCGAGTGCGTTGTGAATAAACACCAGTTGTTGAACTAAGCTGTTGGCCTGGACGTCGTTCTTTGAATAAGGTGCGAACGATTGTGTTGGAATACGGGGGAGTGGCGATCCCGTCCCGGCCCGCCGCTGCTAGCGGCCATCCCTGCTTCTTCGACGACTTGTGTTGGATATATATATGAATATAGATACATAGATATATGTGTATACTGATGCACAGAGTGTATGCTATTTATTAACATTATGGTATGCGAGAAGTGCCCATGCTTCACAAGAGGAGCAGTCTTAAGTGGGTCATAACCCTCCCTCATCACTCAGATTTCTATCAGATTTGAGCTCATGACACATGCTTCTGGTTAGTCCTGTGAGGGTTAGAAAGAGGAAGAGATGAGGAAAGGAGGTGGAGGTGGAGAGAGAAGGGAAGAGAAACAACGATCGAGAAAGAGAGAGGGAGGGAGAAAGATAGAAAGAGAGTGAGAGATGTAGTTGGACAGAGTGAGAGCCATATAGAAAAATGAGAACGGTAGAAAGAAAGTGATAGCAAGAGAGAAGGGAAGTGAGAAAGCTAGCGAGAGAGGGAGAGAGGGCGGGGAATTTAAAGTACAGAGGTGACGGATTGAGATGATGGAATAAAATATGTTAGGGAGAGAAGCGAACATGTAAAGGAGAGAAAGGTATCAATGCAAAGAGCAAAAGAGGACAAGTGATGAAAGAGATGGAAACAGGAGAGTGATGCAGAATAAGTGAGAGAGCTAGAAGACTGGACGTGAACGACATAGTGAGAGAGAGAGCCTGCCGAGAAGAAATGGGTGGAGGGGAAATATGAGAACAGCAGAGAGAAAGAACTAACGATTTGTTATGGCTGGGTCCCTGTATGATTAGAAATAAAGCATCCCGCCAAGCCTGGTATTGATTTGGCATTAATCCTGCAAGTATATCTGTCGGGGTATAAAGACCGGAGGAGGGCTGAGTGGCCATTTGATAAATCTCTGCTGCTGATATTTATGCTGCGTTAATAACAATGCGATTAGGCGGCGTCACGTGGGAGGGAGAGGCACGAGAGCGGTAAATCAGACAGCAGCAATCACCTGGTTTCACAGAAATCACCACTTTAGAATCTACAAAGAGATGTCAAGACCGGGCGAAGCAATTGCACAGAGCGGTCACCTCAAGGCAGTGGCGTAACGAAACATGAGCCCGCTCAGCCCGGCCCCCCCCCCCCCCCCCCCGCAAAGTACATGGAGGGGGCCCCCCTCCGGACTCACTCAGAATCTCTCAGGTCAGGGTACTGTGATGAGGGGGGCACTGGAGGTCGCCCCCCCCCCCCCCCTGCACAGCGAGGGCCTTTGTTACGCCACTACCTCATGGTTGGTAGTTTGCGCTACTCAGTGCACACTCAACAACCATGGCTGCCGAGTGGCCCCATGTCATGTCTGCCTGTGACACTTTTAGCCAGTTAATCAGGTATTCAGCATTGTCTTAATGAGTCGTTAATGTAAGTTAAACCACAGCAAGTAACACATTTCATGCGCAGGAGATAACCAGTCCCCGCCAACAGGTGTGCACACTGCCGGGAAAGACAACCTGGAATATTGGATTCATTGGTTTTTATCCTGTAGAGAAAACGAGAATCCATCAATTTATTTAGCAATATGCAAAGGACGATTAACATATAGGGCCAGACGTACACAACATTTTACCGGTCGCAAACAGCCACTCCGGCTGTTTGTGGCTGGTAAAATACCTTTTGACATGTACAGAAGGCAAAATGTGACTCAGTAACTTGTTGCCTAATTACATTTTGCTTTTGCGATTCAGTATTAGAAAGGGGTGTGTTTAGGGTGTCCCTTCCTAATACCGAATACCACTGGTATGTAAGAATGTTTTATGACCAAGAATGTGGTCGGAAAACATTCTCAGTTACCACCAACTTCACGTTGGTGGTAACCCGTTGGCATAGGGGAAGGGGGCCCCAAGGAACCCCTTCACCTTTGTGAATGTGGGCGCAAAAAACTTTTAAGAGCAGGCAGTGGTCGGATGGACCAGTGCCTACTCTTAAAAAATGAAAAGGAAATCTTTCATTTTTCTTATTTAAATGCATCCCATTTTCCTTTAAAGAAAACAGGCTGCATTACAAAATCAAAAAATTGCTTTATTTAAAAGCAGTCACAGACATGGTGGTCTGCTGACCCCAGCAGGCCACCATCCCTGTGAGTGCCAGCCATTCCCAATGGGTCGACAATTGTGACCTGCCTCATGAATATTGAGGCAGCTCCCTTGCGATCCAATGTGAATAACAAACAGTGTAAAACACAGTGTTGTACATAGCTGTTTGCGATTTCCTAATAATTAGGAAACCGCAAACCGATGTCTGTGTACATTTGGCCCATAGTGTCTTACACTGCACACACCCATGCATTTCCCTGAGCCCTCTCAGCTCTTCCTTGTCCACCGCAGCATGCAGTAAGTTAATGGAAATAGCTGTATGAGGTATCTGATGGTGCCACAGATGGAAATAGCCTCTGACACCATTGGCATAGCTATCAACACAAGGTTCAGTGGCCCTGGGGCCCAGGGCTGTCTGTGAAGGGCCATTTGGACTCCATGTATGGATGTTTTTACTACTAAGCATCAGTGGCCATTTTCCATGCTTTTTTAAGTGCTGTGGCACCCTTACTACAGCACTGTCTTCGTGGTCTCAAACTGCTTAGTGCACGGATGCAAAAGTCCGAGCACCAAAGCAGATTTCAACTAAAAGTATATCATTGACTAAATAAGCAAGCAAAGAAATTCAGCAAATTCGGGAGAAACATCTATGCGAGAATTTCCACTAACCTCTCATCCTTCACACATATGTGTGCCTTTCAATGCGTAACGTGTAAAATCTAAGAGAAGGGCCAAAACCGTTTCTTAGAGGCCCATTAACAGTACTGCTAGGACGACAGGGTGCTAAATACCAATTCTGCCTAGTTTTGATTCCGCTTCATGTCTCTTTTGTCCTCTTCCCTGTGGCATCTACCTAGCACAGACGCTGAGGTAGGCCCCAGGTGCTGGCTTGTAGTAAATGACACACTGAGATTGTGTGGCAGGTGTCTTCAGAGTGGCTCCAAGCGACTACGCCACCCCTTTATATATCCCCTTAGGCTGCGCTTGGCCTTCAGGGTGCAAGAGTGCTACAAGTTATGGTAGAGGCAATGCTGCACTCTACATCCCTTCCAACATTTATTTCCAGAAAGTCATTGTTGCGTTATTCATAACCTGCATACATAGTCTTTGGGGCGAAGTCCATACTTCTGGCTCTGACTTTCATCTCCTGAATCTGTCATGGGGGGATGCAGGGACTGCCCTAGCACCGCTGCCCAGGCGTGGGGGAGTTGTGTCACTCATAGGCCTCACCGGTCCTTGTTCTGGCTCAGAAGCTCTCCAATCACCATTGGACATTTCCCTCACATTAGCTGGGTGTCGCTCTCCCTGACAATGGCATTTTGACTAATGTGTCTGAGTCACCACCCTGCTCCCCAGCTGGGGACGCTGCTCTTTTGAACCAAGACACATTTCTGGCCACGGTGGTCTGGGCACATAAGATATTGACCATGGTACCATGAATGTTCACAATTGTCCATACCCCCTTCTCAAACGGAGTGTGGAACTTCCATCTAGGGTGTCAATCCCGCATGAGGACTTGGTCACTTGCTGATAAATCAGGGGACACCCTCTTCTGACATGGCTCGCCTGGTTATTTGTGTCTCTTCATTTTTCTTGCACCACCTGCATGCCTAAGTTTGTGGACTCCCTGTTGGGCCTTGCAGGGATGCTGTCTCTCGTGGGTCTTCGCAGCAGCAGATATATCAGAGCACAATTTGTTGTGCTATGAGGCATTTGCCTGTATGCCCGCAGGAACCTGTGAAGGCAGCATTCAGCATCCTCACCCTGGTCAACTCTTATATGGAGTGCTCTGTTTAGCATGCGCATAAAGTGCTTCACCTCTTTGTTGGCTTGCGACCATTGCAGAGTCACCTTCCTTTGTCTGATGTTGAGCAACGTCATATACTGTCGGGATTCTTGCCCCTGGAATGGTGGCCCATTGTTAGTCTTTACCTTCTCCCAGAGCTCTAGCATAGCCAACACCTTCTCCAGAATGGACTTTACCTTTGAAAATGTGGTGATTGGACCAGTTCAACTATCGGGTAGTGAGCCGGTCATCTAGGAAACACCTGAAATCCATGCTGCCTTGAGCCACGGCTACAAACATGGCTCTTCTGTGATCACAATTGCTGATCATGATTCCCCACTGGTGATCATACAGGAGTGGCATCCTTGCACCTTTTTGTTTACACATGTGTCCGTTTCTCCCTCAATCTCACCTTGGTCTTCACAACCCCTTGATGACCCTGATGAGCCAGGTCAACACTATGGGCTAAGAGACTCTGGGATATCATGATCCTCCTCCCTCTCAGCAGCAAGCCTCATTGCTGGTGCTCAGCTTATCTTGGACCCTCCAAAGTTGGCTCACTGCCATTTGCTCTGTGGTGGCCAACGATTTGTCTCTATAGAGGAAGCTGTGCCATTGTTTCCTGAGAAGTGTCTCTTTATCCCTTGACAGGCATACATCGTTATTGTCCCTTCCTGTATTTCCTCGATTGACAAAGCTAGGGGGCATGAATCATGCACCACCATCTTCACAAACTCCTCAGCCTTTTGTCTTCTTCGACTTTAACAAGGTTGGGCTGTACTTGTGGATGTTGCAACAAGTAATTTCCCAGTTGTTCACCACGGTCGGTACACAACGTAAAACGATTATGGCTTCAGCTGCACTGCCCGCTACTTGATGCAGGCTCGGAACTGCTGCCCACAAAGGTAGAGAGGAAAGTGGCGGCATGCCCATCTAATTGCTAGCACCTTGTCATCAACAAGCAACTTATGACACACCTGGAACAGAACCAGCTACTCAACGCCTCCCACTCCGGATTACGGAGAAATCACAACACTGAAACAGCACTGATTGCAGCTACTGATGACATCCGAACCCTCCACTTGACATCTCGGCTGCGTTTGCCATTGTATCCCACCATGCGCTGATCAAAAGACTCCACCACATCGGCATGCAAGACGGTGCGCTCAGCTGGCTCACCTCCTTCCTCACTGGAAGAACCCAGAGGATCCACCTCCCATCCTTCACCTCCGAACCCCAGGAGATCCCCTGCAATGTTCCCCAGTGCTCATACCTAATCCCCCGCTCTTCAGGATATATGTGACCCTGCTGGCGAACATCGTCAGATCCCACGGTCGCAACATAATGTTCTACACAGACGCCACCCAACTCATCCTCTCACTCACCGATGACCCCACCAAAACCAACGCATCACCGATTGGATGAAGAACAACTATCTGCAGCTGAACACAGACAAAACAGAAGTACTGATCTTCAACAACAGCAGCAAGACATAGAATGACTCCTGGTGGCATTCAGACTTAGGACTCAAACAACTCGCTGTGTCCACGCCACAAACAGCGGAATCATCATTGATAACAAGCTCACCATGAAATCACAGATCAACACAGTCTCCTCTGCCTGCTTCCTCACTCTGCGCATGCTATGTAAAATCTTCATGTGGCTTCCCCTACACATGAGAAGCACTGTGATGCATGCCCTCATCACCATCCGACTGAACTACGGCTACGCCCTATATCTAGGAATCGCCACACGCCTCCTACCCAGACTTCAGACTATACAGAACACCTCAGCCAGACTTCTGTTCGTCCTTCCCCGATGAACCCATATCACACATCACCTCAGGTAACTTCACTGGCTCCCCGTAGAGAAGGAATGCCTATTCAAGCTGCTGACCCACGCACACAAGGCTCTACACAACCAAGGACTTATATACATTAACCACTGTGTGATCTTCCACCAACCATCGAGAAGACCACGGTTCACCTCCCTCTCACTTGCCCATACTCCCCGCATCTATCGAAGCAGATGTGGAGGATGCTCCTTCTCCCACCTTGCAGCAAAGACTTGGAACAGCCTCCCCATGCAACTCCGATCCATCACCTCACTTCCGGGATTCTGAATGGCCCTCAAGACCTGGCTGTTTAAATAAGCTGTTGGTACCTGCACCTGCCTTGATACCCTATCAGGGGATTGATTGATGGATTGGTTGATTGGCAGCTTCCTAAGGCATGCTTAAAACATATCCACTGACTCAAATTCTGCCTGCCAGGCATGTCACAGCTTAAACTGCTCATAGTCTGGGTTAAGTTGGGGGTCAAAATGTCTGTTCAGAGCCACCACCAAGACATCAAAGTCCATATCCCTGCCTGTGTTGGGGAGGTTCTCAAAGGGGTTGTATTGTTCCTCGCGACAGCTCATGGGTTGCGTGAAAATAGTGTTGCAGGACCCCCAACCCATGAGCACCAACGTGATGCCACAGTGGTTGGGTCTACCACTTCACTGAATGTCAGCTGCACCGTGACCGATGAGTGGGCGTATGGAGCAGGGACCAACGGGGTTGGATTTCGCTTCTACCCGTACATCATTCATACCTCTTGATTCGTGAGTCACTCCCAACTGTAGGTGTCTGGGCCACTGCATGGTGATGCATGGATTTGACAGAGTTGGCAATATGCCTCCTGACTGTCTACCATGCCTCTGCTCAGGATTAAATGGGTGCAGCTCACAGGCAGTGCTCTGAGTGCCTCCAGCTAAGTACAGTGTGTCCCCACCCAGTTGACAGGCAAATGAGATACTCTTGGCTCCTCAGAACATAGTTCAATTGGAGACCCTGTCACCCACACAAACCAGCAGTGCTCCCTTTTCTCCATGGTGTGGGAACCATGCTTTGGCCCCCAAAAGCTGATCACCAGGGCGCTGCTGCTCTCTTGCATTTAGCGTCGGGCTGATCGCGCCAACCAGGTGCACCACTGGTGGGTGACTTTTGCCGATTCTGGCACCTCACCGTCCTGTGTTCAGGCCACCAAACTCGGTGTGCGGGGCCATGCTCTCTCTGAATGTGTCATGGCTTACCAGGCTGAATAAGTGCTGGTGGGTTTTTGTGGAGTAGGAGATGCTCACCTCCCAGCGCAAACCAGGTGCAATCAGCAAGGCAGAGAAGCAACGCTCCGCTGTCGGCCAACTGCCACGCAGAGAGCGTTGCAGTTTCCTCCAGTGATCATGCTACTCAACCCCACAGGCTGAGCAGCAGCTGCAACATAAAAAGGGTCTCCACCGTCCTTGTCACCTGTGTGGTATTTGCCTCGAGCAGACACTCAGGTAGGCTGCAGGCACTGGGTTGTAATGACATCCGCTGAGATTGTATGGCAGGCATCTGCAGAGTGCCCCTAAATGACCGCTTCATCCATTATTCATCCCCTCAGGCCACGCCTGACCATCATAGGTGAAAGAGTGCTACATCTTATGGTAGAGGCCGGGAGGAACTATATATACACTGCACTCACTTTCTGCCTCTTTACCTCATTGTTGCAATTTTTTTCCTTCCCTGATTTCTCACGTTTTTACTTTCTTTTTCTTGCTATTTCTTTCTCCCTTTTATACCATGCTCTTTCTTGCACTCTGTCAAACTGTGGTAATCAAAAATAAGTCCTGACCCTCCAAAACTTGTGGTGATGCCCGCCACCTGCACCCACCTGCACAAATTAAGTACTGGCCCTTACTGCATGCTGCACTTTACTGATCCGCAAATATAAATCCGAACATAATATTAAAAGCAACAAAGATGTATCTTTGTTGTGTAATCGTTGCTTGTAATGACGTTCGAAACAATTGACTATTTGATGGCTTAAACCCTATACAAATAATGTGACAATATACTTTTTAAATCTGATGCAGGTTGAATCTAGCTCTGAAAAGCAGTGACTTCCAATATAAAGAACATTTGTATTGTTGTGTGGAGCACCTGAAACATGAGTTGCAGTACAAAGTATGGCGTGAGAAGGGTTTGGTTGAAATTAGATTCTGATTAAAGAAATTAGTATGTGATTGGGAGAGCTGAGGAAAGTGGTAAATGGACAGTCCACTGTACAGTTTGTTTTTTTCTAAAACACATACGGCCAGATTCATCAACTTAAAATCGGCTCGCGGAATCTGGCCCTTTGCGAGCACAATTTTTGCATTTGGGATTCATCATCCCAAATGCAAAAATCACTATTATAGAATTCGCAAATTTGCGAGGAATTGCATTTAAGGAATCTCTATTTGAGATTCCTTAAATGCAATTCATGAAACATTTAAAAATTGTGAATTCGCAATTTTGGGCCGCTATTTACTGCGAAGTCAAACCTTGTGGTAAATAGCGGAAACTTAGAAAAATGCACTTAAGTGCATTTTTCTAAGTTGTATATTACACACACACATGTCCTTGGGACATGTGTGGGCGTAACACCAGCGTCCAATATTATTTCAGGGGTGCAACAGGGTGTCCTTTGGACACCCCTGCACCCTTGAAATCGCAAACTCAAAATGCGAATCGCTAATAGCGATTCGCTCATTGATATGTTTTCCCATTCATTCCTATGGGCCTTTAGGCCCATAGGAATGAATGAGGAGTTATTCCTTATTTGCGATTAGCAATTAGCTAATCGCAAATAAGGAACCTGTAGGAATCGCAAAATAAATTGCGATTTGTACATGATTCCCGTTTTGCGAGTCTGTAATAGCGATTCCTTAATAATCGCTATTACAGACTCGCAAAACGGGACTTTGATGAAACTAGGGGATAGTTACACATATTTGCAATTTGCGGCACAGAGTGATTTGTCCACAAACACACAATTATATCCAAAATCCTGAAGCTGGAATATAACGTTTTTGTTTCACTGTGTATGTAATAGGTTGATGTAAGCCACATCATAAGGCATGATACCAGAACATTTGTGCCATAATATCATTTGCCATAAATGCAATAAACAGAAATATTGCCCCATTACAGTCAATAATGGAAAATGTAGACCCAATGGGACAATATTTTTGTAGATGTTATCTATGAGATGACTTTTATATCAGAGATGGGCCAGATGCACTAAACATTTTAACAGTCGTAAATGTTATGATTTGGAATTTGCAATCGTTTCAAATGCCTTTTGCAATGTACTAATCGCATTTGAGGAGCAAGAATAGTGTTTCTAACTCCTAAAATGGAATTCTGAATGGATACTGATTCGATATCTGGAAGGGGTGTTTTGTAGGTGTCCCTTCAAAATACTGAACGGTATCTTATGCATCAGTGTTATGCAACTGAAATCCAGTCAATAAAAACATTGATCATTTACCAATACCTCAAAGGAGGTGGGAACCCATTAGCAAAAGGGATGTGATCTCTTTGGAACTGCTTACTCTTTGTGAATATAGAGAAAATGTATATTAAAGAGTAGGGAACCACTGCTAGCACTGAAACAAACTGAGTTATGGCGTTTGTTGTGTGCATTGCGATCCTAACTGGCAATTTTCAGGGGGTTTGGGTGTTAAGTCAGTTTTAAACTGTTATATTTTTCAATGAATTTCATGAGTTTTTTTATGACAAGCTTAGGGTTTGACAGAGTAAAGGCAGCCAGGGTGGCAGAGGGCTTTATTTCCGCCACCAGGCCTTTTCTCCACCAGCTGGCCATGGGGTGAACGCTATGTGTTTTTAAAAATTGCCATCATAGTACTTCATAAAAAAGCCATTTAAAAGTTTAGTTTGCATCCGTCTTTGGTGACAAATGCTTACACCAAACTATTCAAAGTGTTTTCCCCCAAAAACAAACTAACAAAGTGGAACTTTCTTTGTGAACAAATAATAATAATAATAATAGTAGCCCCAACACTATAGGAGTTCTTCCACGGTGTGGGGGGTCATTTAATAAACGTTATTATGTGTCACCGGAAGGATATTCGTGCCTGTAAAGGACAGTAAAAACAGCCATCTGATGGCTCACTCTAAATAGGGTGGATGGTCGGATGGCTTACCTCTGATGGCCATTGTCCTTAGGGCTGTTGCCATGGAGTACCAAACTTACATCTACCCCTTAATCCCCTGCTGTGCATGCCTGGTCTGCAGCCAGGCCCTGCTCTCAACCTGCCATGGGAGGCCAATCCCCACTACACATAAACTTCAGCTGGGATTTGAATGTAGGGCCTGGCCCTGTTCCCACCCTGTGTGGGTTGGTAATCCCCACTGTGCATGTGTTTGTTCATAGAGCTTGACCCTTGGTTGGTTCCTGTTTTATTTTTGTTGAATTTATATTGGATTTGCGAGTCCTGGTTTGGAACCAAGAACCCGGGGCATGGTTCTGCCACATTACCACAGGCCCAGGGTTCGAAACCTATGACTGCAAGCCCCTGAATGGAGAGGTATATTCTGGTGAAGCTTGCTGTGGGTTCATAGTAGTTGGCCAAAAATCTTGCCCTACTTGCAGATCCTTTTTAATATTTGCAGAACCTTAACACCTACAATAGTTCCCCAGGGTTCCATTACTGCGACAGGTACAGCAGACTCTGGGTGGCATTTTGGTGTAGGAGTACAGTGAACCCCAAAAAGTACATTTGGACCCACAGCTAATTTTTTTAATGTAACCACTTGCGTGCTCAGGACGTCCCCGGCCGTCCAACGTCACGCTGGCGTGTGCTCAGGACGGCCGGGGGCCGTCCGAATGCTGCGATTCCTCAGCGCAGCGCAAATTCTGCGCCTCCAATGGAGAATTAATTAGTGGGCGGGGTTCTGGTGACCGTCCTGCGCACACGCCCAGCGTGACGTAGGATGGCCAGGGGCCGTCCTGAGCATGCAAGGGGTTACGCCCCCTAATTCAATCCCGCACTGCGGCGAAATTCGCGCCCCAGGGAAGGGGTTAAACAAAGTGAGTACCCGCTGTGCCCCCCCACTATGGGCTGGGGTTCATTGTGGTCTCTCTCTGTTTTGGGAAATAGCCTTTGTAATTTTTTGCTGGATGCTGAAACTGTTTCTCACGTCCTAAAATGGGAGCCACAAAAGACATTTCTTTCCTGTGGCCAGTCTATCAAAATACTCAGATCCACGGTTTCAGGTCTGGAAATGAGGATCAGAATTGGAAAATGGGCAAAAAAGCTACCTCATCCAATCGGATTTAAATTATTTTTGTAATTTTTAGGAATCATGGATATTCACCAGATTAGAGCTGTTAATTTGCCCTGGTTTTAAACAGCATAGGCATAGAGACTTCGGAATCCTTGAAACCCTAATTGACAACCTTTTAAATGCCTATATCTTAAAAACGACCGAATGAATTTACATCAAACCAACAAATACACGTGTTCTGTATAATGTTCTACATTCATGCCAAGTTTGGTGTAGATCCATTCAGTGGTTTTGCTGGTAGGTGGCAACACAATATCCTACTGGAATTAAAATGGGAGCACACATCATCTCTCATTTTTTTTCTCCTATATGGATCTGCACGAAATTGGCCTAAGGGGCTCTAGTTGACTATGGCAAATCATTTCCATATTTAGTATACATCTACCATGTGCTCAAAAGATATAGGCAAATAAATATATGTCTTTTCATTGGAAAGTGCAGCTTAACCATATATACACAATATACGTGCTGGCATTATTCCTTTTGTGCAGATCTATGCCTAACATAACAAACCACTGTACAGGACACCGATCTGAATCCCAGCAAAAATATCTTTCACTTTTACTCTTAACAATATTAATAGCATTGCTCGGTTAACCAATAGGATACTTTGGTATTAACAGTGAAACAAAATAGCAAAAATCACATGCTAAGTCTACAACAGGTAAAACAAAAAATGCACAAGTACTGAAATGCACGAGGAAATGATCTTGTAAAGAAAAATAGATAAACGTTCTATTCCAATCCCATAATATTTTATAATGCACAAAGTTTGTGTAGCACCTTGAAGTGTTTTGTCATAGGACATTAAATTCGATATTTTAGAGCTGTGGCCGCAACAGGTAAGAGCGGTGGGTGGTGGGGCCAGGTGAGGGGGGATTTCCAGAGATGACCAAGAAGGAAAATTAATTATTTATTTAATTTTCCCTCGTAGTCGTCTCTCGAAACCCCCCCTCACCCGCCCGACTGCTCTTAACTGCAGCGGCTGATATTTTAGTACTTTTAAGACATAATTTCTAAAGTGTCATGGTCATCACCATTTGTACATGTTACATTGGGTCTGATTCACAAAGATAAGTACCTACTTTAATGCTAACCAACAGTCTACAAAAGGATTCCATGCACTGAGGCATAAATGGATTTAATACTTCAGATTTCACCGCCATGAGTGTGAAGACATCTAAAGTAGCAAATCCCACGCATGGGATGTAGTGCTTAATTTCAGCTAGTGGTTTCCAGTGCTCAGCACTGCCACTTAAATGTTAACACTGCTCTTGTGTCATTCTGCCTCATGGTGGCGCTGTCTGCTGAATTCAGGATGAGGACAACAACAGCTGTTTATGAATTGAATATACATTAACAATGACTAATAACTGTCACCCAAGCCATTCCTACACTTTGGGGGCCTGGAATAGTTTGAGTTGTCACACTTGTTAGAGTATGATGGTTAGTAGTTGAGTTGGTATTGTCAATAGTAGCACTGGCAGGGGCAATGGATGGTGTAAGCTGCAGTGGCCTCCTGACAAGGGCCCTGGCACTTATGTTTTTTACACATTAAGAACTGCTGGGATGGGGAGTGGACATTGCAATGCGTGGTTTCTTTGTAAATTTGTAAACACCCACATTCATTTGTAGTCACTCCCAAACTGAATTTCTACCTTTCCTCCCCTTGGAAATGACTGGAAAGATACTCTGGACAAGGACTGAAGTAACTCGCTTACCAAGAGGGGAAGGGAAACAGATCATCCCTATATTTACTCAAAGTGTAATAGAAGCATTTTATAAGTGGGAAAATTGTCTCCTATGGAGAGAAAAAAAGAAAAAAATATTTTGCATCTTTGGCTAGCAGTGACACTGCTGAATTGTACTTTATCTACAATAAAAAAACGGTAATATGCAGCTATGAAAAATTCATATCAGTCAAGTAGTATCAAGGTGAGACTGGGAACTGAAAAAGCCCTGGCAAAGGGGTTCACTTCAGCATTGAGCCTTTCTGTGCCTTTTTGCACCCCTCACCCCACTCTCTTCCACACACTCAATGTACTGCTGCAATAAACCCTGTGGAGCTGAAGAGTCATTTTTGAAGGCCCAATGTCAACCAATGGAACATCAGAAACTGGCCTCCAGTGGCCTTGAGCCCATGAGAATACATGTACATATCTTTAGGTCCTATATCGTTTGTTTTAGAGCGTTAAATATACCTTTTTTTATGTTTAGTGGCCGATTACTATGCAGCCCATTAAGGCTCCGACCGATGGTTGGAGCCTTCCTGGCTGCATCGTAATGGACCGCTCAGTTTACTTTCCGACCTCTGCATTATGATGCTTGCGGTCGGAAAGTAAACCGGCTGGTCATTCTGGCTGGCCCACTGCGGTCTCATGGAGCCCATCGCCAGTCGAAGGATTACGATACACGGTTTCAGCCATGGTTTCCATGCCGGCCTGCTCGACATGGAAACCATCTCAGAAAGTGTGTTTGGGGCACACAGCAGTCCCCCTTAGGTGCACGGCCTCTGGTTGGCGCCCGTGGGGGCACCAGGTGCCCTGTTGATCCCTGCACCTTGTGGCAGGCTTCTTGAGGTCCCTGCCATGGGGTGCAGGTATGAACAGCACCTCTGATTTCTCGATAGGAGCTTGGGTTATGGCAGGTTCACTGCTGTAACACGAGCTCCCATTGAGAATTGTGTTTAGCTGGCCGGGACTGCCGACCGGAGGTCGGTCGGTCGATCGGTTGATCCCAGGACCGAGACAGTGTTGGGTGGACGCAAGTCCGCCCGACATCGTCATCGGGTCGTTAATGTCCATTTCATACTGGCCTATAGTAACCAAACTTGAAGAATTTGCAGTGGCATTGGCTTTGTTTCATAAAACTTGTCATATTGTTTACATATTTATCAAATGTGACTGTCTGTCTGAGCATGCTTAAATTATACTTTAGCCTTGAATATATTTACAATATTTGTCCTGAAACGGCTCAGATAATCTTCTTTATTTTTAATGTGCACAACATGTTCAAGTAGATTATACGTGCATGCGAAATTTGGCGATAATTGATACTAACAATTTGGCGAAATTGCTTTAAGGTATTTTAGGAGGAAGCTCATGTTTAAATTTGAAAGAAGTCTAGCCACGCTTCAAATTTTGTCAAACAAATTCACTGCTAAAGTTTCAATGATCATCTCAGGTGTAACCAAATATGCATCTCGGAAAGTCGTTTAAAGTTTGCTACATTTTAGACAATGTTTTTAGAAGTTGAAGAACAAAAGAATTTTGAAATGAGGTAATGCACAAAAGATGCAGTAGGGATTGAGTATAATGAACAAAAATGTAAATAACTACGAATAGCCAAAAATGTTTCCAAACTAGAAAGATAGCAAACGCTTGAGCCAGATTTGTGGATTGGGTGACCACCTGACAAGAAACCAAGTTCTGGACAGTGGTAGTAAACATTTAGGACAATGGATCGAAATTCAGGACAAAAATTCAGGACAAAAGTAAATTTTAATGGACACAGTTGAGGACATTGCAACATTATAAGATAGACTGCTGGCAGAAGTACAAGCTAAAATAGGTTTATGTTCTTTAGTTTATATTACACATTGTAGTACTGAGCAAACATTCACACATAGTTGGATGTATTGAAAGATGAAAACTAGCAAACATATACACTACATGCAGAATTTGACAGCTAACATAAGAGGCAGTTTTCACAATTTGACACCGTACCATGAATGACAGTGCCAGAAGCAGTGCTGTGTTTCTGAACGTAGACTTATTACAAGATTTTGGTGGAGCGGTGGCGTGGCAGTGCAAACAGCTGCGCCAAAGCTCGTGTTGCATGC
Source organism: Lissotriton helveticus (assembly GCF_964261635.1). Lineage (NCBI taxonomy): Eukaryota > Metazoa > Chordata > Amphibia > Caudata > Salamandridae > Lissotriton > Lissotriton helveticus. The sequence goes on from NC_136072.1 coordinate 423,051,533, forward strand.
CTGCTAAATTTCAACTTGTGGGTGGTGTGGCGGAACCCCCTGCAGTGACTTGTAGGTCTATTCCATGCAGGAACCTATGTGCATGTACCAAGGGGGGCACATATTATGCCCCCCCTGTGTGCATTCACATATGTCTGAGGCACAGGGGGCCCTGTAGGACTCCTTTGTTTCATCTCCACCATGTTTTTCATGGCAGCTGAACTGCCATAAAAAGCCTAGCTGTGAGTAAACTTGTAAAATGCTTGGTAGGACTATGGCAGTCCCACCAAGGACATTGCAGCCTCTGACCTCCGCTTCCTGGCGGAGCCGCGGTTTTAGTGTGGACCGATTGCCTGAGTTGTAATCGGCCAGTCGGACCAAAGGTGCGGCGGTAGCTGGATCTGCCACCGCCATGCCACCACGAGTCTGCCGGTCCGAGGACTGCCAGACTGGTAATCAGGCCCTTTGAGTTCACAGGCAATAGCACTACCACAAAGTGTGAAATAGAGAGTGAAATGATGGTAAGACAGGAGGACAGAGGGATGTATATAAAGAGGTAGACGCACAAGTAGGATTCCAGATTACTGGGTTCCGAGACCTAGCTCATGTTGTGGCAACTGACCTCAATGATCAGTGAAACCTTGCAAGAAAGAAAATTTTCTTTCTAGTGTCCCCTCACTCACCGGGGTTACTCCATGATGACATGCTTCATCATTGGGGCCATCCCAGTTCTCTACGAAAAGGGGCGTGCTACGACTCACGCACTACGCAGGAGCACTTTTTTTGTGAAAAACTATGTGTGGTGCAGACAAGTGGTGGAGTGGGTGTAGGTGAGTTAAAAATACCGCGCTTAGTGGGCCTCAACAGATTTATTATGCTCCTAGACAGATATATTAAAAGTGGGGTGTGTATCACTGTTATCCAACCTATAATGAGGATTGGTTCAGTGAACGGTCGACACGTTTCATGCTTCCCCTAGCATTTCTTCAGGACCATACACGGACCAGCCCTGTATTTGCCACTCCTATGTCCCCAAATAGGGAGTGATTAAGTAAAAAACACTCTTATTACCAAAAGCATGCGTTCATACTAGAAATACATACGTTTGTACTGATTTCAGGTTTTGGTATCGTGCTTAATAGCACTTCATGGTCTCTCAGGGGGTGCGATTTCACCTTGTGGACACACTGTTCCTTATTGATGCGGTCCCGGGGAGGCAGTGAATAGGTATAGCCGAGCGTTTTCACCTATAAGGAACAGTGTGTCGACCGTTCACTGAACCAATCCTCATTATAGGTTGGATAACAGTGATACACACCCCGCTTTTGATATACCTGTCTAAGAGCATAATAAATCTGCTGAGGCCCACTAAGCACGGTATTTTTAACTCACCTACACCCACTCCACCACTTGTCTGCACCACACATAGTTTTTCACAAAAAAAGTGCTCCTGCGTAGTTCGTGAGTCGTAGCACGCCCCTTTTCGTAGAGAACTGGGATGGCCCCAATTATGAAGCATGTCACTGTGGGGTAACCCCGGTGAGTGAGGGGACACTAGAAAGAAAATTTTCTTTCTTGCAAGGTTTCACTGATCATTGCGGTCAGTTGCCACAACATTAGCTAGGTCTTGGAACCCAGTAATCTGGAATCCTACTTGTGCGTCAAGACTTTGGAGGGCGACCAAGTCTCTTAATCCTCCTTCTCCCCCTGGTTTATACCTATAAAGAGGTAGAGACAGAATGTTGGAACAATAAGAGTGAGCAGTGAGAGAAGAGGAAAGCAGTTGAGTATCTGCCAGCTGAGAGAGAAAAAGAACAAAGGGTGACGGATGGTGAAATGATGATCACAGAACAAGATGGAGCAGAGAAAGGAGGGAAAACAGATACACAAAGATGCTGAGGGGGACAGGGAGAAGGTTGAAAAGAAAAAAAAAGTTAAAGGGGGCATATAAAAAGCAAGGAAGAGGAAACCAGGAGAAAGCATGTGGGGAGGGAGACAGAGATGACTGGCAAGGTAGGAGAGAGGAGGGAACACATATAGAAAAGGGAACTAATCAATCAATCAATCATAGACATTTATAGAGCGCTCTACTTACCCGGAGGGTCTCAAGGCGCTAGGGGGGGGTGCTGCTACTGCCCGAACAGCCAGGTCTTGAGCTTCTTCCTGAAGGCGAGGTGGTCTTGGGTCAGGCGCAGGTCGGTCGGGAGGGAGTTCCAGGTCTTGGCAGCCAGGTAGGAGAAGGACCTTCCTCCTGTTGTCGTTCTTCGGATGCGGGGGACGGCGGCGAGGGCGTGACTGGCTGATCGGAGGTGTCGTTTGGGAGCGTAGAAGTTGATGCGGTTGTTGAGGTAGCTCGGGCCTTGATCGTGTAGGGCTTTGTGTGCGTGGGTGAGGAGACGGAAGGTGATTCTCTTGTTGACCGGGAGCCAGTGCAGGTCTCTTAGGTGTCCGGAGATGTGGCTGTGTCGTGGGATGTCGAGGATGAGTCTGGCTGAGGCGTTCTGGATCCGTTGGAGTCTCTTCTGGAGCTTGGCGGTGGTTCCGGCGTAGAGGGCGTTGCCGTAGTCCAGTCGGCTGGTGACGAGGGCCTGGGTGACAGTCTTCCTGGTCTCGGTGGGGATCCACCGGAAGATTTTCCGTAGCATGCGCAGGATGTTGAAGCACGACGAGGAGACTGCGTTGACTTGCTTGGTCATGGAGAGGGAGGAGTCCAGGATGAAGCCCAGGTTGCGTGCGTGGTCTGTCGGTTTGGGTGCAGTTCCCAGGGCGGGGGGCCACCAGGAGTCGTCCCAGGCGGAGGGCGAGGATCCCAGGATGAGGACTTCCGTCTTGTCCGAGTTCAGCTTCAGGCGGCTGGTCGACATCCACTCGGCTACTTCTTTCATTCCTTCGTGGAGGTTGGCTCTGGCGGCGGCGGGGTCGTTGGTAAGGGAGAGGATCAGCTGGGTATCGTCGGCGTAGGAGATGATGTTCAGGTTGTGTTGGCGTGCGATGGCCGCGAGGGGGCTCATGTAGACGTTGAAGAGGGTTGGGCTCAGCGAGGATCCTTGGGGTACGCCGCAGATGACTTCGGTGGCCTTTGATTTGTACGGAGGTAGGCGGACTCTCTGGGTTCTTCCGTCGAGGAAGGAGATGATCCATTCCAGTGCCTTCTCCTGGATTCCGACGTCGTAGAGGCGCTGCACTAGGGTGCGGTGGCAGACGGTGTCGAAGGCCGCGGAGAGGTCTAGGAGGATGAGCGCCGCTGTTTCTCCGTTATCCATCAGGGTTCGGATGTCATCGGTGGCAGCGATGAGGGCGGTCTCGGTGCTGTGGTTGGCTCGGAAGCCAGACTGTGAGGGGTCGAGGGATCCGTTCGTCTCAAGGAAGGCGGCCAGCTGCTTGTTGACGGTCTTCTCGATGACTTTGGCTGGAAACGGGAGGAGCGAGATGGGGCGGTAATTCTTCAGTTCGGTGGGGTCCGCTGTTGGTTTCTTGAGTAGAGCGCTGAGTTCGGCGTGCTTCCAGCTCTCAGGGAAGGTGGCGGTGTCGAATGAGGTGTTGATGATGTCCCGCAGGTGGGGTGCGATGACAGCGTCGGCCTTGTTGAAGACGTGGTGAGGGCAAGGGTCGGTCGGAGATCCGGAGTGGATGGAGTTCATCGTGCGGACGGTGTCTTCGGTGCTGATAGGAGTCCAGGCGCGGAGGGTGGTGGTGGGGGGGCGGTGGTTCGGTTGAGTCGGGCGTGGCGTTCGTCGGTTGGGTGTTGAAGCTGTTGTGTATGTCCGCGATCTTGTTGTGGAAGTAGGAGGCGAGGGAGTTGCAGAGTTCTTGGGATGGGGTGATGTCGTTGTTTCCGGCGTTGGGGTTGGAGAGCTCTTTCACGATGTTGAAGAGTTCCTTGCAGTTGTGTACGTTGTTGTCCAGTCGGTCCTTGAATGCAGTTTTCTTGGTGTCGCGGATCAGCTGGTGGTGCTTCCGGGTGGCAAGCTTGAGGGTGGTCATGTTGTCCGGTGTTGGCTCCCTTCTCCAGGCTTTCTCGAGGGCTCGGCAGTTCTTCTTGGAGCTCTTGAGTTCGTCGGTGAACCATGGGGCCTTCTTGCTGCCGGGTCTGCTGGGCGGGGTCTTCAGTGGGGCGAGTACGTCCGCGCAGTTGCTGATCCACTTCGTGAGGTTGTCGGCGGCCTGGCTGGGGTTCGCTGAGCTGGCGGGAGGGTGCTGGCTCAGGGCAGCGGCGAGCTGGTCGGCTGTGATCTTGCTCCAGCTTCTTCGGGCAACCTGTTGCTGGTGGTGGTGGGTCGTCGTTCTTCTGAAGGTGAAGTGGACGCAGCTGTGGTCCGTCCAGTGGAGTCCAGTGGCGTGGCTGAAGGTGATGTCTTTGCTGGATGAGAAGACGGCGTCGAGTGTGTGTCCGGCGAGGTGGGTGGGGGTGGTCACCAGCTGCTTGAGTCCGAGGTTGGCGAGGTTGTCCAGCAGGGTGGTGGTGTTGCGGTCGTTGTTGTTCTCCAGGTGGAAGTTGATGTCCCCCAGGAGGATGTAGTCAGCGGAGGGGAGGGCATGCGGGCTGACGAAGTCGGCGATGTCCTCGCTGAATCGTGTGCGTGGTCCAGGGGGTCGGTAGATGAGGGTGCCTCTGAGGGTGGTCTTCGGGTCGGTGTGGATCTGGAAGTGTAGGTGTTCGGCGGTGGTCAGGATGTCGTCTGTGCTGGTCGTGATGCGGATGGTGTCCCTGTGGATGATGGCGATGCCTCCTCCTATCTGGTTGGCAGTGCGGTCCCTCCGGGTGATCTTGTAGCCCTCTGGGATGGCGATGGCGATGTCGGGAGCTGAAGAGGCGTTCATCCAGGTCTCCGTGAGGAAGGCAACGTCTGGTGCTGTGGTGTCGATGAGGTTCCAGAGTTCGATGGCGTGTCTGTGGACTGAGCGGGTGTTGAGCAGGATGCACTTCAGGTGGTTGGTGCTGGTGTTCGTCTTGGCGGGTGCTGGTGCGAGGCAGGTCCGGATGCAGGTGAACTTGCAGGACTGGCAGATGAAGGGTCCGTGGGTGCGTCTCGGGGTGGCACGGTAGCATCCCGGGGCTCGTCCGTCGTTAAGTGCGATGAGGGTGGCGGCGGCGTACGTCCGGCGGGTGGGCTGGGGTCTGCGGAGGCCAGGGGTCCTGGCGCTGGGCGCGGGCCAGGCGCGCGCCCGTCCGGCGCTCAGTCGGTGCTCCCGCTGCGCGCGTCCGCTGCGCGGTCGCTGAGGGGGCGTCATAAGAAGGGATCCTGGAGGGCGGGTCAGGCGGGAGGCGGGGAGCGCGTGGGCCTATCGGTAGGCGGGGGGGCGGGGTTGCGTCAAAACCGGCGCGAAATCCAGGCGGCCGGCCCTGCGGCGGCTGGGGCGCTGGGCTGGATCGGCGATCAGGCGGGCGGCCCTGCGGCGGCTGGGGCGCCGGGATGGATCGGCAGCAGGCAGCAGGTAAGTGGCAGGCAGCAGGCGGGGAGCGAGGGGGCAACCAGGCCGAGGGCACAGTGGTCGCTGCAAGAGTGGGGTCGGGGTCCCCTTAAGAAGGGATCCTGGAGGGCGGGTCAGGCGGGAGGCGGGGAGCGCGTGGGCCTATCGGTAGGCGGGGGGGCGGGGTTGCGTCAAAACCGGCGCGAAATCCAGGCGGCCGGCCCTGCGGCGGCTGGGGCGCCGGGCTGGATCGGCGATCAGGCGGGCGGCCCTGCGGCGGCTGGGGCGCCGGGATGGATCGGCAGCAGGCAGCAGGTAAGTGGCAGGCAGCAGGCGGGGAGCGAGGGGGCAACCAGGCCGAGGGCACAGTGGTCGCTGCAAGAGTGGGGTCGGGGTCCCCTTAAGAAGGGATCCTGGAGGGCGGGTCAGGCGGGAGGCGGGGAGCGCGTGGGCCTATCGGTAGGCGGGGGGGCGGGGTTGCGTCAAAACCGGCGCGAAATCCAGGCGGCCGGCCCTGCGGCGGCTGGGGCGCCGGGCTGGATCGGCGATCAGGCGGGCGGCCCTGCGGCGGCTGGGGCGCCGGGATGGATCGGCAGCAGGCAGCAGGTAAGTGGCAGGCAGCAGGCGGGGAGCGAGGGGGCAACCAGGCCGAGGGCACAGTGGTCGCTGAGAACTAAGAGAGGAAGAGGTTGAATATGGAGCGAACAAAGATGATAAGAGGGTTCACTTTGTAACTCGTATGTCGGAGCTTTCAATCCCAATTCCAATGCACCATATGTTTGAAAATCTTGTGCTGTTCTCCTCTTTCAAGCAAGGCAGCACAGATACTCCACTTACGTCTGTGTTGGGTGATTTAGCACAGGTGTCCAGATGTCAATTTTATCTTGGATCTTGTACAGTGCTCCGCTGCCTTTTTCCTAGGGTTGCTAAAAAAAATAACATAAACATACAGACAGAAAATCACTGTTTGTTAAGAAATGTCTATTTTTCAAAGAACGAGGGAGAAATCCATTCAAGGTTCCAGTACAGAGCATTTGTCTGGCAGGGTACAGTGCAGCACTAGAAGATTTTGGGATTAGTGCACACTGGTAATGTTATTTTTGGTGTTTCTTATTGTACTTTTTGTTCGCCATTAACTGGACACGATGAAATAAAAACTTCACAGAAATAGAGGTTACAATAAAATGAAATCCCCCCATTTATAGGCTATGCCTTCCTACCGGTCCACACTACAATCAGCTCTTGAAGTGCCTTTGCCTAAGGGCCTGCAGCACTGCACAAGCTGTAGGAATGATCACTATGCCTAGAAGTGCGCGAGCCTACAAATTAGCAGGGCGAGCCGAAACAGAGCTGAGACAAGAGCCTGACTTGGCTCTTAGAGCCCAGGCATTTGCCAAGCCCTGGAATTGTTTGACATGTAAATCATACTACAAACATCAAGTAAAATATGATAAAGGCCCCTCTTAGTTCAAAAAAGTGTATTTTTTATCATGTGGAAGCTTTCACATGAAAACGTCATATTATAGCACTGCACTGAGAAGTACTTAGAAACACCCTTCCTGCAGCCCCACTGTGGCGACAGTGCCATTAGTAACGTAAGAGGCAAGAAAGTTGCCATGTGAACCCCATATGTGGGCTAGATTGTTATAGAAGGCAACTTTATAGTACGTGCCACAGGAATTATATGATTGTGCTGGTTAAGCAAATGCCTCTCTTTGTATTGGCACCCCCAAGTTTTTTAACTGATGTTGCTGGTTTTTCGACTCTGATGGCATGTAAGTTAGAGGGGTGCCCTGGGGCTGGCAGCACTGGTTGTACTACCATGGAGGTCCCCAAGTAAAACAAGTCGGCCAGTGCAGACCGGTAGAGCAGTCTTGCACTGCTAGCCTGATTTTGCAATTGAAAGCAATGGCAAAGCCACCACTTTCCCATGGCATATGTGTAAGTCACCCCTCTGGCAGCCCTTCCCACCCCTTAAGGCAGGGTGCAACATATGACACAGGCAGGACATGTGCTTTACATGTCCTGGCACTAAAACATGCAAACCTACTGTTTTACTGTGGAAAGACTTGGTTGACCAACTGGCGAGTGCAGGGTTACAGCTACGCTAACTCCAGAACAGTGTGTCCAAAGTGGGCACTCTAAGGATTCAAACAATTTGTCACATTAAGCCTATTTTGTATCTCAAGTTGAAATGGATATAACGTGTCGCAGTGTGCAGCTTTGATAAAGCTGCACTTTGTTTCCTTTAAAACTCCTGTGGTTTTCGGGCACAAATGAAACCTGCTCTACGGACAGCTTTCTGCCCTCCTGGAGAGACGTGCTAATGACTCTCAGCAAGGAGAACAATGAGGGGTTGCTGGCCAGGGAGGTGTTACATCCCTCCTGCAGGAAGCCACTTGGGTGTTAGCCCCAAAATGCAGGCTTCAATGGTAACTCTGCCTTTGACGGGCAGATGTGTAGCACCAGGGGCAGGAGGCTACCCCATTGCTGAGAAAGACTGGCTGGCATGAGAGGTAGAGAGGGTAACACAGTTGCCAAACCAGTTTCCTCATGTGTGTGTAGCTTTGAGGTAGCTGCATCACAGGGGGTGGGCTATGGACCAGGAGTGGGGTCTCGTCATCTTGGGAGTGGACAAAATGGTGCATCCTGGGATAGCCAAATGCAACACTCCTCAGGAAGTGGTGACTAGGTGGGAGGAAGCCTGATAGCCCATTGGCAACCAACTGCTTTCTGCCCTAAGGGCATTTTCTGAGCATAAGAGGGGCACCCCTGGCATCCAGATCTCAGATCTCGGCTGCTCTGTTGCACCGAGGGACCAGCAAGGAGAGGATGCACTAACGAGAACTGCACCTGCTACACGTGGTTGCTAACACAGAGATGGACTGTGCCTGCCGGGTCCTGCTCAAGGAGAAGCCGTCTCCAGAGCCCAGTCAAGCCAAGAGAACTCTAATGGCTAGCTGACTGGCTTAATGTCTGCAGCACAGGGATAGAATAGCTGAGGAAGCCTGCTGGGGCAAGTTGGTAGCCCACAATCTTCAAGCCGCCACCATCGCCCCCGTGCAACACTGAGGACCAAGAACTGATGCACCGAGTTGCATACAAGTTCACTGATCCCAGGAGTGCTGTTGCACGCTTGCTGGCATGCCCAGAAGGAAAGCTATTGACCCATAAATGATTGATCTGTGACTGCAACAAAGGGCGACTGGATTTCAGAAAGAACAGAGAAGATTTCATGGGACATCGATCATGCAACCAGGACCACCTCTCCATCTTCGTGGACCAAGGAATTCTGGCAGGAAGACCCCTGTTGACCACGTCAAAGCCAAAGCATCCTTAGAGCATCTTCAGCATCCTTCATCCATTACATCAGGGCCACATAGTACTAATTAAGTGCAAGACAAAAAGTGCCTGGAACTGCTGAAGGAGTGTTTCACCTGTGAAAGTAACGGTTCTTGAGGACCTTGCTGGTCCCTCTGACTAGCTCCCTACCTGAGTTGGTCACTCCAAGTGCTTTTAACTGACTGCATAGACACTTACCTAAGTTTTCTCTGGAACAGTTTCTAAGGGGCATATTTATGAGCCCCTTTGCATCGCTTTTGCACCACGCAACATGATGGAGGAGGGACACAACATAAAAATTAGATTTATGAAGCCAAGCAAGACCACCTGGCATGGACCTGAGGGGCTTCATAAATCTCGAGTAAAGAAACGCAGCCCAAATCGCTGCGTTGCATTACTCTGCACCAGGGAGGTGTTTCTATGGACACTGCGGGGGTTTTCCCACACAACATACATGGATTTTGATGCATTTCCAGACTTGCCAGAAGTGGCAGACCTGGGAATGCAACAAAAACCTATACCTCTCCATGTGGAGCGTAATGAGAAGAAATATCTTTATTTCGCTTCATTTTTTTCTCTTTCTATGTGTGCTCCATTTTACAGCACAAGTGAAGAGATGAAAATGCTTCACAGGATTGTTTTAATGGACAGAGGTGCCCTTTCCTGGAATCTTGCTTACAATGCAGGCACTCTTGCACCATGGTGCAAGGATGCCTACTTTGGTGCTAGGCAGCCAAAATGGCACAAGCTCAAAGAAAACGGCCGGAATGTACCATGTTGACTTAAATATGGCTACTCCTGCCCTTTCCCTGAAATGCAGTGCAGCGCAGCAAGGCGACTTGCTGCGCTGTACTGCATGACTTGATCATGAATATGGCCCTAAGTGTCCAACTCATTGATTTTGCCAAGGCTTGTTCAGGGTTGAGTGAAATTGCACTGATTTATTATTGCTTGTAAAATCTATATCTCCGGAACCCTCTGGAGGATCTTTTTTTTATATTGTCTAAAATCTTTTTTAAAAGCACTCTATTTTTATAAATTGGTGTTGGATTTTTGTGCTTATTTCTTCTCCATTTGTTTTGGTGGTATTTAAATGTTGGTTCCTCTGTGTAAGCCTTGCTGCTCAGTGCCACAGCTGTCCTGAATTGAGCTGACTGCTTTACAGATTAAACCAAGTGGTCCTAAAGGGGTTGGTAAGTGTATTACAGGTGAAGTGGCATGACATTGTTGCCGTTCAGTGGTATGCCCTTTGCACAAGGTGACTGGTCACTGTTCTATTGCTTATTGCAAATTTGGGTGTTAAACTGGTACGAATGAGGTGCATCCTTTCCCCAGAGATTGCTAACAAATGTAAAAACTACAAACTAATTAAGTAATGCCATGATAAAATGTGCAACTTATGCCTCATAATTTGCCTGTTCTTGCCACATAATTTAGTCAACCCTGCATTATAATCTGGCCCTCCGCTGCTGCATAATTCCAGTGGCCCTCATTATAGTCTATTAAACCAAACACAATAGTTTTTTGTACTGCTGGTATTCTGAACCTGTGAACTTGAAGGTGTCTTCATATTGAAAAGCAAAGAAAAGGGAGGATTGGCAAGATAAACTATTTGCCTACGGTCACACAGTTTGGGTAAGGGGGAAGCCACAATTAATCAAGATTTTGCAGTTTCAGTTTGTGAAACTTTTCCGCTAAGTGGGTATCCATTTGTCTTTCTTTTTAACCATTTTAATGCCTTGTTTTTACCTATTTGTGCATGAAGTCATATGAAAGCTTGCCTCGTTATGGGGTTGTTATAGGCTCGAGGTTTCAATAGGACCTCGAGCTGAGCCAGAGCCAGGCTTTAGGCTCGAGGCTGGATCGCACTTTCATTGGTTCGCCCACCTCTAGCCACGCCCCTAACAGCTTAAGTGCAGGTGGCAGCCAGCGTGACAATCTTTGTTGCCCCACCACCCTCAAAGACCAACAAAAGAAGCGACCACATCACACCGATGTTATCCACCCTCCGCTGGCTTCCAATCGAGGCTAGAGCTACCTACAAGACTGCTTGTATCACCCACAAAGCCTTGCACTCCTCCTCTCCTCGCTACCTGGGGAATAAACTGAAACTGTCTGGAGGCTCTAGACCATCACGTAATGCGGAAAATCTTCTGCTTTAACCTCCCACTTTCAAGAAGGAAAGAACGATGGCAAAATCCTTTTCAGGCAACGCGGTGAGAATCTGGAACTCCCTTCCGCCGCAGCTCCGAACCACCCCCTCCTCCCAGGCCTTCAAAACGGACCTCAAAGTTCTCCTCCTCCAAAAACACCTCCAAAAGTAATCCACGCCCACTCTATTATCTGAAGGAAACCTCCCTTTACTGAAAATTCTATTCTCCTTGACTATGGAAGTGCCTTCCCAGTGTGTTCTTGTGGTTGGACTGTTTAACATTCACTGCTGTATTATCCTTGTACTTGTGTTTGGTACCTTTTTGTAACTTGCACACACCACTTTCCCTTGTAACACACAGTATGCTACCTCTCACATTTTGTTTACCTTTGATACTTGCACAAGTGCCACCATTGCCTACGCTACGTTTATTCTTGTGCCTGAGTGTCTAGCTTACTTTGCAGTATTATACCTCTATTTGTACTTTGTTTTCTCTTATAACCTTCACACTTGTCACTTTTTCCTCATGGCACCTTTGCTACCTCATGTATTTTGTTTGCTCACAATTGTCACTTTTAACTCATGTAACTTAACGTCTACTTTTGTAATTTGTTCACGTGTAATGTTCTCCTCATGTAACAGTTCTGTTCCTTGTGTGAAGCACTCTGACGCCTTCGGGTAAAGTCTGCGCTATATAAAAACGCATAAATAAATAAATAAATAAAAATCTCCACAGATTGCCTTAAAATCCCCTCTAATGGTGCCCCTCATCTCTATATAGACCCTCTGATGTGTATATTTTTTATAGCAGTATTCATCTCATGTATGTAGGACAGGGTGTCAAGTGTGTTACATCACACACATATTATGCTGAGACCATAGCACATATAAGTGTGTAAGTCATTGTATTGGAAATGTTACCTAAGACAATGAGGGCTACAAGGTATAGGAGCCACATGTCATCCATACTGGTAGGCATTATATATTAGGAGTGTCTGGCCTGGAGAAAAACAAACCCAGGATTTCAAGAATAACCTAGTGGTTGGGTTGTTTGTACTAATATGTATTTATTATTATCCTAAGGAACCCTATTTAGCAACATTAGAAAAATGAAAGGAAAAATGAAAGATTGGTGTAAAATAACTACAAAGAGAAAAGGAGCTCTGTGAAAACAGCAGTAATCCATTGAGGTATCTAACTAAAAAACACAATTGTTCCGCATGTTACATCTGGTGCTTTGCAGGAGGCACAGTATCCCACAGTGCTACTTTTTTAGTCAAAACTGGGACGAGGCAAAACTCAGATCTCTCCAACAGATACATTAAATTAGTCACCAGAGTTAAACAGACATCTTTATTATCCCCTAAAAATTGCCAGCACACAGGAAACTCTACAGTCTACACAACATAATTAAAAATGCAACGCTCAGAGCTTGGCCCTTGGTGTGGTGGCTCAAACCCCTGGATAAAAGCAGAATGTTCTGCCCTAGATCAGGGCAAGAGGAGGCCTAACACATGCTGGAAAGGCGCTTTGTCATTCTGTATGTGACGATCAGCCATCCTAGAGAATGGCAATGGGCAGGTGACATTGTGGGAGGCCTGAATGGGCTGCTCATGGGCTTAGATGAGAAGGGTAAGCTGGCCCAGACAGGGCGCTCTGCAGAACTCGTGCTCCTCGCAGGGTGCAGCGCAGCTCATTGCAAACCCCAGAATTTTGGACAAAAGACGTCTGTGAAAGGGATCATTATGGACAAAGGACGTGTGGCCTAAATAATAGAAGGTTCGTGAAATTCACCCTATTCGTAACCTATGTTCCAATCCATACATCAAAAAAAGTAGCAGTTTGTCCAAAATCTCTATTGGGCTGAAAGACTAATTTGCAATTTGCTAAATATCTTTATTTTTGCGAATCAAAAATACTTGCATTTTCTTTGGCTAGTCAGCATGGCCGGATTGCCCATAGCGGGCACCGGGCATTTCCCCGGTGGGCCGCTAGGTTTGGGGGTTGGTTTTTTGTCGCCTGAGGGCCGATTTTGTTACAGGGCCGTTTTTACAGCTTAGCTACAATATCGGCCGCTGTAACGAAATCTGCAGAAACCGGCTATGATAAACAGCTCGGCCGCACCCTCAAATCCCTGGGGGGCTGGCCAAGCACTTTGCCAGGGCTGGTTTTGGATCCCAGTCCCGCCCTGCTAGTCAGCAGTTCTAAATTATAAAAAATGTACTTTTAGGCTCGAGGCAATAGATGGGACTAAAGTCAGTAAGAACCAAATGTTTGAATGTAAATGGCAATGTTAGCCATGACTCATAGGAGATTATCAAGTGCTTGAATGGGAATGATCACTGAATTATTAGCAGGTATGTCCTTGCCCTGAGTGTCTAGTTTGTATGGGAAAATGGTATTCTGATTTTTGCTGGGCCAGCCAACACCCCACAACAATGTCTGTGCTGAGACACAGGCCTGTCCAATGTGATTCCACGGCCCAGACCTGTTCTGTGACCTGAAGGCGGCATCAAGAATGCCTTCTTTAATTAAAAGAAATTATTGTCCTTGTCTCGGGTTATTGACAGAAGGCAGGGGTGGCAGCATTCTGATGATTTTAGGATTAATGCTACTGAACAGACATTGTTCCTGTTTCAGGAGGAGTGCAGTCTACGGTCCCACTCTTTTAAAGTTCTGCTTAGATGTGACCCTCTGACCCTTGCTCTGACAGCCTGTGTGTGTTGACAGGGTGTATGTAAGGTGTGCATGATGGCAAGACTCCGTGCTATGGTCAGAACCTGATTTCTGGGACCAGTGTGATCTATTTTAGATGGCCTCAGTTTGGCATGACACAAAAAGGACAATGGGATTCAACTTCCTCAAACAGTTGAAGTGTATTGCCTGCATTTCTTGGGAACTTAAGGGAGGAGATCCAGACATTGATGAGGACAGAGATCATCAGAAACGCTATGAGGTGTCACTGATTAGTCCTTCCTGAGCACCGCTGTTTGGAAATGGTAGCAAAGAAGTAGTGGGCCATCAGATTCTATTATTAAGGGTGAGGACGTTTCTAGACAGGGTTCCTCCTTTTGTCTTTCCTTAAGTTCTACTTCAGGAAGGGCTGTGACGGCCATGTGCAGTCTTCACACTCCGTTACGCCCATGTTTTGGGATACACTTAAATGTGGCCAGCATCATAACTACCTGCTGCAAGAGCCATCACCTTGTACAGAGAGAGTATTGTCACTGCAGCTTGTAAATTATTTGAAAGAGAACCACCTCGAACCAGTTCCAGGACTTTAGATGGTACAGCAACATCCGTCAGAAAAATTAGTATAAAGGTGGGTGTCGAACCATCCCACCTTGTTCCAGCACAAACCTCTTCTTGAACCAGGAAAGGAGTGCTCCACAGAGTACTTGAGGAGCTGCTATGATCTAAGGTGGACATATGCATGACATAGCTGTGCAATCTTCTGGAGAAACTATAGGGTCTATAAGCCTGCCTGTCTGCTCTGGGAGGGAAGAACAGTGCCTAGCCCTGCAACAAAGATACTGTCTATGACAAGAATTCTAGTCTTATTTCTGGCATTTTCTCTCTGGCCTGTGCTGTTTCCTAGACATCAAACCGTGACCTGTCCGTGCATGACCACACAATCTGAGACTGGGGTGCTTATGGCTGCATCATCCTGGGGCTGATCAGCCCAAGCAGGGCCGCACAAAACGTTAAGCACCTGCTTACACAACTGTGTGTGATCCAGCCTCTACCAGAACAGCAGCTCCTGCATGAGAAGAGCTGCCCAAACCACTGGGGGATACTGGCCCACATGCATCAAGCATTTTTGTAGTCGCAAACGGTGCGATTCCTTAAAATCGGCCGTTTGCGAATGCAAAAGTGCTTGTTGGGATGCATCATGCCATTTTAGAAGTCGCATCTTTTTTACGATTTCTAAAATTGCGTTAGCATTTAAGAAATCGCAATTGTGCGATTTCTTAAATGCTATGCATCATTACAGAAAAATATGCGTTTTTTAAAATTGGAAGTGCAAATTACCACGAAGTTCAACTTCGTGGTAAATTGCGAAATTGATTAAAAATGCACAAAAATGCATTTTTTAAACTGTAAAGTTACACACACACATGTCCTTAGGACATGTGTGTATGTAACTTATGCTGAAAAGTACATTTCACCCTTGAAATGCATTGATGAATTGCAATTGCACATTGCGAATTCGCAATTCCCATTCATTCCTATGGGCATTTTGGCCCATAGGAATGAATGGGAATTGTGAATTCGCAATTTCAAATTCGCATTTTTTATGCATTTCGGTAAAAATAGTGATTTTTACCGATTTGCAAAAAAAATAAGAAAATATTCATGCATAGGCTTTTGCGAATTCTAAATTGCGAATCGTTATTTTTCGCAATTTAGAACTCGCAAAAGCCGATATTGATGCATGTGGGCCATGGAGCTGCTTGGAGATGCCACCTCCCAAAAAAGGCCTTGTCAAGAATTGACTGCTTATGCTGTCTCAAAAAACAGGAGAGCGGTCAAGCGGAGGGGGAGCTGGTCAGTCTTCCAAAGGCGCTGACCTGAACAGGGAGTTTGAAATTTGCTCATGGATATAAAGGGAACTTTTAGAGAGACTGTGTGCATTGAGAGAATACAGGGGGAGACTGCACCTGAAGCTAATCATGCTTGAAATTGACTGATTGGACTATAATGGGGAGCTGGGACCAAGAGCACGAAATGACACAGCCAACCTCAAGACCCTAGGAAACTAGGATGCATCTTGTTCATGTTATATGTGTAGCATTTATCCTTGTGTTCATTAAAGTGCTTTTGTTTCCTGAAAGCCAAGCACTGGCTTGAATATTTGTTTATTGCATTGTTGAGTGATTGGTGTTCTCTGATGTCGAGAACCTCCTTGAGAAGTCTGTAAATGTCAGCTATCACTTCTGCTGAGAGTCAAGTATTTCTCAAGAAAAAAAAAATTATTAAAAGAAGTTCAGATAAGGTAAGCATAACATATAAAAACATGTTACATAAAAATGAATTCAAATATTCTAAAGAAAAGAAATAAGTATAAAGCATCGCAAAAGAGAAAAGAATGAAGGTATAGAGAAGAGAGAAAAGGAAGAGAAAAAGAAAAGAGAGAAGGAAAGAAAAAGAAGAATACAATATGCCATAAGCACGACTAATAACTATAACAAAATACAGCTGAGAAGGTATATACTATACATAACACTTACAATGAAAACAAATGTAATTCAAAAATGCAAATATAAAGTAACAACATGTATTAAATTTAAACAATATGGAACATCAAGGCATCCTCACGGAGGAGAGTCAAGTATTTAAGGGATTGTACTTGCACCTGTGTGCAGAGCCATAGCAGAAAAGACAATTGGACATCAAAGGCAATGACCTCAACCCACCACTGCTGAGGTCCAGTGTCCCCTGCTTGTCACATGGAGACCCGGATTTGGTATGCCAAGTCTAAATTAGGACGTTTTTTAGACTGAGAATGAAACGGGTTCAGCTTCTGATTGGTGCAAAAATGAATCTGGATTCTAGGTTTATCTTTCAGATTTTACTCATCACTCTCAGCATGCTGGGCAGGACTGGGAACCCAAAGCAGCCCTGGCAATTGTGTTGGACCAGCCCCTTAAGGGGGTTGTTGTGCAAGTGTGAAGCATAGCTGCTTTTGTTACTGCGGGCCAATATTGCAGCACTGCTCCAAAGTCGACCCCCAGTAACAAAAGCAGCATCTACTGCTGCTAAACCGGCCCCCACCCTTCCAGCGCCCAATGCCCGCTACAGCCAGTCCAGCCCTGTCAGCATGGAAGTCAAAGGGAGACTTATCATTTTGGAAAGCACTGGAAGAGAGGGGAGATAGTAGCTGAGTGCACATTCTCAGAGGGGGCAGAGAGAGGTAGTTCAGTATTCCAATAGGTCATCTGGATCCCACGAAGTTAGATGCGCTTTCTTGAATTGTCAGAGAAGATACACGTAGTAAATTATGCCTTATTTCTAGGGCTAAACCAAGACTAAGAGATATTTCCTGCATTCAATAAATTATTTAACCACAGTGACAGTATTTACCTAGTGCAGTAAATATCCAACCCTATTCCACCCACCCCATATTAGGGCCTTAGTGGAAAATGCATTACAAGCTGCCATTACTTGTTTCACTATATATGGAATATCTGAAGGACACATACAAATCTACAAGTGCCAGAATCAGTGGCATAGCCAGTGTGCAATGGGCACTGGTGCAAAAAAGGAACCTTGGCCCTCTGGCTGCTGTTTGAACTGTGAAATACCACAAAAATGAGGGTTCGATTGGACACCTGTCCTGTGGGTCCCGGTTCCATTGCACCTGCTGCACCTATGGAAGCTACATCTCTACCCAGAATACCAAGTACTGTGGATTAAATTGTTTGGGCTGACTAGTCACACAACAGCCTGACCATGGCTCTCATACTTCGGGCATATTTACAAGCTCCATGCACCACCGAAGCATCACTTTTTTTGACGTTCCGGTGGCGCACAACGCTAAGCCATATTTATAAGGTCATGCAAAGCCATTCAGTGTGACTTTTCATGGCCTTTTACATGTTGCCCCCTTTTACGCATTTCTCTGCATGACAGGGGAATTCTATAAGTGTTGCTGTGGGTGTTCCCATGCAACACCCATGAATTCTGATGCATTTCCAGATTTCGAAGGTTTCATAAACCTGGGAATGCGTCACATTCTAGCGCCTACCCAGGGGAGGCGTTACAGTGGCACAACAAGGAGAAATACCTTTATTTCTCCTAATGTTTTGCTCTTTCTATGTGTGCTGGGTTCTGCAGCACACATATGAGGAAAATGCCATCAATTATTGTTTTTGTGCAGGAAGGTGTCCCTTCCTGCACAAAAACAATAATTCCTGAAATGCAGGCACCCTTGCACCATGGTGCAAGGTTGCCTGCGTTGGCACTAAGCAGCCAATTGTGCACCAACACAAAAGAAAGCAGAAGGATACGTCGTATTGCTGTAAATATGACACATCCCTACACTTTCCCAATGACACAGCTCATTTTCTAGTAAATATGCCCCGTGTGTCTTAGAACAGCAATAAACTTTGCCACGGACACCATGCCTTTCTAGAGAAGATATTGATGCAAATAGTAATTTAAACCCCATATACTGTGCATGTGTATTTTGGTAATTTATTCAAGGATAACACCTCGAGAAAGAAAGAGCCCACTGTTCTTCATGGTGGTGGTGGTGGACCAGAATCATGCAGTGTTATGCAAAGAGCAGAGCGGCGCAGTGCATAAACGTGGTTAAGTTATATTTTGAAAGATTGAATTAAAGGGCAATTACCTCTTCCAGTCTGACTATCAGCCTGGCCAGGTCCTCGTCATTGACACTAAAGAGAGCTTTCCAGGGAAAGGTCTATGATAGAAATTAAGGGGCAGATGTATCAAGATTCAATTTTGCGATTCCTAAATAGCGATTTTTAAGGAATCGCTATTTAGAAATCACAAAATGGAATGTATGAAAAAAATCGCTATTTTTTGCGATTCCTTACACTTCCTTATTTGTGAATCGCATTTTGCGAATTCGCAAATAAGGAATATTTTCCCATGCATTCCTATGGGCCAGGAGGCCCATAGGAATGATTTTGAACTAATTCTCAAATTGCAAATTCGCAATTTGCTAATCGCAATTTGAGAATTATTTCAAGGGTGCAGGGGTGTCTTAAAGACACCCTGCTGCACCCCTGAAATGTACATATGTGTGCATATGGCGCACATACATGCCCCATGGGCATGTGTGCGCGTCACATGCCACCTTAAAAAATGCAAATTTGTGCATTTGTTGAGGACTTCGCAAATTACCATCAACTACAAGTTGGTGGTAATTTGCGATTCCTTAACCAAAATTCGCTAAGGAAAAATGCTTCATACATAGCATTTAAGGAATCGCAAAATTTGCGATTCCTTAAATGCTATGGCAAATTAAGGAATCGCAAATCTTTGCGATTTCTTAAATAGCGAATTTTTGATACATACAAAATAATGCAAAATGACCATTTGCGAGTCGCAAAGGCCGAAATTCGCAAAACGGTTGATACATCTGCCCCTACGGGTATTGTGATAGCATAGCTTCAAAAATGCCTAATCTCATATTTAACACTTTCAGTCATTCCTGGCATTCTAACTCCCACCACTGTGCATACTGGATATTTTCAGCCCATACTTATAATGTTAAAACGAAATCTACAAGCCCCATAAAGCATGTGCATGCGCCAAACACCATCATTGCTGAAGAAGGCTGAAGGTGCTAGGTGGAAGCTGTGTGGGAGCCTTACTTTTCTTGATTTCTCCAGCTCTGCAAAGTAGGACACAACAAAATGGAGCGTCAAAGAAATGTGAGACCGACAACATAATGTGGAATCGAGGTAGACGAAAACAAATACTAACAGATTGCAGCTCACAGATGCCTCTAAATATAGCAATTCGCACCTGCTTTTTTAAGTACAGTGGATTTGTTCATTTACGGTTTGCAATGGGCTGGACGCTTTTCTAAGCATCCACAGAAAGCTCACACTAAATTGATATAAATGTTTTGAAATGTTAAGGGATGCCAGGTGTGCCACATCCTAGTATTGAGGAGTTTGCTTATCAATATTCCGCTGCCATTATACTTGGAGATGAACTTAAATGCAAACAACTACCACATTGCAATTCTGTTTACGAAATACAGGAATCTCCTTCCTTTGTGTGAGGGGGAGGGGACATATGGACCATCAATATTATAATCAAGGGGGTGACGTTAATATAGGTGAGTGGTTCCCTGCCCACACTGTTTGCCGCATCAGCGTCCTGATCGCTCGGTTGGGAATACGTCCCGCAAAGTGCTCTTGGCCCGCTTGGGTGGAACTATGTCTCCCAGCATGCACTTGGCCCGAGGCAGACCCAGAGACAGTCAGATGCACTTAAACGCTAATTCAGCCTTCCACAGTGCAGGACGCGCCCAGGCATGTCCCGGGGACAAGGCATGGCTCGTGTTCACCGGTCATTACCTGAGCGAGGCTGGGCTGGGCCACCCTTCTTGGGTCTGCTGTTATAGCAGAGGCCAGCCCCCGAAGGGGGCTTCAAGGACCAGCGCCTTAACGGCCACCGAGGCCCACAAGGAACTAAACCGGTTGGCGCTGGTTAGCGCCACCAGTAAGGGCCACGCGGCGAAGAGTGCCAGAGGCCCTCCCCAAGAACAAAGGGAAGGGCGGAAGGAGGATATAAGGCGCGCTCCCCCTGGGCAGCTCACCTTTTTCAACAGGGAGCTGGGGGAGCACAATACCGCCCATCCTCCGCAGCAAAGTGGTATGGGGAAAGTGAACAATTGGGCTGTAATGGGGCCCAGCATAGAGCACCAGAGCAAGTCTAATTCTGAATGCAGACCGAGGCAGTCAGGGAAGAAAGGTACCAGCAACCACGTAGCGCATGAAAGCAAAGGGCAAGGGGCTTATGAATGCCAAATCAAGTAATTCATTAGCAGTACAGCCTAGGGCCTCTCCACCCTGAAGACACCCGATCTCAGAAGCTATGCAGGGTTGGGCCGGGTTAGTACTTGAATGGGGAGACCCCCAGTTGCGGCAACTTATTGAAGTATCGCTGACCGTCCCTGCCCACGGGAACACAAGTGTCTATGGCTGGAAACTATTCCACTCACAATTAGGAGAGGAGGTTGAGGGAAACTCCAAACCGCAAGTAGGAAACAAGAATAATAGCCACACCCTCAGTTGAACGCACTCATCTAACGGTTGAATAAGACCGTGGGGGGGGCAGCGCACCGAGGGGTGTCCAAGGGGGTATAGAGTCAAAATATCGAGATTTTAATATCGACTAGACACAATATCAAGTAAAAAATATAGAATGGACATAATATCGACTAGACATAATATAGACAACAAAAATATCGACTAGAAAAAATTAATATCGAAAAGAATGGACATAATATCGAATCAAAAATATAGAATGGACATAATATCGAATCAAAAATATAGAATGAACATAATATCGACTAGACATAATATAGACAACAAAAATATCGAATTTAAGGTAAGTTACTATTATTTTTTATTTTTTGTGTAATATAATTCTCTAGCGGGTTGTGGGTTTATAGGGGAATAGGGTGGGAAGTAATTTAATTATAATGAATTAAATATGTTAATTTATTTATTGATATTTATTTAGAATTAATTGTTACTTAATTATTAATTGTTAATTAATTAAAATATAATTGGTAATTAATTATAATTAATTAATTGATAAATATTTTAATTTTAGTAATTTATTTTCTGTAGCGGGTTGTGGGTTTATAGGGGAATAGGGTGGGAAGTAATTTAATTATAATTAATAAAATCTATTAATTTATTTATTGATATTTATTTAGAATTAATTGTTAATTAATTATTAATTGGTAATTAATTAAAATATAATTGCTAATTAATTATAATTGATTAATTGATAGATATGTTAATTATTTTTTATTATTTTCTGTAGCGGGTGGTGGGTTTATAGGGGAATAGGGTGGGAAGTAATTTAATTATAATTAATTAAATATGTTAATTTATTTATTGATATTTATTTAGAATTAATTGTTAATTAATTATTATTTGGTAATTAATGAAAATATAATCGGTAATTAATTATAATTGAATAATTGATCAATATGTTAATTATTTTTAATTATTTTCTGTAGCGGGTTGTGGGTTTATAGGGGAATAGGGTGGGAAGTAATTTAATTATAATTAATTAAATATGTCATTTAATTTATTGGTATTTATTTTGAATTAATTGTTAATTAACTATTAATAGGTAATTAATTAAAATATAATTGGTAATTAAAATTAATTGATTAATTTTTAAATTGTAAAATAATTTTTTGTTAGTAGATAATGAATTAGTATTAGTAGGTAATTTTTTATAATTAAATAATTTAAATTTGTATTTATAAATAATTATTTAATATATTTCATACAATTGTAAAATATTTTAATTAATTTGTAATTGGTATTACTATTTATGTTATTTATATTTATATATGAAGTATTTACTTTCCCTACTATTGCACTCACAGGAGTTGGAATAGTAATTTTTACCCATACACTATCCAACACTTTCCCTACTGTTGTACTCTCTGGGGTTGGAATAGTAATTTTAACCCCTACGCTATCCAACTCTTTCCCTACTGTTGCACTCTCTGAAGTTGGAATAGTAATTTTAACCCCTACGCTATCCAACTCTTTCCCTACTGTTGCACTCTCTGGAGTTGGAATAGTAATTTTAACCCCTACGCTATCCAACGCTTTCCCTACTGTTGCACTTGCTGAAGTTGGAATAGTAATTTTAACCCCTACGCTATCCAACTCTTTCCCTACTGTTGCACTCTCTGGAGTTGGAATAGTAATTTTAACCCCTACGCTATCCAACGCTTTCCCTACTGTTGCACTCTCTGAAGTTGGAATAGTAATTTTAACCCCTACGCTATCCAACTCTTGCCCTACTGTTGCACTCTCTGGAGTTGGAATAGTAATTTTAACCCCTACGCTATCCAACGCTTTCCCTACTGTTGCACTCTCTGGAGTGGGAATAGTAATTTTTACCCCTACGCTATCCAACGCTTTCCCTACTGTTGCACTCTCTGGAGTGGGAATAGTAATTTTTACCCCTACGCTATCCAATGCTTTCCCTACTGTTGCACTCTCTGGAGTGGGAATAGTAATTTTTACCCCTACGCTATCCAACGCTTTCCCTTCTGTTGCACTTACTGGAGTCGTTACAGTTGCTATGCTACGGTAAAAATATTGTATATGTTTTGTAATAATATGTATATATATATATATTCACTGAAAAAACCATAGGTTATAGACCATATATAGTTAGGAATTAGCATTTACAAAACCTTGAAAATTCACTGAAAAAACCATAGGTTATAGACCATATATAGTTAGGAATTAGCATTTAGAAAACCTTATTTTACTCACACAAAACCATTGAAATTCCATATATAGTTAGTTGCACTAACTATATATCGCGCACCCGCAATCCACTGCTGATGATGTCACATATTACATCATTCATGACATGGTCAGTGACATCACTGATGACATCACTGATGACATCATCTAGTGTCTGTGTGTTTTTGTAAAGTTTAAATACGTTTTACATATTGAAGAATGACTGGATGGATGGAAGACTGAGTGTGTGTGTGGCTGGCTGGGAGGTGTGTGACGCTGTGCATATCAATGTGTACTTGTATCAGTGACTGTATAAGAGAGTAAGTATGTGTTAGTATATGTGTGAAAAGTATGGTGTTCTGTGTTTAACTATAGATGAGGAAATCGAAGTGTGATTGATTCTTCACAGGACTGACTAGGTGTATGAGTGCATATGATAGTGTTCTAATAATAACTGACTGTATGTATGAGTAATTGTATGGGTGAATGAGTGAATGTGTGTGTAGACGTACGAATCAGTGAGTGCGTATGTAGTAACTGGTATTGGTGTGTCATGATGTCATCAGTGATGTCATTTGAGATGTCATCAGTGATGTCATTTCAGATGTCATTAGTGATGTCATCAGTGATGTCACTGAAGTATGGTGTTCTGTGTTTAACTGTATAGATGAAGAAATGGAAGTGTGATTGATTCTTTACAGGACTGACTTGGTGTGTGAGTAACTCCATGGATGAGTGGCAGTGTGTGACTGTCTGCATAGGTGTATGAGTGCATATGATAGTGTTGTAATAATGAGTGACTGTATGTATGAGTGATTGTATGGGGGAATGAGTGAATGTGTGTGTAGACGTAGGAATCAGTGAGTGCGTATGTAGTAACTGGTATTGGTGTGTCATGATGTCATCAGTGATGTCATTTGAGATGTCATCAGTGATGTCATTTGAGATGTCATCAGTGATGTCATCAGTGATGTCACTGACCATGTCATGAATGATGTAATATGTGACATCATCAGCAGTGGATTGCGGGTGCGCGATATATAGTTAGTGCAACTAACTATATATGGAATTTCAATGGTTTTGTGTGAGTAAAATAAGGTTTTCTAAATGCTAATTCCTAACTATATATGGTCTATAACCTATGGTTTTTTCAGTGAATTTTCAAGGTTTTGTAAATGCTAATTCCTAACTATATATGGTCTATAACCTATGGTTTTTTCAGTGAATTTCATTGGTTTTTTAACAGCTAATATCTGTAGCTGTAAAATGTATTCTTCTTTAAATCCAAAAATATATTTTATGTTTATTAATAATTTTTTTTTTAAATATTTTTTTTTCTTCGTTCCCGCTTTGCGAATCGGGAAGCTTCCCGTTAGCTGACCTTGATGCCGCGAAATAGACCGCGAGCCGGTAAACGTTTCTTTACCGCAACTGCCGCGTTAGAAAACAACATCGTGACGCCTCCCGTCCGCATGACGTTTCGCGTTGTCGCGTGATACGTCATATGACGTGCTACGTTAGCGAACTGGTACGCTTACCGAGTCGCAAAGCACAGGTTTCTGGAAGCAAACCGGGAGGCCCTGCAAAGCGCTTAACGTAAACACAGCAGGTCATGTGACTTGGTAATAACACTTTTCATTGGTTCATTTCACTTTTGGTTTCCTAATGATGTAAGACTAGGTCATATAATCTAAAATGAACACTTTTCATTGGTTGAGAACTATTGTTTTTCCCAAATGATGAAAATCCCTCCTTCTTTCCTCACTCTGACTTTCATCATTGTGAGAGAAAGACCCTTTGTTACCAGTGAGCAATGGCTTCTTTAGTAGCTTCAGCTGGTGCTTCCCCACCACCTCCACCACATCCAAGGAAGAGTGGACCACCTGCTCAAGTTATAATTCAGCAAGAAGAGGAAGAAGAGGAACAGGACGACGAGCACGAAGAGAGGCACTTTTTGCCTGAGGAGCCCAGGACGTCTCACCGGAAAGAAAACTTCATTTGGCAATTGTTTAAAATTCCCAAAGGTCAGAAAAAAGTAAATGCAAGATACGTAACTTGCCTTATATGTCAAGATAGACTGTCCAGAGGGACCGACAAAAAATACAGTTTCGGAAACTACACAATGCATCGCCATATGACTAGGTGGCATCCTAACAACTACAGTGCTGCACAGTTTCGTAACGACCTAGATAATCTCCCTATTATGGCCAGAAGATCTGTTGTACCGGAAGTAACGGGACCAGAGGGCAGGGAGATGGTGCCAAATATACAAACGAGATTTCATGAAGTAAAACAAGTCTGCGTATATTGCAGTGGATTCATTTGCTACGGAGAAAGAAGCATCACTCTGATCAACAGAGCTATTGACTATCATATGCAAGTTTGTACGAAACGCCCCAAATAATAAATACTTTTTTTTTGTTTTGTTGCTCCTGTTGAGCCCTTTACAATGAATCGTTTTCATTGCCCCCTCCAAGAAAAACCCAAAAAAATATAAAACTGTTCAGAAAAATTCAAAAAAAGTAAAAAAATGTTCAGAAAAATAATAAAAAAAATATAAAACAACAAAAACAATAAAAAAAAAAGTTCTTTTCAGAACTACCTCCCCGTTATTAAAAAATTGGTACAATATTTGGAACTGTGCCAACCTCTATTTCTCGTAGTTCGCTTCCCAGTTCGCTCGCCGGTACGCGAACCGGAAGTGAACCAACATTTTTTTTTTAAAAAAAGAACAGTAAGTATAAGGGAAGGAAACAGACACTTATGTTAAAAGAAAGACAGCTATAGGGGAGTAAACTAGAGATACTATTACCCGTAATCCACTGCTGATGATGTCACATATTACATCATTCATGACATGCTCAGTGACATCATCAGCAGAGGATTGCGGGTTTTTTGGCAACGTGCCTTATCCACGGTTTAATAACGCTGCCTTTTGCTTTATATAAGTTTTCAAATTGTATGAAATATATACCAATAGGTCGTTATGAACCTTTAGGTAGTGCTTTTCTTCATGAGGTCTGGTCGCTTCCATACACATACAGATGTTTCAAAGATGATCAAGAAGTTTATCTGAATGGAGAGGAATGCACTGAGACACCAGATCATTCACTAATGTGTAGGCACATACAGTTACACGGTTCATGCAACAAACACCGACCAAATATGGCTTGCGTGTTGCAAGGCACGCCAGTTCCTGCTATCATCCCCACGTTCAAGTTGTTGGAAAATGGTAGTTATTTGATGCTCAATAATGAAGATTGTTCTGGGTTAATTAAAAGTATTCCTTTTATCGTAACAGTAAGTGAACGGGTTATTTGCTGCAGAAATGTTCTATTTCCTCCCACACATGAACATAGGGAGTTTTCAATCTGGCAACAAATACCAACCTTGGGAGCAGATTTCAACGGCATGGCAAGAATAAGAGCTCTTTTGTCTCAGAGAGAGGTGGCCTTGAGTTCGGCCCGTGAAACTTTCGTGCTTCACATAGCGAACACCCGTACAGAGGTGCAGACCCTTTTCAATACTGATTCGCCTTTCCATTTCAGCAAGATGGTTCGGACTATCTTTAACGCGTCCTCCACAAAGGCCCTGGCGCACTTTTTTAAAGTTGTTACCAGTGGTCTCGTGACTTCATTTGAGAAAATCTTTGGAGTCATCCCTGCTTTCTTTCATTCTATTTTTTCCACTGTGCTTCGTGGATTCCCATTTTTACTTGCATTACCAGCGGACGCTCTTGTGCTTTTTTACATTTTTAAATATGGATGTCCCTCCTGTGCAAGCTCCCGCCCTGCAGCTGCTGACACTGTTCCGCAATCGCATGCTAGAATATTATGGCACAATGCCGTTGGCGATATTAAGCACGGCATATGGATTATCTTTTCGATTCTCCTACTTCACCTGTGTCCAGCCTGTATTTCACTGCCTGACCTGTGATTTCGATTGGGCCATTGATTTGTGTCTCTGCGGACCGGTTTCTCCTGACGTCGACTTTAATCAGCTGATGACTCCTATCATTACTCACAAGTTGGTTTGTCCTGGCGAAAGGAGTATGGCTGTGGCATTGATGCATGGACTAATTGGTCCCTGGAATTTACTGGTGGCAACACAGTCTTTCTTGGAACAGAGCTTTCTTGAAAACCCACCGAGCTGTCCTCTGATGGTGATAGAGGATCCGGTGCTGGAAGATGGGAGTATGTTCTTTTCCGCTTTTAAATTGGATGGCTGAACTCTTTTCGGATGAAGACGGTGACTTCCTATTGGAGGCTGTTGCAGCTTATTTTGCATACACAGTTATGTCATAGACCTTTTTCATGTTTGATATGCTGAGTACTAGCATTTCATTGACAATTCATTGACTTATTTGTCAAGTTTTTATTATTTAGCTTGCCTATTGGCTTAAGACTCGATAAAGTACTTGGCTGTTTTATTTTTCTTTAGCATTAAATTTTCCTAGTTTTTAATGTTTTACCTTGCGGACCGTCCACATATAAAGTTGCAATCTGCTCTCATGAGATGGCACTTCTATTATCTTATTCAGTTCGTTTCCGGATCATGGGGAGGTGTCATCTAGGTCCTGGATATCTTTACACCGTGTTAAGTTAGCATGGGCTCATTACCGGTTTAAACGCCATTTTTCCTTTTTTGCAACTTCTGCACACGACACTTAGTTGTTGCTTTAGCTTTCAACCTAGTAGTTCATCGTGGTTTACATGAGAATAATATGTTATTGCTCTACTATCTGCTTTGCTTGTTAAACTATATCTGTACAGCGAGTGCTGAAGTTTCAAGAACAACACGATACAGAATTGTTATGAGGTCTGATCTCCACGACTTCATACTCATAACATAAGTGCAGCTTCTGCCAATTCTGGGCATGAGGCGGGTTTTATATTGCTTTGCCGAACACACATACACAACAGTTGATGCGGTTCACATGAAGAGAGAGCTGGTGTATGCTGATGTGATTCCTTCAAATCTAAGACACTAAAGTATGTGCACGCCCTAAACCAACACAAACAGACCTTCTTAGCAAATAATATAATATGTGTATTAGGGAGGGTGAGATATAAGCAGCCGCGGGCCGTGGAGGGAGTTACAGTGGGGCAGGGAGGCGGGGAGGGGGAGGGGCAGGGTGGAGCCCTCTCCACCCTGCCCCTCCCCCTCCCCGCCTCCCTGCCCCACCGTAACTCCCTCCACGGCCCGTGGCTGCTTATAAGTGTTGCTAACTCTTATTCATTTACAGCATGTTAACATACTGTCACCATTCGCTTTTTATGTACTAGTAACTATGCTGGTAATTTTGCTACTGATAATATCTGTACTTGTATTATCTAAGATACTACGCCTGAGAAGACGGCATTAGTAAATAAACATTTCAAATACACATGTGTTCTTCTTAACTCCATGTTCTGGTTTCTAAGAAATATATAACGACCGACTGTTCATGAGTTCCACGTATCCTGAGGTACTATAAGTTCATATTCTGGATTGTCTAAACATTGAGAGTTTGTTATATCCAATGTGACACTGTACCTAGCTTGCTAAGGGGTTTTTGATTACTAAGGTGAGTTTTGGGGCACCCTAATTCGCCGAGGTTCCAATCCTCTGTCCACAGTTCTGTGTGAGAACAGAAACCCTGCGACAGGGGCACCCCCGACCCTTGCTGGAGCTTCATCACACTTGCGATACAACTCCAGCAATGCGCCACCTTTACGGCACAGATACATCACGCATCTGTGCTGTTTTTGCCCCATGATGCGCCGCATTGTAAATGCAGCACACCATAGGTGACGGAACAGCGGCACAGAATGACTAACACATCCCTGGTGATGCGCCAGTCATCATAAATCTATCCCTATGCTTCTTATCTTGTTAGAGATGAACCGCCATATGTATCATCAAAGTTTTTTGCATTTCCTAAATAGCGAACTTTAAGGAATAAATAGCGATTCTTTACCATTCCTAGTTTGCGATGAGCTATTTGCTAATTACAAATTACCCATTCATTTCCTTCATTTCCATAGGGCGGTTGGACTCACTTTTAGCTCGAAAGGCTGAATGGATTTCCACGAAACTTGGCAAAATTGTAGGGACTGGTAGCCCGATGTGCCTTTCCTATGTCTCAAGATATATGCTCCAGTGGTTTTTACGAAAATTAACTTTGAAAAATATATATTGGGCTACATTGGCCTATATATATGTTGGAGCCCAAATGTAGCCCAATGTAGCCCAATGAAGCCCAATGTAGCCCAATGTAGCCCAAAGATGGCCGCCAGAGACAAAAAAAACAAATGTAGCCCAAATATCAGCCAGATGTAGCCCAACTATAGCCCAGTGACAGAATGACCAATCAGCTTCGCAAACCTCCGTTACGCGAAGCGGAGCGCTGTTACAGAT
The DNA here is from genome assembly GCF_964261635.1 of Lissotriton helveticus. Classification (NCBI taxonomy): domain Eukaryota; kingdom Metazoa; phylum Chordata; class Amphibia; order Caudata; family Salamandridae; genus Lissotriton; species Lissotriton helveticus. Next base: position 423,080,813 of record NC_136072.1, read on the forward strand.
ATATATCTTTTTTTGAACGTTAATTTCTCAAAATCCACTGGAGCACATATATTGAGACCTAGCAAAGGCACATCGGGCTACCAGTCCCTAATATTTTACCAAGTTTCGTGCAAATCCATTCAGCCGTTCGATTATTATTATTATTTTTTTTTTTTGCCCCGCGGGGCCCTTTTAAAACCTCCACATCAAACCTAGGGGGTCAGCGAGGATCTACTATGCCCCCTTATGGTCATTTGCCCCTTCGCTTTGGCCTCCTCTTGTCTCTCGATCCTACCGAGAGACAAGATGGTGGCCGCTACGGACTGTTTGGAATGTTTACAGATGCCGGAGAACCAATCAGCTTCGCTTCACAAAGCTCCGTTGCGCGAAAAGTACGCGAACTGGAGCGCTGCCCGGTCCGCTGTTACAGATATATATCTTTTTTTGAACGTTAATTTCTCAAAATCCACTGAAGCACATATATTGAGACCTACAAAAGGCACATCGGGCTACCAGTCCCTACAATTTTGCCAAGTTTCGTGCAAATCCATTCAGCCGTTCGGGTTAAAAGTGAGGCCAACCGCCCTATGGAAAACTCAATGTTAAAAACACGTTTTGGGATCCCCCTTTTTTCTCGGCCCCCCCTTGACGAACCCCCCCCCCAAATTTTCAAGGGGTGCTCAGAAACAAAATGTGCCATTTTCCTGAAAATTTCAGCCAATTCCGTCCACAAACGCCAAAGTTATTAGACATAGAATTTTCAAAAATCCCATAGGGAAAAAATCCTAACTATATATACCTACTGGCGACCGCCAGTAGGTAATATATATATATATATATATATATGAAAAAACGAAGGTTGCCCTCAGTAGAAAGGTCACACCCGGGGAGCTGAAACCTCCATCGTGAGGACAGCATTAGAGCCAGCATTCACCTCCCAGCATTCGCCAAACATGTTTCGGAATCACTTCCTTGATCACTGGCAACAGGAGGACATACACCAGCAATGATTGGAACACGCCTCTTTATTGTAATAAGTCCCGCCCCAGTGGGCGTAGAGGTCTCGCTGAGTAGGCGTGTGCAAAGTTGCACCCTGGTCTTTGTAGTTCCGCTCAATTTAATCCAAGTGGGTGCTGCTGTACTCCTCCCATTAAAAACAATGTTAACCCCAGTGGGTTTGCTTGAGGGGTTGATGCATGGTGCCAATGCCAGTATCAATGTCACTCACAGTTGTGTACTGCCCAGTCCAGACGGGTCTCTGAGTGAAAAGACCCTGGATCCGCTTGTGTCAGCGGCGGGACCTCTCTGCGACCGAGCCAGCCGCTAAACAGGAAAAAACGAAGGTTGCCCTCAGTAGAAAGGTCACACCCGGGGAGCTGAAACCTCCATCGTGAGGACAGCATTAGAGCCAGCATTCACCTCCCAGCATTTGCCAAACATGTTTCGGAATCACTTCCTTGATCACTGGCAACAGGAGGACATACACCAGCAATGATTGGAACACGCCTCTTTATTGTAATAAGTCCCGCCCCAGTGGGCGTAGAGGTCTCGCTGAGTAGGCGTGTGCAAAGTTGCACCCTGGTCTTTGTAGTTCCGCTCAATTTAATCCAAGTGGGTGCTGCTGTACTCCTCCCATTAAAAACAATGTTAACCCCAGTGGGTTTGCTTGAGGGGTTGATGCATGGTGCCAATGCCAGTATCAATGTCACTCACAGTTGTGTACTCCCCAGTCCAGACGGGTCTCTGAGTGAAAAGACCCTGGATCCGCTTGTGTCAGCGGCGGGACCTCTCTGCGACCGAGCCAGCCGCTAAACAGGAAAAAACGAAGGTTGCCCTCAGTAGAAAGGTCACACCCGGGGAGCTGAAACCTCCATCGTGAGGACAGCATTAGAGCCAGCATTCACCTCCCAGCATTCGCCAAACATGTTTCGGAATCACTTCCTTGATCACTGGCAACAGGAGGACATACACCAGCAATGATTGGAACACGCCTCTTTATTGTAATAAGTCCCGCCCCAGTGGGCGTAGAGGTCTCGCCGAGTAGGCGTGTGCAAAGTTGCACCCTGGTCTTTGTAGTTCCGCTCAATTTAATCCAAGTGGGTGCTGCTGTACTCCTCCCATTAAAAACAATGTTAACCCCATGTTTGGCGAATGCTGGGAGGTGAATGCTGGCTCTAATGCTGTCCTCACGATGGAGGTTTCAGCTCCCCGGGTGTGACCTTTCTACTGAGGGCAACCTTCGTTTTTTCCTGTTTAGCGGCTGGCTCGCTCGCAGAGAGGTCCCGCCGCTGACACAAGCGGATCCAGGGTCTTTTCACTCAGAGACCCGTCTGGACTGGGGAGTACACAACTGTGAGTGACATTGATACTGGCATTGGCACCATGCATCAACCCCTCAAGCAAACCCACTGGGGTTAACATTGTTTTTAATGGGAGGAGTACAGCAGCACCCACTTGGATTAAATTGAGCGGAACTACAAAGACCAGGGTGCAACTTTGCACACGCCTACTCAGCGAGACCTCTACGCCCACTGGGGCGGGACTTATTACAATAAATAGGCGTGTTCCAATCATTGCTGGTGTATGTCCTCCTGTTGCCAGTGATCAAGGAAGTGATTCCGAAACATGTTTGGCGAATGCTGGGAGGTGAATGCTGGCTCTAATGCTGTCCTCACGATGGAGGTTTCAGCTCCCCGGGTGTGACCTTTCTACTGAGGGCAACCTTCGTTTTTTCATATATATATATATATATATATATATATATATATATTAAAATAATTTTTTTTTTTAAAGTTATATTAATTATTTTTTAATGTTACATTTATTTAGGTATTTTAAATAAGTTAAAAATAATTTTATTTATTATTATATTACTTTTAAATTACTTTTAAGACATTTAAAAAAATCGATATTTTGACAGTCTATATTTTTTACACTCGATATTTTGGAGTCGATATTTTTGTACTTACCTGTTTGAAGATAGGAAGTCGATATTTTGGCAGTCGATATTTTTACCTCTATATTTTGTCATCTCGATATTGTGACTGTCGATATTCTGTCAGTGATCCGTCCAAGGGCAGACGAGTTCTAGGCAGGTCCTGGGGAACCTGCGAATTCTCTTGCGCTAGGTAATTGGCACCGAGGATGGGTAACGGTGGGGGAACACCATGCCATTGTAGCAAGCGCTGATAAGGGCAGGTACCCCCGCGGCTCAGGAACAGTTCTAAACACAGGCGCGCTACTACAATAGTGAAACCCCAGAGGTGATGCTGCAAATCTAGCCTTAAAACAGCGGAGAGCCCGTGCAGCCCACAGTCCTAGAACATGTGTTTCAATTCACAGAAGAAAGTGCGCTTAGGGGCGTCCAGATCGAGAAGGAACTCAATCTATTCACTGTATGCAGCACTGAGGGTTGGGAGGCCAGCTGCACAGAACAGGTAACTTGCAGGAAGTTTAGGAAGGCTGATACTAAATCAGCATCATGAAGTTGGGCGACAGCAAACACCGGTGACCCAGGGCCAGATGGGGGTGGACATGCACCCCACAAACAGGCGGGATTATGTCCCTGTCACCCCGGTTGTGTCAACTCAGGAAAATAAGACACTTGCACAGCTCAGCGGGGTGGCATGTATACGAAAGAGTCTAACACGATAGTATAAAAGGTAATAAGACAATCTAGAGCAGTTTCCAAGACCGGTAGTAACAAGAAGGCAGATGTCCTGAACTAGCCCCAGGGCGACCAGCCCTCGGTGTGGCGGATGGTGTGTGCTAAACATAGTAAGGGGACACAGCAAGATAAAAAATGCAGTATATTGGAGTCCTGTAGCGGAGGAACTGCATTAACAGTATAGGGTGATATGGCTCAAACAGGGCAGAAAGAAATTCAAACTCAGGACGGTAGTTACACAACCCCACCTGCACTGGCGGTGGGGCAAGCACGGGGCTCGGGCATGCCCTCAAGCTCAAGCATAACGCACAGAAGAGCCCATAGCGACACGAAGGTTAGGTCCTCGCGCCTCCCGGTGGGGCCAACTCGGAAATTCATCCCCTCACAGTAAGAGATTGATAGCACAGTGGATGGGATGTACAGAAAAATGACCAATGCGAAAGTACCACACCAAAACGCACAAGTTAGGTGGCAAAAGAATGTGTCAGGGATAATGTGATACTAGGAGCCTGCCAGGACAGGGACAAAGTAGGAGTAGTTAAACAATGTATGTTGCGCCATGCATCCACGAGTGGTATCTGACTATCTCCCAATTTTGTTTTGATTGCATGGATGACCCATGGCGGGAGGAGACGGTGCCGTAAGACTCCGAGCAGGACACAAGCATGGCACGCTAGAATGACAAGGACGGAGCAGAGCACATCATGGCATTTGGGGGAAGATTGCCGTCAGACCTTACCGGATGTCAGCCTCCCGGTAGACACAGCAAGAGGTGGGTGTCCTGGAGCTCAAGGGGTACAACAGCAGAGCAGCGGAGGTGCAAAGAGATGACACAAGGTAGGGGGAGCCGCAAGAAGACGGAAGCCTCCCTGGCGGCGTGGCGGAAACAAAAGGTTATTGGTTTGGATATGGAGACACACCGACAGGGCGGTGTGGGAAGGAGGGTCACTCACTCTCGGATGCCTCACGGCTGGGTGAGTACACCTGATGAAAAATCGGGGTAGCAAACGGAGACGGCACTCGCAGCCCAGCCCCGGCAGACGGCAGGGCGCAGGAGAGACTAACAAGGTTGCAAGTTGGGCCTGGCTCCGGGAAAAGGCTACCCCCCCACACGCAAAGGGGCGTGGATAACAACAAAGAACAATCTACAAGCTGTCAGGGTGATTTACGACCCTAGGATATGCCAATGAGCAAATGACAAACCAGTGATTTATGGTCAGCCGATGATTCATGGCTGCTGATTTATAATGCCCATGCAGAATGATTTGTGATAAGAAAATGATGACAGATTTGTGACCAAATGATTTATGATAGCCCGATGATTTATGACCATGATTTATGGCGACAGATTTACGATAATCAGGCAGAGCGATTTATGACAACAAGATGATGACCGATTTGTGACAAAATGATTTATGATACCCGATGATTTATGACCGACGATTTATAACATCCGAATGACACTGATCGATAATCAATTATGATAATGTATGATAATGATTTATGACCCCGGCCTGAGAAGGTACCCAGGGGAGTTGTACAAATATGGCGTATATCATGAGTAATAAAACTGCGGCCAACAACCACCACAAAAACAATGTCTGTTGGCTGTGCGTAGTTATACATGTACACAGGTATAGTACAGTTCCGGGAATGGGGCAGTGCAGCCGTTATAGCAGAGGCCAGCCCCCGAAGGGGGCTTCACGGGCCAGTGCCTTAACGGCCGCCGAGGCCCACAAGGAACGAAACCTGTTGGTGCTGGTTAGCGCCACCAGGAAGGGCCGCACGGCGAAGAGTGCCCGAGGCCCTCCCCCCCAAGAACAAAGGGAAGGAGGATATAAGGCGCGCTCCCCCTGGGCAGCTCACCTTTTTCATCAGGGAGCTGGGGGAGCGGCACCAACAAATTTTGAGTCCCACCCACCCACACCTACAACAGCAGCATCGCAGTACTGACAGGGAGGAAAAGAACTAAGGGTGCAACAAGTGGCGTTGGAGACACACCAAGCAGTGTGTGGAAGGAAGGCCACTCACTTTTGGGTGCCTCACGGCTGAGTGAAGCGGTCTAACAAGAAGGGGTAGGAAATGGAGACGGCACTCGCGGCCCAGTCCCCGCTGGTCGGCAGGGCACAAAAGAGTCCAACATGGTAGCAAGCTGAGGCCTAACTCCAGGAAGAGACTACCCGCAAGCAAGGAGACCCCAAAGAGAGGGCAAATTCAACCAAAACAGGCGGAAACAAAAGGTTATTGGTTTGGTTATGGAGACACACCGACAGGGCGGTGTGGAGAAAGAGAGCCACTCACTCTCGGATGCCTCACGGCTGGGTGAGTACGCCTGACGAAAAATCGGGGTAGCAAACGGAGACGGCACTCGCAGCCCAGCCCCAGCAGATGGCAGGGTGCAGGAGAGACTAGCAAGGTAGCGAGTTGGGCCTGGCTCCGGGAAAAGGCTACCCCCCTACACGCAAAGGGGCATGGAAAACAACAAAGAACAATCTACAAGCTGTCAGGGGGATTTACGACCCTAGGATATGCCAATGAGCAAATGACAAACCAGTGATTTATGGTCAGCCGATGATTTATCGCTGATGATTTATGATGCCCATGCAGAATGGTTTGTGATGACAAAATGATGACAGATTTGTGACCAAATGATTTATGATAGCCCGATGATTTATTACCATGATTTATGGCGACAGATTTACGACGATCAGGCAGAGCGATTTATGACAACAAGATGATGACCGATTTGTGACAAAATGATTTATTATACCCGATGATTTATGACCCACGATTTATGACGTCCGAATTACACTGATTGATAACCAATTATGATAATGTACGATAAGGATTTATGACCCCGGCCTGAGAAGGTACCCAGGGGAGTTGTACAAATATGGCGTATGTCATGACTAATAAAACTGCGGACAACAACCACCATAAAAACAATGGCTGTTGGCTGTGTGTAGTTATACATGTACACGGGTATAGTACAGTTCTGGGAATGGGGCAGTGCGGCCGTTAAGTATCTTGTTGTTTCACCCAGGACCCTTCGGGGGACCTAAGGTACGGTGTCATTTAATGCCCTGATACATTTTGCTTTCTTTTCCCTGTCCACTTTCTTTCTTTTTTTTTTTACTGTTCTTGATAACTTTATCTGTACAAAGGGAAAACTGAAAGCCGCCTCTGTGGTAACTGTTCCTGCTCAAGGGCATTTTCACACCACTATTGATAATTTCTTGGTTCAGGCTGTTGATGTTATATCTAAAGAGATTGAGCTGGCTGAACGAAGGCTCTCCCTCACATTGGATGAGCTAGGTGGGCTCATCTCTTCTATGCCCCTACCTTCAGCAGAATTCTGTGGTGTAGACACAGTTCACGGGAGTGTCTGTAGCAGTGCTCGTGCTGCAAATTCTGAGGGTGCAATTGTCTTTGGCAATAATATTGCTGAAGGGGTATATGAGGGAGAAGTCTCAACTTGGGCTACCAGTGATGAGCACATGCCTGGCCAGGGTTGGCGACAGGGCCAGGTGCTGTGGCCAAGCACAGGAAAGGTCAGTTGAAACCCAAGGAGGGTCATCATAAATTTACAAACTAAAGCAAAAGGCAGCCGGTTTCAACTCCTAGCTCACCAAAATCCCACGTAGTCCCCTGGTATCCTTGGGATAGCATTTTTGTGCTTTTAAGTGATCTCCCAGATCTTAAACTCTGCCCTTGCATGAATGCCTTTTAGTTGTTGAGGACCATCTGAACATTCTAAATAAAAAGGCCGAGGGATGGATAACTAGATCCTCAAAGGAGCAGCTTTGTGTACGCAGGAGTGAATGGCTGTCCTCTACCTCAACTGGAACTTTCATTGGCCCAATATAAGATAGGGGCAATGTCATTATACAGACTGGGGTTACTTATTCAGATCTTACCCCTAGCCAGGAATAAAGGACAGCCAGGACCTCATCAGTTTGGGTCCTCTTCCTGTGATTAATTTTCCCTGCCTCTGGCCATTATGTAGTGATACTAGTCAACGTCCCAAACACTCAGCAAAATCACACGCCAGCCGTGAGGGAATCGGCTCTTTAAGCAGCTCTCCTACCTCCTGACACCCGCCGTGAGGGGAACGGCTCCACAGCAGATCACACCGCAACTCACCCGGTGCCACACGCAGCTGGGGAACTACATCACCCAGCTGCCCCGGGGCTCGACGCGGCAGGACTGACGACACACACGCGCCAGGAGGCGCTTTATCTGCAGGGAGCGCCGAAGCGCTCGGGGGGCACTCAGCAAAATCACACGCCAGCCGTGAGGGAAACAGCTCTTTAAGCAGCTCTCCTACCTCCTGACACCCACCGTGAGGGGAACGGCTCCAGCAGCAGATCACGCCGCAACTCACCCGGTGCCACACGCAGCTAGGGAACTACATCACCCAGCTGCCAGGGGCTCGACGCGACAGGACTGATGACACACACGCGCCAGGAGGCGCCTTATCTGCAGGGAGCGCCGAAGCGCTCGGGGCACTCAGAAAAATCACACGCCAGCCGTGAGGGAAACGGCTCTTTAAGGAGCTCTCCTACCTCCTGACACCCGCCGTGAGGGGAACGGCTCCAGCAGCAGATCACGCCGCAACTCACCCGGTGCCACACGCAGCTGGGGAACTACATCACCCAGCTGCCCCGAGGCTCGACGCAGCAGGACTGACGACACACACGTGCCAGGAGGCGCGTTATCTGCAGGGAACGCCTCTCGCCCCGCGAGTCGCGTGTGGGAGCAACCGGGAGAAGCCCGGGACAAGGGCGGGACAGTCTGTGGCAGTCCGGGGCTGAACCAGGCTGGGCTGGGCCACGGACCTTGACAGCTGCGGATAACACTTATCCCCTATTTTTCATGAGATTATTACGTTTCAGTTTTAAGGTTATATTATTGTAATATTTGTATCACATTTTTAATTCGAGTGATTCATGATAGCTACGGTGTTTTAAATATTGGTTTTGTTAGTCCTACCCAAAGCTTAAACAATGTCTAAACTTCGATCCGCTAAAACTGCCCCAGCATCAGCCACGATGGATAATTACTTAGTTAAAGTAGTAAACAAAATTAACAATGACCGGCGAGCCTCATTAAGCCGGGGTAGTCCTCCTTCTTCCCCCACTAATTTGTCCACCTCTTTTGATATACCGGTGCTAGATAATAGCTGTAGTCAAGGCAATCAGGCTATAATTAACAATAAAATTATTAATGAAATATTGTTTTCCCCAGTACTAAGCCAGGTTGTGCTAGATGACGATCTCTCCGAGACCTCACAACAACCTTCCCCGGTGCGCAGAGTAGTAAGGGCATGTAGGAAGCTACCTAACAAACGGGGGGCAATAGGAAAACTAAAAGTGTGGATATAAACCCTAAAAATCCAGTGGGAACTGAGGCCCCAGAAAAGGAAGGGATGACTATTTTGAACCCTGAGCAATTCGATTTGTTGGTTAGCATCATTGAAGCCAAAATGGAAATGATTATCAAACCCTTAGTAGTCAAATTAGATCAGGTTTCAAACGAAGCAACTAGACTGGGTGGCCTTTTGAAGACTCATATTGCCCTGGCCGAAACCAACAAGGTCACAAAAACGGGTAACAATGTAAGCAAGGAAGTAGCATTACCATCTGAGGGGGGACTAGGGTAAACCAAACAGTCATACCAGTCCAATTACTCATAGTGAGTCAGGGAAACCAAGTGAGCCAGGGAAACAAATTATCTACAGGAGGTGAGAATACAGGGGGGTGGACGGGAGTGAGGAGAAAGCGCTTTATTAATATCCCCCCAGATTGCACCCCCTACGTGGTTGTTTTAACTAATATTCCCCCGGTTGACACCCACTTAAGCCAGTCTCAACAGGAATCCCACGTCTCCCTGAAGAATAAATCTGTTTCATGGTTGCACAAACACTGTGGGTTACCAATCGCCTACTCAAATGATATATTAACTACCAGAAGGGTCAACTGGATCGGTGATTCCAGAAAGACCAGCTCGGGGGACTGTGTTATTATTAATTTTAAGCACCTCCAACATGTTGCTACAGTTCTGCTTAGAGCAGCCTCCCTACTGTTTGCCGAAAACGGTGTGTGTGCATGTCCGCTTGGCTTCTTTTATAGCCACCTCAGTAATGTAACATCTATTGATACTAACCAACCGAAGCCGTTCTCACCTTTTCTTAGACCAGGTATAGCCATTGCACTACAAAACCGCTTTCATGCCTTAAACAGCTTGGACTCCAATGATTGACCTATTTTGGACAATCCATTGCCCCGGTGCGAGGATATTAATCCCCCGGCAACCAGAATAACTGAAAACCCTACAGTTTCTACATTAACCAGGCCGGGGAATTCCAACCTGTTAAATGACTGTGAGGGCCCGCCTACTGGAAATCCAAGGGAAATAGATAGATCCATTGTAACTTTGCCATCGGACAGGGTCTGTACAGGGGGTAGTGGGATAATTATTACTAGCTGGAATGTTGCAGGACTGAAATCAAAGGGGAACGTCTTGGGCTGGTCAAATTTTATTAATAGCTACGATATCCATTGTTTCCAGGAAACTTGGTGTAGGGAAGAAGTAAACTATGAGGGTTTTGTTTCTTATAATTTGCAGGCGCAGGGGAATGGGCCAGGAAGAGCCAAAGGTGGTCTACTAATCCTAGTATCTATTAAGCGCCCGATCATTGTAAAAAAGGATATTACTGTTGGAGCACACGCCCAGATCCTCTGGTTATTAGAGGGGCTTGACCATAACATTCTTCTGGTAAATTATTACAATAACATTTTCGATAGCTCCAGGGTAGTAGTCGTTGATGACCTGGCCAGTACTGTTGAAAATTTAATTTCAGATGTAAATGTTTCTTTTGATTTTATCTGGGTCGGTCACTTCAATACCCCACTATGTGAATTGCCAACGGGGAGATTATGTGGGTTTATTGATGATACCGGTATGGATGATCTACATTTTGGACATAACCGATATGGAGAAGCTTTAAACAATTTCTTGGGATGCTATGACCTGGAAATCCTGCGGTTTTTAAAGACGAAAATTGCCAAATTATCCCTACATTTAAGAACCGGTGCTCCAGCTCAGTTATTGTCCATGTGATCATCTCCTTTAATGTTACATCCTGTTGTGCTCCTCCTAGGATTGAAATATCTACCCTAAGCGACCATAATTGTATAATCTTGAAAACTACTTTTTGGGGTGACCGTTTTGTTAATGTGGGTACTACAGTCTCCAATTTGGAACCCCATAGACCTAACGGAGTCCGTTTAATATGGGTAGGGGAAAAAGCTACTGAAGTAATTGGCTCTATTGTCAGAAATTGCATGGGAGATATTTTTCTCATACTTGACAACTGTGCCGACTATAAACAGGTGTTATCTGCTTTTAATGATATTAATAAATCTATTGATGTCAGGTTCACCAAACCTAAAGGGGGCCAGCGTAAAAATGAACCGGCCTGGTTTGACCACTCATGTACCAGGCTATTAACTGAATTAAAACATGCTCTTGCCAAAAAGCCCAGGGACTCTGACTCTGTAATAAAATTAAGACGAGAATATAAGTGTGCCTTAAAGCAAAGGAAGAGTGAGCTACAGCAGTTGGCGTGGGATTCTCTTAACCAGGCTGCTGAGTGCTCCAATAGTACTCTGTTTTGGGCTACTGTGAACTCTCCTTTCCTTAAGGGCGAAAATCTGCCAGAGTTAACTTCTAATGTCCCGGGTGATGATTGGATAGCCCATTTTTCAGAGATTTTTTATTCTACTAGCTGCTTGGATACCGACCTGAGAAGGTGGGAAGTCCTACCCCTGGATATCACAGTTAGCGAGGTAGAACTTGGCATACGGGCTAGCAAGGGGGGGGAAGCCCAGGGACCCGATGGAGTGCCCATCGATGTCTATAAAGCAGTGCCGGAGTTGTGGAGTCCTCTTCTGGCTATTGTTTTCAATGCTGCAGTATGTACCGAGGCCCCTGAAATATGGGGGGAATCAATTATCATCCCGATACATAAAAAGGGAAGTAGGACTGAGGTGAAAAATTACCGCCCGATCTCTCAGTCAAGATTATGAGTCGAGTTATGCTAGCAAGGTTAGAAGAATGGGCCGAGGAAGAGGGTATCCTCGCTGATAGTCAGTATGGATTCAGAAAGGGCCGGGGTACACTCGACCAGTGTTTAAACCTTGATCTATTGATCGGGATATACACCGAAGCCAAACCAGGGTCAATTTACCTCTACTTCGCAGACCTCAGTAGTGCTTTTGACATGGTTGACCATTCTATTTTATGGCCAACCTTGTTACAGTTAGGAGCACCAGAGGGCATAATCTACTTTCTGGCCAGGCTGTATAGGAAACTAACAAGTTGTGTGCGTTTTGGCACCAATGGTGAATGCACCCCAAAATTCGGAGTTAAAAGAGGGATTAGACAGGGCTGTGTATTGGCCCCCTCCTTTTTATCTTATTTATTAATGGAATTGACGAGATTTTAAAAAGTGTTAAAGCAGATGCCCTCATGATTAATGGAACCCCAGTGCCGGTGTTATTATACGCCGATGACGCTGTCCTGCTCTCCAGAACCCCGTTAGGATTACAGTGTTTGATTAATAGATTTTCCACTTTTAGCAGTGATAGAAAACTAATAATTAACAAGGGGATAACGTTTACCATGACCTGTGGGGCTAAAAGCAAAGCTTCTAACTGTTTTTTTATCGATAAAGACAAGGTGCGTCAGGTGGATACATTTTGTTATCTCGGTATAACCTTCTCCAAAAATAGATCGTGGTCCACCAAATTTAAAAACATTCGCATCAAAATGGCAAAAAATGCGCATGGTGTTTTTAGATTTGCTCATAAGGTTGGGGACCGACGTATAAATTATATGCTTAAGATCTATCAAGCCAGGTGTGTCACTATTGCTCTCTATGGAGCCGGTGTATGGGGGCATAGACGTGACCATAAGTTGCAGCAGGAGGAAAATTCTTTTTTTTAAAAGCTCCTGTCGTTGTCAACTTCTGCTTCTACCGAGTTAATCCATCGGGAAACAGACACCAACTTCTTGATCAATCAATTATCCCTGAGGCCACTTATGATCTGGCGGTCAATCTGGCTCCAGGAGGAAAAATCATTTACTAGATCGATCATCGTGGGTTGTCTCTTGTTGGACAAATATTCTAATATACCCTGGCTAAAATATGTGATTAGTTGTTTCTCTGAGATTTTTTATTTAAATGTCTTGGTTGACCCTGGTGCAGCGGCTCTAATCCCAAAGTCTGAGCTGAAATCTAAATTTTTGGCCTTTTCTGTGAGAAAGAGAGCTGTTGCTAACGGATCTTTATCAACCGTCAAATTTTACAATAGTCATACTATTGTTGAAGGTTTTCCCCTCTATTTAATATGGGTGACAAGGCCATCACACAAGTTTGTGCTAACCAGGCTGAGGTTTGGTGTAGCACATCACTTAGTAGCTCTGCCAACTCTTAAAAAACATCCGCTGGGGCCATGTACGTGTGATGGCGTATCTAGACAAAGCACTTTGCACTTTCTTTTGATCTGTAAACTGTATATGAATTTTCGTACAACCTATTCAAAACCTCTATTTTTTAAGTATGGCGTACGCACAGTTATGCAGGCTATGAGTCTTATTTTTAACCTGCAACATGTCAATGTCTGTTTTTTAACTGCTACGTTTTTAATCCAATCTGTAAAAGCTAGGAAAAGTATGTGTTTTTAAATTATCGTGCCTGCTATATTCTGGTAGCTATTTTATTCTGTAAATCACTGTAACTATTATGCAATGTATGTGTTTTGTGCTTTTATGGTAATTTTTTATGCACCGAATAAAGCTTCATGACTTGACTGTCCTCTACCTCAACTGGAACTTTAATTGGGCCAATATAAGATAGGGGCAATGTCACTATACAGACTGGGGTTACTACTTCAGATCTTACCCCTAGCCAGGAATAAAGGAAAGCCAGGACCTCATCAGTTTGGGTCCTCTTCCTGTGATTAATTTTACCTGTGCCTCTGGCCATTATGTAGTGATACTAGCCAACGTCCCAAACCTACTGTCTGGAGTTACAGAGTCTACCCTAGATCTAAAGAATAAGGTGACACATTAGATCTACTATAACATCTGACCTATGCATAACCTCCAAGATGATATTCTGTTAGTGTGCAGGGTGGGGAGTTTTGGACCAATACCCTGTTAGGTTCAGGGAGACTGCATTACTATACATTTTCGCAAGCCCTCAATTGTGGTGTACCAAAACCTGGAGTAATAAACGTACTTCCCTTGAGTTTCTTTTAGAGACATCGGGCTCAACCCATCCTTCTGTCCAGTGGATCTCCACTGTTCACTCGATTTCTGTGGTCATCCCCTGCATAGGAACAGATATACCGTCCTTGGCAACCTTTAGGATATTGACTGACAGAGAGACAAGGCACAGTTTGTAAAGAACCCTATAAATGTTGATATTCCTCACCCGACAGTCATGCCTACAATACCTCATCTTCCAAAGCAGGGCTGCTCTGGACACATCAACATATTCCCTATCCTCCCCCATGTGTCTTGCTGCCGTATGTGCCCCTGGCCATGTGCTTGAACAACAGCCATGTCCCGGACCTTTGTCAATCTGCATCTGAGGTTAGTCTGAATGGGCAGAATTCACCTTCTGCTTATAAGGCCAATACCAAGGACAATACAAGTCTCAGATTTCTTAGCTGGATCATTGCTGGCTGTCTCCTAAATTGTATATTGATGAATGGATTACCCTTGTCAAAGCCTACAATGTTGTTTTCTTTCAGGAGACTTGGGCATGGGAGGATACTTGCTTTATTGGGTACATGTAGTGATGTGACTTGTACCTTTTTGGACTAGGCTGCGTCCAGTCCTTTGTTCTCTGTTTAGAATGTTCATGCCAGAGTGTTCTAAGAGCGTCAGTTTGTTGTTGGGCTGGCGTTGTTGTATGACGCTCGCTCGTTGCTCTGAGGAAACAGATTCTTCTCAATAAACATCTGTTCCTGTTTACCACTGGTGTCCGGTGTCATCACTACAGTACACATGTTTTATTCTTTCAGCATCTCCCTTCACTGTGGGGTCGAGCGGGGCGTGGTTTGAGTGCGTGGTTCAGAGTAGGCATTGGTTGCAAAATAACCCTAATACTGACAAATGGGAAGTGCATGCAGGTTTTTCATCTAAGGTGGGGTCCTGAGCTTTGCGTCATAATGGTAAACTTTTATAAAAATAATATTTTTTTTCTGGTAGAGATAATTAGCTCTTGCGTGGGCTATTTTCCTTAATAGAAGAGCTAGCAGCGAACCATGCCCATGTGCCTTTAACTTAATATTGGATGATGACTTCAACCCAAAGATGGACATTTTGCTTTCCCTCTCATCTGAAAACTTTATACCAGATTTAGACCAATTAAATTATAGAGACCAGGATGTTATGGATCCAAAAGAGAGAATACTGTATGTTTGTTTTATTATCATATGATTTAGATAGTGCCGTCCCTGCTCTGGCATCTGCAAACATCCCAACTTACATTTGATGGGGAAGTGGGTCAGTAATAGACTATGTCTTTGTTTACAGCTGAATGCATCCCTTAATATTAGATGAAAGGGGTCTTCCCATAGTTTATAATAATCATATTGCTCTAGTTCTTACCATTGCCATCTCAAAGGGGACAGGTATTGTGCCACTAAAGATGCAGGCCAGTCTGGAGCTTTGGAGGCTTGAACATTGCTAAGGATCTCCTGATTAATGAGAGTGCTGATGGTGGCAGGGTGAACATTGGCGATGTCTGGACCTCTAAAGTTCTAACTAGTTTTACTGACCTTAGCCTGTATATTAGGTATATTTGGGATATATTGTCAAAGCTCAATCAAGCTAAGGCTAGTAATACAAAGTCATGGTTTGACAAAGCATGTAGAGCAGCCAATGACAAGTTATGCAACTTCCCAGGGACCCATTAACACCTGTAGAAAGGCTTACAACCTGGCCCGAAAAAATTGGAAGGAAGAATTTAGGGATGAGAAGTGGGATTATCTAGTAGTTGCTGACAGACTAAGGACACGCAGTCTTTTTGGAAATCAGTCTGAGCGATATTTGTCCCAGGAAGGACTGAGCATAATGGGTCTCCTTACTTTAGGAGTTCATAATACTGACTGCGATGACTTCTTACAATCAAGATTATGTAACCAAAGAAATGCAGATGCCCATGTTAGCCGCAAGATTCCTTCAGATAAGTATATGCTATGTTTAATAATTCACAGACGTCTGTTACACACACAAGCGCAAGTGCGTTATCGCCTTAGTAATGATTCTTTGTTTTCTTATTTTTATTTAACAGGAGAAGCCCCAATGAGGGAAGATGTGCCAAGGAGAGTGACGAGAAGGAGTGCCTGACGCAAGCAACCAGGCGTCTGGGAGACGGTAGTGGGCGCCATGAACTGGTAGTGCTGGTGTGAACCTAGACGGGGAGGAATCACTTGCAAGAGCTGGAACACAAAGCACTCTTTCGGTCTTGACGAGTAATTTACGTGGGTGGAGCTCCGCTCCTGCTGCTGACTGCGGCAGGGATGGAGCAGCTATGATACCCCTGACTTAGTGACTTCCCACATTAGCCCTGAACGTTGGATAGAGCACTTTAGTAAAATATATTAAGCCACCATCCTTCACGCAGAGAAAGGGCTCCTGGATGCACCATTACCCCTGAGTGTTAGATTTTCTGTTGAGGAAGTAGCCAAGCCATCTAAAATAGTCCCCTAAAAAAAGCTCTAGGTCAGAATGGGATATCAATAGACAGAAGTAAGGTTAATCCAGAGTTTTGGTCACTGCTGCTTGCTAATGTCATCAACTCTGTGTGTAAGGCTGGTGTCTCCCCATCTTTGCTCAAATCTATTATTGTCCCAGTTTTTAGAAAGGGAGACATGCGTGATTCCAAGTGTTACTGGCCAATATTTCTCCTTGAGTCTGCCCCAAAAATAACTGTGTGCATTATGGTGGATCGCTTGCTTGAGTGGACCTCAGAGAGAAATATCATCTTCCCAGCCGCGTATGGATTTAGGAAAGGCTTTGGCACCAGTGAAAAGTGCTTAAATCTCTATTTACTTGCCTCTAAATATAACTGTGCCAAGGGCAGTTCTCTGCAGCTGGCATTTATGGACTTATCAAACACCTTTGGTCGCGGAAATTGCTGCAAATTAGGGAAAATTCTTACTTTAATGGACTGTTCCCATGAGGCACAGGGTCAGAGTTGATTTGCATATAGCCAGTGTCTAACCCAGGGTGGTGTGGAGTGCAAAAAAACGATGGATTTAGGCCCAGATCCTTGTACTGGGGTGAATGTATGACATTTTTCTACATTCTGTCCATCAACTGTGTTTTTTGCAATTTTCACCCGAGTGGGCTGGGTATCCTCAGAGGTGAGTCCCAGGCTCTCCACACCACTGGAGTCAAGCTATCCAGGCTGATGAAGGCTGATAGCCAGAAACCGGTCCTTGGATGCTTGATTCCGGTCTGGGAAAGACATGGCTTGGTAGTTCGGACTGGACTGTTCCCATGAGGCACAGGGTCAGAGCTGATTTGCATATAGCCAGTGTCTAACCCAGGGTGGTGTGGAGTGCAAAAAAACGATGGATTTAGGCCCAGATCCTTGTACTGGGGTGAATGTATGACATTGTTCTACATTCTGTCCATCAACTGTGTTTTTTGTGGTTAAAAATAAGCTCCTGTATGCGATTGACACTTTGCTGCTTGTCAAGACTGCTAATGGTTCAAAGTTACAGATCTCTAGTTTTTTTAGTTTTATGTAAAACTAGACCTACAGACACATTTCTCCAAGACTTTTATAATGATATGTGTCCCTAAGAACACAAAAACACACGCCATATTCACTGGGGGCAAGCTAATCGAGAGAGTGAAGCAGGTACCACCTTTTCAGTGGCTGCCACCTTAGGAGGAAAACCAATTGCTCCCATTCTAGAGATTTATAGGAGGAAATGACTCCCTTCCCTGACTTCTGGCTCGGGGTTCTGGGGTCAGAGCCGGACTGGCCATAGCGGGCACCGGGCAATCCCCCTGGTGGGCCACACGGGTTGGGGCCAGTTTGGGTCCCTGGGGGCCGTATTTGTTACAGGGGCCGTAATTGCAGCATAGCTTCAAAATCGGCTCTGTAACAAAATCGCCTGAAACCCGGCCCTGGCAAAGAGCTCGGCGGCACTCCCAACCACACGGGGGGCTGGCCGAGCACTTTGCCAGGGCCGGTTTTGATTCCCAGTCCGGCCCTGTCTGGGAATATAGGGATATTTGACAGGTTCAGGCAGAGGAGAATAGCGCCTACATGTGGGTACTGGGCACCCCCCAACCCCTTATTTTGTAGTTCACCAGGAGCTAGGCTTGCATTATCTGGAGGACCAATTAAATTTTGATTCATTATTATGCTCAATCTGGCTATATGAAGAGCATGATGTTATACATGGAATTAAATCGGATTGCCTTTTCTTACTCCATGGTCCTAATATCCTATACTCTGGGATAGGTATATCTGTGAGACAGCCTTAGGATGCCTGTACATATTTGATAAGCCAGAAAATATCACAAAGAAGGATAAAAGTTGGATCAAAGATTGTTTTCTATCCTATAGTCTCTGGTTCAAAGGGAGGGGGGAAATAATGAAGCCAACAGTCTACCGAAGCGGTGGCCCTCTATCTAACTACTGTACAGAAGACGTAGGAGCAGATGCTACTGACGCGCTTCACAGTAGGGTCTATTAAATGGCATCTGTGTATACCCCACGGACAATTTGTCCCCTCTGATATACTAATTTGTACCTGCAATGAGTCATCTCCGCAGACCCTATTACATTTCGTCTTTTTTTGCAATTTTACCTTCCCCTAACTAAATGGTTTTTACTTTCATTATTACGGAAACACAAGTTTAGCAGCTCAGAGTCACATTGATTTTTCTTCCACAACTGGAAGGTTCTTTTACCTGCAAAGCAGTTGGCTCTTTCCTAAAGAATGCACTTTATTTGCGCAATACCATGCGGTTTTAGGGTATGACTTGCTGGATACTTTTGACGTACCTTGTAATTTTTTGTCTTTATTTTTATTCAACATGTGCTGGCTGTATTTTATTTATTACTATGCCTCTGTGAGTGCTTTTTAATAATTAACTGTTTTTATGTCTAATGAAATATTGTGATTTTACCATGTTTCTTTTATGATCTTTTTTCACAAGATCAAATAAAGAATTATTTGAATTGATCGTAAAAGTTGCGCTCAGGCAAAGCTGAATATCGCATCAGGCAGAAAATAAATCTATTCATATTTACAAATATACTTACTTTAGCTTACATCATGGTAGAAAATAAAATTCAATAGCATGTAAAGAAGACATCCACTGGCCAAAGTTTACAGAAGAGCTTGCACAATGCTGGGCCTTGGGAAAGTGTGGGTCGCAGACTAGTCTTCCCCCAGGGTTCTTCTTGCAATACCGGAAGGACAAAATGGAGGGTTAGGGTCAGTTAGGAGAAGGGGTAGGCTATAAAGGTGTGGGGAGAGGAATATCCGGCCTCTTCCTGACACCAAGCACAACAGGGTTGGAAGGGTTAAAAAAGTTAGTAGTGGGAAACATAGTGTAAGGTCAAGCAGGCCTACCTGTCATTGTGGTGCATCTTGCTCCAGCGACGCAGCGCAGAACAGCAAGGTGGTCCGGGCCATGCTGATAGTCTTGGGCAAGTCGGGCTTGTCAAACCCTTTAAGGCCCAGCATCCTCGACCAAGCTTGGGTCGGGATTAGTTGTCCGAGGTGCTCCGTGTCGGGCAGGGTTGCGGTGGTGGCCTGCATGCCTGAGCCGTCACCTGCAGAGAAAACAACTGGAGGCCAGTGGGCAGGCTGTGAAGAAGGAACCTGCTTGAGTTGGCATGGGGGCAGGAGGAAGAGCCTACCCGCAGGGCTCAATATACAGGGTGAATCAAGTAAGGAGGAGGGCAGGGTGGCTTGACCTTCCAACGAGGAGCCAGCGCTGCCGTGTGCAGGTGCTGGCCCACGCATGCCAGCAAATGAGCTTCCAAGGGGAACAGGATGCTAGACCTCTCGAGGAGGCCCCCCCTGGGAGCAGGAAGAAACAGGGTGCTGGGCCATTGGGCCAAGCAAATAATAAATCCAAGTCGGCTGGTGGCCAGATTATTGAGCCAAGGGGAGAGGTGGTCCCAGACAGGGGGATGTCACAGGGAGAAGAGGGTCCTGATGAGGTGCAGGGATGCCCCAGTGGAAACTCTTTAAATGAAGAATCTCTGTTACCATCTGTGTGTCTTATCAAGGATACTGGCTGTTCCTATTTGTTACTTTCATCACTACTGATATCGTGGGGTTTATCTATGTAAAGACAAACTTGTCTGAACTTCTATGCACAAGCAGTCTACTATTCAGATTGTTCGGATGTATCCTTACAACATTGATGGAGACCTCCGTATCATGTTCTGAGCGCGGCCAATTTTTGCCATTATTTATTGAGAGAGCCCTGATGAAGTTCCGCCTGTTAAACGAAACGCATTGGCTGAGGCTGATGTCCAATTTTTACAGATGACAATAAAGATATTTTCTGTATACATTTGGAGAAAATTGACTTTTCTTTGGTGCACCTTCCTAACTGTACAAAGTTCTGTATCTGGTTTTCAGTAGAGCTGAACTGCGGCAAGCTCTGGAAGTAGTTGCACAAGATCCTTACTATTTAAAAAATGGGGGATTTGACGTGCTGAACCCTGGTCAGCAGCTGTTTGAAGTGTTTTTATTACCGGAGAGTTACACGATGATGATGAGGAGGTCGCGGGGTGTTTTGGGGCAGCGGCGCAGACAACCGAGAAAGGCCAAGGAGAAGGTAAAGCCTGTGGGGCAGCGGAGTAGCAGCAGTTAGCACAAGGACAAAGTGGTCAATAGTGGGCTATCAGGTAATGGGGATTGGTGGACCGCATGGGGGTGATACGGCTTCCAAGGGAAAGGCATGTCAGTCAGTGGGAGTGGGTGACAGGGTGGTAAGGGAGCTGGGGGCAGCGAAAGTAGGTGCAGCTGCGGCACCTGCGGTGGACAATAAAAGGATGGCGATAAGCACCTAGTGGGTACCGGGGTCCCGATGAATGGTACTGTTGGGGCAGAGGGGAAGGAGAAGAAAGCAGACGAAAAGCATCACAAAAGATTTCTGTACATGGGCCTGGCGATGCGGTTGGGGTCACATCTTTCGGACAACAAAAAAATAGCATCTGGAAACATGAATATGTTGAATTGTTCAAACTCCTCCATAGGGAGATACAGGTGAATAAGAGATCTAAAGAGAAGGAGTGGGAGCTGACGAGGAGGCTGAGGGTGCCCATTAACATGGAGAATTGGACCTCCGCTTTCTTGATTTATGCCAGCATTTACTGTGAGCGGCATTTAGACAGGGGAATTGCCTTACTGAAATACATGGATATTATCCACAAGGCACAGATGCATTTTGGGGAAAATGCCTGGTTGAGCTATTATGAAGAATTTAGGGCCATGGTCAGTATTAACCCTGATAAACCTTGGGGTGAGGTGGATTTGGACCTCTGGATGCAGTGGATTTCGTCCACCCAGTCCCCAGCATCCACTCACACAGCCAGCAGCTTGCCAGTAACCTATTGGTGCTTTCAGTCGCATCCCGCTCCACAGGGAGCAGGGGCCTTGATTTTCACAGAAACTGGCAGGATCCACCTTGGGGGCGTGTTGGAATTCCAACAAGGAATTTTCCTCCAGGCACCCATGTAAGCTTAAAAATGAATGGGTGCCTCCCCCGCACTTGGAGCAATCACACAGTGCTTTACTTTGGCCACTCCAGCGGAGCAGTGGAAGGCCTCTAGAGGCTGTGGGGGGCAGTCTGGGCTGGGTGGATGATTCTATCTGCCTGATTCGGGTGTGTGGCCAAGGAGCTGAAATGGCAAAATGTGATGTCAAATCCACCTTTCACTTACTGCCCATCCACCCTGTGGATTTTCCGCTGCTAGGTATGCAATTTGGGGGTGCCATCTAGATGGACAGAGTACTGCCAGTGGCCTGTGCCATTTTATGTGCACTGTTTGAGGTGTTCCGTATGTTCTTGCAGTGGAGGTTCACAAAAAGCAGTGGCCCCAGCCGGGTGTCTTATTATCTTCACAACTTTTTGTTCATAGGAAAGGGGGCCTCCAATGATTGTGCTCGGGCATTACACCTATTTGCAGTCCTAACACAGTACTTTGGGGTGCCGCTGGCACTGGAGAAGATGGCCGGGACCAGTTGCAGGCTGACTTTCTTGGGAATCGAGCTGGACTCGTCTACCATGGGAGAAGGTGGGGGACTTCAGGCCTTTCTGCTGCAGGTGGTGGGAGAGAGGAAGATTGAGTTGAAAGCTGTACAGATGTTGCTGGGTTTCATGAATTTTGTGTGTAGGGTGGTGAGAGCATGGAGGAAGTTAAGCAGGCGTCTTGGCATGACCATGTCAGGGGGCAGTGTTGCCACACCACAGGGTGCAGATCTCCTTGGGAGCCAGGGCACCTTTGGGTGTCTGGCAGAGGTTTTTGAATGATTGCAATGGTGTATGGACTTTTTGGAGGAGAACATGGTCTGGAAGAGACAGATCTTTCTCGGACGTGGCAGGACCTCTGGGCTTTGGACTGTTTTGGGGTGAGAGATGGTGTGCAGAGAAGTGGCCACCACACTGGCTGAGTCAGTGATGGTGTATTGCATTTGTGGAATTTTTTTGACTATTGGTGGCATTGGCAGTCTGGGGAGAGGAGCGGGAAAATCGGACAATGCTGTTTCATTTGAACAACATGGCTGTGGTGGAACTGGTGTTCAAGGAAAAGGCAAGGGACCTGGGGATGTTGCAACTTTTGCGAAGGTTTATTCTGGTGTGCTTGCAGCTTCATATTGTGTTCAGAGCAAAGCATGTACCAGGGGCCAGCAATTGACATCGCTGATGCATTGTCTTGTTCGCAGTCGCAGCATTTCCATGGACTGGCACCTGGAGCAGAAGAATGCAAGACCGAATCGCCGGATGACATCTGTACCTGGGGGTAATGAGAGTGATAGGCCTGTTTGAGAAATCATTGGCGGAATCCACTGGGAGGAGCTACAGACTGGCATGGACCGAGTTTGTGGCATTTGTGGGTCGATCCACAGAAGCAATACGCCTTAAGTGGCAGGACACTGAGCGGGGATTTTTGAGTTTTTTTTTCAGTTGCATTGATAGTGGTTTATCACATATGACCATTGCAGGAAGTTAGCTGGGATCTCTTTTTACTGCAAACTATATTTGGGTTTTGACCCGGCCAAGGATGAGATACTGAGCAAAACGTTGAAAGGTTGGGGCAGGGAATGAGGGGGGGGAGCTCCACATGAGGCTATTGCATTTGAGTTGTTGCAGGAGTTTTGGGGGTTTTTGCCGTTGTGCTGTTATGACCCATTTCAGGTGACAATATTTAAACTTTGGATGATCTGGATGTTCTTTGGGGCATTTCAGGTTTCAGAGTTATTGGGGACAGCACGTTAAGTGGGAGTATTTTATTGGGATGTGCGCTTGGACCGGCGTAGGCTGGGAATCTGGTTGAGTTTGTCTAAGACAGATCAGGTGGGCAAGGGGAGTTTGGTGTGGCTGACAGAGAGTGGTTGCAGCGACGTGTGCCCTGTACGGGAATTGCAGAAGTTTATGTAGATGCCCGGGAAGTCTGTATCAGTGATTTTCTGTCACGCATCAGGTGGATGAGTGACGGCTTTTCAGTTATTGGCTTTACTGTGCATGGCACTTAGCAGATTGGGCAGGGAACCAGCTAGTTTCAGCACTCTTTCCGAATTAGGGCTGCAACAGTCTGAGGTGGTTCTGGGGCAGAATTCTCTAGATTGTAGATGGATGTCAAAGTGATGTGAGAGATATGTGCGCAAATAGGGGGTCCACTACCAGGAGTCAGGGGAGGTGGAAATAAAAGCGGAAAGGGGGTTTCCCAAACTAATCGTCTCCTTTTATACTGGCCAGGAACCAAGATGGTTACCTGGATCGTGCTATTCAAAGGTGCAGTGTCAACCAAATGGCACTGTGCCCTACAGGCACTCCTTGTTGGGATGTGGTCCCTGACGGTACTAACAGTGTACTCTGTTTCTCATTCCAAATGATGTAATCAACACCCGTTCATAGTTGATCAAAAAGGATTGTGTTTATTCCAAACATAGTTGAATTATTTCTTTGTGGCATTCAAATTATTTGCAGATATGCAGTGTTCAATATTCAAAAGTGAAAATATCGCTTCTTCATTTGATAAACAACTCAAATTGCGATGTGTACATCCCTATGCATTTCGGCACCCATGCCCTTCATCAGGGGAGAAATGTACGATCGCGGCTGGGCTGTGGTGTTGAGCTTCTCTCCAGCGTGTAACGCCATTAGCGGCGAACCGGATTCAATTCGGTGACTCTACCGGACTACACCATATGCGCGCCTAGTCCGGTAGAGTCACCGAATTGAATTTGAATATTGAACACTGCATATCCACAAAGAATTTGAATGCCACAAAGAAATAATTCAACTATGTTTGGAATAAACACAATCCTTTGTGATCAACTATGAACGGTTGTTGATTACATCATTTGGAATAAGAAACGGAGTACACTGTTAGTACCGTCAGGGACTACGTCCCAACAAGGAGTGCCTGTAGGGCACAGTGCCATTTGGTTGACACTGCACCTTTGATTAATACAATTCCTAATCCCCCAGGGTCAGAGGGGATCATACCCGGAGGCACCCAGAAAAAGCTACTTAAAGTACACTCATTCAACACCAATACAATTTAACGGTGTGCCGCACAACCCATACCGGTTCTACCTGGATCATACGACATTCCTTCGT
Organism: Lissotriton helveticus; assembly: GCF_964261635.1. NCBI lineage: Eukaryota > Metazoa > Chordata > Amphibia > Caudata > Salamandridae > Lissotriton > Lissotriton helveticus. The sequence goes on from NC_136072.1 coordinate 423,105,372, forward strand.
ACATTAGGCAGCCAAGTATGCAGACCAGCAGGTGTATGGACATCATCCGGGATTGGGGAACAGCCACCATGAGGTGTTGTGGTGGGGAAAAGGGGGGATTCAATGGGGGGTGCTACTACTACTACCATGGTTGACGAAGTTGGTTCCGCAGAGGGGTTGCCCGGACATGCTTTTGATACACCTTGGAGAGAATGACCTAGTGTATCTGTCAGAACTGACATTGCTGCTGCATATGCAGAGAGATCTGGAAGTGATCAGCAGGAACTTCTCTGGAACATGTGTGATTTGGACTGAATTTGTGCGCTGCTGAGTCAGGAGGGGGGCTGTCAAACATGCAGCCATTGAGAAGGTTTGCAGAAAATTGAATAGGGCCATGAAGGTTTTTTGCACAGCATGAGATATCAAAGTGATTGCTCATGTGGGGATTAGGGAGGAAGAATATGTCTTGTTCAGAGATGATGGGGTGCCCCTTTTACGTCTGGGGAATGTGTATTATATGATGGAACTGCAGGATGTGGCTAGCAAGTTGTGGAATTAATCCATATGGTCTCGCAGTGCGTATTGAGGAACAGCGAAAGGTGCACATGTTCTCCTGGTGGGACAGGTAACTGCCCTGCGTGGGTTCACTGATTAGTAGTGCTTGGAGGGGTGGTGAGTCACATACAGGCGGATCTACCACTTGGGGGGAAAGATGAGCAAGTGACTGATGGTGGTGCGCGAGGATGTTTGGAGGGCAAGTGAAGGATATCTTTGCCACCCCTGGCTGGCCATCCAAACCGACACCACAGGATGATCACTCAGCTTGGGCATGGTGGGGTAATCACCACTTGCTTAGATATAGTATACCTATATCTACCGTTATATATAGACACATATATACCTATAAGTCACTCCTATGGCAGGCCTTGACAATCCTGAAGGCAGAATGCTTAGTTTTATGTGACAGGGTGCCCTAGCATGAGCTGAGCCCGTCTGCAGCTTTCAAACCATGTCCTTATAACTTCTTTGATATAGCCATACCATATACTCTTAAGTGCATTATAATCCTCCCGGTTAACGCTAACTTTGGTTTGGCTTTATCAAAACATGTCGTGTAAGGTGTCAAACACTTTGGAAGACTACTCTCCCGCCAGTTCTGGCGGCGGGGGTAGCCTTCCACCCTTCTAGAGGGAGAAGACATGTAGTTACTGCTTTACCCACTTAAAGTTAAACAGAGCCTCAGCATCACAAAATGGATGCTGCTGCCACAGACACGAGTCTGACCTCCTGCTGCTGGATGAAACTCCTGCAGGGGAGGCCTGGACAATAGGTTTCCTGCTTTGGGAGGTGCTAGCACCTCCCCAGACAGGCTTTTAGTTTATTGGGGCAAGCAGGGCTGCAAAATGAGACACTGCCTGGGGCACACAAGGTGTTCCATGCATAGCCCGGTTCAAACCAGCTCTGGCATGAAACTGGACAAGAGAAAGGGGTGTAACCACCCCCTTCTCAGGGTCCACCCATAGGAGGGACCTAGCAGGTAATCCAGCGCCTTAGATTAGTATAAAGATAGGAGCTGTGTCTAGAGACATTAGATTATCCTGGACTGAAACTCTGAAACAGAACTCTTGGACCTTCGATGTTCTAAATCGACTAGAAGACTGAAGACATCTCCCTTGTGGTCAAGGAGTGACCACCCTGTGCAAACAGGCCCCACCAGTAACTTGCCGGTTTGCTTTGTCTATGCTCCTGCGGAACTCGAAGACTCAGCGACTCAGAAACTAGACTTCCAGACTTCTCCGACTCCGATCCACATCCACAGCAAAGCTGAGACCCATGGCGGACCTGAGAGACGTGGGACCGGACACCCTGGACTACCTGCTCTTTGCTAAACCGTGCAGCTTCTGAGGTACCCTTGAAATTGTACATTGAGGTTTAAGAAGCCCCCTACCCAAGCACCATTTGCACCAAAGCTGTGCCCTCCACACTCCACGAGTGCCGCGTGGGGCCTGCTCTTGCATTTCAGCTTGACGCATCTTCTCAGTTGCCAATCCATTGGCTAGTTAGCCCTCCAAAGACTTCCTTGTAAAACTACACCACTTGTCTAGTTGTTCCAGGTTTGCTCCAGCTTCCTTGCAAAGGAGGAGCTCCCCAAACCTTGCTGGTCTCACAATCTTTCCTTCCTGCGTGGATTGCGTTTGCCAAGGCTTGTTGGGTCCAATCCGAACACCAATACCGCAGACATCTAGATCATTTGTGGGACAGCTCCAATCCAGCTTCTGGTTGTTGTTGACGCCTCCTGGACCTCGTGGCTGCAGAGACAAGCTTCACCTCTTCACCTGATTGCATCTCGGCATCGCCTGGTTCCTTCCTGGTTCCTTCCTGGTCACTGGCTAGTGACCCAGACTCTGTCCCCTCTGCTTTCAGGTTCTTCTCATCTTTGATCCACCCTTGGATCCACCCGGACACTTTTCTCCTGGTCTCCTGCAGCACTTCTTTGCAGCTCTCCATAGGAAACAGCGACGAAACCCGACACAAAAAGACACCTATGCACCCGGCTTCCCCGGGTGAGGTAACTCGAGTACTCCAGTGCTCCCGTGGGTGTTGACTCTCGAAGCATCCTAGTTTAACAGGGTTTTACCGTAGTCCATCTGGAAGTGTCCTTAATCTACTACTTTGTAACTTTTACGTTCCCATTATAACTCAATGGTAATTCGCGACTGTGTTTCCACACTGCACGCGTCTCCCGTGGGTCTCCTACTTCCTAACCTTTGGTTCTGTAGTGTAGCCCTAGCGATTCCCTAGGCCCTAGGCCTATTCACTATTCCTGAAGTGATCCTTATACCACTTACTTAGTATATGGTTCCTGAGGCCCCTAGGGCAGAATTGTATTTATGCAACTTATAGTATGCTAAATGAGTAACTTGTAACGTATCTCAAACTCTGACCTCATAAAGAGTGCAGAGGGGTTGTGTTAGTAATAAATACATATATATTTGATATATACCTTGTGTGGTGTCCTTTCATTTGGTATTCAAGGGATTATATATGGTAAAACAGCTGGCTTCACATGCTCTCTGAAGTTTTAGCCTAAGGCTGCTTAGTCCATGCTACCACTAGGATAGCTGATCTATAAGGTTGACTTTACAACCACCATCATAAGGGTTGTTTAGACTGGTGCGAGGTGCTCACTAGAATAGTGGACAACATATGCCAGGCTAACTTCTCACAGGGAGGAGTAAAGCAGATGAGATGGTGTTTGAGAATGGTGAAGGGAGAATGAAACCGTAGTTTATGAGAAGAGTTAAAGTTGGAATTATTTAATGTTTAATAAAGTGGCCTTTTACACTTTAAGTAACGGAGTGGAGTGTGTTTATTGCATGATGCTGGCCCCCAGGGAAATTGAGGGTCACAGACCAATCTTCCCCTGGGGTACTTCAAGTAATACCGGAAGGACAAGGTGGGGGTTAGGGCCAGGTAATGGAAGGAGCGGGTGTAGGCAAGGCTATAAAGATGTAATGAGAGGAGTATCCAGCCCCTTTCTGACACTAAGCATCACCGGGAAGGAATGGCTTAAAAAGATAGTCTGCCCACTCACACTACATGTTGTAGGAGGTCAGGTACGGGTGTAAGATCGGGTACAAGGTTGCCAGTTTGGGACAGGTTGCAGGGCATAGGCCGTACTTTGGAGGGGCGGTGAGTCACATATGGGTGGATCCACCTCTCCGGGGGGGCGGGGGGTGGGGGTTGGGTGCACAGGTGACTGATGGTGGTACACAGGATGCAATGGGCAACAAAGGAAACTCAAGGGAGGATGTTTGGAAGGAGGTCAGTGAGTGCAAGGGGGAGGAGTGAAGCAGATGAGATGGTGTTTGAGAATGACGAAGGATGAATGAAACTGCATGGTTTATGTTAAGAGATATAGTTGGAATTATTTAATGTTTAATACAATTTTAAATTGTTGCAACCGTAACCTAATAAAATGGCCTTTTATGCTTCAGGTAACAGCGTGGAGTGTGGTTATTGCACAAATGTATCTATTGTCAGCAAATGTCATCAGTAAAGTCACCAACATAGAAAATTACATAGTAAATGATATCTTTCTGGGAATTAAGAGATTCAAAATTCATGTAACTTGCTCAGTAAATTTCCTCCACCCTGCATCTCATATAAACGTTTCTGATCAACATAAATGAAATATTTTGACACAGAGAAAAATAGTTTGTTTCTGTCCTTTGCAAAAACTCTCATGCTGTGTGGTGAAAGCAATACAAGTTATGTCCAGATTTACTCAAATTCATCTCAGTAAATGTGGCTTAATGAACTTTCCTTCCCGGTTTTATAAATGTAGTACTCAAGTGTTAAAATAAATAGATCTAGGGCCGTATTTGAATTTGTTGAACAGGGTACAAATGTGGTAGATTGCACTGTTCACCTAACTCACGATTCCCCAGCTCCACAGACACTCTGTGGATCTACCATGTTTTCAACAAGGGAAACTCTGCTAGTGAAAACCTTTAACCTTCACAATGAGTGACATCAGTCAAAGATCCTCAGGCTTCTGCTCTATTTAGGAGAATGTTCTGACATTTGTTTCCTGCTCGGGACATCCAAGAAAAGCCTGGTAGTGCCCCACAGAAAAACAAACAAATGACCCCTGCACAACGTGAGAAAACTTCCCGTGTGTTAGGGCAATTTGTTTGCTTTAAAAAACAAAAACAATAATTTTCTGGCGCTCAAGCATGACACATGTACAGCAAAGTTGTAGTAACTTCTGCTGAGCCAATATGGTGGTGGCTCTGATGAAGGCACAGAGATCTATGCCTGCCTGGAGGAGATCTCTAAATGTGGTGGGGGGGGGCTGTATTACACCAGGGCAGCGTAGTACATCCATCCACTGCCCTGGTAGAACAGATTTCAGCCCCAAGCCCTAAATAAGGAGAGACATCTATTATAAAGCCGGCATTAAATCACAGTGCCTTTACAATGCAGTCAGTTCCATGACTGCAATGTTTCCATGAGTTCTATTACAAAGCAAGTCATTACAACAAGTTGCTTTAGGGAATGAGGTGTTGGACTGTTGTTGGATTTCGAGCTCACAGTATCCCTAGAGATACACCGAATGGAGTTGGAATAGTAATTTAAACTATTCCAAAGGCCAACGCTTCCCTAAACAAAGTTGTTGTAATGAACGTGTGATAATGACACAGTTGTGGTATTGACTGCATTGTTAAGCCACGCGTGGTTTTGCCATGCATCGCAACAGATGCTATTCCTAAATAAGCATCATAGTAATTCATTATGATTTTGTACTCACAATATGGCAGGAACAGGGGGTCAATATAACTATTTCGGGCAGCCCAATGGGGTATTAGCTCAGTGTTTTGATACTCGTTCTGCAAAATGGGGAGCAATCAGTGGAAACATTATTATTGCTGACATTACCCCAATTCTTCTCTCAGGCAGCAAACAGCTGCTCGAGGCATATCTGATAAGTGCAGAGAAATGTGTGGTTTCATCCGGCCATCTGGCTGTATTACTGCCTCATCTCCGGGTATTTATTGGACATGTCTGAACCTGTAGCACACAGTATACTGATTTCTGTGTATTTTTAATCCACACATCTCCTGTGATATAATAATGAATAGAAATGCAGAGTGGGAGATAGAAACATATGGATAGGGGTAAGGTGATGTCTGACAACTCATAGGCACACTCATATACTTTACACTTATTTTATTAAATAGCAGGGGCCTCATTTATGGGGATATGCGTCACTTTTACGCCGCTGGTGCGTCACTTTTTGTGACGCACCAGTGGCGTTAAAAATGCACCTTGTTGCGCCATATTTACAAAGTGACGCATCTAGGTAGATGCGTAACTTTGTAAACCCCTGCGCCACATTATACCTACGCCAGGTATAATGTATGCAAGGGGGGCATTTTCACGCAAGAAAGGGTCATAGAAGTGACGCAGTGAAATCTTGGCCGCTAATGCGTCAAAATCTTACGCCTGCTTCATGGCAGGCGTAAGACTGACGCAGGCACTGACAACATGGGACTTGCCCATGTGAAAGTACACATTGCTGGAGTTGCGTCACTTTTGTGACACACTCCAGCAATGCGTCACTTTTGAGCCTACAGGTACGTCAGAAATACTGACGAATCTGTAACTCCTTGCGCAATGATGCATCATACTGTAAATATGACGCATCATTGGTGGTGCAAGGAGGGCGCAGTGAAAAGAGACGCATCGCTGTTTTCACGCAGCGATGCATCACTTTTCATAAATGAGGCCCCAGGCTGTTATTATGAGTGAGGTTGTGTAGCACATGTTGCATCAGTAAAGGCCCCCTTGGAAAGTGCATAGGTGTTAGATTGGGGCCATTGGAGGCTAGAAGTGATAGCATAGCAGTAGCAGACAAAGATTCACCATAGACGTGTAACAAACCTGATAGTGAGGTAGATGTTAGGCCCATGTGTAAGACAGTTCCATAAAGTTTGGCAGGGATTCTCCTGTGGTAAGCATATGGAGAGCTAGAGAGAGAGAGAGAGCGAGCGTGAGAGGGAGAGAGAGAAAGAGGATGAGGATTGTCAGCAACACCGTAAGAAAAGCTGACTTGAAGTGATGCTGCCCACCTGGGATCTCTAAACACCTCTTTTAGAATCCAATATTTCAGCCTTTCAAGCTTTCACAAGACAGCTAAAAGCAGTCGAAAAAGCCACTCCCTGTAATGGGTATCTTTAATCCATATCATGCTGCTCAGAATACCGAAAGAGGCCGAGGTAAAGACTTAGGACCAGATGTATCAAAGGGTTTAACCCGTTCTGTGTCAACAGGAAAATACTTTAGCACATATGGCCCTTAGTCATAAGGTTCTCCACGTTTGTGAGCCCATTTTGTTCTTTCTGCATTTCTGTCCATGTACAATCGCCTGCATTTCAGTTTTAGCATTTCACAGGTACCTAACACCAGGGCACAAGTCCTAAAAAAAGAAGTGGGGGGATGCTGACGTCACGACACGAAGTGACATCACGAAACGTGGCTTGCACCATCAGACTCATTGCCTCCCCTCGCTCACTCCATGGATGCGATTGCATCATAGAAGCCAGCGTGTGAGCAGTGTTCTGAATGAGCTCCGATCTCGCCCCACAGAGGCCAAAGAGTGAATGTGTGGCTCCATTTGCTCCAGTTATCGATCTCCCTGTAAAATAAGTGGTGGGACGCCGTCCACCCGCGTGGTACCCAGACTCGAGCCCTGCCTAACACCCATATCAACAGTCCTTGCTAGGGGTGGCTGGTGCTTGTGATCGAAAGGTGACGAGCTCCACCACTCAAGAGAGGAACAGGTGTAGGATGAAGTACACAAGCAGCTCACGAAAAGGACTGGCTGCTCCATCAAGGTTGAGATTATATTTTATTTCTTTTTTTGCCTGCATGGACTGAGCCTGTGCAGGTTGAGGTTCTCATTTGTCCCTGAAGCACAAGGGAAAGTTCTTGCAGGACATATCCTTTTTATCAGTGCCAGCCGCTCAGGGACGGCTCCTCCGCTATGGTTGAGGAGCCTCACCCAACTGGTAAAATGCCAGCGCACAGAACAAAAATGAAATGACAATAAAACTATTTTATTGTAATTTTATTTTTCACTTATAGTCCACGACCATGAATCTGGGGCAGGGCGGGCCATGTATCCAGATCAGCAGGGCGGGAGTGGTAGTAGGCACTTAACCCCTTGTCTGCTAGCCACATTCTCCCGCTGTGCTGGGGGGAGGGGGGCGTGCACAGCACCCAGGTGCTCATGACCAGCTCAGTTCCTCATGAGCCACGGTGGTCGTGTGCTCATGACGAGCTGAGCTCGTCATGACCACACCCGTTTCTTTAGAATGCTCGGACAGCAGGGGAATTTGCCCAGCGTGCGAGCGTTCTAAAGGTCATGACGAGCTCAGCTCGTCATGAGCACACGGAAACCGTGGCTCATGACGAGCTCAGCTCGTCATGAGCATGGGAGGGGTTAAAGTGAGCTTGTAGGTTTGGCCTGCTTTCCATGGTCGACCAAACCGTCATGCGCACTTTGATATCTCCAGGCTGTTCCTGGGAGATACCATCAATGCTCAGAGCAAGGGCTCCAAGTCCCCACGGAGCATTAAACTGTCCCGCTCCACCCAATACCAACGCTTTTCTCATGCTAGGAATAATTGCATGAGAGAAGCACTGGGATTGCATAGGGAGTCTGGGAGCCTGTGCTCTTGAGGGATTGCAGTGCCAGGAGTAGCGAGGCATGGTACGACACGGGAGCACAAGAGCGCGGGCCAGTGAGGGAGCAGAAGAATGTGGGCTGGCAGTGAAAGGTAAGTGTTGATTTTTTTTTTTTACACGCTGCCCCCCCAAGTCGTATTGGCAGCAGCCGCTGTTGGTACTGGGGATGTGCTTGATTTTAGGGTGATTATTGTGTGGCCCTGGGTGGGGCCAGGTCAGCGCCATGAGTTTTAATGCCCAGCTAGCACAGTCAAAGTGTGAGTGAGCAGTGCAGGCAGGATTCCTGGGCTCCACCCACTTGTTTACATTCTATTCTGTTGCTTTAGTGTTGCAAGGGGCTTGGGTGAAGTCCATCAGGCAGGTGGGCTCACTTACTCCCCCCAGCCCCTCATAACATCCAGCCAGCAGTCAGTAGAACATCAGCAGAAGCGCAGATCGTAAGTATTTCCGTCAGTGATTGCAATACAAGCACAGTGCATTTGGCAGAGTGATCCCCCAGTGCCCCCCCGGCCTCCAGGGCATTGCTGTATGTTTGCTCTTCTTCCAAAGCTAAGACAGCAGTATACAGCTAGAGCAAGTGGTGAGTTAGGCCAGGACTGGCTTTAGGGCGGTGTGACCGGTGCTGCCACACCTGGTGCTGTCTTTTGGGGGGCGCTGTGTTAAAAAATAACTTATGGGTTTAAAAGCAGGTGAACTTCTTGTACGTCCAGCAGTATTCAGACAACAATAAAAATGGCAAGATAACTCTGGGGATTAATGTTTCTGCTGGTGAAAGATTGGAATTTTATCAAGTGGCAGAGTCGTTTTGACTCATACAGTAGCACAGAGGGTTAATGCGCCTGCAGTAAACAACATGAACCATGCAAATCACAGAACTCAGCGTGGGTAAACTATGAGTAGCGCTATAAAAAATGGAATTGTATGTCAGAGAGGAGCTATGGACGGGCGAGTGGCACTGTTGGCGAGTGGTCAAGAGGAAATAAAGTCAATGAAGGCGTTTACATCATACTACTTTCTAATTTCACCAGCTGCCACTGGTCCTTTCCAACAAAATACACATTTTCAGCAGCAAGAGATCAATGAGCACAATTTTAAAGGGGTACATGGCTACTTTTTTCACTGGGCATAATACAACTCAGCACCCATCAGACGTGTTCACAATAACAATGAATGCATAGGCTGCACTCAAGTAAATGCACAAGCACTGCAGAAGGAAGGGGTGGTTCACTCATCACTGTGAGTCTGCCTGCAGGGGACACACTAGCCTTAGATGGGGTCTCTGAAAGTCCCCACTGGGGTAGGTGCAAGCACAGTAGAAGACAGGATCAGCAGCTCTTCAAGGCCATCAGGGCCTCCATTGTAAATGGGATGGACAGTAACACTGGGCAACTACTGGCAATTCAGGAACACTCCTGGTCTGAAAATTCAGCACCTCCCTTCAAGCTATTTTCCTGGTGTAAATGTTTCCTTCCATAACTTGTTAACTTGGTAGCAGATGTTTGTGAGGTACATCATGACAAGCCCTGTGGTTGTCTTTTATTGTATTCCAAGCTTTTGTTTCAACATGAAAGCCTCAGTGGAAAGAAATGTTCTGTTAAAATGCAGTCCTTGATTAAATATCTCCTTTGGGTATCCCCATTACTAAGATTTCAAAGGTTTATGCAAGAAGCAGTAATGTGGAGGGCCACAGGCTAACCCCAAAAGCATGAGTTTATACGATAAGAAGTGATCTTGCCCCAGATTTTGAAAAGTAGCAAAGTTGAAGATGCAAATGTTCCTTACTGAGCAGCATTCTGGGTAATTGGTCTGTGAATAGAAATTGGGCCTTCAAAGCATCTTTTACATTCTAGAGTAGATTGGCAAGACTAGTGAGTTCTAACACACTGGAGGTGGTATAACGGCTGAACTAGTTAATGTATATTAACATTATTTCTCACATATTCATTCTTAATGAGCAGACAGGGGGGTTAATTGAAAAGAAGCAATGTATTAAATACTTTGAAACTGAGAATGACTGTTGATCACCAAGCTCTAGATGCAACATTTCAAGAGAAATGGCTCCCCCTAAGTTTTAGGATTGAACCATGTATTGGTTCATGCACCTTTTTGGACCTGGCCCTTTTTGATGGGTTATCCCCAAATGTTTATCCTTTTACCTCCTATTATTTCAGAACTGTTTTCATTGGTTTTAGGACTCTGCCCACTTTACCACTGCTGACCAGTGCTGAAGTGCATAAGCTCTCTTTCTAAATAATATTGGTGATAGGTTTATCCATGATTGGCATATTTGATTCACTAGTAAGTCCCACATCAAATGCTACTATTGTTCTTTTTGCATTTGTCATCCTGAGTGGGACGGGTATGCCCAGACGTGGGTCCCGTGCTCACCATGCCACTGGAGTCAACTATCCTTGCTGATAAGGGCTGAAAGCCTGAAAGCGGTCCTAGGATGCTTGTTTCCAGTCCAGGGGGATCTGAACTGGCAGTTCGGGCTGGGTTGTTCCCATTGGCGCAGGTTCAAGACTGATTTGCATACGACCGGGTTCATACTGGAAAGGCATGGTGAGCAATAAAACAATGGATTTAGGCCCAGATCTCTGTACTGGGGTGAATGTATGACATTGTTCTGCATTCTGCCCATCAATCGTGGTTTTCACTATTGGACCTGCAGCACTGATTGCGCCACCCACAAGAGTAGCCCTACAAACATGTCTCAGACTTGCCACTGCAGTGTCTGTGTGTGCAATTTTACACTGCCCTTTCAACCTGGCAAGTGCAACTACTTGCCAGCAGGGCCGGTCCTAGGACTTTTGGGGCCCCGGGCAGAAAGGAAATGTGTGAGGCCCCCCTAATTTGCATACACCGAGAAATCACGGAAAATGACATCATAGGAAGTGCTATCAATTGTCTATTTTTGAGCGACTTTGCAAGAAGCAACTTTCTTGGTGCGAATATCAGTAAAACAATAACATAAATATTAACACTATTAGAATAAGCACATATATTTTAAATTTCAATTAACTGGAAATACTTTATGTTGGTCACACTGGATGGAAAGGTTTGGCCTAGGTCTCTTCAAAACTTACACGTTCAATCAGATGTTGGAACAACAAAAAATGGTTTCAGCACTCTAAAGACAGTAGAAAGTTTTTTTTTAAAAATCACATTCAGTTTTAAGATTTTCTATGTGTTAACAGTATGCACATAAGAAAAGAGGAAGTACAAATTCAGTCGATGTTTTTCTTGTTCCAAGATCTTTTTCTCTTTATTATTCATATAACAGAAACTTCTTCCAGAGTTAAAATCATCAAAGACATAGCCAACGCGTTTCGTCTCACTAAGAGACTTCTTCAGGGCTTCAGATCAGTAATATAGGTCTATAATCCTCGAGTTTATGAAATTGAATGGTATTCACAATGGTAGTTACAATGGAACATTCATTAGCATATTCTTATAATCGCAAAACTGTCATGATAACCACACGATCTCCAATCCGTTCGAGGTGCAACCCTCGAACGGATTGGAGATCGTGTGGTTATCATGCCAGTTTTGCTATTATAAGAATATGTTAATAAATGTTCCATTGTAACTTCCATTGTGAATACCATTCAATTACATAAACTTGAGGATTATAGACCTATATTACTGATCTGAAGCCCTGAGGAAGTCTCTTAGTGAGACGAAACGCGTGGGCTATGTCTTTGATGATTTTAACTCTGGAAGAAGTTTCTGTTATATGAATGTAGGAAGGTGGATACCTGACTATGGTTACCCCAGATTTTTTGCCTAGTGTTTAGCTGGTTTTCGACTCAGTTGGCCTGGGATCCTGCTAATCAGGGTCCCAGGCTATCTGCTCTCTCTTAAAATGGACTCCATGTACCCTAGGTGCATAACTAAATTGGTACTGGACACCTTATCAGACCCTGTACAGTGCACTATAGGTGCCCAGGGCATAGGTGCATCCAAGGCCTACCAGGGGCTGCAGCATATCTTTGGCCACCCCTGGCTGGTACTTAAATCGACACAACTGGCTGATCACTCAGCTGGGGCAAGGTGGTGTAATCACCCCTTACTTGGATATAGTATACCTATATATAAACTTATATCTGGACACATATATACCTATAAGTCACTCCTATGGCAGGCTTTAACAATCCTGGAGGCAGAGTGCTTGGTTTTATGTGAGATGGTGCTCTAGCATGAGCTGAGCCTGTCTGCAGAGGTCGGAACCATTTCCTATTGCCATACCATATACTCTTAAGTGCATTATAATCCTCGCGGTTATTGCTAACTTTGGTTTGGCTTTATCAAAACATGTCGTGTTTGGTGTCATACACTTTGGAATATTACCCCCTCGCCAGTTCTGGCGACGGGGGTAGCATTCCACCCTTCTAGAGGGAGAAGACATGTTACTTTACTTAAAACGCGGTTAATCCTAACCAGAGCCTCAGCATCACAAAATGGATGCTGCTGCCCCGACACAAGTCTGACCTCCTGCTGCTGACTGAAACATGGCAGGGGAGGCCTGTACAAAGGGTTTCCTGTCACAGGGAGGTGCTACACCACCCCAGACAGGAGATAGTGGATTGGAGCAGGGAGGGTTGAAAGAAACTAGAGACTGCCTGGGGCACACAAGGTGTCCCATGCAAAATCCAGTCAAACCGGTTCTGGGGCACTCCAGCCCCAGTCCTGGCGCGAAACTGGACAAAGGAAAAGGGGTGTAACCACCCCCTTCCCGGGTCCCACCCATAGGAGGGACCTAGCAGGTAATTCAGCCCCTTGATTTGGAATAAAGGTAGGAGCTGTGCTGATGCACATCAGATTATCCTGACTGAAACTTATGAAACGAAACTCTGGACCCTTCGACATCCTACTCGATGTAGAAGACTGAAGAATCCCCCTTGTGGTCAAGGAGTGACCCTCCTGTGCAAACAGGCACCATCCAGCACCTCACTGTTTGCTTTGTTGCAGTTGCCGCCGGAACTCGAGCAACAGAGATCAACAAGACCCAGCTTTCCTGCCTTCCAACAGCCCGATCCATTGTCCCTGCAAAGCTGAGACCCGTGGAGGCGACCTGAAGCGTGGGGCCGGCCATCTTGGAAAAACTACAAAGCGCTGACCGTGCAGCTCCCGAGGCTTCCTCGAAGCTGTGCATTGGAGTTCAAGAAGCTCCAACCTGGAGCAGCTTTTGCTCTGATGCTCACCCCTCCACACTCACCGAGTGCTGCGTGGGGCCCTTTTGCATGTTCCTGCTAGATGCATTGGTCCGGTCGCTTGCCCATTGGCTAGTGGCCCCAGTACCGAAGAACATTTGAATTTGCTCTGCTAGTCAGGTTGCTCCAGATTGGCCCTCGCTTCCCTGAAAAGGAGAACCCGCTCTGACCTTGCTGGTCTGAGTAAGAAGCGATCTTTGAATCCTGCGTGGGTTGCCCTTGCAAAGGCTTGTTAACTCCGATCCGGAAGCCGACATCGCCGACAGCGAGAACCTTTGTGGGACAGCTCATGATTTGACCCTGGTCATCCTCGATGCCCATGAGTCCACGTGGCAGTGGAGACAATCTTCACAACAAGCACCTGATTGCGCCCGACATCGCCTGGTTCCTTCCTGGTTCCTTCCTGGTCACTGGCTAGTGACCCAGACTCTGTCCCCTCTGCTTTCAGGTACTCTACATCTTCGATCCACCCTTGGATCACACCGAACACTTCTCTTCTGGCCGCCTGCAGCATCTTCATCTCCAGGCTCCATAGACCTACACGACGAGACCCGACACGCTTTTGCACCTGTGCACCCGCTTCCTGTGGGTGAGGTAACTCTTGAACGCTGGTGCTCCTGTAGTGGTTTACACCTCTAGTGTCTAAGTCTAAAGTTTTGTCCTTCTAGTTCAGTCGGAAGACTCTTAAAACTGTAACTCGATGACTTTTACGCACCATTGACTTTGTATTGGTGCATGCGTGTGCTTTTAGCGGTGCACCCGAATCCCGCGGGCTACTCCCGTCCTAACTGCTGTTAGTCCAGTGTAGTCCCAGCGATTCCCAAGGCCCTAGGCCTTACCACTGATCAAATAGTGATACTTATACCACTTTTTTGATGGATGTATGACGATACGAAGCGTACTTTGACAACGCGTACAGTTACCACGCTAGTTTTACAACGCAAGTCGTTACAACGACTTGCGTTGAGGGGCGCTGGATAGTAAATAGTTTTATTTACTATTCCAACTCCAGTCCCCGTGGACTCTAGGGAAGGAGTTGGATAGTAAATTAAACTATTTACTATCCTGGAGCGCCCCCCAGCGCAAGTCGTCGTAACGACTTGCGTTGTAAAAGTAGCGTGGTAACAGTACCGCGTTGTTAAAGTTTCGTCGTAATGGATGTTCCCCCTTTTTTGATATATGGTTTGAGTGGCCACCGGCCCTATCCATAATTGTGCAGCTTTCATATGTTATATTGTGCTTTTGTTTAAACGCTTGTGCTTCTATACTCATAAAGAGTACAGGGGATTATTCTGAGAATAAATACATATCTATACTACTATAATAAAGTAAGAACTGTGAACCTTTGAGGCGGGTAAACTCGGGAACCACAGCGCCAATTCAAACACCCGATACATCTTTGTAATTGTCAGGGTGTGCAGATGGACATAGGCTATATTTAAAAAAAATATATACGTGGTTTTAAAAATTTTACATAAAAAAAAGTAGTCCCTTGAAAGTAGCGCCGGCCGTGACGTGCGTCCTGACATCAGGAGTGCGGGGAGGAGCGGCGTACAGGCGGGGAGGAGCGGTGAGGAGCAGCGGAGGACAGGCGGTGAGGAGCAGCGGACAGGCGGTGAGGAGCAGCGGACAGGCGGTGAGGAGCGGCAGACAGGCGGTGAGGAGCAGCGGACAGGCGGTGAGGAGCGGCGGACAGGAGCGGTGAGGAGCAGCGGAGCACAGGCGGTAAGGAGCAGCGGACAGGCGGTGAGGAGGAGCGGACAGGCGGTAAGGAGCGGTGACAGGCAGTGAGGAGCAGCGGACAGGCGGTAAGGAGCGGCGGACAGGCGGTGAGAAGCGGCGGACAGGATCTGTGAGGAGCAGTGGAGGACAGGCGGTGAGGAGCAGCGGACAGGAGGTGAGGAGCGGCGGACAGGCGGGGAGGAGCGGTGAGGAGCAGCGGAGGACAGGCGGTGAGGAGCAGCGGACAGGCAGTGAGGACCGGCGGACAGGCGAAGGTAAGTGAAGTAGCCGCGGGTGCGCTCAAGGGGCGGCGGGGGCCCTGAAGCCAGATTGCTCCAAGACAAGGTCGGGACGGGCTGCTAGTATTTTTATAATATATAACTTGTGTGGTGTCCTTTAATTTGACATTACAGGATTGCATATGGTAAAACAGCTGGCTTCACATGCCCTCTTGAGTTAAGCCTTTAGGCTGCTTAGTCCATGCTACCCCTAGGATAGCTTGTCTTTTAAGGTTGACTTACAACCATCACCATAAGGGATTGTTTGGACTGATACAAGGTGCCCACAGAATTGTCAGAAACATCATATACCAGGCCAACTTCTCACAATGAATAGTAAAGAGAAAAAGATCTTGCAACAAGAAAGACATCGACTGAATTTGGACTTCCTCGTTTCTTATGTGCATACATAGAAAATCTTAAAACTGAATGTGATTTTAAAAAAAAAAGCTTTTTACTGTCTTTAGAGTGCTGAAACCATTTTTTGTTGTTCCGATAGTTGTAAGGTTTTACCTTACATTTTGGGGAGTGGAGAGGGAAGCACTGGTTTCGTGCACCTACAAACCTATAGGCACTTCTCATTTGGTTGGGTGCGGTTTCTATTGGCCCCTGCCCTCTGTCCTCTTGTTTGTATCAATCAGATGTTAACAGTTTGTTTCCAGATTAGTGAATTAGATACGTATATATGCATGCAGTATTTATATAGGATAGGGAATTGACACCTGAAGTCATTTAGCGTAGCGCTTGACCATATCTCCGAGGCCCACCGAATGGACGGACTATCCCTGAGCCTTTCCCACATGGTCCAGCAATGCATAGAACATGGGAGCGCTCTCCCTCCCCTAGAATGTGTCTCGGGCCATTGGTGCGATCTCTTGATGAAAAGAATCAATACCTAACTTCAAAACGTAAAGAACATGCTCCACCCACCCTATCCCTAGGTTTCCGCCCGGGACTGTAGTCAACTTTCTATTATTACTTTGCAGGACACTTAGCATGATTGTGGTGTCACCAAGATGGTGTACGTATGGAGGTTACCAAAAATCATGGAGTTAATTTTGAGGTTTTCATTCTTCTTCTTCAAATCTTTATTTCGGCTTTACGCCATAAAAGAACAATACATACATTTCAGTTCGATGGATAAAATAAACATTCGAATTTAAAATATTAAACTCATTATTTAAAACTGTGCAATTCATGTTGGAAGACAATTGGAGCATAACAATAAAATCATATAAACACTGAATGGACACCACAGTACTTCCAGGAGACAAATCAATTCAAGCCCGTAAAAGAATAAAAACTCAGTTACAGCTGATGGCCCATTTTTTTTCTCTGAAAAAAAATAGAGAGTAAAAATCTACTAACACTAAATGTTATCTGTTGCGATGTATTTGTAGTTAGAATTCTCAATGCCTGTGAACAAGACCTCAAGCCTAACAATAGGCATATTGGTTTGATCCATCTCTTTCTAGCCTGAGCATACAAGGGGCAGAAAAGGAGGATATGTTGCTCATTCTCTATCTGACTGTTTTCACACATTGAGCAGACTTCATCCAATACTAAGGCAGATCGGTCGCAGTTCCTAGCCCAACGAGCCAAAGTTGATTTTATTAAAAGATTACCATATCTAAATTTTAAAAATAATGTTTTGGCAAGTGGGGCCTCTATTTCATCCATGAAAGTCTCATAAAGTGGTTCATCCTTAAAGTTTAAATTTTTTTTAGCTAATGTCCCACTACTTATGGTGCTTACAGTCATATTTAATATAAAGGTCCAAAAGGCCCTTTTTAAAATTAGTTTGGGGTTAGGGGGTAACAGCTCCGGGTTCTCCCAGAAATGTTTCAGGCCTATGTTACTGAACCAAGTCCTGACATGCCTAAGCCATGGGATAGCTTTCTGGCTGTCCAGCGCCATGATCTCTTTTAGCCCGTCTCTGTAATCTTGGAGTTCGGGAACATGCCATAATCTAACCCATAGCATTAATGGTCTAATAAGGACTTGATGATCAGTTCTTTTAAAGTTAAGGTCCAGTTGCAAGGGTACTAGTGGTGTGCCTCTCGGGCCCCTTACCAAACTTCGCATAAAGTTGTTGTCTAGGACACTAAAGGTCTCTTTAGACCCCGGCCCCCATATTTCTGCACCATAAAGGACTGATGATTGGACTTTGAATTTAAATAGTTCCATCACTGGAGTCACCGCTTTACTAGTGCTCAGGCTTTGCTCCCTGAGTATTGGTTTAACATTCTGGGCAAATATCAGTTTGCTTTTTTCCATTTGTGCTTTCCAAGTAAGTTTGGAATCTAGTGTTACCCCTAGATATGAAAAATGGGGCACTGATTCCAGCTTTATTCCTTTCAATGTTAGGCAGCCCTTATCTGGTTTGGTTGGATTTAGGGCCATGCATTTTGTTTTTTCCCATTTATCTCCAACCCCTTTTGGCTGCAGTAATCATTAAAAGTATTCAATAATGTCTGCAAGCCATTTTTTGTTTGGGAAATCAAGATGGTATCGTCAGCAAATAATAGGGATGATACCCTTTCGCCGTTCAGTTTAGGAGAGTCATTTTTGCATCCCTCTAAATATGAGGGGATGTCATTTACGAAGATGGAAAAGAGCGTAGGGGCCAGGACACATCCTTGGCGGACTCCACGTTCAATTGGAATTTTTTGCGTTAGTTCGCCATTTGGGCCCCATCTAATTCTCGCAAAATTCCCTTCGTGTAACTCTTTAATCTGAACTACTAAATTATTTGGCATACCTGCTGCACTCAAGGTTTTCCACAGAAGATTACGTGGCACTAAATCAAATGCTGCCCTTAAATCAACAAAAGCAACATATAAATGGGCCCTTTTAATCATTACGTACTTCCAATAGAGGCAGCAGAATCTAAAGATCTGATCTATAGTGCTGACTTTTGATCTAAAACCGGCTTGAAATTTGGTTAAAATTTTATTTTCCTCCAACCAGTCACTCACGCGTAATAAAATGTGTCGTGAGTAGATTTTCTGGAGGATGTCCATTAGGCTAATTGGCCGATAGTTACAGGGGTCCATCCTATCTCCTTTTTTAAATATTAAAACAATTTCTGCTCCCTTCCAACTTTCAGGGAATTCTAAGGTACAAGATAATTTATTGCACAAGTAATTGATATATGGTGCCCATATTTTTAAGTTGTGCTTGTATAGGTCGCCAGGAATCTTGTCCAGACCGGGGGCTTTCCCAGATTTTATTTGGCTTATTGCCAACTCTGTTTCCCCTAAACTAAAAACAAGAAAGTCTGCTGCGGTTTCGTAGCTTGCTGCATTACATGCTTTAAGAGGATCGTCGTATTTTTTGTATAAATTTGTAAAGTGGGTAACCCAAGTTTGCTCGTCCAGAAAAATATCCTTGGCCACCCTACCTACATGGTTCCCATTTGCTACTAGCCTCCAGAAGGCTACATTGTCGCGTGATCTGGCGGCTAGCAGCATTTCGGCCCATTTATCTTCCTCCCATGCTATTTTCGAAGCCCTTTGAACGGACTTGTAATTATTCCTTGCTTTTTGTACATCCAACTGGGACTTGGACTTGATCGCACATAATAATTCCCTCTTTGACTCTCTACAGGATCTGTCATACCAGGGCTTGCTATGGGACAGATTCTTGGTCTTTTGCTGATTTTTTTTAGGCATTTTGGTAACTAATAATTTTAGGTTGGAAAAGAACTCCTGATGTAATGTCAGAAAGGGGGTTTTGGCTTCCTCCTCAGGCGTTAAACCTAAATAAGATGCAAAAGTCCCAGCAAAGAGTGAATATATTTCACTAAGGATGGCACTGTGATCCAATATAAATGGCCATTTAAGCGATCTTCTATTATTACTGATATGGATCTCGGTATTATCACCACCACCTTCCTCAAATGGAAGAGGTTGGAATGAATCATTGAATAGTGCAACATCTAAAGTCAATTTTAAGGGAAGATGGTCACTTTCAACCCTCTCCATTACTTCAAGATCTACAAGATGCGACCAAAGGGGTATAGAAACAATCACAAAATCCCGATTCCTTCTGTAATTGTTCCTACTAAAGGTTGGCTTCTTCAGGGTATCGGAAGGTAACCGACCATTGCAAGCCCTAAAGGAATGCTCCGTACATAATTTGATCAGCTGGAAAACCAAGGTAGAGCATTTAACCGATTTGATGTTCTCAAGAATAGGGATTTTATTCGCATGGTCTTCCTCCTCAAAGATTTCGCTAAGACCCAAAACTGGCTCGAAATTACAATTTAGATCGCCAGCCAGGATAACAAAGTCCTCCCTGGGATCCAACCCACTCAAAAAACAATCTAATTTAGAAAGGGTTGGTGATTCTTTCGAAGAGGGTGCAGGCCTATTGTAGATATTTATTAGGGATAGTTTCTTCCCATTGCAAGTTGTAACTTTTATTACTAAAATATCTACAGAATTAACATCTATCAACTCGATATTTACCCTTAGATTTATTTTTACCCAAATCAAAAGTCCCCCCGCGAGGCGTTATGAGGAGTGCTGGCAGAGGGGAGGGGACACGGGAAGAGGCAGCAGCTGTGCTGTTGGTCCGCGCACAGCCTGGTGGGCCTCGCAGTCCCGTCCGGTCCCGATGTCAAGGAAGGTTCCCCTGCGCTATTCTCCTCTCGTGCATCACGCTCCCAGCAGGGTTCACAAATAAACAGGGAAGCGTCTACGCAACAAGCTCCCAAACTGGTTCACAAATAAACAGGGCAGAAACGTCTCCGAGCGGAGGTTTTCATCCCATTATGCCCTGTCCTAATCAGGCTCCTATTCTCTTTAACATATAAAGCATACTCAGAAATGTATGTACCTTCAAACAAGCAATCTTGGTTCTCCTACTTGACCAAATTGTTTGATTATGGGCAAATCATGTTCTTCCTGTACCTTTAACTCCTTATATGCCATTATCTCATTGGCTGACTCACCATTATCATGAAGATTTTATGGTGAGTGCTGCTCGTTCTGGGGTGATTCATTCACATTGTTTACATTGCTAAATTTTAGCAACTCTAAATTTGAAAATGTTTAATAAAGTGTCCTGTGTATGGCACTTCCCATGGTACAAGTCCTCCATCCCAGATACCATGTTAGTAAATGATGCCCCCCGTACAGGAGAGTCTGTGTTAAGCTATGCCACTGGGCTTGGCTGCTCCTGGCTCTCCAGCTAAACTGTATGTTTTATAACACATATTGATTAGACGGCTTGTCTGAATCAGTTCCTTGGCAAGCAAAAAGGGTTAGGCGTTTGATATCCTGCAGGAGCTTACTACAGTATGCTGTGCAAACATCTAAAAGATAGGGCACAGCAATCCAGCACACTGCCATCCTACTTTGGTAGGCCTCCCGAGACTGGACCATGGCTGTGATGCCCTGGAGAGTGAAGGCCTCACCTGACTCGCAGCATTGGTTCATGACCGTGAGGCATAGATGAGTGGACCTGCGGTGTAACAATAGTGCCATGGGTCATGTAGTGTATTTTGTAAAGCGCACAGCTGCCCCAACAGGGCGTCCCGGCGCTGTATAACGCTGTGGAACCCTTCATGGCTCTCCCTGTGAGATGCCTCTCCTGGGCATCCCCAAGGTGAAGCCAGGCATCCCAGTGTTGTAGGGGCCGTTGTGGAGATTAAGCAAGCTATTGCCCAGAGTTGCAGCGTGGGACCCATGATTAGAGTAGGCGCTGAGGCGAGAATTATCGAGTTCGCGTACACTGAGCCCAAGACCCTGCCACGTCGGGACTTGAACCCTGGTCCCGGGCCTGATCTCTGCTTCAGAGTCTGCCGCTCTAACCAGTGAGCCACACTTCTCCATATGGTTAAGGAAAGGTATATGGACTAATCTCTCACCCGCCCAATCCCTCAGATGGATGTACAATTCATCCATAATTTTGGTAATTATGGTCCAAAACACCTTGGGCGCCAGTGCCATTGTACCTTCTGTACTAATAATACCTAAGACCCTGGGAGGGGCCACATTCCATGAGCCTCGCAGCCATAGCCTTGTAAAAGACAGCCATAATTTAGGTACATTGAGGATCTAACACCCCAGAGTTCCACTTTCACTGCAACTGCTGCACCATAATTAGCTACGCCCCAACAAGGGGTCTCACGGTGATGGTCTTGTGATGCGAGGCCTTGCAGCGTAGGAACATGGCTGAGGGGGAAGGGAAACACTGTGCCGTATCGGTGGTGCATTGAGCCCTGGGCAAACAAGGTAAATTGTTCCTTCGGCCACTGAATGGGCAGTAAAATATAGCCATAATTTAAGTGCATTGACCCCAAAACTCCACAACGCAACAGTGACACTGCACTTGCTATGCTACCTATAGCTCTGACCCTCAGTACCATGGTTCAGTGCTGGGAGGCCTAGGACAGAAGGCTCCCTCTCTTGGGTCTCTGAGCACTGGTTCAAGCCTTTAAAGCCTAGGAGAGTATAGGCTTTTCCTGGTACTTGCAGCTCTGGGAACTATGATATTTGACATTTAATCTCAGCTTTACAATTTCAACGAAATAGGATGTAAATAAATATTATTATAGAATTACATTTCTCTGAGAACGGCACCCCCTCTGCCTTGCCATAGGAATCACTGACACTTCAGTTGTGCTCCAATGGATGTTGAAAGAGGAGCCACTTTTTTGTGTGCTCTTGGGCAATCACTTTTCTGAACTTATTGCTGTGCTCCTTTTTTGGCAAGATTGGGAGTATTTTGATTCCATTTAAAAACTGCTAGAAAGGGTATGATTACAATATGGACTAAGGGCCTGATTACGACTGCGGCAGTCCATTGGACTGCCGTAGTCACCGTGGCAGTCCACCCGTCGTATTACGACTTTGGCGGTTGGACCCCCACAGGACAGCTGCAACCAGTCAGAGGCTGCAGTATGCTGGCAGTGCCGCTGCGGAACCGCCAAGCATATTACGAGTTGACCCACCACCATCCTTTACATGGCGGTGAGACTGCCATGAAAAGGGTGGTGGTGAGGCAAAGGGCGCCCTTGTGCCTCTGTGCGTGATTGTGCATGCAGGGGGGCATATGTTGTGCCTCCCTGTATCTTTGCACCCCAAGTTTCTGCACGGGAAGGAATGCATGGCATGGTACATTCCTGCCTATACAGGAACATACTGCTGCAGTCCCACGGGGTGCCTTTCTAAGGCTCTCCTAGAGAGGTACTGCCACAGCACATCCGCCCGCCAAGGATTACAGTCGTAATCCGGCAGGTGGTGTGGAGACTGCTTTGGCGGTCCTCCCGCGGAGCACTGGTGTGGCGCTCCACAGGAGGACCGCCAAAGCCGCAATAAGGCCCTAAATATTACCTGGGAGAGGAGAAGTGCTCAGTCACATGGTATGTTCACAAAAATGCAATATAGTGATAAATGTATAACCAGGGCCACTGAAACTATGCAATTATTCACCAAGACGAATTTGCCGCGTTTGCCACATCATCTGCTACATAATCTACAGATTTTAACCCAAAAAATGTTTCTTGCTCAAACGGTTCAAAAGTTACTCAAAACTCAGCAACATGTGTTGCCTTGCAATGGAAGGCCCATTTTTAAAGGTTCACGGTCACCTATTGGTTGCTTATTACTATGTTTGGGTGTTAAACTGATAGTAATGAGGGGCAGTTTATCCACCAACAGTGTTGAGTGTAAAATGAGAGAATAATAAAGTAATACTATGACAACACTTACTGCATTACACTACATACTATTATTATACGTATTACTAGGTTATCACGTTGTGCATGGTGGCTGTATGATCGCTGGGCTCCTGGCCAGGGATCCCTATCAGCGCCTATTTTAGAAGCGAGACGGCACCTTAAACCGCCAAAATTGCTGTGGGTAGCTTTAAAATCATAGCGGAGGTGGCGCCGGTGCTGGAATCCTGTGGGACCGCAGAGAACCACTAAAACAAAGAGGGTGCGCAATCACGAACTTGGAGGGAAGATGGCGGCCTCCATCCCCTCCTGGCAGTAACGTGCAATCCGAGAGGCTGCTGCGAGACCCGCCGATGCTCCCAGAGGACCCCAGCGGCAATTCACGGTCAGCGAGGGATCAGCTGCTTCCCAGCCTTGATGAGCCGCAGACTCTGCGGGGCCTCGAGACGGATTCTTCCGTGAGCAGAGAGGCGGAGGGCTGGGGCGTTCTGGAGCACCTGCACGAGGTGAGCAGCCGAGAGCCCAGTCCTGGGGCACGGCCATCTGGACCAGTCTAGATGCTCGCCCCTCCCCCCCCCCCTATTCAACACAAAACAACGCCGATATCGCGTTCAAGGGTTATGTTTTCCTGCCGGCTGACAGAAGGTTCTACTTGACTTTATAAGATAGGTAAACTCTCTTTTGTGGCCACGACTACATGGATCTATAGCCCTCTCCAAACACAAGGGGCTTGACGAGATTAACTGAGCAGTCCGAGTATGCCTAATAATAACGACCTCAACTCAGACCTGTCAAGGTAAAGACACCTTTGTGACATTTAACCCTACTTCTACCTCGCTTTATGCACTCTCATGTTATTTGTTATATACTTTAAGATGGCATCGACCATGGGCTCTTCTGGCCTAGGTCATAAATAACCCTGCCAATGGGCCTACCCCTAACACCGGTCACTTCCATTGCAGTTTAAATTCATCTCCCCTAACTGCAACTCACCACAACTGAAATAGGACTACCTTCTCTCCACAGTCCCACGAACAAAGAAACAGGACTACTCTGGATGTCCTATAGATCCCCCACAGTCCTAATGAACAGTGGAATAGGACTACATCGATGCTCCCACATTCAATGGAAACAGACAATGGACTACATAATTGGTCAATAAGTTCTCTCCCAATGAGTCGGCCATCTTAGACTGGAGGGGCTGCAAGATGGCGTCCGGAGGATTGTGAAAGTGCTGGAGACGAGCGGCTGAGGTACTGCGAGGCTTCGGGTCCTGAGTCTGGCAGCTGTGTTGTGCAAACGAGATACTAATAGGGACATTGGCATCATGATAGGGGTGTAAGAGTAGGGTGGTGCATAGACTTAAATAAGCGCCTTGCTGAATGCTTTGCGCCCCTCCCCCGATGCCATGCTGGGGCCCTGGAAGTGTGGAGACCCCAAACAGTGAAGGCGTGCAGTCTGGGATATACCGCTGGTGCTAGGGCGCACAAACTGAGAGGCCGACTGCTCGGACCCACGAGCAACTAGCAGATGGTGTTGTGCATTGGAAGACACAAAGAGACACACAGTCGGGTGCAAAAAAACGGGAGGCTGAGGTGCTGCGAGACTGTGGGGATTGCACTTGGAAGCTGCCGACAGGAAGACGAGTTCTTGATGGGACACTGGCATCATTGTAAGAGCACGGAGGTGGGGTGTTGTGCAGGCTGCAAGGCTCGCTGTACTGCGTGACTTGCGGCCTTCCCCCTATGCAATATAGATGCCCTGGTATTGTGCTGACCGTGAGTAGTGTATGAGTGTAGACTGGAGCTCTACTGCTGGACTTGGGGCATATGACTTGAGGGGCCACCTGCATACTTTTGTATAATGCCCGGTGGAGCTACCTCGCTAGCTATGGGGGAGATTGACTCTGGGCTCCCTCCTTTGACTATCACCTACCCAGCCGGACTTCGGGCTAATGCTCCCGCGTCTCTCCTGACCTTACCTTACCTTACCACTCTCCCTTCCCCCAACCCTCCCCCCTCTCCGCTCCTACTCTTTCCAGCTTCTGTCCTCTGCCCTCACATGCCCTTTGTCCCCACCCTGTTTTTTTGTGAACCTCTTCCCTCGCCACTTGAGACTGAACTATTTTGTCTGATGCCCGATGGAGCTACCTGGTTTAGCTATAGGGGAGATGGGCCGTGGATTCCCTCCTTGGTCGTCACCTACCCAGTCGGTCTTTAGACAGACTTCCTTTCGTCTCTACAGTTTGTCTCTTCCCTAGCTCCTATCCCCTCTCCCCTGAATCTCTCCCCTTGCCTGCTACCCAGCATACCCCCCTGTCCTTTGTGCCCTTTGACTAAGCACTCCTCCTCCCCTTGTTGGGGAAAGATCCAATATTTATACTCTGGAGTCTCAGCGAACCCGCTGAGTGAGTCCACTGCGCCAAGGGAGCCACTCACACTTGAGGTATGGTATGGCACCCCTTGTCAAAGCACTCCCTCTCCCCTTTTTGGGGAAGGATCCAGTGTGTAGGCCTTGGAGTCTCAGAGACCCCTCTGAGAGAGTCCACTGCATAAAGGGAGCCTCTCGCAACAGAGATAGGGAAGTGATACCACTTCATCTGGGATCACAGCTTACTGGACTTTGGACGTTGCCTTGACTCGTCTACCGGTTTGTGTCCCCGTCACCCTTCTCCTCCTCTTCCCATGCTGTGTCTCTCACCCTCCCCTCCTCTCTACCGCCTTCATAATCTGTCTACTTCCCCTGCTCCAACCCCCCCTCCCCTTGCACGCTGTTCCCCTTACGTATTTGTGCTTATTGTTTATCTCGACCCTACAAGTAACTATGTTGCCATGCTCTAAGAACTGTGTAACCTTTGTAACGATGTAACCTGTAACTATGATCTGATGCTCATGTAAAGCGCTCTGATACCTCTGGGTCTAGCCAGCGCTATATTAAACTTTTAAAATAAAATAAAATAAAATAAAATAAATAAACATACATTTTTTTTTAGTCACATAATTTAGCGAACGCTGCCACACAAATTTGGCTGTCCTCTGCTACATAATTACAGTGGCCCTGTGCATATCCTTTGCACCAAGTAGAAGTATGTCACGGTCCTGGCTCTACTAATTTAATCAACTGTTTGTTCCTGTGCAAATAATAATCTCCCTGTACCTCCTTTGGGGCCAGATGTAGGTAATCTCGATTTACCTACTCTTCAATACCGAATCATACCGATTCGGTATTTAAGAGTAGGTAAATGTGATGTAGGTAATTTCTTCTTTTAAATTACCGAATCGGTAAGATTCGGTAATTACCGAATCGGTATTTACTGATTCGGTAATTGCCATTCATTCCTATGGGCCTGGAGGCCCATAGGAATGAATGTCAATTACCGAATCGGTAAATACCGATTCGGTAATTGGGGGAAACATTGAAGGGTGGCAGGGTGTCACTTTGACACCTTGTTGCACCCCTCAATCGTGTATGGGCGCACATATTGCAGACATACATGCCGTAAGGGCATGTATGTCTGCAACATGGCTGCGTTTGAAAAGCAAAACAAATGCTTTTTCAAGGCTTTTCATTATTTACCACCAACTTCTAGTTGGTGGTAAATAACGAATTCTTAAAGCCCTGTAGCACTGATTACAGTGCAACCTACATCTCAGAATACAGATTCGGTAATTTTACAGAATCAGTAAAATTACCGATTCTGTATTTTAGGTGGCCCTACATCTCATTTTCCAAATACCGGTCGGTAACGGCCGAAATTACCGAATTTCGGCTGTTACCGACCAGTATTTGCCTACCTACATCTGGCCCTTGTTGATTTAACATTGTGACAGCACTTTGAAATAACCTTACAGGGCACACTCTCAGTACAGGTCCTTGGACTAGGTGTCATGC
Organism: Lissotriton helveticus; assembly: GCF_964261635.1. NCBI lineage: Eukaryota > Metazoa > Chordata > Amphibia > Caudata > Salamandridae > Lissotriton > Lissotriton helveticus. The sequence continues at coordinate 423,132,395 of NC_136072.1, forward strand.
ATTCATTTAATGCTGTTTGCATCCCGCTAGCTGAAGGCTCTACTGAAGCTGCTTTGCTCAGGACCCCTCCTGTGCTGCACAGTGGCCCTGTCTGCTGTACACAAGCACCTCTTTTACAGCTCATCAAGGGCTGAAAGAGAATTGCTTGGCATTTGAAGGATTAAAAGTGCGGGACACGGGGTGTCCTGCCCTACATTTGTGTGGGCTGCACCAGATTGGATTCCCATTCACGGGACGTGATTAGCCTGGGAGAGGCCCTTTGTTCCCTGAGCATCGCACTTACGGTGAACAGCTGCGAGGCCCAGAGGATGAGGCGCCCCATCCCTGTCCTTCAGAGTCATGGCAGTGTGGGGAAGCCCAGCAAAGTGGGCCACTTAGTTTATTACTGCCAGATTTACACTTGATTCGAGGGATGGGGCCTCGCAGCGCTACACCAGAGTTGTGAGGCCCCAAGGGTGCCTTAGAGGTGCGAGGCCCCATGTTTGTCATCTGGGCAGGGGGCCATGGGCAGCTGCCCACACTGCCCATGCCTAGCGCCGGCCCTGCTTGCCAGAACCGAAGTGTTCCTTTAATTACATCTAAGGTAGACTTAAGGTAGGTCCAAGGTAGGCCAACAGCAGGGTACAGTGCGTTTAAAGGTAGGACATATACTGGTGTGTTTTACATGTCCTAATAGCAAAAACACACCAATTTCTTTTTTCCCTATTGCAAGGACTATCTCTCCCATAAGGTAACGTGAGGATTGGCTTGAAATATCTTTTAAGTGTAATTTCCTATTGGGAACAGATATAGATTTAGAGTTTGGTGCCTCTGAACTCACAATTTAAAAATTACATCTTTTAGTGAAGTTGGTTTTGAAAATGCGTGTCTGAATATTCCACTTTTAGAAAGTGGGCACTTTCTTGTTTTTCCATTCTGTGCCAATGCCTGCCTGCTACACTTCTTGGATTAGGATGACAGTTGGGCCCTTTCGCATTTATTCTAGACAGTCACACAAAGAGAGCTGAGGTGTGCCTTGCATATCCTGATGGGCCATGACCAGGCTGATGGGCCTTCCTGAGCTAGAGTGGTGGTAGCAGTTGTCACTCACATCTGAATAAGGCTGTGTCTGCCCTCACACAAAACTGTCTCCACAGCCCCTATTGTAGTGGGTCTGGAGCCAGGTCAGGGAAAGACAAGGAATTGTGTACTACAAAGACTTTCCTTTGAAATGTGCTTACTTCAAAGGCAGAAACCGATACATGTACTGGACTGTGACACCATAACTTCAGAACACTTTCGAACTAAAGGACATTCTGCCAGTACTAAGAGCTGGATGCTGTAGGAGGGACTGACACACTGCTGGTTGCTTTGTTGTGCTGGTTTGCTGCCTCTGTTCTGGGAGTGAAATGACTGTACTTTGCTTCAACATCCTGCTTCCAAGGTACACCAAGGGCTTGTGCTTTTTTGACTCCTGTTAAGAGGTTTCAGGGCAATCAGAGACATCACCTACCAGTGCTTGTGCTCTTCTGACGAAAGCCCTGATTTGCCAGGGAGCACCAAATCCTGTTTCTGTGCCCTTAGAAGTAGAATCTGATGAACCTAAGAAGAAAACCAACGTATCAGCTCTCAGCACCCGTTGTTCTGATGTAGCACCCCAGTGCAACTGAAAAAATAATGCATTGTGGCAGTGCAGCCAAAGAATCAATGCAGCACCTGCCGTGCGGTTGAAGAATCACTGCGGCCCAGATTCCGAGCACCTTGTCAGCGACTTCCGTGGCACCCGCTTTGACTCCAACGCAGGCCCTGCTGTGCAGCTGAAGACTTGACGCATCACCTGCTTTGTGACTGTGGAATCGACACATCACCTGGTCCGCTGTATTCACACAGCACATCTGAATTTTCAACGCATCGTCCCTGGGCGGCAAGTTCTTCATCAACGTTGCCCAGCAGTAAAGAACCAAGGCCGTCTGTCCGTAAATCGACGCATCACCTTCCCTCACAGTAAGGAACCTATGTATTTCCTTCTCTGACATTAAACAACCAACTCATCACCTCTCCTAGCAGTATGGAACTGACTCATTGCCTCTCCTGAGAGTAAAGAATGGACGCATCGCTTTGCTTTTCTGGAACCTCACCTCTCCTGCGCCTGTTTTCGTCTCTGATTTTGACACAGCCCAGGAAATTTGTGCCAAAAGTAACGCATCCATAGATTTCTATGGACTGAACTGGCTAACCCTTTGAAAAATGATATCTTTGCTTGTGTATATTGGATTGCTGTTGTTTTGGTCTTGTTTTATTCAGATAAATATTGGCTATTCTTCTAAACTGATTTGGACTCAATTTGTAGTGTTTTCATTGTGTTACTATGTGTCTATGTTCAAATGCTTTGCACATTGCCTCTGAGATAAGCGTGTCTGCTTGTGCCAAGCCCCCAAGGGGGTGAGTAAGGGTTATCTTAGTTGTGTGAATCCCTTACCCTACAAAACTAAGGGTCCCTTCTTGGACAAGGTGCACACCTGTGCCAACTAGAGACCCCCATTTCAAACAGACCGCTAAAAAGACAGGTTCTCATTACTGTTCCATGGTTCTTTACAACAGAATAAGTCTAGTAGGAAAAATTCTCAATGCCATCCTGCATGAGTTCAGCATCATGGATTATAATTCCTCATGTGGTTCTTAAGTTATAAGGCATATATCCTGCTATTCTAGTTGCTATGGACACTGTCAAAATTCTATGGTTCCCTGGGGCCCTACGCTGACCTAAAAATTTGATTTAGGAGTCAGTGAGGGCTACTGGGAATAATAAATCAGTAAGTACTGGTCGCTATAGAGCAAAATCTCTGTCCTTTGGAACTAGGACACTGGACTATTCTCCTGTTATAGATAGATGACCGCCAAAACTGCTTTATATTTGGAAGGTCTTGCGATCATCATATACTTCCAATAGGGTGCTCCTGAAGAGTGGCCTGGCTTTCTTCATGCCAGGGGTAAGGTTTCCCTGTGCATCTATACCACGTGGCTGATAGCTACCCCGACTCAATTGTCCTGGCTTCAAGGGGAACCGATTAGGACTGAATCTGGCTATCCTCCAGTTCCAATACACAGATTTTTAACACCAGCCTAGATGGGCAAACTTCACCAATGGGACAGTCTATGATCTAAAGATCCAAGGTTCTGAAGCTCATCTGTTGCTGGTCCTCTGCACAACTGAACAGGTTTAGGAAGTTCCCCATGATTGATCAGTCTTTTGTGGGTCCTTGCGTCTGCTACTAAATGAAGGCTAACGGTTGCCGGGGACTGACTAAGAGGGTCTCATGGTAATGGTAATGACAGGGTAAGTCGAAGATCATGGGCTAGTGTTCACCATGCACTTTATTGTTGCTCTAAACACTCTCCACCATCTCTGGTGGGCGTCTTGATACAATAGGAGGGGTAGCGCCTTCACTTGCTTTTTCCCATTCTTGGTGATTTGGTGGTCTAGTATACATTCATATGCTAGGCATATGGGTGCAGTTAGGTAACAGTAAACCTCACTTGCTGTTGCAAGGCAGACTTTATTTATGTGTTTCTAGGGAGGCTTCACAAATATCAAGTAAAAAACAAAGGAAGGAAGGGTGAATGAGAGATGAGCGACACATCCATCATTCTGAAACACATAATCTTGTGCTAAAGGGCACACTCAAAAATCATATTTCTAGGACCTCCTATTAGGTAGGCAGGGTGTGCAAAATGACACTCCTTACTTGGCTCTGCTGCATTCCACATAGGGAAATAGGTGTCTTGCTTGGGTGGTGGAATGCTCTCTCTGTAAAGATTAATGACTACTGCCAATACCCACTAGAGGAGACAATCTTAACCTTTTAACTTCTATGGACCTACATTGAATTACTACTCGAAGCTGGGAGCCCCGTCGTCAGCAATGTCTATCATTTTAAACCCAAAGTAAAACACAAGAATACAAAAACAAGTACAAGTATACATCAAACAAATACACTAAATATTAAAAATGCACAAATCACAATTGTAATATTAATGGGAAGGTTAAAGCTTTTCAAAATGTAGTTTTCTTTCTGAATGATGAAGTGATATGCTATAGTCCACTACATCGATTTGGGTCTGATTTATAGTTTGATGGACTGTTCTCCATTTGTTGGGTGGGGGGAGAGCGGAGGGGGGGGGGGGGTTGACGACATTAGTACCCTGCCTTCCGAATTTTAACTCAGGCTCTTTTTCTTTTTTGCTCCATATGCAAGCTCTCTTTTTGCCAGAGCATACCAGTGCTTCAACTGAGGCCAACAACCATCCATACTGGATTACCTTTGCTTTATTTCTTAATTTTAACCTCCAAATTCAAATTTCTTCTGAGTTGCAGGCTTTTTAAAATTTCAATTTTGTTTTTAATGTATGTGCATTTTTGAGACAAATATGTTGGTGCATGGATTGGTGAGTGTGTTGAGTATGATGAATGTGTGGGTTGACGTGGTCTGTCTCTTTTATATTTTTGGTTTATTTAACTTTGTTGCAAATCTACATTTACATACTAAATGCATCTGAGTGTCTGTTTTATCACACTATCAGGAAATGAGGATATCATTGCCAGAATATTATCTAACATAAATATTATGCCCTTAATAATGTCCAGAAAAATATCAATTATAACATACACAAATGCACACTGTAACGGAATAAATAGGCATAAAGCAATATTCACAGCAATAATGAACACATCTTGGCAGTAATGTTTTGGTATTATAATTTCACAATTCAATCTTAGCCGAAATTGAACACTAACACATGTGGTACTCTAAAAGGAATCACTTTTGCTAACTTATTTGTGGGTTTATTTGCTGGTCTTTTCCATCCTCCAAGTAATATTCCTAGAGACATTCATTCAGGATATTTTGTACTTGCACTCCTTAAACAGATTTTTCTAAATGTGTTTCCCTCTTTTAAAGTTATTTTCTAGTGTTCCCTTTCAGTTACTTGGAGGGCTCCATGGATCATAGCATTGAAAGAAAGTAAGTAGGCAAATTATTTCAGCTGTGAGCAGAATGAAAACATTTGCATTGAGATGCACAGGTGCTTGTTTGTCATGAAATAAAACAATGCACTACAGTGCTAGGGCCTCCTGCTTCTTGGTGGGCAGGGGGGTTCAGAAGATAAAAAGCATAGAGACCTACATTATGTTCAGTGAGGCATCTTAATTGCTCAGTGGAGAACAATTACTCCACTCAGCTAATCAGGAGCTGTAAGCAACCCAGACAGCCGACGCAGCTTCCTGCTCCTTCAAAAGCCCCGTTGAGAAGCGGGCAAGCAGGTGATAAAAAACAATTAAAGTGACGAAACATGGTGCAAATAAGCATGGGCGGATTTTGCGGATCCACGATTCACGAATTTGCGGATTCACGGATCGTGGATCCGCAAAATCCGCGGATTTAGCGGATCTGCGGATTTGGGGGCGGGGCTTCCTCGAGTGTGTGGGCGGGGCCAAACGGACGGGGCTTCCATGCGAGCGCACATGCCTCTTGTGTGTATAAAAGGTCAGAGACCGATCAGAGCAGCAGATTAAGAGACAGAAGCCCCTGGTCACAGGAACAGCACGGGGATTGCGCTCGTAAAAGTCAAAGATGCAAATGCCTCTGGCCAGCATCACAGCGGATTTTCGATGGTAGGCTAAATGTCACAAACAGACTCCACCTTACGAAAGGTCAGAACCTTTTGCAAATAAACCAGCATTTCTCATCTGATATTCAGGCAATTTTGGGCTGATGAATGAGTCACTGCATTTGCGCCTCAACTAGTTCCAGCGACCAAGTGTGTGTTACTATGCAATCGCGCCGAAGTGCGCAGGGGTCCCTTGAGTGAAATGTCCATCATAGTGGGTAAATGGCGGGAAGACGGTGCACACCTCGAGTGTGTGGGCGGGGCCAAACGGACGGGGCTTCCATGCGAGCGCACATGCCTCTTGTGTGTATAAAAGGTCAGAGACCAGCATCACAGCGGATTTTCGATGGTATATTTGGGAACAAGGCACACCTGCCCAGCCTCCACAACGCTCACGATTATTTTTGGGCTGATGAATGAGTCACTGAATTTAAGCTTCAACTAGGGCACATGCGTTATTGATATCTGCAAGTGTTTCCTGTTGAGGTTTATTTTTTGTGCCAGGACCGTCGTGCCAGAATGAACCCTGCCCTTCATATTTATTCAAGAAGACACCATGTAATAATTTACGATGGCGCCGGCAAGCTGCCAGCGCCATCCTGCAAAAGTTACTTAATTAGCTTCAACAGGAAGCTCCAACTGATAAAATAAAGCAGGCGCTTGAGCCCCTGCTTTATCTTATCTGTTAGAGCTTCCTGTCGAAGCTAATTAAGTAACCATTTGAGGATGGCGCTGGCAGCTTGCCGGCGCCATCGTAAATTATGCATTAGGCTTGAACTTTTGACCGCAAAATCCGCTCCGATCGCGGATTGCGGATTCTCGGTAAATTCGCGAGAGTTCGCGGATCGCGGATTTACCGTAAATCCGCAAAATCCGCGATCGGAGCGGATTTTGCGCTCATGCTTAGGTGCAAACAACGTTAAGAAATCATGATATAGGGAACGGTGGTCCGATTGAATTGCCCTTCTATTTATTTCATTTTAGTTTTTTGGTTAAGTTGTTTTTCGTGCCTCTAAACTCTATTTGTAACCCCCTTTTGGTTGGGGCTCCGTTTTTAAACTATTGCGTATCTTGAATATTTAGGGGCAGATTTACAAGCCACTTGCGCTACTTTTGCGTCACTTTTCTCATGTTAAAAGTGACGCAAAAGAGGCGCAAGGGGCTTGTAAATCTGACCCATAATGTTTACCCATGCGATGTATGCCTCATCTTCCATGTTGTAAATAGGTTTTACTTCATATTAAATGAACTCTCTAATTTTCTGGCAATGCTGGGTGTTAAATATGAGTAAACTTGAAAAGGTGGCCTCCACATCCATAAACCAGCACCAGCTTCTTTTCTAAGTCCAATGTAATAACGTTTGCATTTAACTCACCAGCTACATACTTTATAAAACCCCTGAAAGGGCCGAAAATTGAGCAACTTATGCTTTGTGTGCTGATCAACTCTGAGGAGTCCTGGGCAAACAGATGAAGTCAATATGAAAACTGCACTGGAAGTAGTACTTGCCATCTTAAGTTGTGCACACAGGGTTGAGACATTTGATGAACACTAGAAAACCTACAGCCAAAGCCCTTGGTCTAAGCCATTCCAAAACTTCGTTTTTTAATTATATAAGGATGGGCACACTGTATGCAGTTCCATCAGCAAGATAGCTAGGTGCACACTGGTGAGCACTCTTGATAGCACTGATGGCAGTAATAGCGCAGATGTCAAAAGCCTTAAGATTAGAGTACTCTAAGTGATGTATAGGTGATGTGTAGCCTACCCTCTTCCCTGCTCTATTTTCCGGTGAGTGGTGTGCAAGGCAACCATATCAATGCACAACTGTGATGGAATTTCTATCAAACCTTTGAGTAGAAGAGTTTCTCTATGTTCTACATTATATAAAGAGTCCCCAATGATTATTGTTCATGGAGGACACGGTGTTAATTGCTCGCACCTCTAAAGCCATTTGTCATCTAGTGCAATCCTTTGTTATTTTGTTATTTTTCTGGTCAGGCTGGATTTATTACCTAATTTTACTAAATGCCTCATTACGAGTTTGGTGGTGCAGGAGAGGGCGGTTCACCACCGCTCTACTCCCACGCTGCCAAACCCGAGCTCTGTCTGTTATGTCCATACTTACCCTTTCTCTCGCGCGTCTTATGCATTCACGCGCATTTGTATTTTCTTTCAAATGTAATGTCTCATGCCACGGCACGATCTACCATCGTGCCGTTCTATTGTTATGGTACGGTTAGAGCAGTTACTGAGCGCTGACCGATGTTACAGGATGTGTTTCTGAAGGGTGCCTTCTTATTTACGAATAAACCCAACTTCAACATAATTTATGCGTGATTTCAATCCTACAAGTTGGCGACGAGGGACAGATCATCTTTAAGAAGGCATCCTTTTAAAAAAAAACTAAAATTTTTTTTTTAAAAAAATTGTTTCAATGACGAGCACCGAAAGGCTGATTTACCAGGATTAACAGTCTTGAAGGGAATTCTTTTGAGATCTACACTTTTGAATGAGACTTGCGCAGTGTGATCTCATTTAAACAAAAGAATACTACAGGAATCGTGAAACTCACCAGCTGTTCTTTTGAACGATCTCGCTTCAAGTGTCTAGTGGTATCCAAAGACCGTGAAGCTTTTCAGCGCCTCCTCTTCCTGTATTTTGGTGCGCGAACTCGTGAAAGGTGTGGATCGCTACCCTTGATCACTTCCCGTTTACATTTGAGGAATGAACGTTGCCGCTTCCCTTTTATGAAAACTGAAGAGGTGACTTCTACGTATTTTACCACACCCCTTTTACTGAAACTGAGGAAGTGACTACTGGATCGTTCTTTTCATTTCCTTTAGACACTATTCTCCCAAGTTCATCGTTGAAACCAACGAAGTATCTAGAGTCCTCTCTACTGGTTAATTAACTGTTTCTTTACACGTATAACTATTGAATAGCTACAAATATTGACGCTGATTGACCACTTCTGGTTTTAATTTATTTTTTCATCGACAGATCTGATTCGGAAAGGTTTGAAATCAAAAAATTGTTTTCACAGGAATGTTTATTTAATATTTAATTAGAATTGAGTAGTTAAGTTTACTTAAACATAGAGATAACGAAGTGTGTATATTTTACTTTAAATTGTCAGTACTTTTCACCATTATGTGTGCACAAGGTTACACTCTTTCTCCACCTCAAAGCTACTGGGCAGCAGGTAGTTCTCCATGCATGCCTTGGATTGAATGGAAAGCTTATTTCTTAAATTATATTGAAACTTTAGATACAAATGGCAAAATGAAACCTCCAGAAAAAAAAGGTATTTTTCTACACAGTTTGGGACCAGCAGGTTTAAAAGCTTTCAATCAATTGCCTGTTTCACAAGCAAGTGGGGATATGAATGTGTTTGACAAAGCATTATATGACTTTGATAAGTATTGTTCTCCCAAAGTATGCATTGGGATTTCAAGATACAAGTTCTTTCAAAGGAAACAACTAATTATTATTATTATTATTATATCTGATTTTGTAGAGCGCTCAGCTACCCGTAGGTTTCCCGGCGCTAAGAGAACAGAAGTAAAAGAGGACAACGGAAGTTTAAGGAATCGGTTACAGAGAAAACAACCAGGTTTTCACACCTTTGCGGAATTTGATATAGGATGTTTCAGATCGCAGAGGGATGGGAAGCGAATTCCAGAGCGCAGGTGCCAGGTGGGAGAATGAGCGTCCACCGACTCTGGCCCGCTTGAAGCGGGGAACAGAGAATCTGCAATGAGTGGAAGATCTAAGGGTGCGAGAGGGACAGTATTGCTGGACTAAAGTGGAAAGATATTGGGGGGCTTTTCCAGCTTTGATACGGTGCATGAAGCAAAGTGCTTTAAATTTGGTCCTAGATTCTATGCGCAGCCAGTGAAGGCTACGCAGAGAAGAAGAGACTGAGGTTGTTCTCGGTAAATTACAAAGTAGACGGGCAGCCATGTTCTGAACTACTTGGAGCTTCCGGGTGACCTCCTTACAGGCACCCAGAAGGAGTACGTTGCCGTAGTCCAGCCGCGATGTCACTAGGGCCTGGACCACTGACTTCTGGGTGTCTGGAGGCAGCATCCATGTGATCTTCCTCAGCCACCTGATGATGGTGGTGCAGGTGGCCGAGACCTTGACCACATGTTGTCTCATGGATAACTGATTATCAAAGAGGACCCCCAGATTGCGTGCTGAAGTTGCTGGGACCGGTAGAGGTCCCATTTGCTGAGGCCAATGTTGCGGGCCCCAGAGAGCGGAATCCGGCCCAAATAGGAGAAGCTCTGTTTTATCGCCGTTTAGCTTTAGCTTGTTAGTCAGCATCCAGTCGGCGATGTCAGTGAGTCCAGAACAGAGAGAAGAAGAAGGGGAGTGCTGATTAGAGGAAAGAGAGAACATTATTTGGGTATCATCAGCATAAGAAAAAATAGAAAGTCCAGCCTGTTCAGCAAGAAAAGCAAGAGGTCTGACGTAAAGGTTAAAAAATAAAGGACTAAGAATAGAACCCTGGGGAACGCCATACGGGGAGTTGTGAACAGTGGACACAGAAGAAGGGGAGAAAACCTGGAAAGTGCGATGAGAAAGAAAGTCAGAGATCCAGGCGAGGGCGGGGCCGCGGATACCAACAGACTTCAAGGCAGACAAAAGGATGCTATGGGAGACGGTGTCAAAAGCGGCACTCAAATCCAATAGGATGAGTGCCACTGTCTCCCCTTTGTCTACCTGGCGCCTGACTGTCTCCGAGACTCCCAGAAGGGTGGACTCCGTAGAGAAGCCCGCCCGGAAACCAGACTGAGAAGGGTGGAGAACGTTTGCTGATTCAATGTAGGTGGTGAGGTGACGATTAACATGTTTCTCCAGCACCTTTGAGAGGCAGGGAAGCAGGGAAATGGGCCGGAAGTTGGCTGGGTTGCTGATATCCGCATTAGCTTTCTTCAGCAGTGGAACCACCATCGCATGCTTCCAGCTGTTAGGAACCACTGCCTCAGTGAGAGATGCATTCAAAAGAGCCAAGATACAGTCCAGAGGGACAGAGTCTAAATTACAAAGAATCTAGGGAGGCATGGGATCCAGGGGAGAGCCGGATTTAATCTCTGCCAACAATTTCAGGAAAACGGGCATGGAGATACATTCCCAGTTATCTAATCGAGGAGGAGAAAGTCGTTCAGGATCATCCTGTATGGAGAGTTGGTCATGTTGCTGGAATGGTGGCCTGGGTGAAACAGAAGATGAAGTATCAAAGCCCGCGTAGATGTTGTCAATTTTTGATGTAAAAAACTCTGCCAAGGAATTACATTGATTGCTATCCAGGCAGGGGGCTTTGGGGGCACATGACATACCCGATAGTTCCTGAACTGCCTTAAAGAGGGCTTTAGGACGATTCTGAGCTTTCAGTATCGTATCGTTAACATGATTAGCCCTGGCAGTGTTACATAGAGTGTGGTATTTCTGTAATGCAAATTTGTAGTTCTCTTTATCTGCCAACAGGTAGTTGGATCTCCAAATGCGCTCTAGTCTTTTGCAGCGTGACTTTTCCATTTTGAGTTCTTCATTGCACCAAGGGGCAGGAGGGTGCAGGAACTTTTGTTTACATTTACGTGCCGGAAGGCAGGACTCAATAGCAGAAGTAAGCCAGGTGTTAATCTTGCCCACATCATCCGTGGTGATATTAGCAGAAGGGGGGAGGGTTTCTTTTAAGGAATGATTAAGTTGCTCCAGATTCAGTTTTTGCCAGTTCCTTCTTGTTCCAAGGGAATGTGGGCTGCCAAGGGGGCCAGGTGCAACCGTTGTTTTAATGTGAAACTCTACAATGAAATGATCCGACCAAGTAATCGGCTTAGAGGGGAGGCAGGTAACATTATCTAGATTAGCAAAAATTGGATCGAGTAAGTTGCCGCCTTTATGCGTGGGACCAGAGTTTAGAAGACTTAGATTGAGGGCGGCCAGGTCCTGTATAAGATGAGTGCTGGTAGAACATAGGGTGTCATTAAAATGTATGTTTAGATCACCTAATAATAAAAAATTATTCGATTCCAGCAAAAGAGGGGAAATATGTTCCGGAAGGGCAGCAGCCCATGCGCCAGCAGCGCTGGGAGGGCGATATAAAAGGGCACCGGACAGTGTAAAATTCGGAGATAATAGGAGTTTGAAACTGCCAGCTTCGCAATCAGGGATAGCAAGATCATCCCACCTGCAAGAATAGGTCCTTTTAAAAATAATAGCAATGCCTCCTCCATCTTTAAGAGGTCTGTTACGACCCACAAAGGCGTAATCATCAGGGAGGGCAGTAGCGATATCTGGTCCAGAACAGTCTTTTAGCCAAGTTTCGGTAAGAAACAAGGCCGACGGACTATATGAAGTGAGAAGGTCAAATATGTCCCTTTTATGCTTAGGTAAAGAGCGACAATTTAAGCTGATAAAACTAAACACAGGAGATGGGTTAGACAAATGAACCTTCACAGGGAGAGGGGTGTTGATCCAAAAAGGGAATGAGGGAATGCACAACTCAGAGGGGTAAGACGTGATAGCCAGAGCGCAATCAGGACAGGATAGAGGTGCGTCCTGACAACACATGCAGGAGCAGTACTTCCCAGGCAGCGGGCGTAAGCCAAGCAGAGTACAGCGAGAGTAGGTGAGTCTGGGGTAGATGATGCCAGGAGCAGGGGGGGAGGCCCCAGGTCCCAACTGGTCGCGGACGGGCGCTGACGGGCTTAACTCAGGCGCAACTCCGGCGCGCCTACGTCGCGCCCGCTGCGCTCGTCCGCTGCGCTTCCTAGGGAGGGGGACCATTTTGAAGGGCTGAGGGCGGGAGGGGCCGAGCGCTAGTCCGCTCGCGTCCACTCCACTCCAGGCTCCTCACCCAAAATGGCGGCCAAAGTCGGGTCCCGGGCAGTGTTTTAATCGCCTGCCATGGGATGAATCAGGGGCAAGTGCACAAGTGTGCAAAATAAGCTTTTAAAAGTCGCCTGTATAACAAAAACAGGTTAAAACAGTGTGCAGGGTAAAATACAATTTTTCACAATTCCGTTTTTAAATTCTACACGTCGCCTCTAAAGTAGCCACGGAGCCCGGTCGAGCCTTGGGCATCCGTGAACTTCTATCAATTGGCCTGTGAACTGAGAGGGCTTTTGAAGGGCTGAGGGCGGGAGGGGCCGAGCGCTAGTCCGCTCGCGTCCACTCCACTCCAGGCTCCTCACCCAAAATGGCGGCCAAAGTCGGGTCCCGGGCAGTGTTTTAATCGCCTGCCATGGGATGAATCAGGGGCAAGTGCACAAGTGTGCAAAATAAGCTTTTAAAAGTCGCCTGTATAACAAAAACAGGTTAAAACAGTGTGCAGGGTAAAATACAATTTTTCACAATTCCGTTTTTAAATTCTACACGTCGCCTCTAAAGTAGCCACGGAGCCCGGTCGAGCCTTGGGCATCCGTGAACTTCTATCCAGTGAAGTGAAGAATCAGTAGACAATTTTGTTTCTGCTCTGAAAACCTTAGCTTTGGATTGTAAATTTGGAAATTTACAAGAGGATCTAATTAGAGATCAGGTAGTGATGCATTTAAGTAATTAAACTATCCAGGAAAGATTATGGATAAATGGTGATGAGAGTTTAGATTTTGTGATAGCTATTGTCAGAAAAGCAGAACTTTCTTGCAGGAGTGCGCAACAAGTTAAGTGTAAAGATGTTTCTGTTAGTAAAGAAATTGTCTCAAAAATTAATTCGAAATCTGACAAAAAGAGTAAGGATTTTCAACAAAAAAAAACCAGATCTTTAACTCAAAAAATAATTCTGAAGAACATAATTTGAAGTGTTACAGATGCAATAGCAAATCACATTTAGCTAACAACAAAAGTTGTCCTGGTTTGAAACAAAAATGTTCCAATTGTGGTCTGATAGAACATTTTACCTCTGCATGCAAGAGAAGTAAAAGCAACCAAAAAGTCAAATGCATTGAACAAAGTGATAACAGTGAAGATGATACTTTCCCTAATGATTCAAATAATTGTTCATTTGTCTTGAATATTAAAGAATCTAATACAGCAGTATTGAATATTGACAGCACTATGGTTAAGAAGAAACCGTTATGTGATATGGTCATTGGGGGCGTCAAAATTAACATGTATGCTGATTCTGGTTCACCATATTCTATTGTATGTGAGTCAGTATGGAAAAAATTATTTGTAAATAGATTAGGTAGTCATTTAGAGAAGAGTGATATTAACCCTGAAGGATACTCAGGAGGGAGAATAGACATTTTGGGATTTAGGACACTGGTCTTCAGGTTCAAGTATAGAAAATGCATTGCAAAACTATATATCTCACAGAAAGGTCCTTCAGTTCTTAGCTGGTTTGATCAAGGAAAACTTGACATCATTCTAAATCCAAATAGTCCTAATCCTGTCATGTTAGTAGATGAACAGAATGGTATTTCCTCTATGATGTTAGACAAATTTCCTAATGTTTTCCAAAAGACCATTGGAAAACTAACTAGTTTTAAACATGAAATTCGTTTAAAAAAAATGCGTGCCCTAAGGTACATAAAGCACGTAATATTCCTTTTGCTGTCCGAGAAGAAGTAAAAAATGAATTGGATACATTAGTCAAGGAGGGAATAATAGAAAAAATTGAATCATCAGAATGGGTTTCTCCCATTGTAGTTGCCAGACGGACCAATGGCAAGGTCAGGCTCTGCATTGATCTTCGCCACCTTAACAACAATATTGTTGTGGATCAATTTCCTCTTCCTCGCATTTCTGAATTGTTGTCATCTGTGGGAGGGTCTAAGTTTTTCTCAACCATTGATTTATCAGCTGCCTACCATCAGATAGAACTTCATGAAAAAAGTTAGGATCTCACGGCATTTATCACCCCATTCGGATGCTTTAGATTTAACAGGATGCCTTTTGGATTGGCGTCAGCAGCTGCCATTTTTCAGAGGGTGATGCAAGACATTTTGAAAGATTGCAAAGATGCTGTCTGTTTTCAAGATGACATTTTAGTGTTCAGTGACAGTAAAGAAAAACATGTTTCAGCCTTAGAGAATGTTTTGAAAGCACTTAATTTTCATGGTCTCACCATAAAACATGAAAAATGTCGTCCGAGTCCTTCCTGGGGATAACGGTACCACTGATATCCACAACAAGCTATTCTCCCTTATAAGACCATGTTTTTTTATTAAGCAAAGAAAGGGGAAGAAAACTAAGGAAGTGGGCAGGTGGTTTGATAAACATTGCAGAAATGCACGTTTAAATCTGGGGCAAGCAATAAGGAATAGGGACCATGCCGCAGTGGCAAAGAGTAGGAAATTGTACAAACTGGCCATTTATCGTGCCAAAAAGAAATGGGATGAGGACCATTGGGCCCAATTACAAGAAGCCTCTAATAACAAAGACTCAATGTTATTTTGGAAAATTATCAAGTGGGGTAGTGGTGTGGGCCCAGTAAAACCTGACAACAACGTACCAGTGGAAGCCTGGGTTGATTATTTTGGGCCTCAGTATGCGGAAAGTAACAAATACATGGTAGTTGAAAACATAACACCGGTTTATGCAACCAACGATTTATTTTCCCTTAGTGAGGCAGAAATTGCTATCTGTTCAGTGAAGTGTGGGAGGGCGCCAGGTCCTGACGGCATCCCATCCGACATTTTCAAACATGATGTGACTAGATGGGCTAGATACATCCATCTTGTAGTAAATGCATTAGCAAGGGGGGCAGCGGTTCCAGACACTTGGAAGGGTGCAACCATCATCCCCATCCATAAGAAAGGGGATCGCTCATTACCTGCTAATTACAGGCCCATAAGTTTAATAGCCACCATGCAGAAAATTGTTGGGAGAATGGTAGTAAACCAGCTAATGGACTGGGTGGAAGATAACAGCGCCCTCTCCCCATACCAAGCGGGATTTAGAAAAGCAACTAGCACCATTGACCAGGTCTTTCGATTCACTATATTGCGGTGGAAGATCGTTGAGCTGGGAAAGGGTAGCCTGTACGTCGCGTTTGTCGACCTACGGGCGGCGTTTGACTTAGTTCCCCGGCGTAAGCTCTGGTCGGTCCTTTATAGGCTAGGTATCCCTGCTGAACTGCTAACACTAATTATGCGGCTACATGAATCCAATTCCGCTAGAGTACAATGGGGCGGAAGTAGTGAAACAACGTTGGACTTCCCAGTGGAAAGGGGTGTCAGGCAGGGCTGTTCCATGGCCCCTCTACTTTTCTCGCTATTCATTAACGGGATAGTAGAGAGAATGATGAGGGCTAGTGTAGATGCCCCATCGTTAGCGGACATCAGGGTTCCGATCCTGATGTTCGCTGACGACACTCTTGTTTTGTCTAAGACCCCCATGGGATTGCAACGTGCATTAAGCATTTTTGATGCTTTCTGCATGGAGCATGGATTAGAGGTGAATGTAGGAAAAACCAAATTAATGGTTTTCTCTGCAGGACGTAAGAGTAACCCAAATATAACTCTAAATAATAGCAGGCTTGATATAGTTAAGGAATTTACGTATTTGGGAGTGCAGATTGCGGGGGGGAATGCCTGGACGCATCATGTGAATAAAGTAGTCCTAAAGCACCAACAGCTTTCAGGTGCCCTAAGGGGAGAACATCGTAAATCAAAAACAAAACCAATAAAACCAGTAATGACAGTTTACGATGCGAAGGTCCTGGGTGCCACTTTATATGGCGCAGAACTTTGGGCATGGAATAGTCTGGTGGCTCTCCAGACTTCCGAGAACAAGTTCATGCGCGGGATTACTGGACTTCCACAGAGTACCCCCCTAACCCCATTGTTCTTGGAGTTAGGCAGACGTACGATTGTCGACAGAGCCCGACTGCGACCGGTCCTCTACTGGAGACGCCTTTGGACGACTCCAGAAATAAGGCAGTACGCGGAGGGCTTTTTGTGGATAATCAAGGAAGACATCTTCCACAAGATAAAATGGTTAAAAAATCTGAAGACCATGTTGGTTAACATAGGGTTTTCGAATTTGTGGAATAACCCCGAGGGAGAGTCCTTCCCAAGTAAAGAAGCCATCAAGGAGCAATATTGGGACTGGGTGGGAGGCAAGATGCTGAATGACACCAGGGCAGGCTCCATGTCCGGCCGTTTCCTGGAGATTAAAATTGTACCTGTCCTTGAAAAATACTGGGTTGATATTACTGTACCTATGGACAGGAAACTTGTCTTCCAGCTAAGGGCAGGATCCATCCCCCTTAAGAAATTAACATCAAGCTGGCACAGTCCTACTAATAACCTATGTCCCGTTTGTGAGAATGCTGTGGAGAGTATAGGCCATTTTCTTTTCGTGTGTCAGGCTTATGCAAAACCGAGGAGAAAGTGGCTCTCGCCGGTGTGCAGAAACCTGGGGACACGGGATAGTGTAGTGGCCCTAAGAATTTTGTGCACAACTACCCAGGATTCGATAATTATGGGGGTAGCGAAATATTTGGGTTGGGCATGGGCGATACGACGACGTTTTCTGGGGGGCAGCGGGTAATTTGGGGTTCCCTTTTTTATAGTTTTTATGTAAAATGTACAAAACTGTTTTAAGTCTAAATTTTGTATGAGCTGTACTTTGTTTAATGTCTTTTTACTCAGGCTATGTATTTTGTGTATTGTTTGATTTTATGTGCTTTTATGAGAATTCTCTCGAATAAAGCTTATACAACAACAACGAAAAATGTAAGTTTGGTGTTAATTCTGTAAATTATCTAGGTCATGAGTTGTGTGAAGAGGGAATCAAACCTAAATCTGATCTTTTAGATGCCATTAAATCTGCACCACATCCCCAGTCTAAAGATGATGTAAGATCATTCTTAGGGTTAGTGGAATTCTATGCTAAATATGTACCAAATTTTTCTTGTAGAACATTTAACATCAGACAACTGATCAAGAACAGAGTTACTTTTGTGTGGTCAGAGGAGTGCGAGAAAGAATTTCGTGATGTAAAGGATGCTATATGTTCTGCCTCTGCACTTTCTTGTTTTAATCCTTCTTTACAAAATATCATCACTACTGATGCTAGTTCAAAGGGACTAGGTGCTGTCTTTACACAAAAAACAAAGGATAGTAAAGAAGTCATTATCGCACATGCTTCCAGAGCTCTCACTCCTTCTGAGGAGAAATATTCCACAATTGAAAGAGAAACTTTAGCATGTGTTTGGGCTTTGGAACATTTCAGGGTGTTTGTTTGGGGTAAGGAGTGTATATTGAGAAGTGATCATAAACCTTTGGTACGTCTACTTACTACTGAAGGCATGTTGAGAGCTTCTGCTCGCATTGCACGGATGTCTATGCGATTGCAAGATTATATTTATGATATACAATACGTACCAGGAAAGGACAATGTCTCTGCTGATTTTTTGTCTAGGATGCCTTTGCCCATTCAGGAGGATCTGCATAATGAATGGGATAATTTTCAGATTGCCATGATTCATGATGAAGGTCCTATTTCTATTGATAAGATTCTATGGCAAAAGAAATTTGAGGAGGATGAGATTTTGAAATGTGTTGCAGATTGCATTACTGGTGTTTGGCCTGATAGGAAGTTTATCAGTTCAGAACTTAAGAGTTTCTGGGAGGTGAGATCTGAACTTTCATATGATGACAATATCATTAAGAGAGGTGAACGTATTATTCCACCAAATGGTGTGAGGAAGACCATAGTTGTACAGGGTCATGAGGGTCATAGCGGTATTGTCAGGACTAAACAACAGGTTAAGAATTTGTTTTGGTGGCCAGGCATGGACTTATTTATCGAACGCTTAGTAAGAAATTGTGTTATTTGTGCTAATTCTGACAAGTCTTTGACTACACTCAAACCCAATATGGGTGAACACGTAATTCCTGACAACCGGTGGGAAACTGTTGCTATGGACATTATGGGTCCTATTGGCTGTGACTCAAAGTACATCATTGCAGCTATTGATGTTTTTTCGAAATGGCCTGTTATCAAGATTGTTGAAAAAATAGATACTGAATCTGTTTTGTACTTCTTGGGTGGAGTTTTCACAGAAGAAGGTTTACCTGTTAAACTTATAACAGACAATGGAGTCCAATTTAATTCCAACAAAGCCAAAGATTACTTTACAAGACTAGGAATAATGCATTCCACTACTTCTCTTTATAATCCCAGTGGGAATGGAGTTATAGAGAGATTCAATAGAGTTCTCAAGAGTGCGATACAATCTGTTGGAAATGAAGGCAAGAAGTGGGAATTAGAAGTTTTTAAGAAAGTATGGATGTATAGGACCACTGTGAATTCCATGACTGGATATTCTCCATTTGAAATCATGAGGGGAAGACTTCCTAGGACTAAAGTGAATCCGTCATGGTTAGTTAAATCTACTCCTTCAAGTATAGATTTTAAGAAAGTTAAGGAAAATCTTGTTCATACTCATAGTGTTAATAAGAAATACTTTGATTTGAAATTTGGTTCTAAGGTTGATCCTAAAGTAGAAGTTGGTATGATGGTAAAAGTTAAAAAAACATGGAGAGTCAAAAAAAGGGGAAAGTTTATTTATGGGCCCTTTTGAAGTCATTGAACTTTTAAAAAATTCAGTAAGGTTGTCAGATAACAAAGTATGGAATCTCAGCAGGATTGCAATTCTTAAAGCTGATAAAGGAATTTACAATAAGACTAGTATTTCGAAACATACAAATTATTCTGATTTGGATGATGATCTAGATAGAAGTACAACTAGTCAAGATAATGGTACTACAACCAGTAGTTCCAGTGTAGAAAATGATTTTTGTCAAAATGTTAATATTCAACCTGATAATAACAATGATGTAAATCTTCAGCCTATTAATCACAATGATTTTGGTTTGCAGAAAAGAACGACAAGAAAACCCAAGTGGATGTCTGATTTTATTGTATTTGTCAAAGGAAAATTTGAAACTTAATATGAAATTGTATTGGAATTTTTATTATTATTTGTTTCTTTTATTTGTTTTGTTCTTTAAAGGAGGAAGGTGTGTTATGTCCATACTTACCCTTTCTCTCGCGCGTCTTATGCATTCACGTGCATTTGTATTTTCTTTCAAATGTAATGTCTCATGCCACGGCACGATCTACCATCGTGCCGTTCTATTGTTATGGTACGGTTAGAGCAGTTACTGAGCGCTGACCGATGTTACAGGATGTGTTTCTGAAGGTTGCCTTCTTATTTACGAATAAACCCAACTTCAACATAATTTATGCGTGATTTCAATACTACACTGTCCTCCCGCAAGATTACGATACAGATTGCAATACAAATAGTTGTCTGTCAGGCGGGCAGCATGGCGGTCCTATGCTGGTGCAGTGAAAAGGCCCAATAAGTCTTTAATACTGTCTTTAATACTGCCCCGCCGTGGGACCACCACAGAGCGTTCCAGCACGGCATGGACTGTAAAGTTCATGCTTTGCTGGAACAGGGGTGGGAAAGGGGGCATAACATCATAACACATGCCCCCCTGCATGCACCGACCCGCATGAGGCGAGGTTTCCCCACCAACAACTTTTATATGGCTGTGCTGACTGCCATCTAATGCTGATGGTTGGGAAACTGAAATATGCATGATTTTTTTTGTTTAAATATATTTATTGGCTTTCCATTTTGTGGTGTGCATCAGGTTGTACAGTTACATCACAATACAATTACTTAAAGTCAATAATTTTCCTGAGCAGTCTTACATCTTAGTGTGTTTCCATTAAAATATTAAACTGTGTAGGTTGTATGTCAATACAACGCTGTGTTTGCACCGCACTACCATTACAACGCTGGTTTTACAACGCAAGTCGTTACCACGACTTGCGCTGTAGGGTGCTGGACTTAGGAATAGTAAGATTTACTATTCCAACACCAGCCTACGTACAGTAGGGAAGGTGTTGGAATAGTAAATCTACTATTCCTTAGCCTAGAGTGCCCTCCAGCGCAAGTCGTGGTAACGACTTGCGTTGTAAAACCATCGTTGTAATGGTAGTGCGGTGTAAACACCGAGACGTGATGGATGTTCCCCCAACTGTGTACAACATAACATTGATTTAAGAGGGTGAATGACACATTTATCTCTCACTCAGAGTTGAAACAATAATGATAGCGCTTCGTTCAGAACATCATATAACACATTACCATGTAGCCTATCTGCTCACTTGTGGGTCACACACTGCTATGTGTATTCTTGGATGTATGTCCCTGTCGAGATCCCCACTACTCCACTGATATTTGTCATATGTTGTATTGTTTGGCCTGGGCAAATGTCACGAGTGGGGGCACAGTTTCTGTTATGCAGCATGCAGCACTGAGTTGGACCGCATACATAGTCCAGCAGATATTGGCTCGCTGCTTATTCAGGTGCGCTATCTAATTCCTTAGGGTGATTCTGACACGTTGCACGGAAGTCCACCAGGATCGCGTTTCACTACGTTGCTAGTGGTCGCTTCCGAGTGCCTATCGCATCTTCCCGATGCAGCGCTAAGCTCTCTGCTAGCACGCAGCAAAGTAGAGACTGAAACCAGGATTTTGGCGGTTCAGGAGATTTCCATCGCCGCATGAGTAAACGCTTGGCTACTATAAGCCCTAAGTCTATGTAGCGAGATGTCACTTTATATAAACTAGACCTCTGGTATAATCCCAAGATGCATACCTACCACGACCAGTTAAGCGTACACTCTGTGCACTGCGCTAGACTTCTGGTGACTACACTCCAGTAAGATTGTATGGATGTACAGGCCCATAGTATATGTAGTAAATCCACTCCTGCCTCACCACATCTTGGGCAGCTGGCATCTGTTCGGTTAAAGTATTTGTTTATTTTGGCTGGGGTCATAAAAGCCATTTGTATAATATAGTACTGTACAACCAGAAACAAGCGTTGCATGGGATATGGGTAGGGTTCTTGCGGATTTCTTCCCACTCACGTTCAGCACTGGGGCGTCCCAGGTCTGCATTCCAGTGGGTGTGAAGGGGCTCCAGTCATGGTGTTGTGTGCACCCTCAGCGATTCCGCAAACCATCTGACCAGAAGGCGACCCGTGCCCTGCTTGTGCAGGTATTACACAGTCAGATGTGTGGCCGGCTCCTGCGGGATGTTACCTCATGCCGCTTGTAGCGTGCGAGGCACCACCGTATGGAGCAAGAACTGACCCAGGGAAAGACCTGAGTCTTCAGCAAGCACAACGAACGGTAAGAGTTGTCCATCGCTGTATAAATCCCCCAACGTTAAGAGTCCCGCCTCTTCCCATTGGGGCAGCTCTGCTCTTGCGACAGCCCAGTTTCTGCTATGTGTACCTAGAATAGGGAGAGATGGCGCATATGGGGTCACACAGCTCGTGACTCGCAGGCCTCAACGAAAGCAGTAGTGGGCCACCTCCACCAGCAAATGGGCAGGCGGTCTGCCCTACCTATTAGGATGGAATAGTGCTACCATCTGAGGCTGGGTGAGTCCCGGTGTTAGATCTGGGGGTCTCTAGTTGGCAGAGGTAGGTACCACTGTCCAAATAGGGACCTTTGCTTCTAGTCAGGGCAAGGAGATAACCCTCTGAGATAACCCCTGCTCACCCTCTAGGTAGCTTGGCACGAGCAGTCTAGGCTAACCAGAGGCAATGCGTAAAGTATTTGTACCAACACTCACAGTAACACAGTGAAAACACCACAAACTGACTCCACAACAGTTTAGAAAAATAAAGGTATTTTAATCTAAACTACACAATACCAAAACGACAAAAATCCAACTTACACAGTTCAAGAATATGGTTTCAAAAGAGTTCTTAAGGTTGCGTTAAAATTCTTTAGGTTGCGATAGAATTCTCTACGTTGCGATAGAATTCTCTACTGATGCGTGAAAAGTTCACACTTGCGTCACGTTTACTCACAGTACCTTTTAGTTGCAACAAAGTTCCAAAAGCAGAAGCTGGTGCGGTGGAAAACAAGCGATGCGTTGCTCCTGAGACCCTGGGGAGGCGATGCGACAGTCCCGCTGCAGTAGCGGGCGTGATGCGACGAATCCGGTCTGTATGGAGAGGAAGGCCACTTGTATGGATTCCGGTGTGTAGGTTCCGTAGGAAGTTTGTTCTCGCAAAGGCACGATGCGACGATCTCGTAGGGGCTGTGACGATCTCCAGGGCGACGATGCGCGGTCCAGCGGTGATCCTCTCTCTCGCAGCTCCTCGATGCGATGGTTCTGCGACGATGCTCGCAGCGACGTGATGCGGTCCGCAAGCAAGCGGTGCGGCGTTCTCACCCAGCGACGACAGGCTCTGCGACGACTCTCGCAGCGATGTTCGATTCTCCCGCACCGGTCTGGTGCGTCCCGTAAACGAAGGATGCGACGTCTCTGGCAGCGGCGTGAGGCGCTGCGACGATTGAGGTTCTGAAAATCTGGATTCGTATAATCATTCTGGACTCGAGAATTAAAACTTCGTCGAAATATGACGAATTTGGTATCAAAAGACCGAGAATGACGAGTACATCATGTACATGTATTTTCGGCGTGTTCGAGTGACGATTTCACCTCGAAAATCGTCATTTACATTCTGAACCCTTGGCTCCCATTTATATGTTGCCCTTTACATAGGCCTTAATCCAGTTGAATTTGATTCCACAAGGACACATACTCCTTAATCGACTTTTCCCTGACCTCAGTACAAGTTAGAACCATTGCCCCAGGCCGAACTCGTTAGGTCAGTTTCCTCCCAGTGGCCGAGCAAGATAGCATCTAGGCTCAACAAACCATAAAACCATTTCAGCGCGCACACCTGCCATATCTCGCTCACATCTATCTCCACTCCTTTGCTTCACTTACTTTATGGTGGGGAGGTGCCCGTTTTTATTAGGGGTCCAGTGATATCTGATGAAATGTTGGGCCTTGCCAAATGATTTGTTGTCGGCAGCACGAAGTGAAATATGGACATGTCAGCATGACTCTGCTTTTTCTTTGAACCAGAATATGTTAACTATTTACTTTACAACCAAGAATGTTTTGCCCGAGGCCTAGGACCGTGTATAAAAAGAGAAGCCTGACTTTGTAAAAGTGTGCAGTCTCCTGAGAACATACCCGTATTGTACTTCTAGGACACCTGTTACCTTGGTTGCAGCCAATAAACTAATCTTTGACTTCACCTAGAAGACTCTGATGTTTCTGTAGGTCTGGATCAGGAAGAACCCGAGGTCTCTGGGTGTTGATTCCCTGGCACCGCTGGGTTACCGGTTCTGTGCCGGTTCTTAAAAATCCACTACCTCAGTTGGCGCCCAACGTTGGGCGATTCCAGTGGTACCAGTCAGCCTGAAGATCGTGAGGAGCTTCGTGTGGAAATTCCGGAGGACGGCCAACCACCTCATCGACCCCTGCATGTCGACGTGGTCCGAAGGTTTTTACTGCGAGGTTCCCCGCTTCCCGACGGCTACAAGGACTGCTGCCCTGGCTATCGCCCTGATTTGGACCCTTGAAGTTTTTTGGTAGAGCGAAACACTGAGACGAGTCTTCTGGTGACGTCATCGATATTTCAGTTAAGTATAAGTGGAGCGTCTCCCAGTCCTTAGTTGGACTTACTTTGTGGTATCTTTGGGATACAAAGTTTTGTATTGGTACTTGCAAGCACCATAACCGAAGGACTCGTGTATTCACGAGAAATATCGTAATCGATAATCCTTTGAAGTTTGGAACTAGACTAGAGAGCGAGGATGCCTAGTGTTAGACTTGGGAATTTATTTTGTCTTGGTGGTAATAATAGGGACTCCCGATTGGAGGACTCATGTCCGGTTCCTCCGGTTGGAACTCCGACTTACGAGCTATATGTAAAACATGGGGTAGGCCCCATCACCTACAACGAAGTATGGATTAAATACACCAGGAAAGATGGTGTTCTAAAATGGCCCCAATATGGTAGCTTTGATTCTGAAATCTTAGACAACCTTGAAGTTAAACTCTTCAAAAAGAAAGCCCGGCCGGCGATGTTTGACTCTTTCCGCTTATGGCGCAAAGAAGCCAAACAAAAAGAAATTAAATTAGCTAAGAAAAATAAGAGAGAAGGGGGACTTTCAGTAATGCAAGCTGCTGTGCAGTTTAAAGATAATGAGGAAGAGCAGATGAATGAGCAGTTGCACAGGCAACGTAAACTGGCAATAGATAAGTGTTATCCAGTTTTGCCGTCTCTTCAGCAAGAGGCAGCAAAAGAGCGTGAAAAAGACCCATTAATGTCACATTTGCTAAATTCATCACCCCCCTATGCGCAGAATGCCACAGCACCCCCGCAACCTTTAGTTGCGCAAACTATGCCTCCTGCTCTTCCACAGCACCCACCAGCTGTTCTTCAGCTGGCTCCTACTTCTTCGGTGCAGCCTCCTCTAGGCCCACCGACCACTTCTGTTTCACCTGTGTTTTCTACAATTTTGCCTACTGTACTTTTTACGTCTCCTAATGCTCCCTCTACGATTTTGCCTAGTGCCCCCTCTATTTCCTCTGATAACTCTTCTGCTATCTCTACCCCTGCCTTATCTCACCCCGTTTTTCCATCTGTTTGTCCTTCAGTTTCACCTTCCATTTGGCAGAAAATGGCCAGCACTGTTACTAATCTTCTTTTACCTCTTTTCGGGTCGCCTGCTACGACCCCTAACATAGGAAGAAGACAGTTGCGAAGTCAACTGCCTGATTATCAAGAGAGAGGTTCCCTGAATAGTTTAGCTCGGAAATGGGTCATGGACACTGCAAAATATGATGTACAGTCTGTCATGGAAGTCTTCCATCAATGGGAAGCAGCGACACAGAGATATGTTTTCGAACAGATGTGTGTTTTTCTTGGCGAGGATTTAGAAGACAATGATCAAGAATGCATCCCACAAGAGATGTGTCGTGTACGGTTTAAGTTCGGAGAGGGTATGATTGTAGGTCCAGATGTGGAAAAAGCAGTTGAAATGTTATTATCATATCGGAGTAAGGGAAACAGTTCTGGGTCACCATCTGAATGTAATACATCCAGTAGGAAAAAGGCACGACAATACCCTATGAGAGAAGTTCCCCCACAGTGGAGAGAGGGTGACACGACTGCTGTCCCACCTATTCGGCCACACTTCCAGCGTGTATTGGTACATGTCCCATGGAAACGAGCTGAAGTTTTAGCACTCAAACAAACATTACCAGATCCGCGTAAAAATCCTGCAGGGTACTATAAAGAGTTGTCACAAACTGCTGGGTCATGTATAATGAATTTAGCCGATATCGATATGTTATTTGGGAATGTTGTTCCACAGCCTTTATGGGGTAAAATTCGTCATGTAGATCATGACCAGGAATTAGGTGACACGTGGGCTAATATTACTGCTGCAGATGCCCGACAAGTTGGTGGTGCCAAGCCTGAGCCTTTGATAGCAGAACTCCCTGGTAAAATAGTAGATTACATGAAAACGATAATGCCTGCAATACGCGTAAATTGGGATAAGTTGTCTGCATGCAAGCAAAAGAAAGAAGAAACTGTTTCAGATTTCTTCACCAGATTTGAAGAAACATTCGTTGACCACAGCGGTCAAGATATGACCACAGAAGGTGGTCAGAGATTGTTTGTCGATAAATTCGTGCACAATCTGCTTCTAGAATTGTGTAAAAAATTAAAAGATTCAGAAAGTTCTTGGACAGTCTCATCTTCGGCCCAGATATTGGCTACCGCGCAATATTACGAAAATAGAGACAAAGAGGAGAAAGATAAAGTAGAAAAGAAAACTAGAGAACTAAAAACTAAGGTTTTGCTACAGCAAGCCTATCCGCCACGTGGTGGTAGTAATCAAAATAATAATGGTCAGAATCACTGCCAAAATACTTTTCAGCAGCCTCAACAGTATCTGAGAAACTCGCAAAGATTTGATTACACTCAACCCCGTGTAGGCCCCAACCAGTGTTTATATTGCAAACAAGAGGGTCACTACAAGTATAATTGTCCTGCCCTATCACAACGTGCAAATGGAGTTTCTGGTGTTAGAGGTCGTGGCAGTCAGCAAGCGCCTAGAGGTAGAGGGCGTGGACACGCCCCTCAGGACACACGTCCCCTTCCACCACAAAACTCTATGAACAGGTTTGATCAGCAAAATAACGTATCTGACAGGACCGCTCAATACTATGTTGAAGGATATTACACAGAAAATGAGCAGTGGGAGAATAATGATTGCTAGGACAGCCATAGACAAAGAGAGGGAGTTGTTTCAGTTCCAGTAGATCAGAGTGGACCTTACGTTGTGGTGATTACATCAGGTGTGTCAGAACCTTTTCTGTTGGATACTGGTGCTACAAAGAGTTCTATTATGCACTCCAAACTCCCTGGCGCACCTTTGTCTGGCGAAATGAACGTTTCTGTAGGTTTTTCTGGCGCCCCAGTTAGAAATCCGATTTCTGGCCCGTTATCTCTTTCTGTTGGTCCTTGTGAATTCGAAGCACCCCTTATTCTGACAACAGGTTCTGGTGAAAATTTGCTAGGATTAGATTTGCTAAAAAGATTGTATGCGACTTTGTACTGTTCTCCTTCAGGAGTACAACTTACTTTAGGTAAGAAAGTGGTTTCTCCCATGTATTTGTCGAGAGATGCACTTCCAGCGGAATTGTCATTTCTCCCGGATATTCTTTGGGCTACTGGTCCTAATGATGTAGGTCTTTTAGAAATTCCACCATATGTTGTAACATTGAAGTCAAATGTCAAAATGCCACGAATTCCCCAATACAGAATATCTAATGAGGGTGAAAAAGCTTTGCTAGCGATTGTTTACGAATTGATTGAAAAGGATGTGATTGAAGAAACACGAGGCAATGTTTGCAATAGTCCTGTTCTGCCTGTTTTAAAACAAACTGACCCTTCTCAGCCACCTGTGTACAGATCCGCGATTGATCTTCGAGAAGTAAATAAGATAGTTGTGCCACGATTCCCAGTTGTCCCCGACATTACCACATTATTGACTATGATTCCAGCTTCTGCTTCGTGGTTTTCAGTGATTGACCTAAAGAATGCTTTCTTCAGCATCCCAATTGCTGAGGAGAGCAGGGATATTTTTTCCTTCAGTTTAGGAGGTCGAAGCTTCCGCTTTAAACGCGCTCCTCAAGGCTACTGTGAAAGCCCCTCAATATACAGTCAAGCTCTGAAAATACAGCTCGACACGATTATTTTGCCTAAAGGTGCCACTCTTGTACAGTATGTGGACGATTTGCTCATTGCTGCGGATACTGAGAAAATTTGTAAAAAGGCCACGTTGACATTATTGCGTCATCTGTATGATCTGCATCACAAAGTGTCACTTTCCAAGCTCCAATATTGCCGACAAGAAGTGACCTACTTAGGTCACCTCTTATCGAAGGAGGGAAGGAAACTGACCCCAGAAAGAATTCAGGCAATAGCAAAATTGAATGTGCCAAGAACACAGAGAGAAGTGCGTGCTTTCTTGGGCATTACATCGTACTGTAGACAGTGGATTAAAATTTTTCGTTATTGGCCAAACCCTTGGTGGCATTAACGTGTAAAAATACACCCAATCCCATTCCTTGGTCTGAAGAGTGTCAGAAAAGTTTTCTCGAATTACGCACAGCATTATGTTCGGCTCCTGTGTTAGGTACGCTCAACTACAGTAAGCCTTTCACATTGTATGTCCACGAGAAGGAGGGCTGTGCTTTGTCTGTGTTAACTCAGTTATTTGGAGGTCGACAGCGGCCATGCGCCTATTTTGCGTCAACTTTGGATCCGGTAGCACAAGCATTGCCGAGTTGTTTAAGGGCCACAGCAGCAGCAGCTGTTTCTATTCGACAGTCTGCTGATCTAGTAATGAATAATACACTAATCGTGATGGTCCCGCATGCAGTAGACACATTGTTAAATAGGACCAAGACACAGCACTTAACTAGTGCTCGACTGTCCAGTTACGAATTAACGCTGCTAGCGAGCCATGTGCATATAAAAAGGTGCAGTACTTTGAATCTAGCCACGTTGTTACCAATTGCAGAGGAATCGGATGCTTTAGAACAGCTTTTGGACGATTGTGGAGAGAACGTGGGTTCCTGACTTCGCATGGAACTAAGATTCAGCATGGTCAGTTGGTAAATGAGCTTCTTGAATCACTGACCTTGCCCCTGCAAATGGCGATTGTGAAATGTAGTGCTCACAAGAAGGTGACTGATGATGTTGGTCGTGGAAATGCATTCGCTGATGAGACCGCTAAAGAAACGGCAAAGAATGTGATGAGCCGAATGTATGTTGCAGGCCCTGAAAGATGAACTGGTGAGGTTGGAGTATGTGAGGACACGATAGAGAGTGTGAAGTCCATCCAAGCTGAGGCCACAGAGAAAGAGTTGAGCACGTGGAGAGAGAGTACAGGGAGAATGGATGCAAATGGTTGTTGGGTTGATTTGACAGAGCATCAGAGATGGTTGTTACCCGATGCATATGTGCTTGCAGTGGTTACAATGGCTCATGGAATGGCTCATATCAGAGTGAAAGGGATTTGCGAGTTGTTGGCCCCAGTGTGGAAGAATTCAGGGATTCCCAAGTGTGCAGAGAATGTTGTCAAGAATTGCATGGTATGTCTGAAGCACAATCCCGGTAGGGGAACCCCAACTCCAGCTGGTCATTTTGCACCTCCTACGTATCCGTTCGAAGTTTTGCAGCTAGATTTCATACATATGGAGAGGTGCAACAACTTAAAATACGTGCTCGTTGTTGTTTGTGCCTTCTCAAGATGGGTAGAAGCCTATCCCCTAAAAGACAATACTGCCTTGTCCACAGCGAAAGCCCTTGTAAAAGAGTACTTCCCCAGGTTTGGAATGCCTAGAATGGTCTGGTCTGACAACGGAAGTGAATTTGTGGGTCGTGTGATGAAAAGAGTGTGTGAAGGGCTAGGCATTAGGCAGAAGTTCCACGCCGCAAATCACCCCCAATCAGCTGGATTAGTAGAATGTTACAATGGCACGCTAAAACTTAAATTGGCCAAAATCCAAGCGAGCACAGGTCTTAAATGGCCTGACGCTCTACCCTTAGCACTCCTATCCACCAGAATGACTGTGCATTCACGAGTGAAACTCAGCCCTTACGAAATGGTCTTTGGCTGGCCAGCCAACCTATGGGGAGTGCCTAGGCCCACGAAATTCAGCGAGCTGCAACACCCTATTTTGCTTGATTATTTGTATGAATTGACGGCTAAATTGCGTGTTTTACATCAACAGGTCCACAACACCCTGCCTCCGGTCTCTGAGACTCCAGGTCACTCCATTGTCCCTGGATCCTGGATCCTTGTATAGAACTTTCAAAGGACAAAGAACGACCAGCCCAGGTGGACCGGGCCGCACCTCGTCCTTCTTTCCACAAGGTCAGCAGTTCGAGTGGAGGGGAAGGCCAACTGGATCCACGGGGTCCATTGCAAGAGAATCCCTTCACCTCCGCCACATGACCAGTGGGTCCAGAAAGGCGGCACTGACTCAGAGCTTACAACTGTGCCACGTGTCATACCTGTCAGCGATGACCGTGTAAAAGAAACTAACCCTGATTGTGAAAGCGAGAACATTTTTCAAGAGACTGTGCCACCACCAGAACAATTGAACTCTTTGGAGCCTGAACTGCTGTTTCAGGACCAGACAGTACCAGGAAAAAGACGCTACAATTTGCGACCTAGGAAAACGAACAAACAAAAGTGATTCCTTTTTATGATTTTGAGACCAAGACCTATGGACTAATACATTCTTTTTTTCTCCCAAATACTTTTGTGCAGCTCTCCCATTTAGGAAACTTGCTTATTTTTGTTTTTTGAACCGCCATCCGGGTTCCGCTGCTAGGGCCGCGATTGGTTAAAGTCTTCGGAAGTGCAGCCAACGACGTTAGGTCGGTGGTTCTGGTCGGTCCAAGGGAGTTGCCCTAGACTGACAGAAGCACTCCTTAGCAGAATCAACCTCCTCGTCGCTGGCAGCACCTTAGAGAGGATGGAGTTTCCTGATGTGGAGAGACCTGCCAAACAAATGAACTTTAAGCAGAGACTGTGTAAAACGATGACAAAGAAAAGTTTTATAATATTGTGTATTTTTATGCTATCCAGCGTAATGATCTTTTTGATAAGTTATGTTTTATTCTCTTTCCATGTAACATTTGCGCCCACTGCATCACCCATACCTCCTCCTACTGTTTCCTCTCATTCTTTCCACCCTCTGCCTGACCACGAATCCAATAGAAGGTTAGAATTCAATAATAACTCCTTTGTTCAGTTATTACACCAACACCAACTGTTGGGTGTGTGGTCTCATGTCTCACACAACGGATAAAGGTATCCCCTATTTGGTCCTGCCATTTAGTCACAATGGTTCAGTATGGGCATATAGGACAATGTTCATATATGCACGAGAAATCCAACCCCTACGTTCTGTAAAAGACAACCTCAAGACTAGCGCCCTAGTCAAGGTATAGTTGACATGATCAAGGTAATAACTTCTTATGAAGACACTCCGGATGATGAGATACTTGCATATGTAGGTTGGAACGTGACCGGATATGGCACTACATTAAGTGAGAAACAGCAAGCCAAAAGATCGTCCCCTATCTGGATCGTACCCCATCAAGGTCACTTGTGTCTGCAAGGTATTGGCAAGAATCCCAGAGCTCAGCTAGGGAAGAGTATCTGTACAGAAACGTATGTTTTTGGATCCCAGACTTCCCCAGCGTTTTTAGCCGCTAAGGGTACTTATTTCATCTGCCATGATAGAGCCTACACATGGTTACCCCCTGACTTCTCGGGCCCCCACTCTGGACGCTCCCGGCACCCCCCGGACCCAACCCCCCACGGGTGGGGCGAGCCGAAAAGGGGGTGGAAGCCAGTGGCAAACCACTGGCCGTGTAAATAGTGCGGCCAAATTTCGCCCCACTCATTGTTTGTTGATAAAGGTCCGCATCCAACTCCCCCCACTTAGCCTCCGGATCAGACGCCATACGCGCCCTAAACTCCTCGTCGTAATGCGACCACGCATTGCCACCGTAAGTCACTTGCGCCCTCCGCACTACGTCCATGTACTTGAACAGCGCGACTGCCCTGTCTGGGTACTTCTCGCAGTATACGCTCGCATAGATTAAGAACGCCGCTGACCAGTTTTCAATAGTAACCGGCACCCTCGGCCGCCGTGCCAATTCCTGTTCCTCCTCCTTCGACCCCTCCTTGGCCATCAACTCCCGGTGAAGCAACCTAAAGATCTCGACATACTCCCCCTTCCATATTTTCTCCCTGGTCGCCACTGACAAATGAGCCCCCAATGGCTTCCCCACTCCCATGTACGGCAATTTTTTAACCGGAACGTCGCAGCTCTCTTTCGCCCCGGAACTCGACGCAGCCGCCCCGCCTAACGCCCCATCCGTCCCAGCGGTCCCCACCGCCGCGCTCGCAACCGGACCCTCACCGCTCCCCGTCGCTCCGACACTCGCCGCCACTACCTCACTAGAGGACCCGCTCGCCCCCCCACTCCCCGCCGACCCGCAAACCGCCTCAGTACACACACCGGCATCCATCACATACCTACCTTTCACCAGTCTCACTGTATCCCCACCCTCCGCATCCGTCCCAACCGACACGTGGTGTCCTCCCACACCACAACCTCCCGCCTTGCCTCCTTGAGGCGTGCCCAAGCCACTCCCCGACCCCGTACTGGTCTTACCTGGCGTCAAGGCTGGCGTCCTCACCGGATCCCGCCGCCTAACCAGATCCTCAGGGGGGGCCGTCACTCGCGGCACCACTTGCCGGGGGCATTCCTGCAAAACACTGGCAACAACATTACAAACCTCCCCGGCCTCCCGCAACTCCCCTTCTTCCTCTGACTCCAGCTCTCCACTCCCTGCCCCTTCTACCACAATCCTACCAGTAGATACCCTGCTCAACCCTGCTCTGGCCCTACACTCCGTCATCAAGGCCCCTAGGTCCACACTCACTCTCCGTCTACCCTCATGTTGGTAAGAAGAAACCGCTGCCTCGTTGCTCCATCCCCGTCCCCCGGCGGCCGGATCGACCCATCGGGAGGGGGGCGCTGGAGAGCTACTGTCCATCCATCTTCTGTCGGACCACCCCAGGTCCCTCGTTGGAGCGCGACCGCCCGTACTAGGCAGAGCCGGCCCATCCACTCGGCGGGGTGGAGCCGCATGCTGCTCACCCGAGCCCCTCCCCCACTGCTCCTGCCAAGAGAAAAACGGGGAAGTCCAGCAAGCCGGGGCAAAACCATCTCCACTACCTCCCCAACCGCCTCTCCCCCCCACCGCCGAATGTCCTCCCCGCCAAGCTCGGACTTCTCGGGCTCATATTTTGTTTCATTCCTGTTGCCTCCCACCTACACAGCAGCGGCGGATTACCACCGGAAAAGGGTAGTTAGAGGTGTTTTGAGTAAAGAAGACACTGCAGGTCAAAAATTTGGGGACTTTGCAAAGGGTTTTCTGCCGTTCTGGGGATCCATGGCTAACAGTAGAAACATAAGGCAATTAACAAGGGTAGTTGAATCCACCGTGATGATTGAAACTGCTGGTGCCCTTAGTAACCTGACTGCTGAGCTCCAGTCGGATCGACTTATGACCCTTCAGAACCGGGTCGCTTTGGATGTAATACTTGCGGACCGAGGTGGGGTATGCAAATTGATCCAGTCTAGTTGTTGCATTTTCATCCCAGATAATGCTCCAACCGTGTACAGGGCCATCTCCAAACTACATAAGATTTCTGAATCCATTCATGTGGATAAAGGAGAATGGTCGTTAATGGGATGGTTCTGGGAACTGATATCTGCCTGGGGATGGAAAATTCTGATGGTCATTGGGATGGTCTTAGCCATTCTTTTCCTGTTCTGTCTGTGCATACAGTGTGCTCCTGCAATATGTGGCCTCTGTGTTACATCATGTGTAAGGAAGCCTGTGTCAAGAGATGAACTGAGTACTAGAATGATGTTACAGCAACATCTCATTGACTTTAGGGATATAGATCTGGACTCAGACTAACATGAGGATAAATTAATTGCCTATGTAAGGGCAAAAGGAGGGATTGAGGTTCTGAAAATCTGGATTCGTATAATCATTCTGGACTCGAGAATTAAAACTTCGTCGAAATATGATGAATTTGGTATCAAAAGATCGAGAATGACGAGTACATCATGTACATGTATTTTCGGCGTGTTTGAGTGACGATTTCACCTCGAAAATCGTCAATTACATTCTGAACCCTTGGCTCCCATTTATATGTTGCCCTTTACATAGGCCTTAATCCAGTTGAATTTGATTCCACAAGGACACATACTCCTTAATCGACTTTTCCCTGACCTCAGTACAAGTTAGAACCATTGCCCCAGGCCGAACTCGTTAGGTCAGTTCCCTCCCAGTGGCCGAGCAAGATAGCATCTAGGCTCAACAAACCATAAAACCATTTCAGCGCGCACACCTGCCATATCTCACTCACATCTATCTCCACTCCTTTGCTTCACTTACTTTATGGTGGGGAGGTGCCCGTTTTTATTAGGGGTCCAGTGATATCTGATGAAATGTTGGGCCTTGCCAAATGATTTGTTGTCGGCAGCACAAAGTGAAATATGGACATGTCATCATGACTCTGCTTTTTCTTTGAACCAGAATATGTTAACTATTTACTTTACAACCAAGAATGTTTTGCCCGAGGCCTAGAACCGTGTATAAAAAGAGAAGCCTGACTTTGTGAAAGTGTGCAGTCTCCTGAGAACATACCCGTATTGTACTTCTAGGACACCTGTTACCTTGGTTGCAGCCAATAAACTAATCTTTGACTTCACCTAGAAGACTCTGAAGTTTCTGTAGGTCTGGATCAGGAAGAACCCGAGGTCTCTGGGTGTTGATTCCCTGGCACCGCTGGGTTACCGGTTCTGTGCCGGTTCTTAAAAACCCAGTACCTCACGATCTCGACCTCCGTAGCGACGGGAAACTTCTCGTACTGTCGGGGATGCGCTCCGCGAGCGATGCGACACTTTTCAGTTTCAAAAGTCACTCAAGCTTAGTTTCAAGCTTCCCAGCTCAGGTACAACTTCCAGAGGCCCCACAACTGGATCAAGCACTCTAGGAAGGACAGAGCTCTCTCAGCAGAGTTCAGGGAAGCTGGGGGTGAAGTCCTTTTGTTCCTGGGACTTCAAAACAGGGAGCCAGCTCTTCTGAGGCCCTTGGAGATTCCTTCAAGCAAGGGGACACAGCACAAAGCAAAGTCCTTCCCCTCTCCTTGGCAGCAAAGCAACAGGTCAGTCCAGCAGAGCAACAGTAGGACAGTCTTCCTTCTTCAGTTTCAGCTTTCTCCTTGGCAGAGGTTCCTTCTTGATTCCAGGATGATCTAATTTTCTGTTGTCAGGGGTCCTGTACTTATACCCCTAAAGTCTTTGTTCTCTTGGTGCATGTGGGCCCTGAGCCCGGTCTAAACCAGTTCTGGGTGGATCCTGAGCACTTTGTTTTGCTGGCTGCATCTTTCCTTTCAGAGTGAGGGGCAGGGTCCTCAGCCGCCCAGCAGGAGGTGGAGCCAGCATTGTGGAAGGCAGGCACAGCCCTATTCAGGCCCAGGTGCTAACTCCTCCCACCACTCCAGTTGCAATTGCAGTCATTCAGCCTAGTGCTGACTCATCCAGCCTCCTGGGGAATCCCCCAGCCCCTGTCACTCTCAAACCAGACAGTCAATACACAAACAGGCCCAGGCACACAGAAGGGTCAGACAAGAGAACAGCAACTTTCTAAAAGTGCTGTTCTCAAACACAGGATTTAAAAACAACCTTTCCTAAAAGATGTGTTATGAAATTCTGAGTTCAGGGATACTAGATACTTATGTGCTATCTTGTTCCTATGGGAAGAAATGCTGTTAACCACTGTAGCCAGCATCCCCCATGTTAACCTATGGAGCAAGATAGCCTTACAGTAGTGAAAAACGAAAATGGCTGCCATTCACTACCAGAGCATGTCACCTGCACTAGTACATGCTCTACCTTTTACATACACTGCACCCTGCCCAGGGGGATACCTTGGGCCTTCCATAGGGGTGACTGATGTGCACAAAAAGGGAAGGGTTAGGCCTGGTCAGTGTGGACACTGACCAGGAGGACATGGCAGTTCTAAATTGCACACAGGCACTGCAGTGTCAGGCCTGAGACATCATTTTAGGGCTACTCCTGTGGGTGGCACAATCAGTGCTGCAGGCCCACTAGTAGCATTTGTCATCACCAGCCCTGGCACACCCAGTGCACTTTACTAGGGACTTCATGGTGATACAAATATGCCACACATGTATATTCAATCAGAATAACAATTTACACAGGGAGCACTTACACTCTGGCACTGATCAGCAGTAGCAGAGTGTCCAAAGCATCTAAACCAGCAAAAATGAAATCCAGCACAGCATCAAAAATACAGGAGGTAGAGGCAAAAAGATAGGGGAAACCACACCAAAGATGCCAGGTCTAACAAGTGTCCCCTCCAGCTGAAAGTGGGGAGAACTACCCACCCTCTTGGGAGTTCTCCTCACTAAGGCGGAAAAACCTGGACAGACTATCAGCATTGGCGTGTTCTGTGCCAGGGCGGTGTTCCACCGTGAAGTCCATTCCCTGTAGGGAGATGGACCACCTCAACAGTTTTGGGTTCTCACCCCTCATTTGCATTAGCCATCTGAGGGGCCTGTGGTCGGTCTGAACACGGAAGTGAGTCCCAAACAGGTAGGGCCTCAACTTCTTCAGGGCCCAGACCACAGCAAATGCCTCTCTCTCAATCGCACTCCACCTCTGTTCCCTGGGGAGTAGTCTCCTGCTAATGAAGGCTACCGGCTGGTCTCCTCCCTCCTCAGTGATTTGTGAGAGTACTGCTCCCACACCATGCTCTGAAGCGTCTGTCTGTACTATGAACTCACTGGAAAAGTCAGGTGCCTTGAGCACCGGTGCTGTGCACATAGCAGTTTTCAGGGTTTCAAAAGAAGTTTGGCAGGCGTCAGTCCAGTCAACTCTTTTGGGCAACTTCTTGGAAGTGAGTTCTGTCAAGGGGGCGACAATGGTGCCATATCCCTTGACAAACCGTCTGTAATACCCGGTGAGTCCTGAAAAGGCTCTCACCTCTGTCTGGGTCTTGGGGGGCTCCCAAGCCAGAATGTTATCAATCTTTGCTTGTAGGGGCGCCACCTGGCCGCTCCCCACCTGGTGTCTCAAATACACCACAGATCCCTGCCCTATCTGGCACTTGCTGGCCTTGATAGTGAGGCCTGCCCTTTGCAGAGCCTTCAACACTTCACAGAGGTGTTGCAAGTGTTCCTCCCTTGTGGAGCTGAACACAGCAATGTCATCCAGGTATGCGGCGCTGAATTCCTCCAGCCCGGACAGTACCTGGTTAACCAGTCTCTGGAATGTGGCAGGGGCATTCTTCAACCCAAAGGGCATGACTCGGAACTGGAAGTGCCCCTCTGGCGTTGAAAATGCTGACCTCTCTTTGGCCCCATCAGTTAAGGCAATCTGCCAGTACCCAGAAGTCAAATCAAAGGTACTGAGGTACTGGGCAGCTCCCAACCGATCCACGAGCTCATCAGCTCTGGGGATGGGGTGTGCGTCAGTCTTCGTGACCGCATTGAGCCCACGGTAGTCCACGCAAAACCGGAGTTCTGGAGGGCCACCAGGCGTAGCAGCTCAATCAGCCCTAGCACCAACATCTTGGAAACCTCTTCCTTGATGCTGGCCCTGACCTTGTCAGCTACCCTGTAAAATTTGTGTTTCACAGGCAGACTGTCTCCAGTGTCCACATCATCGAGGCACCAGTTGGTGACACCTGGGGTCAGGGAGAACAGGGAGGAGAACTGACCCAACACTTGGCGACAGTCATTCTGCTGCTCTGGGGTCAGGGTGGGCAAGAGGACCACACCATCTACTGACCCATCTTGCTCCTTAACTGCCAGGAGGTCAGGGAGAGGATCACTATCCTCTTCCATTCCTGCATCTGTAGCCATGAGCATAGTCACTTCAGACCTCTCAAAGTGGGGCTTGAGGCGGTTCACATGCAAGACTCTCAGGGGCTGCCTGGGAGTCCTCAGGTTAACCAGGTAGGTTACCTCACTCTTCCTTTCCACCACCTCATATGGCCCAGTCCACTTGTCTTGGAGCGCACAAGGCTCCACTGGCGCCATCACCCACACTTTCTGCCCAGGTTGAAATTCGACCAGAGTGGTATTCTGGTCGTACCATCTTTTCATTTCTTCCTGGCTTGCTTCCAGGTTCGCCTGAGTGAGCTTCCTGAAGCGTTGTGTCTGGTTGCGGATGGCCAGCACATAGCTGAACACATCCTGGGGGGGTTTCCCACTGGACTTTTCCCAACCCTCCTTCACCAGTGAGAGAGGTCCTCTAACAGGGTGGCCAAACAGGAGTTCAAAGGGACTGAACCCTAAGGACTTCTGAGGCACCTCCCTGTAGGCAAACAACAGGCATGGTAACAAGACGTCCCACTTCCGTCTCATGGGCTCCGCTAGGCCCATAATCATACCTTTCAGGGTCCGGTTGAACCTTTCAACAAACCCATTTCCTTGAGGGTGGTAAGGAGTGGTGAACTTATAAGTTACCCCACACTCCTCCCACAGAGACTTCATGTACTTAGAGATGAAGTTGGTACCCCGGTCGGAGACCACCTCTCTGGGGAACCCCACACGGGAAAAGATCCCCATCAATGCAAGGCCCACCACGGGTGCTGTGATTGTCCTGAGAGGGACTGCTTCCGGGTACCGGGTGGCATGGTCCACCAAGACCAGGATGAACCTGTTGCCTAGGGCTGTCTTGGGGTCCAGGGGCCCTACTATGACTATGCCCACCCGCTAGAAAGGGGTGCTCACTACTGGGAAGGGTTGAAGGGGTGCCTTCAACTTTGTTCCAGTCTTGCCACTGGCTTGACAGGTTTGGCAAGTTCTGCAAAAGGAACCAACGTGCTTTCTCATCTGGGGCCTTTGGAAGTGGGTGACAAGCCGGTTTAGGGTCTTGTCTTGCCCCAGATGTCCTGCAAGAGGCACGTCATGAGCCAGACTCATTAGGAAGTTTCTGAAGCGCTCGGGTACCACCAGCACACGGGCTGCACCGGGCTCAGCAAACTTAGGCTCGCTATATAACAAGTCATCTTCCCAGTAGATGAAGTGATCTCTGGCTGCTCCACCTGCTGCCTGATCTACAGCCTGTTGCCACAGACCAATGAGGGAAGGGCATTCCTTCTGTGCCTGGCAGAATTCCTCCCTGGAGGGACAACCTTCCTGCTGCCAATGGGTCAGCTCAAGTAGGTCTCCCAGCTCGGCCACTTGTTCCCCTGTAGGTTCCAGGGCATCCCCCTCAGGTTCTGCTTCCTCCTGGATCGTGGGAACGGCTGGAGCTGGTTTCCCGCGCCCTCTGCCTCTTCCTCTCCTGGCAGGTCTCTGGGCCACTGTTTCAGGCTCCAGTTCTGCTGAATCCCCTCTACTGGCTGTCATAGCACGTGTGGACACACAGATCCACGCAGGCAAACCCAACATCTCCAAGTGAGTTCTGTGCTCTACATCCTTCCATGGAGAACTCTCCAGGTCGTTACCTAACAGACAGTCTACAGGCAAGGCATCACTGACAACTACATCCAAGAGACCAGAGACTCCCACCCATGCAAAGGGAACACGCGCCAGCTTGCAGAGGCGCACTGAGCTGTCAGCTGCCACTACAGGGCGGAGTGCACCAGGGATGATTTGCTCTTCAGACACCCACTGACACCTCATGGATGTCACGCTGGCTCCTGTGTCTCTCAGAGCCTCAATCTCCCTCCCATTGATGGTCACCTTCTGCCCATATTTCTTAGTGTTAGAGGGTAGTAAGGTTTCCTGGACCACCTCTTGGTCTCCTAGAGAGACAAGGGTCATAACTGCTAGCTCCCCCCAGTCACTAGAAACCAAATCCCCTCCCAAAGCTACACTAGCTAACGCTGGGGCGGGGGCACCAGTGGGTGCTTGCTTCTTCTTGGGACATTTTGGAGCAATGTGGCCCACCTCATTGCAGTGATAGCAGGTAGGGGGACCTTGGTTATCCCTTCTGTCTCTATTGTCCCGCCTGCCCTTAGAGGGCCATGGCTGTTTAGGTTTGGGGGTTGGGATTCCTTTCCCTGGGAATTATTTTGGGGCCCTTGTGAGAACTCCTTTTGATTACCCTTGTCCCCCCCACTCTTCTGCTGGGGACCCTGCCCACCTTTGGCTGTGGTACCCACAATTCCTCTGTGGACCCTGGTACTGGTCCAGCGGTCCGCCTCCTTAGCAAGCTCAATGGGGTCTGTCAGCTTGCTGTCTATTAGATGCTGGCGCAGCTCTGGAACACAAAGACTACTCAAGTGCTCCCAACTGATTAAATGCAACAACCCCTTAAAATCAGTTACTTTACTGCCCTTCATCCAACCTTCCAGTGCACGTGAGTACAAATTCACACACTCCATCCAAGTCTCAGACTCTCTCTTCTTGGAGTTCCTAAACTGCAGTCTGTACTGCTCTGGAGAAAGGCCATACCTGAGACATAAGGCCTCCTTCATATTGGGGTAGGTCATGGCACCTGCTAATTCTAAGGGCTCTAGAGCACTCCTCCCAGAAGCCTCAAAATGTTTCCACAGGCCCGCCCCCCAATGCTGTTCAGGCACACCATTCCTCCTCAGTGCAATCTCATACGAAGTGAACCAGGCATAAATATCCTCACTCCTATGGTAATTCTGCACCAGGTCCTTGGGAATGCATACTTTACCCCCCTGCACTGGCTGCGCGTTGCCACCATTAGAACTGGCATCCACCTCCTTGGCTTTAAGATCCAGTTCTCTCATGTTCAACTCATGAGCCAAAAGCAATTTCTTTTCCTCCAAGGCGCGGGCACATTTGCTCTCCTCCGCCGCCTTTTCTCTCTCTTTATCCATTTCAAATTGCTTCATTTTCATTTTCATTTTCAGAACTTCCAACTCATATTCTCTGACTCTCTGATTTTCCTGTAACTCTTCTGGGCTGAGGCCCCTGCTGGAATGGTTGCTGCCAGCTCCTGAGCCTACTCTGCCCACTGGCAGATCTGCAACTTGAAAACTATTCTCTACATCCACATCATCATTTCCCTCTTGTGCCTCCCAATGGGCTTTCAAGATTTTCTGCAGCTCCTCTTTCCTGGCGCCTCTTGCGGGGCACCCAAATATCTGGCAGAAGTGCTTAAGATGTCTTGCTGGGTAGGAATACAAATCCTCAATGGAAAACTCTGGCACTACTTCTGCCCCCTCACTGAGCGCCTTTCCTTTTGCAGCCATGATGCTTAGAAGAGTTACTCAAAAATAGAATCAAAAATCAAAAACCAGTAGTATGCAGTGGCGTAGTGGTCTGCACTCACTAGTGATGTACACCAATTACTGTGGGTCAAGTACAAATACAAGTTCAAATCCCACCGCCTGACCACCAATGTTAGATCTGGGGGTCTCTAGTTGGCAGAGGTAGGTACCACTGTCCAAATAGGGACCCCTGCTTCTAGTCAGGGCAAGGAGATAACCATCTGAGATAACCCCTGCTCACCCTCTAGGTAGCTTGGCACGAGCAGTCTAGGCTAACCAGAGGCAATGCGTAAAGTATTTGTACCAACACTCACAGTAACACAGTGAAAACACCACAAACTGACTCCACAACAGTTTAGAAAAATAAAGGTATTTTAATCTAAACTACACAAGACCAAAACAACAAAAATCCAATATACACAGTTCAAGAATATGGTTTCAAAAGAGTTCTTAAGGTTGCGTTAAAATTCTTTAGGTTGCGATAGAATTCTCTACGTTGCGATAGAATTCTCTACTGATGCGTGAAAAGTTCACAGTTGCGTCACGTTTACTCACAGTACCTTTTAGTTGCAACAAAGTTCCAAAAGCAGAAGCTGGTGTGGTGGAAAACAAGCGATGCGTTGCTCCTGAGACCCTGGGGAGGCAATGCGACAGTCCCGCTGCAGCAGCGGGTGTGATGCGACGAATCCGGTCTGTATGGGGAGGAAGGCCACTTGTATGGATTCCGGTGCGTAGGTTCCGTAGGAAGTTTGTTCTCGCAAAGGCACGATGCGACGATCTCGTAGGGGCTGCGACGATCTCCGGGGCGACGATGCGCGGTCCAGCCGTGATCCTCTCTCTCGCAGCTCCTCGATGCGATGGTTCGGCGATGATGCTTGCAGCGACGTGATGCGGTCCGCAAGCAAGCGGTGCGGCGTTCTCACCCAGCGACGACAGGCTCTGCGACGACTCTCGCAGCGATGTTTGATTCTCCCGCACCGGTCTGGTGCGTCCCGCAAACGAAGGATGCGACGTCTCTGGCAGCGGCGTCAGGCACTGCGACGATCTCGACCTCCGCAGCGGCGGGAAACTTCTCGTACTGTCGGGGATGCGCTTCGCAAGCGAGCGATGCCACACTTTTCAGTTTCAAAAGTCACTCAAGCTTAGTTTCAAGCTTCCCAGCTCAGTTACAACTTCCGGAGGCCCCACAACTGGATCAAGCACTCTAGGAAGGGCAGAACTCTCTCAGCAGAGTTCAGGGAAGCTGGGGGTGAAGTCCTTTTGTTCCTGGGACTTCAAAACAGGGAGCCAGCTCTTCTGAGGCCCTTGGAGATTCCTTCAAGCAAGGGGACACAGCACAAAGCAAAGTCCTTCCCCTCTCCTTGGCAGCAAAGCAACAGGTCAGTCAAGCAGAGCAACAGTAGGACAGTCTTCCTTCTTCAGTTTCAGCTTTCTCCTTGGCAGAGGTTCCTTCTTGATTCCAGGATGATCTAATTTTCTGTTGTCAGGGGTCCTGTACTTATACCCCTAAAGTCTTTGTTCTCTTGGTGCATGTGGGCCCTGAGCCCGGTCTAAACCAGTTCTGGGTGGATCCTGAGCACTTTGTTTTGCTGGCTGCATCTTTCCTTTCAGAGTGAGGGGCAGGGTCCTCAGCCGCCCAGCAGGAGGTGGAGCCAGCATTGTGGAAGGCAGGCACAGCCCTATTCAGGCCCAGGTGCTAACTCCTCCCACCACTCCAGTTGCAATTGCAGTCATTCAGCCTAGTGCTGACTCATCCAGCCTCCTGGGGAATCCCCCAGCCCCTGTCACTCTCAAACCAGACAGTCAATACACAAACAGGCCCAGGCACACAGAAGGGTCAGACAAGAGAACAGCAACTTTCTAAAAGTGCTGTTCTCAAACACAGGATTTAAAAACAACCTTTCCTAAAAGATGTGTTATGAAATTCTGAGTTCAGGGATACTAGATACTTATGTCCTATCTTGTTCCTATGGGAGGAAATTCTGTTAACCACTGTAGCCAGCATCCCCCATGTTAACCTATGGAGCAAGATAGCCTTACAGTAGTGAAAAACGAAAATGGCTGCCATTCACTACCAGAGCATGTCATCTGCACTAGTACATGCTCTACCTTTTACATACACTGCACCCTGCCCAGGGGGGTATCTTGGGCCTTCCATAGGGGTGACGGATGTGCACAAAAAGGGAAGGGTTAGGCCTGGTCAGCGGGGACACTGACCAGGAGGACATGGCAGTTCTAAACTGCACACAGGCACTGCAGTGTCAGTCCTGAGACATCATTTTAGGGCTACTCCTGTGGGTGGCACAATCAGTGCTGCAGGCCCACTAGTAGCATTTGTCATCACCAGCCCTGGCACACCCAGTGCACTTTACTAGGGACTTCATGGTGATACAAATATGCCAAACATGTATATTCAATTAGAATAACAATTTACACAGGGAGCACTTACACTCTGGCACTGATCAGCAGTGGCAGAGTGTCCAAAGCATCTAAACCAGCAAAAACGAAATCCAGCACAGCATCAAAAATACAGGAGGTAGAGGCAAAAAGATAGGGGAAACCACGTCAAAGATGCCAGGTCTAACACCCGGGGTGTGGGTCGCTGAGTCTTCTAGGTGCACGCGCCGAGCCACCTTGCC
Source organism: Lissotriton helveticus (assembly GCF_964261635.1). NCBI lineage: Eukaryota > Metazoa > Chordata > Amphibia > Caudata > Salamandridae > Lissotriton > Lissotriton helveticus. The sequence goes on from NC_136072.1 coordinate 423,175,950, forward strand.
ACCTCGCACCTCGCCACCCACTGAAGCTGCGTCGCCAGGTAGTATTGTTCCATACTGGGAAGTGAGAGCCATCCGTTTGTCCACGAAATATGCATGATGGTGCCACAGCAGCACTGCCACCATATTCTGAGCCCCTGACCACCACATCACCACCAGGGAATGAGGTTCCCTGGGGATTGCGGTGGTCAAATGAAGGCCTGGCCTCCAAACTTTTAATACGGCACTCAGACCGCTGGTGCGGCAGCACCTAGACTTGTAATCAAGCACTAAGTCTTTCATAAAGACCTGCAGCCGAAAGCGCATGCGACCCATAACTATTACAGTGGGTAAGGAAGTGTTATTAAGCACTAGCTCCTTCCTTTACCTGGGGGTCACTCTCTGCTCGTCTGGGACATGGACTGTGCACATCACACAAAGTAGGACCAAGTTCTCCAGGGCTGTTGGTTCTATGCTGAGGCTTCCGTCACACAAGGGAGAGAGGGTTCTCACACCCCTCTTGCAAATGTATTTGACACAATGTGTTCCTTTAGCAACTTATGGGGCAGGCATATAGGCCCTGGGTGACTCGACTACCCTCCAAAGGGTGGAAAATCAATTCTATCAGAGAATGTTGTCAGCCCCCTTGTCTACCTCTAGTTTTATTTGCCACAATGAACTAGGATTAGATTTTCTGACTGATTTTATTTGTAGCCGTCCAATTCTCTTTGGCTATCTATCTGGAACTCCGAAAAAGCTAAATTAACTAAAGAGATAGTTTTAGTTTGTTTGGCGTGTGATAAGGGTCTTTTGATCCCCTAGATAGTGTAAGTGAAAAATCTCTGGAATCTATTGGATTGGCTGATATGTTTTTAGATAGAACGCCGCTGGCTGCCCTCGTCAGAAAGCAAGTGCAAGTCTTGTTGCTAGAGTAAGCCAAAGAAGAGAGGATGTTGGCTGAAAGACAAAAATCAAGTGTTAAGCATTATTTATATCTTAATCCCGGGGTCATTTCTACCACCTATTTGCAGAATACTAATAAGAGCTGGGAAAGGTTTTATTGTTCAGCTTTCGGGCTGGTATAGTGAAATGTTTTCTTTGTTTTCCGGTATGGACACCAACACTAGCACGACTCTATAGAATGCCCTTGTACTACTTTGTACAAACAAAACTATGTTGCATTTTCTCTTCTTTTATGAATATTATAAAATGTATACCAAAACATTTTTCATACAATTTTTGAGGCTTATGAATCCGTGGATTTGTATGCACGCATATCATTTTTGACGGGCATTACCGGATGACGAAACGTGTGGACATGTGACTATTCCTCAAATCCACAGTCTGCTCCAGGAGGTCGATGTTTTAGTACCTTACTCTGTCTTACTCTTGGTTTTGCTCATCCCATCCTGTTTTTGTTCAGATTGTTGATTAATATCCGAAACCTGATGATTTTATGTATTTTATCTTTATGTTTTAAATAATTTATATGCATTCTATTTCTATTTTGCATGTCTTGCATGCTTTTATGGCTCTCTGCAGCCAAAGAAAGAAAATTCTGATTCTGAGTCCCCAAGTGAATAAACTCTGCTGTGTCACAAGGTGAAAAAATGCAGTGAGTATGATGTCAGTGTGCTGAGGAAGGGTGTTAAGAAGAAATCGATATAGACAAAATATGGTGTCAACAGAATACACTGAAGGGCAGTACCACTGAATTCGTTTTGTTGGTGTAGTTATATAACTCTTGGCTGCATGAGGAAGATAGCTCAATTCGTTAACTTAGACTCCTTGGTGGTGATCGGAAGGTCCACCTCTAACCCGTGCAAGGCAGAATCAAACTTCCAGGTTCATTGGTAAGAAAACTTGGGCAATAGTGTCGTTTGTTATTTACTGTGCTTAGAAACTCAGAGGTGAGTAATGAACCAGAACAAAAAAGACAACTACTTGTTATTCTGGGGAATTTCTATAAAAAATTGGAAGCAGGCTTAAATTATTTCAAATGAAACGGGAGATAAAAAAACTTCTATTTTATATTGTCATTGGAAGTAAAGATCTAGAAATAAGTGACCAAGCACGTGAACATACCAAGTGAAGGGTGCTGGGTAAATCCACCTACCTACTGTCTCACAGATTAGCACACCCGGAGAAGGTGGTTAGTCTCCAGCCCCTTCAGAGGCTGGAAGGGTGAGAAGTGTGAACGCTTCTATTGTCGTGGAAGATACCTGGAGCCCCATTACAAGATGGCTGCTCAATGGATGGGGACACACCAGGCCTACGGTTGCTAGGCCCCGTCACTTTCACCACTTCTGTTACTAGTGCTCACAAGAGTCTAGAATGGACGATAACATGCAGGACCAGAATTACCAGACATGGTGCCACAGGCGCGTTTTCCCGATTTGGGGCACTTTTCTGCACACGTTTTCACCTGGGTTCAGCAGGTGGAAAATACTGGGAAAAAAGTATGTTGTTCTGTCAGGCGTGTTCCAAAAACATGGAATTGTGAATGGTAGTATCCATCGCGTGGGCAGATATACTCCACAAGACTGGGAATGGGGCCCCTAGTCTAGGTCCAAAATTCCACGCAGGCCTCTGACCAGAGGAATGTCGGGAACTACTTTGTATTAAAAGTTTACAGGAGTGTGACCCATATACCTGATTAGGACTGGGTTAAGAAGTTATACACAAAAACAATGTCCCAATAGGTTTAAAATGATGTAGTCAATTAAACAAGCATGCTCATCGCATTGCTAGCAAGGAAAAAAGGAGAACACTCATTTTGTTTTAAAGCAAGATATTCAATCATCTTCTTTTATAATTCATTCATGGTCGGTAATATACAGTTAAAGACAGCACTGCATAAATTGAATTAAATGACAACCGAAACGGACTTGGTGCTCTAAAAAGGTGACTGTGGTGGTAGTGGCGACGCAAGTGCAAAGGTGAACAGCATGAAACGGCGCACTGTGACTCTGGTGCATATAATGTACAGTGAGTGGTTCAAATCATGTGACTGAGTGGTATCACAGATTAAAACAATTTATTTCCATTGTAAGAACCACAATTAGAGGAGTACGCCTATTAACACTTGGATGCTAATGACAAGGGTAACTCGTCATGGAGTTTCCATTGATTTCAATGGAAATTACATGGAAGATCATCAGGTACCTTAGCATCCAAGTGGTTAATAAGCTGTGGAGTCGACGGCGTTTCGATCCATGTAAATCAGGATCGTCATCAGGACGGGGTTGTCCAACTTGGGGCGTGCTGCAAGGGAACAAGAGTGTATCAGGCCAGTAAAAAGGGAGGGGGAGGGGGAACGGGGGAGGGGTGGGAAGAACGGTGGGGAAGGGGGGGCGTGGGTGGTGGGCTTGCTAAAAGTGAGAGCTTATTAATAGGCTTACTCCTCTAATTGTGGTTCTTACAATGGAAATAAATCGTTTTAATCTGTGATACCACTCAGTCACATGATTTGAACCACTCACTGTACATTATATGCACCAGAGTCACAGTGCGCCTTTTCATTCTGTTCACCTTTGCACTTGCGTCGCCACTACCACCACAGTCACCTTTTTAGAGCACCAAGTCCGTTTCGGTTGTCATTTAATTCAATTTATGCAGTGCTGTCTTTAACTGTATATTACCGACCATGAATGAATTATAAAAGAAGATGATTGAATATCTTGCTTTAAAACAAAATGAGTGTTCTCCTTTCTTCCTTGCTAGCAATGCGATGAGCATGCTTGTTTAATTGACTACATCATTTTAAACCTATTGGGACATTGTTTTTGTGTATAACAAGGGAACTACTTTGGACACTGGTGCAGCGCGCCAGGTTCGATCCTGTGACCTGCAGGAAAGCAGCTGTCTATCGTGGTGCCTAGCGGGCGAGCCATCCAGCTTCAATGCACTCAAAACGGTCAATGCTGGATGCGCATAAATGCATTCTACTGTAGAATTACATTTTAAAATTCAATATGTGGGCTTTTTAACCTTTCCATATTTAGATGCGTATTCCTTCAGAGGTTACCGGAAAAGTCAAAACCTTGAGTGTATGATTTAAACAATCCAATCTATTTTTGATCGAGCTTCTAGATAAATGCACTTTTCTTTTACCAATTACCTTGACTTCACTTAGAGTACGTGTAAGATAACTCATTTGGCAGCATTCGAGCATTTCGCTAGTTCCTTTTAGCCTAAAACCCACTCCACTTATATATTCAATGAAAAAGGTTCAGATAATGCAATGTTAGGCTAAAACTGTTTTATAAATATCAATGTATGCTTGTTATATCTTTCACATGTTATATTTTTATAGGCTATTATATTTGTTAAACATTCTTCACATTATAGGCCACGTGTGCAACCGTTCTTAGCTGTTGGAAAAGGAAACCGGGCCGTTTGCGACCGCTAAAAGTGTAGCCTGTTTCCAACTCGCATGCAGGGCCGGACTGGCCGTTGCGGGCACTGGGCAATTCCCCGGTGTGCCGCAAGGGTGGGGGCCGGTTTTGGGCCCCTGGGGACCGTTTTTGTGACAGGGTCACAAAATCAGCCGAAAGCCGGCCCTGGCAAAGAGCGCGGTCGCACCCCCAACGCACCCCCAATATCCCCTGCCCCGCCGAGCACTTTGCCAGGGCTGGTTTTCGTTCCCAGTCGGGCCCTGCTCGCATGTAGGGTTTGCAAGTCGCTATTAGGAATGTGTGGACCAAGGGTGTCCTTTCCTAATAGCGAGTGGCGGGGGTGTATGATTGTTTTGTGATCACAAATTTGGTTGCAAAGCAATCACAGTTAACACAAATTTCAAATTGGTGGTAAGTCAGTCTTAAACAGGAAGGGTAAGCAGGGAACTCCTTCCTCTTTGTGTTTGGCAGCAAACATATTTTTAAAGAGCAGGCAGTAGTCCCATGGACCACTGCCTGCCCTTAAAAAATTTAAAGAAAACTGGTCATGCTTTTCTTTTAAACGCATCCTGTTTTCATTTAAGGAAAACAGGATGCATTTGAAAAAAAGGGGCTTTATTTAAAAAACAAACTCAGACATGGAGGTCTGCTGTCCTCAGCAGTCCACCTTCCCTATGTTATTTCCCATTCCCAATGGGTAGCAAATTGCGACCTGCTTCATTAGTATTGATAAGGTAGGTCATTTGCAATCTCATTGGGAATCGCTTTAGTACATTCCATTTTGTGAGTCGCAAATTGCGAGTCGCAAAAAAATCGCAATTTGCGATCCGTAAAACGGAATGGTCATACCTGTGGTCCTGTATTTCATGCATCTTTAACAGAAAATGTTCAACATGAATCAAATTGTGCAAGTTATTGGTGCTGTGCAAATGAACAACCTCATTATACCGAGGATGGCATCACGAGGTGTCATCAAATGATATGATCTTTGGGCCGAAATATAGGATTTCACTCAATATTTTGTAGCACATTCCTAAACATTATTGAACAAAAAAACTGCATCATCATTCAAGATGCACTATTTTGTCATGTAGGAAGGATACGCTGTTGGAAGATGCACTGGTCTTTAAAAGTCCAATAATGTATTATCTCTAGAGCATCAGCTGCTATGTTGCATATGTGCAGCTATGAGCGTAGCGAATACTATTATACTCCCAATGTTGCAGCTGATGATTTTTTTCCATGATTTAATGTATTATGCCTCGGGTGTTGACATATCACGGGCCCCCAAATCTCTCTTAATAAACAGATTGGGGATTTTTTTGGCCACCCAACCTATAAAAAGGTGTTTAAAAATGTCCATAATGGACCCCAAAACCAAACCGGTTTGTGAGCAATGCTCTACAATTATTTTATTTTTTTTATTCAAATTTAGTGGGAACTTGTTCTCTAACGATGTCAGCTGGTTTGCCTCCACCTTTACAGGGCTCCAAAATATTGTTTTCCACAACGAGGTTCACAAAATGCAACCAAGGTTGTGAAACGTAGGCTTGTCTGACAAGAGTAAAATGCTCACATTTCTATAAAGCCCAGCCCATCGGATTCTAATCTCTGATTCAAATTCCATTATGTAAACCTAAATTCTAAGATAAATAGGCATTTTTGTGTGTGAGATTCTGAAAAAATTAATTTAGTGATTTACACCCCATTCACAAAGCTATTAATAGCTATAAATATATGTTTATGACCGGAAATGGATTCTTTGATGCTTGTCAGGAATTTATCAAACAATTCCTGACAGGCGTAAATACTCTTACCAAGGCAGATTTTTCTGCGATGAGTGCAAAGAAATATGCAGCTGAAAATACCATTTAAGTGGTGGGAGGTGGATGTAGAAAGGCGTCCTTTGATTAGTAAGTTTGTGAAAGCTCAACAACACGTACATCTGTGGGCATCACAAGCTCAAATGGAAATGGCCAGCGTTTTCCCCCATACAATGGCTGCAGTAACTCTCCTTTATGGATGAGAAGGAGAATGGATCACTCCCAGTTCTGGTGGGGTGATAAGAGAAAGGGTTTTCCCTGTGGTGTAAAAAAAAGGGAAGAAAAAAAAAATGCTTTTATGCTGGCCTTTCAACTGTATTTTGAATTGTACTCTATGCACAACTCCACACAGGGATAAAAGGTGGCTTAAAAACAATCATATGACAAGGTCATTAGTAAGCCTGGAAACATACAGCCTAATTCATGAAGCTAAATTGCACTCGCAAAGGGCAAGATTCTCAGAATCTTGCCTTTTGCGAGTGCAATTTTGGCATTTGGGATTCACAATCCCAAATGCAAAAATCGCTAATGAAGAATTAGCTAATATGCGAGGATTAGCATTTAAGGAATATCTATTAGAGATTCCTTAAATGCTATTCATGACACTTTCAAAAATTGCGATTTTGCAAATTTGGGCCGCTATTTACCGAGAGGTCAGACCTCTCGGTAAATAACAAAAACTCAGAAAAATGCTTTTAAAAGCATTTTTCTAAGTTGCATGTTGCACACACACATGTCCTTTGGACATGTGTGTGCGCAACACCTGTTCAAATGTGCATTTTAGGGGTGCTACAGGGTGTCCTTTGGACACCCCTGGCACCCTTAAAATCGCTATCTTATTTGCGAGTAGTAAATTGCTACTCGCAAATAAGGGATACTCCCCATTCATTCCTGGCCCATAGGAATGAATGGGGAGTTATTCCTTTTTTTGTGAGTAGGAAATTTCTACTCGCAAATAGAGAACATGTAGGAATCGCTATATATTTAGCAATTCCTACATGAATACCGTTTTGCGTGTCCTCAATAGCGAGTCGCTATGATTCGCTATTAGGGCCACGCAAAACGGCCCGTACATGAATCAGGCTGATAGTTCTGGTGTGGGTTTGCGGGTGTAAAGTTACACCTGTTTTGTGAATCAGAACTATAATCACGAGTACAGCCAGGTGGAGTGCCAGCCCTCCAGCCTTAATTTACCATGCACAATTATTTATAAGTGTGAGACATTCAGCAAACGTGGACAATAGGGGCATAATCCTGCAGTTCGAACATGCAGAATCTTCAAAACACTCTCATTGAACTAATTTAGATGGCATATGATAGAACAATACACAGTCCTAATAGGTTGAATTTTAAGATTGGGTATTTGAGCATCGTGTCTCCATAGCAAATATTACACACAAACAGTTTCTAAAATTCCCATGTCCACTTTTCCACACCAACATCGTGGTTGGTCACCTGGATCATCCTTTAGATCCTTCAAGAAAAACCTCTGCTCACTTGAATAACTCCATCAGAGTTGTAGGTTTAGTACTTACATTTCTCGCCCCAGCTTGCCCAGAGAGCCACATACTAGTGGGAATCTCCTCCATTCTGCTGGCCTACATGTGTGTATACTGGTGCTTTCCGGTTATGATTTGTTGTGCTGATCGAGCAAGCCATAGCAGCCATACCATCAGCTGCAAAATCGAGACTTACTCCACACTCCAAAAAGAACAATTGAGGGACAGAATGCAGAACAATGTCATACATTCACCCCAGTACAGAGATCTGGGCCTAAAGCCATCGTTTTCTTTTTTGCTCAACATGCCATTCCAGTTTGGACCCAGCCATATGCAAATCAGTCTTGACCCAATAGGAACAGTCCAGCCCCAACTGCCAGGCCAGGTCCTCCCTGGACTGGAAACAAGCATCCTAGGACCGTTTTCAGGCTTTCAGCCCTCTTCAGCCAGGATAGCTTGACTCCAGTGGCATGGAGAGCACAGGACCCACGTCTGTGCATACCTGTCCCACTCGAGGTGACAAATGCAAATAGAACAATTGATAGACAGAATGCTTTCCTGTTCAGGTTTGATGTGCTGATAAGGCACGCCATAGCAGATGCGCCACACAGCCAGCCGCAAAATCGAGCTTTACTCCACACTCCAGCGCTCCGAGCATTGAAAGAGCAAGGCGGCGCTCAATAGGAGTAGGAGGAGCTGAAATGGGGTGGTCGGCCCAACATTCTCAGAGAGGGTAGAGGCTTCCACCATGCCGCACCTGCCATGCCTGCCACACCAGCCCATCAGCTCACTGCTCCTGCCACCTCCTGCAGTGCCCCCGGATCCAGCCGTTTGGCCAAAGACGAGACGTCTCCGGGAGGAGCAGAGGCAGCCAGATGTAGGCTGGTGCGGCTTTCTCTCTCCAGTGAAGATCCCGCCCTGAATGCATGACTGCTGTAGCGACAGCGCCGTAGTCAGACAGCTACACTACCCCACGCTGCCCACACCTGTCCTCCGCCCCCTTCCCTTTAGAACATTTCACATTAGAGCCTCAGAGGGAGGAGGTGGTGTGTGGGGTAGGGGAAAAACAAGGTTTCTTGTCTGTTTCCTGTGTCCAGCTACCTTTTGAGGACTCTCGCTGTGCTCCTGTACTGGTAAAATACTGACTGTCCAGCCCTCCGCGGACCCGCCCGCCAGTCTCCCGCCGCTCTACCGCTTTCACCACCTACAGCGGGAGCCGCCGAGCGGAGACCGGCGAGGGGCGGGACTACGATCCCCAGAAGCCCTGCTGGGGTCCGCGTGCAGTGGAAGCACCAGGAGGCGCATAAAAGCAGCGTCACCACCATTGCTTGTGGGTTTCTTGTCTGTTTCCTGTGTCCAGCTACCTTTTGAGGACTCTCGCTGTGCTCCTGTACTGGTAAAATACTGACTGTCCAGCCCTCCGCGGACCCGCCCGCCAGTCTCCCGCCGCTCTACCGCTTTCACCACCTACAGCGGGAGCCGCCGAGCGGAGACCGGCGAGGGGCGGGACTACGATCCCCAGAAGCCCTGCTGGGGTCCGCGTGCAGTGGAAGCGCCAGGAGGCGCATAAAAGCAGCGTCACCACCGCCTCGCGGGACGCCCGGAGCGAAGCCCGGGCAAAGGGCGGGCCCTCTGTGGCCCTCAGCGGCCAGAGGAGGCTAGGCTAGGCCACCCCCTTTATATCTATTACGGCCTGGTTTTGCAGGGAATGTGCCAAGAAAAGTCTACACACTTTCAACATATCACCTAAAAAGGAAGAAGAGAAAAGCGCCACCAGTTCTGCTATCGAAGTAAGATCTTCTTATTTCAAGTGTCCCTTCACTTTTACCTTTACATAGTCACAAGAAAGAAACTATTTGCTTCACAATTATGTCTAAAAAGAACATTCCCAAGGCACCGGATACACCTAAGAACACCATGGACAGCTATCTCGTCCAGGTGGTAAGCAAGATAAATAGTGATCACAGACAATCATTGGGCCTATATCAATCTCCTACCCTCCCCTCCATGAGCCCCTCTGCTACCCCACAAACAATTGATGCTATACAACAAGACGCTATTATCATTACTGGTGAAACTGACTCCACAGACAATGCAAGTATGGACATAAGTGGCACTAATGGGGCCGACATGGAGATTCACACGGACACTGATGTGGACACACTTACTGATAATGTGATGGAAGAAGCACCGTCTGTAAAGAGGGCAACAAGGGCAGTAAGAGCGTGCCGTAAGATGCAAAAAAATCGCGGGGGGGGAAGGCCAGGGAAGAATAAACCTACCCCACCACCAAAATCTAAAAACAAATGCCGGGAGTATGAGGAAAATACTAGGGAGCTACTGGATGAAGCTCTACTGTCCAAAATCTCAGAGCTGTTAGAGGTGAAAATCCAGACATTTATCAAGCCTCTGATCAGCAAAATTGACAAACTTCCTGCGGTAATAAAAAAATTGGGAAGTACTCAAGACACATTAACTGACGCAATAGGTATTGTCTCAAAGAGTGTTACAAAGCAGCTGGTCTGCCAAGAGATACACAATATGGGTGGGATAGAATCAGACGCACCTCCAATAGAGACTGAGAATTCACAAAATGAACCTACCATCCAAGAACCAGAAAAAGAGGTACCTATAGACCCACCGCTTGCACCAGCTCCCTATAGCCTTGAGAGTGATTCGTCACAATTTGTACTAGAAGCTGCGCCTCTGATTTTAGTACTAGCAAATGTCCCCACTCTATCACCTGACCACACAGAATCAACTTCATCTCTAACAAGCAAGGCACTACATTGGCTCTCAACCAATATGAGGATGGCACAGGGGGAGAACAGCAGTTAGCTGATGAAGTCAAAACGGCAAGGAGGGTTACTTGGATTGGGAACAATTCCAAAAAAAGGAAGGGTGACTGTGTTGTGCTAAATTTCCATAACTCAGCCACGCTCTCGAATATTTTGCCGAACATTCTACCCCCCCAACGAAGAAGTGGCACCATAATCCCCCTTACATTGGAATTCTTCTATAACTAATTGAAAAAAGTCTCAAAACAAAATGCCCTGAAGTCACCATGGATGGCAAGAAACAAAAGATGGGGTGGGGGACAGATGCATTTTGATCCCAGCAATAGGGTTGGTGCATGGCTAGGCGACCATCAAAAAACGCCCTGTCTGACTACCCAAGGGCCAAATTGGAAGATGGTGAACAGACGGGGTTTGTACAATCATGTTATTATGTATGCGCCAACACGAAATGACAACTACGTTGGAGGATGGCTAGGTGACCAGCTGAACTTGCCTTACCCTAATACCCCAGTGTCCAGATGGAACCCAGCTATAAATGGATGGGGGTTTGTAGCTCCGTCACACAACTGTGGAGTTAGTACCACCAACAGGTTTGGGGTTTTGGCTGGCCTCAACGACTGTGATTGACTCATGGTGTGTGGACATTCTATTGAAGAAGGGGATACAACTGCTAGGGATAACTCCGAAGCTGAGCCCAACAAAAATGCATTGGTTTGCACGGGAGAATCGATATCCGACTGTTCCACTATACAAAATGACGTGATTCGAACATGGGACACTGATTCCCTTGAGATTATTAGACAACCCTATGTACAGGCAGACTATGAACTTCTAGAAATAGATAAAATAATCTGTTGGAATATTGCAGGGCTGAGAAAAAATCTATCCGATCCAGATTGGCATCAATATCTTGATAATGGGGACCTCATCCTGTTCCAGGAAACCTGGGGGTTAGAGAATCACTTTAAGGTCGATTATAGGTCTTTCTTTATTCCTGCAATAAACACTAATGGAGGTAGACCGTCTGGTGGTTTAACAATATGGGTAAAAATTACAGGGGGGATAAGCTAGAAGCAGATAGAAACTAACAACCCTGACCTCCTGATGATCGAACTAAGGAAGCCTAAGGGAAAGATCATCTATGTGATCAATGTCTATAACAGACCCCATCAAGCATGCAAAGAATCGCCAGTCATAACCCACCTAGGTAACATCATGGCAGGGTTAGACCAGAATGCAACGGTAATTGTAGGTGGCGACCTTAATAGAAGTTTCGAGCCGATAGTAGGTCTCGAAGATATCTATAAAGACGAGGACAGTGCCAATAATATACCCTTGGTTGACACTACATATAAAGTAGCCTGCACTGTGAGTGCCCTACAATTACTGAGCTTAACATTTGAGCACGGGCTGCGTGCATGTAATGGGCGACTGCCTTCAGACTGCCCTAGTAATCCAACGTTTATCAGAGGGGATTGTTCTAGTCATTTAGATTACCTCATGATTTCTAAACACTTATGGCCTAGGGTAGTGGACCTGAAGGTGGATGTTCGCATGGAGAGTGACCATTACCCTTTGACTCTTTCTATGCAGAACCTGTTTATTAATCCTATCAATAAGAAAGTTAGACAAAATTTCCTATCACAAGGGCTTCTAGAAGCAAACAATCGCAGGTCCCTAAAATGGCCAGCAGTCTTAGGAAATGTAAATATTGTTAGTAAGATCTACCATGTCTTTGTTAGACACATGTCCCCCCTGACGGAGAATAGGTCAGGCAACCATAGCCCTTGTCTGATAGAATCTCATGACCATTTAATTGGCCAGCTTAGTGAGATCTTGACTAGAGTGGTAAAAAGATCAAATACCACCCATAAATGTAAAACACCGGATAACTCTTGGTATAACCAGGAATGCCGGAGAGCCAAATCGGAGCTAATTATTGCAGTCAGGGGAAACATATCAGACAATGTTAAAACCAAAAGAGCCCAGTACAAAAGATGTCTACTTTTGGCCAAAATAGAATGGGACGAGAGGGTATGGTCTGACCTGCTAGATGCTTGTAAGCGCAAGGACCAGACCTCCTTCTGGAGCCTTATTGCCAGTGGTACTAAAGGGGCAATAGACACCAAAGATAGATTCCTCGAAGAGAGTACTTGGGTTAGGCATTTTTAGGTTTCGCCTGTCGATGCGCATGCGCATCGAGCTTGCGAGACTATTGGGGCTTAAACAGTCTTTAACTAACTTGCAAGGAATCGTGGCGATTCCTTGCAGTGCCCGTGAAATTCAAGCTCAATGCGAATGCGCATTGAGCTTAAAAGCGCGTGCACATGCCCCCAGCCGCCTGCCACATCAAAGGTAGCCCAGCCCCCCTCCCACAAGCTTATCAGCGTGCTCATTCCCTAATTATTCACGGCCGGCCGGCCGTGACATGCCCCCAGCCGCCTGCCACATCAAAGGTAGCCCAGCCCCCCTCCCACAAGCTTTTCAGCGTGCTCATTCCCTAATTATTCACGGCCGGCCGGCCGTGTCTCCTTCATTGTTCACTTTCCTTTCTACACTAACCTGTAACATTTTGATGTATGAGCTTGTAGCACTGCTCAACATCATTTCTTGTCTTTATTTTTTAGACATCCGGTAATCTGACTCCTTTTTATTGCGACCCGGAGAGTCACAGTTTTTACCTTGATTAATCATTCCCTGCTCCGTGAAAAGTAGAAGTCTGTTTCACGTGCGCTTTAAGGTAAACGAGGTTTCATCTTTTGTACGCCTATGAAAGTGAAGCCTGTAACACTGCCCAACACTACCTCTCACATTTTTCCTAGTTCCTAGATTACAGGCAATTTAACTCTTCTCTATCCAGTACGGAGAGCTTTGAACTTCCAACCCATTTCTGCTCCGCTAAATAGAAACAGCTGTTCAATACGCACCTGCAGGTAAAACAATTTATCGCTTTGCTAGTTCATGCCAGCGAGGATACGCAGACAGGGGTGCAAGACAACAAACACAGTGTGATCTCTGTACCGACAACGAACTACTCCGTGTGAAAGCTCTACTCTGGATCACAACTACAAGGACACGGTTTACGCGCAGTCACTGGTTTATTATGACAGAGAAGATCATGAGTGAATGTTGTACCTTGAACACCGCGTTTTCCGTGCGTCTCCTCCCCCCTCCCCTTCTCTGCCTTCCCTCCGTCTAGTCTCTTTTGGCCCCCCTCCTCCTCCTACTCTCCTCCCCCCCCTCCTCCTCCTACTCTCCTCCCCACTCTCTCTCTCACAGCCTCCCCCAGCTCCGCCCCCTCACTTCTTGGTTGCACGGCCGCTAGGCCGTGCCTCCCCTACTCTCCTACCCCCTCCTCCTACTCTCCTCCCCCCTCCTCCTCCTACTCGCATAGGAGCGTTTACAAAAGCAGAAAAAAACGAGCTCTTTACGAGACACCCACACGGGTTTACAAACTGAAATTAATGTATTTACCCTGCCTTCTACATTGTACAGCGCCTCGCACATTTATGGGGTTGAAGCACTGCTCTGCCAATATTTGCCGTGACTCGGGCTATTGTGTTATACAAGGCTAATAATAAAGCAGCATTAATGCGCTTATTTTGAGGTCTTGTCATGAGCTGCAGCGCGTGGATTCTGCTTTTCATTAGCGGATATTTGTTTAAAGATCTGTCGAGGCGACTCTGAACACACAAAGTAACCACAAACTAAGCAGCCGGTGCGCAATCTGCGGGTTTTTGCTTTTCCTTATGAGTACCAAACCAACCAACAACAGGCAGACAGGGGTGCAAGACAACAAACACAGTGTGATCTCTGTACCGACAACGAATTACTCCGTGTGAAAGCTCCACTCTGGATCACAACTACAAGGACACGGTTTACGCGCAGTCACTGGTTTATTATGACAGAGAAGATCATGAGTGAATGTTGTACCTTGAACACCGCATTTTCCGTGCGTCTCGTTACTAACTAGTCTCTACCCATCAGGTAAAGGAGAAACTCTAGTACGTGTGCATTCAGCCAAAGTGGCACTGTCACAGGGACATCATCAGCGTCTTGGATCAAGCAAGTGCATGCTTTGGTTTTTCATCGCGTGCATCAGCACACAGCTCCCGTGAGCATTTAGCCAGGCACTTCAATGGGTCAAGCAAAGTGCACGCACTGCTCTATGCAACCTAAATTAATGCATGTGAGGGAACATCCGGTCTTAGGTTAAGCCCTATTAGGATGCTTCGAATTCTAGCAAATAAAAATGGTAACAAATATAAAAGACAGTAAGTCCAAGACTCCCCTAGATGCAACTAAAAGCCTCGTAAAGAGTTTACCACTAGCTACTGGGGAGTTTATTTAAAACCCAGTCGCTGCCCGAGTCTCCTCCACCACCCCCACCCCCTCGCAGCTGTTCTGCCTTTCGCTTTACTCTCGGACTTTAAATGCAGGAGATTCTTGTCTGGCACCATACGCATCTCTTGGGGTCTCTTATTTGCGAAGGTAGTCACAGTCATGCAAGGCAGACATGCATTAGGCTTATTAAACAGTAACGATTATAACTTCTGATGAATTCGAATGACTACACATTTCAGGTGGGGAGTTTTTAAAGCTTCCACCCCCAAACACTGCAAACAGTGCCACCTCGTGGTAACTGTGCAGCACTCCAATATAAGGTATGTCAGGAGCTAAGACTCGCACTTCCCTTCCCAACCACTCTGGGTGAGGACGCACGCTGCTATATCCACGTTTCTGGTTATAAAAGCCTTTTTAGGTCTCACCCCCTCCCTTCTCCAACCCCTCCCCACTCTCTCTCCCAGCACAGCACCATCAAAAAACCCCAGCCGACAGTGCAATAGGTCTCGCAGCATTTGAGTTAGAGCTTTTAGAAATGTTTATGGCTTTTTTTATTTGTAATTCTTTAACATTGGCTACAGGAAACAAAAATGCTAAAGATTTAAAAAAAAAACCCATAAACAATTCTAAAAGCACTAACTCTAATGATGCGAGACCTATTGCATTTCCAATGCTTGTTCCCTATTATATGCTAGTGCCGATTCAGGTGATAGCGAAGACCAGACTAACACATCCCTAGAGATGGCATTACAAGAACCCCCTCTTGTATTCACTCTGAATGAAACGATTTCAGCAATTAAAGCAGTTAAGCCAGGAAAGGCCCCTGGTCCGGACAGAATACCAGGGGACCTCTGGAAGCACGAGGACTTTATCTGGGCTCCCTACATTAATTTATTATCCAACGAAATTGCTAGTGGTGCCCCTGTCCCTGAAACATGGAAGGGGGCGGAGATTGTAACATTATTCAAAAAGGGTGATAGGTCGAACCCAGCGCACTATCGTCCTATCAGCTTGATTGATGTGTTGCAAAAAATCTTCGCCCGTCAAGTTCTTAGCCGACTTGCCTCATGGATCGATGATCACTCAATTTTTACGAGGTACCAGGCTGGTTTTAGAGCTAAAATAAGCACAGTGGACCAGGTTTTTAGATTTTTATGTTTAGTCTGGAAATACACTATGATAAGGAGCTCCCACATATATGTGGCCTTCGTCGACTTGAAAGCAGCCTTCGATATGGTCCCTAGGGCAGACCTATGGAGGACACTAAATAACATGGGCGTGCCCGGAAACATTCTACAGTTATTAATTAGACTGCATGAGAACAACTATGCACAAGTCAGATGGGGACCAAATGGGGAGCTTAGTGGGAAAATAAATATATCTAAAGGGGTTAGGCAAGGGTGCGTTCTGGCACCTACCCTATTCTCCCTTTATGTTAACGATATCCCTGACACCCTTTTGGGCTGCGAGCATGACTCTCCCAAATTGTGCGGTGAAGCCGTTCCGGCATTGTTATTTGCAGATGACACGATTTTAATTTCTCAGACACCTAGAGGACTTCAGAATCTTTTAAATAAATTTAATTTGTATTGTCATGACAGGAAATTGGAAATTAATTCCTCAAAAACAAAGGTCATGACAATTAATCCCCATAAGGGTTTTAACAAAGTTTTTAAAATAAATGATGAAATTATTGAAGAAGTCCCCAATTTTAAATACCTTGGTATCATTTTAGATAGTAAAATAACATGGAAAACACAACTCGAAAATGCTAAATTGAGGCTGACCCAAAACCAGTTTCCAATTGTAAAAAAACATAGGAACAGTCATTTTAAAGCTGTCTCTCCGGCCATTGAATTGTTCAAGGGCAAAGCACAATCATCTTCTCTCTATGGGGCGGACCTTTGGGGTTACGCATTGAAGGATACTTTTCTAGTACGTGAGAATTCCTTCATTAGACAGCTCCTAGGTGTACCGGGCTCCACACCATTGACTCCCGTATTGTGGGACCTAAACTTCCGACGCACTGATGACTATGCCTCCCTTTGCCCGCTGCTCTATTGGGTCCGTTTGTGGTCCACAGAGGAGCTGGTGGATTATAGAGAAGCATTGAGAGAGATAATGGCCATAAAGAATACTACCTATTTGCCATGGTTAGTGTATGTCGAAAAATGGTTTGGGAAATTGGGCCTGAGTAATTTTTGGTCTGACCCTGAATCGCTAACCAATCTTTCAAAAAAACTCCTGAAACAAAGGTATTGGGAGTTTATAAGTGATTCAGTGTTAACCAAACCCAAAACAGGAACTCTGACTTCGAATTTTTTTGAAACAAAAATGACTATGCAATTCGAGCCCTTTATGGATGAAATTTACCCCCCGTTTGCCAAGAGTCTGTATCTAAAATTCAGGTATGGCATTTTGCAAACGATGGTCATGACAGCCGAATGGCATTGCAAAAAGGGTGCAAACGGGAATACTGATTCCAACCTATGCGAGTTCTGTGAAATGGGGTTGAAAAGGATGAATCCCATGTATTATTTATATGCCCTGCTTATTCCAGCGCAAGGAAAAAATGGTTAAAGCCTATATGTAAACTGTTAGGCCTTCGCCAAGTTGAGGTTGGGCTCAGGATATTTAAGGGTGATACCTCACAACCGATAGTGTTCAGTTTGAGCCGTTTCCTCTTATGTGTAGCCCTGATTAGAAAGAGAAAAGGTTTTAAAACCTAATCCAATTTACCCTCACATGGATTATTGCTGGCTAGAATAGTATGCGCAAGTTAAGTGCAAAGGAAAATAGAATTGGTTTTGCATAACATGTTAAAGTATTGCTTGCTTTTAGTGATCCTGGTGCTTATTTTAAATTGTAAATTATTCCACTGCTTTTATATTTAGTAAGTGATCCCGCTAGATGAGACAAGCCGACTGTAATGAATTGTCTTCCACTCAAAAAACATTTTCGGGACATGCAAATACATTTCGTGTCATAAGAATCACGTGCTGCTAACTGTCCCCAAATCTAACTGTGACCTTGCATTTGTTTGTTTGTATTTTTTTTTAATGTATTGTATCTTATAAGGTTTTTAACCGAATAAAGATTGAAATTGAATTGAATTGAAAAACAAGGTAAGAGGACAATAAATCCTAAGAAAGGTGAAAGAAGAAAACCCAAAGTGAGGAAAAGAAGAAGAAAGAAGGAAAGAGGAAGGCAAACTGTTAATAAGCTGGAGAGCAAAGGCTGAAGGAGATAAATAACAAGGGCAAACCACAGGGAGTCAATCGACAAGTCTGCACGAAACCCGAGCAACCAAGCACCTACAAAATATCCGGTGGACCAAGGGGAAAGAGGAGAGCTTCTAGCCGCTTTCTTAACCAGGTGGAAAAAGGGAAAAAAAGGAACAGCCTCAAGTACTCAAGTACCACCAGGCCTCACAGTAGGGACTAACACCAAGTATATGCAATGTGTGGCGGCAGCGTCATCAGAGCTCAAGCCCCCTCTGTTCCCTCTCAATAAACAACAATAAATATTTAAGCCCTTGGCATGGGGTTCTGCAGGGGCTGAAGCGGGCTTCCTAGGGGAGAACCAGACTCAGAACTCTAAGGACATCAGACCTAAATCCATGGCTTTGCATCCTCTCCACACACCTCCTTACACAGTTTCTGCACATAACCGCTCCCAATCTAGGCTGTCACTAAAAACCTAACTCAACAACTTATGTGCCAAGGCGCATTCAAAGCAGGCAGCAAACATTATACAAAGCAGACTAACACACAAGCGAGGCAATAAGATATCACCAGCATGAGGTCTGGAAGAGTGAGAGGGACCCTCACAAAGCTATAGAAAACCAAAAGGACAGGCAGTCCCAAATATAGCAACAGAACCACAGACACCCTCAAAGACATCAAAGATAGTAAAGATATCAGCAATCACTTCAATGAGAGCAGCAAAGACAGCACTAACAATAGTAGCCTAGCAGCAACAAGGAAGCAAAAACAAATCAGTGCTAAAGAGGCGGATTAAAAAAATAGCAAACCAGAAGAACTCATCACCATTGAGGGGACGACTCAGGGAAAAAATGTATGCACACATCAACCCAAAATGTATCCCAAATGTGCGTTCCTGAAAGATCCCGGTAAAGCAATCTACTGAAAGAGCGAGGGCCTCCAAACCCCACTACAGCCAGGGGGTTTTGAACACTACTTAGGGAACCAACTTTGTCATCCGCCAGGGGCTCCCAAACCGTGGCTGGTTCAATAGACAAAAATACAAAACTGTTAAACAGGAATATTAGCCCAAATGGAAACAGGGTTGAAGGGGACTCCACTCTTGGGAGCGGTAAAGGTCCACCCAGAGGCACTCCAGCAATTAAGGACTCCCCCATCGAAAAAACACTCAACCAGCACTGGAACGTTTAGCTAGCCTAAACACAGGAAAAAATAACAGTTCTCCATTAAAATCTACAAACGTACAACCCATCACTTGACTGCCTTCAACACACTACTGCATAATCCCCACGCTACCCACTCTGCTTCCCGACTAAATGAAGGTTTGCAAGGATTGTAATATGTCCTTTCTCACATCCCAGGAATGGGAGGAACTTGTTGCTTCATACACTTTCAAGCTCACTCCAGGCCCACCTAAAGTGACATCAGCCAGCAGAAGCAGCTTGAGAAAATTTATCCCACAGAAACCATCTGGGCAACCCTATTAAAAACCATGCAGCTTTCAGCAACCGCCCTCCAATAGAAATCAGACAAGCTGGATATGCAGCTTATGGCTCTTCACACTTTAGCAGACCACTTCAGGGCTTGACAAGAAGCTCTCAGATCTTAATGGTCTCATCAAGAGGCTGCAAGAAGCCGCCCATGCCACCCTAATTGCATATCCTGAGTGCACATGTGCAACAATCCTTGAGAAATTAGCCACCTTGCCAACTATGCTAGAAAACCTGAACACAAACATCAAATCTAACAGCACAATCAATATGATCAAGCCAAAAAGGGACCTAGAAGAAAGTGATACAGGCCAGGACACAAGGGTAGACAGGTCCCAAATTGGAAGAAACCCACCCTTGAGCCCAAACCAATCAACAGGGGTGGCCATTGCACACATTTTAACCCAAGAGGGAGCTGATAATACAAATCCTAAGAACACACAAGCTCGCCGCAAACAAAGAAGAAAAAGCAGGAACAGGAAGTCCAAGATCACAGGCTACTGCAGCATAAACTTCCCCTTAAGCAGTTTCCTGGACCCTAAGGATATCACACATCTCCCGGCCCCAACACAGCAACCCAAAGTCTCAATGGCCTCAATGGCCTCTGGAGACGAGATAAATCCGGGGGCCCACTCATATAAGTCAAGCATCACATCAGTAAAGGCAGGCACCCCAGATATTCTGGACACTAAGAAACCAAACAGCATACCAGGAAGGACAGCTAAGAGAACACCATAAGATTAATGTAGCAGGATATCCCTTATGACTGCAGCACGTCATATTTCAGCAACCCAGTCTCAAATGGAGCAAGGCACGGATACCCAGACGTCGGACAAAGGAAAAGACCACCAGATCACAAGCTAAAAGCTGCCATAGAAACCATTGCATCGGACGCACCCGGCACCACTGCCCAAAAGAGCCTAAACAAGGCCAGCCACTATGGCAACAACCAGACCAGTAATCAGATAGCTACCAACTCACAAGAATCCTGTACGGTTACTCTTCCGCTGCAAAGGTCAACACAATCAGTGTTAGGTTACTCCTTCCAGAATCCTCGGGATTGTGCTGATGCTAAGAGGGGTCCGCCTCTCGACAGCCCCAAGTCTGGAATATGAATACACACAGACTGTTGGGATAGTCAAGTGAGGGAAGGAAAGGGTAGGAACAGCTGGAAGGGAGATCTGGACATGGAAATGAAACACAAGGTAAGTGCATGTCCGTCTACCTGTATTTCACAGGAGTATATACCACATTCAAATAATAATAGATTGCATGCACCCTACCTTTAAAGGAAAAAGAGGTAAGCTTTTGATGCCAGAAGAGAGTAGGGTGAAATGCAAGGTTTCCACATAAACTAGTAAATGAAAAGAGAATACACATGAGAAACAACTCCTAACATTTATAACACACTGTTAAGTTTTGCATTGTTCTCTCCCTTACACCTACCCATCAATGTATGTGGTAACACCTGTAGATTGCAATGCCAGGACAGGTGGGACACCCTTACTTCTAACTCTCTCCTGTGATTGAAGATAAAGAACAACCAGAATGAGACAAAGTACATTCTTGCTATGTTAATAACAGTCTTAACATCGCCATAATGATAACTGTTCAGCCGATAGTAAACTGAACCAGATGATTTATCCAAACTGCACAAAGGAATAATAGATAACAATCCTGCTATGGTTTTAAATGGCACTATTATTCCTTTGCTTCGCTGAGAGTGTGTATGACTCAACATCCATAAACCTCGTAAACCCCAACAATGGAGCTTCCTTGGTGAGATAAGATAAACTCCCCTGCAAGAGATCGCTAAACAACCTCATCCAACGGGAGAGAAATCCCAACAATGTATGGCTCTTAAAAACACCTCCCCCGCAAGAGACTGCTAATTGCCAGCCTCAACCTGTCAGGTTGTTATTGCCTGTATATCGCGCGTGCGGAGGACGCGCTGCGCAGGGACACACACGGACACTGGCTGTGGTCTTTTGCGTGGTCCCGACTGACCCGGGGACACGCCTTCTTTATTTATATAGCATACGCGGCGTCATGCGCCACCGCGTATGCGCACGCCTACGTGCGCCTGGCAACTAGACTGCAAACGTGCAGTCTCAACATTACATTCCTTTCCACCTTTAGTAGAAAATGAAACATTGACAGCATTAAGGTGGCACTTAATAGTGGGGTCTAACAAATAACAAAAGTTCGCGGCCATCCGGCCTGTTACCAGTCTCTAGTCTCTCTGTCTTCCTTCAGCCCACTGCATAGTCCGCCATTTGTGAGGAAGGTGCTGGATTTCTTCTCAGTCCATAGCCTGCCGCTTCACCACGGAATAGCACTCTCCTGGGTGGCTCGTTGTTGGAGGTCTCGATAGCCAGGGGTCCCCTGGGGTTTCTAGGAGTAGCTGCCTTAGGTGTCTCAGAGGCTCGTGGTTCTTCAGCTGGGCTGCTGTTCCATTCCTGGCCTGCACTTTCAGGAGGGCTCTGGTGGACTTCCTGTCGAATGGGTGATTCCTCGTTCCTTTCTGAAACTGGCTGGTCATTCCCTGGACTAACTGCTTTTTTGAAGAATGAGACATTTCTGGTGACTGTTTCTTCTCCTCGCTGGGCGGTGATCATTGTCCCGTTGCGGCCGTGACTGTCCACGGCCGTGGTTCATACGGGAGTCTGAACTTGCTCCCGGGATATCTGTCACGGACATAGACCCAGTCGTTCTCCGCAATGGACGATTCTTTGGACCTTCGCCGGAAGCTGGCATAGTCGTTCGATTTTTTCCTGTTGGACACAGTCCTCCACGAGTCTGCCCTGTTGGGGCTCCAGGTGTGGTGATTGGGGAGTGTGTCACGGATTATGCGTCCCATGGTGGATGGACCAGGGGCCGCTTCAGTGGTGCGGTGTGGTGTAAGCCTATACTCCCGGAGGAACGAGTATGTTCCTTTTTCCAGAGGTGCTCCTTCAGCATGGGCAATTCGGATGGTCTTGTTTAGCGTGCGCATAAATCTTTCCACCTCTCCGTTTGCTTGCGGCCACCGGGGTGTTATCTTCCTGTGTTGTATTCCCCATTCTGCAAGATAATCTGCGAACTCTTGGCCTTGAAAGGGGGGTCCGTTGTCGGTTTTGACTGTTTCGAAAATGCCATGGGTTGCGATGGTCTTCTCAAACTTGGCGATTACTTCCTTTGCAGTGAGGGACACCACGATTTCCACTTCGGGGTATTTTGTGTAATCGTCCATGATGACCAGCATGTGTCTTCCGTCTGGTAGGTGACCAAAATCAGCGCTTACGTGTTCCCACGGCTTCCGCGGGCCGTCCTCGGTAATTACCGGGGGTGGGCTACCTGGGGGTCCTGCTGCCTGGCACCATTGGCACTCTTTGACGGCTCGTTCTACTTGTGAGTCCATGTCAGGAAACCATAGTTTTGCGTGAAGTCTGCTCTTTGTTTTCACCACTCCCTGGTGTCCTCGATGAGCTAGAGTGATGGCTTGATGGGTGAGGGTTGAAGGCATCACGATTCTGGGCCCCCTCAACACGCATCCCTGACTGTCCACTGATAATTCCTCCTTGACTCTCAGGAGTGCTTCCAAGGCCCTTTTGGCTTGCGGTGTTCTCTTGCTCAAAGATGCTTGGAGTGTCTTCCAGTCATTTGTGCGTATGGCGTTCGAAACAAGCTGAGAGACTTCATCATTTCTCGTGGCCTCGATAATCATGTCCAGACTCATGGGAAGGGGCCTTGATCTCTCAACTGCAGCGTTCACATAGGCCTCTGTATCCTCTGCGTCTTCCTCTTCTCCGGTGGTGGCTGCCCGTGGGTGCCTAGAGAGGTAATCTGCCGGGTTAGTGGCTCCTGGTCTGAATTCTAACTGATAATCGTATTCTTGTAACTATAGTATCCACTTTTCTATCCTGGGGGGTGGTTTGGATACCGATCCTCGGAACAGTGGAATCAGGGGCTTGTGGTCCGTTGAGACTGTGAACGGGTGACCATACACGTACACATGGAAATGTCTGCATGCCCAGTGGATCGCTATGGCTTCCCTCTCGATCTGGGAGTACCTTTGTTCTGTCTCGGTCAGAGACCTGCTTGCGTAGGCGATCG
Source organism: Lissotriton helveticus (assembly GCF_964261635.1). Classification (NCBI taxonomy): domain Eukaryota; kingdom Metazoa; phylum Chordata; class Amphibia; order Caudata; family Salamandridae; genus Lissotriton; species Lissotriton helveticus. The sequence continues at coordinate 423,199,596 of NC_136072.1, forward strand.
GTGCCCAGTCGTCTTCCCCTTGGCGTTGTGTTAGGACAGCACCTAGACCGAAAGGACTGGCGTCGACGGCAATGTTGGTCTGTTTGGATGGGTCAAAATAGGAGAGTGTTTTCTCTGCTGACAGGGCTGCCTTGGTGTTGTGAAATGCTTCGTTTTGTTCATCGCCCCACTGCCAGGGGGTGGTCGATTTTGTGAGCTCACGGAGAGGTCGGTGAGGTTAGAGAGGTCTGGGATGAACCGACCGCCGAAGTTAACCATTCCTAGAAAACTCCGTACCTCGGAGATGTTCGTTGGGGCAGGAGCTGTCTGCACATCCTTGACCTTGTCGGGGTCGGGTGCGATGCCTTTGTCCGAGAATGTGTATCCGAAGAAACTGATGGTATTTTGGAGAAATTGGCACTTCTCACGGTGCAAGGTGAGGCCAGAGTCCTTAATTCTTTTCAGTACTCCTCTCAACCTCTGGTGGTGCTCTTCTACGGATTGGGCGTATATGAGCAGGTCATCACTGACATTTAGTATGCCCGGAAGTCCGCTGAGTACCTCTCGAATTGTATTTTGGAAAACTTCGGCAGCACTGGATATGCCGAAATTGAAGCAGCGATATCGCCGTAGGCCCACATGGGTGGAGAAAGTGGTAATATACCTCGAGTCAGGGTGTAGAGGCAGCTGGTGGTAGCCGGAGCGGAGATCCATCTTGGAAAACCACTTGGCACCATTCAGTTCACCTAAGATGTCGTCGACAGTAGGTGTCAGGTGACGTTCCCGTTTGACTGCTGCGTTGGGTAGGCGCATGTCTACACATATGCGGACATGCCCTGGCTGTTTGGGCTTCCTTGCTACCACAATCGGTGATACCCAGGGTGTGGGCCCGTCGACTTTCTCAGTTATGCCTTGTTTCTCTAGACTTTCAAGTTCATCTTCCACCTTCTTTCGGAGGTGAAAAGCTATCCTCCGGTGTCTGAGCGCCACTGGTTGGATGGACGGGTCTATGTGTAGCGACACCTCTTTCCCCTTGAGGCATCCGATGCCTTGAAACGTGTCTTCGAATTCTTCGAGAATGGCGTCTAGTTCGTCCTCTAGTACTGCCATGGCATAGAAGATAAGTTGGAGTTCTTCGGCAGCCCGCCCACTGAGGAGCATGCCACTCCCTTCCTTTGTCACGTAAATGGTGGTGGGGATTTTCTTGTCTTGGTGGCAGATTTCCGTCTGGAAGCACCCGATGAGTGGTATCGGTGTTTTCTGTCTGTAGGCAAACACTCGGATTTTCGCCATCTTCAGGGTTGGCTTGTCTCGTAGTTGATTATACACATCAGCCGCCATAAGTTCTATTGATGCCCCCGTGTCTATGGTGGCTCTCACCTCTTGCTGGTTCACTCCTATTCGACATTTTGGGAGACGCCTCTTCTTTCTGGCTGGATAGTTGATGGCAAAAACATAGTGGACGGGGTAGTCATGGGAGTCGTCGTCCATGTCCTCGCTCTCTGGGCTGTCTCTAATGGCGTGTGCTGCTTCCGGCTTCTGTTTTGAAGATCTACATACTGAGGCGAAATGGTTCATCCGCCCGCATGCGCCGCACTTCTTGCCATTTGCTGGGCAGTCTTTCGCCCGGTGTGGTGTGCCTCCACAGTACCCACAGTCTTTCCGCCGTTCTTGTGGCTTCTTCCCTCCGAAAGGCCGTTGCTTTGGCCGGACGACGTTCACTTGTTCTGCTACATTGACCTGTTCAACCTTCACCGGCCTGTGCAAGACCGCCTCCATGTGCGATGCTCTCGCTCGTGACAACTCCTTGGATCGGCCTAGTTTCAGAATCTCGGCTAAGGGCTTCCCATCTTCCTGTAGGATTTTGACACGCAGGTCGGACGAATAGCAATTTTGGATGATTTGGCCGCGTATCTCCTCCTGCTCGTCTCTGAACCCACAGGTGCTGGCGAGTTCTCTCAATCTCCCATGGAAGGCATCAAGGGATTCATCAGCCTCCTGCCGGGCCTGACGAAAGATGAATCTTTCGTAGTCTTTGCTGGCCATAGGCTCGAAATAGGCGTTGAGCGCATTCAGAAGGGTGACATAGGTGTGTGGCGTGGCCTCCGTCAATGTCTTGTAAATTCGGTGAATGTCCTTACCCCCTAGGTGAAGGAGGAGAGCTCTGCGCCGTTCTCTTGCCGTTCCAGCACCTTCGAAATAGAATTGTAGGCGCTCCGTCCAGTCCTTCCATCTCGGCGCTAGGGACGCGGGTGCACCGTCCACCACGAATGGCTCAATTGGAGGGATGGCCATCATCTTGGCGCAATTGCCTTCAACCTTGCCGGAGGTGGGGCCCGGGAACTGGGCTGGGGCCTGTAGAGATCCCTGTGCTGGAGCCCTGGGGGACGTGCGTCTGTTGTGGCGACTGTTGCGACTTTAGCGTAGGGCGGGGCTTCTCCTGTAGCCGTGATGCCGATGGGCACGTGTCGCGGCCTAGCGACTCTGCATGTCCGCCCAAAACACTGGCGCAGACTCCTCACCGCGCCTGGCAGGAGTCGAGAGGAGATGGGGCACTTGCCTCACAGCGCACGTGCTGTAACGCATGGAAGTCCTACCGAGCCACATCCACAGGGCAGGGGCCTGGGCCTCATCCGGGCCGACAGGGATCGCTGGCCGGAGCCTGGAGAGCCTCGGAGCCCCAGAGTGACAGGTCTGAGCGTCAGGCGAGGCACAGCGTGGGGCCTATTAGTTCCTCGTCGCCATTGTCAGGTCGTTATTGCCTGTATATCGCGCGTGCGGAGGACGCGCTGCGCAGGGACACACACGGACACTGGCTGTGGTCTTTCGCGTGGTCCCGACTGACCCGGGGACACGCCTTCTTTATTTATATAGCATACGCGGCGTCATGCGCCACCGCGTATGCGCACGCCTACGTGCGCCTGGCAACTAGACTGCAAACGTGCAGTCTCAACATTACACAACCAACGGGGGAGCCGAACTCGCTGAAGTGAAGAAGTCCACTGAAACACTAAGAGCTTCCCCGCAGGAGACAAAGCACCGGCTGTCTCAACCAACGGGGAAGCTAATTCAATTAAATATTTGGCAAGGCACTATAATTCCATCCAGGATGCGGGTCAAAGAAATCAGGAAACCACACTCTTACTGCCTTTAGGAATGCTGAAACCTGAAGGAGATGTCTGGGGATCCGCTACAGAATAATCGGCAGCGATGGAGAGTTCCGACTGCCATTTTACTCTGTTCCTTGCGGGACGCCAGGAACACGTACGACGTGCTTCTCGGCTCATCCCGGGAACTGTAGTCTTCAATGGGGTTATTGGTTCCTGGTTACCGCACGTGTGTCAGTCAGCCTGTAACCGGATCTTCAAACCCTGACAATCAGCATCTGCTCAATCAAGTGGAGAGTCAGTTAACCGTACAAGAGTTTCTGCACAAAGGCACCAAATAGAGCTCCCCCAATGCAGAATCAAATGGAATGAAGGTCAAACACTTACCAAACCCCAAGGAAATAGCATCACCAACCCCACCACCCAATGGCCATCAAAACTTGAAGTAACCCAATAATATGGTGACCCATACAAAGACCTAAGAGAGACATACTATCATATTTCTGCCAGAATACAAATCAAGGGGAAGAGTGGATACTCCAAACAGGGGAAATATATTGCGATTCTTGCAAACAATTAAAAATCTGGACACTAAGCTCAACAGATCTACTTTCAATTGAGTTTTTACAAACCGATAACTGGCAGGTTCCAGAAGCAACCACAACTATCTGGATAACAATCGAGGCTGCCAACATGGTCATGAAGGAGGCAAACACATTTCTACAGTGGGGGATAAGGCTAAATTTTGAAAAAAATGCCTGGCTATCCAGCTCACCTGATAATTGGAAATAGAGATGAAACCCCTGCATGATCCACACACTACCAAATGTATAAGAAAAGGAGCATGCAGTAGCTTTCCAGTGGCCAATCACAAAAACAACACCCCATTGGGGAGGCACGAGCCAAAGGACTCAATGCCACTCATAGAAGATTCCAAGTGGACCAACCTAAGGCAAACAACTCAGGTCGACCATAGCCAATGACAGGGAATACCCGGCTCGATACCATCTCTGTAGGAGGTGAGAAGGATCCGCATGTGCGTCTGGAACATCAACGGCTTGCTCAGCAAAGCAAAGGACCCTGAGATATTAAAGTACCCAAAAGCATTTGTTCTCATACTACTAGAAGAAACCTGGGTGGATCAAGCAGTAGAACTGGTATAAGGTTTTACCTCGCAACTGGTTCCCACGATAAAGGGGTCCAAATACGGACACCAGTCAGGTGGCCTGATAATTTATGCCTCAATATCTACAATAGGAACTATCCACCCAGTAAAGGCGTTTATAGTGGCCCCAAGTGACTTACAGGCCGTAACTACAGCAATCAACTTTAACGATGGCCAATCATAATGAAGAGGAGCTGCTATGCCAAGCGTGGAAAATTCTGAGCCAGGGGCCAACTCACCCAAAACAAGCAAACCAGACCATCAACTTTCTTTCTTCACGAGCTCAAACACCTCAACTTGAGGGCTCTAAATGGCCTCTCTACTGAGAATTATCCACCAGTCCCAAATTTTCACTCAAAAACCACCAACTTCCACCTTGATTACACCTTCATCACACTCCCCCTGTTCCACTAAATTTTATCTTACCAACTAGGAGATAATGAGCAAAGCGACTGTGAGAAGTTGGCCTGGTATATGATGTCCACAGTTCTGTGGGCACCTTGTATCAGTCCAAACAATCCCTTATGGTGGTGGTTGTAAGTCAACCTTATAGACAAGCTATCCTAGGGGTAGCATGGACTAAGCAGCCTTAAAGGCTTAACTCAAGAGGACTTGTGAAGCCAGCTGTTTTACCATATGCAATCCTGTAATATCAAATGAAAGGACACCACACAAGTTATATATTATAAAAAATATATGTATTTATTCTCAGAATAATCCCCACTACTCTTTATGAGCAATGAAGCACAAGCGTTTAAACAAAAGCACAGTATAACATATACAAGTTGCACAATTTTGGATGAGGCCGGTGGCCACTCAAACCATATATCAAAAAAGTGGTATAACAATCACTACTCGATCGGGGGTAAGGCCTAGGGCCTTGTGAATCGCTTGGACTACACTGGACTAACAGCAGTTAGGACAGGAGTATCCCGCGGGATTCGGGTGCAGTGCCTAAAGCACAAGCTTGCACCAATGTAAAGTCAATGGTGCGTAAAAGTTATCGAGTTACAGTTTTAAGAGTCTTACGACTGGGCTAGAAGGACAAAACTTTAGACTTAGACACTAGAGGTGTAAAACACTACAGGAGTACCGGCGTTCAAGAGTTACCTCACCCACAGGAAGCGGGTGCACAGGTGAAAAGATGTGTCGGGTTTCGTCACGAAGATCTAGAGTGCCTGGAGATGAAGATGCTGCAGGCGTCCAGGAGAGAAGTGTCCGGTGCGATCCAAGGGTGGATCGAAGTTGTAGAGTACCTGAAAGCAGAGGGGGCAGAGTCTGGGTCACTAGCCAGTGACTAGGAAGGAACCAGGAAGGAACCAGGCAATGTCTGGCTCAATCAGGTCGATGTCATGAAGCTTGTCTCCGCTGCCACGTGGTCTCTGGGTCACCGAGGATGTCCTGGAGTGAATCACTAGCTGTCCCACAAAGGCTCTCGCTGTCGGCGGTGTCGGCTTCAATATCGGAGTCAACAAGCCTTGGCAAAGGCAACCCACGCAGGTTTCAAAGATGGCTTAACACTCGGACCAGCAAGGTCTGAGCGGGTGCTCCTTTTCAGGGGAGCGAGGGCCAGTATGGAGCAACTAGACCAGCTGTGTAAATTCTTAGGTTCGTCGGTTCTGGGGCCACTAGCCAAGGGGCAAGCAACCAGACTAACGCGTCAAGCAGGAAAATGTAAAAGGGCCCCACGCACCACTCGTCAAGTGTGGAGGGGTGAGCTTCTGTGCAAAAGCTGCTCGGGGCTGGAGCTTCTTAAACTCTAATGCACAGCTTCGAGGGGCCCTTGGGTGCTGCACGGTCAGCGTTTCATGGTTTTTCAAAGATGGCTGCTCCTACGCTTCAGGTCGCGTACACGGGTCTCAGCTCTGCAGGGACTATGGATCGGGCTGTTAGAAGGCAGGCACGCTGGGTCTTTTCGATCTCTGTCACTCGAGTTCTGGCGGGAACTGCAACAAAGCAAATATTGAGGTGCTGGATGGTGCCTGTTTGCACAGGGTGGTCACTCCTTGACCACAAGGGAGATTCTTCAGTCTTCCACGTTGAGTGGGATGTCGAAGGGTCCAGAGTTTCATTTCATAAGTTTCAGTCAGGATAATCTGATGTGCATTGGCACTGCTCCCACCTATATTCCAAATCTGGGGGACTGGATTACCTGCTAGGTCCCTCCTATGGGTGGGACCTGGGAAGGGGGTGGTTACACCCCTTTCCCTTTGCCCAGCTTCGCGCCAAGACTGGGGCCGGAGTGCCCCAGAACCTGTTTGACTGGAATCTGCCCAGGGACACCTTGTGCGTCCCAGGCAGTGTCTAGTTTCTTTCAACCCTCCCTGCTACAATCCACTATCTCCTGTCTGGGGTGGTGTGACACCTCCCTCTGACAGGAAACCCTTTGTCCAGGCGTCCTCTGCCAAGTTTCGGTCAGCAGCAGGAGGCCAGACATGTGTCTGTGGCAGCAGCATCCATTTTGTGATGCTGGGGCTCTGGTTAGGATTAACCGCGTTTTCAGTAAAGTAACATGCCTTCTCCCTCTAGGAGGGGGGAATGCTATTCTCATCACCAGGACTGGTGAGGGGATAGTATTCCAATGTGTATGACACCAAACATGACATGTTTTGATAAAGCCAAACCAAAGTTACAATAACCGCTAGGATTATAATGCACTTAAGAGTATATGGTATGGCAGTATCACTGGAACAGCATTAAGGAATTGGTCCCAACACTGCAGACAGGCTCAGCTCATGCTAGAGCACCATCTCACATAAAACCAAGCACTCTGCCTCCAGAACTGTAAAGGCCTGCCATAGGAGTGACTGATAGGTGTCTATGTGTCCAGATATATGTTTAGACATAGGTATACTATATCTAAGCAAGGGGTGAGTACACCACCTTGCCCTAGCTGTGGGAACAGCCAGTTGTGTCGATTTAAGTACCAGCCAGGGGTGGCAAAAAATATGCTGCAGCCCCTGGTAGGCCTTGGATGCACCTATGCCCTTGGCACCTATTATGCACTGGATAGGGGCTGACAAGGTGTCCAGTACCAAATTGGTTATGTACCTATAGTACATGTCTGTGAATTTAGAGAGAGAACAGCAGGCTGTGGGTCTGATTAGCAGGCCCACAGCCACATTAAGTCGAAAACCAGTGAAGCAAAAAGCAAAAATTGGGGTGACCATAGGATAGCAGACCCCACTCTCCTACACAACCCCCCCACAAACGCAGGGACATTAAACTTAACCTTGACCAGATAAGTCTTCATGTTCTAAGTGGAAGTACCTGGAGAGACCATCTGCATTACCATGGTCAGTCCCTGGGCGGTGCTCCACTGTAAAGTCCATCCCCTGTAGGGAAATGGACCACCTGAGCAGGTTGGGGTTTTCACCCTCCATCTGATTAAGCCTCAAGAGGGGCTTATGGTGTGTCTGAATTAGGAAGTGAGTACCAAACAAGTATGGCCTCAGCTTCTTCAGGGCCCAAACCACAGCAAAGTCCTCCCTCTCAATCGCTGACCAACGTTTCTCTCTGGGAGTCAGCCTCCTGCTAATGAAAGCAATGGGCTGGTCTTGACCATCTACATTAAGTTGTGAAAGCACAGCTCCCACCCCCAACTCAGAAGCATCTGTTTGAACAATGAACTGTTTGGAGTAGTCAGGACTCTTAAGGATTGCTGCAGAGCACATGGCCTTCTTCAGGTCATCAAATGCCCTTTGACAGCTAACTGTCCACTGAACCTTTTTGGGCTTCTTCTTGGATGTCAGATCATTCAATGGTGTCACAATGGACCTATAGTTCTTTACAAATTTGCTGTAATACCCAGTCAGGCCCAAGAAGGCTCTGACTTGTGTCTGGGTAGTTGGAGGAGCCCAGTCCAGTATGGCCTGGATCTTGCTCTCCATTGGTTGAACTTGACCCCCACCTACTAGGTGGCCCAAGTACACAACCTTGCTCTGCCCTATCTGGCACTTGGTAGCCTTGATAGTCAGGCCTGCCTTTTGCAGGGCCTCCAGAACCTTCTTCGGGTGGATCAGGTGATCCTCCCAGGTAGAGCTAAAGACAGCAATATCATCTAGATATGCTGCACAAAAGTCATCCAACCCAGAAAGGACTTGATTCACCAACCTTTGGAAGGTGGCAGGTGCATTCTTCAAACCAAAGGGCATCACCACAAACTGATAATGTCCACTGGGGGTAGAGAATGCTGTTTTGGCTTTAGACTCCTCAGCTAACCTGATTTGCCAATAGCCAGCTGTCAAATCAAATGTGCTCAGAAATTTGGCAGAAGCCAACTTATTAATGAGCTCATCTGCCCTTGGAATGGGATGAGCATCTGTCCTAGTGACAGCATTGAGACCTCTATAGTCTACACAAAATCTCATTTCTCTCTTTCCATATTTGGTATGAGGTTTTGGCACAAGGACTACTGGGCTGGCCCAGGGGTTCTCTGATGGCTCAATCACTCCAAGGTCTAACATTTTCTGCACCTCAGCCTTTATACAATCCCTGACATGGTCAGGTTGCCTGTAGATCTTATTCTTCACAGGCAGACTGTGGCCAGTGTCCACCTCATGAGTGCACCAGTTAGTTTGACTGGGTGTAAGTAAAAACATGTGTCTGTGGGCTTGCAAAACCTGTCTGCAGTCCATCTGTTGCTGGTCAGTGAGGCTGCCTGCCAAGGCTACTCCATCAACTGGGCCATCATCAGGGTTTTTGGAAAGCAGGTCTGGGAGAGGGTCACTCTCTTCCTCCTGATCCCCATCTGTAGCCATGAGCAAGCCCATGTCTTCCCTGTCAACAAATGCTTTCAACCTGTTTACATGGAGCACCCTGTGGGGGCTCCTAGGGGTGCCAAGGTCCACCAAGTAGGTGACCTCTCCCCTCTTTTCCAGTATGGTGTGGGGTCCAGACCATTTGTCTTGGAGGGCTGCTGGGGCCACTGGCTCCAACACCCACACCTTCTGCCCTGGCTGGTGCTCAGTCAGAACAGCCTGTTGGTCATGCCAAGCTTTCTGTAATTCTTGGCTGGCCTCCAGGTTTTTGGATGCTTTCTCCATGTATTCATCCATCCTGGAGCGGAGACCAAGTACATAGTCCACAACATCAAGTTTAGGCTTTTTGAGAGGTAACTCCCATCCTTCCTTCACAAGACACAATGGACCCCTCACAGGGTGGCCAAACAAAAGTTCAAAAGGGCTGTAGCCAACCCCCTTCTGTGGGACCTCTCTGTAAGCAAAGAGTGAGCAGGGTAAAAGGATATCCCATCTACGCCTGAGCTTTTCAGGTAATCCTTTTATCATTCCCTTTAGGGTCTTGTTGAATCTCTCCACAAGCCCATTGCACTGAGGATGATAGGGTGTGGTGAACTTATAGTTCACTCCACATTCCTTCACATTGCTTTTAAGTATCCAGACATAAAGTTAGTACCTCTGTCTGAAAGTACTTCCTTTGGAAAGCCCACTCTGGAGAAAACTCCAAGTAAGGCCCTTGCCACAACAGGAGCTGTTGTGGTCCTCAGGGGAATTGCTTCTGGGTACCTGGTGGCATGATCCACTACCACCAGGATAAATCTGTGCCCAGATGCTGTTTGGGGATCCATTGGTCCAACAATGTCAATCCCAACTCTCTCAAAGGGCATCCCCACCACAGGTAGAGGTATAAGGGGGGCCTTTGTGGTGCCACCTGATTTGCCACTGGCTTGGCAGGTGACACAGGAGCGACAAAACTCCTTGGCATCTTCTGACATGTGAGGCCAGTGAAAGTGAGGGACAAGCCTGTCCCAAGTCTTGTTCTGGCCTAAGTGTCCTGCAAGGGGAATATCATGGGCCAAGGTTAGAAGGAAGCCCCTAAATTGCAGAGGTATAACCAACCTCCTGGTTGCACCAGGCTTGGGGTCTCTAGCCTCTGAATAAAGGAGCCCATCATTCCAATATACTCTATGGGTACCTTGAGCATTCCCAGCAGCCTCAGCAGCAGCTTGCTGTCAGAGGGGTTCAAGTGAAGGGCACGTCAACAGAGCCTGCCCCAGGTCTGCCCTTGAGGCCCCCCTTGTCCCCAGAAACTCAACCTGATCAGGTTCAAGCTCTTAAGAGACAGTCTCCTCTTGGATCACAGAATCACCCTCCTGTGAGGTCTGATCCTCAACCTGGGGCAAGTGGGAAGGCACTGCCTTAACCCTCTTGCTCCTTCTCTTGGGTTGTGGTTGGTCTATTGTTTCAAGACCCACCACAGGTTTAGGTAGGCACTTCTTGGCCTGGGACCTGGTTACAGCAAAGACATGTGCTGAAATCCCTAGCATTTCTGCATGAGACCTGTACTCCACTTCTGATCATAAGGATTCCTCAAGATCATTGCCCAACAAACAATCAACTGGGAGGTCTGCACTAACAACAACTTTCTTGAAGCCAGTTACCCCTCCCCAGGAGAAGTTAACAACAGCCACACTATGTGTAGTAGTGGCATTGCTAGCGTTGGTCACTAGGTAATTCTCACCTAGTATCATTTGTTCAGGGTCCACAAAGTTAGGTGTCACCATAGTGGCACTGGCACAAGTGTCCCTGTAGGCCTGAGCCAGTTTCTCATTAATTAAAGGCGTCTGCCTGTACTTGCCCAGGTTACTAGGACTTATAGTAGAGGACATGGCTATGTCCCCCTCACAGATCAGAATTGCCTGAGTAGGGATTCTGATTAAGCCAGTCTCCATCTCAGATCCCAGGGTTGACCCTACTATCCCCTTGGGTTGTGCACTACCACTGCTAACTGTACTAGGGGGTGCAGGTGTCTTAGGGACTGCAGTGGTAAGAACTGGGTTTCTCTTAGTTCATTCACTTCCCCAATGAGACGTGGACTTGCAAAAGTTGCACCAAGGTTTCTTTGGGCCATCATTCTTCTTTTTCTTGTTACCATTCTGGGAACCACCCTCTTTATTACTATTTTGGGGGCCTGTAGAAGACTTCTGGTCTTTTTCTTTCTTATCTCCACCCTTCTGGTCTGCTTTCTTCTGATCACCTTCTTGGTTCTGGGGTTTCTGCTTAACCCTTGTTCTGACCCATTTGTCTGCCTTCTTTCCCAATTCTTGGGGAGAGGTCAGATCAGAGTCTACAAGGTGTTGATGCAACAGCTGGTTTGTACAGTTATTAAGGATCTGCTCTCTCATTATAAGATTGTACAATCCTGTATAGTCTGAAACTTTACTTCCCTGCAACCAACCCTCCAGAGCCTTAGTGGCACAATCAACCAAATCAGTCCAGTCTTGAGTCTGTGCTTTTTGGGTGTCTCTGAACAACAACCTGTATTGCTCAGTGGTTAGGCCAAACCCTTCAATAAGAGCACTCTTCAAGACAGAGTAGTTTTTAGCATCCTCAGGTCTAACTGTGAGGAGCTTATCTCTCCCTTTCTCAGAAAAGGAGAGCCACAAGATTGCTGCCCACTGATCTTGAGGGACCCGCTGTACCATACAGGCCCTCTCCAGAGCAGTTATCCATTTGTGGATATCATCCCCATCTCTGTAGGGAGGCACAATCTTACTCAGGTTTCTATGATCATAGGACCTGTCTTTATCCTTTGGGATATTGCTGCCACCAGTGGGTATCTCACCACTTAACTTCTGTTCTCTTGCTAAAGCAAGTCTAGCTTGGGCCAGGGCTACTTCTTCCCTTTCTATTTGGAGATTAACAGCTCTCATCCTGACCTTATGCTCTCTTCTCTGTGGAGAAGTCATTCCCCTTTGAGATTCTCTTGAGGCACTAGAAATGTGAGAATCTCTTGAAAGAGATCCCTCCCTCCTATTGCCTGGGAGAACTCTGTTATGTACTCTGGGAAGGGGCTGGCCCTCTCCATTTCCATGTAGGTCCAAGTTGGCCTGGTTAAGCCTCCCAACTGGTGCCTGGATAACCCCTTGATCCTGATCTGACTCTTCACCAGTTGATTCAGGGTCTGCCTCCTCATTTTCTACTTCTGGGGAGGTGTTCTCAGTATCTATGGGGTTCACTCCATCTCCTGATCCTGAGGGAGCTATTCTAGCTTTCTCTAGGTCATCCTTCTCCAGGATGGCTATCATGATAGGAATGGTAGGGTTGTGACCCTTTCTAAGCCCCCTTGCAGTGCATAAGGCACCCAAGTCCTTGTGGCTGAATTTGTCATAGCTGGAGGTTGCCTGTGGAGGGTCAACCCTCACAGGTAGAGAGCCTGTAGCTTCACCTGTGCCAGACATGACTCTAGTGAGGTGTAGGTGATGCACTTACCTACACTAAGTGTTTTCCTACTGTACCTTGCTAGTGAGTTGTAGTCAGGGTGTGCTAAGCCCTTCTACCTACAACTACTAAGTTCAGTAGAACTTAAATATGCTAAGCTTTTATTTATATGTACCTATGGTACTTAATGTGATCTTTCAATTTGATAAAAGATTACAAAGGTAAAACAACAGCAAGCTCAAATCCGTACCGCTGCTCACCAATGTGAGAAGTTGGCCTGGTATATGATGTCCACAGTTCTGTGGTCACCCTGTATCAGTCCAAACAATCCCTTATGGTGGTGGTTGTAAGTCAACCTTATAGACAAGCTATCCTAGGGGTAGCATGGACTAAGCAGCCTTAAAGGCCTAACTCAAGAGGACATGTGAAGCCAGCTGTTTTACCATATGCAATCCTGTAATATCAAATGAAAGGACACCACACAAGTTATATATTATAAAAATATATGTATTTATTCTCAGAATAATCCCCACTACTCTTTATGAGCAATGAAGCACAAGCGTTTAAACAAAAGCACAGTATAACATATACAAGTTGCACAATTTTGGATGAGGCCGGTGGCAAACTCAAACCATATATAAAAAAAGTGGTATAACAATCCCTAATCGATCGGGGGTAAGGCCTAGGGCCTTGTGAATCGCTTGGACTACACTGGACTAACAGCAGTTAGGACGGGAGTAGCCCGCGGGATTCAGGTGCAATGCCTAAAGCACAAGCTTGCACCAATGTAAAGTCAATGGTGCGTAAAAGTTATTGAGTTACAGTTTTAAGAATATTCCGACTGGGCTAGAAGGACAAAACTTTAGACTTAGACACTAGAGTTGTAAACCACTACAGGAGCACCGGCGTTCAAGAGTTACCTCACCCACAGGAAGCGGGTGCACAGGTGCAAAGATGTGTCGGGTTTTGTCACGAAGATCTAGAGTGCCTGGAGATGAAGATGCTGCAGGCGTCCAGAAGAGAAGTGTCCGGTGCGATCCAAGGGTGGATCGAAGTTGTAGAGTACCTGAAAGCAGAGGGGACAGAGTCTGGGTCACTAGCCAGTGACTAGGAAGGAACCAGGAAGGAACCAGGCAATGTCGGGCGCAATCAGGTCGATGCCGTGAAGCTTGTCTCCGCTGCCACGTGGTCTCTGGGGCACCGAGGATGTCCTGGAGTGAATCACGAGCTGTCCCACAAAGGCTCTCGCTGTCGGCGGTGTCGGCTTCAATATCAGAGTCAACAAGCCTTGGCAAAGGCAACCCACGCATGATTCGAAGAGGGCTTAACACTCGGACCAGCAAGGTCTGAGTGGGTGCTCCTTTTCAGGGGAGCGAGGGCCAGTCTGGAGCAACCAGACCAGCTGTGTAAATTCTTAGGTTCGCTGGTTCTGGGGCCACTAGCCAAGGGGCAAGCGACCAGACCAATGCATCGAGCTGGAAAATGCAAAAGGTCCCCACGCAGCACTCGTCAAGTGTGGAGGGGTGAGCTTCAGTGCAAAAGCTGCTCGGGGTTGGATCTTCTCAAACTCCAATGCACAGCTTTGAGGGTGCCTCGGGTGCTGCACGGTCAGCACTTTGTGGTTTTTGCAAGATGGCCGCTCCCACGCTTCAGGTTGCGTCCACGGGTCTCAGCTCTGCAGGGACTGTGGATCGGGCTGTTATAAGGCAGGCACGCTGGGTCTTGTTGATCTCTGTTGCTCGAGTTCTGGCGGGAACTGCAACAAAGCAAATGTCGAGGTACTGGATGGTGCCTGTTTGCACAGGGTGGTCACTCCTTGACCACAAGGGAGATTCTTCAGTCTTCCACGTCGAGTGGGATGTCGAAGGGTCCAGAGTTTCATTTCATAAGTTTCAGTCAGGATAATCTGATGTGCATTGGCACTGCTCCCACCTATATTCCAAATCTGGGGGCTGGATTACCTGCTAGGTCCCTCCTATGGGTGGGACCTGGGAAGGGGGTGGTTACACCCCTTTCCCTTTGTCCAGCTTCGCGCCAAGACTGGGGCAGGAGTGCCCCAGAACCGGTTTGACTGGAATCTGCCCAGGGACACCTTGTGCGTCTCAGGCAGTGTCTAGTTTCTTTCAACCCTCCCTGCTACAATCCACTATCTCCTGTCTGGGGTGGTGTGACACCTCCCTGTGACAGGAAACCCTTTGTCCAGGTGTCCTCTGCCAAGTTTCGGTCAGCAACAGGAGGCCAGACATGTGTCTGTGGCAGCAGCATCCATTTTATGATGCTGGGGCTCTGGTTAGGATTAACCGCGTTTTCAGTAAAATAACATGCCTTCTCCCTCTAGGAAGGGGGAATGCTATTCTCATCACCAGGACTGGTGAGGGGATAGTATTCCAATGTGTATGACACCAAACATGACATGTTTTGATAAAGCCAAACCAAAGTTACAATAACCGCTAGGATTATAATGCACTTAAGAGTATATGGTATGGCAGTATCACTGGAACAGCATTAAGGAATTGGTCCCAACACTGCAGGCAGGCTCAGCTCATGCTAGAGTACCATCTCACATAAAACCAAGCACTCTGCCTCCAGGACTGTAAAGGCCTGCCATAGGAGTGACTGATAGGTGTCTATGTGTCCAGATATAGGTTTAGACATAGGTATACTATATCTAAGCAAGGGGTGAGTACACCACCTTGCCCCAGCTGTGGGAACAGCCAGTTGTGTTGATTTAAGTACCAGCCAGGGGTGGCAAAAGATATGCTGCAGCCCCTGGTAGCCCTTGGCACCTATTGTGCACTGGGGTGACCATAGGATAGCAGACCCTACTCTCCTACAGTGACCACTTACCGCAAGAGGTGACACTCCAAGCAAATGACAAATATTCAATGGAGGTGAGCAAAAGTATTGGCACAGAATGCACCACTGACTTCAAGCGCATGAAGTGTAGCCCTGCTTCAGTTGAGAAACTTACAGAATCTGCAAAGACCCTCCTTCACCAAGAAATCAACACAACCACCCACCCCCTAACCATGTGGGAGAACTCCACAAAGGCCCTCAGCGAAATATTTGCCACCAAGATAGGAACGAAAATGGGAATAACAGCAAATACTGCATCTGCAAACATAATCACCCCCCCAGATCAGAACATTCAAACATTCAATAAACCAAACTTTAAGGCAGTTATGGAGGAACCCTCAAAATCAAGCCCTGCAAAGGGGGCCAGTGGAAATTGAAGGCAACACTTAAAAGAACAAAATGGGACAAAAAAGGCAAGGAAATAAATTACCCTGGGAATGTTACTGCATGATTCAATACTCAAGAACAGTGCCGGTTTTGGAGGACAATCAACACCCTCCGGCAGCCAGCCCACTAAGGAATAAACTCTCATATCTCAGAGGAAGACTTGGCAAAATATTTATATCATCATTTTAACAATATGAAACAAGTGGCAGAACAGACTTGGGAAGAATCCTACATCAAACAAGGGGACAGAGGTAACATATCAGGGAAGAGACAGGACCCACATCAAACAAGGGCACATGTTCAGCCATAAAATCACCGGGGGCGAAGAAGCAGCAGGCTTAGAAGCACCACAAAACAGCGACGAGGAATAACATGGAATAACAGCCCTACAAATTAGGATGCAAATAGCTAAAGGAAGGCTGGAAGGCTCACCAGGCCCTAACGCAATGACGGCAATTTTGTACAAATACAATCCGGAGTGCTGGAGCAAAGCCCTGGTAGCAGTCTTCAACAAGTTTTTGGAAACAGAAATCATCCCACAATCTTAGAAGGGATCCACGATATCTCCCATCTACAAGCAGGGCGACAAGGCCAACACAAATAATTATCGACTTAGCACCTTAATCGACAATGAAGCTAAGTACTATGCGAGAGTGATCCTAGAGGAACCTACAACTTGGGCCTCGTCAAAATCTATCATCCCTGTAAACCAGACCGGCTTCTGCAGACAAATGGGAACCACTACTAACATCCTGACCCTGGCATTGCTGATTTACACAGCAAAGAGGCAAAGCAACCGCTATTCCTATGTTACATAGACTATAGCGCAGCATTCGATCATGTAGACAGCACTAGATTATGGCAGAAATTAAAAGATGGGGGATTCCAACGGTCCTCCTAAACCAGTTGATTTTACTTAACTTGGATACCTGGGTCAAAATCAAGCTGGGACACACCTCTCTAAGTGAACTAATACCCCCAAAGGGCTAAAACAAAGATGTGTCCTAGCATCCTTGCTCTTTAATATCCGTATGGTAGACTTCCCCGGGGAATTGGACAAAAGCATATCACATGCCCCGGAACTAGGAAAAAAGTCCCTTTCCAACCTTTTATACGCAAACGTTCTGGTCTTAATAGGCAGCATGCCAATTGGTCTGCAGCACAACCTGGACACCACCAACAACTTTTCACAAGTTAAAGCATTATGCATTTACCTATGCAAAACTAAATCTAAGGCAATAAGCTATTCCAGGAAGATAACGCTGTCCTGGTATCTGTATGGACATTGTCTAGAACCAGCCATTGAATATAAACATCTTGAAGTCTTATTAGATAGCAGAGACTCGTACAAACCTCCGATGGAGGCCCAGCGCCGAAAAGGCACCACAACTTCACTAGCGATGAAGCCCCTAAAGAAAGCCCTTCCAGGCCTAACCTTATATCCACTACTTTTGGTTAACCAGGCCAAGCTACATCCAATGTTGACTTATGGAAGCAAATCAATGCAAGGAAGAGATGCAAGTGCTTTTGACAAAAACATCATCAGTACCTACAGAGCGATCTTCCACCTCCCGACCTATGCGTCTCCTTTCCAAATTTGTCTAGAATTTGGCCTACAGAAGCAGACAGTGGCTAGGAGGGCGGTGTACATAAAAAGCTGGCACAAGATTAGAGAATTGCTTTAATCAAATGTGGACTAAGACACTTGTAACTACGTTACACATAGTTGTATAGATAGCCCTCTTAAACGCTATGTTTTTTCGTGTGCGGTTTATTTTGGTTCTCCGCCCCACATAGACGTTATGGCATTTATCATCGGGTGATCTATTGTGCTATATGCCAGCCTCAAGCCTGAGGTCAACTCTGGAGTAGCGTAGTAGTGTCCAGAGAAAAGTAACGCCACGTAAAGAGGTTTTATTTAAAAGACAAACCTATATCCACAATCAATTATTTTATTCTAATAGGATATGGTATGTTATTAAAATACACTTTCGGGTATACAGATGGACTGTGCTACTGGGTCCTTGTATATCACAAGATTAGAGAAGCCTAGCCAGGATCACTAAATTAAGGTGGTTATCGTGTAGTAGAAAAATGTTTATCTAAGGAGGCTTCATCTTGTCATGCTCATAGTAGCACTCTAAGTGCTTTTCTTATATGCCTCACTTCTACGAGGTAGCAACCAATATTTAAACGCATCTCTTTACTGCAATCAGCTCTTAGGATCCTATATGCTTCAACGTAATGTCTTGTGCCTAAAGCAGAGCATATCGGCCTTATCCAGGATCACCTGGGCTTAGCATATGCTGGGTAAAAGAAAAGTAAATGTGCTACACCCTCAGTCCCACGAGCACAGTGGACAAATCTGTTATTGTTTGTCTGGCGGAGTCCCACTTAAACAGCAGTCACTTACAAGTAGAGTTCAAGTCGAAGATTAATTAGCCAGGTGCGCACGAGTGGTGGAATAAAAGCATCCATGAATAATTCTAGTGCAGGGAAAGGTTTGAACATCAAAAAGCCCTCGGTCAAACCACCAGTCTTTGCATTGCGATGGTGGGACTCACCTGTTAAGGCCAAGTATTTTTCTTCAACATTTGCCTTGAAATTAACATTAATCTAAGATGAATTTAACCAGAGCACACTGAGGTTTAGCAGATTCCAATGGGTTTTTATTAAATTAACCTGTGGTATGGTGGTACTATTCCTTAAAGATAAGACTTCCTCAAAGGCAGACCTGTATTTAACCACTTCGGGGGTGGAGCATAATCTACCCTGTTAGAAACGGGACCCCTGGCTGGCCAAGGCTTGCGCCAAGGTCAGTCAGGGATCACCATTTCTAAGGTCAGGGCAAGGGAGTCACACACCAAGATAACCCCCGCTCACCCTCTAGGTAACGTGGCGCGAGCAGCAAGGCTAATCTCAGAGGCGATGTGTAAAGCGTTTGCGCGCGCACCCCAGCGACAACAACCAAAGGCCCACCACAAAGGAAACTCCACACAAGGTTATATCAAAAATAGCCTTTGTATTATAATAATAAAAACACATTAGATAACACACACACTTTACAATGTGCCAACAGGCACGGGCAAGATTGACAAGGGATTATGTACAGGACAGGGCCACCTGGACCACTGTCAGGGGTATGCACTTTTTAGAACATAAACATAATGAATGTAGCACACAAACTAGTTATATGTAGCATACAACCAGTAACTACTGGTAAAGGGAAAATACCTCCTACGCCACCCTAAACACTGTAGGGAAATCACGCAGGGAACTAGGACCTTATCATCAGGACCTATGGAAGGAAAACCTATCACCTAAGCAAGTCACATTTAGCAAAGGGAAGGAAACCTAAAATAATCACCTAGGCAAGTAACATTTAGCAAAGGCAATAAAACATCAACATTCCTCTAAGCAGGTCACTTTTAGCAAAGGGAAATAAAAGCACAAGGCATTACCTAAGCAGGTCCCTTTTAGCAAAGGTATTAACAAACAAGGGCACATGAAACATTAAAACACATTCAGAGGTGCAGGTAGAACATTTGCGCAGAAATCAAATAAGCAGGAATCATAAATTGCGCAGGGTGCACATGGCACAACATTAGAAATGTCCCTCAGGCCAACTGGCCTCGCAAGGGGCTGGAATGCCCTGAGTCTCAAAGTCAGGGAAGCTGCGCAGGCAGCACAGCAGACAAACCTAAACGTAGCAACTTGTCCACTAAGTGCTGGACAGTTGTAAATAGCAGGTAGGCAAACGTGGGAGCCGCGTGGGCTCAAGAACACAGTGGGGAGACACAGTGTGGGAGTCTCGGGGCTACAACCAACTAGCTACCTGTGTCCCCCTAGAGCCTCTCAGGGCTCGCAAGGCAAATAGGCAAATAGAGCTTCGGCGCTCTCAAAATAATGACAATGCCCCGGAGCCTCTAAGGGCTCGAAGAATAGAATGGCCCCTCAGAGCCTCGTGGCTCTAAAAACGAATGCTGCCCACGTTGGAGCGGCCCGCTGCCAACCGGGGCCGCTCAGAGAACAAAGGTATGCCGCTTTGAAGCCCTCGTGGCTTCACTCCATCAATGGGCGCGAGATCGCGCTACCGGGGGGAGAGGGGGCGGACACCGACAATGTGTCCCGGCGCCCCTCCCTACTTTCAGGCACTCACCGGGTCTCTGCAGCGGGGGCTCCTCTCTCTCGCCAGGCGCCTCGGGGACACGGCCGGCAGCCCTTCTCCTCGCTGCTCGGCTCCGGGGGCGGGACTTCCGGTTCGCCTCTCCCGGGCCGCGCAGCGATTGGTTGCCGGTCTCAGCACTTCCGGGTCGTCGCGGGCAGTGCGGCGGCTCGTACTAGGCAGGCAGGCGGGCTCTCAGTACCCGAGGAGTGGGCTCCCTCGTGGTAATTTACAAAATCCAAGTACGGGGCAATGCCGGGTGGCACCGGCCTTAAATAAAATATAAAGCGAGGTGGGCACTCGCGAATGTCGCAAATCGGCACAATCAGCCGGGCAGATGCCGGGTGGGCACCGGCTGTACAACGAGCGCTCCCCAGCGCTCGGGGACAAGGCACAGCGCTCTCAAGCGCCAAGGGAAGCGCGCTCGGCGCTTCAAGGAAAATAAAGCGCGCCTAGCGCTATAAATCAAAGTCAGGGCGCCTCCAGGCACAGCAAAGCTCCAGCAGGGTCTGGAGGCAGGCAGAGGGGCAAGGCAGGGCCAGAGCCAGCACACTGGGTCTCCAGGCAGGGAGACAGTCCAAGTGGCGGTCCTCCTGGCCCCAGCAGCAGCAGCAGCCCCCTCTGGCAAGGTCCAAAGCAGAACAGAGAACCACCTCTGTGGGGACACAGCCCCATTTTTATACAGAGAAATCCTTTGTTAGGAGGTGCAGGGTGGGGGGAAACCAGTTGCAGCTGACTTGGGAGTACCCTTGATGGCCCAACCACCCCTTTCATTCACTGGGGAGGCTGGGGTCGTTAGACAAACCACAGGGGGGCGGAGCCAGCATTGTGTGGGGAAAAACCCAGCCCATCCAGGACACAGATCTACTCCTCCCACACATCACTCATGCTGATCTCACACTCACCACCGGGCAGACCCATCCAGACTTCCTGGAGCCTGGCATGCCAGCCAGCTCCAGTCAATCACGCTCCAGTATCCTCACTGCACACATACATCAATGTCCAGAAGTAGCAGTTCCCTTCTAGACACATACAAGCCGCACATACCATTGCGCAGCATTCATTCTCACGAGTTCATACATACTAAACTCGAGCCTGCACTCCCCACACATCAGGAACTACCAGGGCACACACATTCCCCATGCATTCCTATGGGAGGGCAGGCCAGCCATACTACATGCATGCACTTTACTCTGGGACACAGGGAAAAAGTGCGCCAAGACCCAAAAGTCACTACACTGGGTCACAACTAAAGGCAAAAAGATTAGGGGTGAACCTGCCCTAAGGCCCAAGTCCAACACGACCCCCTTCCAGCCAAAACGCAGGGCAGGCCAATCACCACCGTGATGGACTTCCCTGCTTGGGGCGATAAAACACGGACGCGGGCCCACAACTGCAGGGACACCCTCCTGTTTTACGCCACGGTGAACCCCTAGGGTTCCTTCTAAAACTACTGTAGGGACTAACTGGGGTACCCCACTGATACTCTCCAGCTGCCCTCGGCCAGGACCAGGCCCTAGGCCATCCAGGTACCACTGGATCCTGCCTACTCACAAAGTGGGGGGTAGTAACCCCTGGCACATAATAGCCATGCTCCACTCTTCCTGTCTGCAAGACAGGGCTAGACTTCCACTGGTTCTCCAGCCTAGGGTCTACAACCTTAGGTGGACCAGGAGTCTCAGGGAAGGCTCTCCTCCCCTTACCTCTTCTTCTAGGGTTCCTCCTCCTCCTGCGAGGGGTCCCCTCTAAACAACATTCTCCCAACCTAGGGTTTAACCCCTCAGGTGGTACCGGGGTCAGAGGTGGGCTCTCCCACCCTCTGCACCCCCTTCCAGAGTCCTGCTCCCTCCCAACCGGGGCGGTACCTCTGGAAAAAGAACTGGTCAGGACACTGATTACAGGAGTCCCACCCTTCAGGTCAGGCGGATCCTGAACCTGGCCTTCCAACCTCCGGTCTAGAACCTTTGGTGGAACCAATGCCTGGCACTCCAGGACTTCTGGGGACTCACATCCTATCCCCCAATCACTCCTTGTACTGGACTCCTGTACCCTCCCTACTGGAGCGGTACTGCCAGACTCTAGAACCATAGAAGCTCCGCTTACAGATGCTCCAGGTCCTCTACCCACTAGGAGATCTCCCTCAAGTGAACTAACAGGCAAGTCTAGGTTCCCTTCCTGGTGTTCCCTAAAGAAACCATCCAGGCTCTGTGACAGGGCTTCGGGCGTCTGGGGACTCTCGGTCACACACTCACTCCCGCTCCACTGAGACAGGCAGTCAGCCCCTACACCCTTCTCACTAACCAAGGACCTAGCTGGGCTACTCTCACCCTCCTCCACCACACTGGGCTGGAAGACACCTGACCCACTATTGTTGGAATCACTCACTAGTGACTCAAAAGAACCTCTCGCACTGTCCCAGCGCTCTGCTTCCTCTGCAAGATCCCAAGGACAAAAACATTTCAACTTCAGCAGGTGCTGGCGCAATTCCGGACAAACAACACTGAGCAACTTCTCTTTGAGGAACATATTGACTACTCCGTCCACCTCATTGTCAGAGTTAGCCGCCAGCCAATCCCACATTGCATCAGAACAGTCATCCACAAAATACTGCCACTCCTGGTGAGGCAGTCTCCTAAGGTTCCTGAACCTCAACCTATTCTCCTCCTCTGGGGAAACAGGTACCATACTCGGGGAACTGGGAGTGGGACTGTCTACACTAACACTTAAATTGCTGCCACCACTGGACTTCACCCTCCCTGGGGAATCCAGACAATTCCAACTGTGCGCAGGGAAGAGTCTATCCTCTAGGGCTGCTCTCTCACGGATGATGGCCCTTCTCTCCACCTCTATCCTCTCCTGCGCTAAGAGTCTTTCGATCTCTAGCTGCGCCATAGCCTGGGCATGCTCTAACATGAGCTGTTCCATCGCTAACTGATGCACCCTTTCTTTCTCCCTATCTTCCCACTCTTCTGGGGACAGGACAAGGGATGGGGCGCTGGTACTGACACTGGACTCAGCAAGGGACTCCCTACCTATTGGGTCCTCACTATCTGCTGATATCCATCCACTGTCATCATCATACAACTCACATTCTTCAGGGCTCCCAACAGACTCACCATCCTCATGGCATGCGGCCCGGGCCCTATCTCTCTCACTGCGCTCAAGATCCCACTGACCCTTTTGCCATAGGATCAGGCTGCTCCTAAGTTCTGACTGAGTATCTGACTCATCCACCCCTATGTCTCTCTCTTCACAGAATCTGACCAACTCCAACATACTGTATCTAAACAGATCACAGAAATCAAAAGTAGGCTCCATTTTGGCGGACGTTCTCAAGAAGAGTTTGACACAGGGAACCTGGGGGTCTGGGCTAAACAGGAGTATACAATTAACACAATTCAGCAAGATTCCTATCTCAGAGAACTGGCACTCCACTGTCCAGTGTAACACACCACTCATTCACACACACCCTCCCCTCGGACCGGTAAGGCAGTTTCTACCACCCCTGATTTTCTCAACCTGACCACAAGTGACACAGGTACCAAACTCTGGAAGCAGGGCGGGGAACAAATGTACTGGACAGAAATTACAAAATGACACCTTTCAGGAGAAGCAAAACTGAACTTCCCTAAAAAACAATAATCCCCAAAATGTGGTTATCTAAAATTGCAGAGTTTTGAAGTGTGGCCTGTCGCCACTGTGGTACAACGCAAACGCAAGTCCAATCCGCACCGCTAGCCACCAATGTTAGAAACGGGACCCCTGGCTGGCCAAGGCTTGCGCCAAGGTCAGTCAGGGATCACCATTTCTAAGGTCAGGGCAAGGGAGTCACACACCAAGATAACCCCCGCTCACCCTCTAGGTAACGTGGCGCGAGCAGCAAGGCTAATCTCAGAGGCGATGTGTAAAGCGTTTGCGCGCGCACCCCAGCGACAACAACCAAAGGCCCACCACAAAGGAAACTCCACACAAGGTTATATCAAAAATAGCCTTTGTATTATAATAATAAAAACACATTAGATAACACACACACTTTACAATGTGCCAACAGGCACGGGCAAGATTGACAAGGGATTATGTACAGGACAGGGCCACCTGGACCACTGTCAGGGGTATGCACTTTTTAGAACATAAACATAATGAATGTAGCACACAAACTAGTTATATGTAGCATACAACCAGTAACTACTGGTAAAGGGAAAATACCTCCTACGCCACCCTAAACACTGTAGGGAAATCACGCAGGGAACTAGGACCTTATCATCAGGACCTATGGAAGGAAAACCTATCACCTAAGCAAGTCACATTTAGCAAAGGGAAGGAAACCTAAAAAATTCACCTAGGCAAGTAACATTTAGCAAAGGCAATAAAACATCAACATTCCTCTAAGCAGGTCACTTTTAGCAAAGGGAAATAAAAGCACAAGGCATTACCTAAGCAGGTCACTTTTAGCAAAGGTAATAACAAACAAGGGCACATGAAACATTAAAACACATTCAGAGGTGCAGGTAGAACATTTGCGCAGAAATCAAATAAGCAGGAATCATAAATTGCGCAGGGTGCACATGGCACAACATTAGAAATGTCCCTCAGGCCAACTGGCCTCGCAAGGGGCTGGAATGCCCTGAGTCTCAAAGTCAGGGAAGCTGCGCAGGCAGCACAGCACACAAACCTAAACGTAGCAACTTGTCCACTAAGTGCTGGACAGTTGTAAATAGCAGGTAGGCAAACGTGGGAGCCGCGTGGGCTCAAGAACACAGTGGGGAGACACAGTGTGGGAGTCTCAGGGCTACAACCAACTAGCTACCTGTGTCCCCCTAGAGCCTCTCAGGGCTCGCAAGGCAAATAGGCAAATAGAGCTTCGGCGCTCTCAAAATATTGACAATGCCCCAGAGCCTCTCCCAGGGCTCTAACTACGATGTGGGCAATGAGCCTCGCTGGGCTCGTGGAACAACTGCGGCGTGGAGCCTCGGGGGCTCGAAAACAGGAATGCCCGGAGCCTCTCAGGGCTCGAAGAATAGAATGGCCCCTCAGAGCCTCGTGGCTCTAAAAACGAATGCTGCCCACGTTGGAGCGGCCCGCTGCCAACCGGGGCCGCTCAGAGAACAAAGGTATGCCGCTTTGAAGCCCTCGTGGCTTCACTCCATCAATGGGCGCGAGATCGCGCTACCGGGGGGAGAGGGGGCGGACACCGACAATGTGTCCCGGCGCCCCTCCCTACTTTCAGGCACTCACCGGGTCTCTGCAGCGGGGGCTCCTCTCTCTCGCCAGGCGCCTCGGGGATACGGCCGGCAGCCCTTCTCCTCGCTGCTCGACTCCGGGGGCGGGACTTCCGGTTCGCCTCTCCCGGGCCGCGCAGCGATTGGTTGCCGGTCTCAGCACTTCCGGGTCGTCGCGGGCAGCGCGGCGGCTCGTACTAGGCAGGCAGGCGGGCTCTCAGTACCCGAGGAGTGGGCTCCCTCGTCGTAATTTACAAAATCCAAGTACGGGGCAATGCCGGATGGCACCGGCCTTAAATAAAATATAAAGCGAGGTGGGCACTCGCGAATGTCGCAAATCAGCCGGGCAGATGCCGGGTGGGCACCGGCTGTACAACGAGCGCTCCCCAGCGCTCGGGGACAAGGCACAGCGCTCTCAAGCGCCAAGGGAAGCGCGCTCGGCGCTTCAAGGAAAATAAAGCGCGCCTAGCGCTATAAATCAAAGTCAGGGCGCCTCCAGGCACAGCAAAGCTCCAGCAGGGTCTGGAGGCAGGCAGAGGGGCAAGGCAGGGCCAGAGCCAGCACACTGGGTCTCCAGGCAGGGAGACAGTCCAAGTGGCGATCCTCCTGGCCCCAGCAGCAGCAGCAGCCCCCTCTGGCAAGGTCCAAAGCAGAACAGAGAACCACCTCTGTGGGGACACAGCCCCATTTTTATACAGAGAAATCCTTTGTTAGGAGGTGCAGGGTGGGGGGAAACCAGTTGCAGCTGGCTTGGGAGTACCCTTGATGGCCCAACCACCCCTTTCATTCACTGGGGAGGCTGGGGTCGTTAGACAAACCACAGGGGGGCGGAGCCAGCATTGTGTGGGGAAAAACCCAGCCCATCCAGGACACAGATCTACTCCTCCCACACATCACTCATGCTGATCTCACACTCACCACCGGGCAGACCCATCCAGACTTCCTGGAGCCTGGCATGCCAGCCAGTTCCAGCCAATCACGCTCCAGTATCCTCACTGCACACATACATCAATGTCCAGAAGTAGCACTTCCCTTCTAGACACATACAAGCCGCACATACCATTGCGCAGCATTCATTCTCACGAGTTCATACATACTAAACTCGAGCCTGCACTCCCCACACATCAGGAACTACCAGGGCACACACATTCCCCATGCATTCCTATGGGAGGGCAGGCCAGCCATACTACACGCATGCACTTTACTCTGGGACACAGGGAAAAAGTGCGCCAAGACCCAAAAGTCACTACACTGGGTCACAACTAAAGGCAAAAAGATTAGGGGTGAACCTGCCCTAAGGCCCAAGTCCAACATACCCCGATTAGAGTATAAGTCTCAGTTTAACAAGGTCCCTTATTCTTTTAAGCCTAGTGTCAAAGAAAAGGGGGACTGATGAAGTACTTCGTGATAGACAAAACAACGATTAAATATAAAAAAATGTTTAACAGACAGCCCATGATTATTCTCCACTCCACAAAAGTTTACCCGATAAGAGGCTGCTGACTGCACCTTGGCACTGTACATTTCAATGACTGGGTACACAGATTTGGGTGCTGAGGCTTTAAATCGTTTGGTGACTGAGGTTGCACCATGTAACAGAGTAAATCCGGATTTGGAAGATGGACCTTCCATTTTGGTGTTTTATCGAAACTCACCCCAAGCTAGTCAAATTGGTCCACCTGCTAAAGTTCTGCTCCGCACATATAAACCCCCAGTTGAAAGTATTGTGCGGGTTAAGAATCCTAATCTTGGTTTTGGAGGTGTTAACTTCCAGACCTGTAGAGTCGCAATAATTTCCAAAGCTGTTCAATAGATTCTGCAACCCACTGGACGTGCCGAAGAGTAGCACTGTGTCATCCACAAATAAAAAGGAGGTAATGGTGAGCCCCCCAGTTTTGGGCAATCATGAACATATTTTAGTAAGGAATCCACCAGCTCATTGATATACTGGCAGAACAGGGTGGGGGTAAGAATGATTCCTTGTCGCACCCCACGCGCAATGGGTAAACAATCAGATAGCTCTCCCTTGCTCTGCCACCTTACTTGGGCATAGGTCTTATCATGCAATCTGATTAGAGCGTTTAGTAAATTTGAATCATCCCCTATGCTGGTCAGTGATGACCATAGTAGGCTCCTTGGAACCAGGTCAAAAGCGGCCCTCAAATCAACAAAGGCAATATACAAGTGATCTTTCAACAGGGCCACATAATTTCACCATAGGAGATTTAAACGAAGCACCTGATCTATGGTGCTCACTTTCAAGCGGAACTCTGCTTGATATGGGGGAAGAACATTTTTCTCATCCATCCAACCTTGGAGTCTAGATAAAATCTGGCGACAGTAAACCTTTTGCAGGTTATCAATTAAGTTTATGGGCCTTTAATTGCCTGGAGAGGTCCTCTATCCCTTTTTAAAAATAGGAATGGTCTCAGCTGCCAACCAGGATTGAGGTTTGTCTTCACCTTCCAATGTCTTGGTTGAGTGGGCATTAATCTAGGGACCTCATATGTTCGGTTCCTGAATGGAAGAGGTCACCTGGAACTTCATCTTGTCCTGACGTTGTGCCCAGACGCAGAGCATTTATAGCAGTTAAAGTCTCACTCAAGGAGAATCTGTTGAACTCATCTACTCAAGGTGAAGCTAGTTGAGATACAGCATGAGGGAGGACAGGCAAAAAAGGATGGCATATAGGCTGGTGAAGTGATCTACCCACTACTGAGGTTGCTCCATACATTTAATGGGGCTCATAGAAACGGCATCACCATGAGAGAAAATCTGCCAGGAGAGGCGGTTATCTTTATTGTTAAGGGTTTTACTATGGGCTAACCAGCCTGAATGTTTCCACTCCTGTAGTGATGTTTTTATATCTTGTGTGTTGTTGCCTGATAAGGTTACAGTTGCCTGCTTTGATGGAACTTATCACTAACTCCTTGGCATACCAGCACTCACTTGTATACTAGGTAGGGCCTTCATTCTCCCCTACTTAGTCAAGTCAAGTCAAGAGATTTGTATAGCGCGCTACATACCCAGAGGGTCTCAAGGCGCTTGGAGGAGGGTGGGGAATTACTTGTCGAATATCCAAGTTTTAAGTTGCTTTCTGAATGCTAGGTGGTTCTGAGTGAGGCGAAGGTGAGTGGGAAGTGAGTTCCAGGTTTTAGCTGCCAGGTAGGAGAAGGATCTACCTCCCATGGTGGTTTTGTTGATGCGAGGTACAGTAGCAAGGGCTTGGTTGGAGGATCGTAGCTGGCGGGAGGGGGTGTAGAAGGAAAGTCGTGCGTTGAGGCATTCGGGTCCAAGTTCGTAAAGTGTTTTGTGTGCGTGGGTTAGGAGGCGGAAAGTAATCCTCTTATTGACGGGGAGCCAGTGGAGGTTATTCAGGTGACCAGAGATGTGGTCTTTACGCGGGATGTCTAGTATGAGTCTGGCTGAAGCGTTTTGGATGCGTTGGAGTTTTTTCTGGAGTTTTGCGGTGGTACCGGCGTATAGGGTGTTTCCGTAGTCCAGGCGGCTCGTGACCAGTGCGTGGGTGACCGTTTTTCTAGTTTCGGTGGGGATCCAGCGAAATGTTTTTTTGAGCATGCGAAGAATGTTGAAGCAAGATGATGAAACGGCGTTGACTTGTCTGTTCATAGAGAGTGAGGAGTCCAGGATGACGCCCAGGTTCCGTGCGTGGTCCGTCGGGATGGGTGCTTTTCCAAGGGCCTCTGGCCACCAAGAGTCATCCCAGGCGGAGAGGGAGGTACCTAAGATAAGGACTTCAGTTTTGTCTGAGTTCAGTTTCAGACGGCTATGCTTCATCCACTAGGCTACTTCTTTCATTCCTTCATGTAGGTTGGTTTTGGCAGTGTTAGGGTCTCTGGTGAGTGATAGGATCAGTTGAGTGTCATCAGCGTAGGAGATGATGTTGAGGTTGTGTTGGCGTGCGATGGCCGCGAGGGGGCTCATGTATACGTTGAAGAGGGTGGGGCTGAGTGAAGATCCTTGTGGTACGCCGCAGATGACTTCAGTGGCCTCAGACTTGAATGGTGGGAGGCGGACTCTCTGGGTTCTTCCGGTGAGGAACGAGGTGATCCATTCCAGTGCTTTTCCTTGGATTCCGATGTTTCTGAGGCGCTGTAAAAGGGTGTTATGACAGACTGTGTCGAAGGCTGCGGAGAGGTCGAGGAGGATGAGGGCGACTGTGTCTCCATTGTCTAGTAGAGTTCGAATGTCGTCTGTTGCTGCGATGAGGGCGGTCTCGGTGCTGTGTTTGGCTCGGAAGCCGGACTGTGAGGAGTCGAGGGATTTGTTGGTTTCGAGGAAGGCGGCGAGCTGGTTGTTGACAGCTTTCTCGATGACTTTGGCCGGGAATGGAAGGAGCGAGATGGGGCGGTAGTTTTTGAGTTCGGTGGGGTCAGCTGTGGGTTTTTTCAGAAGGGCGCTGAGTTCGGCGTGTTTCCAGCTTTCCGGGAAGGTGGCGGAGTTGAGGGAGCAGTTGATGACGTCTCGGAGGTGTGGTGCTATGATGGAGTCTGCTTTGTTGAAGATGTGGTGAGGGCATGGGTCTGTGGGGGATCCTGAGTGGATGGAGTTCATCAGGCGGATGGTGTCCTCAATGGAGATTGGGTTCCAGTCATTAAGGATGTTCAAGGGGGGTGAAGGTCCTGCAGAAGGTTGGGTGTGTTGGTCTCCGGGTCGGTTGTCGAAGCTGTTGTGGATGTCAGCGATTTTGTTGTGGAAGAATGAAGCTAGGGAGTCGCAGAGGGCTTGAGAGGGGGTGATGTCGTTGGAGTTGGCTGATGGGTTGGTGAATTCTTTGACGATGTTGAATAATTCTTTGCTGTTGTGGGCGTTGTTATCTAGTCGATCTTTGAAAGCGGCTTTCTTGGCAGACCGGATTTGTTGGTGGTGTATGCGGGTGGCGTTTTTGAAGGCGTCCCTGGTGCTGGTGTTTGGGTCTTTTTTCCAGGCCTTCTCGAGGGAGCGACAGAGTTTCTTCGATTTCTTAAGATCATCGTTGAACCAGGAGGCGTTTTTGCTGCCTAGTTTGATTTGACGTTTTTTCAGCGGTGCTAGGTTGTCGGCGCTGTTGGTTAGCCATTGAGTAAGGTTAATGGCTGCTTGGTCGGGGTTAGAGGGGTGGGCAGGGGGGTTTTGAAGAAGCGCTGAGGAGATCTGGTCGATGGTGATTTTGTTCCAGTTTCTTCGTATAGTAGGTTGAGGATGGTTGTGGGTTGTGGTCTTATTGTAGATAAAGTGAACGCAGCTGTGGTCCGTCCAGTGGAGAGCTGTGGTGTGACTGAAGGAGACATGTTTGCTGGAGGTGAAGATAGGGTCGAGTGTGTGACCTGCAATGTGGGTGGGGGTATTAACAAGTTGTTTGAGTCCGAGGTTGGCGAGATTGTCCAGAAGGGCGGTGGTGTTGCTGTCGTTGCCTTTTTCCAGGTGAAAATTGAGGTCTCCCAATAGAATGTAGTCCTCGGAGGGAAGGGCGTGTGGGGTGATAAAGTCAGTGATGTCTTCACTGAATTGTGCACGGGGACCTGGGGGCCTGTAGAGGAGGGTGCCTCTGAGTGTGGTCGTGGGGTCGGTGTGGATCTGGAAGTGAAGGTGTTCGGCGCTAGCGAGGTTGACGTCTGAGCTGGTTGAGATGCGGATGGAGTTCTTATGGACGATAGCGATGCCTCCTCCTGTTTGGCCGGTGCGGTCCTTACGGATGATCTTGTAGCCTTCCGGGATGGCAATGGTGATGTCTGGGGATGATGAGGCGTTCATCCATGTTTCTGTTAGGAAGGCGACGTCCGGGGAGATGGTATCTAGTAGATTCCAGAGGTCGATGGCGTGCCTGTGGACCGAGCGGGTGTTTAGCAGGATGCATTGTAGGTGGTTGGTGTCAGATATCTGTTGTGTGTTCGTGGATGAGGAGTTGTTCTTGGTGCCGTCGAACTTGCAGGAGTTGCAAGAGAAGGGTCCATGGGTGTGTCCAGGAGCGGCTTGGACGCAGTTGGGGGGACGGCCGGGGTTTAGGGCTAAGAGGGTGGTGGCGTCGTATGTAATGCGGGAGGGGTGTGTTGTACGAGGGCCAGGGGGTCTGGCGCTGGGCGCGGTCCAGGCGCGGACGGGCGTAGACGGGCTTACCTTTGGCGCACCTTCGGCGCGACTGGGGCGCGATCGCTTCGCGTGAACGCTGCGCGTAGGTCCTACTGACATAAGTTGGGAAGTGGAGGGGGGCGGAGCGTGGGAGGGGGAGCTGGGAGGCGGTAGCAAAGGGGGAGGGACGGGCTGCAGGCACAACAAAATGGTGGGCTCAAAAACAACAACAGGACGCTATGCGAGGGCAATGCAAATACAAATAAGCAAATGCGAGGACTTAAACAGCAGCGCTATGCACACAGGTCAGCAATAAATATTGTAAAGCCCTGAAATGGTAAACGAGAGTAAGAAGCGCAATGCACGTAGGACCAAATGCCAGCAATGAACTACACGATGCGGAGTGCTACGCTGGGAACTAGGCGCTGAATCAGAAATGAAAATGCCAATCAGAAATGAAAATGCCAGTGGATAGGCAGCGCTACGATACCACAGTAGCACTTGTAGGTCGGGAGGTGGGCAGGAGCAACCGCTTCACGTGGAGTTCAGCTGGTCACAGAGGCTCCTCAGCTGAGTTGTTCCTAGTACTTTGTGGGTGGGAGGGGGAGCTGGGAGGCGGTAGCGAAGGGGGAGGGACGGGCTGCAGGCACAACAAAATGGTGGGCTCAAAAACAACAACAGGACGCTATGCGAGGGCAATGCAAATACAAATAAGCAAATGCAAGGACTTAAACAGCAGCGCTATGCACACAGGTCAGCAATAAATATTGTAAAGCCCTGAAATGGTAAACGAGAGTAAGCAGCGCAATGCACGTAGGACCAAATGCCAGCAATGAACTACACGATGCGGAGCGCTACGCTGGGAACTAGGCGCTGAATCAGAAATGAAAATGCCAATCAGAAATGAAAATGCCAGTGGATAGGCAGCGCTACGATACCACAGTAGCGCTTGTAGGTCGGGAGGTGGGCAGGAGCAACCGCTTCACGTGGAGTTCAGCTGGTCACAGAGGCTCCTCAGCTGAGTTGTTCCTAGTACTTCGTGGGTGGGAGGGGGAGCTGGGAGGCGGTAGCGAAGGGGGAGGGACGGGCTGCAGGCACAACAAAATGGTGGGCTCAAAAACAACAACAGGACGCTATGCGAGGGCAATGCAAATACAAATAAGCAAATGCGAGGACTTAAACAGCAGCGCTATGCACACAGGTCAGCAATAAATATTGTAAAGCCCTGAAATGGTAAACGAGAGTAAGCAGCGCAATGCACGTAGGACCAAATGCCAGCAATGAACTACACGATGTGGAGCGCTACGCTGGGAACTAGGCGCTGAATCAGAAATGAAAATGCCAATCAGAAATGAAAATGCCAGTGGATAGGCAGCGCTACGATACCACAGTAGCGCTTGTAGGTCGGGAGGTGGGCAGGAGCAACCGCTTCACGTGGAGTTCAGCTGGTCACAGAGGCTCCTCAGCTGAGTTGTTCCTAGTACTTCGTGGGTGGGAGGGGGAGCTGGGAGGCGGTAGCGAAGGGGGAGGGACGGGCTGCAGGCACAACAAAATGGTGGGCTCAAAAACAACAACAGGACGCTATGCGAGGGCAATGCAAATACAAATAAGCAAATGCGAGGACTTAAACAGCAGCGCTATGCACACAGGTCAGCAATAAATATTGTAAAGCCCTGAAATGGTAAACGAGAGTAAGCAGCGCAATGCATGTAGGACCAAATGCCAGCAATGAACTACACGATGCGGAGCGCTACGCTGGGAACTAGGCGCTGAATCAGAAATGAAAATGCCAATCAGAAATGAAAATGCCTGTGGATAGGCAGCGCTACGATACCACAGTAGCGCTTGTAGGTCGGGAGGTGGGCAGGAGCAACCGCTTCACGTGGAGTTCAGCTAGTCCTTAGTGCATAGAGAATGTTGGGCATTAAACAGAGCATTATGTAGCTTGCCTAGGGGAATTTCATCAGAAGAGAAATTAGCAAAAGGGTTTCTTATGGTGTTGAATGTCGGGTAAAGTTAAGTGTCTGAGGTTAAAGGCTGATCTTAGACCATTTTACTGCCCTTCTATTGTTTGCAAGAGACAGCGTTGTTGCAAGACGTGAGGTTACTGTTCTCATGGATTTGAACACCTTTTCAACTAATGACAGGAAAAGAGCATTATGAGCGCTCTCTGTTGGGGCAATAACTTCAAAATTTAAGACAAAAATTCCACAAATCGATATCTAGCTAGATATATTCAATTTTACTCTTCTACGAACCTGATGAGAAAGTCGTAGCAGGGGGAATGTTTGCCTTGAATCTACCATTATAGGGTCTAAAGGACAGTGTAAGTGACATTAGTTGAATTGCCACAGAAGACCATGTTGTAAGAGTTAAGGCTTCCAGTTTTGGTATGCCCATATCTAATGACCAACGATGTACATGTCAACGCGCTGCACTTGCATGCGTCGTGTTGACATACGATGTGATGTCGCGCACGATGTAACTGCAGCGATGGGCTGTCACTGCGATGCGATCTTTCCGCTGTAAGCGGTGCTTCCCGCCCATAGCTTGACCTTCCCCTTCTGTGATCAGTGACAGGCTGTCAAGGGTCTTAAAGCAAGTATTAAAATCTCCAGCAACTAGAATCCGGATATTTCCTGGGGTCTCGTTGAGGAGAAAAGGTAAGAGTTTTAGTGTAGATGATTACAACTTTGGCGCTGTTGCACTGTCTCTCAGCTAACAGAGCGCACCAAAGCCTTGCAAGGACTGCCCACCATATTAAGAGTTGAACTGGTGTACAGCGAATCAATCAATCAATCAATCATAACACTTGTATAGCGCACTACTCACCCAGAAGGGTCTCAAGGCGCTTGGGGGAAGGGTCCGCTACTGCTCGAACAGCCAGGTCGTGAGTTGTCTCCTGAAGGCGAGATGGTCCTGGGTCAGCCGAAGGTGGATGGGGAGGGAGTTCCATGTCTTGGCCGCCAGGTAGGAGAAGGATCTGCCTCCGGCGGTGGCTCTTCGGATGCGTGGTACGGTGGCGAGGGCGAGGTTAGTAGACCGTAGCTGGCGGGTGGGCGTGTAGAAGGTCAGGCGGTCGTTGAGGTACTTGGGGCCCAGGTCGTGGAGAGACTTGTGTGCGTGGGTGAGGAGCCGGAACGTGATCCTCTTGTTGACGGGGAGCCAGTGCAGGTCTCTCAGGTGGCCGGAGATGTGGCTGCGTCGGGAGATGTCCAGGATGAGTCGGGCTGAGGCGTTCTGGATGCGTTGGAGTCTTTTCTGTAGCTTCGCTGTGGTTCCGGCCTAGAGGGTGTTTCCGTAGTCCAGTCGGCTGGTGATGAGTGCCTGGGTGACCGTCTTCCTGGTTTCGGTCGGGATCCATTGGAAGATCTTGCGAAGCATGCGTAGGGTGTGAAAGCATGATGAGAAGACGGCGTTGACTTGTCTGGTCATCGAGAGTGAGGAGTCCAGGATGAAGCCCAGGTTGCGTGCGTGGTCTGTTGGCTTGGGAGTGGTGCCCAGGGCGGGGGGCCACCAGGAGTCGTCCCAGGCGGAGGGCGATGGTCCCAGGATGAGGACTTCCGTCTTGTCTGAGTTCAGTTTCAGGCGGCTGTTCTTCATCCACTCGGCGACGTCTTTCATCCCTTCGTGTAGGCTGGTTCTGGCGGTGTCGGGGTCTCTGGAGAGGGAGAGGATCAGCTGGGTGTCGTCGGCGTAGGAGATGATGTTGAGGTTGTGTTGGCGTGCGGTGGCTGCAAGAGGTCTCATGTAGACGTTGAAGAGGGTGGGGCTGAGTGAAGATCCTTGCGGTACGCCGCAGATGACTTCGGTGGCCTCGGATCGAAACGGGGGAGGCGGACTCTCTGTGTTCTTCCGGCGAGGAACGAGATGATCCACTCCAGTGCCTTCTCTTGGATGCCGATGTTGCTGAGGCGTTGAACTAGGGTGCGGTGGAAGACAGTGTCGAACGCTGCAGAGAGGTCCAGGAGGATGAGTGCCGCTGTTTCCCCGTTGTCGAGCAGGGCTCGGATGCCGTCGGTGGCTGCGATGAGGGCGGTCTCGGTGCTGTGGTTGGCTCTGAAACGGGACTGCGAGGGGTCGAGGGATCCGTTCATCTCGAGGAAGGCGGCAAGCTGTCTGTTGACGATCTTCTCGATGACTTTCGCAGGAAAAGGGAGGAGCGAGATGGGGCGGAAGTTTTTGAGGTCGGTGGGGTCCGCTGTTGGTTTCTTCAGTAGGGCGCTGAGCTCGGCATGCTTCCAGCTCTCCGGGAAGGTGGCGGTGTTGAAGGAGGTGTTGATGATGTTCCGGAGTTGGGGTGCGATGGTGGAGTCGGCCTTGTTGAAGATGTGGTGGGGGCAGGGGTCGGTTGGAGATCCGGAGTGGATGGTGTTCATCATGCGGGCTGTGTCTTCGGTGGTCACCGTGGTCCAGGTGCGGAGGTTGGTGGTGGGGGGCGTTGGTTCGACGGTTGGGTGCGTGGATGGTGCGCCGAAGCTGTTGTGGATGTCGGCAGTCTTGCGGTGGTAGAACGAGGCGAGGGAGTCGCAGAGATCTTGCGACGGAGTGATGTCGTTGTTGCAGGTGCTGGGGTTGGAGAACTCCTTGACGATGCTGAAGAGTTCCTTGCTGTCGTGGGCATTGTCGTCCAGTCGTTCCTTCAGTGATTTCTTCTTGGTGGTGCGGATAAGCTGGTGGTGCTTGCGGGTGGCGCGTTTGAGGGCGGTCATATTGTCAGTGGTCTGGTCGAGGAGCCAGGCTTTCTCGAGGGTGCGGCAGGTCTTCTTGGAGTCCTTGAGTTCGTCGGTGAACCAGGATGCCTTCTTGCTTCTGGGTCTGCTGGGAGGGTTCTTCAGTGGTGCGAGGTCGTCGGCGCAGGCAGTCAGCCACTGCGTGAAGTTGCGGGCTGCTTCGTTGGGGTCCGTTGTGCTGGCGGGTGGGTTCTGGCTGAGGGAGGTGGTGAGCTGGTCGGAGGTGATCTTGCTCCAGCTTCTGTGGGGAACCTGTTGCAGGTGGTGGTGGGTCGTGGTTCTTCTGAAGCTGAAGTGGACGCAGCTGTGGTCAGTCCAGTGGAGTCCGGTGGAGTGGCTGAAGGTGATGTGCTTGCTGGATGAGAAGACGGGTTCAAGCGTGTGGCCGGCGTCGTGGGTGGGGGTGTTGACCAGTTGCTTGAGTCCGAGGTTGGCGAGGTTGTCCAGCAGGGCGGCGGTGTTGCGGTCCTTGTTGTTCTCCAGGTGGAAGTTGAGGTCCCCTAGGAGGATGTAGTCGGCGGAGGGGAGAGCGTGCGGGCTGATGAAGTCTGTGATGTCTTCGCTGAATTGTGTGCATGGTCCCGGGGGTCTGTAGACGAGGGTGCCTCTGAGGGTCGTCTGTGGGTCGGTGTGAATCTGGAAGTGGAGGTGCTCGGCGGCGGCGAAGGTGTCGTTGGAGTCGGTCGTGATGCGGATGGTGTTCCTGTGGACGATGGCGATGCCTCCTCCGGTCTGGTTGACGCGGTCCCTCCTGATGATCTTGTACCCGTCCGGGATGGCGATGGCGATGTCAGGGGCTGAGGAGACGTTCATCCAGGTTTCAATGAGGAAGGCGACGTCTGGTGCGGTTGCGTCGAGGAGGTTCCAGAGTTCCACGGCGTGTCTGTGGACGGAGCGGGTGTTGAGCAGGATGCACTTGAGGTGGTTGCTGCTGGTGCTTGGCTTGGCGGGTGCGGTGCCAGTTCAGAGGCAGGTGAACTTGCAGGCCTTGCAGGTCAAGGGTCCGTGGATGCGTCTCGGGGTGGCCCGGCAGCAGGCGGGGTTCCGGCCGGCATTGAGTGCGTTGAGGGCGGCGGCATCGTAGGTCTGTCGGGTCGTCTTGCATCGGCGGCGGCCAGGGGTTCTGGCACTGGGCGCGGTCCAGGCGCGGACGGGCGCAGACGGGCTTGCCTTTGGCGCACAATCGGCGCGCCCACTGCGCGTCAACACTGCGCGTGCGTGGGGGCGTCATAAGAAGGGAGCCGGGAGGGAGGGTCCGCTGGGTGGCGGGAGCGGGTGAGCCAATCGGCTGGCGGGGGGCGGGGCCGCAGGGAGGCAGCGGTGGGAAAATCAGGTGCGGGCGGCCGGGCGGCTCAGCGGCGGCTGGGTCGCCTGCAGGGAAGTGAAGAGGCAGCGGCGAGGAGCGGATGGCCCTTTGCCTTTCCAATGGAGGTGCTTGGAAAACAGGAACCACAATGTGAACATCAGAAAAGTTCCAGAATGGCATGTCAAGTCAAAATTTATATAGCGCACTACATACCCAGAGGGTCTCAAGGCGCTTGAGGAAGGGGGGGGGGTTTACTTATCGAATATCCAGGTTTTAAGCTGTTTTCTGAAGGCTAGGTGGTTTAGAGTGAGGCGGAGGTGTATGGGAAGGGAATTCCAGGTTTTGGCCGCCAAGTAGGAGAAGGATCTTCCCCCCATGGTGGCTTTGTGGATGCGCGGGACGGCGGCGAGGGCTTGGTTGGACGACCGCAGCTGGCGGGTGGGGGTGTAAAAGGAAAGGCGCATGTTGAGGCAATCCGGTCCAAGTTCGTAGAGGGCTTTGTGTGCGTGGGTGAGGAGACGGAACGTTATCCTTTTGTTGATGGGGAGCCAGTGCAGGTCTTTCAGGTGACCGGAGATGTGGTCTTTGCGAGGGATGTCTAGTATGAGTCTGGCTGAAGCATTTTGGATGCGTTGGAGTTTTTTCTGCAGTTTTGGGGTGGTACCGGCGTAAAGGGTGTTTCCGTAGTCTAGGCGGCTAGCAATCAGTGCGTGGGTGACCGTTTTTCTTGTTTCGGTGGGGATCCAGCGAAATGTTTTTTTGAGCATGCGTAGGATGTTGAAGCATGATGATGAGACGGCGTTGATTTGTCTGGTCATCGAGAGTGAGGAGTCCAGGATGATGCCCAGGTTCCGTGCGTGGTCAGTCGGTATGGGGGCTTCTCCTAGGGCCGCTGGCCACCAAGAGTCGTCCCAGGTGGAAGGGGATGCACCTAGGATGAGGACTTCCGTTTTGTCCGAGTTCAGTTTCAGACGGCTGTGCTTCATCCATTCGGCTACTTCTTTCATCCCTTCATGTAGGTTGGTTTTGGCGGTGTTTGGGTCCTTGGTGAGTGAGAGGATCAGCTGAGTGTCCTCAGCGTAGGAGATGATGTTGAGGTTGTGTTGATGTGCGATGGTTGCGAGGGGGCTCATGTAGACGTTAAAGAGGGTGGGCCTGAGTGGTGATCCTTGCGGGACGCCGCAGATGACTTCGGAGGCCTCTGATATAAAAGGGGGGAGGCGGACTCTTCCAGCGAGGAACGAGATGATCCAGTCCAATGCTTTTCCTTGAACTCCGATGTTTCTGAGGCGTTGTATCAGGGTGCTATGGCAGACTGTGTCGAAGGCTGCAGAGAGGTCAAGGAGGATGAGGGCGACTGTGTCTCCGTTGTGCAGTAGAGTTCGGATGTCGTCTGTTGCTGCGATGAGGGCGGTCTCGGTGCTGTGTTTGGCTCGGAAGCCAGACTGTGATTAGTCGAGTGATTTGTTGGTTTCGAGGAAGGCGGCGAGTTGATTGTTGATGGCTTTCTCAATGACTTTGGCAGGGAATGGGAGGAGCGAGATGGGGCGGTAGTTTTTGAGTTCGGTGGGGTCAGCTGTGGGTTTCTTCAGAAGGGCGCTGAGTTCGGCATGTTTCCAGCTTTCTGGGAATGTGGCGGAGTTGAGGGAGCAGTTGATGACGTCTCGGAGATGGGGTGCGATAACGGAGTTTGCTTTGTTGAAGATGTGATGGGGGCATGGGTCTGTAGGGGATCCTGAATGGATGGAGTTCATCAGGTGAATGGTGTCTTCTGTGGTGATTGGGTTCCAGTCAAAAAGGTTATTCGGAAGAGGCACAGTTTCGGAGGTGAGAGGGGTGGACTGGTTTGCGGGTTGGTTGTCAAAGCTGTTATGAATGTCGGCGATTTTGTCATGGAAGAATGAGGCGAGGGAGTCACAGAGGACTTGAGAGGGGGTGATGTCGTTGGAGCTGGCGGTAGGGTTGGTGAATTCTTTGATGATGTTGAAAAGTTCCTTTCTGTTGCGAGCGTTGTCTTCTAGTCGGTCTTTGAGTGCTGATTTCTTGGCTGTCCGGATTAGTTGGTGGTGTTTGCGGGTGGCGGTTTTGAAGGCGGCTAGGGTGGTATTGTTTGGGTCTTTTTTCCAAGTTTTCTCAAGGGAGCGACAGAGCTTCTTGGATTTCTTAAGGTCATCGTTAAACCAGGGGGCGTTCTTGCTTCCTTGCTTGATTTGATGTTTTTTCAGGGGTGCTAGTTTGTCAGCGGTTTGGGTTAGCCATTGTGTGAGGTTGATAGCGGCTTGGTTAGGGTTCGTTGAATAGGCAGGGGTTTTTTGAAGAAGCGATGAGGAGATCTGGTCGATGGTGATTTTGTTCCAATTTCTTCGCAAAGTTGGTTGAGGGTGGTTGTGGGTCGTGGTCTTGTTGTAAATGAAGTGGACGCAGCTGTGGTCTGTCCAGTGGAGGGGTGTGGTGTGAGTGAAGGAGATATGCTTGCTGGAAGTGAAGATAGGGTCGAGTGTGTGTCCTGCGTAATGTGTGGGGGTGTTGACAAGTTGTTTGAGTCCGAGATTGGCGAGATTATCCAGAAGGGTGGTAGTGTTATTGTCGATGATCTTTTCCAGATGGAAATTGAGGTCTCCCAGTAAAATGTATTCTTCCAAGGGAAGGGCGTGTGGGGTGATGAAGTCAGTGATGTCTTCGCTATGTCATGGACAGTGATATCCATGCTCTGCTGGAGTTTGGCGGAATACAGCCAAGGGGGCAGATGTTGTGCCCCCCTGAATGTATTCCCATGGTGGAGGGGACTTGCGGACCTTGTAGGGCCACCTTTTGTCTTCCCCGCTAGCCTTTTCGTGGCGAGGCTCCCACCATGAAATGGCTGGTGGAACTCGTAGTATTCTGAGCGGAACTGCGCCAGTCCCGCTCAGCATGTTACATTGTGGGCAGCTCTGCCTCCAACTGGGAATGACTGTTTCCTGGCGCAGCCGGTCGTCCTCCGCTGCAATGACTTTTGAAATCATAATGTAGTGGACGGACCACCACGAATCTGGTGGGACTCGTTATCAGGCCCTTTGTTCCTACTCACAGATCGATTATAAATGATAAATATATTCAGCTTGGACTTCTGTCTACTAATATATAGGCCCAGAATATCCTTACTATTGGTGTCTATCCATTTAACTGAAACACCTGCCATGGTCATATTCCAAATTAGGAGGCCACTAGACAGGCCATCTGCCCTAGAGGGGACCGCTTCTATATTGTAGTTAGAGTTCCCTTACAGAAGCATTAACACAATATCATACCCATTAATGAAATTACCCCATTCTGGGTCTGTCATCTTTCCTCTTATACCAGCGATTTTCCATGAGGTGATTTTTTAACAGACTGGTACTACAGCTACCTATTTGACCATCATCTGGGAGTTCCCTTTTGAGGCTGATGAGGATGAGGTTATTATAAGGCGTATCGACGGTGGAGTAGAAGGCCAGAAGATTGGGACTTCGAGAGGATAGGGGGGGATGTTGGTTTTTGGTTAGGGATAGAAGTATTACTAGATGCCAATAGGGCACTCGTTGGAAAGCATGTTGGTAGTATTAGCAGCTTGTGGGAAACGTTGGATACTATGGGCACATGTATTACAAGTCTTGAAGCAGACTCCTCCTTTAGGATGCTAGTTAATTAGTTAGGTTCAGACTTTACATCCACTAAACCATAGAAATTCAGCAGTTATAGTTGTAGTCATCTCAAGTAACTATAACTTGTGTCTTAAGGTAATTATAACTCGCACCCCCGCAATACACAGTTTTCTCATCAATGATTTTACTGCAAATGTTGAAGTGATATCATCAATGATATCACAGAAGATGTTATGAGTGATGTAATATGTGGGGTAATTAGCCGTGCATGGCAAAGGTGCTAGTTATAGTTACCTTAGGGCATGAGTAATAGTTACTTGAGATAACTATACCTACTGAATTTCTGTGGTTTTGTGTGTGTATAAACTAAACCTAACTATAATGCCCCTGCAACTATTGGTTTTCAGTGAATTTCACTGTTTAAAAAAATATATAAATTGTACTACGATTTGACCCATAAGTTCAATTAACTAATTTACATTTTCATTGGCCGTTGATGACAGAAGATATAGAGGAGTGTTGCTCTGCCACCTGCTGCCCAGTTCTTGTGTTTTCATTTTAAAAGTTATGGGTTTATTGATAACTGTATTGCTGTTACTTATATATCTAAAAATAGGGATGTGCAGCTTTTTGAACATTTTGCCAGTAATACATTCTTTGGGATGCAACTGTCACATATTTAAAAATGCAATTGTGTACTTTATATATGAGATATATGCTTGTACTATACTTGTTTATAATATAGATAAATTACTAAATAGCATGTGTAACTCTTGTAAGGGAAGGATTATAAATTGCATTTACATCAGGGAAACGCATGTATACAATCCTCTATGACAAATTAGATGGATACATTTTATCAAAATTGTACATTGCACTTAAACTTGGTAAATTAAATTATTTGATTTAAAGAATACAGTGATACAGTGGTAGATGGATAGACAATGAATGGAAACGACGGTGTGATCTTATGTAAATATTGTATTATGAAGTGGGTACTGACCTTTATAGTAAGTTTTAATTATTTAAATCACCTCGACTTTTAAACGCTTGTATTTTTTATTGTAATCATATGATTAACACAACAAAGTATTTCACTTCTACTACTATATGCTTGTACTGTATATTTCTCCTAAATGTATCTCAAATAAAAAAAACAAATATAAAAATTGACTACATTTTCAAAAGTTTAAAAATACATTTTATTCACATATTCATTTGTATATATTTTACATCTAAAAATGTTAAGAGTAAGGTAGGTAACTTATGTAGTCTTTCTATAAATGTAAGGCCCCAAGTTTTCTTTTTTTATTTAAATGTATTTTATGAATCAGCAGATCCTTTGCGATTCCTCTGGCAAATAACTGGGGTCTGCCCATTATATTGCACACATTCAATACTAAACCAACAACACATTTAACACAAACATATGCTTTTTGCAATTTCTATAAGTGTGTCGCTTTTTGAGTGGCTCGGTGAGTGACTGCGTGGGTGTGTGAGTGGCTATATCGGTGTGGGGGAGTGGCTGTGTGTGTGTGGGAGTGACTGTGTGGGTGTCTGAGTAGGTGTGTGTGTGAGGCTGTGGGTGAGTGGTTTTGTGGGTCTGTGGGGTGGTGCGTGAGTGGTTGTGTGGGTATGTGTTAGAAATTGAATTTCTGGTTGGCTAGAGCTTGCGCCTAAGCCAGACAGAAACCACCACTCTAGTCAGGGCAAGGAAGTTACATGCTGAAGATAACTCCTTCTCACCCCGTTGGTAGCTTGGCACAAGCAGTCAGGCTTATCCCAGAGGCAATGTGTAAGCGTTTGCGCAACACACACACAGCAGCAACACACTAGGCACACCACAAAAGAAACTCCACACAAGGTTATATCAAAAATATACTTTGTATTATCATAAACACATTAGATCATAACCACACATATACACTTTGCCAACTGGCACTAGGCAATATTCACAGGGGGCTATATACAGGACAGGGCCAATCAGGCCACTGTCAGAACCATCACAAAGCGCAAGTAGCAAATGTAAAACACATCCAGTAACTACTGGCACAATAATGACCTCAGCATTATATCTAGCAACCTAAACACATTATGTCTGCATCACAGTAGGCATAAAACACATTAGGCCCAAACCTCATTAGCATAAACACATTACGCAATAGGCATCATCCGA
The DNA here is from genome assembly GCF_964261635.1 of Lissotriton helveticus. NCBI lineage: Eukaryota > Metazoa > Chordata > Amphibia > Caudata > Salamandridae > Lissotriton > Lissotriton helveticus. The sequence goes on from NC_136072.1 coordinate 423,242,558, forward strand.
AAACATCATAGCATGACATTAGGAATCACAAGCATAAACACATTATGCAATACAGCGCAGTGCACCACAGTACACTGCCCAGGTGCAAGCTTCACCTTAGCAACTGACCCCAGGACCACAGGCCTTTCACTTGGGCTCAAAATACCCTCTGTCCAGAATGTCAGGGCGCTAAGCTGCTACTTGCAGCTAAAGCAAATGTGTGCAATGCTCGGGGGTGTGGGGTGCTTCTCACCACTTTCTTATTATGAGGCAACAACCAAAATGCCCCCGGGTTGCAGCTGCCTGCTCTCAGTGCAGCTGGAAGTTAGGCTTTGGCACCACTGTGTCTCCTGAGTCCCCACTGGGATTCAAAACGTTGCAGCTGCCTGCGCTCTCGCAGGGCAGCTGGGGTCAGCACCAAGGACACTGGCACCAATGTGCCGTGAGAGCTCCCCTCTGGGACTCCCAAAAAAATGTCCCCACTCACCGGGACACTTCTGGCTGAATCAGGCCCCCCAGGGCACCTGGAAGGCTCCGCTCACGGGCCTCTCTTCCTGTCGCCTGCTCTTCTATGCTTGGCATCTGCTCCTTTTCTTGCCTACAAGGGTAGACTGGTCTTGCTCTTCGGCGGGCTCACAGGACTCCTCGGGGACACGAGAGTCCCGCCCACAACCAAGCTGGACCTCCGCCTGGCTTCCTGTAGCCTCTCTTCACGGGTGAGGCCCCGCACACAGTCAGACGCAGGCTTAGCTGGCTTCCGGTTCATCCGCGGCCTCCGCTCTACCAACCGGGAATCTCCTTTCTCAGGCAGCGGCGTTATCATGCTCCTGGGGCTCCTGACTAGAGTGGTGGTTTCTACCTGGCTTAGGGGCAATCCCTAGCCAACCAGAAATTCCATTTTAACATTGGTTGTCAGCGGTGAGGATAGGACTTGCCTTTGCGCAGTACCACAGCGACAACTGGTTGCACTACAAATTCTACATTTAGATAATCACAGGTTTGGTGATTTTTTTTCCTGAGTTTTATTTTTCTCCTAAAAGTGTCATTTTCAAATTGTGTACTCTTTTTTCAGATCTTACGCCTAGAAGTCTTACGTTGTACCTGTGTGGGTTTAAGTGACTTGCCAGAATGGAACCTGCCTTTAACACATGTGATCTGTTGCTGTTGAACTACAGTCTAGAGGAACTAAAGTGGTTCTGTGATAATAGAGGCTTAGCAGTGACTGGGGAAGATACTCACCTATCTCTTGGGGACGCCCTGCTACAATGGCAACAGGAAGGAAGGAGACTTGAGAACTCTGAGTGGGAGAGGGCCCAAGCCGCACACCACGAGGATGGTGGGTCTGAGGGTGGCCCTGAAGAGTCTGAAGAAGAGGAAGAAAATGACAGGGCAGGGATGCCAGTAGATAGTGAGGACCCCATAGATAGGGAGTCCCTTGCTGGGTCCAGTGTCAGGGGCAGTGCCCCATCCCTTTCCCTGTCCCCAGAGGAGTGGGTAGATAGGAAAGAAGAAAGGGAGCATCAGCTGGCTTTGGACACACTCCAGTTGGAGTACCTAGTTCCCAGGAAGAGGGTGTCACACCTGAAGGGTATAGGTTGAGGTTCAGGGGCAGTAGGAAACTGTCTCCCCAGTCTTTGTGGGAGTTTGTGGATGAAAGTTGTGATGCCCTGAAAGGTTAGGTGATGAGTAGCACGGCAAATGATTTTGAAGGGCTGTTCAATCTGGTTTTCAGAGAGCACATGCTCAGTAATTGTTTTTTGGGGTAACGCCAACACCTGTTGGAGTGTGGGTTCTCTGATGCCAGGGAGTTTGCACAGGAGGCAGACCTCTGGCTGTGTGATGGAGGGTCTGAAGCGGCATTGGGGAGTGATCCCAAAAGAAGTGGCTCAGGTATCCTCCGGTCCTATGTGGTGGAAGAGGTTCAGAGTAGCCCAGCTAGGTCCCGGTGTAGTGGGAGGGGTGTGGGAGCTCACGTTCTGTCTCAGTGGAGAAGGAGTGAGTGTGGGACTGTGTGTCCCAAGGTGCCCGAAACCCAGTCTCAGGGCCTGGAGGGTTCCTTAAGGGAACACCAGGCCCGGGGCCTACGCTGTTTTAATAGGCCATTTAAGGGGGATCGCCTAGTGCCAGGAGAACCTGGAGCATCTGTAAATGGAGCTCCAGTGGTTCTGGCGTCTGGCGGTGCCGCTCCTAAGTGGAGTGTGCAGAAGTCCAGATTGAGGGGTGAGAGGGGGATGTGTTCTCCAGTGGGATAACCAATGGGTCAGGGACCAGCCAGAAGGGGCTGAGTCTCCTAGGAGTGACTATGGTGACACCACTTCTGTCCTGGGTGACCTATGCACACTGTCAGATGGACAGGGGTCAGTAGATCTGCACCAGGCAGACTATCACACGACACACGAGTCATGTGTTACCCTCGGGGGGATACTGTGTGAGTCCCCAGAAGTTCTGGTGTGCCAGGCAACTGTTCAACCGCAGGGTTTAGTCCCTGGGTTGGAAAGCCAGGTACAGGTTCTGCCCGATCTTTGTAATCAGTGTCCTGACCGGGGGGGATACTGTGTGAGTCCCCAGAAGTCCTGGTGTGCCAGGCAAGTGTTCAACAGCAGGACTCCATCCCTGGGTTGAGAGGCCAGGTTCAGGGTATGCCTGACTTGGAGGGAAGGACAACAGTAAGCAGTGTCCTGACCAATGTAGCTTCTAGGGGTACCACTCCAGTTGGGAGGGTGCAGAACTCTGGAAGGTGGTACAGAGGGAGGGAGTCCTCGCCTCTGACCCTGACCCTGGTTCAACCTGAGGGTTTAGATCCCAGGTTGGTAGACCAGTTGCTGGAGAGAGGTCCTGAACTGGTGGGAGAGTGGTGTTCTGAGTTTGCTTCTCATAGGAGGAGAGTGCTGAACCCCAGAAGGAGAGGTAGGGGGAAGAGAGCCTCGCCCGTGACCTCTGGTCAGCCTGAAGGTACGGACCCTAAATTGGAGGATCAGTGTCAGTTTAAAATTGCACTAATGAGAGGAAGAATGGTTACTATGTGCCGGGGGTTACTGCCCCCGACTCTGTGGATTGGTGAGGACCATAGACATCTGGATGGCCTAGGGCCTGGTGCTGGCCGTGGACAGCTAGGGAGTAACAGTGGGGTAGCCTAGTTGGTCCTGGGAGCTTTGACAGAGGGAACCACATGGGTTCAGAGTGGAGTAGAACTGGAAGGTGTCCATACAGTTGTGGGCCCGTGTCTGTGTTCTATCGCCCAGAGTAGGGAAGCCCATCAAGGTGGTGTTTGGTCTCCCCTTCGTTTTTGCTGGAAGGCGGTTGAGTTGGACTTGGCCCTTTTTGCAGGGTCATCTCTGAACGTTTTGCCTTCTTCCTAGCCTTTTTTCTGACATGATGTTGGTGGTTTTAGGACTCTGGGCACTTTAGCACTGCTGTCCAGTGTAAAGTGTGTGTGCTCTTTGTGATAAATATCGTAAGATTGGTCTACACCAGTTTGACATATTTAATTTACCTGTCAGTCCCTTGTAAAGTGGTATCCCAAATACCCAGGGCAGGTAAATTAAATGCTACTGGTGGGCTTGCAGCACTGATTGCGCCACCCACCAAAGTATCCCTTCAAACCTATTGCAGGCCTCTGCCATTGCAGGGCCTGTGCGTGCAGTGTTACTGCCGCTGTGACGTGACACCAAAGTGTGTGCCACATCTGTGACCCCCTTTTTATTGCATGTCAGTCACCACTAAGGTAGGCCCTATCTAGCCCTATGGGCAGGGTGCATTTTAGGTAAAAGGTAGGACATGTACCTTAAGTATGTGACATGTCCTGGAAGTGACAGACAGCCATTTTGGTTTCGCACTGCTGTGAGGCTGCCCTCCCATAGGAATGCATTGGGGATTCCCTGATAAGTGTTTCAGTGGTCATTCCGGATATGAGAGGAGCAGTGTGGTCAAGTTTAGTATATTTTGAATGGTAATAATAAATGCTGCACAGTGGCGTGCACAGATTTATTATAACTATTTTAGAAATGCACTTTTAGAATTTGGCATTTCTGTGTGCAATGTGTCTGCCTGCCTGGTGTGTATTGCATGTCTGACTTTGGAGTGACAGGGGCTGGTGAGGTGTGTGTGGCTCCAGGGATGGCAGGATGAGTCAGCACTAGGCTGAAAAGGCCATCTGGATTTGGATGAGTGGGAGGAGTAGTCACCTGACCCTGAATAGGTCTGTGCCTGCCTATGTAAATGCTGGCTCCGCCCCACTGTGGTGTGTCTGATGAGGAGCCCCCACCTGACAAAGGGGAAGAGGAGTCTTGTCAACAAAGTGCTCCAAAACCCTCCAGATCCAGTTTAGGCTGGTTCCCCCCAAGCCCTGTGCCAAGGCAGACAAAGGAAATACTGGTATAAATAATGGGGCTGTGACCCCATCAAAAAGTGGTGCTTTTGTGCTTCCTGGTGAATTGGGGGGGACTTGCTGCTGCTGGGCCCCAGGAGGAGCAGCCACTAGGGACTGCCTCCCTGCTGGAGAGCCCTGTGAGCTAGCCTGCCTGGGCCCAGCGTTCTGCTCCTGAGGTCTCTGGGGAATTGGCTTTGCAATCCGTGCCCAAGTAGAGGGCTTGCGCAGCGCTGATCTGTTGCCCTGGTGGAGGAGGGCTGCCAGGTCGAGGTGTGGTGTCTCCGGAGTGGAGACAGGCTGTGCGCTGCTGTGCCTGCAGGAGAAGCGGGAGCCCACCCGCTGTATTTGCGCTCCTTAAAGCGGGTGCCCAACCCGCATTTGAGGTATTTAAAATGGGAGTCCACCCCGTAAATTGCCACTGCGCTGTACTGAGAAGCCTCAGCCCGCAGCCATGCTAGAATTCAGAGTGTGGCACCCAGCCCACTGCTCCATAGACATGGGTAGAAGTCTGGCAATTTTCTCCCTGGCCGTGGGTGGAGCTCCCGTGCTGAGGATGGAAGCCCCGCATGCTCCCTGGAAGCCAGAGAAGAGTTGCTGGGCAGATCAGGTCAGGGCAAACTGCATCCAGGCTGGAGACCCCGGAGCATGACACTGCCGCCACCCGAGAGAGGAGATGCCCAGTTGGTAGAGGGGAGGCCGTGGACTAACCGGTAGCCAGGCAAGCCTGCGCCTGACTGTGGGCGGGGCCTCCCCCTTGAAGAGAGGCTACAGGAAGCCAGGCAGAGATGCAGCTTGGTTGTGGACGGGACTCCCATGTCCCTGACTCCACCGAAGAGCGAGACCAGTCTGCCTGTGTAGGCAAGCAAAGGAGCAGATGCCGAGCAGAGAAAACCGGGTGACAGGAAGAGAGTTCCGTGAGTGGAGCTTGCAAGGTGCCCAGTGGGGCCTAATTCAGCTAGAAGAGTCCCGGTGAGTGGGGGTATTTTGATGGAGTGCCAGAGGGGAGCTCTCACAGCACATTGGTGCCAGTGTCCTTGGTGCTGACACCAGCTGCCCTGCGAGAGCGAAGGCAGCTGCAATGTTCCGGACCATTCTATTGTTGGGTCGCAGTGGGGACTCAGGAGGCACAGTGGTGCCAAGGCCTAATTTCCAACTGCACCACGAGCGAGAGCGGGCAGCTGCAACCCGGGGGCATTTTGGTTGATGCCTCATAATAAGAAAGGGGTGAGGAGCACCCCACGCCCCCAGCGCATTGCGCACTTTTGCTTTACCTGCAAGTGGCAGCTTAGTGCCCTGACATTCTGGACAGAGGGCAAGTGAAAATCCAGTTGTCGTGGGGTCAGTTGCTAAGGTGATGTATGCACCTGGTCAGTGTACTGTGGTGCACTGCATTGTATTGCATAATGTGTTGCAGACATAATGTGTTTAGTTTGCTAGATATAATGCTGAGGTCATTATGTGCCAGTAGTTACTGGTTGTGTTTTACATTTGCTACTTGTGCTTTGTGATGGGTCTGACAGTGGCCCGATTGGCCCTGTCCTGTATATAGTCCCCTGTGAATATTGCCTAGTGCCAGTTGGCACAGTGTATATGTGTGGTTATGATCCAATGTATTTATGATAATACAAAAGCTATTTTTTATATAACCTTGTGTGGAGTTTCTTTTGTGGTGTGCCTAGTGTGTTGCTGCAGTGTGTGTATTGCGCAAACGCTTTACACATTGTGTTGGACTTGGCCCTTCTGGCAGGTTCACCCCTAAACTTTTTGCTTTTAATGGTGACCTGGTGATGGTGATTTTTGGTTTCTGCGCACTTTCACTGTGTCCCAGTGGAAAGTGCGTGCACACTCTGAGTGCATTTGGTGAGATAGGCCTGCCCTCAAAATAGGAATGCATTGGGAATGTATGTGTCCCTGGTAGTTCCTGATGCATGGGGTGTGCAGGCTCGAGTCTGGTATGTACGGACTCGTGTGATTGAATGCTACGCAATGATGTATGCGGCCTGTATGTGTCTAGTGTGGAAGTGCCACTTATAGACATGGGTGTGCGTGTGCAGTGAGTGTGCTGGCACGTGATTGGCTGGAGCTGGCTGGTGAGCCTGGCTACAGGAGTATGGATGGGTCTGCCCGGGTGGTGAATGGAGAGATTAGCATGCTGATGTGAGGGAGGGGTGCACCTGGGTCCTGAATAGGGCTGGGCTTTCCCCACACAATGCTGGCTCCGCCCCCTGTGGTGCGTCTAATGTCCCTAGACCTGCCAGTGAATAGAGTGAGGGGTTGAGCACATCAAGAGTGCTCACAAACCAGCTGCGACTGGTTTTTCCCCTCACCCTGAAGCCAGACAAAGGAATACTGTGTATAAAAAGGGGCTGTGTCCCCTTACAATCTGTTCTCTTCTTGGATCCTGTTGCTGAGGGGGGCTGCTGCTGGGCGCCAGGAGGACCGCCACTGGGGACTACCTCCCTGCCTAGGAGGACCCTGTGAGCTGGCTCTGGGCCCAGCCTTGCCCCCCCCCCCCCATCTAGCTGCATTCATTGGAGGACCTTGTGGCTGGGCTTTTTGCTTCTCTTGCACCTGGGAGAGCTTTATCTTTCCCCTGTAGCGCTTGCGAGCGCTGTGGTTGCCCCTCTAGCGCTTTCGAGCGCCTTTGTTCTCAGTCGGTGCCCACCCGGCATTTGCCCTGTTTATTGGACGATTTCCATTAATATCGAGTGCCTACCTCGATTTATTATTTATTTCAAAGAAGCCGGGGCCCACCCGGCATTTGCCCCAGATTGCTGCCGTAAAGCTGCCCATGGACTGCCGTGCTGCCTGCGGCGACCCGGAAGTCCTTGCATGGAGGGCAGGAGGCGGCCAGAAGTCCCGCCCCGCAGCTGCGGAGCGAGAAGGAGCCTGCAGCGTCTTTTCTTCGGCGAGGCTCTCACGAGGGAGAGAGCCCCGCCCGCTGCCCGGCTAAGAGAGGAGGCCGAGATTGAGCAGAGGAGGTCTGCAGGGCTCCCGTGCTCGGTAGAGCCCCGCCTGCTGCCCAGTCCCGCCTGACACCAGCGGGAAGAAGATTGCTGCCGCCTAAACTGCTTCGAGCCTCGGAGGCTCCCAAGAGGAGCTGCCGCCCCCGCCGTCGCCGCCCCGTCAGCAGACGCGGAGAAGCTGATGAGTGACGGGGCGGGAGGGAGCCCGGAGAGAGTTAAAGGCCATGAGGGCTCCAGGCACCATTGCCAGCGGAGGGGGCATCGGGGCACATTGCCGGTGCCCGCCCCCTCCTGCAGTTACTCAGTGGGTTGTGGGGCGCCATTGTTCTTACAGGCCCCGTGGGGGCCCGGGCATATTTGTTTTAGAGCCTGAGAGACTCCCCATCACCCCAGTTGTCCTCGAGCCCCCGTGAGGGACTCCAACGTAATCGGGGGCATTGGGCATTGTTCCTTGTGTGGTAGAGTGGCTCCAGCAGTCAGCGGGCCGCTCCCACTTGCCCCCCCCAGTTGTTCTAGAGCCACGAGGCTCACAAGTGCTTTGGTGGCCACAGCCTGCGAGGCTCCAGCGTTGGCCACATCATCGCCACAGCTGCCCAGCACTTAGTGGGCAGCTGCTGCGTTTAGGCCCCCCTGACATTGCGACACAGGGCGTCCTAGCCCCAGAGAGGCCAGTTGGCCTGGGTATAGTTATGAGTTCATGCTAATGTGATTTCTGCGAATTATTCTGTTCTTACACCTCTGAATGTGTTGTTTATGCATCATGTGATCTCCTGTGCTGCACCTCTGAACGTGTTTTGATGCGTCATGTGCCTTGTTCTTACACCTCTGAATGTGTTGTTTATGCATCATGTGTTCTCCTGTGCTGCACCTCTGAACGTGTTTTGATGCGTCATGTGCCTTGTTCTTACACCTCTGAATGTATTGTTTATGCATCATGTGTTCTCCTGTGCTGCACCTCTGAACGTGTTATGATGCGTCATGTGCCTTGTTCTTACACCGCTGAATGTATGTTTATACATCATGTGTCTTTCCTACACCTCTGAATGTTTTATTCAGCATGTGTGAAGCTTCTGATTATTATATGTGCTGTGTGCTAAGCATTATTCCTACAAGTGCTAATTCTACCAAGTATTATTTATAAAAGTGCTTATTCCTGACAGTGGTCCAGGTGGCCCTGTCCTGTACATATATCCCCTGTAAATTCTGCCCGTGCCTGTTGGCACATTGTAAAGTGTGTGTTTTTATCTAATGTGTTTGGTGTAATACAAAGGCTATTTTTATACATAACCTTGTGTGGAGTTTCCTTTGTGGTGGGCCTTGGGTGTTGTTGCTGGGTGCGGGCGCAAACACTTAACTCACATTGCCTCCAACTTTAGTCTTACTGCTCATGTCACGTTACCAAGGGAGTGAGCAGGGGTTATCTTGGCGTGTAACTCCCTTGCCCTGACGTGGAAGTGGTGGTCTCTGACTGACTTTGGCGCAAGCCCTGGCCAGCCGGGGATCCCATTTCTAACACATTGCCTCTGGGATAAGCCTGAATGCTCATGCCGAGCTACCAAAGGGGTGAGCAGGGTTTATCGTCAGCATGTAACTCCCTTGACCTGAGTAGAGTGGTAGTTTCTGCCTGGCTTAGGCGCAAGCCCTAGCCAACCAGAAATTCCATTTCTAGCAGTATGCAAATGGGTATATGAGTGGGTGTGCGAGTGAGGTGCTGTGTGTGTCTATGAGTGAATATGTGAGTGGTTTTGTGGGTTTGTGAGTGGCTGGATGGGTGTGTGAGAGGGTGTGTCAGTGATTGTGTTAATGTGTAATTGGTTATATGAGTGTGTGCATTTGTATGTTAGTGGGAGTGTGTGTGCTTTATGGGTGTATGAGTGGTATTGTGGTTGTGTGAGTGGGTGTGCGAGTGGCTGTATGATTGTGTGAGTAGGTTGTAGGTCTGTGAGTGGGTATAAGTGTTTTTTTTTTTAAATTGGAGTTTGGATCGGTGGATTCACCTGAATCCACATGAACCCACCCAAATCCAGAAGGATCTAGGTGGATCTGTGGATCCTTGTCGACTCCCAAAAAACATTTTGGGACAATTTCTTGCCCCTCCATCAGTCCCTTAGTGTCACGATACCTCTACCCTGACCCCTTCTGTCACTTTCAAACTTTATTTTCCCCGCTGAGAACCACGTCCCAATGAACAAATGAAAAAAATGGCGGCTGTAACTTTACTCTCAGGTTGCTGCTGGTGCGTAGATCCAAGAATCCACCTGGATCCGTGAAGGATCTGTGGCGGATCCTTGGCTCTAGATATGCATAATTCCTTTTACTTTACTAACACCAAAACTACTGAAAATATTTACACCAAATTACAAAAAGCACTCTTTCCAACTAAGATCTACCTTTCTGTCAATCTTTTTTGTAATAAGTAGTTCAGGATGTAGTCCTGTCTAAAATTCCAATGGGATATTGCATAGGGAAAACGTGTTTTGGGACTCTACCTGTTTCTCAGCCACCGCTTCTCAGACCACCCTAAACTTAACAGACAGCAGCTGAAGTGACTGGAAAACTAGTTTTGAAAAATGTATTTATTGTTTTGTTATTCATTGTCTAAATCACCCGTGATCAAGGCGAGTCAATCGCTGAAACGCGTTGGGGCTACGGCTCTATTGCCTGATTTTCATGCTGAAATGAATTGAATAAATCATCCTTGGTGTTAGGCGAACCCGGGGGCAGCAGAAGGTGTCTGACTGCCCACCCCTAGGTCTACCCCTCCTTCAGAGAAGGGACCGAGCGACGTTGAGGAGCCTCTGACGTGAGGGCCCTCTCTTAGGATCGTACAGCAGAGTAACCACACCACTACAAAAGTACACCACACGTAGGTAGAGTTTTCAAGCTTTATCTGGCAATACGTATCATTTCAATATATACAGCAGCTCCTAAGATCTGGAAAGTCTCGTGATAAAGGGGTAAGGTAGCGGGACAGTCTTATAGATGGTCGGTTGCAAGGAGACCCTGCGCACAGCTCTCAATCCTCGAGCTGGGGGGTTCCGGAAGGTTGGGCCGCGGCAGCGCCAGCAGGCTCCAAAGATGGTTCAGCGAGTGTGGACCGCGGCAGCGCCAGCAGGCTCCAAAGATGGTTCAGCGAGGGTGGACCGCGGCAGCGCCAGCAGGCTCCAAAGATGGTTCAGCGAGTGTGGACCGCGGCAGCGCCAGCAGGTTCCAAGATGGTTCAGCGAGTGTGGACCGAGGCAGCGCCAGCAGGTTCCAAGATGGTTCAGCGAGTGTGGACCGCGGCAGCGCCAGCAGGTTCCAAGATGGTTCAGCGAGTGTGGACCGCGGCAGCGCCAGCAGGCTCCAAAGATGGTTCAGCGAGGGTGGACTGCGGCAGCGCCAGCAGGCTCCAAAGATGGTTCAGCGAGGGTGGACTGCGGCAGCGCCAGCAGGCTCCAAAGATGGTTCAGCGAGTGTGGACCGCGGCAGCGCCAGCAGGTTCCAAGATGGTTCAGCGTAGATGGACCGCGGCAGCGCCAGCAGGTTCCGGGTAGAACAGCAAGATGAGTTCATCTCAGGGTCAGCCGCGACAGCGTCAGCAGGGCTTCTCGACTCCGGGATACAACTGCCGTCCTACTCTTGGGCTGGCCCAGATATAGGTCTGGAGTCCTTTGATGTCCGGACCCTCTCACCTGGGGGTCAGAGGGGCCGGGATGATGGTGTCCAGACACCCAGCAGGGGGGCGGAGCCAGCGCCCAGGGAGGCCGGAGGGCGATCGATACCAGGCGTCCGGGGACGGTTGGAGAGCCATCGAAACTCCCCTCCTCTTGTCTCTGGTTGAGTGGCCACTCTACCACCCGGAGGTTCTGGGTGCCTCGATGGCGGGCTAGCTGGGGCTGTGGCCGCGGCTGGGCCGGGACCACGTGTCTGTGACGTGATGGCCCAAGATGGCGTCGGGCCTGGAATGTGGGTCCGTGGTGGGCACCGGACCGGTACTGCTGGGGCGGCCCGAGGGTGCCGTGTCAGTGGTTGTGGGCCGCCGGGTGGTGGATCTGGTGGTTGGTAGGTCGTGCAGAGGGGTGCCCAGGGCCGACCCGGGCTGGATGGAGGGCCGATGTGGTCCGGGGCCCGCCATGCGGGAGGGGTAGGACCACGCCACGAGGCCGGGTCCAACACTTGGACTTCAGTTGGATTGGTGTGATAATTTGCTCGGATTGGAGTGCATTGGCGTAACAAATGTTGCGCTGTGTGAAATTGGATACATTGTAACAGGGAAACTTCCGACCCTGTGATGCACCGCTGTCACGGTGTCCCGGTGCTTTGTTGGAAGACGTGAAAAGGAATATATATATATATATATATATATATATATATATATATATATATATATGGATGTATGACGTTACAACACATACTTTTACATCGCATGCCTTTACAACGCGGTTTTTACATCGCATACCATTACAACGCATAGTGCTTTTAGGCGCTGGATAGTGATTTATTTAATTTACTATTCTAACTCCAGTCCCCTTGGATAGTAGGGAAGGTGTTGGATAGTATATTAAATACATTCCCTATCCTAGAGCGCCCCCCAGCGCTATGCGTTGTAATGGTTTGCGTTGTAAAAGTTGCGTCGTAATGGTAGTGCGTTGTAAAAGTTTCGTTGTAAAGGATGTTTCCCATATATATATATAAATATATATATATATATATATATATATATATATATATACATATATATATATATATATATATATATCCAAACATTCCGGGTTCTTCTGAGATCGTGCTCCCGTAGTCAGGTGGCGCATGAACACGGCGGCATGAACACGGTGAACCCCGGGCCGTGAAATTAATTCCACAATTTCAGATTGCTGTATACAGCGGATGCGCACTCGGAGGCAGGTTTGCTTGAAAAGTTTAGTTTACTCCCAAAATAACGCTACGCGTTTCGACACTAACTTGTGTCTTGATCACACGAAATGCTTCGACATAACCGGCATGTTTAAATAAACACAAACAAAGGGTGGCTACATTGTTTACAGGTCACATGACAAGATACATTTTCAGATCCGCCATTACTATGTGGTGAAGTACCTAGATACATTGTAACACAAATGTTCTCAAAAGTATAATCTACTTCAAAACATTCTGCTGAAAAGTAAATGGTAAATACGTATTTGCTTCTACTCCATTCTCAAACCGCAAGGAATCAGCCATAAGCATGTGGTTATTGCTTTTCACTCAGTATAGTACCCGTATAAATCAAAACACCAACAAACCAATATATGCATATGATTATTACATTCCACACGGTATAGTACCCGAAATAGCCCAGTCGTCCCAGTTCTGAGAGTATATAAACCTCTAGGTGTACGGCCCCGCCATGGGGAGTCTGGTCTTAGCTCCACCCCGGGCTATTACCCTCAATATACATATTGTATAAGTATTTCCCAGTCTTCAGGAAAAAAAAACATTAGAACAAAAAAAGTTTCTGAGCGATAAAAAAGTGTGGTTTCTTAACAGAACGAAACATCTTAGAGACAATATAAAGTGAGATAAGATGTAGCCACTTAAAAAAGTTTGTGTAGATCTATTCTCCTGCCGGAATACTTACGAAGACTAGTGCAAAAAATGAGTGCCTAAAATTGTGAGTTATATAGTCTTACGGTGGTGTCTTCGATCCCCATGAAGGATAAAAGAGAAGAAGGAGACGGTGAAGTGCACAGGACAGTGAATTGATTGTCTCTCCTAAAAAAACCATAACATAAAACGTAGTTAAAAACATCATATGTTAAAATTCTGTGATCATATTATGCAGTTATTCACAGTATTCAGCAAAGTCATAAAAATCATAGTATACACATGCCCCTCTCCTATTCTGTTGATATCTCCATCTCACTCATTGTTTATTCATGTAAGTGAGTTGATAGTTCCTCATCAAGGTTATGGCCCACCGGGAACTTCGTTTCGAGGCCCATGATCCACCTTGATTCACGTTTTCTCAATGCCAGTAACCTATTGCCCCCTCTCCTTCCGATGTTAACCTGTTCTACCACAAAAAATCTCAACAGGGAGGTATCAGATGGATGGCATTCTTGGAAATGTCTTGCAATGGGGTAGCGTATATCTACATGAGTAGTGCCTCTCAGATGTTCCTGTACCCTTTTCTTAGCCATGCAGATCGTGCTTCCCACATATCTCTTAATACATGGACATTCCAAGACATACACAACATAAGTGGAAATGCATGTCAGAAACTGTTTGATCTTTCTAGGATGGGGGTTTCCTGGGATATCGACTTGTTTGACCATATAGCTTTGTTTACAAGCTCGGCAGTGACCACAGGGGTAAAAACCTTTCAAACCTTGTATGTGTTGTTTTTTGTTATCACTAATGTCACCTTTCATAAGGATATCTCATAGGTTTCTCCCTCTCCTATATGTGATAAGAGGTATTTCCCCTATGTGTTGGCCTATGATGTTGTCTGCTTTTAAAATAGACCAATTCTTAGTATTTTGCGAATTTTATCAGATCCCTGATGGTGGGTGGTGATGATTCTGGTAACAGCTTCCTCATTCCCAGTTTTCTCTTTAGGTTTAAGAGTGTCTGATCTCTCTATTTCTGAGATTTTAGAGACTGCCTTTGGCAGGACCCATTCGGGATAGCCTCTTTCTCGGAATCTGGATAGCATAGTCTCCTTTTCTGAAATAAACCCCTCTGAGTTGCTGCAGTTTCTTCTCGCCCTCAGTAACTCACCAAATGGTATGCTCAATTTTAGTGGTTCAGGATGAGCACTGAGGGCATGCAGCAAGCTATTGCCCGCAGTTTCCTTTTTTAGGTTCGACACTAAGGTACCATTAACAACTCTTATTTCAGTATCCAGGAATTCCACACATTCACTGCTGATGTTGTGGGTGAGATGTATGTTATATCCATTAATATTGAGTTTCATAATGAAAATCTCTGCCTCATTTTGTGATCCATGCCACTCGATAAACAAGTCATCTATATACCTAATCCAGGTACCTACTCTCGCAAAATCATCTTTGAGATCGACATCGTTCCTAATCTCCTCCTCCCACTTTCCTAAGAAAAGGTTAGCGAAACTAGGAGCAAAGGCCGAGCCCATCGCCACACTATGGACTTGTTTAAATATGTCCCCATCAAACATAAAAAAGTTGTTTCTGAGGCATATTTTCATCATTTCCATGAGCATGCTAGTATGGTCAAGATAGCATATGTTTCTATTTTTTAGGAAATAATAACTGGATTCCATCCCTTGGATGTGGTCTATGATCGTATAAAGTGCACCCACGTCCATGGTAATGAGCAGAGAGCCCTCTGTCCATTGTATGTTATTAATTCTGTTCAGGAAGTGAGTAGTATCCTTGGTATATGACGGTAGAAGACAGACGTATTCCCTGAGGAAGTGATAGATATACTTAGATAGGTTTTCGTTTACACTTCCAATAGAGGATACTATTGGTCTACCGGGCGGTTCACGAGGATTTTTGTGAACCTTCGGCAGAAGGTAGAAGATCGGTAATTTAGGGTACTCATTTTTCAAAAATCTGAACTCATGCCATGTTAGCAAACCTTCGCTACGCCATTCGTTCAGTTTGTCCCAGGTATCTATAAAACGCTTGTTAGCAGTCCCACTAGGTTCATCTAACAGTTTCTGCCATACTGAGATGGGATTGGAATATGTGTCTGACATCATTCGCGTTTCCCCTCTAATATTATGGGGTAAAGTATGGCTTTCAGAAGATCTACAGCTCTCAAAAGATATCCTTCGGGATTGTAAAAATCTTGAACATGCAATGCAGATTCCATGGCTTTCATATGTTAGTGATACTTTGCATAAAATTGGTCTGGGCCATTTGTATAATAATCCCGAAAATATGCAGGGGGATATAAAAAACTTAATTAAATCAAGCCATCGTAATAGCTTAAATATGTCACATTTAGACCAGCCTACAGATTGCTTGGGTAAATCAAAAGTCCAATTTTTTTTAACGTTCACCACCCATGTGCAATGGCGTTTTTATTTGACAAGATTTAGATTAACTACTCTCCATTTTCTTTATGCCTTCCCAAAACAAGGGGGTTGGTGTGAGAGGCTTCCCCCTTGTCCTTGTGATGACAAAACCAGTCAAAATACCATCCATCTTGTTCTTTTTTGTCCTCTTTATAAGGAACCAAGAATTAGGTTTATTAAGCCTATTCTAAAAAACCGGCGACCATGTAATTATAAAGAGGGTTATGATTATTTATTGTCATTATCCTCACCTGGAGTATGTTCTGCCATGCTAAGTTTTATACGATTGTCATTGCAACTTAGGAAACGGTACTGTTAGTTTGTCTGGTTAATACCTTCCTTCCTCTGCTATCTGCATAACATGAATTACAACTTCATCCTTTGGTATAGGGTGTGATTAATTGACAAATGTTGTTTTAAGATTTGTATAAATCTCATTTTGGAAACTTTTATTTTTAGTTTTTAAAATGTGTAAACAGTAATATGAATCATTCTGATTTATTGATGTTAATATGTTCTTTTTTAAACTAAGGTCTGTATACTTTTGTGATTCTATAATTTTGAATCGAATAAAGTTTATGAATCGAATCGAATCGTATCTATAACACTTTCCTTGACATGCAGGGCAGCCATGGCGAACGCTCAGGCAGGCTGAAAAGGACGTCTCACTCAGTCCGTGCAGTTTTCCAAATGGAATGTACGCCACGGCGGCCCTGCATTCCATGATCTTCCCACTGGCTGGTGTTGAAGATCAAAATAAAGACCAAAGAAAACTGCGCTAATAACACCCCTGGAGTTAGTCGGCTGACAACCTCCACCCCTACAGTCCAGGAACTATTGAATGATACACCTACTACAATTGAGGCTGTCCCATCACATTCCAGTCCTGATGAAGACACGCTTTTCATCTAGGGTCGAAACGTCGACGTTCTGTTCATATCTACCTGCACAAAGTCCTAATGAACCAAAGAATTAATATATTTACCTAGGATTGTTGCAGTTTACAGTGGATTTTTTTGTTGTATTATTATTTTTGTCTAATTGTATGATTCGTCTTGTCATTGTCTAAACCGTTTTCCACACTCAGTTATCAGTCACAACTCACTCACTCTATGTATTTAAATGTATGTATTGTCTGGTTGTGGACAGCATGCTTAATACATTTTGAATTATACCGCCAAAAGGTTAAATACTAAAGATTTACCTTGCCTTCATTGTGGTCAGTTGTGGTTTGTTTTCTAAAAAATATTGCTCACTGGAAATAATTGTCCTTATATGTATTCAATACAGTGTACAAATCAGTTGCGTCCCCAACAGAACAATTTTTGTTATAAATACCCCTTACCCAGGTTCTGAGGGTCACTGGGTCACCCCATTATTTTCAATGAGGGTTCTTGAGGGCCAGGAACCTCTTCTATTAACTCCAGTAAGCCCCAGGCAACAGGATTGCTGAGAGCTAGTCAGAGGCTCACACTCTTTCTCCACCACTCTGCAAATGCAACTATTAGTTAAAAAAATAGAAATTCACTGAAAAAAACAAAGACACAGCGACGTTATAGTTAGGCTCAGATTTCACTTGTACAAAACCAGTAAAATTCAGCAGTTATAGTTAGCTGGGCTAAATATGAATTGTGCCACGCAATGCACTACTTATGACCTCACTTATTACATCACTCATGAGATGGTCAGTGACATCACTGATGACATCTCAAATTATATCAATAATTAAACCATTCACAGAATCACTGTTGCACCCACTCACACCCCATAGACCCTTTCATACACTCACTCCCACACAACCATTCACAGATCCATACCAGTACTTACACAACCACTTACTGATTCATAGATTTACACACACATCCACTCACTTACCCATACAGCTACTCAGGCACCCACTCACTCACTAATACAACCACTGATATATCCACTCATAGACCCATATAGCTACTCACACACTGAGTCACACACCCATACAGTCAATCACACAGCCACTTACTCACCCATAAAAACACACGCACACACACACACTCACTTATTCATACAGATACTAACACATAGTCACTCACCTTACCAGTCACTGACACAAGCACACACTCACCCATACAGCCACTCTTACATTCACTCACTCACCCATACAGTCAATGATATACCACATCACTCATCTAAACTGCCTTTCACATACCCAGTTACTCACCCTTATACCACTGACACATGCACTCACTCAACCACACAGCTATACACATACTCACTCGGCCATACAGTGCCTCACACATATACTCACTAACCCATACAGCCACTGACACACCCACTCGCTCATCCATACACACAGACATACACACCCTTACCCACCCACACAGACACAAACAATCATACAGGTACTCAGACAACCAATCACTCACCCATGCAGCCAATCACATACCCACTCACACACCCATATAGCCACTAAGACACCCACTGACAGACTGATACAGCCATTCGCTCACCCTTACATTCACTGATACACCCAAAAACTCACTTATATAGTCAGTCACACACCCACTGAATCATCCATACAGGCACTCATACATCCACTGATTCACCAATACACCTTGATATATATATTTAACACTTATAAACTTTTAAAAAAACCTCAAAGTCACTGGGTGATGTAATTTGAGATGTCATCACTGGTGTAATTTGAGATGTCATCAGTGATGTCTCTGACCATGTCATGAGTAATGTGGTATATGAGGTCATAAGCAGTGCACTGCGGCGGCGTCAGTTATAACTAGCTCAGTTAACTGTAACTGCTGAATTTCACTGGTTTTGTACAAGTCAAACATAAGCATAACTATAATGTCTAAAAGGTTTTTTATTCCATTTCCTAACTATAACATCCCTGTAACCTTTATTTTTAACAGTGAACATATATATGGCTTGCCCCATGTGAAAGGATACATTGCTGGAGTTGTGCCACTTTTGCGCCATACAGATACGTCAGAAATACTGACGTATCTGTAACTCCTTGCGCAATGATGCGTCATACTGTAAATATGACACATCATTGGTGTTGCAAGGAGGGCGCAGTGAAAAGTGTTGCATCGCTGTTTTCACGTAGGGATGTGTCACTTTTCATAAATGAGGCCCTATATACTTAGGTCCCTCTCTTCTATTAGCAATTTCTCTTCCAGATTGGCTTTTAAGCCTCTTGCCACCCTGTTAAAAAAAATTCAATCAAAGTGTCTGTTGGCGCCATACTATTGAAGTGATATATAGGGTCACAAATAACATCTTGATTTTGCAAACTTTAGACCAAACTTTAGAACTCTTCTTTTATATATGGCTACTGAGCCTTCCACAGAGCACGCCGGCTTTTGTAGCTCGTGAGGAGATTAGCGTTCAGTATCTCTCCAATGTTGTCGTCATTGAACTTCTCCTCAGATGGCTCTCGGTGTGGTCAACAAGTGGGCCATCTCACAACAAGATCATTATTAAAAACAGTCTTAAGCTAGATAGAGCCCTTCAAATCAAGTGGCTAGCTTATGTCAGAGATGCATTCATCTCTATGGGTCACCATGCCCTGTTTTATTCCCTGAGTGCATCACTAGAGTTGATATCAATTTGACGAAAATTAGCTTAATTAATTTCAGGAGGAATGCAAGAGAATCAAAGCAACCACTGAAACGTTCTGTACAAGCTCATGCACTCATGAAATCCATCCTGGGCACCAAGCAGTGTTTTGATTTTGCTACATAGCATGAACACTCAATTCCTTCTTAAAAGGTTTAGGTTAAGCTAGTGGCATCTTTTGGTAGCGTAATCTAGAGTCTGGCACAGGTTTGGGGATTTTGTTCCTTGCTCATGCAATTTAATCTCAACCCAAGATACTATGTACTTAATGTTTTTTTTTTGTGCAAATGTTATGCTCAATTGAGAGAAAAATATATTGTTCCACTTTTAAAACACCAAAATTGTACTCAAATGAGACCTGCATTATTGTTTTTACAATTTCTTCTGAGTATGTTTGTTTTTCAGTGACTGGTTTTCTGAGAGAAGCCATCGGCCTGAGGCTCACAATTAACTTTTAATAGCCTCATCTAATTCAAGATACTTCCCTTTCTAGGCTGTTTTCTTATTTTTAATATGTTATTTGCTAGTATAAATATGCTTATGAGTCCAATTTATATGCCCTGTTTTCTTATTTATCATCAAGATAATGGAATTGTGTTTTTAATTATTAGGAGTGACATATAATTATTTCAAATTAGGGTTTTAGGCCCAGCAAAAGAGGTTATTTTGACAGGCTTAATTTGCAGTTTAAACCTGCACAGCCAGACTACTGGGGGCCGGCCTGCAATGTTTGCATTGCCACTGCAGTGGATGGCACAATGAGTGCTGCAGCTCACTGGTGGCATTTAATTAACTAGGTACCACATACTAGGGACTAATTTAAATATATAACTCGGGAGTATATCAATTGTATTATGTTCAAAGGATGAGCATCAGCACTTTACCATTGGTTAGCAGGCGCAAAGTGCACAGACTTCTTCAGCCAGCAAAAATAGGATTCAGCATAAAGGCAAAAACATTTGCGGCAAACTTGCAGAAAGTACAGATTTCCAACAATATATTTTTACATATTTAATATATATATATATAGATATAAAATCCAGGGGTTTAGTCCAATTTCGACCTGCCTGTTTATATTTACAGCTATTACCTGATCATGTGGTGACACTGGTGGCTATGGCCTATCTAAAAGGAGCCCTATATTGGAGCAAAATGATGTTCGCCTAACTTACAATGATGTGACACATAGGTTGGCTTCCTTTCCCCTAAATTGTACTTAATGTTTATAGATTGTGCAATCTGAGCGTATTATGGTGGAATGCATATTTGACTGTTTTTAATGTATTTATGTGGCTCTTATGTTTTTGATCTTTTATGATTATAGGTATATATGCATACATAAAACGCAGAAGTACACAATCTTTTGTTATCGTCCATTGTAGGTGACCCCACGGATTTTAACTGTGGGCCCTCTTGTGCTCCCTTAAAAATCATGTCAAGAGATGCTACTGTTTGCATGTCATGTCATCAAACCTTTTATGTACCCTGCATTATCGTGATCAACTAACCCTGGCAGGAAGAGTGTGCCTGCTGCCAGCGTTTCCCATAGAAAACAACCACTTTCATTCATACACTATTGATCTCTCTATAAAAAAAAGATCGATTGCTTCAGTCAAATGTAACAATTTGTAATCCTAGGCGCTGAGGATTTCCTGCGGGATCTTGACATTTTACTTCTGAAGTTGTAGAGAAAGTGGTGACTCAGGCAAACCGGAAGCATTTTATTCGGAAGGAAGGTTTTGAGCAGGGATTCTTTTGGCATGCAAGGAGAAATGGGACAGTGCATTATTGAAGGTGCAGCCATTCCCACCTGTGAAGGGTCTGCTGCTTTTTCACTGCACTTTCGTACTTTTTTCAATCTAACCCCTAATTACAAACTGTCCTTTAATTCTGGTTCAAGTGCGGGTGATTACAACTAAGGCGATCAAGCCAAACATTTGACCTGCAGATATTTTATAGGGTAAAACCTGGCAGAATTAGTGCCCGGAGAAAACCACACATTCCAAATGTCGCAATTTAGAATGAGAAGAACATGCAATATTCTACCATTATTCCCAATTTCGAAGTGAGGAACTCAGTATGAGGTGGTAATAGTGCATCGGGCAAATACTGCATACAGTTGTATCTGTATTTACGTGTTGCAATATGACCACCTACATGCCGAAGCACTCTAAAAAAGTTTCTATTTTACGTATCTATAATTTCTAACTCTATTAAGGACTTGAAGGTGAGGATTATGCTCTCTTTCCTCACTGTTTCTGAACATTTTTTCACAGCAGCCAATAAAAATTCAATATTTCAAAAAACGACATTTCTCAATAAACCATCTGTGATGTGATCCTCAGGTGCCTTTACCAATGTAAGTTTAGGAAGCCATATCTAATCCTAATCCTCATTCTTTGCCAGCGATGGCAAACAGTCCTATAAACGTGAGTATTCTGAGAACTGGTTGAACTGGACGAACCCAACTGACCACTCGTGGACTGTCGTACTTGGCTGGAACTCAAATCGGAACCTCCGAATTAAAACTGAAACCTGGGTTATCCAGATGAAACTTGCTCATTCTGTTTTCTTCTCGGAACCTGGAAAAACAGAAAGAACGTGTAATTTCCAAGATTACTGGAAAACCTCCACACATTCCATAATGGGGCTGATTAACAGAACAAATCTGAGACAAAGTCCTAAAATTACTACTTTTAGTATTCACAGAAAGCACTTACGATTTTTTGTATTTACAAAATGCACTGACGGCTCCTAACTTTACGTCCGCGTACTCTCCACACCCGGACCGTACTCTCTGCACCCAGACCGTACTCTTCGGCTTGAGCCGTAATTGCCGGCTGGGGCCGGATAAAGTGTCATCAATGGGCTGGATTGCAATTTTTACAAAAAGGAACATTAAGAATGTGTGATGAATGGTAGAGGAGGTCAGGGAAAAGGGTACGGTTTGACACTACATCATAACCCAGAAACGTTTTCTCCTTTGCATCATGGTACTTGCAGTGCACAATTTGCGCTCCCCTCAGTGTTGGAAAGTGCTGAGCATATTTCCTTTTGAACTAGCTTCAGCTTTTGATGGGAAAGGGAAAGGAGAGCTGACACTATTTATTTGTAAAGCTGAAGAACTCTATGTGCTGGAAGGGACAAAGACTGGAATTCTTTTGATTGATTAGAAAGACCAAATATTAAAGCAGCTGAAAAGTCAATGAAAGATCCAATGAAAAGTGGGTTTGCAGGGGGTGTTGGTCTTGTGCCATCAAGAGGATGTTGTTCCGGTAAGTGATAAGACGAACACCATTAGCACATAGTTGTTCTACTACCAGATGCATCCCCTTGGTGAAGCACCATGGTGCCGAGGACAGATCGGAAGGCAGGACATTGAAATGGGACCATTAGCCCTACCACATGATTTGGAGGAACTTGTGATGAGAGGAAATATGGAAATAGAGATATAGGCATTCTTCAGGTCGAGATGGACCATCCAATCTCCATCCTGAAGGGGGTCTCTAAGGAGATGAATCTTGAATTTTGAAATGGCGATAAAGAGTCCAGTAATTGAACTCTTTCAAGTTGATGGCCAGACGGGCACTTTCCTACATTTGGGAACCACAAAGAGGTTGCTACATTTGGGAACCACAAAGAGGTTGCTGCAAAACACCGCGTGATCGGGAGGCAATGGCCAATCGCCCATTTCTGCTGGAGTTGGGCCAGTTCATCTCAAATAAAATTTTGATTTTGAAGGGGAAAAAATGAGAGGGTGTGGTAGGAGGGGCTTGTGGGATGTCCTGAAACAATCCAGTTTAAAATCGGATATAGTCTCCAGAACCCATGGGTCCTTAATGATGGATTCCAAGCTGTGGAGGTAGAGGTGTGTCCATCCGCCAGTTGAATGGATTAAGGGGAAATAAGGCTTACCTGAGGTGCCTGAGGAGGTGTTGAGATTTACTTGGCCTTGAGAGGGACCTCTGTGCTAGCGCTATAACCTTCACCGTTTCTGGAAGAATGTAGGTTGGGACAGACGTCAGCTTCATAGGTATAACTTCCACTCTGATGATTTCTGGAAGGGCCTGAAGTGTATGGACAGCTGGTCGAACTCCATCTAAATCAGCTGGCCCACCCAAAAAGGTGTTGGTTGCGGAACACCTTGTGCAAATAGGACTGCGCCTTGTTGAGCGCTGTAATGGTCTGGACGAATTTACCAATATCTTCCACAAATCTGTCTCCAGAGAGTAGTCCATTCGCATTTGAGCCTGGTCCTGCATTGGGCAGTCCCACTATTTTGGGGTCTATGTGGATGAGTATAGATCTATGGTGCTCCGCCGATAAGGCACAGTTAGCGTTTCCCAGCATGCATAGTGCTAGCTGGGCTGATCCATCCAAAGTGTTGGGCTCAATGGAAGAGCCCGTATCCTTATTAGAGACTGCCATCTCTAACATTTTGCATAATGGCCCAGTCAGGTTAAGGACTTTATCCTACCAGGCTTTCACAACCTGTCAATCTCTTTCTTGGGATCCTTGGAGGAGCGTTTCAGAAAGATTGCCACATTTTTGTTTATCTCTGGTGTGTCATGATGTCAGGTGGAGGGATATTCAGAGCACAATCTACTGCGCACCTCTTTATCAAACCCCATCCTGACACGTTTGTGAACGTAGTCTGCAACAGGAGGGAGGGGGATCCATGCTGTGGAACTAGGATGGATATTAGAATCTGGATCAAAAACCAGGGGATTCGGGGGGGTGGAGGGGTGGGAGGAGTTAGAGGGGTGGGAGAAGTCAAATTGGGCCCTCTGACATTTCTGGGGTGGGGAAGCAGAGTCATCAGTGTCTGAAGGGGAAGAAGGGGGTCAGAGTCCTGGTCGTATGAAGTGGAAGGCATAGTAATTACCCCCACTAGGGAACTGTTGCATGATCTGAGTCATTATCTGCATGGGCTTCCGGGCAGCTGGCAGAATTGAGAGCATAGTGCTGTAGATGACTAGTAAAAGGCTGAACAATGGCTTCAAAGGCCCAGCTCACCGAATGTGTCATAGAGACATTAGGGTCCTCTACCAAGTTCTGTTCAAAGAGTGGTCGCTCATCCTGCATGTCAGGTTAATAATCATCCTGAGAAAACAGGCACCCTGCCATAATCAGAAAGATAATTGAGGCATTGTGGGAAGGTCTGAAGGCAACCACAAGCAGCTGAGGAAGGGCAGCCCCAACTATGGCACTAGAAATAGGACCACTAGGAGGCAAAATATATATTGTGCATCTAGCCCCGTAGGTCATGCCTGTTTATATGGTTACACTAGCCCCATGGGCATAGGGAAGCATTTGCCATGCATTCCGTTGCTCTCTGAAGATGCAGGCACTCTAGGTTTGAAGCAGCGTGGCTAATGTTGCCCAGTGTACCAAGACTTCTTGCAGTTCGTATAACCTGTGAAATGGGACAAGATGTCTGAGTGATAAGACGCTCTACTTCCCGCCTCCTAAGCACCCATATCGGTTTCATGATATGTTGTCAAGTGCCAGCTGCACCAAAATAATGAAATAAACAAGGTGGTCACAATGTAAACACAATAATGCCAATAAATGTTGGAATACGGACGGGCGCAGACGGGCTTGCCTTTAGCCAGGCCGGGCCTTAGGGCACGCCACGCTAGCCATTTTATTTCATACTCATCCCAATCCCTCAGAGATTTACAATATTTTGCCATCCCGCCATCTCCAACGGCCATCCGCCGTATACACACAGCCGGCCTCATGCGCCCTGACCAACACCATCTATGTGGACGCATTCCATCAGTTATGCCAATCAGGAACACCGCGTCCATCAGGGTGTCATATTTGAATACTCGCTCTTTAGTGAAACACTCGGAGGACATTTTCATCCTGTTATCTAATACCAATCCTGATATGCTCTTGCTCACGGAAACGTGGTTAACATCAGAGTCCCTCCCAGATATCCTGGCTGCCCTCCCCCTGATTACTACATTCTTCACGCCGACCGCCCAGGCGAGCGGCCCGGGGGCGGGGTAGCAGCCATCATATCTAAACGCTTGACCTCTATCTCCTCTTACTCCCTCCCCCTCCCTGAGGTAGACAACTTACTCATCAGTGTGCAAACTGATACCGGTACCCTTACCTTTCTCCTTTTATACCGGCCTCCTCATCCTATGCCATCCTTCTCTACCATCTTGTGTGAACAGTTGTCTAATCTACTGACGCTGCACTCCAGCTTTGCCCTCTTCGGTGACCTAAACTATTGGTTTAATGACACCAACGCTGGCCCCCATGCCACAGAGCTCTTTGAAACTCTCATTAGTTTGAATCTTACTCAACGGGTCACCCAACCCACCTGCAATAAAGGCCACATCCTGGACCAGATTTGGATCTGCAATCTGGCCTTGTCTCCGCCAGACATATTCCCTTGTGTCTGGTCCGACCATAACCTAGTTGATACCACCATCACGGTCTCCGGTCAGATTCCTGCTCCTCTGATGGCTGGTGGCTTCTCACGGAAATGGAGCACACACGACTCTCAGGGCTTCCTCACCACCCTGGCCGATACCCGTCCAGTCCTTCACCCCTCTAATGACATCAACGGAATAGAACACGACATTGGCTCCTGGTTGGAATCGGCCAGTGACCTTTTTGCTCCCCTGGTCAAATTCCCCTGCACCAGGCATCGTAACTCCCATAGGTGGTTCTCTGATGTCCTTAAGCATCAGAAATTAAAAATGTGCCAGTTAGAACGTACCTGGAGACGCTATTATTCCGATTCAGCCAGACAGTCCTATCTGGCTGCGCGTAAAGAATACAAAACTGCCATCCGTCTAGCCAAAATGGAGCACTTCTCCAACAGAATCTCGTCGGCGGTCGACAAATCTAAGGAGGTGTTCAGAGTTATGAACGAACTCACTACAGATGACAGAACCCTCCCAGCTCAGACCCCCACTCAAGAGGCATGTGAGACCCTCAACTCTTTCTTCTTGGAAAAAATCATAAAAATTAAAAATTCTATCCCTCCCCTCCCCAGTTACACCCACCGGATATTTCCTCTAACAACCCCTCGACTCTCACCACTTTCCCCGCTCTAGACCCCATCTCTTTAGAGGAACTCGCCACCCGCGTGAAATCTGGTTCTCCGAACGACTGCTGCCCGCCATCTGTCCTGCGGAGTATATGTCTCAACTTGCTAGACTGTATTCTACCTCTACTTAATGGGTCACTCAGCAGCGGCATCGTTCCTATTTCCTTCAAGGAGGCTATCCTAGTGCCCCTCCTTAAAAAACCCGGTGCCGACCCCATGGAGCCTTCGAATTATCGCCCCATTTCCCTCCTTCCGTACTTTTCAAAATTATTGGAGGCCCACGTCACCCGGTGCCTATCAACCTTTATTGAATCTTCTTATCATCTTGAGCCTAACCAAGCCGGCTTCAGACCTGCCCACTCTACTGAGGCCGTCATTCTGGCAGTTCTGGACACCCTCAGGAGCAACGCGGACGCTGGGTCCCCCCAAGCCCTAGTTCTCCTGGATTTGTCGGCCGCGTTCGACACGGTGGACCACAACATCCTTCTCCACCGTGTCGAGCAGGCAGGCATCCAGGGCACCACCTTCAATTGGGTCAAGTCCTTCCTCACTGGAAGAACACAGGCGGTTTGCCTGGGACCCTACACTGCCAAAAATAATTCCCACGTCCTGTGGAGTCCCTCAGGGCTCCTCCCTCTCGCCGCTTCTATTTAATTTGTACCTCCGGCCTCTGATTAAATCACTTCAGAAATGGGACATTATTGTTTATAATTACGCCGACGACGTACAGATTATCCTCCCGCTCAACTCACCTCATGCCATCAATACGTTCCACGCAGTCATGATTCACATCCAACTCTGGATGAACCAGAACCAACTGAAGCTTAACCCCGGGAAAACGGAGCTCCTTCTCCCTGGACTCAGTCACGCTCACTGGGGCTCGCAGTTCTGGCCTCCGGAGCTAGGTTCTCCCCCAGTCCCGGCAAAAGCAGTAAAGAGTCTGGGAGTGATCATTGACACCGAACTTTCTCTCAGAGCCCAAGTGGGAGCGGTAATTTCATCCTGCATGTACCAGCTACGGAAGATCCGGAAAGTTCGTCACCTACTTCCCCCTGCCACACTTACCCAAGTTGTTATCTCACTTGTGCTCTCCCGCCTGGACTTTTCTAATTCCATTTACTATGGTCTCCCACAATTCTTGTTACACCGCCTGCAGGTTGTCCAGAACCAAGCGGCCCGTCTAATCCATAAAACTCCCAGATGGCAATCGGCCAAACCTCTACTCCATAGTCTTCATTGGCTCCCAGTAGACCAAAGGGCAGCCTTCAAGGTAGCATGCCTAACATTCAAAGCCCTCCATTGTTCTGGCCCTGCGTTTCTGGAATCTCTTATCCGCCCTCACTTCCCAAAGCGGAACCTCCGTTCTGCCCACCGTCACCTGCTAGTCACTCCCAAAATCAAAACCAAGATTTCGGCGGTCGCCGTTTCTCCTTTCTAGCTCCCGGGCTTTGGAACCTCCTTCCTCTCTCCATCAAATCCTCCTCTTCCCTTCTGAATTTTAGAAAATTGCTCAAAACCCACCTCTTCCCTCCCCTTAACTAGAATTCCGCTATTCACGCTTCCCCCTCACTCACTCACTCTGTCTCTCAGCGCCAGGAAGCTTCGGCGTCAGTGCGCTTTATAAATTGCACCTAAGATAAGATAAGATAAGATACATTTGATGGTACTTAGCTTTAATGCGGAGCAGGAAAGAAAGAAGATTAGAAATGGCGTCCCAACATTATATTGACAATGGCATAACCCGATTGGGTCCCTGAGGATGATGTCACGGGTGGTTTATTGGGAAATGTGGTTTTTTGAACTATTGAAATTTAATTGGCTACTGTGAATTCTTTTTTATAAACAGCGCAGAAAGAGATAGCATAATCTGAAACCTCCGTTCCTGATATAGAATTGGTGATGCCCTAAGAAATATATATTTAACTTCTGACAGAAGTTTGCAGACCAATTTGAAATGAGTTGCTGATGCTTGTCATGTTCTCTTGTGCACTAGTCCATATCATGAAAAGTAGCCCTAAAGTAACAGAGTAACTCCAGAGCTATCTGGATACACACAGCTTTCAACATGCTATTCAGTCTGCCTTAACACAGGAACATGGGACATCACAGTCCCTCCAGACTGAGGGTGAGAGGCCAATAATAGAACAATAAAGCAGTGGAAGTAGGTCAAGGTGAATTTTTTATTTACAACGGGTGAAACCTAAAGAAATTTGCAATTCTTTTATTATGCTAAATTTGAGCATTTTTTGTTATTTTGCTGGATTGCTACTTTGTGTATTCTTCTTGTGTGGGAGTCTGGTTTATTCTGAACATGTTTAATTAGAACTGAATAATCTGCGACCAAGCGATACCTTCTGCCAGTAGTAGTCATCTCCTCATATCTCCCATGAGTTTTGTACGCCTGATGTATCTACACAGTGTTTTAACTTTCACCAAAGGGACCTGCCAAGTACATTTCACATAGTATGCGTAATTTTGTGTAATTTTCACAACACTTTTGCATATTTCATGAAAACTTGTTTTTGCAATTTTGAACATCCCTTAGAACCTATGTTGGAAAGCGGGTTCTTGGTAGGGGCTAGTATGCACCTACCCCTAGTAATAAGGCCATCAACATGGTATATGGTCCAGTAATGGTCTCAGTAAATTAGCCCCTTGCTCAACCCTAGGTAGCTAACAACGAGCAGTCATGCCTAACTTAGGTTACAGAAGGGTAAAGCATTTGAAAACACAAACACATCAAATAAGTAAGACACAACACACAATAAAAATCCCACACCAATTTATAGGGTTAGGAAATATTTTTATCTTTAAAATGACACCAAAATGGCAGAAATCCAATGTAGGGGACCCGGGATTTTAATTTTTAAAGAGTAACCACTTTATACTGCTTCAAAACTTATAGCGCCACTCTGGGACATCTGGTCGCACTTAACTGGGACAAAGTCAAAGTTTGAGGATGATTGTGATGGAGCCCTGGTCAGATACACTAAGCGTCACGTCTGTCAACATTTTACCTTCACACTTAGAAACTTTTCTGGAGCTTTTCCTTCAGACATCACTCAGCCCTCCACAGCAGGTTGGATTCGGTGAGGGGTTACCGGCTTGACTTTCTGTGAGGCCCTGGTCAAGTCCTGAAAGTCTAGAGCTTTCAGCAGGATCAACCTGAAATCCTGCCAGGTCGCGGTTGAAGGTAGCCGACTTTCCTCTCGATATCGGGTTGGTCACCTCATGGAGCTTTTTCAAAAAAAGTTCTCCAAACTTCAGTAGGTGCTTCCTGAAGGTCTCCTTGTAGGTTCAACATGTCCAAATCACCAACCCAATGGTCTGGAATCTCCTAGATGGTCTCTGGGGTGTTTGGACAACAATCCCCACAATGCACCTGGCCAAATCCTTAAAAGTCCACTGGATGCACTCTAGGATGGCAACTCTTGGTGGAGATATGCAGGTGGGCTTTGTTAACCTGTAGCTTGCAGGGAGCCTGCTCTCTAATCCTTCTTGAAGAAAGGCACAGTTCCCAGGGCTTTTCTACCAAATCATGCTGCAGGTGCAGTCATTCAGAGTGCAGGCCTTTGGGTGCAGATCGAGATTTCAACAGGGCAGTCCTTCCTCTCTTTTTAGCTTCATGTATCAGGTCTGAGAGACTATGCAGCTCTGACATATTTATTTATTGTCCTGGTGTGACAAGCAGGAGGGCACCTCTATCCAATGAGATGCTGGGTGCCATCCATAAGCATGACAACTTCCTCCAAAGTGTGGCTTCTTGTTGTCCCACAAAGCATTGCACTTCCAAAATACAAAATAGAGGATTTCTCTCCAGAGGAGTAAGAGCTTCTTAAACCAACCCACAATGTGGCTCATTTCCATTATCTCTCTGGCCCCTGACTACTGCAAATTCCTGTCCTAAGCCTACCATCTGGCTGGGACACAGGTGTGGGGGTAGGTATGCCTGGCATTTCTTAGTGATCTGCTCTCTCTTTCAGCTCAGCTTGATCAACCCAACACCCGCTGCATGACCCATCCTCATCAGCTTCAGAGCTCTCCATCAGATAACCCCTGCTCTGGCCAGGGCCCTTATCACCTAATCAAAGCAGCCTGGCTAAGCCTGTTAATGCTGACCAATCATCAGAGACCACTAGAAGGCTGAATTTTGGCTTACGGAAGAGAAAGTTCCATAACTTCTCTTCTGTACTAGTTACGATAAATTAAATTAAATTCAAAACTTTATTCTGCAGCATTGTAACAGTCATAAAAGTTATTCACAAACAGAAAATGAAAAACATTTAATATCATAACAAATTAAATTAAAGATTTAACCAATACATTAAATGCTTCAGCTAAAAGGATAAAATATCCTATACAGTACCAAATTGCAACAGCATGTTTAATCTGTACATCAAAGTTTGAGCCCGCTTGCAACCTTTAAAAATGCACCCACATTAAATTAATAAATTCAACCATGGCGAGTTGTTGATTTGATCAATACCAACCTTTTCGGTCTTTGAATGATATGTTCTCCTTTCCTAGCAATAATTATACCTATATAAAATATTGCCATGCTGGCCCTATGGGGCTAAGTATCTACATTTAGGAAAAAATGTAATGAGCAGTTTTTCCCTCACCTGGGCATATAAAAGTATAAGGTGTCTGCTTGTAGTTATACGCCCCCCACACCAGGACACCAAGGGAGTGCATAATATGTAAACAATAAGGTTGATTATCACTTTTAAAGTGCCCATACCACTAAATTCTTATTTGCACACAATTTACTCTTAAAGACAGTCTGCAAAGCCAGCCTGCCTCTAAAACGAAAGCAGGACATAATTAGGGCACAAAAGCAAGTGCAGGAAATCTTCTGGGCCGCTACACTTCCATGCCTTATAGGTAGTTTGAAACCCCTAGCCCTATTATATACTAGGTAATTATGGGGTCTGGCAAAACCAATTGTGAGATTTTACTATTAATGAAAGGCCACAAGGCAGAATTGCCTGTAAAAGGCAGCAGGCATTAGGGTCTGTCTTTGTCAATTGTAAGTGTACCCTTTTACATATACCTTTTAAAACATTGCACTGGCCCTGGGCCTGGTTAGCAGAGACCAGTGTACTGTCAGTGTCCGTTACCACAAGTATCATTCAGCAAAAAATGGGGTGAACAGGGAAAAGGGCTGGCTTCCAGAGAAGTGGAAATTGATGTAACTTTCCAGCCTTTTTCGTTTGGTGGCTTACATCTTCCTTCAAATGTCCTTTTCCATACCCAATAAAGTTTGATATAAACGCCTTGCATTAGCTAATCCTGTTTTTAAAAGTGTGATCTCTTTTTACTACAGAACTGACACCACATTAACAAGACAATTTGTTGTCAATGACCTGTTACAGAACCAAAGGCCATCCCTGGTTTACTCTTGAGTGCAATTTTATGATTTTCTATAAACCCACTCGAACATTTACAGGGCCTGGCCTTTTGTGCAGGCACATATCATGTCAAGACGTTTATAAAACCTAACTATTGTTTTATGATAGGCTGAATTTATAGCGTTAGGCTCCCATAATAAGAGACAATAAAAATGAATATCGTAAGATTCCCTGAGCTTCTGACAAACTCTCCCACCCTAGAGACACACTGCGTTTTTCTAACAACAGTGAAAAATATTACATCAAGAAGGATACTTTTATAGGTTAGCCACCTAGGAAACGTTCTTGGGAGGTGCCTCTGTTGAAAATTGAAAGGGAAGGTAAATCAGGTGTACAAAATTCATCCACATGGCTCGGTCTGTGGGTTACGCTTTTGTGAAATTGATGTACAGCTATCCTTCAAAATCACCATGATTGAATCACAAAGTAATATATTTGCAGCTTGCCTAAATCTATGACTATGCAAGTGCATAAGTTAAAAAAAAGGAGTTATTGAAAGATTGTCGTGTAAAACGCGGCAAGCAAAGATACACAGCATCTGTAACAATATCTGTCTTTATAACTCATAAATTTAGTCTATCCATGGTACATTGAAACGCAAAACAGTTTTGCGTAAAACTCAGTAACATTTTGTAAAATTCACTTTTCGGTATCCCGCATGAAAACTGAAGGGAATATTAGCAAGAACCTCGTTAAAATTATCGCCGTTTTAGAGGCAGGAAACTGCCGCTAAAAAGTCGATAATGAGCTTGCTAATATGCGTTATAGAATTCCAATAGAAGCCCAGGTTAGATTCCTGTACATCTAACCTGGGCTTCTATTGGAATTCTATAACGCATATTAGCAAGCCCGTTATCGCCATTTTAGGGACAGTTTCCTGCCACTAAAACGGCGATAATTTTAACGAGGTTCTTGCTAATATGCCTCTGAAAGTGGGAGCATACGTCACGTTAAAAAATTAGACGATTTAAAGTCGGAGGTTGGTTCAAGGAGAAAGTGACTTGCAAGACATTTTCTACTTAAACTCCTGTCTCTCCGACAAAAAGTGTGCAAAAAATGTCCATCCGCAAAATAGCATGGATTTCATGGGCGTAATAAAAGTTTTGCATGTGCCCATTGTCCACACTAATGCACATGTACCAAATCCTACCCTATGACATTCTTAAAGTATGAGCATAGACCAAAAGGGAACTCAATATGAAAGTATACACATACACAGTGGAATGTTGTGGAAAAAAATGTGACAGTATCAGGATGTAATGTAAAATATGTATATACAAAATCCAATATACAGCATAAGGTACACACGAGGGAAATCATAAAGACAGACTTGTATACAGTCACTAAACAGACGTAATGGACAGTGAGACAGAGCTAGGAGATTTGACTCTGTAGTTGCTGTTCATCACCAGTAGGGGTCAGGAGCTAGGACTGTTGTGCAAGGATGCCAGCTAAGTGAAAGAAGATGATCATAATATATTTCATCCTTGTAAAATTTGCAATGCAGCACTATTCTTAGCTTCAAAGGGTAGGTCTCTACATCATGCCTGAAGCAGTGGTCATGATTCAAAGTTAATCATGGGTGAAGGGCCTGGGATGTCTGTGGTTGTTCACAGTTGTAGAGAAAAACAAAGGTTGCAGCAAAAAGTAGGGGTGGGCGGAATTCGCATAATCGCGTTACGCAAACCTACGCGAAATGCTAAAGAATCTCCGCGAACACGCAGAAATTCCGTGAACACGCGGAATTGCTTGTTTGCGATGCTTTTGACCTGTCCGCAATTGCTGTTTGAGTTCTCGGGGGAAATATCTTGCAAACACGCATTTTGAGAGCACGAACAAGCAAAAAACTTCGCAAAGTTACGGAACGCAGAATTTTGGGCAATTTCGCGTTCTCCGCGGAACGCGAAATTACCCAAATTCCATGAGCGGAACGGAATTTACCGCTCAGGCCTAGCAAAAAGAGGGGCACGTGAAGGAAAAGGCTGTCAGGATAAAAGTGGCATTGTGAGAACGGGCTTTAGGTCCAGGCACATATCCAACACCTCACTGACCCTGAGCAGCCTGTTTGCTGCATTTCAATTTTATGTGTTTTTTTCTTGAGTGGATAATTAATTACCTCTGATTTTAAGAAGTTGCAGAAATTCAAGCAAAGTAAAGTCCAAGTGTTTTGATGCGTTCTTGTGATCTGTTTTTGTAATCATTTAAAATACTTACATGTATCTACATCTTTGAGATGATCTGATCCTTGCCATCCACATAGAGACCTGTCCTTGATTAAATGTTATATATTCTGTAATTTAGTAAAATGTTTCAATGAATATCAGTTGTTACCTCGTACGGCATTACATCAGGAGTCATTACATCACAGAAAGTATATTGAAAGTACCTTAATATTAGGAGTGCTTACATTTGGAGGTTCATTTTTCATTTTTTTATGATTAGATTTTATATATATAATCAGCTCCCAGTTCCCGGCCTCCATAGGTGTAGCGTTATTCTTTTATTTGCATTTTCATTTCAGCCAGCATAGAGGATACAAAAGACCAACACGTTTCAGCCATAGCCTTCCATAGGGTCATAGAGTGTGTGTTTGTAGATGGTCCCTTTTAAAGGGACCGCCAACAAATTCACACAGACTTCTTTAAAATCAGTAAACAACTGGACTGCTTATTTTCACATCAAATCCACGATGCTTAACATGCGCCATTTTTAAATGTCACAAGTTTCTTTAAAATATGTCATTCAAGCCCTTTGAGGACTATAATCATAGTAGAGATAATGTGATAATCCCCACCCAACTTGCATTTCCAGTTTCAAACACATTTTGTTGAAAACCCACATGCAATCTCATTGGCAATTAGACATGCGCAGACATTAATGCTTCAGTCAAGCAAGAGAGAGGCAAGCTCACTTTCCCATACATAGTCATACTTCATCTAATGTAAAGTACATCAATGAATTTATGTCTCATGGTTATTAACACTCTTTGGGATTTTTTTGTACACATCTAACAATTAACTCAATGTCATTATTTGCACATATCAACACTCCAGAATCATGCTCTAATTGTTATACAATATGTTCATGGACCTGGCAAAAAAACAGAAGTCACTGCTCTTTACAAAGTTAAATTGAATTTGAATACCATAGAATTTAATACCATAAAAATTGATGTCCCTGCAATTTTTAAGTGACAGTGCTTAGTTCCCTATTCGGGTGATTGGCAGAGTTTTGGAACTTCTTTGCGATTTTATTCCTGACCAGTCCAGGTACCTACTATACAAGTTAAAAGATTCCCTCAATCCACAGGTCCTGTTCAGATTTACATCATATATACTCAATGCCTCATCCATTGCTTCAACATATATGAGGTTATGTCCCTTGACCTCCCTTCATGTTAAATATAACTGTGCAAATTCGGCAGGTTTAAAGTGTCAGTGCTCAGTGCCATTATGATAAAAGTACCAGATCTGTGTTTAATCAAGTACATAAAAAGCAACCACAGATCTAGCCTCCCAGGATATGATTGCGCAAAGAAAGCAGGATAAAGTGGAATGCTCAGTATTTGACTTTCATTTTTCCGGTTCAGCACTTCGCCACTAGTATGTATGAGAATCAGATTTTCATTTGGTGTTAGACCTGGGATCCCTTGTTGGCTGAGGTAGGTACCATAGGCCAAATAGGGACCCGCAGTTCCACGCCAGGGAAAGGAAGGTCAGCTTCTGAGATAGCCCCGCTCACCCCCTTAATCTGGACTTCTGTGCCCTCCCACTGGGAGCGACACTGCCAGACAGAAGAACTGCTGGAGCGCTGATTACAGACACTTCACGTTCTCATGACACTAGGAGCTCCTCCTCAAATGATCCACAAGTACAGCCTAGGCCCCCGACCTGGCGCTCCTTAAGGTAACCCTCCAGGCCCTGAGACTGGGTTTCAGGCACCTTGGGACACACCCTACACTCACTCCTTGTCCTCTGAGACAGGACGTAAGCCCCTACACCCATCCCACAAAACTGGGACCCAGCTGGGCTACAATGAACCTCTTCCCCCACACAGGAACAGAAGATACCTGAGCAACTGCTTTTGGAATCACTCCCTAATGCCTCTTCAGACCCCCCAGCACACAGCCAGATGTCTGCTTGCTGTGCAAGTTCTCTGGGATCAGAGATTCCTCACATTACCAGGTTTTGGCATAGCTCTGGAAACCAGAGACTTAAAATATGCTCTCCAACAAGTGATAACACAGTCCCCCCCAGTTTTTAACCTAGCTATCCTTTGCCTCACCCTCCAGTGCCTCACACAAGTACCCCACACCACTCTCCTGAGATAGGCAAGTCAGGGTCTGACTGTCTCCCTCACTCAACCTACACTCTTCTGGGTGGTCTCCACTCTCACACACCAATGTTTCTAGCATGGGGGAACCCCTCTCCCAGCACCTCTCATCTAGGGTCAGTAGAGCATCCCCCCCACCGCTACGAATATGATCCCCTGTGTCAGTCCCCGAATCTAATTCAGGGATACTGCACACCACTGGAGCTACCTCATAACCCTGAAAGCCCTGGTGTACATTAACCCCCTCCCTCAAGTCAGGCGCCACATCTTTGGGTGTATGTACTTTTCTTTCAGCACTAGACTCTACATTTTTGCTGCCACCATCTGACCTGGACTCCACCACCAACCCAGCAGAGCTCACTTCCTGAGCTACACACATCTCTTTTGACTTGGTTGAGACACTCATGGCCTCGAGCCTTTCGATCTCCAAATCAATCTCCCTCATTCTTAACTCATGAGCTAAGAGAATCTGCTTCTCTTCCAAGGTGAGAGTGTTCCAGCTATCCTATGCTAGCTTTTCACTTTCAATGTACAGCTTCTTCTCTTCTGCTTGAGTTTTAAGTTTTAAAACCTCCAATTCATGCTCTCTGACCCTTTTGTTTTCCTCCAGCTCCTCTGGTGAATAACTCCTCCCTGAATGCCCACTACCAGCCCCTGAAGCTGGTCCCTCCACTGGCAAATCTTGTGGACCAAAACCATTGCCTGGGTCATCCTCATCCACCTCAACATTTCCCATCTCCTGAGACCCTTTGGATTCCCACCAGGCCCTCAAGGCCATTTGCAGTTCCTCTATCTTGGCACTACTTTTCATGGGACATCCCAAAGCTCTGCAGAATTGCCTCAATTGATCAACTTTGTAAGTAAGCAATGCCTCAATGTCTAACTCTAATTCTGCAGCCTTGCAGGCTACTTGCCTCCTCTGAGACATGATGTGTGGCTTAAAGGTTGCTCAAAAATAAAACCAACAAATCAAGAACACAATATGTTGTTGCGTCGTGGTCTGCGCTAAACCTGTGATGTACACCAATCATTGTGAGTGAATTTGCAAATACACATTAAAATCCCACACCGATGACCACCAAATGTTAGACTCGGGATCCCTGGTTGGTTGAGGTAGGTACCTTAGGCCAAATAGGGACCCGCAGTTCCACGTCAGGGAAAGGAAGGTCACTTTCTGAGATAGCCCCGCGCACCCCCTTGGTAGCTTGGCACGAGCAGCCAGGCTTATCTTCAAGGCAAATGTGTAAAGTATTTGCAACCACGGTCACAGCAACCCAATGATGACACCACAATTAGACTCCACACAAGTATCATAAAAACAAGTATACATTTATATATATACGATAAGACATCACAATATGAATCCAACATATGAGTTTGTGTACAATTTCTCCTGGCCGGTTGTTAGGCCAGCCAGCCCTTGTAAGTTCTGACGATATTAATGAGCACTTCTAAACATTCTTCTGTAACCCTGATATCATGTTATACAGTTTGTAATTCTAGAATCAGGCACTTTTGCAATGTAAAAATAATGCAAGGCATAATGCAGCAATCAGACACTCTGCAATGTAAAAAGAATGCAATGCGTAACGCAACAATCAGGCACTTTGCAAGGTAGAAATAATGCAATGTGTAATACAACTACCAGGTACGTTGTTATGCAGAAATAAGGCAATGCGTAATACACTAATCAGGTAGTTCGTTATGCAGGAATAATGCAATGCGCAATACGCTAATCATGTAGTCCGTTATGCAGAAACAATGCATTGCTTCATATGACAATCAGGTAGTTCTTTATGCAGAAATAATGCCATGCGTCATACACTAATCAGTTGGTTCGTTATCCAGGAATAATGCAATGTGTAATACTCTAATCAGGTTTTCCGTTATGCAGAATTGATGCAATGTGTAATACGACAGTCAGGTACTCCGTTATGCAGAAATGGAATAATGCGTAATACACTCAGGCACCGATCACGGTGCCTTAGGCGGTCTCTCCGCCACTCCTTCTGACTTGCAGTCAGCCTCTCAACAGTTGCCCACAACACTGGTATGGTGTAATCAAAAAGTGCAGCACCACACTCCGGCCCTGGTACTGCCACTCCCTTGTCAATACGGGCCGGGATACAAGCTGAAGCAGAGGCTCGTGCTGCCAAAATGAGAGAGAGGCCGAGAGCATCTCCCTCCGAACCCGCACCCCTCCCCAGGAGTTGACACACGTTACCTGGGAGGCGCAAACTCACTCTCCTCTCCTCGTCCAGCGGCAGGGGCTCCAATGCAATCTTTGTGAATTGGCAATGGCGACCTCGGGCCGGCGGCTCAGCTCCTCCGGGGCTACCGTTCCGGGCTTCTACTGTTACGAAGATCTCAGGCTACCACAGGGCACATGCACACAGTGCCGCTGAGAGAGACTTCCTTGAGCTTCGGGTGCACGATCATCTCGCATACTACACGAAGGTCTCAGGCTGCATGAAGATCACACGCACAACGTCGCTGAGACTCACTTTAACTCCAGGTGCACGATAACAAGACAAATCCTCATGAAGGTCTCACGGTGCACAAAGCACACGCACACAGCTTCGATGAGATTCACTCGGATTCCGATGCTCACGATAACTGGACAATCCTCACAAAGGGGTTCAGGTTGCAAAAAGCCCACAGACGCTGATCCTTGCTTGGACTTCAGGTGCCCACGATCACAGGGCACACTTTACGAGGGTCTCAGGCTGCAACAGGCACGCACACACAGCGCCGCTGAGACTCTCCAGGAAACTTTTGTGTTCCTCTGTTTCCGCAACAGGGAGCCAGCTCGCCTCGGGCCCTTGGGGATAAGTCACTTCAGGACACAGTACAGCAGAGTCCTTTAAAGCAGGCGGACACGGCACGCAGCAAAGTCCCGTTAGCCTTTCCTTGGTTAAAACATCAAACTGCAGGCCAGCCCCAGAACACACAGCAAGGGTCATCCTTTCCTTCAGTCTTGTCAGTTGTTTCTTCCTTGGCGAAGGTTCCTCTTGACCACGAAGTAGCTCTAGTCTTGTTCAATCTTGATCATGCCATTCTCCAAAGTGCAGGGGCTTCAGCTCTGATAGTTATACCCCTCAATGGATTTAAAGTATTTGTGTGCGGGGGGGCACGGACCCCTGTTCAAACCAGTTCTGGGTGCCTCCCTGCCAGTGACTCCTTCTTCCTTTGATTAGTGGGGGTCTGGATTCTCAATCACTCAGCAGGAGATGGGACAATTGTTTTATAGCAGCAACCCAGGCCTCTTCACCACTAAGGGCCACTCCTCCCCCTACACTCCAGATGCAGGTCAGCCTATTGCTGTCTCACCTCCTTCCCTGGGTCAAGACATTCCCCAGATCCTATCGCTTTCAAATTCAGACAATCAATCCACAACCAGGCAGAGACACACAGAAAGGATAGAGCACAAAAACCCTGCCACTTCTAAAAGAGTAGCTTCTAAACACACAATGCAAAAACCACCTTCATAAAAATATGTGTTATTACATTGTGAGTTCAGGCGCACTAAACTTCACCTCTCCATCTTAAGCCTTTGGGAAGATAGGCTGGAAAGCATATTACACAGCATTCCCATTCTATCCTATGGGCAAGATGGCCTTTCAACTGTGAAAATCGAAATGGAGATTATTTCACTGTCAGGACACGGTACACACCTTAGTACATGTCCTACCAGGGGGTACCCTGGACCTACCATGGGGGGTGTCTGATTTGCATAGAAAGGGATGGGTAAGGTCTGGCAAGTGAGTGCACTTGTCAGAACAACATGGCAGTTTAACAAACTGCGCGCAGGCACTGCAATGGCAGGCCTGAGTTCCCTTTTTAAGGCTACTTGTGTGGGTGGCACAATTAGTAGTTCTGCAGGCCACTAGTAGCATTTGCATTACCAGCCCTGGCACACATAGTGCACTTTACTTGGGTCTCTACTAGTAAAGCAAACATACCAATCATGGACAACCAATTACCATAACACTTTACACAGAGAGCATATGCACTTTAGCACTGATCAGCAGTAGTAAAGTGCCCAGAGTCCTAAAACCAACTAACAACAGGTCAGAAACAGTACAGGAGGAAGGCAAAAGGTTCAGAGATGACTCTGCAATAAGGGCCAAGTCCAACAGTGATGTCACGCCTCATACCCTCCATTAGTATTAAGATGTGACTGTGCAAATTTCTGAAGTACAAAGTGTCAATGCTCAGTGCCATTATGGTTAGACATCCGATCCATGATACAGTTGCATAATCAGCAATCCTTGATTCTAACCTCCAAAGAGATTCCCTCTGGCTGTACAAAGATAGCAGATTAAAGTGGCAATGTGCAATTTCTAAACTTTGTTATTGTAGCTCAGACCCATATCCTAATATGTATAGGATTTACAATCCCCATTTTCCGATGTCAGCTACATATCATGGCATCCAGTACATTTTTCTCTGTGGCCATGCAAAAGTTGCAAATTCAAATATTAATATGCAATACTGGAAATGGCGGGAAAGAGCCCTTAATCACTTGGTTCTGACCGCGGGCCCAGTGTCATCGTACCGAGCAGACAGACACATGCTGTTCTGCTCCAGCGCGGTCCAAGTGCAGACTCCAATCATTCTTTTCATCTTAGTAAGGCCCCTCTATTATTAGCGATCCTTCTCTTCCCACAAGACGGAGCAACTGCCCTTCGTGCCACCACCCGCCTGTTATCACAATACAGCTGCCGTCTTGAGGGAGGAGAAACCCACAACTTGCGGTACCCGCTTCGCGGGTCCCGCTTCGCCGCTGCTGCCACAGGAGTCACAGGAGTTACAGGCACCAGCTGGCGTGTGAGCGTGAGACAGGGCTGCGAGCGCAGGAACCGGGACTCGCTTTCCCAGGAGTCCCGGTAATCCTCCGGCCGAGTCACCTGGCCCGCTCTCCCTGACCGCCCCGCCCAGCTCATTATCCTCAAAAGACCCCGCCTTTCACTGCCTGTGGGGACGCTGATTTTACTTTTTGCCCAGCTGCCGTCTTGAGGGAGGAGAAACCCACAACTTGCGGTACCCGCTTCGCGGGTCCCGCTTCGCCGCTGCTGCCACAGGAGTCACAGGAGTTACAGGCACCAGCTGGGCGTGTGAGCGTGAGACAGGGCTGCGAGCGCAGGAACCGGGACTCGCTTTCCCAGGAGTCCCGGTAATCCTCCGGCCGAGTCACCTGGCCCGCTCTCCCTGACCGCCCCGCCCAGCTCATTATCCTCAAAAGACCCCGCCTTTCACTGCCTGTGGGGACGCTGATTTTACTTTTTGCCCAGAGGGAGGAGAAACCCACAACTTGCGGTACCCGCTTCGCGGGTCCCGCTTCGCCGCTGCTGCCACAGGAGTCACAGGAGTTACAGGCACCAGCTGGGCGTGTGAGCGTGAGACAGGGCTGCGAGCGCAGGAACCGGGACTCGCTTTCCCAGGAGTCCCGGTAATCCTCCGGCCGAGTCACCTGGCCCGCTCTCCCTGACCGCCCCGCCCAGCTCATTATCCTCAAAAGACCCCGCCTTTCACTGCCTGTGGGGACGCTGATTTTACTTTTTGCCCAGCTGCCGTCTTGAGGGAGGAGAAACCCACAACTTGCGGTACCCGCTTCGCGGGTCCCGCTTCGCCGCTGCTGCCACAGGAGTCACAGGAGTTACAGGCACCAGCTGGGCGCGTGAGCGTGAGACAGGGCTGCGAGCGCAGGAACCGGGACTCGCTTTCCCAGGAGTCCCGGTAATCCTCCGGCCGAGTCACCTGGCCCGCTCTCCCTGACCGCCCCGCCCAGCTCATTATCCTCAAAAGACCCCGCCTTTCACTGCCTGTGGGGACGCTGATTTTACTTTTTGCCCAGCTGCCGTCTTGAGGGAGGAGAAACCCACAACTCAGGAGTCACAGGAGTTACACGCACCAGCTGGGCGTGTGAGCGTGAGACAGGGCTGCGAGCGCAGGAACCGGGACTCGCTTTCCCAGGAGTCCCGGTAATCCTCCGGCCGAGTCACCTGGCCCGCTCTCCCTGACCGCCCCGCCCAGCTTAACCCAGACTTACGCCCATAAAAACCAGTGATCCATGCTGCGCGGGAGCGCGCGGGAGCGCGCGGGAGCGCCCGGGGCTAAGCCCGGGCAAAGAGCGGGCCCTCTGTGGCCCTCAGAGGCCGAAGGAGGCCGGGCAGGGCCATACCCCTAACTCTTACTTGCCAACTCTATCCTGCCCTAGGTGATGCCCTCGCCGGCACCTTCCGAAACCCCATTAAGGGAGGGGGGCAGCAACACAGGGACCCTGGACAATTATTTTAAATCTGCCAAAGGAGATGGGGCCAAAGAAAACTCCTTAGAGAGACGTAGGGCGGAGCGACGGCGCTCCATTGAATCTATAAAGAGCAGATCCCTTACAGAAATTATCCCGTATCCTACCTCCCAAGAGGAAGGTATGCTCCTAAATAGCTTAAATCCCCCGACTCCTGAGGATTTCCCCCTTCTACTTCGGGAAATTCCAGGCATCCCCGGTATGGCGCCTACAAGGTTTATAGATACAACTCCCCCCACGACTTGTCCTATTTCTGTTAATTTGGTTACGCAAACTCCCGCTTCGAGCACTAATAAGAAGAGTAAGCCAAAACCAAGTGTTGTGGTAGAGGTGCATAGGCCCCCACCTAGCAAACGCTGTAGGAAGTCATTGGGGGGGCGAGGGAAAACCAAACTTTCCCATCTAGATTTTGGGAAAAAACACACAAATGTCTTTCAATTTGGGAAGGCTAATGAGCCTGTGCCAACTGTTGTCCCCTCTAAGGTCCCAAGCTCTAATACAGCTAGCATTAACAGCGACCCAATGGCCAATTTTTCTACTACAAATCCCCCGCCTATATCCATAGGGAGTATAGAACTTCTATTCCGTTCCCTTCTCCAGCCGATTAACGACAGCCTAAATAAAGTAGAGACTAGGCTCACTCTACTAGAGTCATCTCTCACTACACTAACCACCTTAGTGAGCAAGCAACCCAAAAATGTGGGACCTTGTCCCCCCGCAGGAAATCCTCCCAAGTCAGGAGCATCTCAGGGTGCCAACATAGTCCATCCCTCGAGTGTACCCACTGCCCCCCTCTTGCAGCCTTTAATGGCTATCCCAGTCAAGGCACTGCGCAACATCTTACCCAGTGGGCCCCCACAATCAACAGTCGCTGCCCCTCAAAGCTCCCAGATGGGGACTAACGACGGCCATCAAGAAGCCGGTGGAGTCCCTGCTTTTTCCCCGGGTCGGCCACCCTCAAGACCACGGAGACCAGATCGCCCGCCAGAAACTAATAGTCTAACGGTGGTACTAGCAGGTGCCCCCCATTTAAGAACAGGAGAATATGAAGATTACCAATCTTTAAAGAAAAAGGTCATTAAATGGCTAAATTGGAACCGACCCCTACCATCACATTTTAACAATGAGATCATTATGGTTAGAAGGGTCCCTTGGCTAGGGAGGTCCAGAAAAACAATAATAGGGGATTGCATTTTGGTATCTTTCAAAGATCCGGGCACTGTCCTGCATATTTGTGAGGGTGTAAATCGATCACTGGACTCAACTATTCAGACCCTTCCAGTGACCTTTTTCTTCCCTCCAATTCGCATGCACAATGCTCCATCGCATGATGAATGGATAAGGGTGGAACACAGGCGCAGACCTAAGGATTTTGTACAACGCCCAAATCTTCAACTGCCGGATACCCCCTATTTCCACTTCAACCGTTTTAATTGCTTGAACAGCTTGGATGGGGTTGATTGACTCTCCGCACATTATGCAGTGCCTCGGGATAACGGTTCCTGTTTATTCTACGCGCCATTTCTTTTGACTGTTGGTAATATTCCTGGATCATCGAAGGACCCAGTGACTTCGGATACTGGCACCCCAGGACTTTCGGATCTATCTGTCCACAGTGCTGAGAATGCATCTGGAACACTGAATGATCCGGTGCTTGTGGTCAATGCCTCTTGTAGACTTCCTGACCCACCCGCCCCTACTGTTGGCAATGCGCCAGATCTCTTGACTGAAACGGTGTCCGAAACTACCCCCTTCAACCCTTCTGGCAAGGCAAACAATACATCTGACCAGTTGAGGTTAATATGTTGGAACGTTGCGGGGCTGGCCAATAAATTGGGTGACCCGGAATGGGCAAATTACATCGAGACCGGGGACGTATGTATGTTCCAGGAAACCTGGGCCAGAGAGGATTATGGTCATCAAGGCTACTTGTCATTTTTTTATTCCAGCTAGGTGGGAAGGCAAAGGTCGTCCTTTGGGGGGGCTTACGACTTGGGTTGCATCTCATCTGGGCTGTGTGGCAACTCGGCTGCCAACCAACTCCGAAGATATTCTTGCGGTCTCATTATCCTGGCCCAACCAAGTGAAACTTGTTTGTATTAACATCTATTCTAGGCCAGTGGGAGTTGCAAAGGAATCGCAGACCATAGATGAACTCTCAAATTATTTATCTGAATTACCGAGTGATTCATTCTATGTGGTGGGAGGGGATTTTAATTCCCATTTTGAGCCACTACCCGGTCTTCTGGAGGGGTTTTCACCGGAAG
Organism: Lissotriton helveticus; assembly: GCF_964261635.1. Taxonomy (NCBI): domain Eukaryota; kingdom Metazoa; phylum Chordata; class Amphibia; order Caudata; family Salamandridae; genus Lissotriton; species Lissotriton helveticus. The sequence continues at coordinate 423,286,899 of NC_136072.1, forward strand.
AAGAGGCCAGATGGGCAGTGCCCCCAGTGGAAGCTCCCCCCCCCGAAGGCTTGGACCCCATTAGCATTACAAATCACAGCCCTTACCCTTAAGTTTGGAATTAGAGCTTGCAATGGGCGATTGAACTCGGATATACCCAGTAAAACCACCTACAATAAACTTGGAAGGGAATCTCGCCTGGATTATGTCCTGGTTCAAATAGTGAAGTGGCCGGCAATACAGGACTTTAGGGTGATGGAGAGGTCGGATAGTGACCACAACCCGCTCGAGCTTGATCTTATCCATCCTGGCCCCCAAGCATCCGCGACTAACGCGGAAGGGAACAAACCTGCTCTTCTCCTGGATAATACCAGGAGAAGAATTAGATGGGAGCACTTGGTTGCAAGTAAGAACAAACTCCCCTTGCTCTATGATGGGATAACTCCCATCTTGGAAATTGTGGGGGGTCTGGATTCCGATCCAAATAATAAAGATTCCCAGGCCAAACTGTACAAGGCTCATGAGGACCTTATAAATGCTGCGGCCCCTCATCTCTCCTCTAGTTTGCGAAAGCCTAGAGAGGTGCGACAAGGCAAAAATTCATGGTATAACCCAGCATGTAGAAGGGCAAAAGCAGAACTCCTCAGACTAATTAAGGAGGGGCTAGGGGGGGACAGCTTAAAACAAAGTAGGAGAGCCTACAAGAAGCTTGTTGCCCATGCTAAGGCTGAATGGGAGGAAAATCAGTGGGAAGAACTCACTAAGGCCCTAGCGATCCAAAACCATCGTTTGTTTTGGAGGATAGTGTGCGGGGGGTCAGGGAACCTACATTCGGCACTGGAGCCCAACATCGCTCCAGAGGTGTGGCAGGCACACTTTCAGTCCTTATATAGCTCCGAGCTGGGAGAATCTTCTGCAGTTACTGAGGTGGGCTGGCCGGGATATGAGGGTGAGCCTATAACGCTGGGTGAAGTCACTGCTGCCATTTCAGCCCTGGCTTCTGGAAAGGCGCCGGGACTGGATGGCTTACCTGGAGATATGTTTAAACAAGAGCCCATTGTCTGGGCGCCTTACTTTGCTGCCCTCTTCAATGGAGTCATTGGTGGCATGGAAATTCCCAGTACTTGGCTGGGGGCAGAGGTGGTCCCTATCTTTAAAAAGGGCACGCCTCTGCTCCCAGCCAACTATAGACCAATCAGTTTAATAGACGTGGCACAGAAACAGTTTGGCAGGGTCTTGCTGAATCGGCTCCAGGACTGGATGGAGGAGGTGGGTGCCCTTAGTCCTTACCAGGCGGGATTTAGGAGAGGGGTATCCACAGTGGATCAGGTCTTTAGATTGAATCTCATCTATTGGAGGGCAGCAAAATTCGAGGGCGGCAGTTTGTACACAATTTTTGTGGACTTACGAGCCGCCTTCGATTTGGTGCCGAGGGGGAAACTTTGGAGCGTCCTGGCAGAGATGGGCGTTCCCCCGGACATCCTACTAATCCTACGGAGGCTCCATCAAAATAATTATGCCCGAGTGAGGTGTGGGCGCTCGGGGGAACTGACGGATAGATTCCCCGTTGGCCGCGGGGTAAGACAGGGTTGTGTGTTGGCACCGACCCTGTTCTGCCTTTTCGTCAACGGGGTAATCGCCCACCTAAATGCCACCGACTATACTGACGCTCCCAAATTGAATGGCAGCAGGGTGCCCGCAATTATGTTTGCGGATGACACCCTGCTGTTATCCAAAACCCCAATGGGGATACAGAGGATCCTCAATTCATTTCTGGCCTTCTGCACCGACAGAGGGCTAGAAATCAACGCAGCAAAAACCAAATTCATGGTTTTGAATCCGAGTCAAAAATTGCGGCCGAATCCGCAACTGGGAGCTGTGCGACTCGAGAGAGTATCCACCTTCGAATATCTTGGTGTGACTCTTAACGAAACCATGTCTTGGGGAGCCCATCAGACTAGGGCAAACCTCAAACTTACACAAACTACTGGAGGTATCGCCCCGATGATGACCGGTTCATCATACCGCCCACTGGGGGCACTAATCCAGATATACAAGGCCCAGGCTAGGGGTGCGATCATGTATGGGGCGGAATTGTGGGGTCATACACCCTGCCGGAGTATGACACTTACGGAAAACAAGTTTATAAGACAGATAGCCGCACTTCCGCCCAGTACTCCGCTGCTCCCCCTGAGGCTGGATTTGGGCCTACGACCGTTAGCGGACGAAATAAGCTTGAGACCTATAGCTTTTTGGCGTAGGTTGTGGAGCAGTAACGATCTCGCAGAATATAGGGCGGAATTGGCCGAATTATTGAACCATCCAAAAGCGCTCCATATCCCCTGGGTCAAAAACATTCAAACTACCTGTATGGAACTAGGGCTCCCTGATTTATGGATGGACCCGGCGAATGCTGCATTAAGCATTTCTAAAAAGTCCCTGGCCAACATATACTACGAATACAAACTAACCAGGGCCCGATCAATGCAGCCAGAAGGGTCCTTATCCTCTGAGTTTTTGCAAAGCAAGGACCTTTATATGTTCGAGAAGGTACTGGATCCTATCTCTCCTGTTTTTGCTAGGAAGTTGTTTCTCCAATGGAGATATGGCACGCTGCCCTTTCGGTCCTTCACAAGCACTTGGTCACCTTGCTCCATCACAAAGCAGTGTCCGGCCTGTGATGCCACGGAGGAAACCGATCTACATGTGGTTTTCTTCTGCCCTGCTTACAAGGCAGCTAGAAAATATTGGCTCCTCCCATTGATAAGGAATATGGGCTGCAGGGAATATGCACCAATGTACAGGATTTTAAAATCTGATGTCTCTGCCCCAATAGTTTTCGCATTAACAAAATTTCTTATTAAGGTTTGGTATACACGTAACCGCATTTTAAAAACGTTGGGTCTCTCTTAAAAATTTTAAGATGTACAGTTCAAGTATTTTGTATACATATTCCAATGGTTTTATCTTTTATGAATCGATGTATTGTGATGTATTTGTGTATTGTTTACCTTTTATGGCCAATGGCCGAAATAAAGATTGGAATACGAAATAAATATGCAATACTTTTCTAATTGTTCTGGTTAAGTACCCAGCCTTACCCATCCTAAGTGTTAGAGTTTATATATTCATTCTTCCCAGTGCATCAGCCTGATAAAATATTTAAGTGTTTGTGCTCCTACAGTACTTGAATTGATGAAAATAATGGAAAATTATGTGGGGAGTAAAATCACAAAGCGCTAAGTCTCTCATTTGTGCCCTGAGCTGAACATCATGCTGGTTCTCCTGGCCTCTTTGACACAGTATTCAATACCCAGTTCTTGAATAAACAATCACATTTCATCTTCTGAGGAGATAAGAACCATAAGTGTATGTTCTTGTGGTTCTAAACATTAGAGTTCACATCTCATCCCAGAGTTATTTAATCACAAATACACATGCAGTTCTGCATCCTGATTTGAACACCATGGCTGCTCCGTTCCCATTAGTATAATCCATCTGGTTCCAACCTTCAAAGATGTGGTTCTCCCTCTCCACCACAGGGATTCTTTCGGAAGTTCTGGATTCCATAGAAGAGTAAATGCCTTAAAACTCCATCATGTGATTCCAACAGATGTTTTGCCATCCCATCGAGAATGTGAAGTCTTTATTCCTTATTGCCCTTATGTGCTGTAGAATTCATGACAAATGTATTCACTGTACTCCCAAAATATCTATGTCCACAGGAGAATTCCAACACATAAATGACAAATGGAGTTTCACAAGTAATCGATTCTTTGATGTAGTAACATTTTCCATTTTAGATCTCAAATTGGGTCTTATTACAGGTATAAGGACAGGCATTACACTTCTGTTATTTACAGAACCCTTTCTTGTTATCATTGAGACAATTCATAATTGTTGTCCTTCCTGTTTCTTCTGGCTGCATAAAGCTGCTTGTGAGTCTATCTCCTAGAGATGAAGTTTGTTTGTAAGTGATGTTCGGATAATCCGGAAGTAGGTCCTTTAGAGTCTCATCCATTTTCAGGATCTGACAATTTCGTTTAAGGAGTTCCCTAATTTCTTGATGTGCTGAGTTGTATTCAATTATGTACCTCACAGAGCCTTCACCCTCTTTGTTGGTCATGGTCTTAGGTTTAACTACCAGTAGTTCTTCCCTTTTCCTCTTTTTACCTCTTAACAAAGCATCATCCAAAACCTACATCAGGTATCCCCTTGGTTCAAATCGTTGGTATATCTCTCTCACTTGCACTTCAAGTTCCTCTGTTTCCTTCTTGCATGTTGAAATTCCCCATATAGGACACTCCACTTTAAGGCACAGGGGTGCCCACTGTTGGCATGAAGGATGCTGTTGCTGCCGGTGGCTTTTCTGTGGATCTTTGTTCATAGTTTGGCCTCCTTTACATACACACCAATACCCAGTTATTTATCTCTGTATTTGCTAATTTCAAAGGTGAATTTAAGCTTCAATGGGTTGTTATTCAAGGACTCTATAAACACCTTAAAGTCCTTTCTTCGATCTTCCCATAACAGAAACAAATCCTCTGTGTAGTGGACCCACATCATGACCTGGTCCATTTGTGCCATGTTCTGGTTGTTCCACACAGCAAACTCATTGTGAGGTTTGCATAAGTTGGTGAGAAGGATGTCCCAGTGGCTGTGCCTTGCTTTTGGAGAAAACACTTTTTATTGAACAGAAACCCATGGGGGCCCATTAGGAAGGCAGGCGGATTGCTCCCGCTGGGCCGGGGGTAGCTACCGCCGGCCCGGCGGGGGCAATCTGCCCGCCATCCTCAACAAAATAACCTGTGGTACCCCCCTGCATTTGCTTACACAATGTGTCAGGCACTGCGCGGTGCCTGCCGCTTTGTATATGCAAATCCATAACATGCATTTTTAACATTGTGGCGGGTGCTATCCTAATGTGCCCCATAGTGTTCATGACAAAACCTCATAATTTCCGTTATCATTTTGGAATGATCCAGAAGTAATATTGACTGTGACTTCAAAAAATATATACAGGCTTGCTTACCATTTTCGTGTTGGATGGAAGTATGTAATGACACAGCAGCAACCATAGCCATCCAATAGCCTGACTTACAGGGTATTTCGTCAATCCTAGTGAGGTAGTCTTGTGAATCTCCAAGCTAGGATGATAGTGTGGTCACATATGGAACAAGCTAGAGACCAATTAATCTTAAAGTATTTTCAAGGAGGGCTTACCTGCCTTGTCCTCTATCTGGTGGTGGAGCACTGCTTTTTGGAGGGGCCCCTCTCCCTCTCCTCCTTGTTTCCATCTGGGACAACCACATTTCCACAGGAAAATCCAACCTGGGCATGATGTTGTCGGTCACTCGTCCCACGAGCTGATTTCGGAACTGTCCACATATGTTTGGGTTACCTCTACACCCATCTTCATTTCCATGGTGTTTCTGTTTTACAAATAATCAAATTTTCTTGCAAAAGTGTTTAATCTGCTGGTGGTATTGCCTGCCCTATCACAGTTGAATTTCTTTCCTTTCTTTGTCTCTATTTCTGTTTTGTGTTTCTCCACCCTCTTTTCCATCATTAATAAGGCATTCTTTACTTCTTCTTTTTCTTTTAAGGACTCCAATAGTTCCTCTAATTCATTGACTCTCTCTGTTGCTTTGGAAAGTTTTGTTTCAGCATGCGCTATTAATGTTCTCATCTATCTTACAGAGAATTCTGTAGTAGACATCTGCCACTGTTTCAGTAAATCTGTGTCTAAATCAGTTAGTGTCAGAAGCACAAAGATACACAGCCCCCTCAGGATCCTCTCATATTCACTGTAGTTTTTCAACATGGTCTTTTCCCACCATTTGCTGATTTCTGTAATACTGGTTTGTTCTAATTGTTTTATAATTTTCTACGGTTGGCAGCTAAAAAGTGCCTTGGCTTTCAGTTCACGAGTGGCACACTTTCCTGCCATCCTGACGGTTAGTTAGAGTTTATGATTGTCTTACCCTTAGCTTTATCCATTTCTTTGTGTGTTTAACTGTTTATGATGGTTGTTTAGGGTTTGGTTTATCTTGCCCCTCGCTTTATCAATTTCTTAGTATGCTTGTCTGTTCCTCCTTTAGGGATTCATTCATCCTTGGTCCGAAAGATATGGATTTTTCACATTTATCTTTTTGTCTTTCAGCTTTTTGACTTTTCTACAAATCTCTGTTGGCCCAGTTCCAATTTAACAATTATCCTGTTAATGCTTATATCTTTTCCTGCACAGGTAGGTGGTCATTCCTCATTGACCCCTTCTCCTGGGTATTTTCGCTATGCCAGATGGAGCCTGATATATGTAACCCTTTCTTTCAATTAGGGTAACTAACCGTCCGTAAATTTCACACAGTTCGCAAATTGGACCTCACGTCCGTTGTCCATGAGGATCCCTTTTACGGACGCCTTTTGTCCGTAATTTTGGGCCTTTCAGGGAACAGAGCTGTTCCCCTGCAAAAGGCCTCTGCTCCCTGATGGGGCCGCCTCACACTCCTCTGAGCACAAGAACAGGCCCACCCCGCCTATTGTCATTCTGTGTGGGGCTGATTGCCACAAACAGAATGACAATGGGTCAGTCTGGGCTGGCACAGCATGTGGTGGCCTCCTCCAGCCTCGGCCCAGGGTAGGGCATGCTGTCACATGGAAGTGCAAAAACGCCCATGCTGCTGCTAGTTGAGAATTCAGTTAACCAAAGGAAGGTGGTGAAAGAAGTTTAAAGGCAAGGCTTATAGTTAAAGTATAGCAGCCATGGTTGCTGCTTTTTTATTTTATGCAACTAACAACCATTGACAATGCCAATAGTTGTGGCTTGTTGTAGGTGTAACGTTACTTGTTCTAAGTGTAACGTTACTTGTATTATATATCTGGATGCAATGACAGAAGCAACAAAAATACCAAGCACAGATTTTTAGCTTATGTGTTTCAAGACACGCATTTTATTACATCAAACACCCTTTTGGAGAGACCCCCCTCGTTTTTTCACCCAACTTAAAGCTCTGGAAACAACACCATGTCACAGTCGCCCCACATCCAGGCACTGTGCATCATGCATGACTTCATGCCTTCCACTTTTTCAGATTGCCTATGTGCAGTGGCATAGTGAACCCTGCCCCACCCCACCCCTTGCTTTAGGAACTACAGCGAGGGTGGAATTCTTGATGGGTCTCATAATTAATGTGAAAAGATGAGTGAGTAAGTAAGTGAAGGGATGGGTGGATGCATGGCTGGATAGATGAGTGAAGTGATGGATGGATGGATGGATTGATGAATTGATAAGTGAAAGGGTGGATTGATGAATTGATAAGTGAAAGGGTGAATGGATGGACTGATGAGTGAAAGGGTGGACGTAAGGCTGGATGAGTGAGTGAAAGGGAGGGTAATTGGACAGAAGTATGGATAGTAGAGTGAAGGAGTGAAAGGGTGGATGGATGAAAGGATGGATGGATGAGTGAAAGGATGGGTGAATGATAGGTTCAATGGATGGATTCATGAGTGGATGTGTAGAGGGATGGGTGGGTGGATGGAAGGATTGATGGCTAAGCAAAAGGGGAATTGAAAGGGGGATGGGTACATTGATGAATAAACGGGTGAATGGGTGGAAGGGTGATTGAATGGATGGATGAATGAGTAAGTGAAAGGATGGCTAGATAGGTAAATGGCTGGATGCATATGTGAATGGATGGATGGATGGGTGGAAGAGTGGATGGATGAGTGTACGGATGGTTAGGGTGAAAGGGTAGATGGATGGATGGATGATGGATGAGTAAAAGGGTTGATTGAGGGATGGATGAGTAAAATGATGGATGGAAGGTTACATGATGGATAGGTTTGTAAATGGCTGAATATGGACATGGATGGGCACACAGATGGAAGGACAGAATGAATGATGAAAGACTGAATGATGGATGAAAGTGTGATTACGCATTACCTGCTGGCCGTGGGACGCTGTAGGTGCAAAGACTTAGGCACCTGGCATAATCCCCGGCAATGTGCGGAAGTCTATCCCTCACAGTCTCTGGAGCGAGTCTCGTTTATGCGGGAGGTTCTGATCAGGAGCAGCATAATAGCCCTCCCTGACATATACGATGGATATTTATCTTTTAATACTTTTTCACGTGCACTTCACCATACCTTCCAATCCTGGTCCTGATGAAGCGCCAACGACCTTTTTGCGGCAACAGAGGCGTGAAACATGTTGACCGTTTCATGATAGCTAGGCACAATGTGCCGTTTGGGATTATACTCTACTGAATAGCTTTTACTCTGACAAGGGTGTAGCTGTACATCACACCCCCTCTTTTTTTAGGCTACCCTTGTTCAGTCTTAAACTCACTATGCAGGCACTTTGGTACCCATATCTAGGACCCACATACCCCACAAAACCACATGCACCATCCGGCATGTCTCAAAAGATCTCTGTCAAAGTGACCCTTCGGGGGACCCATTGGCGATTGCAGCGACGGCACAACGAGGAGCAAGATGCCCGATGATGAAGCATGACACCCTCCAGGGTGTGTGAGAGCTACAAGAGACAAGACATGTTCTTTCCCTTGTCTGATGGGTCCGCCTCACATAGGACACATATTTTCTCTTCCTTACCTTTTAATAGCACATGGGTGACTGTTTGCACCCTAGCCTTGGAACAGTGTCCATATACTTGTTTTTACACATTGTAAGACCCATTAGATTAAGCAACATTTCCAGTACATTGATTTTCACATTTATATGAGTGATTGTCTCTATATAATATGTGTGTGTTGTAACGCACTCCAACACTCTGATCCACATACTTGGGATGAGTATCACTATAGAAGAAATTAAATACAGAGGGTCTATGTGAAGATGAGGGGCGCCATTGGAGGGTGGTAGCAAGGTCAGACTGGCCAGACCGGGCATCAGGTGTTTTCTCTGGGAGCTGGAAAGGTGGGGGCGGTTTTGTTACCACAAAAAGACCTGCACATTTGCTTAAAGCTGCGCGCATACTGACAAACCATGAAGTGCACAATTGTCTCAACCTAATATAAACATATTTTAACTTGTACTTTAGTGGTTGTCCATTTACTTACCTATATATTATTGAGCAAATTTCTCTGATGTGTCTGTAAAACTTACCTTTTGTCCTGAATTTTGACCTCCTGTCCAGAATTTTTGTCCTGAATTTTGAACCTTTGTCCTGAATGTTTACACTCACTGTCCTGAATTTGCACTCATGCCAGTTGGGCACCCTACAGTACACACTTCTGTTGTGGGTTGCATAACTTTGGAGTGTGTGCCGATCCATGTCATGTAGTTCTTCTTTTAGACTCCGTTTGCGACAAGGTCACACAGGGCTAGAGAAGGGACTCAAATAACCCCTGTGCCCCCTCTGAGATGTCCTCCCTCTCTTCACCTCATGAGCCGCTCACCTTAAGAAGTTTTCTTCCTGCAAACACACTTGTGCCGGGTGACTCTCAGCTACAGTTTGGATGGTTGTGTGTGGGTAGCGCTAGGTGTGGCTGTAGGCAGAGGCCGAGTTACTTCTCTCCATGGACACAAGAGCCGGAAATATTCTTCGCCTCCCTTCTGAGTGCTCGCTGTATGCGGACAGGTCACTGTATTAACAGAATTAGCTCCCAGTTCCCTGTCTTTTCTCTTCAACAGACGCCAGGATCCAAGGAATCAAGCGGCACGGTTCCGTAGGTGTAGCGTTATATTTTTATTCGCATTTTCATTTGAGCCAGTGTACAGGAAAGAAAAGACCTACGCATTTGGACCATAGCCTTCCATAGGGTTATAGAGTGTATGTTTAGATTGCCCCTTTTAACCCGTTCCATGCGTTGGATGGCCCCCAGCTGACCGACGTCACGGTGGGTGTGTGTGGAGGATGGCCGGGGGCCGTCCGAACACCACCCACTCATTAATTCACCAGCACTGCAGCGGAATTCGTGCCCCAGTCAAGGTGTTAAAGGGACAACCGCCAGATTCACACCCTGTTCTTTAAAATCAGTGAACTGCTGGGCTGCTTATTTTCACATCAAATTTGAAGTGTTTGATATTCGCCATTTTTAAATGTCACAAGTTTCTATACAATGAGTCATTCAGCCCCTTTGTAGACTATAATTACAGGAGAGGTAATGTGATAATCCCCATCCAATTTGCAGTTCCAGTTTCAAGGACATTTTGTTGAATGGGGCTTTGCGGGGAGCGGCCGACCGGAGGGAGGCCTGCTGTCCCCGGGGTGTTTTGGGGCCCCGGGAGAGGGGGGGGGGTTGCGGCCGAGCCGATGCAGTTCGTGGGCTGTTTTTGGGCTGGGTGGGCGGTTTAGGCTGTTCTTGGGCTCCCCTTGGGCTTGCTTGGGCTGGGGAAAATATAAGCGGCCATGTCAGGTCACTGTCCACCATTTTGGGGACAGTAACACAGCAGCCGGAGGGTTGTAGGCACGAGCGTTTTTGTGTTGTTGGCGAAGCGTTTTGTGAGGCAGGAATTTTGTTTGGGGCAGGAGTGGTAGCGGAGCGGTTGCGGTTTAGGCAGGGTGAGTTTGGTGCGGGGCGGGGTGGTGCTGCTGGAGATCGGAAGGCGTGGGCGTGATCGACTGCATGAGGCCGGCGGGCGGAGTGCGAGGGAGGCGAGCTACCTTGACGAGGCCGGTCGGAGAGTCTGAGGAGCAGGGGCATGGCGGGAGTAGCGACGCTGGAGGATCCACGAGTGCGGGAGGCCTTGCGCCTTCTGGGGGAAGCGGGACGCATGGACCTGGTGCGGCAAGATGTCCAGGTAAGGCTGCCGCGGCGGGCTGCCAGAGGCGCCGTGGCGGCGGTGTTGGCGTCCTGCGACCGGCCGATGTCTCCTCCGAGGAAGGAGGCGGGTGCGGGGAGGCAGGGGGGGAAGGCGGGAGGCAGTGGACAGTGGGGAAGAGCAGCGGTGGTGCCGGGGGGGGAGGCAAAGGCTGGGAAAAAGCGCGGTGGCAAGAGGAGGCCTGCGTTGGAGCTTGTGGGAGGGGCGGGGGGACAGGAGGGGTGACACGTGCGTCGGGCGGTTTGACTGTTGTGGAGGAGGTGGAGGGGGAAGAAGAGGTGTCGAGTAGTGTGGGGGCTGCAGGGGGAGCAGGGGGACGGGCACAGGTGGCGCCGCTGGGTGGGAAGGCGGAGATGGGGGACGGGCAGGGGGGACGGAGGGCACGAGGGGTAGGTTTGATGAACTGGGGAGGGGAGGGGGGCAGGGGGGGCTCAGGCATTGGACCAGGAGGGGGAGGGAGGGGCGAGGGCAGGGGGCAGATGGGGGGGCAGGGTCGCCATTGCTGATTGACGAATCGGACTTGGAGGGGGGATGTGGGGGGGAGAGCAAGTTGGACTGGGGGTCGTCATTGGGGGGAGGGGGGCGTGGTGGGGCAGAGCACACCGCCGTCACCACGGGGGGCACGTGCAGAGGGGGGGTGGGGGCTGGGGGGCGGCGGGGGTGCGTGGGGGGCAAGGGGGGACAGGGAGTGGTTTGGGGGGTTGGTTATGGAAGGGGGCTTTCAGGGGCTGGGGCGGGGGGCAAGGGGGTGTGGTGGGAGTGGGGGGGCAGTCACGGGGGAGGGTGGGGAGGTGAGGTGATGGGCCGGGAGGGGCAGGGGGATGGGGGAGGATGGGGAGAGCAGCCAGCAAGGTGGGGGGCATTCTGCGGCATGGGGGAGGGATGCGCAGAGGGTGTGGGGGATGGGTGGGGGCGTGGGGGGGTTGAATTTGTCCCAGCATGCTGGACTTTCCCCCTTTTTTCTTGGCAGGAGCTGTTGGCTAGGTGCTTGGGTGAGCAGCATGCGGCTCCAATCCACCGAGGGGATGGGCCGGCTCAGCCATGTATGGGCGGTCGCGCTCCACCGAGGGACCCATCACGAGAGCGTGCAGTACGGTGGGGGGGTAGGTCCCCACCAGCCCCACCCCAAAGGGTTGAGACGGCCGCCGGGGGTCGGGGATGGAGTGTTGATGCAGCGGAACAAGCCGAGTCGCAGGATGAGGGCGGGCGGAGAGAGAGTGTGGATCTGGGGGTACTGATGAGGACGTGTAGGGAGAAGGCGGGGCTGAGCAGGATGACACCCATGGGGGGCGGCAAGGACAGGCAGATGGGGTCTGTTCTGGAGATCAGGGAACAGGAGTCAGAGGAGGAAGGGGAGATTCGGGAGGGGGAGGTGGAGAGTAGTAATGATGTTGGAAGTGTCTTACAGGTATTCCCCCGGCAGACAGCGCCGAGAGTGACGGCCCCCCCGGTGCTACTGGTTAGGCGGCAGGATCCAGTACGGACGCCAGCCTTGATGCCAGGTAAGAATGGTGGCAGAGTGGGGAGTGGCTTGGGCACGCCTCATGGGAGACAGGTGTCGGTTGGTATGGACGCAGGTGGGAGGACTTGGTGAGGCTGGTGAAGGGTAGGTATGTGATGGATGCAGGGGTGGGTACGGACAAGGAGGGGGCGATGGGCGACGCGGTGTCAGTGAGCGCCGGGACGGCGGAGGTTGGAGATGCAGCAGCGTACAAGGCGAAGCCTGGGGGGGTTGCGGCTGGTGGCGCAGGGGCGAAGGAGAGTTGCAACGTGCCGGTGCAGAAGCTCCCGTACATGGGGGCATCGAAGCTGCTGGGGGCCAATTTGTCGTTGGCGACCAGGGAGAAGATTTGGAAGGGGGAGTATGTGGAGATCCTGAAGCTGCTCCACAGGGAGCTGCTGGCTAAGGAGGGATCGAAGGAGGAGGAGCAGGAGCTGGCCAGGCGCCCCAAGGTGCCCCTGACCATTGAGAACTGGTTGGCGGCTTTCCTGATATACGCCAGCGTATATTGTGAGAAGTTGCCGGATCGGTCAGTCGCCTTATTCAAATATATGGAAGTCGTGCGGCGGGCGCAGGTCACCTACGGGGGGGTATGCTTGGTCTCATTATGATGAGGAGTTCCGGGCTTGCATGGCATCGGATCCAGAGGCAAAGTGGGGGGAGCTAGATGTGGATCTGTACCAGCAGATGATGAGTGGAGCGAAGTTTGGACGCACCTTCTATATGGCCAGCGGGCTTCCGCTTGCGCCGACCCCCCTTTTGGCCCGTCCCACCAGTGGGGCCGGGGGACACCGCTGCACAGAACACCGTCGGGGCCTGCTGGGACTTTAACAAGGGTGCGTGTGGCAGGCAGGTTTGCCGTTTCAGGCACAAATGCTCCAAAGTGGAAGGAGACACCCAGTGGTGTGCAACTGGGGGGTCGGGGGGGATCCGCACAGGGGCAGCAACAGGCGGCGGCTCATGCTGGGGGAAGGGGGGTGGAAGAGGGGGGGGCAGGAAACATGGGCAAAGGCTCATACACCGGTTAGGCTGGATCGGATTGAGCCTCTGTTGGTGACCTATCCGCGGGTGGAGGATGCGGCCGTGTTGCGCCGGGGTTTCAGGGAGGGTTTTTGTTTGGGTTACGAGGGTCCGCAGATTGCTCGGTGGGCTGACAACCTGAAGTCCGTGAACATGCACAAAGGGGTCGTACAGGAGAAGCTGTTCAAGGAGGTCAGGGAGGGCCGGATGGTGGGCCCCTTTACGGAGCCGCCCTTGCCCAATTTGATCATTTCCTCGATCGGGGTGGTCCCCAAGAGGGAACCGGGACAATTTCGGTTGATTTAGCATTTGTCGTGGCCGGAGGGTGCGTCAGTGAATGACCATATCTCGGCGGAGCTGTCATCGGTGTCATACTCGTCGGTTGACGTAGCCTGGAGGATGGTGGCGTTGGTGGGACAGGGCGCCCTCATGGCAAAATGCAACATCAAATCGTCGTTTCGGTTGCTGCCGGTACATCCGGCGGATCACCAGTTGTTGGGGATCCAGTTCGACAGTCTCATCTTTGTGGACAAAGCGCTTCCCATGGGGTGCTCGGTTTCATGTGCATTGTTCGGGAGGTTCATTTCCTTCCTGCAGTGGGCTTTTTCCTGGCGCACAGGCTCAGAGACGGTGACACATTAACTGGATGACTTCTTCCTGGTGGGTAGGCCCGATTCGACTGACTGCCAGCGACAGCTGGAAGGTTTTACAGCCCTTATGGGCTATCTGGGGGTTCCCCTGGCGCCAGAGAAGACGCATGGTCCCAGTACGGTGCTGTCCTTTCTCAGTATAGAGCTTGACTCAGCGGCCATGGAAGCGCGCCTACCAGAAGACAAGCGGGTGGCAATGGTGGCATTGGTTGGAGCCATGCTGGCAAAGAGGAAGGTGATGGTGCGTGAGGTACAGGTCTTGTAGGGCACTTGAATTTTGCGTGCCGCGTGGTGCGAGCGGGGCGTACGTTTTGCCGTCGGTTGGGTCCGGCGTTGTCCGGGTTGACGCTGCTGCACCATCCCTTTCGCCTGTCGGCGGGGTTGAAGGAAGACTTGCGCATGTGGCTAGCTTTTTTGGGGCGCTTCAATGGGGTGCCCATGGCGCCTCCGGAGGACTGGGACGTCACGATGTCATCGGATGCGGCGGGAGTCGGCGGCTTCGATCTTTACTGGGCAGGGAGATGGTGCGCGGAGCAGTGGCCGGCGCATTGGCAGGCAGGCGGGCGGAGTATTGCCTTTCTGGAGTTGTTCCCGTTGGTGGTGGCCGTTACGGTTTGGGCGCAGGACTTGGCGCACAAGCGGGTTTTGCTTCGGGTGGATAATATGTCGGTGGTGCAGGTGGTCAACAGGCAGTCCGCCAGGGACCCGCAGGTGTTGAAGTTGATGCGCGTTTTCGTTTTGCGATGCTTGGAACAAGACATTTTATTTCAAGCCCGGCACGTGCCGGGGGTGGACAATGACATTGCGGATGCTTTGTCTCGTTCACAGTGGCAAAGATTCCATGGGCTAGCCACGGAGGCGGACGAGGTCAGGATCCCGGTGCCGGCGGCTCTTTGGTCGGTGGGAGACGGCGGGTCATTCAACTGGTGAAGGCGTCGGTGGCGGCGTCCACTTGGAAGGCGTACGAGCAGGCCTGGCAGGAATGTCAGCGATTTGGAGCGGTAAGGCAAGGGGACAGGTGGCGGTGGGAGGAACAGGTGGTGCAGTTCATGCTCAGTTTGATGGACAGGGGATTGTCGAGTGTGACGATTGCGGGGAAGCTGTCGGCGGTGGCGTTTATGAGTAAGCTGTGGTGGGGTTATTCGCCGTTGGCGGGGGAGTTGGGGGCGCATCTCCTGGAAGGATGGGCGAGGGAGAAGGGGGTGCGGATGCGTCTGCGGCGGTCGATCACGGAAGGGATGCCGGATGCGTTGGTGCGGACGTTGCCGCCGATTTGCCGGGATTGGAGGAGACGGCGCTGTTCTCCACATTGATGTCGTGGATGTTTTTTGGAGCGTTCAGGGTTTCGGAGCTGGTGGGGCTGAAAGGGGGGCTGGGGGTGCTGGGGGAGGAAGTGGACGTCCGGGACCAGGAAGTGGCGGTGCGCTTGCGACGCTCGAAGACTGATCAGCGCGGAGAAGGTACTTGGGTGGTGTTGGGGCCTGGGGGATCAGCGGCTGTATGCCTGGCAGCGTGGGGGAGGCGCTTGCCAGAGGGGAGGACACAGGGGGCCGGGGAGGTTTTTGGACGGGGGAGCTGGCAGGGTGACTGCGGCTCAGGTGTTGGGCTTCCTGTGGCACGCCCTACGGTCTATGGGTGAGGACCCGAAGGCGTTTGGGACGCATTTGTTTCGCATCGGGGCGGCAACGGAGGGGTTGGGGTAAGGAGGAGATCAAACGGTAGGGGCGCTGGAAGTCGGACTGCTACAGTACTTATGTCAGGATGTGGGGGGGTAGGCGGGGAGTGAGGACAAAACTGTGTTGCCCGCTGCTTACATGTGTGTCTTTGCAGGTGCTGTGGTGGGGCCAGCTGCGGTGGCGTTGGACATTTACATTGTGGGCCATTCTTTTGTTAAGAGAGCGGAACGGGCGGAATGGGACAGGCACAGGAACCTTAATTTGGAACTGGATGAACAGTTGTTTCGTTGTCATTGGCAGGGTAAAGGGGGTATACGCTGGCACGAGTTAGTGCTGGCATTGAACAATGTAGTACGGGGGGAGTCTGCCCGGATGTGGTAGTCACCCACTTAGGGAAAATGATTTGGTGAAGTGTAAGGGCTTAGCACTGGTAAAGTAAATGAAAAGGGACTTGTTGGAGATACGGAGTCAATGGGCAGGGTGTCATGTGATTTGGTCGGAGTTTGTGCCTAGGCGTTGCTGGAGGAGAGCAGAGAGGCCGTCAGCCATTGATAGGAGAAGGAGGAAGATTAACAGGGAGATGCGGGGTTTGGTGACAAGGAGGGGTTGAGTAGGATAGAGCATCCGGAGTTACGGTATGGCACTGTGTACTTCTTTATGGAGGATGGTGTACATTTGTCAAGGTATGGGATGGCTGTATATTGTTCAGCTGACGGAGGCACTGGACCGGGCTATTGGGGTGTGAAGGTACCCGAGGGTGCAGGTGTCCTAGGGGGAGGTCGAAAGACGTTATTGGGGCTTTCGAGTGACTCTTTTCATAGTCTAGGGGTTCAGGGTAGGAGGACTGGGGCGTTTCTGGACAGAAGGGGGGAGTGTACATATGACAAGTTATTTAATCAGTTAATCAGGCATTGTGCAGTTGGCATTTATGTTTATGTTGTTCTTCGGGAGGAACCATTTTAGAAGTGGGGTGAGGGGTTGTTAGGTAGTTCTTTTCTAGTTAGGCCTAGTTTTGTACGGCACAGGCCAAGGGTCTTTGTATTTGTGAGGTGCACCTGCTTCCAATGAAGCGGCCTTTGTCACACCTTATACTGTGTCTGCGGTTGGTCTGTCTCTCCCCCGCTCCCGATGGGCCCCAAAACCCACATGCACTCGCATTGGCAATTAGACACTGGCAGACAAAGATATATACGTAAAACAGGCCAAATGGTGGGAAAGGAAGTCCCTGCAAAAATATTTTGAAGTTCTGATGCTCAAGGAATGAGCAGAAAGTAATTCAGAAGCATTTAAATGGCTATTCCAAATTTTGGTTAAATATGCGGAAATAGACCGCGAACAGCTACTGAAGGAAATTGAAACCATTAATAGAGAGTTTGGGAATTCAGATCAAATGGATTTTATCATTAAATATCGAGAAGAGATCGCAGACAGGCTATGTAAGCAGGTGGACATCATCAAAAATCAGAAAGGCGCTGTTGGACTCCTGCCCAACCCACACACTGCAGGAACGAGGAATAGTCCAGACCCCTTCCCCGACTCACCAGCCACTCACTGAACAATACAAATGAGTAAGCTGCTGACCCAGAAAAGAGGGTGGAAATCAAAAAGGTAACCAAACCTTCCACCCTTTGAACGTGCCTTAAAAAGGAACACCCGCCTCCTTCTTCTGCACCTGCAAAAGGGAAACACAAAGTACACCCTAGGGTAATTATTCAATCCCCAGTCCTTCTTCTGCTACAAAAGACCACAATCCATGCATATCATATCACATACACTTACCGGAAGAATGAGCAGGCTTAGCTTCAAGGAGTTCGTCAGTCACTGCAAACCTAAGATAGCTTCTCTTAGGCTGCTTTTCTATAGGACTGTACGTGTTCGTAGGGGGTATAGGTAGGTCAATAGAGAGATATACAGGGTAAAAATCAGACCTCTTGTACCGGTCTGCAAAAACCCCTGATATCTGTTACTTTGGGAAGGGACTAAGAATCTGCGCGTTTTCTCATCCGCTCGTTCTCACAAAAAAGGAAACAAACCCAGCCGGGTTTGTTTCGCGGAATGGACGAAAACGTCACTTCCGCATAATGAAGCGGATGGGTAGCGCTCACGCTACCGTCTGATTCACCGCGTCTCCAAATCGGGAGAGCCGCGAACCGGGCAACTAACAAACAGGGGCCCCTGAATGTTAACGTAGTTGCACCAAACGGTCACAGAATCAAGAAAAGGAAAAAAAAAGGGGGAGGGATACTAAACCTAAGGACACAAGCTATCTAGATGAGACCTCGCTAAAGAAAGGGGCAGGCAGGTAAGGGGAAGATTACAAACAAGGTACCAGGACAAAAAACGAAGCAAGGATAAGGGAAAAAACTGGAAACAGCAGGGAAATCTCCTTCTTCTTAACACGAGCCCGTGAAAAGACAACAGCGATCAACTGGAAACACAGGAGCCTGGATGCAGGAACCCACAGGTAACAATAACAAGCATTGACATAAGGGTAGGACTCCTTTTTATACTACCGGTGTGTCATGTGATGATTTTGGGCATGGTCAGCAAAAGAGGACTGGGGACCAGGACCTAACAGTACCCCCCCCCAACAATCCTCCCCACAGGTCTTGGCTTCCGGGGATGCAGTCTATGGAATAACCTCACCAGCCGCGGAGCATGTACACCTCCAGCTGGCTCCCACGTCCTATCCTCCGGGGCATACCCCTTCCAATCCACCAAGTAGTACAACCTACCCCTCCTCCGCCTTGAATCAAGAATGGCCTGTACCTCAAACTCCTCTTCGCCGTCCACTAATAAAGGAGAAGGAGGGGGCAGAACCTGGTCAGAGGGAACAAAGGGCTTCAGCAATGAAGTGTGAAACACAGGATGGATCTTATAGTCCAAGGGCAGTAGCAACTTCATCGCCACGGGGTTGACTACCTGACTCACAGGGAAGGGGCCCACATACCGGGGTTGTAGTTTACGTGGGCCCGGTAGTTTCAGATTACGTGAAGCCAACCATACTTGATCGCCCACCTTATAACCAGGGGCCGGGACTCTATGGCGATCAGCCTGTACCTTCATTGCCTCCTTAGCTTCCTGTAAACTGCCCCTTGCCACCTCCCAGATGTCTCCCAAGCGTTTACCTATGTCATCAATGGCTGGCATGTGCCCAGTAGGTTGGATGGCTAGGACTCTAGGATGGTATCCCATAGAACAATAGAACGGTGTCATGCCCAAGGCCGAGTGTATGCTGTTATTGTAAGCGAATTCCGCAATGGGCAATGCCCTCACCCAATCACACGAGAGGGACGTAGTCAAGCACCTCAGAAACTGTTCCATTGTCTGGTTGGTGCGTTCTGTCTGCCCGTCTGACTGGGGATGGTACGCAGATGACAACCGTATATCCATCTTGAGCACCAGACAGAGCTCCTTCCAGAAATGAGACACAAACTGCGCCCCCCTGTCTGAGATGACTGCTGTGGGCAACCCATGCAACCGCACTATTGAAACCATGAATTCCCATGCCATCTCCTTCGCCGTGGGAATGTTGTGGAGTGGTATAAAGTGAGCCATTTTGGTAAACAAATCCACGACCACAAAGATAGCAGTGAAGCCGGAAACCAAGGGAAGGTCCGTAACAAAATCCATGCTAACTGTATGCCACGGGGATGGGGGTACCGCCAAAGGCTGCAGAAGGCCCGAGGGCTTACTGTGTGAGGGCTTGTTGATGGCACAAACAGGGCATGCTGTCACATACTTCTGGATATCCTGAGCCACTGTATCCCACCAAAACCACCTCAGGCACAACTCCTTTGTCTTCCCGGTTCCTGGGTGCGCAACTAAAGAGGACGAATGACACCATTCTACCACCTTTTGTCTCAACTCGGGGGGACTGAACATCCTATCCCCCTGAAATAACAACCCCTCTCGAGCCACCACCTGAGACAAGCGCAACCACGGGGCCAAATCCATATTGCGCAACAGTTCTTTTATCCTGGAAGCGAATTCTTCCACCGAAGCTACTCCCACAATCTTTCTACCATCAAGCATAGGTCTACTTTCCCTCCCTGCTTTCACTTCCTCCGGGTCTACTTGAATCCGGGACAAGGCGTCTGATTTAACCTGCTGAGCGGCAGGTCTATAGGTGATGATAAAATCATATTCGTTAAAAAACAAGACCCATCGCATTTGTCTTGGTGTCAAGGCCCGGGCTGATCTGAAATACTCTAGATTCTTATGATCTGTATATATTGTGATGGTATGACGGGCCCCCCACAGATAATGACGCCACTCCTCAAACGACAATTTCACCGCCAAAAGTTCGCGCTCCGCTACTGTATAATTACGTTCGGCCGGCAACAATGTTTTTGAGAAATAAGCGATAGGGTGCATATCACCCGTACCCCCCTCCTTCTGGGACAAAACCCCACCGACTGCACACGCCGAGGCGTCTGTTTCAACAAAGAAGGGAAACGCTGGATCAGGATGAGCCAGTACCGGAGCGGTCGTAAAGGCCTCCAACAGTGACTGAAAAGCACCCTGTGCCTCCAGGGACCACTCAAAAAACACCCCCTTTCTTAACAGGCGGGTCATTGGTGCAACAATGTCCGAAAAGTGAGTGATAAAACGCCGGTAGAAATTGGCGAACCCTAAAAGTACCTGTATGTGCTTCACCGTAGTGGGCACTGGCCAGGATAAAATAGCCTGTATCTTTTTAGGGTCCATTCGTATCCCTTCAGCGGATATGAGGAATCCCAAGAACTCTACCTCCTTCGCATCAAACTGACATTTTTCCAGTTTGGCATATAGCCGATGTTCCCGCAGCTTCTGCAACACTTGTCGCACGTGAGTGTGGTGGTCTACTCCGGTCTCTGAGAAGATAAGGATGTCATCCAAGTATACTATCACTGTCTTGTCCAGATGTTCACTCAAGACCTCGTTTATGAAATACTGGAATGCCGCCGGCGCGTTACACAAGCCGAACGGCATCACACAGTATTCAAATAACCCATGGCTAGTTTTAAAAGCCGTCTTCCACTCATCACCGGGCCGCACCCTGATCAGATGGTATGCTCCACGCAAGTCCAACTTAGTAAACACTTTGGCCTTGCGGAGCTGATCCAGCAACACGGGGATGAGTGGAAGAGGGTACCTGTTCTTGATAGTGGCCTTATTCAGAGTCCGGTAGTCCACACACGCCCTCAGAGTGCCTTCCTTCTTCGGAATAAAAAAGATCGCCGAAGAGACGGGAGAAGAAGAGGGACGGATAAAACCTAGTTCCAACATCTCATCCATATAGTCCTTGAGATGTTTTTCCTCGGGTTCAGACAGAGCATAAACTCGACTACAAGGCAAGGGAACCCCTTCCACTAGGTCTATCCTACAGTCAAACGACCGATGAGGCGGCAGTCTCTGAGCACAACCCTTATCAAACACATCGGCGTATTCCACATACTGTCTTGGAACTCCGTTCTCTTCCATGGCTGCACAATACAATGGAGGAACCTCCCCACTGGCCTCGCTATAGCAATGCTTCAAGCAATACTGTGAATCAAGAGTGACAAGTCTAAGTACCCAATCAATCCTAGGATTGTGTTCTTGGAGCCAAGGCACCCCTAACACCAATCCAAAGGAAGGCGCGTCTATCAGGTCAAATACCACGCACTCCAAGTGACCATTATCACATAACAAGCGAAGCGGCATAGTTTGTCTAGTGATACACCCTGATGACAACTCTGTTCCGTCTATCGCACGGACCGGCTCTGGCTGTTTCTTGTACTGACAAGGCACACCGAGCTTCTCTGCTAAGGAGATGTCGATAAAATTGCCAGTAGCCCCCGAATCCAATAACACAGAAACAGGCACCCTTCGATAATCTGCCAATAGTAGCTGTGCCGATATCACGAAATGTCTGGGCGCCAAATCCACCGCCCCCAACACCTCATATTGACCTCTGCAAGGCTCAGACAGGAGCGATCTTTCCACCTGTACACATGCCACCTTTTTGCCATAACCTGCGCCAGATGGTTTAACGGGACACTCTCTTGCAAAATGACCTCCCTGTCCGCAATAGAGACATAAGTTCTGATCTCTACGTCTCTTTCTTTCTGCAGGTGTAAGAGGCCCCCTAACACCTCCTATTTCCATGGGTTCAGGTTTGACCTCACCGGGTTGCTGTTTCACTTCGGTCTTTATGAAGTTCCCTCGGGACACCTGAAACCGACCACGATCACCGCGTCGCTCTGCCAACCTATGGTTCAATTTAACCACTAAATCTATAAAAGCGGCACACTCTTCTGGGGGATCCACTACTTGTGACACCACGTCCTTCAGATCGTCGTTAAGACCCTGATAAAATAAGGAAGTCCGCTTATCGGCTGGCCAATGCGTCTCGGCAATCAATCTATTGAAAGACGATATATACGTCAGAAGATCCTGTCGCCCCTGTCGCAGTTTTAGTAATTCCGAGTCACTGGCTTGCATAAACGCATGTTTAGCGAACAACCCCCTCATCAAATCCTTGAAAGCGTTGTAATCCCTCAACACCTCATCGTTCCCTTCCACTAATGGGATAGCCCACTGGGCAGCAGTAGAAGCCAGATATGAAAGAGTAAAGGCCACCTTTGCAGCATCATCGGGAAATGCACCAGGCCTACATATGAAGTGTAACAGACACTGGTTCATGAACATCCCGTATTTCCCGCTGTCTCCATAGAACCTTTCAGGTGGAGCCAGAGGAACAGGAACAGGGGAATTTACTGTAATTGCCACAGGAACACTTCCTCCAGGATTGCTCTGCCCTGCCCCCCCGTACTGGAAGGTAGCCGGATGTATAACGGGATTTTGTGCTCTAGGTTGTGCCTGTGCCTGAGCCCTTACCGCTACCAACTCATGTCTCAATCCTACGTTCTCCTGTCTCAATTCCTGTACTTGCGCCTGTAACGCAGCAAGGGCCCCCATTATATCATTCATGGAGGGCGCTTCCGCGCCAGCCATGGCCCCTCCTTCTTCGTCCATCCAAGTTCGGGCAGTGTATATATAACGTGGGCTTGTTATTCTGTTGGACTCCTGCCCAACCCACACACTGCAGGAACGAGGAATAGTCCAGACCCCTTCCCCGACTCACCAGCCACTCACTGAACAATACAAATGAGTAAGCTGCTGACCCAGAAAAGAGGGTGGAAATCAAAAAGGTAACCAAACCTTCCACCCTTTGAACGTGCCTTAAAAAGGAACACCCGCCTCCTTCTTCTGCACCTGCAAAAGGGAAACACAAAGTACACCCTAGGGTAATTATTCAATCCCCAGTCCTTCTTCTGCTACAAAAGACCACAATCCATGCATATCATACCACATACACTTACCGGAAGAATGAGCAGGCTTAGCTTCAAGGAGTTCGTCAGTCACTGCAAACCTAAGATAGCTTCTCTTAGGCTGCTTTTCTATAGGACTGTACGTGTTCGTAGGGGGGTATAGGTAGGTCAATAGAGAGATATACAGGGTAAAAATCAGACCTCTTGTACCGGTCTGCAAAAACCCCTGATATCTGTTACTTTGGGAAGGGACTAAGAATCTGCGCGTTTTCTCATCCGCTCGTTCTCACAAAAAAGGAAACAAACCCAGCCGGGTTTGTTTCGCGGAATGGACGAAAACGTCACTTCCGCATAATGAAGCGGATGGGTAGCGCTCACGCTACCGTCTGATTCACCGCGTCTCCAAATCGGGAGAGCCGCGAACCGGGCAACTAACAAACAGGGGCCCCTGAATGTTAACGTAGTTGCACCAAACGGTCACAGAATCAAGAAAAGGAAAAAAAAAGGGGGAGGGATACTAAACCTAAGGACACAAGCTATCTAGATGAGACCTCGCTAAAGAAAGGGGCAGGCAGGTAAGGGGAAGATTACAAACAAGGTACCAGGACAAAAAACGAAGCAAGGATAAGGGAAAAAACTGGAAACAGCAGGGAAATCTCCTTCTTCTTAACACGAGCCCGTGAAAAGACAACAGCGATCAACTGGAAACACAGGAGCCTGGATGCAGGAACCCACAGGTAACAATAACAAGCATTGACATAAGGGTAGGACTCCTTTTTATACTACCGGTGTGTCATGTGATGATTTT
Source organism: Lissotriton helveticus (assembly GCF_964261635.1). Taxonomy (NCBI): domain Eukaryota; kingdom Metazoa; phylum Chordata; class Amphibia; order Caudata; family Salamandridae; genus Lissotriton; species Lissotriton helveticus. The sequence goes on from NC_136072.1 coordinate 423,310,616, forward strand.
GGGCATGGTCCGCAAAAGAGGACTGGGGACCAGGACCTAACAGGCGCATAAATTCCAAAGGGACAAAATAGATAATGAAACTGGTCAAATCTTTACATTTTCTTGAAAGTATGACACAATGAAGAAACAAAAACAAACAGTCCATAACATTGTGAAAGAGAATGATACAATCAGTGGATCAATATCCAACATGGCATCAGCCTCAGAACGGAGCTCGCCCCTTGAAAGTGAATCAGACTCAAATGGAAATAGAACTTCAGATGGGCAGGTGTAAGGCTCAAACAAGTTAACACTAGCTAGGGTTTTTTAAGGCGCGACAGACACCAAACCTTACGGCTGATAATTCTAAACTTCAGAACAAACAGAGGAGAAACAAAAGATGCAGAGAGAGAAGAAAACAACAAAGGTACATCAAGAGGCAAGAAACAACCAGGTGCCAAGTGGAAACACAAATAAACAGAATGGACAAGGACAGCAAAACAGTATTCAACCTATCCAATTTAGTATTGGATGAAGAGGAGAAACAACTGCCAGAATTACGACTAACCTATTGTGCAGAAAGTTCCTTCATGGATAGCCAAACTAGAATTGATATCTACAAGTGTATCCGAAAACTGAAACTTACAAAATAACATCTCCAAAAACCAAATAGTCAGCCTGCTATTACAATAACATGAAGGGTTCAGGGATACAATAGCAATCAGGACAACCTACATATTTCGGACATACAGGAATTACAAAAAGTGGATTCAGAGACCAGTTCAAGACCATCTACTCCTCAGTTAGAGGGAGTACAGCAGGCACTGGATACATATGGAATTACTTACTTAATAAATCAAAAACAACATTTACACCCATGATGCCGCGAGATACAATTGATGTGTTTAATAAAAAAGATAATTGAACAAATCAAAAAGCTCAATCAGGCAATTCAGAGAGCATGTAAGAAGCAGAGTAATCATAATAAGAGATATCAGAACTTGATTGGGAAACTACAAAATAACATCCAGATAATAATATGCAATGCTGACAGAGGGGGAAATATTGTTGTTAGACCAAGATCTGAATTGTTGGAGGCATATAAGCAAATGAACGAGGCATAAAGGCAAATGCACTCGCATTGGCAATTAGCAATTACATGAGGTTTAATATGTAGACTGTCAAATTTGTTTATAATAAATTGTATTTGAAGCTGACCACATGGAAAAACAACAGCTTATTGACTGCGGGTGAATATAAGTTCCTGCGTAATGAACATCGATTATGCCTGCGTTATATTTTATCTGAAAAGTCCACAAAAATATAGGGGCATATTATCAAGAACGGAGTTAAGATTATCACCGCTTTGACAGTAAACTACCGCTAAAGCGTCGATAATGGGCTTGGTAATATGCCGTAGAGAATTCCAATAGAAGCCCATGTTCACACCAGAACATGGGCTTCTATGGGAATTCACAAGGTCATATTATCAAGCCCATTATCGACGCTTTAGTTTCCTGCCGCTAAAGCGGTGATAATTCTAGCGCCGTTTCTTGATACTATGCCCCATAATTCCACCCCTGGGCAGGTATATCATTTCTGCTAGGAACAGCTTATTTGAAAGTACTTTCCAATATGTGGATTTTTTCTTACAGGATCACATACGCAATTTACTGTTATTTGTCCAAGATACAGGTGATTTTTTAAAAAGTATATATGATATCCCATGGAGTCAGGAATATCTGCTTATGATTCTGGACGTGACTTCTTTGCATACAAGCATTAACCATCATGATGGTTTAAGAGCTGTTGAAGATTTCTTAAAACAGGCCTCTAAAACTTTATGAACACGGCAAGATGTTGGTTTTCATGATAAAATTATGTTTGGAGGATACATTTTTTCCTGTTTAACAAAGAACTATTTCAGCAGGTACGCAGAATTGCCATGGGAACCTGCTTCTCCCCCACTTATGCGTGTTTACACATGGGCTGGTGGGAGGAGCAGATAATCACAGTTGACCACAGCGACAGTTGGAACAGTCATGTTATTTGTTTGCTCCACTACATTGATGTTTTGTTTATAGTATGGAAGGGAACACAGTAGACTGCGGAAGACTTTGTGGCTAATATCAATCGCAGTTATGTCAATCTAATGTTCACAGCACATATAAGCAAACAGTCAGCTGACTTCTTGGATGTGCAAGTCTTTATCAGTATCAATAAAATTAAGTCCTGATTGCATAGGAAGGAATCAGCGGGAATCTCAGTACTTCATGCTAGTAGCTTTCATCCCCGCCATTTAATCAATAGCATTCAGTATAGGGAAACACTAAGCTTAAAAAGAATTTGTAGCAGTGAGGATGATTTAAAGATGGCCCAACTCGAGTCTTAAAAAAGATTCTTGACTCAGGGATATCCTATACACCTTATTGATCAGGCTGTATTAAAAACTAAGAACAAATGGAGGGAAAGTTTGTTATTTGGAAGGAAAACCAGCTGTGAAAAGTATAACCTCAAAACAATGGAAGAGGGAACAAGGCTAATTTTGACATATAGCAAACAGGAACAGCAACTTAGATCTATACTTGGAAAACAATGGCCGATATTTTAAGCGATCCTGTTATTGGTCCAAAACTCCCTAAAAAACAAGTCATTACATTTAGAAAAGCTGTATCCAACAGCATTGTGCTGATTAAGAGTAGTCCCGAAATTATGGAGACAGGAAATTGGTCAACATCCAAAAAGGGGTCTTTAAGTGTAATTCCTGTAGAGCATGTCAATTTGGTAGCATTACAATCCAGTGCCATACTTCATTCCATGGTAGGCCTGTAAAAATTGAAAAGTTACTCACCTGTAAAACCGAATCTGCAGTGTATGCTCATGAATTTACATGCATGTTATGTTACATTGGGAGCACGAAACGACATGTCCATAAATGAAAATTGCAGCATATTAGAGCCAACTTAGATTCCACATATCAGGTAGCCCACCACTTTAACGAATACATAATAACAATCTTAGTCACTTTAGATATTTTGGGATAGATCCGGTATCAAAATTAAAGTAAGGGGGCAACCGTGAACTAGTGTTAAGACAGTTGGAGATAAGGTACATTTTAAACCTTGATACCAATACTCCACATGGGCTGAATACTAGTGAGGACCTATACACCTATCTCTGAAAGATTAAGTTAAATTTTAATTTTAAATCTACGCTGTGACAGACGGATGCAGAAGCAACCAGGATTGTGGATATTTAAATGAAACATATTACATGTAGGAAGGGGGGGCAAAAGTTAGAAGAGTATGAATGCCCAGGGTGTGATTTCTGTTTTACTCCAGCAACCAGGATCGTAGGTGGGGACCTTAACACACGGTACACCGGGAATAAGGTCAACCCAGAACGAACGGAAGTCCAGGACCCTAGGCAATCTACCTTGCATAATGCCTGTGTAAACTGTGGTCAGTCGGGCAGGGTTGTTAAACTATGGCAAAAACAATCCTTGACATGTCTGCTATTAAACACACGATCACTAGTAAAACATAAGTTCCAACTAGAATGTCTCCTACAGTTAAACAAGCCGGAAATTGTTTTTCTGATGGAGACTTAGACAGATGAAAGCTCAGACCCTGACTGGAATTTGGTCCTTCCCCGGGGCGATGCATTGGCTAAACAGTATAGGACTGGGGGTAGAGGTGGGGGTATAGCCCTGATCTATCGAGACCACCTAAAGCTGCGCTTTGAGGCCACCATGCTGCTTCCTGCAGAGGCGTTGCATTTTCCCTTAAACTTAATGACTGCTCAACGTTTCAAGGTCTACTTGTGTATTGGCCCCCTGGGCCTAGAGCGGCTTTCTCGCAAGCCTTCCTGAATTTTCTAGAATTGTGTCTGGACTCTGACTCACTTACCATTCTAGGTGATTTTAATTATCACCTTGATTTATGTAGTAAGCAAGATACAGCTAGACTTTGGACAACCTTGCAGCATACGGTCTCACCCAATTAGTGTCCGAACTCACGCGGGCTACACGTTAGATGGGATCTTTACTAATGATCCAGACATAACTATGACCAAGACTCTACCTCTACCCTGGACTGATCACGGGGCTATTTACTTTGAGGTAATGAAAATCAAGTCTAGCCAATCGATTCCCATCCATGCCACCAAGGTGATGTTCTGGCATTGGAATAAGGTACTAGGGAGCAATTTGGAACAGGTTTTGAACTCCTGTCCTCCCATCTTGGCCAGGGACAATGATGTAGCAGCTGTCCAGCTCGATAATTAGATCCGGGTAGCTGTAAACGGCATCGCTCCCGAAGTAAGTACCACAGTTCAAAGAGTCTCAGCAACAGCACCTTGGTACGGTCCTGACTTTAAACGTGAAAAGATTAACTGTAGAAGAAGTGAACGGACCTGGAGGTCCAACCATAGCACAAAGCATAAGGCAGCTTATAACTTAAACCTAGAAAAATATAAGAGGGCCATCGTTGAAGCCAAGCAGGGATATTTTACTGCTAAAATTGAGGATGCCAGAAACTCCTCCATGGAACTTTTTAAAACCGTCCATACATTAGTCAAACCGCAGCACGCCGATCAGTTCAGACCAGCCCAAGTTGTTTGTAACAAATTGGCTACCTTTTTTCAAAGCAAAGTGCAATCGATTTATAATGATCTTCTGAACTTGGCCACTGCTGTGACTGGTAGTAATACTCCATTCATGGAAGCCGGGGCAGTACACTAAAGGCACTCATGTTTCAGGTCACTCTCTCAGGAGGAGGTCAACAAGCTCTTATTATCAACAAAGTCGGCGTCCCCAAATGACCCTTGCCCCCCGGCCGTATTTCAATTAGTATCTGAGACTATGTGTGCTCACCTTACCCCTCTTCTAAACCAGGTCTTAGAAACCGGCCTAAAACCCAGTGCCTGGAAAAAAGCCTGCATCAGGCCAATCCTCAAAAAAACAGCTCTTGACCCCATGGAGACAAAAAACTACCGGCCAATTTCTAGGCTGCCAATGACAGCAACAATCTTAGAAAGAGCAATGAATATGGAGCTAATACAATACCTTGAAGAAAATAAGTTGCTGGACCCAACACAGCATGGCTTCAGGCCCTGTCATTCTACTGAGACAGCCTTTATATTAGCCACTGAGGAGACTTGGGAGATAGTTGATGGGGGGGCAGAGTGGTCCTCATACTCTTAGACCTATCTGCAGCATTTGATACCATGAACCACATGGTATTAGTGCAGCAGCTGAGGGACGTGGGAATAGAGGATACTGCTCTGGCCCTCCTCTCCTCCTTCCTAGAAGATAGGGAGCAGAACATTCACTGGGAGAGTCTGCAGTCTGACACTTTACACCTCCCATGTGGTGTCCCCCAGGGATCTGCCTTGTCATTAACGCTTTTCAATATATATGTATCCCCGTTGGCTAATCTTACCAGAAAACATTGTTTTTCCTTGATCACGTATGCTGATGACTCCCAGCTCATGATATCGGTATCTAAACAACTAGAGATCGTTGCCAGCAGGTTTTATGCCTTTCTGAAGGATATCATGAGCTGGATGAGACAACAGTTTCTGAAGATAAATACTGACAAGATAGAGGTCCTGGAGTTTGGCAAGGGACCTTGTTTATGGAATAACACCTGGTGGCCAACAGAGGCGGTTATTGCTCGCGCGCTGTCACTAGGAACTTGGGTGTGATCTTCGATGATCAACTCAATTTCTCGGCCCAAGTTAACCATCAGACCTTCTCCTGCTTTTTCCTTCTGAAAAATCTAAGGAAAATCTTTACATTCATTCTACATGAACTCCAAAAGACCGTTGTAGTGGCACTCTTTCTTTCTAAGTTAGATTACTGCAACGTGCTCTTTGTAGGAATTGATGAGGCGCAGAGGAGGAAGCTGCAATCCCTGCAAAATGCCGCAGCCAGACTAATTATGAAGGATTTCTCCACCTCTGCTGCCATGAGGACTCTGCATTGGCTCCCAGTCCAGCAACAAGCTGAATTCAAGTCCCTCTGTCTGGTGCATAAGGCCCTCTATGGAGGTAATACCCTCTCATTTTGTGCGGCTAAGCTTTCGAATCAGATACTGTCCACCTTACGACTTCAACCTAACCTACTGATGTTTAGGAAAGCGCTGAAAACTTGGTTGTTTTCCGCGAACTAATGGTTTCGTTCACAGCTCTCCATGCCCATTTAACTCAATCAGTGCCAAGACGCCACGGCATTCAAGCGCTTTACAAGTAAAACATCAATTCAAATCAAATGTTTTAGAGAGGGCTTTTAAAAAAAGCTGCAGCCATGACTTCCCTTGATTTATTTTCATGTTTTTGTTTTTCCTTTTTTGCACGTCACTTTATGGCATTGGAAGGTGCGGTTTGACTCTTCAGCAATGCCCACAGGGGCACGGATCTGCTGCTACAAACCATATACACTGACATAATACATCAATCACTAAAAAATCTTTTGTACATTCAGAAAACCGCTATATTTTAAATAGAATGATTCCTATTAAATGTGATTTGAGAGTAGATATTACGTGGTTTAAACTAAGGATGAGTGAGTACTTTGGTTAGCATTTGTATGAGTAAGTGAGTGGGTGTTAGAGTAACTGTATGGGTGAGTGAGGGGCTGTGTGAGAGGCTGTATTGGTGATTTAGTAGGTATGTGAGTAGCTGTATGTGTGACTGACAGTGTGTGCATGGATGTATGAGTGTATGTGAGGGTGTGTAACTGTATGACTGGAGGTGTGAGTGCTGTATTGGTGAGTGAGTAGGTGTATGAGTAGCTTTATGGGTGAGTTAGGGGTTGTGTGGGTGGCTGTATGGGTAAGGGTTGTGAGAGTGACACTATGGATTAGTGAGTGGGTATGTGAGTACTTTTATGGGTCTGTGAATGGGTATGTGAGTGGGTGTGTAGGAGTGGGAGTGGGTGTGGGTGTATGAGACTTTCTATGGGAGTGTGAGTGGGTGCATGAGTGGTTCTGTGGATGATGTCATGAGTGATGCCATTTGAGATGTCATCAGTGATGTCACCGACCATGTCATGAGTGATGTAATATGTGAGGTCATAAGCAGTACATTGGGGGCATATGTTATAGTTTGCTCAGGTAACTACAACTGCTGAATTTCTATGGTTTTGTATGAGTTAATTCTGAACCTAACTGTAATGGCCCCGTAAACTTTGGTGTTTTCAGGGAATTTCTAAGGTTTTTTAAATTCTATTTCCTAACTATAATGTCCCTATAACCTTTGTTTTTTTCTGTGAATATCTAATTAAAAAAAAAATTGTATTTCCTAACCATAATGTCCCTGTAACTTTTGTTTTTTCCATGAATTTGTACCTAACTGTAACCTGTTAACTTTGAGCTTGGGTGTGTGAGTTGCTGTATAGGCCAGTGAGTGGGTGTATGAAGGGCTGTATGGGTCTGTGAATAGGTTTATGAAAATCCGTATGGATCTGTAAGTAGATTTGTGAGTAGTTGTATGGGTCTGTGAGTGGGTGTGTGAGTGCCTGTGTGGATCTGTGAGTGGGTGTGTGAGTACCCGTGTGGGTCTGTGAGTGGGTCTGTGAGTGGCGCTATGGGTCTGTGAGTAGGGGTGTGATTGGCTGTGTGGGTCTGGGAGTGGGTGTGGGAGTGGTGCTATGGGTTTATGAGTGGATGTATGTGTGCCTGTGTGGGTCAGTGAGTGGGTGTACGAGTGCCTGTGTGGGTCTGTGAGTGGGTATGCAAATCACTGTGTGGGCATGTGACTAGGTCTGTGAGTGGCTGTGTGAGTGGTTGTGTGGGTCTGTAAGAGGGTGTGTGAGTACCTGTGTGTGTGTCTGTGAGTAGGTGTGTTAGGGACACTGTGGATTTGGGGCATTTGCATACTTAGGGCCTTAAGGAAGAACCATGGACTCTGTTCTCTACAGGAGACAACAAGAAAGAAGCCACTCGTCATAGTCACTATAGATCAGATTGCATCCCATTAGATCAATCGTACATTCACCTCAATTAAGGATATCAGATTCTTTTTCAAAGTGGAATCGGTGAGGAAACGCATTTGATTTGCCTTCGCCAAGCCCAAGAAGGTATGAATGTTTGTGTTTTACTGAAGTGGAGCTTTACCTGGATCACCTGCTATGTTCATATTTGTCAGTGCATCCCGTTAAGGTTTAATTTCTTCTTACCCTGCCCCCCTTTCTTTGTTGGTAGTCAATCAAATCCCTGCACAAGATCAGGATAGTTTGCTGAGCTTCTTTGGCCCAGATATACAAATATGAACTTATTTTAAAAACTCTAAAACATATGACTGTGCAAGTTTGTGAGACGAATTGGTCATTTAAGTATATTTAAACAAAAGGCTATGAATTTATAATGCAAACCTTAACGTTTTACAATATGTATGAATTTTTTATGTATTTATATATTTATATATTCATATATTAACTATACGTGTCACATCTTGGTATATTAACCGTTTTTCGATAATTCGATGTGCAATTGCCCCCCTCTTCTTGCACTTTACTGTTTGTTGTCTATTTTATAAGCACTGAAGCACTTTATTTCAAAGTTTTCTTACAATCCCATATTGAACGATATATGTTAAAAGATGGCCGACGCATTCATAACTTGTGCAGTGGTCCCTCTTTTATGCTCATGAAATGTGGAGGATGTATCGTGAGTAGAAATGGTCGCACTTTGCACACAACAAACCGACACTGACGAAGCCGTGAGGCGAAACGCGTCTGTCGGGGGGTGAGGGGTCTACAATAAACAACTTTGGAAGGATACCTGCGTGCTCTCCGTTTTCGGCTCTACAAAGCTGATTGTGTCGGAATATATATATATATGTGTATATATATATATATATATAAATTTATATATATATATATATATATATATATATATATATATATATATATATATACACTAAAAAAAAACATAGGTTATAGACCATATATAGTTAGGAATTAGCATTTAAAAAACTTTATTTTACTCACACAAAACCATTGAAATTCCATATATAGTTAGTTGCACTAACTATATATCGCGCACCCGCAATCCACTGCTGATGATGTCACATATTACATCATTCATGACATGGTCAGTGACATCACTGATGACATCACTGATGACATCTCAAATGACATCACTGATGACAACATCCAGTGACTGTATGTTTCTGTAAAGTTAAAATATGTCTTACATATTGAAGAATGAGTGGATGTATAAGTGTCTGGATGAAGGATTTAGTAGGTGCATGACTGACTGTATAAGTGAGTGATTAAATGTGTCTCACTGAGTGCATGGGTTAGTGACTAAACTGTTTTAAATTGTGCATCATTGTGTCTGTTGTTCTGTAATCTGATGCATGTGTTGATCATTAGCTATATGACTAACTCTATGGGTTATTGATTGCTTGCCCAAGTATTTGTATGGGAGACTGAGTGTGTGTGTGGGTGTCTGGGAGGTGTATGACTCTGTGCATAGATGTGTGAGCAGTTGATTCACTAGATGTATGGGTTCAAAAGTGCATGTGGAAACAGCTGTATGGGCGGTTGACTGTGTGCATGAGTGTATTGGTGAGTGAATGGATATCTCAGTGCTACACGTCAAAGTAAGTACATATGTAAAACACAGTACATGTGAGAGTTGACATATATAAATAACTGTGCATAAGAGCCAGTGAATGTGTGAGTGGCTGTATGGATCATTGTGAACTTGTATCAGGGATTGTATAACAGAGTAAATATGTGTTAGTATATGTTTTAATAAGTAAGGTGTGTATAACTATATAGTTGAGGAAATGGAGGTGTGATTGATTCTTTGCAAGACTGACTAGATGTGTGAGTAACTCCATGGATGAGTGACAGTCTGTGAATGTCTGTTTACACTGAGTGTATCTAAGGTTATATTAGAGTCTGAAGAGGTTCATCGTATCATCACATGAATGATGTCATCAGTGATGTGATCAGTAATGTCAAATGAGATGTCATCAGTGATGTCATCAGTGATGTCATTTGAGATGTCATCAGTGATGTCATCAGTGATGTCACTGACCATGTCATGAATGATGTAATATGTGACATCATCAGCAGTGGATTGCGGGTGCGCGATATATAGTTAGTGCAACTAACTATATACGGAATTTCAATGGTTTTGTGTGAGTAAAATAAAGTTTTTTAAATGCTAATTCCTAACTATATATGGTCTATAACCTATGGTTTTTTTAGTGAATTTTCAAGGTTTTTTAAATGCTAATTCCTAACTATATATGGTCTCTAACCTATGGTTTTTTCAGTGAATTTCAATGGTTTTTTAATAGCAAATATCATAAGCTGTCGAATGTCAAGTACGTGGTAAGTAAAAACATTTTCGTGTTTATGCACACTGATCTGCTTTGAATGCTGCCCCCCCTCATTTCTATTAGGAGTACTCTCTCTTTGCAGATAGTGAAGGGTAGTTAACGCAGGCCTTTGCCCCCGTTGTAATCCGTCGTGCCTGCTTCTCTCTCCATTTGATTGATTGTTATCCAAGCATTTACTGTTTTAGAATTGGTTCTCTTTGGTTCATTCTCTATTTACAAACAAGCACAGAGTCGCAATACTCTGTTTAGTCTTTGCAGATAGTGAAAAATCGTGTAAAAAAAACAAAAGGGATCGAGCAAAATAAGTAGGCCACTAATGGGATCTCTTTTTGACCTCGCTAAAATAGAAACATTAGGAACAACCCCTCATGAGAAATACGAAACTAGTGAGATGAACTGAACTCCACACCATGATGGCTGCAAGACAGCTCGGCTCCGCCACCCACCCCGCCCAAAATAACGATAAACTCTATGCAAATATTACAAATATATACAACACACCAGCAAAGTAACAGGGTAAAACATTTTATTAAATAACTATTTACATAACTATTTTATACTTTTTGTTGCCCGATCCGGCTAGCTCAATCGATCGAGCATGAAACTCATGCACTCTGATAGTTCAAAGTTTTGAGGAGTGCTTGTTAGACTGTCTGAAGCTTATTTGCACCTGCTACAGCTTCACTATTCTCAATGTAAGTGGGGGCTGTTTGAGGACGTGACTGCATTTGAAAACAATGTGATGCGGTGCCTCCCTGAAACGCTTGACGGAGGCCCCCGAGGGACGGTGTGATGGCGCGGACTCGGAGGGGGCGCTTGGCTCCGGCCCCCTCCCCAAGTCGTGTTGCCCTGGTGTGGCCTTAGATCGCCCCCGACATAGGTGGCCGGCTCCCGGGGTTAAGCGGAACTTTTTGCCTTTTGGTGACTCTTCCATTCTGGACCTTGTCCCACAATCCGTTTGACCTGAAGACACGCTGTAGTGGGGCGCCCCTTTACCATTTCAGTTGCCATTCCGCCCGCTTTTGCTACACTGTGCCTCTTCCGCTATTCAGCTGTTTACTGCCCGCTCTTGCGACTACAGCGTTTCGCTCACCATGTAGTTGAGTTGCTCCCGCTCTTGCGGTGCAGCGATAGGCGGCAGCCACAGGACTCTCAAAATGGCGGCCGGCTCTTCAGATTTGGGCGTGGTCCACTAAAATGGCCCTGCGACACCTTGGAACTCGGACGCTTGTCTGCTAGGGCTTGGGCTCCATTCTCGAAAGCGTCCCCTCAGCTTTGAAGATTCTACAAAAGTCTTGGGGGCCCCAGACTCCCGCAGGCTTCTGGTGGGGAGCGGCTGCCATGATTGCTCGTGGAATGGCCACGACGGAGCTACGAGATGGTGGTGCTCTCATGCTGACGCCAGCTTCAGTCTGAAACATCCAGAAACACTGTAGACTACCAATTCGATCAGTTCCGGTAGCGCCCCAACGTGACCCGGTAGAGAAGAACTTGCCCTCCCCTCTTTGACTGATGGTTCTTGTTGCCTGTCCCTTCTGTTGTCATTTAACAGAACTATTTAGCCTGCTGAAAGGGGTTGTGTTCCGACCGCTGGTTGGTGGAGACATTTTGACTATATTCTGGACCTGCGTTGTCGCGTAATGCGTCATATGACGCGCCAGCGCATCCGGAAGTGCTCCGATGCGCGAAGCGCAGCTTCCCGGAAGCGATCCGGGGCGCGGCGCGCAGCGCGTAACGTAAGCATAACAGGTCATGTGACTTGTTAATAAAACTTTTCATTGGTTCATTTTACTTTTCTTATTCTAATGATGAAAGGCTTGGTCATATGACCTAAAAATTACACTTTTTATTACTTTCGAACATTATTTTTTCTGAAACATATATGTTATAATGTTCCAGGCTAATGTACTTTCCCGGAAAATTTACAACTGTCCTGCAAGTAAAATATATTCCTTTTTCGAGAAAAAGGGCGTTTCTTCGTCCCATGACGGAGCCGTTGAGCAAAAGAGGCTCGGCCTGCTGTCTTAGTCGCCTATACGCCTGAATATCAGATTCTTATCGATCACTTTATGTTGCAGGAGTAGAAAACACAACAGCCCTTGACCATTTATCTTTACTGCGTACCTGCGTATTATACCTTTTACCCTTCATGTAATTGGACTGCTTTATCTCACTTGCCTTTTACTGATTCGAAAACAGTGACTATTATTAAAAACTTTACCAATGTAAATACTACTACCATGTTTTCTTTTAAAAACCTTTATTGTGAAAATGTCAGTATACAAATACGGGCCTATAACCACGTGGGCCGGCCACGGAGCAAACTGTAATCGTATATGATGAGGAGACATTTACACTGTAGAGGAACGTAACGGGCGGGCCATTAGGTTGCAAGAACTAAGGTGTCTAACAGTTGCGGAATCGGTGGACGTACATTTTATAATTAAAAAACGACAGGGCCAGTTACAATAAAATTATCTAGATATACATTTGCGGGCAAGTACCATGGGTGACGTTAATTCGAACTTTCAATAGTACAGTAATCAATAACACATCAGAACTTAATATCAATAGGGATGTCGAAATATTCAATCAATTCTCGTCCCCGCCCGCCATGTGCTTCAAAACTGCATACGTATCTCGTGATATCAAGGTTGTGCAACCAGTACACAACAAGGAGTTACGAGTCCCATTTATTCCGGCGCCATTTTGGGCGAGGACGGGCAGGTCCAGGATATAGTCAAAATGTCTACACCAACCATCGACTATGATGATGTTCATATGCTGTATTTATTAGAGTAACACTCATCTGTCCACATGAAATTTATTTGCCACAATTGCCATAACTATATTTTTTTTCGGTTCCTCTGGAGAGTACATCGTGGCAGATGAGGCAGGTAACGTACCGGGCATTTACCTTTTTTGCATGTAGAGGAAAGGAAAAAAATTCGAGCGTCCGAGTTCTAAGGTGTCCCAGGGCCATTTTAGTGGACCAGGCCCACATCCAAAGAACAGGCCGCCATTTTGAGAGTCCTGTTGCAGTCGCCTGTCGCTGTAGCAGCAAGAGCGGGCTAAACTCAGCTAGACGGCGCTCCATTGAAGTAACATAGACTTGCTGAGGATCTTTCATATTTTCAACACACACCAGTGCGGCAACTTGCTAGACACCACCTCGGTGCCATCCTGATCTCGGCACCCCACTGCAGATGAAGTGCCTCCACATGGAGGGAGAGACTCGTTTGCGCCGCCTCCCCCCCGCTTCTCAGAACTCTGAACTATGACACCACCTCGGTGCCATCCGGATCTTGGCGCCTTGTGCTGGTTCCGGCCTATTCACACATCGGTCCGCTACTGACGCCACCTCACAGGCCAACGGGGCGCCCCACGCCGACTTTCGGCGCAGCATTGTAGGATGGCCACACCAGTGCGGCAACTTGCTGGACACCACCTTGGTGCCATCCGGATCTTGGCGCGTTGTGCTGCCTTCGGCCTATTCGCACATCGGTCCGCTACTGACGCCGCCTCATCTTGGGGGCGACGCACAGCATCACATTGCTTTCCAATGCAGTCAGATCCTCAAACAGCCCCCACTGACTGACGTGAACTCACAGGCCAACGCGGCGCCCCACGCCGACTTTCGGCGCAGCATTGTAGGATGGCCACACCAGTGCGGCAACTTGCTGGACACCACCTCGGTGCCATCCGGATCTTTGCGCGTTGTGCTGCCTTCAACCTATTCGCACATCGGTCCGCTACTGACGCCGCCTCATCTTGGGGGCGACGCACAGCATCACATTGCTTTCCAATGCAGTCAGATCCTCAAACAGCCCCCACTGACTGACGCGAACTCCCAGGCCAATGGGGCGCCCCACGCCGACTTTCGGCGCAGCATTGTAGGATGGCCACACCAGTGCGGCAACTTGCTGGACACCACCTCGGTGCCATCCGGATCTTGGCGCGTTGTGCTGCCTTCGGCCTATTCGCACATCGGTCCGCTACTGACGCCGCCTTATCTTGGGGGCGACGCACAGCATCACATTGCTTTCCAATGCAGTCAGATCCTCAACAGCCCCCACTGACTGACGCGAACTCACAGGCCAACGGGGCGCCCCACGCCGACTTTCGGCGCAGCATTGTAGGATGGCCACACCAGTGCGGCAACTTGCTGGACACCACCTCGGTGCCATCCGGATCTTGGCGCGTTGTGCTGCCTTCGGCCTATTCGCACATCGGTCCGCTACTGACGCCGCCTCACGTGCCAACGGATTTTATACGCTTTTTATAGCCCTATGCCGCATAACAGGTCATGTGACTTGTTTATAAAACTTGTCATTGGTTCATTTTACTTTTGGTTTCCTAATGATGGAAGGCTTGATCATATGACCTAAAAATACACTTTTCATTGGATTAAAAAAAAAATGTTTCCCAAACGAAAGCCCCACCTTGTTTCTGGATGTTTCAGACTGAAGCTGACGTCAGCATGAAAGCACCACCATCTCGTGGCTCCGTCGTGGTCATTCCGCGAGCAATCATGGCAGCCGCTCCCCACCGGAAGCCTGCAGGAGTCGGTGGCCCCCATGACTTTTGTAGAATCTTCAAGGCTGAGTGGACGCTTTCGAGAATGGGGTCCAAGACCTAGTAGACAAGCGTCCGAGTTCCAAAGTGTCTCAGGGCCATTTCAGTGGACCAGGCCCAAAAAGGAAAGAGCCTGCCGCCATTTTGAGAGTCCTGTGGCAGCCGCCTATCGCTGCACCGCAAGAGTGGGCGCAACTCAGCTGAATGGCGGATTTTGGCACAGTGTACCAAAAGCGGGCGGAATGGCAACTGAAACGGTAAAGGGGCGCCCCACTACAGCAGACGAGCCTCCACCTGGGGAGGCCCGTTCACGCCGCCTCACCCCCCCCCCCCGGGGCGCCCCACGCCGTTATTCGGAGCAGCATTGTAGGATACCAAAACCAGTGCGGCAACTTACTGGACATCACCTGGGTGCCATCCACATCTCAGCGCGTTCTGCTGCCTTGGGACTATTCGAACAACAGACCGCTACTGACGAGGCCTCCCCCCGCACCCCCCGGGACGCCCCACGCCATTTTTCGGAGGATACCAAAAACCAGTGCGGCACCCAGGTAACATCACCTGGGTGCCGTCCAGAACTCAGCACGTTGTGCTGCCTTGGGACTATTCGCACAAAACACAGCTACTGACCATTGTTGCTTCTTTTTTTAAAAAAATGTTTAAATGTATTTACTGTTTGTGTTGCGTTGTATATATTTATAAGTTATTAAAGTTTTATAATCCTACTACTTTGTTGGAGTGCTATATATTTTTAATGTGACACATAATTGTAAAAACTTTGATGTACAAAGAGGCATCCCTGGAATCTTCCGCTTCAGGCTCGGTCCCCTCCCCAATCACAATACAGGATGGTTTTCAGATAGTAGGAACGCGTGTGGTGTGACGGATCTCATCGGGTGGGGGCCTTGATCTACTGTAACTCCTTTGAAGAGGGGTGATTCTTTACAGCTGGGGCCATAAACTACATCTACATGGCTAGGTGATAGCCTGGGACCGGCCTGGACAATCGGACACAGAGGAAGAGGAGTGTCAGAGGGTGCGGTAGTGAATAGGGCGAAAGGGAGGTGTCGGGCGGGCACAGGGTGTGATTCTCAAGGAAGAGCAGCGCAGATGGGGGGAGGTTTATTGCCCATGCATAAGACAGAGAGCGGGGGTGACCAGTGCCTGGGGGAGATGCTTGCGAGGGTGGGGACCCATGCTAAGGATCGACAGCGTGCAGAGAATGGATCTGGTCAAGGCATCTAAAATGGCTGCCGTGCACGACAAAAGTGTGGCATTTGAAAAAAGGCAAGATGGCGCAGACAATGTTTATCAACACTTCCTGATTTCCTTCGAATTGAACGTTAACAGACGTTATCTTTCCCACACTACCGGTCCCCCTGGGCTTAAACGCCGAGATGGTAGGGACTGCATCCCGTGGAGATAGGCCGAGACGTCACTTAGCAAAAAAAAAAAAAAAAGTCTATAAACATACAATAAGTTAAAAGTCAATCATTCTTGTTTCCTTGTAGTACGCTCCCCAGTCCGCTTTCCGTTACGCGTACCGGGCGCACCCCACGATAAAAAACATTTTTTTATTTTTTTTTTTGCCCCGCGGGGCCCTTTTAAAGCCTCCACATCAAACCTAGGGGGTCAGGGAGGATCCACTAGGCCCCCTTATGGTCATTTGCCCCTTCGCTTTGGCCTCCTCTTGTCTCTCGATCCTACCGAGAGACAAGATGGCGGCCGCTACGGACTGTTTGGAATGTTTACAGACACCGGAGAGCCAATCAGCTTCGTTTCGCAAAGCTCCGTAACGCGAAAAGTACGCGAACCGGATCGCTGCCCGGAGCGCTGTTACAGATATATATCTTTTTTTGAACGTTAATTTCTCAAAATCCACTGGAGCACATATATTGAGACCTAGCAAAGGCACATCGGGCTAACAGTCCCTACAATTTTGCCAAGTTTCGTGCAAATCCATTCAGCCGTTCGGGCTAAAAGTGAGGCCAACCGCCCTATGGAAATTAACATGGGAAAAACGCGGTTTGGGACCCCCCTTTTTTCTCGGCCCCCCCTTGACGAACCCCCCCAAATATATATATATATATACAGAAATGGAATTCAGGTCAGAGAATCCTGATGAGCCCGTAGTTCTTCCAAAATGAATTTTATTCGGCAAAACCAAAAGTCGAGGGATAACGCGTTTCGAACAACAAGTTGTTCTTGGTCACATGCCCCGCGTTCATCTCATACCACCTTTTAAAGGTGTAACCACACAAATTCATAGAAATAAAAAACATATTTTTTCCTCTATATGCTCAATAATTCTTGATACACAATAGTTCTAGTATCAGTTACTGTCACTGATATTCAGTGAAGCACTCAATTTTGTCCATTGCGATTTTGTGTGTGAATATGTTATTTTATAAGTGAAAATATAAATCTCCAGCTTCTTATTTTAATACAGTTCAAGTATTGCAAAATTCATTAATTGGTCCAGGATTATGGTTTAGTACCAATAAAAAAAATATGGAATTAGCTATCAAATCTCAAAAACAAGTTACGGTGTAGTACCATATATCCAGCTTGAACAATCCAATATACGCATGTGTGTACATTTACATTAAGCCAATATTGGTAGAGTAACAATAAACAATAATTAATTAACTAATGGTGTAAACAAGTACAGCAGGAGGTTATTTGGGTTATCTCCTATTCCAAACCTAGAGAAGGAAAAGAAAAAGTATTGGTTTACTTTATATATATATTCACTGAAAAAAACAAAGTTTACAGGGACATTATTATGTATTTCTATCTAGGACCCTAATCAATATTCCTAATTTATGCCCTTGTATGGCTATAATAAATAATATCCTTATAAAGGCATAAGAATCATATCCATATTTAGTAATAGCCCATACAGTCCAAATACGGCAAGGCTACTCCCCTAGACTCCTAGAAAGTACAACGCGTTCTTTAAACAAACCAAACCTCCAGCAACCTGGGAATTCCCCTTGCTTTTGTTTTGATTTGTCCAAGAACTCCTGTGAGCACTGAAAGAACGGCCAGTTCTTAGTGACATCTTTATTGACGTCTTATGTCCAACCTTACGTCACACCCGGCACCTTTCAGGTATAAATATACCAACGTTGCCTTAAGCAAACACAAGGTGGTTTGGAGCAGAGCAGCTATCTACTTGCCCGAGAGCCCAGCTGATGCGAGAGCCCACGGACGCCGCCCCTCCCTTTTGACGCACTGAGAAAGACGCTGTCTTTTTCTCCAGCCGCGAAAATCCAGCTCCGGTGTTTTCAGCCGCCCTTGCGGGTTGCTGGGATATCGAGTCCTGAGAAAGAGATACCAGACCTCCTGCTTTCTATTACCCAGGTACGGAGCTGACTAAACCCTTAAAGAGAATTCTTGATTCAGATTCTTGGCAAAACCAACTTAACTTAAACTGCTACTTACTTACTCCTTCCCACGTATTAGGATTAGGTCAAGTACACCGGGGTAGGCATATTTAGAAGCACCAGTTGAGTACGTTAGTCAATGTATTTATGTATGTATATATTTCATCTATTTTAAAGTATCATATGGCTAAGAAACCATATCAATGCTTTTACAGTATTATTTCATAATACTACTTTTATTGTACGCACTTTACTTTATGCTAAGTATTGCAATTGTGGCAATTCATTTCTCTTGCATGAGAAAGAAGACTGCTCAATAAATAACACCTTTTATTGAAAACGCCCGTCTCTCTATTCTCTGCACTCTGGTGAAACTAAGTATGCACGATTGACTGAGTAAAATAGCTGTCTATTGTTTTCACACGACTCTAGAGATACACTCTTATTCTGAGGGAGCAAAGTTGTCATGTTTATGGTTGTCAGAAGCTAATCCCTTCTTTTCTTGTATATCCAGGGAAGTTAAACTCCTCCTTGTTTATTCAAGAAAGTTTCTAGTGACCTCTGAGCTAGCTGGCAAAACGAATTAAGTCTAATATAGTCAGTAGAGACCTAGTCGACCTCAGTCCTACGTATACACTGCTGTTTATATTATTCCAATGCGCAGAGCCTATTGGGAATATAGGAACTACACTACATGGCGCCCAACGTTTGGTAAGGCGATAATCTAACGCAAGACATTAGAGTAATTCATTCCTGCTTTCTCACACAGACCCTTTTTCCCGTAAATACTCCAAAAGACGTCTGGAGTGGGTAAAAGGTTAAAATCTGCCAGAACTTAGTAGGATGAGAATCCTATGTATAGTTTTTGGTTTAGTCAACGTTGAAGGATACAGTGTTCCAAAATATTGTGCACCTAATCTTTGTTTTCCTTGAAACTTGATCTGCAACAAAAAGCTTTCTGTTAGTAAAAATGACGGAAAGTGAAGACGAAAGGGAGACAGCTAGAATAGCAGCTCAACTCCTAGCGGATGACAAAAATCTCCAAGAAAATGACCCGAATGTTATAATCATTCCTGTAAATGTAAGAAAAACTATAACTATTAAACTTATAGAAAATGGACTGACATCACAAGGTGGTACAGCCATATTCGTGGTAGAGGCCCATGAATATCGGCAGACAGAGGTATTCTACTCATGGATAAACTTTCCAGCAGCAAACGCTGTAACACACAAATTCCACTATTATAAAATAGAGGAACCTCCGGATGAATACACTCCGTTCGAGGAGGTTGAAATCCCACCAAATTACCAAGAGCACCTGCTCTGGTTTAAAGGCGCCCTTAAACATAAAAATCACATCACCAGGCTCGGTCCACTAGGTAGACCAGGAGCAACGTGGCCGGTTCTAGCCAGCTACACACCAAATCCTGACATTGGAAGAATGTCAAGTGAAGAACTTTTAGTTAAAATAAAAGAATTAACACAGACATATAGAGAATTAGTTCAATTGGCAATGGAGGATATAACATGCCTCCAGAAATTGAAAGAAACAGATGCAGCAGAACAACCATTTGAACTTGCCAGAAGGAGCCCTCTGAGAAAAGATACAACCTTAGAGAAAGTGATAAATTGAGAAAACCTGACAGATATCAAGATATTGATACACGTCCCTCTCGATGTTTTCAGACTTCCTCACAGAAATCGGAACGAAGAGGACGGTCAGAACACAAAGAAGAGCAAGTCAAGTCCAAAGACAAGGAACCTGCTCATCAAAGTAAAAAATTACAATTTCCAAGAAAGAATGTAGCCAGTATTAAAATAATTAAACATGCCGAGGATACTGAGGACACAACTGAAAACGGAGAATGGGCCCAGACAATGCTAGACAGCGCAGCAGAAGTGACCATAGCTCGCAAGATCTTGATGAATCTTCTGGAGACAGTGGACACGAATGAATACATTCAAGTGGAAACTGCAGATACCAGAATTAGCAAAAATCATAAAATATATGAAATAACATTGCGTATAGATGGAGACAAGACTAGGAAAGTAAGGGGCCTCTTTTGGGATAACCTTTCGAAAGGCTATGACATCCTGTTAGCTGAGAAAGACTGGCCACCAGAGTTTGTCAGGGAGTGCCCTCATGGCGAAGAAATGATTATGCCTGCCTTCTCAAATCATATTTCAACTCATAAAAAATCCATATATGCAAGAAAACGGGCAGTGGCCCAAGCTCCTGCATTATATAAAAATCATGTAGGATGGGATGAGGACTCTCCTCCTCACAAAATCCAGTTAAAATGTCAACCCACTGCACAAAGGCAGTACCCAGTTAAACAAGAAGCTAAAAAGCAAGTCAGGGAGATCTTAGATCAACTTGAATATCAGGGGGTGATTGAAACATGTACCTCACAAATGAACAATCCTTTGTTTCCTGTCTCCAAGCCAGACGATTCATATCGTCTAGTTTTGGGCTACAGACACCTTAACTCATGTTGCAAAACATTTGCAGTACAAAACTCACACAGTGCAGCACTAATGAATAACATAGTGCCAAAAATATAAAACGACATTAGACATCTCTAATGGATTCTTTTGTCAAAACATTGCACCTGAAAGCAGGTATTTGACCGCTTTCTCAATAATGGGGTCGCATAAACATTTCTGTCGACTCCCACAGGGATTCAAGAATAGCCCAGGATTATTCTCAGGAAGAGTAACAGAGTTACTACAAATATATGATGATGAAGCATTATCCTATGTCGATGACATCTATCTAACAGATGATGACCTGGATACTCACTTGAAAAGAATGAACACCATAATACTTGGGTTCGCAGCTGAGGGTTATAAATTCAACTTTAAAAAGTCACGAATTGCCCATCTAACTGTCCTATTTTTAGGATATGAATTATCAAGTGAAGGCAAAAGCCTAGCAGACAACTTCTTAGAGAAGTGCGCTGTACTCCAAGCAACAAAAACGCTGAAGAACTTGCAATCAATACTAGGTTTCCTGAATTTCGGAAGAACATACATTCTAAATTATGCAGAGAGGGTTAAACCTCTCTATGAATTAATAAAACCTGATTTCAAACCAATCAATTGAACTCAGAAACACACAGGAATTTTAAGATCATTGCAAACAGACATGTTAGCTAAAACAAAATTGCAAACTCGCGAAAACCTACGCAACCTTGTAATCCGAGTCATCCCAGGAAGATGCTGATTCACCTCTAATGAGGGAGAAACGGTGCCAATAGCTTACAAACAACACTTGTACACACAAGCTGAAATGAAATTCAGTTCAACTGAAAAAATTCTAATAGCGGTTCAAACTGCTGTGGCAAAAGAAAGAGCCCAAGGCAGAAGGATAACTGTTTAAACAGCAGAATCGGATCACTGACATAATATCGACGACACAAATATCGAGATACACAAATATCGAGTCAAAAATATCGATTGACAAAATATCGACTCCCTATCTTCAAACAGGTAAGTACCAAAATATCGACTCCAAAATATCGACTTACAAAAATATAGACTGTCAAAATATCGATTTTTTAAAATGTCTTAAAATTAAGTTAAAACTAATATAGTAATACATATATTTAATATAAACTTAGAAATAATTATTAAAAAAATATAATTTTAATAAATAATTTATATAATTAAAAAAATTATATCACCAAAAATTACACACACACACATATATATATATATATATATATATATATATATATATATATATATTTAAACATATTATTAAATAAACATATATAACATTTTAGAAAATGTTTAAAATTTATTGTTACAACTATAGTGAGTTCAACATTAGCAAAAGTGTTGGATAGCGTAGAGGTAAAATTTACTACTCCCACTCCAGTGGGTGCAACAGTAGGGAAAGCGCTGGATAGCGTAGAGGTTAAAATTACTATTCCCACTCCAGGGATGTATGACGTTACAACGCATACTTTTACAACGCCTACCATTACAACAAAACTTTTACAACGCAAAAACTTTTACAACGCATACATTTACAACGCAAGATTTTACAACGCATATACCTTTACAACGCATACCATTACAACATAAGTATTGGTAAGTATATAATAATTTTTTGAATATAAATTAATAAAAAATATTATAATATAATTTAATATAATTTAATTTTATTAAATAAATGTAATTTAAATGTAATTTTACTTTATTTTTACAAAGTACCCCTGTACCCCAAAAACCCAAAACTGACCCTGAACCCTAAAAATACCCCTTTACCCATAAACTGAAAACTGACCCTGAACCCTAAAAATACCCCTTTACCCGAAAACTGAAAACTGACCCTGAACCCTAAAAATACCCCTTTACCCAAAAACTGAAAACTGACCCTGAACCCTAAAAATACCCCTTTACCTACAAACTGAAAACTGACCCTGAACCCTAAAAATACCCCTTTACCCCAAAAACTGAAAACTGACCCTGAACCCTAAAAATACCCCTTTACCCAAAAACTGAAAACTGACCCTGAACCCTAAAAATACCCCTTTACCTACAAACTGAAAACTGACCCTGAACCCTAAAAATACCCCTTTACCCCAAAAACTGAAAACTGACCCTGAACCCTAAAAATACCCCTTTACCCAAAAACTGAAAACTGACCCTGAACCCTAAAAATACCCCTTTACCCAAAAACTGAAAACTGACCCTGAACCCTAAAAATACCCCTTTACCCAAAAACTGAAAACTGACCCTGAACCCTAAAAATACCCCTTTACCCAAAAACTGAAAACTGACCCTGAACCCTAAAATTAAAATATGTATCAATTAATCAATTATAATTAATTACCAATTATATTTTAATTAATTACCAATTAATAATTAATTAACAATTAATTTTTAAAAAATATCAATAAATAAATTAACATATTTAATTAATTATAATTAAATTACTTCCCACCCTATTCCCCTATAAACCCACAACCCGCTACAGAAAATAAATTACTAAAATTAAAATATTTATCAATTAATCAATTATAATTAATTACCAATTATATTTTAATTAATTACCAATTAATAATTAATTAACAATTAATTCTAAATTATTATCAATAAATAAATTAACATATTTAATTAATTATAATTAAATTACTTCCCACCCTATTCCCCTATAAACCCACAACCCGCTACAGAAAATAAATTACTAAAATTAAAATATTTATCAATTAATCAATTATAATTAATTACCAATTATATTTTAATTAATTACCAATTAATAATTAATTAACAATTAATTCTAAATATATATCAATAAATAAATTAACATATTTAATTAATTATAATTAAATTACTTCCCACCCTATTCCCCTATAAACCCACAACCCGCTACAGAAAATAAATTACTAAAATTAAAATATTTATCAATTAATCAATTATAATTAATTACCAAATATATTTTAATTAATTACCAATTAATAATTAATTAACAATTAATTCTAAATATATATCAATAAATAAATTAACATATTTAATTAATTAGAATTAAATTACTTCCCACCCTTTTCCCCTATAAACCCACAACCCGCTACAGACTTATATTACACAAAAAATAAAAATTATTATTAACTTACCTTAAATTCGATATTTTTGTTGTCTATATTATGTCTAGTCGATATTATGTCCATTCTATATTTTTGATTCGATATTATGTCCATTCTATTCGATATTAATTTTCTCTAGTCGATATTTTTGTTGTCTATATTATGTCTAGTCGATATTATGTCCATTCTATATTTTTTACTCGATATTCTGTCCAGTCGAAATAATTGACTCGATATTATGACTGTACACCAGCAGAATCAGCCCTTGAGGCATTAACAAGCCCACGCAATTTGACTACCGTGGCATTATATCCAAACTGGATACAATGGGAAAATTCTCTTGCTACAGAAGATGTGAAATACTATTTTGACCCGAAAATAAAAAAATTAAAAGATCTAGAATATGAAGAAGAATATCCTCTGCCAATCGAAATTCTGCCTATCGAACAATACACATGTGTAATCTACATGGACAGATTTGCACAACACTACGATGTAGGGAAGAAATCCTACAACGCGGCGTGTGCGATTGTTAAAGGTTGCTGGCGCTTTGGTAAATTCAGACCAGTAATTACCAAAACTGAATCACTCAGAACCTGTTCAGCTTAGCGAGCTGAAATAAGATCTTTAAAGATGGCGCTTGAAAATGCCGATCGCGAATTCCCCACACTAATAGTGTGCGATTCGCATTACTGCGTAAAATCTTACAACAATGACTTGCAGAACTGGGTTCAAAACGATTACAAAGATGACACAGGTGCCACAATAAAGCATAAAAAGCTTTGGGAACAGGTAGTTCTTTTACAGAAAGAACTACAAAAGACTCATGTGATACATACACTGAGTCATCAACGTGATGGCGTTCACGTTGCAGGGAATTCATTGGCTCACAAAACCACAGCGGAAGCGGCTCAACCGGCTTCCGTAGCCACAAAAAAGCGTTCAGATAAATACATAGACGGTGAAACTATGCTGGCGGTAAAAGCGTCTTTAAAAGGCGACTATGCAGCATTACCTCTGAACTATCCACTCACTTATACATACATAATTGATGCAAACTCCGTTCCTTTTGCTCAAATCCCTGGAGTGGGGGATAGAGTCATTCCAAACACGAACAGAACAGTCTTTTTAATAGCAGACTCACATATGGGATTAGGTCTAAGGCATCAAGAGATCAGGGAATCTCTGAAAGAATAACAATCAGAATACTGGTGGCCGGGGATGAGCCTGCAACATAACAAATTTGCAATGGGCTGTCCAAACTGCAACAGAGATCGCAGTCGCGAACCAACCGGGGTAATACCAGGACCGTTCTTTTAGAAAGCATAAGGCTATCTATACGCAAAAATCAAGCAGGAGAAATGCGTTCCCATTTATATTTAAGACTAGATTCACTTAAAATGTACACACCAGCGCTCGGCTGACGCCAGAACTGTTATAAAAGATTTGCGAGTCTTTATCGGCACATACGCAATTGGCATGCTACATTCTGACCAGGGTCCTGCTTTTAGCTCTCAAGCTTATAGGGAGGCCATGACCAGCATGGGCATTGCATTGCGGTACTCTTGTCCATTCCATCCTGAGGGAAATGCGGTAGTGGAAAGAAAAAACCGGGACATAAAGCAATCTATAACGGCGAGGGTATTAGGTTCGGGCGTTGGGTGGGTCCAACGTAGTCTTAATAATCTGCCAAGAAATTCTCTAAAAGGTCTCAGTCCGTACGAACTATTGTTCGGTACTAGAATGCACATTCAGGACCTTGATAGTCGTACTTCAGTGGTAGAAGAAAAATGCTTTGATATCAAAGACCGTTTGGCTGTTTTACAGGACTTAAATGAAACAAGACGAAACCTGAGCAACATAAAGTTAAAGCAACAGCCAACAGCCACTGAAGAAAAACCACCTGTCCCAACAAGACCTGTCTGGATTCCAAAGATTGGGGATCTGGTCAGAGAGAAAATCGCGGTAAAGAAGGAATTTGGTCCTTCTTACAGAAAAGCAGTACCTGTCTTAGCTGTCAGCGGAACAAGATCAGTTGTTCTACCGCCCCTTGCTGGTAAAAAGGAGAACCGAGTTGTATCCATCGACCTGGTAAAACCACAATCATGTGGCCAATAATAAGTAGTAGGCCTAGTGGACTCCTAAGAAATAGCAGAACACCAAAATTTGCTACAATACAAGAGGTTCAAACTGAGAGACTAATCCTGCAGATTAAACCTGCAGTTAATAAAAAAGGACTATGCAATAAAGCCATGGAACTTGTGCCTCTTGACACCCAAATTGCAACAGTTCGTCAAGAAACACCAGTCTACAACGATGTAGCCTCAGACTATGCTAATGAAACAAAGAAAAATCCAAAAGCAAATGAAAATCCGGAAGCAATTCCAACAATTGACAGAACTGCATCTGGCTACTTCATCAGTTTCGATGACTTTTCTGATGATCCAAGTGAACATGAAGAAACGCCAGCAACAAAAACTTTCAAAGATAAAGTAACTGAACTCTTTCATCAACTCAAAGAAACCTATCTGATTTCTCCATGGATTGAATTTTGGATTGTGTTAGGTGTACTTTTCCTCCTGCTTTGGCTCATCATGGTTCTTTGTTTGGGAAAATTCATTGAAGGAAAATACAGTACAATGACACAGCAAGTCAGAACATCAACTTGGTCCTAAAGCCTCACAAGTCATCTCACATCGAGAAAAGAGAACGATCATCAGTGAACGTCACAGCCAATCCAATACCCGGTGGGGTAGCATGAGACAGAACGGAATTTGACATTTTTGGCCCTATTGAGCTCTTGAAATATCCATATCAGTTCAAGGTTTCATTAAGTGACTTTGTAAAACCAAGTACTTTTTCTGATGAGTGGGACTTTGAAAATATAAACAATATGATGTCAGATTTAGTAATGTCAGCAAAATTCACAGAACATGATTATTTACAGGGTTCATCAAATTATGAATAAATGTATTGCTACAATCATTTTGGTCATCACTATGTGCATAAATGTTCTCAACCTAGAAATGTTTTTAGTAACAATCAATGGGAACATTGTGCAACACCACCGAAAAGCAGCTCAAAAACATTTTATGAAAAATTCCCATACTTCTCAGGGTTTAACACAAGTGATGCAGAAACGTTTTATTTTAAAATGTTAAATACGACAGGAATGAAAACAATGCTGACAAATACTAAGTTGATCTATTCTGAATTATTTTATGAAAAAATGATTACATTTGGTTTTAAATTCTGGAAAAACAACATTGAAACAAAAACCATCTGGGGTACAAAAGAATGGCAGGTTCAAGGTTTAGAAGCATTGTTTAGAGCCTGCATGATCCCAGAACAAATAATATTCTTGAATGACACCATTCAACAGACAACCTGTCTTGGCCTAGCCAAAATTAAAGACTTAAACAAACCGTATACTCCGAAGCCCATACCTGATAGTAATAGCACTACAGATATTGAGATAGACGTATCCCATATTTTATACCAAAACAGAACACATCCTGATTGGAAAAAATGGTTGATCTGGCCCACAGACACAAATAACTGTCAAGAAAGATTCCTGAACAAAATACAGGGGTTCAAAATGACCAGGCCAGACCCAAGATATTCCCAGAGACAACATCCAGGGATAGTTACAACATACAGTGTAGGGAAACTATGCCTCGAATGGCTACAAAAATCCACACTGGCAGAAATTAAGCAACACTTGACTTTACTTAAAGAAGGTGCTGACTTGCGTGATTTCATTCTGGGACCACGCAAACAGCGTCAAAAACATTTCATAACGGCCGGTATATTTGCTGCATACAACGAAGCTTGGAAAGTAATGCAAATTGAAACAGCAGAAAAAATACGAGAAATTGATCGTATTAATTTGGAAAAATCACTTTCTGTTGTGGACAATGGGTTAACGACTCTGTCCTCCAGAATATTTTCACTGGACAGTATTGTATCATCTGCTATTGATATAATAGAGCAGGACTTACTAATGTTACAACATGGTCAGTCCCAATTACGTTCTATTGTACAGCTTGGCTGGACGTTGCAAAATCTGCGTTCAGGCTACGTACCATGGCGTTTAATCAACACAACGTCATTATTCTCTATCTTTAACCTTACTGATAAACAAATCAGTTTGGCACAAAAAGGAGCAGACTATAGGATTCTGAGCATTGAAAAACTTGAGAGATTACCATTGACTATGTCAGAGAGACCTGTCATTGAATGGATAATACACGGAATAATTACAATCCCGATAACAACTTTCCAATTTAAATATTGCCAAGAGTATATACCAAAGGTCCAGTATGAAAGGTTGGGTAAAGGGTACATCAAGCCAACATGGAAATTTCCTTATACACACAAATGTTACAGTGAAAAGAAAAAGGATGTATTTCTTAGTGGTAAAAATTGTAAAAGATCACTAAGCGGTACACTCGTGTGTCAAGGCATTAACCTGCATGGAGCCTGCGAAGGGTCTTCGAATAACCTTTCATGTCACCTGCACGGCACTCCTGCAACACAGATAGAGCCATTCTTTAGACAACTTTCTAACGGGAGCTATATTCTAATAAATTACCACAGCTGTTGTGGCATGGTGCCAGGGAAAGCCTATCTCGTAAGCGTTAGTTCCATGGTCACTTGCTGTATGCAAGTATTGTATCCAAATAGCACTCTAGACATGGAGGCGGCAATTTGGCCTTATTTGAATATCTCTTCTATTCGAATTGATACTTTAAGCAGAATGAAGTCTATTCTTTTACAGACAACTGTGCCTTTGACCTCGTCCAAGGAAACGTATGATCTGCAAGTTGCAAGGACAACGGCAGAGATACATTCACTTTTATCAACAAATTGCCCCGTGCATTTTGTAGAAATGTTAAGCCAAATCTTAAACATGTCAGATACCAGTGGCATCGCACATGTATTTAAGACAATTTTTACGGGACTGTTAACACCCTTCGAAACAGTTCTGGGCATTTTTCCCAATTTTGTCCATTCTGTCTTTGGCGGCCTACCTCTACTTTTGGGACTCATAGCAGGAATTTTATTTTCGATTCTTCTACTCCGATATGGCAAGCCAAGCCGCAGACAAGACTCCAGCAACGATGGAAGAAACGATCCTAGCAATGCGCTACCGGGACCGCATAACTAAAGTCCTTGGATTAGCCCGGCTAAGAGATCTGAATATGACCTGGTTTCTTTCATTCAGACCCATTTGGCAAAATTGCATCTTACCTGTGCTTCGATGTGTGCTATGCAGAGAAGAATGCGTGTTGGACATCTGTCTTACACTACCATCAGCAGTACCAATGGATACAGATACCTTGCTAAGTCCTGTAATGGCTCATGCATCGTGTTGTCCCCAGCGGCTACCTATTCTGATGACGGCATTCTTTGAGACTTCACCACTACGAGTATGTGGCAGTGGAGTACGAGATGACAGCAGCATCACCCAGGTACAACCTTCTGTGAGCATTGCTGATCCTGACATCGATGATAGCAATCATTCTCACACAGGCACTGTTTCGGCATTTTCAAACTTTCACCTGATGTCGTAGACCAATTTTTTGCGAGTCTGTCTGAAATGGTGTTCTCCCATGAACAGAAAGAATAACTTTTTGAGCAAAAAGCACACAGCATTCCCTGAACTCTGAATTCGGCCTTCAGCTTTGAAAAACAAAAGCTACTGAAAACAATTGGAACTATTTTTTTCCCCTTGAGAGCAAAATTATTTTTTTCTCTTCCAAAATATTTACCTTTTTCTGGCACATGTACTCTGCTTAAAGTAAAAGTATTCTTAGAGAACAGAGCTTCTATTTTTAGGAACTCTAGAGACAATATTTTACCTCAGCCTCTAGCACATGTACAGCATTTGTATTATTATGTGATGGAATGGTCTAGACCTTCTTTTCTGTATTCAGAGCCATTTCATGTGTAATTTTCGCAAATCGTGCAGCTGATATATATTTGCATTTTTAACTGAATGATAACACTGCTTGAAAAGCGTACAGTACCAATACTAATTTTTCCTGTATTTACCATATACCATTTCAAATGCAAAAATATGTATTTTTGGGGTGGGTTGGAAAACACATGCACCATTATATGTTTACTATTGCTTAGTTTTAGTAATGAGGGACATTAGATCGTGGAGTGGGTGTTGTATTTCTATCTAGGACCCTAATCAATATTCCTAATTTATGCCCTTGTATGGCTATAATAAATAATATCCTTATAAAGGCATAAGAATCATATCCATATTTAGTAATAGCCCATGCGGTCCAAATACGGCAAGGCTACTCCCCTAGACTCCTAGAAAGTACAACGCGTTCTTTAAACAAACCAAACCTCCAGCAACCTGGGAATTCCCCTTGCTTTTGTTTTGATTTGTCCAAGAACTCCTGTGAGCACTGAAAGAACAGCCAGTTCTTAGTAACATCTTTATTGACGTCTTATGTCCAATCTTACGTCAAATCGGGCACCTTTCAGGTATAAATATACCAACGTTGCCTTAAGCAAACACACAGTGGTTTGGAGCAGAGCGGCTATCTACTTGCCCGAGAGTCCAGCTGATGCGAGAGCCCACGGATGCCGCCCCTCCCTTTTGACGCACTGAGAAAGACACTGTCTTTTTCTCCAGCCGAGAAAATCCAGCTCCGGTGTTTTCAGCCGCCTTTGCGGGTTGCTGGGATATCGAGTCCTGAGAGAGAGATACCAGACCTCCTGCTTTCTATTACCCAGGTACGGAGATGACTAAACCCTTAAAGAGAATTCTTGATTCAGATTCTTGGCAAAACCAACTTAACTTAAACTGCTACTTACTTACTCCTTCCCGCGTATTAGGCTTAGGTCAGGTACACCGGGGTAGGCGTATTTAGAAGCACCAGTTGAGTATGTTAGTCAATGTATTTATGTATGTATATATTTTATCTATTTTAAATTATCATATGGCTAAGAAACCATATCAATGCTTTTACAGTATTATTTCATAATACTACTTTTACTGTACGCACTTTACTTTATGCTAAGTATTGCAATTGTGGCAATTCATTTCTCTTGCATGAGAAAGAAGACTGCTCAATAAATAACACCTTTTATTGAAAACGCCCGTCTCTCTATTCTCTGCACTCTGGTGAAACTAAGTATGCACGATTGACTGAGTAAAATAGCTGTTTATTGTTTTCACACGACTCTAGAGATACACTCTCATTCTGAGGGAGCAAAGTTGTCATGTTTATGGTTGTCAGAAGCTAATCCATTCTTGTCTATCCAGGGAAGTTAAACTCCTCCTTGTTTATTCTAGAAAGTTTCTAGTGACCTCTGAGCTAGCTGGCAAAATTAATTAAGTCTAATATAGTCAGTAGAGACCTAGTCGAACTCAGTCCTACGTCTACACTGCTGTTTATATTATTCCAATGCGCAGAGCCTATTGGGAATATAGGAACTACACTACAGTTATAGTTAGACATAGGTGTCACTCATACAAAACCAGAGAAATTCAGTCATTATAGTTAGTGAGCTAACTATAACTCACACCCGCCGCAATGCATTGCTTATGACCTCACATATTACATCACTCATGACATGGTAAGTGACATAACTGATGATATCACTGATGACATCTCAAATGACATCACTGATGACTTCATCTAGTGACTGTGAGTGTTTTTAAAAAGATTTATGAGTGTTAAATATATATACACCAAGGTATATTGGTGAATCAGTGGGTGTATGAGTGCCTGACTGGATGATTCAGTGGGTGCATAACTAACTATATAAGTGAGTGATTAGGTGTTTAAGTGAATGTATGGGTGAGTCACTGATTTTGTGAATGTCTGCATTTGTTTGGCATTTGGTGTTTAAGTGGTTGTATCAGTGTGCGAATGGGTATGTGGGTTTATGTATGGGTGAGTGATTGGTTATCTAAATACCTCTATGGGTGTCTGAGTCTATTTGTGGGAGGGTGAGGAGGGAGTGACTGCCTGTATGGATGAGTGAGTGTGAAGGGCTGTTTGGATGAGTGAGTGAGTAAGTGAGTGAATGAGTGAGAGTGGCTGTATGGGTGAGTGTTTTCTTGTGTCAGTGACTGTATGGATGAGTGAGTATGTTAATATCGATATGAGTAAGCGAGAGTATGTGTGTAACTGTATGGATGAGTAAGTGGCTGTGTGATTGACAGTATGGGTGGGTGAGTGAGTAAGTGTGTGGGTAGCTCTATGTGTGACTGACTCAGTGTGTGAGTGGCCATATAGGTGTATGAGTGGATATGTCAGTGGATTTATTAGTGAGTGAGTGGGTGGGTAATACATTTCTGCATCCGCCTTGATCACACCCAAGTTCGCATTTCAACAGAGGCTATATTTAACTTCCGATAATGCCAGTAAAAGTGACAACAGACCATTGCACACATTATAGTTATTATGGAAAAAATACAGCTTTATTAGGGCCCTAATTACATTTGTCGGATACCATTTGTAAACAAATGCAATGAACTATGAATAGAGGGGCTGATAAGAATAACCAACAACCTAAAAAATAAACAGGTTATTTGGGCAAACGTTTTTGGGATTTTTTTTTCTCATGACCATATGCTCAACATCAATTGGCACAAATTGCCTCCATCTGAATTTTGTATTCATTATTGGGAAACAAACGTTGGCCAACTACCCCCAGCATTTCTGACCCAATGGGCTAAATAATAAGCAATCAGATCATTACATTCCAAAGTATGCACAGGCTTGAGCCAGATGTAACTTTTTACAATGTGGCAAGGGTTTGCACTCGATTACTATGCAGAACACACCACTGCTGCAGAACTGCACAATTCCAGTGGCACAGGCAACAATATCATTACATGTCTATGAACATAACAAATGAGGAAATACAGAAAGCTATAGTGTCTATTTCCAATATAAAGATCTGGTCCAAAATATATGCAGTGCAATTCGCTGACTAAACGATTTTTTTCTTGAAGAAATTGTTTATTATATTATTTTAGAGACGTTCGATGCTTCCTAGGTTGTTTAATCACCTTTGATCACAGGCTGGTCAGGAGAGAAATAACATGCAGCAAATGTAAAATGCACATCAATAGGAATGCCTCATTTCACCGCTTTCCCATAAACCTTGCCATTGATGCCAATATGGTAGTTGATGTTGAAGAGAGGAAATTATTAATTTTGTAATTCATGCCAAATATAGTATTGTATTTGTTATGCAAATGGCTCGAAATTGTATGAAACCAAGCACATTATGATTTTTAATCCGGATATCAAAAAACAGCATGTCACACACGTTTTTAAGCTATTCCAAGTCAACTTGATTTTGTTTCTTTTTCCATGTGAGCTCACCAAAAGTGACTTTGAATCATTGTAAGACCGTTTTACTCAATTTAACTGGGAAATTATATTAAAGTGTACATTATTTATGAATCACAGTCATGTTATATTACCTGAGGCTTAATGCTGCATCATGGCGCTCTAACTGTCTGGAGCTATTACAGGCTGAAGTGTGTTTTTTGTTGGTAATATGTGTGGTTGTTGTGGGATCTAAGGGGGAAGAGTGTAGTAGTGTGACTTTTCCTGTTATTTCTGTGTTCTCTCTTTCTCCTTCATGTTCAGCCTGAGTATGTGTGGAATGTTCATGACGCCTTGGGATGTTGGGTGCCTGGTGTGAGTCAGTTGGTGTGAGCAGGCTGAGCAGCTGGGAGGCTGCTCCTGGTGGGGCATACATACTGGCCTACTTCCCATCTTGGCTA
This sequence comes from Lissotriton helveticus, assembly GCF_964261635.1. NCBI lineage: Eukaryota > Metazoa > Chordata > Amphibia > Caudata > Salamandridae > Lissotriton > Lissotriton helveticus. Next base: position 423,344,287 of record NC_136072.1, read on the forward strand.
TAACCTAAAGCTTCTGTAACATAATTCTGAATAGTTACTTCTTGGAACTACAACCTGCCCTCCTGCGAACATACACTGGTCAGCCTCAACTCGGGCATGCCAGTTTTCCACCTCACTCAAACTTGGTGAGTTATGTACTGATGTGCTTTATGCTGTAATATGCCTAGTGTCTTCAAAGCCTGCTTAAGGTATTTTACTACTCTCTTCTACTGGCTTGTGTTTCTGAGCTTCAGGTTCTGCACTGTCTTATCTGTATCCTACGAGCCTTGCATGAATCTTCTGTGATGTCTGCTCTTCCTGCCTGTTCTGGACGTTTTGGTGCACAAGTACACCGAAAGCCATCCTGCAAGCACGTTGTGTGCGTGCTGCCATCTTGCAGTTGGCCCCATCGATACAATAGGCCTTGCTCACCTCTGCACGCCAATTGGCCAACCATGTTCCTCGCAATGTCACCTATTGGCTTCAATGCTTGCTGGTATACTACCTGAAACCCACAACTTCTATGACAGAGTTGCTTACTCTATCTAATTGCCGTAATTCTTGTGATAGACGCCCTGCTGTATTTTCGCTCCCCTCTCATTTTGCATTGCGCAATCATATCATGAAGGTGCATTTGTTTACAGCAATGAGGTGAGGTGTTCAACTCCAGTAAGTTTTTCTTTTTTTTCTTGCCCTCACTTACCTGTCTCTATATACTCCTGCTTATAAAGTCTGCGAAATTGGAGAACACTAGTGTTTTACTCTAAGGTTGCTTTTCACCAACGCTTTGGGACAGTGTATTTCATAACTAAGCAAGCAGAAAGTACCTCTTCAATATTGAACCACAAGTTCATTTTTCAAGAGCACACCACTACAGACTACGGTGACCACTTTTGTGGTTTATTTCATTATTTTATGGTGGACAGTGCTTTTTGTTATCTTATGCGCAATGTACTTTCGTTTCTTTGCCTTGTTTAAATTTCTGCCATTCTTAATTTGTCCCTATTGATTGCATTATTTGTTATACTACCAGGTTTATGATATTTCAATATTCTCGTTACGCTTCTGTGATTTTGCGCTGTTCGCTGTTCACTCTATTTACTGTGCATGCTTGTTATTCTACTTGTTTTGCCAAGTGCACAGTGTAGCTCTTGTATTTCAGAGTTTTGTGTTTTTTCCTGCGCTGGTAGTGCAGTTTATTTTGTTGTTTACTTGGGTGAGAGGTTAGTTGAGTTAATCCCAGTACTTGTTTTCTGCTTTTGGGTGAGTGTATCCCTTTATTTTTTTTATTAGGCCTTCATTCTGAATGGGTGAGTGTATCCCTGTACTTCCTTCTGACGGGTGAGTATATCCCGGTATTTCGCTTGTGAGTGAGTGTACCCCACTTCTTGTTTTTGCTTGACGGATGAGTGTATTCCAGTATTTCGCCTGTGGGTGAGTGTATCCCACTTTATGTTTTTTGCTTGACGGGTGAGTGTATCCCGGTACGTTGCTTTTGTGTGCATTCTTTGTGCCAGTCTGTTGTTTACTTACTATTCATTGTTAACACGTGCGTCCATTTTTTTCTATGTTCTGTGTTTTGTGTCCTGCCATGCTTACTGTGCTGGTCCACTGTGTGCTATACGGCAGATTTGATTCTCTCATCATAGGGGTGCCGGAGACGTCTGGCGTACAAGTTCTGTACATGTTGTTTGCTTCCTGAGACTTTTGTCCTTTCAGGTGCCTGATATACGTGCAACTTACTTTATTGTTTCTACTTTGCTTTGTTTTGCCACTCCTTTGTGAGAAAAGGGGATGGTGTGTGTGCTTTCTTTTGCCACAATGTATTGCTTCATTGCATTTTATTTATGAATTCTTTTATTGCATTAGTTTGTATCATCTTTTACACTGGTTAAACTTATTACTGATATTATATTACTGCATTGCATTGTTCATATGCTATTTTATTCTTGCATTTCATTCTTTTGTTCTCTACTTTCTTTCATTCTTTCCACTATTGCTTTCATTTCGCACCTGCCTTCTTCATTCCATTGTATCATTGGGTGTGAGTTGTATATTTTAACTCTTGTTCTTATCTCTTACTTATCTATTTTTATTATATTGTTCCATTGTTATATTGTACTTTGGATTCCCTTTCAATTTACCTTTTACTGCACTTATTTACTCTAGTGATGTATTTACTTCATTGCATATCTTCTTGCTTTGTCTTTTCTTTCAGTGTAAAGAAAGTGGATATGTAGTAGTGTGACTGTTCCTGTTATTTCTGTGTTTTCTCCTTCTCCTTCATGTTCAGCTTGAGTATGTGTAGAATGTTCATGACGCCTAGGAATGTTGGGTGCCTGATGTGAGTCAGTTGGTGTCAGCAGGCTGAACAGGTAGGAGGCTGCTCCTGGTGGGGTATACATACTGGCCTACTTACCATCTTGGCTATGACCTAAAGCTTCTGTAACTTGAATCGAAATAAAGTTACTTCTTGGACTACAACCTGGCCTCCTGTGAACATTGATACTTCAACAAACAGCTGGGCGTACGGTTCTGATCCATTGTTCAGTAACGTCACAGCAAACTTGGCACAGCTGATATGCATGCTCATGTTCTATAGGATGTGTGAGATGTGATAGATTGTACTTAATGTAGCTTTATTTGAACACACCTTGCCTAAAGGATGTACTCTTTCATGCTTCCTGTTGTGGTTCAATAATTATGTGGCTGATAGGTTTTGTCTTTCTGGTTACTGAAGATCACTTAAGCACCTGAAAATGTGAAGAGCCAACTTTTTACGTCTTCTGAAAAGCTTTGTGGTTGGAGGGAGTTCCTCAGTTTTTGGCTTGGACTATAATGATCAAACTCCAAGTCAGTTTTGCTCAAACATAGTACTTTCAGTTGTAGGAGCATGTTGGATTAAAGGTTTGGTTTCATCTAAGGTGGTGGATGTGAAATTTTAGTTGTAGGAGTCTTGCTCTGTTCCACGAAGTACTGATGTGTTGTTTACAAAGCTTTGAAGCACATTCAGTGAGATAATGGATGTCAGGGCAAAGTCACCAAGGCTGGGATGATACAGTACCTGGTTTTGAAATGAAGGAGAAATCTAGTTTCTGGGTTTTGTACATGTTCTATTTCGTTTAGTTGGGATTGCTTGACTCCTTCTACAGACTGTTTGTGCAGATCAAGCAAGCAATGTCTAGATCAAGCATGCAAGCACAAGGTCAAACAAGCACAGTTGTGACTTGAACTCTGTGGGGAAGTAAAGGAAGTCAATATAATTATTATAGGACTCTGAGTAGCCTTTTGTGAAATTACAAATTTTTATTTCATACATTGGCACAACATTTTATGAAATTTTGAAAAATGTAATGAAATAAAATTTCTATTTTGTTTATGTGGAATCTTAATACAAATTCATGTGCAATAACAGCAAAGTGACTGGTTTGAGGAAAAATGTGGAGAAGTGTGGCTCACTGGTTAGAGGAGGCAGACCCTGATGCAGAGGTCAGACCCGGGACCAGGGTTCAATTCCTGACGCGGCAGGGTCTTGAGCTCAAAATGCCCACGGACTCGATAATTCTCGCCTCGGTGCCTACTTGAATCATGGGTTCACACTCTGCAACTCTGGGCAATAGCTTGCTTAATCTCCACTACGACCCCACTGCGATGGGATGCCTGGTCTTCACCTTGGGGATGCCCAGTAGGGGTTATCTCGCAGGGAAAGCCAGGACGGGTTCCCAAAAGCAAGCGCTAAGAGACCTGTCGGTGATTTGGTGCTATATAAATCGAAATTAACAAAAATGTCTGCAGGGAGTCATTTTCATCTCCTGGAGACATTTTCTACTTTAATCAGTCTACATAAGGAAAAGAAAATGTGCATGGTGCTGTGTGGTGCCTTTGCTGCCGAGGCATGTGGAGGATTCTAATGGATGCATTGTCTGATGAGATAGGGAGTCTAGGAGATAACTCACTATTGACTGAAAGCCAACCCACCCTCTAGTCTAGCTTCACGGAAGCGGTCTTGGTAGGACATTTAAATGGCTTGGGGTTGGGTGGCTATAAAGTGAGTTGAAGCCCGTGCAGAGTGCAGACAAACCGAGGCGGGATCGGAGGGGGCAAGGACCCACAGCCCCAGGGTGCATCGCGCATCTGGCAGAGCGCACACCCCGTTTCACCTGCAGCGCCAGGAGGCGCGAGCATAAAGTTCTAAGTGGGCTCCCGGAACGCGGGAAGCCTGTGCAGAGTTCAGACAAGCTGGGGAGGGATCGGAGGGGGCAAGGACTCACAGCCCCAGGGTGCATCTTACATCTGGCAGAGACATAACCCGCATCACCAGCAGCGCCAGGAGGCGCGAGGATAAAGTTCTCAGCGGGCTCCTGCAGCGCGGGATGCACGCTAGCAGCGCAAGGGCATAGCCTGCGCCAATGGCGGGCCCATCCTTGCCCGTCACTGCCAGGAAGTGGCAGGGCTGGACTGCCCCTCTTTGCCTCGACGGACAAGTATTGACCTAGTCTATTGAACTCCCTTCATGGATTCCTGCCCAGCTATAAAGTAAGTAAGTTCTAGACTGTGGGTCTGTGGGGTTAATATATAGACTGTGAGGTTTATGGGCTTCATAGTGCTCGTTAAGTGACCAAATAAGTTTACATTGTGTGCTGTACATATTGTTGTTATTGAGAACTGTCCGACCTTCCCTCACATGTCCTTTCCACCTGATGCTGATTATTATTAGGTTATAGCTATACTATTTTATATTATTTTAGCTCCTGTTTTTAGCTATAAATAACCCACTTTGGTCGCTACCAGGGAAGATATGGCTAAGAGGAAGCAACCAATGAAAGGCCTTAGAGGGGGCATAGCAGCGACTAGCTTAGACTCATATTTGTCCAGAGCTGCAAATGCTCTGTCCAATTAAATCGCCCTAACCGAACGTAGACTCTCACTGAAGTTGACTAGTCGGCCTGTAAGCCCGGCAACACCTACCACCTTATTACATACTGTGCATAGCGGGCCTATGCCACTAACAACGGTCAACTCCTCTCTGACTGAGGAGACGGAAGGCAATCAAGAGGAGGGACCCTCTTTACTTGAACCACCAGTAAAAAAGAAAAGAGGTGGAGGCAGGAAAACGGCTCCCCAGGCAAAAAAACAGACTGTGTTAACCATTGAAGAGCAAATCAATGTGGGTTTGGGTCAAATTGTCAACAGCCTTTCTTTGAAAATCGAAGAACTAATGAAATTCCAGCTTGGCCCTATTTTTACCAGGCTGGATAAACTTGAATCACTTTTAATTCAGGCAAATGAATGTCTTACTATTAGCTCTCTGGCATGCACGGGTTTAGCACAAAGTGGGCAAGCTAAGGTAAATGGATGTAACAGTCAACCACAAAATACTGGGGTGATAATTAATAGTAGTAATCCAAGGGTGCTAGAGGAGTCACAACAGACCTCTAGAGATAATATGCAGAACCTAAGGTGTAGCGATCTGCAAGGAATTACTGGCCAACCAATAAATGGCTTAGCTCAAGGAAGTGCCCCAGATACAGCTTTAGCCATATGCAATCCACTTAGGGGGGCATCTGTGAAGACAAGACAGACGCATGATAACGAAACCACTGAGTCAAGAGTGATCAAGTCTAATAGCCTGGTGAATCCGAGCACTGATGTCCTACACTTGCCCCCTTAGTCAGCTCCGCCTGTGACTGTCCTAAGAGGAGTCCCACCCTTATTGGAAAATAGTAAAGAGACAACACGGGACCTAATTCATAAGGTAACACACTGGTTGGGAACAACCCACCTATATGGTTGTACTTTTGTCCCTCACATCATCATGGCCAGAAGAGTAAGCTGGGGAAGGAAAACCATAAGAAAAGATAGGAGTGGGGATTGCATTGTGGTGAATGTAACTCATCCTGCCCACGCAAGAGCAATGTTACAAGGCCAGATGAGAGCCACCGCATCAACGGGTATACAGATATTCCCACTCTGCTTTTTCTATCCAGAAGGGCCATTACAACCCCGGTTTGAGGGCAATAGATACACTCAGGCCCAAGGGAGGGTAACGCAAATCAATGAAGTCAGCCCTGCCAGGACCACACTAATTCCACTTTCAAATAGATTTGCTCCACTAGGGGACCTGGACAGTGTAGATTGACAAAGCGATACAAAAGGGGATGATGGAAGGAGCGTTTGAGCAAATCAAACACTCACCCCCAGTCAACTGATCTGGGTTTAATCCATCACCATTCTTTAGCCCACTCAGCCACCCCATTTCAGACATGGCTACATGCAAATCAGTCTGACCCTGTGCCTCATGGGAACAGTCCAGCCCGAACTGCCAAGCCATGTCTTCCATGGACCGGAAACAAGCATCCTGGGACCGGTTTTGTATTCATTATCCTCATCAGCCAGGCTATCTTGAATCCAGTGGCCAAGTGAGCAAGGGACTCACGTCTGAGCATACCCTGCCAACCTTAGGGCGAACAATGCGATACAAAAGGGGATGATGGACGGAGCTTTTGAGCAAATCAAACACTCACCCCAGTCAACTGATCTGGGTTTAATCCATCACCATTCTTTAGCCCACTCAGCCACCCCATTTCAGACATGGCTACATGCAAATCAGTCTGACCCTGTGCCTCATGGGAACAGTCCAGCCCGAACTGCCAAGCCATGTCTTCCATGGACCGGAAACAAGCATCCTGGGACCGGTTTCGGATTCATAATCCTCATCAGCCAGGCTATCTTGAATCCAGTGGCCAAGTGAGCAAGGGACTCACGTCTGAGCATACCCTGCCACACTTAGGGCGAACAAAGCGATACAAAAGGGGATGATGGACGGAGCGTTTGAGCAAATCAAACACTCACCCACAGTCAACTGATCTGGGTTTAATCCATCACCATTCTTTAGCCCACTCAGCCACCCCATTTCAGACATGGCTACATGCAAATCAGTCTGACCCTGAGCCTCATGGGAACAGTCCAGCCCGAACTGCCAAGCCATGTCTTCCATGGACCGGAAACAAGCATCCTGGGACCGGTTTCGGATTCATTATCCTCATCAGCCAGGCTATCTTGAATCCAGTGGCCAAGTGAGCAAGGGACTCACGTCTGAGCATACCCTGCCACACTTAGGGCGAACAAAGCGATACAAAAGGGGATGATGGACCACCCCCCTTTTGTACCGCTTTTGGCCGCCATAAGTGTGGCAGGGTATGCTCAGACGTGAGTCCCTTGCTCACTTTGCCACTGGATTCAAGCAAGCCGGGCTGAAGACGGCTGGGATGCCAGAAACCGGTCCTCGGAAGCTTGTTTCCGGTCCAGGGAGGACATGGCTTGGCAGTTCGGGCTGGACTGTTCCCATGAGGCACTGGGTCAGACTGATTTGCATATAGCCATGTCTGAACTGGGGTGGCAGAGTGGGCTAAAGAACGGTGATGGATTAAACCCAGATCTTTTGACTGAGTGTGAGTGTTTTTTATTGATTCAGATGCTCCGTCCATCACCACCCCCCTTTTGTACCGCTTTTGGCCGCCATAAGTGTGGCAGGGTTTGCTCTGACGTGAGTCCCTTGCTCACTTTGCCACAGGATTCAAGCAAGCCGGGCTGAAGACGGCTGGGATGCCAGAAACCGGTCCTCGGAAGCTTGTTTCTGGTCCAGGGAGGACATGGCTTGGCAGTTCGGGCTGGACTGTTCCCATGAGGCACTGGGTCAGACTGATTTGCATATAGCCATGTCTGAACTGGGGTGGCAGAGTGGGCTAAAGAACGGTGATGGATTAAACCCAGATCTTTTGACTGAGTGTGAGTGTTTGATTGATTCAGATGCTCCGTCCATCACCACCCCCCTTTTGTACCGCTTTTGGCCGCCATAAGTGTGGCAGGGTATGCTCAGACATGAGTCCCTTGCTCACTTTGCCACTGGATTCAAGCAAGCAGGGCTGAAGACGGCTGGGATGCCAGAAACCGGACCTCAGAAGCTTTTTTCCGGTCCAAGGAGGACATGGCTTGGCAGTTCGGGCTGGACTGTTCCCATGAGGCACTGGGTCAGACTGATTTGCATATAGCCATGTCTGAACTGGGGTGGCAGAGTGGGCTAAAGAACGGTGATGGATTAAACCCAGATCTTTTGACTGAGTGTGAGTGTTTGATTGATTCAGATGCTCCGTCCATCACCACCCCCCTTTTGTACCAGTGTAGATTGACAGCTAGTTCCTTCAGTGTCCACAGTTTGTACAAGTTATTCAGTAATAGTACAACCGATTGGCCCACTAGAATCACTAGGTAACAAAGTGACAGATCCCTTGGCATGCTTGCTTATGACATGGAATATTGCTGGTATGAGGGCAAAATAAGATGACGAACAGTGGTCAATGGTAATAGGGGCGGCCCATATCATTGCACTCCAAGAGACCTAGGATACCTCTGATTCTTTGTAATGGATGTTTATGCCCTTCTTTCAAAGCTGCCTCACCCTCGATTGCTGGTAGAGCGAAGGGTGGTTTACTCACCCTAATTTCTCTTAAACTATCCTGTACCATCAAGGGTCTCCCCAGCTCATCGCCACACATTCTAGCAGTAGAACTGACCTTTGTAAGTGGGGCAACTCTGGTGATTGTAAATTTTTAAAATTCGTTTTGTAGAGATTTTGAGAGTGAACATCTGACTGGTCTCGATGTCTTCTTAGAGGAACTTGCACAGGGGAGACACACTCCCTACGATCTAGTTATAATGGGGAATTTTAATATTCATTTATGTAAATTAAACTGTGTGTTAGAGAGGGAGCCCTATGAAGATTTAACACCAATGGCCCATTTTGAACACTTAGTGCAAGGCACCCAGCTGGATTGTTTATTAGCAAACAATAATATGTACTGTCTAGAACCTGGGGAAGAGATTGCAGTTCCACTATAGACTATGTGGTAATCTCAGCCCCCATATACAAACATATTTGGGAGGTCAGGTGGCTGAAACCAGTTTTAGTGACCACAATCTTATTATTGTGGAAACTAAAGGCTACTTAGTCTTTAGGGGTGGGGAGCCAAAAGCTTTGACTAATGGGGTTTTTTGGCCCACGGCCCAGGACCGAAAGATAAGATGGGAGAAAATTGTCCCAGAACTCTTTTTCTTGAGCTATATACCGAGGGCAAAGAGGAAATCGAGTGTTGTCTAAATACACACAGTGAGCCAACAGATGTATTAGAGGCTTATGATAGACTAAGTAAGCTAATTGGTAATAAGCTAATAAGCAAAAAGTCTGAGGCAGGAACAAACGTGGCAAAGTGGTTTGACGCCAACTGTTCCAAAACTCATAAAGCCCTCGTGGTTGCCCTAAAAAGCATACCCAAAGACCCCAAATTGAATAAATACTGTACAAAAGCCTATGATTTAGCTTTAAAATCAAGGAAGGCTTTGCTAAGGGATCATGCTTGGGATGACCTAACCCAGGTATGCTCACAAGCTGATAGTGCAAAATTCTGGAAAGTGGTAAACAGCTCGTTTTTTAAAGAAAACAAAACAACAAAAATAGAGTGTGTAATTTCAGTTGATAAGTGGATTGGCCCATTTAAACAAATCTACTCAGAGGTCGTCGCAGAACATATAGATCCTTCTTGGGTACCGAGCACTTTACCCCTAGACCTAACTGTGGACATAAAAGAGGTTCAGAAAGCTATAGAGGGCATGGCCGCCAGGAAAGCCCCCGGTCCTGATGGGATACCGGTGGACCTTTATAAGTCAGATGCGGATATATGGGTGCACATTTTAACTGGAGTGTTTAATGCAGTCGTAAGGGTTGGTCAACCTCATTCATGGTCAACAGCGGTGATATTGCCAATTTTTAAAAAAGGAGCCAGGGAAGATCTGGGATGTTATCGCCCAATTTCTTTATTGGACTCCACTGCAAAGATCATGGGAAAAGTAATTTTAGACCACCTAGCGACCTGGCTGGAAGAAAGGGATGTGCTGTCAGAACTACAATTTGGTTTTCGTAAAGGGAGAGGCACAGTAGAGCAATGCATGAACCTACTCATGATTACCAGTAAATATACCCTAGCCAAAAAAGGACGCATGTCATTGGCTTTTATGGACTTAACATCCGCCTTCGACAGGGTAAATAGGTCTAAGTTATGGCACCTATTAATAGATACAGGGTTGGACATGAATGTAGTAAGTTTCTTGCATTGGTCCCATCTCAATCTAACTGCCTCAGTGAGATATAACGAATATGGCTCCCTATCTAATGCTTGGAAGGTACAAAGAGGAGTACGGCAGGGTTGCATCCTTGCCCCGTTTTAATAACTCTGTATATCAATAATATGGGGGCAGTACTGTCTAACTCTTGCCTAGACATTCTGAGAGTAGGTTCTAAATCTATTCCACCACGTTTGTATGCAGATGACGCAGTTTTAATTGCCAGGACCCCAAATAAGTTGAAATCCTTAGTTAACACTTTTATTGGTTTTATGGTAGCCCTGGATCTTGCAGTTAATTAAAAAAAATTACACATTATGTCAATGGGTTACCCCAAAAGGGGGAATAAATCTCTCCCATGTAAAGGTGAAGTGCTAACCAATGTGCCCACTTATCCATACTTGGGCGTATTATTTGATGACAGGGGCACCTGGGTAGCACAGCGCGTTCTAAAGAAAAATATTTTGGCAAGAGTGACTGGAGCTTCACTCGATTTCGCTAGAAGATTAGGCACCAAATCAATACAACCACTGCTAAAAATATATAATGAGAAATGTGTTGCAATGACAACGTATGGTAGTGTGGTGTGGGGTTTTAAGGATTGCAGCGAACTCCAGGTGGTAGAAAATAACCATTTACGTAAACGCTTGGCTGCTCCCACTAGCATTCCAGCTTTTATTATCCATGAGGAATTAAGACGGGCTACTTGACAGATGATATTGCTGTAGCACCCCTCATATGGTGGCTAAACATTTGGTCGAAAGATAAACCAAACCTAAACCAGACCATCTTAGATGATTGCATGTGTTTGGATGGAGCCATGGTTAAATTATATTTCACTGGAAGTCATGGGTCGCACTCCAACTCCACCCACCAGCGGGTGAACACCAGGAGCATCACGGTAGATGCAGTTTTGTAGCGAGTGCGTTATTTTGAAAGTTTGTGTGTTTAAGCAAGTTTGCAGCACCAACTCTGGACACCGGTGTTTCGGAATTGTTGTTCCTCGTCAGCAGAGTGTAGGTCGGTTAGGGGTTTGCTGTGCAGGCTGCCAAGTGTTCTCAGGTTGATACCTCTCAAGGCGCGTGGGTGCGGGATCCGAGCTCGTCAGCTCCTAGCTCAAGGGAGCCATTTGACAGGAAGTCATGGGTCGCACTCCAACTCCACCCACCAGCGGGTGAACCCCAGGAGCATCACGGTAAATGAAGTTTTGCAGCGAGTGCACTATTTCGAAAGTTTGTGTGTTTAAGCAAGTTTGCAGCACCAACTCTGGACAACGGTGTTTCGGAATTGTTGCTCCTCGTCAGCAGAGTGTAGGTCGGTTAGGGGTTTGCTGTGCAGGCTGCCAAGTGTTCTCAGGTTGATACCTCTCAAGGCGCGTGGGTGCGGGATCCGAGCTCGTCAGCTCCTAGCTCAAGGGAGCCATTTAACTGGAAGTCATGGGTCGCACTCCAACTCCACCCACCAGCGGGTGAACCCCAGGAGCATCACGGTAGATGCAGTTTTGTAGCGAGTGCGATATTTCGAAAGTTTGTGTGTTTAAGCAAGTTTGCAGCACCACCTCTGGACACCGGTGTTTCGGAATTGTCGTTCCTCGTCAGCAGAGTGTAGGTCGGTTAGGGGTTTGCTGTGCAGGCTGCCAAGTGTTCTCAGGTTGATACCTCTCAAGGCGCGTGGGTGCGGGATCCGAGCTCATCAGCTCCTAGCTCAAGGGAGCCATTTAACTGGAAGTCATGGGTCGCACTCCAACTCCACCCACCAGCGGGGGAACCCCAGGAGCATCACGGTAGATGCAGTTTTGTAGCGAGTGCGCTATTTCGAAAGTTTGTGTGTTTAAGCAAGTTTGCAGCACCAACTCTGGACACCGGTGTTTCGGAATTGTTGTTCCTCGTCAGCAGAGTGTAGGTCGGTTAGGGGTTTGCTGTGCAGGCTGCCAAGTGTTCTCAGGTTGATACCTCTCAATGCACGTGGGTGCGGCATCCGAGCTCGTCAGCTCCTAGCTCAAGGGAGTCATTTAACTAGAAGTCATGGGTCGCACTCCAACTCCACCCACCAGCAGGTGAACCCCAGGAGCATCACGGTAGATGCAGTTTTGTAGCGAGTGCGCTATTTCGAAAGTTTGTGTGTTTAAGCAAGTTTGCAGCACCAACTCTGGACACCGGTGTTTCGGAATTGTTGTTCCTCGTCAGCAGAGTGTAGGTCGGTTAGGGGTTTGCTGTGCAGGCTGCCAAGTGTTCTCAGGTTGATACCTCTCAAGGCGCGTGGGTGCAGGATCCGAGCTCATCAGCTCCTAGCTCAAGGGAGCCATTTAACTGGAAGTCATGGGTCGCACTCCAGCTCCACCCACCAGCGGGTGAACCCCAGGAGCATCACGGTAGATGCAGTTTTGTAGCGAGTGCGCTATTTCGAAAGTTTGTGTGTTTAAGCAAGTTTGCAGCACCAACTCTGGACACTAGTGTTTCGGAATTGTTGTTCCTCGTCAGCAGAGTGTAGGTCGGTTAGGGGTTTGCTGTGCAGGCTGCCAAGTGTTCTCAGGTTGATACCTCTCAAGGCGTGTGGGTGCGGGATCCGAGCTCGTCAGCTCCTAGCTCAAGGGAGCGATTTAACTGGAAGTCATGGGTCACACTCCAACTCCACCCACCAGTGGGTGAACCCCAGGAGCATCAAGGTAGATGCAGTTTTGTAGCGAGTGCGCTATTTCGAAAGTTTGTGTGTTTAAGCAAGTTTGCAGCACCAACTCTGGACACCGGTGTTTCGGAATTGTTGTTCCTCGTCAGCAGAGTGTAGGTCGGTTAGGGGTTTGCTGTGCAGGCTGCCAAGTGTTCTCAGGTTGATACCTCTCAAGGCGCGTGGGTGCAGGATCCGAGCTCGTCAGCTCCTAGCTCAAGGGAGCCATTTAACTGGAAGTCATGGGTCGCACTCCAACTCCACCCACCAGCGGGTGAACCCCAGGAGCATCACGGTAGATGCAGTTTTGTAGCGAGTGCGCTATTTCGAAAGTTTGTGTATTTAAGCAAGTTTGCAGCACCAACTCTGGACACCGGTGTTTCGGAATTGTTGTTCCTCGTCAGCAGAGTGTAGGTCGGTTAGGGGTTTGCTGTGACGGCTGCAAAGTGTTCTCAGGTTGATACCTCTCAAGGCGCGTGGGTGTGGGATCCGAGCTCGTCAGCTCCTAGCTCAAGGGAGCCATTTAACTGGAAGTCATGGGTCGCACTCCAACTCCACCCACCAGCGGGTGAACCCCAGGAGCATCACGGTAGATGCAGTTTTGTAGCGAGTGCGCTATTTCGAAAGTTTGTGTGTTTAAGCAAGTTTGCAGCACCAACTCTGGACACCGGTGTTTCGGAATTGTTGTTCCTCATCACCAGAGTGTAGGTCGGTTAGGGGTTTGCTGTGCAGGCTGCCAAGTGTTCTCAGGTTGATACCTCTCAAGGCGCGTGGGTGCGGGATCCGAGCTCGTCAGCTCCTAGCTCAAGGGAGCCATTTAACTGGAAGTCATGGGTCGCACTCCAACTCCACCCACCAGCGGGTGAACCCCAGGAGCATCACGGTAGATGCAGTTTTGTAGCGAGTGCGCTACTTCGAAAGTTTGTGTGTTTAAGCAAGTTTGCAGCACCAACTCTGGACACCAGTGTTTCGGAATTGTTGTTCCTCGTCAGCAGAGTGTAGGTCGGTTAGGGGTTTGCTGTGCAGGCTGCCAAGTGTTCTCAGGTTGATACCTCTCAAGGCACGTGGGTGCGGGATCCGAGCTCGTCAGCTCCTAGCTCAAGGGAGCCATTTTACTGGAAGTCATGGGTCGCACTCCAACTTCACCCACCAGCGGGTGAACCCCAGGAGCATCACGGTAGATGCAGTTTTGTAGCGAGTGCGCTATTTCGAAAGTTTGTGTGTTTAAGCAAGTTTGCAGCACCAACTCTGGACACCGGTGTTTCGGAATTGTTGTTCCTCGTCAGCAGAGTGTAGGTCGGTTAGGGGTTTGCTGTGCAGGCTGCCAAGTGTTCTCAGGTTGATACCTCTCAAGGAGCGTGGGTGCGGGATCCGAGCTCGTCAGCTCCTAGCTCAAGGGAGCCATTTAACTGGAAGTCATGGGTCGCACTCCAACTCCACCCACCAGCGGGTGAACCCCAGGACCATCACGGTAGATGCAGTTTTGCAGCGAGTGCGCTATTTCGAAAGTTTGTGTGTTTAAGCAAGTTTGCAGCACCAACTCTGGACACCGGTGTTTCGGAATTGTTGTTCCTCATCAGCAGAGTGTAGGTCGGGTTGGGGTTTGCTGTGTAGGCTGCCAAGTGTTCTCAGGTTGATACCTCTCAAGGCACGTGGGTGCGGGATCCGAGCTCGTCACCTCCTAGCTCAAGGGAGCCATTTAACTGGAAGTCATGGGTCGCACTCCAACTCCACCCACCAGCGGGTGAACCCCAGGAGCATCACGGTAGATGCAGTTTTGTAGCGAGTGCGCTATTTCGAAAGTTTGTGTGTTTAAGCAAGTTTGCAGCACCAACTCTGGACACCGGTGTTTCGGAATTGTTGTTCCTCGTCAGCAGAGTGTAGGTCGGTTAGGGGTTTGCTGTGCAGGCTGCCAAGTGTTCTCAGGTTGATACCTCTCAAGGCGCGTGGGTGCGGGATCCGAGCTCGTCAGCTCCTAGCTCAAGGGAGCCATTTAACTGGAAGTCATGGGTCGCACTCCAACTCCACCCACCAGTGGGTGAACCCCAGGAGCATCACAGTAGATGCAGTTTTGTAGCGAGTGCGCTATTTCGAAAGTTTGTGTGTTTAAGCAAGTTTGCAGCACCAACTCTGGACACCGGTGTTTCGGAATTGTTGTTCCTTGTCAGCAGAGTGTAGGTCGGTTAGGGGTTTGCTGTGCAGGCTGCCAAGTGTTCTCAGGTTGATACTTCTCAAGGCGCGTGGGTGCGGGATCCGAGCGCGTCAGCTCCTAGCTCAAGGGAGCCATTTAACTGGAAGTCATGGGTCGCACTCCAACTCCACCCACCAGCGGGTGAACCCCAGGAGCATCACGGTAGATGCAGTTTTGTAGCGAGTGCGCTATTTCGAAAGTTTGTGTGTTTAAGCAAGTTTGCAGCACCAACTCTGGACACCGGTGTTTCGGAATTGTTGTTCCTCGTCAGCAGAGTGTAGGTCGGTTAGGGGTTTGCTGTGCAGGCTGCCAAGTGTTCTCAGGTTGATACCTCTCAAGGCGCGTGGGTGCAGGATCCGAGCTCATCAGCTCCTAGCTCAAGGGAGCCATTTAACTGGAAGTCATGGGTCGCACTCCAGCTCCACCCACCAGCGGGTGAACCCCAGGAGCATCACGGTAGATGCAGTTTTGTAGCGAGTGCGCTATTTCGAAAGTTTGTGTGTTTAAGCAAGTTTGCAGCACCAACTCTGGACACTAGTGTTTCGGAATTGTTGTTCCTCGTCAGCAGAGTGTAGGTCGGTTAGGGGTTTGCTGTGCAGGCTGCCAAGTGTTCTCAGGTTGATACCTCTCAAGGCGTGTGGGTGCGGGATCCGAGCTCGTCAGCTCCTAGCTCAAGGGAGCGATTTAACTGGAAGTCATGGGTCACACTCCAACTCCACCCACCAGTGGGTGAACCCCAGGAGCATCAAGGTAGATGCAGTTTTGTAGCGAGTGCGCTATTTCGAAAGTTTGTGTGTTTAAGCAAGTTTGCAGCACCAACTCTGGACACCGGTGTTTCGGAATTGTTGTTCCTCGTCAGCAGAGTGTAGGTCGGTTAGGGGTTTGCTGTGCAGGCTGCCAAGTGTTCTCAGGTTGATACCTCTCAAGGCGCGTGGGTGCAGGATCCGAGCTCGTCAGCTCCTAGCTCAAGGGAGCCATTTAACTGGAAGTCATGGGTCGCACTCCAACTCCACCCACCAGCGGGTGAACCCCAGGAGCATCACGGTAGATGCAGTTTTGTAGCGAGTGCGCTATTTCGAAAGTTTGTGTATTTAAGCAAGTTTGCAGCACCAACTCTGGACACCGGTGTTTCGGAATTGTTGTTCCTCGTCAGCAGAGTGTAGGTCGGTTAGGGGTTTGCTGTGACGGCTGCAAAGTGTTCTCAGGTTGATACCTCTCAAGGCGCGTGGGTGTGGGATCCGAGCTCGTCAGCTCCTAGCTCAAGGGAGCCATTTAACTGGAAGTCATGGGTCGCACTCCAACTCCACCCACCAGCGGGTGAACCCCAGGAGCATCACGGTAGATGCAGTTTTGTAGCGAGTGCGCTATTTCGAAAGTTTGTGTGTTTAAGCAAGTTTGCAGCACCAACTCTGGACACCGGTGTTTCGGAATTGTTGTTCCTCATCACCAGAGTGTAGGTCGGTTAGGGGTTTGCTGTGCAGGCTGCCAAGTGTTCTCAGGTTGATACCTCTCAAGGCGCGTGGGTGCGGGATCCGAGCTCGTCAGCTCCTAGCTCAAGGGAGCCATTTAACTGGAAGTCATGGGTCGCACTCCAACTCCACCCACCAGCGGGTGAACCCCAGGAGCATCACGGTAGATGCAGTTTTGTAGCGAGTGCGCTACTTCGAAAGTTTGTGTGTTTAAGCAAGTTTGCAGCACCAACTCTGGACACCAGTGTTTCGGAATTGTTGTTCCTCGTCAGCAGAGTGTAGGTCGGTTAGGGGTTTGCTGTGCAGGCTGCCAAGTGTTCTCAGGTTGATACCTCTCAAGGCACGTGGGTGCGGGATCCGAGCTCGTCAGCTCCTAGCTCAAGGGAGCCATTTAACTGGAAGTCATGGGTCGCACTCCAACTTCACCCACCAGCGGGTGAACCCCAGGAGCATCACGGTAGATGCAGTTTTGTAGCGAGTGCGCTATTTCGAAAGTTTGTGTGTTTAAGCAAGTTTGCAGCACCAACTCTGGACACCGGTGTTTCGGAATTGTTGTTCCTCGTCAGCAGAGTGTAGGTCGGTTAGGGGTTTGCTGTGCAGGCTGCCAAGTGTTCTCAGGTTGATACCTCTCAAGGAGCGTGGGTGCGGGATCCGAGCTCGTCAGCTCCTAGCTCAAGGGAGCCATTTAACTGGAAGTCATGGGTCGCACTCCAACTCCACCCACCAGCGGGTGAACCCCAGGACCATCACGGTAGATGCAGTTTTGCAGCGAGTGCGCTATTTCGAAAGTTTGTGTGTTTAAGCAAGTTTGCAGCACCAACTCTGGACACCGGTGTTTCGGAATTGTTGTTCCTCATCAGCAGAGTGTAGGTCGGGTTGGGGTTTGCTGTGTAGGCTGCCAAGTGTTCTCAGGTTGATACCTCTCAAGGCACGTGGGTGCGGGATCCGAGCTCGTCACCTCCTAGCTCAAGGGAGCCATTTAACTGGAAGTCATGGGTCGCACTCCAACTCCACCCACCAGCGGGTGAACCCCAGGAGCATCACGGTAGATGCAGTTTTGTAGCGAGTGCGCTATTTCGAAAGTTTGTGTGTTTAAGCAAGTTTGCAGCACCAACTCTGGACACCGGTGTTTCGGAATTGTTGTTCCTCGTCAGCAGAGTGTAGGTCGGTTAGGGGTTTGCTGTGCAGGCTGCCAAGTGTTCTCAGGTTGATACCTCTCAAGGCGCGTGGGTGCGGGATCCGAGCTCGTCAGCTCCTAGCTCAAGGGAGCCATTTAACTGGAAGTCATGGGTCGCACTCCAACTCCACCCACCAGTGGGTGAACCCCAGGAGCATCACAGTAGATGCAGTTTTGTAGCGAGTGCGCTATTTCGAAAGTTTGTGTGTTTAAGCAAGTTTGCAGCACCAACTCTGGACACCGGTGTTTCGGAATTGTTGTTCCTTGTCAGCAGAGTGTAGGTCGGTTAGGGGTTTGCTGTGCAGGCTGCCAAGTGTTCTCAGGTTGATACTTCTCAAGGCGCGTGGGTGCGGGATCCGAGCGCGTCAGCTCCTAGCTCAAGGGAGCCATTTAACTGGAAGTCATGGGTCGCACTCCAACTCCACCCACCAGCGGGTGAACCCCAGGAGCATCACGGTAGATGCAGTTTTGTAGCGAGTGCGCTATTTCGAAACTTTGTGTGTTTAAGCAAGTTTGCAGCACCAACTCTGGACACCGGTGTTTCGGAATTGTTGTTCCTCGTCAGCAGAGTGTAGGTCGGTTAGGGGTTTGCTGTGCAGGATGCCAAGTGTTCTCAGGTTGATACCTCTCAAGGCGCGTGGGTGCGGGATCCAAGCTCGTCAGCTCCTAGCTCAAGGGAGCCATTTAACTGGAAGTCATGGGTCGCACTCCAACTCCACCCACCAGCGGGTGAACCCCAGGAGCATCACGGTAGATGCAGTTTTGTAGCGAGTGCGCTATTTCGAAAGTTTGTGTGTTTAAGCAAGTTTGCAGCACCAACTCTGGACACCGGTGTTTCGGAATTGTTGTTCCTCGTCAGCAGAGTGTAGGTCGGTTAGGGCTTTGCTGTGCAGGCTGCCAAGTGTTCTCAGGTTGATACCTCTCAAGGCGCTTGGGTGCGGGATCCGAGCTCGTCAGCTCCTAGCTCAAGGGAGCCCTTTAACTGGAAGTCATGGGTCGCACTCCAACTCGACCCACCAGCGGGTGAACCCCAGGAGCATCACGGTAGATGCAGTTTTGTAGCGAGTGCGCTATTTCGAAAGTTTGTGTGTTTAAGCAAGTTTGCAGCACCAACTCTGGACACCGGTGTTTCGGTAATACCCCGATACACGTGTCCAGGGATGGCGAAGACAGCGAAGATAGCAGAAGATCGAAAGATGATGCATCACAAACACTTTACTACATTGACCAGAGTCCTTAGGGGCGACACCGCCGGTGTGTGAGTAGTGTGCGACCCCACCCCCATTTGTAACTTTAAAGCTCCCTTGAGCAGCGGGCTGACGAGCCTGGGAT
Organism: Lissotriton helveticus; assembly: GCF_964261635.1. Taxonomy (NCBI): domain Eukaryota; kingdom Metazoa; phylum Chordata; class Amphibia; order Caudata; family Salamandridae; genus Lissotriton; species Lissotriton helveticus. The sequence continues at coordinate 423,363,275 of NC_136072.1, forward strand.
CCCGCACCTACGCGCCTGAGTGGTACTATACCTGGCAGATATTGGCAGCCATCGGCAACCCCAGTACACGGCCTATCCCTGCTGATGAGGGGTAATACCCCGAAACACGTGTCCAGGGATGGCGAAGACAGCGAAGATAGCAGAAGATCGAAAGATGATGCATCGCGAACACTTTACTACATTGACCAGAGTCCTTAAGGGCGACACCGCCGGTGTGTGAGTAGTGTGCGACCCCACCCCCATTTGTAACTTTAAAGCTCCCTTGAGCAGCGGGCTGACGAGCCTGGTATCCCGCACCTACGCGCCTGAGTGGTACTATACCTGGCAGATATTGGCAGCCATCGGCTACCCCAGTACACGGCCTATCCCTGCTGATGAGGGGTAATACCCCGAAACACGTGTCCAGGGATGGCGAAGACAGCGAAGATAGCAGAAGATCGAAAGATGATGCATCGCGAACACTTTACTACATTGACCAGAGTCCTTAGGGGCGACACCGCCGGTGTGTGAGTAGTGTGCGACCCCACCCCCATTTGTAACTTTAAAGCGCCCTTGAGCAGCAGGCTGACGAGCCTGGGATCCCGCACCTACGCGCCTGAGTGGTACTATACCTGGCAGATATTGGCAGCCATCGGCAACCCCAGTACACGGCCTATCCCTGCTGATGAGGGGTAATACCCCGAAACACGTGTCCAGGGATGGCGAAGACAGCGAAGATAGCAGAAGATCGAAAGATGATGCATCGCGAACACTTTACTACATTGACCAGAGTCCTTAGGGGCGACACTGCCGGTGTGTGAGTAGTGTGCGACCCCACCCCCATTTGTAACTTTAAAGCTCCCTTGAGCAGCGGGCTGACGAGCCTGGGATCCCGCACCTACGTGCCTGAGTGGTACTATACCTGGCAGATATTGGCAGCCATCGGCAACCCCAGTACACGGCCTATCCCTGCTGATGAGGGGTAATACCCCGAAACACGTGTCCAGGGATGGCGAAGACAGCGAAGATAGCAGAAGATCGAAAGATGATGCATCGCGACACTTTACTACATTGACCAGAGTCCTTAGGGGCGACACCGCCGGTGTGTGAGTAGTGTGCGACCCCACCCCCATTTGTAACTTTAAAGCTCCCTTGAGCAGCGGGCTGACGAGCCTGGGATCCCGCACCTACGCGCCTGAGTGGTACTATACCTGGCAGATATTGGCAGCCATCGGCAAACCCAGTACACGGCCTATCCCTGCTGATGAGGGGTAATACCCCGAAACACGCGTCCAGGGATGGCGAAGACAGCGAAGATAGCAGAAGATCGAAAGATGATGCATCGCGACACTTTACTACATTGACCAGAGTCCTTAGGGGCGACACCGCCGGTGTGTGAGTAGTGTGCGACCCCACCCCCATTTGTAACTTTAAAGCTCCCTTGAGCAGCGGGCTGACGAGCCTGGGATCCCGCACCTACGCGCCTGAGTGGTACTATACCTGGCAGATATTGGCAGCCATCGGCAACCCCAGTACATGGCCTATCCATGCTGATGAGGGGTAATACCCCGAAACACGTGTCCAGGGATGGCGAAGACAGCGAAGATAGCAGAAGATCGAAAGATGATGCATCGCGAACACTTTACTACATTGACCGGAGTCCTTAGGGGCGACACCGCCGGTGTGTGAGTAGTGTGCGACCCCACCCCCATTTGTAAATTATATTTCACAGCAGCTTTCAATTCTTGGGCAACGAGAGCTATTTAAGAATCCTAGGAAGCTGCAACCTGAAATTGTGAAAAACCTAAAAATTCAATTTCTCACAAGGAGGCAATTAGATAGAGAAAAAAAAGAACTTATGAAACCTTCATGTAGATATTTTATGATCTTAAGTCCTGGTATTTTAAGTCAACCATTCTGGTCTTTTATTAATAACCTGCACCACCGCTTTATTTTATCTTGTTTAGATTTAGTTGTATCCACTGGCTCCTAACTGTACCTAAAGGCTTCTCAAAGTTAGGCTCATTACAACCATGTGCATGTGGCAACTTCTCCGAACAAGATATATTGCACTTTATGTTTTTCTGTGGTTTTTATACCGAACTGAGAGTTAAATATATTCTACCACTTTTTAAAGATTGCTATTTTGCACAAGTTGGGCCAGCATTGACCTACCTACAAATGCTTTCTTCTCCCTTCGTTTGTTATGGGGTTGCACGTTTCCTTTCAAGGGCGATCCGTAAACGAAATAATATGGTGGGTTTACAATCATGAATTGGGTCATCAGAATATGTCTGCTCTTTGTGTTTTTATAACTTTCTCCATTTCAACCTACAACATCAATGTCTTTTTTTATGTAAAATTTACTTTTATGGCCAATATGTGGCCGAATAAAGTTTTTAATTGATTGAGTGGATGCTATCAAGAAAATATGAGCTCTATTTGAGGACATTAAGTCTCAAAATACACTGAGAAAGTGATATGTAAAAAAGAAATGGCTGGGATGCGCTGATTTCAGTAAATTAGCATAGTTTGTGTCTCCCGCGCCTTATCATAAGATTGCTACATTCAGTCCCTTCATTTACTAGGTACCCACAAATTTTTAAATTCAAGAGAATTAGAATTATGACTCAAAACCTGTGTATCTTTATATTTAAAATGTATTATTATTACGCTGAATATGATAATACTTCATTTGTAGAAATATCCAGTTGATAGTAATACCACAATCACTAAAATCACTCAGGTTTAAGGTTGAAGAACTAGAACTAAAAAAATAAAATAAGATGACAATAAATACCACATAAAATGACCACCACTCAAATCAACTGGTAACACTGTCCACCTTCACTATAACTAGCTTGAAGGCTCAAACTAAATGCTTTAACACATTTCTGAAAGTTAATGCTAGTAAATCGACAGCTACAGTTTTCTTTTATTGTCAAGCAGTGTTGTTTTCTTTATTGTTTCCTGCTCACACACTGCTCTGCTGTTAGTCATTGTTGGTGGCTGCAATGGCACAGGTCGTGCCAACAGCATGCCACTCAATGCTGGAAAGTTAAAAGGGGTAGGTCACAGGGGCATATTACCAAGCAATAGCGATAATTATCGCTATTGCTTGGTTAGCGGGAAAAAAATATTGCCGAGCATCGAGGATTTTTCCCGCTGAGATACCTTGATATTATTAAGGTTTATCTCTAAAGCGGTAAAAATCCTGCGAAATGCATGAATATCGCTGAAAAATCAGCGATATTCATGCATTATCGTGACAATGCTCTTAGCCATGTTATCCACCTTCCATTGGATAACATGGCTAAGAACTGCTTTTAGCAGGCGTTAGCTTTTGGAGATATTCACGCTTAGCGTGAATATTTCCAAAAGTTGTTAATAGGAGTTAGAGATGTTAGCGACTGTTTTCAGTCGCTAACATCTTGGCACGCCCACTTTGCATGTCATTAGCGATAATTATCGCTGACATGCAAAGTGGGCCCCTAAATGCCCGCTATCGCCTACAAGCTGTCGCTAACTGGCGTTAGCGACAGCTTGGTAATAGGGCGATAAAATTTTCGCCGCATTAGCGGGAAAAAGTCCCGCTAATGCGGCGATAATGCCCTTGGTAATATGCCCCACAATGTTTTAAATGTGAACGCACTGTCCGGGGCTGAGTACCAAACTTCTTTGATATGAAAGACAGAGTACTGACACTTCTCAGGAACAAGAAGGTACTCTAAATAGTGAGTACCTGCATTTCTATATTTCCATTTAAAGCACCGCACGTAGTCATTGGCATATACTTCTGCCTTTGTTTATTTTGTCAATGTAGTTCGCTAGCTAATTAGGCAGGGTAAACACGTGGGCTAAAACATGCATTCATACCACTGTAGTTGCAAGCTTTGTTTTATTGCCTGGACTTTAAATGGCTGCTACGTTTCTTCTCCTAAATTCAAGAACGGTGTTATTTCGCTGGGGTTTTTATCCTTTTATTAATTCTGTGCTCCAACTGCCTGCTTCTCTGTCTGTTGCATCGCGCAAACAATCATTTAGAACGCTCCATCTATTCCACTTCCGTTTTAAAAATGCAAAAAGATTTGCAGCTGTGTTTTTTTAAATCTTTGCCAGGAAAGCAAAGACAGGCCCGGAAAGTCAGCAGTCCACTTGCGTGTCAGGCCAGGAAGCGGTCAAGCGGGATTGACTGGCCCGTCTCTCTCTGCAGTCAATATCTATGTATCTCTTATGTAAGATCTGGACTGGAATTATGATATTACTGCCCCTCCCCGCGCCAACCCCCTCCGCGTCTGTGGAGCGATCGGTGGTCGCTAGCAATAAATGCAAGCCTAGTAACCGAGGTCATGCCTATAGCAATGCGCGTGAAACGTTCACTGTGAAACGTGCTCTGTGGTTTTACAAATACCAAGACAATGTTTTATGTGCGTATAACCACTCATTTTATATACTCTAGGTTAAAGAGTCATCCAGAGAAGAGCCGTCTGTTGCAAATCTTTTTACTTTGTATTCAATTGAGGGAAATAACGCGTTTACTTGGTTCAGCTGATTAAATTGTGTATGTTAGTTCGGATGCGCATACCTAACAAATTTGTGGCATAACTTTTTTTTTTTTTTCACAATGTACTTTCGATGAAAAACTGTATGACCGTAGTCTTTTAGGTGCTAATATAATTGCTATTTTTGGGGGGTAATAACGATTGCTGAAGCTGCTATTTATGAATTTTAACATTTTAGCATTTTTTTAAAGTAAGCAATATTTCTTTACGTGTCGGATTATTAGTACTGCAATTTACTCACAAAAGATATTTGTAGTTAAATAGTTTTTATTTAAAGATAAAGATCACAGAAATACAATTAAAAAATACGCTCAGCTAAAGATATAAGTACATAATAATACAATGAGTACAAGCATAAATAAGTAAGTTTAAGGATAAGAGAACCAGCAGAATGCATGAACATTGTAAAATGACTAGAATATGATCATATAATAATTATAACACTGAACAATTAGAAACTAAAATGTAATGCTTCTGTGTAAAAAACTGGAGAATAAGATTGTTATTGCGGAGGCTTATGATTGAAGAAATGTTGGGGCATATTACCAAGCCCGCGAGAAATGCGTTAGCGACTTTTTAAAGTCGCTAACGCATTTTTTTCACATCGCACTATTACCAATACATCTCTAACCTGAGTTAGAGACGTATTCTTGACGTTATCTATCGCCCCGCGCTGGGGGCGATAGATAACGCTAATGGGATGCAGGGTGGGCGTTCCCACGTCCAACCACATGTAAAATGTGGTTGGCGGTGTTAACACCCTATTATAAAGGCAGGCGTTGGTAGAAGGAGACCTGCGATAAACAAGTTTATCGCAGGTCTCCCAACGCCTGCTTTGATCAGGTGTTAGGCATAGATAACATGGGGGTGTGGATCATAAAGCTTGAATCCACCACCCCATATTATCAAGGCACACATTAGCGTGTGAAAAACAACGCTTGTTTTCATGCACTAATGTTCCATATCGCCGACTATCGCCGGATTTCATTTTGCCTACGTGATGCGCGCTGATAATTACGCGCTATCACGGCGAAAAAATCCGGCGATGGCCGGCGATATGGAAATGTGCGATGTGCGTATTTTAAAGAACATCTTGTTAATATGCCCCGTTGTTTGTTAATGCGCCTGCATTATGTGAATTTGTAATTTCGTTTTCATCTACTCAAATAAAAATTGAAACAAAAATAATTTGTGGCGTGATATAGTGTAGCAACTGCGTGAAATAGCCATAATTTATTCTCCAACTTTTTATACACTTAAATAAATCACTTAGAAGATACACAGTGAGTGATGACATATTGACAGTTAAAACAGGGGATTCAAACATGTTCTTCATTATTTTGTTTACTATATCCATATCGAGCTAAATCATTTGGACTGAGCTCCATTTCTAAGACAGTTAAGCCACACCACATAGACAAACAATCAGTGGAACAAGTCCGATGTCTCACACATGACGTCTCGTTAGCAATACTGGCGCTATTCCGTGTATCTGTTAAAATGGCTATTTTTAATATGTCAGTGATCACCATTGACAAACAGGTCTGTATCTTTAAAAGTGAGGCCTTCTGATGTCGCCCTTGTATTATTTTCCTTTTAATGCAAATCGTCCATCTGCATGTTTTGTGCAAATGTTGCCTGTTCAAGTTAGATGTTGTGTTCTTGAAAACGGATCTGCAATTTGAATGGAAGACTTAAAGATAACTTCCCACGTTTTTTTAAAGGATATTGGGGCATATTTACAAGGACATTGCGCAGCCGGATTGTCAATTTTTGCGACGCTGCGGTGGTGCTGTGCCCTGCTTCAAACTTACAAGGCAGCACTAAGCCACTATGGGTGGCTTAATGGTGCCTTGTAAATATGGAACTCCTCGACACAGTTTTCTGCAGCAAAGGGGCGTTTTCATGCAACACCCATTGCTTTTTGACACTGCTCCAGATTTACAAGGATCTATAAATCTGAGGCAGCGCCAAAAACATTACTCAACAGGGGAGACGTAGGTGTGGCGCATTGAGGAGAAATCATTTTTATTTCTCCTAGTTTTTTGATCTTTCTATGTGTGCTGCAGAAAAGGAGCAAAGCACCATTCATCATTGTTTTTGTGCAGGAAGGTGTCCCTTCCTGCACAACAACAATCATCCCTGCAACGCAGGCACCCTTGCATGATGGTTCAAGGGTGCTTGTGCTGGCACTTGGCTTCTTTTTTTTCACTAGCGCAGGGGTGAGTATAGGAATGCGAGGTATTGTTGTAAGTACAGTGTATTCCTGTACTTAAAAAATGACGCACTTCGGCAGAGCAAAATTGCTTGCTACACCGCGCTACGCTATTTTCTTGTAAATATGTCACAATGTGTTTAACATTCGGGTGTGACAAACAAAATCTTGCTCTTTATGCTATGGAAAAGGCACATGAAAATGAGTGAGTTCCGCCCACTCCTATTTGATTCTCCTGCCAATTTTTTGTGAGAGAAAGATCCATATAAAGAGTCTTCCCTCCTATGGGCCCTAACTAAGCTGCAAATTGGGAATATGGAAGCTCTCCTTCCTATACATGATGTACTGCCTTTAACGGGCCTGACAAAAGGGGGTGGTGATGGATAGAGCATCTGAACCAATCAAACACTCACACCCAGTCAACAGATCTGGGTTTAATCCATCATCGTTCTTTAGCCCACTCTGCCACACCAGTTCAGACATGGCCATATGCAAATCAGTCTGACCCTGTGCCTCATGGGAACAGTCCAGCCCGAACTGCCAATCCATGCCTTCCCTGGACCGGAAACAAGCTTCCTAGGGCCGGTTTCTGGCATTCCAGCCGTCTTCAGCCAGGCTTGCTTGAATCCAGTGGCAAAGTGAGCAAAGGACTCACGTCTGAGCATACCCTGCCAACTTATGGCGAACAAAGCGGTACAAAAGGGGGTGGTGATGGACGGAGCATCAGAACCAATCAAACACTCACACCCAGTCAACAGATCTGGGTTTAATCCATCACCGTTCTTAAGCCCACTCTGCCACCCCAGTTCAGACATGGGCCAAATGCAAATCAGTCTGACCCTGTGCCTCATGGTAACAGTCCAGCCCGAACTGCTCCCAGCCCAAACAATGTGTTTAACATTCGGGTGAGACAAACAAAATCTTTCTCTTTATGCTATGGAAAAGGCACATGAAAATGAGTGAGTTTCGCCCACTCCTTTTTGATTCTCCTGCCAATTTTTTGTGAGAGAAAGATCCATATAATGTGTCTTCCCTCCTATGGGCCCTAACTAAGCTGTAAATTGGGAATATGGAAGCTCTCCTTTCTATGCATGATGTACTGCCTTCAACGGGCCTGAGGCAGAGATCTGCTTGATGAAAACATTTCTACTGTGCAGATCCTCTGCAATACCAGGTGGTCTTATAGAGATTTCTGCCAGTATACAGGGAAGACTGGAAAAATCTCTTGTTGCTCACTTCTCTGATGCCAGAGAAACCCGGCTTGTCTCCACTTTGGCTATCCACACATTTAATTCATCAGAGCGAAATGGCAGTTTAAAACTGCATGGTATGAGTGGGATTATACCTGAGAAAATTTGCAGCATGTCCAGCAACCTGTAAATATTCTCTACTGATGAGGGAGAAGTCCCAAAACACTGGTGTATAGAGATACAACTTCGAAAGATGGCATTAGCTGAAAAATAATATGAACTTAGTATGAAAAACAGAACTACAACTACCAAGACGCTATGGAGTAATAGTGCTGTTACGTGCAAGCAGTGCATTCCTACCACCTTTCACTACATCTCCACTACAGGCTGCAATGGCAGGTCTGAGACATGTTTAAAGGGCTACCTTAATGGGTGACACAATGAGTGCTGTAGGCCCAATAGTAGCATTTGATTTATAGGCCTTGGGTATGTGTAGTACCATATAGTAAAGATTTATAAGTAAATTAAATGTGCCAATCAGGTGTAGGCAGTTTTTACCATGTTTTAGGGAGGGAGAACAAAAACGTTAGCACTAGTTAGTAGTGGCAAAGTACAGAGTACCAGTGCGAACAAAAACGAATTTCAGAAAAAAGTTTGGGGGTGACCCTGCAGAAAGGGCGCAGGCCAACATTGACCCTATGTCATGGAGTTGTTTTCGGAAAAAACTATTTATCATAAACTGTGAGGGAATCTTGTAACCATGTATCATAGCATCGCCCACCCACAAGACCTTCCAATAGAAGAACTGGTGGATAATCTAGTTTCGGGAAGTGTGCCGTCTCTCTGTCAGAATAGGGAAGAGGAAAGCCAGGCGCGCAGGTTGAACTTCCAATTTTAGATCACTACTTGAAGTAAACCCTTTCTGTCCAAGGTCTTACAAGTAAATCATAATGTAGCAGCAACAAAGATGGCAACAACATGCATTTAATTATTTTGTATTTCCTTATGCTCCGCATTCAATGCTTCTTAATGAAAACGTTGACTGAATTAATTTAATTTCAACAGAAGTCAATCTAGTACAATGGAGGGAAACAATAAAAAATTGTCAGCTGACCAAGCAATTAATGCATGGTGGTAAACAGATATTGCCTTTGTAGCAATGCCTTCAAACGCCTAAAGATGCTCCCGCTTTAGCATGAATGATTAGAACAGGGTCAGATTTTCCATTCTACACTTCATGTGTCGGAGTGGCATTACCCAAGGAGCTACTAATAACCCCAAACTAGGGCAAGGTTTGACAGAGGACTGCAAATATAAAGCCTTATGCTTGTGGTCTTTGGTGGTTTTGGAGATCAGATGCTCCTCAGAAAGGAGACAGAGAAGTGCTGGGGGGGCTCTTCTAAGGGTAGGGGATGCCCTCCATTCAGCTTGCTCAGTGGAGGCTCAGGCATCTGCTCGTTTGGCAGAGCTGTTAGTAGGTCAGCACTCTCAAATGTAGTCCTTAGACTGATATGTCAGCAGCCCTTAATTATATTTAAAATTACTGATTGACTGTATTGAGTTTTCGTTCTGAGTTTGCGTAGACCACACTGGAAATAGGCACTAGAAATAGAAGGCGGAGAGCCGAAAACAGACACAGTGTACTGCAGGCATGGCTGGCACAGGTAGGAGCAGTGGATCAGGGTGGGAGGGAGTCGACAGATGACGGAATAGGGAAAATAAAATAAATAAATATAAAAAACAACCACTGAGTCAGCGATGCGTCGAGCACAAGGTAAGTGGTTTTGTTTATTTATTTATTTTATTTTCCCTATCCCGTCTTCTGTTGACATCCGCCGTGCCCCACCACTCTTACCTGTACCTGTCACACCTGGTATACCGGGGCTACTAATTCATTGCCCCCCTGTGCACAAGAACAGGAAGAAGAGGAGGTGACAACAGGACCAGTGGAATGGCCAGTCTCTAACAAAACTAGGACCAACCTGGCCTATTGGCATACTCCCTTGACAAATTGGCAACATATTGACAACCCTGTGCAATATCCAGCAGCACATTTGGTATATTGAGGAGGCCTCTGTCAAATTGAACCCTATCACTCACAGATTAATAGGTGATTCTGATAGAACTTTGGTACAGTAAGGAGTGCTCTAGCACATTGCAGGACGCCATCGCACTGCAGAGCACGAGCACGCTGATCAGCGTTAGCACGCTGATGGTACTGACAGCAGTTTGACATATCGAGCTGCAGCCTGATATTACTGGAAGCTTCATTGCATATTGAAGAGCACCTTCATTTTATTGTTTATTGTCAGTGTTCTCGCATATTGTACCGCGCCATGATCTTAATAGCAGTGCTCTGGAATAACAGAGAAGAACTATATACAGGAGTACTCTGGCATGTCATATCAACACCTTGGCTTATCACTGGAGTAATCCCGATTGTACTTCATGTTCTGCCACATTAAGTCTGTGGTGCTTTCACTGCCAGACAAACAGAGATGGTCATGATGTATGGATAAAGTACCCCCTGCTGTACATTATAAGGATATTGCAAGGCACTGTGGCCCACATGCATCAAGCATTTTTGCAGTCGCAGATGGTGCGATTCCTTAAAATCGGCCGTTTGCGAATGCAAAAGTGCTTGTTGGGATGCATCATGCCATTTTAGAAGTCGCATCTTTTTTACGATTTCTAAAATTGCATTAGCATTTAAGAAATCGCAATTGTGCGATTTCTTAAATGCTATGCATCATTGTAGAAAAATATTATTTTTTTAAAATTGGAAGTGCAAATTACCACGAAGTTCAACTTCGTGGTAAATTGCGAAATTGATTAAATATGCACAAAAATGCATTTTTTAAACTGTAAAGTTACACACACACATGTCCTTAGGACATGTGTGTATGTAACTTATGCTGAAAAGTACATTTCAGGGGTGCATGGGGGGGTCCTTTGGACCCCCCCCTGCACCCATGAAATTTTCTAAGTGCCACTCGCAATTTCCATTGACTCCTATGGGCCTTTTGGCCCATAGGAATCAATGGAAATTGCGAAAATTAAGTTAAGAAATCGGTATTTCTTTGGGATTCGGTAAAAAATGCGATTTTTACCGTATCCCACAAGAATACCGAAAATATTGATGCATATCATTTTGCATTTCTTAATTTGCGATTCCTTATTTTTCGCAAATTAAGAAATGCAAAAAGACACAATGATGCATGTGGGCCTAAGAAGTTCTGTGACTACAGAAAGGAACGATGCAGAAGGGCAAGTTCCTTTATAAGTACGTTGAATTCTGAGATGATGTACGACAGAGAGCATTTAAGTACTAATAATAGTAGGGTACGCTATCAGCCATACACCGAACTGCTTACATCCTTATTGTTGTGCTTCTTCGTATGAAAAAGATAGTATGGTCGCAGGCAGGCAGAGCAAAAGTAGAATGGAAGATAAAATCAACAGAAACTGTTGGGTGAAACAATCAATAATTTTTTGCTAAAAAAACATACAAATCAGTTACATTTAAATAAGATTTAAAAAGCCTTTAATTTGGTAGCCATGCAGAAAGAATATTTATTTCCTGTAATGAAGTACAGCATGCAAAAAATAAACATGTTCTATAATTTGTTTCTTTGTGCTGATCCCTGTGTATCTTGGAAATTGTAGACCCTTTCCTTTTTGGTAAAAAAAAAGCCAAACGCGTTGCCCACGGCCAAGGGGTTTATTTTGTATACCTCCACGTCTTGTCCAAGGGCTGGGGGGGAGAGGGGGCAATTATTTCCTACACCTCGGCGTATGGTAGAGGAAATTAAAATGTAACATTGTGACTTCTAATAGCCATCCAGCATCATGTCATCCACCACTGCCACTTCCCCAAGCCCTGCCCAAAGGTGGAGGGCAGTTTAGCTTTACCCCCCTGCATTGATCAAGTGAGGGAGTGCATATGCATACTGATTGACTAAGCCATGGGATGAGGACAATTAGCACCTTGCACCATAACTCATTTCTCAAGTGCAGGAGGGGGTTTGTAGCATCCCCACTTCCTGCCTTACCAATAAGGGTGCATGAAATATTTGACGCAGCACAAGTCAGCTAATAGCTGCTAAGGTGGCACTTTCACATTTGCATAAAAGGCCCTGGAGCAATTACCAGCTGCCACAGTCCACCCTAGCCTCCAGCGTGTTGCAGGCCAGGTAGCAAAGCAGTAGCTCACATCTGCCCAAATGTCCTGTTCACAATTGTAAACAGGACAGCAAGGGAGCTGACACAACCGACACATGCACAAAGTTAAAGCTTTCTAAGTCCTCCACTGCTGCCATCGTCAATTGGGTTCGGTGGGAGAATAGATGAATACGGTGGCGTGAGGATAGCGCAGAAAGAGAGCTACAATGAGTACTTTACCTTAAGTCCCAATCCGCCATCATCTGTGAAGGGTAGAAATGAGATGTCAATAAGAGAGTGAGTACATTTGTTGATAATTGTCATTTCAATATAGACATGATTTGTGATCATGTACATTATGTAATGTGGTAATATGTTTGGACATGTGGTACAGTGGGGGTGATAGAAAGGTCGTGGTCTTAGTTCAGGAAATCAGGTGAAGTTTAAACATAACTTGTGAGTTTCACGAGTTTTTATGCTTTGTACTGTACCTACTATTGCGCTATATATCGGCCATAACTCTACTTTGCTCAAATAACATACAGCACTGACACAGGTAAGGTATAAGGGGGACAGTGTGATGACCAGCTGCGGCCCGTGCAGGTAAGAGCGGTGGCCCCACTGTACCCCTGCTCTTACCTGCACGGCCGCGGCTGGCTATGGCTTGCAATATCTCCACCTCTTTGCACAAGGTGCTGGCCCAGTCACTGCTTACCTTAGCAGCACACAAGCACACTGGTCCCATGCAGCTGCCACATCAACCTGGGCATGGAAGTGGCACTGCAATCTCTGCTTGGTAAGGCAATCATATTACTCGGGTAGAGAGTAATAACAGATGCGCTCTAACTTCCATGTATAGTCGTGTTCAGTTTGTGAAAAGTTCAATACTTTCGGTTTTTAGAGAAAGCAACAACTGGACAATGGGTCATTCATTTTTATTAGATGGTTTAATGATTCGGATTCTCTAACCCAACATCACTCTCTGAAGAAGCTTTGGACTGTGAAACGTTGCTCCCCTAAGGGTGAAGTGCTAAAGCTGCGCCTTTGGTGCTCAGTTTTGAGTTCAATAGTAAGGTTAAGCCCCAGGACCCAGTGATAACCTGCTCTGATTGTCACAGTCTGAGACCAGAAAACCTTCTCTGTCTGGGACTTCAAAAAAAGTTCCCAGAGAGACACTCTCAGCAAAAGTGCACCTACATAGCAGTGAAGTAGCCCAGATGTGAAGGGTATGTTGGTGGCAATAGATCCTCGCTAGATTAGCAGATCATACACCTCAGTCTAAATGGCCCCAGAGATCCAGTTTAATATTAAAGCACAGTAACGTACATATTTTATGTGAACAATTACTGGCACAAAAATCAGGAGCAATTTATAATATGTTACTGCATTAATTATTTGAAACAAAATGAAGAAGTCAGCAGTTTGCAGATGACAGTGTAGCTTGATAAATATGCATAAAGAAGTAATGTGTATAATTCGGACATATGTTGAAGTGCTTGGAATATAACCAAACCATCAGTAAGTACAATAAACTTTATCGATCAGAATAAATCAACGCCCAATTACTGCCATTTTCGCTTATTTCAGCTTTCTCCATGCATGTATCAAAGCAAAGGCTAAATATATTATCACAAATTATGTACAGAAGCAACACAATAGAACTAGGAACAAAATCAAAATTTGGTTATCTGTTACCTTTGTCAAGGTATGAAATAAATTAAGATTTAACTGAATCTCTGAGTCAAAACTACATTAGATGCAAATTAAATGTTTGAGGTGATCTGCGTGAAATACTGTTCTTGATGAATGTGCTTAACCGATTAGAAGCCCATTCGTTTTCTACGACTGCTGAATAGATGTCCTTTAAATACAACCACCAACCTCAGTAGAAGTTAATTGGACTGCATTGACTACCTGGAAACCTATGACTTGACGCCATCACTTTTCTTCAGCTCGGCAGGAGACACAGTCCCTTCACCTGGGCCATACTTTAATAAACCTCTTTTCACATTCTCTCCTTCTAAGATGGTTGACTGACTGGCGTACAGGAATTTTTTAAATCAAGGAGCATTGTGAAGATATTCTACATCCTTTCACTGTCCAAAATTTAGTTTCAGAACTCCTCACTATCAAATTTTGCTTCGGCAGTTTCTCTTATCTTAATTAACTTTAACATGACAAGTAAGAGAATGTCAGAACCTGATTGGGCAGCCATTCATTATTAAATGGTTGTGTTCCCTACTGTACCGTTTAGCTGGTCAGGTAACAAGGTGTCCTCTGACCAGGTGTCACTCAAACATTTAACAGCCACACATTTCACCTTGAAGTCAGTCCAATTTGATTTTGTAACATATTAGAGTTCCCTCCCAAATCGTTACTCTCTATCATACTCACAACACTGTTTGGTTAATGTATCTATTATATCTTTTTTACAAGCTGCAAGGATATAATTTGATACTGCATCAGAGTTATTTCTGTTGTGTTCATCCTCGTTTAAGGCTTATGCAGACTCATTTAATTTGCCACGCTTTGCATCTGTTATCAAGGTGGTCATCACTTTTTTTTAATCATTTTCATTTTTGTAAATTTTGTGGACCTTAGGTGGTTCAGAATTTTTTTGACCTAGAGGAGCCTTCATCTTGTGCCCATTTCCCTGGTTGGAAAAAGTCAAAATTGCTCTTATTTGTATTGAGGTTTCTTGAAAGGGATGACATTTTCAGATTAGATCTAGAAGCAAAAACATGCTATAAATTCAATGTATTCTTTCCAAGCACCTACATTTTTCTAGTGGTGGCCTTACTTATATATGTCTATATGTCTCAGACTATTCCAGTGAGATGTTTGAGTGTGAATTCCTTCCATAAGTATTGCACAAAATGGCCATTTCTGAGAAATGGGAATGCACTGGAAAATATTGAGGACCTCCTCTGGCAGATGAAAACTCTGCTCAGTTTTCCTTTGCCTACTGTGCAGGCCAGATATCTTGCCAAATGTCTCGTCTTCTATTGTTCACTTTCTTGTCACATCCTCCCAGGGGTGCCTGGATATTGAGTGAAACCTAAATGTAAAAGTAATTGTCATGGTTCTAGAAAAACATATTGGAAGTGGCCGTCTAACCTGGTGTCCAAGCCCGCCCAGAATGTAATCAATTTCGTAGACATTATCAACACTAGCGTCTATATTGTTATGGACATTTCCAACACTTATCTGCAGAGTTACAATCCTTGCATTGGAAAGTACCAGTATTTGTCTGTACAGCAGCTGTATGTTAACATGTTGCTGCTAACATTGTCACTTTGGAAGCAAAGTTCCGAGAAGTAAAGTGCACCACTTTTCAGCAGTGCTTTTATACTTCACAATACCAATGGCACTGTAAGGGTAGGTGAGGAAAAATTAACATTTTAATGAATTGTATTTAAATAAAAATAGTAAATTAAATGAAAATAAAATAATTTCAAATGTATTAATACGTCAAGTTTTAGTCCAGGTGTGTTTCCCATTCCTGTGTTAGTCCGAGGTGAATAGGAGTTAGGGGAAGTATTTTAATTCATTATAATTAAAAAATAATACTTTTTCTTGTTAATTTAAAATTAATTTTCTTTAAATTCTGTACTTTCTGCATGGAGACCTTTGCCCTGGTAGCAGAGAGCTCCACAAATATGAAAGTTACTAATAGTAACTTTACATTCATAAATTCAGTCATAGGGGTCTCCACCCTGTCATATGAGAATATATCACTGACCTGAAATCACTGGGAGAAAATTGTGGGAGCATTGTGATACACCTCACCCTAATTTCATCTAGCCCGTTTTTTCTAAGTGCAGTATCTGGAACCAAATAAACTGGGGGAAACAGGAACCGGATCAGTAACATTGTGCTATTTGTTCCCGAGTTTAAATTTGACTGCTAGGAGCTTAGAACAGTCAATGACTGCATTCTTCACACAAAACTCACTTTGTTTTTTAACCTTCTAGTGAAATTAAAAAAAGTATTTTACTTTCTAATATGCCATGTGATCAGCAACAGTTTTATTTCATTTTTAGTAATGATAAGTGTACTTAAGTATTTTTTTCATTACAGCTTACTCAACAGAAGGTGACTCGCCAACCTGATATAATATCCTGGTTACCAATATAGCCCTCAGGCACTCATGTTCAAAGATTCCATGTATTGAATTAGTAATTTGCAACAAATAATGATTCACAATTTGTGACTCCTTAACTGGAATGTAAAAAAAATGATGTGTTAATAGTGGTAGCAATTTGCACATCAACTTCTTTTGAATCCCTTGGTATTCCAAGAACTGACCTATGTATTAATAGATTGGTTCTCTGAATACTGATTGCTAGTGGGTTGCAATTCAACGTACTTCATCAATATACATGTGGTAGAGCGTACATTGCAACCCACTACAATTGGCAACTAAGACATGGTGGTCTGCTGAGGAGTGACCACCATGCCTGTGATTGCTTTTAAATAAAATAATCTATTTTTTTTTAATGCAGCCCATTTTCCTTAAAGGAAACAGGATGCATTTAAAAGAAAAATATGCAAACTGTTTTAATGATCAGGCAGTGGTCCACAAACTATTGCAAGCTCTTAAAAAATGTTTTTTTGAACATTCACAAAGGAGACTGGGTCCCAAGGGGACTTCTTCCTATTTGCGATGGCTTACCACCTCCTGTGAGGAGACAGTAAATTAGGAATGTTTTGCGACCAGATCTGGTCACAAAACATTAATACATAGCATAATTATTTGATATGGGAAGGGATGCACTTAAAACGCCCCTTCCAAATACAGAATCTATATTTATTCCCAAACCCAGTTAGCGATTCTTTAACATGCTACTAAATCTCTATTTGGATTTGGTGAGAAAAAAATTGCCATTTAGTTGTTGGACAGGCTCCGATTTAATGAATCGGAGCCTTAATGACCATAAAATTGCGTGATACATGAGGGCATGTGAGAGGTATCTGAGCCTTCTAAGAAACTGCCCTTATATCATTACCTCACCCAGAAAGGAGAAAGGACCCTCCACAAGTAATGTACTACCCTTCTGAGCTCCCCTTACCCAAGACGATACATATTAGCATAAGGAAGCCATCAATTCCCAATAATAAGTCTGTCCTGTTTTCTGTGTTTATGTTTTATGGATTTCAGTAGAACATTCTCTGTGTTTCCCAAGCCTTCTAAAATTAGTGTTTTTCAGTGTTTATTCATTTGCCTAAACCCCAAAATAGACATAACTGTGTTTTTCCAGTGTTTATAAATCATGTTGTTTTTTGTATTGATTGTTATAAATAAAGTGCATATTTAATTCAAATTAGAACATTGGAATGTTGGGAGCTCCATTACAGATAATGGAGTGCTCCGTGCTTTTACAGGCCGGTAAAGGCCCGCAGAGCAACATTCCAATGTTCTACAAAGTCTTCTCGAAGTTCGAGGGGATTTATATCCCCTCGAGCTTCGAGAACCCTTTGTTTAATTTGTTAGAACATTCTGCCCTCTAGTGGCAGAATGTTCTAATAGCCTTATAGCCCTTCGTAGCAGGGCTATACGGCTATTAAAGTCCCGCTGTTTCGTTAAAGTCCCTCGCCTTCGGCTCGAGCCTTTAACGATTCAGCGGGCCTTTAATAGCCAGTATAGCCCGCTACAGCGGGCTATAAGGCTATAGTAATGTGTGGTATGTAGCTTATTCCCTTTGACAGTGTGTCTAGAAGACTTATGTTGGACTGGTTTAAGCATAGAAATTCTTTGTATTTCACTCTCATTCACTTCTCATTACCTCTCATACTCACTCTGTCAGGACTCTGTCTGGCTTACAGGACTATTAATGGATTAAACAAGTAAGAGTGCTATATTCAAATCTTTTAGCAAACAAATTCCTGGACACATTTGGAGCCATTCGCTTACCCATTACTGAATCTTTTGACCTTGTAGGGGGTGGTCAGCTCTGCCAACAGCATAGTACCTTGTGAAACCTTTACAATTTTGAATTACAACACATTAATGTGTAGCTCTGTTTTCTAAGGCACTGACATGTGATGCTTTAAGAATGCTCACCACTGCTTTTATGCACTACTAGCAGCCCGTCCCGACTTTGTCCGGGTATGAATTGCTGCCGGCCAGTAGTATATTGTTTTGTAGGATTTCGTTTAGATAGCATTTCTTATCTGTGACAGGCCTGTGAAACGCTCCGATTCACAGTGCACTGCTGATGCACTTAAGAGTGCGCGTTCAGTAGTGTGTGAACTGGAGTTTCCCCACTTTATTTTTCCTTGCAATATTATATAGCGCGAACTCGACAACATGGCATGAGCACAATTTACATTACAGAAGAACACATTAATTTGTGGTAGGCACGGGGAGACAAAGCTATTTGCCTGGAATCACAGGATGTTGAGCTGATGCCGAGATTCGAACGTAGCTCCCCAGCTATAAAGTTCGCAATTCTAGAACTTGTGGCGGGAGGTGTGTCTAAAAGTGTATGTCGATGCTGGCCATCAATGAGAGAGACATGTGCATTTTTCAAATGGGTGGTGAAAAAATATGAGTATGTTGCTGGAGATGTGGGCCGCCGTGCCACCAATGTACTTACCGGGGAGGGTAAATACCCATTATTCCGCAACTTTCTTTCCGCATACCATCACTCCGCATACTTTCATTACGAAAGTACCATGACTCCGCAATGCCATTATAACGCATTGCATTACATTTGATATGCTTTTACCACGCACACATTTACAACGAAATTCGTTGTAAATGCATGAATGGTAAAAGCATGTTTTTTTATGTTTGGATAAGGTAAGTATGGGTATAGGGGTATATGTTTTGGGGTGCTAAGGTATATGTTTTGGGGTGTTTGGGTATTTTAAGGGTTCAGATATAGTTTTGGGTTATGGGGTACAGGGGTAGTTTTGGGTTTTATGGATAGGTATGGGTTTTGGGGTACAGGGGTATTTTTAGGGTTCAGGGCTAGGTTTGGATTTTGGGGTATAGGGGTATTTTTAGGGTTCAGGGGTAGGTTTGGGTTTTGGGGTACAGGGGTATTTTTATGGGTTCAAGGCTAGATTTGGGTTTTGGGGTACAGGGGTATTTTAGGGTTCAGGGGTAGATTTGGGTTTTGGGGTACAGGGTTATTTTTAAGGTTCAGGGCTAGGTTTGGGTTTTGCGATACAGGGGTATTCTAGGGTTCAGGGGTAGGTTTGGGTTTTGGGGTACAGTGGTATTTTTAGGGTTCAGGGCTAGGTTTGGGTTTTGGGGTACAGGGGTATTTTTAGGGTTCAGGGGTAGGTTTGGGTTTTGAGGTACAGGGGTATTTATAGGGTTCAGGGCTAGGTTTGGGTTTTGGGGTACAGGGGTATGTTTAGGGTTTAGGGATAGGTTTGGGTTTTGGGGTACATGGTATATTTATAGGGTTAAGATGGGTTAGTGTTTAAGGGTGTTTGGGTATTTTAAGGAGTAAGGGTGGGTTATGATTATGGGGTGCAGGGGTTTTTAAAGGGAGCAGGGTGGGATTAGCACACGATATGAGACATGACATGAAGGGCGGTGCGTACCACACACCCCCAGCGCTTGTCACGCCCCCAGCACACGCCCACAGCACAACGCAGACACGATCACAAGGGACTACTTTGCTGGCACTGTTCTTTTACCTTTTAAATGTATATGGTGGGCATCTGCTGCAACTGCCCTTTCCAAAGCTGTATTGGGTGTTGTATTTGGTGCTGTGGTTCCTGAGATTACCCGCCTCAAAGGTTTGGGCTCTCTCTTTATTATATTAGTATGGATTTCCCTCAATCAATCAATCAATCAATCATAATATTTGTATAGCGCACTACTCACCCGGAAGGGTCTCAAGGCGCATGGGGGAAGGGGTCCGCTACTGCTCGAACAGCCAGGTCTTGAGTTGTCTCCTGAAGGCGAGGTGGTCCTGGGTCAGCCGAAGGTGGATGGGGAGGGAGTTCCATGTCTTGGCCGCCAGGTAGGAGAAGGATCTGCCTCCGGCGGTGGCTCTTCGGATGCGTGGTACGGCGGCGAGGGCGAGGCTGGTAGACCGTACCTGGCGGGTGGGCGTGTAGAAGGTCAGGCGGTCGTTGAGGTACTTGGGGCCCAGGTCGTGGAGAGACTTGTGTGCGTGGGTGAGGAGCCTGAACGTGATCCTCTTGTTGACGGGGAGCCAGTGCAGGTCCCTCAGGTGTCCGGAGATGTGGCTGCGTCGGGGGATGTCCAGGATGAGTCGGGCGGAGGCGTTCTGGATGCGTTGGAGTCTTTTCTGTAGCTTGGCTGTGGTTCCGGCGTAGAGGGTGTTTCCGTAGTCCAGTCGGCTGGTGACGAGGGCCTGGGTGACCGTCTTCCTGGTTTTGGTCGGGATCCATCGGAAGATCTTGCGAAGCATGCGGAGGGTGTGAAAGCATGATGAGGAGACGTCGTTGACTTGTCTGGTCATCGAGAGGGTGGAGTCCAGGATGAAGCCCAGGTTGCGTGCGTGGTCTGTTGGCTTGGGAGCGGTGCCCAGGGCTGGGGGCCACCAGGAGTCGTCCCAGGCGGAGGGTGATGGTCCCAGGATGAGGACTTCCGTCTTGTCTGAGTTCAGTTTCAGGCGGCTGTTCTTCATCCACTCGGCGACGTCTTTCATCCCTTCGTATAGGCTGGTTTCGGCGGTGTCGGGGTCTCTGGTGAGGGAGAGGATCAGCTGGGTGTCGTCGGCGTAGGAGATGATGTTGAGGTTGTGTTGGCGTGTGATGTCGGTGAGGGGTCTCATGTAGACGTTGAAGAGAGTGGGGCTGAGTGAAGATCCTTGCGGGACGCCGCAGATGACTTCGGTGGCCTCGGAGCGAAACGGGGGGAGGCGGACTCTCTGTGTTCTTCCGGCGAGGAACGAGATTATCCACTCCAGTGCCTTGTCTTGGATGCCGGTGTTGCTGAGGCGTTGGACTAGGGTGCGGTGGCAGACAGTGTCGAACGCTGCAGAGAGGTCCAGGAGGATGAGTGCCGCTTTTTCCCCGTTGTCGAGCAGGGCTCGGATGTCGTCGGTGGCTGCGATGAGGGCGGTCTCGGTGCTGTGGTTGGCTCTGAACCCGGACTGCGAGGGGTCGAGGGATCCGTTCGTCTCGAGGAAGGCGGCAAGCTGTCTGTTGACGATCTTCTCGATGACTTTGGCAGGAAAAGGGAGGAGCGAGATGGGGCGGAAGTTCTTGAGGTCGGTGGGGTCCGCTTTTGGTTTCTTCAGTAGGGCGCTGAGCTCGGCATGCTTCCAGCTCTCCGGGAAGGTGGCGGTGTTAAAGGAGGAGTTGATGTGTTGGGGTGCGATGGTGAAGTCGGCCTTGTTGAAGACGTGGTGGGGGCAGGGGTCGGTTGGAGATCCGGAGTGGACGGTGTTCATCGTGCGGGCTGTGTCTTCGGTGGTCACCGTGGTCCAGGTGCGAAGGGTGGCGGTGGGGTGCGTTGGTTCGACGGTTGGGTGCGTGGATGGTGTGCCGAAACTGTTGTGGATGTCGGCAATCTTGTGGTGGAAGAACGAGGCGAAGGAGTCGCAGAGATCTTGTGACGGAGTAATGTCGTTGTTGAGGGTGCTGGGGTTGGAGAGCTCCTTGACGATGCTGAAGAGTTCCTTGCTGTCGTGGGCGTTGTTGTCCAGTCGCTCCTTCAGTGATTTCTTCTTGGTGGTGCGGATGAGCTGGGGGTGCTTGCGGGTGGCGTGTTTGAGGGCGGTCTTGTTGTCAGTGGTCTGGTCGAGGCGCCAGGCTTTCTCGAGGGTGCGGCAGGTCTTCTTGGAGTCCTTGAGTTCGTCGGTGAACCAGGGGACTTCTTGCTTCTGGGTCTGCTGGGAGGGTTCTTTGGTGGCGCGAGGTCGTCGGCGCAGGCTGTCAGCCACTGCGTGAGGTTGCGGGCTGCTTCGTTGGGGTCCGTTGTGCTGGCAGGTGGGTTCTGGCTGAGGGATGTGGTGAGCTGGTCGGCGGTGATCTTGTTCCAGCTCCTGTGAGGAACCTGTTGCGGGTGGTGGAGGGTCATGGTTTTTCTGAAGCTGAAGTGGACGCAGCTGTGGTCGGTCCAGTGGAGTCCGGTGGAGTGGCCGAAGGTGATGTGTTTGCTGGATGAGAAGACGGGATCAAGCGTGTGGCTGGCGAAGTGGGTGGGGGTGTTGACCAGTTGCTTGAGTCCGAGGTTAGCGAGGTTGTCCAGCAGGGCAGCGATGTTGCGATCCTTGTTGTTCTCCAGGTGGAAGTTGAGGTCCCCTAGGAGGATGTAGTCAGCGGAGCGGAGGGCGTGCGGGCTGATGAAGTCCGTGATGTCTTCGCTGAATTGTGTGCGTGGTCCCGGGGGTCTGTAGATGAGGGTGCCTCTGAGGGTCGTCTTTGGGTCGGTGTGTATCTGGAAGTGGAGGTGCTCGGCGGTGGCGAGGGTGTCGTTTGAGTCGGTCGTGATGCGGATGGTGTTCTTGTGTACGATGGCGATGCCTCCTCCGGTCTGGTTGATGCGGTCCCTCCTGATGATCTTGTACCCGTCCGGGATGGCGATGGTGATGTCGGGGGCTGAGGAGGCGTTCATCCAGGTTTCTGTGAGGAAGGCGATGTCAGGTGATGTAGTGTCGAGGAGGTTCCAGATTTCCACGGCGTGTCTGTGGACGGAGCGGGTGTTGAGCAGGATGCACTTGAGATGGTTGCTGGAGATTGGCTTGGCGTGCGCGGTGCAGGTTCGGAGGCAGGTGAACTTGCAGGTTCTGCAGGTACATGAAGGCATTAAGGTGGTGCTGCTGTGATATGGACATTCATAGCTTTGCTGTTTCCATGCGTGCTTCCTTGTACAGCACACATAGAAACAGCAAATTGCCTATGATTGTTTATGTGCATGAAGGTCCCGCTTTCTGCAGATAAACAACCATTTAAAAACAAATTCTGTTTTGCAACTTCAATGTGTGCTGTATTAAGCAGCACATGTAGAAGTTACAAAGCGGCATTTAAAGATTGTCATGTGCAGGAAGGGGGACCTTCCTACACATAAACAATCTTTCCCTCAGCACAGGCACCCATGCACTCTTGTGCAAGGGTGCCTGCATTGGCCCTAGGCAGCTTAATTTAGCTCCAATACAGGGGAAAACGCAGGGCTGCACCATATTCTAGTAAATATGGTGCAGCCCTGCATTTCTAAAGTGACGAAGCGTGTTGTTAACTTTCTTGGCTTAACTCTTTTCATGAGTCGGATGTCCGGGAGCTCAGTGCACACGAGCAACAGTGCTTGTGTGTATCGGATGGCTCCAGGCTTCCCCAACTCCAGAGGCTGTTCTGTGGGTTTCAGGGAAATGACGATCAGCACGCACGTCGCACTGACAAAATTTCTCTGAAACTGAAACCAAAATGAGCTGATAGGCTCATTTCAATTTCACTTTCTACATGCTTGTGTGGTTATCTCAGTCCCCCAAGCATGTAGGAAGACAGGAGAGGTATCAATTGAAAGGGGCAAATCCTCCCTTTCCAATGGCACCCCTCCCTAGTGGATCCCTGTTTGGGGATCGCTGCAGGAGAGCGATCCCCAAGCAGGTATCCACCGACTGGACACCAGGGAGGTGTGAGCTGTCCTTTCAGCAAGGGCCTTTGCTCCCTCCAAAACATTTGTGGCATATTCAGTCTTTCTGCAACCCCAGGGGCAGATAGGGGCAATAGCCCCCAGTCTGCCCCAACTCGGGGAGGGGCATAAAGCGCACTAGGCACCAGCGATTTATTTTTTTGCGCATATTTAGGGGTGGGGGCTGCCCAAGATAGGCATGCCAATGCCCCCGCACAATTCCATAGCATTTCTGCCCCCCTGGGGGGAAGATAGGGGCAATAGACCCCAATCTGCCCCCTAGGAGGGCAGAAAGCACACTAGGCACCAGGGGTTTATTTTTATGGCATATTTTGGGGTGGTACTGAGCAACATGGGCATGCCAATGCCCCCACACCCCTCAAAAAACATTCCACAGTCTTTCTGCCCCCCCGAGGATGCAGATGAGGCAGTAGACCTTAATCTGCCCCTCGGGGCATAAAGCCCACTAGGCACCAGGGATTTTTTTTATACATAGGGGTGGGGCTGCCCAAAATGGCCATACCAATGCCCCCACACCCCAACAAAATTGCCACAGTCTTTCTGCCTACCCTGGGAGGCAGATGGAGGCAAAAGCCCCTGATATGCCACCCTGGAAGGGGAGGGGGGTGACAAAAGCACACTAGGCACCAGAGATTTTTTTTATGTATATAGGGGTGGGGCAGCCCAAAATGGGCATGCCAATGCCCCCACCCCCAAAAACAAAAACAAATCCCAGTCTTTCTGCTCCCCCCAGGAAGTAGATAGGGGCAATAGCCCCTAATCTGCCCCTCAGGGGCAGAAAGCCCACTAGTCACCCTGGGGAGGGGGGACAGAAAGCACACTAGTCACCAGGGATTTTTTTTATGTATATAGGGATGGGGGCTGCCCAAATTGGACATGCCAATGCCCTCACCCCCCAAATAAATTCCCCTGAAATAGCCCCTGATCTCCCCCTCTGGGGGCAGGAAGCCTACTAGGCACCAGGGATTTTTTCTTATATGTATATAGGGATGGGGGCTGCCCAAAATGGGCATGCCAATGCCCATCACCCCCCCCCCCCCAAAAAAATGGACACACTCTTTCTGCCTCCCCTGGGAGGCAGATGTGGGCATAAGCACCAGATCTGCCCCCCCCCCCCCCGGTGTGGCAGAAAGCACACTAGGCACGAGGGATTTTTTTTACGTATATAGGGGTGGGGGCTGCCCAACATGGGCATGCCAATGACCCCACATCCCCCAAAAAATCCATATTATTTCTCTCCCCAGGAGGCAGATGGGGGCAATAGTCCCTTATCTGCCCCCCCAGGGGGCAGAAAGCCCAGTAGGCAGCAGGGACTTTGCTTTTTTTATACATAGGGGTGCGGGCTGTTGAGAATGGGCAAGCTAATGCCCCCACCCAAATAAAGACTTTCTGCCTCCCTGGAAAGCAGAACGGGGCAATAGCCCCTTATCTGCCCTCGAGTGAGGGGTAGAAAGACCACTAGGCACCAGGGATATGTTTATGGGCATGCCAGTGAGAAGCCCCATAGGCAAGGGTCGCTTCCTTTTTTTAGGCACACATTTTGGCTGTTTTAATGATATTTTTAGTCTTATCTGCACCAAAGCAGGGGCAAAAAAACACTAGAAACCAGGGAGAATGTGTGAGTGTGTGTATCTTATCCCGTAGTTTAGCTGATGGTCTGCATGTGTGGTAGGAAATTTGTGCTGTCATGGTGACCACAGGCAGAAATGTGTCAAAAATGTAATTTATCTCAGCAAAATATGAGGTTTGCAGGGGATTCTGTATAGGAAAACATTGGGGATCCACACAAGCCACATATCCTGGGACTCCCCTGGGTGTCTAGATTCCAGAAATGCCTGGGTTTGGTAGGTTTCCATAGATGGCCACCGAGCCCGGGGACAAAAACCTAGGTGACCCCCTTGAAAAACCATGTTGTTTTGTGATAGGCAATTTTGATGTCTTCAAAATACATTTAGGGCCCATCCCTATCGCGGTCACTTAGACCACCCACACAAGTGAGATACAATTTTAATCGGGAGACTTCAGGGAATGCTCGGTGCATGGAAGTTGGCAGATCCACACAGATTCCAGACCTTTCCATCACACGAATTTAAGGAAAATGAGTTATTTTTGACAAAGTTTGAGGTTTGTAAGGGATTCTGGGTAACAGAACCTGGTACAAGCCAGACAAGTCACCCCATCCTGTATTTCCCTGGGTGTCTAGTTACAAAGAATATATAGGTTTGTTATGTTTACCTAGGTGCCGGCAGCACAAGGGTACAAACTCCACAGCTAGGCAAATTGCAAACAAAAGGTCAGTTTTCACTGGATAAATGTGGTGTCCACATTGCGTTTTGGGTCGTTTCTTGTCCCGGGCAATAAGCCTACCCACAAAAAAGAGGTACCATTTTTATGAGAAGATTTTGGGAAATGCTAGGTGGGTAGGAGTTTCTGGATCGATGCAGATTCCAGAACTTCTCATCGCAGAAATGTGAGGAAAATGTATTTTTTACAATGTTTGAGGTTTGCAAGAGATTCTGGGTAACAGAAACTGGTGAGAGCCACACAAGTCACCCTATCGGCATTTCCCTGGGTGTCTAGTTCTAAAAAATGTATAGGTTTGATACGTTTACCTAGGTGCCGGCAGCACTAGGGTAAAAACTCCACAGCTAGGGAAATTGCAAACAGAAGGTCAGTTTACACTGGAGAAATGTGATGTGTTCACATTGCGTTTTGAACCGTTTCTTGTCCCGGGCAATAAGCCTACCCACTCAAATGAGGTACCGTTTTTATCAAGAGACTTTGGGGAATGCGGGGTGCATGGACATTTGTGGATCCCCGCAGATTCCAAATCTTTCCATCACAGAAATATGACGGATTTATTTATTTTTTTTACAAAGTTTGAGGTTTGCAGTGGGTTCTGAGTAACCCTGGGCGTAGTGGGCGTAGTGGGGCTCCGCGGAGCTACCCGGAGTGGGCGAGAAGCTACGCCCACTCCCGCACTCCGCGTAGCCCCACTACGCACCTCCCTCCCGCTCTCCTCTACATACATTATTTAAGCAAAATACCCTTAATAAAACAATTTTAAAGCACTTACCGTGTCCGGGGCTCGTCCGGGGCTCCCTCTTGGAATCGCATCGTCATGGATACCAATGCGCATGCGCGGGAGGCCGCGCATGCGCATTTCTCCTGAGAAATGCGCATGCGCGGGCGGCCGCGCATGCGCATTGGTATCTATGAAGGGATGCTATTCCAAGAGGGAGCCCCGGACGAGCCCCGGACACGGTAAGTGCTTTAAAATTGTTTTATTAAGGGTAGTTTGCTTAAATAATGTATGTAGGGGAGGGCAGGAGGGAGGCGGGTGGCGGCCGACTCGGCTACGCACACGGAGTGGGCGTAGTGTTGCCGGCTACGCTGTCTATGCAAAATGCGTAGGAGGCAACACTACGCCTACTCCGTGGGCGTAGCCGATTCGGACGCCCAGGCTTAGTTCTGAGTAACAGAACCTGGAGAGAGTCACACAAGTCATCCCAACCTGGATTCCTCTGGGTGTCTAGTTTTCAAAAATTCCTAGGTTTGCTAAGTTTCCCTAGGTGCCGGCTGAGCTAGGGTTCACAATCCACAGCTAGGCACATTAAAAAAGGGTCAGTGTTCAGTGGAAAAATGTGATGTGTTCATGTTGCGTTTTGGGGGTTTCCCGTTGTGGGCATTAGGCCTACCCACACAAGCGAGGTACCATTTTTATTGGGAAATGTAGGGGAATGTGGGGTGGGTGGAAGTTTGTGGATGCACACAGATTCCAGAAACTTCTATCACATAAATATCAGGAGAAGGTGTTTTTTGACAAAGTTTGAGGTTAGCTAGGGATTCCGGGTAACAGAAAAACACACAAGGTAATGGAGGGAATGTTGCACATTGGCAAAACATTCACCCCCAGTCACAGATCTGGGTTTAATCCATTGTTATTTTGCTCACCACGCCACCCCAGTTGAGACATGGCCATATGCAAATCAGTCTTGACCATGTGCCTCATGGGAACAGTCCAGCCCCAACTGTCAAGTCATGTCTTCCCTGGACCGGAATCAAGCATCCTAGGACCGGTTTCTAGCTATCAGCCGTCATCAGCCAGTCTAGCTTGACTCCAGTGGCATAGTGAGCACGGGACCCACGTCTGGGCATACCCTTCCCACATAGGGCGAACAGCAAAACACCCAAGGTGATGGACGGAATGTTGCACATTGGCAAAAC
Source organism: Lissotriton helveticus (assembly GCF_964261635.1). Taxonomy (NCBI): domain Eukaryota; kingdom Metazoa; phylum Chordata; class Amphibia; order Caudata; family Salamandridae; genus Lissotriton; species Lissotriton helveticus. The sequence goes on from NC_136072.1 coordinate 423,391,196, forward strand.
ATTCACCCCCAGTCACAGATCTGGGTTTAATCAATCGTTATTTTGCTCACCACGCCACCCCAGTTCAGACATGGCCATATGCAAATCAGTCTTGACCTTGAGCTTCATGGGAAAAGTCCAGCCCGAACTGCCAAGCCATGTCTTCCCTGGACCAGAATCAAGCATCCTAGGACCGGTTTCTGGCTATCAGCCGTCATCAGCCAGGATAGCTTGACTCCAGTGGCGTAGTGAGCACGGGACCCATGTCTGGCATACCCTTCCCACATACCGCGAACAGCAAAACACACAAGGTGATGGACGGAATGTTGCACATTGGCAAAACATTCACCCCTAGTCACAGATCTGGGTTTAATCCATCAGTATTTTGCTCACCACGCCACCTCAGTTCAGACATGGCCATATGCAAATCAGTCTTGACCCGGTGCCTCATGGGAACAGTCCAGCCGAACTGCCAAGCCATGTCTTCCCTGGACCGGAATCAAGAATCCTAGGACCGGTTTCTGGCTATCAGCCGTCCTCAGCCAGGGTAGCTTGACTCCAGTGGCTTAGTGAGCACGGGACCCATGCCTGGGCATACCCTTCCCACATAGGGCAAACAGCAAAACACACAAGGTGATCGACGGAATGTTGCACATTGGCAAAACATTCACCCCCAGTCACATATCTGGGTTTAATCCATCGTTATTTTGCTCACCACGCCACCCTAGTTCAGACATGGCCACATGCAAATCAGTCTTGACCCTGTATCTCATGGGAACAGTCCAGCCCGAACTGCCAAGCCATGTCTTCCCTGGATCGGAATCAAGGATCCTAGGACCGGTTTCTGGCTATCAGCCGTCATCAGCCAGGATAGCTTGACTCCAGTGGCGTAGTGAGCACGGGACCCACGTCTGGGCATACCCTTCCCACATAGGGCGAACAGCAAAACACACAAGGTGATGGACGGAATGTTGCACATTGGCAAAACATTCACCCCCAGTCACAGATCTGGGTTTAATTCATCGTTATTTTGCTCACCACGCCACCCTCGTTCAGACATGGCCATATGCAAATCAGTCTTGACCCTGTGCCTCATGGGAACAGTCCTTCCTGAACTGCCAAGCCATGCCTTCCCTGGACCGGAATCAAGCATCCTAGGACCGGTTTCTGGCTATCAGCCTTCATCAGCTAGGATAGCTTGACTCCAGTGGCGTAGTGAGCACGGGTAACAGAACCTGGTGAGAGCCACACAAGTCACCCCATCCAGGATTCACCAGGGTGTCTATTTTTCAAAAACAAAGTGCAGCATACCATCAAAAACAGGAGTTTAGAAGGCAAAAAACTGGGGAAGTACGCCAAAAGATGACAGGTCTAATAAAAAGTGTTTAATATCACTGTGCAAAAGTAAGTCCCTTAGTAAACATCCTCTCTTGAAAGTCATAATCTGAGCTTGCCCCCTAGAACACCATCTACAGTGGGATCACATTTGAGAATATCCCATGTCCCTACAAATTAATTTTCTTTTAGCAGCTACTGTATGTCATCACCATGTGTGTGGCTGCAGGTTGTTCATTAATGTTGCCCATTCATTCTCAAACAGAATCTTATCTCTGCCTATTCTTTTGACCCTTTCAATGACCTTGTTAAAAACCCATCCGGGATCTCCTCGTTCTCTAAATCTTGTTACCATGGTGGCTTGCTGTCTATTGTATATCTAATGCCTCTTCTGTATTACAGTTCCTCTTTGCCCTCAGTAGCTCCCCAAAGGGAATACTCCATTTCAGAATCTCCGGGTGACTGCTGAGGGCATGGAGAAGTCTGTTGCTAGAGTCAGTTTTCTGTATATTCAGGTCGGCATCGTGTTAAACTTGATCCCAATGACAACATCCAAAAACTCATTCATTTCCCTACTGATGGCACATGTGCAATCACAATTGAGAGTATTCCTCCTTAATTTATCAACAAACTCTATCTCACTGATCATTCAGAGTCTTTCCAAATGATGAACAGGTCATCAATATATTGCAACCAAAGAACTGCATGTTCCATGCCTGGTTCTTTTTCGACTGACTGCAGAGGACACCAGCTCCTCCCACCAGAACAAGAAAATGTTAAATAAGCTGGGGCAAAGCAGGTGCCATTGCAGCGTTCACCAGCTGTCTGTCTAGAGTACCATTGAACAAGAATACATTGCTTTTTATATAGCAGTCAACCATGTCACTAATCATTTCAGTGAGAGCAGGGTAATGTAGAGGTCTTGCTCTCAAGGTGTCTATATGCCTGCCTCATGTTCAATGTCCGTATAAAGGAAGCATTCACCCAAAGTCAACAGGAGTCAATGCCCTGTCATATGATCAAGGCCTTTGTTGGCCGAAATCATCATGTCACACTGCATCTTGCCCTGAGTGAGCATTTGTTTTGGTGGAATTTGTAATAAATATTCAAATCTAGCTTTTCTTGTGCTTAGTATTTTATTGTCCTTATTATTAACATATGTTATACTAGTCTGTATGGTAACCTGTTCATGATATTTTATGCACTGAGGATGTGACATATCACATATTTTATTCCACAAAATATGTGGGTAAAATGTAGATTATTTTAGCAGGTGTTAAGTTATAGGAAATAACTCTTTATTAAATTCAGTCAAATGCATTTACCAAATAATATTGGAAACTCTAGTGTGCCTCCATCCCTCTTTTATTATTTCTAAAATATGTAGATGGCAGCTAGATAAACCAATGGCTTGGACTTGAGTGCATACATTGCACGGTTTTACTTCGTGGGTGATTTCCTCCCCCCTCAACTTGGATTTCCTCCCCATGCTGCCACCCTCCCCCCTCCTTGCACCTCATGCCTGGAAGAGTCTGATGGTTGCAAACTCATGTTGTGGTTTCCTGCCACAGGATATCCTGTCCAGGGAACATTTCGGGATCAATAACATAATACCGATAGCCATTATATCAATTTTCAAAACTATATGTAAATAAATATTATTCATAAAAATATCACCTCCCTAACATCGATAACCAAAATATTGCAGTTAAAAATATCTATTTTTATTTATATCGACACCAAAAATATTAGAAACAAAAATATTATCACCTTTAAATAAACATATAAATTATCAAAAATATATCAACACACAATATGGACTACATTCATATTGCCAAAAATAAGGACATTTCATTACTAAACCTTAAAATAACAACATTTTATTTTACCAAAAAATACAAATAAACCTAAACTAAATATATAGATACATTACACCATTATCAAAATTTCATATCACTAAAATAAATTTAAAACATCGCAAAATTAGTTTTCCAAAAAGTATTTTAAATATATAGATAAATAAAACATAGAGCTGCTGTCAGCATGGTGCTTGATATCTGCTGCCAGTGTGAGAGTGGAGAATGCTTTTAGGAAGTGTGATGGTGCAGAGTGTGGTTGAGGTGGTAAGCAGGAGTCCAAGTACTTATTTTTTTCAGGTCATGTGGGAAGGTTTTTACAGAGGGTTCTGGGGGGGGTGGCAGGAAGACAGGTTTAAAAAAAACTTTTCTTTAACCGCATGCGCGCTAGCGGTTTTCCCGCTGCGCGCTGTGTTTTTCGAAAAGCCCCGTTACATGACAAGCTGAGCTCGTCATGAGCGTGCGAGCGGCGTAACTCATGACGAGCTCAGCTCGTCATGAGCGCGGAAGGGGTTAATATGTTATGTATGGCTCCTCCATTAATCCTCTTCCCCTGCGTAGATGGTTGAAGGATGGGTACTTATTTTGAGCGGGGGTCATGTACAGCATAAAATAATAGATGGGCAAATTGAATGACTGAAAAGCTTTTCACTTCAGGGTTCTGAGTGATATCATAAACATCTCGAACTTAACTCTTGTTGTCTATGTGATGTCACTCAGAATCCAAAGATCAAAAACATCCCTGTTATTTACAGAGTCCCATCTAAAATTCTTTATATTATACATGATTCCATAAAGAGCCTTTATAGTGAACAATTGGATCATAATCCAGTTATTCACTCCGATGAAGTCACAACAACAAATGATCAAAGTGGTCAGCCACTTATTAGACATCACTAAAAGATATGCTTGCTTCCCCTTTGTTCCAATACCTGACCCATGTCTCTTGAGACCCAACCACATTGGTGGAATGATGGTTGGTAATCTCACCCGCATGCTTCCACATCTCCCAACTCTCTACAGACTCGAGGGAGAAGGAAAAACGTGGATGGTGCAGTTCTTCCCTGTAAGCGCTGGGCTCTAGAGATCCACAGACCTGGGATGTGAGAAGAAATTAACCCACACTAACAAGCGGATCTCACAGAGCTGCTGACAGCATGATGCCGTCTCTCTCCGACAGTGGTGTAATGAAATATTAGGGGCCCCCCTTAAAGGGATGGTGAGAGGGCCCTGGTAATACCCATACACTTGAGCTGACAATCTGAGGGGGCCCTCCTTAATGCATAGAAGACTGGGGGCTCCCTGCACCGCAGGGCTGTGGGGCAGTGCCCGACTGGGAACAGCAACCAGCCCTGGCAGATTGCTGCACAACCGGCCCTGGGATCGGGGCGGGTTGATAGAAAATGCTAGCAAGAAGCACCGCTCCCGCTTTTGTTACAGTTGGCCAATATTGCAGCACCGCTGCACAACTGGCCCCCAGTGAAATAACCGGCCCCCAAGGGCACAACACCGGCCCCCACCCATCCAACCCACCTGGGGAAATGCCCAGTGCCTTCTACAGCCAGTCCGGCTCTGCTGCTGGGACGTTCCTTACCCCCCTGATCTCTGATTAGAAAGTGATATCAGAAAGCAGAGCTTTGCGCAGTGGTGAGTGGGATGGCACAGAGAGGCTTATTTACAAGGCCCTTGCGCCAAAGGTATGTCACTTTTCCCCTTAGTGAACGTGACGCACCAGCAGCGCGAGGGGCTTATAAATAAGCCCCAGAGTGTGGTAGGAGTTGAGTGGCAGAAGGCCATGCACTTCTTGACTTCTCATTGAGATGGATACAAGGTATAATTGACAGGCTGATAAATATGCAGGAACACATGGAGACACAAATAAACATCCAGATCCAAACAGTAACCAGAAAGTGAAATGTGTGATTACATTTGCTCTTGAGTAGCCTCCCTGTGAAGCATCAGATTAGAAGGATGCTCTCTGCTCCAGCCCACACCTGTAATTGATAAAGACACGCTGTGCTCAGCAAGCCATTGGAAATCTCTAATGCGCGTGATGCTAATTGCTGATGACAACACGCCCGGAGAGAGGGCCCGGGTAGCACTTTTCCGATGGAATAAAATAGAGCGTTATCAGAGCTCTGTCTGTGATGTTCCCACAGGGCTGGCAGTTAGTGGAAAGAGAGGGTGGCAGGGGAGCAAACATTGCTGGAGCCACCCACAATCTGATGGTTCCCCACCCCCAGGAGTTTTTGAGGACTTCAATCCCAGTGTGTTCCTATAGTTTGGGAGTCTGCCATTTATTGCAGTACTACCCGTTTACCTGTGTTTGGTAATCTTTTGTAACATGCACACGTCACTTTTCTCTTGTAACACACTGTTTACTACCTCTTACATTTTGTTTGCTTTAGATACTTGCACAAGTGCCACCATTGCCTAAGTAACGTTTGTTCTTGTGTTTGAGTGTCCTCCATTTATTGCAGTATTATACCTCTATTTGTACTTTGTACGCTTTTGTAACCTGCACACATGTCACTTTTTCCTCCTGTAATGCACTGTTTGCTACCTCGTGTATTTTGTTTGCTCACGATTGTCACTTTTGCCTCATGTAACTTAGCGTTTGCTTTTGTAATTTGTTCACCTGTAATGTTCTCATGTATCAGTTCTGTTCCTATTGTAAAGCGCTCTGACACCTTCGGGTAAAGTCCGCGCTATATAAAAACGCATAAATAAATAGAAAGTGGCGGCCATATTACTTTTGGACTCAGTAGGAGCACCAAGCTATCAGGAGCCAGGCATTTAGCAGCTGAATGCCGACATTAGAGCAGGCTGAAACCAGAGGCCCCGCACAGTATATGCTGCCCTGACCTTTGACATTAGCAGAGGAAGGGAGGCAGAAGCTTTTCACAGAGGAACAGGTAATCTAAACCACTTGCTTTGAATGGGTCCAGTGTTTATAGTGTATCTAAAGCCTGCACAATTAATACGTACGCCTGTATGTAACTCGTCAATAATTCTACAGAAAATGAAGTTTTGTTCAACATATGTACTTTATATATAAATGTATACAACTTAAACCTCAAGCTTATTTAGCAGCACATTTCTGATTAGAGTTAAAAAAAAGAGGTTTATTCTGTATCTCTTAGGTGAACATGATTCAAAGGACCTGTTACCAACTTGGAAAGACAAACTCACTTGTCCCTGCAGAAAATCAAGGTCCGTGTGAAGCTGGGAGCTGCTCGTTGCTCGTTTTCCCTGACTGCCGCCTCCCCAAGGACTCGCTGGTGTGAGCGAGCTCTGCAATCGGCAGAGCCAGCCCAGCGCTCCCAGCTGGAGTCCTAGGGTCAGAGGCTTGGGCTTGGGCAAAAACTACGAACTGCAAGCCGGGGGACTGCGAGGACCAGCAATCCCTAGGTTGCTCAGCTGGTTCCTCTTCCCCCGGCGGACACGCCCACGGACACGCCCACCCTCGAGCCAACTATTAAACTTTCGTGACACCCGCTTCCCGGGTGCCACTCACTTGTCCCTGCAGAAAATCAAGGTCCGTGTGAAGCTGGGAGCTGCTCGTTGCTCGTTTTCCCTGACTGCCGCCTCCCCAAGGACTCGCTGGTGTGAGCGAGCTCTGCAATCGGCAGAGCCAGCCCAGCGCTCCCAGCTGGAGTCCTAGGGTCAGAGGCTTGGGCTTGGGCAAAAACTACGAACTGCAAGCCGGGGGACTGCGAGGACCAGCAATCCCTAGGTTGCTCAGCTGGTTCCTCTTCCCCCGGCGGACACGCCCACGGACACGCCCACCCTCGAGCCAACTATTAAACTTTCGTGACACCCGCTTCCCGGGTGCCACTCACTTGTCCCTGCAGAAAATCAAGGTCCGTGTGAAGCTGGGAGCTGCTCGTTGCTCGTTTTCCCTGACTGCCGCCTCCCCAAGGACTCGCTGGTGTGAGCGAGCTCTGCAATCGGCAGAGCCAGCCCAGCGCTCCCAGCTGGAGTCCTAGGGTCAGAGGCTTGGGCTTGGGCAAAAACTACGAACTGCAAGCCGGGGGACTGCGAGGACCAGCAATCCCTAGGTTGCTCAGCTGGTTCCTCTTCCCCCGGCGGACACGCCCACGGACACGCCCACCCTCGAGCCAACTATTAAACTTTCGTGACACCCGCTTCCCGGGTGCCACTCACTTGTCCCTGCAGAAAATCAAGGTCCGTGTGAAGCTGGGAGCTGCTCGTTGCTCGTTTTCCCTGACTGCCGCCTCCCCAAGGACTCGCTGGTGTGAGCGAGCTCTGCAATCGGCAGAGCCAGCCCAGCGCTCCCAGCTGGAGTCCTAGGGTCAGAGGCTTGGGCTTGGGCAAAAACTACGAACTGCAAGCCGGGGGACTGCGAGGACCAGCAATCCCTAGGTTGCTCAGCTGGTTCCTCTTCCCCCGGCGGACACGCCCACGGACACGCCCACCGCCGGCAAGTACACAAGCACATAAACACCATCAAATCACCCGCGACGCGGGACGCGCGCGCGAAGACCGGGCTAAGAGCGGGCCGTTTTGTGGCCGTTCGGGGGCCGAAGGAGGCCGGGCTGGGCAACCCCTTTTCGCCCTAGGTATTAGATCTACTCATCGGTCCTCGCCTACTTCATCGGAGCCAGTAAGCCCTGCTTAGTATCTTTTTGTTTGGGGATTACCAGTCCTTGCCCTAATTGGGATCACCTATCATGCCTCCCGCTAAATCTGTAAAACCTTTGAAAAACTCTGTACAAACTCTCACAGCCATTGATCGCATGCTGCAGAGGACCATAGGAGCTGTGACAACAGTCATAAAACAGACTGAAAAACGTTTATCCCTACCTGCTGGAACATTACCCCCTCTGTCCAGTACTATTTTACCTGATATTACTAACATCTCCCAGGATTCATACCTTTTGCCTTCTTTTGTCTCTCTTCCCTGTGCTCCTCATATTTTACTGGATCCACTCACCCAAGACCAACAAAGGGAGGCTAGTCCTCTGGATTTTCCCTCTCTTCACTCTACGGCCCTATCCTTTCCTTTGGTCGATGATATTCTGGATTCTGTAGATGCTGTTAATAAAATTATTTCCCCGAAAAATCCCTCTCCTACCAAAGCAATATTGGGGGATATCAGTATCCCCCTTCAGTTACGCGATCAAACCACTTCACCTCCCCCCATTATAGATCTAGTAGGGAGTGAGACTCAATCTCAGGAGCGCGGCCCTCAAAATATATCATCGCAAAAGCAGAAAAACAATTCCCCTACTACAGCTTTAAATACCAAAAACCCTCCCAACTCCAGAAAGAGGAAAAGGGACATAGAAACACATCAAGGTAGAAGGGCCAAAGCTAGTAAGAAAATGGTCCCTACAAGTAAACCCAATAAGAATGTAGTAGAAAAGCCCAACACCAATAAAATAAACATCATTAATGATCCACCAATACAAACCGCCCCAATTAAAGAGCTGGTAGAGAAGTTCGAACACTTGGTCACTTCCTTAATTTTACCCCTAGTTCATCGCTTAAAAATTATTACAGAAAAATTGGGTGAATTAGAAGTCACTACACAAACTAATGTGGAACTGACCAGACAACTTGTGAATCAGAGAGACAAGACCACAGGAGTTAGGAAACCCAATACGACTTCAGCCCCCACCGAGAAATCTGCTAGACCTGTAGACAAATCAGGGACTAATCAACAAAACTCCAACTCCTTAACTCAAAAATCTAGGTCGACCCAATTGCAATCAGGTCAGCCTCAAACCAATAACAGCAATTTAATTAAATCATCCGAAGGTGCGAATAATATAGGGGAAAAAACCAAAAGAGCAGACCCCGCAACAAAAAATCTTAATAAAAATCCTACATCCGCTCCAGTCTCTAGAAATAACCCCAATGCGGCAGAATTTACAAACACTGGGTCACCTCAAACATACAAAGGAACTAGACCAAAACGAGAGATACAAATTACTCTTCCACCGGAATCAGCCCCATTCGTGGCCATCCTGACCGGGGTCCCTGAGCTTCTACCGAATCAGTTTGAGGACTATGGGAGCCTTAAAAACAAAATAATACATTGGCTTAAAAAAAATCGTCCTTTGCCACCAGATATAAACGGGGATATTCTCCTCGTCAGAAGGGCCAAATGGCTGGGTCTTAGACCAAAAGACATCAGTGGGGATGTCATAATCATCAACTTTAAAGACTATAGAGTGATGAAATATCTAAGAGAGTGGTATCAGGAGAGAGATAACCTGGGTATCCAACTTCAGGAATTAACATACTTTTACCCTAGGTCTCTGGTAGCCATTAGGCCCCAGCAGGAACCTATTCAGTGGAATTATCAGAGGCACCAGAGACCTCAACATGAGGATTACTATTATCCACTATCCCTATCAAATAGATATCAGGCACTGATGGGAGCAGATCTCTTAGACTGATGCACCCAGGGATCTTCCACCCCCATACCCAGTCCGCAATTACAATCACTCATTGTAGATCCCCAAACATCTAGTCAATCATCGTTACTATTGGTGGCAAACTTAATCCCTGAACTGGGCACCCAGGATAGGGGTATAGACCCACCCCATACCTCTCAAAATATCCCGTCCCATTTGGAATGCACAGAAATCCATATGTCTGTAGTCTCATGGAATGTGGCAGGTTTAGCAGGAAAGATTGATGACATACAATGGCAGGCGATCACAACAGTTCATCCTGTGATCGCGATCCAAGAAACATGGGCTACCGAGGCAGTCCATATTCTGGGCTATAAAACTTTCTTTACCCCAGCTATAGCCAGCAGGAGAGGTAGGCCAAAGGGAGGTCTAACTATATATACATCTATAACCTCGGGCCCAGTGATTCAAAAAACACTTCTGGACGATAACTATTTTCAAATACTTCTTTCCACATGGGGTTCTCAGAAAAATCTATTAATCATAAATTTTTATAATAATATCCCACCTCTGGAAGCGGAAAACGTGCTTAAGAAACTGGATTCCACTCTTAATGGTATTGAAGAGTCATCAAAAGAGGATATGACAATTATATGGGTGGGGGACTTTAACTGCTCCTTATGTCCCTTGAGTACAAAGGGGGTGTGCGGTTGGGAGGGCGACGAAGAGGCGATGATTTATCATCACTTCTGTCATACAAAATTTGGAGATCAGATGAATAGGATCATGGGGCACTACTCCTTGGCTTTTACAAATGAGCTCTGTACTCCATCTAAACCGTTCACACCTACCTTTAATGGAAGAGGAGCCAACTCAATAATCGATTTTGCCCTATTTTCAGCACGGTATTCAGCTCAGGTAATTGATTGGCGTACTCTCGATTCACCTATGAGCGATCATTTTCCTATCCTTTCTATTTATAATTTTAAACTTAGCAATCAACTTCACCCTCTTGGCAGCTGCTATGACGTTACCCCGATCTTAGGTCAAAAAAATGGGTTTACAATTAAATGGGAAAAGGTAATCCCAGAAACCTTTAATAAAAACCTGATAAGCTCCTCTCTGGATGATTTTAATATCTGTCTATCTCTAGATGAGGACCCACTAACTGTCCTTAGATCCTTTGGTAACATCTCAGGTAAAATTAAGGATAACCTTGTAAGAACCCAATCCAACAAACAAAAAGGTCCTTTCGGCTGGTTTGATAAGAAATGCAGAAGTGCCCTTACTGCATTAAAAAATACCCTGCACTGTAGCTCATCTACGAGAGTAGAGATTAGAACTGCGAGACGGAACTATCGCCTTGCCTTAAGCTTTAGGAAAAAAGAACTGAAATTAAAAGCGTGGGCTAACCTGCATGAAGCATGTAACAAAAGGGACAACGTTGCCTTTTGGAAGGCCGTGAGCGCTCCATTTTACCAGGAGCGGGCGGGCCCCTCAATAGACAACGCAATCTCAGCACAGGAATGGGTCCAACACTTCCAGAAACTTTATAGCTGTTCAGTCCCTATTGATGAGGACCACATGACTACAAGATCTACAAATGTAATAGAGGGTTTTAGCTTTCCAATAGATATTTCCTTTACCCTAGAAGAAGTTCAAAGAGCTTTAAAAGAAAGTCCAGCGGCAAAAGCGCCAGGACCAGACAAGGTCCCATTAGATGTTTTTAAAAATCTCCCTGATCTTTGGGCCCCAATTTTAACAAATGTCCTTAATTCCTCTAATAAAGTCGGATTCATCAAAACCTGGCAGGAGGCCATCCTGGTCCCTATACACAAAAAAGGGGATAGAAATGATCCTGCCTGCTATAGGCCCATCTCGCTCTTAGATGGCCTAATGAAAACAGCAGGCAGAATCATCCTTACCAGGATGCAGGAGTGGCTCGAAGAAAAAGATATCCTATCTACAATGCAGTACGGCTTTACTAGAGGAAAGGGAACAATTGAACAAGGTTTAAATCTTGCCCTTATCATGTCAAAATATGTTCATGCCAAAAAGGTTAATTTGTACATAACATATGTAGATCTCAGTTCTGCTTTCGATTGTGTAAGGCATGACACCCTGTGGCAGATCTTAGAAGATATCGGTCTAGATAGCAGGATCATAATCTTTATCAAAGAACTCTACTCGGGGGCTGGCGCACGGGTGAGGTTCGGCAAGGGAGGCGAATGTTCGGATTTCTTCCCTATCCGTAGAGGAGTAAGGCAGGGGTGCATTCTTGCACCCCTGCTTTTTAATCTGTACATAAATGATGTGGGAACCTTGCTATCAGAGAAGTATAATCACTATCCAGTGATTAAAGGAAAACCCATACCCATACTCCTTTACGCCGACGATGCGGCTATCTTGTCACAGACTAAGAGAGGCCTGCAAAACGCAGTAAATACATTCTCTGAGTACATGAATAAGAGGGGTTTATCTATAAATGTGTCCAAGACTTTCACCATGTCCTGTGGCCCACGGAAACTCAGAGCTCCATGTAATATAAATTTGGATAATAAGTGTGTTGAATTATCAGACATTTTCTGTTATCTTGGGGTTCATATGGACAGACAAGGTAATTGGAAACCAGCAGTGAAAGCAAGAGCGTTGGCATTCACTAAAGCAACGGGAGCTCTCCTCAATTTTGCGAAGAAGATTGGATCAAGGCCACCAAGGGAACTTTTACAAATATATAAATCTAAATGTCTTTCCATTGGCACGTATGGGGCTGGGTTATGGGGGATACAGTCTGTGGAAATCATCCAACGAATAGAGAACAAATTCTTAAGGTATGTCTTGGCAGTCCCGCCCAGCACATCAATATATGTCCTGCATGCAGAATTGGCCATACAACATATCTCTGATACCATTAAGATGGCACCAATCTTATTGTGGCATAACATCTGGACCAACCCTGCCACAAATCTCAACAGAGCGGTAGCAGAGGACTGCCTGCAGTGCTGCGGGGTAAAAAACATCATGTGGCTTAATTATGTTAAGAGTCTGTGCTTTGAGATCGGCTGTCCAGAATATTTCTCTAACCCAGCCACCATGGACTCTATCTCCAGATCCGCGCTAAAGAAAATACTGACTGAACATTGTGAATCAAATAGATGGAAAACCCAAAGGGTCAAGATGTCAGTCAGAAATCACGATGAAGTGACACTTCATAGAAACATCCAGTTGTACCTTACTGTTGACCAACCCTTTTTTTATCGTAGAATATTAACATCTTTCCGATTGGAAACATTTTTCAGACTTATTACTCTTCCAAGGTGTAACGACTGGTCCAAAGCTAAACTAATTTGCCCCTGTGATAAGTTGTCAGTCCAATCCAATATTCACTGCACTTTATATTGCACTTTATACGCACTTCCAAGGCGACAAATATTACGGCCCCTTTTATTAAAGTGGGGCATAAGAAAATCGAGAGAAGCATATAATAAATTGCGATCCCTGGAAGATTACTATACAATTAATACTGTAATGATGTATTTAAGAGCAATATTGAAATCCAGACGGGACATTACGCTAGAATAAGCAACGTTTCATTGATGATACAACGGTCCCGCTCGAGGTTATGCTCTATTTATTACTGAATCCATAATTCCCACATGTCGTTTCAATTTTAGCATATACATGGATTTTTTATACTGTCTTTGTAACAAGAATTAGTTTTTCTGCTTTCCTGATTGTATGTATGCTTTTATGAATTGTTTTTAACATTTCGAATAAAGCTTTTGAACTGAAGACAAACATTAACTAGCAAACTGTCACTTATGTGTATACCATGAAGAATCCATAAGCCATTTGATGTGCGTGCGTCCAATAGTTAAAGAATCAAGAAGGATGCTTTTAAAACCGATCATAGGTGAACAAAATATCCTCACCTGCAGGCAAGCCGTAACCTGCTGGATGGAGGGCTGATCAAGCATTCTAATTTGCCGAGGGGTAAAGCTCCTCACATTAATTGGTAACCTCCTCCGAAAAGTGGACACATAAAAGCGAACATGGCACAAATGGGAAAGTAAACCTTATAAATACTGTAAATCTAATAATGAATTATTTTAGGAAAAACACTGGGGCATATTACCAAGCAATAGCGATAATTATCGCTATTGCTTGGTTAGAGACAAAATTTTACCGCTAAGCTGCGGCAATTTTTACCGCAGATAAACCTTGGTATTACCAAGGTTTATCCCAAATGCGATAAAAAACGGCCGCAATGCATGAATATCGCTGAAAAGTCAGCGATATTCATGCATTACCGAGCTAATGCTCTTAGCCATGTTATCCACCTCCCATTGGATAACATGGCTAAGAACTGCTCAGGGCAGGTGTTAGCTTTTGGAGATATTCGCGCTTAGCGTGAATATCTCCAAAAGTTGGTAATAGGAGATAGCGATGTTAGCGACTGTTTCCAGTCGCTAACATCTTCGCACGCCCACTTTGCATGTCATTAGTGATAAATATCACTGACATGCAAAGTGGGGCCCAAGATGGTCGCTATCTCCTACTAGCTGTGGCTAACTGGTGTTAGCGACAGCTAGGTAATAGGGAGATAATTTTATCTCCGCTTTCTTGGCTTTTAAAGCCAAAAAAGCGGAGATAAACCCCCTTGATAATATGCCCCACTATTTTTAATTTTTGTATTGTGCTGATTTTATATATTTTACTGTGAGCTTTATGGTTATGAAAAACCAAATAAAGTATTTTTGACCATTATAAATAAACTGTGCCCACCTGCACAGTTTTATATGGTAGTATTTTTATTTATTTCATTATTTTGCAGTTTTTCACTGCGTGAACTCGACCCAAAATGTATTGAAACGCTTTCCATGAGCACCAGTTACATTAATTTTTTTAGGCACAGGGAGATAATATGATTTGTCCAGAATCACAGGGTGTTTACCCTATGCAAGACTCTAACCTGGTTTTCCAATTCCAAAGTTGAAAGCTCTGGGCATAACACCACCTTCTGGCCTGTATGTGCTACGATTAACATTACCATAATAATTCCTGTCTCCAAGCATGCAGCACTCTTCCCCAGGGCTTTTACTAACTACAGTTTATTGCTTGTACTGCCCTTTTGTAATTTCCAAGCACTGTAATTAATAGATTTTTCTATTACCTAATATGAAGATACTGAATTTACCAACCTTGAATGGGTAGACGGTTGAGTTACCCACCCTGAGATTCGAACTCCAGAGTCCAGACCTCCATAGCTCCTCGTGCCACAGTACGGTCAACTTCCTTAGCCATCCTTCTGGCAGCAATGCATCCCATAAATTAGAGCAATTGGACTAAACCAGGGCCAGTCCTAAGACTTTTGGGGCCCCCTGCAGGCATAAGGGAAAATGTGTAAGGCCACTCTAATTTGCATGTGACATCACAAGAAGTGACATTACATAAAGTGACATCACAGAAGGTGGCATCATAGAAAGTGAAATCACTGGACTATTAATCTTCTTTGGCATCGCTGAAAGGATCTAGTCTTTTCATTTGGATCTTATACTCCTGCATTTATGATGGAAAAATGTAAAGGCAAGTTCCAGAATGCAAGGAAATAACAACAGGATAAACTACTTGGATGTGGTATAAAGAAGCAACTTGAAGTCTCCTTTGGTGGAAGTCTGTGCTAGTAAAAGTAACAGTTTTCTTATCAATCCATTTTACTGTAACGGAAAATATAGTTTGGTGATGCACTTATTTTAGAAACATTAGTGAAGCCAGTTGTGAGGATAAGGCAGTGGACAGCTTTGGTGTGTTCACGCCAGTGTATGTGTTTGTCACAACAGTATACCAGGGCTGTTTATTCTTGTAGCTGCTATGAGATGAGAGTTTAGGCCTTTATATCCTCTGGACAGAGAAACACTATCAGCAATTATGTTTTGCCTCAAGACTTTTGGAGAACAGCTCAGTTTCTCAGCTAGATACTGGAAGGTGACACCTTACTCATCTCCAGAGAA
The DNA here is from genome assembly GCF_964261635.1 of Lissotriton helveticus. Taxonomy (NCBI): domain Eukaryota; kingdom Metazoa; phylum Chordata; class Amphibia; order Caudata; family Salamandridae; genus Lissotriton; species Lissotriton helveticus. The sequence goes on from NC_136072.1 coordinate 423,406,763, forward strand.
TTGGTCTTAAAGTATTGGAGTCATTAAGAAGTTCCTGCATTGCATTGCTGCGGGGATGTTACTAAAGAGCTCTTGCTATATTGGTGAACTAAGAAGGGGATTGCTGTGAAAGACTCACTATAGGGGACGAATTATCGGTGTGTCAGCAAGTGGGGCTTGAAATAAGGAGTTAGACTTTGTTTAAGGGGGCTTTGTGGAGAGCTGCTATATATTTATCATACCCAGAGATTAGCACTGTCTAACAGAGGTTACAAAGGTGTTTTTTCCTGCAGCTTTCTTAAAGAAGGCACTGAGGATACACTTTTACACAGTTTATTTTGGACACCTTGCGTATTGCTACAAACACAATATACATCTCAAGCACAGCTGGCACTATGAGGCTCGCTCTAGAACCTTACACTTACAACAAAGCATGCAAACATTTGCAATTACTAGTGTAACATTCAAGTAGCATTTGGGTGTCACTCAAAATGTCATATGTATGATGTAGAAATGCCACACGTAAATACATGGCAAATACACTAGCACTGTCTAACAGAGGTCACAAAGGTGTTTTTTTCCTGTAGCTTTCTTAAAGAAGGCACTGAGGACACACTATTACACAGTTTATTTTGGGCACCTTGTGTATTGCTACAAACTTAATATACATCTCAAGCACAGCTCATGGCACTATGAGGCTCGCTCTAGAACCTTACACTTAAAACAAAGCATGCAAACATTTGCAATTACTAGTACAACATTCAAGTAGCAGTTGGGTGTCACTCAAAATGTCATATGTGTGATGTAGAGATGCCACACGTAAATACATGGCAAATACAGAAATGTTACACATAGGCAAGGGAGTTGGCAGAAAATTAAAATACCCCCACTTTGACCAAAAGCTCTTATGGCACCAAACAAGTGAATAAAGTCATCACAACCCTCCCCAGAAGAGTTCTCTTGTCTGTTCCACCATTCATCCATCCATCCACCCACTGCTATCCACCATTTTGCCTTTATATTCAGTCATCCATTCATTCTTTCATCCATCATTCAGTCTTTCACCATTCAGTCCATCCATCCATCCATGCGCCCATCCATCTCCAAACCTATCCATCTCTCCCTCCACCTGTTCACTCATCCATCCATCCATTCTTTCACTCCATCCATTTGCCCTTTAACTCACCCATCCATCTATCCATCCATCCCCCATCCATCCACTCATCCTTTCAACCTTTCGCCCAGCCAGCTATTCTCTAACTTACTCATCCAGCCAGCCATTTACTCATCTGCTCATTCATCCATTCATGTATTCATTCATCCTTTCTTCAAACTTTCCACCCTCCATTTCACTCATCTATCCCTTCTTTCAGTCACCGACCCTTTCATTTATCCTTTCTCGTATCCATCCATCAATCCATCAATCTGTTCCCTTTCCCTCATCCATCCACCCTTTCACTTAGCCATCCAAACTTTCACTAATCCACCCACCATTCCACCTATCCTTCCATCCACTCATCCACCCATTGACCCTTTCACTCATCCGTCCATCCGTTCTCCCATCATCCATCCATTCATCCCCCTTTCTACTCATCCATCCATTCACCTTATCACCCATCCATCTATCCTTTCATCCATTCAGACTCCATTTCACTCATCTAGCCATTCTTTCACTCATCCATCCTTACATTCACCCTTTCACTCAGCCATCCATCCATTCACCCTTTTACTCATCCATTCATCGATCCATCCTCTCATAAATCATTTCACTCATCCATCCATCCTTTGACTTCGTCAATCTATCTACCCTTTTACTCCATTCATCCATTCATACATGTATCCAACTTTCTTTTCACTCATCTGTCACCACCCTTTCACGCATCCATCCATCCTTCCACTCACACATCGATCCATTATTTTTATCATCATCCAGTAATCTGCAGTTTCACCCATTCATTCACCAATTCATTCACCCATTCATCTATCCATCCATACATTCATCCACCCATCCATCCACCCACCCACTCATCCATCCACTCATCCATGCATCCATTCGGACTTGCAGACATGCATACAGAAGAGGCCATCAAGCAGTCTACCGCATTATAGCTGCTAAATCTGGGGGGAGGGAGATTGGGGGGTTCATAACACCCCTGCTCGTAGATTATCTGAAAACTTCCAAGTCATGCATGATGCACAGTACCAGGACGTAAGGTGACTGTGACATGGCATTGTGTTTACTATACAGTGGAAACTCTGCCGAAGGTCTTTGGAGCACTTTAAAAGAGTACCAATTACATTACAAAAAGTTCGATTTTTTTTAAGGCATAGAGAGATTTAAGTGATTTGCCCAGAATCATAGGATTGAAAGCTGATGCCAAGACTTGTACCTGGTTCCTCAGTTCCATTAAACTACTCTATGTTCTGCGAGTCCCAGGAGATGGAGTTTGCCACCTTGGAATTCATAATCATAGTGTAGCGCTGCGAGGCCAAGGAGATAGGGCCCCTGCCCTGAGTCCCGCAGCACTTGATAATGGCTGCAAGGCACGGGGAAGATGGCCCCATACTGGGACCTTGTAGCCTGATACAGGGCTTTGTAAGAAGGCTATTTCACCTCAAATAACACGAGGACACAGGTTATGTACTTGTACTTCTTTATTCCCCCGGAGCACCGGGAATACGTGACTCTCTTCGGAGCCGTCCGGCGCCACACAAAATGGCCGCCTTCCGGTTCCTGCCTAGGGACTTCCGGTTCCGGTCCAGGTCGGAACGACTAAACCGATACCACAGGCTTCAAGGCCCAGGAGAGTGCGCTTTGCGAAAGGCTGCTGACCTGCCTGTCTGATCTGGCTACTGCCTCGCCCCACCCAGCTCTCCTCACCTGACTATGTCCATCTGGTCCTTGGAACAAATCGGCCACCTGATACCTGGTAACCAAAAACAGAAAGGGCAGACAAGATTCCAGGGTGCATTTTTAAGAGAGCTGCTGTCCTCAATTGTTGGCTTTGCTGCTGGCTACTTCCCCACCACAATTTCCTTACACCCACCCCTGAAACCTCAGCAATGCCATCAATCCCTTGGACGAGCGAGGTCAAGACACCTTGCTTAAAAAATGCATTTGTAATGTGATCGGATTGGGGAGGGGGCATTGGAGGAGCAGTTGGGCTAACTGATAATTTGGCCTTTCACTCAAAAGCGGGCCCCATGTTTTTGACCTGAGCGTGGGGCCCTGGCCAGCCGCCCACACTGCCCATGCCTCAACCCGGCCCTGGTCTAAACTATTACAGTGAATTACTTTAGGAAAGGAAACTTTTCAGCATGCATACTTAGGTTAGAAAGGAGTGCGTCCATCTAAAATAAATTGACTGACTTGTATGATAATGGCAGCTCTATAACCCATTCTATCAGTGATATGGCTTTGTAACTTCAAGGGTCTTTCAGGTCTCTTCTATGCATTTTTGAGGATTCCATCGCAGACCAGAGGAGGGTTTTGTTGGAATAATATGTTGAGGATATTGTGCTCTACTCTTTTTCGAAGTTAGGTAGCACTACCTTTTTTTTAAAACTTTGAAACTGTGATTTTATGGTGGACGTGATGAGGCCCTTTCTTTACTATTAGGTTATTCATCTCTCTGGTCACTTAGATAAAATCTGAACTTGGCATTGTTCCCTCTGTGGAATCCATCACATCTAGCGGGAACCGAGAAAAAGAAGTAGTTCCAAAGCGCACTATCCCCATGTATTTTCCATAGACTATTTTGAGTGGGCTACAGGCAAAACAAATTAATGGAATTAATCAATCAGTACGGAAATTGTGAAGCGGGCTACTCACCCGTGAGGGTCTCAAGGCGCTGGGGGGAGGGGGGGAGCAGGGGGGGGAGCAGCTCCGGGCAGTCGTAGAGCCAGGTCTTGACGGTCTTCCTGAAGGTGTGCACCAAATTTGTTAGGAAGCTAGACCTTAGCCCAGAGGGCATGGTTTTGGTGATTTGGTGTAAATTATTTCAGTAGTTTTAGAGAAAATAAGGTTAGAAAATGTTTGTATATCAGGATGGTTTGTCCAAGGGACTCTCATGACAGTCACGTAAGCTCAACTTAAAAAAATAAAGCATTCTGAATGGCCAAAAGGGTTTTTTCTCATTAGGGCATTCTTGCTCCCGTGGTAATAAGGCTCCAGTAGGAGCAAGCACTCTGATTGGCTGGACATAACATGAAAGTAAATGTTGTGGCAGCCATTAAAGGACTCGAGTACGTAGTCTCTTGTCCTGAGATTGTTTTATACAAAATGATATAAGAAAGTAGGGTAGGGATATCCTGCCCCGCTAGCACTTGTGAGGGGGGGTCCCCTGAGGTCAAAATGTTTTTCAAATGTTCATTTTGTCACAGTCCTGCTGAACTCCCATGGGATGGTGGAGGGAAAAAAGTATTGCCGGCTTTATTTAAAAAAAAAAAAATATTATGACCCACGGGGTGGACCAGGGCCCAGGGCTCATTGTTGTTAAATATTTGAGGAGGAGGGCTTGAGTGGGGTCCCCTTACCCGAGCCATTCTTGGACCCTGGGGACTCCATCCTCCAAGGCCAAACATTAAATACAGGAAAGGGGAGATGTGACTCCCCCTCCCCAAGCCACTATTGGGCCCCGGAGACCCCATCCTCCAGAATCGATTTGAAAAAGAAATGGGCGAGCGGGAGATCGGGAGTGCAGTCACCTTCTCCAAGCCATTTTTGGCTCCCGGGGACCCTATCCCCTTGGGCCACATTTCCTATAAATGTCAGTGTCAGTATCTGCCTTGGTGATCCCATCTCTAGTGGGATGGTGGAAAAAAAATGCTGGCAAGGTGTTGTCTTTTTTCATTATTATTGTGACCCACAGGATTGGTCATAGCCCATTATTGTTAAATATTTGTTTGGGAGAGTGTGTCTGCTGAGTTCAGCCAGGGCCTACAAGACAAACAGGACTCTGGTCATTTCAGAAGGCCATGCACAGCGTTAAGTTTGCTGTTTGTAAGGAGTTGGACTGTGGCCAATATCACATGGCCGAAGGCCGTAGTCAGCTTGGGGGTGATTGCCTATGAAAGGTTGGACACAGGATCTGATAAACTCCACACCACACATGGCCAGAGGTCTGTGCAGTTGAAGTGTGAATGCATGTGGGCCCGTCTGCCAACTCCACGCTGCACTTTGCTTGCCTGTGAGGAGTTGAACGCGGGCCTGGCTGCTGGGCAGGCCCTGCAGCCAACCCCATGCCATGCAAAGTCAAAGGCTGTGCATGATGGAGTGTCAGCTTTACTTATCTTAATAAAATATTACTTTACATTTTAAAAAATTTGAAATATACTGAAAACAACAAAGGTTAAAGTGAAGGTATAGTTAGGAATTGCAGTTATGTCTATTTATTTATTTATTTATTTTTTTGAAAAAGACCTTTATTGTAGAAAATACACAGTACACAGCGTTCTGCTGACAACCCATCCAGGCCAGCCGCACATCCTGAAATTTGCAGCACTCGCATGGAAAGAAATGAAATAACACAGCCACATGGCCGACAACCCGGAGGTCCGGCGGCGTCAAAGTGATCAATTCTGTAATTCGTAATCATGCGTGCATTTAGCATTAAAAGGATACAACATGAAAAATAACGACTGTAAGTCTGCAGGTCTTCATTTTCTCTTTTATGCTCATAATCAAACTTAAAGAAGAACTCAGTGCTTTGGGAGTACTCATCAGCAACCGTCTGCTAGCCATGGCTCGCCAGCAAACTTGTGAGGCACATAAAGGATAATAAGATATCTCGTTCCCTAGAAGGGCGCGGGATTGCATGAAGGAGAGCTGTAGTTGCACAGTGCCGCAAGTGTGACAGTCATTGGGGAGTAGATAACATGGTCAGCTCGTTAGGGATGCCAGGCATCCATTGTCGCAGCTGGGTAGTCTAACTTCAGCCCTGACAGGTGACTTTTAAAACCCCCAGGCGCAGTGCGTATGATAAGCAGCGAGGAAGGATGTGGTCCAGGGGTTTGGGGGACCAAAAAGGGTCGAAAAACAGTTGTAACAGCAACTAGGGAAGCATGTATGGAAGGAAGAGGGGGGGTGGGATGGAAGTAGCCATGTGGTGGGGGGGGAGGTATCTTCTATATGCAAGTAGCAATTCAGCGGGGTGAGCGGGAGGGGGATCACTTGCGCGTCAGATCCGTGAGGGCAGATATATTTGGATAGTACTGTTCCGCCCGTAGGCGGCAGGAAGACCCCTATCTATGGTAGCGTGCGTGGGGGCACGGGTGCGGGAAAGTCTGCATAACCGTCAATACTAGACAGTCTCGTGCGTGGCGTGCAGTGACTGTGACCCAGGGGCCCCAGGGGAGTTGTAAGTAGTGTAGTAGCAGTCATGTCTCAGTATCACAGCAGGGTCTGGGGGGGGGGAAGGTACATGGAAGAGGCTCACTAGAAGTGAGCACAGCGCGTGATGTTCATCGCTGCGTGTGGGTGCAGGGATGGTCCACAGTCCGTCATGTGATCCCTTGCTCTATGCATTTCTGCTGAAAGGACTGGAGGATAGAGTCCCAGTGTTGTGCAATTGGGAATTTTCTCAGGCCAGCTGTTTCCTCACGCCGCAAAGCTGTGCTCTCCGCCCGGGCCCAGTTTGCCATCGAAAGGCTCCAGTGCCGGATGTGTGGAGGCACGTCAGCTTTCCACCGCTTGGTGAGTAGTCGCTTTGCTGTGATGAGCCCTAGATCCCAATACTGGGCCTGAACTTTATTAAGGCGCGTACGTTTGTACAACCCCAGTAAGCAGGCCTCCCACGTTTTCGGCACTCGTTCATCCGTACAATGCGTCAGTATCATGGTCACCCCATCCCAATACTGTTGAAGGGTAGGACAGTGCCAGAGCATGTGTAAAAGGTCCGCTCCGGTCTGGGAACAGCGATTGCAGGCCGTATCCTCGACTGAGAAGTACCTGTTAATCTTGTCCGGTGTGAGGTAGGCGCAGTGTAGTATGTATAATTGTATAATTTTAAAGCGGGGGTTACGGGGGATATTAACCGGACCAGTCAAAACCATTGCCCATTCCTTATCCGTCCAGTCTCGTCCTCTGTCAGTTGCCCATTTCTCCCTCAATTGCGCTGTGGCGGAATGCGTATGGAGAAGGAGAGCCTGCGCTAGCCAGTGAATTATGTGTGTGCCATTACTCATGACGTGTAGGTATTGTAGGAAGTTATGGGTGGGCAATTCATCAGTAATGTCTCCCCAGGCCGTAGTCAGCGTACGTGCGAGGGTCGCGTGCAATAGGAACTGCCCAGCCGGTAAAGATGTGTCATCGGCTAGGGTGGCGAAGGCGAGGAAAGCGCCGTCAGAGTAAAGGTCCCCCAACATTTCCACTCCTGCCGTGGTCCAGCTATCAAGCTGTGCGGCCGTTAGCGTCCCTGTCGCAGTCGGGGTGCCCAGTAAGGGGAGTATCGGGGCATATGGCGTCGTCGTCCGCGTGAGGCGCAGACAGAGAAGGAAGCATTTGCGCGCTACCGCGAGATGGAGCTGCGACGGACGCGGGGTTTTGGTCAGAGGGTGGAATAGTACCTGGACCTGTAACTGAGTCCAGACCGCAATATCCGTGGCCGTGTCTCCCAAGTCTCTCCCGCCCAGCCATCCCGACACCCACTGCATTTGCGCTGCCAGATAGTACAGCTCCAGATGGGGGACAGCCAGACCTCCCGCTTCGGTTGGCATGTATAGTTTCGCCAGAGCGATGCGTGGGCGGCCTTTGTTCCAGAGGAGGTCCCGTAATAATGCCTCGAGGTCCCGAAACACCCGGTTAGGGACGTACGTTGGAATATTGGCAAAGTAGTATAGGAGGCGCGGTGCAGTTATGTCTATTTATGTTAATAAAATATTACTATCCATTAAAAAAACGTATAAATTCCCTGAAAAAAACAAAGGCTACATTAACGTTAAAGTTAGGTGAAAAATTCAGTGACAACGTAATATTTTAAATAAAAAAGAAACACAGAAATTCACCAGGTATCAAGTAACTATAACTCATATCCTAAAATAACTATAACTTGACTTGTGCCCTCGCCATGCAATGCTAATTACCCCACATATTACATCACTTGTGGCATGATCTAGGACATAATTGATAACATGACTGCAACATCTGAAATTACATAATTGATGACAAGACATTGCATGGCAGGGGTGCGTGTTATAAAAGAGAGCCCCTGTTTTTTTCATTTACCCTTGTTACCACTTTTTTCTAAACACATTCTGGATACCATCTTTCTCTAAATCTTGATAGCATTTGTTCTTGTTCTTTTTCAAAGACATCATTATTACTACAATTCCTCCTTCTTATGGAATCTGCATAGTCAGAAATTAGATACATGATGCCCCTGTGGATTTAATATTAAACCTAGATTTACACCTACTTTACTACACGACCACATTGACACCTTTCATGAAGTGGTCATTAGGTACCTTAAAAACTGAGACGTAAAAATTGCCCTGCTAAACATAATGTAAATTGATGTCAGTGGAAAGCCTTGCAGTATCTTGAGAGTGACCAACGTTTTGTGATAAGTCCTACTGATAAAGGTGGGAAGTGGTCATATTGCCCAAGCAGATTTACTTTGATGAGGCTTATAAATAGCTTGCTTATGCTGTTTTTTTATATGGTCTCAGCTCAATCTAGCTACAACAAAGCACACATCACTTACACCATTATGCTGACAGATTGATTGATTCAAATGAATTTGATATCCTTAGATGTGATTATCCTACTCTACCTAACCTGTATCTACTGCCCAAGGTCCAAAAAGATAAAACGAAAATGCACCCTCCTCCCGCAGGTAGACCCATCATTTCATCTAGGGGGAGTTTCTAGAAAATATTTCAAAATATATTGGTATTTTCTACGTCCATTTGCTGAGACCTTACCCTCCTATCTTAAAGATAGTCAAGAGTTCTTTACTTGTCTTGAACGAGTGTATTGGAACCCTACTTACATCTTGATGACATTAGATGTTTACACAAGCATTAGTCAGAAATTGGAGCTCAATGCATTGAGACATTTTTTACGGGCTAGACCTATTTTTTTTAATAATCATACAGAGATGTTAATCTGTATGACTGAGTTTTGCCTTACCAGCATACTTTTTTCTGGTTTGAGGAAAAGTTCTATGTACAAATGCAAGATACTGCAATGCCCACATGCTTCACCCCGAGTTATGCCAATTTGGTGATGAGCTAGAGCGAGGAGCAGGTGGAAAGGGGGCCCAACACTCCACTTTTCATGATCATATTGTGGCATGGTGGAAATATATTGGTGATTTGTTTATTATCTGGGAGGGTGATGCTACCACTGCTATTGAGTTCATAGAGATTCTCAATTGCAACACCTTCAACTTACATGTTACCAGTACACTCAGCAAGGAATGCAATGATTACTTAGACATTGGGTTAAAAATTATTGAGTGCAAAAAACATGTATATTCCACAAGGAAACTGTGGGTAACAATGTGCTACATGCAAATAAGGACACCCTCTAAAATTCACATCCACTATGGAGAATTACTGCAGGTTAAAAGAAATTGCAGTGAACATAATGCATTCATGGAAGAACAGGAACAGATGTTGAAATGCTTTACACATAGGGGTTACCTCAGAAATGTACTTAAATGTGCTAAACAGAGGGTCATGTCTAAGGATAGAAGAGATCTCATTCAGTCCAAATGTTACGATTTTTGAAAGGGAGAGAATGGTAAAATCAGGTGATTTCTACTTTCAACACCAGCTCCACTGAGGTATGCAAAATTATTTTCCGCTATACTCTGTAGTAAAATGGTAGCAATACCACAATATTACATATAGGAGGAACCATTTCCTCAGGGACAGATTTATGCAGGCAGAAATCATATTAAGATTAAGTGGGAGGGGGGGCGTGGCTAGCAGCCGGAGGGAATGGTTGCTGGTTAACGTGGCTCCCGGCCCTCGCCTGACTATCCACCTTTACTATCCGCTAATTGACCGGAGACTCCTCTGCAATCGGGAGATCCCCGTTATGAGCTTCTAGTGCACGCCAGGAAACGGTGCTGGCCCGGCTGGAGACGCCGTGAAGGAGAGCGTACCTGCCAAAGTGCGATCCCCGCCGCTCCTAAGATGGCGCCTGTGTTGGAGCTCCGGCCTTGATACTGACTGACCCTCCCTGCCTGAGAGGTGTCCGGGCCTGCAGAGGTGAAGCTTGGCCCGCTGCCTACAATCAGAGCTCAGCGGATTCCTTCCGCTGCCACCGGACGCTCGCTGCATCGCCTGGGGACCCGGGTGAGACGGTTCGGAGGGACCGCGAGCCGCCGTGGGCCGCCGCCTGCCCACGGGGCGTCCTTCACGCAAGACCCTGGCTTTTGGGCGTATGCACTCCGGAGGCCCCGTAGCTGAATCCTTCCTCCCCTGACACTGGTGTCGGCTCTCCCGCACTACACCCCTGAGGAGCGCCCGCAGTATCGGGGGTAAGCGACCGGACTGCCCACCTGGCATCGGCTGATAGGTTCTGGGCCCATAGCACTGGACCCTCGGCATTCCACCCCAACAGCGCATCGAGTCCCAGCGGAGGCTCAGACAACCCACCGTATCGTTGGGAGGCATGCAGGCGAGTGGAGGAGGCGCTGGTGGTGGCTGCCTCTACCCCAGCGCGGCACCTACGCGACACTCCGTTTTTTGGACCTGGGTGTCCCGGGCGGCCCGTGACGAGATCCTTCTGCCCTGAGCCCCTAGTGGAGGCCCTTTCCTCCCGGGCGCCTGGAGAGCCCCTCACGCATTGGGGGGATCAGAGACTGGCTTCTGGGCTCCTGGCAGCTGGGCCGTCTCCGGCCTTGGAGGACTTGGGACCGTGATACACCGCTATACATGACGCAGTGGATCTCAGTGATGTTGTATTTGCTGAAGGGCAGACTGTGCGACTCTGGTGAGTCTGTAGCTCGGGGTGCGTCTCCGAGGGCGCTGACTCCTCCACGTGGTATTCCTGCTCCGGCGCTGGGATTGACTGCAGGGGCTTGGTTGGCAGGACTGGTGACAGACGGTCACGGTCGCGTATAAGGACTGCTCGCTGCACGGTGAGCTACTCCGCTTTGTGCCTGCGGTTCTGGTAGCCTAGTGTTCCAAATGGCGTCGAGTAAAGGAGCCAGGCAACCGAACCAGAGACAGATCACTAAGCACTCCTGGGGTTCCAAAGGGGACAATAAGGACGCAGCTTCCTCCGGGGACCCAAAACTTGCGTCCCCCTCGCCGAGAGCGAAGTCTCTCACCTTGGAAGACATCATGGAAGCGATCGCTGGAGTCCGGTCCTCCCTAGAAACTCGTATTGACTCGGTCAATATTGAAGTGACCCTATTACGAGCAGACCTACGTAAAATGGACACAAAGGTCAAGGAGGTTGAAGTCAAAACCGCGGCCCTCATCGACAACACCTCTACCCTCCTGCAACAAGTTGCCCAACTCCAGAAACAACAGAAACAAATGGGGAACCTACTGGACGACTATGAAAAGAGGGCGAGACAGAACAACATTCGCATTTTGGGAGTTCCGGAGCAGATGGAGGCTCCAGCGGCAGACCTATTTGTGGAAAAACTAGTCACGAAACATCTTCAGCCAAAGCACCTCTTAAGTTACTTCTCCATTGAATGGGCACACAGGGTCCCGGGGGGAGGCCGAAGATCGGGGCCCCTCCCCGCCCCATCATTGCGAGGGTTTTCAATTTTCGAGACCGGGATGCTATCCTTCAAGCGGCTCGCACGGGGCCGCCTCTACTCCTGGAAAACGCCCGTATCATGATGTTCCCGGACTTTACAGTGAAGGTACAGGCACGGCGCCGCAGTTTTCTGGAAGTTAAGAAAGCCCTCCGTGACAAACACATCAAGTATTCTATGCTTTTTCCTGCAAAGTTGCGTGTGGAAATGAACGGCAAAGCCTGGTTTTTCCTGTCGCCGGACGAAGTGTGGGACTGGCTAGAGGGCTGGCGCCAAGTCGGAGGATCTCCGAGGGACCATGCCGTCCCAGAGGATCGCCCAAACGGGGATCAACTGCCAGGAAGCCAAGAACTGTTTACTGGAACCAACAACGAGGAGGAATTACATCTTTTTGCCACACTGAGACCACTGTGGGATAGAGTTCAGACAGTGTTTCGTTGTCTGTTTTCTGCTACTGCTGTGGGCGGCAGACTTCTGCTCGACAAGTGTCTCCGCTTCCAGGGGGGCGCTTTCCTCCGGCCCTGACCGGGCCGCACTGGCTGACTAACAAGTACCTTCTTTAATATGTGGATGCTGCACTGAGATTTGTTTGGTTATATAAATGTACATTAGTCACAGCATATTTTAGTGTCGGGCGGGTGGCATCAACGGCTCACCAGGTACCCCTGACATGGTTGGGAGGGCGACAGGCACTCTGCATAGTTGGGGTGTGGATAGTTTTGAATCCGCGGGCAGGGAACCAGGGAGGGGGGTGGGGTGAGGGGTGGGGGTGAACGGGTTTGTTTTGTTGATGTTCTACTGTTCCTTTGTATCTTCAGCAGATCCCTTTCTTGTCACATTTCACTGCTCATTCTGGGTCCACTAATGGCGGGTGGGCCACCTTGGGTGTTACCTGGTCCCCGAGAGGTCCAGAAACCTCCTGATCTTACGCCCCACCGTGACCCAGTGGTCTGGTGGCCCGGACGACCACTCCCCCACCTCTCCCTCCATAGATCCCACTTGTTCCACCACTATGACACAGTCTATCTCTAGGACCCTCACGATTCTGTCGTGGAATGTTAACGGGCTGGGGCACAAAATAAAACGAAGCGTAGTGCTTCAGTATTTAAGACGTCACTCCCCCGACATTGTTCTGTTGCAAGAGACACACTTGGTGGGTAACACTTGTCAAGCTCTTCAGAGAGGGGGTTACAAACTACTGGTCCACGCGGGGTTCACATCTGGGTCCCGCGGGAACACCGTATTTCACACATTATTCCAATGCACATAATAGCATGTCTCGAATTGATTACCTATTCTGTCCCACCACAGATATTGGTTGCTTCATCCGCCCGAAAGGTCTTCCACGGGGCATATCTGATCATTCACCCCTTAGTGTGGACCTAACTTACAATCGCCAGTACACGCGAGGTCCCATTGTCATTAACCCATGGCTTTTGCAAGTTCCAGATATCAAAGAAGGCCTGACTGAATGCACTGAATTTTATTTTGCTGAAAACGTGGGCTCTGTGAACTCGGCGGCCACGCTCTGGGAGGCATACCTAGCGGTGCTGAAGGGCGAGGCACTAGCACTTAAAATGGGGTATTTACGGAAGCATAATGAGCAGATTCTTCATGCTGAATCTGACCTCATCCGCCTCGAGGCGTCCCATAACGCAAACCCATCGGACGACACTGCTCGCCGTCTCCGATCACAGCAATTGGCCTACAAAGCGCTGGCGCAGGAAAGGGCACAAGCGCGGCTGCTCCACATGAGACATCGCGTTTAAGAGTTTGGTGACAGCGCGGGCAAAATGCTTGCCTGGCTAGAGCGACGTGACCAAGGGTCCAGATGGGTGTCGTCCATAATCAGGCTGGACGGATCAACAGCTGTAGACCCGCAAGACATCGCGGAGGCTTTTGCCGACCATCTGGAACAGATCTATACCGCGGGTGCGTGCTATACGTCGGAGGAGTCCAGGCAACTTCTGGATGAAATGCACCTCCCTGTTATCTCAGACGTTGATAACGAGGCACTGGACGCCGATATCACGATGGAGGAGCTTACCACAGCACTTTTTGCCTTCAACTCCGGCAAAGCTATGGGCCCCTACGGGTGCCCATCGAATTCCTGAAGGGCATGGCCCCAGAAATTGTCCCCCATCTGCAGAATATGTTTACAGAAAGCCGTGCAAACGGTGCCCTACCGCTCGATCAGAGGCTAGCCTCTATTGCAGTCATCCTCAAGGCAAATAAATTGCCCACCGATTGCGGCTCTTATCGACCGATCTCTCTGATCAGCGCGGAGGCAAAGGTCTTAGCTAAGCTACTAGCAAATCGCCTCCTTCTAGTGCTTCCCTCCCTAATACATGACGACCCGTCCGGTTTCCTCCCGGGTCGTAACACGGCACTGAACCTGCGGAGGGTTAACAATGTCATGAGTCGCCGGTCCGTTATACAACAGGACGCGGCCATTTTATTCCTTGATGCCACAATGGCATTCAACTCGATCGAATGGCCCTATCTATTAGAGGTCCTGCTCCGATTTGGCTTCGGGCCCCATTTTATTAGCTGGGTGCGGCTCCTATACACAGACCTCTTGGGCCAAGTCCGGGTCAACAACCACACGTCTCGGCGGTTTCGCCTCCACAGGGGAACCAGACAGGTCTGCCCTTTGTCTCCGCTGTTGTTCGCCCTTACCATCGAACCCCTAGCCCACTGGGTCCGTACAGACGTCTCCATCAGAGGCCTCCACTGGAACGACGATATAACGGACAAAATTTCCCTGTATGCTGACGACATTTTGATATATGTCTCTTTCCCCCCATTCCTCTATTAATAGTTTATTTCACGTCCTTACCAACTTTGGGAAGTACTAGGGATATTCGATCAATTGGACCAAATCTACGCTATATATACTACATGGCCCCCCACCCCGCTTACCCCGGGGATTTTCCATCGCAGTGGCCACTGAAGGCTTTACATACCTCGGTATCTATGTCACGCTTGATCCCAAGAATTTTCATGATCGTAACTTGCAGGGGCCCCTGCGCAGACTACAAAGCAACGTTGCCCACTGGCGGTCCCTCCCGCTGTCCCTCCCAGGTAGGGCGGCATTGTTCAAAATGCTAGCGCTCCGGCGCTTCCTGTATGTCTTGCAAAACTGCCCCTTCCTGATTCCGGACTTCTACTTCCGTACGGGTGAGAGCGAAATCCGCCTCCTGTTGTGGGATGGCGGGGCGGCTCATGTCGCCCTTCGTAAACTTTCTCAAGGTTGGTACGATGGAGGCATTGCTTTACCCAACCTCCGCCTCTATTACTGGGCGTCGCAGTTGGTGGCTGTCAACCATTGGATTCATGGCTCGCCCTCGAATCCGGCCTTCCTCCTAGGCAGATGTCAAACTGGACGGGAAGGATAACTCGGGGCCCTCTACAGCAAACCCACCAGAAATAGGTATGTCGGACCCATGGCGCACACGGTTGCGCTATGGCATAGAGCCAACAAGAGCATGGGCTGGTCGGACAAGCTCACAAAGGCAACACCCTTATGGTCATCGGAACGCCTTGGTTCCCTTTGCTTCCTCCAGGGATTCGATAAATGGGACATGATAGGGATTGCGGAGGTGGGGGACCTTGTCCACAGGGGTAAATTATTGACTTTTAGTGCCCTCCAAACCAAGTACTCCCTTGCATTGACAGAATCTTTCCGATATCTGCAAATCAAACACGCCATTCTGGCCGCTATTCCGGATCTTACTTCCATACCTGAGACTTTCCCTTTGGAGGACAGGTTGTTGTCAGAACCCCTCCCTGAGAAAGCTATCTCTCACACTTACCGCAAACTCTGGAGCAATCTCCCTGATCCATTTCAGTCATTGCGGATTAAATGGGAAGCGGACCTGGGTCCTTTAGACGAAGAGGAGTGGCAGTCAGCCCTAATGTCTCCTGGAGAATTGGCTATCTGCCATAAGTTCAGATTGATCCAATTGAATGTCCTACACAGAGCATACATGTCCGCTCTCACCCTGGCCAAAATAGGGAGACGTCCTGACGTGCTGTGCCTGCGGGGATGTGGCTCACCTGGTACCTTCTATCACATCCTATGGGGCTGCCCGACGGTGCAACAGTTCTGGGGAGGAACGGTCCGATAAATGAGCAGCTCCCTGGGTAAGCCACTCCTCCTGTCTCCTAAGGAATGTGTCCTCAACATATGGGGAGCCAATGACTTGAATGACCAGGAACTACAGTGGGCGGCACTGGGTTTTCTATTGGCTAAACGCTCCATTGCAATGAAGTGGGGCTCCTGGGACGGGCCGCTGGTGGTGGGCTAGGTGGCTGAGATGGACCGTTGCATGATTGCTGAAAAGACAGTGTACAAAATTAGAGGTTGCCCGAAGAAGTGGGACATGAAGTGGGGACACTGGAATAAATACCGAGGTGAACTCTGTAACTCTCCTACATCTGAGCTGGCTATGTCCCGTGCTGGACCCATAGGACGCACTATGCGCTAATTTCCAACCTGATTGATTTCCATGTATTGTATTGATGACGACCTCTTTTGACTCTGATTTTCTCTTTAATAAAATTTTATGTTAAAAAAAAAAAGATTAAGTGGGAGGTGTCTATCATCCTAGGCTTGTACCATGTACCAAGTGTAAAGCTTGTAAAAATAGTCACAATTTTAATGAATACTCGTCACCACATTCAAGGGAACCCATTGCCATTAATCAATAGATGAACTGCCTGCAATTCTGATATATCTTTTATATATGTTCTTACATGCCCTTGTCCTCTGAGATATATAGGCTGCAAGATTCACGCAGCAAAAAAAAGATGCTGGAACACATGTGTGCCATTAAAAAAGAAAAACCCTGATAAGTGGCACAACATTTTCAAACATATCATTAGTAATCTTGACCTACGTAGGCTCTTTGTAATAAAAAGAGTGACATTTAGATTAAGAGGTGGCTATAGAGTATTGAAACTTCAACATTTGGAGTTCAGATATATTATCAAACTGGAAACCAAGATACCCTATGGCTTAAATCAGGATGAGGAACTGTATATTTATGTGGGTGAATAATTTACACCTATCATCTTCTTCATTTGATTCAATTTGATGCATTTGTATGTTATGATATGATATGAGATTAAGGATAAGGTTGCCTGTACATATTCATTGAGGATTTGTATATGCGGTAATGCTGCTGTTTTAAGGAGTTCAGGCTTTTAGCTATTTGTTTTTTTACAGATCGGTGACTGTTTTTTTTCCACTGGGACAGGTTCATGTTGCATTCCTTTCTGGATATCTTCCCTTCATTTATTGGATAATATTATTATGTTTTGCTATGGGAATTTGCCCACCAAAACTCTCAAGAAATATGATATACAGGTTTAGATGTCAATAGTTAAAGCATCTTTTGTTCCTACATTCCCTTTGTGGATTATAGATAACTAGCTTTAATGTATTCCTTTTTTAGAAGTTTGAAGTTTTTTGTTGCTTCCCATCATGCTATATGACTTTCTTTTCGTTTCTTTTTTGTTTTTCTTTGGTTATGTGGGTATGTTCCTGTCCTACATGTAAACTTATGAATTGCTTTGCTTGGGCAGGATTTTGAACTGATGTCTGATTTTATTTTATTGTTTTATTTAAGTTCTTGACATATTGTATGTTTTGGCTTGATACAACCTTCCACTGTGATTGCATTTCTGTTTGTATGATGAATTCACAAATTTTATTTGACTATGTTCTATATAAAATTGAGCTGATTTTTCAAAAATTGTATAGTTGGTCAATGCCTATGATTTTGTCATTCTTACTTATTTTTGTACTTTTTCTGATTTAATGTGTGACTAGTTCTCTAAATTAATTGAATGTAAAATTTGATGTATTTGCCATTCCAAGATGATTTCATATGGCTATTATTATTTTGCCTGTTTTTTATATATTTATGTTCACCTTTTTATTTTAAATACTTGCTGCGTTATTGTTTCTCGATCCATGAGCATGGTGTTTGCCGAAACGCGTTGGGTGGCCCGTGGTTTACACCATGAAAAAATATGTATATATCTACTGGTGGAGCTGTGATTCCAAGAATAAAGGTTTTCAGGGTCTATCCCTGGTGTGCTGTGATTTTGTTTTGTTTGTGGACATTATATTGGAAGGCACAGCCAGCCTTCCAAGCCGGCACCAGCTACAAGTGCACACCTCACTTATATTTGAAAGACCCCTTTGCAACTATATATGTACAAAGGTCAAAAGGACATTATAGCGTGGTGAAAATGTCACCTAAAATAAACCGTTTTAAACTAACAAAACCATAAAATTCACCAGTTATAGTTATCTCAAGTAACTATAACTCATGTTCCAAAGTAACTATAACTCCTGCCCCCACCATGCACAGTCTTGTCATTGTCAGACTTGAAAATGATACAAGCTGGATTCCACTGGAGCGAAGATAAATCCTCCTAACTTCTAAAAAACGGTGACAGGAATGCACAGATAAACACTCAGCTGTTCCCTAAAAGTATGGGGGAAAAACCCAAGGAGTGTCCATCACTCTCCGCATACGAAGGTGTGGGGAAAATAGGAAGGAGTGCGCTGGTCTGTCGGATAGGAATCAAGCTGCAAGAAAACAGGGCTTAGTAATTAGTCGCACTTACCCCAGTGAGGTCCAATGGCGCCTTAAATGAAGTAATTTGTAGTCAGGATGCACCTGGGAAATACTGATGCCAGGTGAAATAGGGCAGGACCATCAAGGGGCGCACTCACACAACATTCACAAAACTAAACAAAAATGGGGATAGGATTTGAGGTGTGCTGGCCGGCTCTCCAAGGGGGGGAAGACAGAGCAGCCACACACTCAAGAGGTGTGCCGCCCTGCCCAGGAAGGAATCCCCAAGCGGAGCGTGCACACACTCAACAGGTTAGCAAAATAATTACTAATAAGAAATTATGACCATTGGTCAACACGCGTGTTTAAAAAGTAAGGAACATGCCGAGTCACGTACAGAGGCGGAATACCTTCCAGAGTACCTGAGGGCAGACAAAATAGAGCCCCCGAAGAGGAAGGAGAAATCCGAGGCTCTGAACGCCTAATGACTGAGACTATGGCAGGGGGGTCAGGAGAGCGCGGGAAAGAAGAACATAAAATGCCGAGAGGATTCGACCGCGCTTTCCGATTGGGGGATAGTTATCGGAAAGCAGGGAGAAAAGATTCCAATGCCGCCTGAAGCTGAGGAGCAGAGAAGAGACTGTAGGAGAGTGGGGTCTGCAATCCTATGGTCACCCCAGATTTTTTGCTTTTTGCTTCACTGGTTTACGACTTTCCCTGGCTGTGGGCCTGCTAATCAGACCCACAGCCTAGCTGTTCTCTCTCTAAATTGACAACCATGTACCTTAGGTGCATTTACCAATTGGTACTGGGCCACCTTATCAGTCCCTGTACAGTATACATTAGGTATCCAGGGCATAGGTGTACCCAGGGCCTACCAGGGGCTGAAGCATGTATTATGCCACCCCTGGCTGGCCATCTAAACAGACACAACTGGCTGCACGACAGCTGGGGCAAGGTGGTGTAATCTAGTTACCTATATCTAAACCTAAAATGGACACATATATTCCTATCAGTCACTCCTATGGAAGGCCTTATCAATCCTGAAGGCAGAGTGCTTGGAATTATGTGAGATGGTGCTCTGGCATGAGCTGAGCCCGTTTGCAGCTTGCGAAACCAAGTCCTTATAGCTGTTCCATGATAACGCTATACCATATACTCTTAAGTGCATTATATTCCTCGCGGTTAAATGCTAACTCTGGTATAACATTATCAAAACATGTTGAGTAAGGTGTCATACGATTTGGAATACTACCCCCTCGCCAATTCTGGCGACGGGGGTAGCATTCCACCCTTCTAGAGGGACACGACATGTATGTAACTGAGAACCCCGGTTAAAGTTAACTCGAGCCTTGGCATCACAAAATGGATGCTGCCACCACAGACACAAGTCTGACCTCCTGCTGCTGGGAGTCCTTCCAGCGGGAGCGGCTTGGAGAAAGGGTTTCCTGCCTTGGGAGGTGCTAGCACCACCCCAGACAGGACTTTGTGTATTGGGTAGGGTAGGCTTGAAAGGAATGAGACATGCCCGGGGCACACAAGGTGTCCTGTGCATACACCGGTTCAAACCAGTTGCTGGGGCATCCCTGCCCCAGCTCTGGTGGGAAACCGGACAAAGGATAGGGGGTGTAACCACCCCCCTTCCTGGTCCCACCCAGGGGAGGGACCTAGTCAGTAGTGCAGCCCCCTTTAGCAGGATAAAGGTAGGCGCTGGTCCCATTCCAAATTAGATTATCCTGAACTATTCAACAAGAAGAAACTCTGGCCTTCGACGTTCTGCTCCACAGAAGACTGAAGAATCTCCCTTGTGGGCAAGGAGTGTCCACCCTGCAACTGCATGCCCCACCAAGCGTCCAGCGGCTTCCCTTTGTCATCTTCCCTCGAGGATCCAGACTTCAGAGCCCGACGAGACCTGGATTCCCAGACCTCTCCGACCTCTACCTACATCTGCAGCAAAGCTGAGACCCGTGGGTGCGACGAGACACGTGGGACCGGCCATCTTGGAAGAAACTGCACTTCGCTTCCAGCACGACTCCAGAGGTAAACTCGACCAAGTGCTTTGGGGACTGAGAAGCCCCAGCCCCGAGCAGCCCCTGCACTGAAGATCAGCCCTCCAGCATCCAAGATATCTGCGTGGGGCCCTTCTGCTTGTTTGCTGCTCGATACGTTGTCTGGTCACTTGCTGGCTGGCTAGTGGCCTCCTAGACGATGAACCCTTGAATCTTTGCTGCTGGTCTGGTTGCTCCAGACTGGCCCTTGCTCCCTTCCAAAAGAGGGGCACCCCGGACTCTCCTAGTCCGCACCAGATGCTTTCTTCACTCACCGCATGGGTTGCCTTTGCCAAGGCCTGTTGACGCCGATTCCGGATCCAACACCGCCGACAGCAAGAGCCTGCGTGGGACAGCTCGTGCCTCCATCCTGGTTATCAAAGACACCTCCTGGTCCACTCTTCACCTGATCGCGACGACGACATCTGGTTCCTTTCTGGTTCCACTCCAGTCACTGGCTAGTGACTGTGAACATTGTCCCCTCTGCTTTCAGGTCTCCTTCTTCACCAATCCACCCTTGGATTGCACCGGACATCTTCCTCCTGGTCGCCTGCAGCATCTTTTCTTTCAGGCTCCATTGACTTCAACGCGAGAACCCAACACACTTTGGCACCTATGCACCCGCAGCCCGTGGGTGAGGTAACGAGAACATTTCGATGCTCCAGGGTAGTTTAACTGTCCTAGTGTCCAGTTCCACAGTCGTTGTTGTCCTAACTAGTCAGGATTGTCCGTACTTACCTTAAACTTGAACTGTACTGTCCATAGACGTTGTTACGCATCTCGCGTGTGAGTTCACACTCTACACACGCGTTCCGTGGGCCTCCTATTACTTACCTAGTGTTAGTGTAGCGTGGTCCCAACGATCCTACAGCCTCTGGACAGCTCCATTCCTTCTATTGACTTTCACATTCCACTTACTTAGTATATGGTTTGTCGTGCCCCTAGGGCGCCATTGTAATTTTGTGCAACTTGTCATATTTTTCGTAAGAGATTGTCATGTGCTTAGCCCTCTCACCTCATAAAGAGTTCAGAGGTGTTGTTATTAATAAATATACTGTTTATTTTCATAACAACCTGTGTGGTGTCCTTTCATCTGGTATTCAAGGGGTTATATTGTGGTAAAACAGCTGGCTTCACATGCCAAAAGAGTTTAGCCTAAGACTGCTTTGTCCATGCTACCATTAGGATAGCTGGTCTATAAGGTTGACTTACAACCAATCACCATAAGGGTTGTTTGGACTGATACAAGGTGATCACTAGAACTAGTGAGCATCATATATCAGGCCAACTTCTCACATTGGTGTGCAGCGGTTGGGATTTGAGCTTGCTGTTGTTTTTACCACGTATAATCTTGAAATATCATTTGAAAGATCACATAAGGTACTATAGGTACATATAACAAGCTTAGAAATACTCTGAGTTCTACTGAACCAGCTGTTGTAGTAGAAAGGGCCTAGCACACCCTGACTACAACTCTTAGCAAGGGATCAGTAGGAAAACCCATAGTGTAGGTAGGTGCATCACTTACACCTCACTAGAAAGCATGTCTACCCATGGAGAGTCCACAGAGACTCCCCTAGTGGTTAGTGACCCTCCACAGGTCCTTTACAGATATGCAGCTCTCAGTTTCCAGGAGATGAGACAATTGTGTACCTTCAGGAAATTGAAACAGGGTTATAACCCTACCACTCCTTTTCTGTTAGGTCTCTTAGAGACATATGATGCCAGAAGGGCTGCTAACACAGACCCCTCTAATCCAGATAGGAGCATGCCCCCCTTAGAAGGTACTCCTGGAGATCCAGACCTCCCTGAAATAGAGAATGTAGAAGAGGAGGAGGAAGAAGAGGACACCTCTGGGAATGAGGCAGACAAAGGTCCTGTGGTAGTCAGCAGACTAACCAGGGCTAACTTAGACATGCATAGGGAAGGATCTGGGGGACCCCCAGTACTGACCCTAAGCAGGCCTAACTTTGGAGCTAGGAGAGATAGATCTCATTCTAGGGACTCCAATAGATCTGTGCACTCTCATGCATCTGCGCAGAGGAGAATGACTTCCCCTCAGAGGAGAGAGCATGAAGCAAGGATGAAACAGGCTAATCTGAGGATCCAGGGGGAAGAACTTGCCCTTGCCAAAGAGAAGCTTGCCTTTGCTAGAGAGCAACAGTTGAGTGGGGTAGTCCCCACTGGTGGCAGCAATATCCCTAAGGATAAAGACAGGAGTTTTGATAATAGACACCTGAGTAAAATAGTGCCCTCCTATAAGACAGGAGATGATATCCACAAGTGGATAACTGCTTTGGAGAGAGCCTGCAAAGTGCAGCAGGTACCCCAGAGTCAGTGGGCAGCTATATTGTGGCTCTCCTTTGAAGGTAAAGGTAGAGACAAGCTCCTCACTGTTAGAGATGAGCATGCTAATGATTACCAAGTCTTGAAAACTGCTCTGATTGATGGGTTTGGCTTAACCACTGAACAGTACAGGTTGATGTTCAAGGATACCCAGAAAACTCAGGCTCAAGATTGGACTGACTTTGTTGATTGTGCCACTAAGGCTCTGGAGGGCTGGTTACCGGGAAGTAAAGTTACTGATTACACAGGATTGTATAATCTAATTATGAGAGAGCAAATCTTAAATAATTGTCAGAACCAGTTGTTGCATCAGCACTTGATTGACTCAGATCTGACCTCTCCCCAAGAATTGGGAAAGAAGGCAGACAGATGGGTCAGGACAAGGGTCAAGCAGCAGAACCAGAACCAGGGTGGTGGCCAGAAGAAAGCAGACCAGAAGGGTAATGAGAATAAGCAAAATGACCAGAAGTCTTCTACAGGGCCCCAGCAACCTAAGGAGGGTGGGTCCCAAACTTCCCAAAAGAAGAAGAATGATGGTCCTAAGAAACCATGGTGCCAATACTGTAAAAGTAAGACTCACTGGTTTAGTGAGTGCACCAAGAAAGGCCAAACTCCTACCACTACTGTCCCTAAGACACCTGCACCCCCTAGTACAGTTAGTAGTGGTAGTGTACCTCCCAAGGCTATAGTTGGGTTAACCCTGGGAACTGAGGTGGGTTCTGACTTAGTTAGAATTCATACTCAGGCAGTTCTTGTTTGTACTGGGGACATGGATATGACCCCTACTGTAAGTCCTAGTACTCTGGGCAAATACAGGCAAGCGCCTTTAATCAATGGAAAGATGGCTCAGGCCTACAGGGACACATGTGCCAGTGTCACTATGGTGACACCAACATTTGTGGACCCTGCCCAGATCATGCTAGGTTCAGACTACCTAGTGACCAATGCTAGCAATGTCACTACCAATCACAGTATGGCAGTTGTTAATTTCTCCTGGGGAGGGGTAACTGGCCTCAAAAGGGTTGTAGTTAGTTCAGACCTCCCAGTAGATTGTCTTTTGGGCAATGATTTGGAATCCTCACTGTGGTCAGATGTGGAGTACAGGACTCATGTAAAAATGCTAGATCTCTCCTCACATGTCCTTGCTGTGACTAGGTCACAGGCCAAGAAATGCCCAGCTGAACTAGTGCTGGTTCCTGGAAGAATGGACCAGACACTACCCAAGAGAAAGAGCAGTAGGGGTAAGGCTGAGCCTTCCCCCCTGCCTCAGGTTGAGGATCAGCTCTCTCAGGAGGCTGACCCCAAGACCCCAGAAGGAACTGTCCTAGAAGAGCTTGAACCTGAACAGGTTGAGTTTCTTGGGACAGGGGGACCTTCTAGGGCAGACTTGAGACAGGCCCAATTAGACTGTTCCTCTCTTGAACCCCTCAGACAGCAGGCTGCTGCTGAGGCTGCAGGGAATGCTACAGGTGCTCATAAGGTATATTGGGAAGATGGACTCCTATACTCTGAGGCAAGAGACCCCAAGCCTGGAGCTACCAGGAGGCTGGTCATCCCCTTGTCTCTTAGAGGTTTCCTTCTCACCTTAGCCCATGAGATTCCCCTTGCAGGTCACTTAGGCCAGAACAAGACTTGGGACAGGCTTGCCCCACACTTTCACTGGCCTCATATGTCTGAGGACACTAAAGAGTTTTGTCGCTCATGTGTCACCTGCCAAGCCAGTGGCAAATCAGGTGGCACCACAAAGGCCCCTATTATACCACTACCTGTGGTGGGGGGTTCCCTTTGAAAGAGTGGGGATTGACATTGTTGGACCAATGGACCCCCCAACAGCATCTGGGCACAGATTTATACTGGTGGTAGTGGATCATGCCACCAGGTATCCAGAAGCTATTCCCCTTAGGACCACTACAGCTCCTGTTGTGGCCAGGGCCCTGCTTGGAGTTTTCTCCAGAGTGGGGTTTCCTAAGGAGGTTGTCTCTGACAGAGGTGCAAACTTCATGTCAGGATACTTGACTGCAATGTGGAAGGAGTGTGGTGTAAATTACAACTTTACCACACCCTATCACCCACAGTGCAGTGGGCTTGTTGAGAGATTCAACAAGACCCTCAAAGGGATGATAAAAGGGTTACCTGAAAAGCTTAGGCGAAGATGGGACATCCTTTTACCCTGCCTTCTGTTTGCTTACAGAGAGGTCCCACAGAAGGGGGTTGGTCACAGCCCTTTTGAGCTTTTGTTTGGACATCCTGTAAGAGAACCCCTATGTCTTGTGAAGGAAGGATGGGAGTTACCTCTCAAAAAGCCTAAGCTTGACATAGTGGACTATGAACTTGGTCTCCGCTCCAGGATGGCAGAGTACATGGAGAAGGCATCCAAAAACCTTGAGGCCAGCCAAGAATTCAAAAAGCTTGGCATGACCAAAAGGCTGTCCTAACTGTTTATCATGCAGGACAGAAGGTGTGGGTGTTGGAGCCAGTGGCCCCAGCAGCTCTCCAGGACAAATGGTCTGGACCCCATACCATCATTGAACAAAGGGGAGAAGTCACCTACTTGGTGGACATGGGAACTCCCAGGAGCCCTCACAGAGTACTTCATGTGAATAGGCTCAAAGCATTTGTTGACAGGGAGGACATGGGCTTGCTCATGGCCATAGATGAGAGGCAGGAGGAAGAGAGTGACCCTCTCCCAGACCTGCCCGCTCCATTGCAATGAAGTGGGGCTCCTGGGACGGGCCGCTGGTGGTGGGCTAGGAGGCTGAGATGGACCGTTGCATGATTGCTGAAAAGACAGTGTACAAAATTAGAGGTTGCCCGAAGAAGTGGGACATGAAGTGGGGACACTGGAATAAATACCGAGGTGAACTCTGTAACTCTCCTACATCTGAGCTGGCTATGTCCCGTGCTGGACCCATAGGACGCACTATGCGCTAATTTCCAACCTGCTTGATTTGTGTATTGATTTCCATGTATTGTATTGATGACGACCTCTTTTGACTCTGATTTTCTCTTTAATAAAATTTTATGTTAAAAAAAAAAAGATTAAGTGGGAGGTGTCTATCATCCTAGGCTTGTACCATGTACCAAGTGTAAAGCTTGTAAAAATAGTCACAATTTTAATGAATACTTGTCACCACATTCAAGGGAACCCATTGCCATTAATCAATAGATGAACTGCCTGCAATTCTGATATATCTTTTATATATGTTCTTACATGCCCTTGTCCTCTGAGATATATAGGCTGCAAGATTCACGCAGCAAAAAAAAGATGCTGGAACACATGTGTGCCATTAAAAAAGAAAAACCCTGATAAGTGGCACAACATTTTCAAACATATCATTAGTAATCTTGACCTACGTAGGCTCTTTGTAATAAAAAGAGTGACATTTAGATTAAGAGGTGGCTATAGAGTATTGAAACTTCAACATTTGGAGTTCAGATATATTATCAAACTGGAAACCAAGATACCCTATGGCTTAAATCAGGATGAGGAACTGTATATTTATGTGGGTGAATAATTTACACCTATCATCTTCTTCATTTGATTCAATTTGATGCATTTGTATGTTATGATATGATATGAGATTAAGGATAAGGTTGCCTGTACATATTCATTGAGGATTTGTATATGCGGTAATGCTGCTGTTTTAAGGAGTTCAGGCTTTTAGCTATTTGTTTTTTTACAGATTGGTGACTGTTTTTTTTCCACTGGGACAGGTTCATGTTGCATTCCTTTCTGGATATCTTCCCTTCATTTATTGGATAATATTATTATGTTTTGCTATGGGAATTTGCCCACCAAAACTCTCAAGAAATATGATATACAGGTTTAGATGTCAATAGTTAAAGCATCTTTTGTTCCTACATTCCCTTTGTCGATTATAGATAACTAGCTTTAATGTATTCCTTTTTTAGAAGTTTGAAGTTTTTTGTTGCTTCCCATCATGCTATATGACTTTCTTTTCGTTTCTTTTTTGTTTTTCTTTGGTTATGTGGGTATGTTCCTGTCCTACATGTAAACTTATGAATTGCTTTGCTTGGGCAGGATTTTGAACTGATGTCTGATTTTATTTTATTGTTTTATTTAAGTTCTTGACATATTGTATGTTTTGGCTTGATACAACCTTCCACTGTGATTGCATTTCTGTTTGTATGATGAATTCACAAATTTTATTTGACTATGTTCTATATAAAATTGAGCTGATTTTTCAAAAATTGTATAGTTGGTCAATGCCTATGATTTTGTCATTCTTACTTATTTTTGTACTTTTTCTGATTTAATGTGTGACTAGTTCTCTAAATTAATTGAATGTAAAATTTGATGTATTTGCCATTCCAAGATGATTTCATATGGCTATTATTATTTTGCCTGTGTTTTATATATTTATGTTCACCTTTTTATTTTAAATACTTGCTGTGTTATTGTTTCTCGATCCATGAGCATGGTGTTTGCCGAAACGCGTTGGGTGGCCCGTGGTTTACACCATGAAAAAATATGTATATATCTACTGGTGGAGCTGTGATTCCAAGAATAAAGGTTTTCAGGGTCTATCCCTGGTGTGCTGTGATTTTATTTTGTTTGTGGACATTATATTGGAAGGCACAGCCAGCCTTCCAAGCCGGCACCAGCTACAAGTGCACACCTCACTTATATTTGAAAGACCCCTTTGCAACTATATATGTACAAAGGTCAAAAGGACATTATAGCGTGGTGAAAATGTCACCTAAAATAAACCGTTTTAAACTAACAAAACCACTAAAATTCACCAGTTATAGTTATCTTAAGTAACTATAACTCATGTTCCAAAGTAACTATAACTCCTGCCCCCACCATGCACAGTCTTGTCATTGTCAGACTTGAAAATGATACAAGCTGGATTCCACTGGAGCGAAGATAAATCCTCCTAACTTCTAAAAAACGGTGACAGGAATGCACAGATAAACACTCAGCTGTTCCCTAAAAGTATGCGGGAAAAACCCAAGGAGTGTCCATCACTCTCCCCATACGAAGGTGGGGGGAAAACAGGAAGGAGTGCACTGGTCTGTCGGATAGGAATCAAGCTGCAAGAAAACAGGGCTTAGTAATTAGTCGCACTTACCCCAGTGAGGTCCAATGGCGCCTTAAATGAAGTAATTTGTAGTCAGGATGAACCTGGGAAATACTGATGCCAGGTGAAATAGGGCAGGACCATCAAGGGGCGCACTCACACAACATCCACAAAACTAAACAAAAATGGGGATAGGATTTGAGGTGTGCTGGCCGGCTCTCCAAGGGGGGGAAGACAGAGCAGCCACACACTCAAGAGGTGTGCCGCCCTGCCCAGGAAGGAATCCCCAAGCGGAGCGTGCACACACTCAACAGGTTAGCAAAATAATTACTAATAAGAAATTATGACCATTGGTCAACACGCGTGTTTAAAAAGTAAGGAACATGCCGAGTCACGTACAGAGGCGGAATACCTTCCAGAGTACCTGAGGGCAGACAAAATAGAGCCCCCGAAGAGGAAGGAGAAATCCGAGGCTCTGAACGCCTAATGACTGAGACTATGGCAGGGGCGTCAGGAGAGCGCGGGAAAGAAGAAGGGCTTTAGGGCATAAAATGCCGAGAGGATTCGACCGCGCTTTCCGAATGGGGGATTGTTATCGGAAAGCAGGGAGAAAAGATTCCAATGCCGCCTGAAGCTGAGGAGCAGAGAAGAGACTGTAGGAGAGTGGGGTCTGCAATCCTATGGTCACCCCAGATTTTTTGCTTTTTGCTTCACTGGTTTACGACTTTCCCTGGCTGTGGGCCTGCTAATCAGACCCACAGCCTAGCTGTTCTCTCTCTAAATTGACAACCATGTACCTTAGGTGCATTTACCAATTGGTACTGGGCCACCTTATCAGTCCCTGTACAGTATACATTAGGTATCCAGGGCATAGGTGTACCCAGGGCCTACCAGGGGCTGAAGCATGTATTATGCCACCCCTGGCTGGCGATCTAAACAGACACAACTGGCTGCACGACAGCTGGGGCAAGGTGGTGTAATCTAGTTACCTATATCTAAACCTAAAATGGACACATATATTCCTATCAGTCACTCCTATGGAAGGCCTTATCAATCCTGAAGGCAGAGTGCTTGGAATTATGTGAGATGGTGCTCTGGCATGAGCTGAGCCCGTTTGCAGCTTGCGAAACCAAGTCCTTATAGCTGTTCCATGATAACGCTATACCATATACTCTTAAGTGCATTATATTCCTCGCAGTTAAATGCTAACTCTGGTATAACATTATCAAAACATGTCGAGTAAGGTGTCATACGATTTGGAATACTACCCCCTCGCCAATTCTGGCGACGGGGGTAGCATTCCACCCTTCTAGAGGGACACGACATGTATGTAACTGAGAACCCCGGTTAAAGTTAACTCGAGCCTTGGCATCACAAAATGGATGCTGCCACCACAGACACAAGTCTGACCTCCTGCTGCTGGGAGTCCTTCCAGTGGGGGCGGCTTGGAGAAAGGGTTTCCTGCCTTGGGAGGTGCTAGCACCACCCCAGACAGGACTTTGTGTATTGGGTAGGGTAGGCTTGAAAGGAATGAGACATGCCCGGGGCACACAAGGTGTCCTGTGCATACACCGGTTCAAACCAGTTGCTGGGGCATCCCTGCCCCAGCTCTGGTGGGAAACCGGACAAAGGATAGGGGGTGTAACCACCCCCCTTCCTGTTCCCACCCAGGGGAGGGACCTAGTCAGTAGTGCAGCCCCCTTTAGCAGGATAAAGGTAGGCGCTGGTCCCATTCCAAATTAGATTATCCTGAACTATTCAACAAGAAGAAACTCTGGCCTTCGACGTTCTGCTCCACAGAAGACTGAAGAATCTCCCTTGTGGGCAAGGAGTGTCCACCCTGCAACTGCAGGCACCACCAAGCGTCCAGCGGCTTCCCTTTGTCGTCTTCCCTCGAGGATCCAGACTTCAGAGCCCGACGAGACCTGGATTCCCAGACCTCTCCGACCTCTACCTACATCTGCAGCAAAGCTGAGACCCGTGGGTGCGACGAGACACGTGGGACCGGCCATCTTGGAAGAAACTGCACTCCGCTTCCAGCACGACTCCAGAGGTAAACTCGACCAAGTGCTTTGGGGACTGAGAAGCCCCAGCCCCGAGCAGCCCCTGCACTGAAGATCAGCCCTCCAGCATCCACGATATCTGCGTGGGGCCCTTCTGCTTGTTTGCTGCTCGATGCGTTGTCTGGTCACTTGCTGGCTGGCTAGTGGCCTCCTAGACGAAGAACCTTTGAATCTTTGCTGCTGGTCTGGTTGCTCCAGACTGGCCCTTGCTCCCTTCCAAAAGAGGGGCACCCCGGACTCTCCTAGTCCGCACCAGCTGCTTTCTTCACTCACCGCATGGGTTGCCTTTGCCAAGGCCTGTTGACGCCGATTCCGGATCCAACACCACCGACAGCAAGAGCCTGCGTGGGACAGCTCGTGCCTCCATCCTGGTTATCAAAGACACCTCCTGGTCCACTCTTCACCTGATCGCGACAACGACATCTGGTTCCTTTCTGGTTCCACTCCAGTCACTGGCTAGTGACTGTGAACATTGTCCCCTCTGCTTTCAGGTCTCCTTCTTCACCAATCCACCCTTGGATTGCACCGGGCATCTTCCTCCTGGTCGCCTGCAGCATCTTTTCTTTCAGGCTCCATTGACTTCAACGCGAGAACCCGACACACTTTGGCACCTATGCACCCGCAGCCCGTGGGTGAGGTAACAAGAGCATTTCGATGCTCCAGGGTAGTTTAACTGTCCTAGTGTCCAGTTCCACAGTCGTTGTTGTCCTAACTAGTCAGGATTGTCCGTACTTACCTTAAACTTGAACTGTACTGTCCATAGACGTTGTTACGCATCTCGCGTGTGAGTTCACACTCTGCACACGCGTTCCGTGAGCCTCCTATTACTTACCTAGTGTTAGTGTAGCGTGGTCCCAACGATCCTACAGCCTCTGGACAGCTCCATTCCTTCTATTGACTTTCACATTCCACTTACTTAGTATATGGTTTGTCGTGCCCCTAGGGCGCCATTGTAATTTTGTGCAACTTGTCGTATTTTTCGTAAGAGATTGTCATGTGCTTAGCCCTCTGACCTCATAAAGAGTTCAGAGGTGTTGTTATTAATAAATATACTGTTTATTTTCATAACAACCTGTGTGGTGTCCTTTCATCTGGTATTCAAGGGGTTATATTGTGGTAAAACAGCTGGCTTCACATGCCAAAAGAGTTTAGCCTAAGACTGCTTTGTCCATGCTACCATTAGGATAGCTGGTCTATAAGGTTGACTTACAACCAATCACCATAAGGGTTGTTTGGACTGATACAAGGTGATCACTAGAACTAGTGAGCATCATATATCAGGCCAACTTCTCACATTGGTGTGCAGCGGTTGGGATTTGAGCTTGCTGTTGTTTTTACCACGTATAATCTTGAAATATCATTTGAAAGATCACATAAGGTACTATATGTACATATAACAAGCTTAGAAATACTCTGAGTTCTACTGAACCAGCTGTTGTAGTAGAAAGGGCCTAGCACACCCTGACTACAACTCTTAGCAAGGGATCAGTAGGAAAACCCATAGTGTAGGTAGGTGCATCACTTACACCTCACTAGAAAGCATGTCTACCCATGGAGAGTCCACAGAGACTCCCCTAGTGGTTAGTGACCCTCCACAGGTCCTTTACAGATATGCAGCTCTCAGTTTCCAGGACATGAGACAATTGTGTACCTTCAGGAAATTGAAACAGGGTTCTAACCCTGCCACTCCTTTTCTGTTAGGTCTCTTAGAGACATATGATGCCAGAAGGGCTGCTAACACAGACCCCTCTAATCCAGATAGGAGAATGCCCCCCTTAGAAGGTACTCCTGGAGATCCAGACCTCCCTGAAATAGAGAATGTAGAAGAGAAGGAGGAAGAAGAGGACACCTCTGGGGATGAGGCAGACAAAGGTCCTGTGGTAGTCAGCAGACTAACCAGGGCTAACTTAGACATGCATAGGGAAGGATCTGGGGGACCCCCAGTACTGACCCTAAGCAGGCCTAACTTTGGAGCTAGGAGAGATAGATCTCATTCTAGGGACTCCAATAGATCTGTGCACTCTCATGCATCTGCGCAGAGGAGAATGACTTCCCCTCAGAGGAGAGAGCATGAAGCAAGGATGAAACAGGCTAATCTGAGGATCCAGGGGGAAGAACTTGCCCTTGCCAAAGAGAAGCTTGCCTTTGCTAGAGAGCAACAGTTGAGTGGGGTAGTCCCCACTGGTGGCAGCAATATCCACAAGGATAAAGACAGGAGTTTTGATAATAGACACCTGAGTAAAATAGTGCCCTCCTATAAGACAGGAGATGATATCCACAAGTGGATAACTGCTTTGGAGAGAGCCTACAAAGTGCAGCAGGTACCCCAGAGTCAGTGGGCAGCTATATTGTGGCTCTCCTTTGAAGGTAAAGGTAGAGACAAGCTCCTCACTGTTAGAGATGAAGATGCTAATGATTACCAAGTCTTGAAAACTGCTCTGATTGATGGGTTTGGCTTAACCACTGAACAGTACAGGTTGATGTTCAAGGATACCCAGAAAACTCAGGCTCAAGATTGGACTGACTTTGTTGATTGTGCCACTAAGGCTCTGGAGGGCTGGTTACCGGGAAGTAAAGTTACTGATTACACAGGATTGTATAATCTAATTATGAGAGAGCAAATCTTAAATAATTGTCAGAACCAGTTGTTGCATTAGCACTTGATTGACTCAGATCTGACCTCTCCCCAAGAATTGGGAAAGAAGGCAGACAGATGGGTCAGGACAAGGGTCAAGCAGCAGAACCAGAACCAGGGTGGTGGCCAGAAGAAAGCAGACCAGAAGGGTAATGAGAATAAGCAAAATGACCAGAAGTCTTCAACAGGGCCCCAACAACCTAAGGAGGGTGGGTCCCAAACTTCCCAAAAGAAGAAGAATGATGGTTCTAAGAAACCATGGTGCCAATACTGTAAAAGTAAGACTCACTGGTTTAGTGAGTGCACCAAGAAAGGCCAAACTCCTACCACTACTGTCCCTAAGACACCTGCACCCCCTAGTACAGTTAGTAGTGGTAGTGTACCTCCCAAGGCTATAGTTGGGTTAACCCTGGGAACTGAGGTGGGTTCTGACTTAGTTAGAATTCCTACTCAGGCAGTTCTTGTTTGTACTGGGGACATGGATATGACCCCTACTGTAAGTCCTAGTACTCTGGGCAAATACAGGCAAACGCCTTTAATCAATGGAAAGATGGCTCAGGCCTACAGGGACACATGTGCCAGTGTCACTATGGTGACACCAATATTTGTGGACCCTGCCCAGATCATGCTAGGTTCAGACTACCTAGTGACCAATGCTAGCAATGTCACTACCAATCACAGTATGGCAGTTGTTAATTTCTCCTGGGGAGGGGTAACTGGCCTCAAAAGGGTTGTAGTTAGTTCAGACCTCCCAGTAGATTGTCTTTTGGGCAATGATTTGGAATCCTCACTGTGGTCAGATGTGGAGTACAGGACTCATGTAAAAATGCTAGGTCTCTCCTCACATGTCCTTGCTGTGACTAGGTCACAGGCCAAGAAATGCCCAGCTGAACTAGTGCTGGTTCCTGGAAGAATGGACCAGACACTACCCAAGAGAAAGAGCAGTAGGGGTAAGGCTGAGCCTTCCCCCCTGCCTCAGGTTGAGGATCAGCTCTCTCAGGAGGCTGACCCCAAGACCCCAGAAGGAACTGTCCTAGAAGAGCTTGAACCTGAACAGGTTGAGTTTCTTGGGACAGGGGGACCTTCTAGGGCAGACTTGAGACAGGCCCAATTAGACTGTTCCTCTCTTGAACCCCTCAGACAGCAGGCTGCTGCTGAGGCTGCAGGGAATGCTACAGGTGCTCATAAGGTATATTGGGAAGATGGACTCCTATACTCTGAGGCAAGAGACCCCAAGCCTGGAGCTACCAGGAGGCTGGTCATCCCCTTGTCTCTTAGAGGTTTCCTTCTCACCTTAGCCCATGAGATTCCCCTTGCAGGTCACTTAGGCCAGAACAAGACTTGGGACAGGCTTGCCCCACACTTTCACTGGCCTCATATGTCTGAGGACACTAAAGAGTTTTGTCGCTCATGTGTCACCTGCCAAGCCAGTGGCAAATCAGGTGGCACCACAAAGGCCCCCATTATACCACTACCTGTGGTGGGGGTTCCCTTTGAAAGAGTGGGGATTGACATTGTTGGACCAATGGACCCCCCAACAGCATCTGGGCACAGATTTATACTGGTGGTAGTGGATCATGCCACCAGGTATCCAGAAGCTATTCCCCTTAGGACCACTACAGCTCCTGTTGTGGCCAGGGCCCTGCTTGGAGTTTTCTCCAGAGTGGGGTTTCCTAAGGAGGTTGTCTCTGACAGAGGTGCAAACTTCATGTCAGGATACTTGACTGCAATGTGGAAGGAGTGTGGTGTAAATTACAACTTTACCACACCCTATCACCCACAGTGCAGTGGGCTTGTTGAGAGATTCAACAAGACCCTCAAAGGGATGATAAAAGGGTTACCTGAAAAGCTTAGGCGAAGATGGGACATCCTTTTACCCTGCCTTCTGTTTGCTTACAGAGAGGTCCCACAGAAGGGGGTTGGTCACAGCCCTTTTGAGCTTTTGTTTGGACATCCTGTAAGAGAACCCCTATGTCTTGTGAAGGAAGGATGGGAGTTACCTCTCAAAAAGCCTAAGCTTGACATAGTGGACTATGTACTTGGTCTCCGCTCCAGGATGGCAGAGTACATGGAGAAGGCATCCAAAAACCTTGAGGCCAGCCAAGAATTCAAAAAGCTTGGCATGACCAAAAGGCTGTCCTGACTGTTTATCATGCAGGACAGAAGGTGTGGGTGTTGGAGCCAGTGGCCCCAGCAGCTCTCCAGGACAAATGGTCTGGACCCCATACCATCATTGAACAAAGGGGAGAAGTCACCTACTTGGTGGACATGGGAACTCCCAGGAGCCCTCACAGAGTACTTCATGTGAATAGGCTCAAAGCATTTGTTGACAGGGAGGACATGGGCTTGCTCATGGCCATAGATGAGGGGCAGGAGGAAGAGAGTGACCCTCTCCCAGACCTGCTCACTCAGATGATGGGTCAGTAGATGGTGTATTCTTTTCTTACAGCCTCTCTGAGCATCAACAAAAGGATTGTAAGCAGGTCCTTCAATCCTTTAGACAAATGTTTTCTCTGACCCCCAGTCAGACAAACTGGTGCACACATGAGGTGGACACTGGAGACAGTCTGCCTATAAAGCGTAAAATCTACAGGACCCCTGACCACGTCAGGGACTGCATAAAGAAAGAAGTACAAAAGATGTTGGAGTTGGGAGTCATTAAACCCTCAGAGAGCCCTTGGGCTAGTCCTGTAGTTCTAGTACCAAAGCCTCACACCCAGGATGGTAAGAGAGAGATGAGGTTTTGTGTAGACTACAGGAGTCTCAATGCTGTCACTAAGAGAGATGCCCACCCAATACCTAGGGCAGATGAACTGATAGACAAGTTGGCTTCTGCAACTTTCTTAAGTACATTTGACCTAACAGCTGGTTATTGGCAGATCAGGTTAGCTGAGGATGCCAAGGCCAAGACAGCATTTTCTACCCCAGGAGGTCATTACCAATTTGTGGTGATGCCCTTTGGTTTGAAAAAGGCACCCGCCACTTTTCAAAGGTTGGTGAACCAAGTTCTCACTGGTTTGGATGACTTCTGTGCAGCATATCTAGATGATATTGCTGTCTTTAGCTCCACCTGGGAGGATCACCTGATCCACCTGAGGAAAGTTTTGGAGGCCCTGCAAAAGGCAGGCCTCACTATCAAGGCTACTAAGTGCCAGATAGGGCAGAGTCAGGTTGTGTACCTGGGCCACCTTGTGGGTGGAGGCCAGGTTCAACCATTGGAGAGCAAGATACAGGCCATAAAGGACTGGGCTCCTCCAACCACCCAGACACAGTTCAGAGGTTTCTTGGGCCTGTCTGGTTACTATAGGAAGTTTGTCAAAAATTATGGGTCCATTGTGGCACCACTTAATGACCTGAGTAGCAAGAAAATGCCAAAGAAAGTTCAGTGGACAGTTAGCTGTCAAAAGGCATTTGATGACCTAAAGCAGGCCATGTGTACTGCACCTATTTTCAAGAGTCCTGACTACTCCAAAACCTTCATTGTCCAAACAGATGCATCTGAGTTAGGTGTGGGAGCTGTTCTATCTCAACCGAATATTGATGGTCATGACCAGCCCATTGCTTTTATAAGCAGAAGGCTGACCCCTAGAGAGAAACGTTGGTCAGCTATAGAGAGGGAGGCCTTTGTTGTGGTTTGGGCCCTGAAGAAGTTGAGGCCCTACTTGTTTGGAACTCACTTCAAGATTCAGACCGACCATAAGCCCCTCTTATGGCTAAATCAGATGAAGGGTGAAACCCCCAAACTTCTTAGGTGGTCCATTTCCCTACAGGGAATGGACTTTACAGTGGAGCACAGACCAGGGACTGACCATGGCAATGCAGATGGTCTCTCCAGGTATTTCCACTTAGAACAGGAAGACTTACCTGGTCAAGGTTAGTTTAATGTCCCTAGGTTTGGGGGGGGGGGGTTATGTAGGAGAGTGGGGTCTGCAATCCTATGGTCACCCCAGATTTTTTGCTTTTTGCTTCACTGGTTTACGACTTTCCCTGGCTGTGGGCCTGCTAATCAGACCCACAGCCTAGCTGTTCTCTCTCTAAATTGACAACCATGTACCTTAGGTGCATTTACCAATTGGTACTGGGCCACCTTATCAGTCCCTGTACAGTATACATTAGGTATCCAGGGCATAGATGTACCCAGGGCCTACCAGGGGCTGAAGCATGTATTATGCCACCCCTGGCTGGCCATCTAAACAGACACAACTGGCTGCACGACAGCTGGGGCAAGGTGGTGTAATCTAGTTACCTATATCTAAACCTAAAATGGACACATATATTCCTATCAGTCACTCCTATGGAAGGCCTTATCAATCCTGAAGGCAGAGTGCTTGGAATTATGTGAGATGGTGCTCTGGCATGAGCTGAGCCCGTTTGCAGCTTGCGGAACCAAGTCCTTATAGCTGTTCCATGATAACGCTATACCATATACTCTTAAGTGCATTATAATCCTCGCGGTTAAATGCTAACTCTGGTATAACATTATCAAAACATGTCGAGTAAGGTGTCATACGATTTGGAATACTACCCCCTCGCCAATTCTGGCGACGGGGGTAGCATTCCACCCTTCTAGAGGGACATGACATGTATGTAACTGAGAACCCCGGTTAAAGTTAACTCGAGCCTTGGCATCACAAAATGGATGCTGCCACCACAGACACAAGTCTGACCTCCTGCTGCTGGGAGTCCTTCCAGCGGGGGTGGCTAGGACAAAGGGTTTCCTGCCTTGGGAGGTGCTAGCACCACCCCAGACAGGACTTTGTGTATTGTTTAGGGTAGGCTTGAAAGGAATGAGACATGCCCGGGGAACACAAGGTGTCCTGTGCATACACCGGTTCAAACCAGTTGCTGGGGCATCCCTGCCCCAGCTCTGGTGGGAAACCAGACAAAGGATAGGGGGTGTAACCACCCCCTTCCTGGTCCCACCCAGGGGAGGGACCTAGTCAGTAGTGTAGCCCCCTTTAGCAGGATAAAGGTAGGAGCTGGTCCCATTCCAAATTAGATTATCCTGAACTATTCAACAAGAAGAAACTCTGGCCTTCGACGTTCTGCTCCCCAGAAGACTGAAGAATCTCCCTTGTGGGCAAGGAGTGTCCACCCTGCAACTGCAGGCACCACCAAGCGTCCAGCGGCTTCCCTTTGTCGTCTTCCCTCGAGGATCTAGACTTCAGAGCCCGACGAGACCCGGATTCCCAGACCTCTCCGACCTCTACCTACATCTGCAGCAAAGCTGAGACCCGTGGGTGCAACGAGACACCTGGGACCGGCCATCTTGGAAGAAACTGCACTTCGCTTCCAGCACGACTCCAGAGGTAAACTCGACCAAGTGCTTTGGGGACTGGGAAGCGCCAGCCCCGAGCAGTCCCTGCACCAAAGATCAGCCCTCCAGCATCCACGAGATCTGCGTGGGGCCCTTCTGCTTGTTTGCTGCTTGACGCGTTGTCTGGTCACTTGCCGGCTGGCTAGTGGCCTCCTAGACGACGAACCTTTGAATCTTTGCTGCTGGTCTGGTTGCTCCAGACTGGCCCTTTCTCCCTTCCAAAAGAGGGGCACCCCGGACTCTCCTAGTCCGCACCAGACGCTTTCTTCATTCACCGCGTGGGTTGCCTTTGCCAAGGCCTGTTGACGCCGATTCCGGATCCAACACCGCCGACAGCAAGAGCCTGCGTGGGACAGCTCGTGCCTCCATCCTGGTTGTCGAAGACACCTCTGGTCCACGTTGCTGCCGAGTCAAGCGTCCACTCTTCACATGATCGCGACGACGACATCTGGTTCCTTCCTGGTTCCACTCCAGTCACTGGCTAGTGACTGTGAACATTGTCCCCTCTGCTTTCAGGTCTCCTTCTTCACCAATCCACCCTTGGATTGCACCGGACATCTTCCTCCTGGTCGCCTGCAGCATCTTTTCTTTCAGGCTCCATTGACTTCAACGCGATTACCCGACACACTTTGGCACCTATGCACTCGCAGCCCGTGGGTGAGGTAACGAGAGCATTTCGATGCTCCAGGGTAGTTTAACTGTCCTAGTGTCCAGTTCAACAGTCGTTGTTGTCCTAACTAGTCAGCATTGTCCGCACTTACCTTAAACTTGAACTGTACTGTCCATAGACGTTGTTATGTATCTCGCGTGTGAGTTCACACTCTGCACACGCGTTCCGTGGGCCTCCTATTACTTACCTAGTGTTAGTGTAGCGTGGTCCCAACGATCCTACAGCCTCTGGACAGCTCCATTCCTTCTATTGACTTTCACATTCCACTTACTTAGTATATGGTTTGTCGTGCCCCTAGGGCACCATTGTAATTTTGTGCAACTTGTCGTATTTTTCGTAAGAGATTGTCATGTGCTTAGCCCTCTGACCTCATAAAGAGTTCAGAGGTGTTGTTATTAATAAATATACTGTTTATTTTCATAACAACCTGTGTGGTGTCCTTTCATCTGGTATTCAAGGGGTTATATTGTGGTAAAACATCTGGCTTCACATGCCAAAAGAGTTTAGCCTAAGACTGCTTTGTCCATGCTACCATTAGGATAGCTGGTCTATAAGGTTGACTTACAACCAATCACCATAAGGGTTGTTTGGACTGATACAAGGTGATCACTAGAACTAGCGAGCATCATATATCAGGCCAACTTCTCACAGAGACAGACAATGAAAACGAGGCAGGAACGGGGCAGCGACACGGGCAAAGAGGCGCTGCTCAGAAACCAGGAAGCAAGGAGGGGGCGTGGTACCGGAACAGTAAGCCAAGCAATGGCTTACACGGAGAAGCGTCCCTTTACGTAACTACGGGTGAGTCACCAAATAACCACCTTGTGATGTTTCTTCATGATTAGGGAACGTGTGGAAATACCTGGGGAGACCAAGACTAATCACATGTCAATGTCTCTGACGCTGCCCGCGCCGTATAACTCTAACAGTCATCAAATGGTATTTCAAGTGTTCCAGTTATTTTCGCAAGGATATCATAGAATATGTTATGAGTGATGCAATATGTGAGGAAATTAGCAGCGCATCACGAGGGTGCAATGTTATAGTTACCTGACGGTATGAGTTATAGTTACTAGAGATAAATATAACTTTTGAATTTCAGTAGTTAATACGTTATGTTGCCACTAGATTTTTCACCAAACTATAGCATCACTTTAACCTTTGATTTTTTTCGGTGCACCTCTAGAGCTTTTTAACATAAAGCAATATTTTATTACCATAGGTAATGCTAACCACATGTTGTGCACGACCAAAGGCGCTGCTGCCAACTCCTCACAGCCAAGCCACCACCAGTATGCAAGGCTTTTGGCCGTGTATGGCATGGGGTCAGCTGCAAAGCCTGGGCTGTGGTTAGGCCCTTCGGCAAACCCCTTTTAGTCAAGCAACCAACTGCCACGCATGATGGTTGGTCTTGAACAGCAAGGGCTTGGCCGCAAAGCATGGCCTGTGGCCAGGCCCTGCAACCAACCCCCTGTGGGCAGCAAACCCCTGCGTGCATAGCCTTTGGCCTTTTGGGGAATTGTAGTTGGCTGTAGGGCCTGGCTCCCGACCGCAGCAGTGGTTGTGGGAGACCCCCTTCAATGAGCCTCTAGCGGTCCTGGGAAACCCACCCCCCAGGGCCGCCTTGATTAATAAAGGAGAGGTAGGCGCGCACCCCAACTCCTCAAGCTACTATCGGCTCCTGAGACCCCATCGCTCAGGACCAAAATATATTATATGGGGAGGAGGTGTTTGGTCCCTCTCCCAGAGCCCAAATGGACCCGGGTCTCCATCCCACTGGACTATACTTTAATTATCGGGGAAGGAGGTGGATTGGGCCCCCTCCTCAAGCCTTGAGAGGCGTATGGAGCCCCATCCTAGGGGGCAAATACATTAATATTAGAGGAGAGTGGCTGTGCTCCCCTCCCCAAGCTCAAATGGGACCTTGGCCCCATCCTGCAGAGCCAAACATAACATTGGGGGCTGTGGGGGCAGTCCCAGAGCCCCTGCGGCCCCAGCTCACTCCCCATGGGCTCCTACTGCTTCTGAAATCACAGTTTCCTTGTCTGCAAGAGGTTCCCACTGTGTGGGAGCACGCTTCCTTCCCTGCAGGCAGGGAAAACTACTGTGTTCCTGGGGTGGGCTCCCTGGGAACATAGATAAAGAGCCAGCCACAGGAGATGGGTTCCCCAGGGCCTCTTAAGCTCTTAGGTCTTGTGGAGGTGGCTGTGTGCCCCTTTACTTCAAGTTAATCTTTGGCCTCAGGGAATGGGGTCACCAGGTTGCATTTGGGCTCAGGTAGAGGGGCTGCACTCCTCCCTTCCATATTATCTTACCTTTTGTCCCTGAGGACTCTCAAGGCTCAAGGTGTGCAGGCCCTCCCCTCCTTTTGATATACTTGGGCCTGGAGGATTAGGTCTCTGTGGCCCCTCTGTGTCTCGGGGAGGGGGGACTCATGCCTCCCTCTCATTAATTATATATATAATTAAGCCTTAGCTGTACACAGCTTTCTGGCATGAGCAGCGGAGTTTGGCTACCTGGCGGTGAGTTGACCCGGCAGCCAATCTCTGCTGCACACAGTCGAAGACCTCGCACAGTTGGGGTTGGTCGATCCTCAGTGGGTTGCCCACAGACCCTGGGCAAAGACCAGGCCTTGCGGCCAATCTTGGCTAAGCTTCCGTCGAAGTGAATACAAACATGATGGTCTATTGAGCCAAGCAAGTTATCTTGTGTACGAGGACAGAAAATCTTAGTAGGTTACAATTCGTAACTTATTTAATGAATATTCATGATGTCAGGATGCAGGCCCTCTCCCCTCTGTGACTCGGGGAGGGGGGACTCATGCCTCCCACTCAATAATTATATATTTACTTAAATGCCAACTAGCGTTTAATGTACTTTTAAAAATATTTGCAATTTGGAGGGAGTCCCAGGAGTCCTGCTGGACTCTTGCAGGAACAACTTTGAAAAATGTTTTTACATTTTTGAAATGCTTTTTATTATTTATTTACTTATCTTATTTTGGCCCTGAGAGGGATTCCTCTGGGCCCCCCCCGCACAGTGCCTAGGTGGGCAGGGTACCCCTAACCTGCCCCTTATATTTTTTTTTTTACCTGACCTCAGCACTGGGGACTAAGTCCAAGAGTCCTGTAATGACTATCTGCAACATTTTTCATCATGTTTCAGGCAGCCAGTCAGAGCCTTGTTCCTGCAGGAGTCTTTCTCCCATGGTAGCAATATAACCCAAGGGTAAAAAGTCCCCCTGGACCAATTAGAATTCTCTAGAATTCGCATGAGAGTCACTCAAACCCAAACTTCCAGATATACCTATATTTCTCACCGTTAACATCTCAAAAACGACTGAGTGGCTTAACACCAAATCAGAAAAAACAAACTTTCTGGACCAAGATCTATCTTCCTGCAACATTTTGTGTAATTCTGTTAATAAATTTTGCAGCAGTAGTGCGTCCTAAAAAAGTCTATGAAAAATACATGGGGGCTTCCCATGCACAAAAGGGTAAAAAACTATCACTTTTTGGTAAAGTTTTGTGAAGTATCGTCAAACGGCACCACAGTATTAACAAAACAAAAAAAGGCATCTCCTATGGAATAGCTGACGTAACTATATCTACTGGGCAAAAAATAAGTAAATAAATACATATATATATATATATATATATATATATATATATATATATATATATATATATATATATATATATATATATATATATATATATAAATCACCAATTGCTCAAAGCTTTTCAGAGGCACACTGACAGGTCCCCGCCCTCGGGGCTTTAAGGCTTGAAGGTTTGCATGCTTTTCGCTCCTCTCTGTTTGCTTGCCCGACGCGTTTCAGGGAAAACCACCCCCTTCCTCATGGGCTGCTGTAAAAACCACTCGAAGAACATTTTCCACATCACTTGACCTTTTTATTAAACAAGCCCCAAAGTGGGCGTATACTCAGTGCATCGCTCTCACTGATTGATGGGACTTGTGGTCCTTGGAAAATGCAAAGTAAATGTCTATTTCTTTAAGTAAGCTCGAGTGTTCTTACTAATTGATGCATAATTGTCCTTTACCTTCAGTAGGTTGATTTGCGATCCAGCATGATATTTTTGAAGCCATGGAGTCCTGTGCTCCACGAGTCCCCAGCAGTTGAGAACTCAGAGCCTCGTTGCGCTGACAGTTCGTTTCAACTGTCAGTCCACGATGGTGCACTCTTCACGACAGAGCTGCCGTGCAGGAACATAAATCACCAATTGCTCAAAGCTTTTCAGAGGCACACTGACAGGTCCCCGCCCTCGGGGCTTTAAGGCTTGAAGGTTTGCATGCTTTTCGCTCCTCTCTGTTTGCTTGCCCGACGTGTTTCAGGGAAAACCACCCCCTTCCTCATGGGCTGCTGTAAAAACCACTCGAAGAACATTTTCCACATCACTTGACCTTTTTATTAAACAAGCCCCAAAGTGGGCGTATACTCAGTGCATCGCTCTCACTGATTGATGGGACTTGTGGTCCTTGGAAAATGCAAAGTCAATGTCTATTTCTTTAAGTAAGCTCGAGTGTTCTTACTAATTGATGCATAATTGTCCTTTACCTTCAGTAGGTTGATTTGCGATCCAGCATGATATTTTTGAAGCCATGGAGTCCTGTGCTCCACGAGTCCCCAGCAGTTGAGAACTCAGAGCCTCGTTGCGCTGACAGTTCGTTTCAACTGTCAGTCCACGATGGTGCACTCTTCACGACAGAGCTGCCGTGCAGGAACATAAATCACCAATTGCTCAAAGCTTTTCAGAGGCACACTGACAGGTCCCCGCCCTCGGGGCTTTAAGGCTTGAAGGTTTGCATGCTTTTCGCTCCTCTCTGTTTGCTTGCCCGACGCGTTTCAGGGAAAACCACCCCCTTCCTCATGGGCTGCTGTAAAAACCACTCGAAGAACATTTTCCACATCACTTGACCTTTTTATTAAACAAGCCCCAAAGTGGGCGTATACTCAGTGCATCGCTCTCACTGATTGATGGGACTTGTGGTCCTTGGAAAATGCAAAGTCAATGTCTATTTCTTTAAGTAAGCTCGAGTGTTCTTACTAATTGATGCATAATTGTCCTTTACCTTCAGTAGGTTGATTTGCGATCCAGCATGATATTTTTGAAGCCATGGAGTCCTGTGCTCCACGAGTCCACAGCAGTTGAGAACTCAGAGCCTCGTTGCGCTGACAGTTCGTTTCAACTGTCAGTCCACGATGGTGCACTCTTCACGACAGAGCTGCCGTGCAGGAACATAAATCACCAATTGCTCAAAGCTTTTCAGAGGCACACTGACAGGTCCCCGCCCTCGGGGCTTTAAGGCTTGAAGGTTTGCATGCTTTTCGCTCCTCTCTGTTTGCTTGCCCGACGCGTTTCAGGGAAAACCACCCCCTTCCTCATGGGCTGCTGTAAAAACCACTCGAAGAACATTTTCCACATCACTTGACCTTTTTATTAAACAAGCCCCAAAGTGGGCGTATACTCAGTGCATCGCTCTCACTGATTGATATATATATGTTC
Source organism: Lissotriton helveticus (assembly GCF_964261635.1). Taxonomy (NCBI): domain Eukaryota; kingdom Metazoa; phylum Chordata; class Amphibia; order Caudata; family Salamandridae; genus Lissotriton; species Lissotriton helveticus. The sequence goes on from NC_136072.1 coordinate 423,450,713, forward strand.
TCTCTGGACAGCAAACACCCTTTCTGCTCACAAACGAAAGGCACACACAAAGTTCTGTTAAAGCAGAGATGCTTTATTAGGTGCTCAGCCTTCCCCCCCCTCCCCCCATATCGACAGACGCATTTCGCCTCACGGCTTTTTGTCAAAAGAAAAATATATATATATATATGTATGCTACCAATGGACCGCTTCCCTTGAAAGAGATCAGAGGCCACAGCGGGGAACTTCTGGAGGAGTCTTTAATATGACCATTTGCATAGCGTAATGCATTTCGGCGAATGTGCCTTCATCGGACGCTGGAGCAAACTGCAAGCACCACCAAGCCCCTCCTTTTGTTCTCCTGAGGTCTTCCCCCGAGGGGAAAGTCAGCTGACACCACCACGTCACTGGTAGCTGCTGTCAGAGTACTGGAGACTGCAGCTCCCATCATGCACCAAGGTAAGTGCACTGGCGGAGTTCTCTCTTAATGCACGCTGAAATACCAAGCAAAAGCGGGGGGATGAAATGTCTCTTGGCAGCACCTGTATATTTCTTGTCAGTACCTCCTCCGGTCCCCAACACTCTGCCTGGGAACACACATGGAGGGTAGGGCTGAAGGCGTGGATTTTAGTGACCCCACCTTCATCTGCAATGTCGAGCTGCTTCCAGCAGTAGCCACTTGCCCAAGTTGGTGTCAAAGGCTGTTCTGCAGAATCAGATACCTCGGGGATTGAAAGAAAGTGTTGCCACTTATGTCAGCCAAGCCACAGCACACGTTGAGAGTGGGGCCCCTTTCACGCGCTGCCGACAAGCGTATAATTGCTACCAATGGACAGCTTCACTTGAAAGAGATCAGAGGCCACAGCGGGGAACTTCTGGAGGAATCTTTAATATGACCAATTGCATAGCGTAATGCATTTCAGCGAATGTGCCTATATATATACATATATATGTACCATTAAGTTGGGTAACAATAAACATCTGTTATTCAGCGCCAAGATACCCCGTCAGGAGTGAACATGCACTTTACAAATACACATGTTATGTTATGTTATGTTATGTTATGTTATTTATATGTCCAGAAGCTGTTTCAAGTCTTATTATACATATGAAAACGGGCATAGGTATTTTTAGAGGATTGCGTAGGAATGGCCTCTCTATTGTTATCGTCCAAGGTTTGGAGACTGGCTTGTTGTAAATCTGGAAATGTGTCAAATGCCATGGGTGTTAAGTGGGAACACCCACCGTAAACCCCATAGCACATCATCCCATTGTGTGTGAGGCAACGCAGCGACTTGCACTGAGTTGCCTCACATCATATCTTCAAGGCCATGAAAAGCCACGCAGAGTGGCTTTTTGTGACCTTGTAGATATGGTTAAGCCCTGTGCTCCACCGGAACATCACTAAAAGTGGCGTTGTGGCCGTGTACAGACTTTGTGAATGAGCCCCTCAGTTTCCAGAGGCTGCTCACAACATTTTGTTTTTTATTTCGTGAGTGTAGACACTAGTTTGTTTTTTCGGGGTTTACACAACCAGGAGAGACGCTCAAATAAAAACTTCTTTTCTGCCCTCAGTTATTTGCTAAGAACAACAACAAAGGGCCACACTGGCTGCCTACTAACAGTTTCCAATGATTCATAAATTAATCAGGTGAAAGCAGTGTAGGCTGGTGATCCTTAATGATATAGGTGGCCCAATATTGACCTTCCGAGTAAACCATGTTAGCTAGGTATTTTAGCCTCAGTTTAGGAATTAGGGACATTATGTCTGCCTACAATATCCCTTCTTTCTCCCTTCTATATTGTACTTAATCCGTTATATGTCTATCTGGGTTTATATGGTTTTATGCTGTGCTTAATAAATTAAAAGGCTCGACATGTGCGTTATCCACACTAACTACAATTGAAAGCATTTGCTCTGAACATTGTTTCCCATAATAACCAATAGTGAGGCAGCTTGGTTTCAAAGAATGAATGCTGTTGTTGATACATAGAGGCAGTAGTTTTAAGAAAAATTTTTAACTCCACAGTACAGATCTGATGGAGGTGATTTGCTTAGAGTATGAAATTCGATCAGCACATGTCTTAGTCGATTTTAATAATCAATTTATTTTTGGCTGAATGTTCAAAAACTGATTCTTGCCCAGATCGGTTTGGAGGAATGTACTGGCAGCATAATCTGAACCGTGCTAAACGCGTGTCCTTCTGTGGGAATTGCCTGTCTAATAAATTGTGAGTATGTACAACCTTCTGTAAATGTAAGAAGAGCATAGGTATGGCTAGGCTTTATGAATTCGCTAAAGAAGCAGACGCGTTTGTTATCAAACATTCATACAACCTATATCACTGTTCACATTTAGAACTCATTTATTTGCCAGCCTGCAAGCCAGTAATTTAAAAATCCTCAAGTCAGAAACCATTTTTAGTGATTCTATTCCACCAGGTTATCACATATGAACCCAGAGGCACCCATCTTTGTGTGCCATGAATACAAAAACTGTCATTTTTGCCCCTAAGGTATCATTTCATGTCTGTTGAATGCCTTGCTAAAACTTTGATTCTGAAGATTTACATTGAATGTATTGAATTAATCCACATAGATAAAGATATGAAGGTGCAGAACGCTGACAATTTTTGGATGTATGCTGAAATCTCTAATATTATGTGATCTGTACGCATGTTCTGGGATTAGCTTCTTCCTCTTGTCTAAGTAGTTGTAATACTTACAAGTAATGCTATTAACCTGTCTTTTTTCATTTTTTATTGTTTCGATATTATATTTTTTATATTAATTTGGGGAAGACCAACACTAGACTATTAAATATATCAGAACATAAATAAATGCATATTGTTTTAATCAAGCACTTGTTCATTGTTTATCTGCAAAAGTGTTTTGGGTTTAGAATTAGTTTCTTTATCGTTAAACCTATGAAATTAGTCCTAAAAATGTGTAAAGTCTGGATGTGCGAAGTTCCATTTTCATGTACTGTGAACTTCCCACAATTCTCAGTCATAAATTGACTATTACTCATAGATTACAACTTTTTCTGCATGTGGGACTATGAATTAGAACTGGGATTCTAGCACCCCTTTTGAATTTTTTAGAAGAAAAAAAAGTTCACCAACATCCATTTTGGTTAAAAGCCGAAAGGAACATTAGGTTAAAATCTGTGTGAACAGCAGACCATTTTAATACAGAGCCAACTAGTACTTGCGAGGTAATACTAAAAGTTTGGTGAAAAACTATGACAAGGCATAAACTTAGAGGTGCGCCAATAATTGGGTTCTACATATGACTCTGCTCATGTAAAAAACATATTTGGCCACACAGTGTAAAGCTCTTTTTAAAATATCGACAGTAGTTTCTTAATTTTATAGAACAAGCACTGCAGTGAATAGCAGGAAAAGGCACCTTACAGACCATGTTCAATTCCCATTCTGGATGATGTTAAAATGTTTTTAAAGGTGCACAAAAAACGTCCTAAAATACCAAGAAAAAATTTGCAAAACTCTGCAAAAATAAAATACAATCTAATAGTTTAACAGTTACATAGAAAGGTCACTGATTCATTGAGTTATATTGCTTTCTCTAGAGACGTTTTTATTGCATTTGCAAAGTGGGCAGTTGCCCAGGGCCCCCACCTTTCAAATGGCCCTTGGGTAAGAAAACTTTCTCTTTATTTCTTTCACTCTCTGCCAACTCTTTCTCTCTAGCCAATGTCATCCTAATGATTTTTGGGGTCACAGGCAAGACATATTTTAACTGTTTTTTGTGATCCTGTTAAAGTTTGCCATATAATGTAATATTGTTTGTCATTATGCAGGCTTGAATTAGCAGGAAGATGGTAAAAAATTCAAATTAGTTCCCCATAGGGGCCCCCTGAAATACTTAAGATTACATTGGCTTTCTCAAGACCTTTAGAGAAGTTGTCTCCCACCCATACATTCACCATATAAAACTGACTTACTGGTACGATTGGTGGTATGGGTTCTTTTTTTCATTATGTAATTCTAAAGTATGCAACCTTCTAATATACTCTCTAACGCCCCTCATAGAAGGCCTCAGAATTCCCTCCAGAGACTTCAAATCTTTTTGGGTTTTTGGGCAACTACGATCTGAGTACACCACGTTTCCAGCTATCATGTGTTCCAGTCCCTATTGTGGGCAGTGTGCATCTATCTATCTACCACCATGCGCTCTCCCTCCTGGTCACCAACAGGACCTTATTGTAAAATATTCAACTACATTTCGATAAGTCTATCCAGACTCCTACTCTTAGGCGGCATATTTACAAGCCCATATCACCACAGGAATATAACTTTTATCCATGTTTCTGTGGCGAAAATGGCTTTGCCTTTTTTACAAGGCGGAATTAAGCCACTGAACACCACTTTGTAATTGAGGCACCCTTTCACACTCTACTTAACGTGAAAAGCAATGGATGTTGGGGTGGGCATTCCACCACAACACCCATTCATTTTGATGCATCCCCTTATTTACAAGGGTGGTATAAATAGAAGGGGACACCACAGGTAAGACCAGGAAAAACCTGGTCTTAAAATTGTGAAATGAGGAGAAATGCTTTATTTCTCCTCATTTTTGCTGTTTGTGTGTGTGCAGGGTTATGGGTTTGCCCCATATTTGTAGAACATAGTCTAGGAGAACATAATTCCCACAGAAGGTGGAACTATCATAGGCAAGCCACAAAGCTGCTCCAGCTTGCACTATCACAGGGAAATAAGGGGCTCCATCACTTTCTCCAGGGCCCCACCAAATAATTTCAAAGGTCTTGACATGAACAGGGGCAGTTTCTCCATTAGGGCTGTGTCCCTCTGAAAATCGCTATACACTTACATTAAAAAATATAAAATAGATCGATTTAATTAGAGATACGGTCGTATTTCTAAAACAATTGATGTATTTAAGTCTGGGTTGTCTTTTTCAGGCTGCCTGCCCGCCTCGCTCTGAAGCAGGAGACGGAAGAAAGGCAGTAAATCAACTTTCTTAAAGTGACTCAGGATGCAGGGGTTTCTGATTTAAAGCCTTTCATTGCCATTGGGGTCTCTGGTTGTATGCACACTGTAGGCTAGTGAAGGTTTCAGGAGCATAGGAGATATCATCCCTGCATGATGTCAGATGTCCGTCATTCAAAGACGTAGATCCCACCCTTTCGTCATACGTGAGAGTTGATGGAAGCACTTCTGATCCAGTGCCATCTTCTCAGTAATGGCCAGTGATTGTAAGCTAATGCCTTGTCTGTATATTGGACCAGGACCCCTCATTACTCTAACCTTCCCCACAATGACACCCCAGGCAATTCTCGTTATTAAGGTGTCGGTCACATGACACCGTCAGCCAGGAACTCGAATACAGCCGACTGACCCGGCCCACCCTGGCTCCATGACCTCAGCGCGATTCGGCGCACACCGGTAACATCCGGAGGGCGGTCTCATTCTGAACTGTAGCACTACGCTTGCTCTCGCCTTATGGTTCCGAGTCCAAACGGAATATAAATTCTCAATCGTGATTATTGATTAAGTCCCTGCCAACCCTTCCCAGACCTTGGCCCCACTGGCCCCGGATTGGTTCATGCTCCACGCTCTGTGGCAAAAGAGGCTTATATTGAAAGGCAATTATTGACTTGTCCTGATGATGGTCCCCGTTATTTAGTAATGGGACCGAAACGCCGTCGACCTAAGTACCATATACTTGTGTAATGAATTTCTATGCAATGCTATGTAATGGTACCTATTCAAATTTTCTGTATGATTGGATTTCTACAGAAATTGCTGCTCTTGCCTTGTAAGCCCTGTCCTGTTGTGTCTGTATATTTGTGTGGTTGGGTACAGGCTTGTGCCCCACACCAGTGAAATGTTGAAGGTTATTACGTTGTTCTAAAATTCTTTATTAAGTAAAAATTTAGAAGACCTCTGTCCGGCTGGACATGTCATCATCAATATAGAACTGACTGGGTCTATATTTATTTCCTACTCATTCTTGTCTCCTTGCTTGGGACCGTTGTTGTTCTTGTATATCTTCTCAGTAATGGCCAGTGATTGTAAGCTAATGCCTTGTCTGTATATTGGACCGGGACCCCTCATTACTCTAACCTTCCCCACAATGACACCCCAGGCCCTCGCAGAACATTGCTCGCTCCTTTACAAGTGGAGCTGCAGCATTTTCTCCCTTGTGAAATGGACACAGGGTCAGTTTTAATGCCATACATCAGATACCTGGCCCCTGTAAGCACGTTACACAGTAATCACGTATCTCTTGCTTTGGGCCTGACTCGGTTAAGGAGCAGGGTTCGCTCTTGGATAAATGGAACCAAATATCCGAGTCATGCCAAAAGTGAGAGATATGTGCTTACTATGTAACATGTGCTTACATTGGCCAGTACTCTGATGTATGGCATTAAAACTGGCCCTGTGTACATGCCCCTAAGTTAACACTGATGCTAAAAACATGGATTCACTTGCAAACAATGAATGTTAAAAACGTTGAGGGAATGCATATCAGCAATTTAGTTCCTCTCTTATTTGACATGCTTTACTTAATCTTGCATTCCCCATGAGTTAACTATTTTCTAATGTTGTTGTTCATCTGTATTTTTTTCTGTGCATACTTTGAAGCTTGAGCCATGCCAGGCGTTTATGAGAGGCTTTGATTGAGTGCTCAGGTGCTAAAGCTAAAGCCTAACAAAGTGCCTGTCAGTGGGTTGGCCTCTCTGCAGAGCACACAGAACACAGTTTGTAGATTCCATTTGCAACTGAAATTTTGTGGATATGTGTGTGAAGTGGGTACACTGATGTCAACATATTTTCAAGGCAAAAGTAAGAGAAATTAAAGAGCTTAAATTTGAGGGAGTGCAGCGCATGTTGGGGGGTGAAGTGACAGAGATGTGAAGAAGGGCATTCAGGGAAGAGTGAAAAGAGGATGCTGAAGAGGAAAGAGAGGAGGTTGAAGATGTGTAGATGGACAAGATATGCAGAGAAAAAGAGGATCCATATCTAACATAAAGAACACATACTCAATGCTATATATTTCACAGACTCACTATTTCAGAATGTAAACATTGCCAATGTTAATTATTTATAAGAAATAAATCATTATTGTTACTCATTTGTCCTTAACAGCTAACACCCAGTGACAAAGTCAATCATACTGACAGGCTTTAGGCATATGTCAGTTGCTGTTCTATTTATCTGGATAAAATTACATCTCAGAGAGAAACCAAAATACCCATCTGATGGCACACTATGGAAATCACAGAAATGTGTTTGGCATGTTCCTTTATAGAGAGCACCCACTTTTTTCATCTCATTCGAAGACCTGTCTGCACGTATTTCTATATGACTGGTTACAGCTAGCATCTATGGGTGCTTCTCGAAGTCTGGTTAGGGCATATTTTTCCAAAGTTAATGCTGCATCACTACAAGACACTGGTGAAACATACATTTTAAGGGGCTAAAGTTGTCATGCAGAACAATTTACACTTAACAGTAACTGTTGAACAAATGAATGCCAGAAGATATGGGGCCGTTTTTAATGTGTTTAATATTTCAAGACTATATGTTCCTACTGCTTTATAAGCCATGCTTTATCGCTACATTCATTTGCTTTAAAATGCACCATTTGACAATTTTTTTATCATTTCTTTCTCAGGAGAGGGACTCCCCCTGGAACCCCAGGTGTGTCCATAGAATTTGTTCACATCGCTTGCTATATAAAAACCATGTCCAATGTTTACGCCCTACCACTTTCAAATGTCACCAGCCACCACTGGACATGAAACCCCTTCTTCTGGTCCTTTTCTTTGGTTAATTAAAAAAAAAAAAACAAGACCATTGGAGAGCCCTGTGACTTCACTTGCAATGCACAAACTATTTACAAAACAAACCATCAAGGACATCAACAGTTACCAACAGCATGAACTTTACCCAAATCCTAACATCGTTAAGAAGTAAAGTGGGTTTCTCTGCAACCCTCAAAAAAGGTTGGACCGAGGTTTCAGTTGAAGGTTTGGACTGCCTGGCCCTACCCCACACGTGATATGACTAGAAGGAATTAGGGGGTTCTGAGGGGCTACTCTGCAATACATTGCATCTATTCGTGCCCCTTTTCTTCATCACAAATGTGGGCTTGGCTGGCATGGGAATATAGCACTAGGCTGCTGCCCGTCAACTATGTCTCCCTGCATGAGTCTAGGAGTCGCCTTAATATACATTATTGTATATGTGGAGTGCACACTTTCTTCTTTTCAGTACAACAAGTCACTTACCTTTATTCTATAGGAAATGTTGACCCTGCAAAATGGATGTATGGACTTTTCAGGGTTAGTAAATTACAAAGCAGATCTATAGTTACACATCCCATCAGGAGCCAATAGTGGGCACAAAAACGTATTCCACGGAAATGAAATGAATTGACAAGAAAAAAAGAAATGCATGCAAGACATCAGGGTCAGACTGGGATCAGCAACCACCCCTGGCAGGTTGCTGCTCGACCAGCCCTGGGGGTGGGGGACTAGCGCGTAGCCTTAAAGCTCCTCTCCCACTTTTCTTTCAGGGGGACGAAATTGCAGCACTGCTGCAAAATTAGTCCCCTGTAAGAAAAGTGGCCCCCTCTGCCACAAGACTGGCCCCCACCCCTCCGGCCCACTGGGGAAATGCCTGGTGCCTGCTACGGCCAGCCCGGCCCTGCAAGACAGGATGAAAGAGTGTTAAAACCTAACTGTGAGAGTTCATGTCACATTTGCTGAAGGGTCCATGCCATTACAAGACTATGGGCCTGATTGGGCCTGTTACACCAGTGAAGGATGTCCCGTCCGCTGAAATCTAAATGCCATTATTTCCTAAGGGATTTAGAGTTTGTCAGATGGGATATCCGTCACTATTGTGCCAGAGCAACCCATCCACCAAAATCTAAATCAGGCCCGCTGTCAAATAAGCCTGCAGTGAAGTAAGAGTGTATCAGGATCTGCACCCTCACTGAAAGTAGACGTTGTCAGTGTTAAAATCTAGATTACGGCATCAACAATATCGGCGCCACCTTGTCCCTTTTCCAACTTATGTGTGCGCGTAAGCAGCAGCCATTTTGTGTGCCATGGCCTCTCTGCCCACTGCCGATAGCCAGCGCGTCTCTCTCTCCCTCTCTGACCCCGCAAGCATCCCCCCGCGCGCTGACAGCTCACGTTCTCACATGCTTGGGCCATAAACCACCCCTTCAGCACGGCCCTGCCTCGGAGCCACATCCCGTACCCGGCTAACACCTCCCTCCGTCCTTTTGATGATCACACATCCTTTGATGAACCCCCTTCCTCTGTGCCCGATTGTCCGGCCCGATCCCAGGTCATCACCTAGCCCTGCGGATGCAGTTTATTGCCCCTTACAGTAGGAAGCTGTCCCTCTTCGAAGAATCTATGACTGATCAAAGTCCCCGCCCCATGAGATCCGATCAGCCGCCCACATTCCGTGAACCGGCGGAATGTCCTAGTGTGCGATAGTCATCACCTACTGTGACCAGGGTGGGGACTTCTACTGTAAATATGTGTGGGAACAGGCCCAAAGTGAGGATTCCGAGGATGTCTTTCCGTACATCAAAGTATTGACAAAAATGTGTTTCATGTAATAAAGCAATAAACCCGTGTATAAGAGGCCAGGCCTCAAGGATGTGTTTAGAGCACCTCGAGAAGATACCCTGTTGTCTGATTTGACGTGTTCTGCTCCGTCGGAATAAACTCCTGTTTCCTGTCTTCCAGTCTCCAGCGTCTGCCTCATTATTTGGTAAACCTTGAGTTGGGTGAGAGGCGGCTAACGCCGGGCAAACCTTGAAAAGGGGTAATCGACCTGATCTGCCTGACCCTTTTTCTACAATTGGCGTCCCAAACGTGGGGCCCATCAGCGACACGTGGATCCAGTGGGAGAGGTCCCGACGACAGCGTGAACGACTGCAACGATCGGGAAGAGCTCCTGCCCGATAGACCCTCGTCTGGCAGCCGATCATCCGAACTTCACCGGTTCTGAGCAGACCTCTCTCGAGTGATCTACGGTCCTGACTGGGAACCATCAGGAGTGCCACAACAATTACGGAGAATAGAGGACGATCGGGCACTGGAAACGGAAGACGAGAAACCGTCCATGCGGTCCGGGTAAGGTCGTGTATCACGACGAGTTGCGAATTGATTGTTTGATTGTTTGAAAATACTAGTATTACTCATTTGATTGTTTCTGAGAGATTCTCTATTTGCAAACAAGCACAGAGTCGCCATACTCTGTTTAGTCTTTGCAGATAGTGAAGGGTAGGTAACGCAGGCTTTTGCCCCCGTTGTAATCCGTCGTGCCTACTTCCCTCTCCATTTGATTGATTGTTATCCAAGCATTTACTGCTTTGGAATTGGTTCTCTTTGGATCATTCTCTATTTACAAATAAGCACAGAGTCGCAATACTCTGTTTAGTCCTTGAGAATAGTGAAGGATAGGCAACGCAGGCTTTTGCCCCTGGTGTAATCCGTCGTGCCTATTTTTATCCCTCATTTGATTGATTGTTTGTCCGAACATTGATCGTTCGGAATTGGTTCTCTTTGGGTTATTCTCTATTTACAAAAAAGCACAGAGTCGCAATACCCTGTTTAGTCCTTGTGAATAGTGAAGGATAGGTAGTCAATCAATCAATCAATCAATCAGAGCATTTATATAGCGCACTACTCACCGGAGGGTCTCAAGGCGCTGGTGGGGGGGGTCCGCTACTGCTCGAACAGCCAGGTCTTGAGCTGCTTCCTGAAGGCGAGGTGGTCCTGTGTCAGGCGGAGGTGGGTCGGAAGGGAGTTCCAAGTCTTGGCAGCCAGGTAGGAGAAGGACCTTCCTCCTGTGGTGGCTCTTCGGATGCGGGGGACGGCGGTGAGGGCGTGACTGGTCGAACGAAGCTGGCGTTTGGGAGCGTAGAAGTTGAGGCGGCTGTTGAGGTATCCTGGTCCTTGGTTGTGTAGGGCTTTGTGTGCGTGGGTGAGGAGCCGGAAGGTGATTCTCTTGTTGACCGGGAGCCAGTGCAGGTCTCTCAGGTGTCCGGAGATGTGGCTGCGGCGGGGGATGTCCAGGATGAGTCGTGCTGAGGTGTTCTGGATCCGCTGGAGTCTCTTCTGGAGTTTGGCGGTGGTTCCGGCGTAGAGGGAGTTGCCGTAGTCCAGACGGCTGGTGACGAGGGCCTGGGTGACTGTCTTCCTGGTCTCGGTGGGGATCCATCGGAAGATCTTACGTAGCATGCGCAGGATGTTGAAGCATGACGAGGAGACGGCGTTGACTTGTCTGGTCATGGAGAGGGAGGAGTCCAGGATGAAGCCCAGGTTGCGTGCGTGGTCTGTTGGTTTGGGTGCGCTGCCCAGGGCGAGGGGCCACCAGGAGTCATCCCAGGCGGAGGGTGAGGATCCCAGGATGAGGACTTCCGTCTTGTCCGAGTTCAGTTTCAGGCGGCTGTTCGACATCCATTTGGCTACGTCTGTCATCCCTTCGTGCAGGTTGGCTCTGGCGGTGGCGGGATCATTAGTGAGGGAGAGGATCAGCTGGGTGTCGTCGGCGTAGGAGATGATGTTCAGGTTGTGCTGGCGTGCGATGGCTGCGAGGGGGCTCATGTAGACGTTGAAGAGTGTTGGGCTGAGTGAGGAGCCTTGAGGAACGCCGCAGATGACTTCGGTGGCTTCCGATCTGAACGGGGGGAGGCGGACTCTCTGTGTCCTTCCGGCGAGGAAGGAGGTGATCCACTCCAGTGCCTTCTCCTGGATGCCGACGTTGCTGAGGCGCTGTACTAGGGTACGGTGGCAGACAGTGTCGAAGGCCGCGGAGAGGTCCAGGAGGATGAGGGCCGCTGTTTCTCCGTTGTCGAGCAGGGCTCGGATGTCATCGGTGGCTGCGATCAGGGCGGTCTCGGTGCTGTGGTTGGCCCGGAAGCCAGACTGCGAGGGGTCGAGGGAACCGCTCGTCTCGAGGAAGGCGGCCAGTTGCTTGTTGACGGTCTTCTCGATGACTTTGGCCGGAAACGGGAGCAGCGAGATGGGGCGGTAGTTCTTGAGGTCGGTTGGGTCTGCTGATGGTTTCTTGAGTAGGGCGCTGAGTTCGGCGTGCTTCCAGCTCTCCGGGAAGGTGGCGATGTTGAAGGAGGTGTTGATGATGTCCCGCAGGTGGGGTGCGATGACAGCGTCGGCCTTGTTGAAGACGTGGTGAGGGCAGGGGTCTGTCGGAGATCCGGAGTGGATGGAGTTCATCGTGCGGATGGTGTCTTCGGTGCTGATCGGGGTCCAGGCGCAGAGGGTGGTGGTGGGGGAGGTGGTTCGGTCGTGGCGTGCATCGGTTGAGTGCTGAAGCTGTTGTGTATGTCCGCGATCTTGTTGTGGAAGTAGGAGGCGAGGGAGTTGCAGAGGTCTTGCGAAGGGGTGATGTCGTTGTTCCCGGCGTTGGGGTTGGAGAGCTCTTTCACAATGTTGAAGAGTTCCTTGCTGTTGTGTGCGTTGTTGTCCAGTCGTTCCTTGAATGCGGTTTTCTTGGTGGCGTGGATCAGCTGGTGGTGTTTTCGGGTGGCGAGCTTGAGGGCAGTCATGTTGTCCGGTGTTGGGTCTCTGCGCCAGGTTTTCTCGAGTGCTCTGCAGTACTTCTTGGAGCTCTTGAGTTCGTCGTTAAACCATGGGGCTTTCTTGCTGCCGGGTCTGTTCGGCGGGGTCTTCAGCGGGGCGAGGTCGTCTGCGCAGTCGCTGATCCATTTCGTGAGGTTGGTGGCTGCTTGGCTGGGGTTTGTTGTGCTGGTGGGAGGGTTCTTGTTCAGGGAAGTGGCGAGCTGGTCTGTAGTGATCTTGTTCCAGCTTCTGCGGGGAGCCTGTTGCTGGTGATGGTGGAGCGTGGTCCTTCTGAAGCTGAAGTGGACGCAGCTGTGGTCCGTCCAGTGGAGTCCCGTGGGGTGGCTGAAGGCGTTGTCCTTGCTGGAAGAGAGGATCGGGTCGAGAGTGTGTCCGGCGTAGTGGGTGGGAGTGGTCACCAGTTGCTTGAGTCCGAGGTTGGCGAGGTTGTCCAGCAGGGTGGTGGTGTTGCGGTCGTTGTTGTTCTCCAGGTGGAAGTTGAGGTCCCCGAGGAGGATGTAGTCGGCGGAGAGGAGGGCGTGCGGGCTGATGAAGTCGGCGATGTCCTCGCTGAATTGTGTGCGTGGTCCCGGGGGCCTGTAGATGAGGGTGCCTCTGAGGGTGGTCTTGGGGTTGACGTGGATCTGGAAGTGCAGGTGTTCGGCGGGTGCGAGGGTGTCGTCGGTGTTGGTCGTGATGCGGATGGTGTTCCTGTGTATGATGGCGATGCCTCCTCCTGTCTGGTTGATGCGGTCTCTCCGGATGATCTTGTAGCCCTCTGGAATGGCGATGGCGATGTCGGGCGCTGAGGAGGCGTTCATCCAGGTTTCCGTGAGGAAAGCGACGTCTGGGTCTGTGGTGTCGAGCAGGTTCCAGAGCTCGACGGCGTGTCTGTGGACGGATCGGGTGTTGAGCAGGATGCACTTCTGGTGGGTGCTGCTGGAGGTCGGCTTGGTGGGTGCTGGTGTGGCGTGGGTCCGGTTGCAGGTGAACTTGCAGGAGTGGCAGCTGAAGGGTCCGTGGGTGCGTCTCGGTGTGGCTCGGTAACAGCCCGGGGTTCGGCCGGTGTTGAGTGCGCTGAGTTCGGTGGCGTCGTAGGTCCGTCGGGTCGGCAGACTTTTGTCCCCTTTGTAACTCGTCATGCCTATTTTTGCCCCGTTTGTTGGTAGTTGGTTCAGCCCGGACCGCTTATTAGAGGTGAACCATCCGGCTCCACCGGAGGGCACCCCTAATAAGGACATGTTTACTAAATATGGACTAGTCGCCGTGGCTTATAGTAAGCTGTGGCATAAATACACAAGAAAGGATCGGGAAAGTCAGTGGCCACTGATAGGATCCTTTGATAACGACAAAATAAAAGCGCTGGAAACAGCCCTTTATAACAATAAGACAACACCCACTATGCTCGATAGCTTCGGCATGTGGCGCAAAGAAACAGAACAGCGGAAAAAGAGAAATGAGGTCAGGTTAGAAAAGGAATTACGCAAAGCAGCTCACCTGGCCGCTAACAAATTGAAGGAAGAAAAAAAAGAAAGAGAGGAAACCAAGCTAAAACAAGATTCCGAATCATCAGGCCAGTGTCCCGTCAGGACACCCTCTACACTTTACCCCGAGCTACCTTCGAAACAGCGAACGAACGATGATTTACTATTAGGTCCCCCGATCATCTACATGCCCCCTCCATACGCCCCTTCCCAACCCTTAGCGCAGCACCCGCAACCCCCACCGACAGACGAGAGTAGTGCCGGAGCCTCGGTCCTCATGGCCTCTGCGCCGACCGAACCCCTCGTACCCAGCGTAACACGAGCAGCGACTTCAGATGATCCCGAAGCTGGGAGGAGAGACCCTGCTAGATCGAATAGACTAAGTAAGGATGAACGAGCTGGGATCGATAAGATTGTAAAAACCCTGGTGGTGCGAAAGGAAAGTGAGGATTATATAACTTATATGTACAATACATATGCCAATAGCCACAGACGACACTTTGTCGTACGCCTTTGTTACCATAGCCTTAATGCCTATGAAGACCGATACCAAGGAAAGGGCCCTGAAAACCTAACGACTCTGTATAGGAAAGTTGATGTCGGAGATGGGGACGAGTGTGATGTGACGAACCTCTTCACGCGTACGCTTGAAGTTTTCCGCCACCTCACGGAACAGAAACCAGAGACTAGCACCACGACTCCTGCAGCAACTGAAGCCGGAGTAGAAAAAATTGACACGATGATGCCCATAAAGGAGGCCGCTCCAGATTGGGTTCCCCCACGAGGACAGGGAACACACGACGATATTAACCACCAAGATGCGAAAGGGAGGGTAGTTTACAACTGGGTTTACCAACCATGGGATCGGCAAGACATCCTGACTTTCCGAAAGTCCTTGCCTGATCTGCGAAAGAACCCCACAGCCTTCTATACAGAATTAGCCACCGCTTTGGGTTCAACGATTATGACCCTAGCGGATATCGATTTGTTTTTCGGGCTATGTCTGCCAGCTGATGTGTGGAAGCAAATCCGGAAAGTCGACCACCTTGAGCTGTTCGGACATACCTGGATACAACTCGGTGATGTTGACAAACAGCGGGAACCGGGACAGAAACCTTTGAAAGCCATTCTAGACCTACCAGATAAGATTGTGCAGAAGTTAAAAACCCTAGTTCCAGAAAGGAAGGTGGACTGGTCGATAGTAACGGCCTGTCGCCAGAAACCCCAGGAAGACGTATCAGAATACTTCTCCCGGTTTGAAACGGTGTTCTCCGATTTCAGCGGCCAGGACATGACCACTGTGACCGGACATCACTTGTTTGTCCAGAACTATGTGAAAGGCCTGACACCAGAAGTCTCGCAGAAACTACAGACTAGCGAGAGTAGTTGGGCGGCCTCCAAGCCCGCAGCTATTCTTCAGATGGCTCAATATTATGAGCGACAAAAGAACGAGAACGATCAAGCGACTGAGAAGAAGAAAAAGGACTTGAAGGAGAGGGTGATGATTGCTCAATTGCAAGGGGTGACTATAGGAAGAGAACAGTATAGAGGAAACTACCAGTCGAATGCTCCTAGAAATCCACCCCCTAGAGACCGCACACCCGCACCCGGCACTCCACGAACAGACCTCGATGAGGACCAGTGTGCGTTTTGCAAAAGATATGGCCACTGGAAGTCTCAATGTCCAGTTCTGCAAGAAGCACTCAGAAATAAAGACACGAGAGACGTAGCGGGCGGGCCGAGAAATAGAGGACAGGGACGAGGGCACACAAACGACACCAACAATGACAGACCTAACAGACCGAACACGTTTGACCGTCCCCGACAGAATCAGTGCCAACAGTCTGACTGCGACAATGCCCACGACTTTGCTTAGGACTGCCAAGGGCAAGGAAGGGATCCAGTTGAGCTCTATGTTGACCAGCAAGGCCCTTATGTCACCGCTAAGGCCCTAGGTACGAAGTCTCCATTTCTGGTAGATACTGGTGCAACACGTAGTGCGTTGTCTAAACGATTGATTCCCAGGGCACCCTTGTCTGGCTCACATGTGACATCAATAGATTTTGATGGAACGCCCTCCACTAATCCCTTGTCCACACCGATCTCTTTTAACTTGGACAATAACACCACTGACACAACGTTTTTGCTCTCCTCCAACACCCCCGACGCCATTTTGGGACTTGACTTTTTGAAACATTTTCGAGCTACTATTAGGTGTTCACAAGACGGAGTTCGAGTCATTCTGTACGACAACCCAACACTGCTCAGATCTTGTCGCACACAACGCATGTTTTCCATCACTGACGCTGACTTGTCCTTACTCGACACCCTACCTCTGTACCTATGGGCAAAGACTGACTCGGACGTAGGACGCATGATGATAGACCCTGTACACATAACAGTTCGACAGGACGCAGTACTCCCCAAACTCCCACAGTATCGGATATCGCCCGAAGGCGAGAAGGCATTGGTAAAAATCATCCAGTCTCTGGTAGATGCAGGAGTGGTAGAAGAAGTAGTTAGCAATGTTTCCAACAGCCCTATCCTACCCATTGTGAAGAAGCAGGGTGAGGGAGATGAAAAAGCGTACCGCTTCATCATCGACCTACGGGAAGTCAACAAAGTGGTTGTACCCCAGTACCCTGTAGTCTTAGACATCACCACCATTCTGACTCTGATTCCTTCCACTGCCACCACCTTCACGGTAATCGATCTTAAGAACGCATTCTTCTCCATCCAGTCGCTACCTTTTCGGCTTCACTTTAAAATCCCGCTCATATAGATTTTGCAGAGCACCCCAGGGCTACACTGAAAGTCCAAGCATCTACAGCCAGGCCCTCAAGAGACAGCTGGATGCAGTCCAGTTGCCGGATGGAGTGGTGTTGATACAGTACGTCGATGATATCCTTTTGGCGGCCGACACCACTCCACTTGCAGTCACAGCCACCATCCAACTCCTGCACTTCCTCGCGGAAAACGGCCACAAGGTCTCCAAGAAGAAGTTGCAATTCTGCCAACCTCAAGTCACTTACCTAGGCCACCTCTTGTCCAAAGACGGGAGAAAACTCACACCCGACCGAATTCAGGCTATTCTGGAGACCCCTATCCCTAAAACCACGAAGCAAGTCCGCTCTTTGGTAGGCCTCACCTCCTTCTGTCGACAATGGTTGCCAAATTTCAGCCTCATTGTGAAACCACTACTTTCCCTACTGGCTAAAGATGCCCCCTTCCCGCTCCCTTGGACCCCTGAATGTCAATCCTCCTTCAAGGAACTACGAGACGCCCTTTGTTCAGCACCCGTCCTAGGAACCCCTGATTATACAAAGCCCTTCTCTCTCTACACTCACGAAAGGGAGGGATGCGCTTTGTCTGTCCTGACTCAGACCATTGGCCCCAAACAATGACCATGTGCCTATTTCTCTGCCACTCTTGACCCCGTAGCAAGAGCTTTGCCTGCCTGCCTTCGAGCAGTAGCTGCTGCTGCTGTCTCAATCCGACAAAGTGAGGGAATCGTACTCTCGAATTCCCTCATGGTACTAGTGCCTCATGCTGTTGACACCCTCCTAAACCAGACCAAGACGCAACACCTGACCAGCGCACGACTGACTGGGTACGAACTGACACTGCTCGCACCTCACATCACGTTGAAACGATGCACCACACTGAACCCAGCCTCCTTGCTGCCTCTGCCTGAAAATGATCCCGATGTGACCCCAATACATGACTGTGTGACCCTCACGGACGAACAGACTAGGAGTAGGGTTGACCTCCGAGACACTGCCTTCCCAAACCCTGACGGATGGCTATGGGTAGACGGCTCTTGCATTAAACTCCCCGACGGCACCACCTCAGATGCCTATGCAGTTACCACAGCCCGAACTGTAGTTGAAACCGCCCGCATAACGCAACGATCCGCCCAGGCGGCAGAACTGATTGCCCTCACACGAGCATGTATCCTAGCAAAAGGGACGACAGCAAACATTTACACGGACAGCCAGTATGCCTTCGGGGTGGTTCACCATTTTGGGCTCCTTTGGAGGGAGAGGGGATTCCTGACTTCGCATGGTACACCCATCTTGCACGGAGATCTGGTCTCCGCCCTGATCGAAGCCGTCCTCCTTCCCAAACGACTTGCAGTCATCAAATGCCAGGCACACAAAAAGGTGACAGATATCATTGGACAGGGAAATGCACTAGCCGACATCACTGCTCGAACCACAGCTGAGAATAGGACGACGACACGCATGTACGTGACTAGGTCACAAGCAGAGAAATGGACAGACGCTAGGGACACTATTAGGGACATTCAAACGGCTAGCTCACAACATGAATTAACTGAATGGGCACGGGTGGGACTGAAGGATGATGAAGGCTGCTGGCGGACACAAGACTCGAACAAATGGTTACTACCCGATTCATACTTGATTCCCATTCTGACTATGGCACACTCCCCTGCTCACATAGGACCAGCCCCCATGACCGAACTTGTCTCCAAAGTCTGGCACAATGATAAAATCGCAGACTCCGCCAAATGACTGGTCCAGCAATGTTTGACATGCCTACAACACAACCCTGGGAAAGGAACTGTGGTACCCCGGGGAGGGTTTGGTGTTCCCAACCACCCATTTGAAGTCCTGCAGATGGACTACATCCAGCTAGATAGATGCCAAGGCCTGAAGTACGTACTAGTTGTGGTGTGCGCATTTAGCAAATGGGTGGAAGCCTATCCAACCCGTGACAACACTGCCATGGCTACCGCAAAGATACTATTAAAGGAATTCTTCCCTCGTTACGGCCTCTGTCGAAGTTTGTGGAGCGACAATGGCCCCCACTTCGTAGCCGAAGTTATCCAACTCATCTTGAAGGGGTTGGGTGTAAAACAAAAGTTCCACGCAGTCTTCCATCCCCAATCTGCTGGACTGGTTGAACGACATAATGCCACATTGAAACTCAAATTGGCCAAAATAGTGGCTACCACAGGACTGAAATGGCCAGACGCACTCCCACTGGCATTGCTCTCAATGCGTTCTACCCCCACCAAACACCACTTGACACCTTACGAGGTTGTATTTGGCCCGCCTATGAATATCTGGTCTGCACCAAAACCGACATCCATTCATGACGTCCCGGACGTCCTAATGTCTGATTACTTATGCCAGTTGACTAAAACCCTGTCTGTTATTCACCAACAGGTGCTGCATGCCATCCCTGATGCTTCCAGGAGTCCCGGACACGCCATCCAACCTGGGGATTTCGTTCTAATCCGTAATTTCCAGCGTGCTAAGAGTCTGGAACCCCGGTGGACGGGCCCCTGGCAAGTCCTCATCACCACCCGAACAGCACTTCGAGTGGAGGGAAAACGCAACTGGGTACATGCGCACCACTGCAAGCGGATCTCCTCGACTCTGACGACAATCGAAGACGTGGCCACCCAGGAAGAGCTCCTGAACAAAGACCGACCATCACTGAACTGCTATCCAGACACAGAGACACTCGAACTGGCGAAGATCCCCGATCCCACTGTGCCATCCAGAGAAGGGTATAACCTGCGACGAAAGGAGGGAGCTTCGGCTAAGCAGACCACTGATTAAGTCATAATTCTCAGAACGGTGGCCTAACACTTCTATGGCTGTCAGGAGAGAAAGCCTGACAAAGTTGTGGTTCTGCCCACTACCGAGCACCTTGAAGATGATGGAAGCGCCCGATACGAAGATGATGGAAGCAACCGGACATCCGAAGACCCACTACAGGAACCCGAAAACTGACAGGTTGCACAGCCCAAAGACTATTGCTCTTCTTATCACTCTTCTCTTTTGCCTCCTCCTCATGACTACCTTCTGGATCGTGGAAGAGAACGCACCGGCTCATAAGACATTTCTAACGACTGCACAGCCTACCACCATGAAAGAACACTACCTGGTCTCTCTTTCACCTCAAATCCAAGAAAGGCGTAAGGAGTTCTGGAACAACTCCTTCGTACAGTTGCTGCACCAACACAACCTTGCTGCAAATGCCACGAATTGCTGGATCTGTGGGTTGATACCACATGCCACCGGACATTCCATTCCCTTCATCCCTTCACCTTTCTCTGTTCATGGCTCCTGCCTTGCTTGGCTGATCCTCTTGCAAGAGAGCTACAGAGACAATGCCACTTCCAGCAGAACTATGGCCCATTTCTTTCATGAGGTCTGGCAGAACAAAACTAAGAAAAATACTACACCCTTCTGCCCACGGACCTCCAATGATTCTATCCATATGGACATCCCCGTCAATGAACGGATTGAAATGCAGGTATTTAACAATCCTACCAGACCCACTTTCTCCTACCTCCGTAAACGAACAGCTGCTACCCTGACTGTGGCCCTATCTGTCATCAACGTCACAGGCCTTATGTGCATCGAAGGGCTTGGGACACAGCTGGTAGGCCGCAGCACTTGCCACATCAGCCGAACCTTGGACTCCATCGATCCACCCTCTTTCGTCTCCTCACTGAACATGTACTTTGTTTGTGGTACAAAGGCCTACACCTGGCTCCCCAAAGGCTGGGGGGCGCCTGTTATATTGCCTTCATCCTTCCTCCGACCTATGTTGCTCCAGCGAACCATCACAGACACAAACGAGCCAAGGACATTGAACGAGCCGACTCTACTGGAGCACAGTTCCTCGATGCAATAAAGGGACTTGTTCCACTCTGGGGCCCGATGGCGAACAGCCGTGCCATCCGACATTTGACCCAGGCAGTTGAAACAACCATGAACATTACAGCTGGCATCCTCACAAATAACACAGCCGAGCTTCAAGCGGTCCGCTTGGTGGCTCTTCAGAACCGCCTAGTTCTAGATGTGGTTCTAGCAGATCGTGGAGGAGCATGCCGCATCATTGGGTCCAGCTGTTGCACCTACGTACCGGACAATTCACCCTCAGTGTACAAAGCCATCGAACATCTCCACAGACTTTCCTCCGAGGTTCATCAGGAACAAGAAGAATGGTCGCTTGGGAGTTGGTTCTGGAGTGCAATAAAAGACTGGGGGTGGAGGTTGTTTATGATTATCCTGATACCGATCATTGTAATTTGTGGTTTTTGCCTGGGCGTCCAATGTCTGCCACCTTTGTGTTCGCTTATTGCAAATTGCATCTGCCGCAAGACTCTGGACTTTGAAGCCGAACGCATGGAAGCCTTGTATGATGTAGAAATCCGCAATATCATGGGGATTGACGTGAATTAAACAAGCTGGCTAGACATGTTGAAAAGGGAGGACTGTTAAAATCTAGATTACGGCATCAACAATATCGGCGCCACCTTGTCCCTTTTCCAACTTATGTGTGCGCGTAAGCAGCAGCCATTTTGTGTGCCATGGCCTCTCTGCCCACTGCCGATAGCCAGCGCGTCTCTCTCTCCCTCTCTGACCCTGCAAGCATCCCCCCGCGCGCTGACAGCTCACGTTCTCACATGCTTGGGCCATAAACCACCCCTTCAGCACGGCCCTGCCTCGGAGCCACATCCCGTACCCGGCTAACACCTCCCTCCGTCCTTTTGATGATCACACATCCTTTGATGAACCCCCTTCCTCTGTGCCCGATTGTCCGGCCCGATCCCAGGTCATCACCTAGCCCTGCGGATGCAGTTTATTGCCCCTTACAGTAGGAAGCTGTCCCTCCTCGAAGAATCTATGACTGATTAAAGTCCCCGCCCCATGAGATCCGATCAGCCGCCCACATTCCGGGAACCGCCGGAATGTCCTGGTGTGCGATAGTCATCACCTACTGTGACCAGGGTGGGGACTTCTACTGTAAATATGTGTGGGAACAGGCCCAAAGTGAGGATTCCGAGGATGTCTTTCCGTACATCAAAGTATTGACAAAAATGTGTTTCATGTAATAAAGCAATAAACCCGTGTATAAGAGGCCAGGCCTCAAGGATGCGTTTAGAGCACCTCGAGAAGATACCCTGTTGTCTGATTTGACGTGTTCTGCTCCGTCGGAATAAACTCCTGTTTCCTGTCTTCCAGTCTCCAGCGCCTGCCTCTTTATTTGGTAAACCTTGAGTTGGGTGAGAGGCGGCTAACGCCGAGCAAACCTTGAAAAGGGGTAATCGACCTGATCTGCCTGACCCTTTTTCTACATCAGGATGTAAATCTTCAAAGAATTTAGATCTATTCATGATAAAAGCACTGACAATCAGCTTTTGGTTCTTAAAAGAAATTAAATTGAAATAGTCAACAATATGCATCCAAATGCACCAGCATATTCCCAGTGTGCCTATAAGTGGAATAGAGTGATTGTGAGTGCTTCAATACATTGCTAATAATTTAGGCATGATAAAAAAGGCACATGCATGGGTCCAGAACTAGAGTTCTACACCGATGACACTCAGTTGGTGGTGGCACTCTCTAGCGACGCCAAGAGGGATGCCCTGAAATTTCGGGGAGATCTGGCGGTGGTCGCTGAGTGGATGACGGCCAACTGCCGCCAGCTGAACGCCAGTAAATCAGAGATGTTATTGGTGGGGCGGGACCATGGTCTGTGGTGCGAACTCTGATGGCCAGAGAGCCTGGGCAGTGCCCCCTCCTATGCAGGCCATAAAAAACCTGGGGGTATGGCTGGACTCATCCCTTAGCTACCAAAGTTCAAACTAAAAAGGGCTTGTTTTGGGCTTTTATGGTGGCTTAGACCCCTATTGGGCTGGTTTGACCCCCCCCCCCCCGACGCGCCAGACCATCATTCAGGCAGCTATAATGTCCAGATTTAATTATGCCTGCTCTCTGTATTTAGGGGCAAATAAGGCCGAGATTGCGCGGCTACAACGGGCCCAGAATGCAGTAGCCAGATCCCTGGTTGGCCTGCGCAGGCCCTGCCCGGTGTTAGCCACCATCCACCAGCTAGATTGGCTGCCGGTGGCCAGGAGAATTACATTTAGGGCCCACTGCATCACTTTTAAAGCCCTGAAACTCAACACCCGCAGGATGCTGGCCAACTTAGCTACTCCTTACGTTCCCACAAGTCAGCTCCGCTCGCTAGGCCAGCATTTGGTGAGGGTTCAAAGGTTTCGGAGAGTGCGGGCAGGTGGCCGTTCTTTCCGCAGCAGGGCAGCCCACCTCTGGAATTCACTGCCCACCCATATTTGGAGCCACACCAACTACTTGACTTTCAGGAAGGCCATTAAAACATACCTGTTTCCCACATTGCAGCCTTTGCCTTTCCCTCAGTGTTAGTTGCTCTGCTGACAGCGTCGGACGCCCCTTTGCTGGGGCAGGTGTTGCGCTATATATAAATTGCAGTAACATCAACATTAACATTTACATTATACCTGGTAATAACGAGATGAAGCTTTTGCCAAGACAATATTAACGTATGTTAAAATGACTAAATAAAAAATAAAACTTCCACAGCACATGCTGCAGTTTGCTGCACAATTTGTCTTTTCTTGTTTGATAATTTATTCAATCCTGCTGCCTAATTTGGTCCCCCGTCACCACAATATTCTAGTATCCCTGCATTAGAATACATGTTTGTGCTTGCACTGGCTTCACCATGAGAAATACAATGAGCTATATGGATTTTATGACTAGGGGAAAACTTGTTGAATTTATCACACACATCGGCGACCATAAAGCATTCTACATGTGCAATGGCAAGACTTTGTTTAGGTTTTGAGGGTGCTTGAACAAACTAAAAAATATTGTCATACAATAATATCATGGTAAGAGTAGTGACTACAAAAAACCCAACGTTACACACTTATAACATAAAGTTAAAAAATATTGTGATTGGAATAATATAGTCAAAAGTAGCAATTGCCAATGGTAAATATTTGCAAGTAATTGTAACTGACATTAGTGTAATTTAAAATTAAAAGTAAATTACTTTTTATAAAATGTATACTTTGATACACATATACATTTTAACATCAAATTATAAACAACAATACATGTATTAAGAGCATAAAATAATAAATAAAAATACATTGTAATTTTAATGTATATTAAATAATAAATATTTTTTTTTAAATAGTTTAAATGTATAAATTTCAATTATAAATAATTAAACCTACATAAAAAAAATGTAAATAACAAAAAGTAGACAACAGTAAATATATATTTTTAAAGTATTCACACAATCCATAGTCGAAAATGAGTTTAAAAAGTAACATATATTAAAAATATATATCAATTTAAATTATGCGTACTCAAAACATCTTACAATATTCCACAATAGAGTAGCTTGCATCAACAAAACGCCCATCCCAATTTATTGAAAAAATATATATATATATACTATTCTATCTAAGATTCTATAAACAATTGGGAAATGCATGCATTTGCTGTACTAAATTTACAATTCTAACTTCACAATAACAAACATTGAGTAAACTGCGTACATTTTCTTCATATTTACTATTCTAACTCCAGTTGAACAAGCATTTGAAAAAGTGCATATACAGGAGCGGGAGGTCAGATTTCGTATTCTAACTCCAGTGCATAAAAAACTGAGGAAAGTGCAAACATTGGGTAGTCAGATTTACCACTGTGACTCCATTCTAATTACTACTGAGGAAAGTGCATAACTGTAGGAGATCAGGTTTGATATTTTAACTCCAGTGTAAAAAACATATGGCAAATTGCATAAACTGGAGAGGGGGTCAGAATAAACAATGTATCTTCAATCTAACGAGCATAGGGAAAATGTGCACATTGAGGGGGTTGGATGTATTGTTCTCACTCAAATCTACCAAACATTGAGGGAAAGTGCAAACATTGGTATGTTCAAATACGACACACATAAACTGAAAAAATAATCATAAAAAAAGTCATAACTATAAATAAATGTTTTAAATATCCTGACTAATAAATACGTTAAATAAATATTTACAAAACAACAAATACATCTATATATAATAATAATTTAAATAACACTACCAACCCAAAATAAACCCCACAACCCTAAATTAAAACTTAATAAACATGTAAAAGTGTGTTAAACATATAGGCAAATAAATAAGAAATAGAAAACATCAAAATAATTAATGAAACAACGTATGTTACTTAAAAAACACCACCCATCAAATCCCCCAATAAATGTAACCACCCAAAACATATTATTATAATATTCTTCAAAATAACGAAAAATACTTTTCACAATAGAATAGGCAATGCAATAAAAACAGAATAAACAAAAAAGCATAAAAAATGTTATCACAGTAGCAATATTGTAAACTTAAAAATTATTTTAAATATGTTTTAACAATTATATACATTCCTTAGACATTTTTGTCCATAATATTTCTGTTGTCATTATGTTTTGATTATGATATTATGGATATTAAGGTGAAACGATATTTTTGAGTATATATTTAGAGGGAACAACATGTTTATGTGCATCAGCAATCTTGCAACTTAGTTAAATTATAATAAAGAAAGAACGAGAGAGGGTTGAAGAAAAATAAAGAAAAACAAGGGAAGGATAACATTGTAAAAAGAAAAGCGGATAACGACAATTGATATTTAATGCAACTTTTGCATCGAATATTGTACGCTGTGCGTTTTAACAGATGTTAACATTATCAAACTAAATAATAGTAGCCACTTAATGATCAAGGGCTAAGTAAAAAGGATAGTGATTTGGGCTCAGTGTGAGTTATATGGTGCACAGATGTATGCAATCGGTGTCAAATTAGCTGAGCTATCTAACTGTACTGAGTGGCAGTGCTTTAAAAGGGTACATACTGAGTACCTCCAGTTTTAATTTGAAAGGAAGTGTATTACTACTTCTCAGCAGTCGTGTAAAACTTTTAAAGGATGAGTACTGGCACTTCTCTGAGTCATATAGATATTCTGGGATGTGGAGTGCCTGCCCTTTTATATTTCCAATGGAAACACTGTCGGATAGAGTAGGAACAAAAGGGTTAAATAGACAAGACATCTCTAAAGTGAGAAAATATGTAACATTATGAGTACATTACAAATCACCACGTTACAACTTGTGCAATGGATTTTTATTTGGATATTCAAGGACCGTATGAGCTGTTAGGTGTTTGCAAAAGCCTGTTTACAAACACAACATAAGAATACGATTTTAGAAAAATAATATAAAGATCGGTGAACGAAGAAGAAGGAAATGAGATTTCAAAAAATGGTTGCATGGACGCAAGAGAAAACAGAGAAATTGCAAATCAAGAATGATGACATGAAACAAAGAAGAACATAGAAGAACAAACAAGGGAGAAGGGGATGGTGGACAGAAGGAAGGATGAAGGAAGAGGGGGTAGGAATGGGGGGAGGTGGTAAGCAATATTTTAAAGAAGGGAGGAATGAAAGGGGAAACAAAGGGTGGAATGGAGGGAGGAAATGTAGGAAGGAAGAAATAATGAGGAGTAAATGAGGAAGGAATTGTCAAACCAGTTATCGCTGGTAGCCTCTTAGTGGCTGATCCTTTGGATGCAATGTGGATTCTCAAGAGACAGACTCTCAATTCTCATACCGGCTGATGGTACTGCGTCTATTTTAAGCATGCAGGCACACCAGTCTTGCATGGTAGAGTGGAATGCGACAGAGAAGAGAAACAGAACTGTACAGCTGTTTGACTCTTCATGGGTTCTGACTGAAGCTTGGCTGTTGCCTCAATGAACCAGCTAAGCATAAAGGCTCTACTGCACTGCGTACTTATCTTCACTCACAAAAGATTCGTTTCAAGACTTTTGTAACAGCTGCTGACATTTACTCTGATTCAAGAGATAAAACTATTCACCTTGAATTTCCCTCTTTCCTTTGAACTGAAATCTTGGGTTTAGGTGATTCTCTACTGACTTCCATAGTTATACCTCTGTAGGGAAAATATTGAATTTAGGTTACTACTAACTTCCTCAACCTTTTTATTGTCCCAAATCAATTCAGAACATTATGAATAATCAGTAGCAACTCCTGGAGGGAGTGCTGCCGGGCGGTGAGGCAGGGCGGGGAGGGCAGGGTGGGGGGAAGTAAACTCCGGATTATGGCCTAACGGAGGTAAGTATACAAATAAATAAATAAAACGAATTTCATTGCGCGCGCTGCATCGCATTCACCCTGAGGGCTACGGTTTGGGTCCATGGGGGTACCCAAGGCCCCCCCTTTAAAACAATGCACAGTGTGGCAGGCACCATGGGGTGCCTTCGACAGGATGCACGGTTTCCCCAACCACCCCTGTTTTCAGTGGGAGCCTGTGTTGTTGGGTGGAACACAGGCTCCCATTGAAGTCAATGGGAGAATTTCCGAACAGTGTTAGGAACCATTGTAATTGGTCGGTCCGACGCTCCGAACACGAGTCGGTGAGAACCAATTCCGACAAAGAGTCGGTCTGATTGCTTTCTGACCGACATTGTATTGAGACCCTAAATAGCTACCAAAGTGATTTGATTTTTGTAATGACCTTGAATAGTCCAACAAACTTAGGTTGAAACCTGTTTCATCCTTTTAAGCTCAAATGTTTTCAGAAGAACAATGTTACTTCTTCTTGCTTGAATTATACATTAGGTTGTCAGTGTTTGTCTGCATTCAATTAATACCTTTGTGGGGCTATTGTCAGCTTCTCATGTGCAGATTAATAAATCCTAAGCCAATGTTCATGGAGATGTTATACTGCTGGAACTGGTTGGGCAGGATTAATATCTAAACTAATCATTCAGGGTTAAAACCCACCTGCACAATTAAAGCCTAATAGGAATATCAAGAGTTGTTATATTCAAATTGTACATCTCATATGGATTCCCCCTAAGCATCTGCTTCTTATAGCAAGTGGCAACATAAATGTGGCTCTCGTCACTGATATGCCCTTTTATTCTGACCATCTGTCTTTGGATGGTGACTGGATTATAATTGGGTATCAATTTCCATTTCAGTTCATGGATATTTCCATAAATGTGAGATACACAACAACATGTAATAGAACCACAGTTTATAAAAACACTGTTGCCAATTATGCTGCAAAAGGCAGCCCTTTATAGAGAATTAAATGCACCATTTTATTCAGATAATCCACGGTTACTAGCATGGTATTGTAACCTTGACAAATTTTAGGCAGTTCAAAATGGAAATCTAAAGAAACTCTATGCCCGTGTCTTGGTGGAGAGGGTAAGGGCTGCAGTGACTCTGCTGGTGCTACATGGGCTCCTTTTGCCTGCACACAGTAGCGACAAACCTGTTTTCATCAATGGAAGTTAACTATGACTAGAAATATCATTGTAAAGGTTCTAAAGTTCTCTTTTCACTGGGTGCCTCGTCATTTGGCTTCAGTGACACCATTGTAATGGGTTTTCTGTTAGGCAGCAGTTGAAAGGTACAATGTATTCTTAACATAACATAAATCATCTACAATACTGCCTTCTTGTTCATGAATAGTTTTTTTGATTCATATAGCTAAGCCATAGATTACTAAACATAGACTTCTCCAAGAATCTTTTCAGTTGCTATAATGAATGAGAGCCCCAGGTCCAGGCGGGATTCCACCTGATCTTTATATCTCTAATATGAACATTTGAGTACCAGCTCTCACCTCTATCATTAATGCACAGTTGTAACTGGTCCCCCAGGTCCTTGGGCGACATCTATTATAATCCCTGTTTTTAAAAAGGGTGACACAGATAGTATCCCTTGTTACTGGCCCATATCCCTGCTTGATTCGGTGGTAAATGTGGTTGGAAGTATCCTATTAGATAGGCTTTCTGGATGAGCAGACACAAAAGTAATTCTATCGGAGGCTGAGTATGGCTTTCTCCGAGGACGTTCAATGATTTATTAATGTTTGAACCTTTACATGATTCTCAATAATTTTACCTTTGACGGTTCCGGTTCCATCCACCTGGCCTTTATGGATCTGTCTTCCGCATTTAATTGTGTTAATACATCCAAACTTTGGCAGATCATGCTGTCCATCGAAGTAGATAGAGACATTGTTCTTTTCCTAAGGGATCTCCACACAGATACCAATATGGTGGTCCATTGCACAAAAGATTTTAAAGTTACCCAGCAATTCTTAATAAAGTGAGGGGGCCGGCAGGGCTGTATTTTGGCCCCTTTTCTTTTTAATATATGTGTTAAAATACCCTGGAGCAGGTAGTCTTGGAGTTAAAAGTTGATTACCCCAGGTGGGATGATGAAGTCTGCCTGTATTATTGTGCGCAGACGAGGGGCTGCAACTTTTGTTGAATTGTTATGTCTGCTTTATGGAGGAACAGGATCTGTTGGTACCTGCTTCCACACCCGCCTTCTGCATCTTGGGGACATTTTTGCGGCCAGTTCTAACCGCATTGAGGGGACTACAAACCCCAGGAGACACAGCGCCAAACCAATGTGCATAAATTGAAAACGCCGGTCTGCTGAGGGTGTACCTGCTTCCACACCCTACTTGGAAAGACGCTCGCACTGGGCATAGTGCTAAATATTAGGTTGTGCAGCAGTCATATCATACATTTCTAGACAATGATATACTTCGTACTCCTGTTTTACAAAAATATATCTTTTTTATTTCTTTTTCTTTTTTGTTTCTCATAGTTGATATCAAATATTATAGAAAAACATACGTACATACAATACAATATTCATATATTTAAAAAATAATTTTCATCACAAATCTTTTTCTATGCAAATATAAACACAGAGACAAAATGACAACGAGGTATGGTCTTCTTGTAAGGTGCAGACGAGAAATAATCACAACAGTTTTACTGTAAAGAATATTTCATTTACGAATGCTATTTTATAGACAAACAGATTTCAGTTAATGAGTCTCACACTTATAGCTTAAACATGTCATAGAGAAAACACTGGTTACAAAACGTTATTGCCACCAACGCGTTTCGGTTTTAAACCTTCCTCAAGGTGTTCTCACTAGTGGTATACCAAGAGATATTGGTTATGATCAGTTATTGTTTCTTTACTCTTGTAATTCTTCTGTCTTCTGACAAAGGCGTACAGTTCAGTCAAGGAACTCGACTTACAAGCAAGTGTATACTTTTATCTATAAAACCAGTGAAAGTGGAAGCGTGGAATGCAGATATTTATTTTATTTTTGTACTTCAATGGCAAGATATGAGAGTGTATAGATGAGGATCTCACATCGCGTAGCTCATTGCTATGTCCCACTCCCCTTACAATGGCTATAATTCTGTCCAAACTGTTGTTAGTATCTAAGGCCACTTCTAAATAGGCTCTTCTGTTATTGCACTGGATATAATTTCAAGACAGGATATAATGAAACCTGTCTCTCTCAATGTCGCGGCGTGCAGTCACACTGCCTCGATATGGCGTGGGCTTCCACACCCACCTTCTGCCTCTTGGGGGCATTTTTTAGGCCAGTTCTACCCGCATTGAGGGGACTACAAACCCCAGGAGGCACAGCGCCAAACCAACGAGCATAAATTGAAGACGCTGGCCCGCGGGACACGCGTGAGGTCGTGCCCGGGCCGTGCCCTGGCCAAGCCGGGGCCAAGGGCGGGCCTGTCCACACCCGTCGGAGCCCAGAGGAGGCTGGGCTGGGCCCACTCTCTGACATCCAGGAGTGTGGGACTTCAAGGATATACACATTGAGGTACTGTTTACCGTAGTACTGGTCCTTCTATAAAAATCTACATCTTATGAGAAATGGTTAAGCATAAGGGCCTCAGTGAACACCCGGGGTGGGTAGCAGGAACAATAGATGCCTTTCTGACAAGGGCTGAGACGGCCTTGACTCACAAGATTGAGTTAATGGAGAGACGCCTTTCTCTGGATTCCTTGATCATCCAGAAGCGTTCCTCACTTGGATGTAAATCTGTGGGTAGTGTACCACAAAGTCCTCCCTTAGCATCTCCGCCTCCCCCTTTAGTGCCGCTTGTATCTACTTTGGCCCTGGTTGCATCGCCCTCTTGCTCTGTAGAACCCGCAACTAGACCGAAAATAGTAACAAGGGGTCAGACTGAAACTGTTTCACTAGATAAGAATAGTGACCCTACAGGAAAATGAAGAAGGGGTGGCGGCCCAGTAAAGCAGAAGATCCGATCCAATAAACAAAGAGGAAATGAAGCAACTGAATCTGGATTAAACCCTACCCTATGTCCTACGGTTACTGATGATGCCACTATCTTGTTTACCCAAGGAGGGGTCGACGACACATGGAAAAGACTAGAGGCATTGGTCAATGTGTTTTTTAACTACTTGCTAACTATACTATCTAAAATAGAGGAGAGATTGTCATTAATTGATGGGTTGGGTAGACCATCACCCCGCCAAAGAGTAGGTCCCCCTCCATTCTCATGTCTAGGAGCTGGTCCAGGGGCTCAACCCTATCAAGGGAGTGGGGTGGGCCCAACGAAGCTTAACAAGGAGCATAATTTACACATGGCTAGCAATCTGAGTAACGTTGTAGCTACCTCTCGTGGCGATACCCAATTGCCGTCTTCTCATTCAGCTCAGTACTATTCGACCCAGGGCGGAGACAATGTCCCTCAGTGCACTCTTCTATTATCCTGAATGATTTAGGCAGCAACGCACGATCGTCTGCACAGGAGATTGGAGGAGGGGTGCCTCGTATTAGCCAGCAAAGACCCTATATGGGGAGACCCGCTAAGGTTCACCAGTATCTGCACCTCTCCAGGCCTCAGCCCCCTTTGTGCTGTTCCTGGCAATTGTCCCGACCGTAAGGGAGGACCAGGCAGAAAACACTACCCAATTAATGGATACATTCTTGCACTGGCTGTCCCGTCAAATACTTAGTAGGGGAAATGGGGGTATTCCACCAGCCAACCAAATCATTATGGCTAGAAGAGTGGAGTGGCTGGGATCGACCAACAAAACAATAAAGGGCAATTGTGTGATTGTGAACTTTAATAACTACCACTCTTCAAGAGCTCTCACGGACCATCTACATAGGGATCCCCCAAAAGGCACACAGCTCAGAGCCCTACCATATGAGTTCTTTTTTAGGCACCCTTTGACACTGACAAATGAATCTAGAGCTTTTGGGGGTTAGGGGGGGGGCAAATGGGGAATGTTCACCATCTGAGATGGGTAATCCAGGGTAAACCTTGAGAATAGATTTGCCCCTCTCAATGACATGGAACAATGTGATTGACTAAAACCACCGACAATGAGGCCCATGGCATATCAAAAGTCATACCCTGCGATATCCAAATAACACCCCAAAAAAGTAACGTAAAATAGGAAGGGGCAAAATAAAGTTTTTAAAATATCGTCTTGGATTATCGCATGGATTACGAATAAATTGAATAATTCTAATTGGCTAAAATTCTGGAAACCCCAAGATATCACTTGTTTCCAGGAGACATTGTCAACTGAGCCCATTTTTATGAATGGCTATTGCTCCTTCCAAACAAATGCACTACAATTTGCATCATGGGGGCCAAGGGGGGACTCTTAACACTAATCCCTAATACGGCAAAAATGAAAGTAAAGACATTTGGGTCATTAGCCAGTACTTTCACCTTTTTATTTTAGAAGTGGGAAACAAAGGATTATGGTTCTTAATTAACTACTTTAATAATAATTTTGGTCCCAAAATGCACCTAGTAGCAGAGGAGGTAAACAGGGTAATCAATGAGGCCTCAAATGAAATAGGGAAAAATAAACCTTTATGTATTATCTGGGTGGGTGACTTTAATGTCCACCCTTGTAAGTGCAGCCAACATCGAATCTGTGGCTTAGTAGATTTGATGAGATCTCCTGTTTATCATTTCTCGCACAGTAAATATGGATGTACCCTAAATAGGTTTCTATTTACTGGAGATATGGCCTTAGTCAGCAACTGAAAAGGTCCGACGGATCCTCCACAGACAACTTTTTATCGGGAATTTCAAGAATCAACCATCAATTTTATAATGACTTCCAATTCCCTTGGTGGTAGGATCACTGACCTGGATGTCGGTGATCATGCTATACTAATGTGTGGGATATTCTTACCATCCAGGAAGTAGAAAGTTTGCAGCTAACAGGATCCCCTATACTGGCCAGGAAAAACGGTTGTCAGTTAAAGTGGACCCAAATGGATAAGCAGAAAATGGTACCAGAGCTGATAATTAAATCGCAAGAAACTATTATTAATTGTTTAGATCCAGAATGATCACCATCAATTTTAATCACCTTCCTTGAAGAACTGCTAGATCGAATAAAGAGGGCACTCACTTGTTTTAAATCATCAAATTCAGTAAAAGCTAAAGGCTGGTTTGATTCCCCATGTATAAAAACAAGGAAAAAAACAACTCAGAACCAGGGTTCAAATCTATTTAGCCTGGACTGAGTATACAGCAGCAAGAAAGAAAATAGAGAGCCTTATTAGGGAAGAAACATGGGCCAAGCATGAGCAAGCTACAAATATGGGTAACAGTAGAGAGTTCTGGGATTTAATTAGCTCCCCTCACTGTAAAGCTAAGGCGCAGCCCTCCTTGGACACCAATGTGGGTGAAGAGGATTGGGTGGCCCACTATGTGAGAATTTTCTCTGCCAATACTCTATCTGTTCTACCCCCTCTTAACATCCCTACTAGCGATCAAGACAGATTATCCTTCTCACTTGAACAGATGAGGGCTGGGTTAGTAGCCTGCAGCGGAAGGAAGGCACCGGCCCTGATGGGGTGCCAATAGATTTTTTCAGGATAACTTAGATCTTTGGGTACCCCTATCAATGAATGTTTTTAATAATATAGCCCAGCCAGGCCCTCCACTGTCCTGGAAAAGCAGCATAATTTTCCCAATATATAAGAATGGTGATAGGGGAACTCCTAAGAATTACAGGCCAATTTCGCTTTTAGACACCACAGCTAAATTAATGGCCCGACTTCTCCTATCTTAATACAATCACAGTTTGGGTTCCAGCGAGGAAAAGGTACCATCGACAGGTGTCTGAATCTCTCTCTAATTATGGATAAATATACCAGAGCAGAGGGTGGGAAAATGTACCTTACATTCATGGAT
Source organism: Lissotriton helveticus (assembly GCF_964261635.1). Classification (NCBI taxonomy): domain Eukaryota; kingdom Metazoa; phylum Chordata; class Amphibia; order Caudata; family Salamandridae; genus Lissotriton; species Lissotriton helveticus. The sequence continues at coordinate 423,484,714 of NC_136072.1, forward strand.
CTTTCGCAAGCATTCAATTGTGTTTCCCACTCCAAGCTCTGACACATAATGGAGGAAAGGGGCTTTGAACCAGCTGTTACCAACTTTATACACCAGTTATATTCTGACTCTTCAGCATTTGTTCTTTACGGAAAAAATGGGGAATGTACCCATCCCTTTACGATCTTAAGGGGGGTAAGGCAGGGCTGCGTCCAGGCTCCGTTCCTTTTACCGATCTATACGAACGGAGTAGAAAAGGCGCTTGGATGTACTTGTGGATGCTTCCATTCCATTACCTATTCTGGCTTATGCTAATGGTGCCGTACTGATTGCTAAAATAGAGCAAGCCCTCCAGACCCTTATTTCAGCCTACACGTCTTTTATGGCATCATTGGACCTGAAAGTTAATCAAACTAAAGCTTTTGTAATTGCGGCTGGGGCAGAAAAACGAGGTAAAACACCGTGTTTTTATAAGGACTCAGGTAAATTTAGGATGGTGGACTGCTTCCCTTACTTGGGGGTCCTCCTTGATAAACACCAAACGTGGAAAAATTGGTGGAGGGAATAGCATTGGGATTGGAGAGAAGCCTGATGGCGATTAAGGCCTACTCCCAAAAATTGGGCTCAAAGCCACTAGTCCCCATCAAGATCTATCAGGCCAAATCAAAGTCTGCAGCGATGCATGGGGCAGGGGTCTGGGGGTGGCCCCTAATGATTCACTGCAAGCTATTGAGAATACATTTTTTAAGTCTATAGTGTCCCTCCCACAATCTTATTTGAACTACATTTTACATATCGAGTTTGACTTACCTTATATTGCTGACTGACTAAGGTTAGCCATGAGTCTCCTTCTGGCTCTCCATATGGTGGCGGGATATGATGACCTTATCCCAAAACATCATTAGAGACTGCCTAACATTGGAGAACCACCGGAAAATTAGATGGCTAAAGTATGTAGAGCTGGAACGGACAAATATGGGACAAAAAGAATTATTTAAAGATCCAACATCTTGCAGAAGAATATCTAGGCAAAAACTGGTGGACACTTTTATTAAGAGGGTCCAATACCTCAGAAGGGAGCGGAATTACAACAAACAGTCGGTCCTTGCCTATCAACTAGTCCCTCCCCTGGTAGAGGGTGGCTACTCATACCTGGTGGATATTCCGCTCCCACAACACAAATTCATTTGAACACGCTTTCGTCTGAACCTCCTTCCACTGATGCTGTGTTTTCCACCAAAGAGGTTTAACAACACTGATTTAATACAGTGCCTCTGTGACGGGAACTCACCTCAGTCCGACCTTCATTTAATTTTCTTCTGTAGGTTTTATAAGAAAGAAAGAAAGGAACATATCATCCCAATTTTAAAGTGGTTTAAGTTAGAACAGTGTCGGGTTGCACTATATTTCTTAAAGTCATTGCAGGATCCCCTAATTTGCTATGCAGTGGCACGCTATGTGTGGCCGAGCATGGGTCATAGGAAACAGTTGGGCTTCAATGGCTGCTGATCTCTTTTTATAACTCATTGGGTGGAAGATTTTACAGCCTGATTCATGTACATGCCGTTTTGCGTGGCCCTAATAGCGAATCATAGCGACTCGCTATTGAGGACACGCAAAACGGCATTCATGTAGGAATTGCTAATAAAATAGCGATTCCTACATGTTCTTTATTTGCGAGTAGCAATTTGCTACTCGCAAAAACTCCCCATTCATTCCTATGGGCCAAGAGGCCCATAGGAATGAATGGGGAGTATCCCTTATTTGCGAGTAGCAATTTGCTACTCGCAAATAAGATAGCGATTTTAAGGGTGCCAGGGGTGTCCAAAGGACGCCCTGTAGCACCCCTAAAATGCACATTTGGACAGGTGTTGCGCACACACATGTCCAAAGGACATGTGTGTGTGCAACATGCAACTTAGAAAAATGCTTTTAAAAGCATTTTTCTGAGTTTTTGCTATTTACCGACAGGTCTGACCTCTCGGTAAATAGCGGCCCAAAAGTGCAAAATCGCAATTTCTTGATGTGTCATGAATAGCATTTGAGGAATCTCTATTAGAGATTCCTTAAATGCCATTCCTCGCAAATATGCGAATTCTTAAATAGCGATTTTTGCATTTGGGTTTGTGAATACCAAATGCAAAAATCGCACTCGCAAAGCGCCAGATTCTCAGAATCTGGCCCTTTTGCGAGCGCTATTGCCTACATGAATCAGGCTGTTAGTCTTTTAAGATAAACTGTATTTTTAATCAAAATCTTACATGATACTTTGTGTGTTTTTTTTATTTTGGATGGTCACAATGAATGTTGCCCTGATATTCAAATGAATATGAACTCGGGACTGCAATGTTGGTGATTGTATTGGGGCTTGATTGATTTGTTTTTTTCTGTACTTTTATGATCTAACTGAAAAGATTGAATAAAGTTTTAAAAGTAAAACTAAAGGATCTCTTGGTTAACAATAGTCTTATGTGATGGTGGGGGGGACCATGTTAAAAAAAAATCTTTTACTTTTATGGTTGGATCCACCTGAGTCCCCAAGACTAGTGTCTTTTTTATACCGTGGGGTTTTGTTCAACTCTGCTTTGAATTCGTATAGAAAGAAGGGTGATGTTGTTAGGGCCAATGCTGCTGTTTTTAACTTTGCTTCTCTATTGGGTAATAGACCCATTGGGGCCATTTTACAGATATACAGGAGTGTATCTCCAAGATAATCTATAGGAATGAGATCTGCGGCTACACTACTCATGAAGTACTGCAAACTGTGGAAAACAACTTTTTGAGACAGCTTTTATGTGTGCGCAGTGTACTTCTACCTTTGCTGTACACAAAGAATTGGTTACGGCTTACCTCTCTGACATTCTGGCTTATTGTCTCCTTTCTTTGAGGATAAAAACCTAGCTCAGGAAGGGAATTGGACTAGGGAAAGAGATTTTGAAGGACTGTCTCACCCATGACCATTTTTTTTATACCCTTGGCTTAGGTATATCGGGGAGTGTTTTATGCACTTGGGACGGGCAGACTTATTTATCAATCCAATAAAAGTCTGTAGGAAGGACCTCTGTAGGGTGAAGGAGTTATTTTTTAAGAAAGTGGATGTTGGATAGAGAAGACGTAGTGCTTAGAAAGCCCTTCACCCATGGGCACATTATATTGAAAACTGTGCAATCAACTGAGCCATATCTCCTATGGATTTAAAGGAACTATGGCTGTTTTTTCTTAACCAGGTTACGCTTGGACTTTTTTTTATTTTCTCCTTGCCCAGGAAGTCATGTATTATCCCCATTTTAAAAGAGGCACATTTTAGACAGGTCCTACATGCTTTTACCCTTTTACAAATGCTTTCAAGTAACACTGTATTTTATGCTCTCCATTTTGTACAGTCTGCAGATAGGCTTATAGCTATATGAGATTAAAAGATGAGGGTTAGTCATGGTTGAATGTGTCTCTGAGAGACTGTTTTTATTTCTTTTGTATTCATGTATCTCTGAATTTTCCAAATCATTTTTACCGACTCATCGTTAATTTTATTGTATTGATATTGAGGTGTGGTGTGGCATATGTATGGTTTTACAGATTCTTAATGTTTCAAATGTATTGATTATTTGACCTTTTATGGTTTTATTTGGTGAAAGCTGAATAGAGTTTGTTGTTGTTTAATGATTGCTCTGATATGTGCTCTGCTGCAGAGTATCTGTATCTAGATTTGGCATCTGCCTTTCCATTTGTATTACCTGGTTGGATCTGTATTACAAGGATATAGTAATTAACAACACGGTCCATCTCGACTGTCTGGCAAACAAACCTTGTGCTGATTTTAAAAAAATGCACTTACAATCATCAGTCAAAACAATTACTACATGATGAGTACCTAACAAATAGTGTCTTGAGTCTTAAAATGCCATCTAAATAACCAACAATTATCTGTCTACTACTACATAATTGCTTTCAGCTAGAGCAAACTTCCTTAATAAGTAGGTGACTGGAAATCATTGCCCAGGGATAGTGTCCTACTGTCACAGGGCACGCCCCTTAGCCACTTATAAAGCAACATCTTCCACAGTGAGAGGTTGAATAGCATCTAAATAGTGTAAGATTGCGGTAGTAATTATTTGTTTCCTAAATCTGGAGATGCCTTTTGGGCCATGTCTGTCCAAGGACATGTTGTTCCTTTTCTAAGTATTCCAGTAATTGATGCTACAGTAGTAGAGACGTGGTCTATGAAGTGCCAATATAAAATACTAAACCACAGGAAGCTTTGAAACTCCCTAATATACTCTGGGGCCCCCCGCTTCTCCACATCCTTCTTAGGGTCCATCTGATACCTGACAAAGTGATAATAAAAAACTAAAACTCTACTAACGAGGTATGGGACACACACTTTTCCAAACTTGCATACAAATGGTGTGCTGGCAATTGTTGAACAATGTTGCGGAGTCGCACGGTTAGCAGTCCTGCTGCTCAACCTATTTAGATGGATGCAGACCACAATGCGCAGCAGACGTCCACGTCTGGACGGGGCCAGGGGCCACTCCCCCTGCTGGTACTTACTCCTACTCCCCCAATCACCTGCGTGCACTAAGGGGGATTATGAAGGAAGGCTGCCTTCATGCCCTACTCACTTCCAAGAGCAACAGCACATGTTCCCACTTCTCTTTTAAATTCAATCCTTCGTCAAAGTTCTAGACCCTCACTTAAAACTACACACCTTGCAAAATGTTCCTTCTAAATGGTATGTCCCTAGTCAAACATGTCACTGAACTTTCTATACTATTAGAGGAGGAACACCCCGATGCACTATTTCTTACCGAAACCTAGCTCAATAATGAGTCTGAGCCAGTACTTATACAAACTCTTCCCCCAGGTTACCTCATTCAGCCGCAAGACCGCAACAGAGGTAAGGATGACGGGATTGCCATTATATATAAAAACAATTTCAAATGCCGCATCTCAGCAGACCCGCTACCCGATTGCGAGCATTTTGTGTTCTCACTAAGCTTATCACCTACACACACGTTTTCAGGACTACCAATTTATCGTCCCCCCGGAGCCCTGAGACAATTTCTCATGGTACTCCCAGAAATCACTGCTAATCTAGCTACTTCCCCCTCCAACTTCACAATATTAGGTGACCTTAACCTGCATTTGGATGATCCTTCTAACCTTGCGGCCTCAGAGCTAGTTAGGAGTTTCTCAGCACTGCAATTCAGTCAAAAAGTCTCTGGGGTGACCGATGTCAAAGGCCATCTATTGGACCCCATCTTTACCAACAACGAGAAAGTCTCAGCAGGGGCTCCCAAACCGCTCCCATGGTCAGACCACCTTTTGATCCTCTTGATGTGGAACATTGTAGGTCCCCCCTTCTCATTTGGTATGATCAGCAGCCGGTAACGCTCATAGTCCAAATTTACCCTAGAACAGTAGGTCATAGGCCTCAATGCCAATTGATCCTCCAATTAATCAAATCCTATCTGGGCCAATGAGAAGTTTAATAAGTGGATCGAGCACTCTCTAGACCAAGTCCTTCCCAAAAAAAACTATCACGAAAAAAACTGCTCTAAGCTCTCTCCATGGTACACCCCCAAGCTCTGTGAACTTAAACAAACCAGTAAGAGGATAGAAAGGGAATGGAGGAGGGACTATGCAGCAACTAGCAAACAAAAATACAGGCAGGCTATTAGAATCTACCAAGCTGAAATTATATCTGCACAAGCTGCCTATTATGGGAAAACCCACCTTGCGTCGAACTCGCTACGTGAGATCTTCCACATTGCTTAAACTTTAATCAAGCCTCCCACCCCACAAACTCCCGCTGAGGGTGCCCTCAATTGCTGGAATGATCTAGCAGAGTTTTTCCACAAGAAAATGCATGATATATATCTTACTTTCACACACACAGCATCTCACAGGGATATGTCCCCTATGGTCATGTCCACATCAAGTGCTATTGGAACCGATCCCTCTGCTGGATCTTAAATTGCTAGAATCCATCCTGAGTCTGAACTTGGCCCCAGGAACAATCCTCCCAGTGATTTGTGAACTGGTCAATTCATCCATTTCCTCTGGAATTGTCCCCCCTCCTTGGAAATGTGCCATTGTCGAAGCATTGCTCAAAAAGCCTAACCTTGACCCAGAACCCCTGGGGAACTACCGGCCTATTTCCCTCCTCCCCTCAATTAGTAAAATCCTAGGGAGGCATGTTAATTCAGTCTTATCCGGGTTCTTAGAATCAAATAACCTGCTTCATCCCTCACAGACTGACTTCCGGCACCAACATGGAACGGAAACAGCGCTGTTAGCAGTGACCGAAGAATCCGGTAGAATATTGGATCAAGGTGGTGCAGCGGCCATCATTCTCCTGGACCTCAGTGTCGCATTTGACACCGTTAACTATGACATCTTAATAACTTAGACTCAGGAAGCTGGGAGTGACTGGGGACATCATCACCTGGCTGCAGTCATTCTTGGAAGACAGGTTTTCCAGGTCTTTGGGGGAAATGTCAGTTCTAAACAGATGCCACTCAGCTGCGGTGTGCCACAGGGGTCCTCCCTAAGCCCTACATTATTTAATGTATACATGTACCCGTTGGCAGAGACAGTCCATCCATTTGGCATAAAAATAGTCACCTATGCTGATGACACACAACTTGTTCTGTCCTTAAACCTCCCAGGAACCTCGACCTCTAGCTTAGGTCCATGCCTGGAGAAGGTAGCAAAATGGATGGAGCTCTCCTGCCTGAAAGTAAACGGAGACAAGACAGATCTCATGCTCATAGGCAACTTGCCAACTTTCAGTTCTGGGCTACTGTGGCCAGATTGTCCTGGGCATCCACCAGTACCAAAAAAACAGATCAAGAGTCTGGGCATATGGCTGGACCAATCCCTGACTTTTGACTTTCAAGCAGCTAAACTGTCGGCCACATGCTATGGCATGCTGAGGATGCAGAGGAAAATTATTCCCCTTCACCCATTCCTTGCCAGGTGGATAATGGTCCAGGCACTGATTCTTTCACGCATGGACTACGGGAAAACGCTCTATCTGGGAGCCCCCCAATCCACCATCTCCAAACTTCAGGTTATTCAAAACTGTGCAGCTCGCATACCTCTCAAAATCCCCTATCGGCAATCGGCCAAACCCGCATTGAACACTCTGCATTGAGAAAGTCAAATTCAAGGCCTTTTGCATCACCCAAAGTCCTTCTGGGGGAAAGGCCCACCCATCAACCAATCCATCGCTGTCCTATACTGCCTCAAAAGAAGCCTACGCTCGGCCAACCTTTTGCTCACTGTCGTCCCAAAAATAAAGAGAGCAAGAAGTGCGGCCGCTCTTTCTCCTATAATACTGCCAAGCTTTGGAACTCCCTCTCTCTCCAACTACGTAGTCATCTTTCCAAAAACTACTAAAAACCTGGTTTTCCAAATCAACAGCCAGTAGACATGCATCCTCTCTCGGCGCCCACAGGTAGCGCTGGGAATCCTGAGGGTAGTTATGTACTCTATAAATGCTTATTCATTCATTAATACAGATGGTGTGCTGGCAACTGTTGAAGAATGACCCATTATGTTTTAGTTGAATGTCTGCAGTGTGAGAGTAGATGAAAATGATGTTAATATAGACAACAGCATATTTGTCAATAAACTCCCGAAGGACTTTGTTAAGGAAGAACTGAAATCTTGTGGGAGCAATGCATTGCAAAAGGCATGATGGAATCATGATATAATCCAAACCAGTAACGTCTGGAGGAGGACAGGAATATAGTTTAGGTGATCAAGCGAGGGAGATCCTTGATGAAGTAAGCCTCATAAGATGTATATGTTCCTCCTCCTCCAACCGTTCATGACCGCATAACCACTTTCTGCAATCTTTACGGCCGTTGGCGAATTTAAAGTTTATGTTATATAGTTGCACTGATGCAGAGTGGGACTACAGGACTCCCTCCCCCGCCCCTGCATGAAACACACGAACTCAACATACAGGGTAAGATACCTTTCGATATAGGTTGGGTGTATAAAACGGCATGGGATAAGCATGAATTTTGCGAAAATCGCAGGGTTTGACTATGGCACAACCTAAATATAAAACGTTTTGGAAGTTGAGCGTGCATGCACATGGGTGGACAATAGTGCGTGTAGTATTCACACGATTTTTAACGGCCGACTACATTTGGGGAAAAAAGCAGTTTCGCACATTAGTTGTATTTACAAACATGCCTTGGTCACTCAAAAAAGACAATTATGTGTTAATGTGTAAATGTTGCATTTGTCATGTGTCTTGTAGTTCACTGAATTTTACATATGATTATGTTTTCTAGAGAATTTCCTCCTAGCACAAAAGGGCCTGGATTGGACCATGTGGCAATTGGGTATTGTATGCCTGTTTTCACAACACATGTGGTATACTGAGATAGGGAAGCACTTTAGGGACAAACAGAGTTCAACTCGGTCCTGAAGAAAGATCGGGACCACGTGGGGCCGCTGTGGGGCTGAAGCATGCCGACCTAATTGATTACTACTCATAATCAGCACCTTACCAGGGCTGGTACTGTCCTATGTTTTTGTTTTTAAGCAACCCTCCTCCACCAAGGAATAAAATGTAGGAATTTTGGAATTGGCAGACGGTAGGGATTTTTATTGGACTCTTTTCCCTTTTTCTTTTTCCCTTAGTTTCCTGCTAATGCTTGAACTACATCCCTAATATGAACTTGTGTGCCATTAGAGGTTTCTTTGGCGAATGTGGGATGGCTGATGATAAAGCTTGACACCCGGGGGGAGTGTAAGGCAATCCTGACTATTTTCTGCACAATTGTGTTAGTCCATAATACTGGATGAACAAAGTGGCGAGAGGCATTACATATTCCTCGGTGAAGGAACACTTACGTTGTAAGGTGCAAATGCCCAAAGGTTGGGCTAATGACATAGGGGCCTGCTTGTTTTTCTGCGATAGTTATGAAGACTTCCTTCTTTGCAAGGCAGTAGTTATCATTTATGTAGAAGATGCAGTAGCAGTGGAGCCCAGGGATTGGAGCGACCCACTGCATCACACGTATGACTGTCTCACTTTACAAAAGAGGCATGGGAACTTATTTTCCTTTCTAGTATAAGGACGGGGGCACTATTGTAGAAAAAAGTGAGAAAATATGTGGGAGCTTTTTTTTTCCTGAAAGAGACAGAGGGCCTGTTTCAAGATTGGGGTGATGGTCAGACATGGTGAGTCAGGGTAGAAGAGACAGAGGAGATAGCCTGCTACTTAGGATTACAGTTATCACTAGTGCAGCAAGTGTAATTACTTTGGGGTTCAGGTGCGTAAGAGACTCACACCACCTCAATTAAGGGAAGCAGTATTTTTCGGTCATTGCTTGCTTTTGTTTGATGCATTTGCTGTTTTATAAGTATCATGTTTAGAATGGGTTATGAGCTCTTGAAAAAGCTCTCCTGAAATTATCTCATAAGCCATGTCCCTCTCGATCCCCCAATCCTTGCCATAAAGTTTATGAGGGGGGCCTGACTTCAAAATATTTTACTTAGGTGGGGGGGGGGGGTGCTTGGAGCAAAAATGTTTGAAGACCTCTGTTCTAGATGGTAAGGTCCAAGAAGATCCAGTTTAGTTTTGATTGTGGTCTTCTTAAATTGGTCTTTAAAAGTTGAAATTAACGGCAAGGGATATCTGGTAATTATTGTAAAGTGGTTCAGAGCCCTGTATTCAAAAAAGCCCTCTATTTCCTACACTTCCAAGGGACAAAAAACAATGGAGTAGAGGGTGGTGAATGAAACCGGCAAATTAATGGTATTCTAGTAACTGATCTAGATATTGTCACAGGTTCAAATTGTCTTTTCACGTGAGAATATGTGACCTATTAAACAAATTCAGTCAACAGTCAAAAGATTCATGCAGGTTAGAACATTCTTTTTAGCCTTACAAAAAACTTAAGCCAACTATTTGTATGGTTTTGGAATCAAAGATTTGGTTCTGCCAGTAAAATATTGTATTGGAGTGTCCTTCTTTAGGTTTCTCTTCAGCAAATACTCTCACAGTACGGAGACCTGTAGAGTACTTAACAAATTGTCCAGTTGATTTCTGGGTTTTGTTCTAGCAACCAAAGTACAAATAAGATTGCTCTAAACTGTGGTGCATTAAATAAATTAAACTGTAACTTTCATTGATTACACTCTTCAGTTGACAATATCAAAACACCAGTTAGCAAAGCTATTGGTCCTAATAATAACTCACTTCCATCAATAAAATGCACTTTCAGGTCCCTCTGCCTTTTCCATGGGAACACCCAACATTTTGGCATATGACCTATCCAGCAGGTGTGCCATAGCTCCTGAATTAAGCACCATTTCCAAAGAAGTGTTCCTTTGTGATGACTAATACAATGTGACTGGAATTTGAAGCATTTACAACTGTCAGACTGACTTACAGTCTCTAACCAATATGAGATCCCTGTCACACTTCCACCCAGAAGTATAGACTTTATTTTGTTTTTGGGCTTACATGGATAATCCTCTTAGAAATGACCATGTTCCAAGGAGAATAAAAACTGATTTTCATTTCCACAGCATTGACCTTCCTCTTAAGTTAAAGGTCCCCGAGACCACCTATGTGCCTTGGTTCGCTTTCACCTGATGTCTTAGAAACTTATGTTTTCTTTTCTCTAACAGCCACCACCTTTAGTTAGGCTTAGTCTGAGCACCACGGTGTCCCGCCTAGCTATGATTTAGTTTAACTGCTAAATCCATGAGTTCCTTGCAGGACTGTGGATGATCAACCTGCTGAGCCAAAAATTCTTACATTTGTCTTTTAAACCACAATAAAATATTGAGGCTCTCTTCTCCTCTGGCCATCGATACTCTGCTACTAGAAGATTTCAGGGAAATTAGTAGGAATTAAAGTGTCACCTGTCTTGTTTCAAGCTCAGCATTTCAGCATCTACTGATTATACAAATGTGTGTTTGTCAAACAATTTCCCAATTTTTGTGAGTGTCTGAAAAGTTTCAGCGCTCCCTCCATCCTCTCCTTGTGGTTGCTTTGTTCGCCTTAAGTTGGCAGGGTATGCCCAGAGGTGGGTCACTTGCTCACTTTGCTCACTTTGCCACTGGTTTCAAGCTAGCCTGGCTGATGAGGCCTGTTACCTAACCCTGGGCGTAGTTCGCGTAGTAGTGCTACGCGTAGCTATGCGAAGTGCACTTCGCACTACGTGAGCTACGCGTAGCTAAGCGAACTCCGTAGTGCACTGTGGAAAATGTTGTTTGCACTGATTGCACAGTGCCGGATGCTTGTCCGCACTGTGCAATCAGTGCAAACCGCATCTTGCACAGTGCAAGCGGTCGTTTTCTGCCACTCGAGTAGATTTCTATCGAGCAGCAGCTTTCTCAACGCGGACTGCTACTTTCCCATCGCGAGCGGTCGTGAGCAGACGCGACCACTCGCAATGAGAAACCTGACCTCCCTGCGTTGAGAATCGCGCCGGGAGGTGATTTTCCATGCTCGCGATCGGCAACTTGATGTTTCTGATCGCGAACGAGAAAAAAGTCTCGACGGGATGTCATTTTGCTCGCTCGTGGTCGCCAACTTGCCATTGAGGACCGCGAGCAAGCAAAAAATGACTGCTGCACTACACTACACGTGTTTGCACTGTGCTACGTGCAATTCGCGTAGTGCGTAGTAGCGCAATCTTCGCAAACTGTGCGAGAGTAGCTTAGTGCTTCGCCCAGGGTTACTGTTAGCCCGAAACCGGTCCCAAAATGCCTGTTTCGGGTCCAGGGAAGACATAGCTTGGCAGTTCGGGCTGGACTGTTCCCATGAGGCACAGGGTCAAGACTGATTTGCATATAGCTGTGTCTGAACTGGGGTGGCGAAGTGAGCTAAAGAACGATGATGGATTCAACCCAGATCTGTGACTGGGGGTGAGTGTCTGAAAAGTTTCAGCGCTCGGTCCATCGTCTCCTTGTGTTTGGTTTGTTTGCCCTAAGTTGGCAGGGTATGCCTAGACGTGGGTCTCTTGCTCACTTTGCTACTGGATTCAAGCTAGCCTGCCTGATGAGGGCTGTTAGCCTGACACTAGTCACAGGATGCTTGTTTCCGGTCCAGGGAAGACATGGCTTGGCAGTTCGGGCTGGACTGTTCCCATGAGGCACAGGGTCAAGACTGATTTGCATATAGCTGTGTCTGAACTGGGGTGGCGAAGAGAGCTAAAGAATGATGATGGATTCAACCCAGATCTGTGACTGGGGGAGAGTGTCTGAAAAGTTTCAGCTCTTCGTCCATCATCTCCTTGTGTTTGCTTTGTTCGCCCTAAGTTGGCAGGGTATGCCCAGATGTGGGTCCATTGCTCGCTGTTAGCCCAAAACCGGTACCAGGATGCTTGTTTCCGGTCCAGGGAAGACATGGCTTGGCAGTTCGGGCTGCACTGTTCCCATGAGGCACAGGGTCAATACTGATTTGCATATAGCTGTGTCTCAAATGGGGTGGCGAAATGAGCTAAAGAGGGATGATGGATTCAATCCAGATCTGTGACTGGGGGTGAGTGTCTGAAAAGTTTCAGCACTCCGTCTATCATCTCCTTGTTTTTGCTTTACACATGAACTGCAGAAGGCTTAGATTCATGAAAATGGTTAGTTAGCCAGTTCTCAATTCTAGCGCTGTGGCTATGCTAATGGCACATCTGATGGCGTCATGGAATGCAGCACATACAGGGATGGGTTCATGGCACAAGCTTGATTTATCTGTGATATAATGACATTGGATGCTACAAAGGAGTTGGGTCTAAAAATGAGCCGAGGCATAGCACCGACGGGTGGTGGCAACCAACAAGGATTGCTGCTCCTGTCACCATCTATCCCTGTAATCAATCAATCGTCTAGATTAAAACTTGTGTTTCTTTTCTGTAGGGGGAGAGGGGAGGAAGGAGAAAGGGAGTAAGGAATGAAGGATAAAGGGAGTAAGGAAGGAAGAATGGAAAGGAGGACAGATTAAGGAGGTAAGAAAGGAAGGATGGATAAAGGAAGGACGGAAGGAAGGACAGATGAAGAAAGGAAGGATAAAAGGGGGTAAGGAAGGATAAAGGGGGTAAGGACGGTAAATGGGGTAAGGAAGGATAAAGGGGGTAAGGACGGATAAATGGGGTAAGGAAGGATAAAGGAGGTAAGGAAGGAAGTATGGATAAAGGGGAGGAAGGAAAGATAAAGGAGGTAAGGAAGGAAGTATGGATAAAGGGGAGGAAGGAAAGATAAAGGGAGGGAAGGAAGGAAGGAAGGAAGGAAGGAAGGAAGGAAGGAAGGAAGGAAGGAAGGAAGGAAGGAAGGAAGAAAAGATAAAGGGAGGGAAGGAAGGAAGGAAGGAAGGAAGGAAGGAAGGAAGGAAGGAAGGGAGGGAGGGAGGGAGGGAGGGAGGGAGGGAGGGAGGGAGGAAGGGAGGAAGGAAAATTTGAGGAAATGAAAGGAAGGAAGGAAGGATTGATGGATAAAGGGAGGTACGAAAGGAAGGATGGATAAAGGAGGGAAGGAAAAAGGAAGGGAGGGAAGGAAGGAAGAATAAAGCAAGAAAGGAAGGAAGGGGAGGTAGGATAAAGGAAGGATACCGGGAGGTAAGGAAGGAAGGAAGGCAGGATAAAGGGAGGTAGGGAAGGAGGGAGGGATATCAAGGAATTGATATGATGGTATAGAAATTTCAAAACTGAAATAAAGCGCAAGGAAAGCATAAGAAGAACGCTATTCGTGCGTGTGTCGAAAGAAACATGTAAGACAAACGCAAAGGAATAAAGAGAGACATGCTGTGGATATGGGAGAAATAAGTAAGACAAGAAGAGGCGTTAGGGAAGCAAAGATGAAGCGTGTAGAAAGCAGACAAGGAGGAAAGCGAGGGCGCAGAAGCAGTCCTGGGGAGAAGGGAGGTGGGGAGGGGAGGGCAGTGGGGAAAGTGAGACGGGGAGGTTGTGTTGTGTTTAATTCCCATGCGCCGGATGAATAAACGCCATCAGCAGATGCTCGGTGATGCGCACAGAGCCCCATCCCCACAGGGGAGGAGGCGGGAAACCTGCGGTACTCGCCCATCAGCAGTGGCGGAGTGAGGGACAGGTGAGAAAAAGCAGAACAAAGACGAGAACTGTAAAGACACTGGTCTAGAGCCACCCAAATAGTCCCCTAGTCTGAACCCTCACAACCCTAACAAACTCAGCTTCGGCAATGGTGGGCTGTGGTACTCGTGGCTCGCTCTGAACCCGTTTCACCCAAGGCTCCTTCTCTGTTCAGACTCAGTGAGGTCTGGCCAGGTAAGGAGCCTCCTCTGAAATGGCCGCCTTTAATAGCAATGTTATAAGACAGCACGGTGGTGAACGCTATCTCCAGTACCCCTTACTTAAAGAATGGAAACGCGCAGTGCGACACCTCCCCGAAATGAGGATTACAAGATAACCACTCCCTCTCCCAAGACGTGTGAGGTTGTTCTCTTTCCTCCCGACTCGTCAAGTATTGCTCTTTTCCCGAGTAGGAGCGCGAGCGCCTGTCTCTTTAAGAGGATGCTGGAGCTCGCGCCGCGCGCTTCCTCTCCTGTGCCTGTGGGAGAAGCACGGGAGAGGGGATGAGAGGAGAACATTGGGCTGAGGGGGAAAGGAATGAGGGAAGGGTCGGGGTAGGCGGGGAAGGACACTGAGCTAGATAAAATGAATGAGGAGAGGAGCTGAGTGAGGGATGGAATACAGTGAAAGGGGGAGAGGCGCGCGAGAAGAAAAAGGCATCTGGAGAAAAGAATTACAGGGGGAAAGGAGGCAACGGAGGGTTGCGGGAAGAAAAGTAGAAATTGAGAGAAAAGAGGAATGTGCAAGACAAAGGCCAGATAGTGGTGAGAAGGGATGGGTCTGGGAGAAAGTGGAGGTAGCGAGATAGAGGGATTGGCGTTGGGGGGCTGGAACAGAAATGGATTTAGAAATAGTAGAAGACGGGGAAAGCTGAGGATGGTGAATTTGGAAAAGTGGAGGGGAAAGAGGGTAAAGGGGCGCTAATGTGAGGACATGAACAGAAGGAGCGAGAGAGAATAAAGCAAGGAGTGTAAAAATAGGAATAAGTAAGGAGAGTGAAAGGGATAGGCAGAATGATATTCTATATATATAGATATATCTGAAGTGGCAAGGGTGGATATTTACACAGAATAAACCAGAAGTGAAGGCAGGAGAAGGCTAACGGAAGGCAGAAACAACGCATGTGACAAATGTGGAAAGATGAGAAATCTCAAAAGTGTGGGTGAGGGAGAAATGAGCCGAAAAGACAAACAACGAGAGGGTCGACGAAAGGGGAAAGAATGAACACGAACATTAGTCAGAAAGGGAGCGATTGAAAGACTTAAAGAAGGGAACGGAAGAGGGGAAGTAAAGAAGGAGAACAGCTAATGAGGGAGAGATGGCGTGAGACCAGAGGGGGGAGACGGAGAGAGGGGCAGGAAGAAAGGCAAAACCGGGGAGTAAAAACTAGGGACCAAATAGCTAAAGAAGAAGGGCGGGAAGAAACATAGCCAGAAGAGAAAAAAAAAGGAAAAGACGGGCGCCGGGAAACAAGGTGGAGGAAGAGAAAGAAGGGATTGAGACAGAAGGGAAGCAGCGGACAGGTGGCAAACATGATCCATCAGGGGCGATGCAGAGGGTAAAGAGATGGAGGGCAGAGGAGAGCAAAAAGAGGAAAGAGATAGGAGAAAGCGCGAAGAAAGAATGACATAAAATTAGAGCGTAATTGTGGGCCTGACAAATGAAGGAGGAAGTGACAGTAAAGGAGAGCGCACGTTACGTTGCAGGTACTGCTTAATGTGCGCGTGAGGCGCTGCACCGCCGATCATTAAAATGTGCGCGTAAAGAACAGCACATGACAGGACAGTTAGCAAGTTCGCTTACAAAAAATGAGCAGAGACGTACAGACAGGTACGATTAATAGACAGACGGACGGAGGTGCGGAATTGTTAACAATAGGATAAGACGGGTAGGAGATGAAAGGCAAGAACAAAAAAATAAATACGTCAGAAAATTGAGTGATGGAATAGGAGAATGGGAAAGGGGCACATAAAGGAGGTTGTTATGGACAGCTAGAGGAGACCGGGAAAAACAAGAGCGAAGAGTGATACACGCCGTGCAGCCGGGAGAGGATGAGCCAGGGTGACAGGAGCGCGGGAACGAAGACGCCTTGAAAGGGAAGCCTGCCTGCGCCTTTAAAGAGGAGGAGGTGGGCGGGGTAGGGTTAGAGGAGGCGCTTCGAGGGCACACTATTCCCAGGGTCTCTTTGGTGCAGCCAGCTGCTTTGAGTGACAGCTGAAAGCCAGCCCGTGGGTCCTCCCCCTCCTGCCCCTACTCCAGTCGCCCCCCTCCCCTTCTCTGCCCGCCTACCCTTCTGTCTCTACAGCTTAGTAACTTTGGCCAGGGATGCAGCAGGCTGCTGCGCGCCCCGAGCCCGGAGATGGCTTTCCCGTGGATTTATCCCCTTTTCCTCATCACCCTGTGCTGTGTGCTGCCCGCTCGGCCCTTGCGGACATACCCTGCTAATGAAGGTAGGGTGAGGGCACGGCTCACCTGGGAGGGGAGGAGGAGGGGCCGGGCGGGGTGTGAGGTGTGGCGGCAAAGCCTCATCCTAAAATGACTCGTCGCGTGATGGATGGATGGATGAATGAATTAATGGATGGGTGGGATGAGTGGATTAGTGGATGAATGGATGGCACAACCTCTAGGCAGAGTTATTGCTCCCCCCCTCTTGGCACTGTTCTTCAACTTGCAGTAGAATAAGACAGCAGAGCAGCTGAAGCCCTGGGTGTGTGAGGGGTGGGTGCCGGCACCCGAGGGCTCCTGGCTGCGATGCCTCGCCTGCTGTGCTCCGGGATACTTTGCTACACAGCACCGCGCTTATCTCCGAACAGATATGAACTGAAAGCACGCGAACTGCCCACCATGTAGTCAAGGGCATCACCGAGCCCACGAAGAGGCAGGCGGGCTTGTGCTGCCACTGCCCACATCACTGATGCTGCCGCGTGCCCTGGCAGACAGGTGGCAGTGTTCATGACACCCCCAGCACAAACTGCTCTGGGTACTCCTGCTGCGCTCATAAGCAAAAACCTCTTCATCCATCCAACGCCACGGAAAATGGGTACGCCCAGGATCACACACCGAGCAAGCGGAGGTGCCGGGATTGGACTACCCGCACCTGCGAGTTGTTTGACAGTCCTGTCTACGAGAGCGCTGTGCGGGGAACAGAACTAGGGGTATGGGGGAAGGATAGGACGGGTCGTGAACCCTTCCCCCGTGCATTTTGAAGCCATGAAATGTGCTCTGGCAGGGTGACAGATTGGGAGTGTATTGTCAATTTTCAGGAGAACCCGAAGACTTCCCCGTCTGCCAAGCCCGTTACGAGTGGTGAGATCCCTTTGGAGGGATGTGTTGTGCCCGAGAGAGATGATGCAGACTAGGACTGTGGAATCAAGCTGGGGTTCATCCCTAGCCTGGTCAAACCTCCCCATCTCACCGAGCCTCGGTCTCATCGTGTGCTCTGTGATCAGGTGCTTGGAACAGCAAGAATATTTTCAGAGGCGCTACTAGGAACGTGCAGTCACATCCTACCTGCACCGGCTGATGTGCACGCGCGCACACATCATATAGCATTTATTAATAATGATAATGTGTTTCGTATATTGCTCCTTATCATAGTGTTTGCTATTTCTAAGCGCTGTAAATAACAAGTGTCACTATTAACCGATTTATTGGACCTCGTGGGGATGAAAGGATGAGTTAGTCTTGCAGAGAATGACAGTTATGGGGGGGGGGGGCGCTATGTGCAGCCCGTTCCCCCACCCCACCGCCATCTAAATAAAGACACGTGGCTCATAAGGTTCATATAGCCCTTTGACCCCTATCAGAGGTTCTGCCACATATGATTTGGGGAGTGATAGCGATGACTTTGAAAGAGAAACCTGTCCTGATGTTGAAAGGGGTGTCCATCCAGCCCTGCTCATAAGAAGACTATCAGCCAGACCCAGCTTTAAGAGCAGTCTTCTGGCTTTAAAGTGTTGATTCAAGTTGAACTTCCATTAAAACCCGCTGGAATATACTTCTCGTGTTAGCTACCCTCACAATTCACGCCTTCCCAACTACAGACAACGCAACGCTTTCTTCTGTCCCCAATCGCCTTTTCTGCATAAACACAGCAACATGTGATGGCTTTAAACCTCACTCTGGCCATCAGGCACAAAACCGAAACAGTTTCCACATACACCACAGTAAAAACAGAAACCTTTCCAACCAACCAATCGCAGCTTGTGGAGTAGCCAATCCACCAATGCATTAGAGTGCTCTTCAGGGGTATGAAACTCTATGATAATGCATCTGCAATGCAAACAAATGCAAAGCCCTGGAAGGTGGTCCTTCTCTGACTAAATATAAAGGTGAAATGAAGGTCAAACCTATGTATATCATATTTCAGAGTTTCATGGAAGGTGGTGGCTCTTGATGCACAAACAGCAAGTCTAGGCTCATTGCCCTTTCTGCACAAGCTGTACGCTTATTTATGGTACACGACTAGGCTTGGGCGGTAGGGATAGCGGCATCCATCTTTTTACCTTCTCAAGGTTCTAGTTACATTGGGCTGTAAGACTTTTATTTGCCAACCTGTTAAGAAAGCTTGAGTGCCAGCCTTAATTTTATCTGTACTTTTGTAGCTGCTGCTGTGTTTTTTCGTATGAATGGATGTACATACTGATTGAGTGAGTAGGGAGGTAGCGGCAGGCCCTTAGATTTCTGGAGGAATTGCTAATTCTAGAGCGAAATTTCCTCCACCATACAATTGTGTTGAAAAGTCAGAACAGTGGATTCTCCTGGAGATTTATAATTTTTGCCATAAATTGGGAAATTTCTATTTCAGACAGAGTCTAAATAAGATCCTCTGGTATCTTAAAGTGGTATAATTAATGGGAATGTAATTACTTGCTGAATGGAGTCCTGCTGCAGGTGGCTTAACCCAATGAGTTATCTTATTATTCTTATTGGAAGAACTTTTGTGTGATAGCATCCCAAAATACAGGGGCCAGACTCACAAAGATATTATTGTAAATTGCCACGACTTACTCGTCAAGCAGTCTTGAGTTACTCTTGAGCAGGGCCAATAGAATTATGAGGCATGAGAAGACTAAGTTATTTGACTTTTTGGCTAGTATATGTGACAAGAAAATGCTAATTATGTGGCGAAATGCAGGATGATTGTGTTAGTATCTATTATTTTATCGGTTTTATGCCTGGTAACATTGTATATGAAAAAATGTCACCTTATTGACCAGCTTAATACCCAAACACAGCAATAAGCAACCAAAAGATGAACAATCAAACTTTGCGAAGGGCCTTCCACTGCGTAGAAACATGTGTAATCATGTTTTTTAGTAACTTTTGTTCCGTTTGAGTCAGAATCAAATTTCCTGTTAAAATATGCAGATTATGCATCAGATGATGGTTTATGTGGACAATGTGGCAAATCCACATTTATGCGGAAACGCCATATCCGCAGACTCACATCATTCCTGTGGCCCTGCTCATGAGTTCGAATAGTAAGTCATGGGAGAAACGTTTGCGACTCATGTCATCAATTTCATTTCTCTTGCACGATTTGGCCACAGTATTGTTAGAGCTTGAGTATAGGAGATAATAAGAATGGCCTGTTATGGCGTTTTCTTTTTTGTTACATGCTATCTCATGACATGTTACATTACATTGTGCTGTAATACAACACATTACATCTAGTATTATACTGCTTTACGTTTCATTATATCACCTTATGCTATCTTGTTACAATATGCTAAACTGTGCCATGTAATATTCTGAACATGCAAGAGCAACACCGAGTTACCATTGTATTGAAAATGCACTGAAAAGTCCATCACTTTATGGCTCTGAACATGAGTTTGGTGGGCTGGTTGCAATGCCTCACACTGACTGGAATAAGATAAAGGGTGAAACACGTACAACTGTCCCTATTCAGGGCAGGCATTATGTTTTCCTGCATTACATTATCTCAGTTCTTTTCTTATTATTTCCACTATAGATAATTAAAATTGCGTTTGTCTTTTGTACTATGCATTGTCCCAGATATGAATTGTTTTCAGGCTCCGAGATGCTCGGGTTGTTTCTGGAATTTGCTTTGAGATATAAATACAAATTGAAATACTTAGAATTGTGGATGATATATGTATTTTTTTCTTTTTTTCTCTTCCTTTTGTGATATTTACTAAAATCCCATCTGGCCAATTCTTTGAATGTATTTTTTAACCCAAGTCCCTATTTCATAGTCCATATTTCCTTTCTTTCTAATGTTCAGAGGTGCTTAATACTTATGGTGGTGTTTGCGTAGTGTATGGTGCCACAGGACTTATTGCAAGCTCAGAAAACGGGTGTTCATTCCATCCCGTTGGGCAGTAAATGCAGCCGTGATTGGGTTGCATTCGGCCCCTCACATCCGAGGGCTCTGGTGCCACTGCACCTGCTGTACTAATGATAGCTACACCCCTGCTTGGCCGAGGATTTGCAATTGTTGAAGTGTTGTTCATGCAAGGGACTCAGAGCTTGCGTGCACGGTACATTTTGCTCACCTGTAAACCCGTAAAATATAGCCTGTGTTGCTAGAAAAGTGTAGGAAAGCAAAATGCTACACCAATTGAACACACAGAACTAAAAAAAAACAAAAAATAATGATATATAAATATATTTAGTGAATCACCTCATTTCTTTTACTTAATCTTCACTAATTCTGGGGCATGTATATTGAATGAGATATATGTAATTTCATTAATATCTAAACTATACTGTTTGAGTCTTACATGGAAAGGTAAATATATAATTACAATTCGTAAATCCACTTATACTTAGCTCATATGGTGGAAATAATAAGAATTAAGGTAAATTAACTTTACAACATAGTGCTAGGACAATGTAGTGGATACTGAAAAAACATGGATAGACGGGATTGTTTGTGGGAGGGAGATTGCTCGGTAAAAAATACGTCAAGTTATTTAGATATTTGGTGTTACCATTGGTATCACTATTTGGTGTCACCAGCATACCCTTACTAACAGAAGGCGACATTTTCCGCCTCCATAGGTAGATAGACCTGATCCAAATGATTGCCCAAGTAACATTTTTATTTTCCCTTTACTTTGCTAGAGCTTGTGACCCCCAATTTTCCAATATGTAGCCCTTCCACACATCTCCATCTCTTCTGGGCACCATACTTTTCAGTCCTGGTCCTTTCTGTGGCAAATTATTATCAGCTATGTTTGCCCAATTGGTTCAATGGAAGCAACCTGTGGCTACAAGTTCCAGATCACTTTATGCTGTCAAATCGAAGCCCGGGACCGGAAACTTGGGGTCCCGATGAACTTGATCGAGGTGGCACCTCTAATAATATGCCATTATTTCAAGTTCTTCTGTACATATCGACTTGTCGTAGAAGAGTGTTCTCATAACACGTTTTTGATCCTACAGAATTCCTGGTATTTGAACAAGACAAGGGGGAATAGTGCAGTTTGGCACCTTGGAAAGGGTGCTGACTGTAGCGCCATGGAGAACGGGAAGCACCTCTTACTGGCAATGCCACCCCCCCCCGTCCCCATCAAATATTCATTGATAATGTCAGAACTGCCCAGAGGTGTGGCTTATGAGTAGGTCTTTTCCTGGAATGGGTCTTGTATCTCATGTTGGCTTTATAGTTTGGTTTCAGGTGGTATGTGGCAGGGCACGAGTCAGGGGTACACGCAGGTGGATGGCGTCTATCCACTATTTTCAGAGATTATACGCCGTCCTCCCTGCCAAGAATTTGGGCCCCACTGAATAATGTGCTGAACTTGTCCCGGTGTAATTTACAAATAGAGGGACACTCAGCAGTGCCGGCATGTTCTCTGCCTTCCATCTTCAACAAGCAACAACGTGCAGATGGCGACAGGGCTTTCTTATTTCTGACTCCTGCTGGGCCCACAACAAAGGCCAAATCTGAGGGGTCATCAGACCTCCTTTTGTTCAAGTCTCTTGGCTGGGAGCAGACAGGAGCATCACACCTGAAATGAAAATGAGGGGATACAAAGGCTTACATCTTGTTAGCACTTCACATGTACTTAAGGGAGGCAGCTTTACACTTTGTTCAGCCCCTGTTTAGGAGATATGCATGCACTGTAAGAATATCAAATGTGTTGGTCTTTCCCAGTATTTACACACAGCAAATTGCATTTATATAGGGCTTACTTCACCTGAGGAGGCGTTGAAATAATTTAAGTACCACTATTTATTCTTGTATAGCCCTACTCATCCCAATGCAGGGTGTCAGAGCGCTTTACATCAACATGTACTAATTACATGTACAATAAATCATATACATTTGTAAAGGAATTTACAAGTTGTGTTATCTAAAACTGGGGGACTGCAAGGTGTAGAAGTCACATAGCATCTTCCATAGCTTACAGTGCTATTAGCCTTGCAATGCGCTCAAACGTACACATGATAGACCTGCTAAACATGTATGTGAGGGCTTTAGATAGAATGTCACTTCTTGTGAAGCCACTTTCTGTAGAGGTGTGGCTTGTGATGCCACTTTCATAGATGTTAATTCCTGTGATGGCTTGTGTGATGGTGTGTGCTGTGATGTCGCAGGCCATGATGTCACGCGCCGTGATGTCGTGCGCCGTGATGTCGTGCGCCGTGATGTCGCATGCCGTGATGTCACTTGCATACTGCCTAACTAGGTTAGTCCCCCCCACTTCTTTTTTTAGAACTTGTGCCCTGGTATGTGATTTTTGTTGGGGTCGACCTTTTTTTCTAATACTAATCTCAACATGCAATACATGAATGCAGTACAAGTTTGAAACCTAGCTCTCTGAAGATTTTAATCCATACTAAGTGATAATCTCACTTCAGGAAACCCTGACATGAACATAAACACGGACATAGAATTGCGGTGACTGTCGATGTAGATCCAACTTTTAACAATAGACATATGTTTTATTTTGATATCAAGTACAAGTTACCGTTGAAAGGTGCAAGGGGCCACTATAACAGTAAGGAACATGTTCCTGCAGAGCAACTTTATAAAACATATTTACATTTTTTTTAAGTTTATCAACTATGTGACAATACACATAAAACACTTGAGATTGTTAGCTTTCACATTTGCCGCATATTTATATCAAGGCAGTTAAAGCCTGGAATATTATATATACCCACTTGGGTCTCATCCTGTACTTGCCTACTTTGCACATTCGCATATATTTTGCACATGTAGAGGATGAATTAAAATGTTTATCAATTTTAATTCTCCTTTTTTCATATACAGCATATACTTTTAACTAGAATTATTTATGCCTACAATGTGGTTTTTATATTCTTAAAAGTATTTATGGTATTGCTGATTGTGCTTTGAATTGTATTGACATCTACTTGGTTTTAATGACATGCTTGAAACCTTTCAGTATTTTCTCTATGCCTATGTATCTGGTTTGACTGGTAACCAATCGTGTACTAGGTTACTTTGCACTTTTCACTTTAAAATGCGGCATGTTTCTCTTAAGGCATCATGTGATCAAGGCCTCTGGGTAGGCTGAAAAGCGGCATGCAGGCAGGCTGCTGAAACTCTTAACAAAACTACTCACCTGCACATTTGACTGGGTCCGTATATATATAATCGTTTTACATCAACTCCGGTATGAAGGACAATGCCTGGCTGACACACGGGCGGTCCGAGTTGCAGCCACCAGTAGCCCAAAATATACCAAAACCATACCGTTCTCCAACAGACGTGCTCAGACACCACAGATTGCTCGTGCAAAGTATTTTAATGGCAGGAAACAACGCGTTTCACCTTTCTTCTTGATCACGGGAGCTAGAGTCTATTGCCAAACATGTTGCTCGATTTAATGTCCTGCGTAGTAGGCTTGTCTGACGACTGCATTCTGGTACTTTGAGTTCGGATATCTTTAAAACCATAGTGGCATTAATTAATTAATTAATTGTGGGTTTCTAAAGCGCTAGAATCGACTCCCGAAGGAGTATCTGTGCGCTGTAGACCGCTGGGGAACCCGTCCTGGCTTTCCCTGTGAGATGGTCCCTACTGGGTATCTCCAAGGTGAAACCAGGCATCCCCGGCGTATGTGTGGGGCCGTTGTGGAGATGAGGCAAGCTAATGCCCAGAGTTGCCGAGTGTGATCCCTGGTTAGAGTAGGCACCGAGGCAAGAATTATCAAGTCCGCTGACCCTGGTCCACGACCCTGCCGCGTCGGGGATAGAACCCTGCTCCCGAGCTGTCCTCTGCTTCCGGGTCTGCCGCCTCTAACCAGTGAGCCACACCACTCCACTTGGCATTGCGCTTTTCCTCCCAGTAAATTTCTTATTCCTATAGTAGGTAGCTTCACAAGGCAAAACTGGGTCGCCGCTTGTGTTAACCTGACACAGTAGTCACGCCGTTCCTTGCACGTCTTTGATCATCGGCATGCAAGATCTGCTCCTCCTCCGCAAGGCGTCTCGTGCCTTGGCACAGACCGCTATACATCCAGTTGAAAGTGCACCATAATTGAGACGCTGCACACGGTTGTGTCAAACACCTTTTATTTGGCAGGATAGCAGGGAGGCAGGGTCACCATTGCAGCTAGAGTCTATTGCCAAACATGTTTCGGGCTTCCTTGTCCCTTGGTCACTGGTGTCATAATGGAGTAAGCGGCTGCAGAAGTTTTGCACCGCACTCACGGCGGCTCGAAACGTCCCGCCGTAGTAGGCATGTCTGACGACTACATTCTGGTACTTTGAGTTCCAATATCTTTAAAATCATAGTGGCATTGCGCTTTTCCTCCCAGTACATTTCTTATTCTCATAGTAGGTAGCTTCACAGGGCAAAGCTTGTTCCCCGCTTGTGTTAACAGTAGTCACGCCGTTCCTTGCAAGCCTGTGATCATCGGCGTGCAGGATATGCTCCTCCTCAGCGGGGCGTCTCGCGGCCTGGCACAGACCGCTATACATCCAAATGTAAGCGCACCACAATTGAGACGCCGCACACGGTTGTGTCGAACACCTTTTATTTGTGAATCAGTGAGTGGGTATGTAGTAACTGGTATTGTGTCTTTGGTTTCGAAATTGGTAGTCTGTATTTTAGAGTGGGAGTATCAAAGGTTATATTAGGGTGTGAGGAGGTGCATCAGATAATCACGTGGATGATGTCACCAGTAATGTCATTTGAGATGTCATCAGTGATGTCACTGACCATGTCATGAGTGATGTAATATGTGATGTCATCAGCAGTGCATTGCGGGTGCATGAGTTATAGTTACCTCAACTAATTATAACGGCTGTATTTCTCTGGTTTTGTACGAGTAAAATGTCCAACTAACTATAACTTCCCTGAAACCAGTGGTTTTTTCAGTGAATTTCTAAGGTTTTTTAAATGCTAATTTCTAACTATAACGTCCATGTAACCTATATTTTTTTCAGTGAATATATATATATTTATCACAAATTTCAAAATATCACGCATCACTCTCCAAGGGTTGTATGTCAGTACAACGCATGCTTTTACCCCACATGCGATTACAACATGGGGATTACAACGCAAGTCGTTACAACGACTTGCGTTGGGGGGGCGCTGGATAGTGGAATAGTTTAATTTTCTATTCCAACTCCAGTCCCCGTGGATTGTAGGGAAGGTGATGGATAGAACATTAAACTATTCCCTATCCAACAGCGCCCTCCAGCGAAAGTCGCTGTAACAACTTTTGTTGTAATCCCCGCGTTGTAATGGTAGTGCGGAGTAATAGTTGCGTCGTAAAGGATGTTTCCCCTCTCCAAGGGCTTTACCATGCTATGTACCGTGACCAAGACCTGTGTGGTTGAAACACGTAGGTGGTGGAGTAAGATGGCTTGATAAATAAAGAAAAAGAAAACCCCTTGGAGAGTGCTGCATGATATTTTGAAATTGGTGATAAATATATTTTCAAGGAGAAGTCCAGCCTTGCCGCAAGCACCCTCCGTGACATGGACTTTGTTGTTGAAAAAAAATATATATATATATATTCAGCTCTTATTATTTTATATTGAGACCTCAGTCGTTAGGACCACTTACAAAGGCCATAAACTCCTGGCCCCAACGATAATGCTTATTCTATATTTATATAAAAATATAAATTGTATAAGGGCGCTCCCTCACTCAAGCCCCACGAGATATCCGTGTACGTCCATGTTAGTTTCGTATTGCGGGAAGATGGGCCTAAATTCGCACAGTTGTGTTGAGCTGGTTCTGGGACTGGTTGAAGCCGTGCCTCCAAAACTCGTAACTAGGCCATGCATTGCAAGTGTGTCCCAGAGGTACCCTCCTGTTCCCCCTTTGTGTGGCATGTCCCAGATGTAGCCGCCATGTTTTCACACTCCGCCTTTTCTTATAAAATCATCACTGGAAACATCCGTTCAGAACTCCCGGTCTCTAACGCCAGTTCCCAGAGGCACTGAGGGGAAGCTGTGTTTTTTTCTAAATTTATCCTAATGCGTTTCTGTCACAGAGAGTACTGTACTTCCTGAGGAGAAGTACAGTGTTTCACATTGCACCAGGGATCTGCGCGCGTTCGCGTTTCGCACTTCATATCAGCTTTGCACGGGGGTCGAGAGGGGACATTGGGAAAAGGATCGCAGGTGGAAGAGAGTTGTTCGCACATCTGGGGCTGTAGGTTTCAGGGGCAGGAGTCGCTCCTTTTCCTCCTAAAAAAATTATAGGAAAAAACGCGGTACAGGTGTCAAACAGCAGCTGTGACGCACCCTACTCCCCTTGTTTTAGGCCTCATTTTTCTGTCATGTTTTGTGAACAAAAGTGTACATTAACAAAACTCGCATACTTCCAATCTCGTGGGCTGATTATCTCCCCAATCCACCATTCACTTTATGGCCTCTGGACTGGCACAAGACAAGAGTTACCCTTTACCCTTTATTTTGGGAGTGGCCAGAGGATTTCTATTTCTTGTGAGCAATCATCTGACAGATTTTCGATCTCACCCCTCGGCCAATGGCATATAAGACTTATGTTAAATATGTCTACATGTTCTCTAAATCTCCAGGCTGTTATATTCTGAAGACGACAGATCTACTCTCAGCTCTGCTACGCTTGAAAAATGAATTGTGATTTTTTTTATTACCTATGGAATAATTAATCTTAACATTCAAAGAATGTGCTAAAAAGTGTTGATAGCACCTTATGTTTACTAGGTCCCTTCCCAAATCACATGGCCTTAACATGGGGCTCTCTCTCCTGTTTGTGCAGTGCTGGGAGGGCAACTCGACAAGTATTATTAATTTTCCAGATCATGAGCACATGATGTCTGAAAAGATAGGACTGACATTTCTCTGGACGTTTATACACGTCATGCTTTCTAATGGCGGCACACATCCTTCTCAACACGGCTGACGCACGTCTACATCAACAGCAGCAGCGCTTCTCAAAATGGCTGCTGCTCTGCTAATGGGCGAGCGCCAGCACCGCTCATGATGGCTAATATACTGTTAAGGGAAAATCGACAGCATCTCTCAACATGGGTGCTATACTGCTAACAGGACAACTTTGACCAGCCCTCTTCAACATAACTGTCACACTGCTAATAGGACAGCACCGACCATGCTCAGCAAGGCTATTACGCCTGTTCAACATGGCTGCTACAATGCTAATAGGACAACGCCAGCCACACCAGCCCTTTTCAACATGGCTGCTACACTGCTTATAGGACAGCACAGCCCTGCTCAACAAGGCTGCAACACTGCTGACAGGACCGCACCAGCCCTGTTCAACATGACTGCCACACTGCTAATATGAGAGCACCAACCATGCTCAACAAGGCTGCTACACTGCTAATAGGACAGGACCAGCCACAACAGCCCTTTTCAAAATGGCTGCTACACTGCTAATAGGACAGCACTGCCCTGCTCAACAAGGCTGCAACACTGCTGACAGGACAGCACCAGCCCTATTCAACATGGCTGCCAATAGGACAGCACCAGCACTGCTCATGATGGCTACTATAGTGCTAAGGACACAGCACTACCATGTTTCAACATGGTTGTTAGAATGCTAATGGAAAGCACCAGCACTTTTCAGTAGGACTATGATTCTAATCAGATGCCACTGGTAATTCTTAACATGACAACTTCCCTACTAATGGGACAGCAACATTTCTGTAGTTGCTATAGTTTTGATTTCTATTGCGAACTGAAACAACACCAGTGCTTTTCATTTAGGGTGCTGCACTTATAATGGGTCATTATTGGCACTTGCCCATCGTGGTGCTGTCACTTCTAATGGGAAGGCATCCAAACTTCATATCAAGGCTGTCACACCTTTAATCCTACAGAGTCAAATTTTACCACTGCTTCTTCTACACCCAGAATACCCCTGCATCACCCTAATTTTAGAGCAGTGCACATTTATTTCAAATGGAGGCCCACCAGAGCTTCTCTGCTGAGCATATGGGCATCCAGTTAGGTAGTGCTGGCACGCCTGTGCAGGACCTGCGTACTTTAACAGGACACCATTCGACAGTTGAGCAGGTTTTCTATATTCGCAATGGGACAGTACTGAACAGTGACAGCAGTGCACGGGGCTGTACTGACACTGCTCAGCAGGGCTGAAGTGTTAGCACTGTGACAACACTAACATTGCACACTGGGGCTAATATAGTGTTAATATGTCAGCATTAGCACTGCTCAGCATGGCTGATATTCATATAATGGGGCAGACTCAATCCTGCTCATCAGAGCAGCTGCATCCCTACAGGGGCAACACTGGCCTTCTCTGCTTTGCTGGTGTACTTATACCAAGACAGTACTGGCCCTGCTTAGGGGAACTGCTATATAGTAATGGGACAGTACTGGCACCTATTAGCTGGGTTCACACTCTGCTAATTGGACAGAATTGAGGCTGCTCAGCAGTGCTCCTATATTGCTAAAGGCACAGTACTGGCATTATTTAATACAGCGTATATTCCACTAATGGGAAAG
The DNA here is from genome assembly GCF_964261635.1 of Lissotriton helveticus. NCBI lineage: Eukaryota > Metazoa > Chordata > Amphibia > Caudata > Salamandridae > Lissotriton > Lissotriton helveticus. The sequence goes on from NC_136072.1 coordinate 423,513,702, forward strand.
CACTTGCCGTTTAAGTGTTACGGGGTTCTCATGTGAGACAGTGCTGGTAATTCCCAGCAGGGCTGCTATACCTCCAACTGGGCATCAACAGCACTACTGACCGAGACTAGTCACTCTTCAAAAGATAACACCTGTATGTTCAGGAGGGCTGTCATGTTTCCTATAGAAAAGTACCGAATCCTCTCAATATGGCGGATATAGGATGCACGGTACCAGAAGAGTTCAGGCACAGGGCTGTTGGCTGTGCTTATAATAGGACAACACTCTATTTTATATGCATGCATGTAAATCTTTTATGCCTTTTATGATTTTAACAAATCAAATAAAGTGTATTTGACTGACTGACTGAATAGGACAACACAATTAAGTCTCAGCATCACCACCATGCAGTTAGTAAGAAGATGACTTCAGTCAGTCAGACCTCTAACACTGTCCCGCCCTGATGGAGGTGATGTTTTGTTGGTCAGAATCTCAGACACCATTGGAAACTCCAACACTTAGATACCCACACTGACTCCTTCTTCCTCCCTCACATCACCTTCAAAACATGTTGCATAATATACAAAGCCTTACACACTGGCGCCCACAAGAGATGGCATACAAGGTCAGAATCACAGGATTGCCGTGTAAGATAACACAGTGGCAACCTTGAAACTAAGAATTTCAAAAAACAGAAATTAATTTTGGCTGACCTTTTCAAGCATCCCTTCCAAGCCTGCCAAGCACCATTTCTCCTCCAATTCAAGAAAAAGACAATATGCCTTTGCAATTGCTGTAAGATAGCGAAATCTTGCAAAATTCACAGATTTCATTGTTGAACTGCTATCAGGAAATATTTTCTCCTTGAACTCATCTATTGGTATCTTGCCTGCGTTTTGAACAATGCGTATGTGTTATGATCCCGTTCAGTTTTCATGTGAGATGCCAGCAAGTGCTGCAAAATTGTACATCATTTTCATGAAATTCCATCAAAAATAACACTCAAGCCCACTCCTAGACAAAAACTCAGCTCCCCTCTACTAACCACACCTTGCTGCAGCTTAACGTTCCTACTAGCACCATCTCAGAAGAGAACTGTTACACCCCTCAATTTCCCACCAACCCCATGTCTCCCTCCTTTAGCTCTCCGCAGTACTACCTTCTGCTTTCCTTTAATCTGTTTCAGCTTCCTACTGTATAGTACTCTGTTTGTTTATAGCCAGTTTTGATATATATAAAAACTACACACCTACATACACCCTCGACAAAAGCAGCAATTTGCACTTTAAGTAGGGGGGTATGCGAAATCTGCGTAATTTGAGTTCATGTAGTTACTTGAATTTTTGATAAAATTATGCGGAATTACGTAAAATGCAAATGTGTCATTTTGCACTATATTTTAGCCTGAAAATGCACCATCATGTCAATTTTTGGTCTGAGATGCATTTAAAAAAGAATTTAGGATGTCTTCATTGATGTTATGCGTGATGTCACTGGCTATTTCATGAGTGATGTAATATGTGAGGTCATAAGCATTGCACTGCAGGGGCAAAAGTTATAGTTAGATCAGGTAAATATAACTGCTGAATTTCTATGTTTTCGTGTGTGTAAAACCTGAACCTAACTATAATGTCCATGTAAGGTTTTTTTTAATTCTATTTCCCAGCTATAATATCCCTGTAACCTTTGTTTTCTTCAGTGAATTTGTAAGTTTTTTAATGTTATTGAATATTGATAATGCTCCTGTAACCTTTGGTTGGTTGTGTGTTTAACTGGGTGTGTGAATGTGTGGTGGGTTTGTGAATGGGTATCTTAGTGGTGTGTGAGTGGTTCTCTGGGTTTGTAAGTGGGTGTTTGAGTGGCTGTGTTGGTGTGTGAGTGGTTTTCTGGGACTCTGACTGGGTGTGTGATTGGCTGTAGGGGTTTGTGAATGGTTGTGTGAGTGTGTAAGTGTGTGTGAGTATGTGCTGAGTGTGTGAGTGGGTGTGTAACCAGTTGTGTGGGTCTATAATTGGGTGTGTCAGTAGCTGTATCAGTGTGTACGTGGGTGTCTGAGTGGGTTTGTGAGTGGATGTATAGGTGGTTTTCTGGGTCCGTGAGTGAGTGGCTGTATAAGTATGTAAATGGGTTTGTGAGTGGATTTTGGGTGTCTTACTAAGTGTGTGAGTGGTTGTACGGGTGTCTGAGTGGGTGTGCGAGAGGTAGTTTTCAGTGTCTCTGAGTGGGTGTGTGAGTGGCTGTGTGGGTGTGTGACAGAGTATGTAAGTGGGTCTGTGAGTGAGTGTATGTGTTTTTTAATTGGGTTCTGGATCCACAGGTCCGCCTTGGATTCACAGGGGGCGCACTGAGCACCAAAGTGGATCCTCGAATACTCTCGCACACACGTTTTTCGACTATTTCTTCCCTATGAGGGGTCCCTCACAGTTCCCCTCTATCACTCAACCAGGGGTCAGATACCTTTTTCCTGACCCATTCTATCCTATTTCTACCTTATTTTCTCCCCCGGGAACCGTGTCTTGATTCACAGAATGGCAGCTGCCATTTTTCCCTCAAGCTGTGGTCAGAGAAGCGTGGCTCAGTGGTTAGAGGCGGCAGACCCGGAAGCTGAGATCAGCCGTGGACCAGGGTTCGATTCCCCGCCTCGGCGGGTCTCGGTCTAAAAAATTCCACGGACTTGACAATTCTCGCTCCGGTACCTACTCGACTCACGGGGTCACACTCTGCGACTCTGGGCAATAGCTTGCTTAATCTCCACTACGGCCCCTTGCGGCGGGATGCCTGTCTTTCACCTTGTGAATACCCTGCTGGGGTATCTCACAGGGGAATACCAGGACGGGTTCCCTAAGCAAGCGCCTTGAGACCCCTGGGTAATTCGTGCGCTATATAAATCGAAATACATTTACATTGCTGTTGGTATATGGATCGCAGATCCTTTGCAATAGATTTGCAGTGGATCCGCATCTCTAGATATACATGAATCTTTTTTCTTTAATAACTCCAATTCAGATTTACACACAATTACAAAAAGCAGACTTTCTGCTGGACTAAGATCTAGCTTTCTGCCAAATTTGGTGTAATACAGTTGAGAGGTTTGTCTAAAATCTCTATGGGAAATTGCATGGGCAAAACACGTTTTGGGACCATCCCCTTTTCTCGGGCCCCACTTAATGACTCACCCCAAAACTTTCTAGACAGCATCTGAAGTGATGGATACACTAGTTTTGAAAATTTCGTGAAGGTTCGCCTAATGGCGCCAAAGTTATTAGCAAAATAAAAAATGCTTTTCCTATGGAAATAAATTCATATATATATATATATATACGTATATGTATCTATATAAGATATATATATATATATATGTGTGTGTGTGTGTATATCATAGTAGAACAAGTTATTGCAGAGCTGATGGGCCAAATGCTGTGTGGTTTTGACAGATAAATCACTTTATAAACACTATTGTTTTGCCAGCCTTTTTGGCCCACACCCTGGCATACCACTAACGCATAAATAGAATAGCAGCATGAGAAACAACCTCCATATAAAGAAAGGCATCCCCTGACTAGTTCCAAAATGCTTTGCACTACTGTGTTGGTGAAAAATTGCCCTAGCACAAGTGCTATTGTTATTACTCACTGTACTAGTACTGATTAACCACATCACTACGGCGCGAATTTGGCTGCGGCTTGTGCGGGGCTTGGGGGTGAGTGCGGCGCTCCCTTACTCATGACGGCTCTACACCGTCATGAGTCACGGGCGAGCTGTGCTCATGACGGCTGGGAGCCGTCATGACCCCGCCCACTCACTAATTCGCCCGCACAGGCAGGGAATTAGTGACACGCAGGTGGAGGGTGGGCGGAGCAGCAGTTGATGACGGCTCCACACCGTCATGAGCACACGCCGCCTGTGGCTCATGACGGCGTGGAGCCATCATGAGCGTCGAAGTGGTTAATCAAAGAGTTATCGCACCTTCTTTTCACTCAGTATTATTTTTTAGCTTCCTTCTTGCACAATAGAATCATTGGGGTACCTTTAAGGCAATCTGTGTTGAACAGGCTTTTACTTTCTTGCATTTTTATGCATGTTTTAATTTTTAAATATTGACTTGCACATAGTTCCACTGCAGAATGTTGCTAAAGTTAATCTACACTTTCAAAATTTCATATTAATCCCTGTCTCTTCCTAAATTCTGCATCCTGCGTTATTCTAGACTATCCTACACGTTGATATTAGCCCACCTTGAGCTTTGCTGCCCTCCTAAAACGTCATATAGATGACACTGAACCCCAAAAATAGGGCGAGACATACCTGGGATGTCTGAGCATCTCTCAGGCATGTCTGGCTGGCTGACAAAGCAGTGGTTATTTCAAAAACCTGCCATGGATTTGGCCCACCTTGACTTATATTGGACACTCCACATGGCATATATATGAACACACTCAGTTTTAACTGATACGTTCACTTTAAACTGAGTGTTCTTATATTTATCCTATGTGTATATCCTGGAAATCTGTCATGCTTTTGTCCCACCAGGAGTTATGCTGCAGACCCCTAATATATATCATGACCAAATGCTTTGGGGGCACATTCTATCTCTTATCAGGTCTGCCCGCCCCAAGGAAGTATGCAGCAGCAGTGTGACTGTGTATCTTTTATGCCCTAAAAAGACGATAACAAGTTAACCCAACCCAAAGAAAGGTATTTTAAGTATCTAGATAGGATTACTGAGTAAACCAATCAGTATCTGATTTACACCTGTCACCTGCAATTGACATGCATATTTCTTCAGAGGAACCACTAACCCACTGAGTTGTTGAGCCCTTCAAAAGTTAAGAATCCTTTACTTTAGGGTTAATCAAGCTCAAACTAGGCCCACTCGGGCATTTAATTAAGCAGTAACAACACCGACGAGCCCTCAGGCATCACGTTTAGAGTAAATATCATCTATTGATAAAATAGCGGCTAAAAGATTCCACTCAAGCCGCAGCCACAGTAAAAAGATCTATTTGTGAAAACTAGAGGTCGCAGGACAGCTCGAGTGGCCAACCTAACAAAGCAGAGAGCATGTATAATGCTGACTGACGAGCCTTTCGAGCAATAGCCTATTTGCGCCTAAAGGATGAAATGCTGAGTGGTCCTCTAACCCGTGGGTAGCACGCTGCAAACACATCTCTTCAGCAGCAGTTCAACCGACTGAGCTTCCTCGCCATCTTCTATACCAGCCTCCCTTTCGGGCTCGGTTATACAGAGTTGCTGTTCTAAGCCCTGAAGGGTTAAGACGCAGCACAGATACCGTAGGATCAGATAAAGCGCGCGCACAATTAGCAAACAAGGCCCCAGAGATGTCTGTGCAGCCCGGACGCCGCGCCTAATGAACAGCGATTTCTCCATGTCCAGTAGTGTCCGCGCGGCCTCCCCATGTATTATAGAAGTAGGGGGGGGGGGGGGAGGTGCGAGGGGAAGTGACGTACGAATCTCACTCTCCAAGCCACAAACAAGTCGCCCCCTTGGGAACTCAAACTTTAAATATTCATAAGCACTTGACCTAATTGCTCAAAAGAGAATAAATGTATACATACATGCATATGCGCTGCAAAGACAGCCCAGCGGGCTCGCGCAGCTGCTGCTCAGATTTATGTGAAACATGGACGCCTCAGGTTAGCAGCCTGGTGGGCCAGCTCAGCCTGTCATCTTTGTAAGGTCGATTAATGCAATACAATTACGTTGGTTTACTATTAACGCCTGCTATTTAGGATGATTTGAAACAGCAAGACTATGGGAGCAAGTTGTGGCAAACTGGCTAGATAGGTAAATAGGGGTTTCCCTCCGAGATTCTCTTACCCACCTTTGCTTCAGAAAGAGTCAAAAGGCATATATATCTGTTTTCTAGTCAGTGCTTAAACTATGACACTTTCATAAGCCTTGCAGTTTGAGTGTGTTTATTCTGTCCTAGCGCTAAGATGCCCATACTGGGCAAACAATGTGCTCTCCAAATCTCAATATAACATAACATGATAAAAGAGCAATAGAAATATGCTTGCGCTCTATTGTCAACAGTAATAGATGGAACTTGTTAGGGCTGCTACTAGGGATGGGGATGACGTCTATCTAACCGTCACCATATAATGTAGTAAAACCACATCAACAAGAATACATACAATATATCCCGAGCAAAATCAAACAATGTACAAGTCATCAATCAAAATAAAGCATCATATTCCAAGTTAGCCAGAAAAGAGATGCTGTTCTGAACATTAAAGAAGAAGACTGACACCTAACTTGGAATATGATGCTTTATTTTGATTGATGACTTGTACATTGTTTGATTTTGCTCGGGATATATTGTATGTATAACATAACATGGCTCGCCCTTGGGTAGAGCAGGTTCAGAAATGCTGGGTCAGTGGAAGACCCTTCAACATCCATGTCCAGAGTTAAGTGAAATGTGATTTTAGCGGTTTTCCCTGACTTACCTTAGGTAGCACAGGCTGAGCTCAGAAGGCTTATTATGTCAAGGTACTAGGTGAGTGCAGAAATCAAAAAGAGCTATTGCAATTGGGCCAAAATATAAATTACCTAAGGCCCATGCCAAACTATTTGATAATATATATCTATTCATAAAAAACACTAAAAGTAGGCAAGATAAATATTGATTAAAACATTAATAATTTTTACTTGCCCAGTCAGTTGGACCCCCGGTTAAATTGGAATTCTTTTGGGGTCCTTTAAACTCCATAGGGACGCCAAGCACTGGTAGAAAAATGAGGATGTCTCAACATGGGTTGTCCAATGCGACCAAGGTCACACGTGTAAACCTTAGGACTTAGCTTTGCAAAGAAGTTCTGGAATAGAGTTTTGAAAGTAACTAAGTTATTTTCAGCAGAAAGTCTTCAATGCTTGCGGTGATGGGTGACTTCGGAAACTGCTCATTCAGAACCCTGGAAGAAATCTTCGGGACTGGTCACCAAGATACCCAAAACCTCATAGTAGAGTGCTAGGTGTGCCACAGTCATAGCAAAGTGCTGACAAATGGCTTCAAGGCGCACTAGACCTCTTCTTCTCTGTAGTTCTCTTGTGTGGTTATAGGCTGCCAAATCAACTTAGGGAAGATCTCCAGGTGCTAGCCCCAACAATAGAACAGCACGAAGGTCCCTCGAAGAAAAAATAAATGCCCACTAGACTGGGACAACAGGGCGGCGGCATCTTTCTGCCCTGGTGAAGGCTCCTTGTATAGCAAGCTGGGCAGGATTCAGCAAGATGGCGTTTTGGGGTAGTCGCACAATTTGGCATCGGTTTGATAATTAAGGAATTTTCCCCTTCAAGATGTTTGGCCCTGTAGTGGTCCATAGGCAAACAAATGGTGGGTGTGCAGGATTGCTTCCCCACACACCCATACCACGTGATTTTTCACAAATAAAAGACCCTCCCCCAATGTCGCAATGAATGGAAGCGAGGGAAGGGACGATGAGGTAATCGAAAATGCCAGATTTTCCACCTAGTTACTTTGTTGTAACTAATGCCACATAAGTGGCTTAGAATTTACCAAGCAATGGAGATCAGAAAGTCATGATCTATATCTTCCTTCCTCCTTAAACTCCTCGGCCCCAGTCCCTCCCTCTCCATCTGTCTTTCTTTCCCCATCTTAAACCTCTTTAAGATGAATAAGGCCAATGCATCCCTTCACCCTTTCGAGATTGAAAAAATAAGTACTATCACTGTGAAATGGACACTCAAACTTTCATACCTGAAATTGGTCCAATTTCCCCCAAATCTCCCAGCAATTTACAGCATTACTGCCAACTGTTCCAGAAAAGCAGCATTCCTTCATGTCCCAGTGATGGATGCAATTTTAGCAAAATCTTCTGGCCCTGTGCGTTGCTCCTGTGAGTGGAGCAGTGACTGTATATGTGGCGTAAGTGTGGTTTACGCCTCTTTTACTAGATGTGTGTGAAGGAGCAAAACTTTTCTCTCATCTGCTAATTCTCACGAATAATGCAATCTCTGCTGGTAGCTGACATTTTTTTGAGCCCCTGGTGTTTCATATTAAAATTGGGCGTTTTTGCTCCCCTTTATGATGCTTCGAGATGAAAAAATATATATCCATCTAGCTGAGAGGTTTTCAAAGTTTCCTCTTCAAAGTTCCCCTTGAACCAAATGTTTTCATGCCAAAGCTTTATGGTCAGAAAGGTGGTGGGGAAGGAAGAGCATGGCTTAATAAACTAAGACAGGTAAAAAAGGAGCCATTTGCAACAACAATATTTTTAGTCTTTGAAATATAAACTCTAAGTAAAAAAATCTATAGTAATTTATTTTTGTATTTCAGTACTATATTATGTATCCCTAAATGACCAATGAAGGAAGCATATGTAGTGTATGACACCCCAAAAATGTACATCTTTCAACTTATAGGGCATGATGCATACCTTCCATTCTTTGCAAATGGAATGGAAATTTGAGATTCAGTAGTTCTGGATGGTGATCCCTTTGAAATCAATGTAAATGGCCCTTTGAGGAAGGTTTTCAGAGATATAGAGCCCATAGAAGTCTACTGGGGCATTGGCCCTCATTTGAAGGGTGGCCAGCCCTAGAGGAGATGAAATGAGATGTGTGCATGATGCTCACATCCCCATTGCAACACAGTCAGCATCCATTGGCAGACAGAAAAAACAGATCTCAGAGCTGCCTTTCTTCAAAAAGTGCTTTCTAATGTGTAGCATTTTCAGTGTGTTTACCAAGTTTCACTGAACAAAGTATTGCAAATAGAGCCATTGGTAAAGAACCACCGCACAGGTCTGCTGCTCCTGTCCATTCTTGCTGCAGTAACCTCGAGATGCGATTCTTTTGTTTGTTTTTCAAAGCCAACACATCTGAGATCTGTTAGTCCTGTTTATTTATTAGAAGATTTGCCCAGTAGGGTATGTTTCTCTTCTCTGGAACAAGGTGAGCTGACATGTTGCAACAGGCAGGAGTTGTTCTATCTGCTCCCATCCCCTACACCACTCACCTGGGACCCCAGCAGGCAGTGTCATCTTCTTATTTACCAACAACACAATGAGGCCCCCTATTCATCCTGTCTCCTGGGCCAATGCTGTGTGCTACTCATCAGGCCGTCTCCTCACTGTATTTGTAGAGCATCAGAGGGAGCTCACGCCCACCTCTCTCCCATTGGCCAACATCGGTTCGATCCCCGGCGCCAGCGGCAGGTTAGCCCAGCACCATGTGACTCTGGGCAATAGCTTGCTTATTCTTCCCGACGGCCCCCAGCGCCTGGAGACCCCAATGGGTGATTGTTCGCGCTTTACAAATGTGGATTAATATTATTTAATATTATTATTAAAGCCCCCAGGAGTCCATGCAAAGGGTGGGGCTGCTCAGGGTGGGCGCCAGTGACAGACTGATGGGACATCATGCCGCTCCACTACTCTCAGGTCAAATCTGAAGGAATTGCTAAAGACAGCCTGGAACCACACTAAACATGGTTGTTCGTCCAGGCAAGCTTTACAAACGCTGGTAAGTGCCCTATGATCAATGGCAATGTTAATTTCATTTATACAGCGTTTACTACCCATGGCGAGGCGTTTAGGCACTTTATGCAACTCTATGTTGCTCCTCTAACTCTGCTGAGAGACATACAACCCCATAAAATAGCACCACAGACCCCCATGCCAGCATGCCCTGCCAGTTTGAAGACCTCTGATCTATTTTTCAAGCTTGCTAGAAAAATGGTATACATTTTTAATTTCCAAGAAAACCATTTTAATTGCAATGCCATCTAGCACTTGTGATGAAATATTGGCACTAATGAGGTAATATTGTCAGTTGCGACAGAAAACCCTGCAAGTGTACAGATGCAGAACCATTGGGAATCACTGCAATGACCCACGTTTTACCAACTTTGAAAGTGAGTGGATGGAGAAGGTAAAGGAAAACTGGTGTACCATGACCAGGGCACATTTTAAAAGCATCCCAGGTCGTAATCATTTGTACTGAATTGATACTAAACCCCATATTCCAAATTTTAAGGGTCCACTATTTTCTTACTCATTTTGTGAAAATGAAATCAGGTTTTATACCTGCATGCCCAGTATTTTAACCTCCATGCCAGTACAAAATTAGGAAAATAAATTAAAGGCTTATTTTTCCCCTTACAAGAACATCTTTAAACAGAAAATGTAAGAAGAAAGTACCTTAAAATGTGTTCTACAGCTGCCTTAATGACCCCTTACTGGCCAACAATTGATGCGGCACCTAGTGGTAGCTACAAGTTGTTTTGTTAAAACTTTATTTTTTTGATATAACAGTGGGCAATTTTAAATTTGAATATGTCTAGTTGTTGTAATGTCTTTTATGATATCCCTCATTGACTCTGCGGTCAAGGTTTTAGGGAGAGTGGTCTTAGGTAAACTGACCGATTAGCTAGAGGAGACTAATACTCTTTCCCCTCTACAGTACGGTTTCAGAAAGGGGCGCAGTACCATTGACCAAAGCTTAAATTTACAACTGCTTATCGGGAAGTACACTTTAGCTAAGCAAGGATCTCTGTATATTGCCTTTATGGATCTGTCCTCGGCATTTGACCGAGTAAACAGATCCAAGTTGTGGGGCAAGCTCCTTAACATTGGAATAGATCCAAATATTGTGTACTTCCTAGCTGACCTCCATAGGAACCTTACTGCTATGGTCCGTTACGACAGAAAGGGGAACTGCACGGAAAAAATTAGTATTATTAATGGTGTAAGGCAGGGATGCATTCTCGCTCCCCTGCTCTTTACACTATATATAAATGACTTAGGTAGAGACCTGGGCGCAGCGTGTAAGGACATCCCGAGGGCAGGGAAATACCTACTGCCAGCCTTACTGTACGCGGACGACGCCGCTCTCCTAGCCAGAACTGCAGTGGGACTTCAATGCCTGTTGAACTCTTTTAATTTTTTTATGAACAATCTTGATTTAAGTATTAACTTTGGTAAATCCCATGTCATGGTGGTGGGCCATAAAGCGAAGGCCAAAAAAAATGTGATGTCACTGTACTGCAATGGGCATAAATTGTCAAGAGTCCCCAGATTTCCCTATTTGGGGGTTGTATTTGATGAATGTTCTACGTGGCACCCACAAATATTGGAGAAAAAAACAGCCCTGGCACGCTCCATTTCTGCGGTGCTGGGCTTTTCACGTAAATTAGGGGTGAAGCCCATTGAGGCAGTTTTAAAAGTATATGCTGCCAAATGTACTGCCATCGCTATGTATGGCGCTGACCTGTGGGGCTTCAGGTCAGCTACATCGCTTCAGGTTACGGAAGATAATTTTTTAAAAACGCTCCTTTCCCTCCCAAGATCCACGGCAAGCTTCATTGTCCACCAGGAATGCGGCGGGACTATTTGGAGGATAGAATTGCCATGGCTCCCATTTTAAAATGGATATCAGTCTGGCTTAATCTAGAGCTTGAAGTGAATCATGAAATCTTAAAAGACTGCCTAATGCTAGATCACTGGGAAAAGATCCCTTGGTTGAAATATGTACAACAGATGTGCGAGAAGTTGGGTCGGCCTGAATTGTTTAACAAACCTTCGAGTCTGGTGCAAGGTGATTTGAAATGGGTCAAAAACACTTTTTTGTTGACCAGAGGAATGGATAGAGAAGGCAGGAAGCTGTTAAAGCCCACTGTCAGGACCCATCAATTGATTGTTTCCTCTGGCCACGATCTGGAACTTTACCTTAAGGTTGTTAACAACTCCAACCACAGGTATCTTCTAACTAAGTTCCGATTGAACAAGATTCACTTACTAATTTCTGGCCGCCCTGGCTGGACCAGGGTAGAGACCTAGATCTGTGCAAATGTGACGGTTGTTCGATTATGGATACTGTTCACTTTCTGTTCTTCTGTGAGCACTTTAAAGGCATTAGGAAAAAGTTCATCATACCCTTGTTAAAAGGGAAAGGTTTTAGGCAAGTCAAGCCAGCTTTGTTGTACCTTCAACTTTTAGCTGAAATCTGGGAAATCTATAACGTGGCCAAATTTTTAACCATAGCGGTGAGACTTAGCAAAAAGATCACCTGGTCCTAGATGACCCTTCACAAATGTCGACCATTGTTACCTGAACCAAGTTTTTTTTTAATTTTCTCATAATGAGTTTTTTTTTGATTGCCATATATATTGTTGTTTTTAAACTCTTTTCATTATGTGTTGCATATCTCAATGGGTACGCTTTTTACGCTGTATTTTATCACTATTGACTTGTGGACCAGTTTTTCATGCTTGTGTACTTTTATGGTTTTTGTAAATTGAACCGAATAAAGTATTTCTTGACTTGACTTGACTTGATTCGAAAATCGAAATAAAGACTTGTGAAATTGAATTGACCCCTTACTGGTAACTATGTAAACTAGACAGAATGGCCATTGTTAAAAATGAATACAGATAATTTCATATAAAGTTCTACTTAAGAATCATGTCTGGGCATTTGCAGGATGCTAAAGATGGACACATGGCCAGTATTTTTCTCTGGGAAAGGTGGCAAATGCATTTTACTAAAATGTCACTGAACTGGGTGCAGATTTTATTTTATTAGCTCCAACCTGAGATATGTTTGTCAATTATCTTTAGACCACGATATTCTGGTACAATTACCTACAATAACAGCAGAAGATGGAAAACTAGCTTTGAGGGATAGTGAAGTTAACCGCTTCAGCGCGGCGCGAATTTTCGCGCTGTGCTGAGCGTTCTAAGAAACGGGTGTGGTCGTGACGGAACGGTTCCGTCATGAGCACAGCTCAACCGTCGCTCATGACGGAACCGTTCCGTCATGAGCATCGAAGGGGTTAAAGGGAGACAGATTGAAAGTGTTTATTATGGCATGTACATAATTCTAATATATTACATGTGATTCTTCAATCCCTGTATAAAAACCTGTTTCTAATTTCTTATGGGTGACTTGTGATGGACCCCTTTGCCTAGATGACAGAACTCAATTGCAATAACTGATTATAGTTGAGTTCTAGGGCAATTATGCCTGCTGCAAAGGGGAAAGGCAGGCTAGGCCACAGAGCATAAGTAAAGGAGCTGTTTAAGAAACAAAACTGAAATGTTGCTTTTGATTCTGCTCTGTTTTTCTAGCTGTATAGTCACAAGCAGAAAGGGGATATTTATGGCAACATGTCACAATGTAGACTCTGATGGGGTCTTCCGAGCGGGTTCAAAATCTGTTTGTCCAGATCTTGGCATGCCATGGATAAGGGTGACCCCTTCTGGTAGCCACGTTGCCACCGACACAAGTGAGCACCCAGTAGAAAAGTGCCATCCAAAAGCAGCTCCAAGGAGGAAAACAACTGCAGGCAAAGCACCTCCTACAAAGATGGAGGTCCAAGAAGTAGTTGTGAAGACTCAGAGGACAAGATGAATCAGACAGATTGCGAAACAGTGATAACCAGGCACAGGAACAAGGGAGGGTGAAGTACAGGAAAAGGCTGGAAACTGAAGAACAGCATAAAGCTGAATCCAGGTGTGAGAGAACCCTACAAGAACAGTAGAAGCATTGCAACGCCCTGGAAGACAGGAATAGCCTCCCTTAAATAGGCCTAGGAGAGGAAGAAGAAACAGAATCACAAAACACCTCTATAACTGTTTGGGATGGTATGAGAGCTGGAACCGTGGCAGCCATCTTAGAATGGGATGCTACGGAGGCTGATACAGAATCCCTTCAGAGGGATTCTGGGAAGAAGACTGGTCTGGAAGATATCCCAAAATGAACTGCCTGTTCCTCCTGTGGCTAAGTAAATCCTCTGGCAGGCGGGTGCTGAAGGACCAAGCGCAAGGTGAATGTGGAAATTATAAGTGCTGGCCCCCTGGTGCTGCCGTGTGAGTTCTGCCGCTCACGTTGCAAGAAGGCACTGCATCCAGCTCACCTGCTTCAATTTGGCGGAGAACACTTGGCTGGAGTGTCGCGACACAACATGCTTATTTTTTGCACTCCTTAGGTCATTATAGAAAAGCTAGAATCTTTCTGGAAGTTTCTAAATATTGGGGTTCTTGCACTTTTTTTTATTACTCTAAGTAAAATGATTCTAATATCCTTTTGTAAAAACAACTAACAGCTTTTTAGATGTGTTTAATTTTGCACTAGAGATTCTAATTGTTTCTTCATGTTTGTAAATATGCTCTCTGTTGTGGGAAAGTTGAAAGAGTGACCATGCACTATAAGGAATAAAGTACCCCCTGCCGTACATGATAAGGATATTGCAAGTCACCTTAGAGCTGCATAACCTTATATAGGAACACCCTCTTCTGCCTATTACCTTTATATAGTCATGGAACTCCTCTGTGACTTGCAATATCCTTATAATGAACAGCAGGGGGTTCTTTATCCCCTATATATTATCTTTGACGATGATCTAACGGATGTTACCATTAGGCTCCTAGCATCATGCAAACAATGCATTAAGTGGTTTCATATATGTATAATTAATAAGTCACTAGTTTCAAATAAAACATTTTGGATAGCTGTAACCATCATTAATTTTATTGTATTTACCACCAGCGACTGCCTACGCTTTGTGTAGGTAAATCTGCTTCTGCCCGTAGACAAGGTGGATCCTAGGAGTAGGGACAGGAGAGATTTTCAGTAAGTAAACGCAAGGATTGTCTTGCGTAAGATGCAGAGCGGGGGGAAAAAAAGTGATAGACTACTTTCCCCAGGCGATTTCTTTTCGTTAGGATGAGGGAAGAGCGAAGAGCAGGCGAGGTGCACTGTGAGAATGCTTAAACAGCTTATTAGACTGTGCTATTTTGGCACATGAAAAGAAGTGGGGAGGAGGGTCCTCCCTAACGCTGTAAGTTGTGGATAAACTGCATGGAAATCTCCCGCAGTCAGCCGGCAACTGGCGGGCTCCTATTAGCCTACTTTCATTCTCTTAATAAATGACCCACATGCGCAGGAGCGCTGCACAGGCGCATTTACATGCACATGACCTGCTACACGTAGAGGGCGCTGTAGTATCCTGGTTATTATGTTTTACATGATTTCCACTCCTCCATCTGTAGAACACTCTTGAGTTGATGTCACTTAGAATGTTGGTGTATGAAACATCCTGTCTCGCAGGCAGCCATCTTTGGTAAGAGAGCAACGGTTGAATCGGTGAAGGTGTTCAATCCACATGAATAATTCATGCCAGGCCTTAGTATCCCTTTGTGCTTGGTATTTCTGTTTCCTTCAACATGAGTCTTTCCCACCTAAATGAGATTTCTCCTCACGCCTATGCGAATGCAAACGTTGTACGCATAGTTTCTCTTCCTTCTAATATTATTTTCCTCTAATTCTCGGGCTTGTGTGCTTTGAGAGGGGTACCTTGATATTCTTCATGCATTTTTTATAAGGAGATCTCAACACTGAAGATGTTACTTACAAGAAATATTGATTTGCCGGTTTTTGAGGCTAGAGGGAGCTTTCTTTACGCCACCCGATTCACCTGATTTCTTTCATCTCTAAATCTGGGGCTTTGATGAGAAAGGAGACACTCTAGATGTTCTGATGCTGCTCTTCCGGATCCAGCAGGAGTGTACTTGATTTTACTGATAACTGTGCAGTAAAGATACTCTTTTTTTTGTATTTACACTTCTTTGTCAGCCTATTCTCACAATGTCATTTTCCTTGCTGGAGCAATGTTCTCTTGGGCAGGTCAACTTCCTTCCACTTTCCTTTTTTCTCCTCCCAGTACTACAATTTGGTATTATGACTTTCTAATCCTACCCTGGGTTTGGTGACAGTCTGCAAAATCCATGCTCCTTTGCAGATAGTCAATGTGCTTTTTTAGGACCTGAATGCAAATAGTTTAATTTGTTTGCAGTAAAACTCATGGTCACACTTTGAACCACTTACCAGGCTTTCTCTGGTTCCTTCTAAAATTTTGAGTTACTCCTGGTGTGTTCACTGTATTCTAACATTAATGCAATCTCAAACAGGTGTTCATTCCATGCCAGCCCATTTGCAATGTTGTTTGTGAACACATTTGTTATCAAGCATAGGGAAACCCAGTAGGTTTGATGTTTGTATGGTTGTGCAAATCTAACATGTGCATGCCTTGTAATTGACAAACATGTTGCAGTTGCCATTACTTGTTTGCCTGGCAGCAATGGGGGGCGATTGACACTAGAAAATCTGAAAAATGGCTGGTACAGATTTTAAAAAAACAGCTTTATGTTCTGTAGCAACCATTGTTATGTTATGTTCAGATGCTTTTGTCAGGGTTCTCTTCCCAGTGCTACAGGGCCACTAGTTCATTGATTTCAAATGTATAATAGTCCCTGATGTCTTCTAATGGAGGGAGAAGGGAACCCCCAAACAGCCAATTAAAAAACAATGAGATTAAAATTCTCCTGAGGGCTGATCCTAAGGGTGATTGACAATGTCTCAAGCCAATGACTGAAGGTTCTAGTGCAAAACAAGCTAATTTCCACTGTTGAAGGGTATTATGGGAAGAAGAACCCAGGCCCTGGGAATATCCTTCATAGGATTGTGGAGCCCTCACACATCAAAGAGTCATGGTTCATTATCGAGGCTGCTCCTCATCCAACGGGCGCTGCAATGCCCCGAAGGGAATACTCAAGGGGGCTGTTTATAAGAGATTGTTTTCCTATGTGGCTCCGCTGAGGTGTGCCTAATCCAATAGTGAAAGGTAGTGGTGTGTGATATGGTGCAGGGTGTTGTGAAACAATATGAATTAAAATAGGCTCTAACTCCCTGGACACTTTTTCATCAGATTCAATGGAGGCAGGTGTGATTAAAAACAAAGTGCAAACTAAATAAAACATAATCCGTCAGAAGTTTGTTATATTAAGGGAAGATCCACATGCTTCATGCCACTGTTGGTCCCTGAAGGGATCCACAGCATTTCACGAAGACCATAAGCAAAGTAGCCCAAGGCACTCTCATCAACACACCCATATTGTTTTAAGGCAATATAACCCCAGTGATAAGTTCAAAACCAGTTAATCAAAACCATCCCCTTGGTGGACAGGATCCTGGTACCTGTAAGAAGGATAAACCACAGACAACACATATATGAAATGACAGACACAGATTACAGCCTTAAATAGGCCAATTCACACATACATGGGATACTTCCCATTGCTAATAAGCATGCTACAATCAAACAAAGCTGCTCAAGTGGTCAGCATGTATCACAGCGGTATTTTAATTCTGCACACTGAACATGGCGCTGTATTCCCCATTCAGCACCCAAAACAATGAGTGAAGACCACGGGAGATCGTTGCCACTAAAATGTGCATTAGCCGGTCGGGAATCAATACAAAGTAATACAGGTAATTGGGAAAGATTTTAGTTGACGGGGCCTTGTAAACTGGTGCCCCATCAGCTCCACCCCTGCTCAGTGCGAGAATTTCGGCACATGGATTAACTCCCTGCACCCCTGTCTGAGGTTCACATACACCATCACGGAGACCAGGATCCTCATTTTGGATTTAGAGATCTTACCTTGCGAAGTCAGACTGACCACTAAAAGTTTCAACAAAGATACTGATAGGAACAGCCTGCTCCTGTACACCAGTCATCACCCAAAAGCCCTATGAGATAACTACTACTACTACTGACATGTTATGTCTTATTTAGTTTGCATTTTGTTTTTAATCAGATCTACCTCCCCTAAATCTGAATTAAAGTGTCCAGGCGTTACAGCTTATTTGATTTCATTTTGTTTCACCACACCCTGCACCACAACCCACACCTCCACCTTTCACTATAGGATTAGGCACATCTCAGTGGGCTCACATAAGTAAAAGATCTCCAATAAAGAGCCTCATTGTGGGTGCCCGTTGGGCACTGCAGCGCCCGCCTGATGAGGAGCAAACCCGATGATGAAGCATGACACTTCGATGTGTGAGGGCTCCATTATCCTCTGAAGGATACCCCCTGTGCCTGGGGCCTCCTTCTGATAATCCTCTTCAGCAGTGGGCGAGAGCCTGGAACAGGTACACATTTTGGTAGGTAGCCTTTGTTAGGGAGACATGTGACTGGGGCAGTTTAAAAGATCCCACCCTTTGCCTCTCCCTGGAGTTTATTAAAGCTGCCCTTTAAAGTAAGAATTGAATATAAAATGTTTGCAGTAAGTGGTGCAAACCATGCGCATAAAACCTAAGGTTTACAACATTGGTACTTTGGGAGCTGGGCTAGTCATGGTTACTTCTTTGTTGTTAATAAAATAAATTTCTAACCCATAAGAGGAGGACAGCGAGACAGAGCGCTAGAAATGTAGAGAAAGAGAAATAGATAGAGGGTTTATTTCAAACTAAACCTACCTCATCCTTTTTTGTTTTTGAAAAGAATTCTTTATTGAGACATTTTCAGAGGTAAACGTTGTCATAATTTCAAATTCTTAATTCGCTCACACTGTGTAGACAAATAACGGCAACATGACATAACATAGCTAAATTCAGGAAAAAGTGGTAATTCCGGTAAACAAAAAGGCCAGACACTCAGCTGTGGTGAGTGAAGACTGAAGACTAGTGGGGAAAGGTGGAACAGCAATGTGCAAAGTCTGGTGCAAACATCTACAATATATCACCATACCCTGTCGGCTCTGTCATAGAGTAACTAAACCCCGGGTAGATAAACATGAAATATCTAAACTAATTAAACCTGCAACAAGACTTCAAGATGGCTGAAGCGCGAATGGAGATTTTTTGAGGGTCACTGAGAGAAAAGTGATGTAGAAATATCTCATCAATTTGGAAGGGCGGGAGCCTCAAGATAATACATTGGAAATAGCCAAGAGCAGATCTTTACCATCTCTTGCTCTGATCTCTCTGTCCATCAATATGGATACACATTGTATCCATTCTACCAGATAATGGCTTAATTCAACGTCTGCTCTTGTGCTACCTCCTAGCGTTTTTATTGGTTACCTTTTCACTGACAGGAGGTGCACAGGTCTTTAGTGTCAGTCCCCTTTCAGCTTCAATGTTTATGAAAATGAACAACGCCAGCCTCTCTTCGGCCTTCTTCAAACTGTCAAGTCACCAGTTTTAGTCGCATCGCCAGCAGATCACTACATTTGCTTTATTAGCATATATTGCACGCAACTCCTTTATGCTATGATCTTACAGTTTTGCAAGGTCTATCTGATCTGTTGCTATGTGAAATGCTTATTACCTACGACTGAACCATTTGTTCTCCATCCCTTCCACATTGTCAAAGGACAACATTCTCTACAAATCTGCATAGTCAGCAAAACAATTTAATCTGTCTTTTACTGACTTTAAGAATCTTATGTAACTCTTACATATTACACATCTTCAATCTTGTAACTATTTTTATTTTAATAAGCTTGAGTTCAAAACAAGCCATAATAAACTTCATTAAAAATGTGATGTCTAAACTATATCATTTTCAAAATTTGCTAAGAAACAATTCATTTACAGGCATAGTGATTTGTAGTATTCATAAACAATGTTTTCAGACTTCTCATATGCCAGGCATAGGTTTTGATAGTTACTTTGTAGGGTCACCATGTCATCATAAAAGAACATAATGTGCAAGTATTTCTGGACTTGTGGCAAAAACTGGCATTGCCACCTAGTGAGAGAAATTTTACTTTACCTTTTATTTAGAAAACAGGAAAAAGATTAAGCCTTCTTTGAATCAGCAACTTCCTGTATGATGGGTGCTGAAGTTAGTCCCACATTGTGACTGAGTGTGTCTCTTCTAATAAAGAACAATACTTTTATACGAAGTTTTAGTGGTTATAACATCCAAATGAATGGTATTAATTGTTTTCATAAAATGGTAGGCTTTTGATTGCTCCAGGCTTATTCGCCCTTGTTACCCATAGTGGCCTGATATATAATAAATAGATATTGAACTTATATCACAGATATCAGTCTCAGCAATTGAGTAATATACTAAAGACCAGCGAGGACGCTAAAGACTATTTTTCGTTGATCCACATAAATTAGGTTTTCCTTAGGAAAAATATTTAAATTCAATATTTACCAAACAGCTGCTTGTTACCAGAACAACTAATTCCCAGTTTGGGCTTTCTTACTTTCATAAATCAATACAATATAGAATAACGAACACAATAACAGGAAATAACTGCTTTATGAAACCTTGAAAAAACTGGAATGGAATCTATAACCTGGCACCATCTGTTCACCCTATTAACTGCCTCCCTTGTGTGCTAGTACCTGGGTCTAATATCTGAAATGCGCATGCTTACGCTGCACAGGTGAAGCAAGGTAGACCACAGGCAAAAAAAAAGAAATAACTAAAAATAACACATATAACTCGTGTTTGCGTGCATCTGTCAGCATGAAGTTGTAGGGTCAAGGTACAACGCACCCTTCTTCCTCCTTAATCGTTCACTCTGTGTCCCCAAGTCTCTTTGCTGTCAGGAGCTTCGTCAGCCTCTGCCTGGCTGACATCCACAGATCGTTTTCTTTTCCCAGTGACGTGCAACAAAAACCCACAGGAGACAAGTGATTGAGGAAGGCCGCGTTTCCCGCCCTGGGACCCTGGCAATGCTATCTCTCCTCACACTGAGAGGCAACAGGCTTCTGGCCTGCACAGTCCCTAGTCGGAGGCGTCCACATCACCGGGGGGAGGGGCCACAGGATCCTGCGAAGGAAGCAATTAACATTCACGTCATGAAATGAGGGGGCGGGACAAATTAATATTGGCAAATCCTAAGAGATACATCTTCATAAAACCAAGGTCATTCATCCAAGTCATTCCGGAAGACGGACTAGGATACAAAGTAATTCCCCATGGCAAGAAAATGTTACTGCGTCACAACTTGTGCTACCAGTCCTTTTTTAGAATACTTTTCTGTAAAATGGTGCATTTTCTAGCACTTTAAGCCAGTAACAAATAACAATCGTGAAAACTGGATATACGTTTAAGGAATCTTAGCAGGGGGTATGTGGATTATCTCTCAAGGATTTTTTTCTGTATTTGTTTCGACAGTGGTGTGCATTTTGAAACACTCTAGCCCTGTGTATAGACAAAAATTGGACAGTATTTAATTTACATCGCTACTGTGGAGGTTAGGAAGGGGTACTCTCCTAATGAGTTTTTATGCTGATAGTGTTGTCAGAAAGTGTATTTTAGAGAACACTGGGCCATTAACATGTGTCCAGAATGAATTGGATTTAAAAAGACATATTAGGGTGTTTGGTGTCTGTTGCCGAAAGCATTATACAGAAAAAACTGCATCAGGGAGATCGTCCCACTAAAGCCTCGATTTCACATGGTCCAAATTGGAACGAGATATTTACCACGTCTGGTAATAAAAAAAAAACATTATCACAGAGTAAACTGTTTAGTTTGTGATAAATACCTCCTATTGCATGTTTTTCGCTTGGAAATGGGGCATTACATGCAGAATCATTATTTAATGCACCAAGTTCCACATATTTCACCTTTTTTACTGCGTTTTCCTCCCAATTCATTTTGAGCAGGTCTGACAGTGAGGTGTGATACTGGTGCACAGGCCAGAATTGCCATCCCTGTGCAAACTGTGTGTGGGATCAGAACTCTTATTTGGCAACCTGTATTTATTATGTATTGTTTAAAAGTCCAATACCAAAGGACAGCCATGGAGATCAACACCGTAAAAAGCAACTGGTTCAGAGCATACAATCAGGTAAGAGAGGTAAGGGAAAAGCAGTTACCTGGGGTGGACAGGTGTGGCAATAACACAAGTTCCCACAGTGGGTCAGGGCATCTCCCGTAGGGAAACATAGAGAGTTATCTTACCAAGTTGCCTTCTATGGATATAGCATGAAAGCCTGTAGCGGGAAGTATATGGAGAGTGGGGGAAGGGGGAATCTCTCAGAAAGGGATACTGACTCGTTGCCACGTGGGGAGAATAGCTTTATGTAGTCAGAATCAAAGGGTAGGCCATGGCCAAGGACAACAAGGCCAGCCATCAACCATTCACACATTGCCACATCTAGGGTTGGGGGTTGGGGGCAGTGGGGGCGCAACAAGTGACCTGAAGTATGGAGTACATTATCACTCACATTGAAGGGATCGCAGAGTATTTAAAAACATTTAGTTTGCCATTGCGCTGATAGGTGAGTCGGTAGGGAGGGCTGTCACCAATAGGGAAGTGTACAACACTTTCCTGTGATAAGCGAAGTCGACAGCGGTGTTCATGTGTTGACAAATCGGGGCAATCTGAGATGTCGTGGAGAATGGCCAGCTGTGGGGACTGTGTGATTTGGATGGAACAACATTGTCAAAGATGGGTATAAATACTGATCAGTACCGGATATTCGAACATACTCCTTATTAATGGACAGTGTTCCAAATGAGCAGGAAACATCCACTCACTCCTTTTCTTCACCTAGTTACTTCAAACTCTTTCTGTTTCCCTAATGGTATAGTGCCTTCTCCTTCCTTCAGTTTTCTCCTCTTCAGCACAAGCTTTCCTCCTTATGCAGCCTTTGTTCTTCTCTGAACCTCCTCTGAATGTCTTACCATTACTCTACTTGTCTGCCTCTTCATCTCCAGCTCCCTCTCATCAGACTCTCTTCCTCATTTGCTGCTGCTAAGAAAAACACCCACAATTGGACTCCATATTCATAGAGTAGCCTGTCGCAAGTAGGGATCATGCAGGACTCAGGGCAGCAGTTCTGACCTCGCTAAATCCTTCCGCACTACTACTTGGTGCATGGATGCATTTGCAAGCTGGGTTGGTTCGACTAGTTGTCATTCTATAGCTAATAATTAGTGTGGCTGATTAGCTGACTCTGTGTGTGTGCGCGTGCGTGTGCGCATGAGCGTGTATGTGTGTGTGTGTGCGTATGTGAGTGTGTATGCTTGACCCACAGTATGAGGACGAAAGCAGTCATCACAGTGTTAGCAAACCCTGAACAACCCAGACAAACATTATTTTTCTGAGGAACAGTGCCCAACGGGAACTTCTGAGTAACAGTATAAACAAATTAATAGCGCAGTTATATTTGCTTTTGTCTGCTTTACAGCCTACCCCAGTATCATCACCCGGATGTATGACATTACAACGCATGCTTTTACATCGCATGCCTTTACAACGCGGTTTTTACATCGCAAACCTTTACAACGCATAGCGCTTTGGGGTGCTGGATAGTGAATAGTTTAATTTACTATTCCAACTCCAGTCCCCGTGGACACTAGGGAAGGTGTTGGATAGTAAATTAAACGTATTCCCTATCCTAGAGCGCCCCCCAGCGCAATGCGTTGTAATGGTTTGCGTTGTAAAAGTTGCGTCGTAAAGGCACTGCGTGGTAAAAGTTGCGTTGTAAAGGATGTTTCCCTCATCACCCGTCAGAGAATGCATGGTTAATACACACCCTAATATGGTCAATGGCCAATGCTCGCATGTATATGTGTGTCAGCTTTGTTGCCTTTCTGGGGGGTTAACTGTCATAATCTCCTGGGCCTGATGGCTGTCACCTACTACACTGATGAGGCTAGGCACAGGGCACCCTCAAGACCCAGGGCATCTAGGTGAAACCCAGATTGCGATTGATGACTTCTAAGGTTGATTTTCAGGTTTCCCTCTCTAGCTTCCTAACAGTGGCGGCTGGCACAGATAACACCGGTGAGGCCGGGGTGGTGCGGGGTGGGGGGCAGGGAAGTTGACATACGACGGGATAAGTACAATTAAATACAAAATAAAATAAAACCACTTACCTTGCACTCACCGCATCGCCTAATGTACCTTGTTGCCCCAGTGCTTACTGCCCATTAGCATCACAGTGAATTCACTGGTTCCACATTACTGCCCTGATGCCACGATGTTTCTACCTAACCTCACAACTTTGTCACTTATGAGACAGTCCCTGACACTACCATGATTCCCCCAACACCATAATTCTGCCTCCCAACATCACAACACCACTTAATAACTTCACTATCCTGCCCCTCACACCAACATGCTGCCTACTGTTACCACTCTTAACACCCTTACAGTGCCCACTGACAGCAATATATTGCCTCCAGACATCAAAATGCTGCCCAGCACCACCATCCTGACTTCCAACAGCATGAAGCTTCCCCCAATGAAATAACGTTACCCATGGCACCAGAAAATGGGTCCCTTGCATCACACTACTGCCCCTTGAGAGCCCAATGCTGCTTCCCATCATTGAAGTGGTGCAGGGTTTCATTACTTCACAGTATTAGTTCCTGCTATTGCATACAGAACAGGAGAAATGTAAAAAAACACTGCCTCGCTCTCCAGAAAGACGTCAAAATATTTGTGACTTATATCAGCTTAGTATGAATATCCTTTGAAATCCTGCAAAAGCTTTTAGACATTTAATGATTTATCTGAGGTTTTTGTTTTTGAGCCTAACACATGCATAAAATAGTCATTTCTGCTATTTGCAAATCCAGGCAGAACAGTAGGGAAGGCAGGAGATTTCACAATGTGCTGTTACAAAGTAGGTCTGGTTTGTGTAGGTGTGTACTATTGCAGTCCCTGGTATTAAAAATACAATGTTTGTCACAATCTTTAAAAAACTGAGGGCTATATTTATGACCCTGTTTGCGTCGCTCTTGCAACGTGGTGGTGCAAGAGCGACACAAACCGTAAGTCATATTTTTTAAGCCATGCGAAGCCGCTTTGAGTGGCTCCAAAAATATGGAGCAACACAACGCAGCACAAATCGATTTGTTGCATTGCTCTACCCTGCGCAGGCGTTCCATGGGCGTTGAGTGGGTGTTCTCACGCAACTCCATGGTTTATTTGCACTCCCAGATTTACAAGACCATGTAAACCTTGAAATATGTCAAAAAAATACGCCTCCCCAAGGGAAGAATAATGAGGAGAAATATGTTTATTTTTCCTAGTGTTTTTTCTCTTTCTATGTGTGCTGCATTCTGAAAAGAAAGAGGAAAAAGCTTCTCAGGATTGTTTTTGTGCAGGAATGTGCCCCTTCCTTCACAAAGACAATTCTGCCTACAACACAGGCACCCTTGCACCATGGTGGAAGGGTTCCTGCTTTGGGGCAAGGATGCCAACATGGAACCAGCGCAAGGGAAAAGGACAGGAATGCGCCATATTAGATAAATACGGCGCATTCCTGCCCTTTCCCTTGACGCAGTGCAACAAAAGCAAGGTGACTTGCTGCGCTGCCTTGCGCCACTAAAGTCGTAAATATGACCCTTAGTTTGGGGACCCCTCATAAAAATCATTTGACTAATTAGCTATGCATGCTTAGTGTAATGATGGGCTGGTTCCACAAAAAAATGCCATATCTTCGTTTGGTTTCTAGTTCTAAATTAAATAGTGGTAAGTTGTGCTAGGGCGTTCACCGCCTGTAAAATTCAATTTACCCTCTTAACGTACCCTAAAACCATAGAATTTTCCCAGGCTTATTAAGCTTTATTTCCATCCTCATCTGCTTTTACCCCTAACTCAAAAGCCAAACACAATGTACTTAACCTTGATTTTGGAGTAACCCTGTGCGTGTCTGGGGATATGTCCAATCTGATCCTCTATATATGTGTTTTCTGAGCTCGCATTGCCTATTTGCACGCCCATGTGAAGGGTGCCCGTCTGCTTTATTGTGCAGGAACAGTGTTTTCGTCTTCATTTAAAATTACAGGTGGTGTGCAGATTACACATTAGCGGAGATAGATGGTTAATGTCGGCCATGTTGCTGCCACTTTGATCCACCAGATAAATCACGTGTCTCTCCATTCCCATGCAAGGTTATGGGGTTTTCTAGAGTACCTGTGTGCCATATATTGTCCTTTTGGCGCTCATAAATTGATATAACAATGAGTAACGTATCTTTACAAGTATATGCACACAGATGGAAATAATTCTGTTTCCTTGGTTTGCAACTTCTTATATGTGTTTAGTGGTGTTATGTTGTTCATAGTCTGTACCACAAGAGTGGCACAGTTGTCAGCCAATGCATTCAGCAGTCCTGAAAATGTATGAACATTGTTCAGCCTGTGAGGTTTGGGCAGACCTTGAAAGGGTGGGGCTTAGTGCTGAGCCCTGCTCACCTCAACACAAACAAATAAAGCTTCTGAGGCTGCCACCAATGTCCTGAGAAGATTTCACCTCCAATAATGGACATCAACTGTGCAGAACCTTGGAACAGTTAGCTGGAAACCTGATCCCAGGTTTTCCAGCTAATGGTGTGCACCAGTACTTTAAATGGGGAAAAATAAGTGCAGGTACTCATTACAATAGAGCTGTGGCAAGTGGGTGGGGCTAAGGGAAAAATATGGTCATACATAATGACTTCTGTACCAGTTGCAGCACATATTAAAACACATGAGAAATTAGTTTATGTAAAAAAAAACAGATTAACTCATTACACAAAATGATAGTCACAATGGCACTTTCACCCGAATGGTCGCTGCGCACCTGATTGACAGTGCAGGGTCGGCCTAGAGACCCTGTCCTGTTAATCACAGTGTGACACAAGCCCTCTCACCCCCCTGCAGTTTGGGGACATTCAAATGGGTGCTGCTGGAATCTTCACCAGCAACTCTGCAAAGGGCTACTTCAGCCGAGTTAATTACAAGCTCATCGGAAGCAGAGCTGCCTCTGCCCTGCACTGTAGGAGGAACCTAACCTGAGCCTGTGTGCTGTAGATCAGGGTCTTGGTACTCTCCCTGGCAACAGAGAAGTGCCGGTACGGACGGCAAAAAAAAATCGGAAGTGCCGGTCCTCAATACTGTGAGTACCGGGCCTATTTACAGCACTGGTGTGCACACCATGTGATATCGGCTCCTCGACTGCTGACCGTGTGATAGGAGCAGATATCGCATGACAAGCAGTGGCACTGTGCACTGGAAGCCTACATGCACCTTCTCATCCAAGACACCAGGTGTGAGGGCAGGCCATGCTAGGCTGGAAGAGGTGTGGCGCCACTGCCAGGGCGACTGACATTGGAATCTGAGGATCACAGTTCGATCCCCAGCGCCAGTGGCAGATTAGCCCAGCACAATGTGACTCTGGGCCATAGCTTGCTTAATCTTCACGACAGCCCCCAGCACCTAGAGACCCTTACGGGTGAGTGTTCGCGCTTTACAAATGTGGATTATTATTATTATTATATGGATCGGATGTGTAGGGTTGGACAATTCCTTCTTAAACAGTTGGTGTAGTTGCCTGGATCTCTGAGCACCGAAAAGCTGCATGATCCAGCGGTCCAGTTCCCATGGATCCAGACTCCAAAGGGCGCCAAGTGCCCATGTAACAACTACTTGTCATCCATTCCCATTGCATATGACTGAGGTGTATCATTCTTGCAATGGCCACTCTCGTTGGTCAAGGCGCCCGCCACTGTACATTAGCACCCCCGCCACCCTCTCTATAGTTGCAGAGCAGCACCGCATCTCCTCGCTGGCACGCGGGAGCTCAGGCTGTGGAGCTGGGATTGCAACGAGTGGGTTTGTCTAGGCCTGAGGACGCTGCCTCCTCCGCGGGAGCCTAGTGAAAAGTAGGTCATGCGCACCCATAGAGGATTATCTCAACCGCGGAGGAAACGTGAGAGATATGAAAAAAGGATGCGATAACAGAGCTCCGAAGGAGCTGTTAGTGGATATGGAACTGGGGGCTGCTATCTCCGGAGGAATTGAGATTACAGTGTGGAGAGAAATAGACTGCATAACCAAGAATGATACGAGAATAATCATTATAACCATAATATTAATAGTAATAAGTATTGTTTATTGTAATTATTATAGTTGTAGTGTGACTATTTTATTTTGTTGTATTGCTATTTACATCAATCATAATTGAAGCACCCTTATCATGAAAATAGTAAATATATGGCTTTTTTCTTTTGTTTATGTTTAACTGAACAGAATCATGCCATTGAATATTTTCAAGGGAGTTTAGCACTAAATGTATCCATTTAGTTTCTTCGTAAGTCCCAGGCTACACAATATTTTCCAAGCAAAAATAATTATCTCTGTGACTTTAATGCCTATTTTGATGTTTATTAGTTATTTCGGTATTAGATTGCATGTGAGTGAGTAATGTGAGCCGACCCGGGTCTGCAGGGGCATGATTCATGCAGAGGAACTCACTCTTACCCTATTATCATTACAGCACAATCTGTAATTGTGTATGCTTCTCCAGCAGAAATGTCTGTCGACACATACTCCAGACCCCAGCCATAATGTTTTACTGCAAGCGAGCTGTCAAAACAGAACCGCAAAAGTAGCATTCATTTGTATGCAAAGACACAAGAAGCACCAACCTCAGTCCCTAATTTGAGCCAGTGGTTTCCGGTGCTCGGCGCCGGCAATTAATTGTCAACACAGGCACTTATGGCAGTCTGCCACATGGTGGTGATGTTTGTCTCATTTAGAGATGAGCCAAAAACAGTTCTTTAATAATTCAATATATATTCAAAATGACTGATATCTGCACTAAAGGCATTCTTGTAGCGTTGGGTGGCTTGGAATAGTCTGAATTGTCACACTTGTAGGGGTGTGATGGTTAGTTGTTGTGTTGGCACTGTCATTGGCAGCACTGTCAGTGGCAGTGGGTGCTGCAAGCTGCAGCGGTCTCCTGACGAGAGCTCTGGCACTTATTGTTTTTAATAAATTTAGTACCGCTTCTTGAGATTGTGAAATGTTACTGCAGTTACTGAGAAGCAGTGAAAGAAATGTCAGTGCTTCAGCTTTACGAGTTCATGAGCAGCATCTTCTGAATTCTTCACTCTGAACCCTTGAGGCTCTATTCTGGTTCACAAAAGGTCCTATCAGGAGGTGGAAGAGCATCTGTTTAAACCCTCATTCAACACATGTGCAATTTCTATTCAGGAGAGTGGCAAAAGGGTATTTTTGTACACAGTTTAAAAGGTTCACTGTCTCCTGCTGTGCAAGGGGATTAGAAAGTGGCATTTTTTTTGTGACTGTGAGCAGGGATCATTTGGAAAAAGAATAAGTGCCAGTGCCCAAAGATTTTTTAGGAGCCCTCCGCTAGCAATGTTGAATGCCACGGTGGCTGAACACTAAGGCTCCCTGGTCTTGACCATACCTCTTCTTCTCACTTTCATAAGATTTTCCTTCCCTGATTTTTCCCACAGTCACTGTTTCCTTATCTTTATCTCCTCCGTTCTTTCTTCCCTTTCTCTGTTTATTTTTCTGGATCAAAATCTGATGATAACAAATTTGATGTATTCACTGGCAATGGAAATATTTGCTTCTTAGGGTCTAATATTGCGACCCTGACTTGAAAATAGCGCAGAAAACAAATATTGTATTACTGGTTAGGCATGTGGTGCTTATGCTGCTGTGGAATCCCCTATAAAGCATTAGACATTAGTTTTAATAGTAAATGTAAGAGTGTTGTTGTGGTGCAGTGTGTCAGACTTGCACCAAAGGCCTCCAGGCTACTGCGTGGAGGCATGGCATGATAGAAGTTGCAGGCCACTCTTTGACAGAAGAGTGTGCGGGGGACTGCAGACTACTAAGTTAAAGGAGAACATGCCGGGGGGCACACAGTGAATTTTACACTCTATGCAAAAGTGGGTATTTGTTAATGTTAATGTTAAGAATGGCTTGTAAAACGCACGTACACTGGGTGGTTTCATGGCGCTGTAGAAAAAAAAAGGCTCTGATCATTACCTATGGGGACGTTAGTTGTAGGCATGCGCAAATAGCCAGGTTTTGAGAGACCTTCTGAACTTTAGAAGGTCAGTGCATGCTCGGATCTCCAGGGGGAAGGAGTTCCACAGTCTAGGGGTGAGAGTTGCAAATCTGCAGCCTCCATGATGTTTCAGTCTGAAAGTGGGGGTGGAAAGGAGCGAGAGGTGAGCTGAGCACAAGTTGCGGGAGGGGGTGTGCATGAGTATCAGGTTGTTGATGAATTTGGGACTTTGACCATGCAACGATTTGAAGATCAGCCATCCTGTTTTGAAAGCGCAGCGTTGAGGGATGGGAAGCCAGTGCAGTTTCCTTAACAGGGGTGTCACTGGTTGCCGTCTAGAGTGTCGTAGAATCAGTCTGGCTGCATGATTCTGGACTATCTGCGACCGTTTGAGCAGATAGAGAGGCATGCCCAAGTAGACAGAGTTAGCATAGTCCAGGTGTGACAAGACGGTGGCTATTACAACCTGGGTAAAGGCTTCCTGCGTGAGTAGGCGACGAATCTTCCTGGTTTTTCGTAGTTGGAAGAAGCATTTGGAGATTACCGAGCCGAGATCTGAGATGACAGTGTGTGACTCAAAGAGAGACATGGAGGAAGGAAATGTGCTTCAGCCATTGTCCTTCCCCTACTTGTATTTCTGGATCTTGGCTTCCATGGCAAGTGTGGTGGGTGAAGCCTGTCGAGGCACATGAGGCTGTGACTGGTTTGTGAAGCTGGGCCTAGCAAGCAGCTGGCTGTATCATCAGCTCAAAGACACCAGCTCTCATGTCCACCAGAGAGTCCCAGAGGCCAGGAATGCTAGACCCAGACATGAGGAGGAAGTCCCTCCACTTAGGACCAGCATAGACATGAAGTGCCAGAGGAACCAGCTGATGCTTCACCGGCCTTGGTGCCTAGCGGGAAGAGCCACTCAACAGTCGTAAGGCAACGGCTGCATACTAATGAGCGGATACGGGCTGGGTTTCTTTCTGGAAGCTTCCGTGAACATTTCACACCCCGATGCTATGAGCTGCAGAAGAGAGTGGAGCTGGGGTTAAAGCACGGGCAGCACCCAATGTATAGAACTTTTGCGTAATGGGTGCCGGTGGTAATTGCGAGTGTACCCCCTACTTTGCATCTAGAATGTGCAAACAGGGGCAACAATAAGAGGGAAATTCAAAGCATGTGGGAGAGTGGGGCAGTCAGAGAACAGGTGCACATGGCTGACTTTTGAGTGGAGAAACACTGGGGTAGATTTCCGGGTGGTTCCCACCCCAACTATCCTGTTTAAGGCTAGAAAGACACTGTCTTGTGTAAACCTTCACCTACAAACCCGAAACTCAGAAGCATTTGCAGTCATTCATTGCACGTCCATCTGCAGGGCCAATGGAATTATGGAAGACTAGAAACCTGATTAAGCTGCATGGCTGACTAAGTTATGCGGTAAGAACAGGCATGAGCGAAATTATGCAGTACATTAAATGCCATTATTTGTCTGACTGTTTATAACTATGACACACATTGATACAAACATTGATGCAAAAGAGGTTCCATGCTCTTTGTAAAATACAAAGATTTCTAATGATTTTGTCTCGATTTGAAACTCAGCAAACCTAATTTATTAACCTTGCCTCTTCTAATTCCAAAAATAAAATATTGTTCGTTACAAGCATTCTCCACTTCTAGGCTTGTTTTCTGTTGAGCGCAGTATTATTCCTTCACTGAGCAGTTCACATGTGCACACTCACAGTAATAAATGTGTGCCTCTATTTTAGTGAGTTATTTTTTACGAATGGCCTTTTTTGGGTTTACTCCGTGTGCAAACCTGGACCTTTAGAATCACCTCTTTCTATTAAGCTTCCCAGATCAGTTTTGCACTGCACATGAATAAAATGCATATGTTATGCCAGGAAACGCTGTGTAATTCAGACCATCAGACCTTAAAAAGAGTAATAACATGTTTGAGATGTCTATGTTCTGAGTGTCCTTTTGAAATAACTGCTGCTCTGAGAACAGTGTCTCTGGTGAAACATGGATTTCAGGAATAATCAAACAAAACATTTCCTGACAAAGAAGGAATCGTTATTTCTACTCTCTTTTGATTACATTTTAAGTATTTAAATATTGTTGTCCTAATGACGACAAAAGTCCTGTATCCGGGGACATTAATACTACCTGGGCAACAGTTTCACCTGATTAGTACTGATATATTGTTTGAATTCAGAACTTTTCTGAAAGGTGACCAGTTAATTCTGTACAGTGGAAAAGAGCTGTACCTTTTCTGTAATGACGGAGGAGCGTCGCCCCACTGCTCAATGCCAGCAGTTGAAAAATAAAAGGATAATAAGACAATTTTATTATCATTTCATTTTTTAAGTGACTGGCTGAGCCTGTGAGTCATGCGTGTGCAGGGAGGGGCGGGCACAGGCCATGGCAGGGAGGAGGAGTGGTGAGCACTGTGAGTGCCGTGTCGGGTTGGCGGGCCGTCTTAGGACGGCCAAACCGACATGTCCACTTTTTCCAACCAAACTGTGGTGCACAGCTGGGTGGAGAAACGGCATGGACTCCCTGTGCCTGAGCGAATGTCAAACCAGTCCACTCAGGCCAATCCCGGCACTGCTCTCATGCTTGGTAATAGCATGAGAACAGTGTCTGCATTAGATGGGGAGTCTGTGATGCTGTCTAAGAGACTGTCAGGAGCAGGAGAGCAGAAGAGCACCGAGGTGCAAGGTGGTCAGCAGCATCTGGTAATTCTTTTTTTCTTTATTTCTTATTAATTAACCCGCCGACCCACCACTGTATATTGGCAGCAGCTGCATCTGCCTCAAGAACCACAGACAATAGCTAGTATTAATGGCGAGGTTGTAATAAATATCTAAAAAAACAATCGTGTTTGAACACGTTATTATTGTTTTACAAAATCTTTCAGCTCACAGCACTTACATAGTAGAGTAGCCTCAGGTGGCAGATGTTTTACCTATTGTGGCAGACTTGCCATGGGCTTTTTCAATGCTCAAGGTGTTGATTGTTTTTTTAAGTCTTGTTTCAAATCCTGGTCCAGGAAAAAAGTGTTTTTCTCCTTAAAGATCGTGGTCTGCTTCTAGAAACATTAAAACAAATACACATACACTACAACTGCCTTCCTCCAGGAGTGCCCAATGGCGTAGCTGGACCTGAGACTGCCTGGGGCGGTACCTGGGTTTGGCACCCACGGCGGGGCTCAATAACCCCTTCCCTGGAGGCATATTCCCCCGCTGTGCTGGGAGGAGGGGGCGCTCAGCGCCCCGGTGCTCATGACGACCTCAGCTCGCCAGCAGCCATAGTGGTCGTGTGCTCATGACGAGCTACCCGTTTCTTTAGAACGCTCGCACAGCAGGGGAATTTGCCAGCGTGCGAGCGTCCAACGGTCATGGCGAGCTCAGCTCGTCATGAGCACACGAGCACCGTGGCTCATGACGAGCTGAGCTCGTCATGAGCATGGAAGGTGTTAAAGAGTGGGGCGGGGGGAGTGCTTGCCAATCCAAGGATTTCTGCCCCACAACATTGCCGCACTGAATAGCTGGGGGGGGGAGGGGTGTCTAGGGGTGCTTGCGAATGCAGCCCTGAGATAGCAGATGAGAGCTTTGGGAGGCCACCACCCTCAAAACTCATGCCGCCTGGGGCGGACCATCAAGGATACCCTTGACATAACTTTGATATAAATTCAACAGTGCAACCATACACATAGGCAATCTCTGCTGGGGGTAGAACTGGCCTTGGGAACAGGCGGAACTCATCTTGTGGGGGTTATGTCTGCATTGCCAGGAAACGCTGCCTCTTATCTTTGGTGACCAGGAGCTGTGATGCAGCACTTAATCTGTAAACAAATACGGTCAGGGCCCAAAGTTTAGCTTAGAAGCTCATGACCGATGCAACTGATGTAGGTGTGCAAAATACCAAAGCTGTGTACCTGTGATTCCACCTCATACTTCAGGTTCTGTTTCAGCCCTGCTTTCTATCTTTGTCACTGTTTTTCTAATCCTTCTTCTTTCCCATTTTTGTACTTCTGTCTTTTGCTTTGGATCAATGTCTGGTGAGCTAAAATAAGTGCTGGTCCCCATAAACGAGTGTCTGTAGACCCCATCTGCAACCACCGGCTCAAATTAAGCACTGCTGTGATGCCACAGTTGGCCATTTCCATCCCTGAACTAGAACTAATGCTGCCAATGTTTGGGCCCAAAAGAAGCTGTAACTCTAAGTTTGGAAAGGGCCTTATTTCCCAGAATGCACTGTAAGCTTATTCCTGGAGCACAGCATCTGGTGATAACCTGACCTAACAAATGTTGCTTTTAAATTGTTTATTGATAGGTCGATAGGTAAGGGCATTTTACTTAGAAAGCCAAGCAGCGATAGTGTGTCATCGGGGGTAATCTGAGAGACAGCTGAAGGCATTTATATGTTGAACATTGGTGGGAGTCATGGAGCAACTATTGGAAACTTCTGGAAGGCGGACTTGTCAGATTTGTTACTCGCGTTCTCCAGGCTAAGCTCATACAGTGCTGTTATTCTCAAAATTATTATTATTATTAAGACTTATAGTGAGCACAGCTATACCAAGGAGTTTCCAGGCACATGACAGGAGGAAAGGATGCAGCTATCAAAGTGAGCAAATTAGAAAAGCCAGGTCTTCAGGCCCTTGCAAAAAGCAAGAAAAGACGTACAGTTCCTCAGCGAATCTAGGTGGGAGTTCCAAAGTTTTGGGCCTAAATATGCGAAAGAGCATCCTTTCATGCGATACAAGCGGAACCTGGATACAATGAACCAAACCTGTTGTGAGGATCTCAGAGAATCTGAGCATGCAAGGATTAGAAGTGGCAAGAGACTGCAGAGAATCTGTGGATGCAGGGATTAGAAGTGTTGAGCGACCTTAGAGAATCTGAGGATGCAGTGATTAGAAATACTGAGTGACTGCTGAAAATCTGAGGATGTAGGGATTAGACGCGCTGAGCACAGCCGCGGCCCGTGGAGGGAGTTGTGGTGGGACAGAGTGGCGGGGTGGGGGAGGGGCAGGGTGGGGGGTGCTAAAAAACGGAATATGGATAATTGGAGGTAAGTAAACAATTTAATTAATAAAATTAATTTCGTAGCGCAGGCTGCATCACATTTTGCGATGCAGGGCGCGCTACGAAATTCGTTTTATTTATTAAATTGTTTACTTACCTCCAATTATCCGTATTCCGGTTTTTAACACCCCCCACCCTGCCCCTCCCCCTCCCCGCCTCTCTGCCCCACCGCAACTCCCACCACGGGCCGTGGCTGGCTGAGCACCCTCAGAGAATCTGAGGATGCAGGGATTAGAAATGCTGAGAGACTGCAGAGAATCTGAGGATGCAGGGATTAGAAGTGCTGAGCGCCCTCAGAGAATCTGAGGATGCAGGGATTAGAAATGCTGAGTGACTGCAGAGAATCTGAGGATGCAGGGATTAGAAATGCTGAGTGACTGCAGAGAATCTGAGGATGCAGGGATTAGAAATGCTGAGTGACTGCAGAGAATCTGAGGAGGCAGGGATTAGAAATGCTGAGCGACCTCAGAGAATCTGAGGATGCAGGGATTAGACAAGAATGGAAAGCAACAAGAATGAGAAGCTCAAATCCTTGTAGAAACCTTCACTTTTAGAACCCACAGACAGGAGCAGAGAGACCAACACTTAACTCTCTTTCCCTAAAGAAAGACCGTTCAGCTCTAGGAAGCAGTAGATATTAAAGAAGAGAGGCCGCCCAGTGTCCCCGAACAGGCGCCATCTGAAATATCGTCCAAAACACCTTCAAATCTTTTCTGCTGCTGTGTAACCTTTCAATGCAGCACAAAACGAAATGCGGCATTAATATTTACACATGGCTGAATCAATATTTCATCTGGTTTCCATATTTGCTCTTCGTTTACTCTTTTTGATTGAAGGCGTATGAGAGGAAATTCGTTTTTTGTCCTTTGGAGAATGTTTCACACAATGCCTTGCCCTTGACCTTCAATGGGGTTTAAACAGCTCAGAATTATAAGTCACTGTGCACTGTAAGAAGTGTCTTCCATGGCATAAGTGATACAGTGTTGCGCAACATTAGTCCACACATCATCCATTTAGTAGTGATCATCAGAGCTCATTCGTAGCTTGTGATGAGATGAGAGCAGCTGAGAACTGATGATCTATTGGCATGGGAGAAATGTTCACATATTCGTCATGGTCTGTCGGGTACGTTTATGTATGTCTTATGGTATGTTTTATAATATCGCAGAACATGAATAAACGCAAGCTTTGAGGAATGGCTCATAAAGCAGGAAGTGAGTGTTTAATGGGCTATAAAATGGCGCTGGGGCTAAAGCCTTTGAGGACAGAATGTATGGCCCTACTTTCCTGCCTGGTCCTGGAGTATTATTGTCTCCACTGAAAGAAAGCATTAGACTATTTTTCCACTAAAAATAAGATGGTTACCAGCCTCACCAACAGTTCCTCTCACCCTACACAAAGCCCAGCATATCTCTTTCCCCATTTAAAAAGAGTTCCCTTTGTCCTTCGCCGAGCCTCTGTTGCCCCCTTCACAGCATCTGTTACCGCGCAAGCCAAAACAATGTGGCTTAACAACGCAGTCAATATCACAACTGTGTCGTTACCACAAGTTATATTACAACGCAAGTCATTACAACAACATGCTTTAGGGAAGTGCTGGACTTTGAAATAGTTTAAATTACTATTCCAACTCTGTTAGACCTGGCACCGTTGGTGTGGGTCTCCCCTGCATTTTAGCCTTTACCTCCTGTGTTTTTGCTCTGTGTTGAACTCCGTTTTGCTCGTCTAGATGCTTTGGGCACTTTGCCACTGCTGTTCAGTGCCAAAGTGCAAGTGCTCCCTTTGTAAATTGTTGTTACGGATTAGGAATTCCATGATTAGCATATTTGACTTACTTGTCAGACCCTAGTATAGTGCACTGTGTGTGCCCAGGGCCTGTAAATCAAATGCTGTTAATGGGATGCAGCACTGATTGTGCCACCCACAGAAGCAGCCTGTTAAATGTAACTATGGCCTTCCATTGCAGAGCCTGTGTGCAGTCTAGGACTGCTCTGTCGACTTGGCAAGTGCACACAATTGCCAGTTCCTAAACCTTCCCTTTTCTACATATTAGTCAGACCTAATGTAGGCCCAAGTTACCCCTATGGGCAGGGTGCATTGTATGTGAAAGGTAGGACATGACCTGATGTGTGTGGCATGCACTGATAGTAAAATATTTCAAATTTCGTTTTTCACTTTTGCAAGGCTACCTGTTCCCATAGGACAGAATGGGGAGTTTGTTTATAACATCTTATAAAAGTAACTGGCCCTGGGAACAAGGAAGAAAAATTAAGTTTAGTATGCCTGAACTCAGAATGTTGAAATGCATCTTTTAGTGAGGGTGTTTTTTTCATTCTGTGTTTGAAAATACCACTTTTGAAAAGTGGGTCTTTTCTTGCCTAACCATCCAGTGTGCCTCTGCTAGGTTTGTGTATTGCATGTCTGGCTTTTGGATGACAGGGGCTGGAGAGGGGCAGCCGCTCCAGAAGTTTGATGAGTTAGGGCTGGGCTGAAAAGACCTGGGCTGCATTTAGAGTCGGGGGAGGAGATTTCCTTTCTCCTGAATGGGCCTGGTCTGCCTTCAACAATGCTGCTCCACCTCCTGCCAGGAAGCTGCACCAGTGAGGACAGAACTGGTTTGGGCTGCATACAGACACATTCTGCCTTCAGAGAACAAAGGATTTTTTTGTATAAAAAGAGGGGCCCAGGCCCCAGACTTTTAGATCACTTCAGGGAAATCAAGAGGAACCTTTGCCAAAGAGAAGAGCTGGAGAAGCTGAGGAGGAATACTGCCCCTATGCTGTTTGCTTTCTGGGTTTTGCCTGCAGTGGCTACTTACATCCAAGGAAAGGAGAAAAAGACTTTGCTGTTTGCTTTGTCAACTGTTTGAGGAAAAGATCTCCAAGGGCTTGAAACTGAGCTTGCCTCCTGTTCAGAAGTCTCAGGGACACAAAGACTTCACCCTGAACTTCCTTGCTGGGAATTCTGATCAGCAAGAGGTGGCTGCTGTTGTTTTGGATCTCTAGAGAACTGTTTTCCACTGGGAGCTGGAAAATCAATGCAACATCGAAGAAGCATGACGCATCTGTACCTGTTTCCGACACATCACTGAAGAAACCGTTGCAGCGCCTGCTGCAGCTCGAGAAATCGCCCCACGCCACATCAAGTGCCATGACCTCCGAAGTCCAAGATCACCGCACCGAGTGCGACGCAAGCCCTGCTGTGCGACTGCAAGAATCCACACATCTTCCCGGATCATGGCATCAAATAGAGGTGCCACGTTTGTCGTATCGTTGAGGGACGCAGTAAGAAACAGATGCATCAACTCCCAATGCAGTAAGAAATCGACGCATCATCTCCTCTCCGGTAAGGAATAGACGCCTCAACTACCCTGCGCCGCAGTAACGAATCGACACATCTCCTCCCCCGGAGCAAGAAACCGATGCATCACCTTCCCCGAGTCTAAGGAACCGATGCATCACCTTCCCTGCGGCCCATTTTGTTTGTTTGCGCGACACATCCAAGGTACTTTGTGTGAAAAGTGTTGCATCTGCAATTTGCTTTGAACTGAACTATTTCTACCATCTGAAAGTCATATTTTTTATTACGGTATTGTGTATTTTTGTCGTTTGACCTTGTTTTGGTTTAGATAAAGATTACTTATTTTTCTAAACTGGTGTGGTGACCATTTGTAGTGTTTTCACTGTATTACTGTATGTGTTCACAACTGCTTTAAACACTGCCTCTGAGATAAGCCTGTCTGCTCGTGCCAAGCTACCCAGGGGGGGAGCAGGGGTTATTTTAGAGGTGTATCCCCTTTACCCTGACTAGAAGCAAGGGTCCCTATTTGGACAAAGGTGCCTACCTCTACCAACTATAGACCCCCATTTCTAACAAACTCCAGTCGGTGTATCAGTAGGGAAGGTGTTGGACTTAAAATCCAACACCAGTCCAACACAGCAGTCCCTAAAGCAACTCATTGTAATGAGTTGTGTTGTAATGGAACTCATGGTATTGTCACAGTTGTGGTACTGACTGCATTCTAAAGGCACTATGTTGTAATGCCTGCATTGTAATAGATGTTTCCCGACACACCCAACTCCTAACTAGTTTGTAGAAAGACGACCGCTACATGAACACTTCCATCAAAAACACACCAGAAGGCCCAGATAGCATCCATCACCTCACATTAAAATGTGCTAATGGTCTAGTAATTTGTCTATTTAATGTGTACACAAGAATTGATCTAAGGGGGAATCTCAGGACACACCTGATCTTGATGTGTTGGAGAAAAAGATTCAGTGTACAAATTCTAAGACTAAAAGATCATTAATTATCATTGACTGAGTCTTTAATGCTGCTCTTGGCAGCAGCTCTCAGATACTGGAACTCCCATGTGCTAGTCTTACGGTTATTTTCTTCCTTCATTCTTATTTTCAGATAAAGTACCACTTATTTTCTTTCAACCGCACAATACGTAGTAACATACATCTCTGTTTTGGTTTAGGATTTGCAGGTGATTTTGGTCGTTGATTTAAGGTCATAGTACTTCTTTTTTCCTTTTACAAGCTGTTCTCTCCCTCCATATGATACAGATTGTGGACTATGTTGAGAATGATCATTAGTTTTTTTCGATTTTTAATAGACTTGCTTTTTGTATTTATCTTAATTTGTTTTCCATTTGTAGCGCTTTCTGACACTTTTTTGCATTTTTCTGCTGCATAAATGGTTAGTGAGATGGGTGATGCTGGTGAGCTATTCAGTGATCTAAATTTTTGGGATGGTTTAGGTTGTCATGTTCTGTTATGTGTGTGAGTTATTTACTGATAAAGTGAGCCATGTCTCGATATGCGCAATGCCTAATTTGATTACGTAGTTAGGTTCGTAGGTAGCTGAACATCTTTGATAACATAATTATATAAATGGAAGAGCATTGGAAGACAAGAAGACTTAGTTTAAGAGAGGTCATATTGAATTATTGGGTTATCCGACTTTCGATTTTGATCTTTATAAGGAAGCTCAGCAGCAGCGCCTGGCATGGATCGAGGATGGGGGTGGGTGAGGAGGAAGGAGAATGTAAAAAATAAAAATAAAAACCACTTACCTTATCGTTGCTTCCTGCGTCTCTGCACCATCCGTCCTCCATGTCCGAACAGGAACCAGCAAGCACACCCAAGCTCCCCTGACCAACCACAACGCTGCAATGCAGCGTTGTGATTGGTCTGAGAGCTTTGGTGGGGTGCCCAGACGTGGACTGGGGGCCTGGGTATGTTCTCCACCCAGGCTGTAATGCAGCCTGGATAGAAGACACGGAAAGTGCGCATGACTGTTTGGCTGGCCCTAGAGGGCTGGCAAAAGCGCCATGCACACTCCTAAGTGCCCACCACTCCTCCCCTGCCCTGCTCTGAGAGCAGAGGAGCCCCGCCCGCCTGCCAACTTGCAAAGCAGCTGGAACAAATAAAATTATAATAACATTCAGTTATTATCATTTTATTTTTCCTTTAGTCACACTGCTTGAAAGCAGTGGGGCGACGCTCCTCCCGCTTAGATGAGGAGCCACCACTGGCAGCGGCGGCCAGCATGAATCAAGGCAAAGGGGGTGGGGGAGAAGGAATGAGAATGTAAAAAACTAAAAATAAAAACCACTTACCTTATTGCTGCATCCTGCGTCCCTGCTCTGTCTCTCCTCCATGTCGGAACAAGAACCAGGAAACACACCCTGGCTCCCCAGACCAATCGGTAAGCACCCAGGCTCTCCTGATCAATTACAATGCTGCAATGCAGCATTGTGATTGGTCTGAGCACCGTGGTTCGGCACTCATACGGGGACTAGGGGTCTAGGCATGTTCTCCACCCACACTGTAATGCGCCTGGATGGAAAACATGGAGAGTGTGCATGACTGTTTGCCCAACCCCAGAGGGCTGGCCAAAGCGTCATGCGTACTCCACTGAGCTCACCACTCCTCCCATACCCCGCTCTGAGAGCAGAGCAGCCCCGCCCGCTCACAAAGCAGCTGGAACAAATAAAATGATAATAACATATAGTTATTATCATTTTATTTTTTCTTTGGTCACACTGTTTAATAGCAGTGGGGCGAAGAGGAGCCGCTGCTGAATCTCAGTTCAGAAAGTAAAAAATGATTGCCTGTTGCCAATATTCTTTGCTGTGGCTGCCTATCAAGGGAGGGTACCTGACAACGATGCACCGTACTCTGGGAGCAAGAACCCGTCTGGTAGATTAAATTGTGGTTAATAGTCGAGGTTAAGTGAGACTGATAACATGAAGGAATGCTGCTAGTCACAAGTACATAGATACATTCTTAGAAGCAGGACCTGACTGGGAACCACAACCGGCCCTGGCAAAGTGCTCGGCCGGCCCCCCTCCCCACTGGGCGGGGGTTGGAGATGCCGCCGAGCTCTTTGCCGAGGCCGGTTTTTGGCCGATTTTGGTAAAGGGCCGATTTTGCAAAAACGGCCCTGTAACAAAAACGGACCCTGGTGCCCAAAACCGGCCCCCACCCGTGCGGCGCACCAGGGGATTGCCCGGTGCCCGCAATGTCCAGTCCGGCCCTGCTTAGAAGTATCAGCAATAGGCAGAAGCCCTACACTCAGGTGGACGGTGTAAGGTCGATTTTCTTCACGAATACTGACGTTATGCAATCCTTTTCCTGCAGCGTTTTCCATAAAACTATGGATTAAGTGCACTTGCAACATAATCAACCACTTGCTGCTTAATTTGCAGATTTCAAGGTTTTTTTTTGCTTGTTACCAAAAAAGTCCCACGGCTAATAACACAGAGAAGCAGACCCTTTGCAAAGGTTAATCAGTCACCTGACACATGTCACTTTCTTTTATTTCAGTACATTTTTATTGTAAATTATATTTACATGGTGCAGAGGATATACAGGATATACATGGGAGATAACTGAAAACAAGGGAAAAAAGACCAGAAAGGGGCGCCGGGGGGGGAGGGGGGAGAGGGGGCGGTTAAGCAGTGACTTGCAGCCGTTTGTCCATTTTATTCTTGCTTCTTCTTCCCGTTTCTTTCGGCATTCCCCATTCCCCCTTGCAGACTGTCCGATTGTCTTTTCGCTCCCCTGGTGGCGCGGAGAGAGAGGTATAGAGATATAGAGAGTAAAGAGAGTAAAGAGGCACAGTTAGTTACAGAGTAGGTGATCTAAGTAGTCTATTTAGTGATGCCTTATCTGGCTCTGGGCTTCTTTCCCGGTTGTCCCCCTAACGTTCAGGGTGGCTTGTGTGAGGACAGGTATTTGTCCAGCGAGAGCCACATTTCGCTTTTCTTCCCTGAGTTCGGTAAGCTGTTGGTTGGTATAGTGTCAGCTCCCCGCAGGAATATGACCCAGTTGAACCAGGCTTTGAAGGTGGCTTTCGCTGTGTCTTTCCAATTGGTCAATACCGTCTTGACCGCGGCTGTGAGCAGGAGGTCAATCAGGTCTCTGTCTGTTTCGGATGTTATGGAAGGATCGGTGTACCCCAGTGCTAGATGGTGAAAGTCAAGTGCTAGAGTCGCTCCTGTAACGTCGTTTATTAGTGTGTTTACTGAGTCCCATAATTTCCTGACCTTGGTGCAGTGGAAGAGGAGGTGTGCCAGGTCTCCTTTCTGCTTATTATGTCACTTTCAGACCGCTTTATTCAAGGTTAAACTAGTACTAAAGAGGGCAATATTTTCCCTCTCTGCATCACTGTATATAAATGGGACAACAGTAAAATAGCGAGGACACAGAATGTGCCACACTGTGCTCATCATTTGCCTTTTTTGCTGCATTGGTGAGTCACCCCTGCTGCATACTTTGGTCGTCTGCTGCTGCATAATTCCTGTGTCCCTGGTTATTTGTAATTAATATAGTTCTCTATGTCTTATGGAACATCCAGTGACTGTAACTAGAGTGAACCTGTCTTTATATTCGATCTTTATTAGATATTTGGAGGAAAGGGATATTATAATTAGGACTCCTTGTGTTATGTTTTTTCTTTTTTAAAGATTTCTGTCTGTATTTATCCATAATTATTGTTTAGCCATTTTATCTGTATTTATCCATGTTTATTTTGTATTTTGCTTATAAATGAAGTTGTAAAACTACATTTTCATATTTATTTAACTGATAGACGCGCACTCTTACTTAAATGTCTGTCGTGTTTTAGCTATTTAAGCTGGCAAATATTACATAACAATACATCCGCTGGTAACCATTAGCATTAAACCACAAATGCATATTGATACATGCCGTCATTTAAAGAAACTTCATCCTGTTTTTTAATTTCCCATGCTGTCCATCTGTTCAGCTGTTGGGCTATAATTCATGAAAGACAGCACGGAGAATCACTTAAAAGCAGCACAATTTTCTGTATTTATCCTCTTTTAAAAATAAATGTAGACAGAAAACACATTGTTTTTGTCTGTATTTATCTGTAAAAATACGTAAAAATGGAAAACAGGTAGCCTTAATTATAATTGACATTATATATCATTTTATTTTCCGACCAATGACATCAGAGGTTTGACTCTCTTCGACACCAACAAACCCTTGAGCAAGTCTCCTGTTTGCTGCTGATTGGCTACAAAAGTGGCAAGGTGTGGGAACTGCAGTCACTACCGAAGGCTCGTAGTAGCATGTTTACTTTCTGGTATTGTCGCTGATTTCATGAATCTCAGCAAATTTTCCCGTAGAAAAGAACCTAGTGGAAAATAGACTGTTTGAAGTGCTCTTATGTCTTTGGGCTAGGTTCCCAATCTATAAAGCTATGCTAGGTCACTTGCACACTAATCTTAAATATTAACAACTAAAGAAAACACATTAACCTTTGGTGTCAGAAAACGATACCCATCTAGTGGCTGAATTGCACAGTGTGAAAACGGAAAACTAGTATCACTCCCGGCTTCCCTGCTTGACCAAACTATGTGATCCTAGGCAAATACTTTATTTCACTAAGCCTCCATTTTGTTCATTGTCGCATTGGAGAGGACCTTCAAATATTTATTTTATTTTCCGACCAATGACATCAGAAGTTTGACTCTCTCCGAAACCAAGAAACCCTTGAGCAAGACTCCTGTTTGCTGCTCATTGGCTACAAAAGTGGCAAGGTGTGGGAACTGCAGACACTAAAGAGGGCTCGTAGTAGCATCTTTACTTACTGGTATTGTTGCTGATTTCATGAATCTCAGCAAATTTTCCCGTCGAAAAGAACATAGTGAAAAATTGACTGTTTGAAGTGCTCTTATGTCTTTGGGCTAGGTCCCCAATCTATAAAGCTATGCTAGATCACTCGCACACTGATCTTAAATATTAACAACTAAAGATAACACATTAACCTTTGGTGTCAGAAAACGATACCCGTCTAGTGGCTGAATTGCACAGTGTGAAAACGGAAAACTAGTATCACTCCCGGCTTCCCTGCTTGACCAAACTGTGTGATCCTAGGCAAATACTTTATTTCACTAAGCCTCCATTTTGTTCATTGTCGCATTGGAGAGGACCTTCAAATATGCACATTCAGGGAGTGCACTGTACAAAATCACTCTTGCTGTTGATTTAATAGACTGTAATGTTGCTCCACCCATAATAAGAATCTAGGCCATATATAGGGCACTCATGACAACTGGCTTGCCTATTAGTTCACTAAAAG
Source organism: Lissotriton helveticus (assembly GCF_964261635.1). NCBI lineage: Eukaryota > Metazoa > Chordata > Amphibia > Caudata > Salamandridae > Lissotriton > Lissotriton helveticus. The sequence continues at coordinate 423,558,009 of NC_136072.1, forward strand.
CATTGTCATCAGAACAGAGGCAGGAATGTTTCTCAGTTTATGTTTGAAAACTCCCACTTGTAATTAATACTTCTCAAATATTCTGATGCACTTGGGTGTTACACTTCAGTGCATTAAAGAAATACACTTTTTGATTGTTGAAGACACCTTTTCATATTGTAGCATGATCTTGGTTGCTTTACTTACTTTTCAAATGTTTTCCAGGTTAGTATCGAGTAAGATCTCTTAGAATCGGAACACAACCCTTGTCACAGCTCTGGCTCGGCCCTCCCTGTTAATTTGTTGACTCACCCACCTCTAAATTATGATCCCTTACTCTGGTTCATTCAGACAAGATGCCCTTACCTGATAGCTCTGATGATCTCCGAGCTGCCACTGTGTGTGGGATGTCAGTTAAGGTAATATCAGCGTCGGATTGGTAACGCGGGCCTTCGGGCAATGCCCGAGGGGCCGGTGTCCGAGTGCTGCTGTGGGCCTCTTTTTTTTAGCAGTCCGGGGGGCCATTTGGGCGCTGTCTCTATTGTTCGAATACAGCCAGCGGCCCCGTAGGTGTCTGAGTGGCCTTTCTAGAGGCAGATGGGCGCTCATTACCTCCGTTTAGCAAGTGGTGTCACTCCCTTTGTCTCGCTGGCCGGCCCATTAATGTGTGCACATACTGAGTGGTGGCAGGCCCCCCCCCCCCGAGTAGAAGTGGCCTTACTTGTTTCACCACTGTAAACTTAACACATGCATTTTTTTACCCCCCTCCTACAGTTTTTTTCATAAGATTACGCCAAAGCAGTGATTTGAGGAGTGATTATACAAATGTGGGCCGATTTCTTTTTTTTTGCGTGCCCGGGCCGATTTTCAATCCCAATCCAACCCTGGGTAATATGCTTCATAAGGGATGTCTCTAGCTCTAACTGTGAGTGAAGGATGCCGACAGAGAGCAGGTGACATCATCTCGTATCCTTATCACCCTCATTGGAAGCGATATCCCTGACGGGATCAGGGATGGCATCTCTTGTTCCCTGACTGGACGTTAAAAGATGCAGTAGTGATATCCCTGACGGTACACGGGATGTCATCTCCTGCTGGTTATCAGTTAAGTTAATTGGCCCTGCGAGCCATGTATTTCAATCAATAAACCACGGAACAGCGCGGCCCGCGCGCAGGCTTCCTATTGAGCTGTCCGGATTGGGTTGTAACTCTGTGGCGCAGCACGGAAATGGAGTGGGAGAGTTAGTCGGCTGTCCTGTGTCGAAGAATTATTACCGCTTCGGGGGGGGGGGGGGGGAATCTTTAGAGCAGCAAAGAAACATTCGAGGTAGTTGATGCAGAAAAAGTAATCAGAATCTCAGATGACCTTCGCCTTGTGTTATCTACTTCATAACCCAGGGCGTAGCTACCATTGGTACAGCAGGTGCAGTGGCACCAGGGCCCATTGAACCCTGACAATGCTGTATTTTACTACCCCAGCAGCAGTCAACGGACACATTTTGTTCTTGCTTGCACCAGGGCCCGTTCACAGCATTGCACTCAGACGTACCCAAAAGCTAAGTTAGCCAAGGGCCTATCCGAGGAAGTCTTACTTTCATGGCTACGTGTGTTGTTAACACCCCTTCTGAGGAGTGACGGCGCTCAACAAATCCGAGCACACTCAGCTGTCAGTTCACAGTGCTATCTTCTAGATCTGAGCAGTATCTGTGCAGGATGATAGTAACATTCAAAATGGAGGATGAATGGCATCTCTAAGTCAAATAAATGCCCAAATAAAGAAATGCACAATGAAAATCAGGCTGAGTTACAATAGACCCATACAAGTAAATGCAGCCCTAATCAGTGTTTTAAGTGCTATTAAAAATGTGAGTATGGGGAGTGGGGTTTATAAAAGGGGCCTGGTTCAATAAATGTACTAGAAATCCTTTCTAAGAGGTGGGCCTAGATATTGAAAGGATTGGCTTTTAAAATGTAAACTTGAATTCTGTGCTTCACACAGAGCGCCACTTTAAGAGGCTTTAGGTGCATCACAGTGACTTTTCTAAGACTGCACCTCGACATTTAATTAAACAATGGACAAACACCGTAACATGCAAGACATATTGGCTTTTCCAGTGCTAGTTAGTTAGATCAAATAAACGAGTAACTATGATTTTGTTGTAGTGCTTAATTTGTGCCGGTGCTTGCCGGTGCTTAGTACTGGCACTTATTTCCCAGGGCCGGGTCTACATGTGATATCAGCTCACTAAGGTCACACTTTCTCTCGGCAAAGAGCTGATATTGCATGTAAATCCATTCCTGCCTGGGTTCAGTGTTGCCTGATTGGGATTGGTGCGTAAGATATTTGCATTTGGATGCACACGGACGGCACCCACCCACTGCCAGAAATTGTGCGGGTGAAGTCTCTGCCTCAGCATAACAGCAATAATAGTAGCTACCAATGACTGATTGAAAATGGATTTTAAGCCCACCTCGTTCCTCCTTGACTGCGTTGAATCGTCAAGTGTTGCCTCCCGAGTCGGATCAATGCAGAGCAGTGTCCCCACATTTCACTCCTCCATTCAGTAGCACCGACCATTATTTTCTTAGTAAAACTTTGAGCCCTGGCACTTATTCTTTTCCAAATTAAGAGCTGTTTTGTTATGAGTAAATGGAGTTGAAAATGTTTAAATTCTGAAAATAAGAGACTGTGAATTAAACAGTCCTTTGAAGTCTCACAGGCCGTCACTTTCTTCTGCAGTGTTTCCCTCCATTAGCTCCTGGCAGCCTTTTTCTCCCAACATCTTAATAAAATCCTCTTACTGCTTAGATCACAGTTTCCCACAATTGGCATATATGTAACCATCGCTCGGTGCACTCTGCAGAGATGCCAAGAATTGGATGTGCATGTAGGCTGCACACATTTATGACTCACTGACAGACACTACGAGAACCTTGCACTGCATTCAACCTCAATTCCAGAGCTCTCAATCATGCACCACAATAAACACCCACCTGCAACCAGAACTCATTCAGACAACTGGCGTTCAATCATTTCAAGGTATGCATAGTACACAAGTTATAAATTGCATTAAAAAAATCAGGAACACAACATTCTGAAAAAAGACAATACTCTATGGGTATTCAAGAGGAAGTAAACGTGAAATGTGAACAGGGATTGTATCACAGACCTCAAATACCTTAAGAGTTTTTAGAATCACTTTAGAGAAACCAGTGTTTTTACCAGTAAAATTAAGGGCCTGAGCATAGAACCTGATATGGACCAGTTTCAAAGTTGTTTTCTAATTACTGGAGTGTCGGTGACCCACCTGCCTTTAAAGTCCTGACCGCCAGCGTTTACACAGTCCAACGTGCGCAAACTCAAGTTTTTGCTTTGGTGTGTCACTTGCGTTAGACACTTGGTGCAAAATTACCCAGAACCATCTACCTATTATGGCTCCTTGTGCATTTTGCTTTTAAATCAACTCATTTATGGTTGTGGCAGGGAAAAAACCTAAACAAATGCAGAGAGTGTGTGAAATATATATTTTTTTAAAACACCAGCAACACTGAAGTAAGAACACTATCAAAATGATGACATATTGAAACTAAAACTAAAACATGCAGGATACTAGGTACAGAAACATAAACAAGCTCCTACCTTATATCAATATTATTATTGTGTCACACAATACTGAATAAAAAAGAAAGGAACATCACAAAAGTGCTGATCACTTTGTACACCGTGGTGAAGGAAATCTTAGATTTAATTCGACAAACAAGAGTTTATAAGAATGTCATAGTTACTCTATTGCACAAACTTACATTGTTTTAGCAATTTCTCAGCTACCGTAATTGTTTTAATTTTTGAATCAAATGTAAGAAACTGGATTATGGATTTGGGGGGATGAAAACCCTTGTTAAGTGACAACCAGAATCCTTTTACGGGTAAACCACAGAGTCACTAAATTAACCTCTGTTTAGGCTTAACTTAGAGACACTATTAAGTATTTATGCAGCACACAAACAGTAATAAAGTGAAAACACCAAATAAGAAAAATGCAAAACCAATTTAGAAAAATAGAGTAACGTGTTATAATGAATAAAATAAAACCAAAACAAATTAAATCCAATTAGTTGAACTCGAGTTATGAATTTAAAAATGTTAATGAAAACTACCAGCTAAAAGATCAAAGTGCCAACCGCAGGCACCTAGTTGCGCAAGATCGGGGCAAAACCAAGGTAAGGGCAGCCGCGACGGAGCTCGCTTCTGCTATGTGAGGTGGATTGGGCCTAGTCTTGACTTACCTTCAGACTTAAAAGAAATTTTGAAGCAAAGTTCCAGAAAAGGTCAAGTTCAGTAGGGCAAGGCAGCTGGTGGTCTCTGGTGAGAAGACATTGCTAGACAAAGATTTCTATGTTCAGACTTTTATGGGAGTCAAAAATCTACCGCAGGACAAAGCAGCAAGGGCTCCACGAAGGTCCTGCTGAACAGGGTTTGCTGCTGCAGAGAAGAATGTAGTGGGGGGTCCCGTAATCTTAGGCCGACTGGTAATGTGGCTTGGGTGTTTCAGCAGGCAAGTCGGTCCTAGTCTTCACTCGGTTCTCAAGCTACTTTTTGGTGAAAAATGTTCTAAGTCCCAACTTTTAGGGTTAGTCAGGAGCAGCATCTTCAAGACCACAACTAAGGGTCCAGAACTGGGTGAGCACCACTTGGGGGTCAGGACTAACTTCAGCAAAGGCCAGATGCAGATTTTAAGGTGTCTGGAGCTTGTTTTGTCCCCGTAATTCACTCGGGAGGCCAGCTAACTAGCCTTTGGAGTCACTCCAGTAGACTGGGTTGAAGCAGCAGGGCAGTCCTCTGAGGTACAAAGCAGGCTTCAAGCAGGCGGGCAGTTCTATGGTAGCAGCAGAGCAGTCCCCTGAAGAACAAGGCAGTCCTTCTGCTGTCCTCCGCAGGTCCAGGAGTATACTGAAAAATTGATATAAGGGTCCTGTATTTATATTGTTTTAAAGAGGGAGAATTAGGTCTGGCAAAACATTTATTTTGCCATGTCAAATTGGCAGTTTTAAAACTGCACTACAGGCTGCAATGGCAGGACCGAGATGTTGTAAAGGGGTACGTTAGTGGGTGGCACAATGAGGGCTGCAGGCCTACTAGAGGCATTTAATTTAGATGCTCTGAGTACATATAGTACCACTTTACTAGGGACTTATTGGTAAATGTAATGTCCCAATTGGGTGTAAGCCAATTTTACCATGTTGAAAGGAGTGAGCACAAGCACTTTACCACTGGTTAGCAGTGGTGAAGTGCTCAAATGCCAACAAAAAACGACATTCAGAAAACAGGAGGGGAGCAGGGAAATGCTTGAGGGAAGACCACACCATGGATGTCATGTCTAACATGGAATAACTGTAATATACAACCAATACTAAAACTGTACAAGCACTAGTTATTTTAGAAAATAGATACAAAGTAAAAGTTGAAGACAATAATATAACTATAAATAAATAAAACGTAAATCCACATTTGTAAAGTGCAAAGCACTCACCCTTATGGGTCTCGAGGCGCTGGGGGCCGTGGTGGAAATTAAGTGAGCTATTTCCCAGAGACTATGAAATTAGGCACAATGTATGTCATCATAAGACAAACAATTTCCAATCATGGCTCATCTGGTAGTTCATTGAATGTTAATTTATTTATTTATTTTATTTATTTATTTATTTAGAGTTTTGTATAGCGCGAACAAGACCCGTGGGTATCAGAGCGCTTAACATCGAGGAAGGTTACACATTTACAGTACGGTATCGATATACAACAGATAAAATAAGAGATAACAGAGACTATGGCTATAGAGAGTGTCTAACTATATATATTCCAAACAAATGTGCAATTAGCAAAAAGAAGTGATCGAGACCTAGCTTGTATTTTATCCCGTTTTCCAAGACTTCCTCAAACAAATCGGAATATTTGGATATTGTTTCAGTGCAGAATTTCCAGATTGATAACAGTTTTGCAAAATACTTTTAATATGGCAAGAGAAATTATATTTCCAATGAGTAGTATAGACAGAATATATGGGAATCACTGCAAAAAAATATTTCTGGAATCTATGCATATTTTACTGAAGCACTGAGTAAATTTTGAAGATGAAATGAAAGCCTTTCTTGGTATAAACAGATGAAGATAATCAAAGATTACTTGCCCATGTTTGGCAAGTTGACTAGAAGACAAAAATATATGAATGACATTTGAAAATGTATTTATCAGTGTATTTTGGACAGTTGTCATTGGGGTTGTATTAGCTCAGATATGGCAGTGTATAATAAATTATCCACATATTAGAATATTGCAATATACTTAAATTGGTGCCTCTTAGGAAACTGAAATCGATGGAATATACTTTTCATCATTTAGAGGATGTTAAAACTATCTTACGTTGTTCTTTCCATTTCTCTAGAATACGGGATTTGATTAAAGAGTGCTGGTCTCGTAACCAAGCATAAAAGCTAGATAATTCCAATTTTGTGGGACTGAGATTTAGTAACTATTGAACAAGAGCTTCGGAATGAGCTATATCTCTCCATGAGAGAGAACAAAGCATACCCTGTGATTGATAAAAAAACAAATATAAGCAAAACTTTAACAAGTCTGTCAGGGACACTAACAGTTACATGTTTTTGAATCATTGATTATTATAAACAAAACTGAAACTGGCAATATCCTGAAGTAATGATTTAGAGTGAATTTTAGAAATGTTCATGGCATAGAGGAACATGGCTTGTTTTTTATGGGCTTAATCAAAGACTTAAAACACACAGATTTGTGGCTGTGAGGTAGCTGTCAAAGACATGAAAGAACTAGGAAACATACAGAACTCAACATGTATGTCAAGAAAAAGTGAATCATCAAAGCCATTACATTTAGCAAATGTTGGCAATTTTAATGCCATTGTAAAATTGTGCCAGCATTTCCAAATTGAAGTACGTTTTCTTGTCCAGTCTGCTTTTTTTGTCATTAATAATTCTTGGAATGCTTTCACATTTATATTCCTATCTAGGTTGCTAAAATAAGGAGAGTGAAATAAAATAACAGACAAAATGGATAGTGTAAAGTTCAAAATCTTGCTCTAAATATCATTCACAACATTTTTTCCCGTGAAGTGTAGATAATGAACACCTAAAATTTGATATTTTTGTGAAAAATATTTAGAATGCAAAATGTATGTCCGATGATTTTCTGACACCAATGTTCTGGCACACAAACGCCACCTATGAACCCTGTCATTGGCCAGGTACAAATATGTTAGTTTGGAACTCCAGACATAAGCAATGCAGCACAAAGTACAGTGCTTGTTGTTTGAAACAACCAAATAGTGGGCCCAATGAGGAAATAGCCTGCAGTGAATTAGTCATTTGAAGAAGCTAGCGGCCATGCTATATGCAAAGCCTATCAATGCCGAATTGCTCTTGTGCCAACATTTGCATAGAATTTTGGAAGTATATGTTATCGCCCGACTAGCCTTTGTTCCCCCTTTTCTTTTCCTCCTTCTCTTCTCCGTTTCCTTTCTTTCTGCCTGTCTTTCTTCTTTCTCTATTGCTCATTAGGGTTAGTCTCCTGATATTCTCATAGGCGTAATAACCTCACTTTAGGTTTCTATACGTGATATTTTTACCTTACACATATTATATGCTAACCCTGTTACAGTATTATTCTTTGTATTGTTCTTCTTGAAAATCAATATAGTACTTTGAAATGGAAAATATTAATACTGTTGTAAAAAAAAAAGGAAAATCTGACAGTCCACCCGACCTGTAAGAAATCCTTCTAGAGAACGGGGCAAAATGAGAATGAGTAGCTATAGAAAGCTGCTATAGCTAATTTACTACAACATTACCCAATCTGAACCATATATTGAAAGCTTCTCACACCAACGGATTCCATGTTCTCAGGGATGATGACATGTGGAGTGATTTTTCTGGACATACCAACTGTTGAGGAGACTTTGCAAGTTACAGCAAATGTTTTTCCCTCATTCTACCATCTACTCCCAGATCTCAGCCTTCAGTACACAGACGTCATTTAGGGGTCCCTAGGGGTCACAGCTCTGACCCCTGGCTTGCCCTTTCAAATGCCCAGCACTGCTTTTGTGACCCCTGGCCTCAAGGGTGACAAAATCAGTTCCAAGACCACAGGGGCAGATCTCTTTTTTTTGGTTGTTGGAGTTTCGCTCTCCTTGTTTAATGCCCATATTTGTTATTACACTAATAGTGAATAATAATATATTATTCACTGTTAGTGCAATAAAGAATGGGGCAGCAGGAGCTGGAACTAGACTTTTGATGGCAGCTAAGGTAAGTAGATAAATGCTTTTAAATGTGTGTTGTGTACATGTTTGCTGGTGAGAGTCTGTGTTAGAGCGACAGAGCGTGTATGTGTGAGCGTGTATGTGTGAGTGTGCATGTCTGTATGTGTGAGCATGTGTGTGTTGAAAAAGTGGGCAGTTGAGAGTCAGTGAGTGAAAATAAGTTAGACTGAGTCTAAGTGAGTGATTATGAGAGAAAAAGAGTGAGTGAGAATGAGTGAGAGTGCGAATTGGTGTAATTGATGAGAGTGGATGAATGAGAATGAATGAGTAAGAGTTAGTGTGATGGAGTGTTAGAGTGAGTGTTAGAGTGAGAGCAATTGTGAGTGGCAAAGAGTGGGAGTAAGTGAGTACAAGTGATAGTAAGTGACAAAGTATGAGGGAGTGAATCTAAGAGTAAATGCGGGTGAGTTTGAATGAATTAGAGAGAATGTGTGAGTCAACGTGGGAATAAGTGAGAGTGAGTAAGAGTATGAGTGAGTGGAGTGCGAGTGAGTGAGTGAAAACTAATAGATGGCATTAATGGCAAAATTCTGGCATGGACATATTACATTTAGTTTTTGGCATACGGTACGTCCTCGGCATGTTAGGGGCACCCATGGCATAAATGCTTCCCTGGAGTAACTGAAGTATTTTTTGTCATTCAGGAGCACCCAAAAACATTTCGAAAAAATGGGGTCAAGAAAGATCTGAGGAGTGTCAGATTTCATTGGCTCAGCACACCACGAAAGGGGTTGAATGATTAATGAAACCGATTTCTAAGCCTGTGGACTTTTAGTATATTTATGGAAAAGTGTGCTGTAAATGCACGGTTTCCCGCCATCTTTTCTAAATGTTCGTAGGAAAGAACACCCTTGAGCCCTCCTAGAAGATGTCTGATTCACGAACTTTACTCGCCACCACTTTCAAAGATCACATCAGAACCCTCATATAGGTGGCACCTAAGACAGTGAGGAAGCAGATAAACTGCTGACTCTCTTAGTCGACACACAAAACTGATGTTGACACCCTTGAGAGGTAAATAATAAATGTGCTCAATTTGTGTTCACTAGATATTGGAGATTATAAGGGAAATAAGATTATGAAAAGACTTAGTTACTGCATCGTAAAAGCATGCAGAAGAGTTTAGACTAGACGAAATTGCTCATTGAATAACATAGGTTCATGTTTTACTAAACTGCAATGGTGTATTTGTTTAATGTGAAACAGAAAAGAGAAGGTGATGACTCATGTTATATGAGATTTCACTAACCATTCTCTTTTAAATAATAATGTGTGTGAAGAATTAAACTAATGTAATTTTGATTGCATTGCGTGTATTTTCAGAGTCTCATTTTAAAACTCCATGTTTTGCATATGTGAAAATGTGCACTGAGAGGGGAAAGAAAGAAGTGGGGCTGCACATTATTAATAATTCTAATTTACATGTATTAATGCGAATTACTAGAAGCAATATTGACATCTTAGATTTTGAAATGATTTTGCACATTGGGACTTTGGAAATGTAGCACTATGTCGTAAGTATACATGTTAACTCCAATGACACTAAAATGCTTCATGAGTACAATGAACTGAAAGTAACCATCTAAAGGTTTTAGAGACTCTGAAGCTAATGCATATTTACATTATTTTGTCATCTGTATTTCATTAGCAAAAGCTGTGATAAACTGTCTTCTTGAACTCACTCATGTGCTTTTGCTAAAAGACTATTGTTCACAAGGTCACATATTTGAATGGTTTAACAGCTTACATGTTGATTACCACCTTTTTACTAGAAAATGTGTCTTCTTCTTAATTCTGCATGACAAGCACCCTTTACGAACTGATCAATGGACTGAGTGGTCTGTCCAGATAAGGTGACGCAGGAGGTGTCACCCCAGACCGTGTGAATTAATATACGCAGTGTTATGGAGAAAGATGTGAGAGACCCTTTCCTCTTTCTTTGATGATCTTGCTATTTGCGGACTGAGAGACATAATTTGTTCCGTGCGGACTCTATTGTCAGACGCACACCCTGTGTGTGCCATTTCAGAACTTCTTTCCCACATGGGAGAGTACTTTGAGCTGATAAGGTTCATGTCCCCTCTTGAATTTTTCCTCTGGAACTTTGGTAATTGACAGCCCGAATGAGATTAATTTGATTATTCTGCATTCCTAAATTCAAATGCCTGATATTGATGTCTTTTTTTTGTAAAAATTTTTTTAATTGACTTTATTCGGTTAAAAGAATAATAACCATAAAAGTACATAAAAAAGCAGTTCATAATTGTACAATATCAGTACATAGTACAGAAAATTCAAGTACAGCATGGATTAAGTTTCAGTATACATATGGGACCCCTTCCCAGCAGATGGGTATAGTCCGCCTTTGATCTTATTGTCGGGATATATGTGGTGGTTTGGGTAAAAATCATGTAAGTCCCACACAGATATGGGGCCGTCTCCTTTTTGGGGCCGGTTGGATCGTAGATAGGGGACAATGTTCCTATTTCTAAATTTCACTAGGACCAGATCCCCACTGATGTCTTTGGTTAAGGACCCTAGCCAGCCCACCCTTCTGACACAAAGGATTCCACCGTCGTGATTGGGTGCAAGTGGTCTGTTTTTAGATAGCCAGAATATAACCTTATTTAGAAGTTCCTGGCGTCCTTCGGGTTTCCCGTGGGAGGGTGCCGGTATTCCTGAGAGAACAAGAACAAATGGGGCGGCTTCTGGGGGTAGATGTATAAATGCTGCTCTTTTTGGGTCCCGTCTGGCAGCAGTATGCTTAATAAACCCAGATTTGGGGGCGACTTTAGGGACAATTATAGCAGTTTTATTAGGAAGTTGTGGAGAGGTCAGGGCATATTTACTTATGTTAATAGACAAAGGAGCATTGGGGGTGATAGGTCAGTACCATTGGATATTACCTTCTTAGTAAAGGACGGAGAATTGATTTTAGTGTTTTTCTCTTTTGTTATGATAGTAGCCGGAGGGGCTCTTCCCCCATTAGATGGATCTTTGATAATTGGTGGATAGTTGGCTTGAATGATTTTCTCTATACCTGTTAATCTATCACCCAAGACATTAATTTTTTCTACCAATGGTGATACGATGGAATTTAACAGCAGCTCTAGCTGAGACAGTAGAGGAAAGTAGGAAGAAGGTACTTGGTCTTCACATTTTCCAGTCTCCACCGTAATTAAGGTGGGGTTAGTGACTGGTGATGTAGGACCAACACACATTTTTGGTGATTTCGGATGATTCCTGCTGTCATTAGACCCATCGTACTTCCTTTTAGCATTTGGGCCCTGAAATAATGCAATACCTTGGGTATTATCTGTTACAGATGGTAGAGATAAGTCACAAGGTTTCCTATTAGGGGTAATGGTACTGGTGCTTTTTACGGGGGATGGCGATTCCACAGGGGCATACTTAGTGCCACATAAAGCGTTTATTTCCTCCCAAAGAGAGAAGTTCTGCGGACTATCAGGGATCAATGGGGGAGATTGCCTAGTTACTATCGTTTGGCGCAGCTCATTCTCCTCTTCACTAGTAGTGGGCTGAGTTCTCCTGGTCACAGTAAAGTTTAAAGTCCCTTGACCTGGGTTGCGCTGTGAAGGAGATTTCTTATAGGTCCCCTTGCGTGACATAATACAGTGTGGTAATATTTAAACGGTGAAGATGGCTTACTGGGGAAAATACACTGTCCGCAGAGTGTTGATGTATAGTTCAAAACAGTGTACCTCCTTTTGTCGCCGATCCAAAGGGGGTCGCCCGTCCCGTCCTCCTCTGGCCTCTCAGGGCCACAAAGGGCCCGCCCTTTGCCCGGGCTTAGCCCGGCGTCCCGCGAGGGAGAGCTGACGTTAGTTTTATGCGCCTCCTAGCGCTAGGATTAATCACGTGGTTCTCTGGGCTGGTGGGGCTTGTAGTTTCTCTAGCCTGCACTCCACGCAACGGCCAGCGCGTCCCCTGATGGTAGTGGGAGCGGGCAGCGGGAGGCAGGCAGGCAGGCGGCAGGCAGGCGGCAATCCCAGCGGGTCAAATTGGTCAGCAGTCCTCCACCCGGTCTCCCAGCGGCAACAGGCAAGTTCCCGATTGCTCCCTTGATGTATTTACTTTTCCTAACTTACTGATAAAAATCTAACCATCCTCAAATTTTGTTTCTAACTCTTTTTATGTCTCATCTTCAATAATTGATTGAGCATTCCAATTGAGTATTAATAAGGGCCGGGAATCTAAATATAGAGGTCTTGGGTCAACAGATCCTAATGTTATTGTACTGCATAGCTCTAATTGAATTATTCATTTGCATGATTCTAGTTCGACTGAATTTCTCCAGGAGATTTGGCCTAGCTGTAATAATCTCGTATTTGTATAATTTAGTGTTGAGGGTTATATACATTAATTTAATCACTAGTTTGTAGGTCAGTTACCTCATTTCTGGTCCTGATTGGATATCTGGATTTGATCCCCTATATCTGACTCTCTTGGAACAGTTCAAAAATCAATCAGACGACCAAGTAAATGGCTCTAAGGTGTAGTGTAACAAGATAAAGTAAGGCAAAGTAAATGAGCCAGTGGCGCTACAGCAACAGTAATTTTTTTGTGTTGTGATGTTATATTGGTCATACAGTTATTATGGAACTTCGGCAATGTCAGTTAGGGTGGTGTCATCAGGGTTAGAATCATGTAACTTTACATTCTACTGAGAGTCGAGGTCATAGGCCATATGTTACTTCATGTGATGCCATTAAGGTCAAAGAGCATGTGATGTCACTACTGTTACCGGTAGCATTTTGATGAATCAACACCAAGCTTTAGCACTCGTTCATAATCATATTTCCTGTCAGGTTCTCTATTCTTTCTCATCTCCCTTACCGCCTGCCAATTAATATGTTATACTTTTCCGTTTTCAATTCGAACCCCAAATATCTTTTTCAAAATTAATATTGCTGACCTCTGTCAACCTACCTTTTTACAATAGCATTACTCAATGCAAACCACAGATGTGCAAATCTCGGGTTCTGTATTATAATTATAAATAACACAATGAAAACTGTATCAGATTCAGCTGAAATGTAAAAACTCTTTTCATAAGCTGCAACACTCCTCACTATAGTCTTCCAAAGGGAAATTGAAATGCCATGCGCCACCCTTGGAAGTTTCTGTGTGTGTGACTGCTATGTCACAGGTTACCAAAAAAGGGCAATATTCATAAATGTCTATGTGAATAATTTCCTTCCCAGTTCAATTAATGTGATATCCAAAAATGTCCCATCCTATATTAATATTGAGTCTGAGCTAATCAGTCCATTACCAGCCCCCAGATGACAAAAGTACATCCCCATTTTTATAAAGTAATAATAAACAGTATTTTATAGTGCGGATCAAGAGCTGTATTATCGAAATAGTAGAAGTCGCTATACTACCATCACTAAATTATATAAATACAAACTACTGAGCACGAGAACTTTATAATACATGGAAAGTGGAATCCCCATAAATATAGTTTCCCGTTAATTGTCCTATTAAAGGCGGGTTCTGACATCAGAACATGCTTTTAATGAGAAATACCTTCAGCGATCCCATGTACTAATTTATTCACCAATGTTACTCGAATTAGAAAATTTGGGAAATTAAGAAACTTAAAAAAAACGTTTTTGTGTTCATTGGCTGAGTGATATATTTACTGATGCATATATATTCTGTAAAAAAAAAACTCCTACTGTACTTGAGAATATCTTGAACGCCTTCCTCTAGTGCCACGAGGTTGGTGGGCGCTAATGTTTGACTCTGCAGCGCCGTCAAGGTTTTGATCCCGTTCATCATGTTCTCTTCGTGTGTTTCTGTCTTCTGCCTCTCTCTGGGTCATGCCTAACAATAGTTTTATATACTTCCCTTTCTTTTTCGCCTATTTTTTAAATTCCATTCATGGACGCCTTTTCAGTAACCTGTAAGGGTTGTGAATTTCATTCAAGTGATAACGTATAAAATGCAAAGAGAGACGTTATTTAATCAAGGGAGATTTGGGTGGATTGTATACTGCCCTGCGTAAGATTTAGAAATAAATATTTCTAACAATGACGGCCTCATTTACAAGCTTATTACGCGCTGGTGCGTCACTTTTTTCTGATGCACCAGCAGCACATTGGGCTTGCCCCTATTTTCAAGGCCATGTAATTCACCATGTGTGACTTTTTATGGCCTTGTAAATATGGACCCCTTTCACGCATTACTCTGTGTGAAAGGAGCATTAATTACGTGTTGCTGTGGGTGTTCCCATGCAACATCCATGGAACCTGACACCGTCCCAGATTTACAGCACTTTGTAAAGCTGAGAATGCGTCATAATCCTACGCCTCCGGCCTAGGAGTGGCGCAACGAGAAGAAATACTTTTATCTCGCTTCATTTTTTCTGCTTTAGAAAGAGGAAAATGCCATACATGACTGTTTTTGTGCAGGAAGGTGTCCCTTCCTGCACAAAAACAATCATTCCCGCAATGCAGTCACCCTTGCAACATGACGCATGGGTGCCTGCCCTGGCACATGGCAGCGGATGTATGACGTTACAACGCATGCTTCACCACGCATGCTGTTACAACGCAGTTTTTACAACGCAAACCTTTACAACGCATAGCGCTTTGGGGTGCTGGATAGTGAATAGTTTAATTTACTATTCCAACTCCAGTCCCCGTGGACACTAGGGAAGGTGTTGGATAGTAAATTAAATCTATTCCCTATCCTAGAGCGCCCCCCAGCGCAATGCGTTCTAATGGTTTTCGTTGTAAAACCTGCGTTGTAAAAGCACTGCGTTGTAAAAGTTTCGTTGTAAAGGATGTTTCCCCATGGCAGCCAATTGTCCACCGGCACAGGGGAAAGCACGTGGATACCTCATGTTTTTGTTAATAGGACGCATCCCTCTGCTTTTAAAATGACAGAGCTTGGTGCAGCATAATGGCTTGCGGAGCTGTGCTGCATCATTTTGTAGTAAATGAGGACCCGAATTTTCAAGAACCCACTCCAAATGAATTAACAAAAAAGTCTGAGGATTTAGAGTAACTTCTGAACAGTAACATATGAAATAATATGATACTTCTTGGTCTATCTTGCACCATGGAGTAGTGTTCCTTTGTATATGTCAATGCATGCCTGCTGTGTTGTGCTATGCAGCCTTTTGTACAGTACAAAACTGTCAATAGGGAGACCGCGTCACTCAAACTACCCAGTGCCATTGCAGGCACACCAATATGTTTCATTAGGAAGAGTGTGTGGTTATAATAAGTCCTGCAGGAAAATGTGGTTGTGATGTGTGAAGACCTTGCCATGTTGCAGTTAACCATTGTTAAGGAGGTACATGAGAAGGTATAGAGCTTTGGTTTCCATACCTAAGCAATAAATCATTTTATGGGGCATGTGATACCCCGTTGTTTCAAACGGTGGTCTTAGCATTGAGCGTTGGGATGACTTGGTTGTCTTTGGTAGGAATTTTCTTTGTTCTCTTGAATGCATCCCAGGTAGGCTGTTTGGGTTGGCTTATTGTGGAGTAGGTTGTTGTGCTTGAGGGATGAACTGCTGTTGTCTTTTAGAGTTAGAGATAACATAAGGGTCTGAAGCTTAAATAGCCTTTTTTCATGGCCATCATAAGATGTTTTTACACACTGGATATATACCAGAAACATTTTGTGTGAATATAGAAATGTTGATGCACAGTTCCCCATAAAGAAATTTGTCATAAATCCAATGTTAGTTTATATATTGCCCATCACTCTTTGTATGCCAATGAACAGAAAATAGATCACAATCAGAATTAACACCGTCATGTGTAAGGATTCATGCATATTGTGAGGTGCTCAAATATATGGCTATTTATTTCAATACTTATCCAAGACTGTCGAAATGCAGATGTGTTGCCTGGTGCGCATTGCATACATATACAGGCATTGACAATACTATAAGAGAGCTGCTCAAACTGCAAAAATAGGAGCAACAGTGCTTTCAACAGTGTCAGAGTGCTGCTCAGTGTACAAGAAGTGAGGACTAAACTTGTGTGGAGAGTTGCCCAATGTTGCAACTCTGAGATCCCAAGGAATGCTTGCCCAGGTGGTGCACAAAAGAGCCTTTACCTCCACTCCTGCTTGGGTTAGAAACTTGGGTGATGGCTCACCTAAAAGCTTAGAGCTATGAGGATCGCACAAGAGTTGATAGTCACCATTGGAATACTAATTGGGACCCTGTGGATGCCTAAACAACACCCATGTGTCGCTTTTCTTGTGGGTGTTACTTCTTTATGTGTTTGCTGCTGTTGCGTTTACAGCAGGACAGACGTTGCTGCCACGAGTAGATGCAAGAGACAGGAACCTGGGAGATCAATGATATTGGTGTTCTGTACCTGCCACTTACCGGCCTGGACAATTTTATCCTGGAATTTACTGCTCTCGCTTAAGCCTCAGTATCCTGGTATTAGGAAGGCGAGGCCAAAATCACTTTGCTGAAACCCTCAATATTGAAATATTGATGAGTATATCATCATTTTCGAAGTGAAGAAAGATTTGCATCATTCACAAAAAAAAAAAACTAATAATAATAACAGATCGGCTCTATCAATACTGTTAGCCCATTCTCAATTCTTGGTGGCGGAAATAGAGGTAATAGAAAACTGACTTACATCGCAGAACCCTAGTTTACACTGGTGATGCAATGAAATCGGCCAATGAAACAAACTAACGCTATTTATTTATGTTTACGGTTTTATATAGTGCAAAAATGGCCCTAAGGAGCAAGGGTATTTTACATTGAAACATTCAGGGGCCTATTTATGAAAAAATCATGCAGTGCAGTGCAGCAAGTCACCTTGCAGCGCTGCGTGACAGGGAAACGGCAGGAATGTCTTGTGTTTAAGGCAGTATGGTGCATTCCTGCCTTTTCCCTTGCACTGGCGCCCTTTTGGCTGCCTAGCGCCAATGAAGGAACCTTTGCACTATGGTGCAACGGTGCTTCCATTGCCTGCACAAAAATAATCATTAGAGGCATATGCCTCTTTCTGTGTGTGCTGCAAATTGCAGCACACATAGAAAGAGGAAGTAAAAACAAGAAATAAAGATATTTCTCCTTGTTACACCTCCTCTGGGAAGGCGTATCTTTTTGACATAGTCCCAGGTCTACTGGTTCTGGTAAATCTGGGAATGCGTTAAAAACCATGGGAGTCGCATGGGAACACCCACGTAACGCAAACACAAGGAGGCGATGGACGGAGTGCTGAAACTTTTCAGACACTCTCCTCCAGTCACTATTAGATCTGGGTTGAATCCATCATCATTTTTTAGCTCACTTCGCCACCCCAGTTCGGATTGCCTTCCCAAGGCAGAGTAAGACGATTTGCGTTGCGTTGCTTTACTCCAGACGTATAGAGCCACTCAGGGCCATTCAAAGTGGCCTTGCTTGGCTTCATAAACCTTACTTAAGGTTTGCGTCATGCATGTACCACATTGCGTTGTTCAAACACAACACAAGCCCCCTCAGGGTGCAGTTGTAACTTATCAAAAACATATGGGCTCAACAGGCATTGTATAGCAGACACAGGGATGAATCAAAGGTCACCAATCAAAAGAGATGCTAATCAGTAACATCTGTGCAGAACATACAGCCAGTAAAAAGTGGCAGCACCCAGAAAAGATGAAAGAGTTGGAACTGAGCCCGCTTTCTATTTTGAATCAGGAAATAGAAAGTACATTTGTGTAAGCTGAGCCCAGAAGTTATTCAAGGAGAGAAGCACGGGAATGATTTACCATTTCTGCAAGGAGAAATTCGTCATTCTTCTACAATCCCTTCTTTGCATTATTGTAAGATTTCTTTAATGGCGCCATTTTGAAACCATGGAGTATGCAATGCCACTTGTGTGTTGGTTCTTTTCCACAATGGGCTTTAGATGTAGCATTGCCCATTGTTACACGACGTCTCTTGTCTCTCGTAGATGTAATTTCTCATTGGTTTTAAAAGGCTCTGTGGGTAATCTTATTGAATGAGAGATTCCATGCATACTGTGTGTGGTATCTTATTATTTAAAGAAAGCTATGCCCCAATGCATACAAGTCAATTGTTTTATAGCGCAATATTGGTCCAGGGTGAGCACGAGGACCATATTTCATTGCAGAAGGTTAGATTGGTATTCAATAATTTTATTTTGTAGGCACAGGGAGATTAAGTTATTTGCCCAGAATCATGGAATAGTGAGCAGACTCTGGGACTCGAACCCTTCTCCCAGTTTGAGCTCTGGCCTGTAGCCCAAAGCGCGACTCCTATCGCGTTTGCTCTGTGAGAGAGATTCGTTAATAGGGGCTGCACCTGATCATTATTGGCTCGAAGAGATATGGATTCCATGGGATCATCTGGTGTTGTCTAATTGTAGGGTCACCAGGCACAGCCTGAACTGCAGACCGCATCAGCTGGTTATGGGTTAATCTGGTGCTTAATTTGTGCTGGAGGCTGCAGGGGGTGGGCGGTGGCACTCATTTTTTGGACCAAGTCTTATTTTTCACCATCAAGTTGTGAAACAGAGTGAATCGTGCAAAACAAAGCATCTTCTTACTTTCATTTAGATCGCTAACTGCCCTTGCTCTTGTTTTTTTTTTATTTTACAGTATTGCAGTAGTGTAAGAGTGAGCGTGGAGCGAGGATATTTCCCTCGACCAAGTTTTGTTCTATTTTTTTTTTTACAGTTTTATATAGCGCGAACTCGACCCGAAGGTATTGGAGCACTTTACATTAGCACCAGTGACATTACACAGGACACATTTATTTTTGGTCGGCACAGGGAGATTAAGTGATTTGACCAGAATCACAGGATGCTGAGCCAGTGCCAAAATTGAACCTGGTTCCTCAGCTCCAAAGTTGGCAGCTCTGGCCGTTATGTCACTTTCTCTATCCATTATGTTTAGGTAATCGTTTTACACACTCAAAGAGTTGCAGTAAGGAGCGATCAATGTTCAACTATCACATTTTCTGGGACTTTTACATTATAAAAATGACTCTATACATTACTTCGGAAGAAACTCAGCTAAGACCCTGACATTTATTGTAGTAGTGGATCTATGCCTGTCACCCCATCACCATCAGACACCCATAAAATGTTAATTCACAACCCAAGGCACTTGTTCGGCATACAGTTATTCTTTAAATAGTCAGGATTTTTGCCATAAATCGCAGGAGAAATGTAATACCCTGGGCCCTTAGTGAGGCATACCGCCCGACAATGTTACTTTATATTTTATTAAATAAAGACAGCGCCCCCAGCTGGGAAGGAGAATCACCTGCCTAGAAATAGATGTAAGCGCTAAGAATCTTGAATAAGCCTGAAAGGGGTTTTGAGTCCAGGGAGCAAAAGGAGGAAATGAATCAGACAGAAGGGAAAATACTAAATGATAGACCAAGAAGAGTAATAGAAATATATATTCAGTTTATTCAACATATAAAAAAAAATTCTCAATAACCAATGTTTCTTCCTTAAATAATAATTTGAGGTAAGTACACCAAAATTCAAAGCAACATGAACAACATCAAAACAGTTCTGTATGTTGTTTTTCAAGTCCCCTCAGGAACAAAGAAAGATGAGATTCCCCCAACACAATAAGAAACAGCACAGGCACCCAATCACACTAACTGCACTCAACCATATATGCAGGCATTCAAATACACGTCCCATTCATACTACTCTCTTAATAACGCCAACATACAGATAAAAAGAATGACTTCAATATTGGACAGAAACCAAAAAACATCAATATTACAGTGGTATACAGAGGATTAATACCAGTACATCAGAAATACAGTGGTATTATGGTGATTGATACACAACTTTCACTGAAAGAACATTTCGGATAACATCATGGTCTCCAAGAATAATTGTAGATAATGTCATTCAGCAGTACTTTGATGGCATGAGATAACAGATGGAATAACATAGACTTTATACATTCAGTATTCGGCTGGTTTTATATATATGCCACTGTATGGTTTCAGTCCAGTGCAGTGCCGACGCTCGTTTCATTGTGGGCTAGGGTCTAGCCGTCACCTTCTTCAGGGCACAGAGGTATACAACATCCAGACAGAATGTTGTGCCGTTTGGGGAACAGAAACAAGAGAATAATATATGCATCAAATTTAGGGTTGGGTCCACGGCTCCATTAGGGCCTGGCTCACAGTGTCGAGCCAAAAGTCTGAATAGGATCCAGTACACAGGAACAGTATCCAAACTGATGAAGGCTCATAAAATCAGCGAGAAAGTTCAACAATGGGGCCGGCGATAGCAAGGTAAGATCCAAAGACTTCCCCGTAATGGAAAAGGGCCTGGGGTGAGGTGGTTACCAGTCCTACAGAGCATATCAGGGGACAGAGTCAACCTTCCCTTCCACTTGAGATAAGATGGGACCCATGGAGTCTGTGGAGAAGGGCGTCGGACGGAAAGGGAACTGCGTCTCCGAGTTCGGCGTTTCAGCGATGCGGTCAACGGATGGGACGGGCTCGGAAAGTCACATGACTTTATATTTTATAAAAAGAGATGTTGGAGCTGTGCAGCATGCTTGCGATAAGCTTTCTCAACACTCTACATCATTGTATTTTTAAAGGTGGGAGAAGATTTGTGCTGCTTGACCGTCAAAGGGACTTTGGCTTTTGATCCACAAGCTGTAAGCACATGGCGATCCGTCTTAAATTGTAAAGCATTCTGTGCCTTCTAGCTTCAAGGTTCACTGAGCAAAATGAAGCATTGTATGAAACAAGGGTGTCTCTTTATAAGATGTGATCCTTTCACTTGTGGATACATCGAGAACACCGGATTGATAGACCTAGTTTAGCTAACCGGTTAATTGCTGAGCACAAATTATCCTCTGAAAATTACTTGTTTTTGCTCAATTTGGTGTCTGCTTTGTCTCTGTGTGTGGTAGGGAAAGGGCAGAGAACTGGTGGTGTGAGGGTAAAAAACCTGTTGTTTAACCCTGTGTAAAAGTAGGAAGGTAGCTGTATGACCCTCTTCCACCAGAAAAGCCCACAGGAAAGGTCACATGAAATCTGAGGCATGGAAATGGTCATTGGACGTTGAAAGTTGGGTGGGTACACTAGCTGAAATCTTATCCAGGACAACCAATGGACATTGGGTGGAGCAAAATGGGAACAGTACGTCTTGAGTTACAAATTCTAGAGAATCAGAACTGGAAAACTGTCTTTATTATTTTTTTGTCTCTTTGTATAATGTACCGAAAGGAGAGGCTTGGAGTAACTAAGTCTGACAAGCTTGAGCCAGTGAATTGTATGAAACTATATGGAGTTCAGTAATATTGTCCTACAATGGTATTACATTGACTACGCCACCAAGGACTGCTTCAAATGGCAAGTATGTAATTACTATTTTTTCCTCCACCTAGACTTTCCTTTGGATGTGGTGGTTAGGTCAATGTTGTGAGTGCAGGGATGCACAGAGTTTATACACTTCTGGTTATATACTAACATCAGAAGGAAGCTTGGATGCTCACTTGGAATAGGACTAACTTGCAGAAATTCTAATAAATCAGAGTGAAGCTTATTTGAGCTCAACCATCAGTGGAAAACTATGTCTCTTCCAGGTTTTCCTTTGCGGCGTAAGCCTTCTTGGAGAGTGACTTCTAGTCAGGTGTTCATCGGGAGTACATGATCTATCATTTGAGGTGGAAGATATCTACTAGCTCAACAACCAATAATGATCTATATGTGAGCATGTCCAATCATTTATAATGTCTGTGGCCGGGGAAATTAGGAGTGGAAATCAGGAGGACTTATGAGCTGGTGGAATGTTATTTGAAGTCTAAAACTAGCGGTGATGTAACTGCTAACCAGGAGATACTTTTACCACATATACATGTCCTCATTCTGAGTGACCCAGAGTTCTCTATATTCAATATGCCCCAATAAACCAGTACCAGGAGCACTGTTTACTCCAGAAGAGGAGAGTTAACTAGGATAAAAGTTGAAGCCTGAAGTTGCCCCCAGGAAATGAGGCATTACAGGTGAGACAAAATTCTGTGTCTGATTCCTCCGATAATTTCTCATTTTTTTCCCAGTGGTTTATCTGGCGATGTAAGTTACTTTTAGTAGCCAGGTTCTCCAGCTAAATAAAAGAGAAATGCTGTGTTATTGTAGATCCCAAAATTATTATGGATCTGACTCCTAATGCTCCTAGTTCCATCAGAATTAAGATGCCACTCATAACAAGTTCCACAACATCTACGGCTATTTAATGTGTGAACACCAATTGGCATCAATAAGTGGAATGTTATCTAAGGGGTTAACCTTTAGGAAGTGTGACTTCCAATCAGAAGGTCCATGGATCATGTCAGCAAATGGAATGTTATCTTAGGGTAAGGCCATATTACAGGACAGGGGATGTTGCCTGAGTTCTAAGACTGGGTGTGGCTGTCTACATGTGGAATGATATTTAGGGTGTAAGCATGTGATTACCCCTCAGGGGTCCACATCAGCACATTCAATGTTAACTAAGATCTAAAATTGTTGGGTGTGTTGGTTGTGTTGTGGCTTCCAGTTACGGGCTATATTTCTACACTAGGAATGTTATCTGAAGGCTGACACTGCCAGTAATGTAACTGTCAATCAGTACCAATATTTCAGTACATGGAATGTTATCAGGGGTCTGAGGCTGCTCCTCGTGTGACGGTCTGTTTATAGCAATGCAGCATATGGAATGCAATTTGCGATCTGAAGATTTCAGGAGTGTGACTGTAAGTCAGTAGCAGCTTTTCAGCATATTTGGGATTCATCATCCCAAATGCAAAAATCGCTAATACAGATTTCGCATTTTAGCGAGGAATAGCATTTAAGGAATCTCTATTTGAGATTCCTTAAATGCAATTCATGAAACTTAAAAAAAATTGCAAATTCGCAATTTCTGGCTGCTATTTACCGCGAAGTCTGACTTCGTGGTAAATAGCGAAAACTTTGAAAAATTCACTTTAGTGCATTTTACTAAGTGGTATGCTACACACACACATGTGTTTTGGACATGTGTGTGCGCAACATCAGGCTACATTGACATTTCAGGGGTGCTACAGGGTGTCCTTTGGACACCCCTGGCACCCTTGAAATCGCATTCTTATTTGCGATTAGCTAATTGCTAATCGCAAATAAGGATTGACTATCCATTCATTCCTATGGGCCTTTAGGCTCATAGGAATGAATGGTGAGTTATTCCTTATTTGCGATTAGCAATTTGCTAATCGCAAATAAGGAGGCTGTAGGAATCGCAATATATTTTGCAATTTCTACATGAATCCCGATTTGAGAGTCCTTAATAGCGATTCCTTAATAATCGCTATTAAGGACTCGCAAATCGGGACCATGATGAATCTGGGGGATAGAATGCTATCCGGGGCCTGACAGTCCTGAGGGTGTGGCTGTCCGAGTGTAACATTATTTCAGCAAATGGAATATTAGCTGCTGTCTGAGGCTGCTTTTCAGTGTGACTGCCAGACAGTACCAATATTTCACCACAAAGAAGCACCTGAGTGCTGACACTGCCAGGAATATGACTGTCAATCAGTACCGATATTTCAGCACATGGAATGTAATTTGGGATCTGATGCTGCTAGGAGCGTTACTGTCAGTCACTAGCAGTATTTTAGCATATAGAATGTTATTCAGGGTCTGACAGTCTTGGGGTGTGACTGTCAGATTGGAGCAATATTTCAGCACATGGAATATTAGCTGTGGTCTGAGGCTGCTGTGACTTTAAGTACCAATCTGGAGTTATGTAGCTATGTGACAGCTAATGGAATGTATCCTGATCAAAAAATGATTAATGCCAGCCTCGCTGGTCCCTCGTGTTAATACTGCATATGCTAATCTCAGCAAGTTGATTAACTGATTACTCATTCAGAGGCACGCAGAGTAACACTATTTGTATGAGAATTCAATTGCAGTTTCTCCCCTAGAAGTCCTTCACATTTCTCCATGCTTCCAGACAGGAAATCATCAGCCCAATCAATGTGATTTATTAGTAAACATTTGAGCAACTCATAAAAAATGCAATCAAATTAGGCAAAGCTTACTGGAAGGAAAAGATTTAAAAATGAAAATGGTAATGAAGGGTTGAGCCTTTGTTTGAACTTGTCACGAAGAGGGGAAGCAATGTTTTGCTCAAAATTAATCAACATAGCTCCCGTTTAAGGGCTGTTTAATACTGCCTGCATTTTTCTGTCGGCTTGAGCGAGTGCCATGGCTATGGGGACTCACCAAAGGGCATTCGCGAAGGAGACCGCGATGAGGTTACCCTTCCGGTCAAATCCATCTGAAGCCTGGTGATGGGTGTACGTCCAAGTCAGTAGTTTAAAGTCGATAGCTTAAAGTCAGTAGCGTAAAGTTGATAGCTTAAAGTCGGTAAATTAAAATCGTTAGTTTAAAGTTCATAGCTTAATGTCGGTAATTTAAAGTCGGTACTTTAATGTTGGTAACTTAAAATCGGCAGCTTAAAGTCAATAGATTAAAGTTGGTAGCTTAAAGTTGATAGCTTAAAGTAGGAAGCTTAAAGTCAATAGCTTAAAGTCGATTGTGGGACACCCCCGCGCCGCACGGCCACCAGCTGCTGCGTGTGCCCCCAGCCGCCTCTGCCTCAGCGCCGCCTCGTTGCCGGCTCCCGCCGCTGCGAGTGGTTTTTTGTGCTATTTTGACAGTGATTTGTGCTTGTATTTTGTAACTTGTTTTTCCTTGTTTTTCCCCGCTTTTTCGTGCATTTGTGCCTGTTTTCTACATTGTTTTCTCCTCCGTGTTGCCCTCCTTCCTTGTTGTCCGCCTACCGCCTTCCTCGACGCCCCCCGCCCTCCCTTCCCGCCACCGCCGCTTAGCCACGCCCCTTTTTGCCTTCTGTAACCCTCCCCGCTCCCGCCTCCCAGCTGCTCCGCCCACCCGCGCACTTCGCCTTAAATGGCGACCGTGCGAATGCGCAGCGGTCACGCGCAGCGGGCGCGCCGAAGGCGCGCCAAAGGTAAGCCCGTCTGCGCCCGTCCGCGACCGGATCGCGACCAGCGCCAGGACCCCTGGCCCCCACCGACGGAAGCCGACCCGACGAACCTACAGCGCCGCCGACCTCACCGCACTCAACACCGGCCACATCCCAGGATGTCACCGAGCCGCCCCGAAGCACACCCACGGACCCTTCAGCTGCCTCGCCTGCAAGTTCACCTGCATCCGGACCTTCCCTGCACCCGACAAGCCGAACTCCAGCAGCACCCACCTCAAGTGTATCCTGCTCAACACCCGCTCCGTCCACAGACACGCCGTAGAACTCTGGAACCTGCTCGACACCACCGCCCCCGACGTTGCCTTCATCACCGAGACCTGGATGAACGCCTCCTCAGCCCCAGACATCGCCATCGCCATCCCAGAGGGCTACAAGATCACCCGGAGGGACCGCGACAACCAGACCGGAGGAGGCATCGCCATCATCCACAGAGACACCATCCGCATCACGACCAACACCGACGACACCCTCACCACCGCTGAACACCTGCACTTCCAGATCCACACCAACCCGAAGACCACCCTCAGAGGCACCCTGATCTACCGACCCCCGGGACCGCGCACACGATTCAGCGAGGACATCGCCGACTTCGTCAGCCCGCACGCTCTCCCCTCCGCCGACTACATCCTCCTGGGGGACCTCAACTTCCACCTGGAGAACAACAACGACCGCAACACCACCACCCTGCTCGACAACCTCGACAACCTCGGACTCAAGCAACTGGTGACCACCCCCACCCACCTCGCCGGACACACACTCGACGCCGTCTTCTCATCCAGCAAAGACGTCACCTTCAGCCACGCAACAGGACTCCACTGGACGGACCACAGCTGCGTCCACTTCACCTTCAGAAGAACGACGATCCACCACCTCCAGCAACAGGTTGCTCGAAGAAGCTGGAACAAGATCACAGCCGACCAGCTCACCGCCTCCCTGAGCCAGCACCCTCCCGCCAACTCAGCGAACCCCAGCCAGGCCGCCGACAACCTCACGAAGTGGATCAGCAACTGCGCGGACGAACTCGCCCCCCTAAGGACCCCGCCCAGCAGATCCTGCAGCAGAAAAACACCATGGTTCACCGACGAACTCAAGTGCTCCAAGAAGAACTGTCGAGCCCTCGAGAAAGCCTGGAGAAGGGAACCAACGACGGACAACATGACCACCCTCAAGCTCGCCACCCGGAAACACCACCAACTGATCCGCGCCACCAAGAAAAATGCATACAAGGACCGGCTGGACAACAACGCACACAACTGCAAGGAACTCTTCAACATCGTGAAAGAGCTCTCCAACCCCAACGCCGGAAACAACGACATCACACCGTCGCAAGACCTCTGCAACTCCCTCGCGTCCTACTTCCACAACAAGATCACGGACATACACAACAGCTTCAACAACCAACCAACGCAAGCCACAACCGCAACGACGCCACCACCCACCACCCTCCGCACCTGGACCCCGATCAGCACCGAAGACACCATCCGCACCATGAACTCCATCCACTCCGGATCTCCGACTGACCCCTGCCCTCACCACGTCTTCAACAAGGCCGACGCTGTCCTCGCACCCCACCTGCGGGACATCATCAACACCTCCTTCGACTCCGCCACCTTCCCTGAGAGCTGGAAGCACGCCGAACTCAGCGCTCTCCTCAAGAAGCCCACAGCAGACCCCACCGACCTCAAGAACTACCGTCCCATCTCGCTCCTCCCGTTCCCGGCCAAAGTCATCGAGAAGACCGTCAACAAACAGCTGGCCGCCTTCCTCGAGACGAATGGATCCCTCGACCCCTCACAGTCCGGCTTCCGAGCGAACCACAGCACCGAGACCGCCCTCATCGCCGCCACCGACGACCTTCGAACTCTGATGGACAACGGAGAAACAGCGGCCCTCATCCTCCTGGACCTCTCCGCGGCTTTCGACACTGTCTGCCACCGCACCCTAGTACAGCGCCTCAGCAACATCGGAATCCAGGAGAAGGCACTGGAATGGATCACCTCCTTCCTCGACGGAAGAACACAAAGAGTCCGCCTACCACCGTACAAGTCAGAGGCCACCAAAGTCATCTGCGGCGTACCCCAAGGATCCTCGCTGAGCCCAACCCTCTTCAACGTCTACATGAGCCCCCTCGCGGCCATCGCACGCCAACACAACCTGAACATCATCTCCTACGCCGACGACACCCAGCTGATCCTCTCCCTGACCAACGACCCCGCCACCGCCAGAGCCAACCTGCACGAAGGGATGAGAGACGTAGCCGAATGGATGACGACCAGCCGCCTGAAACTGAACTCAGACAAGACGGAGGTCCTCATCCTGGGCTCCACGCCCTCCGCCTGGGACGACTCCTGGTGGCCCCCCGCCCTGGGCACCGCACCCAAACCGACGGACCACGCACGCAACCTGGGCTTCATCCTGGACTCCTCCCTCTCCATGACCAGACAAGTCAACGCCGTCTCCTCGTCATGCTTCAACATCCTGCGCATGCTACGTAAGATCTTCCGGTGGATCCCCACCGAGACGAGGAAGACGGTCACCCAAGCCCTCGTCACCAGCCGACTGGACTACGGCAACGCCCTCTACGCCGGAACCACTGCCAAACTCCAGAAGAGACTCCAGCGGATCCAGAACGCCTCGGCGAGACTCATCCTCGACGTCCCCCGACGCAGCCACATCTCCGGACACCTGAGAGATCTGCACTGGCTCCCGGTCAACAAGAGAATCACCTTCCGGCTCCTCACCCACGCGCACAAAGCCCTACACGACCAAGGCCCGAGCTACCTCAACAACCGGATCAACTTCTACACTCCCAAGCGCCTCCTCAGATCAACCAACCACGCCCTCGCCGCCGTCCCCCGAATCCGAAGAGCGACAACAGGAGGAAGATCCTTCTCCTACCTGGCCGCCAAGACCTGGAACTCACTTCCGACCAATCTGCGCCTGACCCAAGACCACCTCTCCTTCAGGAAGAAGCTCAAGACCTGGCTGTTCGAGCAGTAGCGGCACCCCCCCCCTCCCAGCGCCTTGAGACCCTACGGGTGAGTAGTGCGCTCTACAAATGACCTGATTGATTGATTGATTGATAGCTTAAAGTTGGTAGTTTGAAGTTGGTAGCTTAAAGTCAGTAGCATAAAGTTGGTAGCTTAATGTCAGTAACTTAAAGTCGGTAGCTTAATGTCAGTAACTTAAATTTGGTAGCTTAATGTCAGTAGCTTAATGTCAGTAGCTTAAAGTCGGTAGCTTAAAGTCGGTAGCGTAAAGTCGGTAGCTTAAAGTCGGTAGCGTAAAGTCGGTAGCTTAAAGTCAGTAGCGTAAAGTCGGTAGCGTAAAGTCGGTAGTTTAATGTCAGTAACTTAAAGTCAGTAGCTTAATGTCAGTAACTTAATGTCGTTAGCTTAAAGTCAGTAGCTTAATGTCGGTAACTTAAAGTCGGTAGCTTAAAGTCAGTAGCTTGATGTTGGCATCATAAAGTTGAAAGATTACTGTTGGTAACTTAAAGTCTGTAGCATAATGTCAGTAGTTTAAAGTCTTTAGTATAAAGCTGATGGCTTAAAGTCAGCAGCGTAAAGTTGATAGCTTAAAGTCGCTAACTTAAAATCTGTAGCTGAATAAATATGAATACTTTTCTTTTTGTAAACTTATAAATCAGACTCATGTACCATTGTCTATTATGGGCCTTGGGTCCATCACTAAAAGTGGCCTTCAATGGTCAATAAGGGCAACGGGACAAAGAGACTCACATCAAAGCTCCCATCTGATATGTTATTTTGCTCTCCTTTTAATGATGTTGAGAAAATTCGATTAAAAGTTGTTTCACGGGTCTCTGCTTTTGTAACTGATGCCAATAAAGCCAGTAGATTCTATACATTGGGGAGGCTCACTCAATGTAGTAAGAATAATTGTTATGTTATGTTAAGGGGGTTTTATATAGCGCTCAGCTACTCGGACCGAGTGTCCCGGTGCTAGGAGGCCTAGACTGAAAGAGCGAAGAGCCGTGGATTGCTGAAGGAACAACCAGGTTTTAATCTCCCTCCTAAATTAGAGCAGGTCGTTCAGCTGTCTGATTTTCACTGGCAGCTTGTTCCATAGTTGAGGAGCCAAGAGTCTGTAAGAGCGCCCACCAATACGTGCTCGCTTGATTTTAGGAACAGAGGCGAGGGCCAAGGACGCAGAATGCAGGGACCGAGCAGGGTAATAGAAGTGTACCCTCTTCCTCAAATAGGGAGCCCCTAATCCATGTAGAGATTTGAAGGCAGTAGTGAGAGTCTTGAAGAGGATGCGTTTGCGCACCGGGAGCCAGTGCAAAGATCTCAGCAACGCGGAAGTGCTTGATCTGCGGCAAAGGCCGTAGATTGTCCTAGCAGCCAAATTTTGGACTGACTGAAGGCGTGTGATAAGGTACTCCGGCAGACCGAGGAACAATATGTTAGCATAATCCAACCAGGATCCTATCAGTGTTTGCACAATAGTCCTCCTGTGGGAGAAGGAAAACAGAGGAAGACATTTCTTTAGACACTTTAGAAGACCGTAGCACTGACCAGCAACTGAGAGGATATGCGATTTGAAATTAAGGTTACTATCTATTTTCACCCCTAGATTTTTTGTCGGCTCAGTGGCGGACGAGGGGGGGGACATGTCTGCGGGCCACCAAGATTTCCAGTTGTCAACTGGAGGACATCCAAAAAAGATCACCTCCGACTTGTCTGAGTTGCACCTAAGCTGATTCAGTTGGAACCAGGCGAAGACTGCTGCAAGACAGCCTTTGATATTATCGCCACTGAAGTTAGAGTCTTTGTCGCAGGAGAAAAGCAGCTGCGTATCATCTGCATAGGATACAATACGGGCGCCATGGGCCTCAGCAAGGGTTGCCAACGGGGACAGATAAATATTAAAACTGAGAACGGATCCCTGTGGGACTCCCACCTCCAGGGGAGGGATGGGGGCTGAAAACGGGGGGGCCCAGAACGATTGCTGGCGGCCTGATAGAAATTACGCCAACCATTCGAGTACCGTCCCTCTTAAACCTATCTCCTGAAGTCTAGCGAGAAGACGGCTGTGGGGGACGGTATTGAATGCCGCCGAGAGGTCAAGTAAAACCAACATGGCCTTCTCCCCGTTGTCGAGTACCTCTTTGATGGATTCGGTTACCTCCAACAGGGCCGTCTCAGTGCTCAGGTTTGAACGAAACCCAGATTGGCTGTTGTGGAGGATGTTCCCCGTCTCAAGGAAAGCAGATATCGTTCCGTGTACATGTTTTTCCACAACTTTGGCTAAGGCAGGCAAGAGGGAAATAGGTCTGTAGTTGGCGCGAATGCAAGGGTCTAGTCTGGGTTTCTTTAATAGTGGCAATATATGTGCCTGCACCATTACTTGTTAAATGTGTCAGACCAGAGACGCAACTAGACCTGAACTTCGGGGTTGGGGGTAATACACCAAGCAATGGGGCAGGCTAACTAACCAAGGGATGAAGTGGAGTTAACATGCCAAGAAATGGGGATGGGGCCATCCACTATACCCATCTGATAAGGGCTGAGAATGTATCCATTCATTTGCCATCGAGTCATTCTTGCATTCACCCACTTACCCCTCTGCCTGACAGAAAACAACACGTGCTCTGTCTTCCTAAAATGGTCTTGCAAGGATTATCCTAGGGTACATCTTCAAAGCTGTGTTTAAGGAAGTAACCAACACCAAAATGCTTATTTATTACAGTAATCCGTAGATTCCATGTAACAAAAAACTGTGTACAGGCTTTAACAGGGTGTAATAAAAATCCATCCTTAAAGACCTACTGGCTTTTCTATATGATTCTCACAATAAGTCAGGCCTGCTGCGCATGTTGCAGTTTTCCATATTAAACAGATGGAACCTATGGCGGTGGACATTGGTTCATTAATAAAAAATAATCAGGCTTAAAACCTTTATCATTAGCTAATTACCAAAACCAACTCCGCCCTCCCATGAGAAGCATAATCTTTCTCACAAGGCAGGCATCAGGCAGAGAGTCAGCAAACCTACTAATACCTATAACATTACTGTTGGCAAAACTCCTTCGGAAGTCCTAACAAGCACTATCAAGGTGCAGATCTTCCATCCAGGGGTTTATTCGAAGAGAAACCCAATATCAAAACCCTTGCCTACTACAGTAATCTGTGAGAATCGGTGTACTGCAGTATGTCTGCAGGCTTTGCTTACACAGTGTAATAACAATCCATCTTTAATCCACCCACCCTTAAATCTACAGATTTATGGACTCGACATAACTGTTCCAATGACACGTATGTCTAGCCTAAAGTAGTGGACACAATTTCTCCTCAGGCTGTTGCTGCACCCCTTTGCTCACCAAGGTATAGTGCGTACATTGGTGCTATTAAGCTTCCAAAGTATGCTGGTTCCCCCCTCTCTCCACGGTCTACCAACCGGCTCCTCTCGCCTCACCATGCAACCCACACTTTCTCTTTGAGTGTACCCTTCACAGTGTGCTACTTTTTTGTCTCTCTATCCCTCTCTCTCTCTGTCGCTCACTAAATCCAGGATTTTCAGAATGTGCTTTCCTGTCAAACTCATAGTGCAGCTCTCTCTTAGATCATTGCCCTCTTAAAAGGGGTACCGCCCACGCTGTTGGTTCTACATCCAGCTCCTCATCAGGGCAGCATTCTCTCCTTTAAAAGTAATGTCCTGTCGTTCTGAGCATGCGTGTATCTCTTTGGATGCTACCCCCCCCCCACCCCCAGCCAGTGTTTTCGCCTCTGGATTCCCCAGTATTGCTAACTAAAACACACATGCTCTTGGGGTGCTGGTTGTTCTTTGAGCTTGGCCCAATGCCTCTTTGGTACTGCTTGGCCCAATGCCTCTTTGGTACTGCTTGGCCCGTTGCAGGCCAGCCCTTCACCCATCCCACTGCCAGCAGCCTTGTATTTTCCATGCTTCCAAGTCCATACCACCTGTGCCCGCCCGGTGGTAAGACACTCATCATAGTGTTTCCCCTCGACTGTGGATTCAGAGGCATAGCATGGTCAGGTGGTAGCCGGTGCGGAAAATTTCTTGTCATCCCCGGCTTGACAAAATGCCCAAAATATGTGTTTAAAACACATATTTTTACCATTTTGTCCCCCCCCCCTCAATAATGACACTTGAGACAGCCCGCACCAACCGCACCCCCCCCCCCCCTTCCCACGCCACTGTGTGGATTTTTTTTTCATGCGCGAAGCCCATGAATCACAATTGATTTGCGAATCATTCACAAAATGGTGGTCAAATCCGGCATCCAAGATGGCGATTTACTGGAAGCATACGTGTTTCTATATTTTTTACCCTGGTATGGGATTGAGGATTCCACACACCTGGGCACGCCACAGCCTCCCCTGAGATTTCTTCTGTAATGCTGGCCTCCATTGCAGTGGAACATTCTTTTCCATAGCGCCAACATAGTGAATGGAAACCAAATTGCAATTTTCAAGATAATCGAAAAAACAATCAGGGACCTCCTCCGCTGATCATATTTGGCTAAAAACTTACACTGTGATTGATAGGTGTTTTGAATTATGATTCATAATTTTTGATGGCACAAATGTTAAATCTTTAAAGCACACTCTGCCACATGTTGTACTTGGTTATATATCTCAAAAAGCACTGACGGATTTCCACCAAAACAACAAAAGTCTACTTTCAGGCTAAGTTTAGTATACAAGTAAAAATTACGCTGGGAGCTAAAATGCGAAAATACACCCTTTATCACATCCTGTTCTCCTGCGAAGGTCTGCTATAAAATTAGCATGATGCATCTTAGCTGATTATGCCAAAAGACTAATTTGGTGCATATCTATCCATAGTGTCAAAAGTTGTAGGCAATATAGAAAAGATTTTTTAATGGAAAATGTGTCAGAACCATAACTACTTAGTGCCAGCTGCTTCTTATTGTATAAAAACAATAGTACAAGACCCCTATTTCAAATAGACCCACGAAATATGAGAAATATTTTATGGGCCCTTGTGAAATACGTTTTTTAAAGCATATTCACTGCCCTCAAGCCACTCTGCAATGGTTCACTGTGGTCAAGGCCCACCAGGATTATGCGGCAAGGTTATCTAAATTATGCTGCACCGTTATATAAACTATGAGGCAACATACCAAAATTGTGAACCACATTATCTGACAGTATTATTTTAAGCATTTTGAGCTAATACAATATTTGTTGTGAAATCTGCAAATTATGTTGTAAATATCAGAAATCCATAATTATATGGTAGGGGCTGCAGACAGAGAATTACATAAATCCACTGACCCTTGCCATTGTCCATTGTTTGATTTACAGTATTCATTATGGGTGAACCTAAACATTATAGCTCCAGTCTGTGCCGATTGATAGCGGAATCATTTAGTGGTCCAGCATGAAGTCAACATTTGGCCTAGTGGTTTATAGATTTCACCAGAACCTCTCAGTGCCAACATAGGCCCATATTACACCATAACCCGTTAAGTAATCTTTCTCTCACTCTCTGTTTATACTGATATGAAGGTGCTTCTTTTACCAACCTCGGAAGGATGGAAGGCTGAGGGGTCCCCCCGGGATTTGAGCCTGTGAGCATGAGGTCATGCACAGGTTTCTGGAGTGGATGCATTAGTGCACTGAGCCACCAGACCCAACGCCTCGTACAGATGACCTGTCCTCCCGGACGTATGATGTCACTTCCGTCCTCCTGGTCTCGGCTTCAGAGGCTGGCCTAGTGGAGGATGGATGGCCGGTCCATCTCCAATCGAGAATTGCCCTTGGACAGTGTCTGAGGGAGCTCTGGGCATCAGCCGCATCAGCAGCACCTTAATTAGCCTCACGTCTGCTCTTATCTAAAAAATGCTCCTTGACTCATATCGGCTGCCAGTGCCAGGGGCTGATCTGTGCACAAGCAACCTCAGCAACATCTTAATTAGCTTGACCTGACATTGGGAAATTAACCTTACTAAGGTCTGGGTATAATAAGTGCGGTTATGACTCATGTCATGCTATGCCTCCAGCGAGAGAGAACATCACAACCAGTGCACGTGTCTCTGGAGCAGCGGTGCAATATCCCTTGAGGGGGAGCCACACCAGTGCAAGCTTCCCTTGAGGGGGAGCCACCACAGTGCAATATCCGTTGAGTGGGAGTCACACCAGTGCAAGCTTCCCTTGAGGGGGAGCCACCAGAGTGCAAGCTTCCCTTGAGGGGGAGCCACCACAGTGCAATATCCCTTGAGTGGGAGTCACACCAGTGCAAGCTTCCCTTGAGGGGGAGCCACCACAGTGCAAGGTTACCATGAGCGGAAGCCACCACAGTGCAAGCTTCCCTTGAGGGGGAGCCACAACAGTGCAAGCTTCCGTTGAGGGGAAGCCACCGAAGTGCAAGCTTCCCTCGAGGGGGAGCCACCACAGTGCAAGCTTCCCTTGAGCGGGAGCCACCAGAGTGGAAGCCTCCCTGGTGGGGGAGCCACCAGAGTTTAAGCTTCCTTTGAGGGGGAGCCACCACAGTGCAAGCTTCCCTTGAGGTGGAGCCACAACAATGCAAGCTTCCCTTGAGCGGGAGCCACCAGAGTGCAAGCTTCCCTTGAGCGGGAGCCACCACAGTGCAAGCGTCCCTGGTGGGGGAGCCACCAGAGTGCAAGCTTCCCTTGAGGGGGAGCCACCACAGTGCAAGCTTCCCTTGAGGGGAGCCACAACAGTGCAAGCTTCCCTTGAGCGGGAGCCACCACAGTGCAAGCTTCCCTGGTGGGGGAGCCCCCACAGTGCAAGCTTCCCTTGAGGGGGTGCCACCACAGTGCAAGCTTCCCTTGAGGGGGAGCCACAACTGTGCAAGCTTCCCTTGAGCGGGAGCCACCAGAGTGCAAGCTTCCCTGGTGGGGGAGCCACCAGAGTGCAAGCTTTCCTTGAGGGGGAGCCACCACAGTGCAAGCTTCCCTTGAGGGGGGAGCCACAACAGTGCACGCTTCCCTTGAGCGGGAGCCACCAAAGTGCAAGCTTCCCTGGTGCGGGAGCCTCCAGAGTGCAAGCTTTCCTTGAGGGGGAGCCACCACAGTGCAAGTGTCCCTGGTGGGGGAGCCACCAGAGTGCAAGCTTCCCTTGAGGGGGAGCCACCACAGTGCAAGCTTCTCTTGAGGGGGAGCCACAACAGAGCAAGCTTCCCTTGAGCGGGAGCCACCACAGTGCAAGCTTCCCTGGTGGGGGAGCCACCAGAGTGCAAGCTTTCCTTGAGGGGGAGCCACAACCGTGCAAGCTTGCCTTGAGCGGGAGCCACAACAGAGCAAGCTTCCCTTGAGCGGGAGCCACCACAGTGCAACTTTTTCTGGTGGGGGAGTCACCAGGGTGCAACCTTTCTTTGAGGGGGAGCCACCACAGTGCAAGCTTCCCTTGAGGTGGAGCCACCACCGTGCAAGCTTCCCTTGAGCAGGAGCCACCAGAGTGCAAGCTTCTGTGGTGGGGGAGCCACCAGAGTGCAAGCTTCTCTTGGGGGGGAGCCACCACAGTGCAGGCTTCCCTTGAGGGAGTGCCACCACAGTGCAAGCTTCCCTTGAGAGGGAGCCACCAGAGTGCAAGCTTTCCTTGAGGGGGAGCCACCACAGTGCAAGCTTCCCTTGAGGTGGAGCCACAACAGTGCAAGCTTCCCTTGAGCTGGAGCCACCACAGTGCAAGCGTCCCTGGTGGGTGAGCCACCACAGTGCAAGCGTCCCTGGTGGGTGAGCCACCAGAGTGCAAGTTTCCCTTGAGGGGGAGACACCACAGTGCAAGATTCCCTTGAGGGGGAGCCACAACAGTGCAAGCTTCCCTTGAGCGGGAGCCACCACA
Organism: Lissotriton helveticus; assembly: GCF_964261635.1. Classification (NCBI taxonomy): domain Eukaryota; kingdom Metazoa; phylum Chordata; class Amphibia; order Caudata; family Salamandridae; genus Lissotriton; species Lissotriton helveticus. The sequence goes on from NC_136072.1 coordinate 423,594,185, forward strand.
GTGCAAGCTTACCTGGTGGGGGAGCCACCAGAGTACAAGCTTCCCTTGAGGGGGAGCCACCACAGTGCAAGCTTCTCTTGAGGGGGAGCCACAACAGTGCAAGCTTCCCTGGTGGGGGAGCCACCAGAGTGCAAGCTTCCCTTGAGGGGGAGCCACCACAGTGCAATATTCTCTTGAGGGGGAGCCACCACAGTGCAAGATTCCCTTGAGGGGGAGCCACCACAGTGCAAGCTTCCCTTGAGGGGGAGCCACCACAGTGCAAGCTTTCCTTGAGCGGGAGCCACCAGAGTGGAAGCTTCCCTGGTGGGGGAGCCACCAGAATGCAAGCTTCCCTTGAGGGGAAGCCACCACAGTGCAAGCTTCCCATGAGCAGGAGCAGCAGCACTGCAAGCTTCACTTAAGTAGAAGTAGCACCAGGACAAGCTTCCCTTCAGCATGAACCACCTGAGAGCAAGCCTCCCATGAGCAAAGCAGCAGCAGGGAAGACTTCCCTTGAGTGAAAGCCACCACAGTGCATGCTTCCCTTGAGCAGGAGGAACAGCAGGGCAAGTTTACCATGAGTAGGCGCATCAGCAGTGCAAGCTTACTTTGAGTGGCAGCCAGGACAGTGCAGACCTCCCTTGATCAGCAGCGGTGTAAGCTTCCCTTGAATCTGAGCCTCCAACATGGAAGCTTCCCTTGAGCGGGAGCCACCAGAGTGCAAGCTTCCCATGGTTAGGAGCAGCAGCAGTGCAAGCTTTCCTTGAGTGGGAGCCACCACAGTGCAAGCTTCCCTTGAGTGGGAGCCACCACAGTGCAAGCAGATTCCCATGAGCAGGAGCAGCAGCAGTGCAAGCTTCCCTAGAGTGGGAGACACCATAGTCCAAACCTCACTTGAGCAGCTGTAGTGAAAGTTTCCTTTGAGTGGGAGCCACCAGAGTGTAAGCTTCCCATGAGTAGGAGCCGCAGCTGTGCAAACTTCCCTTGACCGAGAGCCACCACAGTGCAAGTCTCTCTTGAGCTGGAGCAGCAGCAGTGTATGCCTCCACTGAGCTGGAGCCACGACAGTGGAGGCTTCCCTTGAGCGGGATCCACCACAGTGCAAGCCTCCATTCAGCACCAGCAGTGCAAGTGTCCCTTTAACAGGCACCATCACAGTGCGATCCTCCTGTGAGCAGGAGCAGCAGCAGTGTAAGCTTCCCTTGAGTGGGAGCATCCAAAGTGCAAGCCTTCCTTGAGTGGGAGGCAACACAGTTCAAGCATCCCATGACCAAGAGCAGCAGCCGTGCAAGCTTCCCTTGAGCGAGACCCACCACAGGGCAAGCCTCCCTTGATTAGGAGCAGCAGCAGTGCAAGCTTCCCTTAAACGAGACCCACCCCAGGGCAAGCCTCCCTTGATTAGGAGCAGCAGCAGTGCAAGCTTCCCTTAAACGAGACCCACCCCAGGGCAAGCCTCCCTTGATCAGGAGCAGCAGCAGTGCAAGCTTCCCTTGAGCGAGACCCACCACAGGTCAAGCCTCCCTTGATCAGGAGCAGGAGCAGTGCAAGCTTCCCTTGAGTGGGAGCCACCACAGTGCAAGCCTCCTTTGAGCAGGAGCAGTGCAAGCTTCCCTTTAGTGGGAGCCATCACAGTGTAAGTCTGCCTTGGCAAGGAACCGCTGCAGTGTAAGGTTAACCTTTAGTGGGAGCCACCACAGCGTAAGCTTTCCATGAGAAGAATCAGCAGAAGTGCAAGCTTTCCTTGAGCGGGAGCCACCACTGTGCAAGCCTCTCTTGAGTAGGAACAGGAGCAGCAGAATCGGCAGTGCAAGCTTCCATGAAGAGGGAGCCACCACAGTGCAAGTTTCCCTTGAACAGGAGCCGCCACAGTGCAAGCTTCCCTTGAACAGGAGCCGCCACAGTGCAAGCTTCCCTTGAACAGGAGCCGCCACAGTGCAAGCTTTCTACGAGTAGAAGCAGCAGAAGTTCAAGCTTCCCTAGAGTGGGAGCCACCACAGTGCAAGTCTCCCTTGGGTTGCAGCAGTGCAAGCTTCCCTTGTACGGGAACCCCCACAGTGCAAGCCTCCTTTGAGCAGGAGCAGCAGCAGTGCAAGTTTCGTATGAGCAGGAGCAGCGGCAATGCAAGCTTCCCTTGGGCAGGAGCAGCAGCAGTGCAAGTTTCCCATGAGAAGGAGCAGTAGCAGTGCAAGCATCCCGTGAACAGGCACCACCACAGTGCAAGCCTCCCTTGAGCAGGAGCAGCAGCAGTGCAAGCCTCCCTTGAGAGGGAGGCGCCACAGTGCAATCTTCCCATGAGCAGAAGCTGCAGCTGTGCAAGCTTCCCTTGAGTGGGAGCCACCACAGTGCAAGCCTCCCTTGAGCAGGAGCAGTGCAAGCTTCCCTTGAGTGGGAGCCACCACAGTGCAAGCCTCCCTTGAGTGGGAGCCACCACAGTGGAAGTCTGCCTTGGCAAGGAACCACAGCAGTGTAAGGTTCCCTTTAGTGGGGGCCACCACAGCGCAAGCCTCCCTTGAGCAGGAGCAGTGCAAGCTTCCCTTGAGTGGGAGCCACCACAGTGCAAGCCTCCCTTGAGTGGGAGCCACCACAGTGCAAGCCTCCTTTGAGCAGGAGCAGTGCAAGCTTCCCTTGAGTGGGAGCCACCACAGTGCAAGCTTTCCATGAGCAGAATCAGCAGAAGAAGCGCAAGCTTCCCTTGAGTGGGAACTACCACTGTGCAAGCCTCCCTTGAGCGGGAACTACCACTGTGCAAGCCTCCCTTGATCGGGAGCAGCAGAATCAGCAGTGCAATCTTCCCTTGAGAGGGAGCCACCACAGTGCAAGCTTTCTATGAGTAGAAGCAGCAGAAGTTCAAACTTCCCTTGAATAGGAGCCACCACAGTGCAAGCTTTCTATGAGTAGAAGCAGCAGAAGTTCAAACTTCCCTTGAATAGGAGCCACCACAGTGCAAGCTTTCTATGAGTAGAAGCAGCAGAAGTTCAATCTTCCCTTGAACGGGAGCCACCACAGTGCAAGCTTTCTATGAGTAGAAGCAGCAGAAGTTCAATCTTCCCTTGAACGGGAGCCACTACAGTGCAAGCTTTCTATGAGTAGAAGCAGCAGACGTTCAAGCTTCCCTAGAGTGGGAGCCACCACAGTGCAAGTCTCCCTTGGGGTGCAGCAGTGCAAGCTTCCCTTCGGCAGGAGCAGCAGCATTGCAAGTTTTGTATGAGCAGGAGCAGAAGCAATGCAAGCTTCCCTTGCGCAGGAGCAGCAGCAGTGCAAGTTTTGTATGAGCAGGAGCAGCAGCAATGCACGCTTCCCTTGAGTAGGAGCCGCAGCAGTGCAAGCCTCCTTTGAGCAGGAGCAGCAGCAGTGCAAGCTTCCCATGAGCAGGAGCAGTGCAAGCTTCCCTTGTGGGAGAGCCACCACAGTGCAATCTTCCCTTGAGAGGGAGCCACCACAGTGTGAACTTCCTGAGCAGCAGCAATGCAATCATCCCTTCAGCTGGAGCCACCACAGTGCAGGCTTCCCCTGAGCAGAAGCAGTGCAAGCTTCCCTTGAGTGGGAGCCACCACAGTGCAAGCCTCCCTTGAGCAGGAGCAGTGCAAGCTTCCCTTGAGTGGGAGCCATCACAGTGGAAATCTGCCTTGGCAAGGAACCGCAGCAGTGTAAGGTTCCCCTTAGTGGGAGCCACCACAGTGCAAGCTTTCCATGAGCAGAATCAGCAGAAGTGCACGCTTCCCTTGAGCCGGGGCTACCACTGTGCAAGTCTCCCATGAGTAGGAACAGGGGCAGCAGAATCGGCAAAGCATGCTTCCCTTGAGCAGGAGCAGCAAAATCAGCAGTGCAATCTTCCCTTGAGAGGGAGCCACCACAGTGCAAACTTTCTATGAGTAGAAGCAGCAGAAGTTCAATCTTCCCTTGAACAGGAGCCACCACAGTGCAAGCTTTCTATGAGTAGAAGCAGCAGAAGTTCAATCTTCCCTTGAACGGGAGTCACCACAGTGCAAGCTTTCTGTGAGTAGAAGAAGCAGAAGTTCAATCTTCCCTTGAAAGCAAGCTTTCTATGAGTAGAAGCAGCAGAAATTCAAGCTTCCCTAGAGTGGGAGCCACCACAGTGCAAGTCTCCCTTGGGGTGCAGCAGTGCAAGCTTCCCTTGTACGGGAACCCACACAGTGCAAGCCTCCTTTGAGCAGGAGCAGCAGCAGTGCAAGCTTCCATTGAGTGGGTGACACCACAGTGCAGGCTTACTTTGAACGAGAGCCAACACAGTGCAAGGTTACCTTGAACGAGAGCCACCAAAGTGCAAGGTTACCATGTGCAGAATTAGCAGAAATGCAAGCTTCTCATGAGCGGGAGCCACCATGGTGCAAGCCTCCCTTGAGCAGGAGCAGCACAATCAGCAGTGCAAGCTTCCCTTGAATGGGAGCCACCATAGTGCAAGCTTCCCACGAGCAGGAGCAGCAGTAGTCCATGTTTCCCAGATCATGGGAAACATATGCAAGCTTTCCTGGAGCCCATGTACGCAAGCTTCCTAAAAGCAAGAGCACTGAAGTGTACAAGAGGTGTCACATTATTTTATGGTTTGTTAATTCACCTTGTAGACAAATCATGCTCCACGCGTGGCTTTGTTGCATTTAAACAAGCCGCCTTGCTGGAAAGAGCAGCCTTTGGTTACATAGGAAAGAGTATTCTTTCAAATTGATTGCATAAGAGCCAAACACCTTGCGGCCAGTCTAAGAGATCCGAGCAGGTCATTCCAGGACTTAGCTGCAGATGAAAAATGTTCCACCTCCAGTTCTGCCTTTGGGAAGTGTAGTGGCCATGACTAATAAGTCAGAGCGCGGAAAGTGGCTGGGGGTGCTGACTCCTACATTGAAAAGCACTCTAGTAGGAGAGCGAGGCCAGCGCTATCGAAGGCCTGCTGAGCAACACGCACCATTGAACTTACTCCTACCTTCGGATCCCAACAGAGTTAAAGGTTCTCCACCATTGATGTTACTTACTAATACCTTAATGATGTTACTTGACTATTTGTAGTGTGCTTTTCTACTTACTCTAGGGGTGGCCTTACTAACCAAACCACATCATGTGGTCCATCAGAAAAACTGGAGACAGTGAAGAGAGCATCTCTGATGTCAGGAAAAGGGATCATTCCAGCAGGACGGTGGGCTTGACATGTCGAATGCTGGAGATTTATTAAAATCAGAATGCAGATACTTTTGGTATGAGCCATCCTTTATAGTCCAACTGTTAGAGCAATGAATACAGTGTCTGTACTTGTTACAGGATGGAATGCTGACCTGAGTGGAGTCGGCGGCCATTTTGTTGTGCAGGATCAAGGGTATAGGGATCTCTCAGCTAAGGGTTCATGGGATGGAAATACTTTGAACAATCTTTAGGGTATCTTTGTGGTAGTTTGGGGCAGTGGAATCTTAAAGGCAACAAAATGATTGTTTGGTAGGTGATTACAGTACAGAGAAGCACTGGACTAAACCAATTAATATGACTGTTATTTTTCTTACCCAAATGGCTTTCTGTACAAGAGAGTTGACAGCGGATAGCTCGTAGGGTTAAATATGTGCATATGAGCCTCTGGAGTCAACGCTCACTTGATTGGCATCCAGAACATTGTCACGGTTTCAAGGTCTAAAATATTGACCTAGGCATAGATCAACTCCTCAGTGTCCACTACCAACAATTGTCACAGTGAGTAAGGGTAAGGCAGTAGAGATTTACTGTTCTTAGCTCCACGTCCATTTAGCTTGACAATATGTTGGTAGTCGATATTGTGGAGTTGATATAAGTGCTGTTTGATATTAAAACTTCAATATTGTGGCTGAACACTGAGGCAAGGGTGGCTCTTAGACATAAGTCATTATTTTGATTTTAAGTCATAAAGATGAAGTAAAGTCAAATGTAAAGCGATGGGCACATGATCAGCCCATGATAGCAAAGTCTGACACCATGCATTAGATGTAGGGTCCAATGAAAAATTCATCAGCGGCCGGTGGTGCAGGTAACGCGGTGGACAGGGTAGGGGGAATGTTGACAGACGACGGAATAGGACAAATTAAATACATTTTAAAATCCTCTTCCATCGTCTGTCAACATCCCCCCCACCCCCGCCCTGCCCCACCCCTCCGTACTTACCTACAACGGCAGCTGCTGGAAACCTTTAAAAAACAGAGAATACCCTTGTTGAGGCACTGGGGGTTATATGCCTGGGGAGCGTAGTGCACTTGAAAACTCCTGTGGTCCAGCGTATCCTCATGTGACGTTTCAGTAATGAAATCACCACTCAATTTAAGAAGACAAGGCTTCACCTGGGCAATGTGATCAGTAAATGCACAATACAATGTACCATCACAGACTGGCCCCCTGTGAACACAGCTGTGGAATGAGAGGGTTAAACTGGATTTATGAAACTAATGGTTTTGCAGTGGCGAGGGAGGGCTTAAAGTTAATGTTTACCATCTTAAAACGTGAGTTTGGAAAAAATGCAAAAGGTTTGTTGTAAACCAAAGAATTAAACAAATAAATATACATTCTAGTACACAAGTCACCAGAGAAAACCTCCACAATGTGCTGCACCAGTGCATGCCATTACTTAGCTTAAGCAACACAAGAAAAATGTCCACAAAGGATGGCACCATCAATGCGCGAAAATATTCTGTTGAAAAGTGGTAGCCCTGGAGAAAACGTTTAGTCAGTTACAGAAAAAGCTTACAACAGTATGAGGCAGAAGTGTAATGTCTTAAGGGCAAGGGGCTCAGTCCCTATAAAGATCAACAGCAGGTCTCTAATAGGCTCCCTATTTCGAGTTTTAATTCATCCTGTTTCTTTAAAGGGACCCTCTTTCACTGAGCTCCCACACTTTTTAAATCAAATTGTCTCCAGTTCAAGATGGCCGCAGCTTTTAGCATTGACAAAGCATTGGGAACCTATCAGATACAAAACGGGTATGAGACTATCCCAACTTCTCTGTTAAAAACGCAAAGTGTGCCTTTTTGGTAGAGTATATTAATGTGTCCCGGAGTTCTAAGAAAAAACTAGAGTGCAGTTGTTGTTGAGAGAATGTGCCAGCACTGGTCGCCATACTGCAGATGTACATCTTAATCGTATGCATGCTGGCCGGCCTGCCGCTAAGTACTGCTACCGCCCGCTTAACCGAGGTAGCATAGCACAATTTAACAGCTGAATTCAAGCTGGAGTCTCTTCTAGCATCTGCTTTGATGACTTAACTCTAGTAATTTAAATCTGGCAAACTCTATGAGATGTATTGTGGAGAAGCGTGGCTCAGTGGTTAGAGGCGGCAGACCCGGAAGCTGAGATCGGCCGTGGACCAGGGTTCGATTCCCTGCCTCAGCGGGTCTCGGGCTCATAAATTCTACGGTCTCGATAATTCTCGCTCCGGTGCCTACTCGACTCACGGGGTCACACTCTGCGACTCTGGGCAATAGCTTGCTTAATCTCCACTACGGCCCCTCGTGGCAGGATGCCTGGCTTTCACCCTGTGGACACCCTGCCGGGGTTTCTCACAGGGGAATACCAGGACGGGTTCCCTAAGCAAGCGCCAGGATGCCCTTTGGGTGACAGGTTTGCGCTATATAAGTACACCTACATTTACATTTACACATGTATCTCCACACATTCTCCCAAAAGCATAAAGGGGTTCAGTTAACAGTGCACGTTGTACAAAGGTTGTCCGTTCTAAGTTTCTTTAAGCCTCACTTGAATGCTCTAGGCAGACTGCAGAAACAGAAAAGCTTTTGCTTTATAATGAGATCAACGCAGATCCCAAGTTTGATATCACTCTCTTAAGATGAGAACCATTCTATAGGTTGCCGTCACTTGGATGACATATGGCGCCACCTAAAATGATAATGGATGATGGTGTTACCATGAGCCCCTAGTTTTACAAAGATAGGGCCTCATTTATAACCTCATTGCTCCGTTGATGCGTCACTTTTTTTAGAAGCACCCGCGGCACAGTGGGCCTGCCTATGTTTACAAGAACACGTAAAGCCAACCTGCGTGACTTTTCATGGCCTTCTCAATATGGGCCCGTTTCACGCATTACTCTGCATAAAAGGGGTGTTTTATGGATGCTGCTGTGGGTGTTCCCACGCAACATGCATGGAACCTGACACATTCCCAGATTTACAAAGTGTTGTAAGCCTGGGAATGTGCCAGAATCCTAGGAGCGGTGAAATCTAGGAGAAATACTTTTATTTCTACTTGTTTTCTGCTCTTTCGATATGTGCTGCATTATGCAACACACATAGAAGGAGCAACACGTAATAATGATTGTTTTTGTGCAGAAAGGTATCCCTTTCTGCACAACAACAATCATCCCTGCAATGAAGGCACCCTTGCACCATGGGCAAGAGTGTCTGTGTTGGCGCATGGCTGCTGTTTGTGCACCTGCTTTGGGGAGAAGGACAGGAATGTGCTGTATCTTGTACATAAGCGCAGAGCAGGCACAACATATAGTAAATCAGGCCCATAGTATCTCCTAATGTCGTACTGTATAGCAAATCTTCTCCTTGTTTCTAATTAGTTTTAGTGTACACATTCATATAGAAACTCCTGATTTAGACAAACAATTGCTCATTGTTTTCCTTTCTGCTTCATGCCAAAGTAGCATAGACCAGGCAGGTCCTGTTGTACTTTTCCTATGCTCCTATGCTAAACAGGATTATTTTAGGTGAGAAACAGCAAAAGACATCAGCGGTACACATGACTCTCAAACATTGATTACAAGTGGGTCGGTTAATTCCGACCCATGCGTAAACCCACGTTAATGAATCGATCAGAATTATGGGCTAAAAAGTATTTAAAGCATCTGATAATTGTGTTAAATACCTCATGGTTCATTATATTTCGGCAGGTTAAAACTGCCAATATTTTGCAAGGCACATGTGTACAGTATTTACAGTACCATGGGGATTTTGCTGCGTTGAACATCAAAATCCAGATGTTATTCCCCACAAGCTTGTAATAGACACTATTTATCGCACTAATAAATAACGTACCTTGTGGTATCTTTATTGATCAGGTGCAAAAAGTAACACCTACACTCATAATCAGGGCTTTAGTAAATGCGGCGTTGCCTAGTGTACGTGAATCTAGGCCATTTGATGTACAGTTATTTTACTCCTAATTCCTGAGGGAGGCGTGGGTCGTTCAGGCATTGACCATGCCTAAATGATGAAATTGCAATGGTCTGAATTATCACATTGATTATTGACAGGATACCATTTTCACAAAATACTAAAAGTCATTTGATGAAACCATACAGTGATACACCAAGCAAAACAGAGGAACTGTGCTTTGTGCACTGTGTTATCTCCTTCTCCCCTGCCTTGAAAACTATTTTTTCCTGTTTTCTAATGTGGGAATTACAGACACATAGGAAACCCTAGAGCAGATCCCCCGCCGCAGAGGCGGAAGTTCATATGAGCTGTCCCCGAAGGCGCGGTTGGCCGTGTTCCCCGGACGACCGTCATTCATAAGCATCACTGATTACTGTTCTGCTGTTTTCCAACCCTACCGTAACCAAAACTAGGTCTGGGCTCACGGGCAATAAGGACAAGCCTCCTATAGTAGAACAACCAAAACAAGCACCAGTATTGACAAATTAATCGGGGTAACCTATTTCTACCTACCAACTTCCTGACTTGAACAGAAAATCATTGGACCACTTTTTCAGTCCTGAGTTAATCATTTATTTTTTTCAATTTTTTTTTAAACCATATCATATTTTAAACAAAGATTCACACATTTTTGTACATTTCTTACTTCAATCATCACTCACTCATATCTAAAATGTTCTACAATCATACAATCAAGCATACACGCCGCGCAGGAAAAAGAAGAAGAAAAACAAACTGTACATCAGTTATTATAACACAATATTTACAAACATTATATCACAAAACAGCACTGGGAAATTTTCAAATTCAAGATGTTTTAGTTTTTTACAACAGTACTCCTAATGCTATATACAAATAGGTCCAACCCTAGGCACAAACACAGTAGTGGCAGTATGCAGGTTTTGTGATTTAACACACAGGAGACAGCACTTAAACTGTTGCCAAGACTACATTTTTTTAAATAAATAATTAAGTGCAGGGGCCCAAAGTTTTTCTTAGAAGCCGCCGAATACTAGGGTCGTTGAACACCAAGGCTGCCTAGTCTTGGTTCGATTCATGCCTTTCTTCCACCACCCTACACCATTGATGCTCTTTATTTCACTGTTGCAGGTTCTTTCTCATTCCTGCTTTTCCCACACATGCCGACTCACATGGTGCCACTGTGTGTGGCAAGATATCCGCTCTCTTCACAAGTGAAGAGTTGATATCCCACAGAGGCAAAGCTGGCCTTTGGTCAGGTTGCACCCTGGGTGAAATCAAAGTTGACCTTCCCAGTTCGTCCTCTTTCATTATCTATGTGTCCCAGGTCAGGAAAGAGACTTCTGCAGGCAATTCCTGAGCCCCTCTAGAGGGTGGGGCCCTGGGCATGGGCCCAGCTCTCAAATGCACCAATGCAGGGAAGAAGAGCCAGAAATACCTATATTCAAAGGGTTTTTAGCTCGTCTTGGAAACTCTCCTAAGCACCTGTTCACAAAGGGATGTGAAAACACCTAAAGACGTCGATGGCAACCTCAGTATTCATTTTTTACAGGTGGGATAGTCACTAAGAGGAGTAGAAAGAAGGCAGACGTACCTCTCAGGCAGTTCTTGGCATGATTCCCCAACTACTCCAAGGCCTCGCCCCCTCATCACACAGTGATTTTGTTTTGACTGACAGGTCTATCTTCCCCTGGTTACTGTGTTCGTAACTTTCTAGTCACTTCTTTTTCCCGTTTCTGCTCGTCTCTCACTTGCTCTAGGTCAGAGTCTTATACTAAAAAATTGGTCCGCCACCCCCAAAAAACTGTGGGGCTTATTTACAACATTTTGGTGAAGGGCAGTGTTGCAAGCCTTCCTGCTGCTGTGCCCTAAATCAAAAGAAAAGGGCAGAAATGCGTTGTATCTATGAGATATGGCACATTCATGTCCTCTTTCAGAGCACTGGCCCACAAATGTCTGCCATGCACCAGCGCAGGCACCTCTGCACCACGGTGTCTACGTTGAAATCAGGTTGTTTTTGTAAGGAAGGGGATACCTTCAAACACAAAAACAACCCTTACGCCACCCGTGGGACGACGCAAACTTTTGACGCATTCACATGTTTACAGCATGTGGTAAATCTGGGAATATGTCAAATGCCATGGGTGTTACGTGGGAACACCCACCGTAACGCCCATGGCATGCCTCCCCATCACAGTGTGAGGCAACGCAGCGACTTGCGCTGCCTTGCTTCACACCACATCTACGAGGCCATGAAAAGTCATGTGGGGTGGCTTTACGCGGCCTCGTAAACCCATTGAGCCGCCTGAAAGTCATGAAAACTGACATTCCGGCAGCAAACTGGGCTTGGAAATAAGCCCAGCCGCGGCCGGCATGGGAGTACCTGGCGCGCAGTGACGTGGGGAGGGGGAGGGGCAGGGTGGAGTTTAGTAATGTATGGATTATGGACCTTAACAGGTAAGTAAACATATAAATAAATAAAACTAATTTCGTTGCGTGCACTGCATCACCAAATGTGCTACAGTGCGCACAACGAAATTCGTTTTATTAATTTATATGTTTATTTACCTGTTAAGTTCCGTAATCCATACATTACTACCCCCCACCCTGCCCCTCCCCACGTCACCGCCCGTCAGGTACTCCCATACCGGCCGCGACTGAATAAGCCCCTGAGAATCGATGCCCACCACCGGCATGAGCACTAGCAGCAGAGTTCTCTATACCAGCTTTGCAAGTCCTCGGCTGCAGTTCCCAGTCTCAGGCACACGGGGGCGCATACTCTCCCTTTAGCGCCCTGTCACCTTGGATCTGGAAGCCGCAGCAGCAGATGCTGCCTTCTGGCCGGGGAGCTCTAATTAATGAGTTTAAAGAGGATCACACCTGACATCGGCGGCAGTCTTATCTCTTTCCTCGGCAACGTGGAAAATAATTGCAGTCTCTTGCGAGTCCATTGTTCCGGGGCGCGAGGTGCCAGGCAGAGGTGTTTTTTTTCAACATAACACCTTGGACTAAACAAGGACGTCAAGCAGGCAGGGACAGAATGGAAAACACAAACAGGACTATTTTCCTACCGCGCAGTCAGGAACACAAACTGTACAGCAGAAGCAATCTGTCTGGTGCCTGCTTTGGCGGTTAATCACGAAGCTGCCGAGATGGCACGATGGCCGCTTCGCCGCCTCTTCAGAGAGGGAGGCTCATAGATGTACTTTCGCTTCCGTTCCACCGCGTTACAAGTTGCAACACACTTGTCAAGTTTTCAAACACCGGGCATGGTTCAGGGGTTGAAGAACTCGGCTTATTATGAAGGGAAAAGCAATGTATACATGAACAACTCTCCCCCCCCAGTCAGGGCTTTAAGTGGACCGGGTCTCACCGGGTCTGAGCACCGGCAGTTTTTTAAAGGGGGCCTTGAATCGGGTCTCTTTCGGGCTCTGTTTTGTGCCCTGGCACACGCGGTCCGTTTTTTCCGAACTGCAGTGACAGCATCGATGTGCCCGTGCTCACAATGCTCACTTCTCACTAGTGGAGAAGTTACGGCGTGATGTCATGCCAGGTGAGCGTTCTAGGGGAAGGGAAATCCTTTGAAGAGAGTAATTTTCTCTCTGGATTTCCCTTCTCTTTTTGAAACCCAGGAGCAGCAACATTGTCGTGGTGTCACCAGGGCCTTAAGTGGAAGTGTTTTCAATATTATATATAAGCCATAGTTGCTGCTTATTTATCTTACGCAATTAACTACCATTGACAAAGCCAATAGTCCTGACTTCTAGGTATGATGTTACTTGTTGTATCATATATCTAGATGACATGACAGAGAGAACAAAATACAAGTCAGGTGGCACACTATGCAAAGCACAGATTTTGTAGTTGAAGTGTTTTTAAGACACGCCCTTAATCACATTGGCCACGCCCCTTTGAGAGACCCTACAGTTTTTTCTTCCCACTTAAAGACCTGCTCCCAGTGTATAAGTGTGCTAAAGGTTTAGAACAAGGGGTGACGTCACAAGTGTAGGTTTGGCAAGGGCCTAGATCCAGAGGACGGTGGGGCAGATTTACAAGCCCTATACGCCACATTTGCGCTGAGGTTGCGTCACTTTTGTGACGCAGTGGCGTCGCAAAGCCAGCGCCATGCTGCGGGGTATTTCCAACGTGACGCATTTAGGGAGATGTGTCACGTTGTAAAGCCCTGCGCCGCATGCGGGTGTTCCGGCACAGGAAGGGGGGCGTTCCAGCGCAGGAACGCCTCCTAAAAGTGGCTGAGTGAAATCTACAAGATTTCACTCAGTCACTTTTACGGCCATGCAGGCGTAAGGATTGACGCAGCCTGTTAGGCATAGGGGCACCCGAGCCTTGCTGGAGCTGCATGGCGCTTGCAACGCAACTCCAGCAATGCGTCACCTTTCCGGCATCAGATGCGTCACGCATCTGTATATTCTTGCCCCATGGTGCGCCGCATTGTAAATGCGGCGCATCCATGGTGGCACAAGAGGTGTCTGCCGTGACGCACAATGACTGGCGCATCCCTGCTGATATGCAGGGATGCGCCAGTTATTGTAAATCTTACCGGTATGTTTATTAATGGTATATTTTAGGTAGTACTTCTGCTGTTTCTAAGCACTATAAATAAAAGGTATACCTATTATTATGCACTGTAATGTTACTTACTGTGCAGACCTCTGGAAGATGAAAGGCTAAATTGGCCCTTCCTCTCTTCATATTTGTGAACTGTAGATGAAGGTAGCAATCGTTCAACTCGCTGATCCCATTTTGGTGCTTCTAAATGATAAACGTTTACATATTGTTAATCTACATGAGAATTATTTACACGGACAGTGGTCGTCCTGAATATTGAGAAAAGAAATAAAAATGCGGTACTTTTTTTGAAGACTCATAAAGTTAAGTTCTCACGAAATTTACCTCAATTTCAGCTGAGATATCGACAGATTTTTAGCTGGCAATATAGATAACACTTAATGAAGCCATGCAATGAAGGCATTACTGCCCCCATGGCGTCTGCTCCTCAACCCCTTGCATTAGGCCCTGAAGAAACTCTTTTTTAAGGTGGCCACGTGCATTAATTATATTGTTATTCCTATGTTGCATAGTTATTGTTTTTCTCTCCCTACTCTTCACATGTGATTTTCGCTCACAGGAGACTGGTTCATCCCAAAAAATATCTAGTGCTAACCTGTTATAGCGGATGTGTGTCAAACCTATTAAACGCGGATGTGTGCCACAGCTGCATTCTGGAATAATGCAAAGAGAAGCGACCTTGGTTGACATTTGAACATGAATTGTGACACATTTTGTGACTATAGCACTATTCCAGCAAACCCCAAAATTCAGTGCTGACATGGTTTTGGCTTAATCACGGTCTACGTTTCCTGACCCCCTAATCCCAACGGGGTTTTGATCAGCAATGCCCACCCCTTCTCCTGGATGGACTGAAGCCAACATCACAGTTCCTGTCATTCCTGTCCCTTGGCACAGTGGGTTCGGTTCGGGTTGTGACTGACCACCATAGCCACTGGACTCTTGTACCGTCTGTGCCCACTGTCACTGGTGGCCTTCTGCATAGGTCACTGCCTGGTCCAGTCATCAGCACTGTCCCAGGGGTGCCTGAACCCCCTTCTACCAGCATCACTGTCCCAGAGATGCCCAAGGGCCGATCCTCCTCCCCTGTGTAAAACCCTCTGTACTGCGGTCCGTCTAAAATTCACTTTTAATTTTGGAAGTTTTATATAAGGCCAAACAAGGTTCAGGGTGCCCCTGAAAGCATCACGTTTTAACGTTTATAATTCATTATAATAAACAAAACACAGATAGGAAAACAGTACCACATGTTGTTACCGAATTCCTGTGTGGGTAACAGAGCCATCTTGCTGAATCGCTTCCTCACAATTTTCAGAACATGTGTTTAAGAATAATAAAGGTAAAAACATATAGTGGAGGTGTTTGAATCATCCTTGCCAATTAAGGTTCTTCCTGGGAGAAGATCACCTGAGAGACAAAGATGGAACAAGACCGAGAAAAGGGGATATCAAGCATTGAAGAATTTCACGAACAGGAAAGGGCGCGCTTAAATAGACACTGGTAAGAAGTTTGGGTGCAAAGAAGGAACTGGCAAACATTTGCTCTTTAGGCGAGAGTTTCTGTTGCTTCTAGCCACGCAGCAGTCCATAGATATGGTCAGTGTTTGTGAGAGACATTAGTGGTATGTATTCGTAAAACCTGGTAGATTTCGTAGGCAGTTTTTTAAATGCACGTTGCCTCGATTCCAAATTGATGAAGTGCAGCCAGGTACTATGCACCTTATAAGGTACATTCAGCCTGATTCATCAAGGGGCCGTTTTGCAAGCCCCTAATAGCGAATCATAGCGATTCGCTATTGAGGACTCGCAAAACGGTATTCATGTAGGAATTGCTAAATAAATAGCGATTCCTACACATTCCTTATTTGCGAGTAGCAAATTGCTACTCGCAAATAAGGAATAACTCCCCATTCATTCCTATGGGCCAAAAGGCCCATAGGAATGAATGGGGAGTATCCCTTATTTGCGAGTAGCAATTTGCTACTTGCAAATAAGATAGCAATTTTAAGGGTGCCAGGGGTGTCCAAAGGACACCCTGTAGCACCCCTTAAATGCACATTTGAACAGGTGTTGCGCACACACATGTCCAAAGGACATGTGTGTGTGTAACATGCAAAAGAAAAAAATGCACTAAAGTGCTTTTTACACTATTTTCGCAATTTACCACCAAGTCAGACCTGGTGGTAAATTGAGACCAAATATTGCGATTTCGCTATTTCTAATTGGTTGATGAATTGCATTTAAGGAATCTCTATTAGAGATTCCTTAAATCCAATTCCTCGCAAATATGCGAATTCTTAAATAGCGATTTTTGCATTTGGGATGATGAATCCCAAATGCAAAAATTGCACTCGCAAAAGGCAAGATTCTGAGAATCTTGCCCTTTGCGAGTGCAATTTAGCTTGATGAATCAGGCTGTATGCACCTTATAACACCTGTCCATTTAAAGCACTGGATGGAAAAGGATTGTCGTTATGGGGTTGAGTCGTTGCTGTGGCCGCCATTACTCCCCCTCAAGGAGCACTTAGTGGCTTCTACCAACAGGCAGAAAGCCTCAGCCACCTACGAGGGAGGGAGGGGGGGGCTGCTTATATAACGCCAGCTCCGGAAGTTCCCCCAGGATGCTTTATGTAAGTAACCACGTGAAAGTGGCGAGATGGCGGCTTCGCGCGCTAATGCTCATTCATACGGACCAGAGCTCGCGGAGGGAGGGAGGGAGGGGGCGGCCTTCGCCACCACTCGAGAGCGGAGGCGGACCTGCGCGCGGAGCCCTTTGCAGCCAGGAAGTGCTGGCGCGCGGCACGGCGCAGGCTTTCACGCGCAGGCTTTCATGGGCAGGGGCTTCCTATGTTTTCAACCGTCACAGCACTACATGGGCGGACATTGTGAAATAAACCAGTAGGGCCCTGCAGTCGAAGCAGCGCAAGCAGTCAGCGAGATATGGCCGACCATCTCATAAATCCACACATTAGATACAGATGGAGTGGGAGGGGGGTGGGGACAGAAATGCAAATAAGAAATTGTATCAACTGAGGTTTAGAGATTTGTAGATGGCGCAGTTTATTTTTTTTATTTAATAATTAAATTAACTTTTTTAAATTCACAAATAAGGTCTCGGTTTACACACACCCCACCCACACCTTAAGATGCGGCCGTGAGTCCTGCCCTGTTAATTATAAACTCGTCTCCTTTACTCACGCAATCATTTTTTTAAGTGTTTACAAGTTAATAGATTATTATTAGTTCTTGTTTTTATCATCATTATCACGCAGCACGCTAAACAAATAATACAGGCAACCTTTTTCCTATTTTTATTCTCTAATATGTGACCTAGCGCTGACCTAGCGCCAATGGTCAATGGAGTGATTTACAAATTTCTTGTTGTGTGAGTTGTTTTAACAGAACAGTGGTGCCTCAAGCAGACTGGTCTCTGAAACCAGGGCGCGATCTGGAGGGGATATATACAACTAGAAGAGCACTAGCGCGAGATGCCAGATATTTACATTGCACTTGTTTAGATTATACACATATTTACAATATCAGGCGCTGGGAGAGAGAGCAATTTGGTGAAGTGATTTGTCAAGTGCAACAGCAGGGGTTAGATTTCAAATTGCCACGTTCAAAGAAATGCAGCTTAGCAACCACATCACATCTCTTGCAAGATGAGATATTTGAGCTGTGTTATTATACGGTGCAGCTCCAAACCACTACCAGCGGATATCTAGACACCTTATAAGACCAACATGATGGGTGGGTCAACAACAGATATTGATGCAATAAGTCTTAAAGCCCTGCCGTGAGATCAGTGCAGTGCTTTGATGGGACTTGTGGTGAGAGCCGTTCTTTGCAGCATCAGGCCTACTGGATGACTTGCCTGGTGCTTCCATAACATTTGAAGTCGATGCTTAACCCCTTCGATGCTTGCCCGTTTCCGCCGCTGTGCGGTAAACAAACGAACAGGGCGGGGCCGTGACGAACCCCAGCCGTCATCCGCACACGAGCACCGCGGAGCGTGACGGCTGGGGTTCGTCACCAGCATGCAAGGGGTTAATTTGTAAGTGAATTAAGAGCAGGGTCCCAAAATATTTGTTTGAGTGGCAGGCTGCCTAGGCCTGCTTCCACCTCATGCTTCCTTCTTCCCCCTCCGACACTTCCAGTTTCTTTATATCACTCTTGCAGGTTCTTTTGCACTTCTTTCCTTTACTTCCTCTTCTCTCTTTCTTTTGTTCCTTTCTCTGCATCAGGGTTTGTTGATGATGAAATGAGTCCCAGACACATAGGGGCTTATTTACAAGGCCCTTGTGCCGCTGGTGCATCAATTTCTACGACGCTCCAACGGTGCAGCATGCGGGATCATATCTACGAGGCCACGCAACGTCACTTTGCATGGCTTTTCATAGCCTCGTAGATATAGTGTAAGACCACACAGCGCAAGTTGCTGCTTTGCATTACTCTGCATCAAGGAGGCGTCCCATGAACGTTGCAGTGGGTGATCCCAAGAAACACCTATAGGTTTTGAAGCATTCCCTGAGTTACAAGGAACTTTAAACCTGGGGCTGCATAAAAACTGTACGCATCACCAGAGCAGGCGTAACAAGGAGAAATATGTTTATTTCTCCTTGTTTTTTCCTCTTTCTATGTGTGCTACATTCTACAGCACACATAGAAAGAGGAAAACACGTCCATGGATTGTTTTTGTGCAGAAAAGTGTCCCTTACTGCACAAAAGCAATCCTGCCAACAGTGCAGACATTCTTGAACCATGGTGCGCGGGTGCCTACGTTTGCACCAGGCACTATATTATGCACTGGCACTGGTTGAAAGGACAGGAATGTACCATATCTCGTAAATATGGTGCATTCCTGCCTTTTGAATTTGACATAGAGCAGCGTAGCAAAAACATTTACAGCGCTTCCCTTCACCAATTCATTGTAAATGACACCCATAGAGCACTCCTCTTATTGACAAATTCCTGGTTTTCATGTTTCTTCGCTGGTTAAGTTGATCCTCTGAACCCTTGTCTAGATCACTCAGAAGAGGTTCTCCTTGAGATGTAGGAGGGAGATGACATTTACAGAGAAAACTCATTGTACAGAGGTCTTCAAACTGGGAAGCGCGCCCCCCATGGTGGACTTGGCTATGTTCCCAGGGGGGCCCAAAAGCCTTTGTAAATACATGTAAATGAAGATGGCCTGGAAGTGCAACTATTGATCGTATTTTCAGGCTGTCTTCATTTACATCCAGCAGGTTAAGTGCATACAAAAGAATGACAACTATTATTCTAGGCTCTGCAGTGTCAAAAGACGTGGCTAAAAAGAACAACATTTTCTGTAAATATTCTGTTGCTTTTTCACATTTAGCCAGTTGCATGTAAAAGAATGCACATACTGTCAAAGAAAAATAAACTCAAATTAAACTAATCCTTGGGAACGCTTTCTTTTTTGTTATTAAACATCAATTCATTAATGCGATCACTGCAGATGTCTGTTTGTGAGACCAGAGAGTCAGACAATTGAATCCTACTGGCACAGTGCGGAATCATGACTTGTGTATTTATAATGCTATGAAGTCCCAGTCTATCACACAAAGCACTGCAAATATTCAACTCATAATTGAAAAATTGTATTATACACTGTATAAGCAAGGCTGTTGGAATTATGCGGTGGGAAGGACACAATTATGTGGCAGGGTTGACAAAATTATGCAGTGAATAAAAGCCAACATGTGTGGCTTAATGCAGCACTTTTTGTGGTCGTTCTACTTCCTTGTTTTATCAGTTGTACACATGCTAACAGTGTGTGGGCAAATGTTTCACATCATTATTGCCAAATTAACACCTAAATTCCACAATAAGCAACAAAAAGGTGATCTCCAACCTTTGTGATGGGTCTTCCAGTGCGTGGCAACATGTGTTGTTGTCTTTTTAGTAACTTTTATCCGTTTGAGCTAAAAACACATTGTTTTTGTTCAAACCTGTAGATTATGCAGAAAATGGTTGATTTTGTGGCATATGCAGCAAATCCATAATTATGGGGAAAATGCTGCAGCTGCAAAATTGCATAGTTCCAGTGGTCCTTAGTATAAGATAGGCTGCCACAGAATGATTTAGCACTTAAGATAAAACAAGTGCTTTCAAAGAATACCTTTTAGAAATAGGTTATTATACTGTACCTAGTGCAAACATTTTTATAAGACCATTAAAAGAAGCTTTCCAAAACTTAACACCTTTAGATCACCTCTCAAAAAGAATATGACTTAATAAATTAAAGCTTGTAATCTGTTCCAAACAGCCTTTACGTTTGGTGATTAACCAATAGCAAACATTTACATTTCTTTCAGATTGCAGGTACCCTGGTGAGAAGGCCTGTTTCTTCTTTAGTTCTCTGACCATGGATAGCCTCAAGGAGATGGCCCAGTGCAAAGGGTGCAATGTGTGGGCTAATTTTTCCTTTGAAAATGGACAGACACAGCTCTCTCAGGGAGATCCCCTTAGGAAGGTGGAGATTTTTTTAAATGGCAGTCACGACCATTAGTGCAGCAGGTGCAGTTACACTAGGATAGTGCTTCCCAATTTTGACTGTGTTACTAGCAAAATGGTGGGTGGGAACCCTTTTTTCCGTATTAGTAATAGGGCACAGGTTACCCTTGCTGGTCCACAGCAACAGGCGTTGAGATGTGGTATTTACTCCTTTTTTTAACACAAAGTGGCACATAACCTGCTTTGTGCCTCATATATAGGTGTAATGGCCCAGTGGAGAGAGTGGGCAGAGTAGTAGTTATCATTTGTGCCGCAGAAGCAGTGGTATGGGGGCCAAGGGGTGTGAGGCCTCAACCAAACCCCAATTTGTTTTATTTTGCTATCTTTTCTTGCTTACGTTAGGGCTCAGTTCACCATTGTTGTGCAAGTGTTGCTTTTGGGCCAATGACCCAAGAGAAGGGAAAATTTAAGCAGTGGAGACACATTAGCTTAGACCTCAGAGAGATGACTGAGTGGGGAATGGACCAAGATGGAGGCCCCTTTTTTTAGGTCTCGGCTAGCCGCGCGAAGTGCGTCTCCGCCGAGAACCTTTTGTCGGCGTGTGTGCTTCCCAGGAGACAATCCTGGCCACGCGCATGGCGATTTGAAACTGCCACGCGCACGCGAACGCGCGCTGTGGCCAGGCGCTGTCTCCTGGGAAGCTCGAAACACCACACACGCATGCGCATACACACAGACACACACACACAAGCGCCCATGCACGCACACACGCACATACATACATACATACAGAGACTCACACCCCCCACCACACATACACACACACACAAGTGCACCAAGGCCCCCCTCCCCCCTCCCCCGCCGCCGTCACTGTCGCACACATACATACACACACGAGCATACACACACACGAGTGCACCAAGCCCCCCCCAGCCCTTTTGAACTTACCTGGCCAATCTCGGGGGACTCTGCTGTCAGCACGCGGCGCGCAACCTCCTGCTGGCGCGGCCCCGGGGCTCTCCACCGCTCACCGGAGCCCCGGGGCGCAAGACGCATTGACTCCGCCTGCCTCCTCTTCCGGTCCGGACGCGGCCCCGCCCCCATCACAGGCGACTTTGCCTGACTTCCGGTGCGGCCGCGGCGGGATTCCGGGGGGCATTTTCTGTTGCTCCCCCTCCCTAGTCACCACGTAGACTGAAATCCATATTTTACACAAAAATGATCTTCCATGTTTCATGAAAAACATTTTACGAGAATTACATTTACTGTGGCATCTGGGTTTTGAAGTCACATTGATTTGTTTGAAAACAATAGCTAAACATCTAATACAATGATTAAGTGCATTAGTATAAATATACAGCTAATGACTCCTCTTCTGTTGAAATAATGATATCCTACAAGTAAAATTCGTATCGCCAAAAAAAGAAGATATTAGTTCCCATACAGATACAATTGTATCCCAGCAAAAACAGTGTGGATGTATTAAAACAGCAGTTTAAATATGAGTGCAAGCCCGTGTTGGATGTGACTATGAGTGTGTGGGTGGCCAGTGGCTAAAATATCAATTGAATTGCTTGACACAGGAAAAGTGCAGACTGAGTGTGCAGAGCAGTGAGTGCAGAGTGAGTGTGTAGAGTAGTGAGTGCAGAGTAGTGAGTGCAGAGTGCAGAGTAGTGAGTGCAGAGTAGTGAGTGCAGAGTAGTGAGTGCAGAGTAGTGAGTGCAGAGTAGTGATTGCAGAGTAGTGAGTGCAGAGTAGTGAGTGCAGAGTAGTGAGGGCAGAGTAGTGAGTGCAGAGTAGTGAGTGCAGAGTGCAGAGTGCAGAGTAGTGAGTGCAGAGTGCAGAGTAGTGAGTGCAGAGTAGTGAGTGCAGAGTAGTGAGTGCAGAGTATTGAGTGCAGAGTAGGGAGTGCAGAGTAGTGAGTGCAGAGTAGTGAGTGCAGAGTAGTGAGTGCAGAATGCAGAGTGAGTGTGCAGAGCAGTGAGTGCAGGTGCAGAGTGGTGTGTGCTGTTGAGTGCAGAGTAGTGAGTGCAGAGTAGTGAGTGCAGAGTAGTGAGTGCAGAGTAGTCAGTGCAGAGTAGTGAGTGCAGAATGCAGAGTGAGTGTGCAGAGCAGTGAGTGCAGGTGCAGAGTGGTGTGTGCTGTTGAGTGCAGAGTGCTGTGTATTGGCAATGTAAATGACAATGCCATTTATTTATGATTTAAAGAAAAAAAAAAGAAATGTCATGAGCAATGCCAATAGCTCTACTTTTAATGATGCCGAGACCATTGCATTGTAAATGCTTGTTCAATAAGGCGGCTGGAAGACCATCTCTTTGCAAGGCGGCTGGTCTTATTACTGAAGCAGGTGCAATGGCACTCAGGCCCAGGAGTGAGAGGACCACCACATAACAATTATGACTGCCTTCATTTATGAAAGAAGTTTTGAGGATCACTCTTCTTCCTAGCATTAGAAGTAAGGGCACACTTGTACAAAGTGGCGGGCAACCTGCTGGAGCTCATTTTATTCTGAAAGGGACAGAGAATTTGTTCCAAGATTGATTTAATGGATATGCATGGTGGGGGAAAAGGTGAAAGAGGCAGAAGACACAGTCTGCTACTCAGGACTGCAGCTATCATTAGCGTAACAGGTGCGGTTGCATTGGGTCCCAGGGGTGTGAGAGGCTCACACTACCCCAATTATCAGAAGTCGTGTTTTCTGTTTGATTGATATATTTGCTTGTTTAAAAGTCTCACATTTAGTGAAGATTATCAGCTACACAAAATATAGTGCTGAAATGGTAATCCACCCTCCTGCACTCGGCCCTGACCCTTTTCGCTCCCACAAGTCGGCCATAATGTTTTGGAGGGGGGCCCTGCTTGAAAACATTTTGCCCAGGGGGCTCACAGTAAGAAAGTTTGAAGACTTCTGTCCTGGTACTTAATACAGCTCATTTGCTGAATTTCCTCTTATGTAGGGATATTATTGTGGGGGGAAATCAGCCATTGGATTGTACTCCATATTTAGGGTTTCCACCAAAAATGGGAGGATTTTGAGTTCCTTAGAAACTCTGACTACGTCCCTTAGTCTTAAACTCCTTATGAATTTATCTATTACATCAAATTAAAAACTTGTATTGCAAACTTAAGGAAACACTTCTGGAATTGGCTATCCTTCACCACGGGATGTGAACATACAATATATCAAATAATGTCAGGTACCAATGCTCCTATATTCGCATTCAGAGATTTAATTTATGAGAAAATAATTCATTCTGACCCCTTAATATAATTGGAACCCGATTTTTTTAAAATGAATAAATCATTGCAACATTATCGATATTCATGAGCTACTGATAAGTTCTTTATGTTAATTTTTTTCCATATGTTCTTCCCATTATTACAATAGAGCTCACATATATAATGCTAATATTTTTATCAGAAGCATCATAATAAAAAATACACAACACATAAATCGTTAAACAAATCTATGCATTCCTAATTTCAACTATTATTGAAATGATTCATTAAAAAAGGCAATTTGAAGATTCCACTTAAATTGAATGATTTAATTGACTGATTCTTAGGAGAAGCTTTGACTTCTATGTGCCCCAAAGACATTTGCGAACAACAGCTCAGCATGCCTTGCAGTTATCCCTCGTTTTCGTCTAGCTTGCATAGGGAGTAGCTCCCTTTCCTTTAGGGCGGCCAAAGCTTGGAACGCCCTCCCTTGCGAACTGCGAAACACCCAAGACCTCAGGCTGTTTAAAAAGCAGTTAAAAACCTTGCTTTTTAACTAATATACAGCTCCTTTCAGGCCCCTCTTTTTGTCTCCTCTAGCTGGCTTTTGCCCCGGGACACCCCGAGTATCCGTGCTCGCTATAAGTGCTGCATTACATAACATAACAGATAGTCGCAACATGATTTATCTGATGGAAAGAAGACAACTTGTTGTTGAACTTAATACCCAAATCGTTTACCGATGTCGTTGGAGGAAGGCCAAGTGTCTGAGCAAACTGGTGAATCCTTGAGAAATACCAGTCCCTTAGTCTTATCTCCATTAAGTTTTAAATAGTTTGAGCTCCTCTACCTGTCTCCTTCCTCCATGCACTTCGTGAACTTGTCTGGAGACTTGTGGAGGCTGATGGATATAGGCAAAAGGTTCTCCATATTCTCAACTTACCATCGATCTCCCAGCCATGAGCATGGACAAGAGAGGTGCGAGGGAAAATATAGATGTTGAATAGGCTGGGACCCAATGTAGATCCTGTGGGAACACTATACCTTATGGTAGTAGCAGGAGACTGAAAGGAAGGTAGAGAAAAGGACTGGGAAAGAAAGGCGTGAAACCATTTCAAAGCTTGATTTCAGTTGCCGGTACAGAATATGCAGGAGAGAATGATAGGATGTGAGACTGCATTGAAGAATGCAGATAGGTTCAATAGGACCAGTGCGGTAGAACTGTCCCACTCTAAAGCCGATCTAATATAATCTGGAATGGGCAGCAGAACGATTTAGTGCTGTGCTTGGGTCAGAAGTCAGACTGAAAAAAGATAAGTGTCTTATTGGTTTTTAAGTAATTGGCTAGCTCAGATTGACCACTTTCTCAAGAACTTTTTAGTTAAATTTGGGGGAGCTATAGGTCTGACATCGGTCAGCATGTTTGGGTCGATGAAAGATTTTCTGAGTATAGGGATTACTTTTGCCCCTTTCCATGAGGTAGGAATTGTAGCTTTGTAGAGAGACTGGTTTTATAACTTCACCAATATCGGCATGGGCTGCTTTTTCTTTTTTTTTTTTTACAATATAGAGAATATTTTGAGGGCAGGGATCAGCCAGAGACCTCAAAATATTGATGGACATAATGTTCTGTTCCTCTTCCCAGTCAAGAGGAGAAATGTCTGACAATGAGGAGCTATTGGCAGTCTGAGAAATAATTTAGAAATTGAGCGGAGGGACATGATTAGAGGGAGCAGGAAAACATTGACGACTTTATTTCTGAAGAAATTAAATAACGTCAAGAGGATTTTGAGATGACCCTATCGGAATGTCACAAGAAGATGGATTAAAAAGTTTCTTCACAATCAAGACGCTTTTGTGAAAAGGGTTTTCTGACTTTTCAATTTGGGTGGTGTAGAAGTGCAGGGAAGTAATCTTCGCTCCAAATATTTCCAGATGTTTACATTTATGTTTTTCCGCACGTCATTGTACTAAGGGCCACAGCGAGTTTCCTATTTCTTGTTGTGGGACTTAGTGGAGAAATTAAATTGAGGGTGAATGAAATCCATGCACGGGATTTGCCAAAACACAAGCCAACATCATCAGAAGCTGGTGTGGGAAGATTAGATAGCGCAGCTAAGAAGTTAGAGCAGTGATACTCAAAGTACGGCCCGGGGGCCGCTTGTGGCCCTCTTGACCTTTACATACGCCCCCCCTGGTGAACAGCAGCACGAGCAGCTGTTTAGTTGCTGAGCACTAATATCCATAAAAAAGGTTAAATAAACGAACACGCATTTATTAACCTGAAAAATGAATGCTTGCCCACTTATTTAACCTTTTTTTTAGACCTCCGTACGCAATTCCTGACCCACCCAGTCTCCCTACCTCCACCCTGCTGGCATCAGTGCCGCTCTCGGTCACACCACAGGCCGTACTTTGTACCCCTGGGCAAATGTTTGTGAGTACCCATGGGTTAGAGGGAGACACTTTTGCCCATTGCATGTTGTTAGGCCAGGATTAACTGGTCTAGAGTGAGAAGGACTGAATGGGTTTATGATCTGCGTAGGGACCGTATAGTTGTCCGACCAGATTAGAGGGAGAGATGTTTTAGAAAGAATATGAGCTTTCCAGATGAGGACTGAGTTCAGGGTCTGAACGCCCGAATGAGTGGGAGTGGATATTAATTGTCGGAGGCCTAGGGCCGCTAATGAATCCAGATGATTTGCGGAGTTTGGGAGAGTAGTGTGTTTTCGGTGAACATTTGGGTCACTAAGAACAGTTTTACTGATACTTTGACACTGTGTCAGCAAAGTCGCTTCTTGGATGTGGATGTGGATGGTGGTAAATGAAAGCTTCTGTAGAGAAGGTAGAACAGATGGATTTTGGAACAAGCAGCATACAATCTGCAGAAGAAAACTTTCCACCATCTAGAATAGTGCAAGACATGTTGGGAAGATAAATTATGGCAACACCTCCTCCAGTGAGATTGAGCTCTTCTTGTCTAATAATGTTATAGGCTTGAAGAACTTACTGCACCTGATAGACTCTTGCCACTATTAGATCTAGACCCTGCACGTAGACGGTAACAGCCGAGTTACGGGCTGAATACCGATTTATTTGGGAATTGAATTGTTAACGGCGGACATCTTAGGTGGGAGGCGTGAGCTTCAACAGCGCTCTAGCCATCCCTACTTAAGGAAACGGCAGTTCTCCGCGATAGCGGACGCGAATTGTGGACGCACCTGCATCAGCGCCGGAGTCACGCCTGAGTCAGCCCGTCTGCGCCCGTCCACGCCTCGGACGAGACCGACGGCTATGGCCCATATCCTTCGGCCTTCTTTGTATCCTTCACAGGTAGACTCTAGTGACTCTATAAACAATGCTACCACAATTACTCCCTCTATAAAATACAGGGGTATATTATCAACAACTAGCGATAATTTTTGTCTCTAACTTGTTTAGAGACAAAAATTATCGCCGCACATCGGCGATTTTTATCGCAGATAAACCTTGCTATTAGCAAGGTTTATCGCAAATGCGATAAAAAACGCCCGCAATGCATGAATATCGCT
This sequence comes from Lissotriton helveticus, assembly GCF_964261635.1. NCBI lineage: Eukaryota > Metazoa > Chordata > Amphibia > Caudata > Salamandridae > Lissotriton > Lissotriton helveticus. Next base: position 423,621,116 of record NC_136072.1, read on the forward strand.
GAAAAGTCAGCGATATTCATGCATTATCGAGCAAATGCTCTTAGCCATGTTATCCACCTCCCATTGGATAACATGGCTAAGAACTGCTCAGGGCAGGTGTTAGCTTTTGGAGATATTCGCCCTTAGCGCAAATATCTCCAAAAGTTGGTAATAGGAGATAGCGATTTTAGCGACTGTTTCCAGTCGCTAACATCTTGGCACGCCCACTTTGCATATCATTAGTGATAAATATCACTGACATGCAAAGTGGGGCCCATGATGGTCGCTATCTCCTATTAGCTGTCGCTAACTGGTGTTAGCGACAGCTTGGTAATAGGGAGATAATTTTATCTCCGCTTTCTTGGCTTTTAAAGCCAAAAAAGCGGAGATAAAACCCCTTGATAATATACCCCACAGTTCTGAACAGTTATTTGCTTTAAAACCCCCTAGACAGCCGTGTTGCTGTTTTTTCGAGTTGGACAGAAAGAATAATGTCTGTTATAATTGCTTTTTTGCAACAAACTCGGTTGGGACAAAACAAACAGAGGATAGAATCAATACCATATGTTCCAATTCTGATTCTAAGCTATTTACTTTTTTCAGCTTAAATTGCCGCTCCCTGCCCAAACACAAAATAGAAAATTTCAATTTATTAATTGATGAGGCTCCTGACGCTCTGTTTATAACCGAAACATGGCTTCATGCGAGTTCTGGACCCGATGTTGCCATGGCCCTTCCTGATTCATATGCGATTATACGCCTTGATAGGATAAACAAAGTAGGAGGAGGCATTGCCGTGATTTTTAAAAAAATCTTTACTTGTGAGTTTAAAAAATGTCCTTGTCCTGGGTGCGAAGGCGGCATTTTTAAAATTACACTTTCCCCAAAGTTTACTTTTTCTGGAGCACTCATCTATCGTCCGCCTGGTGCAGCATCAAACTGGTTAACTAATATATCAGAACTTCTTGGCCCTCTTGCCATGAATGCTGCCAACTTCACTATTATAGGCGATTTGAACTTACATTTGGACAATGACCACTGTATAAAGGCCACTGAACTCATTGCCGATCTTGCGTCTCTTAATTTAAACCTGAAGAAATCTGGCCCCACGCATATTGCGGGTCATCTATTAGACCCAATTTTTTCCAATATTGATAATTTGAACACCTTTCCAGCCCTACCTATTCCCTGGTCAGATCATTTTCCCATTAAATTTTCATTTCGAGCACAATTATTAAATAAAGACACATCGTTGGTCTCAACCTCTACTGTTAGGAAATGGAAAAGACTAGATATTAACAGTTTGAATATCTTTCTAGAAGACACGACACCTTGCACTAAATCAAAAGTGCAAAATCTTTCAGCATCTGTTCAAACATGGCTTTTAACAGCCATCGATTCGTGTCTGCCCAAAACAAAGTTAAAGGGTAAAAACCAGCGTCTGCCTGCCCCCTGGTTCAATGACTCCTTAAAGCTAGAAAAGACTAAATGTAAAAATGCTGAGCGTCAGTGGAGAAAGTCATATGCCATAGAATCTAAAAAGGTATATAAAATACAATTAACACACTACCAAAAGATGTGTAGTAAAGTTAAAACCGATTTTGTATGCACTAAAATCACTGCAGCCCTAAATCAATCTAAGACTCTCTTCAAATTAGTTAAAGAGCTGGCCGGCTCTAATAACTTACAAACCCCACCTGACCTCAATAAAATACAATGTGATCAACTAGCCACCTTTTTTGTAAATAAAGTAGATAAAATATACCAGAGCATTGAACAAGAACAGAATGAGCAACATGAAGTTCTCATAGATACTCGAAATTCCTTTCCTAATAGATTAAGTAATCAAGATGATATCATAAATGACGAAGTTTGTGATACTCACACTTTTTATTAGATAATTGGCCCAGGCTGAATGTCGACAATGTCATTGATCTAATAAATACGATTAAATCAGGTTCACCAAGAGACCCTTTACCATGCTCTATTTTAAAATTACTCCGTAGGAAAGCCATGTCCATTGTCACTGATCTCTTAAACTTATCCTTACAGGAAGAACATGTGCCAGATGACTGGAAACACGCAATGATACATCCATTGCTAAAAAAAGCTGATGCAGATCCAAATGTGCCTTCTAACTTCCGACCAATTTCCCTTCTCCCTATTTTTGCGAAAATTTTGGAGAAACATGTTCATCGTTGTCTCACGGATTTTATAATCTCACACGACCTGCTGCCTTCCCATCAGTCTGGCTTTCGGGCTGGTTTCTCAACTGAAACCACCCTGTTAGGTGTGACAGAGAATATCCGTGCTATGATGGATAAGGGAGAAACGGTGGCACTTGTGCTTCTCGACCTCAGTGCCGCATTTGACACTGTGTCACATGCGGTACTAATAAGGACTCTCCACTCATTAGGCATCTGTGGCGCTGCCTTAAACTGGATAAAATCTCTACTTGAGAATAGAACGTTCCAAGTTTTTTCCCAATCTGCTTGTTCCGAAACCCTTACTTTTAAACATGGAGTTCCACAGGGCTCGATTTTAAGTCTATTACTTTTTAATTTGTATATGAGTCCGCTTGCAAAAATTGTTGAAGAGACCGGTTTGATGATGTTTTCCTACGCTGAAGATTCTCAGCTTCTTTTTTCCCTTTCATCAGCAGGAAGTAACAACCCCTCCACTTTAAATCTAGGACTGGTAAAAATTGCAGGATGGATGCAAAAAAACTTCTTAAAGTTAAACGGTGAAAAAAACGAGTTAATAGTATTGGGGAAAAATAAAGAACTTTGGGGACCCCAACATTGGCCATCTGTAATGGGTACTCCCCCAACTCCAACTGCACAGGCCCGTAATCTAGGCTTTATTATCGATGACTCGTTGAGTATGCACCAGCAAGCAGTTAAAACATCGGCCACCTGCTTTGTCATCTTAAAATGGCTAAAGAAGATTTGCTGGATGCTACCAGAACACACAAAAAAACGGTCATCAATGCCCTAATAACATCAAGGTTAGATTAGGCAAATGTGTTATATGTGGGGGCAAATAAAGCTACAGTCGGCAGACTGCAAACTGTGCAGAACGCAGCTGCGAGACTATTAGGAAAAATTCCTATTTTTTCATCTACCATCAAATTTATGCGTGAACTACACTGGCTTAAAATAGAGAACAGGATTAAATTTAAGTCCCTATGCATCATGCACAAGATCTTTACAAAAAAAGCCCCCAAGTATTTACAAAATTTGGTACACTGTTATCATCCATCTAGGACTCTAAGATCTGCAACGGCCAACAAGTTTGTTGTCCCTAAAATAAAACTTTCACGCATGGGCGGCAAATCCTTTGCCTACCTTGGACCCTCACTGTGGAATGCCATGCCACAAGTTCTGCGCTCTGAGGTAAACTACATGAAATTCAGAAAGGCCTTGAAAACATGGCTATTCAACATCTAACGCTTAGAACGTGAGGCTAGAGGGTCTCTAGTCTCATCCCTTCGTTGGCACACAAATAATTGTCCCTCCTTGGATCAAGAAAGTGACTTTTGATCCTAATTTCAACCTTTTCAAATAGCATTGCTGTGCATCTATCCGTTAAATAGCTAGTATTCAACATCTAAGTCAGTTGTCCGGTCAGCCATAACTGAATCACAGCGCCGGGAAACCCTTTGTTGGGTAGCTGTTTGCGCTATACAAACTAAATAAATAAATAAATAAATAAGAATAGCGACTGTCAGATGAGTTGCGAAACCAGGTCTTAGTTGTAAACAAAATATCTGGTGTGTGACTTTCAATGCAGTCGCGAATTTTGAGTTCATTTGTCGGAGTGAGCATTCATTCATAAGAGAACAGTTAGCAAATGTGTGTTATGGGAGAGCTGAGATAAACAATGCTTAAAAGGGCATGTTGTGGCGCAGGGAAAGTAAAAATTAGTCGATTTGTTCCTGCTGCACAGCTTTGCAAGGTGGTGGGCCTGCTCTGCTCTCAGAGCAGCGGAGGAGTGGTTTGCCCACTCCTAAGTGCACATGACTGCCTGGCCTTCTCGGGCCGGTCAAACAATCATGCACCCTTCGCATGTTCTCCATGCAGGCTGCATTACAGCCTGTGTGGAGAACAGGCCCAGGCCCCCATTCCCTGGTTGAGCGCTGACCCATGGTGCTCAGACCAATCACAATGCTGCATTGCAGCACTGTGATTGACTTAGGGGAGGGAACTTGGCTGCTTCCTGTTCTTGCACCAGAGAGGAGAGACTGAGACAACATGCAGGAGAGTGGCAAAAAGGTCACCCCCCACCCTCCCTGCTACTCCCGATCCGTACCAGCCACTACTAATTATAGATGAAGGTGGGAGCATTACAATAGTTAGGACACCAATGGGAGCATGGTTCACCTATGGATTGAAGATTGCTCATCTCGATGTTTGAGTAAGTGATGCGCTAGGGTACATCAAGGGCACCAAGATTAGGATTAATGGCCTGTGCAGGCGTAAAAGCAAAGGAATAGAAATATGTCAGGGAAAACCTACAAGATCAGAACTTTTGATCTGCACCATCATAAACATCTAAGAAGCTCTCCTTAAAACTCTGTCTATTCTGGGACTGGCCATCTTTCTTGGTGCCGCTGTATTGATAAATGGTAGAGATGAGTGTCAACGATGTGAGCCCCCATGAACTAAAACAACATTTGTAGACACATCCTTCTCAATTTAGACTATGTGCAGCTGTGCCCTGGGATTCTCCTGTGGGAAGGGGTGACTAAGGTGGTAATAGGGCTTTCCAGGGATATAACTTGGTTGGAGCCTCAGGAAAATCTCCCGCTTGCACGTGCTCTTTTTGAGCTATGGACTAGAAGAAAGCAGGCATGTTTCTTGGTCCATCGTTCTCAGGGTCGGACTGGCCGTAGCAGGCACTGGGCAATCCCCCGGTGCGCCCGGGGCCGGTTTGGGGTCTCTCTGGGCCGTTTTTGTTACAGGGTCTTTTTTGCAGCATAGCAACGTCGCGGCCCTGTAGCAAAGTTGGCCGAAAACCGGCCCTGGCAAAGAGCTCGGTGGGACGGCCGAGCACTTTGCCAGGGCCGGTTTTGGGTCCCAGTCCGGCCCTGATCGTTCTGAAAGACTATGTTTTATTAGCTGTATGCCCTTATTGTTTGAATAGAACTAACAACCAGATATCATGCCCATATTCGCCGTTTTGTGATTTTATTTACATCTATCCCTTAATTTTAAGTTGGGCAAGGAAGGGGTGGTATTTAGCACACCAGATAATTCCTAATGCTCCATGATAGGATATTTACTGGGTGCACTCACACCTCCTGGAAATGAGGCATAACATATCAATGAGTATGTACAGCAATGAATTTGACTAATTTTGCCTTCTTTCCGGTTCTTGTTGCACTGATTCATTTCCCCAGGTTTTTTCCTGGTTAAATTTGAGGTCCCGATTAGAAATGGGCCATACAAGTCCCAACTCTGTATAAACACATGTTTGCACAGATAACTGAGTTCCAAGTAATGCAGAGTTTACTACAGAAGGTGAGTATTGGGTTTGATGAACCCTGCAATTTTCCCCAAGTAAATTTACCCGGAAAATCCTAGATAATTACTCGGACGCCAGAAATATGGTGAGGTAGGCTTACAATTCTGCATTTGATCCACCTCTTCAAATTGAGCTATGATGAACCCCATTAAATGCCTTACCCTGCCAGTAGTTATAGGGCCCAGGAATTATTTCATTTCTCTCTGTCCCATTAGTGGACAGAGCCTGTCGGTGATAAATTGCAAGGCGTGGCTGTAAGTAGTACATGTGGTAACTGCCACATGCAGTAATAACTGCATTACTTGGAATTGCAACCCCTGTGCAAGCTAGTGTATACGCAACTATGGGAATAATCTATAGTTCATAAAAAGGGTCCCTTTGATACGAAAACTCAGTTTTAATGCTTACATTGCGATTGGCCAGATTGTGCTTCTCGGTTATGGCTTAGTGAAACCACCTAAAGTGTACAGGCATAAACAGTGCTTAATTTGAGCCAGTTGTTTCCGGTGCAGGGCACCGGCACTTAACTGCGAAGACCAGTGCTTCTGACTATCTGCCACAAGGTGGCGATGTCCATCTAATTTAGTGAGGACCACAACAGTTCATTATTAACGCAATGTGCATTAAAAATGACTATTACCTGCTGCTCGTGCCATTGTTATAGATTTGGGGGCCTGGAATAGAACGAATTGTTACACTTGTTGAGTGTGATGGTTAGTAGTTGTGTTATTACGATTATTGGCAGCATAGCAGGGGCAATGCATGGTGCAAGCTGCAGTGGTCTTCTGACCAGAACCCAGGCATCTATTTTTGTTATAAATTAAGCAGTGGGTATAAATTGTCAGGGCTTGCCAGACTCCCACTTTAAACACAAACAAACAAAGTGCAAAAAAAAGTTTCATATTTAAATAGAAGTTTATTTTAATATATTCTATGGTGTCTCTGTATCTTGACCATGCCCTATTTGCAAATAGTGGGAGGCCATTAAACCTCATTAGCACGATTACTCTTCAGTCCCTGTGTATCAGTGTCAGTTCTAAGCAGGAGGGCTTTTTTTAGGTTAACCTTTTTCAGCTTTTCTACTACATTTGGTTAGATTAAGACAATTTAAATCGAAAATCACCAGTGGCCCTATGGGCCAGATTTATCAAAGGGTTTTGCCCATTCTGTGTCTGTGAATAAATGTGTTGGAGCCTCATCTATTAAAAGTGACGCATCGCTGCACGAAAACAGCGATGCCTCACTTTTCATTGTGCCCTCCTTGCGACACCAATGATGCGTCATATTTACTGTATGACGCATCATGTCACAAGGAGTTACAGATAAGGCAGTATTTCTGACGTATCTGTAGGCGCAAAATTGATGCATTGCTGGAGTGTGTCACAAAAGTGATGCAACTCCCCCAATGGGTCACTACACATTGGCAAGTCCCATGTGAAATGTGCCTGCGTCAGTCTTACGCCTGCCATGAGGCAGGCGTAAGATATTGACGCATTTGCATTCTAGAAGTGGCGCAGTGAAATCTTATAGATTTCACTGCGTCACTTCTACGACTCTTACTTGCATCGGAACACCCCTCTGCATACATTATACCTGGCGCAGGTATAATGTGGCGCAGGGGTTTACAAAGTGAAGCATCTAGGTAGATGCGTCACTTTGTAAATATGGTGCAACAAGGCTCATTTTTTACGTCACTTGTGCGACACAAAAAGTGACGCACCGGCAGCGCAAAAGTGACGCAAGGGCTCATAAATAAGCCCTTTGGTACATATGGGCGTATATCTTTTAGGGCTTATTTTCATTTTTCAAAGTTTGTTCGATTGTAGATAGGCCACAAATTTGCAGTGCGTAGTCTACGTTTGTATGCATGGAACTGTGAGTCCCCTTCTGTACGAGTAATTCTCACCTTAAAAATTCTCAAAGAGGTCCTTCTGTGGCACAGAGTAGTTTAAAACCCAATTGAATCACTGTGGCTAGCCAGAAAGTACGAGCTAGTTAAACACAACTCTAGGCTCTTTATTCAGTTCTCCGTTTACCGCCATTTTCTGGTCTCTTTTCACTTACAACTTCCTTTACACAGCGGCGAAACACAGGCCACTACAGCCACCACAGTATGGGGGGCCCCGAACCTCCGAGGGGCCCCCTCAGCACAGCACTCTGGCCAGAGATCTCCTGATTGAGTCTGGAGGGGGCCCTCCACGTGCCCTGCAGGGAGCCCCCTCAAGTTTCGTTACGCCAGTGCCTTTATGTGTGCTGTCCTTGTCATTTTAAATTAAAATGCCTAGTGAAAGTTTTGGACTGAAAAACAAGGAGCATCAAAGATGGCTGCGCTCTGTGTCCCCCTCCCAGCCTGCTATGCCTGGCAGGCCTTCTCCTCCAGTGATTCATACCTTGTGGGGAAGAGGTGATTTGTTCTACAATTAGCCTGCAGCCATGGAGCTTATTAAACTCTGGTATCCCAGAGGACCTTGGGGCTGAAGGTCAGCTGGAAACTGTAAATTAACATCCTCCAGTCTGCCATCTCAGGGGCAACCTCGGCTGGGCCATGTCGACAAAGCGTGGGCTCAACCTTGCTAGGGGGGGAGCGGACTCATTAGCGCTCATTTATTTAAGCTAATGGGAGCCACAGAGGTTCCAGTCATGAGATATTCATAATGCCTGTGCATTAAAGGAAATGCGGACAAGAAAGAGCCCACTTACAGTACACACTACTAATTTACCGCTCTGGAAGCCGCAGCCAATCCCCGAGGTACTCCCCGCGACCGCAGGTGGTTGGGGACATGTTTGCAGAATGTGAGTTTATGCTTGTTTTTGGGTTTCCTATTTGTGGTATGTCTGTAATTCATAAAACTTACTTCCACCCACCCATTATTCAGCCCTGGAGGGAATCATCGCCCAGTGTGTGGACCTTTAGGGAGCTGGCAACAGGGCTGGACAGGCCATAGCGGACACCGGGCGTTTCCCCGGTGTGCTGCTAGGGTGGGGGCCGGTGTTGGGCCCCTGGGGGGCCATATTTGTTACCGGGGTCGGCAAAATCGGCCCCCTGTAACAAAATTGGCCGAAACCGACCATCGCAAACTGCTCGGCTGCACTCACCCTCACCCCAGGGGGGCTGGCTGAGCAGTTTGCCAGGGTCGGTTCCCGTTCCCAGTCCGGCCCTGGCTGGCAATGGGTAGCCTTGGGGTTCCACAATCTTCCGAAGTTGAGCTGAGGTGCTTGAGCCTGGGAAAAGGCCAGGGCTGATGGCTCCACCTAGTGCGCAGATTTTAAATGGGTGGGGGAGGTAACCACACTTTGAATCACCTTTGGCTGCATGCTCAGGCTTCAGAGAAAGGAGTTCAGGAGCAGGACTGGGAAGAGTTGCGAATAGCAGTGGAGAGGAAGGGAGGAGCAGAAAGAGGTCACAGGGAAAGACCGCAGAGTTCTCCATGAGCAGAGCGAGCGGCTGGGCATCGTTCACCCTGAGGTTTGGGAAGGGTATGTGTGAGCGCAACCTTGCACAAGGGAGAGACTGGCCATAGCAGTCACCAGGGTGCACATTTTTTAAAAATGTCCGCAGTGCAGCAAGTCACTTTGCCTCACTGCACTGCGTCACATGGAGAGGACAGAAATGCACCATAATTAAGGCATACAGTACATGACTGACTTTCCCCCCTGAACTAGCGTACAATGGGCTGCTAGCGGCAATGCAGGTATCCTTGCACCATGATGTAAGGGTGTCTGCGTTGCATGCAGGATTGATTCTGTGCAGTAAGGGGCACCTACATGCACAAAAATAATCCTGAGAGGCCCATCTATGACATAGAAAGAGGAAGTAACGAGGAGAAATAAAGCTTTTTCTCCTGATTTCACCTCTCCTGGGAAGGTGTATCTTTTTGGTGCATTCCCAGGTTTACATGGTCTTGTAAATCTGGAAATGTGTCAAAAAACATGGAAGTTGCTTTGGAACACCTATGCAATGCCCATGGAATGCCTACCTAGTGCCAAGTAATTTAAAGCAGTGATTTGCACTGCGTTACGTTAATCCAGATTTTTGGACCCACGCAAAGTGGCTGTGCGTGTCTTCAAAAATCTGACTTGGAAGTTTGTGTCATGCATGTACAACGTTGCATGGTGCAAATGTGATGCAACCCTCTCTTAAATATGCCCCCAGGTTTATAATCGACAGTAAGGATCATGATTTCTACAAGGCATGGTAAAGGAGTAGCCCTTAGGCACAACCAAGTGGAAGCACTGATTTAACAGAAAAAGACCCAAAAATAAGATTTTACTCCTTCTGATGTGTTTCTTAAAGACAAACCAGCCTTCTTCCTTCAGTGCTGATAATCCTTGCACTGTTGATGCTGACTCTCCTACTGAAACATATACTCAGTGACTACTGATTTAGAACTTCCTCATCTCATTTATCATAGGCCCTCCCTCTTCTCACCTAGGCCAGTGGCTGCATCATCAAAGACAAAGGATATGCTAATGTTTTACTGAAATTGCTAAACAGTGAAGTGTAATTTTGCCACTAGAGCGCTCATTGGCTGCTAATAAATATGGCATGTTTAGTGCCTTTCGTAATTTGTCAACACCTAATGTTAGTCTCCCTGAGACTGCTCCCTTACCTTGCCTTATGGAAGAGCCAATATAGCATCCACTGAGGCGCATAGGGGGAAAACGCAGTATGATTTTAGATAGGGGAGAGGGTGTGGCCTAATGGCTAGAGCGGTCAACCTCGGAGCTGTGGAAATGGGTTCGAGTCTCGGCAGGGATGCTCAACATCCTGTGATTCTGGGCAAATCACTCCCCATGCCTAACAAAATGAATGTGTCAGTCTATAATGCAACTGGTGCTCATGTAAAGCGCTCTGATACGTTCGGGTCGAGTTTGAGCTACACAAAACTCCCCCACCCAAAAAAAAACCAAGAAGATTCAGTTGCCTCCAGTCTGCTCATGACATCAGAGTTCTCCCGGGACACAGCCTTGCTTTCCAGGAGGTGGGCGGATCTTGAGACAGAGGAAGGGGAGGGAAGGAGGATTATAAAGTTTGATGGACCTCACTCTTCCATAGAAGGACAGAGCAAGAAGTAACCAATAAGAATGTGTGCTGCAGCCACACACCCAAGTCTCTGTCCTGAATGGTGATTGGTACTGCCATTCATACAGACTTCTCAGACATCAGCCCTTTCCTGCTCTGACTCATTAGCTTCACGTCTAGCTACCTCTCTCTCTCTTCAGCCAGACCCAAGTGTAAAACGGAATGAACACAGGCATAAAGTAAATGCCATTCCAACCCAGGAGTCCGTGATTGACATTAGCATAGGCAGATTTAGAATAACGACATTGCCTTCAGATTTAATTTAGGTACTTTTGAGCTGTGTTTAGAGCAAGAATATGGCAAGATAATGTCTAAGACATCACCTGTGGAGAAGCCCACATTTCCCATATGAGCAGCAAAGAATGCCCTCTCCCCGTGTCTGAGGGGGGTGCAGGGGTAATGGACTTAAATGCCACGGAGCCTGGGGCGCCAAAAATGAGCGCGCGCGTGGCGGGTAAGTAAGTATATTCATTTCCGAGACATCCGGCCCATTGTTAGAATGCAGGACATTAGCAGCCAATCGGGGAGGCTCCCTCGTGTTCCGCGAGACGCAGGCCTGTTTCACGCATGTAAAATTCCCTCATTAAAGCGGAGATTTGCAACCCGTGGAGATTTTAAAGGAAGCAGGTGCAGCAGGTCCGTGTTGTTTAGAATTACTCTCGTACTAATTAGCTCGAAGCAACCGTGCTTTACAAGAGGAAATGATTGTCGCCGTCTGCACAAACTGTCAGGCACAGCCCTTAAATCTGCGCAAATTAAAAGTACTGTCATCGCGTAAAACAGAGATTGAAAACTTAATTCACACTGAACATATGGACAGGAGGCTCTCCTTCCCAGAAGACATGGTTTAATATCTCATGTCCTTCCTTTAGCTGGGCTGAGCAGAAAATGGCGTCCTCGCTCTCGGCGATGATGTCACCAGTGACGTCACGTACACTTTTGGAAAGTTTTGTCATTTTCAATTTTATAGGCATTGATCGCAAGCTTCCTAAATTTGAAGGCTAAACCCTAATCTATCATCATTTTTAGTCAAAGATGGCTGACTTTTCCATGGAAGTCAAGTCACCAAAATGCCAGGAATAGAAGAAGTAATAACATCTCCTTGACACTGAGCCCTCTCTCAACATCTTTTTCCCAGATGACATGACAGGGCTTGACCCATTGTTCCAATCTTAGTGCAAGAATCAATCAGTAATGTTATAAAGCGTGAACTACTCACTCGTAAGGGTCTCAAGGCGCTGGGGGTGGGGAGCGTGACTTCTATTTCTTGGTGAGGGGCTTGAGAAGATTAAGGAATGGGTGCTGTAGAAGGAAATGGAACCCTGATGGGCCCATGATTAGTTGAAACCCCTTCTGTCTGATTTTTCCCATTCTCGCCGTCACCAATAATAGGGCCTCAGCAAACTCAGCAGCAGAAATACTCATCTTTTTTGGGTTTTGAGGCGATGACATGGACGAATCGATGTTTACACGTTGATTCCCACATTTTTTTGACTGGTATTTTACTTTGAGTTTTTGTCTGCTTTTTTGTAGTTTAAGTCATCAGGTTACATAGTCTTGATCCAAGGAGTTACAGTTGACCTTGTAATCCTGAGTTGCCCAGTAACTCCTTTTACCGGCTGAATCTGAATTAACGGTCACAATGAGACCCTTACCACCCTACTTAATTTCTGCTCATGTCACTGACATCTTGATGCCCAGAAATCAGATTAGGAGGGTCAGCACCAGGAGTAGAAAAGGACAAAGTAGGGGTAGCTATTGCTATTCCTTGCTACCCCTAATTAATGTCCCTCTGGTTCACTTCTATGACCCACAATCGATTTCAAGGTAAGGCTCAATGAGTTGGTCCAGGTCAGCTTTTTTTCTTCTTCTTTTAATCGCGCCATCCACAGATTGAGAGCTATAACGATAGATGAGTCATTTGTTGCGGCAAACAAATGTGTGTTTTAAAGATTGTGATAGTTTCCTGTATTATATCTTTTATTTCAGGGTTACCATTAGATACTAAACCTTTAATTCATAGGAACTATACCTGCGCTACCAATTAAAATGTATCTTTGCAAAAAAACAATGTAAAAAAAAGAATTGTGATATATTAAAAAAAACTGCATACAGGGTAACCTTAAATACTTTCTTATTATGCCTTCTCAGGGTTATGGTGACATTTGGAGAATCCTTGGTTTGTCATGACCACTGAATGTCATTATAAGACTATACATGCTAATGCTTCATCTTGTACATCCTCTATTGGTGTTGTGCCCTTTTTATGGTCTGGCTTGACAGTGCAGCTTTCACCAGACAGTTATGTGAGCAACACTAGAGAGAGCTTTTGGCTCCGCTCACATGAGGAGAGTCAGGAGTACATGTTTTGATTGGACAGAAGATGTGTGCTTCCACAGGAAAAGTACTTACCCTCCACACAGATTATTTTGTTTATTTATTCACCTTCCTGAGCTTTAACTTTTAGGGGCACACACATGACATTACAAAGCTATTAAAGTGTCTTAGATAATGAGAACGATTATGGTGTTTTTCTCTGGCAGCAGCACAGATGTAGGTTGGATAGTCATTAACCTACATGGATGTTTAGGTCTGGCTTGAAAGTCCAACTGTCACCTTGCGGGTTACCCTTCACTAACATTATTCTACAGTTATTTGCTTCCACACACATACACATCTATTTCCATACTACATACATGTAACGCTTCACATTAAAATACAGCTTTCCTTTAAAGCCAGAGCTATTGGCACTGCCAGTGCTTGTTATAGTTTGGCTTGACAGCACAGCTGTCACCACACAATTATGTCAGAACCACCACTAAAGGGGCTTTGACCCCACCCACATGTCGGACCCTAGGAGTACATGCCTTGAGTGGGCAGAAGTTGTGTGTTTCCACAAAAGAGTGCTTGCCTTTCACGCAGCTGTGATTATTTTGTTAATTTAGGCAGCTGCACAAGCTTGAATTTTAAGGAGCCCACACATGCCATTGTAATGGTATTAAAATGTCTTAGACAAGATAATGCATGGTGTCTTTCTCAGCAGAGCGATACAAAAGGGGATGATGGACGGAGCGTTTGAGCAAATGAAACACTCACCCCAAGTCAACTGATCTGGGTTTAATCCATCACCATTCTTTAGCTCACTCAGCCACCCCAGTTCAGACATGGCCATATGCAAATCAGTCTGACCCTGTGCCTCATGGGAATAGTCCAGCCCGAACTGCCAAGCCATGTCTTCCCTGGACCGGAAACAAGCATCCTGGGACCGGTTTCGGATTCATAATCCTCATCAGCCAGGATATCTTGATTCCAGTGGCCAAGTGAGCAAGGGACTCACGTCTGAGCATACCCTGCCACACTTAGGGCGAACAAAGCGATACAAAAGGGGATGATGGACGGAGCGTTTGAGCAAATCAAACACTCACCCCAAGTCAAGTGATCTGGGTTTAATCCATCACCATTCTTTAGCCCACTCAGCCACCCCAGTTCAGACATGGCCATATGCAAATCAGTCTGACCCTGTGCCTCATGGGAATAGTCCAGCCCGAACTGCCAAGCCATGTCTTCCCTGGACCGGAAACAAGCATCCTGGGACCGGTTTAGGATTCATAATCCTCATCAGCCAGGCTATCTTGAATCCAGTGGCCAAGTGAGCAAGGGACTCACGTCTGAGCATACCCTGCCACACTTAGGGCGAACAAAGCGATACAAAAGAGGATGATGGACGGAGCGTTTGAGCAAATCAAACACTCACCCCCAGTCAACTGATCTGGGTTTAATCCATCACCATTCTTTAGCCCACTCAGCCACCCCAGTTCAGACATGGCCATATGCAAATCAGTCTGACCCTGTGCCTCATGGGAATAGTCCAGCCCGAACTGCCAAGCCATGTCTTCCCTGGACCGGAAACAAGCATCCTGGGACCGGTTTCCGATTCATAATCCTCATCAGCCAGGCTATCTTGAATCCAGTGGCCAAGTGAGCAAGGGACTCACGTCTGAGCATACCCTGCCACATTTAGGGCGAACAAAGCGATACAAAAGGGGATGATGGACGGAGCGTTTGAGCAAATCAAACACTCACCCCCAGTCAACTGATCTGGGTTTAATCCATCACCATTCTTTAGCCCACTCAGCCACCCCAGTTCAGACATGGCCATATGCAAATTAGTCTGACCCTGTGCCTCATGGGAACAGTCCAACCCGAACTGCCAAGCCATGTCGAGTGGAGAAGTGTGGCTCAGGGGTTAGAGGCAGCAGACCCGGAAGCTGAGATCGGTCCTGGACCAGGGTTCAATTCCCCACCTCGGCGGGTCTTGGGCTAAAAATTCCACGGACTCGATAATTCTCGCCCCGGTGCCTCCTCGACTCACGGGTTCACACTCTGCGACTCTGGGCAATAGCTTGCTTAATCTCCACAACGGCCCCTCGCGGCGGGATGCCTGACTTTCACCTTGTGGATACCCTGCTATCTCACAGGGGAATACCAGGACGGGTTCCCTAAGCAAGCGCCGGGAAACCCACTGCGGGTAGCTGTGCGCTATATAAGCTCAACTACATTTACATTTACATTTACATGTCTTCCCAGGACCGGAAACAAGCATCTTGGGACCGGTTTCGGATTCATAATCCTCATCAGCCAGGCTATCTTGAATCCAGTGGCCAAGTGAGCAAGGGACTCACGTCTGATCATACCCTGCCACACTTAGGGTGAACAAAGCGATACAAAAGGGGATGATGGACGGAGCGTTTGAGCAAATCAAACACTCACCCCCAGTCAACTGATTTGGGTTTAATCCATCGCCAATCTTTAGCCCACTCAGCCACCCCAGTTCAGACATGGCCATATGCAAATCAGTCTGACCCTGTGCCTCATGGGAACAGTCCAGCCCGAACTGCCAAGCCATGTCTTCCCTGGACCGGAAACAAGCATCCTGGGACCGGTTTCGGATTCATAATCCTCATCAGCCAGGCTATCTATAATCCAGTGGCCAAGTGAGCAAGGGACTCACGTCTGAGCATACCCTGCCACACTTAGGGCGAACAAAGCGATACAAAAGGGGATGATGGACGGAGCGTTTGAGCAAATCAAACACTCACCCCAAGTCAACTGATCTGGGTTTAATCCATCACCATTCTTTAGCCCACTCAGCCACCCCAGTTCAGACATGGCCATATGCAAATCAGTCTGACCCTGTGCCTCATGGGAATAGTCCAGCCCGAACTGCCAAGCCATGTCTTCCCTGTACCGGAAACAAGCATCCTGGGACCGGTTTCGGATTCATAATCCTCATCAGCCAGGCTATCTTGAATCCAGTGGCCAAGTGAGCAAGGGACTCACGTCTGAGCATACCCTGCCACACTTAGGGCGAACAAAGCGATACAAAAGAGGATGATGGACGGAGCGTTTGAGCAAATCAAACACTCACCCCCAGTCAACGGATCTGGGTTTAATCCATCACCATTCTTTAGCCCACTCAGCCACCCCAGTTCAGACATGGCCATATGCAAATCAGTCTGACCCTGTGCCTCATGGGAATAGTCCAGCCCGAACTGCCAAGCCATGTCTTCCCTGGACCGGAAACAAGCATCCTGGGAGCGGTTTCCGATTCATAATCCTCATCAGCCAGGCTATCTTGAATCCAGTGGCCAAGTGAGCAAGGGACTCACGTCTGAGCATACCCTGCCACATTTAGGGCGAACAAAGCGATACAAAAGGTGATGATGGACAGAGCGTTTCAGCAAATCAAACACTCACCCCCAGTAAACTGATCTGGGTTTAATCCATCACCATTATTTAGCCCACTCAGCCACCCCAGTTCAGACATGGCCATATGCAAATCAGTCTGACCCTGTGCCTCATGGGAACAGTCCAGCCCGAACTGCCAAGCCATGTCTTCCCTGGACCGGAAACAAGCATCCTGGGACCGGTTTCGGATTCATAATCCTCATGAGCCAGGCTATCTTGAATCCAGTGGCCAAGTGAGCAAGGGACTCACGTCTGAGCATACCCTGCCACACTTAGGGCGAACAAAGCGAACCAAAAGGGGATGATGGACGGAGCGTTTGAGCAAATCAGCTCTCAGCAGAAGCACAGATAGGAGAAGGCAGTCATTAACATACATGTATTTCTTAGGTCTGGCTTGACAGTGCACTCATAAGACATACCTATTAAGAATGTGAATGCTTGTTGTATTTCTTTTTTGTTCATTATTGCTCTTTTTATCTTTACTAGTATCATCAGTTTTCTCCATCGCGCCTTTATTACCTTATAAGCTGAACACTTCTGTTTGCCTTCTATCTAATTATGTCACCCTGTTTGAGTACAAAAGTTGCCCTTAAGTTCCCAAAGGTATCAGAATGTTACTGAAAACCAAAAATCATTGCTATGTACACGGAGCCCTCTGGCTAATCCTTCAGACATTTCTAGATCTCTCTCTTAATTTGTTCTTTCATTCTCTTTTTACTCCAATCTCTTTTTACTTTTTAATCCGATCACTGACTCCCTCTGTTTGCGTTTTTATCCCCTCTCCACTACTGTATTTATCCGCCTGACTTTAGGCTACTATTTTATTCTTTCACTTGCTGCCTGTCTTCCTCTTCTTGTCACTTTTCAAAGTGTCTCCTCTATTCACTAACAGGGCCGGACTGGGAACCGAAACCGGCCCTGGCAAAGTGCTCGACCAGCCCCCACCTCCCCCCCGGGGGTTGGGGGGTGCGACCGCGCTCTTTGCTAGGGCCGGTTTTCGGCCGATTTTGATATAGTGTCGTTTTTGCAGCTATGCTGCAAAAAACGACCCTGTAACAAAACCGGCCCCCACCCTCTGGGCCGACCGGGGGATTGCCCGGTGCCAGCAACGGCCAGTCCGGGCCTGTTCACTAACTCTGTCTATCAAACCTTTCACATTTTTATATCCACCCCCGAACACTCTCTCTCATGCTTTCATCCTCCCTTGTTCCGCTGTGTCTTCTTTCTCCTCTCTTTAGCTTTCTTTTTCTCTCACTCCTACCCTACTCTTCCTGTCCTCCCCTCCCTTTTTGTTTCTTTCTCTAGCTATATGTCTCTGTCAGTTCAATTCAGTTGTGTATTGTTCGCGTCAGGATTTGTGGGTAAACACGTTACCACAGCTTTATGGATTTTCTTGTATTGCAGTAGTAGTAGTACTTCCTTAATATGCTTTTGCATTTTCTACCAGACCTGTGCTTTCTCACAGAGGACCATTTATTTATTTAGAACGTTTTATATAGCGCGAACATGACCACCGAGGGTGTCAGAGCGCTTTAGAGATTGTGCATCGCAAGGGAAAAACACAGATTATGCATCACAGGGGTATAAGCATGCAAAGCAGAATAAACAAAACGACAAGATCAGAGTGTCAAAACACAGTCAAGCAAAAATCAAAGTCTAGAAATGCCCGACCTACTCGTGGACCAGGTGGCTGGGCCAGAGACAACGGGTATGAAACGGGTATGAAACCATTCAGATGAGGCTGGCATGCTAAGGCAGAAATGTCTTCAACAGGAGCCCTTTGTTAATTTTCAGCTTTGTGAAATTGGACATTTTGAGGGACAATTGTAGTTCTCTCTCTCTCTCTCTCTCTCTCTCTCTCCTCTCTCTCTCTCTCTCTCTCTCTCTCTCTCTCTCTCCCCCCCTCTGTCTGTCTGTCTGTCTCTCTCTCTCTCTCTCTCTCTCTCCCCCCCCCCCGTCTGTCTGTCTGTCTGTCTGTCTCTCTCTCGCTCTCTCTCTCCCCCCCTCTGTCTCTCTCTCTCTCTCTCTCTCTCTCTCTCTCCCCCTCTGTCTGTCTGTCTGTCTCTCTCTCTCTCTCTCCCCCCTCGGTCTGTCTGTCTGTCTCTCTCCCTCCTCTGTCTGTCTCTCTCTCTCTCTCTCTCTCCCTCCTCTGTCTGTCTCTCTCTCTCTCTCTCCCTCCTCTGTCTGTCTCTCTCTCTCTCTCTCTCTCTCTCTGCATGCGTGCGTCTGACTGACGCCATGCTACTTTGTCTCATTTTCTCTCCATCTCCTTTTTATTATCCTCCCTCGGTGGTCCCCGTCTTATCCTCCCTCCCCCTCCCTCCGTCTCTATTGCTCTCGTTCACTTTCTCTCTCGTTCTGCTTCTATTTTTCTCTCGCCACCTTTGTCGCTCTCTCCAGCTCCATCTCTTTCTCTCTCTATCACTCTATCTCCATCTCTCCTTCTCCCTTCCCACCCTTTTCTTCTCTCTGCCCCACTCCTCCCCCTCCAGTGCTTCCATTGGGTGACTGGGGCCACCATGTGCTTTGCGTTTGTGTCTTGACTTCCCCAGAAGATGGATTAACTGATACCGGGCCAGTCGGAGCAGGATAATGCATCAGTAACAGGAAGCCATAATTAGAAACTGTTGTGACGTGTCTTTCACTTCCCCTTAATTGACTGTTGGGTGTAATTCTAGAAGAATGGGGGGTTATATGGGCTGCTGAGGACCATGTGGTCCTGAGGGAGGCTGCAGATGGTTTGAGTTAGCCTGTGATTTCCTGCTGAGGGTGAACTCGGGGCTCTGATGACCTTTGCCTTCTCTTTTCTTGCAGTTACCCTGCTGGACTCCATGTCTGCCCTTGGAGACCTGGGCTGGGTGGCGTATCCGCCTGAGGGGGTGAGTATTGTTTCTAACCCACATTTTCTTCAATGATACCCTTGTGACTATGGCCAGCTGATTAATACACCTACTCTCTGTACCTGTAGAACATCTCATATACAGAACCTACTAAAAATGTAAATCTGAGCAAAATGTAATTCTTTGCCTTTGAAAAAAACTAAAAAAATGGTTTATATGGTTTAAATCTATTTTTGTGTGCATGATGGGAAGCAGTCAGAGCTCGTGAACTTGATGGTAAAGTGACAGTTTGACACAGAATCCCAGATCTGTGAAGCACACCCATTTCATGAGAGTACTACAGGACAATATAATTGGTAGAAATGTGCTATACACATTTTTAGCAGCATGGCATAACCACAGCCACTGGGATTATGTGGCAATAGAGAATCTAGTTATGTGGCAGAGATGGCTAAATTATGAAGCAAACAAGGCAATTCATGACCATTAATGATGCCTTTGAGATGAGGAGCTGCTGGTTAGTTGTTGCACCAACATAATCTTGCATAATTCACAATTGCAGGGTTTCGAGCATGTATGCCTTTTTTAAAATTGTGTTGCAGTTCCTTTGCATTCAGATTTCATCAAACATGACCCCTCAATTCATTTTGTCTTCACACGCAGATTTAGGCAATTTTCATGGACATTTCACATATAATACAATGAAAATGTTCACATTTTCACCTACCCTAAGTTCAAATAATTCAAGGACAAAACAACTTTAAAGGAGAGATCTTTGCATATTTTGTCCTCATGAAGTGCCGAGATTGGATGGATGGATGAATGGGTTTTTTATATAGCGCAATATCACTGGTTATCCCTGGGTATCCCCAAGGTGAAAGCCAGGCATCCCGCCGCGGGGGGCCGTTGTGGAGATTAAGCAAGCTATTGCCCAGAGTTGCAGAGTGTGAACCGAGTAGGCACCGAAGTGAGAATTACCGAGTCCGTGGACATTTTGGGCTCAAGACCCTGCCGCGTCGGGAATTGAACCCTGGTCCCAGGCCTGATCTCAGCGTCCGGGTCTGCCTGCTCTAACCACTGAGCCACACTTCTCCACTTCTCCAGATTGAGCATACATCAAGAAGGAAATAGAGAGAGAAAATGTATCATGGAGTTCCCAAACACTATGCATTGGCAAAGCCAATAATTCTAGCTTTTAGGACCTTTTTGTATGCCAATGATTTTTAGCCATGCTCTATGGCTTTTGTAGTTCGGACTGGACTGTTCCCATGGGGCACAAGGTCAGCGCTGATTTGCATATCGCCATTGTCTAACCCAGGGTGGTGTGGAGTGGAAAAACGATGGATTTGGGCCCAGATCTTTGGACTGGGGTGAATGTGTGACATTGATCCACATTCTGTCCATCATTGTTGTGTTTGCAGTTCATGCTCTACAGCATCAGCATGTGGGATAGCAAAATGTTGGAGAAAAAAGAAAAGAAAAAGGGTGCAATGATGCAACCACATCAATTTGTAAGCACGCATATGCTCTATTACGCATGGTGGATTACATAATGAGGTAGGCACCAAATTTATTAACTAATCTGTGATGGACTAGTAAACACAAAATAGAAGAAGCACCAAAGCACTTTTAAGGAAGAGTAGCCGACAGCAATCTGCTGCCTGATCCTCCACAAATAAAACAAAAAAAATTTAAAAAAAGACCACAGTGCTGGAAGGGAATAGCATTGGGCAACTTATCTTATCTTATCTTAAGTGAGATTTGTAAAGCGCACTGACACCATAAGTTTCCTGGCGCTAAATGAGGGAGTGCTGGGATTACAGGAGGCGGATTAACCAGTTAAAGTGAAGAGCCGGGTTTTCCGAAGTTTCCTGAAATTCAATAAGGAACAGCTTGATTTAACTGACAAGGGGCACGGGTTCCTTAATTTAGGGGCCAGGTGTGCAAACCTACGACCACCAAACGTTTTGAGCTTTACTGTGGGAACGACCAGCAGGTGAAGATGAGACGAATGGAGGTTGCGTGCCGGACGGTACTGCGTGATCAGTGTTTTCAGGAAGGCAGGACTATTGCAGTAAAGAGCCTTAAAAGTCATGCAGCCAATCTTAGAGGCCGCCCTTTGCTCAACTGGCAACCAGTGTAATTTACGCAGTAGTGGTTTTGCTGATTCCCACTTTGGAGTTTTGTGGATGAGTCTGGCAGCCTGGTTTTGTACAATTTGGAGGCGGCGAAGCAATGACTGAGGGAGTCCAAAGTATAGGGAGTTCGAGAAGTCAATGCGGGCTAGTACGAGAGAGATCACCACCTGTACTAGTGCCGCATGTGGTAGTAGATGGGCTATTTTGCGGATTTTACGCAGTTGAAACATGCTGGAGGAGATCACAGCCCCTACTTGAGCCTTGAGGGAGAGCTCCGTGTCGATGATGACCCCAAGCTCTTTACCACACTTGCCGGGGTAGGGGGAGAGCCCAACTCCTTTGGCCAGAATTGAGGGCGCCAGTATGCTGGGCTATTTCCCGGAAGGATGAGCTCCGTTTTCCCCAGATTTACTTTCAATTGGTTGTGGTTCATCCACAACTGAATATGAGTCATCACTGCTTGAAAATTTTTTGCGGCATCAGGGGAGTCGAGAGGGAAAATGATTTGCAAATCATCAGCGGAATTGAACACTGTGATTTCCCACCTCTTGAGCGAGTGGATCAATGGCCGGAGGTATAGATTAAATAAAAGGGGGGAAAGAGAGGAGCCGTGAGGGCTCTGAGAGTGAAGCATGTGGCGTGGGAGTGTGGTTGGGAGAACAAGGAGGAACAGGTGAGGGGAGGAGAAGCAGAATTCAAAAGAGAAGTACACAAATAAGAAAGCAATGTGGGGAGAAGCACACAAGGGCAATTGTAACACAGAAGGGTGCGGGGAGAAGCACAAGGACAGGAGAGTGCAAAAAAAGTGCAGTGGAGGGATGAAGAGAAGTAAATGAGGGAGACAGCTGGAAAACACATGCACTCTCATTGGGTTCTTAACCAAAAGAAATGTAGTTCCCCAAAAATAAGCAGTGGGAGGACACAAGTAAAGAGACTATACTCAGCATGAGGCTACTGAAATCAGTACTATTCTGGGAAGGACTGATGTCTGAAATGCGTAGCAGCTATATATGCGTGAGCGCTAGCCAGTAGCTACCGTAAACTCTTCCTTTCCATAGTGAAAGGCTTGAATTACACATACAGCCAGCTCGGTCTGCATCAACCACTGAAGCTTGCATTTTCCACATTCTGTTGTTTTTAATCACTTCAGGGGCAATGCCTAGCTCTCCATCTGTCCTACATCAGCTCTGCCCCAATCCCTGGATGCACTGGGCCTGCCCTCCGACATGACCTGCAGCATTGCTACTTCAGCTTGTCTACAAAATCCTCCCCCCCCCCCCCCCCCCATTGGGATCAGCAACAAATAAGGCCCCCAGCATGACCTGGGTTACATCTGCACTCAATGCACGCATGACCTCTGCACTACACTGTTTGACATACTTTCCTCGACCCTTACACTCCTCCATAGCCTGCAATGCCTTTCCTCCCCACTCTGACCTTCACTCCCCTTGATAACCACCCTGCCTGCTTCGCCCTCATTAAACAGAACCGACCCTCTGCCTGCATACATGTGGTGAGCTGTGGCATTTGGTGAACGCTCAAACAGGTGGGACATAAATACTTTTACTTCAAATGAAGGGAACAAAGAAGCTCTGTCATTAACAGTATGAATGTGTAGGGTTTTATTTAACAAAAACGGTGGCTAAGGATTTCCCGCATAAATTGGCAAAAAACTGTGGGGCCGAATCACAAAGGGCTGAAGCCCCACGTTGTGGCGTGGCGGAGGAAAGGGGGCACACTTGTGGTGGAGGCCCCACATCAGGGCTGCACCCGTGGCGGGGGGCCCGCAATGAGTAACTGCAGTATGGAGGTCCCGCCATCACTGGAGGCCGCTGCCACGTGTGCGGAGGCCCTTTGTGAATCCGGCCATATACATTTTACAGGTAGTTCTCAAGGTAAACACGTGAAATATTTAAATACGTCATGGGCTGCTGAGCGTGCCCAGCACACCCAAGGTGTGTTTCAATGTTCTATGTCCCAGAGGAAGTTAAAAAAAACAATCCAAATTTTACACAACTTTTTCCCAAACAACGAGTATGTAACCCAATAGGTTTTACAGTCGGCTTCGACAATCGCAGTATGAAAAATGTATGAGGCATCTCCTTTCACTTTACATTACAGGTCATGTAATTTCCCCCCTAGGCTCCATCCTTGTCGATTCTCAACTATGTTGTGTGACTGAGCATTCTCTTGGGACATCGAATGGGAAAATAATAGTTACTCAAATCTCAGGCCCTAGACAGCATCGAGATAGCCTCACATACAGAGCATACATCCTGGAAGTCCAAACTAGGTATCATTTACCCTGGACGCTCGAGCACCAGAAGCAGTTGCATATAATGTTACGGTCGTTAAAAGTTATCAATGCAGATCATAAAAGATCTCCACACAGGTCAAACAATAACTTAAGTTCCAGAAAGAAGGCACACTGGCAACCAATGAACTGAGGCCATAACATCAGCACTCCCGAAATAGGCGTGAATTACCAATCAATGATCAGCTTGAAATTAAATGAAAGGGTACTTGTTTAGTAGACCATTTTCAGCAGATAAACTGCTCTTATATTCACCTGCACAGAACATATGGTCCAAACACACACGCAATGTATGGGTAGACACGCTCACATGCTCGTGGTCATATATGTGCACAGAGGCGCAACTAGAGCCAAATTTCGGGGGGGGGGGGGGCTAAGAAGAAAATTCGGGGGGGGGGCTGAACCTTTAATCAGTAGGCAGAGTGGAGCTGCAGGGCCTCCAAAAAGGGGTGAAACAGCAGCAAGGGCTAATTAACATTCAAATGGTCTTTTAAAGACCTGTGAAACGTTCGGGTGTGGCTGTGTGTGTGCCCGGGATCTGTCTCATCCCAGGCTGCCACACACGACGGGGGGGGCTGAAGCCCGGTGAGTCCAATGGGTGTTGCGCGCCTGTATGTGCATATGCAAATGCGTACAGACACACAAACACGATCACCCGCTTGCTTGCAGCCACCAGCAACTCCATGATCGATTCCATCTTTTGTGGGCCTTTTACACCATTGGCTGATCCTGACCGACTTCAATCAAGTGGTGCACACAGGCCTGGGGGCATTATTGTTGGTGCTCTGCCACATATGTCCTAATGGAAAGCCACTCAACTGCTACCCTCACCTTTGTACCCTGCCCTGAGTGCCCAATTTTTTGTGAAACTATTGTCCTGGCTTTTTTTTGGGCCCTGACATCCTACTAATTTATTGTGTGTAGAGCTCTAGGCCTGTTTCTGGAAATGTCAGGGCTAAAACCTGCTCTGTGACCTGGAGTAGGGACCCAACGCGCCCCATAGTAGGCACAGGACTACTGTTCCTGCTCTAAGTTCATCATTGTAAAGTGGTGGTGGCAGCTACCATGTTTTGTGAATGTTTAGGTGACCAGACCTTTTCTAGGTGTCAGAGAGTGCGGTCTACAGATCCCTTTCATATTTTGCTGTTATGTGAAAACCAGAACCTTATGCTGACATTCCATTAGAATAGGTGCAGTGAGTTTGTTTTCAGTGGGAAACATTATATATTCCCCTGGTTTAGCATGACACCAGAAGAATGGGAGAGCTTCACAAGGCAGTTGGAGTGCATTGGCTAAATTTTATGGCTGGTGGGGGGAAATCTCAACACTGAAGCGAGGGGGATGGAGACAAGGGTTCCATTAGACATTCAGTGAGGACATTGGTAGCAAAGGGACTGCATTTTCTGTTGTTGAAGACAAGCAATAATTTAGGTAGGGGTTGTTGTTTTGTTTGCTCCTAAGTGTTCCTTCTGGTAGGCTGATGACAGGCAGGTACAACGTTCTCAAATTCATCATACCCTTGTTCTGGATAATATTACTGGGAGCCCATCCCATTGCTAGTGGCTGAGAGAGCCACCATCCTACTCAAAGAATGTGTCTGGAGAGCAGCCTCTAAATGACATATGGAATGGAATTAGCTCAGCCCTGTTCTAAAGGTTGAGACAGTGGATCTGCTTCCCATGTCTGGAAAATTGAAATAAAAGCTGGAACCAATGCATCACATTTAGTTCCAGTTCCTAGTTCTTCTTGCTGAAGGAGTGTAGTGGTCATAGAGTATTTAAAGAGCTTCTTTGTGATCATGGTTCATGTCTGACAGAAAGCCAGGGTCCTAGAGGTGATGGGACATCACCTGAGGTCTGCATTTTGTGCTGCAGGAGCTCAGGGTTTACTAGATACCTAAAAGACTGCCTGGCTGCTGACATAGGGAAGGAGATTGCTTGGTCTTTCAGGAGGGGAGACTGCCCAGGAGGAGAAGCCTAGCATGTTCCAGGAATCCGGAACACCAAAAGAAGTTTGATTACAAGAGAGAGTGAAGCCAGGAGCAAATTTCCTAAGAGGGGGTTCCCTGTTTTCTCTGTGCAGTTCCCACTGTTAATTATCCCAAAATGTGTCCACCATTAATCCCTTCGGTGCTGATGACGGCTCCCGGTCGTCATCAGTTACGGTGGGCGTGTGCTGATGACGGCCGGGAGCCGTCATGACCACACCCGTGATCGGAATGTGCCGTACAGGCGCAGAGTTCCGGCCGCAGCCAGGGGGTTAATCTGCTGTGAGCTTGAGAGACCAGTGCTGCCACTGCCCACGTAAGGATGAAGAGCTGCATCGCCACTAAACAGAAGCTCTGATCATCCTGGAGGCTGCAAGTGCTGAATAAAGCCATCATAGACAACATATTTCAGAGGACACAACTGCTGTATCTATGCACCTGTCTGCACCTAGTCAGAGAGGCTACAGCTGCTGAAGACGAGTGCCACTGTACAGACCTGCTGCTCTGTCGCTGCCAAGTGGTTCCTGTTAAAATGCTAACTCGCCACTGAAGCACCAACAGACGTGAAGCCAACACTAGTGAGGGTGTGTACACAAACCCCACCACCATACCACTAGAACTGTAATGTCATCCGGCAGGTAAAACTGCAACTTAGTCTGTGACCAGAATGAAGGACTACAATTTCTCCAGTGTTTTTGATGGTTGGACCGCGTGAGGCCGGGCTGGATACGCATTAAGGTATCCACTCTGAGCTCCTTATCCCTATTTTTCGCACTATCGGATAACATTTTGGAAATACGATTGAATTCAATATGACCTACATTAAGAAGAGATGGAACTCTTTACAAACTCTACACCTACTGGTTTAACAGATGACCTTACTGTTTCACTAAGAGATGCAGCATATTTGAATTCAACGTATATGAGCCCTGATGAAGTTCAAAAGAGATGTTTTGAATGAAATGCGTTGGCTTGATGTCCTTTGTTTATTTATGGATTTCAAGCGAAGAAGGAATGAAAAAAGATTTCCTACAGATATCACATTGAAGTTTCGACCAATTCCCAGAGTGCATCTTTTCACTTGTGGTACAATGTACAGAATAATCTGCTGCTTGGGATTAAGGCTTTTTCCCAAGTGAACACAAGGGGTGAAAGATGTTGAACTAATTTGTGAATGTGACCAGTAGGGAAATGTGAAGTAATCTGAGCAGCTCCTCTCCCCACAATATACTGAGGACTATAGACATTAGCAATCACTTGGATTTGGGTGAGAGTACCAAAAAGGGTAAACGTCGTTTACAACGCGGTGTTTACACCGCACGACCGTTACCATGCTGCCATTACAACGCAAGTCGTTACTACGACTTTCACTGGATGGCGCTGTTGGTTAAGGAATATTGTAATTTTATATTCCAACACCTTTCCTACTGTCACGTGGGCTGGTGTTGGAATAGAAAATTATAATAATCCTCAATCCGCGCCCTCCAACGCAAGTCGTTGTAACGACTTGCGTTGTAAAATCCGCGATGTAAAGGACCGCGATCAAAATGATCGCGTTGTACTATCATACATCCCCAAAATGGCATGCAGCTCTTTAGTGAACATCATAACATCGGTTTACAACCCTGTAACTGCAGTAGTGTTTCATTTTGCTGTGAGATTAAGAAATGTATTTGAACTAAAAGATAAACACTGTGTTGAGCAATATGTTATTGTATCTGTTGGTTGACTCTTGAGTTATGAGCTCTTGTCCCCCACATTACCTCCCTAAGAAGCCTTTGACTGCTCATCCTGTCTACCATGATAGTCAAGTGCAAAAAGTCTATGTCCTGCAATTACGTTAATGAATAAAACAGCAGAGGGCCACTCAGCTTCTATCCACACAGATATGTTGTGTTGTTTTATACATTTCCATTAAAATACATTTTTATACTTATCCTATTCACTTATCAATGAAATTAGGCATACATCTGTAAGTGACAAACCTTTACCACCAAGACAATCCTGTGTTGTGAAGGAATAATTAGAAGTAACAGGACAAGCTAACCATTAGTAATGTTTAGGCATGTTTAAATAAATTGTGCTCTGTCAGTTTATTTTGTTTGTGTTCTTCCCATTGTATTTGACTTACAATGTCTTCTTTTCCTTCCTTGCTTTCTCACTTTCCTGGTGAGCAGTGGGAAGAAATCAGTGTTATGGATGAGTTGAATACTCCCATGCGAACTTACCAGGTGTGCAATGTAATGGAAGCCAACCAGAACAACTGGTTGCGGACTAGCTGGATTCCCCGGGAAGGGGCTCAGCGTGTATACATTGAAATCAAGTTTACCTTACGGGATTGCAATAGCCTGCCTGGTGTGCCCGGCACCTGCAAGGAGACCTTTAACATGTATTACTATGAATCCAGCAACAGTAACCTCTGGTTTATAAAGGAGAGCCAGTATGTCAAGATTGACACCATTGCTGCTGATGAAAGCTTCACTCAAGTTGACGTGGGTGATCGGGTGATGAAGCTAAACACAGAGGTCCGCGACATCAGCAACCTTAACAAAAAAGGTTTCTATCTAGCCTTCCAGGATGTGGGAGCTTGCATCGCCTTGGTGTCTGTGCGGATCTTCTACAAGAGATGTCCTCTAACTGTTCTCAATTTGGCTGAGTTTGCTGATACTGTCACTGGTGGGGACTCAACACTGGTGGAAGTGCGAGGAACTTGCGTCAACAACTCAGTGGAAGTGGACACCCCCAAGATGTACTGCAGTGCTGATGGAGGCTGGCTGGTGCCCATTGGTCGCTGTGTCTGCAGGCCTGGATATGAGGAGAAGAAGGACGGTTGTCAACGTGAGTAGCATGGTTACTTATCTAAAAATGTCACTGTCAAACATTGTTTTGGAAATTTAAAGCCCCAGTTTTATATAATTGAGACTTAATTATTGCTAGGTAAATTGTTTGCTTTGAATCTAGCCTGTGTACTTTTAGATAAAGAGGACACATTTGCAATCTTTAGGCAGTAAAAGATGTTACTTCTATGGAATGGCACCCCAAAGAGTCTAAGGTGGCACACCACTACTTGTATAGTGCCATCCGACATTATACTCCAAGTTAAACAAAACATGTGTTTCTGTGTCACCACCCTGCTACCTTGAAGGCATCAGTTGCAAGGCCTCTCTTAAAGAAGATATCACTGGATCTGACAGATGAAACCCATCACAGTGCATATCACATCTTCATCACAAATCTTGAGCACATGGTTATTACACAGCTCAATGTTTTACGAAAGAGAATGATGTTTTGGATCCAAATTTGGCTCTGGCACTGGTAAGAGAACCAAGAATCTTCTCATTAATGGCTTCTGATATCAGTGTAGATACTTGTAGATCTGTGAGCTGCTTTCAACACAGTTGACCATCCAGCTCCTCTGCCAGTGTTTTAATTGAGGTAGGAATCATATAAACTGTTCTAACCTGGATCTAATCACTTCTGTTATGCCCTTGTACTCTTTCAATCACCTCAACTGGAAAAGTTCCTTAATGGTCTTGTCTTTGTTGTGTTTAGATGGCTGATCAAATTTAACTGGTTGTTCTTTTCTCTCTGCCCATTTCTTTGATCTGATACTGGCTAGCGTAATCAAAGATCTGCTTCTGTATCGAGGACCTCACTGGACCAACAGTATCAATCTCACCTCTCTTGGGTGGGAGGGGGTCCTTTACTGCAAAAAGGAGAGCATTTGTCACTTCCCATAACAATCTGCCAGACTTGATGATCTTAAAAAGTTCTGTTCAGTCTCTGGCCTCCCCTTTTTCATACGAGCTATTGAAAGTTGTGTTAATAATGATCTGAGACACTTTGGCAATGACACTAACTCTCTAGATCAGTGATACTCAAAGTATGGCCCAGGGTCTGCATGCGGCCCTCCTGACCTTCACATGCAGCCTCCGGCTGAATGACTGCAATGGACTGCAGCTTACTTGAGACAGCATTAACATTCAGAAAGATATGAAATAACCGGGCAAGCGTTTTATTTACACGTTGCCTGAAGTAAAACAGAAGAGGCAAATAAGGTGCCCTGCACCACTTAGCTTTAAGTACACATTAATTTTTAAAGAAATCTTGAAACAAATGTCCAAAAATAATGTGCAATTTCTTCAGAATTAAATAAAGTGTATTTCATTAACAGTCAGACGTGTATTACCTCAGAACATCAGATTATTTCAGTAATTCAGAAGAATCTTTTCGAAAGCAGTTTTCAAAAATGAATGTACAAACATTCATGCCTTCTCCCACCCGGGCAACAATGTCAATAGTGAACTAACAGGCACGTCAGTTGTCACATGGAACTCTCTGTGTGGCCTGTGTTGTTATTACACATGTACTACATATTATTAAATCAAACACCAAAGACGATTTTGTACAGGGTATATCCTGAATTTGTGTATTTCAAGAGGCTCTTCTGTGTGCTAATGAAGAAAAAGGAAGCTAAAGGAAAGTAGAAAATTGCCTAGGTTCACACAATTTAGTCAAGTGGGGAAGCCCGGATTGATACTAGGTTTTTGGTTTCACATTGTACAATTTTATTTCATTCCCTTGCAACAATCAAGTTTCTTCTTTTTTACACTTGACTCTCTCAAGGCTTACCATAAAGTGTGGTAAAGGGCTAGCAATTCAGAGACAGCATAACGCAGTATCGTCAGATCTATGACTTATTAGAGACTATGGGCTTCATTTAGAGGAAGGTATGGAATGCAACAATCCATATAACTGAATGGCTCACCGACCACAATATTATTTGCTTCCACTACGACCACCTAAACATCTCTCACAAAACCCCTATCCCACCAAGCTTGCATTAATGCGGCCCTCTGGCACACCACAGTCCATAATTTGTGCCCCTGGTAAAATATTTGTGAGTACCCATGCTCTCTCTACATGATGTCCAATCTGGGATCAGATCTTGGCGTAGTACTGAAGCAACCATCATGCAATCTGTAATGGTGGGTTGGGAATTTTTTATAGTTATGAAGTATCCTGTTGAGTCACCTTGTTGTGTAAGTGGTATTTGAAACTATCAACCACATCCTTTAAGAAATATCCAGAACTTTTGTGAATCTTGCTGCAACATTCAATTGCAGTAGATCAAGGTAGGCAACTCGTTATCCAACCCAGTCACTATGCAAGTGGGGTTGCTTAAAGCTACACTCTAGCACAAATTCTCTTTAATGTGCATCGTAAATCTCCTGGAGACATTATTAAGAACTCTGAAACATGTTCTTACCAATGTACGGATGGCACACACCTTTATTGGAATAACTTTGCCCCCCCTATTCGTTGTCCAGTCTTAGCCTTAATCTGGCCAACATTCAATTTTGCATAATATCATTATCATCCTATATTCAATCTCAATGAAACAGTGTTTTCTATAATCTCTCCCTATCCCTCCTCCACACAGGTTCACAATCGATTGGAGTCCAAAAACATCCTATTTGTAATGACCATTAATGAGACCTCTTAATGTCCAGGTTTTATTGTAGAAAGTTATATTAGTTTTCACAAGCATATCAATACATAGCTAACAATTTCTAATGTCAGCTGACAATTATTTATACAATAAAACCCATTTAACCTGATATGACGTTAAGGAAATTTCCAATCAATGTTTTTCTTCAGATTTGACCATGGCAATTCCATTTTCACTGGTCTTCCCAAAATTCACCTTGCCCCATTTAAGATACTTTGAAACAGTCAGTCACAGACTGCTCACCCATAATTTGGAACTCCATCCAAATATTCTTTCCTATCTTCTTTCTTATCACCTCTCTTCAGCCTTATGCTTTCACCAAGGAGTTCCAAGCATAGCCCTCTAATTGCACCTAATCAGTAGGATAAACTGCTTTGAAGTCTAGCAGTTCTTTCATATTCTCCATTTTATGCCCGGAGTGGTAGAGATAAGGGCCACTATTGGATACCCTTGATCATTGTACAACCCTCTATACTGGCTCTTGTGTGTACATGATTAACATTATTTGATTTGTCTGTCTTTGTACATACCAGTATGTGTTGTGTTACTATGATTGATGTATACGATGAGTACCTCTCATACTACATATGTGTTTTTTATACTCAAATATATTCTTTGTATCCTTACATTACATGACCTGTGAAATCCTGGTTGTGTGGGTAAAGTTCTCTGACACTCTTTGGATCTAAACGTGCTTCACAAATAATGCATTATTTAGCAAGTTAGTAGATAAGGCAGCACTTCTCCTGTGACAAAAGGATTAAAGAAAATGTATTAACACAACTGCTCTAATTACGAAATACATGTAGTATAAGGATGGGTCATCTTAATTTCCCACGCCCACATGTACCTCTTAAATATGTCTCCCTGTGTCCACAGTTGACTTACAAGTCTCATCCAAGGATACGGTAACTTAACTCTAAAAAGTGAATCGAGATTTGGATTTACATATTATAATTTGTCCGCATAACCATATTTCGCAGTTCACTCACTGATATCCCTGACATATCTCTAACTTTAATATAGGTCAGTTTTACCCTGAAGAGAAAAAGGGCAGTTCAGTACTCCAATAAATTAAATGTTAACAGAAAATTGTTATTTAGAATTTATTTAGATGTCTGATTGATGTAATTATGTATGAACATTGAAATTTCCTTTACAAATTATAGAGGAGTAATTTTTGATCACCTCTTTCCAATAATCATGACTTCTTGTTTCAGTCTCATTGTTTTCCAGCTACAGAGATTGCTCTAATCAATAAGAGGCATGGAGAATACACATGTGCTTTGGTTAAAGAGACTCTGTGTATGAAAGCCCAATGCTTCTCTATGTTGAAGAGATAGCAGGCTGTCGATTTTTCAATCATCATTTGCAAAATACAACTTCTGTGAGATTACTCAGTATCCAAAGTCATTGAAGTCTTTGATTTCTGACGACACCAAGAAATACCAGTCTTTGTAATGAGGTAAAAGTTTGCTTATCAGCTAAGCTTTCCGAAGCTCTTTTAGCTATGCTTTTAAAGTTCTTTGGAACAGCCATTCCCAGTAACCTCAGCACCGAATAACTTCTGATGATCGGGCCTCCATCATGTGATTTAAAAAAAAGTTATCCTCAATGATCCAGAGTCGTTTGAGTTCATTTCACTTTTGAGTGTAATTGGGAAGCTATCCTGTAGGCTGATTTTGAGTCACCTTCATGATTGGCTGTCCACGTATGAGATAGGATTTGGAAAGCACTACTCTATCCATGTTGTACATTTGTTTTGAGTCACTTGGTAGATAAATATTGTAAGCTCTGCCAGGGAAATTTAATTCTTGCCTTTGTGGACCTAGTAAATGTATTCATTTGAGTCCCACGCTAATGTTATTGGGCAAAATGGATAAATATTAGTATTCATAAGGGTCTTTTCACTACTCTTCTTATGCTGGACGCTAGTACCTGCCTGTCTGTCAGAGTGGGTCAGGTCCCTTCCTCATCATATATTGTCATTAAGAATGGTTTATGCCAGGACTGTGCCCTTTTCCCTTCTGGTTTAGTATTTTCTTGAGTGACTTTCCCTTAAGACTTTGTAGGACTCAGTTAATATCCCAAAAGTAGATGACAAGTCCACTAATGTATTCCAATGAAGCAGCTTTAATTGATTTGACACCCCCAAGGGCTTGTAAGAATAGTTATAACTGATTAATCTCTGTAATGTTAGTAAACAGTTGATTGTAAATTCGATACAAAACAATGATAATGGTTTTTCTGGTGGTTGATGACAAATAGTCTCTTTATGAATATGTTGATTGATAGAGTGCCCACCTTTAACTTATAGTTATGTCACTTTTGTGAAGACACAAGTTGCAAATATCATTATAGGGCAGTGCCTGTTTGGTTGACATGGTCATAAAGGCCTTGAGGATGCATGATTGTGAATATTGAGGATTTCTGGTGGGACAATTATGAAACCTTGCTTGGTCAAAGCTGTTGTGTTTAGAGCTGAACTATGGGGTAATTCTCCTTTTAAGATCATTGGAGGTTCTCATGGACTGATATGGGTGCTATGTTATTACTATTACTCCTGCTGTGACCCTTAAGAAGGCTATTAGTAGGAAGTTTGGCTAGGCCCATCTTTTATCTTAAACTGCTGAGAGCTTTCTTTTGTTTGGTAGCCCACTTTAAAGGAGGAGCAAACAGACCTTTCTGCGAAAGCCTTTTTTTTGGACAAAATAACTAGATGGTGTGGAGCTTACCATTTACTTTGACTTCAGAAAACGTTTACATCAGTCAGGTGCGGTTTCTTTTCTTGGGCGTACCAGTGAGAGCAGTTAAAATGGTTTATTCCGTAGTGCCCTTTGAAATCATGCTGGAAAACTAATGATTTTCCATCTTGAAGTTCTATATGGCATTAAGGATGCTCATTGTAGAATTAATGGTGTTAACTCCTACTGGGATAACATACCTAATGAACAATACTTGTCTGTGTGGAGCATTCCTTTGGAAATCATTTTGCTCTGTCAAACTTCTAAAATGTGTACCGAGCAGGTAACAGCCCTTACAGTATTTGCAACTTATTACTAATAAATAATCAGCTAAATGGCCGTTGAGTTTAATATTGACTGGTTGTAGCTTGATTGTAAA
This sequence comes from Lissotriton helveticus, assembly GCF_964261635.1. Classification (NCBI taxonomy): domain Eukaryota; kingdom Metazoa; phylum Chordata; class Amphibia; order Caudata; family Salamandridae; genus Lissotriton; species Lissotriton helveticus. Next base: position 423,655,366 of record NC_136072.1, read on the forward strand.
CTCATTCATGTTGCACTTTGTATATAATGTTTGTTTAATTCAATGTTAAACACAGTGTGTATATATGTTTAAGGTTTTAGGTGGTCTGTCTTTTAGAAAGACATGCTTCAATAATGTTTGAATATGCAATTTTTTTTAAAGAGGAGTAAATTAAATACTTAAGACCAATTGAATCAGAAAAGGGTCTGAGTCTGTTTAATCAACAAACAGCCATGTAAAGTTAACGGCCAGGAGCTTGTTCATATAAAAAAACATTGTAGAATTAAAGCATGTCATTTTTTAAGAATATTTCCTTCTTTTTTAGCGTTTTGTATATGTGATACATTTTTCTCATTCTTGTTATACTAAAATGTCTGCACAACAACCATTATTAATGAAAAATCATTCAGAATTGCTATATTATACAGTGTTTCTGATTACGCAGAGCAAAGAGATTTATTATGGAATGTTGGTTAAGTGAGAAAGCAGCATCACATACAGGTTAAACTGAATTTGGCCACAATTTGGTTTGGCTGGATTTTTAAGTGGTTGAAGAGCTAGAGTAGTGCTATTTTACGATCTTAGAAAGTGCTAAATTGTTGCTTGTCACATAAACCTTCAAGGTATGTGTTGCATTCGGTTGGAAATGTAGCAACATTTGTTGACATATTTAAAGTAAACAACTGAACATAACACAGGTGCATACACAAACCAACATAACACAAGAATTGTAACAAAACATGGCACATCTCAAAAAATCAATTGAAGCCGAACACAACACAAAAACGTCAGTACAACAGAAGAAAATCACACATTGAGGCATCACAGAAGAACAGCATCACAAAAATAACCAAACACATTCCAAGCACAACGAAATGCCACAATGCAAATGTGCACACAGAAGCTTGTCAAATGAAGTTTAGAGCAAACACTGCCTTAGTAGCGCCAGGCAATGTTTTTTTCATCCATCCCAGAGTCGTCTAGTACCAATATGTGGTATTATAAAGCAGACATGGAACTAATAAAAGAGAAGTGACCGGCACTATGCATTGTTTAACCCCTTCTATGCTGATGACGGCCGGGAGCCGTCATGGCACACAGTGCTTGTGTGCTGATTACCGCACCCGCAATCGGAATGTGCCGCACAGGTGCAGAATCGCGGCCGCACCCAAGGGGTTAGCAACTGCTTTAGCTGTCAGGTTGGAAGGATGTGATGGGCTACTTCCTTATAGGTTAAACAAAGAATCGTACTTATCATAGGAAGCTGTGTGAATGTTTGTACATGATAGGAGTGTGGGGTGGGATGCCTCCTACAATAATTCAAACAAATGATGTTTTGCATACCATTTGTATCGGAGTGCAGAAATGTGTGCTTGTTTGTCTCATTATAATACAAAGTAGAGACAATGAAAGAACAGTCGAAGTTGGATGTAATTGTTTTTTTATTTTCCTAATTTTGGGGACCTCTAATCACAATTGTTGTTCGTCACTGAAAATCTAACAACCTTCAGACTCAGAAGACCGTACTATTACACTTTGGTGCACTGGTGAAAGGCATTTTAACAGCCAGCACAGAAGGACTGTCTAACCCAAGTATTCGTTTTTGTCTTTGTCAATATAAAGGGAGTGGCTATACTTAGAGTCAGACTGGTCTATAGGGCAATCAGGCAGTTCCCGATAGGTTGGTCTGACAGACCACTGTGTAGGTTAGTATTTTAGCAGTTGTGGGCCGAGTGGGACAGTTTTTACTGTTCATTTCCCTGATATAGCACGTTTTTTAGCTATATGCTTCGGTAATGGAGGACATTTTTATTTTGGTGCACAGGCCCATTTTTTGTCCCAGTCCAACCCTGGCCATAGTAATGTATCTCGTTGCACATCTTCACAGTGCGCATTGGTGAAAGCATAGCACAGTGGTTACTTTTATACAAGTGAATACACTGGAAATGAATGGAGTTCTGATCCACCAGTGAAGGGTCACACACTAGATAGATTACATCAGTTAGGGGCACTTTGAGATGGGATTCTCTCACAATACGATTACTGCAAGACATGCGCTACACTGATGAGGACACTGCACCAACATTCACCTACCTTTATACAGTTTCCTTTTTCACCTTGTGGGGTTGTGGCCACTTCTTTATTTTCAGCTCACAGGTGAATGACTTTTAACCCGTTTGCTGCTTCGAACGTTCAGCGCCAGTGCTCAACGTTCGAAGAAACGGGTGCGGCCGCGTCGGCCGTTAGACGTGCGCAGCACCAGGGAGGTAGCTCGGTCAACGTCCAACGGCCGACGGCAGCAGCGAACGGGTTAATGGCCTCTGAGTGACTATTTTGAATCATTACTGTCATTCCTTCTCTCCGAGGCTCTTTCACTTTGCCTTGCCAGCTCTATTTGTTTTGTGTATCTGGACCACTAGATAGTGCCAGATTAAATCCTGTGGAAGTCCCTAGGAAGTCTAAATTTCACCCCCCCCCCCCCGCAAAATATCTCCTAATAGGTTTTTAATTTTACCAACCAACAATCACTACTGTTTATTACACATATGTAGGTTTGCACGCTTTTTACAAGCTGCCAGAAAATGAGCTTTTAAGAGACAAACTGTTATGTGAATCTGATGTCTCTGGTCTATGTACTTAAAGTTGTTAATGGATACATTACATTAATACAGTATTTCCTCTAAAGAGTCTTTAATGTAAAGTTTTCGTTTCTTTGAGTTGATTCATTTGTTTCTATCTTTTAGATAGAAATCTTTTGGAAACAATTTAAGAAAGCTTCATTGTAATTAGCTTTCAAGATCAATTCAATATTATTTTGATCTGTTCCGGGGACCCTAAAAAGAGGGGGGTCAATAGGACGGTGCTTACTTTGCCTATTTGGTAATCCGGCACTTACCCTAGACACAATCTTCTGCTTGTTAGTGGATTTTCTTGGGGAAGAAGTATTAAAGGGACAGCAAAGTCGTATCTTTGAACTGGTCATTCAGTTACTTTTTTAAATAATTGGAATTCAGCAGCCACCTTGGAAGGTCACATTCCTGCATTATGTGTTTTTTTACTGTGGTTGCATTTTATGTAATTTTTCTCAACATACCATTGTGTGAATACATGCAATTTCGCATTCAAAGAATGTACTAATTTTATTTTCATTTTGCACTTTTAAAGAAATAACTCTTGCATTTACATAGTGTTTATTTTCTGCCACAGATCTATGGAGACACTCCACTTGTCACAAAGTTTTATGATTTATGGCTTATTAAAGGAAAATAATGGAAACATGCATTGAAGTAGGACTGGACAGCCATAATATCTTTCTAAGCGTTATAATTTAGGGCTCGATTAGGATTGCGGTGATTCCGCATCCTCCACCGGCCCGGAGGATGCGAAATCACCGCTGCGGACCTCCAAAACACCCACCTCCAGATCATGATGGCGGTGGGATCAGCGGCGGCCTGCAGGTCCGGCCGCCGCTGATCCGCGGGGTGTTGGGCGCAATTTGGTGGTGGTGTCTGCAAGACACCGCCAGCCAAATTACGATGGGTTTAGAAAACATGCTTTTCCGCGGTGGATTTACCGCTGTGGAAAAGCATGTGGACAATAGCTTCTGGGGGCACCTTGTGGGCCCCCAGGGTGTCGGGGGTGGGGGGTGCACATGGGGGGTACCTATGGTACCCCCCTGCATTTGCATGTACAAAGCGGCAGGCACCGCGCGGTGCCTGCCGCTTTGTGCATGCAAATGCAAAGCATGCATATTTAACATTGCGGCGGGTGCTGCTTAAAGCCTGGCGGTGAAGGCTCTCCCTTAAAGCAGCACCCGCCGCAATGTTAAATATACAGGATGTGACCGCCAGGGTGGCGGTCACATCCTAATTGCACCGGAGGGACCGCCGCTGCCCCTGCGGTCGGTCCCTCCACCTCGGGGTTGGCGGACGGACGCAGGTCCGTCCGCCATCCTAATAGGCCCCTTGATTTGGAAAATAAATTAAGTTCAGAAAGGTGCATGTTAGTTAAAAAAACATGAAAAGGTTGCACTCTCTGTAGCACATTGAGGCCAGCACAGCAACAAGCAACTTTGCAAGTGCTGCTGCAGCACAACAGCGGTTGTCTACACGGAGAAAGAACTATTTTAAGTAGGTACTGCAAAAATTGCACTTGAATAAAACTAATACACATCACATGTATCGTGCCACGCATAAAAACAGGAAATAAATGGCCCAGGAGTCCATCAAGCCCTGAACTTTACGAGTATTGTCAGTGTGAAGGGCGCAATGGTGCCTATTGGTGAAGACATAAAAAGTTTAATTGCACATTAAACTCTTCTGCGCCACCTAGTCAATACCTGCAGCCAGCATCAACTGTCAGGAAATAAGCACACACAAAGCTTCCTACTTGATGGGCTTGTGGGCTCTTTGGCACTTCCCCAGGAGCCCTGCAGAAATGACTGCCTCCTCTTCAAACCCTTTGCGGGATAGTAGGAAGGTTGTATATGGGAGATGTTCCTGAGCTCTTTCGTAGTGGATCGCACAGTTAAGAGAGGTAGGGCGGTCGGGTGGAGTGGGTCAGGGTGGGGTGAGGGGGTATTGAAATTTGACAGACAAAAGGATATTTAATAAATAAAACCACTTACCTTGCGCTCGCGGCATCGCTCTCGGACAACCCCCCCCGCCCCGCCCCACTCACCATCTCACAGCTCTTACCTGTGCAAGCCGCTACTGGGGCCCTTGTTGTGTAGGTGTGGGACCTCACCTTAAGAAAACCCAAACAAACATCTGTATATTCCATGAACTCTCAATTGCTCCTTATATGAAAACAGTTTTCACAAGAACACCAAACAAGAAATAAAAGGACATTAGCATTATAACACTAGAGTCCTTCAGAAAGATGGGGGAATCAATGAGAAACTAGATAGGGTAATTGAACCACTGTGAACCCCTTGAAAAGTTAGGGAAGGAGACCACTTTACAGTCCTTAAGAAACAAGGGAGGATCACCAAAGAACTCTACAGCCTTTGGTAAATTAGGGAGCGTTAATGGAGCACTTTACAGGCCTTGAGAAATAAGATGGTTCTTTAAGCTACTTTACTCCCTGATAAGTTAGGGAAGGTGGCTGGACTACTTTACAGTTCTTGGGAAAAAGGGAAGATCACTAAAGCATTTTACAGCCCTTGAGAACTAGGGGGGTCATAGGAGCACTCTGCCATCTGTCAGAACCCTTTCAGAGTGCTACGGGCACGCAGGGGCTACTGGGCCCAACCGTGGTGGTTGAGGCCATTTATTCCTGATGTTCCCTGGGGCGCAATCTACTATGGATACTGAGCAACTGGGTCAAGTACCCCTTCTGCACTTTACTCTCAGTGGTAGCAGTGGTCGAGCAGTCAAGGTTCTCTGGGGGCTGATGGGTGGGGGAGGGGTTGATGTAGATACAAGTCAGTGAACATGACTCATAACTCAAAGTGAATGAGTACAGACAACAAATCAATGTCCAGTCAAATACTTGCTTTTATATGAAAAAGTATTTTTTTTATTTCTGACTCTGCACATGCAAAGTAATACAATATTCAGAAACAACAACACAATCCTCTTGAAGTTCGGGCTCTAATACTTGTCAGGTAAATCCCGATCCCACTCACCTTTTTGTAATGTGTTCAGGGTTATTTCCCATTCACTGGTGACTGCATCTAGGGAATGCTCACTATTAATTCGTACTCAAGAGTTACCCTTTGACTCAGGTTTTAGTCAACGTGTCTATGGTGCTGCAGCACCATTAGCAGCGAACCCCCTGAGGCCTAACCTGCTCATTTCACATCTTACCCGCTCTCACAGCACGGAAGAGTTCTGCTGTGCAGGAGGTGCCCCTAGTGCAAGCACCTGCTCTGCTCTCAGAAGTTGGGCTGCCCGCATCCCATGCGGCAACACCTGGCGGTGAAGGCTCTCCCTCCTGAGCGGTGCTGCCGGAGTTCTCTCAGTTGTTCAAGCAGCTCCCAGTTCATGAAGATGGTGTAAGTTGGCTATAGGCTGGGGGCAGAGGGGGCAAGAGAATCCTTTCTTCAGCCCCGACGAGTCTACCAGAGTGCGAAGTCATCTATGGTGTCCTCGGCATTCGTCTTTGGTTAGTCAGGGGCAGTTCCATCACAATGCGGTCCAACCTGCCAAATGAAGCCTCGTCCTCTCCTTCCGGCAGCATTGATAGCGGCAGCCTCTCTTGGCATACAGGGTTGCCAGGGTACAGGATATTAATGGGCAGACTCTTCTGGCACAAGCACCCTTGCCAAGACAACTAGAAGTCTCAGCACAATGCCGGGTCTGGTGTCTCAATGGACGAATGCATCCACTGCAGGGGCCTGTGTTCGACCTCATGGTCACAGGTTCAAATCCCGGCGGGTCCACTCAGCCTTTCTTCCGTTTGAGGTCGATAAAATGAGTACCATTGAGTTGGGTAACAATATACATCTGTTATTTCAGCGCCAAGATGCCCGTTGCTGGGGTGAACGTGCGCTTTACAAATACACCTGTTATGTTATTTTATCACAGTAGCAACTTTACTGGTGGCCCTCTTGGCAATCATGGTCACTACAGAATGGCGATATGGGCTTAGCAAGACCGGCTCAGTACACAGCCGTCCTCTCCTGGCAAGCGCGGGTCATCCAGCTAACACTGAACACGGGCAATGACCTGATCAGTACACAGCCGCATCTGAAAACCTCGCACAGGGATGCTTTACGAGAGGGCTCCCCACTTGACCTCACTCCCTCCAACACTCTACTCTTCCTCATAGGGCACACTGGTCTTGGCAAGCAGGCAGGCACTGTTGCTTCATGCCCCGGGGCAAATGGAGTTGGTTTCCTAGCTGATGTCCCTCACCCAGCAGGAAGACTGCAAGGCCTTTGGCCCAGTCCTGGTCACAGGCATAAATCTTGCAGCTCTTCCCCTTCTCACACAGCCTGTCTAGCTGCTTGGCAGATTACAAAGTTTGGGGTCTCAAACTCCCATCCTTATAGTCCATTTCCAGACACCAAAATGAAATGTGTAGTCTGAATCTTGGATATTTTGTGTTGGTATTCTGCTTTGTTGCCTCTTTTTCTTCTTTCCTCATTAAAGGCTGTCTGTCACAGCAGGAAAACTCCTGACACCACCACAATGCATGAGAGTGAACAGAGTTCACACCTGGATATCAGCCACAGAGATATGTGTATTAAAATGTTAATCTCATACCCCAGCCCTACCACTTGGATTCCCTTAGGAGTCCATTCTCCGTTCCTGAGATATGATCTATCACTGAATTAAAGAGCAGTCTTTTGAAGTTTCTCTTCCTCCTTTCCTCCAGTGTGCATCCGTACAGTTCACAGGAGTGAAGCAATACACAAATATGTTAGGGGGGATTCCTCGCGTCCTCACTTCTTCACCAGGCAGGCTAGGGTTTCCCAAAATGGAAGCCAGTGTCCTCCAAATAATCTACAATTGGGGGCACACTTACTCGGTGAACATTCACAGCACACTTAACCTTTCAGTTTTGTTACTTCCATATATTTTACCAGTACAAGTACACATGCGCTCAGCACACACATTCAGTCTGCAGTACTGTTCAACACTGAAGCCTTACTATACTATACCAGGGTGGGCTATTTCCATTTATTGAACTCTATGAAAGCATGCATACACCCAGGACATTCTTCCATTGTGTGCGTGCTGCTCAGCCCTACATCTTCCACGCAATATATTCCTCACAGGCATACATACACTCAGTACATGCACTAGTCCTACATGTACTACATAGCACGGTTCTGTCTCTGTCCTGTACCCTTCCAAGGAACAAATACATTGAGTGCAGAGGTACTATACCCGCGCTGTGCACCACTCCACATCTACCTTATGTAGTCCAAAGGTGAATTAAGCAAAGCTGAGTGAGTCTGTAGGCCTAACTCGAGTGATGCAGGGGAAAAAGGTATTGTTCACTGCTATTGATCACTACATGGTATGCTGTCATCATAACACTTGTGCAGATTAACTCCTGGTGAAGGCGGTAGCCTTTCACTACTATGAGGGTAGCGATTTGAGTGCCCCTTCTGGTCCAACAAGACCCCAATCCATGAGCCAGGCCGATGTCATGGTGCACACATATGATCTGTGTTTACCTACAACAAAAAATCAGGAAACATCCATTACAATGCAATGCCTTTACAATGCAGCCAATACTATGCACGTTCCATTACACTGAATGCTATTACAACACATGCCATTACAACCCTGACCAGCACCTTCCCTGAGGTAAGCAGCCAGTGGTGTTAGAATAGTCAATTACATTGTAATGGTGCATGCCTTGTGTTGGATTGCGTTGTAATAGCACGTGTTGTAATGGAGCTTGTGTTGTAATAACAAAGTTGTAAAAGCTTGCATTGTAAAAGCTTGCGTTGTAATGTCATATATCCCAAACAAATCAGCATTACGGATCAGATGTATGTCGTTCCTACGCATGCTTTTACAACGCATGTCTTTACCACGCAGGTTTTACAACGCAAGTCATTACAACAACTTGCGTTAGTTTAATTTACTATTCCAACTCCAGTCCCCGTGGATAGTAGGGAAGGTTTTGGATAGTAAATTAAACTATTCCCTATCCTACAGCGCCCCCCAGCGCAAGTCGTTGTAACAACTTGCGTTGTAAAAGTTGTGTGGTAAAGGTACTGCATGGTAAAAGTTGTGTTGTAAACGCTGTTCTCCTTACGGATCCATACAACAGCACAGTTGGGCAGTCAGGGCAGGGAACACATCTTCTACCATGCAGAGGACTTTTCTGTTCGAACACAATCCATGAGAACTAACGAAGAACCATTTAAGTGCTTTACACTTCTTGAGATAAAGAGAAACATAGAAGCCTGTCCACACCCTTGAGAGGTGGGTCCCACTGAAGTAGTCAATCACCCTCCGGACAACAATGAATGCTGTTGAGGCACTCTACAGTCCTACATCTAGAAAAGAGTGACACTGAGGGCATCGCTGACGCAAAATACCCCCTTAAGACCTAGGTGATTGCAATCTAGTATTACACTTCTCAGAGCAAAGGGAGAGTCCCACTGAATCACTTTACAACCCTTTAGAAATGTGTTGCTGCCACTAGAGCACTCCACAGTCCTTAAGATAAAAGAAAGTATCTCTTAAATATTCTGATGATGCCATGACCTACAGGAGGTTTCTGACAGAAGCACTGCATCCATGGCCATCTCGTAAAGTGGTACAAAAGGGGGTGGTAATGGACGGAGCATCTGAACCAATCAAACACTCACACTCAGTCAAAAGATCTGGGTTTAATCCATCACCGTTCTTTAGCCCACTCTGCCACCCCAGTTCAGACATGGCTATATGCAAATCAGTCTGACCCTGTGCCTCATGGGAACAGTCCAGCCCGAACTGCCAAGCCATGCCTTCCCTGGACCGGAAACAAGCTTCCGAGGACCGGTTTCTGGCATTACAGCCGTCTTCAGCCCGGCTTGCTTGAATCCAGTGGCAAAGTGAACAAGGGACTCACGTCTGAGCATACCCTGCCACACTTATGGCGGCCAAAAGCGGTACAAAAGGGGGTGGTAATGGACGGAGCATCTGAACCAATCAAACACTCACACCCACTCAAAAGATCTGGGTTTAATCCATCACCGTTCTTTAGCCCGCTCTGGCACCCCAGTTCAGACATGGCTATATGCAAATCAGTCTGACCCTGTGCCCCATGGGAACAGTCCAGCCCAAACTGCCAAGCCATGCCTTCCCTGGACCGGAAACAAGCTTCGGAGGACCGGTTTCTGCCATTACAGCCGTCTTCAGCCCGGCTTGCTTGAATCCAGTGGCAAAGTGACTCATGTCTGAGCATACCCTGTCACACTTATGGTGGCCAAAAGCGGTACAAAAGGTCTCGTAAGTGACATTATTTTGTACAATGTCTGACTTTCTGAGCAATATCCTATCTATCTCTATCAACCATTCAGTTCTACATCCACTTGCTGTTTAATCTCCAAAAGCCATCATTTTCTGTCATCAGTCAATATCTATCAGTTTGAAATAGACTGAGTAGTATTAGACCAAGCATCATCAAAGTGATACATGTAGGAGAAAGTCAGGATAATACAGGGCCATATGGCAGCCCTTGGTCTAATCTCCTGGCCTAGAGTTAGGATGATTTGAGTCGTCAAACGAAAATGAAACCCTCATGAACTCAAAACGCTGAACTTAGTCATGGATCGAGTCTATTGTTTGTCTCGTGAGATGCGCTAAGACAAATTCAGCGGGCTGAAAATTGTTTACTATGATGACAAGCTATCAGTAATCTAGCAGAATTTATATCGGTTAGAGGACAAAAAAAGAAAAAAAATTGTGATGACAGTTTCTCACAGACCCTCTTACTAATTATGTCCATCATGAAATAAACATCCGCCCTCCAATGGGTTCTGCTGTTTCTACTCAATCCAAATCGGAGACATAGGGCCTGATTTAGATTCTGGCATTAAGTGGAAGTGAAAATTCTGCTTTGGGAGTTTCTTTTTGAAAATAAAAAAAATGAAAATTTGATAAATGGCTCCATAATGTTGACGGAGCCGTCCGTGCTACTTACAATGTATTTCCAGAGCGTCTGTCATGGCGGTTCCAGAAAATGCTAGAGATGTCTGTAGGAGTAGCGGACATCTCTAAATCAAGTGGGTGGAATGCTGGTTTCAGCTGAGGACATTGATCTTGGAAAATGGCAAGCACAGGTGTAAATATGCATTTTTTTGGTGCTTTCTATGCTGGTTGTCAGAGGGTCAGCTCCTTTTTTGCCAGATTTTTTTAGATGACCCTAAAACACCTAGAGTGTTCCAAAACAAGATAAACAGTATGAAGGTCTAAATTGAGGAAGTTGCCCTTTAGTAACATAAACATGATGTATTTGGTCTGAATATGTGACAGATTCTTGATATTACCATCTGTTAAAACATGTTTACATCCTGTATTTATGGGGTCCTATTCAGCTTTAACATTTTTATATATTCTATGTAATTGATGCTTCATTGATGATATCTTTAACATATGAGTTGTTTAGAAAATTATCTTAAATGCACTGATTTTTATTAATCGTCAATGCACTTTGGAATGACTGGCTCCATATAGATCAACTTGCCTGAAAGTTTCCTTGCTCAACAAAAGGTAGTCTTATTTTTCTCAAGGGGACATGATGGGATCGATTTTCACAAGTCAATGGAACTCTATATCCTCTTGATTTGACCGGTGGATTATTTGATGGTATCAGCACCGGAAGTTAAACAGAGCAAATCTGTTATAACAGAGAAGAATAGTAGTTTGGAACTTTGTCTCAAACCAAATTTCTCCTTGTTTCCACGTCACATTGTGGTTAAAAAGCATGTAGATAAATTAGAGAAGATTTACAATTTGTGCTTTCCTGATATGGCAGTTTCCAAATTGTGGAACATGAAGCAAAACAAGTCCTATTCTCTATCACCAGTGCCCTCTTCTGTACTGACTGAACTTGCTCTCCAGATCTCAAGAAGCCAGTTGTTTCATCTACTCCAAGGAGAAGTGGAATTATCTGCTTGCTGCTGGTGTACTGCTCACCATCTATTCAAATACTAGGTGTAAAACATGTCATGGTCTGATTTGCTTTAAAACCCAAGAACAAAGAGATTGTCCAGAGAACAATGGGCAATACTCACTGAATTTAAGAGCCACTTGGCAGTAGTCAATGTGCCTGGCTGTAGGCAGTAGCAGTGTGAGTGAGAGAGACACTGTCAGCAAGGTGAAATAGTAAACTCCTCTGGTACTCACCTCTGAGGGGCCTCTAGTCAAAACTAGAAACGTTCTGACTATTCCCCACGCTCAGAGGAGAACCATAGGAAACACATTATTGGAAGTGGAAGGGACACACCTCTGGTATTCTGTCCGTCTTGACAACAGCACAGAATTTTAGTGCTGTTAGGAAAAAGGTAAAGACCCATTTATTCAAAAAAGCAGGTAGCAATTGATTTAGCCCAAGCATATGACTACCACCGTGGTTTGTACATCTACCAGTGCATTGACCGAAACTCATTGCCCCGTGGTCAGTGACATATCGTTAAAATAAGACTAGCCCATTGAGAGTGTTGGCCATTGAAATCAAGGTCTGTAAAGCATCATCGGTGGTACTCTTGACGGTGGATCCACAAGGGCACCCACCACCACCCTTAAACTCCAAGAACACTGAGAGGCCTGTATGAGGATAGTGACAAAGTTCCAGCCTGTCGGGAGGGCAAAATATCTCTAACATTGGCGATCCTCACTGACGTTTTTTTGTTTCGTGGACTAGACATGTGGTGGTGGTTCCACAGGGCCGCCTAATAAGAGACTGAAATCAACAAATGGGATTTACTGTGTGAAACTATGGTTATACATGTGCCGTGCATTGTGCATGCCTTATGCCTTCTAAGGAAAGCCAATCCCCACAGAAAGCAGTGATAGAGCCAAACTTAAGCCTCGTCTTATTATTCAAGTTCGGCTCGGATGCTCTTTTATTTGCCTACTAAAATTGTCAAGGGGAAACACCACATGTCCAGTTATACGTACAATTTCGTAACACTTTAAGGACCACAAACTCCGAATTTCAATTATGGATTTTTATTATAAAGCCAAAAATAATTGTATATAAACACACCTTAATATCAATGAATATAGGTACAGGAAAGTCAATTCAGAGCCAAATCCGCGCATATAATTAATTCCGCAAAAGAGACACAAAATGATAAACTCCATGATCAGCAACCCAAGATGGAGGCAGAGTTCAAATCCCTTTTCATCAGGAAAGAAAGCAAGAAATATCTCTCCCTACACTACTCTCATTAATGATGATTCTAGGTGGCTTCCCTGTCTCAGCTTTTGAAGGTGTCAGCACGTGTAGACCAGCCGCGGCCGGTAGTAGGTGTAACTGCAGGGCGGTGACGTGCGGAGGGGGAGAGGCTGGGCGGGGGGTAGTAATGTATGGATTACAGACTTTAACAGGTAAGTAAATATATAAATAAATAAAACGAATTTCGTTGTGTGCACTGCATCACCAAATGCGATGCAGTACGCACAACAAAATTCGTTGTATTTATTTATATGTTTACTTACCTGTTAAAGTCCGTAATCCATACATTACTACCCCCCAACCTGCCCCTCCCCGTCCCCACGTCACCGCCCTGCAGTTACACCTACTACCGGCCGTGGCTGGTGTAGACTTCCTAAGAAGTACTCGCATTAAAATGGGTCAAATAGCTTAAAGCTATAGAGCTCGTTTTAAGATGCTCTCTCTTCTCCAAAATCTAGAAGTCTGGTGTTTCTGTCCCTGCGTATAATACAAAAGAGGATAATTTAGCCCCCTCCAGTGAGTATCACGTGACAATTTTGTTTCATTTCTCCAAAGTTTCCAAAGGTCCAGTACTTTCCTGTGACTTTTTTAATTAAATCATCTTGCTTCATATGACCTTGGAGTGTAGATAGGCCAGGCACAGAAGGTATACTCCCCATCGCTTTTCAAGCTTGTTCAAAGACATTCCAAGCATCTCCCTTGTTGGAAATAATGATGTTATTCTTTATACCTGCAATGGGAGGAAAGCACACTGTCTCTGCACATACAAAAATACATTCAATTATTTCTTCAGTAACTGAGAGTAATTCATAAACAACTTGCAGCTTTAGCCCTACGCTGCAGGCAACTTTAACACATACAGATACCTTTTCATGAATATACTAATTAAAAGGCACACTTATACAAGTCAAAATTATGGTGTTTTCTAGACCATGCACATTCTTTTTAAAGTGCACATTACATTTCTTATTGACTGTGTAGAATAAATGCATTCATATAAACATAATACAGTATGACACTATGAATATATACGGGTGAGTCATAAACATGAGTATAGTTCACCCTTACAAGTTAGAGTGCTATTTGAGCTTTATCAGCAGTCAAGTACAGGTGCTTAATGGGGCTCATTGCAGTAAGAGAAAACTGTTGATTTTTTTTATGCAAAAGCCTCATAAAACAAAATTCAGTATCGGATTCTGTTCTTCTGCATTATAAGTCTAAGATTCACTGTGTGTAACACAGTAAACATTGTTTCAAAGAACATAAATAAAACATCCACTGTTTGTTGTTTTTACAATATGCTGCATCCTTCCGATAACATATAAAAAGGCACTTAGAATGTTATTCTTTCCTTGTTTCCGAGCTTATCCTTTCATGTTTGGTTTTCAAAAAGGACTAGGACCCTTGAACTAGCAAGAGAGCCATTTTGTTTGCTGTGAGCTAATATTTAATGATAACTTTTATGTCTCAGGGCCTGATTTAGATCTCGGCAGACGGGTTACTCCATCACAACGGTGACGGATATCCCATCCACCGAAATATGAATCCGATAGGATATAATGGGATTTATACTTTGGCAGGTGGGATATCCGTCAATGTTTGATGGAGCAACCTGTAACAGGCGTAATTCTTTATAGCGTACTTACACAGAATCAACAATGCAAAATTACATGTAATTGTGTGGGAAGCGTGATCCAGCATTTAGCACTATTTTCTTAGTATAAAATACACTCTTGCATCCAAAATTTGCTCAAGGATGCGTTTTGCGCTAGGAAAATAACACTAAATGCTAAAAGATATGAACAGCAGTTGCCAGGAACCACTTTCTCTCTTAGTTTGTTGTTTCCATGCTCATAAGGAAGACTTTTACCCCCAAATTACTCTTAATTTCTGGAGCTTGCATAATCATGTCCTTTTTGTAATTTCACATCACAATAGTAATGCGTAATTACTAAAATCACTCTGGTGTAAATAAGATTTCACCCTGGCCTTGTTTAAAGGACTTTTAAAACAGCAAGTATGTGAGATTAAACTGGTATGGTGCGAAAATCTAGGGTATTTCTTGTCAAACGTTTATGTCTCGCTCATTAGTGTTCCTGAGGAGAAGCAGGACCAGCAAGATCCACTTCTCTACTTTAGCTCATTCAGTCCAGATGCTCCCGGCCACAGTTTCTCATGGGCATTCAATGGTCAAATGTCTCCTTTTCTGCATCCTCGCTCACTGGCTTAACAGGCTCCACATGGTTCATGCACTCTAATTCTTTACTGATTTGAGTCTCTTAGGACGTATCTGATTGTGTAGTCTTTTGTGATTTTCATCCTGTAGACTATAATGTCTCGACTTAAAACCCAAGATTAAAGATATCTGTAAGTGTTCTTCACAAGTGTCCAAGAGCAGGCCAGCCTTCCATCTCCCATGTAAACCAACGCAGAGCCCATCTGACCAGTACTCTCCATCAATTTCAATGTCTTTGATTGGCACTCCTGGAAATTGATTATTTGATTAATAATGGACCTTTTGAACACAACAGCGCAGATGGGTCTACTTCCAGACACTATCACAGGCATACTACAGTCATCAATCTAAAAGAATTGTGAGGGTTTTTCAGCATAATGAATGTCTCTCATCTGGCTAATTAATAAAGACAAGAACCACTGCCTGGCAGTGCAAATTTATTTGGTTGTCAGAAGTCATCTGTGGTAGATTGAATTTGAGTTTGAATTTGAAGTTTGTGGACCATGCAAAAACCCAAGGGTGTCCCAGTGGTAATAAGAAGCTGAGGGAAACCAAAAAAATCTATCATCGTAAAAGATGTGTTTTCAGAGCTCTGTGAAATGCCATATGGTTCTGCTTTGCATGGATAGTAAATGGAGGGCAGTTCCATGTCTGAGCTGTGATGATGGGAAAAGGGCGACCCGCTGAAGACCTTTTATGAAACCTGGGCCTGAAACAAGAAAACCAGAACTAGAATAAAATTGTGTAGAGGGTTGATAATGGGTGGACAAATCAGCCATATAGTTGGAAGGACCCATCCCATGCAGCTGGCTTCGACTGTACTGCGCTTGTAGACTGAGAGCCACTGCAAGCCAATTAAACGACAAGAAATACTGAAAATCAAGTAAGACTTAGGATGAGTTTTGCTGAAGCATTCTGAATCAGTTTGACCCAGTATTCATAATAAGATGGAAGACAAATAATCAGTGTGTTGCAGTAATCAAGCCTGCTTGTAATCAGTGCCTGAACTAGAGTTTTCTTAGATGCACTCGCAAAAATTTTCCTGAGCATCTTCATCATGCTGAAACAGGTCGCTGTGGTTATTATTATGGATCACTAAAGATTGTCATTCAAATGCTCCTGTATCCTCATACCAGATGATTCACATCAGTTGTCTGGGGTAAACCTAGGAGTGGCCACAAATTCCCCTTTTTTGGGAGCACTGTTGTGTATCAGGTTTCCGTGAGCTCTTCAATCACGTCCTGCCGCGCTCCCTGCTTTTTCAGCGCTGGCGACCCTGACGACAGTTCAGTCGAAGAACCAGGTCTTGAGGTCCTCCCTGAATTGAGGCAGTCCAACTATTCAGCCATGACAACCCGAGCAGTCTGCTGCGGGAAACAACCTTTACCACGCGGATTTTACTCCGCGTGGCCTTTACAACGCGTCCCTTACAACGCAAGTCGTTACCACGACTTGCGCTGGAGGGCGCTAAAGGATTAAAAATAGTAAATTTACTATCCCAACACCTTCCCTAGTGTCCACGGGGACTGGTGTTAGAATAGTAAATTATACTATTCGAAATCCGCGCCCCCAACGCAAGTCGTGGTAACGACTTGCGTTGTAAGGGACGCGGTGTAAAGGGATGCGTTGTGACGGTACGCGTCGTACCGTCATACATCCGTCTGCTGCACCTCAGCAACACAGTGAAAAAAATATTTATTACAATCCAACACCGCAGCAGCCCTGCATCTTTACATAGCTAAACCAAAGCGCATCTTGGTCCTAATCTGCAATGAATTTACCGCAAGTCTCTGCAGGTGCATTGAATTTCCATGCAAACTGGCAACATTTCCATGTGAGTATTAATATTCCATGGCAAATTCTAGCTTGTGCAAAAAGCAAGTGTGCCTGGTGTTTTCTCACATTTTAACTTTCATACATGTTTGCTCTTGACTTTGAAGATGAATGGATATTGGTGATCTTTTTTTTCTCAAACAACCTAAAAGTAGCCCGGTATGTGTTTTTCATTATGCATGATCCCCAAATTTCATGTTACGTTCAATAAGCAAACATTTCACCATCTTTGATAACATTCAGTTTCTTATGATATTGCCCACTGGAGATTCATTGGAGTAAAAATGTGCCACTGGGAGACATTTTCTGCTTGAATCAATCACCTGCAATGTCATGCAGGACTGCTGTCATTTAAAAAATCGCAAGATAGTAGGCGTAAATGTTTCACGCAACTTGCGTAATTTCACGTAATGTTCTCAAACATTTGGGAAATTGCAGAGAAAACATTATGCAGATCACGCTTGGGCACAGGAGTTTCATTGTAATGTAAAATTCAACATGCAAAAAACTCTGCGGAAAATTGGCATTAATCCTAGAGAAAAATGAATTGAGAGAATTGCTGTATGTTGCAAAGATTAAATATTCGCTCTCTCCTTAAACAGTCCTGCAAAAGCACTTGAAATCCTGGATCATTCTTTCTTTTGTTCCATTCCTTGCTAAGGTCCTCATGCATCTTTGCCAGATCCTTTCGGCCAGCCAAGTACATTATTAACTCTGATCTTCCAGGCGAGACCTATCCGGCCGCGAGCTCTGCTGAGGTCTGCAGTGGTTGCGAGATGAGAGTGAATCCGAGGACCACGAGAGACCGGCTCATTTTACGGGCAAAATGCATAATTTAAGCACTCCAAAGTGGAGTGTAAGCATTTAATGCTCAATTAATGAACTGGTTCGCACCTGTGGAGTACCTCTGCCTAGGCAGATGACCGTACGGAAAATCCCTGGGTGACCTCCGACTTTAAAAGGCCAGACCACTAATTGGGGAATCTGAAGAAAACTGAAAAAATAAAGTGCCCTGGCCCTTTCGTTCTGAACATTACGCATTACAGTTGTTCCTCGCTACGCTCAGCTATCACAATGCCGCCATTTTGAGCCACAGTTCTCTGTTAAGTTGGTAGTGGTCTGTCCAGGCTTCCTAAACCCTTACCTCTGCCCATAATCCTTTGAGAATGTTGAAGGCTGGAGGAGAAGGAGGGTACTGAGGCTCCTTCTCCAATTCCTTCACTGGGGTTGAGTTGTTCTAAACTGCAAATTAAAGAAACTGGTACCTGCCGTCACTTGGCATGCAACGACTCAAGAATTTGCCGAAAAGTAAACTTCAACCCCAATGAACCACTTGTTTGTGCTGCCTTTGCTGGTTCCTGTACACTCAGCATCATCTCATCCTCATCCTCCATCCTCCCCCAGCAAACGGTAAGATATTTGTCTGAGAACAGCACTGGTAGTTTTAATTTACAATATATGATAACATACATACCGTTAGCAAACTCGTAGTTTGGCTTTACTTTTGATTTTATTCTTTATTCATTCTTTATCTTCAGCGTTCTGTACCCATTGCTGGCTTGAAACCCAGTGCAACCTGGCATTCTTCATATTGGCATTACACGCACTTTTGCGTGCCATTGCTGCATGCCGCCATCTTGAGTCTCTTGTTTCGCTTATGTGCGACCATCATTATGATAATCTAGACGCATTGTATTTGGTTACACTGAACGAACAATCAAATTCTGGCTTCCGGTTCTCTACTGCCTGTTCAGTTTGCCGTCCCTCAGATTCTCTAGCTGCTTGTTTACTAAGACACTATCGACAATCATGTTGAGCCTATAGGTCCTTGTGGTTGTACAACAGAACAACACGGGTAAATACACTGCATGCCTTAACCCCGGATTTTTTACCACGCATTTTTTGAGAAATGCATATGCTTTTACAACGTTTGCCATTACCACGCATTGTTTATATATATAAAAACAATGTATTTGTGGGGGGAGGCTCCCAACTTACCTTAAACGAGTGGAAAAGGCACGCGTCGTAAAAACATACATGTGGTAAAAACATGCGCGCTAAAAATGCTGGTAAAGGCACAACGTGGTAAAAACCTCGTTTTAAAGGCTGTTTCCCATCCTTGTAAGTCGCAGGGTACATAAGACCTTAAAGGTATGCTAGAAAGTACCGTCATGTCATCCCTGTTTGCCTTTCTTTTCTGCCTCACATACATAGAGCCATGCCTCTACTGAAACACAGAAGCTCATCAGGCAAATACAAGATGGCAAACATGAGACCTGAAATTTACCATCTTTTACAAGCAACTTGGTCTTCTGGTTCATGGTTTCTTATGTCACTAGAACCCCACGTCGGCAACATCGGATCATATTACATAGTTGCACATTATTATATATCATAGCACATAGCCTGGAATCCTTTAATTTCCTATAAAGGCTGGCAAAGGAAAACGACCAATGAGCCTGGACTGCTTTGACTGACAATATAATGAAGCAGGTTTAATACTATCTGTTTCTCTCCACTTTGGTAATTACACAGCGAGGCAGTCGGCTAATTCTTTGCCAGCCGCATCCGTGTCATCAGATAATGCCATTATTCCCCCTTCTGAAAGCAAGCAGGGATTTTATCCTCTCTGTGTGACAGCCGACGGGCCTGTTGCGCTCATTGTGTGCCATTCTGCTGTATGCTCCTTTTAATGCCGCTACAATTAAATCTGAATTGCTTTTCTCTTTCTCTCTGCTTTCTTCTTGCCCCTCCCACCCACAAACACAGTCTGGAGGCTGTGATGAAGACACAAACCACATTCCTTGTTGTTAATCAAATATTCAGCTGGCTGATGCTACTCTGGTGCATCCAAGAATCCTATTTTCTTTATTTGTGCTTGGATCTGCTGCCTTTCAATGATGGCTAGGTCTGGCTTGAATTGAGACATGCTGCTGTAGCCCACCCTACATTGTTTATGTTTCTTTAAGTTTTGGGATTTATAATACACTGCTCTCTGCCTAGTGGGGTCTCAGAGCGTGTGGATAGCAATAAGAGAAAGATGGTAAAGCTTTGTGTGTACATATTAACCCTAGAAGTGGGGGACAAGTTTTTAGAGCCTATGGGTCAGTTCCTCTGTTTGAGCGGAGGAGCGTCGCCCCACTTACAAATCTCCCCAAAACCCAGAGATGAAAAATAAAATGGTAATTCATTAGTATCAACCGAGCATCAGGGCAGGGGAGAGGCCGCTTCTGAATAATGGCAGCCGGGAGGAGGGTGGACAGTATATACACTTTCAAAGTGTGCATGTCCCTTTGGCCGGCTGTTTGGAGACGGCCAGCTGGCATGCGCACTTTGAAACCTCTAACCGTTAGAGCGAGTGTAGGTCTCCAGGGTGGATGGGAGGGCCAATTGAGGCTGCTCCCTTCATTCAGGGCGCTGATCTCACAGCATGAGAGCAGCGCCAGGATTGGACTAGGGAGTTTCGTGGTGGTGGCTGAGCTACAGTCGAGAGAGGTTTGGAACAGGAAGTCCTGTCATAAGGTAAGTTTATTTTTAATATATTTTAAGTTTATTTCTTATTTCTAAATTTTATTTGAACATGCACATGCACCCGCCCCCTCTCCCCATCAATGCCAGCTGCCACTAAGTCTGAACAGTAGGAGTTAAAGATTGAAGAAATGTTCCTGGCAGTGATGGATCCGAACACCAGGGTGAAGTGGAAAGTCTTTAAGGCTCTCCTGAATCTACAATTATCCTGTACACATTTTGAAGTGAATGGGTGGGCCATTCCAAGGGAGGTACCTTGGAGAAGGACGTTTCGACTGCCATATCTTTTATATTTGAATTGGTGAGGTGTTAGCAGCCTTTTATCACCAGATAAGAGATATCGCAGAAGGGAACAAAGTGACTGGTGATGTGGTCCAAAGTAAATTTATATAGGATATTGGAGAGATCTCTATCAACGATAACACCCAGGTTGCATGATTGCTTCACCGGGGGTGAGCGGACACCCATTTCCGCAAGCCAAACAAAGGGCAGTGTGTGACTGTCCAAACCAAAGAGCAAAATTTCAAATATGTCCCCCGTGAGGCATACGCAATTATTGTGCATCCATCGCAGACTGTGTGAGAGTACTTGAGAGAGCATAGAGGAATTGCTGGGATTTTCCTCTAGCTTCAAGAAAATCTGTATGTCTTCCCCATACATTTAGTTCCCAATGTTTTAGGAATCTATGATGTCAGCCAATGGAGCCAATAAGTATTGAATAGGATAGGAGGCAGTGCTGAACCTTGGGGATCACCGTAGAGTATGTTAGCTGTGTTAGGGAGGAACAGGCTTAGTTTACTTGTGTGCGAATTTGAAGGGGGTAGGAAAACTATGCAAGGACCATTTCTCCTATGCCTGCTGATGGCAGTCTGTTTATAAATACATTGTTCTCGAAGTCAAATGCAGCTCAGTAGTTGTACCAGTACACTAGGGAGACCTCACGCAGATAGGAGTTTTCCTCTACAGTTTAGGAGAGTAAACTCAGTGCTTCTTTTCTTCCTGACTCCTGTTGGAAAGTCACTGCGGGGGCCACTGGGCTCAATGTAATATGAAAGTTGACGGGAGACTTCTGTTTCAAGTGCTGTGGCCTCACAAGGAAGGCCTGGGATGAATCTGTAATTATCAAGGTGATTCCTATCCAGTGAGAGTTTCTTTAGGATGGGGGTTATGGTGGTATGCTTAACTGACAGAGGGACATCCTCATTAGCTAAGGGGCAATTGATGAGATTTGTGACGGAAGGTTTTTAGGACTGGAATGCTAATTGTAATGGCTTTGGCCTTGGCTACATCCCATGGGGAGGACTTCTTGAAGGAAGACAGAATTTAGTCACTTTGGATTGTGAGGTGGGCACAGAGTCAATAAGGGAACAGCTTCCTCTGTGGCGGGTAAAAGGATGTCTATGATGGGGTGGGTGGGGGGGCAATACTGAGTCAGCAATTATCTGAGAAGGAGCAGAGTTAAGCATGAAGGGTGTGCTATATTGATGGGTTCTAGATCACTCCATGTTTCCAAAGGCACAGTGCTCCAATCCAGGGCTTGTATTAAAAACGCTAATGCCGTTCTGAAGTTATAATCATGATTCAAGTAATTGAAACCGATTCACGGATCTCACATATTTCAATGGACTGTGAAAGGAAAGCCCAAACGCTGCACATTTGTCCTTTTTGGCCTGGAGTGATCTATTAAACTGAGCCAATAGCACTCAAGTTATTTCACAGAGAATTCATGGACCATGTGAAGGAGAGAGGGGATCAACGCCGTGAGAAAATCACAGACAACGCGCTACCATCCATAGAGATAAAGATGTAACAGCCCATTTGGAGTAATAAAAGGAAAGTGAAAATCTATATCAATTAAGGATGGTACAGCAGCTTCCACAGAGAGACTCAGTAGGCAAAATAACAATGGGTAAGTCTCTCCGAAGAGTCATAGGCAGGAGTAAAATGAACATCCACAGAGGGAAAGAGACCAAAGTGTACGGTCATCAGTATAGTCACATGCTCTCTTCCCGTCAAAGGTCCTATTCACATAAATGGAGTCACACTCATTCTCCGTAAGACTTTACTCATGCTCATACCCTGCGATGGCGTCTCACCCCGAAGAATGGACTCATGCTCTGCAATGGAGTAGACCTCACTGGCTTCCAGTTAAGGTCATTTTTTCCCATACCGCTGACCTGATTTTAGAACTGATTGAGCGCATCACTGGTGCTTTTTTAGACACAATTGAGGAGGAGCGTCCATTATTGTTAGTACTCGTTCTGGTGAAGTCCAGCACTGGAAGAAACAGCAACAGTTTAGCACTTCTACTTTCGACTCTGCTTCTTCTAGAGCTCACTCTTTAGCTGAACTTCAAGACACTGCTCTCTGCAGCTCCCTCCTTATTCTGAGACCCCATAGGCTCATTGTCAGTGCCTCTTTATGCCAGTACTGATTAGCAAACTCATTGATACTAACCGGCTAGAGTGGATAAGTAGATGTGATACTGTTATGCTTCAGGAGTTATGGATTGTCGACCGAGGGGTTCTTAAGGGCTTTTCTGTGTCTTATGTACCAGCTTGGAAGAGCATACGGGGCTTAGCAAAAGCTGCATTCCATCATTTATCAGAAGTAGTGGCTCATTTAACCTGATGTAGATTTTACAGAGACAATGATCAAGAAATTGACTATTGCAGGGCAAGAGTTATCAGCTGGGGTTTTAATCAAGCACCTGGTTGAGTGGGAACTCATGAAGCTTCTTGTCAAAGGTCCCTTGTTCACAAATATGGTAATGGGCCAGTGTTTCACTGTCGTCGAGCTGCTGGATGAACAGCTGTTTAAGCGATGAATACCACCCTGTTGGTTGATTAGAAGATTTGGACAAGTATAGTTACCCGATACCAGTTCATTGGAATCGTTAAACACATTTAGAAAACCGACAAAATTGACATTGAAGATGCTAGCGGGTTCCAGAGAAAGTTTGCTATTGAATTCACTTTAGCTCTATTTAATAATATGGCAAACAAGTGATCTTAGGCACCCTATGTGTCACGATTTGCCGCGCTTCAGGTAAATGGAACAAACGTTCCCTCAGTGCATCCAGTCCAGTAACAATGGTGAGGCCTGGCCACTCAGGCCTATTTCTTTGCATAGACACTCATAAAGTTTACTAGCAAACTACATCTATATGCTTTTCTGTACATGTGAGCCACTCTCCTCCACAACCTACCAAGTGCGTGTATTCCAAGTGTTGTATTACATATTGTTGTAACCAAACGTCGTAAATCCAGAATTGCGAATCCTTGACTTGAATTTGCAACTGAAACAATCCTATGCGGGTAGCAGCATCCGTTCGCAGCATAGGTTACCCAACAAAATATTACTGATGTTTTCAGAAAGAATGCAAAATCATTAAGATAGATGCAAAGTTAACTGCCAGCCTACCATTTTAATAATGTTAATCTTTTGCATAAAGCATTTTGGAGATGTATTTGTTTCAGCATCACTTTTTGTCAAGGCGTGCTTAAAAACTATTCAATAAAGTACACCCCCTCAATTCTTGATCATAAATATTGAGAGGTAATCCTGCTAGCTCTAATAGGCTTTTTTTTATTTAGCCAGCTTAGCCTTTTCATTCCTTTTCCATTAACCAATAATTGGATCAAGATTAAAGAATTACTCAAGGTCAATGTCCTCTCTTGTACTGAGCACGTAGACAGAAATTGTCTGAACCAACTCCTGTTTTGCTAGGACCTCAGGGGAAAGATATGCCTCCAGATGTCACATATGTTCTTGTGTGATTTTCACCTCCTGATAATTTACACTTACCACCTTAAAATTAGAAAAAGAACTCCGAGCCAGATTCTTCCTGCAGTGGAAATTCGATTTTTGTCCAATTATCATAAGCCCTTACTTGACAACGTAAACTGGAATCCTGAAGTGAGAATTTATGCCAGAACAACTGTTACAATTTAAAGCAGATGTTAGAAATGCTAAGGTAATGTCGAATGGTTTATACAATATTTTTATACTTGCACAGTACTATAGCTCCAAATCTCATTTATCGTTCCTAAGAGTTGTATCTATGTCGTAAAAGATTATCTATCTATCTATCTATCTATCTATCTATCTATCTATCTATCTATCTATCTATCTATGTTATACATATATATATATATATATATATATATATATATATATATATATATACACATAGATCGACAGATATATAGGCATACAATATGTGTATATATATATATATATATATATATATATATATATATATATATATATATATAGAGAGAGAGAGAGAGAGAGAGAGAGAGAGAGAGAGTCACACCAACCCCTGACATCTGTTGAACTCTAGTTAGAGCTCGGCAGATAGGTACAGTTTTTCCAGACACTAGGGACAACCCAGTCAGTATAAGTCAAGACTATACGCTTTCAGGCATAGAGTGTTATGTGGATTTGTATAGCGTGGCTAATCACCCATGAGGGTATCCAGACACTGAGTAGGGTAGGTCTGAGGGGGAGGAGAAGACCATGTCTGTTTCGTCTGGAAGAGCCATCCCTTAAGGGCTCTTTGGAGGGATGGGAAGATTCTGAGGTGTTTCAGGAAGTCGTTCCAGGTCTTGTCTGTGAGGTATGATAATGAGCGTCCTCCTCTTCTGGCCTTCTTGATGCAAGGGAGGTGAACTCTTGACTGACACACAGATCAAAGGTGTCTGGTTGCTTGGTAGAAGTTGGGGTGGGGGTTGATGTAGCTGGGCCTGCATTGTGGAGAGCTTTGTAAGCATGGGTGAGTAGCATAAACTTACATCTGGACTGAAAACCAGTGGAGGTAGTTGATGTGTGGAGGGATGTGGTTATTTTGAGGGATGTTCAGAGTGAGTCAGGCGGCAGCGTTCTGGGTAGTTTGGAGTTGGCTTGGGCTTAGGACATGGACTGGGATTCCATAGGGCTTTTCAGTAATCAATTCTACTTGTGATAAGAGCCTGGGTGAGGGTTCATCTGGTGTTTAATGGGATCCACTTGAAAATCTTGTGTAGCAGTCGCAGGATGTTGACACATGATGAGGAGAGGACGCTGATCTGTCTGCTCATGGAGAGGTTGGTGTCCAGGATGATCCAGAGGTTCTTGGCATGGTCCTCAGGGGTGGGTGGGGCAGCAAGTTTGGAGGACCACCAAGGGGCATCCCAGGGCGAACAGTTGTTGTTGCTGAAGATTAGGACTTCAGTTTTGTCTGTGTTGAGCTGGAGGCAGTTGTTTTCCATCCAAGCAGCAATTTTTCTCATGCAGTTGGTGAAGTTTGCTTTGGCAGTGCTGGTTGAGTCAGTAAGAGAGAAGATGAGCTGTGTGTCATTGGAGTATTTATTTATTTGAAAAGTTTTATATAGCGCTGGCTAGACCCGGAGGTATCAGAGTGCTATACATAAGGAAGGACAATTGTTTCAAAGCATAGTTATAAAGTTACATCAGTTACTGGAGCGTAGTTACATGAGATACATAGGTTACAGGTGCAATTCCCAATCCTCCACTACGTGTTACTCCCTTATCGCTGTGGAGTCTCTCAGAGGGGTATCTGAGACTCCAGGGCATAAATGCTGGATCCCTCCCCAAAAAGGGGGGAATGAGTGCTTTGGCGAGGGGCACATTCATGGAGGCCATTTTAGGGATAGTCGGGCTAGTAGAGAAAATACTTTCACTGCAGTTTGGGGGAATTTAGAGTTGGGACGCTGGTTCAGTAGCCTGGGAGACTGCTGCCCCAATGCAGCCAATGTTGGTGGCCATAGAGTTGAGGGAGCGTTGGCAGACTATGGAGTCTGCAGTAACATTGGAAATACATGTTGGGGTGAGAAAAGGGAAGATACGGACTGGGGGAAATTCCGGCCCCCATTTTGAGGTCAGGCAGGTATAGGCAGGTTCACCAGGGATATTGGCTTGACCCGAAAGTATCAGAGTGTTTTACAAGAGTATTGGTAAGAAACATGTTACACAGAGTTACAATGGCAAAATACAATGTTGCACAGTAAGAACCATGGCATTAAAACAAGAGGGTACCCGAGGAAGGTATACATGAGGCAATGTGATGGGTTAAGTGGCATCAGCAATATTCACAAACGAGGAGCAGATCAGTGGAAAAGAGAGACGATCGAAAGGTCGCCCAGCTGGAGACCAGCGGGACGGGAGGTACGGACCAAGGTTACTAAGATGGCGGCTAGGACACAAGTGTCTTCAGGAGATGGTCCCAAAATTGCGGGCGCATATGAGTCTTAGACCAAAAGTTCAAAGGAGTAGTTCTTACCTCCACTCAAATCAAAATAAAATAAGTAAACCTCCAAATAGTCCAAGAAGTCATACGGGAGGCGAGGCAGGCGGGATAACAGTAGGGAAAAGCTGCAGCCGTCAAGTCCAGAGGCGGGGGAGGGTAAGCAGGAGAGATCCTCAGCTCGGCTCCTCTGCGGCCATCCGGAGAAAATACATGGGCAGCGGCAGTGTGGCGACGGGATCCACCGAACGCTGGTCGCCAGGGAGATTCGGTGAAATGGCGGGAAGGAGAAAGTCCTAGTTGCGGAACTATGGCAGCCAGCAGCAGTGCCCGAGGCATCAAAATGGCGCCGGATGGCAAATGATCCTGGTAGACATTGCTCCCTTGTAGAAATTGGGCGAGACATCATTCCTCGGGGGGGGGCGGAGGAGGAGGAGGGCAAACCCTTCGGGTGCGGCTCGCAGGGTCTCCGGTCGGGTCCTCTTGGATGCCGATCGGTGGAAGCAGGCAGCGTCTTGTTGATGAGCTCCTCTGGCAAGAGGGAGAGACCCCAGAAGTGGCGCCTGTATACGGTGTCCCTGCTGGCTCCAGGAGACCTCGAGACTTCCGAAGGCCGACCCTTCAGGTGCAGGTCTCCAGGGCTCCGGTCGGGTCCTCATAGACGTGAAACTATGAGAGCAGGCAGGGTCTCACCACTGAGTCTCCTCTGACCCGCTGGAGGGACCCTGTCAATGGCGCCTGTATACGAGGTCCCCACTGGAGCTCTATTATCGGTCTTCAAGAGGCTGGGAGGCACGAGATCAGGGGAGTGCACAGTGAACGATCCCACAGGCTCATCGCAATGGACACCTGCCCTCCAGCCGGAGGTTGTCCGTGTAGAGGGAGGTCAGCCAATCGGTGCCGGGGTTCGGACAGCGTGGGTGCAGCCGGAGCAACAGTGGTAGTCAAACCAGCGGGTAAGTTGGATGTTGTTGAGCCACTTCAGTGGTATGCTTCCATAGATCAGCGCAGGCCGTTTCAGTGGCAGGTGGGGGAGGGCCGGTGCAGTGGTTTTTCTGGGGATAACTACGAAATTGGTAATCCCCAAACCAGGAGCTCCTCGGGAGGCTCCTGCTCGGCGGCGGCCATCTTGCCATCTGTAGGATATGAGTAGGCTATCATCTTGATGCCATGGCCTCTGAAAATGTCTTCAAGGGGTGTCATGTAGACACTGAAGAGTGTTGGGCTGACTGACAATCCTTGATGGACTCCGCAGATGAGTTTCTTGAGTTCTGCTGTGTTGGGGGGAAGTCTAACTTGTTGAGTTTTTTCTCTGAAGAAGAAAACTATTCACTTGAGGGCCAGTCCACAGATACCCAAGTGCTGAGAGTGCAGTCTAAATTATTCAAAAAAGGAAGCAAGGAACTTAGGGTAATTTCCAATTTGAGGAAGAGATCAGCTCCTGTATAGAGCACCCTACAACACCAGTGACACTTTGAAACTGCTCGCCTCAAATGCCTGTTTTGTTAGCAGAGTTTTAAGCATAGGATTAGAACAGTGCCATCCACACAAGCTAGAAAGGGACAACGACTTTATCTATTTTTACAGCAAAGTCTTTAAGCATAGGATTAGCACAGTGTAATTTACATCGAGCAGAAAGAAGACAGAAGCATTTTACCACTCCAAGTGAAGTATTACAGCTTTTGGATTGATAAAATACCATCCAAGCCACCCTGGAATAAATAAACGCAACTCCTGACATGTGTTTCACTCTAGTTAGAGGTACAGCTTTGCCCAGACGTAAGGGAGCACCCAGTATAAGTCAAGCCAGTGCCTTTCAGGCTTAGAGTGCCATATACATTATGCAAAGCAGAAAGATAGGATCTCTGGGTAGTTCCCAAGTTTAGGCAGAGAACAGTTCTTGAATATGGAGCACCCTACAACACCAGCAACACTCTGAATCTGCTCACCTCAAATGTCTGTTTTTGAACATTGGATTAGCACAGTGCCATCCACTCCAAGTTGAAAAATGACAAAAGCTTTTACCACCCTAGGCATAGTTGTATTGGTAAAATAGTATCAAAGTCAACCTGGAATAAAGAAAATAAACCCTTGATTGGTTTTTCGCTCTTGTTATGAGCTCTTCAGTGAGAGGTATAGTTTTTTACAGACACAAAGGAACATCCAGTATAAGTCAAGACAATATCCTTTCAGGCTTAGAGTACTGAATAAGTTAAGCAAAACAGCGGGCAGGTCCTTTATATGGAGCACCCTACAACCCAGTGACACTCCAAATCTGCTCAACTCAAATGTCTGTTTCAGGGCAGTGCCAACCGCGCTTAGCTAAAAGGGACAAAGCCTTTTACCGTTTTTTTCAGCAAGGTATATATATATATATATATATATATATATATATCCATCTTCACAGGACTCCAATTCGACAAAGGCCACAGCAAGTTAAATTCAGCTCCGTCTTTATTTCTCTGCAACTTGCTGAATGATCCCCGGCACAGAAAAAACATCCATACTGGTAGAACGCCAGACGCGTTTCGGGAAAATGAAATCCCTTTCTCAATGGCGTGCAGTTCATGGAAATGAGTCCCAGCGCTCTATACTCTGCACTACTTATTGACCTTTACCTGCCACGTGGGCGCCGCCCACTCAATGGCCTTGTGGGAGGTGTAGTGCATACATAACACCCGAGTGGGTGCGCTGTCTCTCAGTCCTTATTAAAACATTAATGTTCCCAAGTGGGTTGATGTAGATTCAGGCGGGCATCAATTCTTGCTTTGTAGAAGCCGAGACGAGCTCATACTGAACGCCCCCTGCAAGACGCCAGCATTCTTGCTTCCTCAATTCAAGCACCAGCCTGGTGCTCATCTGGACCCGCTGCAGCAGTGAGCCTTCGTACGCGACCGGAGAGCCGCACATAATTCCATCTTCACAGGACTCCAATTCGACAAAGGCCACAGCAAGTTAAATTCAGCTCCGTCTTTATTTCTCTGCAACTTGCTGAATGATCCCCGGCACAGAAAAAACATCCATACTGGTAGAACGCCAGACGCGTTTCGGGAAAATGAAATCCCTTTCTCAATGGCGTGCAGTTCATGGAAATGAGTCCCAGCGCTCTATACTCTGCACTACTTATTGACCTTTACCTGCCACGTGGGCGCCGCCCACTCAATGGCCTTGTGGGAGGTGTAGTGCATACATAACACCCGAGTGGGTGCGCTGTCTCTCAGTCCTTATTAAAACATTAATGTTCCCAAGTGGGTTGATGTAGATTCAGGCGGGCATCAATTCTTGCTTTGTAGAAGCCGAGACGAGCTCATACTGAACGCCCCCTGCAAGACGCCAGCATTCTTGCTTCCTCAATTCAAGCACCAGCCTGGTGCTCATCTGGACCCGCTGCAGCAGTGAGCCTTCGTACGCGACCGGAGAGCCGCACATAATTCCATCTTCACAGGACTCCAATTCGACAAAGGCCACAGCAAGTTAAATTCAGCTCCGTCTTTATTTCTCTGCAACTTGCTGAATGATCCCCGGCACAGAAAAAACATCCATACTGGTAGAACGCCAGACACGTTTCGGGAAAATGAAATCCCTTTCTCAATGGCGTGCAGTTCATGGAAATGAGTCCCAGCGCTCTATACTCTGCACTACTTATTGACCTTTACCTGCCACGTGGGCGCCGCCCACTCAATGGCCTTGTGGGAGGTGTAGTGCATACATAACACCCGAGTGGGTGCGCTGTCTCTCAGTCCTTATTAAAACATTAATGTTCCCAAGTGGGTTGATGTAGATTCAGGCGGGCATCAATTCTTGCTTTGTAGAAGCCGAGACGAGCTCATACTGAACGCCCCCTGCAAGACGCCAGCATTCTTGCTTCCTCAATTCAAGCACCAGCCTGGTGCTCATCTGGACCCGCTGCAGCAGTGAGCCTTCGTACGCGACCGGAGAGCCGCACATAATTCCATCTTCACAGGACTCCAATTCGACAAAGGCCACAGCAAGTTAAATTCAGCTCCGTCTTTATTTCTCTGCAACTTGCTGAATGATCCCCGGCACAGAAAAAACATCCATACTGGTAGAACGCCAGACGCGTTTCGGGAAAATGAAATCCCTTTCTCAATGGCGTGCAGTTCATGGAAATGAGTCCCAGCGCTCTATACTCTGCACTACTTATTGACCTTTACCTGCCACGTGGGCACCGCCCACTCAATGGCCTTGTGGGAGGTGTAGTGCATACATAACACCCGAGTGGGTGCGCTGTCTCTCAGTCCTTATTAAAACATTAATGTTCCCAAGTATGGAGTTTTTTCTGTGCCGGGGATCATTCAGCAAGTTGCAGAGAAATAAAGACGGAGCTGAATTTAACTTGCTGTGGCCTTTGTCGAATTGGAGTCCTGTGAAGATGGAATTATGTGCGGCTCTCCGGTCGCGTACGAAGGCTCACTGCTGCAGCGGGTCCAGATGAGCACCAGGCTGGTGCTTGAATTGAGGAAGCAAGAATGCTGGCGTCTTGCAGGGGGCGTTCAGTATGAGCTCGTCTCGGCTTCTACAAAGCAAGAATTGATGCCCGCCTGAATCTACATCAACCCACTTGGGAACATTAATGTTTTAATAAGGACTGAGAGACAGCGCACCCACTCGGGTGTTATGTATGCACTACACCTCCCACAAGGCCATTGAGTGGGCGGCGCCCACGTGGCAGGTAAAGGTCAATAAGTAGTGCAGAGTATAGAGCGCTGGGACTCATTTCCATGAACTGCACGCCATTGAGAAAGGGATTTCATTTTCCCGAAACGCGTCTGGCGTTCTACCAGTATGGATGTTTTTTCTGTGCCGGGGATCATTCAGCAAGTTGCAGAGAAATAAAGACGGAGCTGAATTTAACTTGCTGTGGCCTTTGTCGAATTGGAGTCCTGTGAAGATGGAATTATGTGCGGCTCTCCGGTCGCGTACGAAGGCTCACTGCTGCAGCGGGTCCAGATGAGCACCAGGCTGGTGCTTGAATTGAGGAAGCAAGAATGCTGGCGTCTTGCAGGGGGCGTTCAGTATGAGCTCGTCTCGGCTTCTACAAAGCAAGAATTGATGCCCGCCTGAATCTACATCAACCCACTTGGGAACATTAATGTTTTAATAAGGACTGAGAGACAGCGCACCCACTCGGGTGTTATGTATGCACTACACCTCCCACAAGGCCATTGAGTGGGCGGCGCCCACGTGGCAGGTAAAGGTCAATAAGTAGTGCAGAGTATAGAGCGCTGGGACTCATTTCCATGAACTGCACGCCATTGAGAAAGGGATTTCATTTTCCCGAAACGCGTCTGGCGTTCTACCAGTATGGATGTTTTTTCTGTGCCGGGGATCATTCAGCAAGTTGCAGAGAAATAAAGACGGAGCTGAATTTAACTTGCTGTGGCCTTTGTCGAATTGGAGTCCTGTGAAGATGGAATTATGTGCGGCTCTCCGGTCGCGTACGAAGGCTCACTGCTGCAGCGGGTCCAGATGAGCACCAGGCTGGTGCTTGAATTGAGGAAGCAAGAATGCTGGCGTCTTGCAGGGGGCGTTCAGTATGAGCTCGTCTCGGCTTCTACAAAGCAAGAATTGATGCCCGCCTGAATCTACATCAACCCACTTGGGAACATTAATGTTTTAATAAGGACTGAGAGACAGCGCACCCACTCGGGTGTTATGTATGCACTACACCTCCCACAAGGCCATTGAGTGGGCGGCGCCCACGTGGCAGGTAAAGGTCAATAAGTAGTGCAGAGTATAGAGCGCTGGGACTCATTTCCATGAACTGCACGCCATTGAGAAAGGGATTTCATTTTCCCGAAACGCGTCTGGCGTTCTACCAGTATGGATGTTTTTTCTGTGCCGGGGATCATTCAGCAAGTTGCAGAGAAATAAAGACGGAGCTGAATTTAACTTGCTGTGGCCTTTGTCGAATTGGAGTCCTGTGAAGATGGAATTATGTGCGGCTCTCCGGTCGCGTACGAAGGCTCACTGCTGCAGCGGGTCCAGATGAGCACCAGGCTGGTGCTTGAATTGAGGAAGCAAGAATGCTGGCGTCTTGCAGGGGGCGTTCAGTATGAGCTCGTCTCGGCTTCTACAAAGCAAGAATTGATGCCCGCCTGAATCTACATCAACCCACTTGGGAACATTAATGTTTTAATAAGGACTGAGAGACAGCGCACCCACTCGGGTGTTATGTATGCACTACACCTCCCACAAGGCCATTGAGTGGGCGGCGCCCACGTGGCAGGTAAAGGTCAATAAGTAGTGCAGAGTATAGAGCGCTGGGACTCATTTCCATGAACTGCACGCCATTGAGAAAGGGATTTCATTTTCCCGAAACGCGTCTGGCGTTCTACCAGTATGGATGTTTTTTCTGTGCCGGGGATCATTCAGCAAGTTGCAGAGAAATAAAGACGGAGCTGAATTTAACTTGCTGTGGCCTTTGTCGAATTGGAGTCCTGTGAAGATGGAATTATGTGCGGCTCTCCGGTCGCGTACGAAGGCTCACTGCTGCAGCGGGTCCAGATGAGCACCAGGCTGGTGCTTGAATTGAGGAAGCAAGAATGCTGGCGTCTTGCAGGGGGCGTTCAGTATGAGCTCGTCTCGGCTTCTACAAAGCAAGAATTGATGCCCGCCTGAATCTACATCAACCCACTTGGGAACATTAATGTTTTAATAAGGACTGAGAGACAGCGCACCCACTCGGGTGTTATGTATGCACTACACCTCCCACAAGGCCATTGAGTGGGCGGCGCCCACGTGGCAGGTAAAGGTCAATAAGTAGTGCAGAGTATAGAGCGCTGGGACTCATTTCCATGAACTGCACGCCATTGAGAAAGGGATTTCATTTTCCCGAAACGCGTCTGGCGTTCTACCAGTATGGATGTTTTTTCTGTGCCGGGGATCATTCAGCAAGTTGCAGAGAAATAAAGACGGAGCTGAATTTAACTTGCTGTGGCCTTTGTCGAATTGGAGTCCTGTGAAGATGGAATTATGTGCGGCTCTCCGGTCGCGTACGAAGGCTCCCTGCTGCAGCGGGTCCAGATGAGCACCAGGCTGGTGCTTGAATTGAGGAAGCAAGAATGCTGGCGTCTTGCAGGGGGCGTTCAGTATGAGCTCGTCTCGGCTTCTACAAAGCAAGAATTGATGCCCGCCTGAATCTACATCAACCCACTTGGGAACATTAATGTTTTAATAAGGACTGAGAGACAGCGCACCCACTCGGGTGTTATGTATGCACTACACCTCCCACAAGGCCATTGAGTGGGCGGCGCCCACGTGGCAGGTAAAGGTCAATAAGTAGTGCAGAGTATAGAGCGCTGGGACTCATTTCCATGAACTGCACGCCATTGAGAAAGGGATTTCATTTTCCCGAAACGCGTCTGGCGTTCTACCAGTATGGATGTTTTTTCTGTGCCGGGGATCATTCAGCAAGTTGCAGAGAAATAAAGACGGAGCTGAATTTAACTTGCTGTGGCCTTTGTCGAATTGGAGTCCTGTGAAGATGGAAATATATATATATATATATATATATATTCTCAAAAAGACGCCGGGCACGCAAGGCTTCTCATTTCTTGATATTTTATTTTGAATTTCACATGCATCCTACAGCTGACAAACACGTTTTGGCTCCCTGGCCTTTTCCAATGTTATGTATATAGTAGTGTATGTGCCTTTTCAAGTGTGCAGATTCTCACGAGCCCCTGAGAAAAAAAAACAATTCTTGAGTCGTGGTAATCTTACATACGGGGTAATTGATTGCTGATATATTTCCTATTGTTTAAAAAGGCTTCTGAAACAAAAAAGGGAATTAAGCCTATTAATTTAATGAAACGATTCATTTCAATTGTAAACTTTAATTTTGTAATGTATTTTGCATTAAAATTAAGGTTATTAAATTGTTTATGAATATCTTTTTTAAATAGCCGGAAAACCTAAATTAATTTAAAACGCCACAAACAATGGCCTAACATATGTACCAAAGTGAACTCCTCCTCACAACCCTATGACCACATTCAGTCAGTGTCT
The DNA here is from genome assembly GCF_964261635.1 of Lissotriton helveticus. Lineage (NCBI taxonomy): Eukaryota > Metazoa > Chordata > Amphibia > Caudata > Salamandridae > Lissotriton > Lissotriton helveticus. The sequence continues at coordinate 423,690,075 of NC_136072.1, forward strand.
GCTCACCTGAGACCTCAATTCCACTTCGGTCCTTAGAAAAACAGGAGCTAATCATTGCCAACACAACGTCCAAAGCTTTGGATTGCTTTGGAATCCTGACTCTGAAGAGAACCAAAGTACTTAAAATTGTGGAAGCCTACTAAAACTGAACAATTCTGCAAAATATTGGACTGAAGTCGGCTTGTGTCCAAGTTTTTTTGTATGTAAGTATGTATGTATAGATTTATTTACGCATATATAGATGTATGTATATAGCAATATTTTTGGATAGGCAACCTAGCTGAGAAACTACATAAAATGAGGGCTAGGGATTCCTTCATCTCTCTCGCAACAAAAGTTATGTTTAGTAATAACAATAGTTCGAAAACTCTCATTCATTCAACCTCGAGGTGGATCATCAAGGTGAATCAAACAACTTCTAGACATCCTATTTCATTTGAGTGAAATTTATCTCCCCCTCCCCCCTTTGGAAATTGTTCCTCCTATTCTGGCAGCCACTCTATACAGGAAGCTGGATCTATTACCCAGGTAATTTGTTTTATTCCGCTGGGATGGTATCGTGGTAAAGCTCATGATCAGAAAAAGCAATTGATGGAGGCTAAAACAGTTGAACAATATAATGACCTCTGGACCACTCACAGTTGAGTTTCAAGGGCAAAGAACGATCAGGCCCATCAGTATTTGTTAGCTGTCACAGCTGGGTATCACTGCAAGAAACCATAAGCCAGCGTAGCTACCTTACATACAGCTCACTCTAGCACATTAGTTGTGCAACGGTCCATCAGGCCTTCTTCCTTCTGATACCACGAGGGATGAACTCTATGAGCAGGCGGTGGGAAGATTGGATTTCAGCATCAGCATCTGCTGTGCCTGCACTCACACTGGAGTGGGGACTTCACCACGGCCATATTGCCACTTGCTAGAGCTCCTTGAGGCCGGCTGATCATAGATCACACCTCCTTCCTTGTCTAAAGAGATCTATTCTGCACTGTCAATTTCCTTGCAATCACTTCCAGCCCTCTCCCCTTCCACTGAAGCAGTGGCAAGGAACAAATAGCCAACCTAAGACACATACAAAAATAACATGATCAGTCCTTTCACTCCAGAGGGAAATATTATGTTACTTGATTGTGTGAGCTGAGGCTTAATGGAGGTGGGGGAGTTTGGGAGGAGTGGGTTTTTTATGAGGGAATTTGAGGGGTGTGAGTCTTATTTGAGCATTGTCTCCCCAAGAGGTTTCTAAAATAGAACAGACAATGTGAGAGAAATAACCTTCATAAAGACACATTAATTAATCATTTAAGATATTTATGAGAATTGGCTTATTTATGTATGGAATTATTCATGGTGTTTTGTCTACCATGAAAAGTAATACTGCACTGCAGCTCACCACCGGGCTCCCACTGGCCAATAAAAATCTTCAGTTTAAACTTTTGTCGCATGAGTTTTAAGAAGGTGCTGTTTTCACAAGGGCTTGTGATGTGGTCTGAAATCAAGTCTTTGAGCACAACAGCGGTGCGGTAGCCATGCTGCGCGCGGTTGTGTGGGTGGCCACAGCATCAAACCGGGTAGCGCTTTTTTCTGGCCTCCTGTGGGTACAGTGGAATGGAATAATATTCCAAGAATAGAAATACTCAAGGGCATCCGTAGAGATGCCTGGCATCCACTGTTCTATTGGACTCTGTTTGTTTGAGCCTGTCTGAATGCCGCCACAAGCCAAGTAACCAGCAAGGGAGCTTAATGCAGAGGGCTTAAGGGGGCAGCGCCATAAACATGACTGAGAGTGGAAACTTAAATGGTTGCTGTGGTGTTGCCCTGAACTCCCCAGTGTGAAGAAGAGAGAGCGAGAGAAAAACAGTATGTGTCTGTGTGTAAAATACATAATTTGTAACTATTGTCGTTTTCTGACCTATTTATAGAGCATGTTATTCCAGAGGGACTATCTCTCACAAGCCTCGTTTCCATTTACTCGGTAACTCTAGCACATCCCCACAAGAGTGCAATGTGTGCTGAGTAAGTGCTTTTGCATGTGTGGGTTTCCTGTGTGGTTGCAGTGCACGAGAGAGTGGCACTTCTGAGAGTCTGCTGTAGGGGAGCGTGCGTTTCCTTAGGTGTGGTGAGCACAGTAGCATGTCTGCCAGCAGAGAAAGCTGCTACAATGATTCGGCCTCAGGGGAGGCTGCAACATCCGCATTGGACTGTGAGCCTAACTCTGAGGAGAGGGGGTGGGTGCATATGTGCTCTGTGACCTGTGCAAGAGGCCAGAGAGAGACTAGAATGTTTCTAACCCCTAAACATTAGCTTGCTTCTTAAAGTGGCAGTACAGTATTTTGAGAAATGTATATGACAAATAAGTACATATCGATTTTCTTTATGTGACTCAACATATGTGTATTATATCAATGTGTATATTTATCTTCAAGTTACTTAGATGTGGAGTTAAGAGTGGTAAGTCTATACTTGTCTATATGCATTTACCTCCTTGATATATTGTGCCCACTTGATAGTATATACTAAATATTCCAGACCACAGCTTCTCAGACTGGTAGTGTTGGCTTCCCATGTCTGGTGCCGGAGCCTAGGAGATCACTACTGTTGCTTTATTTGTAGCGTAGAGCTAGATAGGAATATCTGCGGTGGGTGCAAAGAGTTGAGGGTGTTCATAGCAGTGTAGTCAGAGTACCATGAGCAGTCACGTGTTCGAGGAGAAACAAAAAGTGCTCAAGTAATGATGCATAGCAACCTTAAATGCTGACCGAACATAAGACGTCACTGAGGCCTGACTACAGAGAGCCTTACTCATAGGCTATTAGGAGGGTCTAGGTGGGATCTCTGCAATCCTCAGAGTCCAATCAAATGCAAGCAGGAACAAAAGATGACTACAAGGTTTGAGGAGGTGGTCTGAGAAGGACCACACTTGTTGGCTGGTTTCTTAGATGACACAGGAGAGTGCTGATTCCCTACCTGAACTCAATTTACAAGAGAATATTGTGCATCAGAAAATATGACTTGGAACGAGGAAAGACTATGGGATAAAGTTAGACCTTACACTTTTGAGTCCTGTCCTGAACTGGATCAGAGACTTGGATTGGGCAGATAGTTGGATTAGGGTTGTCTATAGAAGAGATCATTGGGTCAAAAGTAAGCACCTTCTAGGCACTTTTTACCTAATATCTGTCAAGGAACACCCTAAAGTGTGGTTTATCATGGGTTCCTAAGGTGGTCCTGTAGTGAAACCATTTCACCAAACAGAAAGAGCAGCAGAAGTGACTGCTTCACGTTGGGGGTTTGTTACTGAAATTCAAAAGAGAATACCCAACAGGCTGAAAAAATCATGGCTGCCCACACAACATTGAAGTGTGATAAAATGGCTTCTGCTGCACCGCATGGTGCAGGTTCATCACGGAGATCAATGCAAGGGGGGCAAAGCTCTCTAAAAAGGTCAAGCGGCCCTAAAACAAGCTCTAACCTCTTTGATGCATCGGACAGACCTCGGCCGTTCAATATCACAGTGGGGGTGTGCGGAGGACGGCCGGGGGCCGTCCGAACCGCACACGCGTAACTTTTTTTCAGCACCGCGGCAGAATGTCCGCCCGCAGCGACGTGGCTAAATAAACTCCCACATTGTTTTGATTCATTTAATGTTGTTTTCATTTATGAAGTAACAGTGAATGCATGTTGAATTCACTGTGTCCTGATGATTACCCATCACGTCAGCAAATGTTGTATTTACTCTTAACCAGTGTGTTTTGATAGTTTGTGATTTTCACTGTGTCAGCACCATTATACGTTCATTCACGTATTATTGCAATAAATCTGTTTTTGTAATTGAAAAAATTGCTTGAAAATGTATGTCATTGCCTTAATGGGGTTGTTTTACAGAATTTTTAGGACAAAAATATTGTTTCTCCAAAATATTGCAGCAAAAATATTGAGGACAGAATGTTGAGAAGGTAAGTGCAAATAGGTAAGTACAGATTTGCTATTCTAAGCTCCAAATCTACGCACCTTGAAGATATATGTGTGTGTGGATCAAAGCAGGGCAAAACTTTGCTTGCCCATAGAAACTTACATTCACAATATTCTTATCCTTCATATTTCTTCCCACAATATTTTGATCATACAATATTTTATCTTTAATATTATTTTATCTTCGATATTTTGGTCAATCAACCTTGATGGGCCTTTCTTTCTTAATGAAAGTTTGACATTAACTTTCATTTTGAAGTAGTCGAACTATTTTCTAGCTAAGAGTTTGTCCCTGAGGAATCCCTTTCTAGATATATGTTCGTTCCCAGGATTCTCCCAGATGAAGTTGAAGAGAGAGTGGGGGATAGTGTTAAAAAAAGTCAGTAAAAGAAAGAGAGAGAAGGAGGTGTGCAAATAGTCATAAATGTAAAGAGGTGGAACAGGTGAGAAGGAAACCAGAAACTGAAAATAGATAGAGGTATGGGGAGAAGGGTTCAACATGATAGTAATGAGAAGAGAGAGCGAAATGAATTCAGATGTGAGACAGAGAGAGAGAACTGGCCAGAGATTAAAAGAAATAGACATGGACCGTGACACGGGGAAGAGGGAAGCAGACGGGTAGAGGGTCCATCGAAGGCTAGACAGATACGGCGGTGTACGGTTCAGGGGAGAGAAAGTATAAGCTAAAGTGAGAAAGAGAGAGAGAGGACATAGAAAGAAACGAGAGTGATTAAGCATGGGCGTCCGCAGAAATTTTTCCAAGGGGGGGCAAAATGTTAACATCATCACCATCCTCCGACATGATGTGTGTCAGGTGGGGCACAAGAAACACTGGGGCACAAGAGGAGCCATGGGGGGCAGGAAGCATGCCGCATATGATCTCATACACCATTGGGTTGTTGTGCCACAGCCATCTCTTTCTTTTGTGGCACCCCAAAATCTATACCTGCCCTGGTCCCTAAAATTACCCCCTAGCACCCCAAAACCCATACCCACCCTGAACCCTAAAATTACCCCACCCCCCAAAACTCATACCCTCCCTGAATCCTAAAATTACGCCCCTGGCACCCCAAAACCCATGCCCACCCTGAACCCTAAAATTACCCCCTAACACCCCAAAACCCATACCCACCCTGAACCTTAAAAGTACCCCTGCCCCCCCAAAACTCATACCTGCCCCAACCCTAAAATTACCCCCCTGGCACCCATAACCCATACCCACACTGACCCCTAAAATTGTCCCCCTGGCACCCCAAAACTCATACCCACCCTGAACCCTAAAATTATCCCCCTGGCACCCCAAAACCCATACCCGCCCTGAACCCTAAAATTTCCCCCCTTGCACCCCAAAACCTGTACCCACCCTGAACCCTAAAATTACCCCCCCCCCCGGTACCCCAAAACCCATACCTACCCTGAACCTTAAAATTATCCCCTTGGCACCCCAATCCCTAACCAACCGTGAACCTTAAAATTACTCCCTGGCACCTTAAAATCCAAACAAAACCTGAACCCTCAAGTTACCCCCTGGCACCAGAAAAGCTGAACACTACATTCTGATTGTGTATCGCGCCGTCTCTCTGCTCAGGGAGGATCTGCTTGTCCGGATCGGCTCGCCCTGGTCCGGTTCCGCTCGCCCTTCTCTGGAGCTGTTCTGCCTGCCCTGTTCCTCTTCCGGACCCACCGAGCCTGCCTCCGTGCACACTGCCTGGACCTAATCTGTCTGGCCTGATTCTTTCTCCTTTGGACCTGCTGTCTTCACTGGCGGAGTTAGAACACAGGTCTCACTTCTCTGAAGCTGTTCTCCCTCACCCAGACCCCCCACCCCCCCTCCACTTGCTCTCTCATCTTCCTTCCTCCCTACTTCTCGGTCTCTCTTTCTCCCCTGCTTCTCTCTCTCTTTCTCTCCCCCCTCTTCGTTCACTCTCACCCCCACCGTATCCGTCTCCCCGACCCCACCAATTCTTCCTCTGTCCTCCCTCTCTCTTCCTCCTCCTCATGTCGGTGATAGGGAGCCCGGGGCCCTCTCTGAAAAAGCGAGCTGGAGGTGATGTTAAGTGTGAAAGCACCAAGGTGTGGACCAGGAGAAGAGGCGGGGGAGGGGGTGGGCGGCAGGTAGAGCGTCAAAGGGGGCACTGGCTCTCAGAGAGGTGAGACAGGGCGGGGAGCAGCCTGAGGACAAAAACAACACCAGAGCAAGAGGCAGACGCTACTCTTTTATTCAAATGTGACTATTTTTTCTGCTTAGTAATTTACTTAACAGTAACTGTTCTAGGCAGTCAATAACTATAATCCAATAATTATTTGAAAAGACTTTGCCTCAATCTTGTTATTGTGTCAGAGTGCGCTATAAAGTCAGAGGTCTCTTGGCGCTTCTGACTAAATTATAAGATGGAGGGGGGGGCAGAGGGTACTCACAAGGATCTAGAAAAGAGAAGAGTCTCAAGGTGTTGTCTAGATGTGACATGCGATGAGATGCACAGGAGTTCACCTAGAAGAGAGTGCCAAAGGGACGGTGCAGGAAAATAAAGCCCGTGTCTTGTCCTACTGAGCCCTGAAATGCAGAGGAGCTTCAGAATAGAACAGAGTGCGTGCTGGAGAGGAACCGTGGCTGGAGCACCATGTGTAATGCATAGTGGCATGGGCGTCCGCAGGGGGCAGGGCCGGATTTAGCGCTGGTGGCACCCAGTGCAACAATGTTAGTTGGCGCCCCCAATGACCACCTCCTCCACGGATTCTCTCACTAGCACCCTTTAACAGTGACCAAGTCTCCATAACCATTCTCTCTCAGATGCATTGAATTCGTTATATAGCGCTACTCATACCATTAAAGTATGTCAGAGCACTTTGCATCACACACACATTACACAGACAATCAATCATACTTGTGTAAATCAGTGTATAGGAAATGTTACATAAGCCAAAGGACAAAGGGGCATATTATCAAGTCCTAGCGATATTCTTATCGCCGCGTTTGCGGACGAAATGCGATGATAGAAATATCGCTTTATTTACAAGAGCACGCTAAAGCGTGTTCAATGGGATTAGCGCTGGTTTCAACATTAGGGGAGAGGAGTTGGCCTAACGGCTAGGGCGCTCGACCTCGGACCTTGGGATCTGGGTTCGAGTCTCGGTAACGACGCCAAAAACCTCCTGTGATTCTGGGCAAATCACTTAATCTCCCCGTGCCTAAAATGAATGTGTGTCCGTCCTCATCATGTAACGTTACTGGTGCTATGTAAAGCGCTCTGATACCGGATTCGGTTCGGGTCTAGTTTGCGCTATATAAAACTCTGCAAAAAAAACCAACAAAAAAAAAACATCGCATCGCCTTGCATCGCTAATGAGATGCAAGGGAGGTGTGTCCCGTGAAACAACATGGGATATTATCACTAACCCTGATTCTCTCTATTTTCAAGTGTATCGCTAACACACATAGCGATTTTATAATCAGCGCTAACCGGTTTTTTCGACGGTTTGTAACGCCTGCTATTTTCCTTACTAAGCCATATCTATAATGGGATATGGATTGTTATGCTGAGTCCACGTCTCCCATTATAGATTAGGTTTTCCCTAACGCGGTTTTCTATCACTGGAATTCCGGCGATTTCGACTCTTTCCGCCGCTTTTGCCTGGATTTCTATCGCCTGGGCGATTTGCCTTGCTGATAGTGCGCTCACCAGGCGATAGAATAAGGCGACATGCGGCGTTAATTTTTTGCACGCTACACACGGCCAGCGATAATTATCGCTGGCCGTTGAAGATATGCCCCTAAAAGTGTAGGAGTCACATGTCATCCATACTGGTATGCAGTATAGTTTAGGAGTGCTTGGTGTGGAGAAGCCCAAACTCAGAGTCGAAAAAGAAACAGCATAGTTGGGAGTTTTCTTTAATAATAAGAATCCATTTCTACCCAAATTAACCCTTTTTGCAACATTAATCAATGTTCTATACTTAGCAGAGTGTATGCACTTCTACGATGAAAGTTAATACCTCACTATTCTATATTAGGACTTTTAAGTTATAAATTGCAAGTAAGAAAAGGATAGCTCTTTTAAAAGCCATAACATGCTGATCTATTTACATTAAATGCACTCTTTAATCTACTTGGTACACGTTCTTTGCAGCAGGCATATTAACCCTCTGTACTACCTTCACATAAGTCAAACACCTCAACTACACAAAACTCTGATCTCTGGCTAGGAAGAACATCAATCTTGACATTTTTGTGAGGCCCTGTAATTGCAGAAGGAAAGGAACGCGCAGCAGGTGCTTTTAAAATCATAATTAAGATGTAAACACGGCGCCCCCAGGAATCCAGCGCCCGGTGCGATGGCACCGGTCATACCACCCTAGAGCCGGCCCTGGCAGGGGGCAAGGAGGGGCAAGGAGGGGGGGGGCAAGCGCCCCTCCTTGCCCCCCCCTGCGGACGCCCATGTGATTAAGTTAGACAGATTGGGAGAGACCAACATTTGCAAAGGCACAGAGATAGAGGTAGAACATTGGGAAAGAAAGGGTTTGACAGCTGGGGAAAGGTGTGGAGAAAACCTGGGGCAACATAGTGATTTTGATGGAACAAGAGGTCGACAGATGAGTGTGAGAAACAGCAAGAGAGAGAGCGGGGTACATGGACGGGGAACCACATTCGCACACAAGCGGGGTGTGAAAGAGAGAATATGAGAGAGAAATGTAGACAGGTGAAAGAAAGAGGCGGAGGAATACGAGAGGGTGAGAGTGCTTGAAAACATTTTAGTCAGCCTTTCTGTTGATTCAGAGCTTTTGTTTCCATATCACCTAACTTCTGAAACGACGCCTGCCTCTATCGCTATTTTAAAGCATTACACATTCGAAGGTGAAACACAACCAATCACACCTGCTGAAAATGCGCTAAAACCTGCCAGGCCTCCGGCCGCCGGAGGCCGGACATGATTGGCACCGGCAACTCGCCGCGCGCGCCCGGCCCTGCTCAGGGCACGGTGTCCTTGAGAAGCAGCGGCCTCTTCCTCCGGCGCAGCCCGCAGAGAGCAGCCGTTACACAAACAGCCGCCATCCATCAAACTGAAACGCGGATTCACAATGAATAATACATCAAAATTAAAAAGACGGCGCATGAAGTGCTTTTTTACCCACTTGGAAAAGGTAACGCGGATTCAAGCACCAGGTTGCATTACGGGAACGTGACTGCCAATTAAATCTCTGCAGTACAGGGGCTGAGCTTTGGTAGCAGAAGAACCTCTTCACGGCCACTGCTCGTATGGGTGTGGAGCGGAACTGTGGTTACTGCACTGCCAAGTATCACGCTTCCGGGGTTAAACTCACGCAAATCAATCATTTCCGCATTCCTGTACCTGGACAGTTTTGTAAGACAATTCTGTGAGCTCCTGTGAGATCAGAGGGCATTGAAAGGGGAAAAGAGTTATGCAAATCCGCATTAATTTGCAATGTGCATAACCATAAGACTTGCAGATGCAGAGCAAACCCCTCAACTATAATGTACTCCCCGATACTAGCATTTCATTGAAAAGGGGAAATGGGCTACATTTTTCACACTGGTAGTTTTTGAAGTAAATATGCCGATAATTCGCTGACAACTTTTGACAAAGCCAATAGATGCACCAAGAAGTTGGCACCTGTGAAGTCAGTTTGCATCCAAAGAGCCAGAGCGGCTATGTAAAAATATTACTAACACCAACCCTTAATGCAGGCGCGGTGTGTCCATTGGGGCGGGGGGCGTAGCCCCCCCGCCCGCAGCTCCCTCGGCGTCTTTGAACTTAAGTAAACTCTCAGTTTACTTAAGTTTAAAGACGCCGAGGGAGAACTGACAATCATGTCAGTCAACATGACGCCGGACCACCCGGTCCGCGTCATGTTGACTGACATGATTGTCAGACCAGTGGGGGGCAACAGGCATCAGCAGAACACAAGTGCGCATGAGTGGGGACGGAGGGCACCTTGCCCACTCATGCGCACTTGTGTTTTGACCTGTTTTGACCTGTTTGCGCATGCCCATTAGGAGCCCTTTGGGCTCCTAATGGGCGTGCTACGGGCGAAGAATAGCCATGCCCTGGCGCTGCCAGGATTGGCTTAGAGGAGCTGTACCTTTGGTGGTGATCCTGCCTCCCGTCTGTGTGTGGAGGCGCTGCGCTCCCTCATCACACAAAATGTCCCCCTGCGAGGAGGGTTAAGGGTAAAGAAGGGGACCGTTCAAGTATAACCATAACTATTTAAAAAATCACAGACCCTCCTGTGATGTAACGTGGAATTTGTTGCCTTAACATCAGAGCGCGGAAGGCTGTGTTTCTATGTTTACATCAGTACTGACAAGAACTATCTGCACCTGGGGTTGCACAGCTGGCGAGCTGTTCTCTCTGCGGTTTGATTGGCTGGTACCAGGGCTATTGTTTCAGTAATAAATCCACGAACTGAAGTGTCCACCTATCCAATAAGTATCTTTTAGGCATTTGCAGGACATAAACCTGGCCTGAGGGGCGGCGAATCACTTTACATAATGAAGGCAGAGATATGCAAAGCGAGTAGTCTCAAATATAATGATACATTGGGGCAAGTAGGAAGGTGGGGGCACGGAATGTTAGGGCCACTGTTTGGTTTTAAAGTGACCATAGCTTATTTTTATGACATGAAAAATACAAATACACTGCGGCACCCGCTGGTGGATATCAGGCACAGCAACCTGCCGGGGATACTGGTGGATGGGGGGAGGAGAGGGGGGGGGGTCCTGGTGGCTGCGAGAATGGATGAGTTGAATTCTATTGATGAAGGGTAGATGGATGAATGTCATGTGGGAGAGTTTGACTTAATGGCTGCAGGTGGATGGATGAATGTCATTGATTCAGGATGGGTGGATGAATGTCATGGATTCAGGATGGATAGATGGATGTCATTGATGCAGGATGGATAGATGGATGGATGAATCGGATGCAGGATGGATGGATGAATGTCATGGATTCAGGATGGATGGATGAATGTCATGGATGCAGGATGGATGGATGAATGTCATTGATGCAGGATGGATGGATGAATGTCATTGATTCAGGATGGATAGATGGATAGATGAATCATGGATTCAGGATGGATGGATGAATGTCATGGAATCAGGATGTATGGATGAATGTCATGGATTCAGGATGGATGGATGAATGTCATTGATTCAGGATGGATAGATGGATGGATGAATCATGGATTCAGGATGGATGGATGAATGTCATAGCTGCAGGATGGATGGATGAATCATGGATGCAGGATGGATGGATGAATGTCATTGATGCAGGATGGATGGATGAATGTCATTGATAAAGGATGGATAGATGGATGGATGAATCATGGATGCAGGATGGATGGATGAATGTCATGGATTCAGAATGGATGGATGAATGTCATTGATTCAGGATGGATAGATGGATGGATGAATCATGGATTCAGGATGGATGGATGAATGTCATAGCTGCAGGATGGATGGATGAATCATGGATGCAGGATGGATGGATGAATGTCATTGATGCAGGATGGATGGATGAATGTCATTGATACAGGATGGATAGATGGAAGGATGAATCATGGATTCACGATGGATGGATGAATGTCATGGATTCAGGATGGATGGATGAATGTCATGGATTCAGGATGGATGGATGAATGTCATTGATTCAGGATGGATAGATGGATGGATGAATCATGGATGCAGGATGGATGGATGAATGTCATTGATGCAGGATGGATGGATGAATGTCATTGATTCAGGGTGGATAGATGGATGGATGAATCATGGATGCAGGATGGATGGATGAATGTCATTACTGCAGGATGGATGGATGAATGTCATGGATTCAGGATGGATATATGGATGTCATTGATTCAGGATGGATAGATGGATGGATGAATCATGGGTGCAGGATGGATGGATGAATGTCATAGATGCAGGATGGATGGATGAATGTCATTGATGCAGGATGGATGGATGAATGTCATTGATTCAGGATGGATAGATGGATGGATGAATCATGGATGCAAGATGGATGGATGAATGTCATTGATGCAGGATGGATGGATGAATGTCATTGATACAGGATGGATAGATGGATGGATGAATCATGGATGCAGGATGGATGGATGAATGTCATTGCTGCAGGATGGATGGATGAATGTCATGGATTCAGGATGGATAGATGGATGTCATTGATTCAGGATGGATGGATGGATGAATCATGGATTCAGGATGGATGGATGAATGTCATTGATGCAGGATGGATGGATGATTGTCATTGATTCAGGATGGATAGATGGATGGATGAATCATGGATGCAGGATGGATGGATGAATGTCATTGCTGCAGGATGGATGGATGAATGTCATGGATTCAGGATGGATAGATGGATGTCATTGATTCAGGATGGATGGATGGATGAATCATGGATTCAGGATGGATGGATGAATGTCATTGATGCAGGATGGATGGATGAATGTCATTGATTCAGGATGGATAGATGGATGGATGAATCATGGATGCAGGATGGATGGATGAATGTCATTGCTGCAGGATGGATGGATGAATGTCATGGATTCAGGATGGATAGATGGATGTCATTGATTCAGGATGGATGGATGAATCATGGATTCAGGATTGATGGATGAATGTCATAGATGCAGGATGGATGGATGAATCATGGATGCAGGATGGATGGATGAATGTCATTGATGCAGGATGGATGGATGTCATGGATGCAGGATGGATGAATGAATGTCATGGATTCAGGATGGATGAATGTCATAGATGCAGGATGGATGGATGAATCATTGATGCAGGATGGATGGATGAATGTCATTGATGCAGGATGGATGGATGTCATGGATTCAGGATGGATGGATGAATGTCATTGATGCAGGATGGATGGATGAATGTCATTGATTCAGGATGGATAGATGGATGGATGAATCATGGATGCAGGATGGATGGATGAATGTCATTGCTGCAGGATGGATGGATGAATGTCATGGATTCAGGATGGATAGATGGATGTCATTGATTCAGAATGGATGGATGGATGAATCATGGATGCAGGATGGATGGATGAATGTCATTGATGCAGGATGGATGGATGTCATGGATTCAGGATGGATGGATGTGGTGGAAGTGTAATTAGAAGGTATGCTCTGCTCGCTCGCTACATGCCGCTCATCCTGAACTTTTACGCCTCACCACTTTCAAATGTCACCAGCCGCCCCTGCCTTAATGCACACAGTTCAACACAGACACAGTATAGATGAGTCTACTACTCTTGCACTCAGGAACCTAGCCGCCATCTTGTAACACAAATGAGCTCGTCACGACGGAAGCAGCATGTGCCAAAGCTCACAGTGGCGTAGTGCTGTGAAAAATGGAGAATGCCTGCAAAACAGAGTCCACACAAACACATTTTATATACATAAAAAATAGCTGCCCACACTACAGGACCAAAGAGTCCGGGTCCTGATAAATAGGTGCTTTTGAGACCCCCGATACTTACCGCACAGATTAAGTCCTTTAAAGCCCCATGCTTCAAAGGCACTGGGCAAGTGTCCAGAGAATGCTTGTTCGCTTCCTACAAACATCCTGCACTTCGCACTACAGTGCAAGGTACACTTCAGTCAGGCACGAGGCACCTAATGAGCGAGGCGCCCGTTCCAGTCACCCTGCGTTACACTCTCACTGATCACAGGGTACTGGGGTGAGGGGCCTGATGGTGCTGGATCTTTCCCGTAAGCCTGTAATGCGCCCCCTAACTGTGATGTACTGAGGAGAGAGAGCTCACCACGCAATTTAGCACTACATCCAGTGTTGAACTCGAGTCAAAGCAGCACTCAATTTTAACCATGGAGGCCCTGACCAACCTCTCTTGGTAAAGAAAAAGTCAACTGTTTTCTCCTGCCCCCGATCCATTGAACCCAGGCGTTCCTTGTAAAGAGCAGAGTGCTGCACCTGTAAAAAGCTCGAACGTACTATAGAGGTCTGCTGTTTTTCAGCAAGAATTGAAATAAACGAGTTCTGATGATTTCCCGCATGTGTCAAAAGTGATGAAGCTGCAGAAGGTCCAAAGTCTATGCTTAAACCAAGGTGGAGATCACCCTTAGCTTTGAGACCCTAAAATAAATATTTTTAAATCATTTCTTACATATTTCTTGAAAGATTTGATACACCATGTCAGTGGCACACCAAACCTCACATGGATAATTTAAAAAAGAAGACATAGAGCATAATTCTCATCCAAAGGCATGTTGAGTGATGTGGTATTACATCGAGCGTACCTAGGTGATGGAAGAGTACTTTTATTGAAAAACAGCACATGGAAAAAAGTTATGGGAAAAGATAAAAGCATGGAGGAAAAGAGAAAGGAAGAGAGGAGAAAAGAAAAGAGGGAGCAGGAAGGACGGCCAGCATTGGAATTTAAATCTTTTTGGGTGGAGATCTACATTAAGACTAAAACATGAGATCTTGGTGTGCAATGTGGAATAAGCAATCACGGTGGGTTGTTTTGCTGAAGGTAGTTCTATCAGTAGTGTCCCATAGGTTTCTAGCATATTGAGTTGTCAGCCCTTCTAGTAAAGTACAACCATGCCCATCATGTGTGGAAATTATAGGTTAGTTTGCTTTTCCATCATTTGACACAAAATAAATATTTCGCATAAAATACATATTTCTTCTAAGCTTTGTTTACAACAGTTGTATAAACAGCTCAGAGTTCTTTGTTTATCAAAATCATATTTTTTTTAAAAATAGTACCCAACGAGCCATCGTTGTCCTACTCTGTCAAATGAGGTGGCGGTGCAGAATATCTTGAGACAGATGTCCGATGTCAAGGGCTTAATCAAACATAGCGATCACATTTGTACATGAGACATGTGAAATTTATGAAGCATGGGGTGAGATATGTCGAACTCCCTAGCAAGTGACATGGCACCAGAGTCACTGAGAGGGAGACCATGTTTCGGTGGAGGCCCTCGGGTATTGAGCTTCTAATGTGATGAAACCAGAAATTGAGATCTAAAACCCCAAACGGTGATAATTTCTTAAAATTCTTAACCTAATGACTTATGAAAGGACCAGCAAAACAGATTCTTACATAGATTCTTATTTTAGTATAAAGATACAGTCGTAAACAGGAAGCAGACATTTCAATTTGACCAGACCTGTTGTGTAACATCAACCACAAAAATTGAATAAAAAACCTCACACAGATGTGCACTTACATCACCCATTATAATGATTAGTGGAAGAAAAGAGACTGGTAACACAAAACAGGACAAGCATGTTTTATCTTAGAGCCTGTATTTGCAGCACATCTTTATCCCACCTTCTTGATTCTTTGCAGACAACTTTGGTACCCTTGCTGGGTTTCCACTTCTATATTCCGAAATTTGTATCTAAATAAGCCATTGATTTTGGTTTGTCTTCAGCAGAAGTGTGTGAAATTCGACTACTGGTTGCGGGATTGGGGGGATGAAACCCTACTCAAGCAGGAACCACAATACTTGTGAAGGTGAGGCACAAGCAAACTTCAAAGTAACCTGTGCTCAACCCTTTGGTAACTTGGCACAGGTCAGTCCGACTTAACTTAGAGGCAATGTGTAAATATTTATGCAGCACTTCAAACAGTAATAAAGGGAAAACACAATACAAGAAAAATCATACATCAGTTTAGAAAAACAGAAAAAAATATAATGATTAATTGACACCAAACAACAAAAATCCAATCGGTAGAACTGGAGAACCGGAGATATACGATTTCAAAGACTCAAGTGAAATAGCGCCAAAAAGTACCAAGCGTCACTCACCACTGGTCTTGCACGGCCGAGGAAAAAGTCACAAGTTAGTCCTGCTAAAAAGTTCCCTTCTCAGTCCTTCACAAAGAGTTCCGTTTGCTGTGGAAGGGGGCCACGGCGAGCAGGAAAGTGTTGCAGATGGTTGTTAATGTAGCGAAAAAAGCAGGTCTGGCATCGTGTTTGGTCATCTCTCTAGCGAAAAGATCCTGTTGTCATAGTGAATGGTCAAGCCGGAGCTTTGCAGTGCCAATCCCTGCGAGTAGTTGATGTAGTAGTGTGAACGGTTGGGTTGACGGAACTTTGCATTAGTGGGGAGTGCAAGTGACAAGGTTTTGGCAGTGCTGTTGTTCATGTTGATTCCATATATAAATATATTTTTTTAATAATTCCCAGAGAAAATCTGTTGACACACACACATGCACTGCAAGATGAAGAACTGCTATGGTAGATGAGGCTGCTGTCTTCGGTAACATTTCCTCTCTGTGTTATTACCATATATCTTTATTGTGGTAACTCATGCTGAAGTTTTTACAGCACACTTATTGTACACACATACTTGTTTTTCTGCTGTTTCACTCATAGATGGCAGGGAGTGGTCAGTCTTGTTTTCACACTCTGTAGAAAATTAGTTGTAAAAATAACATCAGGTCACTGCTGCTCTTAAACATAAGAAAACCTTGTAATGGGTAGAGAGTTCTATTAAAAAGCGAAGGCTCACTAACTTTGTTAAAGGATCTGACAGGCTTATTCACCTAATTCATCCTTTCAGCACCTGCATCTTGCCGGTGTAGTCATGGAGGGTCTTTTTAACTTTGCATGCAGTCCGTTCAAAATCTCATGACTTGGTCACATGGTTTGTGTATATGAGTGAGCATGTCTTTACACTGCTTACTTATGTGTACTATATATGTTGTTATGGTATTTTACTGGATATTTCAAAGAAATAGTTGTCTTTCTTATATAATTATTTCTCGATCACCACCCTCTGAGTACTTTAATGGGTAGCTTACATACCCGATAAGTATAACACACAAACTTGTTTTGCATTGTATGTCATTTTTTGTATTTTTAATCACAAACATATTTGGTGTCATCGGATAAAGTGCTCTAATGAGACTTCATGAATATGTGGAAGGTCAACAAGTGGGAGTGTTTAGGGAATACACCCTTGGATATTAAGAGATTTATTACTTTTGGATATTTGTGATTTATAAGTTCTTTTTCTGTCATCTGTATAGATTTCTTATGGCCTCATTTTTCTTAAGGAGAGGTTAAAGGAAGTGTTATTAGTTGGTATACTGGAGCCTGGAGTGTTGGTAATACATAATGAAATATGGAATCCCAATCTATGTTTTTCCTTGAGAATCTAATTTTTTCATTGGTGCCCAAGAGAGATCATCATTCATTCCTACTAGGTGGGTTTGAAGGCGGAACACCTGTATTGTTCTTTCTCAAAAAGTATTTTCTTGGGGTTATTTGTACCTTTCTTGAGTTGTTTCTAATGTAACTCCTTCAGGTCAGTCTGTTCCCGGCCCTTGATTTTTTGGTGATTGGCAATTTTTGTCTGATTTTTCTCGCACTTTTTAAATTGCTCCGGTGATCCTACATACCTCGGTTAGCAGGGGTAGTTTACCATGTAAGCTGAGTTGCAGTTTGTGCCTCGTCTCAGAACCTACGTTTTACCTAATCCTAGATTCAGGGATGTTGTGTGTTGTTAGGTTACACATGCTACATCAATAACATGGATAGTGTCCTCTTATCCTAAGGTCTCTGGTATACGGAGTCACTGTGTATGACTTTGCATGTCTGTCTTTGTGTTATCCCGGGTATGTAGTAGAATAACTCTACGGTTACTACTCCTTTTATGTAAGAAAAAGGGCTTTTCAAACTTTAGTGACGCTGTATTCATGAGATGCCAATGTTTCCGAATGATTCTAGTCACTTGATTAGACATTGTGTTGTATGTTGTAACACAGATGAGCCTTATTTCAGTTTTTTCTTTTCTGGTTGTGTCCAACAGAGTGTCCCTATTCTGGTGTCTTTCTCTTTTCCCTAGGATGTGTCCTGGATAACTAACTGCAATTTCCTCACAGGTTCTTCTGATTGTTGTTTGTAGTCTAATATCCGTGTATATCTATGTGCAGACTCTTTACAGTATGGTTGACTCATGACAGAGCACACTCTTCGCAAAAATGCAGCCTCAGTATTGATGATAGAAAACCCTTAAAATAGCCTGAGTGAGCAAAGCAGACTTCCCACAGAATAGAGCCATAAGACAGGTTTCTGACTCCCAAAACAGGTGGCGCATCATCATGGCATGATGAGACACTCATAAGAAGACATGTAGAGGAATAAAGGGTGGATTCAGTTGGATGGAGCGGGTCGCCTGTGTGAGGGGATGCTCATCTGTCAGAGTTGCTGCGATATCATTTGATGACTAAAGCCACCTCATCCTACGTGTGCTCTCCAAAGATTTGCATATTCTCAGAATTGTTTTATCACTTAAATTGTGTTCCTTATCCATTAGGTCCACACAGATCAAGATTTAAATAAAAAATTACACCAGAATTCAGGATTGATCTTTGTTCATCTAGGATCTTTTGTCATGGTTGTGTGATTAGAGCAATGGTGGTTCCATAAAGCGAGGGCTGACTGAAATAGAAAGCGGTCTGTGGATATAAATTGATAGATATAAGATCTCCTAAAGATGCATCACATGTATATCGACATCCGATGAAATGGCTTTCCTGTTGGGTACTACACATTTTATTATTGTAAAATATTCTGTAGGTCAGTGAGGGTAAAATCGATAAAAGTATGAAATATTCACAACCCTTGTCTCCCTGAAATCAAAAGAGTCTCCCTGATTTTTCAAGCTTCCCAATCCTGATAGTTAATAACCTTACACATCTGAGAATTCCTATAAAATCAAGTTACAAGTACATTTGAAGGATGTATTTCTACGCATAGGACATTGTACATCCTATTCAGGTTTGGTGTAAACAGCTTCCCTTTTATTTGACCTAGTCATCAGCCAATATAATTATAATTATGGGAACTAACAAAAACGGTGTTAGCACCATAAACACCTTGAGTGCCTCGAGGTATCTATCCATTATATAAAATAAATAGGAGTCCATTTCTCCTGTGGACTCCCAGAATTCAATTTGCCAACATTTTCCGATTTCAGTTGGCAAACAAGCATTGGCAAAGCCAAAAGGTCTGGCGTTAGCTGGCAGCCTATTGATATTGGCAATGCATATTGTGTTTTGTCTTGGATTTTGCAAAACTTTCCTGTTAGGGAAACTGCTCGGCCCTCGTCGGTCTTAAAAACGAAACAGTGGCTAAAACGAAAATATTTTTTGGGGTTTTAAAAAGCACATATTGCTATAGAAGTCCCTAACTCTAAGAAGGACTACTTTTTGTGTTGATGTGCTTCTTGTGAAAGGGCAGAATGTTGTCACTCATAGTCAAGTCAGTCAGTGGTTGAAGTGGGCTGAACCATTGCCCCATGCCGAAGAGGGTGGAAGAAGAACATGAATGATACAATTACAGACCAATGGATGAAGAGGAACGGCTGAAAGCTCCTGTAGATACACATATATTGTACATATAATGTTACTAACATCAAAAGATCATGGCTAATGCAAGAACTACAAAATAAATAAATTAAAAAGCATGGAGGCAGGTAGTTTTTGTATTTCCTGAACTGGGAAATTATTACAGGTTTGAAACAAGATCAAGTAGTGGATAAAAATAGAGGTAGTGCAGCATTAATAGCGAAGATTGCTGCACAGCAAGTTAAGTGCAAACTTGGGGAAACAACAATAACATTAGCCGGCACTTAGCAAGGAGAGGATTTATCACAGTGAAGGTCTAAGATGGCAAATTACTTTATAAATTGGTTCTCTAAGTATAGCGTGGGTGAAGGTCAGCCATATATTTCAGATATTAGCAGTGGTCTAAGAAAAGTATAGCTTCTGTGATCCTTGAAATCAGAGTTATAGGGAAAGGGGGCGACTAGCAGATTTACCAGCCTTAGAATACTTTTCCCCATGTGATCAAGTAGAGAAAAGGGGTCCAGTGCCTTGGAGACGGGGCAGTGGCATGGAGAGCAGGATTTTGGTTCACCTGCACTTCAGTCATATGCACTCTACCCCACAGCAAGAACAAAATCATCTGGAGCCACCTCACTTGTCCAGAGGAGGTTTTAATTAGAGCCCAGCTCTGCAGAGCATTCATGCCTGTGCTGGAAACCTATTTAGAAGAGTTTTGGGATATTTTCAGGAGTTTAGTGTTTCACACAATTTCAGTTTTGATTGGTTCTAAAAGCCCTGGAGCCACAGTATCAAGAATCTAGAGGACGCCTCCCAGCTTCCGGTGTCATATTTATTGGCATCCAACTGTTACCAACATATTTCTAAACTTCACAGTGTGCCAGTCTTAGCTTGCCCTAGAGAAGCAGTGTACAATAGAAACATACCATTTTTGACTTGTCAGAAAGAACATACACTCTGTTGACTTGTCCCTAAGAAGAGCAGCAAGCAGAATGCAGCTTTGAATATGAAATATCAGTTGTTAATGTATTTGGGCAAGCTAGTGAGGCGTGAAGACTTGTGCTTTAACAATTCCACATCAGCCTTAGAAGGTGGGATTGCTTGGATCCACAAACGTGTCCTCAAACAGATCATGCCTAAGACTGAGAATAGAAGACCCTATCCAGGCCCGGACTGGCCATAGCGGACACCGGGCAATACCCCGGTGCGCCGCAAGGGTGGGGGCCGGTTTTGAGCTGCATAGCTGCAAAATCGGCCCTACAACAAAATCTGCCGAAAAACGGCCCTAGCGACGCGCTCGGCGGCACCTCCAGCCCCCCGAGTGGGGAGGGGGGGCCGGCCGAGCACTTTGCCAGGGCCGGTTTTAGTTCCCAGTCCAGCCCTGACCCTATCACCCTTGCAATAGGGTCCGGTCCTTGAGCAAATCTGGGTCAAAGCTACATACCTCGCACGTAAGACTACAGTCATAAATGCTTTCCCCTGTCAAAGTGTTTTAAATGTATTTATCTATTAAAAAATTGAACATCTTTGATCAATTTCTTTTGATGGAACCTAAGGCCTCAATTATGAGTCTGGCGGTGGGAGGGCTGCCAGACTCACGGGGGCACGGTGGTGGCAGTCCAGCCACTGGCGCACCAGCGGTCCGACCATCTCGTTACGAGTTGGGCAGTCGAACAAACCCTGGGACTGCTGCCACCGCCAAGGAATTGCAGTTCCCTGGAGGTGGTGCGGCGTTCAGGCCACAGTACGCTTGACGGGACCGCCTAGGCTCCGCCAAGCAAATTACCAGTTTCCTCTCTGCCAGCGGTGTCATGAAGGTTCCTCCTCCATATACACTGTGGTGTAGAGAAAACAAAGGAAGCCTATGCTTGTGGATGCACTCAGGGGGTCATAACTTGTGCACAACAGTTCCTGCACAGCATTTACTTGCCAGCCCATGCCTTGCAGGAGCCTTGTGATGCGTTCTCATAGCGGTGAAAGTAGCACCACACTGGGACTACCAAGCCGTCCACCCAGGTGGGCGATGAAGAGTCTCAGCGGTGTGGGGGCATGGGGGTGGTGTACCACACGCACCACCAAAACTCATAATCTGGCCCTAAATAGAGGTGCATGGGTCCATAAGTATGCTCCTGTTGTGGTGCAATTATTCATGCGTTCAATACAGAGTAACTAATACTTTTCCTCTGTGAATGGCAAAAGAAACTGCAGGATGTTTGATATTCAGCCTGAAAGATTAGGGAGTTTGCAGACAATTAATCTGTGATGTGATGGCTACATTGGCAAACAAGGTTTTTGATCTTTTCAAGTGGAAACCGAGGGACTGTTGTACTGACATCTCTACTACATATTCATTATAATGTAGCCTTTCAGAGACACCTAATCAGACAAGCTCAGCATCAAATACTATCTTGGTGTGTTGGGTTTGTGCTGTGACTGTCATCTCCTTTACCAACTAGTGAGGATAAGGAGGCCACTCCCATTCCTCGCTGATGTTTTTTCTGCTTTCTTTTTTAAATAGACATTTGGGTTAGTAGAACTACATATAACATGGCTGAGACCCATGATGGCCAAATTTACATAAGATTTAGTACTGCCACAAGCCACAGAAATGCCATAAAAAGAAAACTCACAATCAATAGTTCTCGGGAATCACACCGAGAATCTGGAATTCCCTGCCCCCAGAAATCAGACTGAAGAATCCTTTGGTTGCATCTTTCAAAAGAGAAGTTAAAGTGATACTGATGAAGACATTTCTGGCCTAGATCCCCAGCCCCCCAGGCACTCAAGGACACGCTTGTCTATATTTGACTGTTATGATTGTATGTTGATCTGTTGGTTTACTGTTACTACTTTCTGTACCTTTTGCGTTTGCCAAATTGTAAAGCACTCTGATACCCTCAGGGGTCATGTTCACGCTATATAGAACTTTTACAATAAATAAAGAAGGTGCAAAAGGTGGCAAATTATGTATAAACCTTTGATAATTCATTTCGGAGTTATCATCTTTGAAGGTGATTTGTGTGCACTAGAGGGATCGCCATTACACCCTTGACCCATCATTGAATGCTGTAAATGCAAAAGGACCGGCAGTGGAGATAGTGTGCAAAAAAGGAGTGACAGCCTTACATGCGAACAAAACAGTGTTCTACCACAAAAGTCATGGTTTACCCCCTTCGAGGCGGATGACGAGCTCAGCTCGTCATGAGTTACGCCTCTCGTACGCTCATGACGAGCTGAGCTCGTCATGCACCGCTGTTTTTAAAAAAATGCAGCGCAGCGCGGAAATCTGCACCGCACGCATGCGGTTAATATCAGCATTCCCTCATATTGACACCAACATCACCAACCAACCAGCCGTCAAAGTAGATGCAAATTTAATAATAGTAAATAAGTAGTTCTTTACATATACTCACCATGATGACGTGTTGGTACTAGATACTGTGAGGTTGCTATAGCTGCAGGTCTATTTTATTCACCTCAGCATTGTGGTTTTCAACCTGCTGCACTCAGTAGAACACGATTATACAACCAGGCTTCTCAAAATACATGCCTCCTACTGCTCAAGATTGAAATCCTGTTGGCGCTGGCTGCCTATATTTAGTATCCTGTTTATTAAGAAATAATTACCGTCCTCTGGTATTCCTAAACATTAACTTGTGATTAATTGTTGTGGAGTGGCTACAGAATGTTTATATTGGCTACTGGATTAAAGAGAGATGTAAGGACTGTTTAAGGATAGCTTAAAAAATTATATATATCTAAGAGAACCAAAACTGGTCAATGGGTCAGATCATGGCTAATATAAAAAAAATCCTAAATATCTGGAAATCATTTTCACTGCACCCAAAGCAGTTTAAAACATGACTACACCAGCACAAACAACAACAATATGACATTACAATTCTTGTACCGGAAGAATGCCAAAAGAGGAATAAAACAATGCCAGTACCATAATGCCTCATCTAGTGCTTCATGTTTTGACGATAGTTGGCTCTGACATTAATTTTTGAGGACTGAGATTTATTTCCATCATTGATTTATTTCCATCATTGTATTTTTACTCTGAGCAAGAAATATACAGACAGAAAAGGAGGAAAAGGGGATGCAGTAGACAAGAAATGTGTTTGGCAAACACGTTTCGTGGTCGAAACACAAACATCTGAACAGCTATAACCTGAAATGCAAAGTGATGGATGAAGGCTGTCATGAATGGATTGTTGACATTGATTAGTGTGTCCAGGTTCTTGCAGGTGATGGGCACATGTTATCTTTCTGGGGGCTAGAGCTTCAATTTCATCACCAGACATTAACCCACATCAAAGAGAAAAAGGCAGAAAAGGGAGAAAGAAGAGGGCAGAGAGATTTAGGAAGACAGTGCCAAGGGAGAAAGCAAGGATGCGAAAATGAAGTTGCCAGAGTGAGCTAAACACACAGGGAATGTAGGATAGTGGGAGAAAGAGGCCTGAGGTGGAATCAAAAGACTAGGCTGTCTCAATATTCAGTAGCCCTGGTCTTCAGCAGTGCCAAGCACCTAAGAAAAACTTTGGACCCTATTTGGCTTTTTACAAATTAAGCACTGGCTACCTCTAACCAAGACAAAACTGCTCAGTCCAATATAATGTACTGATTTTACACACCCACAAGCTTTAGAGTTTATATAATATGGTTCACACACAAGAAATGCCAGTTCTGAATCAGTAGCAAAGAGCCCCAAGGTACAGTTAATGCCAAACTCAGAATACACGTAACCCAAATGTAACTCGGAAAATGAGAAATGGAAGACATATGATCAAGATTACACAGAGACATGCATAGAAGAGGATCCACTTAGTGGGGCCCAACATGTCATAAGAGCAGTAGGGCATTATCAGTATGGATAATGTGATTGCTAGGAGGGATGGAATGTATCAAATCTTCTGAATATATACTCCCTTTCTCTAGCAGCCCTTCATTATCTGGTGCAGGAAGAATCAAACTATAGAGAATCCCTTTTAGAAAATCTTCCATCAAAAATGAGGTGTGGAGGTAGCAGTATGTAAATTGAGGTAAGTAGCAAAGGATAAAGAACATTCTCAATTATAACATTTTTTATTAAGCAACCTTACTAAAGACCTTATTCTAATGATTAGCTTGAAGGTCATAGTTTTTAAAGGGAATCAATTGCCATTGGCCCAAAGTATGGAAAACACAAGCTTTATTGCCGTTATATCAAACTGAAATGTTGGTAACTCACTCCCTAAATTCTCTATAGTCAGGACAGTAGGTATTAGTAATATTTTCACTTAATGCATCTAAACATTATGTGTCATTGATCAGCTGAATACTAATAGGCACACCCCGGTAATGTGTTTGGCGTCTGCTACGGGAACAGCAGGGAGCAGGAAACAAAGGCCATCTGCGAAACACAGTACTCCTGTTGTCCTAAGCAGAGCCCATATAAAGGTCATAGACGAAGTCTTACACAATGTTTAGGTAAATAGGGATTATTGGTCTGTTTGATGGCCACTTCTCTACCTGGAAGTGGACTTGGGAATTGTCGGTGTACTTTTATAGGCTCAACTGGTGGCACCTACAAGCTGAGACAAAGCATGTCTAGAGATACTGAAAAGCAGTTAGGATCAAGATGACCCCGTTGGTACCCCACATCACAATGTGTGTGCATGATCCATTGATCCACACTTGTAGATTGTGATTGGGAATTAAGGATCAAACCCATTCCGAGACAGATCCAGATGCACCACCACATCCCTTACGTCTTCTCAGTGAAAGGTAGTGGTCCACCCTGTCGCAGGCCACTGAGAGGTCGCGGAGCATGAGGGCTTATTTAATTCTTTCAACCACATTGCTGAAATACGTGGCAGCAGCATTGCCACCCATTTCAGTGCATGCTCCCAATTGGGAATTGATTGCACATTGCACATTGCACTTGCCTGGGTTTTTGCACAGACAACTACCACCTGTTTGTAGCTGGTGAATATTTGGATGCAGAACAGTATGCAAGAGAGAATACCACAGGCAAAGCAGGCGACAAAACTGTTTGCTTGTGTTATTTACAATATTTCACACCAAAGTCCATATTTCAGTTTTTTTTTTTTACATGTTATTAGCTCGTCTCGCGCCTAATGCCTCCATATGTCTGCTACATTAGACCTTTAGACAAGCGTCATCAACCTCCCTATGTTCCTGCTTTCCATGCAGTGATGCACAGAGGAACAGTTGACATATAGACTTGCTTTCTTCATTCCATTCAGTGCCTGGGCATGAAACATGATGGCAAAAATACATTATTCAACAGAATGACACAAAATAATGGAGTGTCATGCCTTGGTCCATGCAGGGATGTGATAAGAAATGGAAGACATTTATCCTTACATCATTGTGTTTCTTAGTTGCACGCTGTAGTGTAGTGATAGACGAGGATTTGGAAAATACTACTGCATTTATTATTCCGCGTTCTGCGTGTCAGAAAGACCCTGCTTTGTTGTAAATTCAGCAGACGCGCATTTTCCCTCATATTTCTAGATACATTTCTGAAGGAAGTGCTTGTCGGGCAATTGACTGACTGCTCCGTAGATTTTCCCTTTCCTGACAGAAAACACTACGTCAGATTCGCTGTACTGAGTTTCCGCGTAGACTGATACTGCCTATGATTGACATCCTTAGAAAGCAAGTGTCCTAGCCACTTAATTGTAAAGTGACTCATCACCATGAAATTGTTGAGGTCGGTAAAAACCATGATCAATTCCCTTCGGACCGGCACAGGCCTCGTGCAAGGCTTCCATCAAAATTAGCCGGTAATATATCACTGGTTAATGGAAACATTAAAAAGTTATCAGTCCGGCCCCAGCAGGATAGAACACTTGGCTCCATTGTTACTGGCTTTGCATATTTCATCGCATGAGTCCAGTGAGGTGTGACGCTGTTTTGCAGAGTGTTGGTGACGCGTTTCTCTAGCAATATTTTTGGGTGGCCACAGTCAATGTTTGCGGCCAGAGAGGCACTTGAGTAGTAGGAAACGATTGCATGACCACAGCATTGCTCAGGAATTTGCCACATAATTCACTAATTGCTGCATCATTTGTAAAATTAAAAAGTGTTTGTAATCTTTTAGGTTTTTCGGTCGAGCGTGGGCAGTGCATGCGCTGCTGTGCGAGGCATGCTGTATTCGAGTATGGACTTCAAGCTCCACCCACTCTCTGCCTATATTTTGAATTGGCTTGTGTCATTGCCCTTTGTAAATGCTGGTTTCTGGTTGGTTCATAGATTTGTTTTCCCCTCCTTAGTACCGCCTTGTCTTCATTTGTAACCTGGTGCAGGAAGAATCAAACTATAGAGAATCCCTTTTAGAAAATCTTCTATCAAAAATGAGGTGTCGAGACCCGGTTACCGAGGGCAGACGCAGGTACCAAGCGGGTGCTAGATGCTGAGGGCAGTGTGCCAATTGCATAACCACCCCCCTCCCGAGGTCTATGGTGTGATAGCTTCACACCTGTCAAGTGCATTTTAATTTTTGTGTGGTCTCCAAAACTGCGAGAACCTACCATTTTGTTTCACTTCCTTTTGATAGTATTTTTATTTTTACTTTCACGTCCCTTGGTAGGGTGGGCCTTAGTGCGTCCATACCGCCGGGGTTTATTACACTATAGGTCCTGACGAATGCCAGGTAAATCAACTCCGACATTGGCAGAAACATGTTGACCAGCACATAAATCTAGAGGAAACAAGCCACTTAATTTATCTGACTGAGTTTTCCCACACATATTTTTAATATGTCTTATTGATCAGGCAATAAAGAATTTTTTGATACAACTAAGGCATTTTTAATCTCACCACCTACACTTTCTTGAGTCACTTACACAACCACTTAGCCATTCACGACTTCACATTACCCGCTCCGCAGTAATTCTGGCGTTGAAGCACACTGGGGTGGCACTCGGCCACTCCCAGTGGGGCCCGATGATGAAGCATGTCACCAACCAGGTCGGCGAGTGAGGACTTTCTATAAACACCAAGAGGGTGTTTCTACTTTCTTCTCTTTGTGCTCTGAAACACGTCCTTCCCGACGAGCTCTGAACACTCTTTTGTTGTTGTTAATGAAATTCATTTGTAACCTCCCATGAGGACCGGCCCTTTTTATTTCTGTTGTTACAGGGTATGTTTTATTTAGTCTGTAAGCACTATTTTCTTTAATGAGTTTCTCCTACTGCAGGCACGACATGCTTTCATTCAGCGCATCTTGGCTGCTTTCACTTTCCAAGCAGTCCGGGACAATATTGTTCCGCTTCTTTGAAGTGAAATCGGTCTTGCATTTACAAGAGATTGAGCTATTGGCTTTGTAAATGACAATGCCTTTATTTATGTGTTAATTATCCATACAGATGTTATGTTATGTTAATAAAACTTCTATAGTGCACAGCTGCCCCAGCAAAGGGGCGTCCCGGCGCTTAGGACAGGCAGAAGAAACACAACACTACAGAGACATCAGAGAAACCAGAGAGGACAGAATACTAAGGTGCAGGGGGGAACAAGAAAGTTTTGATAGCCCTCCTAAAATCAAGCAAGTCGTCAAGAGCACGAATATGGAATCGGAGTGAATTCCAGAGTTTAGCCCCTTGGGCGCGGCCGCGATTCTGCGCCTGTGCGGCGTTTTTCGAAGTGGGCGGGTTCATGACGGCCCCCAGCCGTCATCAGCACACGCCCACCGCGGTGCATGACGGACGCGGCTGTCATCAGCACCGAAGGGGTTCATAAAAAGCATTGTCATTTACGATGCCAATAGCTCAAACTCTCGCAAATGCGAGACCTATTGCACTGCTAATGCTGATTTTCGAAGAATTTTGTTTTCTATTTATATCTGTGTTTAGGTTGGATGTACACGTTAAGGTGGACACTAGCAATTGGTGCAGAGCCGCCTAGACCACATACTTGAATCAGGGTAATATCACAGGGTGTATTGTGTGTGTCTGTCCCGACCCCTGTGTTCACAATTGTTCACCTTTTTAACAACTCCACTGGTCCTCACAAAACGCCATAGGATCCACTGGGGACCGATTAGGCACGAAACTTGTCGAGCTGATAAAACGTGATTATACATTCATCACCAGCATTCACTTGAATTTGTAAAAATGAACAAACTCTCCTCATCTACGGCAGAGTTATGAGTTCTTTTTTGCCTGTTTTTAATATACCGTCCGGACCCAAGAATAACTACCTTTGAGGGTACCAACACAGTACTTTTAAACCCACTTGCACAGATCTCCACACACACACACTCACCACTGCAGCGTTCCTCAAAAAAGATCTCTGCCAAAGAGCCCTCTCGCGGGCCCTATGGGGACTGCAGCACCACCCCCACGAGGAGCAAAATGCCCAATGATGAAGTATGACACCCAGATAGGTGTGTGAGGGCAACTCTCCAATTAGGAGGAATTTCCCTCTATCCAACCTTCAGACATAAAGGAAGATAGGCACTTCTCTACCTATACTTCATGCTGCCGAATGGGCGAGCTTTCATTGATAGGAACAGCTACCCTCATGTGATTGACACGCCTTACCTTGGGAGCACGGGTACTGGACCTTTTTTCCCCCGTAGCTCCCCGTCCCTCTCTATGTGCATTAGCAAGATTCACCTGTCCCAGAGAGAGGCATTTCTTTTGATCGACTTTGAAAAAGCATTTGACAAGGTGCACTGGCACCATCTGTTTGCATTGCAACCTTGAAACAATTCGGCCTCCGAGATAGATTCTGAAGATGGGTCCAAAGTGCATACAACTCCCCGAGGGTGTCGGTGATAGTTCATGGCTTCCTATTCCCACCATTTCTCATCAAGAGAGGCACGCAATAGGGGTGTCTGCTGTCTCCTCTG
Organism: Lissotriton helveticus; assembly: GCF_964261635.1. Taxonomy (NCBI): domain Eukaryota; kingdom Metazoa; phylum Chordata; class Amphibia; order Caudata; family Salamandridae; genus Lissotriton; species Lissotriton helveticus. Next base: position 423,719,280 of record NC_136072.1, read on the forward strand.
TGCTTTGCCTTATACATGGAACCCCTGGCGCAAAGAAAAAAGGCCAATCCTGCCATTATAGGAATCACTTTTGGATGAGACTGCCACCTCATCAGCCTCTACCCGAATGATGTAATCCTTGCCCTCACTGACCCAATGTCGTCCCTCCCTGTCCTAGTGTCAGAACTTCACTCCTTTGGGAAGAGTCTGGGTTCAAATTTATATACCTAAATCCCAAATCCTCAACCTTATTTTTTTGTTGTTGCAAATTAACACTGAATGTGGAGTGAGCAAAAGGGAAATTGTTTTTATACAGCATTTTAATTCAGAATTCCCTGGAAATCATGTATACTTGCAAATTAACATGAGTGCAAACCACCTTAATGTGCACCAAGTTTGTACTCATACTTCACATCACAGATTGTTGTCACAATCTAAAAATAAGTTGAAGCATTAAAAAAATTCATTGTTACGAGGTCAAGTTGCAGTGATTGGGATGAAGGTGTCCCGAAGCACTAAACTTTGGGCACTTAATGAAGGTGGGGCTTGATTCATCACTGGGCAGGTTGGAAACAGATGGTGCAATCTGTGCACCAAATGTTGGCAACCTAGCCAGGATTTTGTGATTAGGCCGATGTACTAATCAGTTATCAAGCAAAGGGAGGGACAGCAGACCATTAAACCGGCTTTCACATTTCCAACTTGTCAACATTTATTTTTTAAAGACAGCCATTGTCTTTTAAGATGGTGCTTAAACTTATTTTAAACAATGGGAAGACAACAGGAGACCATGCAATGGTGCCCTGGATCAATGTCGGCTGCCCCTGAGGACATGTGCCAAAAATCAGTTACCACCCCATCTAGGAGCTGGTTTGTTGATCTATGGAATGCAACCACAATTATAAATTACATATTAAGAAAGACAGAAAATATGAAGGCTGCGAGGGTATAGGAAAGATACAGTAACATGATTCTGGAGAGCCACTTCAGAAGAAAAGCACTGTTCAAGACAGAAATGTGTTGCATCTCTTGGTGAAGAGATCATATGTCACTTTCCAAGTTTCTACTGTTTTATATCCTGAGGAATTAACAGCTAGATTCATGAATGAAAAATCGGCTCGCAAAGGGCCAGATTCTCAGAATCTGGCCCTTTGCGAGCGCAATTTTTGCAGTTGGGATTCATCATCCCAAATACAAAAATCGCATATTTGCGAGGAATTGCATTTAAGGAATCTCTATTTGAGATTCCTTAAATGCAATTCATGAAACTTTTAAAATATGCGAATTCGCAATTTCCGGCCGCTATTTACCACGAAGTCTGACTTCGTGGTAAATAGCGAAAACTTAGAAAAATGCACTTTAGTGCATTTTTCTAAGTGGTATGTTACACACACACATGTCCTTTGGACATGTGTGTGCGCAACATCAGGCTACATTTCCATTTCAGGGGTGCTACAGGGTGTCCTTTGGACACCCCTGGCACCCTTGAAATCGCATTCTTATTTGCGATTAGCAAATTGCTAATTGCAAATAAGGATGATGTAGGAATCGCAATATTTTTTGCTATTCCTACATGAATCCCGTTTTGCAAGTCCTTAATAGCGATTCCTTAATAATCGCTATTAAGGACTCGCAAAACGGGACTATGATGAATCTAGCTGTAAGATCGCTAATTTCACATAAAGTCCAGAAAATACAATTGCATTTTCCGAGGTCTGGGTCTATGCCCACCATTTTTCCTACAGGGTGCAAGTGCACTCTGGTTCCCAGGCTGTTCTTTTCTGAGTGCCTTGAGGTTACAGGCCCTATCATGGAAGTGTCCTAGAGCCCTATTATGTATGTATGTATGTATGTATAAACCATTTTGTAACGCGCTCTGTTACTTGGGAGTGTCCTGGCGCGATGGGGAAAGGCAGAGGAATACTTTAACAGAAACCAACTTACCCGAAAACTAGTGAAAACATGCGTTTTTAAGCTTTTCTTGAACTGGGCTACACACTGAACAGAGCGCAGATGGAGGTGAAGGGCGTTCCAGGCCCGGGCAGCCACCACAGATATGGACTGGCCCCCTAGTCTGCATCGCCTAAAGCGGGGGAGAGTCATCTTATATTGAGAGGCCGATCTAAGATCTCGAGAGGGGACATATAGAATAAATCGTTTCTTCAAATAGGCAGGCCCTTGATCATGAGTTGCTTTGAACAGGAGTACTAGGGATTTAAACAAAATGCGCAGCGACACTGGAAGCCAGTGAAGACAGCACATGTGAGAGCGAACGCTCTTCCATCTCGGCACATTGAACAGTAGCCAGACAGCGGCATTCTGGATAACCTGTAGGCGGTTGACCAAGTACGCCGGAATGCCACTAAATAGAGCGTTAGCATAATCCAGCCTTGCTAAAATGAGAGCTCGGGCAACCGTCTCTTTTGCTTCCCTGGGAAGCAACGGAAAAAATCTACGTAGCATTCTAAGGGTGGCAAAACAAGTCCAAGATAGCTTTTTAATATGGTTCTCGAATCTTAGGTCCTCTCCGAACCAAATGCCAAGATTTTTCGCAGGACCTCCCATCACCTTGGGGCTAGGAATATTGGGTGGCCACAGCGAGTTTTTAAAGCAGGGGGGGAAAGACCCATAGAAGAGGACCTCAGACTTGTCCTCATTACATTTCAGCTGGGCCAAAGTCAACCAGCGGAAGACAGAGGACAGACAGAGTTGAACTGCTGAGGTGTCAAGTTGGTCATCTGGCCAGGTGAATAACAGCTGGGTGTCATCAGCATCACTATTATGAGTCCAATGGCACTTTCGCAGAAAGAAGTGTTCATCCAAAGAGCAGAGACTTTGTGCGTTCTGGTAGAATTTCTATAATTTATTTATTTATTTTGAAAGTTTTATATAGCGCGAACAAGATCTTTGCAGATATCAGAGCGCTTTACAAAGCAGGGAATATAAACAAGAGAGTGAATAACAGGCCATTAAGTATAGCGTAGTTGTAGGTAATAAGTGGGGTGGGGTAGGTACATGAGGGAGCATAGTAAAACAGGTACATCAATAATGCAAAAAAATACAAATAAGTGTGAGCATAGATAGTCAGGTAAGTCAATAATACAGGTAAAACAAATAATCGAGGGGAACGAACAGATAATACAGATCGGTCCAGAGTCTTCAAAATCGCCGTTAATAGGACAAGTGTATTTAGCCATGAGGATAGCTTTTACTTCTTTCTTAAACAGTATGGTGGAGGAAATGTTTGTTGATGTTATCATTACAATTTTTTTATCTGAAGGGTGTTTCGTTTGATACTAATACAATATTATGAACATATGGGGAATATCACTTCAGGATTTAAAGCATATCTTTTGGAATCGTGTTGTGATTTTAGTAATACTTGATTTTATTTGTTCGGCATTCCACAAGGTTTTATGGAATGTAATCAGAGATGTAAGAATGTTTTTAAATGTGTTTTGGATGTACTTATGGTGGCGTTGTGTACAACTGGTTATGTTGGTCATCTGGACTGCTCAGCACTTCCCAGATCTGGCACTTGGTCATCCATCATGTGATTCTAAAGAACTCTTTTTGTCTCACAATTTTAAACGTGGGAGGTGTACTGCTATATATAATGTGCCCTAAAGTAGTGTTCTATTCCTGATCAATCAACTAGAATACCAGGCATGTGGGCATTCTGCTGCCAATTACCTAATATACTGGCATGTCACTATGTACAGTGTTTGTGATGGAAATGTTTGTCTCTTGGATACATTAAAAACATATACTTAGATTTGTTTTAGAATTTCAAATAATCTTAAATTTAGGGAGAAGCTAAATAGGATTTTAGAAACATTTAATTGGAATCTATAATATTATACTACATAAGGTAATAAAGTCATTGTAGCCTACTCAACAGTGAATTTTACCACACTTTAGAACCAAGTAAAGGGTGCAGTTTGTTCCATCCCAAAATGTCTAAATAAAAATAGACGTGTTATCCTTTCCCTTGGCATTAAAGAAACATCCAAGACCTTTTGATCCTGTCACAATAGAACTCATCAAAACAGTCCCCATATCCCATTTTTTGCCATCAGCTCTGCTTGTTACAAAATTCGTACCCTGATGGCATTATTGTTTGTGTGCAGACTCATGCTTCAGAGCCATTGATTATCTGACTTTTAACTAGACCTTGATAAAACTTGACATAGCACACAACTTAGTGCACAAGGAGTAAAAGTATGAACATCATAATCTGTTTACAGCGGTCCAACCGTTGTCAGCCCAGCCGCCCACAAGATGGGTCTGCATGAATGCAGCCTCCACACAAAGTGCTAATAGTAATGTCATGCCACCCCTAAACAAGCAGTCGGTCGCAGTAAACGTTCTTGACACCACATCACGTTTGGATGCACACAATTTGAAGGGAATACCTTTTATTTTGTTGTGGCCGGTTGCATTGTTTATTAATTAAAGATACAAGAGGGTCATTTAGAATTTGGTGGCTTCTGTGTCCCTAATTAGAGTTTGGCAGATTACCAGGCGTCCTCTGGCAGAGCCTTAGCTGAGTTTGCCAGAGAAATCATTGGTCGACAGCCCGCCCACCACACGTAAGTAACTAAGGAAGTATAATTGCCTTTTTAGCGATACACATTTACTCTGTTAGTGACCACCAGACATGGAAAGTCTGGTGTCCCAAACAGAAAATTTAAACATACCCTTTCACACTTGGAGTAAACCTCCAGCAGACTGGGGCTATTTTTTTTGTTTTAAGAGCAGACTCATTCTTTGGGAGTTTATTACTAAAAAGGAACATTTTGAGCATATCAAACATGGCACCCATTGCACAAATATTCAGTGCCATCACTGGATCCGCCCCACCAACAATTCTGGTGAAGGCAAAGCAACGCATACTTGCATGGTGGCGATCACCAAGTATTGCAAACAGCCTTTCACTAGGGAAGCGGTGTCCGTAGACTTCACTGACCTGGTAACTTACCAAACTCATAATCACCCCTAGGCTGTTTAGGCATAAGCACCTTAAACCAATACATCTCATTAATTAATGTTGCAATAAAAAAATCATATATTAAAAACAACACATGTACAATATTAATATTTCAATTTATTTTTCTTCCTAAAAACCTATTCCACAAAAATATCTACCCCATTAAACACTTTTCACGTCATACACAGAACCTGTTATGTTGTATTTTTTTTACTTTATTAAGGTGAAAATATCTGTTATAATCCCAGGATCAGGGAGTCACAGCTGCTGAAATAATGCACGAGCAATCCTCCTACAGAAAAAAAAATGTTCCAAGCTCTCTCTCTGCATGGCCAGCCTCCAAATCCTAGTGATTAATGGGAGGCAGGGTAAGCCTTCCCTGAAGGACTCTGCTCGGCAGTAGCCTGTAGCCTCAACAGCCAGGGAAGCAAAGTCAGAGAGGATTTTTAGCAGATATTTTTGTAGCAAATAGTATTGTAAACAACTGTCCGGTCTACCAATCTTTGATTGGATTATTATAATATTAGTCGTTGTAGTTTGGAATACAAAACAGCAAGACAGCTCTTATAACAAGATATGCAGAGACTTTTAAAGGCTGGAGCAATATTCCCCTCTAAGCACAATTCATTGATTGTTTCCAAGTAGTGCTTTGAAAATATACGTATATATATAAAATAATACACGGTGAAAATTAATCCACTTGTAAGCATTTTTATATAGGGATATATTTATTTTTAAAGTTTCTTTTTAACCTTTTAATCGGAATATCTTTCACATTTCAGTTCATTTTTCAGTCCTCTAACTTTTACTGATTGACATTCTGCTTTGCCAATCATAAGAACATATCAATTACAGCGGCTGCATATGAAGGTAAATACATTGGTTTCTGCTTGTTGCAGATATGATATTACTCATATGCAAGTTGCCTCCATATTACCCAATCGTTGTCCTAGTCAACCAATGATATATCACTTCCAATTGAGAATTTTTAGAGATCTTAGGCAACTCTCATTATATAATATTTAATTAAACTTTCAGAATGTTTAAGAACACCAGTCATTATGTCACCGCAAAACCCAAAATCAAAAACATCATTAATCAAGTGAAACATTTATAGGGTCCTTTTCTACTTGCGTAAACAGGAGGCAGTTAAGGTAAGGTATTTAGTAAAAATATTTGAAAAGATTTAGAAATTCACTTAAGTTTGAGAGATAAGATTGGTTAGGTGTTGGGGAAGAGTTTTGGTGTGTGTTGATCGGCTTCAGAAAGAATCAATCCATTGTGTGACATTTGTGGATTGACATATGCTCACATTTTCCAACCTAATGTTGTTATTAGGTATTAAATAGGGGCAGGCAAAATGTTCAGTATGCCAGCATAATGGCCATTCTTATGCAATATGTGTATTCTGCCTCATTTTTCCCCACAAGCTAGTGTGTGTAATTTTTAGCCTCAAGATATACTGGTTCAAGCAGAAAATGTCACAGAGGGACTGTGGTCTGAGGCTTCAAGTCACGTTTCTTCTTCCACTACACTTTTACAGCAACTTAAATTTAATTTTGTACACGAGGTGTAACCTTGGGAGAAATATCACTCGAGATACTGACAAAATATATTTTACACTACAATCCTAATTGTAAGGGAAATGATGCTTGTTATGCAAAATAAATATTTAGCAAATTCATGCACCCTTTGTCCTTACTGAAAACACTGCTATGAGTTCCTGACGTGTCAGTGACCTTCTTGACCAACTTAATCTCCGCTCGAGTGACCACAACCTGGCAATCATTCCCAGGATAAAGCGAGCCCGCTCAGGCGGCCGGCTCTTTTCTCTGCAAGCAGCAAGAGAATGGAATGCCCTCCCATATAACTTGAGGCAGGAACAGACCTTCCTTCAGTTTAGGAAGAAACTCAAAACCTTCCTATTCCCCAGAAATTAGCCTGCAGTAGGAATGTAGATCGGACTAGCCCAGGGTTACCGTTGCCAAGAGCGCTGGGATGCCTACGGGTAGCCATGCGCTATATAAGTGATTTTACAATTACAATTACAATTACAATTACAACTTCCTCAGGCGCCTATATACGTCACCAACCAAGCCTCAGTGTTTTAATGCATCCTCCCAGCATGCTCCTCTCATGGTAAAATGCATGAAACAGTCAAGGCCACAATGGCGTTACGAGCCAAGTCGCTGCTTTTTCCTTAAAAGTCACTTGTGGCCATGCCTAAAAGGATGATGGGAGATTTTACATCTAGAGCACGGTGCATGCCTCTACTGTAGTCAAGAAATTCGATGTTTTTTGTAAGGGGCATACAAAGCAATTAAAAGGATAGCACTCTTAGGGTGGACAATAATCCTAAATTCAATTTATGCACTGCATTAGCAAATGCATGCTCAATCACAAATGCAAAAAAAAAAAGAAAACCAATGTGAAATATCAATAGCTTAACCATTTCCAAGTATACATACAAATTATTCACTATGAAGCAAGGCCAATAATGACATATTTATAATTAGCAATGAGTCAGAAACAACAGATCATTATTCATTAGCACTAATTCAAAATCAATAAACAATAAAAGTAATAAACGCTCCCAACAATAATACCAATATTCTACTAGAAAGCAAGGCCAAGAATGACGTGTTCATAATTAGCAATGAGTCAAAAATAACACATCATCATCCATTAGTTCTAATTTAAAATCAATAAACTATAAAAAAAAAATAAAAGCTACCAACAAAGATAGTAAAATTCTAATAGCATATAGAAACAATTAAACCCGAGTCTACTCAGGAAGACTCAAAAAGGACCTAATGAGTTTTATGATAAGACAAGCACAGGGGTATATGCAGTCTCTTTAATTGTGTGACAGGAGAGGGTAAAATTATACAGCAGAGTTGACTAAGCCATAGTGAAAGAAAAAGCAAAATATGCAGCATAATGAAGCTCATTTTGTGATATTATCACTTCTTTATCTTTTTTTTTACATATGTTAACCTCATCTGTGCAAAGGTTTCACCTCATTAGCAGCAGTTTATTAATAACCAAATATAGCAATGAGAAAATGGAAGGTGAACAATCCATCTTTATCAAGGGCCTTCCACTGTGCGGCAACAAATGCAACGGCATTTTAGCATCTTTTGATCTGTTTGAGCTAGAAACATTTTTTAACAATCTGCAAACTATACAGGAGCTAATGGATTATGTGGCAAAATCGCCTAATCCATAATTATGCAGGAAATGCTTCAGCGTCAGAATAACATAGTTCCAGAAGCCCAGGGAATTAGGAGCATATTTTCTGTAAAATATTAACAGTGAACATGGAGCTAATAGATAGGAAGCAGCAAAAATAAACGCGTGTAGTTGCAGAACCTGCCACACCGGAGATGTGAAAGGCGGGAGTAAAAATAATAGTTGTGGGTTATACATGTGGAGGGAAGGCATAGAAGTTAAGATGAGAGGAGAATCATGACCAAACATGATTCATATTTTATTATTTTAGAGTTTAGAGCGGTTTATTGAAAACCTTTAGCACTCAACTACACGGCTTCCTCCAGGACTTAATTTGCAAAATAATTAAAAAAATAGAAATAACTGGTGGGGTCCCAAAGTTTTGACAGGTTGCAAAACACACTTTTTAACTCAACCCTGCATTTCTTTTCGTTTTATGTCCTGTACTTTGTCGTGTCCTTATTCCTCCCTTTGTGACTGTTTTCCTATGGTTACTTTCTTTCCTCATTCTCCATTTTCTTCTTTTCCTTCATTGGCTCTGAGAAGACGTCTGATGATGAAAAATAAGTATTGTCCCCCAAAAATTAGGCCAAGTGCCCGACCTCTGCAACAACTGAGCACCAAATTAGCACTGATTTAATTGAAACATTGACTGCAAGTACAAACGAATAGTGTTTTTTCCCTATCAAAGATTATATGGGGCAGTTCTTTACAGAAAGTTGTGAGGGGATGTCAGCTGGCACAGACATTTTCTGTCAGCACAAGTTTCTAACAAAACAGAGAGAATGTGATTTCAGAATGTTGTAAAAGTTCAAGAAACAAAGTTACCTATTATGACCGCAGCAGTTAAAATGACAGTTTTCTTCTGCAGAAAACACCTGCTCCTATCTCACAACAACTGTCAAAATCATACTGAAAGGTTTCAGAGAAGGGAAAACGCTTGCATTTTTCACAGACGTCAGAACAAATGGAACAATGTCAAACAAAGAGGTGTCTCTGGCTAAGAGACTTGGGGCCATATGTATCAAGGCCAAATTGGTTCGCAAACGCCGAAATTCGCAGAATTCCGGTGTTTGCGAACCCATTTTCGCTAAATGGTATGTATGAAACAATTTTGGTGCAAAATAAGGAATCGCAAAATTTGCCATTCCGTATTTTGCGATTGCATTTAAGGAATTGCAAATTTTGCGATTCCTTAAATGCAATGTATCAAGGAAAAAAAAAATCCAAAATGCCCTTAAGGAATCGCAAATTGCCACCAACTTCTAGTTGGTGGTAAATTGCGAATTCTTTTAAAAAAGCATTTTTTTTAAAATCAAAAGGTGCCATGTGACGCTCATACATGCCCTTAGGGCATGTATGTGCGCCATATGCGCACACATGTCATTTTCAGGGGTGCAGCAGGGTGTCCTTTGGACACCTCTGCACCCTTGAAAATATTCTCAATTTGCGATTAGCAAATTGCTAGTCGCACATTTCCCCTTCATTCCTATGGGCCTCCTGGCCCATAGAAATGAATGGGAAATTATTCCTTAATTGCGATTAGCAATTTGCTAATCGCAATTAAGGAATTTTAAGGAATCGCTAAAAAGAAGCAATTTTCTACATACATACCATTTTGCGATTTCTAAATAGCGATTCCTTAAAAATCGCTACTTAGGAATCGCAAAACGGAATGTTGATACATATGGCCCTTGCTCCAGTCTCCTATTCTGTACATATCTTGCACTGCTTTTCGTAGTGGATCGTGTTGGAGCTTGAATATAGTAATATATTTTTTTAAACCGTATATTTTAATGTATGTATGTTGTATGATTTGATTTGTTTAATGGGTTGTTTTCAAAATTTAAAAAAATTGATAAAAAAATAACTTTTTGTAATTTACAACAAATGACACATAAAACCTAATAAATCACAGCACTAAAAATAGAACCATAAAAGCACAGACATGTTCTAAATAAACTGAGTTTGAGCTTACACTTGCCCTTAAATGTTTAAATCACTTGAGCCTCTGGGGAAGCAGCATAGCTTTTATCAGTGGAGTAGCCGCAGTGTCATCAAGGCCAAGGGGTGTGAGGGCCGACTAAACCCCAATTATCACTTTATTTCACTACCCAACCAGCGGTTCATGAGGTCCATTTTCCCTGCTAGCCTGTGGGCACTTAACACCCTTCGTGCACCTCTCTCTAGGGCTATCATAATGACCACAAACACTATGATAAAATGAGTACCCCCAACAGGGGAATTTCCTTGTTGAATTTGACACAGTCAAAGAAATAATGAGAGAGCAAGCTGAAGGGCAAACTGCTAATTGAAGAGAGAAGGAAGATGTTAAGAGTGCCACTGAAAGGAAGAGGAACATTATTCAAGAGGCAAATCTACTTATACGCCCTGATTTCAAATGGGCCGGCGCATTCTGGACGATCTGGCATAGCTAGATCTTTTGGCGCCTGGGGCGGTCCCTGAGTTTGCTGCCCAGTGACGGCTGGTCGAGGTAAAAGAGTGGGGGCGAGAGACGACGACGAGGACGAATAAGATTTAAAAAAAGAAAACTTACCTTGCTCGCGCCGCTGCCCCCCTTCCCCTTTTCCTAGCTATGCCACTGGTCTGCTGTAGGATTGGAATTCTGAGATTTCCTATAACTACCCCACTTCTGCAATTTTCACTTGTTGAGTTTCAGCATGTCAAGCCTACCAATATTTACAGGGTGAAAATATGCAATAAATGACAGTATATGTGGCCGTATTTGGCAGACGGCACACTCTATCAACAAAGGCGGCGAATATCCCATTTGCTCTATTAGAACTTGTAATACGTAGGATGAGGTATCCCCCATTTTTGTGACTGAGTGTTCAATCCGCGGAACTCTAAATAATGCACTTGGTCTGCAAAACACTTAATTCAGCATTTTATACAGCAATACTGCGCCTAGAGGAAACCGCTCGCTGCAGCATCAATATTTAATGGGTGTGGCAACTACACTGCTAACTTGTACATAGGGCCTTTATCTTATATCACTAGTTACTCATGTGAGCTGCGCTGAAGAAGTTAACAATTGGCACACCACACACAAGCACACACAGATTATAAAGCTGAATAATATTCTTACCTGTGGTGAGTAGGATGACTGGACAAGATAGGAAACAAGTAAAAAACAAGCTTTATGCCAGCACATTACAGATCAAGGTCTTGAACCCTACTGCGTAAAAGAGAAACAACGACATCTGATTAAATTGTACTGCTAAACAGGTAGTCATGAATCTGAAAGCAGATGAGCCCTTGCAGTGCAACGCGCCAAGTCCTAATCTGAGTGGATTTGTATATTTCAATGGGACACACGACCTGCGGTTACACCCTTGCGCACCCACACGTGGTGCACTTCGTACAGACCGGGTCTGGGCACCTCATCTGTTAGGGAAGAATGCTGCTAGAAGCACCTATACTATCTTAGAAGGTTAATGCATGCACTCTGGATTGTAGAGCAAGAAGGCAGAGGCGGCTAAGCCAACCTATCAGGGGCCCTTTATAGGCCCCAAAGAAGGTGAACGCCACGACTGTCATGGGTGCCCTCAGTATCCGCCTCCAGGGCTGTGAAAGTATTGGCGACAGCACCCCCTGTGAATGGCAGGTGTGAGTTTCTTCTAAATCCATCCACGCCCCTCCCAACGCGTGCACGGTGGCTCAGTACACTTGCACCATCGCGTGGGCTGAGAACAGTAAGATTGTCCTTCAAGGGACTTTTTACCCATATGCCCTTGTTTCGTATATGATGCAGGCACTTGGGTAAAGGCCTTCTTCAGCTGTCTCGCACAACACTCCCAAGCAAATAAGGGAACACGCACTCTCCATTACACAGCAGCTTCACTTTGCACACGGGCACAGGATTTACAGGAGTGGTCACATATGCCTGCGGTGCTCTTTCTGCAATCAAAGGTTCCCTAAGTGTGCGAAAAGGAGCACAAATACATGTTGAGGCTCCTGGAGCACATTGGAAATAGGCTTCACCTGCCATTTTCTACTCTGGTGGTAACTTGCAGTTGGGAACTAAATTTGGAATGTCAATTCCCACAGATATTGAGAAGTTCAAATTCTGTTCTTAAATGATCCTTTGCAAATAGCCAATAGCAAGAGACAAAAATAGCATCACATGATTTTCTTGGGATTGTCCAGGAAAATAAGTTAGCACCACAGGCAAAGATATATCTGTGGTGGTTAAAAATGGTGGAATGAACAGTGTAACAGGATTTAACACATCTGTGTTGGAATAAACTTCAGTATTTTGTACGTCTATGTGAAGGTTAGCTGTAAATGGTGGATAAATGTAAAAGAAGCGCTCAAATGCTGAATCCCAGGGCTTGTAGGTGACAGTCTGCTCTGCTCTCATTGGCCGGGATCTGTCTTTTAGTCAGTGTCTCTGTATTTTGATGTTTGCTGTTGTTCAGCCGCCAGGTGCCTCGTCAGAAGTGCCGCAGGCATGCTTCTGGCCTTCATTCAGAGGCAGAGGAGAAAGCCGGTGCTTGTTGTTCAAAGATCGCGCTGTATGGAGTTGTCATACTTTGAAAGACAGCTCCTCTGCTCCCTCCTGGAGGGCTGATAGGGTCTCTCGAATGCAGTAGTCACAACTCATGATCTGCAGTGTGTAGTAGCCACCATCCATGATCCTCTTATCCATTGCATGGCTTTTGTGGGTGGTTCCCCCTTAACCCGTTGGCCGACGCGCGAGCACTACCTCCATGGTGCTGTGCACGACCGTTGGCAGACGCAGCCCCGCCCACCCTTTAGAATGCCCGCACCATGGCGGAATGTTCGCCGAGGTAAACGGGTTAAGAACCATAACTGAGAGGCTGTACCGGACCAGGATGACAGACCATCCAAGTCAGTAGACTGGGTTCGAGGAATCTGTGGCCGATACTTAACTGCTTTATTTAGAAACTGATAACTTGAAACATAAAATAGAATATAATAATAATAATAATACTGATATTTGTAGAGCGCGAACAGCTACCTCTCGAGGAGGTGTCCCGGCGCTGGAAGAGTACTTCAGCAAATCGGGGGGCACGGGGAAATGCTTAGGTTTTCTGCATAAAGAGCCAGGTCTTTAGAAGCTTCTTAAAGCTGGCTTCTGTCGTAGCCGATTGAATGGCAGAAGGCAAGGCGTTCCAGAGTTTCGCCGTGCCAGCAGAGAAAGATCTGCCCCCGAGTCTGGCTTTCCTAACTCGTGGGACGAGTAGCTGGAGCAAGGAGTTAGATCGCAGGTGTCTCTCCTGCTGGTAGCGGGGGAGTCTAAGTTTTAAATAGTTAGGACAAGTCCCTTTTAGTGCTCTAAACGCCAGGGTAAGAACTTTGAATTTTATTCCACTCACCACTGGAAGCCAGTGCAGTTCGCGCAGATGCGGAGAGACATGCTGTCTGAAAGGGATGCGCTTTATCAATCTCGCAGCCGCATTCTGCACGATCTGCAGGCGTTGCACCAGATATTTAGGCAGACCAAGATAGAGACCGTTCGAGTAGTCCAACCTGGATGTAACTGTCGCATGGACTACCATTTTGCGACACTCAGCTGGTAGAAAAGAGAGGAATTTGCGGAGGTTTCTAAGTTTGTGTAAACATCCAGTAGTGACCTGCTGTATGTGAGAGGAGAACGAAAGATTCTCATCCCATCTTACTCCCAAATTCTTTGCATTGGTTCCGGGAGAAGGTGATGGACCCATTTCAGGAGGCCACCATAGGTCAGAGGGAGGATGTGTGTTTTTACCAAAAAACATTACCTCCGTTTTGCCTGCATTCAACTTCAATTTATTTGCATTCATCCAGCTGGCCACATCTCGAAGTCAGCCCCTCAGTTTGCTAAAAGCTGCCTGCGACACCTCCAAATAGGGGAAGACTAATTGCGTATCATCTGCATACGAAATCGCCTTGACCCCCCATTTGGCAATCAAGGTAAAAAGTGGGGCTAAATAAAGATTAAAAAGTAGAGGGCTGAGTGCCGACCCTTGAGGGACGCCACACCAGAGGCGTTTTGGCTTAGAGGAGAAGGTGCCCAATGCCACTTTCTGGGAGCGATCAGTGAGATAGGATTGAAGCCAGCTCAGAGCCTTATCTTCCAGACCTATGTCCTTCAGCCGTAGCAGCAGTCTGCCATGATCCACCGTATCAAATGCGGCTTATAGATCCAGGAGCACCAGCATAGCTGATGCTCCTGAATCTAAGGACCACCTAATCGACTCGGCAACCTCAATAAGGGCGGTCTCGGTGCTAAAACCGGACCTGAAACCTGACTGTGTTTCATGTAAAATCCCTTTTTCCTCGATAAAGCTATTCAGTTGACGTTGTATCAACTTTTCGAGCATTTTTCCTGGGGCTGCTAGTAGGGAAATTTGGCGGAGATTACTCAAGTCATCGGGAGCACCACTGGGCTTTTTTTTCAGAGGGAGAAGTGTGGCATGTTTCCAACAATCAGGAAACGAGCCGGTTTCAATGGACGTGTTCCATATATGTAGGAGTGGTACATATGTTTGCTAAGTGAAGGAACATTTGAAGGACAGTTTAACTAATTCGGGGGCTTATTTTCAAGCTCCTTGCGCCGCCGGTACATCACTTTTTCCCATGTTAAAAGTCATGCATCGGCGGCGCAAGGGGCTTGTAAATAAGCCCCTCACATTTTTTATGGTGACGAGGTAGCCATCCCAAGCAAGTTTGGTTACATACACCCATTTTGGCAGGGAAAATCTGAGGTTGTTTATGGAATCAAGAGGGATTCATCTTTTCTTTAACGTGAAATGTGTTCATGCATTTACCCATCTAAGGAAGGGGTTCAGTGAATGTCTCTATGTGTATGCAATCGGTCCATATATCTTGGACAAAAAGTATCAATGTGAGGGCAGGTTTCGGTGTATGTTTTCCAATGGGACTCGGGCAGGAATTTGTATCTGCTGAATTTCTAATTAAATCTTGAAAGTCTTGGTGAGCCTCAGCAAAAGAAACCCAAAAAGAAATTTTTAAAAACCTAGCTCAATCTGGAACCAAAACACCATTTAGATTACGACGATCTGGGAAAGTGTAGCTTAACAACAGATTGTTTTTTAGGCAACACTGCTCTACTACTTTAGGAAATCCTAAAGTATAGTTACAGAGTGCTCTAAAGGGGAACCTCGATAAAAACAATAATAGCAGTATGAATGCATCAATGCCCCAGCTCCAGAGTGTGTATAGTTCACGAAACATTGAATCCATGTTTCCAAACTACGCTGAGAAGGACCCATCTCACACAAGCCGTTTGCCCGGGGAGACTATGTGTGTGTTGCAGTTCGTTTTAAGTTGTAGGGTGAGAAATGAGGTGACTGGCATAGCAGCACACAAAAAGTAGGGAGAGTGAGAAACAACCTAACCTGCTGGGAAGGACGCAGTGGGTTCTGATAATTGTCCTTCTGCTCCACTCACAAGGTTATGTAGCACATATACCTGCAAATTGCAATGAATTTAGCATCCATCAAGTAGTCATGCATGGGTTGGATATTCACTTTAGTAACCTCTTCCATGCTCATGACGAGCCCAGCTCGTCATGAGTCACAGTATTGCTGTGCTCATGACGAGCTCGTCATAACTGCCGCGGTCCGCCCATGCGCGATTGATTCCCCGCCTGTGCGGGCGAATTAATCAGTGGGCGGAGTCGTGACGAACCCTGCTCGTCATGAGCACAGCTCTACTGTGACTCATGGCGAGCTGAGCTCGTCACGAGCACCGCGGCGCCGCGGCCCCTTCCCTCCCCCCACGACATGGGGAAATTATCCCCACAGCGAAGGGGTTAACAATTGGCCTGGGAAAAATTTCTGATACGCTGGCAGATTAGTGCATACTTTCCGCCATTTAGCATTGCGCTTGTTATGCCAAATTCCTGAAATTACACGATTACGCTATGTCATGTTATTTCAAGTCTGTTCTGGTGAAAGTCATATTGCTGGATCATTGCAACAAAGTGAACAAACACAAAATAAGCAGCTGTTGTGCTCAGCACTTATGTTTTGCAGTATTGTTTTTAGTGTGAAATGCATCCATGCATCCAAAGGGGGTGCAAGAACACATTTCGCACTACAATATAATGTCAGGTTTGCATTTCACGTAATGCCACGTAATTTGGCATAATTATACAAAATTCTGCCCAATGAAATTACGAGAATTTTGCTCACCCTCAATGAAAACTCTTACATGAATAAATGTCTAACAAAAGAGGTGCTAGTGGTAGAGAGATGCTGAGAGAAAGGAGACAGCTTGCTGGAACAGTGAGTTATCTAATAGTGAGAGTGAAATATATTTTTCTGTTTGTTCCTTTAAATCTGTTTCAGCAAACGCTAAAAGTTATTAGACTCACTTTACAGGGCAACATTTTTCTTTTACCACATGGAGCATGACCGATTTCTACAAGTTGTGTGGAGATGTTGAGCGCAGGAAGTGTATGATCAAAGCCGCCTCATAGTGACAATTCCGATTAATTTGGGTGAGGTAGATATAATCCAATCAATTGGCATGAAAATGGGCCCATTTCTATTATAATTCAATGTGTTATTAATGCTGTAATTTTTTTACAGTTAGTATGTGCAAAATTGTGGAGTGGCAATTCTGGAATCAATCTGATCACAGGTAAATTCTGTGTACACACTCAATTTGCTTTCTTTTATCGCTCACCTCTACCACTGTTAACAAACTGTCCCTAGCTCATAGGAGACAATTCTGCTTCAAATACCCGGGCACGTCCCCTCTGAAAGTTAATACACAAAAGTTCCAAGTGCGTTCTAGCCTTATTCGACCTCCTATGAAAGGTGAAGCCTCAGTCCTCTAAACATTGAGCTTTGGACACACATCTGGCCACACCCATTCCACTTTTGTTGACTAACTATACTGCACAAAACTGATCAATGGAAGACAGTCCAAAGCAAACCACTTCAGCCATCCAATGTATGGTGCATTCACAAAACCACAATTATGTTGTCTTTGTTGGTTATTCCCAGGGCTCCATTCGGGGTACGACGCGGGTGGACGGCGTTCCCCCCACTTATTTTACCGGGAGCTCGATAACTGGAGCCAGACATTCACTCTTTGGCCTCTCTGGGGCGAGATCGGAGCTCATTCAGAACACTGCTCACACGCTGGCTTCCCTGATGCAATCGCATCTAAGGGTTGAGTGAGGGGAGGCAATGAGTCTGATGGTGCAAGCACCTTTCGTGACGTCACTTCCTTGTGTGACATCAGCGTCCCCCACTTCTTTTTTTAGGACTTGTGCCCTGGTTATTCCAATGGCCGTGCCCCAATGCCTGGCTGCAAAATGGCGAACAGCTAAGGACATGGGCGCTTGGGTACACTTAGGCATGACCCCTAGCCAAGGAGAATAGCAGTTGTTTTAGATAGACATCAATTAGAATAGAAAGCTCATTCTCGTCTCTGCTTTTAATTATCAGGAAGTTGTCCTTTTATGTCTGCATTTTCAACTGGCAAACTTAGCCAATAGTTACCCACTGTCTCCACCATCTATTGACTGAGTAAAGGCGGCGCCCGTCCTGGAATTCTGTCGCCATAACATCTTCCGTGTGGGCCCAGGGCCACATCAAATAAATTGTCGACCCTCATCTTCCGCAGTTGTCTTGGAAACGCACCCTCTCCACTATGCAGAGCAGGGCTCGAGAGCGGCTTTTAAGATGCTCACTGAAAACACTCGAAAACAAAGCGTTCGCCTCGGTATTTGTTCTGTGCCTGTCATTAAATATGAATGGCGGTGACAGGCGGGGCGGCGGGGACGGTCGTGTCAGCGAAGGACCCGGGACCTCTCCTCGCTGTACTACCCAGCGGCCCTTGCTCCCTGAAGCCACCCGGCTGTTCATTGTCTGTCACGACGCACCCAGCCCGGCCTTGACAAGTCCAAGTCCTTCCTCGGCAGGCACAGCGGTGTTCATTATAGACAGTAACAAGATGTGGTGTCAGGCGCGTCATGCCCGTTATCTGACGGCTGCTCCGGAGGCGCTGCAACATGATAGCTGACTAACAGGGCCTGTCTCCCAGCGTGGAAACCAGACACAAGGAAATCAGGGCCCTTTAGTGGCAGATCCGAGGCCTGTGCAGAAAACATACGCGCTCGCAGTTTCCCGCCTTTTTAGAAATCGACGCAACAGCAGCTCCACGAGGGTGAAAAGAAGTGCACTGCCCGGACTCCGGTCTCTACAGTCCCAACAACTGCTAGAATCCAAGGCCATGACAGATCAAAGGGCTGAGAATTATCAATGCGCCTGCACACCAATGACAATCAAGGCACTCTTACAGCTGTGGGCTGTGTATAATCAAGGCATGATCAAAACCTGGGGCTAGTGTGTAATTTGAGCTGGCGGCTGCAGGTGGTTTCTAGCTTGTGACAGCGCGTACTCTGCTAGTGCATGCGTTCTCGCTTGGAAGAGATATTGCCTACTAGAAGGGGCTTGGAACCCACCCATTGCTTACCATTTGTGGGCTTCATTGTCACTCTCATTTGCTGCCTTCTAATTGGGCACGGCGTTAAGGCTTCACCTCCTCTTTTTTCATCTGGAGCATTGACCAAGTATTGATTGCTTTACCTTGATTAGGGTGCTTCTGCTGCTGTGAGTGATGTACTAGTCTTCTTCTTGCGAGTGCAGTTGCCCCATCACTCACCACTCTGCTGTTCATGCTGCTTTTTCCCTCCCACCCCCACTACCACCACCACCACTGTAGTCCATATTGCTTTTCCTACCCACTCTCCCGTTGTCTGTGTTGCCTCTTGCATCCCAGCCTACACCCCTACCCCCATTGTCTATGTTGACCCCAACTGCATAAGAAATAAAAAAAACTAAATGACGAGGCCAGCGCTGGCCTTGTCATAGCACTTTCTTTTAGTTTCCCTCAGCTTCCAGTTCCTGCATGAAAGCACTTTTTATGTATACCTTTTACACATGCTGTACAGAAGCCAATCTGCTTTACAATATGAGTAAAAAAAATTAGCAAAGTCAATAGCTCTCACATAGGAGAAGTATATTGTCTTTCCCAATCCTGGCGACGGGCACTTATTTTCCCTCATCCGACTTTTACCCAGAGCATGGGAGAGAAAAACACAAAAGTGGAAGAAGGTGGAGGAAAAAGGTGGAAAAACACTGATAAAGAAAGAAAGCAAGGATAAAAATGAACCTGAAAGAGTTAGATGAAGGAGTAGAGAGTGTTTGCTGGTGGGTAAAAGAGGCATGAAATGGAATCAAGATTACGCAGCTTTGGTATTCAGCATGCTGACATTGGATAGCTCTGGGCACAGATAGTTGGGAAAAATCTTTTCTTAGTCTTTTACAAATGAGGAACTCTTCATGTCTGTTGATAGGCAAGAGGGCAGTTACATCTATGGTTGTTATTTCATGACCAGCCGCGACTTGCACATGTAAGTGCGGTGGGACAGTGAGGCAGGGGTGGGGAGGGTGGAAGCTGAAATACGACAGGATAGTGAAAAGTAAATAAATTAATTAATAAAGGTAAGTGGTTTTATTTATTCATTTATTAACTTTTCACCATCCCGTCGTATGTCTACTTCCACCACTCCCCACCCCTCCCTGGATCGCCCGCCAGCCTCACCTGCTCACCACGCTTGCCTGTGCATGTCGCCACTGTTCATTACATTCATTGAGGTGTCATCATCTAGATTAACAAAGCTATTTATGATATTATTACTTCTGCTGTGTGAAGCCATAGTTTGTCATTGTGGTGTACTACGTCTGCTGTATTTTCCTGCCAGCTTTAAGTAATTGATCGGTAGCACTTCGGTATGAGCATGAAAGGTTTGTCTTTCTCCATAGTCGGCGACCTCTATGAGATTTGTACAATTTGTACCATAGTCGGTGACCTCTATGAGATTTGTACAATGTGAGATTTTTTTTTACTCTCCCATGTCCAACTACATTCTCAATCAATGAGATGTGACACAGAATTTAGTTGGAAGGGACAGAGACTCAAATGAGTACTCATCTGGTCTGTAGGTCACCCTAAAGCAATGCCAAAAAACTACCCCATATGAACTATCTAACCATCCATGTTCCTTCCAGCTTGTGGCACATGACTTCTTTCTTGGGCTTTTTAATTTTATAACCTTCATCTCAATGAATCTAGCTACCTCCAAGGCTCAGCCTAACAAAAATGAATGTGTACGGACTCTAATACCTTTGGGTTGAGTTTGTGGCGTAAGCGCTGGTGTTCATGATTAAGTGCCGGTGCTGAGCACCAGAAACCACTAGCTCAAATTAAACACTGATGGGAATACAGGGGCGGAATTTCAGATTTCAATGGATATTATCAGCCTTTCACTGTGAAAGTAATAGATTTTATGACTGGAATGGGGACTAATGTGTGAGTTCTACAATTATTGGGCCCTTTCCCCCAAAATTGTTGTCCTCATTTTGGTCCAGTTTCTGCACAGAAATTCCTCCTATTTTTCCTTAAGTGGATATACTGGAATGGAGACTAACATGCAAATCCCAGAATTACTGAGACTTTTCCTATATGTTTTGTTTTGACTCATGAAGTTGATTTACCGGGTGCAAGTCTGCACCTGCTCAACCAAGAATCGCTTGAGTGGGTACCAGCTACGGACAAACCCTTCACCTGATTCTGTTGGACCTTTAGATTCCTTATGGGGTTTTGTAAATTGTGCTCTGTTGTGCTTACACAGCTTACTTCCAGGTATTACCTTGATATAATTGTGTGGGTAAATAAGTGTGGTAGTGGGGAATACCAGTTTACAAAGATATTTTTTCATGTTATTCAGCATTGCACAGTACAAAAGTTGGAAGAGGATGCAGAACTAACAATATATCACATAAAAAATAATAATTCAAAAGGTATGTTTTGAAGGTAAATCTATGGTGGCACTCAAAATGAAGATGTTATAAAGTTTACTGTGTTAAGGTAGTGACAGATAAAGTTAAACGCAAACTAGAGGTGTTTGGTGACTCTCCCACTCAGCTTTCTCAGAATTTTTTTTGGTTTTCTCTGACTTTCTTCTCTGCCATTAGTCACTGTTCAATGTTATCATATTGTATCTTCCGAGTGTTAATTCTCTGTCACATTTCTCACCAGCCTGTTTTGCTACTCTTTGTTGCAACTTCCTTTGCCTCCCTTTCCATCTGTTCTGCATTTTCTGTCATCTTGCTCTCTCATCTTTCATTCTCAGTCTTCTCTGCCACCAGCTTTACCTTGTCTATTGTACTTTTCTACGACCTTTTATTTGCCAATTTTTAGCTACTTTTCTGTCCTGCCATCTTCCTTTTCCTATTCAGCCTTGCTACTCTGCATCCAAGACTTTGTCTGCTTTACCTACCATTCTCCTCCGCCACCATCTCTTGTCTTTATGTGATATTTCCTTTTTTACTGTTCTTATCTATCTAATCGTCGTCTTTCTCTTACTCCACCCTTCTCTGTTCTTAGGAAACTAGCGGGCATATTTACAAGAACTAATGTAGTGGCATCAATGCCTCAGAAATGTTGACACATCTTTTGGTGCTAAAGTGACGCATTACTGAATTTGGTCATAACACCTATGCAACTCCAGCAATGCGTCAGAACACAGAGGCAAGTCCATTGTTAAAAGTCCTGTATCGATCTTTATGCCTGGTTTGAGAAAGGGTAGGGATCTTTATACAATCAATTCATTAAGTGATGCATAGAAAAGTTGTAGATTTCACTGCGCCAGTTGTACGTAACTTTTTAATGCGGGAACGTCTACCCTCTATACATTTTACCTGGTGTGGGTGTAAAGTGACACGGGCCTTTGTTTGAACACACTACTATAGCTTTCCTGGTCTGAATTTTATGCAAAGCCCCTTCATCTTTTGATTGATGGGGCTCCGGGGGAAGAGAGGACAGCTATCAACATCAATCCAAGGGAGTTGCCCCTTCTCTTAGCACTGGGTCTGTGAATTATTTAGCACAGTACAATTGAATTAGACTGGCTCTAATGCTCAGATACCCCAATCATCAGTTAGTAATGACAGTCAGAAGCTGTAGCACCTTGAGGCCACGCCCACAGCTTTGAGCCTGCTAGCCTATGCGCTCTCTGTATAATAGTGTTGAGCAGGGCTCTATTACTCTCATGCTGCTAATTGTACAGATTGTGTTAAAAAAGCAGCACACATGCCTGTGTTCAGTATTTTTCCTTCCCTGCAGCCCTGTCTCCCTGGACTCTGCAGCATAAGGGGCATACGTTCTAAAAGCTATTGATCGTAAAAAAACACAGCGTTGAGTCAGCGGGCCGTTAATATTTAATAAGCAACCTCGTCCTCGCGAAAAGGGGATGAGTGCTGACACGTCCGCCTCCTTTCATTCCTCCTCTGAAGCTGCCTGCATTTTAAGGCTTGCAGTTCCCTCCCTTAGCTCTCCTCCCCTACAACATGCCCCCCCCACCTCAACCGCCATGCCTCGCTTTTCCAGTCCTCCTCCACTCCACTTTCAAGCCGCCAAGTGCTGCAATGCTGTCGAAGTTTTACTTTGCATAATTGATCAGTGCAGCAGAGTTGTTGTTGGCTCAGAGGTGGGGCCCATCGATCCCTGATGCCCGGATCTAGCTGTCTGTGTAGGCCCCCCTGGCTACCGCGGAATGGATTCTGCGGAGCGCTGTTGGGAACTTCATTCTTCCAAGAAGGCCTGGGGTTTTCTTACAGTTCTTCGCTCTATTATGCCACCTCCCTCGCTTGCTGGGTTTCTCCTGCTTCTGATGGTAACCCTCGATGGGCACCTTCGGGTTTGCCTTTAGCTAGTTGTGTGGGACCAGATGGAACACTAACCCTAGAGCCCTTCTTTTGTTTTTTTTCATAAAGTCTAAGTTCAGATTCTAGTAGGGTTGAGGTTCTGCATTCTGCCCCCTTCGTAAAATATTTTTGGACTACTTATTTGAAAATCTAGTACACTTCTTCTACCCCTGGCTTACATTCCTGCTCTTTTGATTGGTTCATTCAGTGATTATAATACGTTTGGATAAAGGGCAGTTATGTTGGGACCTTGTATTGTACGCATTAGAGTTTATTGATGTTGTCCGATATCTCAAGAGATTTCACTCAATACTGGTGGGATCACTTGAAGTGGCAAATATAGAGCATGTAGCATTGCATGACTCGGCAGTAGCACAGATCTCGATTGTGGCACTTCTCATGGTATTAGCACAGGACAATCCAGTGCCTTGAGACCCTCACAGGTGAGTAGCGTGCTTTACAAATCCCTGATTGATTGATTGACACTCCGGCAAGGAGTTTGGGCAACCGCGGCCGGTAGTGGGAGTACCGGCCGGGCGGTGACGAAGGGAGAGGGCAGGGTGGGGTGTAGTAATGTATGGAATCCGGACCTTAACAGGTAAGTAAACATAAAAATAAATAAAACAAATTTTGTTGCGTGCACTGCATTGCATTTGGTGATCTAGTGCGCGCAACAACATTTGTTTTATTTATTTTTATGTTTACTTACCTGTGAAGGTCCGGATTCCATACATTACTACCCCCCACCCTGCCCCTCCCCTCCCCATGTCACCGCCCGGCCGGTACTCCCACTACCGGCCGCGGCTGAGTTTGGGGATGAAAGACAGAGGTTGGCGTGGGGTGGAAGGTTAGGTATATTAGGGAACAATGTTCATTTGCTTTATTTTTTAAGTGGTGCCATTCCTGTTCTTCTTATGCTTTGCAAATGATTGCATGGGCCAACATTTGGTGAAAAACATAGCTTTAGTTTGCACCCATGCGTACCATGTTTGAAGGCAATAAGTACAAACTCATACTATGCAAATGTTAAATGAAAAAAAAATGATATCGCCATTGCACAGGCCCACCCACCAGGACAACTGGACTTTCAAAACCAAAAACCCAGGACATGCCATAGACTTCAAAGTAGGAATATAATTTCGCAGCGACTATAAGCATAATGCTACAATACCAGCATTCTGTGACTTGTAACGATCATAAGAACACTCAGTTTGCAAGATATTATAGCATACATTTTATTTATAAATCTAACAATGAGATACCTACTTCATAATAAATAGCTATTGGAAAATACATTTCTGGTGATCAGATACATTTTAATTTTTGTGAGCCATTCAAAATGTGAACATTTTGCCAAAAACATATGGCACTGGATTTACTCATATGCATATTTAATGGATATACTTAGGAGTAAGGGCCTAATTATGAGTTTGGCGGCATCCGCTCCCACACAGCCAAACCTCATCGCCGGCCGCCTGCCAGATTACAAGTTTTCTCATGGCCTGGCTGGTGATCCTTTGGCGTTCCCACACCGGTGCCTATTAAAGAGCACCACGATGGGAATGCCAAATCCTGTTCCTGCATGGCATGGACTGTGAAATCCATGCTGTGCAGGAAAGGGGGTGCATGCAGGCAGGGGAGCACACCATGTGCCCCCTGCATCCATCCTCAGGCCATGAGGGAACAGAGGGCCCTGTGAGGCCTCATTAGTTTTACTCACTGGCCACAACAATTTGCTAGTCACTTAGGAGAATAATGTGCACTGAAAGGATACCTGCCCACATTTATATCATTTACTAGATACAACAGCCCATTCAGGGCATGACGGTAAACCAAATAATGGGGAATTAATTAGTGGTATACATTATTGATTAATGTGTATTAATATTGTTTGACGCGTACATTATTTTCCAGCAATTAGTAGCAGCTACATATATGTGTTTAATACATGAAATGCATTAGCCTATCTAGGGCATGATTGAATACTAATGTAGAAGAATGCCTTTAGAGCACATCATATTAATTGATTTTAATGACAAATTATTATGGTATTCTGTGGCATAAGGAAGTAAGCTTCATAGACGTCATTGGTGAGTAGTCAGGGGTCACATCTGTGGCCTCTAGCTTGCTCCCTGCAACTTCTGGCTCTTCCTTTGTGACCCCTGGCCCCAGAGGATGCAGATGCCCCATATGAGGCCAGGTGTTGCACCGCAAGTGCCAGGAGTAGCAGGGAGCAAGGTAGAGGCCACAGCTGTGACCCCTGACTACTCCTAAATGATGTCAATAGGAAGTTTTATGACCAAACAGTTTATTTATTCAACTGATTTTACTGGTTAATCCATTAGCCTAATGAGTTTGTTAGCACTACCATTATGGCCACCATATGTAGCTGCTGTTGTTCATTTGATGAGAATGTGCCTTTAGTTGATTTATTATGCTTTCTATCTCTATGAATGTTTGCTTTTAACGAAGTACCGAAATCAATCACTGAAGGTACACAATAAGACAGGCAGATTGCCGAAACGTGTTGTGTGTTCTTGAATGATGAAATAAAAGTAAAGATTTTCACCCCATGAGTGCCTGTCATATGTTGCTTTGGTAACAATTGAAATATATGTATATATATATTCACTGAAAAAAACAAAGATTACAGGGACTCAGATTTCATTCATACAAAAACATAGAAATTCAGCAGTTATAGTTACTTGAGCTAACTATAACTTTAGCTTCCACAATGCACTGCTTATGACCTAAGCCTATGACATGGACAGTGACATCACTGATGACATCTCAAATGACAGCACTAATTACATCATCCAGTGATTGTGAGTCTTTTCGAAAAGTGTTAAACATATATATTAAAGTATCACAAAAGTTAACTTAGTTTTCTTTGTGTACTACTAATGACTGATTCTCTTTTAAAACATAGATTGAGTGTCTGTGTAACTGTGTATCTCCGTGTTTGACTGGATATGTGTGTGGCTGTATGAGTGAGTAAGTGGGAGGGTGCGTAGCTGTATGGGTGAGTGAATGGCAGGGTAAGTGTATGTATGGGTAAGTGAGTGAGTGTGTAAGTGGTGTATGGATGAGTGACTGGGTATGTGAGAGGCAGTATAGATGAGTGGTTGTGTGAGTTTTTGTATGTGTGAGCGAGTGGCTATGCCAGTGTCTGTATGAGTAAGTGAGTGGCTGTATGGGTGAGTGAATGGGTGTGTAAGTGGCTATAAATAGTGAAATGAGGATGTATAAGTGGTTGTATGGGAAAGTGAGTGGCTGTAAATGGTGAATGAGAGAGTGCATGAGTGGCTGTATGGATGAGTAAGCAGCTGCATAAATGCTTGTGTGGGTGAGGGTAAATGAGTAACTGTATTTTTCACAAGAATCAGTGTATAAGTGGGAGTATGGGTGAGTGAGTGGGCGTGTGAGTGGCTGTATGGGTGAGTGATTGGGTGTGTGGGTGCCTGTATGGGTGAGTAAGTAAGAGTTGAAGAGGCTTTATGAGAGGCTGTGTTGGTGTCTCAGTGACTGTTTAGGTGACTGAATACATGTGCTAGTATCCACATGAGTAAGTTAGTGGGTGTGTGAGTATATGTATGAGTAAGTGACTGGTTGTGTGAGTGCCTGTATGAGTGAGTGAGTGGGTGTATGAGTGGTTCTATGCATGAATGTGTGGGTTAAAGAGTGTTTGTATGGCGTTGTGAATGGATATGTGAGTGGTTGTGTGGGTGTGTGAGTGGTTGTATGAGATGTTACATGGGGGTGTGAGTAGGTGTGTGAGTGGTTTTGTGGATGATGTCATCAGTGATGTCACTGACCATGTCCTGAGTGATGTATTATGTTAGATCATAAGCAGTGCATTGTGGGGGCAAGAGTTGTAGTTAGCTCAGCTGCTGAATTTCTATAGTTTTGTACGAGTGAAATCTGATCCTAACTATACCGTCCCTGTAATCATTGATTTTTTCAGTGAATTTCAATGTTTTTTACTTATATTTCATAACTATAACGTCCCTGTAACCTTTAGTTTTTTCAATGAATTTTTACTTTTTTTAAATTCTATTTCCTAACTATAATGTCTCTGTAACCTTTGTTGTTTTCAGTGATTTTCTACGTTTGTTTAATGTTATTTCCTAACTCTAACCTGTAACCTTTGGGAGTGAGTGTATGAGTGAGTGCATGAGTGTCTCGGTGGGTTTGTGAGTGAGTGCATGAGTGTCTCACTGGGTGTGTGAGTGGGTGCGAGAGTGTCTGCATGGGTCTGTGAGTGGATGCATGAGTGTCTGAGAGGGTGTGTGAGTTTCTGAGTTGTTCTGTGAGTGGGTGCATGAGTGCCTGAGTGGGTTCACCTTGTTTTATGCTCATTGTCTACCTTTTTCTGTTCACTAATGACTTTTATTTTGCCTCTTTCTGCTCAGTGCTGGCCTTTATTTTTCCTCTTTCTGCTAGGCCTGGGCATAGCTCATAGAGTTTCACTCCAGCGGATTTACCGAAAAACTCTGCCAAATTTTGCGGATTCTGTGAGCGGACAGAGTATTGCTCCGCAACCTCTAATTAAGTCCCCTTGGATGATGAGAGTAGTTAGAGACCAATAACCCCTCCTGTTACCACCAGTAAGTCCACCAAAGCAGAATTGCTGAGACCTATTCAGAGGCCCCAACCTCTTCCTTAACCACTCAGCAAACATGCCTCCTGACGCACTACTGGTTGCGGCATGAACTCCCCTTGGCTGCTGAGGGTCATTGGGAGCCAAGAACCCTTATTGTGGCAACAAGTAAGTCCCCCACAGCAGGATTGCTAAGACCTTGCCGGAGGCCCCGCCTCCTTTCTCAACCACTCTGCAAATGCACCTCCTGGTGCACTACTGCTTTGGGCATGAACTCTCCTTCACTGCTGAGGGTCATTGGGGGCCAAGATCCCCTAATGTTTCATCAAGTAAGTACCCCACAGTGGGACTGCTGAGAGCTTGTCAGAGGCCCACCACCTTTTTCAACCACCCTGCTAAGGAGCCTCCTGGCTCACTACTGTTTGGGGGATGAATTTCCCTTGGCTGTTGAGGGACGTTGGGGGTCAAGAGCAGGCCTGGGCGTAGTTTGCTTAGTTTTGCTACGTGAAACTCCACGAAGTTACAAAAAACCTCAGCGAACTTCCTCGAGTGTCGGAGTGCAGTGCGAACTGCAGTTTGTGCTGGTATTCCTGCCGCTCGGGTAGAATTTCTACCCTAGCGGCAGCTTGCGCTCGCGAACTTACCGTTCGTGATCCCGAACTTACTGTTTGCAATCGCGAGCAGGGTAAAAACTCCACTGCACACCGCGAAGAAGAGTTTTCTGCACTCTGCAAACTCTGAGGAGTGCGAAGTGCAGAAAACTCCGCAAACTCCGCAAACGGGGCAAAGTTCACCGCCCCGGTCTAGTCAAGAGCCCCTATTGTTGCCACTACTAAGTTCCCCACAGCGGTATTGCTGAGACCTTGTTGGAGGCCCGCCCCATTTTTCAACCACTGTGCAAAGGGGACTCCTGGTGTACTACTGGTTGAGGAATGAATTCCCCATGGTCGTTGGGGGCCAAGAACCCCTATTGTTGCCTAAGTGGGTTCTTCCCATTTTCTCCTTGTTTTCAACCTTTTTGTGCTCACCTTTATTTTGCCTTCTGCTCATTGCTGACCTTTATTTTGCCTCTTTGTATTAATTTCTGACCTTAATTTTGCCTCTTCCTGCTCATTTCTCACCTTTATTTTGCCTCTTTCTGATCATTGCTGACCTGTATTCTGCCTCTTTCTGCTTGTTTTCACCTTTATTTCGCCTCTTTCTGCTCATTGCTGATCGTTATTCTGCCTCTTTCTGCTCATTTCTCACCTTCATTCTGACTCTTTCTGCTTGTTTCTCACTTTTATTCTGCCTCTTTCTGCTCATTGCTGAACTTTATTCTGCCTCTCTGCTTGTTTTTGACCTTTATTTTTCCTCCTTCTACTCTTTTTCCCCAGAACTGCAGGGGAACTTCAAGGCCCCGCGATACTAGCTGGCTCCCCGCCTCATATGAGAGCCGGCCTTGCTGCTGCACTGAGGGAGCTGCTGGAAAGGCAGCTCCATCTGTGCAGGGGTAATTGTTTAATCTCTTTCCCTGCCTGCATGTCTGCTGCACTAAAGCAAGCCCTCTGCTTCTAACAGGCTGGAGCTGTCAAAGTGCTACCGCATGCTGGAAGCAGAGTGCTTGCTTTAGCTTGGTGGGAGCTGTGAGCACTCGCCAAGTGAAAGCAAACAGCTATGTCCCGGGGATGGGCACCTCGAGTCATAGCAGGAGTCAGCCTTGGGGGAGTAGCAGTCCCAAGGGCAATTATTGGCTCCAAGACGGGGCCATGCTGCCCCCTTCCTTTGATTTTTAAGGTCTTGCCCCAGGAAGGTGGTGTCCCTGGGGCAGAAAACGGCCCAGGAGGGGAACGTACAGCCCCTCTCCTATTGTTTTAATGTATTTGACCCTGGAATAGTGGTGGCTCAGGGAGTCTGTGCGGCCCCATCAATGTTTCAATAGCCCCAGCAAGGTGTTGATCCATGGTGCTTATACAGTTCATGGAGGCGGGGCCCGTGCGGTTCCATCCTTTTTTTTATAAAATACCCCAGGGACCTGGCCCACCCAGGGGCCCCTCTCACAACAAGCATGGAGCCCACGCTTGTTTAAAAAAAAAAAAAAATGTTGCAGTGAAATTGCAAATATCACAATTTTGCCATACATTTTATTTTTAAACGTTTTTTTGGTCTGGTGGGGGTCCATCTGGGACTTGATGACCAAGTTTAGGGGGTCAGGGTACTCCTACCCTGACCCCCTTTTAATTGTTTATGTTTCTCTTGGGAACTGGGCTAAAGTTGAGTCCCGAGATGGCTGCCAACACTTCCTGGTTGAAGTGTTGGCAGCCAATCAGAGCTCTACCTTTCCCTACACAAGCTCATCCTTTTTAGTGCTTATTCACGAAGAACCTGCAGCCACAGGTATCTCTATCTTGATTTTCTTTGATTTCTCAACAACTACTAACTGTATTTACGCCAAAGAACAAACAACTTGATCTGTGTAAGCAAATATACCTTTATGCCAAATTTGGTGTCATACAGTCCAGCGGTTCAGGCTGTAGGCGTGTTGACAAGTCCTGAGCAAATTAACATGGGAAAACACACTTATTTTGACCACCCCTGTTTCGTGTCCCCCACTTCACGGATCATCCCAAAACTTTCCATGGTCAACAAGATTCTCCAGCATACTGTGAAGATTCATCAAACGCTGCGAAAGATATGCAAATCAAAAAATGCATTTCCTATGGAAACATAGGCCTAACTATAACTATAAGTACCTACTGGCTCCATGCCTTTCTCAATGCTCGCTCACTTGGATATCAGAGCACCATTTGAACAATCTATTTAAGTCACACATCACATTCACTCATTGGAGGACATAGGTATGGAAACAAAGAAAGGACTGAATATATATGTATATATTACCTACTGGCGGTCGCCAGTAGGTAGGGATAGTTAGGACCTAGCTTCCATAGGAAAAGAGTATTTTGTTTTGCTAATAACTTTGGCACCACAACTAATTTGCCACTCCATTCAGCTGCTGTCTGGAAAGTTTTGGTGTGATTTGTCAAGAGGTGATTGCGAAAAAGGGGGGTTCCAAAATGCATTTTCCCAATGCAATTTCACATAGGGATGTTAGACATGACTACAGGCCGAACAGCTGAAAGGAATTACACCAAATTTGGCTGAAAGTTAGACCAGAAAATGTGTAATGTGGTGTAAATCTGTTGAGTAGTTATAGAGTTATTATAGAAACAAAGATGTCTCTATATCTAGAGATGCTGAACCACCGCGGATCCAACTGCAGTGGATCCGTAGATCGGCGAGCCAACAGCAACGTGACCTAAGGTAACTATAACTCGCACCCCCACCAATGACAATTTTCTCATCAACAATTTTATTATAAATGTTGCAATGATATTATCAATGATGTCAAAGGAGATGTCATGATTGATGTAATATGTGGGATAATTAGCAGTGCATGGTGAGGGCGTGAATTATAGTTACCTTAGGGCATGAGTTATAGTTTCCTTTAGACAAGAATAACTAAACTGCTGACTTGCTATGGTTTTGTGTGTGTAAAATCTGAACTGAACTATAACATTCCTGTAATCTTTGTTTTTTCATTGAATGTCTAAGGTTTTTCAATTTTAGTTCCTAACTATAACGACCCTATAACCTTTAGTTTATTCAGAGAATATATATATATATTTATATAACTTCACACTAGTGATATCATCTGCCCAACCCTATCGGCTGTGTAGCAATGTCAGTTTATTCCACAGGCCCCACACACGTTTCAGCTCACACAGCCATGTACATTACAGGGATCAAGAATCTGTGAACCAAAACAGAGATGCTTCATGTCTGTGAAAATAAATGTTTTTTCCACCTACGTCTTCTGAGTTACCGTAACCTTCCATCTTAATGCCTGGAGGTGTATATAGATATATTTTCTGAAAAATTTAATTTGTTAACATTAGTTCCAATTGGTGAAGGCTGGATTTCTGGCTGACCACAAAAGACATGAACGCCTAGGTGCCATCCATTCTAGACATGACTTGGCCCCTCTCTGACCACTCCCCAATTTTATTAGGCATAACATGGCATAGCATGTATTGTAGACCATTTCTCCGGAAACTCACGCTTGGGCCATTATCAGAGAATAAGTTCAGCAATGAACTTAGATAAGAAATAGTTGAAATATTTAAAAGCTAATGTTGGATCACTGGATAATGAGCACACACTTTGGGAAGTGTTTTAGGTTATCATGAGAGGGGCCTACATAGTGAAACAAAGTGGGATTTTACCAACTCTCTGTATGCTTATGAGTAAACTATAATACGATAGCTGAGGCTTGCAAACTAGATTTTTTGTACAACACATTTTATTGAATTTCCATGGTACATTCTGGGCAGGCACCCGACATAGTTATAATCAGGACAAAAATGATTTGAGTGTACGAAGAATGTATAGCGTATTAATACAGAACATATGTACAACACAACAATAACAATTTGGTGCAGACAGATCCAATACTCATGAAACTTGGGGAGTTCAGCTCGGCACGTGTATGAGCGGTGATGGCGTGCTTTATATATGATGTTGGCCGGGGATCGTAGACATTGTCATTCACTAGGCAAACTAGGAATATTGCAAGATCAGATCCAGTTATTCTCGCAGACCTTAAAGGGAAAATTGCAGAATACCATGACATTGATGAGAGAGAGATTAAGTAGAGTGGAAAACTACTGCTTAATTATAACCCTAGGATACACATCCATGTCCATCGTATAATATTATATCAGCTAATATCTTTGCATAACGTTAGAACCTCTTGCATGCCAACTAAAAAAACATTATTCACACTGAGAAATCATCTTCCTTGATCAGAAGCTGCTTATTTGATCTGCTTATGTCTCTCAACGTGGACAACATGTTGGTTTTCATCAAAAACCCACAGACCAACTTGCCATCCGTTATACAAGAATATATTACATTTGTATTTTGTCTTTTTTCTCCAGCCTTGATATCGACTGGAATAAATCATTAATCTTTTCTGTCATCCCTAATATAGAAGAATTTGTCATTGAATACACTCTCAAATATTGTGCAGACTGTGAAATATTTAGAAATATGGTTCAGTGGGAAAAATAACAATATCTATGTAAAGGTGAGGGTGTAGTTAGAGCTGGGGATCAAGGTCTATAGCTGGTCATATTTCCACCTATCCCTTGCCGGATTACACGCATGAAGGTGATTGTCCTTCCTTAGTATCTGTACCATTTAAATAATATCATGTTACAGATTCCCAGATCCCTTAATGGATTTTTGTCATTTTCTGGTCTATAATGATTTTCATGGGCAGGCAAAATCCTAGATTGATGTAGGGGAACCTTACACTGCTGTTTGAGCGGGGTGAATTTGCAGCCCCCAATCTTGCGATATACTGCTGTTGCACACAAACCCGATGCTCGCATTTCTTGTTATACCCGCTGCCATGTCTCCCCCATGGAGACATTGAAAAATACAACGCAGTATCTATTCTACTCCAGGCTATGATTTACTAGCACACATAGCCCATAAGACCAGAAACTGACACATCAGCCTGTTCTTTGAAGGTTTGGGGGAAACTGTGTGCAAGAGACTATCTAAAATTCATGTAGCCCCGGATATGCCCCTCAATAATCATTTATAATCCGAAGATAGCCCTAACAATTGAGAGAAAGGGTCTATTCCTACTGCATTTAATCAAACCAGTAGTTTTGCAATATGTTTCCCCCAGGGGAGTTCATTCGACTAGCTGATATAGCCAAGAGCGTAACCAGTGGTGTAACATAGGCCTCCAGGAGTGCCCTCAGCACAGTACCCTGGTCGGAGATCTCCTAATTGAGTCTGAAGGGGCCCCTCCACATATCTTGCAGGGGGGCCCGCCAAGTTTTGGTATGCCACTGGCGGTAACCCAACCACATCAGAAATGTTCTTATCCTATGGCCTACATACAACATAGAAGACTACTTTTTCTATATTCCCATATGAACCTCGACTGCTCAAAACACAATGCTAACTGCAAGACTAGTAAGTACCTTATCACGCGATTCTAAAACTCCATGTAATTAGAGGTTCCAGTTCTTAAATCCACCTCACAGCTCATATTGAATCTTTTTCGAGGCGGACTGGTACTTTTGCCGCGCAGAGATTGGCACTCTTCCTCCTACCAGTAAGATTTTTATTATACACTTCCAGTATTTGCACAGATTATACTGCTCCCCGCTTACTTTAATGAAACGAGGTCTTGTGGCCTACTCAACTTGTGCTAGAAGGAAGCT
Source organism: Lissotriton helveticus (assembly GCF_964261635.1). Lineage (NCBI taxonomy): Eukaryota > Metazoa > Chordata > Amphibia > Caudata > Salamandridae > Lissotriton > Lissotriton helveticus. Next base: position 423,753,141 of record NC_136072.1, read on the forward strand.
GCCCTATTGCCTTTGCATAGCTCTGACCCATAGGCACTAGAAATAATGGTGTGAAGAGTGCTGCAGCGCCCCCAAAATAACCATGCTGGAGTTCAGAAAGTCAATGAGCAGCAGAGATGCCTTTAAACATTGCTCTTATCTTGTCACATTTGCAATGTGTTCAAAGACAGGGGTCAAATATCAGGATAAGTCTTCTGCCAAATTGCATCTTTTTCCTTTAAAATGGAAGTTGATGTTTACTTCTCTTTCTCTGACTGCAAAGTGAGAGGATTTTGAACAGTGACCTATGTGACAATCTTGCTGTGGTAAAGGCAGTCTGAAAGGAAAGGTTGTGGGATGTCATATTTTTTCTAACACACAATACAATTTAAATAACAGTAAATGAACTGTAGAAATATTTCAAAATATGCCAGCAGCAAGGAAAGCACAAATGAGGCACATTTTTTATTCGGAACTGTGATGGAACAAAGATTCTGATTGGCTCAAAATAAATCAAGACACTTTGCTTGGTGATGTGCAAATGAATACTTGCTGAAGACCGTTTTCTACACTTTATCCTTGGTAGCTATACAGTTCTAGCAGTAAAACTCTATGTCTGTGCAAACTTAGTGGGCATTACAATTGAAAATGTGCTGCATTTGAAGGACAGTGTCTTACAACATCATGCTTTAGTAATATATTTGCAACAGTGTATGGGACCTATACCGCTCTCCTGCTGAATGGGCGTAGCTCATTTGTTACCCTTGTTCTTTGTGTGACGCTTGGATTTTTCACAATCCCTATGACTTTAGTGAAGTAACATTGATGACTGCACATCTGTCTGGACCACTGCTATGACTCCCAGTAAATAAATTCAGGCAAGAGGTAACATTGCATTATCAAAAATGATAGAACATAGTGCTGGAAACCTCTAACTGTCTTCTAGGAATGGTTCAAAATACAGACCAAAGTCACTGCACTAGCACTGCTGCTGGTGAAATAACAAGTATCCAAAACTGGTTTGTGTATAGGCCTTTATTAGTCTCCCCTATCTCCTCCTTGTCTGCCTGATCAAGAAAAAGCATTGGCCTGATTGCTTACCAGAAAATGCAGTGCTGTTTGGGGACATGCAGAAGGTCTTGAAAGAGAACAGCTCAATATTGGAGAAATGATTTGCGCCGACTAGGTAGAGGCAAGAATGATGTGTGAAAAGGGGAGGAACAAAGCCAACTTCAAACCATGGACATTGGATGAGTAGTAAAATCATAAGGGGCGGTGGAATCAGATGGAAGAGAGCTAGACAAGGGAGGGACCTTATGCAGGAAGACACAGCCTTGCCCCCTTCATATAAACCTGAAATGCACAGTCTCAAGCAAAAAAGAAAGAGGAGCGAGCAAGCCTTTATTATGGTGCTTGTTACTTACCTTCAAAAAACCATTAGCGATCACTTTGTCTTTCTGCTCTCCATGTCTGGCCATTTTGTTCTGCCATCTTTCATTCTCACTCTTCTCGCCATCCAGCTGTACCTTGTGTGCATATTTGGACTTTTACTTCTCTTCCTTTTTTTTCTTCTATTCTCCCTTGCCATCTTTGTTTGTTATCTCTGATACTCTGCCTTCCAGGCCCACTCTGCTTCCTTCTCCATCCTCCTCTGCCATCTTCTACTGCTCTTTCTGTTTTCCTTAAATGAAATTCTTGGCCTTACTCTTTAACCTTATCTGTTATCTTAATCTTCATCTTCTGCCATACTTCTCTGTCATAAAGAAATTACTTATGCATGCATGTCTAGACGGTGGTGACACCTAAAGTGCAAACCAAACAATTTAAGGTATAAGGTACATGATCTTAATACCTTTGCCAATTTGCACTGTGATAAATTCAGTCAAGACCAAAGATTATGCATTTAATTGAATTGAATGGCTTTGATGGAAAAGTCTCTTAGGAATTCGCCAACATTAAAATTAAGAAAGTACCTGTGGGAAGTGATCCACTATGGCTGAAAGGCCTAGGGGTGAATGGAGAGTAAAGACTTCAACCCACTCAGAAAGAATTCTGGATTGAGAGAAAGTTAACCTCACTGGTTCACTGTGGAGCAGACTTGCATCAAGAAATAAATCAGCTCCATCTGCATCTTGTTCCTCTATCAGAGCATCAAAGAGAACTTCTGTTGTGCATGGTTGTTTAACCAATAGTTGTTATCTCTGAATCCATTTGGACACCACAAGTCGCACAGAACAATAATCCTGCAAATCTCAGCGCCAAGACGCCCTCGGGTATAAGTCGCGCTTTATAAATGCCAAACATAAACATAAACATATCTAACCCCTTCGGTGCTCATGACGAGCTAAGCTCGTCATGCTCATGACGAGCTGAGCTCGTCATGACCACACCCGTTGCTGTCCAGCACAGGAGAAGAATATCATCAGCAGCGATGTGGTTAATCTGAAGCCGAGCTTGGGTGCGTTCAGCCCACCGTGTCCGTTTACTGGCTAATCTTTACAGTCTACATGTGGCACACATACAGCATGTAGCTAGATGGTCACTGTCGTTATAGGTCCAAAAGCAAACTTTCTTCGTCATCATAATTTTAAGACTGTCTGAGACAAGCACGTAAAAGTTACCTAATATTACCCTGGTTGGAGCCATGATATATATGTTGTAATATCCAAAGCTCAGTGCCCTAACTTGAAGCAGCCACCATTCGACACTGCCCTGTTCCATGTAGCATCCCCATCAGTGCTAAATTTGGGCCGGTGAGTCCACCGGCACTCATTTTTGGAGACCGGCACTTTTTTTTCTGCATCAGACATTTATCGATAGCAAGAAAGAGAAAAACACACAAAACGGAAAGATGTAGGAAGAGGAAGACAGAAAAACATCACAAATGAATAAAGCATGAAAGTGCAAACTTCTAAAGGGGCAAAGAGTGGTTGATTAAAGAGGCCTGAGGTGAACTGAGGTTACACAGATTTGATAACAACGTCTGTGAGGTTCTGTGCAGAGCTTCAAGTACCGGCACTCATTCTTTTACAAATTAAGCACAGATTCCCCATCAAGAGACCCAACATACCCACAGGTCTCTTCAGTCTGCACAAATAAAGACAAAGGTGCAAGATTAGAGTAACAGCCCTGGCGCCGATAGTTTTTACCAATGTGCCATTTAGCACCACATTACACATTTTCAGAAGTGTATCATTTTACACCATTTACCTCTGAAGATATATAGCGAGGCTTTGTGTCAACCTATTTTTTAGACAATATAAAAGACCATTGATTTTTGATGCCATGAAATCAATCTGTTTGACGAGAAAATAAAAAGAACAAACAACTAAACACATATAATGTAGTGTTGATTAGCTAAACTGGGAAAATTAGCACACACCAAATAAACAGCACCATGCAAGCTGTTTATGTAATCCAGCCCAGCTATTTATTTTATTTCCTAGCCTGGTTATATTTTTAGACTACATGAAGTAGGTGTAGTTTAATTTCACTAACTGTTATTGTTGTTTAGAATTTATGTTTCGGGTTGTAATGTGATAGTTGGGCCTCCAATTACCTGCACGTCTAATACATTATTTTCATTGAGGCATTTAGCAACTCTCTCTAGGGTCATATTCAGTCCAATTTTAGGTGAAGGCATTTCAGATTTGCTGTACAATGGCCCTACGATTTTTTGTAAGATTAAATAGCTTTATTTTATCAGATGCCTCGACGTAAATTTCTGGTGGCTATTTTGAAAGAGGCAAAATTTCGTCATGCCAAAACTGCCTTACTTTTTTTTACAAAGAGCAAACGATATGCGAACATTATGCTCTATTATGATTTTTTTTTAAATAGCAGTAAGATTAATAACTACAAGAGGTTAATGTTAAGGAATGAATGTATATTATATTGAGTTTTATAATTGTGCACTTTTGTTTTTAGATAAAGTTCAGACATGCTATTTAATCAATTTTTAACTGTACATATGTATTTTTATGATGGTTTTTAATCATCGAAATAAAGATTTACTGAACTGAACTGAAGTAGCTTTATTCCTTTTTTTCTTAAATCAGTGATTACCAAAGTATGTGCAACTGCTATAAAAATCTGCTCAGTAGTGAAACATTTTAAAACTGGATTAGCATACAGATATTGCAAATGTATGTCCGTGTACCATCGAACAGCATTTATATGGTTAGTTTATGATAAAAAAGGAGTCAGTACATTTTTGGACAATGAATGGATTAATGTAAAATATATATTGAGCAAAATTGGCATTGATATGCAATAGCTTTAAGGCAGTTTTGCTACACGTGTGATGCATTCTGATCAGCCTTTAAGGAACATTTCTCTTCCAGAACCCTCTCCTATTTTCAGTTGTGTCCTGATTAATGGCAGATCTGTTGTTCCAATTATAGATTTCAATCTGGATTGTTGGTTTATCTCTGAAAACATGGCTTTCCCTTGACACTAATTCTACTTTGATTGATTTGGTTCCTCCAAATGTTTCCATTTTACATGTAGATTGCGTAAGAGACAAGGAAAGGTGGAGCTGCTGTAATTTGTCAACTCGCGATTACAGAACAGCACATTGTATCTGCTCTTAAAACTTCATTAGTGAAGTTCTTGGCTTTTAATTTTTCATTTAGTATATGTGAAAAATCAATTATTTCACTGGCTGCCTGGTTTTTAGGTCTTTCTTTAGCCAAGACCTTTTGATTATACTTGCATTATATGTATAATATACTGACTTATAGAGACTTTGAGCCAGCCCTCTTCAACCATTGGTCTTTTATTGTGCAGCTCACATTTTTGTTCAGCACTTTACAGCATTCAGTATGGGGCAATGGGTCAGTTCACTCCAGCCACCTGCTAACTTCAGTGGGAGTGAGAACAGCTGCCCTTTCACAAGAAGGAGCACCTCTGCACACAGAGTTATTCCAAGGAGTGTCAGGGACTACTGTGGCAATGTGTGCTTTTTGAAACAAAAATATTTTTGCTTTTAGTCAATGTTTTTTTTAGACTGATGAGAGCCCAACAGCGTTTCCAACTATAAAATGTTTCTAAAACAATTAAAAAACAAGTACCAATTAAGCCAAAAGGCTGGCAGCCAATGCCAGACCTATTGGCTTTTTCAGTGCTTTTATATATGCTTTCAGGGTTTTAAAAATGTTATGTAATGGACAATGAGGCAGTCATCTTGCAGCTGTGTCGTGCCTCCAAGACTGCTTAGTGGCTCGAGCACCCTTTGCCTTGTCTTTGTGTAACTTGTAGAATGTAAGCAGAATGTTCTTGAGTTAATGGAAGAATATAATAAAAAGGTAGGTGTCTTTTATGTTGTTGCAATAGTTTCCTGTTATGTTTCAATGCAAAATCATTATTAGAAGGTGTAACAAAACTTTGAGAAAACATCATTCTGTGTGCAATGTCTTATGGGAAGTTTATGACACTCTTAATTGTCCTATGTTAGATGTTCCTGTGTGGGTATCTTATGCCCCCCTCCTTTCTTCCCTCTTCTTATTTAAGATCAGCAGGATACAGATCTAAATGTTGTAGTAGTTTCATATTACACTGATCTCAGGCACTGCTGTGAATATACCGACTGATTATTCTGATCGTAATATTTTGTTTTCCCTATATTATTATTAGAGCTAAATAAACAAGAAAATAAATATAGGAGCTACTTACTCAGCCCTTGCCCTGAGCTCCATAAAATATGAACCAATGAGGTGTCTAATAATATCAATTACATAAGAGTTTAGAGAGAATCCAGAGTATGCTTTAATATTTGAGTATATGATTAACAAAAGATTTGTTTGTGTAAGTAGATTTTCGTATTTTAATGACTGTAGTATTTCGTTGAATACAAAGGGCACGTATAAAAATAAGCTCTCCCAAATATGCTTAAGTTAGCCTGTCCTCATCATAAATATATAATTAGATAGACACACTGTTAGTAGACGATCTCTAGCAGTGCAGACCACTAAACAGTTATCATTCATTTCTTCTCTAAGGAAAACATTGTTCTCATAAACGTTTTCAAAAATGCTTTGAGAAGGAGTATCTGGAATTTGAGTACATATATGATGCAAAAGCTCCTTAATATTATGAGAAAGGTATTGAGGGAAGTAAAGGAATTTTAGAAAATATTGTACCAGTTGGGTGGTAATATAACGTCCTTAGATTGTTAGAAAAATGTGAAATCCAGAGAAGAACCGTCCACTGAACTTTCCTGAACTATACTTTCCCTGGGGTGGAGTAATTCAGAGGATAGATTCTGCTCCAGATGTAAGAATTTCTCCAGAAACAAGATGCTGTTACCTACCACCCAGCTACAAATCATGACCAAAATGTGTGTTTGTCAAAAAAATGACCCAATGATGCATTACTAACATAATTTTACACAGTGTCTCAAAAGTAATACTTTTTATGTTGCAAAGGGTAATATTTGCCGCACAATCACACATGACTTCCAAAGACCTTTAAGGTAGTACAGCCGCGTGGTACCAGAATATCATTGTCAGAATATTTTCTATTAAAATATCTTCTACATACTACTTGAATAAATAGTGCCCAATTGGAAGTTAAAAGCAGAAAATATACACCACATGGGACGATAATGTTCTAAATGATTTTAAGGATGCAATATTTTTGTCAGACAATAATTCTGAGAAAGATATTGCGACATACAGCCCATTACCACATATTGTTACACTTACCATGGTGTCATGAAAGGCATACATTTAGTAGCTAATATCAATGATGGACATCTCTAAATTGACCTTGTATTTATTTATTTATTTATTTAGATTTATAGAGCGCCTTATCACCCAGGGGTCTCTAAGCGCTTGTCAGAGGGCATACACTGGTTCAGTGGAAGGACAAGGAGCTAATAGGACATACCTCCAGGCCTCCCGAAAGAGTATAGTTTTTAGCTTCTTCCTGAAGGGTAGAAGGTTTGATTCCTTGCGCAAGTTTACTGGAAAATTATTCCAAGCCACAGGAATTGCATTGGAAAAGGCTCGCCCTCCCATGGCAGCTAATTTAAAGCGAGGGCAGACCAAGAGGGTGGCATCTGCTGATCGAAGGGTCCTGCCAGGAACGTAGGGGACTAGGCGTTCCTTGATATACTTTGGGGCTTGTCCATGCAGGGCTTTATGAGTGGTGCAGAGGCCCTTGAACATGATTCGCTGCCTGATTGGGAGCCAATGGAGCTCATGTAGCAGTGGTGTAGCATGTGCTCGTCTAGGTTTAAAAAAAATTAATCTTGCCGCATCGTTCATGACTATTTATAATCTGGCCAGCAGTTGTTGGGGGAGGCCAGCTTACAACGAGTTGCCATAATCCAGGCGCGACAAGATCATATCTGATACTGCCCGTCTGAGAGTAGCCAGGGTTAGAAGTCGTGATATTTTCTGCAGTTGTCTTAGTAGACCTACGCAAGTACCGACAACTGAAGAGACTTGTTTTGCCATTGAAAGTTTGGCATCTATATGAATGAAAGTCACTCATATTGAATCCATTTAATCCTTTGTGGGCTCTATGCAAGCAACATCAAAACCTATTGCTAGCAGGGTGCCTGTTTTCTAAAGCACGACAAAAAGAAGTAGCTGATCTTTCAGCTGGTATCAGAAATATTAATTTCACCATAGCCTTCACTGCACAGGCTGGTAAATAAAGCATTCAAATAAAATACTCATTAAATATTGATAAAAACTCCTTATCTGGCTAACAAACTGATTGCTAGGAGCAAATAATTTTCTGTGCAGGAAACCCCTGTCAAGAGGCCCCTCACAGGTGATCTGCATGTTTTAGATGTTCATCAACAGAGGGCAGACTCAGCTAACAAAATCAGCAAAGGTATGAAAAAGCTTGGCATTGAAGGGGTTTGAACACAAGCTGTAAAGTCTTCATTTCATTTCTTTGTAGGGTGGGGAGCCACTCCAGAAGCATCAATGCGGGGCGATGTGCAAGACTAGGTGGGCTCAATAGTTTTCCACTGTTTGGAGCCTGGGCACAGGCATCTGCAATAGGGCTGCACTAGATTGCTACACCGTAGTCAATTCTGGAGATCACTGTGGCTTGCAAGTAATCTTTTGGGGTAGACTCCACAGAGGCAGGATAGCCTTAAGAATCAGTTTGTGGGACATTGTTCCCCTGTGAAGTCATACAAATGTTAGTGCAACAACAAGATCTTGGTTGGAGACATTTTGAATAGATTGTGGCTTGTCATGAGGAATAAGACCAGTCAAATGGCAGAATGGAGTGGTTGCTTCTTTTTAGTATTACCATTTTAGTTTTAGAGGTGTTAAGACAGAAATCGTTGTGGTGCATCTAAATTTTGATGTGTACAGGGTATTGCTTCACTCCCTGATGATCGCTAGGCCATTGAAGACTTTAACGTGAATTCAGGTGTCATCATCATACAAATGATCGCCAAATTTGAGCTCTTGATGGTGTTGATGTGAGTGGTACCATGTAGATGTTGATGAGAGAGGTTAAAAGGATGCACATTGTTTAACATCATTTATTATGAGGTGTATTTGGAGCCTGGTAAGTGCTTGCTAGCTTGCCAGATAAGTGAAAGTTATGGCCTCTACTCAACTGATCGAGAAATGTATGCCACATTATGAGAATAAAGTCATAAAGTAGGAGTTTTTGAAAAACAAAAATGGGACCCATAAGCTGAATGTTTTATCCCTACATGCATTGTGTTTTCTAATTGTGCAAAGGTGTCATTGTTTGATTTTCTGGCCGTAGTCTGCTCTACATGGTGGCTCCTTTTTAGGTTTCGGCTACCGTCCCACTGCGTAAGCAGTGGGTGGGCGGAGCCGAAATCTTTTGTTAGTAGTAGGGGGCCTGAACACGCCCCTCTTCTCCATTGGCTGGCCTCGTAAATGCTGGCCAGCCATTGGAGGAGAGGAGCGTCACTGAGTTCAGGGCCCGCCTTGACGCGATTCGGGGGAGTTTCCGTGTCTTTTTTTAAGTCACGCCCTCTCCTCTTCCCATTGGCTGGAATTTTACCTTCCAGCCAATGGGAAGGGGAGAGCACGCCCCCGAATCCCTACAGGACGCTGTGCTTTCCGAGCAGCGTCTACCGGAGCCTCTGCCCCCCTGTTTCTTGTTTACCATTGAAAGCACTGCAGGGAACCTATCCTTCGTGTGTATAGTCTTTTAACTACTCACTGATGTTACCACGTTAGTCTCTTCTTCCTCATATCTAACATTTCTTACATGAAGTGCTATAACGCCTTAAGGCAATGTTCGCACTAAGTGGAGTAAAGTCTCCCGCCTACGTCCGGGACGGTAGCATGCCTATCCCAGTGGTGTGGTTTGGTCATCTGCAACCTGCAAATATAACAGTGTGACACTCGACCATATATGCCAACACCATGGAACAAGAAAGTGAGTCATTTCGGTGATAAAAACGGTGAGATGTGTTTTACCCGTTAATTTCTATTGAAGCAGAGGCAGTTTTACGAGAAATGGGAATTTCTCGCCTGAATCTGGTCTGTTGACAAGTACACTTAACTGAACCAAGGCCTCGCAGTCTCCGGCCCTTTGGGCAGTGACTGACCAGGATTGGCGGTGATTGTACCGTGAAGGCAGGTCACTAGGTGTGGGGTCGAAGAAGGGGCTCTGCGTCATGGTCTACGTAGCCATTACGTGCTCCCCGTTTACGCTATGTTGCGCAGCTCTGATGCGCAAGCGTGGGAAGCGATGTACTGCGCATGTCTGCCTGTACGAGGGTGAAGGATTGCGCGTGCGCAGCTTTTTTAATTCTTGCCTTCCCGCCCCCCCCCTCCCGCTGTCCGTGTGTCCGTTCCGCCCCCCTCCCCGTGGTGTATGAATGTTACTTATGTTTTCATTTAATTTTTTGTTGAAGGCAGAAACAATTCATGTGATTATTTGCATGAATGTCTAACATTTTTTTTTCCGAAGCGCTCTCTTGCTGCCAAAATAGGCAAGAATGCATTTTGCTCTAAAAAAAGTAAATTACAATGCCACACTGGTATTTTGCATAATGTGCATTTGCCCACGTAACTTCGTGTTTCTTCACTGGGAAAATGTTTATCCCGTTAAGAACATTCTTTTACACTCTCTCGGGAATTCCGGGGGAGGGAGGGGGCGTTGTTCTGTCTCTGCCCCGGCCCTACAGCTCCTTTCGCTCTTTCCTTGGATGTGTGCTTGCGGGGTTGCAACCCACCTTTAAAACGTTTGTGATAAGATATCCCCTTTTTACACAGAACACTGCACGTTTTGGGTGTTTACTGCATCTCGCAGAGCATCTTTCTGTAATACGAAGCTCCCCTTTCATTCACCCCTAACCCTTGAATTTATGGCGGTGCGAGTCCCACCCCTCCTGCAGACGTCTCGTCTCGCTGTTAAGTCTTCACTAATCCTGATTTAGGTTACATTTCGAAAGGCAAATGGCTTTTGTTTCTGAACGTTTGTTTGGGGTTTACCCACTGCCCAGCATAGGCGCCAGAGCGCTGTAGAGAGCATAGTGCGTGTAATAGAGCGAAGGCAAAAATCATAACTAGACAAAACAAAAAGGGTCTGGTGGCCTAACGGCTAGAGCGGCTGGTCTTGAAGCTGGATAACCAGCTCAAGCATCCTTTGATCACTCGTGCCTAAAAAACAGACTTGTTTGTTTGTAATGCAACCAGTGCGCTCCGGTTCCTTCGGGTTGAGTTCGTGATATATAAAACTGCACACAAAGAAAATGATTTACAATAGTTTAGGACGTGATGGGAAGTGCACAGGGGTGGGCAGAAAGTCTTCTTAAACGGGTATTTGTGTGTATGTACTGCACTCTCTTTTAAAACGAACTGCTGTCCAGGGCGTTAGTGGCGTTCACCTACAGGGAAGAAGACTACAACTCCCACAAAGCAATTGTTTTGACTGAATTGTATGCCTTACTGACAATCAGTCCCATGTGTGCGTGATGTCTTGTGCAGAACCTTTGGACCACTTTCAGCAAGTGCTAGCTTTAAGGTAATAGAGCTTGCATCTTCACTTTGTTTCTCCATCATTTAAAGTGGACCACAAATGTGTTCGTACCTTTGCGGCTTGCTTTAAATCACGACTAACGTACAATGTTTGGCCAACTTAACTGATAGCTGTGTGTGTGAGAGTCCTGTGCAGTTTTAGAGAGTTGGGGAGGGTGTATGTATGGGGGCATCACAGAAGGTGATGAGTTTGCAACACAAACGTGGATATTTAAATTTTCCGATTAGAGTTCCAATGAGGTAAGTTATCAAACAAAGGGGAAAAGTTGCCAAAATATCAACCGGGGATGGGCAGTTAATACGAAATCTCCAACCACACATCACTTTTCCTGGACGCTTCTGTCCCCAGCACGGCTCCAATCTTCACACGCTTTCTTCTGTTTTCACTCTGAGTCATTGTGCTCGAGCCGAGGGGAGGGGGAAGCCCTGTTTACGAAGGGGTCTGCGCGAGGCTCTCGGTAGGGGGGGGGAGGGCATCCTTTAATAAGTAATCTACCGACAGGAATTCTCTGTGCACTTGGCATGCCTTCTTTTCGAGCAGGTAAGCTGAAGAGTTAGGAGGAAGAAAAAAACACTCAGGGAATGAAATGCATCCTTTAAATTTATTTAACACAAAGTAACTTTTAAGATAACATTGAAATAAAAAAGCCAGTTTGGCCTCAAAAAACCTTATAGTCTCCTGCCGTGATTTGGTGAGTTGGTAACTTAGTCAGTGGCGTGCGCCCGCGGCGCTGCCCTTGAGCATGCCTGCAGATAAGACCCCTCCGTGCCCTGGGCGTGACGCGGCCGGCAGCCCGGGCAAGTCTTCAAGGGTAGCCCGACTACTGACGTAATCGATCACAGCACCGCTGACCTGCAACTCAAGGGGGTTGCGCAACTTCCGTTCCCCAGCCTGGGCCCCTCCCTTCACCAACCTGGGTGCCTCGGTTCAACAGCCGGAGCGCTCAGCTGGGCCCCTCTGGACACCAGTCCGAGCCCCTCGTCTTCAGCCTGGCACAGGGTGCCAACACTCCCGGCTCCAAGGAGGGTATGCCCTGATGCAGGTTGGGAGGGCCCCCTGCGCTCCGTCCATCAGCGGAAAAGACCACGCGCAGGGGGAGTTGAAAAACCGCAAACTGTGCGGCATACCGGCAGCATCCCTTGACAGGTAAAACCATTTCTTCTTTTTTGTCATTGCATTCATAAAACTGATAGCGTGTAAAATATTACAAAAAGAAAAAACGATGCATTTTGTTGAAAGTTTGTTAAGAAATGTATGCGGTACTTTAAAAAAGTCAGCATTAGGCGACGTAATGCGAGACCTTTTGTGACAATCTTACTTTATTCCTTTGTCCTGTTTTCTCATGGTAACACTGCCTGGGAAAAGATTTCACCTCATTAGTACCAATGTAAGAGCCATATGTAGCAATAGCACGTGAAAGGTGGCCAGACAACTTTTGCGAAGGACCTTCCACTGCGTGGGAACATGTCTTGACGTTTCTAGTAACTTTTGATATTTTTTAAAATTAAAATCGGAAGACTATGCAGCAGTTGATGAGTTATGTGGCAAATTCAACATATTCATTATTATATGGAAAACGCTGTACACTCATTATCTTGAAATTTCAGTGGCACTGTATGTACAATTTGTTTACACCGTTGTGTAAAGGCAGCCAAATTTCGGGGGGGGGGGGGGGGGTGTTAATTCTTCTAACCACAAAGTGGCTGTAAGAATGGGTGAACACACAACAAAAGCCTCATTTACAATTAATGGTCTTTTTAAGACCTGTTAAGTACTCTGGTGCGGCTGCAATTAAGATGGGGCTGAAGCCCCATGAGCCCAATGGGTGTTGCCCGCATGTGTAAAGAACACTATTCGGTTTTGTTTGGTTGCATTTCTAAAACCAAGTCGGCTTTGGAAAAACAACAGGATACATTTCACTGGGTTGAAGCACAGAGTTCACAACTTCCCCTAGGTCACGTTGAACACCTCCAACCATTCATAGCTTTTAGCCAACAGGAGCGCTTTTCATGCTGAGATTTGTGGCTTATGAAAAGCTAAACGACACCTCCCAGAATGCAACCTAATGATTCATTGAGAACCAAGACCAGATTAAAGCCCCACAGATGACGCATTGCTTGGGAACCTTCCTGTAATGAGAAGTGTGATACTGCTTGGGCTGAGAGCACAGGCATGGCACTGCTGTGAGAGATCTTGCTTTTGCTTGTAGTGCTGGTGGACTGAGTCTAGCCGCTAAGGTCCAGGACAGCTTTGAAGATGACGGCTCCATGCACAAGTGTTTCATCCAATCCTGCTTTGCCTTTGCATTCTCTGGTTAAAAGTTGCGTTACTCTCATTAAAGGAACTAAGGGGCATATGTACAAGCCCCTATCGCAACTACAACGTCACTTTTACAGACGTCGTGGTGCCGATAGAGGCTGCACCTGATGTATGTATTTATTTATTTATTCATGCGATTTTATATAGCGCAAACTTTACCCGAAGGTGTCAGAGCGCTTTACATAAGAACCAGTTGAAAAACATAAGGACTTAGGATTACATGCGTTACGAAAGGATACAAACAGAAAAAAATTGCAAATGTACAAGATGTAAAGTCACACAAGGAGGAGATAAAAATACAATGACAGTGATGCTATCCTCCAAATGACACAGGAAAAGCGAGATCTAAACTATGATGGTCACTAGATTTCCATTTTCCCAGATTTTACGCAAGACATTCGTAACCTGTAAAACGAAAGTTGCAGCAGACCAGTATTCCTTTAGTCTTGCTATATCCGGCCAATCTGCGGGTCACACACCGGGAAAACATTATGTCTTTACCACTCCTCAGCAGGCCTAGGATTTTCATAAGAAGGCACTCACTTGTTGCCCCGGATCGTAAGGGGGAGCAGATCCAGATCAGCTTCCCTTTTCTCAGACAATGATTAATCTCTTGTGGCGCCGGTCGTGGTCGGTCTGGCTTGCTTCACTGTATTCGAAGGATGGCCTCGCCTGATCTCACTTGTTGGTCGTATTCCTCAACCAGGAAGGGTGAAGTGCAGAGCAGTTGAAACATTAACTCTGTGTGTGTGTCTGTGTATGTGGCTCTGTGTATGTGTGTGTGTGGCTGTGTATGTGTGTGTGTGGCTCTGTAGGTATGTATGCGTGTGGGACTCTGTGTGGGTCTGTGTGTTTGTGTGTGGCATTTGCGAGAGATTAAGCTATTGGAATTGTAAATGACAGTGCCATTTATTTATCTGTTTTCAAAACCAACACATACATAAAAATGTTGTCATTTACAATGCCAATAGCTCTAACTTTTTCAAAGGCGAAACCGTTGCATTGTAAATGCTTGTTGATTTTCTGGCCAGGGTCTGCTGTACGTGGGGGCTCTTTACAAGTACATTTATAGAAGTTCCCTCCTAGAAATTTGGCATGGCAAAAGTCACTATGGCCTGACGGCCCTGCTCTGGATGAGCTTCTAGGTTAAGGGTTTCCACCGATGGGCCAACTGGGTCTCCACCAGTGAAAACCATTCAATTTACCTATCTCTAAATAAAACGAGGAAATCAAGATGTTTTGCACTTTATCAAAGTCTAAATATCTGATATCATTGATGATGGGCAGGGAGGTTTCTACCTTTTGGACACAAAGGAGGCGAATAATTGGAACACTGTTACATATAGTCTGTAGGTTGCTTCAAATACTTTGTGTTTACTTTTAATCCTGTTCATGCCACTACTTAGCCTCAAAGGTTTTGGCCCTCCAATTTTAGTGAGAATTGGGCGTTGTGGGGGGTGGACTGCAGGCAGATACTGTGCTGTGTCTCTATACATCTTTGGAACTTAATTTGGAGTCTGGATTTGTGAATTCAACTCACTGTTCAACAAGTGCGATTGTGGGATCACCCAATAGTATTTTCTGATTAACCATATAGAAAACTGATGAGATGTCAAGGAGGATCAGGCCATATACTTACCAACATGCACCACTTGGGTGGCAAATGATGGTAAATTTCTTAAGATGTATCTCTTTATGTCATTTTCATGTTACAGTCAAAATAAACTTTGTAGAACATCTCCTCCTGATGTTTCCAGCCATTGCAAAAGGCCTTCCAGTGGCCTAATCCACCAGAACTTTCTGTTTTAATGTTAGAGGTTGGAGAAAGAAAACTGAATATGACTGGATTCCGTGATACCCATTTTGTGATGTGTGCCTACCCTACTATTACACCCCCCTGGAGTTAGAATAGTAATTTTTACCCCTACACTATCAAGCACTTACCCTACTATTACGCACAAAAGGAGTAAAAATTATAAATTTAAATATATTTTAAAAAATGAACATTAATTACAATTATTTATTAAACAATTTTTTTAAATTTAATTAATTTTAAATTAATATTACAAAAATTAAATACTTACCTATACTTACGTTGTAATGGCATGCGTTGTAACAGCACCTATGTTGTAATGCCATGCGTTGTTACGGAATGCGTTGTAATGGCACCGGCAGGGTAAAAGTTGCGTTGTAATGGCATGCGTTGTTAATGCATGCGTTGTAACGTCATACATCCCTGTCCATTGCATCACCTAGAGGCTTGAGTTGGCCTAACGGATAGGATGGCCGACCTCGAATCTGGGGATCTGGGTTCGAGTCTCTGCAACTACGCTGAACATCCTGTAATTCTGGGCAAATCACTTCATCTCCCATGCCTAAAAATATGAATGTGTCCTCATGTAACACAACGGGTGCTATTTAAAGAGCTCTGATACCCAATTTGCGTCAAGTTCGCACTATATAAAACTCTATAAAATGTCATTAAAAAAACATTTTGTAGAATTGGGGAGTTATCCATACCTGTAAATCATATACATATTTAGGCCAGGTCTGGTGGCCCAATAGACTAATGAATCCACTGCAGGAGCCTGCGTTTGATCTCATGGTCACAGGTTCAAATCCCGGTGGGTCCACTCAGCCTTTCATCCATCTGAGGTCGATAAAATGAGTACCATTGAGTTGGGTAACAATGAACATCTGTTATTCAGTGCCAAGACACCTCTGGATGAATGTGCGCTTTACAAATACACGTTATGTTATATGATTTTAAAAAAAAAATCCGAAAGGGTAAGGGAGCAGGAAAGGATTTTTTTTCATAGCATGGCTGCTATGTTTATTTAATCATAGATTTAAAACACTGACTAACCAGTGGTTTGGTCACCTCAACAATGCACAGTGAATGAGGATGTTGTTTCTACAAGACACTTGTGAGTAGAATTGGAGTACATTTATCAATAATTGTGCCTCTCTGAAAAGGGCAGTTTCATAATGTTTTACTGCTAGGTTCTTGTGATTCCAAACACGTTAATTAACACTTCCTACATAGTGTAATGAAACAAACACACTTAATTGATGACTCGCCTAATTGGTGTTTTTCCATGCAATGCGTGAACGCTGTGACTAGTGTGTTAATGAACCCCCTTTCAGAAGAGCTCAGCTTTGAGCAAACTTGTTATGGATGAATCTTTGTTTTTCCTGAGTCCGAGTTGAATCTGCAGTGGTACCTGGAAAACCTTTAACAAAGAACTTGTAGACTTTTGTTTGAACTAGACTTTTCAGAAGGGTTGAGTGTCAGGATGTCATTAACTAACAAAAATACCATCTGATACAAATATTCCGACTTAAATATTGCTTATATAAAATGTCGCTCCATTGAGTGCAAGTTTTCTATTATGAAATCCAATGGAGAATTAAATTTTTTTCTTATTATTATTAGTCTTTTTTCCCCGGAGTTTAATATAGCGTGAACTTGACCTGAATGTATCAGGTATCGGAGCGCTTTACATGAGCACCAGTTGTGTTACACAAGGGCACCTTAATTATTCTAGGCACAGGGAGATTAATTGATTTTCCCTGAATCACAGGATGTTGAGCGGCAATGCCGAGACTCAAACCAGGTTACTCTGATTTGAGATCCACTGCTCTAGCCGTTAGGCCACATCCTCTCCCCAAAGAAATATGTTTGTAAATGATATTAAGGATACAGTACATTTGTAATATGATATTTACGCCAAAGAATTCTGGCACCATAGCCACTGAAGCTACAGATTGAAATCCTAGAATTAGTGCCTCCACTGGCACATGATCTGGACACATTCCAATGCATCGCTGTTGAGCGCATTATTGTCATTACAGAGAGGGACAAAAGAGATGCAAATTTGTCTTGGCTCACCCGCAATGAGGCATTCCAGATCAGATGTATACAGAGATTTATATATAAATTGCAAACCTAGCTACAAAGCAAAAAAACACAGTTCAGGAAAACTGCTACAACATATACCATTTAAAAAGGAGCACATTAAATCCCAGACATGAGCTTATCAGAGAGGTGCAGCTTGAGTTAATATGACATAGCAGGCGCTAAGCCTACATCTTAGTGAACCAGGGCAACTCAATTAGAAAGCACAACTCTGATGGGTGGAAATGCTTGCATTGTTGTATCCCTCTGGAAATTGTGAGGTAAAAGGCATTTAAATATACTGTAACTCAGATGAATTACTAGTGGTTAGGATTAATTCATGTATTCCCATGAATGTTTGTACCATTTATCCGTATGGCCAGAACTTGGCCATACGTGGTGTCAAGCTGGAATTGCCATATGGACAGGGGTTAACTTAAGTGCAGATGGGATATAAGAGAGATGTTTAAACTGGCCTGCTCCTTTTCGGTCATGGCCAAGACTAATTGTGTTGACTTGCACTGTCATAGTCAAGCTAAAAATGATGGCACAGAATAGTACCAAGAAGAATTGCCAGTAGCTAAGATTAAAGAATTGCCATTCATCACATCAAAAATATCAGAACTTCAGTTTGTCTTTGCAGTTGGCCTGTAAAATTGTTGGTTCTATAGTCAAGATACTGTAAAGAGTTAGTCACAGGAATGAGACCCACATAATTTGTGCTTAAGAAAATTACTTAAGCAGCTAAAAGGAAATTATCATTGAGTGAAATCAAAGGTAAATTCCTGAAGGTGTGGAAGAAGGGCAGCATGGGATATGTTTTTATTTCTTTTTCAACATTAGCATATAAATGCAGCTGCTTCCAGAGAACAAATACTAGTCTACTTCTGAAGAATCCAACTCAAAATTGAGCTTTGGTTGAAAATCTGAAAAATATCTCTCCACGATGACTTCCATCTCTATTTTTTAAGGCCTATGAACAATATAATGAACGATTTAGGGTGAGTGTAATTCGCACACTACTGTGGTTCTGGGCAAATAGTGGTAGGTCTGCTCCAGCATTTCAATGTTGTCTTTCTGTTTCTTTCTTTTTAATGTAGAGCAATCTACGCTCAGTGTGTTGAATGCTCTAATAGTAATATAACCCTTTTGATCACAAAAATAGGAAGAGACTTCTGCTTTGGGCTATGTCAGTCATTGAAGTCCCTGAACCCAAGTTGTAGAGTCGAGGACGTGGTCCTAGAACAAAGTGAGAGGGCCTTTAACTACTGGGATAGTTGAAGGCAGAAAATGGCAAATTATGAATTCAACAGTCATGTGCTGCTAGAGATATATTATCACTCTTTCCTCAATTAATGCAATGAAGTTTCTGTAAGCGAGGGAAATTCCCCCAATGGAGGTGTTAGTCTGGACTTTGCAGTGTGCCCTGTGCATGTTTGTGCCGGTATTTATGTAGAAGAAAGACAATCATTGTATAAAGTTCCTGAATGCTCGGGAGCATCTGAGCACTGTCACCAGCCCATCAGAGTCTCACCTCAAAACCACACCAAACTACACACTGAATAGCCACAGTAACAGTAGCTTCGTGAGAGGAGAGGGATCTTGAAGGGATCTATATTCTCAGTGTTTAACTTCAGACATTTGTTACTCATCCAGTTGCTGGCATCCACATAGAGTTATGCAAGTTGGTAGCAGCAGACTTGATGTCATCAGTACCAGTAACAATTATCTAAGTACTATCCACATAAGAGAAGATAGAAAGTCCAAATTACCTAATCTAGGCAGCTAAAGGAGAGACGTGTAAGTTAAATAGGGTGGTGTCATTGAGGAGCCCTGTGGGCCCTTAGAAGGTAAAAAAAAAAGGATTTAGAGGAGTATCAATTACAGATCAACATCTGTGATCTACCCAATAGGAATGAAAGTAATGCCTGAAGTGCTTTGTTTTTGATCCCTAACTGGGCGAGACGGGTCACTTACATGGAGTGTCTAATGGTGTCAAAAGTCGCTGAGAGATCCAAAAAAATATGCACAGCGGAACCACCTTTGTCAACTATGCTTCTAATTTCATTGCTAGCCACTTTCACAACCAACTCCATGCTGTGACCGCTTCTAAAACAAACAGAGACTGGTCAAGTAGGCCATGCTGATCTATCATGGTTGACAGTTCTGTATTCAATGGCCTCTATAGAGCTTTTGCCAGTAAAGTCTATACAAAGAAAGGTCAGTAGACTCTTTAGCTCTTTTGGATTTTCAGAGGGTTTTTTAATAAGGGAAATTATCATAGTACCTTTCCATATGCTAAGAAAAGTGCCAAAATCGACGATAATCAAACTTTACATCTGTGTAAAATGCTTAGAAATAGTGTCAGGAACCAACCATAGTATATGAGGAGTGAAAAAGTCCCATGAAGAGCCCGATTTTGTGGTTACAATAAAATGCGGAATTGCTTGTTCCCTGAGGGAAGAGAATCTTTCTAACACTGAGGGGCTTTCAGGTAGATTGCCTGCAACGAGACCATGACATAATTTACATGAAATGCTAGGAGATATTCGTGGTAGATAGTACCAATCTTTGTTTGAAAAATGTTAGCTAGTTCTTCACAGAAGGCCTTTGTGGATTCTTGGTATAGGGAGTTAACCTGTCTAGATAGAAACGTAACCACTGAGGAAATGCTCCTTAGTAGGAGTTTTTGTGTTGTCAACTTTAACTTATGTGTATTTACTTTTTTCTTATAAGATAGCCTTATATATTTCTTTTTCTGCCAAATTATAATATTTTCTTCCGTTTGTGACATTTCTATTTCAACAATTTGAGTGTTTCAGAGAATAAAGGCACAGCTGGAACTGCTTGCTTAGATTGAGACTGTAGTTACTATGTTGGTCGGAGTTGCCTCCGACTGGCACCATTTCGGGGAAGGAACTGCCCGACAATAGGTCGGCGGTTCCAAATGCGCAATTAGGATGCAAGCACACTATGTGCAGTCACAAACTTCCATTTTTTCAATGGGAGCTTGTGCAGGTGGCTGAAACTGCCCACAGCACAAGTTGCCATTGGAAAATTGAGGGTCAAATGCGGAGGGCCAGGGGGCAAGGGAGCCCTAGTAGGGGCCCCAAAGTCAGTTTCCGACAGCCCATCCATGTTGGAAAGGCCCACATGGATGGGCTGTCGGAAACCGACATAATCGCGACGGCGGAAACTCTGTCCTTAAGGGATGATGAGGGCTTTCCGACTAGCCAACGGGCTCCATGAGCCAGTCGAAAATGCATTGGATTCCCCTGCCAGTTTAAACTCCGCCCACCATCATCATATTATGCTCGTTGAACAATGTCCGTCAGAAAGCCTCCGACCAGCAGTTGGAGGCTTTCCAACCGATATTGTAATTAGGTCCTTATTGTCTCTAATTGAGGCAAGTGCCGGAGGCTTTCTGACCTACATTGTAATTATGACCTTATTGTCTCTACTAGAGGTAAGTGCCTCAGTGAGCCAGACCTTTTAAGCACTAGCAGCATCGCCAGCCGCCTTTGGGCAAGAAAAGGAAGAATTAGCAAGCCTGCACTAAGATTGATACAATTAAATGTATCCCATGCACGCATGTGGATACCACATGGGGCTAGAATAGGGTGGTTGGATATCACAGAAATTAAACTCATCAGCCATGTGATCTGAACGGGTCAGCAAAATACTTTCTTTAAGGCAAAGGCTCTGAGTTAGTGCCCTGCCGAGTAGGTCAGGCTTTTACCAATTGTGTGAAACCAAAACTTGACTTAGTGTTCATAACTATATCTTTATAATTAGGACTTCTGGTTTTATGGTATTTATTTTTTTAACATTTCTGTCTGTATTTATCCATATTTATTTCTTTGCCATCTTATTGGTATTTTTCCATATTTATTTTGTGTTTTGAGAATAAATTGATAAACACATATTTCTGCATTTATTTAACTAAAACACATGCACTCATACTTTAATGCCTGCCACATTTTAGCTAATTAAGCAGACAAATATAACAAAACACTACGCTCATATGTAAATATTAGCATTACATACAAGCATTTATTAACGTATTCCTTCATTGAAGGAAATTTGATGCTGTTTTTTTAAATCTCCATGATGCTTATCTGCTCAGCTGTTGGCCTTGAATTCATGAAGGACAGCATTGAAAGTCATTCACAAGAAGCACAATTTTCAGTATTTTTCCGCTTTTAAAAATAAATACAGACAGGAAACACATTGTTTTCTGTCTGTATTTATCTGTAAAAATCAGTAAAAATGGAAAACTAGGAGCCTTATTTATAATTAAAGAGTTCAAAATAGAAATGAAAATCCCCACGGAGAGTAAAATATGATTTATCTAAAAAAGGTTCCAAAAGTGCAAAATCTGGCTGAGGCTCAGGAGGTCGAAAAATGAGTATTCCTGGCTGGGTATGGCTGGGATTGATCTAAGTCCTGAAAGAAAGGGCCTCCCAACACCTGCAGCAGGAACCCCAGTAGTGCAGTAGAATGAAGTGCGACAGACCACTGCAAGTCCGCCCCTACTTTATTAATCTGATCAAGCCTTGAAATGGTGAAGCTGCTAGGAATTGCTTTAGCTAGATCAGGACCAGAGGACTCATGCAAACGGGTTTCCAGTGGTGTAACACAGGCCCCCCCAGCCCCAGCAGTGCCAAACTCTAGGGGCCCCTTCAGCACAGTTCTCCGGCCAGAGAGCTCCTTAATGAGTTCAGAGGGGCCCCTCCACATACCTTTCACAGGGGCCCTCTCAAGTTTTGTTACGCCAGTGCGGGCTTCTGTTACAAAAATAATATCTGGGCTGTCCAATTATATGAATTCCTCAAATTCAAATGTTTCTCTCACTAAAGATCTAGCATTGATCAAGAAGCATAATATATCAGGTGCCACTATATTAGTATCAAGCACAGAGGATACAGCTATAGTGAAGGGGACACATGGCGGGTATATTAGGCAGACATGTCTCACCATACTCAGAAAGATAAATAGTGGAGAAATCACAGTGTGAACATGAGAATGAATTAAAATAATCACAAACTCAAGAGTTAAAAGAGCACATCTATTCCAATTACCTGAATTATGAAATGATAGAAGCGCCTCTCTGTAGTAGGTATGTCTACTGAAGTTTCTCATTTAATAGATCCAGGAGTTTTGGCACTAGATGCTGCCTGGGTGCAGATAAGCTTCTACTTGGCCTGCCTTTGGTGTGCAAATGGCTCGCCCGCTGTGTGGATGCCGATGTACTGCCTTGATGTTTAAAAAGCTCACATAATAAAGAGGCATGGCTATGGCCATGACGCGGCAGCCAAACACAAGGGTGGTTAAAAGAAATGCAAACTGGAGTCAAGTTATTTCCACTTATACAGAGGGTTCCCCCTCAGAGTTAAGCATAATGGAAATTAACTCTTAGTTAAAATAAAAGTGTGACAGTTAAAAACATAAACCTAAAGTAAATGAAGGGATAACCCCTCCAATATGGCACCCAAAGTGGTGTGTAACCAGGTGCGCCAGACGGCAGCACAAAGTGCTGTAAAAGAAACTAAATACATCGCTGTCAGAGTACAAAGATCAGAAAATAAAATTTAAGGGGCTCTCTGATGGGGCTAAGCCAAGCCTACTTGGAGATCAACACATTAATGGGAGAGGTGATACAATATAAGGTACATTTTGATAGGATTCAACATTTTACAAATGATACAATCACAGTATATTTCGCTTGTTCTTAATTTCATGACATTTTACTTATCGGCAGTTTTTATTCAGAGGGGGATTAAATGACATGCCCACCCTCATAAGATTTTCAATCAAATGCTAAAGCGTGGAACAGACCCCAGACAGCACCTCACCCCCTTGGGCGCTCAAAGTTCACTTTTGAACATACAAATGTTGATACAGTATACATTGATATGTCTGATTGGACCCCTTTCAGTGTTTAATTTGTAAAAAATGAAGTGCAGGAGCCCTCGTCAGGAGGTCACCGCAGTTTGCACTTCACATTGCCAGTGTACTTACTCAATTTCTAACCATCACACTGCTACAAGTGTGACAATTCAGGCTGTTCGAGGCCGCCAATGCTTTAAGAATGGCTTGGGTGGCAGATATTAGTTATTTTGAATGTATATTGAATTAACAAACAACAGTTTTTCTGCTCATCTTTGAATTACACAAACAGCACCACCATGTGGCAGCTGTCATAGGTGCAGGTTCCGGCAATTAAGTGCCGGCACTGCACCGGAAACCACTAGCTCAAATTAACCACTGCCGCCCTGCAGATGCCACTGCACAGGAGCTAGAAATGATTAGTTACATTTTGTATGTTACAGAACCGTTACTTGAATGTGTTCCCTAGTGTACACAAAAATCTCTAGAATAAAGGTGTAACTCTGGGTATTTTTTGTTGTTGGCATAGAAGGAGCTCTCGTAACTCCGCTAGTGTTTGGGAGTTGTGGGGTACCCCACTGACTGCCGGGAAGGATGCTTATAACTCCATCCAAAGCAGTGGGACGGGATGCGTACACTGCATCCAGGCTCCTGAAAATGTTTATTCAGTGGACACGACCCCAGTAAGCGTTGGCACTTTATAGAAAATGGTCATTAATTAGATTTGGGGAAGCTTATATTTCAGGTTTGCCTAGGTAACACAATTTCTTTTTGTGATTAACGGAACTTTTTAAAAGTATCCGTTTTTCAGCAATGCAAAAAAAAGAAAATTCATTTGAAAATGGAAAGCATGCAAAATAATCGAATTTACAGCAATATCTTTCAGCCGCGGCCGGCAGTGGGAGTACCTGCAGGGCGGTGACGTGGGAAGGGGGAGGGGCAGGGTGGGGGGTAGTAATGTATGGATTACGGAGTCTCCCAGGTAAGTAAACATTTAAATAAATAAAACGAATTTCGTTGAGTGCACTGTATCCCCAAATGCGATGCAGTGCGTGCAACGAAATTAGTTTTACTTATTTAAATGTTTACTTACCTGTAGAACTCTGTAATCCATACATTACTACCCCCCACCCTGCCCCTCCCAATCCCCACATCACCGCCCTGCAGGTACTCCCACTGCCGGCCGTGGCTGATATCTTTGTAAATGGCTTTAAAAAACAAACAAAAAATTGACCATGAAGTGGAACTGAAGTACCATGTCTTCTTAACATTTTTTTATCGTATTCTACCTATCCGTTCTTCACATGTACCTGATTTCATTCTGTCTAGGACCCTACTAAACTGTCTTGAATTTGTTTTACTCTTTACTGTGCAGCGCTCTGTTACCCTATGTTGGGTCTTGTTCGCGCTATACAAAACTCCGAAAATAAAATAAAATAAAATAAAGTCCGCTCTATAATATGAAAAGTTATCTATGCAGTCCTTTATCTTAAAACAAAAGGAAAGATATTTTGGTACCAAAAAAAAAAGTGAATGCCCAGTCCTATGGGACTACTCTATTTATTAATCTGCACACCATACCCACTCACACCAACACTATAGGTGCGATGCCAATTTATTTCAGCCTTTTAAAATAGGTCGTTTAAAAGCATAAACGATATAAGGGTCATTATAGCTGAAAGCATACACCAGCAACCAGCAATAGATTTGCACGCATGCTTTTGATTAATGGCAAGTGAGTAAATGTATTGGAAAGCAATTTCTCAAATAATTAAGTAATACATTTTTGGGCTACAACGTTTATGAGCAGGACTTAATCATCTGAAGCTAGAGATATGTTTTTCATTGATATTCGCAGACAAGGATGGGAAGTTAGGACACACTGTGCTCTGATATCCATTTGCAAATACCTATAATGTAGGGCAAGGTTTTTCTGGATCGAGGCTCATACATTTTTTGTGAAATATTACTATGCATTCTATGCAGTTGTTATTAAAGATACTGTGCCATCAGCTTTTTGCAGCATCAACATGAACTTTGTCAACAGCATCTATTTCTTTTGTCAAACTTATTAAATATAAGTAGGGCTCCCGGTTTTATGGTATTTTTTTATTTTAATTTCTGTCTGTATTTATCCGTATTTATTTTTGGGTATTTGCCCATATTTATGTTGTGTTTTAACGATAAAGGGACTCGTCAAATGGTACATTTCCATATTTATTTAACTCTTAGACGTACCTTCATATATGGATGTCTGTCGCATTTTAGCACATTAAGCAGCCACTTAACACTATACAACACACCCCTAAACTCACAGGTACATATTAGTGTTATACTACAAATATATGTTAACGTATGCCTGTATTTAAGAAAAGCTGATCCTATTTTGTAATCCCCCCATGCTGTCTATTTTCTCAGTTGTGGCCTACAATTCATGAAAGACAGCATCGAGAGTCTTTCACAAAAAGCACAATTTTCAGTATTTTTCAGATTTTAAAAATAAATATAGACAGAAAACAAAGTGTTTCCTTTGTCCATATTTTTTAACTGTTTAATGTAAAAGCATTTTCATGAAGAATAACATTATTGATTCAAACACATTTTCAGTCTCCCAACTAATGTGATTCTACTAGGAAAAGATTGACAATTCTTAAAACAAATGTTTTCCTGTTATCACTTTAATAGCATTTGAGTATTGTGTGTAATATGGACAGATCAGAAGTTCTGTAAAACATGCAATAAAGGACGTATGATGGAAAACATTCCTTTCCCAAAAATCTATTTTTAGACACATTTACACATGTACAACCAGTGGAAAAAAAATATTATTCATAGTATGGCGAGCACAATGTTTTAGTTTTACAGGTGTAGTTGACACCTTATGTTGTGAGTTTAAAAGCCTGAAACAATCCAGTTGGTAAAGTAGCTGTCCGTTTTGTGTTGGCAAGGTTGTGTGAAGGTTAATTTTTTTTATTTCAAGCAAATACCACAAAGAAAAGATAAAAGAAAACGTTTGTGCTGTCTAAATACAGTGGCTATGTTGCCTGTAATAAACATTTTTTTTTTTTAAAAGAACCAGTTTATAATTTTAATACAACGACACAAGTGCTTCATATCAGGCTGGTACTTTAAACAGGTATGGAAACCCTTGTTAGTTTTAATGGAAAATATGATTCTAATTGGCACAAAGAAAAAGTACTGTTCACTTTAATGTGCTGTAACCTGGAAACATAGTATAAACACTCAAAGTCGACTAGAAGGTGAAAAAAAGCTAAAGAATAGAAAGAAAAGGCACTAGCAAAGTAAAGCGCTAGTCCAATAATCCTGGCTTTTAAGTGCACTTATTTTTAGGTGAATGTGCACATGTGATCGGGTAAATGCTGCCAATCACATTGCCAGACGAATAGATGAAGAGGGCTGATCCCGAGACCCTGTATGTATGTATGTATATATATCCATGTATTTTTAGTGAGAATTTTATTTACTTACTGAATGAGCTGCAGTTTTCTCCTACTATATGAAACCCGCATTTACCGTATTCAAGAAGAGTGTCTTTCACAAATAAACTATATATTCCAGTACACATACAGAGGGAATTTAAACATCAGTCCGAACTAGAGGCAGAACCGAGCCTCTAAGAATGGCTGAGCAAAAGATGAATATTTTCTGAGAGAAGATGCTTGTTCAGTTTCCAAGAATTGTACCAGAGGCTGGTTAGTCAGAGGGGAACTTTCAGTGAGCAAGTGAATTACTCTAGGAGGCTTAAAATACTAAAACGCTGCTAAAAACTTGGGCAGCATATCTGTTTAAAATATTTGTTTAAAAAATATCAGAAACAATACTTTGCATAGTTACTCTTTAATTCCTACAAACTAAGTAAACTCTTGACAAACAATGAAAAGAGACTCTGAGGGATGGACAGTGTGTGTGATAATATCCTCAGCTCATAAGTCTGATATTTGTGGTGACCAGTTTCGGCATATGTCAGAACTTACAGAGGCCTCACTCTCATTGTAATATTGGAACCTGGACATTTTCTATCTTACCTCATTTTCAGAGTGGTTCTTGCTCTACTGTCCATGTTTTCCTGAGGTGATTGTGAATCCTCATCATTGTACTTTTTGTACTTTTCAACCCCATGTGATTTTGCACGTTACCTATTGTTTTGGTTTCTGGGAATCCTTCACCGATGTCTTCAATGGGAGGCCGGACTTGCAGCCTTCATCATACTTGTCAGAGTATGATAAGGAGGGAGGGCCAATATGGGAAATGTGGCTAATTTTATGACAGATTCAGTTATATCTCAGCAGTATTGCAAAGCCAGCACCCCCCACCTGACAAAGTATAACTCATATTCTGGGGAAAAAATTATATATTTCTGACAAAACATTATGCATAAAATGTGTTGTCCATCAGTACTTTCGGTCATTTTTACTTTTTAAAACAATGTTTTGACAGAAAATTGCTAGCTTACCTGTATTGTTAGATGTGTCTTAATTGGATGATTAAACCAGTTCATCAGCTTTTCTTTTTTCTTTCCCTAGCGTGTCGGCCTGGGTTCTACAAGTCCACATCCACCAATGTTAGCTGCAGCAAGTGCCCGCCACACAGCTACTCCCATGTACACAGCTCGGAGGCATGCGTGTGCGAGAGGGGCTTCTACCGGGCTGAGTCCGATGCCAAGTCCATGTCTTGCACAAGTAAGTTTTCCACTTTAGGAAGCAGGCGACTACTACTCTACGTCTAATTCTGGCTCCACACTGACATAGTTGTATGCTCCTGAGAACAGCAATGTACCTTCTAGAGAGTCTGAACCCTCAATAAGAGAGAAGCCTAATATTCTTCCCAAAAATATTATTTGGTGGAAAAGGGCAGTCATCACTGTTCTCAATGGTTGACAATAAAACACAATGCATTAAAAAAAAAATATTGGCGTTTTATACAGCACGAAATTGACCTGAAGGTACCAGCGCACTTTACATGAACACCAGTGCCATTACAGATGGACACATTCTTTTTGTTAGGCATGGGGAGATTAAGTGATTGTCCCAGAATGGCGGATGCTGAGCATCCCTGCCGAGACTTGGACTTGGTTCCCTAGCTTCGAGGTTGACCGCTCTAGCCATTAACCCACATCATCTACCTTATCGTATAAGTCATTCTGGGTTTCAGCTCTTGACAAACACCACCACTCCAGCAGTGGATGCCTACTGCCAACATCATGCAATTATAAACACAAGACCTCTAATCTGACCTATTAGTCTTTCAAAACAGAATTAATCAAAACCTTTCAACAGGAATGCAACATCAAGAAAAGGTATTCAAATAGACATAATATTCTTTAGTATTTCATTTATTTTCATTTTCAAAGTTTGAGATAGATAAAACATTTTTTTAGCATTTTTTTGATACTTTATGACACACGGCAAATAAATAGTTCAGTGCTAGAGATACATTATTTGTAATCAAAAAACTTTTTTGAACCCCACATAAAAAACCGAACAGTGCTACCTATCTTTCAATCATTCATACTACCTCATTCATACATTTTATATCCACATTCTAATTAGTGGCTAAATACAATAAAAGACAACAAAAAACAGCAATACATCTAAGAACCTCATTTGATCTTTTATCATTGAATATCCATTTCTTTTTTCTTGCTGGGTTTAATTCATATGATACTATTTCTTTTGGTTCTTCTTTTGTTTATTTTTCTTTATACTGGGGTCTCAGATGTATAGGGCCTACGTACGTTTCGGTGATCTGATAGATTTGAATCACCTTCTTCAGGGCCAGACAGATACATAAACATACATGTAATAAAATTAGGGGGTTCTCCACATCTGAAAAACGAAATATAATATGCTGCATATTAGTTGCAAAATATGTGTTGCATCCTGTTCTGCAAAAATAAAAAGTAAGCTTAAATTCAGTACATGCTATTGTGAAGATACTGGCCCACATAGTGATGCCTATATTGAGAAAATATTCTTCATGTGACCAAAGAGATTAGAGATCCATAGGTTCATATTATGTGTTAGTAGGAAGGAAATGACGTTGTTAGAATAAATAGACATGCAATTAATATGTGGAGTCAGAGCCCAAAAGGGACAGAAAAAGAGTTTTTCCAAAGTGTCTCTAGGTTTGAAATACTCTCTGTGTTTAAACCAACCACCTAAAAGGTTCAAGTTTAGATATACCTACTTGTAGAATGTAAAGGCCGATGTGCAATATAGGATAGGCAGAGTAGTATCTCATATGTATGTGGCTCTAGATCAAGTCCTGAGGGGAGAAAAATTAAAATGTAGCTACCATTTATTGATTGTAATAGTCTTGATTTTAGCGAGAGGGGGGAAAAAACACAACTGCTACCTGTTAGATGTTTGAGATCGTGCACATCGTATCTGTATAATGTGGTGCAAACGTCATTTATGATGCTGGAGAGAATCAAGGTAGCTATATGGTCAAAACGTCTCGAGTAGAGACTAAATCCTAAAAGGAAAACAGGTTTGTACATTATAAAGCTAGTCAATTATACTGGAAACTAAAAAGCCTTGTATTCAACCACCAATGAGCCAACCATGAGTACTATAAATTTGACGAGCTAACAAAATACAATGCCAGATGGTTTCTGCAGAAATCTTTATTCCATTATAATAGCGTGATTTTTTATCTATTAGATAACCTGAGTAAATATATATGTAGAGTACATACTTTTTTCAGATGTACAGCTCGTAGGCTATATCACCGATATCTCCCTATGGTTTTTCCCAAACAGGATAATACAAACCTAAGTTGAGCCGTACCTAGCCTTACAAATATTCGAGGGTAAAAGATATTAAGCACTTATTACTATCTTGAGTAGTTTAAGGTAAGATGTGTTCTTCCATTTTTATGCGATCAAATTCATTAGAGTAGTGCAACTTTTTAGTTTCCAGTATAAATGACTAGCTTTATAATGTACAAACCTGTTTTCCTTTTAGGATTTAGTCTCTACTCGAGACGTTTTGACCATATAGCTACCTTGTTTCTCTCCAGCATCATAAATGACGTTTGCACCACATTATACAGATACGATGTGCACGGTCTCAAACATCTAACAGGTAGCAGTTGTGTTTTTTTCCCCCTCTCGCTAAAATCAAGACTATTACAATCAATAAATAGTAGCTACATTTTAATTTTTCTCCCCTCAGGACTTGATCTAGAGCCACATACATATGAGATAACTACTCTGCGTATCATATATTGCACATCGGCCTTTACATTCTACAAGTAGGTATATCTAAACTTGAACCTTTTAGGTGGTTGGTTTAAACACAGAGAGTATTTCAAACCTAGAGACACTTTGGAAAAACTCTTTTTCTGTCCCTTTTGGGCTCTGACTCCACATATTAATTGCATGTCTATTTATTCTAACAACGTCATTTCCTTCCTACTAACACATAATATGAACCTATGGATCTCTAATCTCTTTGGTCACATGAAGAATATTTTCTCAATATAGGTATCACTATGTGGGCCAGTATCTTCACAATAGCATGTACTGAATTTAAGCATACTTTTTAGTTTTGCAGAACAGGATGCAACACATATTTTGCAACTAATATGCAGCATATTATATTTCATTTTTCAGATGTGGAGAACCCCCTCATTTTATTACATGTATGTTTATGTATTTGTCTGGCCCTGAAGAAGGTGATTCAAATCTATCAGATCACCGAAACGTACGTAGGCCCTATACATCTGAGACCCCAGTACAAAGAAAAATAAACAAAAGAAGAACCAAAAGAAATAGTATCATATGAATTAAACCCAGCAAGAAAAAAAGAAATGGATATTCAATGATAAAAGATCAAATGAGGTTCTTAGATGTATTGCTGTTTTTTGTTGTCTTTTATTGTATTTAGCTACTAATTAGAATGTGTATATAAAATGTATGAATGAGGTAGTATGAATGATTGAAAGATAGGTAGCACTGTTCGGTTTTTTATGTGGGGTTCAAAAAAAAGTTTTTTGATTACAAATAATGTATCTCTAGCACTGAACTATTTATTTGCCATATGTCATAAAATATCAAAAAAATGCTAAAAAAATGTTTTATCTATCTCAAACCTTGAAAATGAAAATAAATGAAATACTAAAGAATATTATGTCTATTTGAATACCTTTTCTTGATGTTGCATTCCTGTTGAAAGATTTTGATTAATTCTGTTTTGAAAGACTAATAGGTCAGATTAGAGGTCTTGTGTTTATAGTTGCCTTTTCTCTCCCCCCTCTAGACCTAAAAAGTAAATTTGGGAGTACCCTTTTTATGATTTTTTTTACTGCCAACATCATGACCTCTATTTCTGATAGCTTAAACTTGACTCGATTGTCAATAATCTGTCATTCATGATTGAAGCAGATCAACTATGGAACGAACTGCCAACCGCCCTGAGACTGTCTGTGGATCTAATTCACGTTAGGAAAGGGCTTAAAACATGGCATGTTCCCCAAAAATTAAAGTGTGGCGTAAGACTTGATAATAGCCTGAATTTTGCAGATCACCGGCATACTGTATAGCACCCTGTGTGTTATTGATTACTAAGACAGCGCCAGGATAGCTTTATAAGTAATTTAAATAAATAAATTAGCAGGTGTAATGATAATTTAACGTTGCTTTTGTCTACCTTCCGAAAACTCTGATTGTAATTTGCCTGTGTATAAAAGGGAACTCCAGTTTAATCGATACCAGCCAGCGGCCATAGATGAAAACCAAGGAGGAACGTTGCTGAGCATGAACCTTCAGGGACTCAACAGACGAAGGGAGCTAGATCTGAATTTTGGAATGAGCTCCTATCCGTTAATGTCATGGTGTGTTACCATGTTCTGGAGGAAGGTGCAGGTGACCTTTTTTTTTAGATCATATAAGCAACAATTTAATTTGTAACTTTTATAGACGAAAGAATGTTAAGAAGTAACCATGTAACACTGCAATACAGAGCAAATATTCAATGCACTTTGATATGACCGATATTAGATGAGCTGTTGAAGGAAGTACAGAGGCAATACAGTGGTGACACCCTTCACCAAAAGCTCAACAGCTACAGTATTTTCCAAGCTTGTGCAATTTTCAACCTAAAGAGGAGCTGCTGCTGTTTCATGTTGACTTGCTGAGAGCCACAGCAGAAAACCAGAATTGCCCTTGCTCACAAACTGTGAACTGTCTGCAGATTATAGCCGAATCCTTTAGCAGTGTTTTGTCATAAGTGGCACCACGGTGTACAGGAAATGGCATTTGTCCATCTAATTCAAGGAGGTTGTCATCCACACAGGTGAACAAAATGAAATGATAATTCACTTTACCATCAACCTGGCATTGACTTTCTTCTACAATTCCATCCTGGGCTGCCCGAAAAGCATTTTTCAGCTCAGGATGCTGTGCCTTTTCCTCCTGAGTGAAATCTGCACTGTCAATAAGAAAGAGCAGACCCTTTACCACAGCATAATTTCTCTTGGTTGTTAGCAACTGCATGAATTAAACCAGTGGTGCCACCCAAGTTGGAAAGTGTTTGAATAATAAAATACACTTTAGGTAGTTTTCATTCCCACTCTGTTCTGCAGCTTGCTTTTCTCAAAAGCTTTCATGCTGAGAGGTGAGGGGAAAGAGGAGAAGTAATGGCACAATGGACCAGGGACAGATTCGAGAGACTCGCCGGAGAATTCCAGCTTGTGCCACCCAGGAGCCACACACAGCCATCTCGGGGTCTTGGTCAGCTTCTCTGGGTTCATCTCCATAATCTTGTACTGCATTGTGGCAATGTTTCCTGTAGGCAACTAAGAAATATACAACAGCAAACATATCACTCTACTCAATGCAACCATTTACATAAGCAATACATATAACCGCACTGGTCATCGGTCTTTCCTGACAAACAGTGATAAATTGCTTAGTTGTGAATAGCCCCATAGAGCCCAATGTTTAGTGCAGCCTGTGAAGGAGCCATCAGGCTCAGGTGTTTCTCACTCAGGATGTTTCTCTAACTTTAGAGGGAGTCTAACTTGGAGCATGGCTTCCCTGGAACTGTTTTCAACTCCAGTGGCTACCTGGGGCCATATTACACAATGAAGGAAAATGCGCAGCATGTATAATGCGGCCGCTGGTTGTAGAGTTCCAGTACCACCAGAAATTATAAACCTGGCACTTGGTTTGCTGGAATAATTTGTTATGGATACACCGCATAAAATCCATTTGGTATGGAGCCACATACTGATAATGTCTCTAGAATGGCTTACACATTGTGTGTCTTCTGTGAGCATGTACAACGTAGATTTAATACCAGCTCCCTGTTGTGCTGCGATCGACCTGGTTAGGCATTGTTCATTATACCTTTCATGACATTCCCAAATCACTTATCAGCATTCTGAACATGGGGCTGTCTTGTTCTGATGGAGTTGGCACTATTTTCTGCAATAGTTTGTCTATGAATATCCTTTTCCTCACAGAGTCTTCAAGTGACCAGAAGGAACAAATGTAGATATTGCTTTCTACAGATGAGGCAGGACAGATGGGAGTATCACCAGATTAATTCTCATCCTTTTAGTCATGCTGATTGATGAAATATCCACATCCTAGTTCGCTTAAATATGCCAGCACAATGCTGCTTTAACATAGTGGGGCCATGGTCTATTACTTCCTAGATATAGATATACATATGATACTGGACAGTGACGCTTAGAAAGACTCATATGGATCATTAGTTTCTACTGAAACACTTCTGGAATTTTATCCCTGATAAAGTCCTAGTAATGGGCGAAACGTATTGGCTTGGCTGACTCAATCAGTGTGAGATGTTTCAATAAACAAAACAAGAAAACATCAGAATAAAATGTGAGAATTCTTACAAGAAATTGTGATTTAATCCTTCTGGGTGAAGGGAAGATGAATGTAAAAGTTTCTACATAGACCATGGGCCGCTGAAATTTAATTTGAATATACTTTTCTAAGAGTGTTTCTCGCTATTCTTTACATCATGTATTCATGCACGGTATGTTATGTGTGGCAGACACTTGCATCTCCCCTGCTCATTATGTGTCAGTGATTACATTACCTCTGCCATGCTCTATGCTTTCTGTATGTTTGAGGACACTCACAATGTCATTCCCTTTCCAGTGCATGGTTTATATTTATTGGGAGAGGTCTGAATGGTGTGCTGTGAGTTACCTGTATGTTTAAAGCAAGCCTCTAAAACCACTGACATTTTCTGTCCCTTTTATGTATGTGTGAATAAACCCCTCAGTGCAGATGAATGCTGTACTCCCTGGGTATGTGTGAAGGAAGCTTGCATTGCCAAAGTACATATTTTCTCTCCTTGGTCAGTATAGGTGAGGGATCTTTAGCCTGCCACAGCAAATAAGGTTTGACTTCTATGTGAGTGATCGAATATTGGAGCGTCACTTCCAGGGCCGAACTGGGAACAGAAACCGGCCCTGGCAAAGGGCTCCGCCACCCCCCCCCCACCCCCGCTGGGGTGAGGGGGAGTGCAGCCCAGCAGTTTGCGAGGGCTGATTTCGGTCGATTTTGTTACAGAGGGCCGATATTGCCGACCCCGGTAACAAAAACAGTCCCCCAGGAGCCCAAAACCGGCCCCCACCCAAGCGGCCTACCAGGGAAATGCCCAGTGCCCGCTGTGGCCAGTCCAGCCCTGGTCAGTTCCCATTCTGTGCACATTCTGTAACTATGATGAAAGCTTGTACTGCCGATGCCGGAGTTTTGCTTGGACTGAATGTCTCATGGAAGGTTACTGGGGTACATGCGCTATATGTGTGAGAGAAAATATGGGAAGCTTGAACTGCTGCTGTCCGTGCATTCTCTCCTTCGTCTGCATGTGTGAGGGACGCTTGCACTGTCACTACAGCTAAGGTCTGCCTTCTGTATGGGTGATGGCGTACGGGAGAGTCACTTCCTATGCTGTGCATATTCTGTATGTGTGATGAAAGCTTGAATTGCTACTGACAGTGTTATACTGGATGTCTCATCGAAAGTTGATGCAAAACTGACGATGTTTTACATGTTTTATCTGGAAGGGAAGCTTGCACTGCTGCTACCCCTGCAGCTTGTAATGTGCCTTTGTGAGTAAACCTCTCTCAAGTGCTGCCTGTGCAGAGCCTGTTCTGTACTTGTGACTGAAGCTTGCACGGCCAATGCTGTTTGTGTCCTTTATGTGCCAGAGAAGTTCACGTTGCCACTCTACATGTGAGGGAAGCTTGCAATGCTGCTGCCCCTGCAGCTTGTAATGAGCCTTTGTTAGTAAACCTTGCTAAAGTGCTTACCGTGCAGAAACTGTTCTGTTCTTGTGATAGAAGCTTGCACAGCCAATGCTATGTGTGTCCTTTATGTGCCAGGGAATTTGACACTGTCAATGTACGTGTGAGGGAAGCATGCACTGCTGCAGCTTGTAATGTGCCTTTGTGAGTAAACCTCACTCAAGTGCTGCCTGTGCAGACCCTGTTCTGTACTTGTGATTGAAGCTTGCACAGCCAATGATGTATGTGCCAGAGAAGTTCACGCTGCCACTGTACATGTGAGGGAAGCTTGCCCTGCTTCTGCCCCTGCAGCTTGTAATGTGCATTTGTGAGTAAACCTCACTCAAGTGCTTACCGTGCAGAACCTGTTCTGTACTTGTAATAGAAGCTTGCACAGCCAATGCTATGGGTGTCCTTTATGTGCCAGGGAAGTTGATGCTATCAATGTATGCGTAAGGGAAGTTTGCCCTGCTTCTGCCCCTGCAGCTTGTAATGTGCGTTTGTGCGTAAACCTCACTCTAGTGCTGCCCGTGCAGAAACTGTTCTGTACTTGTGATTGAAGCTTGCACGGCCAATGCTGTTTGAGTCCTTTATGTGCCAGAGAAGTGGACACTACCACTGTATATGTAAGGGAAGCTTGCACTGCTGCTGGCCCTGCAACTTGTAATGTGCCTTTGTGAGTAAACCTCAGTCAAGTGCTGCCCGTGCAGAAACTGTTCTGTACTTGTGATAGAAGCTTGCACGGCCAATGATGTTTGAGTCCTCTATGTGCCAGAGAAGTGGACACTACCACTGTATATGTAAGGGAAGCTTGCACTGCTGCTGCCCCTGCAGCTTGTAATGTGCCTTTGAGAGTAAACCTCACTCAATTGCTGCCCGTGCAGAAACTGTTCTGTACTTGTGATAGAAGCGTGCACAGCTAATGCTATGTGTGTCCTTTATGTGCCAGGGAAGTTGATGCTGTCAATGTACGTGTGAGAGAAGCTTGCACAGCTGCAGCTTGTAATGTGCCTTTGTGAGTAAACCTCACTCAAGTGCTGCCTGTGCAGAGCCTGTTCTGTACTTGTGATTGAAGCTTGCACATCCAATGATGTTTGTGTCCTTTATGTGCCAGAGAAGTTCACGCTGCCACTGTACATGTGAGGGAAGCTTGCACTGTTGTGCCCCTGCAGCTTGTAATGTGCCTTTGTGAGTAAACCTCACTCAAGTGCTTACCGTGCAGAACCTGTTCTGTACTTGTGATTGAAGCTTGCACAGCCAATGCTGTTTGTGTCCTTTATGTGCCGGAGATGTTCATGCTGCCTCTATGCATGTGAGGGAAGCTTGCACTGCTGAGGCCCCTGCAGCTTGTAATGTGCCTTTGTGAGAAAACCTCACTCAAGTGCTGCCCATGCAGAACCTGTTTTGTACTTGTGATTGAAGCTTGCACAGCCAATGCTATGTGTCCTTTATGTGCCCGGGAATTTGACACTGTCAATGTACGTGTGAGGGAAGCTTGCACTGCTGCAGCTTGTAATGTGCCTTTGTGAGTAAACCTCACTCAAGTGCTGCCTGTGCAGAGCCTGTTCTGTACTTGTGATTGAAGCTTGCACAGCCAATGATGTTTGTGTCCTTTATGTGCCAGAGAAGTTCACGCTGCCACTGTACATGTGAGGGAAGCTTGCACTGTTGTGCCCCTGCAGCTTGTAATGTGCCTTTGTGAGTAAACCTCACTCAAGTGCTTACCGTGCAGAACCTGTTCTGTACTTGTGATAGAAGCTTGCACAGCCAATGCAATGGGTGTCCTTTATGTGCCAGGGAAATTGATGCTGTCAATGTATGTGTGAGGGACGCTTGCCCTGCTTCTGCCCCTGTAGCTTGTAATGTGCCTTTGTGAGTAAACCTCACTCAAGTGCTTACCGTGCAGAAACTGTTCTGTACTTGTGATAGAAGTGTGCACAGCCAATGCTGTATGTGCCCTTTATGTGCCAGAGAAGTGGACACTACCACTGTATATGTAAGGGAAGCTTGCACTGCTGCTGCCCCTGCAACTTGTAATGTGCCTTTGTGAGTAAACCTCACTCAAATGCTGCCCGTGCAGAAACTGTTTCATACTTGTGAATGAAGCTTGTACACCCAATGCTGTTTGTGTCTTTTATCTGCCAGAGAAGTTGACTCTGTCAATGTACGTGTGAGGGAAGCTTGCACTGCTGCTGCCCATGTTCCTTGTAATGTGCCTTTGTGAGTAAACCTCACTCGAGTGCTGCCCGTGCAGAAACTGTTCTGTACTTGTGGTAGAAGTGTGCACAGCCAATGCTGTTTGTGTCCTTTATGTGCCCGAGATGTTCACACTGCCTCTGTACATGTGAGGGAAGCTTGCACTGCTGTGGCCTGACCTGTTTGTATTCTGTATGAGCCTAAGTAGCTTGCACTGCTGCTGCTTCTTCAGCTTGTAATGTGGCTTTGAGAGTAAACCTCACTCAAGTGCTGCCCTTGCAGAACCTGTTCTGTACCTGTGATAGAAGCTTGCACAGCCAATGCTGTTTGTGCCCTTTATGTGCCAGAGACGGTCAGGCTGCCACTGTACGTGTGAAGGAAGCTTGCACTTCTGTTGCCCGACCTGTACATATTATGTGTGAGTCAAAGAAGCTCGCTCTGCAGCAACCCTAGCTGTACATTTTCTCTAAGTGTGAGAGAAGCTTGCCAGGCAGAACTCCATTAAGCGCTGGCTTCCTTCCCTCGGTAAATGTATAAGCGCTCGTGCAGAAAACACAAAAACATGCAGGCCTGACTGTGCTTCACCCTTTATTAGACATGCTAAAATGCCACCCTTTTATCTCCCTCTTCTTCTTTTTAACTTATTCCTTAGGTTATGAAAGATATCTAAGCAAGATCACTCGTCGCGTTTATTTTGCTTTTTTTTTTTTTTTTTTTTAAAACCCTTTTCTTTTGCTCTGGTAACCACGCCATTTGCAGTCCATACTGCCAGCTGTCATATTTCTGCAGGGGGGCATGTTCTTTCCAGCGGATCAATGATCCACTTCCTTATGGGACTGGTATTATCATATATATCATTTCAAATTTCTGCTAGAAAAGATTTGTGGAAAACATCTTGTGCTTCAGGGTTCATTTGAAGGATTGTTTTGCATTAACTCAGCAAACTGCCGAAGCGCTGATAACAGATGGCATTATTGCCCAAGTTAATGGTACTCATTTTATCGACCCCAGAAAAACAAAAGGCTGAGTCGGTCTTGCTGGGATTGAAGTATGTGACCAGGCAGCTGCAATCAGTTTCAAGCAAAATTTGCCATAGCTTGCTGAGACGTCTCCAAAAAACAGCCAATAAGCGTTTTTTTCTTTGCCCGATTGTGAGAATCACATCAAGTCCTTGATATTGTCTGACTGGCATCTCAAAAATACATTGAACTCCCAGCAGAACTAAACACCTTTAAGAATGCATCTGCCTTGGCTGTAATAAAAGAAAAGAAGCTTTAAAGGCAATATAGCGTAACATTTTGCACTATACCATGTCTGTTGTGTGACAGTGGACAGCAGTTGGCATGGCGGACACTGCGAGGTAAAATGAACTGTTCTATATTATTTGGGAAAGGGCAAGTTTACTAAGATATTCAACATTTTTATTTATAAAACTAACTTCAGTCCTGGAATATTTTGTGAAAAGTTATAAATCACCTAAATATTTTTTAGGATGGGTCGAAAAGTAGAATAATTTGAATTGCAGAAACTGCTGCCCTGAGGGCAGATTTCAGCGCCAAAAAACAAAAAAAAACAGGTACCATCTTCAATTCAGCCGTTCTGGGAATAAACTGGTTCTCTGCCAGTTCCTGATGCGGTCCATTTATGAGGTTGCCTGTTTATTGATTGGTTACTATTCCTGCTTGCATCACAACTGAGAGAGCGCAAACTGATTTAAATATATGAGTACATCACACTTACCTGTAGTAAGCACAAATCATGAAGAGAAATGCCATGAGTGCTAATAGTATCTGCAAATATATTCTGAATGTATAGCTAATGTAGAGATTTAATAGAAGTGGAACTAATACAGAAATGTGTGACATTATGTGACTTTATTAGACGTGATTATTTTTTTGAATCCATGTCGTGAAGCTGCTAAAACATAAGGTGGTATGTGGTTAAGAGCAGAACGTGGTAGGCCTCAGGGCCAGAGCTGGAGCTAAAAGGGAAGGTGTTTCTTTTCACGACACAGATTGTTTTAACGTTTTTGGTCATTGCATTAATGGGCCATGATTTATAGTAATGTTTACTGAATAATAGAATAAGAGTATTAACATGCTTTAATTAAATGAAGAAGTTGAATGCTATAATCATAATGAGAAATATTGTAGGCCTGAAATGTTTTAGCATTGATTTACACGTACATGTCTGGGCTGAGAAATGTTGCAAGCCTTTTTAGAAGGCTATGAGAGTTGGGTTCTTGGCGGCAGATATCTGTCTGCAACAGGAAAGGGGGGATCCAATTATAAATGAATGAATAGAGGTCTGTTCAGTGGACGGCCCAGACATGGAGGAGGGTTCTGGAATGTTTAAGGGGTATCAGCGGGCCGGAGAAGAGTCTGAGAAGCAAGGTCAACTCTAACGTCTGAGGCCCAATACAAAGCATCATGGAAAAAGCCTGAAGTTGCACCACGTGAGAGGCGTTTCGCAAGGGGCGTCTCAAATGTTGTTGACTGTTTTGTATTAGGGACAGCACCCCTGGGTGGAGTTAGAACAGAGACCTGAGGACCCTTTAGAGAGCGGATGGGTAGGCAGAGAGGGGTCATGACTGGAGAACTTTAGGTTTTCACCAAGAGACTTAGAGTGGGTGACTTCCCTTGGGGGTCATTCATTGCTGACACCTTTGTTAGGTTGGGATTTGGTTAAGTAGGGATACCATCTAGAACAGGGTAGGGACGCCTAACCTGTGTTTGTTTTCCTCCAATCTAAATGAAGGAGCGATATGCGTCTATGCTTATAGCTTTATTATTCTTAGAACTTGTGTTAGTGATTTCTGTTGCTCGTCTGAGGGCTTTTCGAGAGCACATGTATGTAATTGGACCTGTGTATCTCGTGAATCTCATTCTGAGATGCCTGTATTTGCAGCTTATCATTTCTTTACAATAAACTTTTGAAAACTAGAAGTTGTCCGTGATCTTTGGGAGTAGAGTCCTTTCTTGGGTGAACTGGCTTGGAAATAGGTGCACTTTCTTTCCTTACAGACAGGCAACAAAGGTTCAGTCGACCAGATCGAGGTTTGGATCAATAGATATAAGGTATCGATCAAAATCTCGCCCTTTCAGTTGGTAGCTATAGAGGATGGTTGCCTTCTTGAGGACGGTGACCTAGGCCAGGTTAGCTTACCCCAAGGCCCCTAGAAATCGATGATCGGAAGAACAGCCCGCAGAAGAAGATCCGGATGACGTGAGACAGAAAAAGCAGCAGTATCGGTCGAGAGTGAGTATAAAGGGTTATGCGTGTTAGATTGCGGTGTTTTTGTATTGTATCTATGTTGTAATGTCTGGCGGAGTTGAATGTCTGTAGAGTGACTGTGGAACAGGTTGTGAGCGCGCGCAACCGGTGGAAATCTTAAGTTCAAGGAGAGCTTAAGTGGTTCGGGTGTATCGGACACCCAGAGTAATTGTCAACTAGAGTGAAGGGGGTCATGAGGTACCATTGATCACCCGAGAGACCGAGATAGGGGGAACGTAAGAGTGAGTGCGTGAGTAACGGACGCTGGTCGGAAGTTACTGTGTGTGTAAGCAACCTATCAGAGAGACGATAGACATCTCGTCAGTTGTGTTGACAATTACAGATAGACTGTGGACGTACAGTCGAGAGAAGTGACCGCTTGGTCGGAAGTAGTCATTTTTCGGTGTATGAATGGGACGCATGCATAACCGGGAGACGAGTTGAGAAAGGAGGGGTGCTGCTGCGAAGCGGAGAAAAGTGACGTCAGGTGGTGTCGCGCAGTGATTGGCTGACCGGCGAAAGACCGCGCTGTGATAGGCCAGCTAGCGAACACGTCAGACAGGGTCGCGACGTGATTGGCCGACAGAAGAAAGACCGCGCTGTGATAGGCCAAGCTAGCAAAGCCGCGACAGGATTGGTGGATTGTCATCAGGAAGTAAACAGAGTAGCGAGGCTGGATTTTGTGCGCATAATTATGAAGTGTTTTAAATGGTTGAAAGCGCTGTTTAAAAAAGAGAAGCGGGGATCGTATGAAGGGGAAGAAGCCCCGCCGGAGGGTACGCCAGCTCGTTATATGGCAGTAAATGTTGGGTTGCATACGATCCTTTGGATATCAGAGTGGAGTAAGATTACTGAAGGAAATGAGGAACTGACGTTCCCGAAGTACGGGACGTTCAGATTAGAGGTGTTACATCGATTGAAATCAGTCATGACCTCAAAGAGACCCTTGCCTAGACCAACCCAGTTTGAAGCTCTTGAAGCATGGATTAGGGCAGCGCATGAAAAGAATATGAACAGACGACAAGAAAGGGTGAAACGATCGGTAAGGGCAGTGCAGGATGCCAGGTGGGATGCGGATGCTAAAAGATGGAGAGTGCATAATTTGGAAATAAATAAACTGTACCCAGTGTTAGAGGCGCCAGTAAATAAAAGTCCCCTAGAAGAAGATGATGAGAGCGAAACAGAGGATAGCTTGATAAACAGATTACTGACAGACAGGCCACCCCCGTATAATAGAGCAGGGGGAGAGGTCGAGAATACTGAAGGAGCAAAGGGGGGCAATGCAGGAGAGCATAGACCGCTTCCCAGTTCAGAGTGGGATCCCGAGCCAAAGAAAGAGTTGCTCCAGCCTAGTCAGGTGCAACAGGTAGTCGGTAGGTTTGTGGTACAAAGAGCGCCGGAAACGGAAAGCGCCACATCCTACCCATTACCAGATGCACTACAGGTACCTGTTACCATAGGTCCTATAATATCGATATATGACCAAGAGAGAGCAAAAGGGGAAGAACGGAAACGGAAAGACAGAGAAAGAGCAGAGCAGGCAAGGAGGAACGATACCACTAATTCCCCAAGTCAGATGCCGATACCCAGAGAGTGGAGCACCCCGATGCACACAGCAGGGGACCCAGGAGGAGATCCTGGGGGCCCCAGATGGCCAATGGATCTGAGGGGATCTGGACGAAAATCCTTTCAAGAGCTAAATGAGTACATGAAGCAGTGGGATGAGGCAGTGAAGGCTCAAAAGTGCATCAATGCTGCAGAAGCAGAAAGGGAAAGTCAGGACAGCAGAGCACGGACTCACTGCGGGGCTGGGGAGAGTAGCCCGGAGTGGGACTGTAGAGGGAGTAGGGGAGTCACCCATTGGGCCCGGAATGGAGGTAGAACAGATCTGGAAAACGGGGGCCCCGGGAGTGGAGGGGTGGCGTGCCCAATACTCAGTGAAGGGGAGAGGAGAGCACAAGAGTACAGAAACAGCTTTAAGTGTCCACACTGTGTGCCCGGCACCAGAGAACTGAATGGGAGTTGTGAGAGGTCGCACCATAGTCCCTGTGATGACAGAAATGAGCGCAGCCCAGGGAATATGGGGAACCAGGAAGGATCGTATCGGATACTGAGCGATACGAGGCAAAGGGAGTGTAGCGACCAGAGAGAAAATAACAGAGAGGTGTGCAGTGAGAGGAGAGAAGAAGAAGAGAAGGGGCAGAGCCAGAATAGGGGTAACAGGCCCGTGTTCCATCACCTTCCAAGATCGGATGGCCGAGCATGGGACCTGGAGAGATGGGAGCAAGGGAGGCCACCCATTAACTCTCCTGAGCCCAAACGCAGAGCTCGAAGTTGGGATGGTAGGGAGACCAGCGAGCCCCCTTCGAAAGACATATTGCGAGCTGAGATAAGAGCCAAGAGACTTGATGTCTCCAGCTTAAGGTCAGATCTGGATGACATGGTAGATGGTACCCTGCCTTTAGAAAGAATGGAAATGTATGAACAGGATGAAATACTGTATATGGCAAAGGACATCACTCGAAAGGCGAGAGCAGTCCATGAGAAGTTAGTCGAACTAGCAGGCAAATATATGGTGGACTTGTCAAGAACCAAAGCATTACAGGGTAACCACAGGCTACATTACTCAGATCGAGACCTAGATGAGAGGAGAACGATTGGGCTGAAAACACACATAAGGGAACTGATCACTGGAATAAGGACATGGAGGGCACTAGATAAGTGGGAAGAGAGGTGGTCCAAGAAAGGGACCGGCAGGAGAAGCATGATTGGTATGACACCAGGACAGCAGGGAATAGAAGCTTACCCTTTGCGGGAAGTTGCAAATGGGAACTATGTACATGTCCCTTGGAGTAGGGGAGATTTAGCTGCTTTTACCACCTCTTTTCCCAAATTACGAGAGAACCCTGTGGAGTGGTACAAGCAAGTCGAGAGGTTTGTAAAAATCTCCAAGGTCCTATGGATAGATCTGAACACGCTGTTTGACATTGTAGTACCAGGAGATCTGTGGACAGCATGCAAGGTTAGCGCTGAGTGGCCCACAACGGAGCCAGAGAGAGATGCCAAGACTAATGGGCCGTCCGAGATTGTGATGGCAAAATTCGAGAGAGTGATGACTTGGCTGAAAGAGAAGGTGCCAATGCAAGACATAGATTGGGTCAGAATAGACCGAACAAGACAGGAACCCAAAGAGACAGTTCATGAATATTACGAGAGATTGCTGAAGGCGTTTAAACAGTATAGCGGCTTGGATGTAATGGATCCAAAAGATATAGGGCAATTTGTGTCCAAGTTCGTCCTGGGACTGAGACCGGATATTAGTTTAATGATTCAGCAACACTCAATTTGTTGGCAAACTAAACCCCTAGATGAAATACTGAGATATGCCAGGTACTGCTGTGATGAGATAGATTCCAAGGCTAAGAAACTAAAAGAAAAGTTGATGGTGGTACAGATGCAAGCAGCAGGCAAAGGGGGACCGCAGCAACAGCAGCAAGGGACAGGTACAGGAGGTAAGAAGCAGTACAGTCAGAACAAGGGTAATGAGGAGAGTTCCACCTTTAGACCCAGAATAGACATAGCTACCTTGAAGAAAACGACTAGGTGCCACCAGTGCAACGAGCTGGGGCATTGGAAACGCGAGTGCCCCTACAATGTAGAGATAGGAGAGCAAGAGATAGAGGAGGAAGAGGTTCAGAGCGCGCCTACAAGAGGGGTAACGCCATACCAAGGAAAGGTGCTCAAAGGGGGGGGGGCTCCTCCCCGAGCCCAGTTCCCGCAACCTCCTCGAGTAGGGAGTATGGGTAAGACCTATAGACAAATGCCCCTGTTTGTGGAAGGTGAAGAGTGCTATTATGTGGACCCATTAACCGGACAGAGAGTGGAAAGAGAAG
Organism: Lissotriton helveticus; assembly: GCF_964261635.1. NCBI lineage: Eukaryota > Metazoa > Chordata > Amphibia > Caudata > Salamandridae > Lissotriton > Lissotriton helveticus. The sequence goes on from NC_136072.1 coordinate 423,797,874, forward strand.
ACTGCACCCTTGGGGCAGCCTTAGAGGTAGATCAGAGGGGACCCTATGTGGAAGCAGAAGTAGCAGGGTGCCCTACGACATTTCTGGTGGACACAGGAGCCACTAGATCCACAATCAGATCAGCTGCAGTTCCAGACCTGCCCATGTCTGGAGAGACTATACAGGTGGTAGGGGTTGCAAACAGAAGAATAACCAGCCAATTGACAGAACCGGTGCAGGTGAAAATAGGGAAGTACAGTGATGAGCACCAGTTTGTGGTTTGCGATTCAAGCCCTGTGTGTCTGCTAGGAAGAGACCTGTTGTGTAAATTGAATTGTACTATATATTGTACACCTCAGGGGGTGGAGGTATTGACCAATGATGATGACGCAGATTTCAAAGTTGCAAACTCTAGAATATGCGTGGAATTGTACCCTACTTTAACAGTAGAGGAGCTTCCCTGGGACTTGAGAGAGACAGTGGCATCAGAAGTATGGGATTTCACTGGGGAAGAAATTGGATTGGTCAAAGGGGTAGACCCAGTGAAAATTGTAGTGAAGCCGCATGCTGAGTTCCCAAGAACACCCCAATATAAATTGACTCCAGAAACGATTGCAGGCATAAAACCCGTGATCGAGTCTATGATTAAACAGGGAATACTGAAAGAAATCGTGGGTAGTCCATGCAACTCCCCGATTATGGGTCTGCAGAAACCAAATGGGAAATTTCGGATAGTGCAGGACCTTCGAAAGATTAATAACATAGTCGTTTCATGTTGTCCAGTGGTACCGAATCCATCAGTGATACTGTTTCAGATTCCATTCCAAGCTGAGTGGTTCACTGTGATCGATCTTTGTCAGGCTTTCTTTTCGATCCCTTTGGACGAAGATAGCCATTTTCTTTTCGCATTTAAGCTGGAAAATCGCGTCCTAACATGGTGTCGTATCCCTCAAGGGTATACAGAGAGTCCATCGATCTTTAACCAGCTTCTGAAGAAAAATCTTGAAAGTCTAGTGCTGCCCCAGAAGTCAGTTCTGGTCCAGTACATAGACGACCTCCTTGTGGCGTCAGAAACAGAAGAAGCTTGCAGGGAAGACTCCATTGCTTTGTTAAATCACCTAGCTGCCAATGGGCACAAGGTGTCCCCGGGAAAATTGCAGTACTGCCTGACAGAAGTGCAGTACTTGGGACACAGAATTGAGAAAGGCAAACGAAAGGTGTCACCAGACAGGATAGAGGCGATCATGAAAATGAACGCGCCTAAGACACAGAGAGAGGTCAGGATGTTTCTAGGGATGGTGGGTTATTGCCGACAGTGGATCGTGAACTTTTCACTGAAAGCAAAGCCCTTGCAAAAACTGACGCACAAAGAGGTGAGTGATCCGGTACCATGGGACAAAGACTGTTTGATGGCATTCTTACAGCTGCGAGAGGACCTGTGTCGTGCTCCGGCATTGGGAATGCCTGATTACAATAAACAATTTTTTCTTTACTGTTGTGAGAGAGAAGGTTGTGCGTTGTCTGTGTTGGTCCAAATCCATGGGAATGCCCGTAGACCAGTTGCTTATTTCTCGGCTACTTTAGACCCAGTAGCCGCAGCGTTGCCCGGATGTCTCAAATCCGTTGCTGCAACGGGTGTCAGCATTGAGAGATGTGAAAATATCGTTATGGGGCACCCGTTAGAGGTGTGCGTGCCACATTCTGTTGAATTGTTAATGACCAGGACCAAAACACAGCATCTGACCAATAGCAGGCTCACGCGCTATGAGCAAGTTATTCTTGCTGCAGAGAATGTGACCCTCAAGAGATGCTCTGTTTTGAACCCTGCTACCTTAATGCCACTTCCAAATGATATTGATGATGATGATGAATATACAGACCATGACTGTCTCGATGTGACTGAACTATGCACCAAACCCAGACCCGACATCGTAGATGAGCCACTGACCGACCCAGACGAAGTTTTCTTTGTCGATGGCTCATGTGTAAGAGACGAAGTTGGGCAGTTGAGAGCAGCTTATGCTGTTTGTACAATTGAAGGAGTTGTGGAAGCAGGGTGCCTGGAAGGAGTACACTCCGCTCAGGTAGCCGAGATTATTGCCCTGACACGTGCTTGCTTAGCAGGCAATCAAATTCGAGTCACCATATACACCGACAGCCAGTATGGGTATGGGGTAGTTCATGATTACGGGCAGTTATGGTCTCAAAGAGGGTTCATGACTTCTTCAGGCTCTCCCATTCGCAATGGAGAGTTTGTGCGCCTGTTGTTAGAAGCATTGCAATGCCCAGCAAGTATCGCAGTTGTAAAGTGCATCGCACATACCAGAAATGAGGACTTTGTTTCGAAAGGCAATAGATATGCAGATGAAGTTGCGCGGTATTGCGCGGAACAAGGTTACTCTTTCACAGAGGTGGATGTGGGTGGAATAAATGTAAGAACTGAATTAGCCATGATACTGGAAACTGTTGATACTTGGGATGAACTGTCAACCATGCAAGAAAATGCTCCTGATTCTGAAAAAGAAACATGGGAAAAGGCAGGATGTGTAATGGGTGAGACCCATTTTTGGGTCTCAGCAGACGGCAGAGCAGTGTTGCCCAATGAGATGGTGAGTCCAATGGCTAGACTCATACATGGTCCCGTACACTTAGGGAGAGATGCTATGCTGAGAGTGTTTAGACAGACTTGGTACAATCCTAAGTTTAGAATAGCAGCAGAAGCAGTGTGCCAGCGTTGTGTGACCTGCCAGCAGCTGAACGTAGGAAAAAGAACACCAGTTGCACTAAGTCACATAGGAAGGTCTGGAGGTCCATTCAACAGAATGCAGATAGATTTCATTGAAATGCCAAGATGCAACCGCCTCCGCTATGTCCTGGTGGTTGTTTGTGTGTTCTCCAGATGGGTTGAGGCATACCCTACACGTAGGTGCGACACCCTCACAGTGGCTAAGTTACTGCTTAGAGAACTTATCCCTCGTTTCGGGGTGCCGGCCTTTTTGGAATCAGATAGGGGAACACATTTTAACAGTGAGCTTGTGAAGATGATTTGTGTTGCACTAAATATTGACCAAAAGCTACATTGCAGTTACCGACCAGAAGCCTCAGGAATTGTGGAACAGATCAATGGAACAATCAAGGCCAGAATAGCGAAAGTTTGCTCCTCAACGACTCTGAGTTGGCCTGATGCCCTGCCATTAGTTCTCATGAGCCTTCGTAGTACCCCAGACAGAAGAACAGGGTTGTCACCACATGAGGTGTTAATGGGGAGAGCAATGAGGCTGCCATCTATTCCAGCTACTGCACTGTTAAATATCACAGATGATATGATCCTGGACTATTGTAAGGGGCTGTCTGACGCCATGCGTTCTGTGTCCCTTCAGGTGCAGGCTGCAGAGGTTCCAGCGTGCCAGGGCCCTTGCCATGACCTGTATCCTGGGGACTGGGTCCTGGTGAAGAAACATGTGAGAAGAAGCTGCTTGGATATTCGTTGGCGTGGGCCCTACCAGGTCATCCTGATCACAAGCACAGCTGTAAAGGTGGGAGGCCTGCCCAATTGGATCCACGCGTCACATACGAAAAGGGTTCCAGCACCTCTGGAAACAGCTCCTCTCTCGGATGGACGTCCAGCTGAGGACCAAGAAGCCATAGAGGGGGCTAGTCAAGCTGTAGAGGTGCCCGCGGAAGCAGGGAACGAGTCTGACCAAGCTGAGGACGGTCAGTACAACAGCGAAACTGAAGACGCTACAGAAGGAGAAAGTAGCTGGGAGTACGAGTCTGACCCTGACAGGTCTGAAAGAGAGCGAGAACAGACCAGAAGGAGAAGGAGTAGAAGGGCACGTGGAGAAGCTAATTGGCCGCAAAGAAGGAGCTCTAGCCTGAGGTCAACTCCAGAAGCAACCCTTCCTCCGATATCAGAAGACTCAGACCCAGAAGAAGGTGCTCAGGGCGCTGAAGCACCGGACCGAAGAAGGTCAAGAAGAGTGCGTGTGCCTAACAGAAGATACTCCACACCTGAGTGGACATATCTGGCGACAAATGTCTGTGAAACCGGAGACAGGGAGGATCCGAGCGGTGGTGGTGTCCAGTTCTGAGCCCATTATCACCGTGGAAATACGACTGTTGGTACCCGGTGTCGAACAAGAAGGGTCACTAACATTCGTGCTCCCCAGACCTCCCCGCCTCAGCAAGTTAAAACATATGTTTCTTACAGAATTGCAATTCCCCGACTTTGGTACAACGATAACAGCACATGAAGAGCACACTCTTCGCTTGGAAATATTGAACTATGCTATTGAAGCTGCAACCACAAATCTGATAGTTGACTGTTAAAGGATTTTGTAAATAAAGCAAGCAGAAAAAGAAGATTACCTAGCGCCCAGGAAGCAGAGAATTTTAGGGAATCCCTTGAGTTGATGGAGAAGGGCTAGGGTTGTCTTTTTGAACTGTTAAAGGACTTTTGCGAAAAAGGCTGTCAGCCTCCAGCTGTGTGGATTCTAAAGACAAAAAGGATTTAAAAAAAGACTGTAAAGGAACGAGAGTAAAGGAACTTTTTGCAAAGATAAAGAGAGAGCTATAATATCTGACGAAATGGAGGCCGGCACCCCGAACCGCAGAGCTAAATGTATAATAGGTACACTAATAGTAGGAGTGATAATATTAATAGCTTTAGTGGTAACAATTTCTTATGTAAAGGGAAATGAAGAAGAGGTAAAGGTAACTGATGTGAGTTCTGTAGTAACGCTTACACCTATTGTTGCTGGTGAGAAAAGGGAAAACACTCAAGAGAAAGCGTTATTAGCTGCAGAAGCCCGCAGGTTACATGTAGACGAGTCCCAAGGAGACTTTAGGTCAAATGCTTATGCTAAACTTTTATATGAATACGTGGATGCCATGGAGGTTAAGGATTGCTACGTCTGCATGCAGTTGCCTGCGTCTGTAGATGAAGGAATTCGCTATCATCACCTCCCTCTGACATATGGCATTACATGTAGCTTATTGCTTAGTATATTTTATGAGAGAGATAGTTTTGAATACTATTTCTCTAATTATGATTCAGTGTTGCCAGAAGTCCCGAATTATAAGCAGATGAATAAATGGGATTACTGGAAGAGTGAAGACAGATTGGCCAAATTCTTCATTCCTTGGATTACCTTAGATACTTCACATGCCCGTAGAAATAACCTGACATGCAAGGTGTCAGAAGTCGAGAAGAAGTTCATAGGGCAGGTGGATGATCGTTACAGGAGACAAAAGATTTTGAAAAAATCAGGACAAGGGAAATTAGATTGGACCGAGGAAGAGAAGTCACATAAGAGAAAGGGTAGTAGTGGTCCAATAGCTTTAGATAAAGCGCAGAGAGGAAAGCTATGTCTTCACCGAGCCAAAACGTATTATGAAAATGTATACGTGGGTGAAGTTGACTGTGAACATGCTTTTAATTTAGAGTACTACACTAAGGATTTCCTGAAGGGAATGCAAGTGATTCCAAATGTGTATTTTGTATGTGGAAGAAATGCTTACGTGAGACTACCTGACAACTGGTATGGATCATGTTACTTGGCAATTGTCTTCCCCAAAATATATCATGCACAAGACTTAGTGATCATTGAGGGTCAGACATCATCGAGGGGAAGGAGAGATGTAGGTGATGCCGAAATGGTTGGAGATGTCTTTGGAGCTATGTTCCCTCTTTTGGGAATAATCCTTAATGATGTTAAAATTAGACGACTGGCAACAGTTGTCGACAGGTTGTCTGCCAGCACTGCTCAGTCCTTAATGCTGGTAGAAGGAGAGATGCAATCGATAAGGGCTATGGTTCTTCAAAATCGTCTTGCATTAGATGTCTTATTAGCAAAAGAGGGCGGAGTCTGTAAGGCTTTGAAGGTCCAGGAATGTTGCACTTACATTCCAGACCTTTCGAAGCCCCTTGAGAAGGTTATTAAGAACATAACTAATATACACAAGGAGATCGAAGACTTGAGTAGAGAAAATGTCTGGGAAAAGGTGGGCCACGGAATGAGTACAGTTGGAGGGTGGTTTTCCACCTTAGGCAAAAGCTTTATTTGGTATATCCTAAAGCCTATCATCATAATATTGATCTGTGGGATAATATTGTGGGGATTGGTGAGGGTATTCAAATGGTACAGAGCAAGAAGGTCAGAAAGGGCCCAAAGAGAACAGCTGCGGAGATTGGCTGCCATACAAGATAATCAGTACAGGAGCCTGAGAGCTCTGGAAGCGCAGAGAATGCCAGCAATAACGGCAGTTTAAATGTTAGTGATGACCCCGAGAGGTCATCAAAGGGGGGAACTGAGAGAGCGCAAACTGATTTAAATATATGAGTACATCACACTTACCTGTAGTAAGCACAAATCATGAAGAGAAATGCCATGAGTGCTAATAGTATCTGCAAATATATTCTGAATGTATAGCTAATGTAGAGATTTAATAGAAGTGGAACTAATACAGAAATGTGTGACATTATGTGACTTTATTAGACGTGATTATTTTTTTGAATCCATGTCGTGAAGCTGCTAAAACATAAGGTGGTATGTGGTTAAGAGCAGAACGTGGTAGGCCTCAGGGCCAGAGCTGGAGCTAAAAGGGAAGGTGTTTCTTTTCACGACACAGATTGTTTTAACGTTTTTGGTCATTGCATTAATGGGCCATGATTTATAGTAATGTTTACTGAATAATAGAATAAGAGTATTAACATGCTTTAATTAAATGAAGAAGTTGAATGCTATAATCATAATGAGAAATATTGTAGGCCTGAAATGTTTTAGCATTGATTTACACGTACATGTCTGGGCTGAGAAATGTTGCAAGCCTTTTTAGAAGGCTATGAGAGTTGGGTTCTTGGCGGCAGATATCTGTCTGCAACAGGAAAGGGGGGATCCAATTATAAATGAATGAATAGAGGTCTGTTCAGTGGACGGCCCAGACATGGAGGAGGGTTCTGGAATGTTTAAGGGGTATCAGCGGGCCGGAGAAGAGTCTGAGAAGCAAGGTCAACTCTAACGTCTGAGGCCCAATACAAAGCATCATGGAAAAAGCCTGAAGTTGCACCACGTGAGAGGCGTTTCGCAAGGGGCGTCTCAAATGTTGTTGACTGTTTTGTATTAGGGACAGCACCCCTGGGTGGAGTTAGAACAGAGACCTGAGGACCCTTTAGAGAGCGGATGGGTAGGCAGAGAGGGGTCATGACTGGAGAACTTTAGGTTTTCACCAAGAGACTTAGAGTGGGTGACTTCCCTTGGGGGTCATTCATTGCTGACACCTTTGTTAGGTTGGGATTTGGTTAAGTAGGGATACCATCTAGAACAGGGTAGGGACGCCTAACCTGTGTTTGTTTTCCTCCAATCTAAATGAAGGAGCGATATGCGTCTATGCTTATAGCTTTATTATTCTTAGAACTTGTGTTAGTGATTTCTGTTGCTCGTCTGAGGGCTTTTCGAGAGCACATGTATGTAATTGGACCTGTGTATCTCGTGAATCTCATTCTGAGATGCCTGTATTTGCAGCTTATCATTTCTTTACAATAAACTTTTGAAAACTAGAAGTTGTCCGTGATCTTTGGGAGTAGAGTCCTTTCTTGGGTGAACTGGCTTGGAAATAGGTGCACTTTCTTTCCTTACAGACAGGCAACAAAGGTTCAGTCGACCAGATCGAGGTTTGGATCAATAGATATAAGGTATCGATCAAAATCTCGCCCTTTCACAACTGAGAAAGCAGTACAGTAAATGAGCAAGCGCAAGGGTTGAATATATGGAGCTCAGCCAGAAAGGACTGGAGGAGAGGTTTGGCGGAAGAGCATGGAGGTTTGGAAGGTGGACTGCGGTTGGATTTGCAGCACAGACATCAATGCGGGATCGCCATTGACAGGAGCTACAACCCCAGTCTAGCTTTTTGGGATTCCTAACACTTCCCTTTCTGTGTCGGACCTCAGGACTCATGGGGGCAACAACTAGAACAGGCCGAAAACATGGCTCTTGGAGCCATGTTTAACTTTGCAGTGTTCACACCTGACTTTTCCCTAGTGTCCGAACAGGAAATAGGTGGCTTTTTATCAGTTATGGGATGGTCAAGTGGGCAGTACCGTAATGGCATCTGGCGGTGAAATTGTGCATGATGTCATTTCCTCTACCTCTGGTATTTTGATGAATTGGCGTCCATGATTTTCAGTACATCCCCTAACATTGGTAAATGTTAGGGGTGTTACTAGGACAGATGGGTGAGCTTCTTGATAACTGTTGAACCATAAATTAATCTTCCATCTGTTACTTAACAAGAAAGCCTGCATGTCAATGAGCGACCAAACATCTCTCAATCATTGGTAGAACCAAATAAAATATGAAGCTTCTTGAAACACTCAAAGAGTAGACGCGTGGGATCGCATGATTCATTCCAGTGAGGAGACCGCAGAGCCCTGTGGAAAACCTACAAAAGTAGACTATTATATGCAGAGCTTTTAGCACTACCAAGATTTGAATGTACACCGTGCCACTTTGTAGCATCACATGGGGACTGATGGCATACAATAATGCAGTCATAAGTGGAGGTGTGCAGTGAGAGGGCTGTTTGACTCTGTGGTGATTACTAAATATTTGAAGCATAAGGAAAAACAGTGCTTAATTTGTAAAAAAAAACACATAAATGCCAGGGCTCTCATCAGGAACCTGCTGCAGCTCGCATCACATATTGCCCCTGCTATGCTCCCGATGATGGTAAGAACACAACTACTAGCCACTATACTCCTGCAAGTTTGATAATTCGACTATTTCAAGTCCTCAAAGCTTTAGGAATGGGTTAGGCGTCAGGTAATAGTCATTTTTAATATCTATTGAATTAATAACCAACTGTTCTTTGGTCATATCTGAATTAGCCAGACAACACCACCTTGTGGCAGACTGTCACAAGCTCCGCCATTCACAATATATGCTGGTGCTGAGCACCGGAAACCACCAGCTTAAATTAAGCACTGAGGAACAACTGTTGGGAGTCTCATTTTTCTAGCCGTAAAACTTGAAGAGGTATGGGTTAGAATAACTTTTTAGACGTCTGTGTTTTCCAGTTTGTGGACTGGTGTGGGTTCTGTTCCAAGATGGTGGACAAAGGGAACCTTGGCTTCCTTCCTGTTTCGAGTAGCCACATGGGACAGCCATCCAGAGTTCAGAGTACTGGCAGGTGTTTTAAATAGTTGCGGTCTCAAACAGCTAAGTTGTAACCATAGCTCGATAGCAAACGGATAGCAAGTGGACCATGGAGGCCCCAATCACTGAGTTCTGGATTTTGGAGCACAGTGGCCAGCTGGTAACTAGACCTTTGCAAATACCAGCAGCATCAGAGAAGACTACTGGTGAGATTCAAGGATCATTACAGAGTAGGTAGTAAGTCACCTCTTCTGTGTTACTTTATCTTAGGAAATGACAGACAGTACCCAATGCGGGATATATGTGCTGTATATTTCTCACTTGTCAAACCTTTTCTGCAAATTAGCCTCTCCAGTTTCAACTTCAGTATGCCTATATTGCATAGGGAGAGGTGTGGCGCAGCGTCCAGAGTGGCTGACTCCAGAGCGCGGGGCTCACAGCTCGATCCCCGGCACTGACGGCAGCTCAGCTCAGCATCATGTGACTCTGGGCAATAGCTCAATTAATCTCCCCGATATCCCCCAGCACCCTGAAACCGTAAGTGGTGATATGTTCGCGCTTTACAAATATGGATTATTATTATATTTGGTCATTTTATTTATTTATTGTTGTAGTCAATTTTGTATAATGTCCATATCGCTTCTCAACCAGCAAAAGTCTGCCAGTTCTTGTGTTTGATCCTTCAATATGTAAGGAGCAAATGTATGGGTTTCTTAATGACCAGGATACTGATCGCTTTGTCTTAGATGAAACCCAGGCTTCCAAAGCCTCCCTTAATCCCTATGTAGCTTGGATGAGAAACTGAGGATTAGTTGTGGCGGGGAGTGATGGGAATGGACTTTGATGGCTGAGTTAGACACTGTACCACACATTCATAAACATACAGTGTACACAGTGAGGATTATCACATGCACCACTCTGAGGAGATACTTGGATGCCAAGGAAAAATTAGGTCAAGAGAAGCATTTGGATGTAAATTCTCCCCCACCATTGAGAAGGCTCTATTTTCAGTGCAGGCCTGATGATCCTTCCGGCATAAGCACCAACTGCAAGAATATAGGGTATTCAGTAATTTTTTTTAGTTATATACTGCGTGAATGAGGCCATTCCCTCATCAGAGCATGTTAACATACTGTATTGACTGGAATCACAATTATAAATTATCCCACCAGGAAAGCGACTAATATGTAGAATTAACGCGGTCCAAAACAGAATGCAGATCTATGTTTTAGGTGGAATACTGGACCCTTTTCTGGTCCTGTTCAACACCTGGTGTGATACGGTATTATATGGGAGTGCGTAGAGCACTTTGTATCAGAATGGGGGTTTAAAGGCAGAAAGGCCATTTGTGGTCATTGAAGGCAGTTTGCAGGCAAGCGGGAGCATTCCTCAGGCCCCCATGTGCTAGGACAGGTCAGGGAGGAGCTAGCCTCTGCCTGTGTCCTCATCCCCCTGCCAGGATTCACACTTGATTTGACTGTTTCTTTCAAGCTGAAAAATCAGGGTATTTCCTGGTGTAAAAACACCAGGTCTCTTGTGATCAGTTGAGCCATAACCCCCAGATGCAGGGTCTGTCATAAGAACAATTCTCTGCTAATGCATTGGAAGATAATCTTTAGAGTAAACTGCACACAGTTCAGGCTTGTGCACTTCAGATCTGGTGGACCCAAGCACCGTTTGGATGTAATTCCGCAAGTCAAGGTGTGAGACTCAAAATATTGGGCGTAGATTGCACCCCAACTAAGTACCAAATACCACACTAGAAGTGATTAATGGCATTTCAACCCCTGGTTTTCAGCCCAATCGAAATTGGGCTGTAAGTAACACCACGTAAGTTGGGACCTAAGTAACCAGTAACAACGGTACGCTATCAGAACTAGAAATGGTATTAAATTGGTCTTCTTTTCTGTTTTGAGGGCAGGACAATCATATGTGAGAGTGAAAGGAAGATCCATAGCTTTAACTCTCCTCTCCACCAAGGGTGCAGTGAAAGGGAATGCTATTTTTCTTAAAGTTTGTGTCTCAAACAAAGTCCATGGGAGTTGTATTTGGAGCATGCATCCACTAGAAAAAGTATGTTTCTTAGTCAATTGGGTACGCCGATGTGAAGGCCATCTTGAATTATGTATGCTAATTGTAGATACTTGTGGTGTCAACAATAAACCACTAACATCTTGACGATGGGTGAGATATGGTCAATTTGTTTGTTCCCGAAACTAACATTTTTACTACATGGGTGGCTACCTAGAGAAGAGTAACCAGTGTTTTGGGTAAAATATTGGGATGACAGACACCATAGTCTAGCCTTGTAACTACTAGTGATTGTATCACAAGGTGTGACAACCTCACTCCAGTTCATACCATACACTTACTTCGGCCCTAAACTTTTCACCTTCAAATCATTGAATTTGTCGGATTATTCTATTTATTTCAATGGAAGAAAAACAAGACTACAAAACCCAGAATGCAGTAGACCGTCACACAAAAGTTTAGAATTGGAAACAGAGTGATAATGACCTCCCTAGTACCACACTGCAATTCAGGCCTGTAATATTTAATCCCTCAAAGTAAGCTCAGTTGACATTTGTCATTTCTAGCTAGATTATTTCTGTGGGCCTGAATATTGAGTTTTTTGTCAAGAATAAATCCTGTGATTTAACACAGCCAATGATTGAAGGTTTGCAATCGAAGTTTCCAGTTGAGTCCAGCCGAAAGGTGACAGGTGTCTTTCTGTGTGAAGCAGAACTTCAGTTTTAGCAGCATTTTTTCAATTTTAAGTAGAACTTGTATTACCTTTTTGGAAACATGATGACTTATCTCTGGAAACAGGCATGCATTTCTTGAAAAATGTAATTAGGGGAGTCGAGGATGCTTTGGCAATCCTATCTTTGGCTTTATGGGAAGCATGAATTGCCAATTGCCGTGGCACTCTTTTTATGGACGGCTCTAAAAGTAAGGGATACCAGACTGCACTTTATTATTTATTTAAAGCTAACACTAGTGCTTAATTTGTGCTGGTGGTTTCCGGTGCTCGGCACTGGCACTTAATTGCCAGCACCGGCTCTGGTGGCAGTCCATCAACATGGTGGCGCTGTCATTTTAATTTTGAGATGAGCATAACAACCGTGTTTATTAAGTTAATATACATTGAAAATGAATAATACCAGCCCCTCATGCCTTTATATAGCTTTGTGTGGCCTGAAATAGTCAGAATTGTCACTCTTGTAGGAGTGCAATGGTTTGGTGTTATGTTAGTACTGCAGTTGGAAGGGTATGGGTGGTGCAGGCTGCAGTGGCTTTCCAAGGAGAGCCCTGGCACCAGGGCTGGACTGGCTGTAGCGGGCACCGGACGTTTCCCCGGTGCGCCACCAGGGTGGGGGCTGGTTTTAGACCCCTGGGGGGCTGTTTTTGTTACCAGGGGCAGATATGGCCTCCATCAACAAAAGCGGCATAAACCTTTCCTTCCACAAGCAATCCTCCCGCCCAACCTTCCCCCAGCCAGGCCTGCCAAGCTCTTTACCAGGGCCAGTTTCGGTTCCCAGTTAGGCCCTGCCTGGCACTTGAATATTCACAAATTAAGCACTGACCCACATTCACTTTTACAGAAAATGCAGGCTACTTTTGTGTGAAATTAGTAAATAGAGGTGGCATAATTTATGGACTACGAGAAGGAGTGTGGGCAATATGTTATATTCTGATTGTTGTTAGGAATGTTTTGTAGATTGTGTATATGGTTTCACTGTCTTCTAATACATGTGTAAGCTTTATATTGTAAAAGCTATTTGCTCAAAATAAATCTCTAAAAAACTGAACAAAACATTGATGAGCATAGTTACTAGCTATCAGAGCACCCAACAGCCCCTGCCGTCGACAAGCCCCATTTACACTTCTCGGTCTGCAGGGAAATAGATATGTCTACTTACCTGGAAGCATAAGCAACTTGGTAAAGCCCTTCTTCGGTCCACCTTCATTAGACATCAAGATCCAGCATTGGATAAGATTAGAATGCACATTTGCATGTTTTCCACCTCTCTGGAAGTGTCAGGGCCTGACTTTGGCTGTATACGTTGTATATCCCAAACCAAAGCCAGCCAGGACAAAATAACTCCCATAATGGAATTTCCAACCCAATGTTGGAGGTCAGATTTGTTGGACTCTCTTTTACCTGAGATACATCGTGGGAATGTAGCATAACGACTAGAGCGGTCGACCTCGAAGTTGGGGAACTGTGTTCGAGTCTCGGCAGGGACGCTCAACATCCTGTGATTCTGAGCATACCACTTAATCTCCCCATTTATAACAAAATGAATGTGTCCCTCTGTAACGCAAGTGGTGCTCCTGTAAAGTGCTCTGATACATTCGGGTCAAGTTTGCGCTATATAAAACAAACAAAAAAAACTTTTCAGTGTTCCGCATTAAACAAGAGCAAGAAATCAAAGAAAGATGAGATTTACTTGAGAGGGGGGAACTAAAGTTTCTCATGTATAGAGCCACACCTTGTTTTCACACAAAAAGTCATATTGCTAGTAGGCACTAAAATGTACATTTACGGCATCCATAAATACACAGGATAAAGAGTAAAGAAGCCGCCTTACAACATGCTATGGAAGATGCAGGGACAGTAAACCCCAATTCACTGCCACCAGAGAGCGCCCTCACAGTAATCAGGCGAGGGTACATTTTCCCCTCAACAGCCATTGCTGACAGACTATTTTGTGAGCCCTTTACCAAGTAGTAGTCTAGGACCATGCAGAAGCACATTGGGTTTGTGTTTAGGGTTGTGAAGACGAACAATGGATGTTGTGTTACGAGTGATAGCGCACTAAAACTTTGAGCAAAAATATCAGGGTAAAATTGAGAAAATAAAAACACCTGCATGGGACAGCTCACTGAAAAACCTGTGGTCATTCATCTCTGCACAGTCACACTGATATCATGTTAAAACATTCAATCCACTTCGAGGAGATATTGTGATAGTTTACAAAAGTAAATCTCAAACTATAAAACACGAACAGAAAAATAACATTAAAAAAGGCAAGCTATAAGGGCACAGAGGTACACCTGACCTGTGGGGCTGGAACAATTTTCAGAGTGGGGGTGCTGCAATCTGAGTTACATCTCTGAATTCATAGTGACTGTGAAAAATCCAAGCATCACACAAAGAACAAGTATAGCAAATGTATTCAGCAAGAGTGGTGAGTGCGTAGTATGTAGGTGAAGGTGCATTTGAGAGCTCACTGTCACTAATATATTACTAAAGCATGGACTGGTAGCCCTCCGTCATTTACAGACAGCACACTTTCCATTGAAATGACCACTACATTTGCACAGAGGTACAGTTTTACTGATTAAATTATATAACACACAAACATTAATATGTGGATGGAGAGTTCCTGCGAACATCTATCTTTTGCGGATCACCAAGTAAAATGTCTTGATTTGTTTTGATCCTATGCAAATATTTGTTTCAATCACATTTTAGAATCACAAAAAGAGTATTCATTGCATTTGTGCTTTCCTAGCTGCTTATATATTCTGAAATATGTGTTCATTTACATGTATTCACATTTTGTTGGTGAATTAGAACAAAATGGCATCCTACGAACCTTCCTTTCACACTCCCTATACCCCAGCAAGACTGTTACACAATTAACTTCGAAAAATGTCTCACATTGTAGTCAGAGAAAGGAAACAGTAGGTGTTGTGTCGTCCGCCTGACCTTGTCTGCGTACAAGGCAGGCGGAAGCGGATGGGGAGGGTTGAGGCAAACAGGAAGCAGTTCGGGGTTAGAGGAAGAGGAATAAAGTCATGTTAAACCCCAGCTCCGGGCATGAGTCTCATTGGGGGGGCCTGAGATTGAACACTGGTGACGAGGGTGGGATTTGCTGATCCACCGCTTTGCCCCTCGCTGTAACTGCAGCGCGTGTCTGCCTATGCCCAGAGACCTGCCCGAGACGTCGAAAGAGCACGCAAAAGCACGAAAAAGACGCGATCGCGCTGAAAGCTATGAGCCACAGGGGTGCCAGCAGCAGAAATCAGCAGCGCGCAAAAGGGTGAGTCTGAGCAGCAACTACCCTTGCTGGAACAACTGCCAGAAATAAAAGCAGTCATTGGGCAAAGGAAGACCTGTGTCCCCATAGGCGGCTATTTTGAAGTCAGGCACCGGGCATAGGACTTCATCAGCTCCTGCCACGGTGGCCATCTTGAGGTCAGGCAAGTGCAAAGAATCTCATAGAAACCTGAAATTCATAGAAATAAGGCGTTACAAGGGCAATTGAACCTACATCTGCACTCAAGATGCCTGGTGAACCTGATACTTCACGCCCAGAAGCCACAGGGTCCACCCTGCAAGTCCCGCAACCACACCCGATGATGATGGGAGTGTCATACCTACGCCCGCCGAAGCCCCTAGAATTAACATCTGGAAACAGCATGGGGCTGAAATGGAAGAGCTGGGCAGAAGATTTTGAGGACTTTATGACAGGGTCCCAGGTGCAAGACTCCAAGCAGAAGCTCATAGCACTGCGAAATCTGATAGGAAAGGACATTGCGCAGATCATCAAAGAATTACCCTCCACTGCCATTTCATATGAAGATGTGAAAGGAGCCCTGGATCCGAAGTTCCTCCACAAACGAAACCTAGACTACGAGCGGTACACGTTCAACCTTGATTCCCAAGAAAAGGACGAACCAATGTGCGACTTCATCGCTCGCATTCGGCGCCTAGCACGGTATTGCGAGTTTGACGCGTTTAACATGGAAGACGCCCTACGACTGCGCATTATTGAGGGATGCCAATCGGAATCACTGCGCCGCAGACTGCTGAAGAAACATTACACGCTTGAAGAATTCGAAGAACTCCCGCGCATCAACGATCAAGCCGAAGACCATGCTAAGAGAATGGAAGCTAGCAAGTCTGAGAAAAAAGAACAAACCTTTCGAATGCAATCGCACATAGACTCGAAGCGCTATCCAGACCGCCGCAA
Source organism: Lissotriton helveticus (assembly GCF_964261635.1). Classification (NCBI taxonomy): domain Eukaryota; kingdom Metazoa; phylum Chordata; class Amphibia; order Caudata; family Salamandridae; genus Lissotriton; species Lissotriton helveticus. Next base: position 423,813,991 of record NC_136072.1, read on the forward strand.
ATCAGAAAGACCAACGCAGACGACCCGAGCAGCTTCATCACGGCATGGAGTCCGAAGTTATCACACAAATAAGCCCGCCTCAAAATGTTACAGATGCGGTCAAGATTACCCACACTCGGGACAATGTCCTGCCATAGGACAACAGTGCCACCGATGTGGGAGAGAAAATCACTTCGAAGCAACCTGCCAAACACGCCGGTTGGAAACAAGGACAGCCAAGTCAAGTCCAGGAACCCGCCACCACGCCAGAGCAGTAAGAGGGAGGAAAAGTCGCTCCTCTAGCTCGTCGAGGTCTAACAGAGGGCAAAAAGGCACAAACAAGGGAAAAACAAGTCGAACAGAGAGCAGAAAGGCACAAAAACAAGGAAAAAACGAGACTAACAGAGGGCAGAAAGGCAGAAAAACTAAGGAAAAACAAGTCTAACAGAGGGCAGAAAGGCACAAAAACGAGGGAAAAACGAGTCTAACAGAGGGCAGAAAGGCACAAAAAACAAGGGAAAAAACGAGTCTAACAGAGGGCAGAAAGGCACAAAAACAAGGGAAAAACGAGTCTAACAGAGGGCAGAAAGGCCCAAAAAACAAGGAAAAAACGAGTCTAACAGAGGGCAGAAAGGCACAAAAAACGAGTCGAACAGAGGGCAGAAAGGCACAAAAAATGAGGGAAAAACAAGTCGAACAGAGAGCAGAAAGGCACAAAAAACAAGTCTAACAGAGGACAGAAAGGCACAGAAAACAAGGGAAAAACGAGTCGAACAGAGGGCAGAAAGGCAGAAAAAACAAGGGAAAAATGAGTCTAACAGAGGGCAGAAAGGCTCAAAAACAAGGGAAAAACGAGTCTAACAGAGGGCAGAAAGGCACAAAAAACAAGGGAAAAACGAGTTGAACAGAAGGCAGAAAGGCACAAAAACAAGAGAAAAACGAGGGGAACAGAGGGCAGAAAGGCACAAAAAACAAGGGAAAAACGAGTCGAACAGAGGGCAGAAAGACAAAAACAAGGGAAAAACGAGTAGAACAGAGGGCAGAAGGGCACAAAAAATGAGGGAAAAACAAGTCTAACAGAGGGTAGAAAGGCACAAAAACAAGGGAAAAACGAGTGGAGCCATTAAACTTGCTTACACTTACCTTAAAAGTGAAACTGAAGCCGAAAATGGTTTCCTAGGTGACGGTGTAGGTCGTAGATGCAGGAAGGGAAGTCTCGAGCAGGTCAGGCAGCAGGCGAGGCCAGGCAGGGACTGAGAACCGCGTCGATATCCAGATCCGGTCAAAAGGGAAAGGAGCCAGAGCAAGAAAAGCCTGAAAAATAAAGGGCATGGCGCACGAGGACGGGACTGTTGAGGTGCAGAAACACCCATCCAGTGACGTCTGCTATGACCACTGATTGGTCGCAGACGTCTCTGTTCCACTGGTAGGTCCGAGTCCCCCAGGCAAGGTGGAGCGGGTTGCATGAGCTGCGATATGCGTGGGCGTGGTGATAAGTAAGCAGTCCGAGGCTTCACCCGGAAATGTGTGCTTTGGTCGGTGCGCGCTGTATCGCATTCTAAAGGAGCAGGCCAGCGCAGGGTGGACGGCGTATTAATAAATAAGCAGGGGGGACGGTGTCCCCCCTGGAAAATAAGTGGGGGGACGCCGTCTACCCGCGTGGTACCCCGACTCGAGCACTGGTCAGTAGGGCAATATTATCTAATGCTTTACACCATTGAAAAATCAGAACAATTACATTTTGCACCATTTTTATTATGCCTAAGTGAGGGAGCGGGAAAATGTGATGTGCTACAATGTAAAGTTTGCATCTTGGAAAACAAGTGTTGCAAGGCGAAGGTCACGGTGCAATATTTTTAATCATGTTAAATATTTCTGACCTTTAAAATGTAAATGCTGGCAATATGGTTTTGAGACAAAAAACTGTTTGTCCCTATTTTAATCATCACACTGAAAAAATGGTAAAAATAGGTGCTTTTATTTTGTAACAGTGGTTTGCTCCGCATCAGCATTTCCTTGTCAAACATTCTATTTCTCATGTAGAATCGTTTGTAACGTGCTGCTCCCCTGACCCCCACATTGTGTCTCATCTCAGTCCGTTCAGGCACACGGCATGGACCATAAAGAGTGTCTAACATCTGCTAATTAGTCTAGGAGGTTGTCCTTCCTACATAAAGGGCATTACCACGACATTACTAATCAGTGGTTAATTTGTTAAAAAAAAAACATTGCCGGGGCTCTCCTCAGGAGGCAACTTGCACCAACCCATTTCTCCTGTTAGCGCCGCCTAAAACCATGAAAGTGGGAGATGGTGTGACGTAATGTTCAGAGCTGCTGACTTAGAAGCTGGGGAACCAGGTTAATATCTCGGCGTCGGCTCAACATCCTGTGATTCTGGGCAAATCACGTAATCTCCCTGTGCTTAATGTATTTGAATGTGTCCTTAACTGGTAGTACCTGCTCAAATTAAGCACCGTTGCTAATTATCATCATATCCTTTGCCGTTTCCCAATCGTCTTTTGGAGATGGCACCCAAGTTTTAATCTCTTTCCCACTCCGTCACATATTCCAAAGTTTCAGTAATTACTGCCCATTGCGTTACTGAGATGGATCACTGCACATTGCCTAATTCCTTCCCTGGGAATAACTAAGGACATGATGTACAAATTCCTTTACTGTTGCAAAGCCTGTGATTTGCAAATTCAAAAGATTTGCAGCCTCAAAAGAATGCTGTGAAATGTACAAAAGTTACTTCTGCAATTTGCAAAGTAACTTTTATGACCTCTTCTGAATTACAAACAGAAGGGTGCAAGAGAGGTAATCTCATCCTCTTCTAAATCACAAAGGACTGTGTCATTGCTTTATAACCGCAATTACTGTTGCAAATCATTGATTTCAACCAACCCCTTACTTTGTGGTAACTCAGTCGGAAAGATGAAGCAGCCACCTGGGCCCAGCTTCCCATCTGGGAATCATTGTGGGCAGCCCTAGGGTGTACAGAGCGGTCCAGATGACAATATCAGGGTCTCCCTAATGTCTACAGTTGGTCGAAAGATTTTTTAAAGCAGCACCTGCCCCTCCAGTGGCCAAAGACAGCTTTTAAAAAAAATGATTATCCAAGGTATGAAAATGAAGAGACTTGTTCCCACGGATCTGCAAGACCATAGGCGGAAGAAGATCCTTCGCCTACCTCGCCGCAAAGACCTGGAACTCTCTTCCTCTACATCTCAGGCAATCACCCTCACTGCCTCCTTTCAGGAAGGACCTCAAGACCTGATTGGGCTGTTCGACTGAACTGCAGAACCCCCAGTGCCTTGAGACCCTAACGGGTGACTAGCTGAGCTCTATAACAACCCTTGATTGATTGGTTGATTTATTTAGTATGAGGTTTTGCAGCCTCCTTCGAATCTATATTTCACTGTGTGTACCTCAGTTACATCACAAAACGAAGGCTAAGTTGCAAAAACACTTACTGCCTTTCCACCTTTTTTTATTCATAAGGCTCTAAATCATCCATTTTTCTTTATGTTCCACTCTTAAATCCATCCCGCACTCCTCTGCATTCTCTTTAGATGCCATCCTTCTCTCTCCATTACTCAAGACTTTGCAAAGCACTTTGACTAGCAACTATTGATCTACATTATCACAAAAGTGTGCACCTAAAGCTCTCAATGTCTAAAAAATAAAATTTCCTCTGATATTCCACTATGCACTAGTATTTATCACACTCAATTCTACATCAGTCTCCTGGAGTATGTTAGCTCCAGGGAAGGGTTCTCATTGTCACCACCCATGCACCATTCACCCTACTACACTCCATCCTTACATCTGCTTTCTCGCAAGCTCAACATAAATATATCACAGATCCTGACATGGGTTTCTGTCCCTAGTTTTCAAATATAGTCATAATCCCACCACCAACACTAACTCCGATAGTTAACCTCCCAGTATTTACCAACCTTTGCACCAATATAAACCACTGCCTCAGGGCATGCTCTAGGGAGGTGCAACCGGTGCGACCACACCGGGTGCTGACTTCGGGTGGGGGCGCCGTGTTTGAAGTATATTAAGGTTTTAAAAGCACCTGCTGCGCTGTTCCTGGCCTCCAGCAAAGTTTTGGCAAAAATAAAAATGTCAAGATAACTCCGGTGACTAATGCTCTTCCTATAGATACATCGGAGGTTTGTCTAGTGGAAGTTTTGACTCATGGTGAGGTAGCACAGTGTGTTAATATGCATGCTACAAAGAACGTGTACCATTCAGATCACAAAGTGCATAAACTGTAAATAGGTCAGTGGATCACTGTTTTTGTCTGAGAGATGCTTTGTTACTTGCAACTTCTAAATTATAATCCTAACATGGAACAGTGAGCTATTAACTGTAATCAAAGAGCTGCATGCAAACTGCAAGGTATAGATTAGAACGTTATGATTTTTCCCCAGTCTTTTGTTATCCACTGTTGGCAAAAGGGTTCATTTGGATAGAAATCAATCCAGATTATTAAAGAGAACCTCCAACCATGGTGTTACGTTATAAATTATTAGTTTGTGCTTCTCCATGGCAAGTCAAATTAAACTATACTTCCTCCTAGAATGGCTGACACGTGGCTCCTACACCTTGTAGTCCTCTGTCTTATGTAACATTTCCTATACACTGATTTACACACCTATGATTAATTGTCTCTGTGTAGTGTGTGTGATGTAAGGTGCTCTGACACTCTACACTGGTATGAGTGGCGACAGCACTTTAAAAATAAAACTATAAAATAGATCTAAGAGAGAGCGATTATGGAAACTTGAGGGGCACTGTTAAATGGTGGCAGTGAAGGAATCGATGGCGGAAGTGGTCATTGTGGAGCGCCAACAAACATTGTCACACTGGATGCCCCATCGCTAAAGCCGGCCCTGCACTGGCATGTGGTCCCCAAATCTTGCCTTTGCCAGTTCCAGATTTAGATGCCTTCCCCTCTTACTCCACTGCAGTGTCCTTCTCTTCAAGTCAACAATTAACTTGATCCCCTTCCAGAGCATACAAAAACTCCACCTAATTTGTTTAAAATCGTAACATGACACTACCTGTACCAACTGTGAGCAAAGTTAATGTAGTTCTCAGATCACACTAAAAGCTATTTTTTATGTTCACATATGTGCTGTGTCATACTGTCCCACGGTCCCGTGCAAAAACATCCCATGATTCAGGTATACACCTGAAATCCCAATGAACAAGCTCCGACTTGTAAGTGCCCTGTTGCTCAAAAGGATGCTTGTGTTGTACTGCTTGAAAAGTTTATGCTGGAATAGGAATGTCCCATGCATGATGTACAGACATGGTCCCTCCCATGCGCACCTGAACTGTATACCCGTAATGCTGTTTTTTTAAATTTTCAATCATGCCGCACATTAAACCCTATGTGCGGATTGACCTCAGCTCGGTCTTTTGGCAATCAAAGGTTCTTGATTCGATCCTGAACCAGGAGGGGGCAATACTAAGGGTTGGTGAATTATAGTGGCAGCCTTTTACCTCTGAGACTTGAATGTGTGCTTGCAGGCCCATTCATCTACAGTTCTGGTGCTCGCAATGGTCATAGAATCTTGAACGTGATGCCCTGTGCTTTGTAGTGAGCATGTGTGCTAGAGGTGATTGTGTGCTGTGCACGAGTGATCAAGCCTATGAATTCCATTTTGGATACCCACAGCCTGGACTAAAGTACAAGATGGAGGAGAGGTGGCTTTCTCCAGTCAGCATAGTTGTACATAGAAATCTTAGCGCTATCATTATGGAGTATGGTATATGCAAATATGATGTACATTGATGTGCTATACACATGGTATTCAAACATGGTTAATTAAGAGGGATACCTTTACATGAAACCTTTAGGCGTTATTAAGGAGTCTCTAAAATGAAATGTGTCTGGCACTTTGTCCTGAGGATGGCCTCAAGTGCTGCTTAGACGCCTAGAGACCGAAACCTCGACGTATTGATCAGAACATACTCACATAAATGGACTAACAAGCCATCTAATAGAAAAAAGGATTCAATAAGGGCTTTTTGAAAATAATTGTGTTTTGTTTTAGTGGTCTCCATATTATGAAAAGTCACCTCTGGGACTCGAAAATATCACTGTGGCCCTTTATGATAGTGTAAAAGTGCTGTGTTTAGACCCTAAAGATTCTTGAATTAAAGATAACTAGGTATATTTATAGCTTACACTTGAAGTATGCTTCTTTTAAATCTTTAAATCATTTCTTAAATCATTGTTTAGATCAATCATGAATGTAATTATGTGAAGGCAAGCCATAGTTAAATGTTCAAGTTGGATAATTATTTACCCAACCACTAATTTTGTAATTTTTGTTGAAATTATTTCTTCAGGAGGTCTTGTTGTTTGTGTACATGTACCCAGCCTATTGAGGGATTATTGGGTTTCCCTATTGTGTGTTACTTTGCATCACCTTTGAGAAGTGTAAGCATTGTGTAAGCATTTGTGCTAGCTTTTTGTAAATCTGGACCCAAGACTTTCTTTGATGTTGTAGCACAATTAATCTTCATCAAATTTGCAAGCAATCACATAACATTCTTGCTCCAGCAGCCTGGGAGAAATGAGAACCTAGTGTAGTGATTGGGGAGTGTAAGTGAAGGGTCACTTTCAGACTGAAGGGTACCCTATCGAGGAGTGTGAGTGAGGTAGTAGTTGGTATCCTATTGGAAGCTTTATAGGTTTAATAATTGGTCTTCTCTTGGGTGGTTCTCTATGACTACTCACCTGTGATATTTCATCCACAGTGGGCATGAGCATTTGGGATGGACATAGCAGGGGTTGTGCCAAAGTCCCAGAGTGTTGAAACGTGATGTCAAAATACAGGCCAGAATTCAAGAGCATGTCCAGGATGGGGAACATCCTTTACAACGCAACTTTTACCACGCACTACCATTACGACGCAACTTTTACAACGCAAGTTATTACAACGCATTGCGCTGGGGGGCACTCTAGGATAGGGAATAGTTTAATTTACTATCCAACACCTTCCCTACTATCCACGGGGACTGGAGTTGGAATAGTAAATTAAACTATTCACTATCCAGCGCCCCCCAACGCAAGTCGTTGTAACGACTTGCGTTGTAAAACCTGCGTTGTAAAGGCATGCGTGGTAAAAGCATGCGTTGTAACGTCATACATCCGTCCAGGATTGGTGTGCTTCTTGCCAAGGTGTGGCAGGCTTGAGTTGCAATTGACAGTTCTTAAAACTGCTAAGACTGGAATAGCTTAAATGTATTCTTCAGAGTTATAGAAATATTTGAACAGAGGACACACAGTGATGGGGGGAGTCTTATCAGTATTAAAGTACCCAGGCACCCAGTAGGTCCCAGAGGTGTAGCTGTCTTATTTCAAGATTATGCAGCACTTTTTGATTTGTGTTTGGGGTGCCTAATTGGCATGGTGGTAGCTTCCGAGCACTACAGTGATGTGGGTAGAGTTCAAGGCTCTGACCTTGGATTGGGAGGGAAGCAGTGGTCTATTTCAACATTATGAAGCATGAAGCTCCTTCTTGTTTTGGGTGGGGGGTACTTGATTGACATGATGGATGTTTCTGAGCACTACAGGGATGTGGTAGAGCCCTGTGCTCTGATCATGAATTTGGGAGCAAATTCATTGCTCTTATGTACTGATGTATATTTGTAAAACTTATGTATAAAAGATTCTACAGCCATTCCCTTGGATACCCCTGCCTATGTTTCATGATGTTTGCACTTCAGCAACAACTTACGTTTACTAAATGCATCCTGTAGGAGCTTTGCATAGTCAAGATGTGGTATTTTGGTCCAAGTTGATTGTAGATGCATTGACAAGGACTCAGGCCCACAGTACTCTCTCCAAGTGCATAATTTGTAAAAAAAAAAAATTATAATAATAAGTGCAGGTACCCTGTCAGGAGGTAACTGTAGTTTGCGCCACACATTGCCACTGTACTTACAGAGCTCCTAACCATCACACTGCTACAAGTGTGATAATTCAGACTTTTGGAGGCCACCAAAGCTTTAAGAATGGCTTGGGTGATAGGTATTAGTTGTTTCTAATGTACCTTGAATTAACAAACAATGTTTTTTCTGCTCATCTCTAAATTGCACAAACAACGCCACCATGTGGCAGCTTCATAACTGCAGGTTCCAGCAATTAAGTGCAGCAATTAAGTGCCGGTGCCAAGCACCGGAAACCCCCTGCTCAAATTAAGCACTGCTCTCTCCTTGCACCACTGCGCAAGCACCTTACCAGGTGGCTCCATTTCTGACTCAAGCGTTATAATGGGAATCTGATTTGATTGATTGTGGGGAGATTGTAGGGGTCGCGCAGACGGCCCAGCAAGGAGGAAAGTCAGCTCTGCTTCTATATGCCATCAAGCAGCCTCCTGTCATCTGGGGCGGATGATTTGTGGGGTGCCTCTGAGAGCCCGGCGAAGATGAACGGCTTCATCTCCAGGAGGTCGTTTGTTATCCTATCATGGGTGACGGTCTAGACAGGTGCTTCCCATATGGATTGGCTTTGTCGTGCTCATCTGTATTTCCATCTTACGCCCTTTCCTCTCTATTTTTCTCTTAATTTCACCAGGGCCACCCTCTGCTCCGGAGAATCCAATTTCCACTGTCAACGAGACATCTATCACCATCGAGTGGAGTCCACCACGGGATGGCGGGGGCCGGGGCGACACCACCTACAGCGTCCACTGCCGCAGGTGCCCGTGGCAAGGTCGCGGCTGCAGTTCGTGCGGGAGCGGAGTCCACTACTTCCCCCGCCCCTTTGGATTGGTTCTGCCCAGGGTCCTGGTCACCGACCTCCTGCCTCACACCAACTACACATTTGACATTGAGGCAGTGAATGGGGTCTCAGAGCTCAGCCCCAGCCCGAAGCAGTTCATAACTCTCAACATCACCACCAGCCAAGCAGGTGAGCCCTTTACCATCAGCCACCTTTTAACTGTATGGTCGTAAGATGTTCAGAAGCATTGCTTTTTGGTGGACAAAGCAAAATATCTGTGTGAGTACATATGGACTATGTTCTGCATAGCTTTCTGTATGTACATGCAGTTTAAGAAAAACACACATTTTTCTCAAATTGCATACATTTATAAAAAAAAAGCTATAACTTAGGTGAATCTGGGCTGAATTCTGAAGTTGTGACTAACAGTTAAATAACACTCCAAGAACAAAGTACGGAGAAAGAGATTTAGTAACAAAGAGAGAATTTGGGGGTAGGCTGGAAGCCCCTCCTAGACATGCACCTTAGAAGAGCTTGGAGCAGAGACGCTTAAGCAGCCTGCAAGTCAAGGGATACTATTATGCAGAGTTAATTTTCGTAAGCATAATTACAAGTGGCAAGATCTTATATTTACACCGGTGTCGGGCGATTTTGCACAGATACCTTGCAATTGTTCGCAGGTACTGGGCACTTTTGCATGGATGTTTGCATTGACTGTGAGGGAGAAAACAAGGTTTGAACGGACAGGTGAGTTACAAAATGTAATTTACTATAAACTGTGCGAAATAAAGTGAGTGTAAGTGAGGGAGAGAATGAGTGAGAGATTTTAAGGCTCGGGCAAAGCTGGCCATGGCCCTGAGCCCTCTGCTTCCAGGGGACTCACTTACAAGGTGACAACTGTGTGCATAAAAAGCAGATTGGTGTTTAGTTTGACCACTGGGCACGTCCTTCCTGCCCAACCTTGAACCTCACTCTCTCTGGTAGTTGGTGGCATTTAAATATAAATCAATCAATCAGGCGTTTGTTAAGCGCGACTACTCACCCGTAAGGGTCTCAAGGCGCTGGGGGGCGGGGGGTGTGGGGGCAGGCTTGAGTCCATCAAGGGGGGGTGGTCTGTCGAAGAGCCAGGTTTTGAGATTTCTTGCTAAAATGGGGAGCGATGTCGTCTGTTTGAGGTGGAGCGGAAGGGCGTTCCAGGCTCGGGCTGTGAGGAAGAAGGAGCGGCCTCCCGATCTGGTCTTTCGGGTGCGGGGAACCACAGAGTAGGAGAGCTGGACTGATCGTAGAGTTCCCTGGGATGCGTGGAATTTGAGTCGGCTGTTCAGGTATCCTGGTCCAGTGTCATGGAGGGCCTTGTGGGTGTGGGTGAGCATCTTGAAGGTGACTCTAGCTTTGATAGGGAGCCAGTGGAGTGTGTGCAGGTGCTGGGAGATGTGGCAGTGTCTTGGCAGGTCGAGGACTAGTCTTGCTCTCGCCTCTCTCTCTCTCTCTCTCTCTCTTTCTCACAGCTTCAACTTGACCCCTTTCTTTAACTCGTTCTCTAAACATCCCTCTACCTGCCTCTACATCTTCGTGAGCCTAACTCCTCACTTGTTCTCTTAACTCTCTGCTTCATCCATGTCTACCTCAGATTTCTCTCAATATGCTTCTCTCTTGCACTCTCTCTCTGATGAACTCACTGCACCCTCTCCTCCCTGTTTCTACCTCCACATCCTTATGCCCTCTGCGTTACCACAGTTCTAACTCTACGCATCACCTCCCACTGTACCTCACTGCTCTGTTTCCATCCTCTATGTATCTTTCCTCCATCTGCTTGATGTCTCTCAAACCCACGTCTGCCTTTACCTCACCTTTGTACCCTTGCCATCTTTTCCTTGTACCTCACCTCTCTCTAACACTTTCTCACCACTTGGGGCTACCTGAAACTGCACACCAGTGTATGCTCTGAAGTGAGAAACATAAGAGATCTTTTAAACATTATGGGGCTTATGTACAAGCCCATTGCTCCACTGGTGCATCACTTTTAATATGGCATAAAGTGACGAACCGGCGGCGCAAGGGGCTTGTAAATAAGCCCCTATATGTGTACCTCTCTCTTAGTCCGTTCTACCTCATTACTTTCTACCTTACCTTTCTCTACTAAATATCTGCCTCATTTCCTCATCTCTCTCAACCCCACCTCTATTCCTACCTTGCTGGATCAAGGTTTTTTATTGGTACTATTTGGCTACAGTGTCATGGGCAGCTTGGACCGTGAGCTGTTTTTAATTGCTCATGTAATTCAATTTGTTTTGGCATCACAAGGGCTTGAATTAGATGAAAATAGCTATCCCGAAAAGGGGACCCAAAACATGTATTATCCAGGGTTCTAAGAGTCCTTAAAAATGCACTGGAGTTGGCCAATGAGTGTGTGAGGCAGAGGAGTAAAAAGAGAGAGAATGAAAGAAAGAAAAGGAATGAAACAGCGAGTTCTATATCTAATCCACTCAATTTGTGTGGCGCCTAGCTACCCAAAGGCTTCCCAGCACTGATTCAAACCAGCAGGTCAAGAGGTCAGCCCAGCTAGGAGCTGAGTGAATCGAAGATTAGAAAATAGCCATGTCTTAAGAGCTTTCCTGAAGACAAGTTCAGAATCCAAAAGACACAGTTTAAGTGGCAGGAAGTTACAGAGTCTAGGTGCCAGATATTTAAAGGAGAGACCACCTAATCTGGATGTACACATTCTGTGTGTTGTTGGGAGAGAAGAGGTTCCCTACTGTATAGATCTGCTAGGGTTCTATGGATTGACAAGGGCATGGAGGATTTGATGCCCTTTCCTGTGAAAGGCCCTGAAGGTAATGCACAGAGAGTAAAATTGGACTGGTTGCTCTGTGTGCAACTAATGAAGGTCCACCAAGGCCCTCCTTGTGGACAGATGCCTTGGGATTTTGAGGAGGAAATGGGCAGTGGCATTTTGAATGGTTTGTAGCTTTTTCTGGACATAGGGAATTCCCGTAATCTAGTTGAAATATAATCAGAGCCTGGATAATGAGTCTCTGTGCTGGAGGGGGTGGGGGGGCTGAAGATCTAACACTTTCCTTAAAAGTTTAAGAAAACTGAAACATTTTGTAGCTAGAGAGTTTGCCTGTAATTCCATTGTGAGTCTGTCATCTAACCAGATGCCCAGACTTTTTATTATGTTTTTCAGGGTAGGAGCAGCTCTTAGGCATTCTGGCCAGAGGAGAGACTCCCTCTTCACTTCGTTGTTTCCTAGCAACGTAAGTTCTGTCTTGTCCCTTTTCAGTTTGAGGGAGTAGTTGGCCATCCAGTTGGCCATCTCTTTAAGACAAGCTGAGTGCAGTTGGAGCCTTGTTCTGGAATGATAGATGAAACTAATTGTGTATCATCAGCATACAATACTATAGTCAGGCCAAAAGACTGAACTAGCTATGTTAAAGGATGCAAGTAAAGATTATTCAGAGTCGGACTTAGGGGCCCATTAGGATTGCAAGTGGACTTCCGTCAAGTCCGCCACCCTAGCGGTGCTGGGACCCGCCACCAGTTGTGCGGCGGTTCCGCCCCGGCGATTAGGATGCCACCAGCGGTGGCATCCTTCATTCCCAGCATTGTGGCGGGCGGCGCTCACATCACCGCCCGCCACAATGCTGGGAATGCACTGCGTGCATTGTCATGCACAAGGTGACAGGCACCGCGAGGTGCCTGTCACCATGTCCATGACAATGCAGGGGGGTACCATAGGTACCCCCCATGTGCACCCCCCCCACCCCCCAATACCCTTGGGGCCCGCAACAGGCCCCCGAAAGCAGAATATGCATGCCTTGGCATGTTTCCGCCCCCATACTAATATGGATGGCGGTGTCGACCGGGCGGAAAAGCAGCGGATGGTCTTCCTGTCCGCCGTGGTACCCCCGCCATATTAATATGGCGGGGTAAATGGGTGGTGGGCGGGGAAGGATGTAGGACATATCCGCCCTACATCGTAATGAACCCCTTAATGTGGAGCCCTGAGGTGCTCCACATTTCATGGACAAGGTAACAGAGAAACATGCTTTGTCACACACCTGGAAGGTTCTGCCTTACAGGAAGGACTTGAGCAGTTCCAGTGTACAGCCACCTATCCTTGAGATGAAGCAGCACAGTGAGACTTAAATAGAAATAGGAGGCCCTGCCCAATAGAAATCCTCTATGTGCCTGTCTGCTACAGTCACCACTAGCCATTAGGCCTTTCAGACTATCAATTTGATTAAAGTATCTGAAGATATAGAAAAAAGATCTTAACAATTAATTTTATAAAAACACATGGTTTTATCAGTGCATTCTAAAGTTGCAGTATTTTTGTCAGCTGGTATTCTCTTTCAAAATGTTTGAGACTAGAAGAGCCATTACTGGATCTGTAGGCAAAATCCATTACTGTGTCTTCCAAAGGCAGTAACGAAATTCATAAGAACTGACTGAAGGCCTACAGATCTTATCCAGCTTGCAAATGCCTGAACTATCACTGAGCTGTACACAATAAATACTATAAATAAATAAAATATATCACATAGAAATAAGACCTTCAAAACACAAAATAGCAGATGTCGCAATTATCATTCCCCATCTTCTCTATGGCTTCTTTGAATATTTTCAATCCCCAAATTGTAATTCTAAAATATATGGAAGATAAGTTAAATGTGTTGATATTTATTTCCAATCCTAGAGTGAGTGCCTCTGAAATTGTGTTTAAGAACTATGAGGAATTTTCCAAAGTTTGAAAAGGATGAAACAGAGCAGCCTTGTTTTCTATTTATGAATGAAATCATTCAACCAAAGAAATTTAAGGGCCTGATTCAAAAAGCAATAGTCAATCTACACTTGCAGATGTACACCCACTGGTGAGTGTAAATGTACTATTTCTGGAATTCACAAACATTCAAAGGAATCCACATGGAAAGCTGTACTAGGCATGGTTTTTCATGCAGAATCCTTGGAATGTTGTGTTGCATTACAATCAAGGTCCCATTCCCACTGTGAGGAGTTCTCCGTTTGCAGAGAACTCCACACAGCATTTGGGGAACAGGATCCCTTGTGCATATTTTTGTTTTCTTTACATGGAAAATATTTTTTCTTGTGAAGGAATTCCTTTCCTTAACTTCCTGCCACATCTGGCAGTAACCCATTCCCATTCCCACTATAGAAAGGGATTTATGCCAACTCCAGGTCGGAGTAAATATCCTACCATGTCCAGGGTGGAAAGGAAAATGAGAGGAGTTCGTGATCACCAACAAGGTACAGGTTTGTAGGTCTGTACAAACTTCGTAAGGAAACCACAACTTGGAATTCCCATTTCCCCACACTTTGAGTCAAATTTACAAGTTTAACGAAGATGATCTGCACACACATTTATAAACATATAATACCCATCTTATTATAACATCCTATTAAGACATGGGAAGCTTAAACCTCCTGTATATGTTCTTTATTTATTTTATATAAAAAATATTCCAGTATTCTTCCCTTCTTTAAATCAGATTTCTCGTGTAGCCAACACATTTCGTCGGATGTATGACGTTACAACGCATGCTATTACAACGCATGCCTTTACGACGCAAGTTTTACAACGCAAGTCGTTACAACGACTTGCGTTGGGGGCGCTGGATAGTGAATAGTTTAATTTACTATTCCAACTCCAGTCCCCGTGGATAGTAGGGAAGGTGTTGGAAACTATTCCCTATCCTAGAGCGCCCCCCAGCGCAAGTCGTTGTAAAAGTTGCGTTGTAATGGTTGCGTCGTAAAGGTACTTCGTTGTAACAGTTGTGTTGTAAAGGATGTTCCCCAATTTCGTCTCTTCACAAGAGACTTCTTCAGGGCTTAATTTGTTATTTAATGTATTGGAGTCTCATAAATCCTGTTCTTCCGTTTGAAACATATCATGTCTAAATGAGGAATCCCATCTCCTCCAAAGAATAAAACATGTTTTCTGCTGGTCCCATGCACTTATTGTTCTCTTATAGCTGTATCAGCATATCCCTTGTGTCTTTAGAGACATGCCCCTCCCAATAGGTTTCCAGTGCCTATGTTGGCATCAAAATTGAATTTGTTGTGAGCGGTAGCTTGGGTGTGCTTGCAGGCCAAAGGAAGATTACTTAATGTGATAGGCGCGTGCTCCTTCTACCTCAGCCTCATCATTTGTAAATCACTCAAATTTACAAGTGTAGAGAACTCCACCCCTGTGACAGAGATCTCTGAACACATAAATGTGTTGACGCCTGCCATAAATCCTTTTGCCAGTGGCGCTGAAACAATTTTCAAAGTGGGGTGCTGCAATGAATGTTACGTCAGCAACATCATAGGTTTTGTGAAAAATCAACTTAATACATAGTGGGGCTAATTTATGAGAGGCTTGCACCACCGTCCCATCACTTTTCTTAATGCTCCGGTTGCGATAGCCCCTCAATCATATCTATAAGGCAACACAAAGCCACTCTGTGTGGCTTTGCATGGCTTCATATATATGGAGTAAGACAAGCAGCACTATATGCTGCCTTGCCTTACTCTGCATCAGGGAGGCATTGCAGTGGGTTTTCCCACACAACATCCATGGTTTTAACGCTGCCCCTGATTTACTAAACCTTGGGTAGAGCCAAAACCTTACGCCTCCCCAGAGCAGACGTAACGAGAAGAAATATTTTTATTTCTGCTCATTTTTCCCTGTTTCCTTGTGTGCTGCAATCTGCAGCACATCTTGAAAGAGGAAAACGACTCTCTGGATGGTTTTTGTGCTGGTTGGTGTCCCTTCCTGCACAAAACCAATCCTGCCTGCAACAGAGGCACCTTTGCACCATGGTGCAGGAGTGCCTACATTGGCACTAGGCAGCAAATTGTGTGCCTGGGCCAGGGGAAAGGACTGGAATGCACTGTAAGTCATTAATATGGTGCATTCCTGCACTTTCACATTGGCATAGATCAGCTCAGCAAGAAGACTTGTAGTGCACCCCTACGCCAATCACTCATAAATGAGGCCCAAATTGTAGCAAATGAGCCACACCCATTCAGCAAGAGACTGGCAGGGCTGTAGTATGTGCCCATTAGTGCATTTTGGGGCACATTTTCCCAAATACATGACTAAAGCACAGAATGTTATAAATTGTAAAGTAGTTTGGCTCCTGTGAAGCACCTTTATGCTCTTGGACAAGATTTGTGCTATGTAAAACTACAAAAAAAAATGTGGATTCTGCCCATCTATAATCTCATCTGTCAAGAATTAAGGACAAACCTTGAGATCAGAAAGAAATACCAATCAGAATTGCACAGTGTGAAACTGGGAAATTTGTGATCAGCCCCTACTTACCAGCTTGTCCAAATTGTGTGATCTTAGGCAAATATACCATTTCACCGAGCCTCATTTTTGTTCATAATAAGATATAAAAGTGCCTTCAAATATGACGTGCGCACTTCAAAAACCTCTCTTGTCTTGGTTTAACAGCCTATAATTTTGTTTCATCTGTAATAGGAATGTAAGCGTTAAACAAGGGTAGTGCAGTTCCTAGAGGGCGGATGGAAGGGGAAGGGGAAAAGACAAAACTTTTGTCATACTTCACCATTAGTTCCAAAGGAATTGGGTGGCACTTCTTCAAGACCAATGTGAAATATGGTGCACAACTAGATACAGGCTCCAAGACTTTTGAGGGTAGCCTGTTTTGGGGCCCTAGTAGTCCTGTACTGGGCGTAGTGGGAACCCGGAGTACAGGATCTACTGCCCAACGGGGTGTAAGGGTGCACAAAGTTGCTCCACTCAGAAGGGTGGCGGCAACTTGCTGGTATGCCTACCCTTGCTCCGGTTCACGGGGAACTACTACGGGCTCCCACTACGCCCAGTACAGGAGTACTAGGGCCTCACAACAGTTGTGCACCATATTTCACATAGGTCCTGAAGAAGTGCCATCCGATTCCTTTGGAACAACTAGGCATGAAACATGTCGACCCCACCTTAGAGACTGCCTGCTAGGAACATTACATTCCCACAGGGCATCCAATTATTTTTACTTAGGCAGGATCCACCTTTACGATTAAACTTATTGAGATTAGGATTGACCCTGACCTATTTGAGATCACCCTCACGAGCACATAACCACTCACTGCCCCCACAACCGCATGCACCCAACGGCTTCTCCATAAAAGATCTCTGACAAAGAGCACCGGAAGCTGTGAGCCCGTCGAGCATAGCAGCGCCGGCCCGATGAGGAGCAAGGCCCAATGATGAAGTATGACACCTCTCGGGGTGTGTGAGGGCAACATGACAAAAGTTTTGTCTTTTCCCCTTCCCCTTCCAACCACCCTCTCGGAACTGCATACCCTTGTTTAACATGTTCTCCTTGGAGCCACGTGTGCAGGACCTGCTTAAAAATTGGCTCGTGGTCCCACACTTCTCTTTCTCTAATAAGAATGTAAGCAACATGTAGGGTACACATGACATCTGACTTGCCGCTTCATTTACTAAGAGCATTGTTATCAGGGATGACAAATGTTTTTCAGATTATGTTTAAAACCTTTCACCTGTAATAAATACTTCTCAATCCAGAGATATAGGTGAACATGCATCAAAAAAGGCAATTGCGATTCTTCAATTGCGATTTCTAAAGAATCCCAATTAAAGAATCGCAATTGCCTATGCATGGAGAAATCGCAAAAAATGTTGCGATTCCTAAACATTCCTTAATTGCGATGCGCAAACTGTGAGTCGCAATTAAGGAATTGCTCCCTATTCATTCCTATGGGCCTAGCGGTACATAGGAATCAATGGAAATTACATGCATAATTTGCGAGTACCAAAAAGGTACTTGCAAATTGCGCATGCAATTTCAAGGGTGCAAGGCTGCCAAAAGGACACCCTGTTGCACCCCCCCCCCTGAAATTGACATGTGTGTGTGTGTGTGTAACATGTAACTTTGAAACAATTTTCAAAGTATTCGCAAATTACCGTCCAGTTTCATTTCACGATAATTTGCGACCCCTAATAGCGTAATCGCTATATCAGTTTGCTTCATGCATTGCATTTAAGGAATCGCAATTTGCGATTCCTTAAATACAATTGCAATTTAAGTAATCACAATTTTTGGATTACTTACATTGCGATTTTTGTATTTTGGAGGTTGCATCCTAGATGCAAAAATACCGGTCGCAAAGTTTTGCCTTGATGCATCTGGCCCATAGCCTGGTGTACAAAGGCAAAACACTTCCACGTGTTCAAGGATTACTCTTTTTTTTCTATTTTGAAGACAATTTATCACATACTAACGTCATATTTGTCGCATGATTTACATGCCAAATATTTTCAAGGCTCAGCTCTTGCACAGTCTCTTAGAGCCCGAGCCAACCCTTAGCTCGGTTCCAGCTCTTCATTTATTGGTCCGCCTACTTTTAAAAATGTCCACCTAATTTGCGATTGTGAATAGGACCCAAAGAAATGATTCAGAAACATGAAATATCTGCTTTCTTCGGGATTGAAACACACTGTAGTAAAGCCGGGTGCACGTCCATGTGCAGGATTTTGTTTGATTAGAGTTTGCATTGTTCACATTCATATTAAGGTGAGATTTCGGAATTAACAAGAGAAAAAACCTTGAGGAGACAGAGAAGAAGGCCTGAGGAGAGAAGGGAGAAGGTCGCTGAGGCGAGAAGGGGGGAAGAGGAGGAGGGAAGCGGAGACAGAAAATGGAATTACTGCAAAAACCACATATTCTATAAACTACCATTCCCTGCGCAATTACTGTAACGTAATTCCCTGAAGGTTTCTATGACGGCACGACGCTGAACCTCCTGGCTGAATTATGGCGCTGCCTTCGACTGGGCCCCATCTCGCATTCTGCAGCATGTGTAATTTACAAATCTAAAATCAGGGAAGTCTTAATTCACTTATGTAATGTCAGAGTAATACATTATACCTTCTGCCATCAATCACGAACCAACCGCCTCCCTTCTCCCGCCCGGCGCTCCCACATTGACTGACATTATCCCGAGCATCATACAGGCACAGGCGATGTTCAGGCCCTCCAGAGAAAGAGAGGTGATACCATGTCAGATTGAGCAGATAAAAATCTCTTATCGTACGGGTAGCGACATAACTAGCCCAGTGGCAGCAAAGCTGTGCTAAGGAGAATCATAGCATGTGCTACACATTCACCTATTCCTGGCTTTCTGCTCACTTGGCCTACTTTGCATTCTGGGAATTGCAGTTTTGGGATTCTGACTAAATATCAGGCCTAAAAGTACTCACATGTACATTGGGTTGAATGTCATAAAAATATGATATGAAATATCATATTGACATAAATTGTGTGCTCTAAATTCCACATACAAAAATGAGACCCCACTGGATGTAGAATTTCTGTTATTAACTCCAGAGGGGCTATTAGTTTGCAAACAATATTTATGTCAGACGATACTCTGACAACACTATTCTCATCCCACGCCAGACAGTGCTGCCGGCTAGACTACTAGGAGTGCAGAGACAGAGGAAGGAAAGAATGGACCCCAGGGCAAGCAAGATACATTCGTGACCAACGCTGCAGCTTAGGGAGCAAAACAAAATGATACTCAGGTTTCAGTGGGACCCTCAGGTCTCTGGGCCAAGACTCCACTACACTTGCTGCACCATTGGCAGCCACTTCCTGCAAGAGTGGCCTTAGAGATCAAACACAACACAGTTCCACCGGAAACTGTAGTAGCCACAATCATAGGCGTGCTTCATACTCTTCGTGCATTCTTGGTCTACAATCTTAAAGGTGGACAAGAAAGTCTTGCATCTCATTCAGAGAGACAATTGACTGAGATAAGGCCATGCTGACAGACAGAGGAATGTTGGGGCGCATATGAGGATTTACAACCAGAAGAAAATTGGCCTTCTTTTGCAGCATACATTAATGATGAGACCTCATCTGGAAGACTATGGGCCATATGTATGAAAATGTCACTTTGTGAGTCTCAAAAAGCAATTTTTTGTGAATCGCTATTTGAGAATCGCAAAACGCTATGTATGTAGGATTTTCAATACATCTTGCAAATCTTACTTATTCCTTAATTGCAAATCGCAAATTGTGATTCGCAGTTAAGGAATACCTCCCCATTCATTCATATGGGCCTAGAGGCTCATAGGAATGAATGGGCAGATATTCTCAATTTGCGATTCCCAATTAGAGAATCGCAAATTGAGATTGCAATTTCAAGCGTGCCAGGGTGTCAAAAGGACACATTGTTGCACCCCTGAAATGAGCATGGGTGCAGATGTGACACCCTAAGGGCATGTATGTGAGTCACATGGCACTATAAAAAATGCAAAAAAATGCATTTTTCTAAGAAATCGTAAATTACCACCAACTTGAAGTTGGTGGTAATTTGCGATTCCTTAAGTCCAAATTGCTCTGTTTCTGTGCTTCTTACATTGCATTTAAGGAATCGCAATTTGCGATTCATGCTTCAGGAGTTTGATGATGAATTTTGCACCTTTCATCCTGGAAATGCTAGTCTTCTTTTCCTCCTGGATTTATCTGCTGCCTGTGATATACTGAACCATTCTATGCTTATCAATATTTTCAAAGAGTGCGTGGCCATCAAGAACACTGTCTTTAACTGGTTTGCATCCTATCTAACAAATGGTTCTCATCAGATCGAGCCCAGTAACAGTTTATCGAACCCGGTTCTGCTGACTTAGGCTGTTCCACCTGGCTCTCTTAAATCTCTGCATAGAGCTGCTTGGGGTCTTACACAAGTGCAGGATCTAATATCATAAATATGTTGATGATACACAGCTCTCACTTAAGATCTCCTCACCCAATCATGTTCAGTGCCTGGTCCTAGATGTATAAAGTGTTAAAGAATGGAAGACCTTCCACAATCTGAAAATTAACCCTCTAATAACTGAGGGGGTGATTACAATGGCTGACGGACTCCACTCCGTCCAGCATCGTATCGGGGGCTGGGACCACCCGCCTACAAGGCGGAGGTCCCACGGGGCCAATTACTTTGCGACTGCCACAGTGGTGGTCGAAATGGCCATGTTTTGTATTGTGGCAGGTGCTGCGCTCTACAGCACCCACCACATTTCAAAATAGAGACCTCACACATATGCCTGCACTACGTGGCAGGCACCATGCAATGCCTGCCCCGTGGTGCAGGGATATGGCCCCCCTGTGCCCATATCTGGTGGGAAGGGGAGGCCCGGTACGGGCCCCCAAAGTCCCTTTCTGCCTGCCTTTTCATGGCGGGATACCCACCATGAAAAAGGCAGGCGGCAAGGGACATCATAATCCTAACGGCGGTGCCTGGTAGGCACCCCCACCGTTGTAGGGATATGATTCCCCTCCGATGGTCCAACGGGCTCCTTGAGCCCATTGGAACCATGGCAGTCAGTATTTCCAACCACCAAAGACACGCCCGCCATCGTAATTTGGTGGGCGTAAAACTTGGTTACAATGGTGATGAAACCACCACCGACAGGCTGAAGGTGGTAGTTTCACCACCATCGTAATCAGGCCCTTAGGTTCTGCTCATTTCATCATATTTTCTAATATACTAATTCAATCTTCGATTGACTCCTGTAACATTTTGAAGTGCACATTGACTATCATTGACCATGAGTATTCTCTGGGCCTTTTTTGGGATAAAAAACACTGAATCTCCAATGGCAGAGAAATCAACTCACTGGCTACAAATGTGCGGTTCCAAATGCAACTTCTGTGGAGAATTAATCAATTGATCCTTGATGATTAAATCCCAGGTATTATCTTGGTTTGAATATGGAAACAAATTCACTTCTCAAGGGCTGAAGGCAGTTCTGCGTGCAGTGTGTCAGTTTGTATGTGGAGGCAAAACATTTGATCGCATTTCACCTATTTTACCAACGCTTCAGTGGTTCACCATCAAAGTGAGATCCTTCTACAAGATGCCTTGAATCTTATACACTCTTTCAGTCTTTTTACTTGACAAACAAGCTGAGATTGTCTGGAGGCCAACGATTGCTATACATTGGATATTGGAAGCTACTTTAGAAACCCCAATTCTCAAAAGAGAGTAGACAATGGCCCAGTCTTTTCAGGGAGCACGTGTAGTGTCTAGAGCTCCATCTTACGAATGGCTGTTGATAAATCCTGGTGCTATGTTCCGGATCTGGTCTTGTTGGAAGGGTTGAGAACTTGATTAGGTGATACTCTGGCACGCCTGGGGGGGTGGGGGGCCTGGGCGGGGGCGGGAGGGCGGATAGGGGTGGTCCTGGACGAGGGTGGAGGGGTAGGTGGGGATGAGGGTGTTGCGGGGGAGGGGGGGGTTTGTTCAAGGTGGGTGAAAAGTGGCTCTTGGTTTAACTGGGCTTGGGACAGGGAGGAGGGAACGTTAGGACCAAAAAGCGGCCCTGCCATTCCCCACCCGCTTGGTGGCTATAGACATATACAGAATGCTCCAGCGCAGTTTCTTTTCCCCCGTGATATTGCCGCTCAACCTCCGGGGTGTGAGCTGAATGGCTGTGTGATACTGGGATGAGGGGGCGGCACTTCAACTGAGTACCAAGGGGAGAGGATTGAATATACTGTACGCTTCTCTGTTTTTGCTGCAATAAGAAAATATTTGGAAAAAAAAAAAAGTAGTGTCTAGAGCTCCATACCATCAAGCCTGTGAACAACTGTGTGTCTGTATGTGTTTAAGAAATACATTGAAAAGCTTATTTTCCAAAGACACTTCCACTGTGGTTAATTTGTAAAACAGAAGTGTTGGATCCCAACTTATTTCTCTGTAGGCCCTCCAGAGCTCACACCACCCAATGCCCCTGCTAGGGCTATAAAGTGCCAGTTCCAGTGCTATCACTATCTAGTAACAATCACACTGATAACATCATGACCATTTTCACTATTCCAGGGTATCATGTAAGGATGGGATATACATGCTAATTCATTATGATTTGTCAAGTTGGGAGACTGTGAAACACTTTTCTGTTGCTCAATAGGACAGACAGCACCACAATGTGGTGGTATGACATAAGTAAGTGCCAGTTTTATAAAGAAGTGCAACTGCTGAGCACCAGTAAAGTCTGGGCAAATCTACCTTCTTTACAAATAAAATACTCATGTCCACTATCAAATTAAAGGAGATACTCTGTATAATCTCAGAACTTTTCAAACCGGAGTTAGACTACCCATCATCACTTCCCAGCCTTTATGCGACTCACTCAATGTCTATTTTATCAGCAAAATCAAGACAATACAAATGAGCATCCCTACCAATTGCCTATCAAGCAAGAACAACCCTGATTACATGAATTCAAACACCTTATGTTCTTTTCCAGAAACCACTAAGGACTGCCTTAAGGGCATACTGATGAAAGCAAAATCTGGCTCGCCTAACAACGCTTGCTCCCCCGAAAATCCTAAAAAAGGTTTTTTCCACCCTCCAGGAACCAGTCCTATCCCTCCTTAACCTCTCCCTCAACTCAGGGAAAGTACCCAGCATATTCAAAGAAGCAAAAGTAGTCTCCTTCCAGAAAAAGCAAGGTGAAGACCCTCTTACCTTGAAATATTTCCCTCCTGCCCTATCTAGCAAAAGTACTAGAGATGCATGTAGCATGTAACCTCTGCATCTTGATAGAGGAGTCTGAATTTCTAGACCCATTTCAGGCTGGCTTCTGCCCAGCCCACTCGACAAAAGCAGTCATCCTCTCTGTGATTGACGATATGCAGGCGGAAAGTGACAATGGCGGCACCTGGGTACCGGTGCTCCTCAATCTATCAGAGGCCTTTGACACGGTGGACCATAACATCTTAGTGAATTGTGCCGAGGCCGCTGGGCTGAGGGGTCCAGCTCTTGACTGGATTACCTCCTTCCTGAAAGACTGTGCTCACTCCTTCCACCCGGCTTCATTTACTTCTTCCCACGTCCATTTAGATTGCAGAGTCCCCCTGGGATCATCCCTATTCCCCCATCTCATCAATATCTACAATTGCACACTGGCCTATTCTCTAAAAAAAATGCACTGCATCACTTACAACTATGCAGATCATATGCAATTACTCTTCAGGCTACATAACATCCCTGACTCCAAGATACACTTTCAATACATTATGCTGTTCATCCCCAACTGGATGAACAGCAATCCCTTGAAACTGAACGCGCAAAAAACAGAGGTCATCATTACCAAAAACAAGCTTCAATACTGGACCCACTCACTTTGGCCTCCAGAGCTGGGACTTCCACCCATTCCATTCCAAAAACATAGTAAAAAGTCTTGGAGTGACAACTAACTCAGAACTCTCTATGAGGCCACAAATAAGCTCAGTAATATCTTCATCCTTTCTAATGCTCCACAAAATCAAGAAAATCACCAAATTCCTTACCTCAGATTGATAATGCCAACTCCTTATATGCTGGCCTGCTTAAATGCCTCATTAAAAAGCTCCAAATGGTGCAATACCAGGCAGCCTGTCTAATCTATAAACAATCTAAGCAATCACCTCTCTCATTGGAAACCTCCACTGGCTGCCTGTAGAGCAAAGAACGACCTTCCAAGTTGGATGCATCATCTTTAAACCACTGCACAATAAAAGCAACTCCTTTATCACCTCCCGGCTTGAAACGTGCACTCGCAAGTGCGCATTACAATCTGTTTACCTAAACTACATGTCAGTTCCCTCATTCAAGAGGAAGAGACTGGGTGGTGCCAGATTTTCAGCCATCGCTCCCAGCCTGTGGAACTCTTTACCCATTGAAACCAGATCAGCATCCTGTTATTCAGATTTCAGGAAAGCATTGGAAATCTGGCTATTTAGACAAGCGTATAATGAACACTTTACCTAACTGTATTCCCTTTCTTGTTTCCTCCTCAGCGCCATGAAACCGATTGGTGAACGAGCGCTTTATAATCCCCTGTAACATATTTGGCACAAATTAAGCACTGCACTTCTACTCTGAACCCAGCAAACTGATTATTTTCTGATCTCTCGCAATCTTGATCTTCTGTGTCTTTTGCCCCATACTCTTATCTTCAACCTCTAGCAGTGGTATCCCTCTCATATCTCGCATACCTTTCTGGTGTCCTGAGGTGACCCTTTCCTGTCTCTTTGTTCCTGAGATGTTTCTGTCAGATCTCATCCTCGCTCCCTTTTTTTCCCCAAATTCAATTGTACTCTTCAGGTGTTGCACTTTGGAGTCAGACATGTCAGGTTCTTTTTCATGTTAATTTATGTATGGAATGTGTAATATTCTCGTCCTTGCTGAAGTGTATTTTTGCTTTATTTGATATTTGTAAAACCAAATGTGTACTGTAGCGATTCCTGTACCCTGGCAACCAACGCTGTTACAGTTAAACGCTCTAATCCCCTTGGGCCATCCTCGCATAAACAAACAAGCAAACAAATAAATAAATAAACAAAATGAATATGTTAAGGGCTCTCTACCTACTTCCTTAGCCCCACCCTCTCTGCTTTCCCCCTCTCCTTCTCTTTCCCCCCTACTCTCCCCCTCTTTCTTTTATTATCGCTTCTTCCCTCTGCCCTTCTACCTGAATTACTTTCCTCTCTGTTCTCCTTCCCTGGAGGGTGGTTTGTTTCTGGAGTTAGTAATGCTCTGTTGATGTCCTAGATCTGAAGGGGTCACCCCTGCCTCAAATAACTGCACACTGTGAGCAATACCTCCCGGTTCCTTGAGTCGGCGCTGGACAGGGTTAAAAATAGATGTATGTGACTCACTCCTCCCTCTGTAACGGTTTTCCGCAAGACTTTGAAAGCAGTACATGTCTGGGCTGGTTATTTTCTCTGTGTGCAGTGTGGTTTAATGAGGCTCTCCCGTTATCTCTCTTCTAGTGAACGTCGTCTTAAAAGAGCGGAGGAGCAAGGACAGCATAACCTTGGCTTGGCAAGGGCCAGAGAGGCCCAACGGGGCCATTGTGGAATACGAAGTTATCTACTACGAGAAGGTCAGTGCTGAGACCTTGAGGCGGGGAGGGGCAGACGGGCTATTTAAGGCCGGAGGCTGATTCTGCTCAGGGAATCCCTGTGCTGCGGTTCGCGCTGTGTCTTCTGTGGGCGCAGCGATGGTTGCTGCAGAACGATCGCATTAATACAGCCCCATACAAGAGGGACTGAGCAGTGGTAATGGCAGGGCTCAAGTCGGGGTACCACGCTTCACTCTTTGGCCTCTCTGGGACGAGGAGCTCAGCACCTTTCGTGACGTCACTTCCTGTTGTGACGTCACTTCCGGTGACAGCATCCCCCCACTTCTTTTTTTACAACTTGTGCCCTGGGTAATGATGAGACCCTGCTGGTCTGACGTGTTTCCCCATTGGCACTGTCATCTTTAGAATTGTCGTCCCCCCTGCCCCCGGGGCAAGACATATTTTGGGGGTCCCTGTTCGGAATAACTTTGAATATTATTCTTCTACTAATTCAAGTCTGTGTGATGCCTGCTAAACAACCTTCAGGAACAGAATCACACAAAAACAGTCAAAGTATGTCTTTTTTCATGGGGCCCAAAAATCCTTAAGATGACATTGGCCAAGAGGTACGGAGTCAGAGGTAAGCAGAGAGAACGAGAGAGGGTGGGATATAAAAGTAGAAGTGAAATAGAGAGAAGGTTCACTTTCTCAGGGGCCCCTTGGAAGATGGTGGCCCTCTGCGGTTGCCACCTTTGCCCTTACCTTAAAACTTTTATGCCAAAACAGTTATTGAGCCTTTGTGGAAACACCTTAGCCATCACTTATGGGGTGACACATAACTTTGAGGTCTAGGCACTCCTGCCCTCACTTCGCTTGTGCCAGTAAAATGGAGTCCGTTTTATATTTATTGTATTGTAGTTGATTATATAGTGCACATACCTGTGACGAGGCAACTTAGCGTGATTGCAGATGGGTAGCACACTGCATTGTGTGGGAGAACTTTGCAGGAAGAGTCTTAATTTGAGTGTAGCCTTTGTGGCAAGTGTTTTGCTTTATTTTTTGAATTTACTTGTCATTTATTAAATTGTATCAAAATATACAAAATCTGGGACACTAGGGATTGCATGGGTGCCCTTAATAGGAGAGGGGGGTCTAATGTTCCTATACATCCCTCAAAGCACATATTGGGCGCCTTGACTCTTTTCCCTAGAATTCCACGTTAACTTCTCACAACTCTGGTGTCCACATGCTCGCAGCATGCCCAGCTCTTTCAAGACTGCTACTGCAGAACCTGAAGGGTATCATTAGGTGTTATTGATGAAGGCCAGCTCCTGAAATGCATTGGGGCCATGGTCTTGAATGTATGGCTGAAATTAAATAAGTGACACTTACATTTAAGAAATATACAATTGTTAATGGCGTAAACACTTGTCCCGAAAGATTCTGATAAGATTTTGAAACAAATGACCTTGCTTCGCTAATATATTGAGAAATTGACGCCACATGGCACAATCAGTGCTGTGTAATAGGAGGTGCAACCTAGGGTTAGGGTGTGATAATTAACTGTCAAAACACAATTGAAACATATTTTTAGTAGATGGTGGAAATGTACACCCTAATACCTGCCCCTTACTGACTACTGATTTCTTTTTTTTGCAAATATACATCATTCTAAATAAAGCAATACCTGTTAAATGCAGTATAACGCCAATAGTTTGTGAAAATTGTTTTGGTTATCTCTTACCTCTGCATTTCTGATTGGAAAAGAACCATGGTAACACAATGGGTTAATTGCTCCCCTATTGTGCATTGGCAGTACAAGTCCACCATCTGCGGTGTCCCTTGAGGCTCATCCCTCAGTCCAACCCTCTTCAATCTCTACATGACACCACTCACAGACATCGTTAGAACCCAAGGCATCAACATCATCTCCTACTCCAATGATGCCCAGACACTCAGCTCGTACTCTCGCTATCAGCCGACCCTACCATGAAGAAACCAACTTCCACAGCTCTGTGATAAACATCTCAGCCTGGATGAAGAAAAACTGACTGGAGCTCAACACTGACAAAATTGAAGTACTGTCTTTGGCAGACACACTTCCCTCTGGAACGATTGCTGGGGGCCATCGGAACTCAAACCCAACCCAACTCCAAAAGACCATGGCTGCAACCTTGGCATCACACTGGAAAGCAAACTCTCCATGAAACACCAGGTCAACACTGTCTTGTCGGCCTGCCTCAACACTCTCTGCATGCTCCTCAAAGTTTTCAAGTGGCTCCCCATCAGAACCAGAAAAATGGTGACATAAGCCCTCATCAATCAGCCAGCTAGACTGCGGCAACACACTCTACACAGGAACTACCACTAAACTCACACAACAAGCACTTGATTGGTATTGGAGCAACCTTTTGCTGCTGAGAGGGTCTATTCCTAGAAAATCTCCAAGAGGGAGGATTGAGAGAGTGTAGGAGGGAATATGAGAGATGAGGAGGGAGTGGTGCATAGAGTGTCGAAAAGAGAGAGGTAGATGGGAAAGAGGTTGACAGAGAGGGACTGACAGCATAAGGTGAGAGAGGGTTTAAGGTGGAGAAAAGGAAGTAGGCGAGAGGAGAGGTGAAAGTATTGTAATGAGGAAGGGGAAATCCAGGAAGCATTGAAGCATATTCTACGGCATGACTTATCATTAGAGCATGTGTTTGGCAACATATTGAGAGCAAGAGAGGCAGGGGGTTGTGCTTGAGACTTTCCATGCATTAATGAGGACCATAAGAAGAATATTAATTTGTCGGGTGTGAAGAATCACAGGAGTGGGAGAACAGGCCGAATATGTAGGTGCAGGGCTTTAAGTGGGCGGCATCCTGCTGGTGCTCAGTACTGGCAGTTCTGAAAAGCAGGTGCTGAGGCAAATCTCTATCGGGCTCTCGATATTTGCCCTCACCCTGAGGGTGAAAAAAAACCTTTACTCTGTGGCAGTACCACCCTTCACTGCTTTTGATGTAACTTCAAAGAGACTGGTTATAGTTCTTTCGTGGTCTCAACATTTCAGAACTGAAGCATTTTTAATATTATATACAACAAAGCCATAGTTGTTGCTTATTTATCATATGCAGCTACAACCATTGACCAAGCCAATAGCCCTGGCTTGTTGTAGGTGTAATGTTACTTGTTGTATCATATACCTAGATGAAATGACAGAAGCATCAAAATACACTATGATAAGCTCAGATGTTTAGCTTCTGTGTTTTTAGGGTCAAATCTAATTCCCTTTTGGTAAACCTATACGGAAACATTCCACATATACTGAGTTATTTCCCACTCCCATTCACAGACACAAAACCGAACCGGATATCGAAACACTTATAAATACCATTTAATAAATAAGAATCTGAACATGTTACATTGAACTGAAGCAGACTGGGAATCGAAGGGCTATATTGAATTTTGAACGGTCACTGCTGTAGGGAAGTCAAATAATCAGGCAAGACAGCGGAAGAAGTCAGAGGAGCGTTTATTCGTATCCTCTCATCTCTTACTCCAAGTCAATAATAATCCAACAGTCCACCCAAGCCTAACTCCCCCACATTCTACCTATTCGAAAGTCAACACTACAATCTCCATGCACGAGCTTGTCACGAGCTTCAACACACTTGAGAGCTCGTGACCGCTCCTACGAACATATGTACATCCTAACACACCTTCCCCCCTTTAAAAAAAACAAAAAAAAACAGATGTTCCTTAATTCATCACAAAATCAATGACTGTACAATTTGTTTAAATTACATAAACATTCTCTGTAAAAAAAAAAACTAGTTCATCACAAAATCATTAAACCGAACAGGTAAACGATGAGAACGTATAGCTCTAGTATTGTTTAAGTTACATTCAGCATGTGTACGATCCCCATTCTCTCTTTGTTCCCCAACATCCAGAAAAACATTGCTGTCAACATCATCCACTAATTGACTAGTCCCATTAAACAAAGAAACTCTACTCAAATTCCACACGGAACCACCATCAATCCTAACCGCATTCCTAAAAACTTCAATAACTTTCCTTGGACTTGACCAAACAGGAAACCCTTTACTCACACCCTCTTTCCTTTTAATGCGAACAAAATCGCCCACCTTAATAGAACGACTAGACATAGAACCAATCCTCTTAATCATGTTATGTTTCATCTTATCCTTGTACAACTGAACCCTATGCTGGACAGCATCAAAATCTACCTTTAAACAATTTTCAAAGCCAGCTAAATTCTTTTTCAACCACCAAGGTACCAGCCTTGTACTAGGTTTCCTTCCTCTTAAAAGCTCAAAAGGAGTGACCAATGTTACTGAGTTAGGAGAAGTCCTGTAGGCCAACAACATAGACTGTAACGCCACTCTCCAATTCAATTTACCTTTGATAGAAAGTTGGATGGCCTCTTTGATCACACGGTTGAATCGTTCAACCTGGCCATTTGCTTCAGGATGGAAAACTGCAATCCTTCTATGAATAATTCCACATTTGTCAAAAAACTGTTCTATTTCCTTGCTCACAAACTGCGGGCCATTATCAGTCACAACTTCCTGAGGAATGCCCTCTCTGCAGAAAATTTCATCTAAAACTCTATCACCTGATGAGAAGTAACCTCTTTAACCATCTTGACCTCTGGCCATTTGGAATAGTAGTCAATAAGGACAATACCAAAGGCTTCCTGTTTAGGCAAACAACTGAACAGGCCAATAATGTCTATCCCTAGCTTCCGCCAAGGTCCCAAAGGTAAATCAATAGGACAGGGCTCTGGACGTAAAGCAACCGCTGTTTTGTCACTATTAGAACAAAACGAACAAGAACGCACAAAATGGTCTACGCAAGAGTCAATCCCTGGCCACCAGAACGATTCCTTTAAACGTCTTCTGGTAAAAGATATCCCCAAATGACCCTCATGAGCAATCTCAAGCAAGGTGTTCCTAATAGAAAAAGGAGGAATAATCTTGTCACCACGAAGAATTACATCACTCTCCACAGCCAACTCTTCCTGGACTTTAAAAAAACCCATCATATTGCCAGATAATTTCCTCTGTTCTGGCCAACCATGTACAAGATAATTTTTAACATTACTCAACTCCAAATCTTTACCCATCTCTTCCCTCCAAACATCCTCCTGCAGAGTAAACCTTTCACCACACACCAAATTGACATCCTGAAAAGTAAAAGCAACCTCACACTCATCATCATTAATCACTTCAGGAGGATTCGTGTCAGAAATCAATTTGACATGCAATCAGCATGTACATTCGCCTTACCCTGGACGTACTCAATACTGCACTGAAAAGATTGCAACCTTGAAGCCAACCTTGCAAGACGCGCCGACATAGTCCTTCCACCACCTGGAGCCATAAGATACACTAAGGGCTTATGATCAGTCTTTATCAAGAATCTTGTACCCCATAGGAAAGACCTAAAATGCTCAGCTCCCCAAACACAAGCCAGCAACTCTCTTTCTATGACAGAATAATTCTTTTCAGCATCTCTCAAAGCTCTCGACGCATACGCAACAACCCATTCTCTCTCACTATCCTTCTGTAAAAGCACTCCACCTAGGCCTGATGAACTTGCATCCACCATTATAATACACTTCACACCAACCACAAAAGGTTTGAGACACGGAGCATTCACAACAAACATTTTCAAAGACTGAAAAGCTTTTGTCATTTCATCAGTCCAAACGAACTTAACATTTTTCTTCAATAGACACCTGAAAGGGTCAACTTTGACTGAAAAATTCGGAATAAATCTAGCATAAAATTCAATGAGACCTAGAAATGCTACTAGTTGTTCTTTTGATGTGGGCACAGGAGCATTCATGATACTTTTGACATGATTTTTCTTAGGTTTAATTCCCATCCCACTAATGGTATGGCCTAAATATTCCACTTCTTTCTGCTTAAATTTGCATTTGTCAAGACGTAATGTAAGGCCTTTCTCTGCTAAAGCAGCGATCACACACCTTACATTTTTGTTGTGTTCTATGTCATCCTTTCCATGCACTAAAATATCATCTTGAAACGCTACAGCGCCACTTAGACCCTCCAAAGTTTCTTTCATGAGCCTCTGGAAAACTGAAGCTGCACTCGCTAACCCAAAAGGCATGCGACAAAATCTGTATAAACCTTCAGGTGTGATAAATGCAGTTATGTTCTTAGATTCCACAGCTAGTACCACCTGATGATAAGCACTGGCTAGGTCTACACAAGAGAAAACTTGTGCACCAGCTAAGGTTGAAACCATTTCATGAAGATTGGGTAACGGGTGTGAATCTACCCAAATGGCACCATTAACACTGCGAAGGTCAATGCATAGCCTGAGCTCACCATTAGATTTAACAGAAATTACAATAGGGGAAACCCAAGGTGACGATTCTATCGGTTCAATTATATTTTTTTTACACAAATCATTTAGCATTTCTTTAAGTTTGATCCTATAAGAAAGAGGAACATTTCTCACTCTATGTCTCACTGGAATGGCATTCTCATTCAACTTGATGACATGTTCAAACCCTTTATAACGACCCAAATTCCCACTAAAAACACTAGGAAAAGATTGGCGTAAATTTTCTACTAGCGATGAGCTATCCCCAGCTACACTTGACACATCCAAAGGTTGCACCACATAAACCGGAGGACTAGCTCTGGGATCAATTTTCATTCCTAATTGATGCTGGTGTGGCCAACTTAAAAGTGATAACCCAGACTTTGACACATACATTTTCCCAGATGTGTGTTGGTCAGAAAATTGTATTTTAGCAATAAAATAACCTATCAGGTTAATCTTGTGACCTGTGTAACCACCAGGAGAAACATCAGAATCAAATAACTTCCTATTTGGAAACTTTTCTCGAAAAACACTTAGAGAAATGATGGTATACCATGCGCATGAATCCACGAAAATCTCCAGACACACATCATCAATTGTTATCATACAAGATGGAAATTTTGTGCAATCCCCATCTTCACAAACATTGATGACGGTGTTGACTTGAAAATTTTCTTCATCATCCAATTGATAATCATCACAACATTCATGTATACAATTCATCTTTCCCGATGTTGACCTACAACACCTTGTAAAATGGCCTTTCTTATAACATTTCGAACAAGTTTTACCTAAGGCTGGACAATTCTTACAATCTGCTAAGTGTGCATCACTTCCACACCTGAAACATAAAAGTTTTGAGGTTCTCCTCTCATGTTTCTGATTTCTGGATTTGTTATCATTTCTGACAGGAAATTCATTTCTCTGTGAAAAACTTTTCTTAGACTTGTCAAAGTCTTTAGACACACTAAAAACATCACTTTTATCATTGCCCCTAATCTCCTTGACAAATTTTTCCGAATGTTCAATTGATTTTGCAATATCTATGGCATTATTAAGAGATAAATCAGAGGTTGTCCAAAGACGTTCCTGCACTTTTTTGTTATTAGTCCTCATCAAAATTTGATCTCTTAAGACTTGTTCATAGGATATGTGCTCGAAATCACATGTAACAGCCAAAGACCTTAATGCTGAGACAAAATCCTCTACAGGTTCATCTGTGCGTTGCTTCCGAGAATAAAAAATAAACCTCTCCATAACAACATTCTTTTTCTTACCATATCTTAAACTTAACTGTAATGATGCATATTCATATACATTAATATTCCCCGGATTTACTAACACTGGTAAGGTTTTGAATTCTTTCAAAGCTATTCCACCCAAACAATGTTTTAAAAGTGATAGCTTCCTTTCTGGTTCACACTCCCCTTCTTCCAATACATCTACGTAGGCTAAGAAGACAGGTTCCCAAATCTCCCAAGCCATGGGTGGTTCACCAGGTGATGACAAAAATGAAGGAGGAGGTACAATGCCAGACATATTATTTGAGTTGTTAAACAAATTTCACGTAAATAAGTCAGAATGCAAAAAAAATAATAAAAAAAATATATATATATATATATGTATAAATATATATATATTTTTTCCAATTTACAATAAGATTATTTACATTTTTAGTCACAAAAGATAGTATTCGTGACACTCATAACCTTCGAAGTAATAAATTTCCAGGCTTCCTCATTAAACTGCAAATTATTTGCGCGATGTAACTGTGGCTCTGTCACGTTTGAAACAAGCTTCTGACAAGGTAAACCAATTCCACAGCGCGCAGGCGTCAATTATTTCATAGACGTCAGGCAGCGTGTAGAATCAACGTCGTTCCTTGTCCTTGTCGTTCCTTGTGCACGAGCCTTTGCGCACGTACGTTGGCAATAACAACACGCTCGTGAGTCGAGTCGAGAGGATTTCAAATGATGCGCACAAAAGTAAAGTAAGTAATTTCTCCACGCCTTTCTTACTGAAATGTAGATTAAAACAGCTTTCAAGCAATGGCCGTGTATCCGTGCTGCAAAGAAATTAAATCCGCTTCCGTTTCCTAATAGAGAGCAGTGGTTCAACGCTGTTCGCTTCCCAATATACAGCAGTGGTTCACGCTGTTCACTTCCCAATAGACAGCAGTAGTTCAACGCTGTTCAAAGACAATTCAGCTTCCAATATAATAGCCGTGTCCAGCGCTATTCACCGTCTCAAAAAAACGTAAAAATGTGGTAACATTTTTTTTTTTTTTTTTTTTAAATCTTCTAATCCTTGATGCAGGTGACGAATCCCGCCCGTCGCCAGTGTAGGGAAGTCAAATAATCAGGCAAGACAGCGGAAGAAGTCAGAGGAGCGTTTATTCGTATCCTCTCATCTCTTACTCCAAGTCAATAATAATCCAACAGTCCACCCAAGCCTAACTCCCCCACATTCTACCTATTCGAAAGTCAACACTACAATCTCCATGCACGAGCTTGTCACGAGCTTCAACACACTTGAGAGCTCGTGACAGCTCCTACGAACATATGTACATCCTAACAACTGCCATCTACCAAATTGTAAACGGACTGCCTATAAATGTGGGAGGTTGTTTAACTCCCGCATTAACCTTGAGTCCGCTGCATTCGAACAGCAGGTCACTGCCTCACTGCCACCTACCAAATTTTAAACAGACTGTTCAAGAGTGTGGGAAGTTGTTTAACTCCCAGATGCATCAAACAGCATGTTTTTCTCCAGAATAGAACATTGAATATGGCAGAAGAAGAGGCAAATGTATTTGAACCCTGATGCACAACGTACTTTATGACCAAATGGTTATCATCCTGTCATTCGAGGAACAGGTTATAGATGACTCTGCAGTCAAGCCGCGCCTAACTACAATCGGCATGTCACCTAGTCAAAACCGATTTGAGGATTGATAAGAGGAGAGGAGGAAAAAAAATCATTTTGGTCCTGAAGAAGGTGTTTCCATAATTTTAGTCTACCGAAACATGACAACGCCCTGGTTGTCATTACATTTATATTGCACTGAACACTGTCTTGATAAAGCATTGATGATTTACATGATGTTCAGTTTATATATGTTTTCGAATTAATGTGCTTAATGATTAATATGACTGTCTTTTGCAAAGTCCTTTCCATTTGAAAAAACCTATGAAATGTGTATTATCCATGTTTTTAGCAATGTTTTGATATAGGTGTGAATTAGATTCTTTTTTATTAAATTGTATTTATAAGTGTTTCGATATCCGGTTTAGTTTTGTGTCTGTGAAAGGGATTAGAAAATAAGTGAATATATGTGGAATGTTTCCGTATAGGTGTCCCAAAAGGGAATTATATATTTAACCTGGAGTCACACGTGGTGCCTTGTCCCTTTTGGGTTTGTGAGTCCCCTCTCAGTGTATCTTTGACAGGTTATGTGTTTTTAAGCCACACCCTTAATTATATCGGGTGCGCCCCTTTGAGAGACCTCCCAGTTTCTTCATCCCACTTAAAGCCCTATGTAGGAGAATAATGAGGTACTGCAATGTGGTGGTCTTCACAAAGAAGTCCAATTATGGCTTGCATTGTGTGTGTAAATATTGAAAGTCATTTGCTTCTATGTAATGCTATACTTTGTTAAACATGTTTTCTCATTCACCTGCCAGTACACTGTGTTTATTGCCCATTACATTTGACAATGTGCTGCATTTTAGCCATCCTCATTTCAATTTAAAAATAATCTGTTTTCTACTGATTCCCCCTTCTATGTCATCACATTCTCTCCTGTAATGCACGTAATTAAATGTTTTATTTAGCTTATTCTTTAGACTTTATGGTAGGAATGTGCGGAAATAAAAACGCATAGGGATAGTTATGCTAAACTGAGAATTTTGCAGTTTGTAAAATTACTAAGTTAATCAACATCACACAGCTTTGCATGCAAGGGAAACTTCCTGCAAAAAATAAATGAATACATTTGTGGGAGAATGTTTCTGCAAATTCTTTTGATTAAATTTGGTTCCTATATGATTTTCTTACGTTTTATACGTTTTCAAACTTTTCAAATGTCGCAATGTTTGTAAAATTAAAAAAAAACTTCAAAAAAATTACATAAGATAAGTCCAGCAATTTCCCTCACTCCTACTATAAATACCATGTTTATCAAATGAATGGTTGTCAAATGTACTCTGTAAGCAGAAGGGTACTTATTCTGCCTCTGTACTGGCTTGGCACAGGCAGAGGTGATGCACGCTTCAGCTCCAGTGCCTTGAGGCCTGATTTAGAGGTTGGCCAATGGGTTACTGCTACACAAACATGATGGATATCCCGTCTGCCTTATTACAACTGCATTATATCCTAAGGCACCTTCTTGCCCTTGACGTGACAAGTGGGAAAGGGAATCGGTCATTGTCAAGCGTGCTCAACCTCTCTGACGACAGTTAAGGATGCGGCGAGATCCTGTAAGGGTGCAGAGTTTTGATTATTCATTTTGTATATTCCAAAAACAGAATCAAAAAGAGCAAAATTACACCGTTCTTAAAACCAAATCCAACATCATGACGGTGGATGGCTTGAAACCAGGGACTACGTACGTTTTCCGAGTTCGCGCTCACACTGAAGGTGGCTTTGGAACATACGGAGGGGAGATAGAGCTTGAAACAAGCAACGAAGGTAAGTCCCCACCATTAATGGAGTTCAGCACATTGACTCTTCCCATCTCTATGCTCTCTTTTCAGAGGTATGGTCACCTGAGGCATACTCACCACTTCAGTCACTTTCCACATAGAGTTTTGCAGGGTTTATTGTGAGCCAGTGGTTGCTGGTGGGGAACACCAGCACTAATTGTTGGGGACTGAGACACATTTTTCTTCTTCGGACATTTCCCAGGAGCAAGAGAGAAAAATCATGTTAAGGGGAAAAGAAAGAGCAAGAGAAAGAAGGAAAAACTGCCACAAAGAGAAGAAGCAGAAAACCTCCCGGCATGAGATAAAAGGGCAGGAAATGTCTGGTAGTGGATTTAAAGGGCCCATGGTTTGAGACTGCAAATCTTTGGTATTCATTCCAATGGCGTTTAATAGCACTGGCCAAGTGCTTCTGAGCACAGCTTTGGGCACCAGCACTAATTATCTTACAAATTAACCACTGGAGTTTTGTACCTTGACAGGCCTCCACCACTTCACAGAGTTGAGAATCGGGCGACTCTTCTGAATCACACCTCTGATTCATTATAGTTTGTGCTATGTTGGCAGTACCTCCATACTCTCATCCTTCTCTTGTTGTGCTGGAGCCATGTCATCCCCATGTGTCCACTTTTGCTACAAATCTCCTTTCCTAGTGACAGCCTTGGACCTGTATTACATCTAAATTGACTTGAGAATTCTTACAGTCACAACTAGCCTTTGGTATCACTCACCCTTTAGAGAAAAAAAACATTTCTGCAAGAACCCCTTAAATGTACTCCATTTTTCCTATGGATCACTATGATGGATGGAAGGATGAACAGACAACTGGGTAGGATCATGTCAGTGAATAGGGGAATGATTGATTGCTAAATTTATATAGATAATGTCTGAGAAATAAAAAATACTGTGTAGCCGTAGATTGTGTTAGCAGGCAGATTAACAATTGTGGACTCAAGAGCTGGAACTAAATCGTAAGAGGAGAGGACTAGTAAGAGCCAGTCCAGGGTGTTATCTTCGAGAGAAGGTCAAACTGTAATGAAGAAGCTGATGAACATTAATGATGGGAGATTTAAGAGCCAAGCGAGTGTATGTGAACTGCTAAGGGAGCCGGTCATGTTCAGCTAAGCACCACTGCGCCTACTCAATCCGTTCTCCCATTGGGTTTAGTTTTTCAGATGTAACTATGGACACACAGAGGATTTGTGCAAATAAATGTAATCACATGCAGTCTGGGATCTCCCCAGAGCAGTGACAGTCTGGAGGGATTAAAGACCAGATCGGGAAGGATTATAGTCAGGCAGAGAAGAATAAACAGGCAAGGAACCTGCGTGTGTTGTAGAGAAGGGGGTAGGCCGTGTACATGCATTACCTATGTATAATTTGACCATCACTTCCTGACCTATTCTCTCAGTGAGCACTCCCATGCATTAAAATCTTTATAGATATATTTACTAGATTCTCAATACCTCAACAAGCAGAATTATATTGGCATTGAAATATATATAGGACAGAGTTTGATTACGCACATATTCAATGGGTTATTCAGTATGTTTCATTGCAGTTCACCCTCTACACACACCATTCTTTGTATATACATTACTTTCATAATGGTAGATCCCACTCACTGTTCATTCTTTACTATATATTATTATATTTGTACGATATTCCCTTGATGGTGGAACATCCTCTCTCTACACCTCTCTCTACACACTTTCTTATAGACCATTCTATATGTATCCCATCCCCTCAATGGCTTGTCTGTACACTTCTTGATATCCATGTGTTTGTAATTTTTCATTCGGGAAGGGGCGATGTTAGTTATTATTGTATTGTAGGAGACACAACACATTTTAAAGAAATTTAACTTTGCATATGTTGCTACAGATGTTTTTTCAAATTCGAAGAATGTGGTCATATGTGGTTATTCGGTGACAAAAAGGACAGCAGTTTTCAAAGCTCTCTTCAGTGGGGACACTTGGCTGTTGGGGATGATGAAGAGTATGGCTTTTCCACTGTGCAGGTCTCAAAGGACTAGACTCAGATGAAGGCTCTGAAGGAGGCTTCGAGGAGGTATAGCATGATTTATTTTGGTAGGCTGACTGTTGATACCAGGCAGTGTGCCTGTTCTCGATGATATGGGTCTGGAGGTAGAGAGTGATATATGATGAATCCTAGCGATTTCAGGTGTTGATGAGTTGGTGACTAAATTACTCCAGATTGATCTGGGAGAGTCATTATTTGGAGATAATGTTGCTGAAGATGATAAATTCAGTCTTGCTATCAACATCTTCAAGAGAAAAGGGGGAACACAAAATGGTGCCGTGGTCCATCTGTAAGCTCTGGACCACTGGCACAAGGCTGGCAGGTTATTAAGCTAACTCGTCAGAGAACCCTCTAAGTGGCAGATGACCAGAGGGCCAAGGGCCATCCAAGTATGACCTTGGAACTCTTCAGTTACACTGGCCAGAGGATGATAATGGCCCCGGTTATTGCCACTCTTGGCCATATACAGAGGATACCAGGAAACATCACAGAGGGGTGAGGGTGCACAAAGTATCCAGAGCATATTTGTGCAGTGGATCATGCTTGTCAGATAGCTCACCTGTGCTTGACTGCAGAACCTAGCTCTCAACTATATCTGGCAAAGAATTCCTGAAGTGTTTCAAGATACTCTGGGCCACTCCTTAGGTCTCCAGGGCTGGCTGAGGAGTCTCCTTAAATGTAAATCTCTATGCAGGTAGAACAGCATGCCTCTGGCAGAGCATAAAGGTTTGTCCATATGTGGGGTTGGGAGTAGAATCATTCAGCTTTAAGTTTAATTCAAAAGAACAGCACAGGCCCACACTGATCTTGCATATGTGCGGTTGGTCAGTATGAAGTGGAGCTCTAGGCACCAAGTGGTCAAACTCTAGATTACTTTCTTGCTCTCTGGGAATACAATGAGCATTCCAGCCTGCCTGTCAGACAGCCAGGGTGAGGTGGTGTAGTGGTTGCAAAGGATAGGTTTGACCTTCTCCCAGCCTTGTTAGGGTGTCATTTATCTAACCCCTTGTGCTAACAGCGATTTCCAACACATGATTCTATACAAACGATATCTCCTCACTGGTAGAAAACTGCAATGTGCATACATTCTGATGTTTCATTCACATGCCCTTTCCTACTGTGTTTTCAAGAAAACATTGAGCAGAATAAAGATAAACTAAAGCGTGATTGTATGTTTTTTGTTCTATAGACATGATTGCCATTGGAGACCCAAACCAGGCCACCATTCTGGCTATCTCCATCGCAGGCGGGATTGTCCTCCTTGTATTCCTCGTTACTTGCTTCGTCGTGAGCGGGAGGTAAGAGCTCGAATTACATCTGCAGGTCTCCTTATAGAAATAACCTCTACATTATAACTTACCACTATTGCTGGTGTGTTCATAGCCACAAAGGAGCAGTTGTATGTCCCAATATTGAGTTTTAAGTATTGTCCAGAAACAATACCTACTACCATAAAATCGTGAAGGATAATATCTATCTATCTATCTATCTATCTATCTATCTATCTATCTATCTATCTATCTATCTATCTATCTATCTATCTATCTATCTATCTATCTATCTATCTATCTATCTATCTATCTATCTATCTATCTATCTATCTATCTATCTATCTGTCTATCTATCTATCTGTCTATATATCTATCTATTTATCCTATTACTATTCTTAACTCCACATCTACTAAACTTGAATATATATATATTGGCACGTTAAATGATTGGAGAGTTAAGTATAGTAAATCTTTATTTACATATAGATGCTTACCATCACAATATTATGGCAGTTGATATTTTGTCTTGATAATCTAGCTGAATTATATTATATTTAAAACTCTATATTGTGGTGGAATATATACATAAATATGTATGGGTGCCTCCTCTTATCACGCCTTTTATATGCCTTATACTGCTGTATCTCCTCTAGTAGAGCTTGTTTATCCCATGTCTATTTATTGCCTGCCCGACTCCTCTTGATTCTGGTAATCAGGGATCCTTCAATATGGCACCTTACTTGCAGCTCTGAAAATAATTACTGTTCTCTGAGCATCAGGATGTTTTACTAGTAAAGTTATTTTCATGTCATGGCATCAGACAGGAGTAGAGCTGGCTATATGAAGGGCCCCTACAATTGTGTGGGAATGAAGGGCCAAATTATGTGGCATGGTTGACTGAATTATTCTGCAGGAAAAGGCTAATTATGCAGCATAATGTGGCACATTTTGTGATCACATTACTTTATTATTTAGATTTTTGTACAAAGTTAACGCTTCCTGGCCAAAGTTTTCTTCTCATTGTTATCAGTGTAGTACAGCCCCTGAAGATAAATAATCTATGCTAATATTTACATATTGTGATAGATGAATAAAACCGAGACCCATAAGCATCTAATCAAATAACTTATATGAAAACTATGTAGTGATCTATAAATATATTAAGCCTGGAATTATAAATATATATATGTATATATATATATATATATATATATATATATATATATATATATATATATATATACATACATACATACATATATATATATATATATATATATATATATATATATATATATATATATATATATATATATATATATATATATATATATATATATTTAACCATGAGTAACATATAGGTTTAGGTTTGATAAACAAACCTAAACAATATCTATATATTTGTAAAAACCATATTTATTATACATATTTGTAAAAAGATATACACATATCTAGATATATACATTTAAACAAATTATAAATGTTGGAAACAGGGATATGCTATACATCAGTGTTTGAGTATAGTGGCTATGTAGGAAAGAGCCAACTCTTGAGTAGTCTTCTGAAGATGAGATAGTTATCCGTGGATCTTATGTTCAGGGGCAATGAACACCTTATTTTGGCTGCTTGAACCGAGAAAAATGTACCACCCATAGCTTTTTACTTGTATAGTGAAGTTTTGAGGCGCTGTGCCAATTTTAGCGGAGGTTCCTTTGTTTAATGTACTTGGAGATTTTATTCCTGATGAATAGCGATCCTGTTCCATGTTTCAGTACCTTTTCATAGCTTGAGCTAGAAAGAAAAATGTTTTTGTTAAAATATGCAGGCTATGCAGAAGATGATGATCATGTGAGAATCCATAATTATGTGGAAAACATAGAGTCTGAAAGTCACATAATTCCAGTGGCCTAAGCAATATATTTTTAATTGCAAAGATCTGATTTTCATCTACGCTAAAAGCAAACTATTTTGAAATGAGAGATTCAGCATTGTGAACTTTTTTTTAAAACAAATGTGTTGGTGATAGCACTTTCATACCAAAAATTTGCAAACCATGAGTGATCTTAACATATCTGACAACTGGTATGCAAGTAAAGCGAAACATCATCACTGAAAATCTAAATCAACAGATTTTCAGAGTTTGGGGTGGAGCTCTCAGATTGCTTTTTCAAATAAAAATAGTCCCTTCCTATTTTGAGTTACTGTAAGTCTGCACCATTTCATGACAATGAATAATAATGGCCGCCTCCGCACACAGCTGTCCCGCTTTGTCCCCAGCTGGGCCGGCGCCGTACAGACCAGTGTTATAGCTTTGCTGAAGCTGTGTTTCTCCCTGATTGCCCTATTGATCCACGCTGCTAATAATCCCTCAGGCGCTGTGGGAGTTAGTCCAGAGATGGCTTCTTAGATTGCTCTGCTCCAGCCTCCTGCTTGGTTCGCGTGGTAGCGCCGCCTGCGACAGGGCGCAGTGAGCTGCTGGCCTTCCCAAGCAGCGGGCGGCTCAGATGGGCTTGGAGGGGTGGAGGAAGGCTCTGAAAGCCTATGTGCTCTGGAGGTCCAGTGGGCTGAGGGTGGAGGGGAGTGATAGGCCAACGGGGGGAACATCCTTTACAACGCACTACCATTACGATGCAAATTTTACAACGCAAGTTATTACAACACATTGCGCTGGGGGGCGCTCTAGTATAGGGAATAGTTTAATTTACTATCCCACACCTTCCCTACTATCCACGGGGACTGGAGTTGGAATAGTAAATTAAACTATTCACTATCCAGCGCCCCCCAACGCAAGTCATTGTAACGACTTGCGTTGTAAAACCTGCGTTGTAAAGGAATGCGTGGTAAAAGCATGCGTTGAAATGTCATACATCCGGCCAACGGAGGTGCAAGACCCCAAAGCACTGGAGAGAGAGAGCCTTGAGACCACCACCGGG
Source organism: Lissotriton helveticus (assembly GCF_964261635.1). NCBI lineage: Eukaryota > Metazoa > Chordata > Amphibia > Caudata > Salamandridae > Lissotriton > Lissotriton helveticus. Next base: position 423,856,920 of record NC_136072.1, read on the forward strand.
TGCACGACTAAATGACATAATTGGTGGAGAGAATCAGACTCGAGGATTAAGACACAAAGGAATGATACATAAGTAGAGGAAAGACATAAACAGGTACACACAGTGAAAGAGGAAAAAAGAGACAGGGAGAGAAGGAGGTGAGAAGGAATCTCAAAGGAGGAACGTCACATGAGAAGTTGGTGAGAACTAGTGGGTAGTGAGGGTCAGAGCTCAGAAACACCAGGAAAGTCTTTGGTTTAATGCAAGATGAGAGTGTACAGATGTTTATGGCACCGTCTTTCAGTGGAGAGACTTTTGTAGGAGATATCGATGGCAGTACCCCAGGACTGGAAGACTGAGGGGATTGAGATGTTACATATCACATTGTGTTCTGGATTTCTCCAGACTTTACTTTTATGTGCTGCAGAATTTAGCAATCCCGGAAGCAGTATCCGCGGGGCCTGCTAAGTGAAGAGGGAGTCTCATTGAAAGAGACAACGCGATAAAAGAAGCTAAGGAGAGAGAGAACCCAGGGGCAGGCAAGGGAAGATTGACCTCGAGAAGGGAAGAGATACAAGAGTTGACATTCTTATCTCCTTCTTTCTACTGTCACCCGCTGCTTCTATCTTCTTCGTTCCTTTCCTTCGACCTTTTTGCGCAAAACCCTCCTTTTCACAATCTTGGCAAGCACCTGCTATTTCTGACTTCTCACTTCATTTTCTCTCAATATCATGCTCTTTTCATCCACTGCTCATATCTCCCCTCCTCCTCTGACTCTTTCTTCTCTTCTCTTCTCTTCTCTTCTCTCCTTAGTATTTCCATGTTTCCCCCTTTTCATTCTCTTCACCTCCTTTATCATCCTTCTCGCCACATGAATATCACTGATGTAGGCTTTGGTCTTTACAAATATTTTCTTCCGGGTCGTTGCATTCTGCCTATCTCTGCTCATCTCCAGTCCCTCCCCACTTACATCCTGTCTCTCCCTTAACAACTCCTAATCCCCCCTCGGTCCTTTCCTCCCTTCCTAGCACCCACTTGCTCTTCCCTCCGCCTTCTCCCTCTCTCCCTCCCTCTCCTTCTCTCATGCGCGCGAGCCTCCTCTCACCCCCTCTCTCTCTTCCTTTGAATATAACCGAACATTTTTCCTCTGACAGCTCTATCAGAGCTGTATATTTACTCCCGGGAGCTCGGCGCCCTTGGCAGTTTCTCGGTATGCAGGGAAGCGAAATATATCAGAACACACCGTTCTGAAAAGCACTTTGAGACTGAGAGCAGGTCTGAGGAGCCGGGCCGCGTGAAAGGGCTTCGTACTCCAAATCTGAAAAGGTCCTCGTCATGAGAGTAATGGCCATCCGCAGGAGCAGAGCGACCTGGTGACTGAGATGGAAGAACGTATCAGACACACGACGCTCCCTTCTACTCCCTGCCTTTCTAACCCCCCCCCCCCCCCCCCCGCCTTATTGCGTTGAAATAATGCCCGCGCAGCGTGCCTGACAGCAGTCCCTCCTCAGAGTCAGGAGCAGGACGCAAGTCCTAAAAAAATAAATGGGGGACGCTGACGTCACGACAGGAATTAACGTCACGAAAGGTGGCTTGCACTCAGTTGCAGTTTATAGTTATCTAGCTCCCGGTAAAATAAGTAGGGGGACGCCGTCCACCCGCGTGGTACCTCGACTCGAGCCCTGGTCAGGAGCGAATGCTTGTTGTGCGGATTTGCACAAGGAAATATCCAAGGCAGAATATAGAAAGGTCACAATGTCGTGACCAGAATATTGAGGGACAACGTATTGAAAAGGTAAGTTTAAAACAAAGACGATGCAAGGTGACGGACCTAATAGATAGCACCTCACTATATCGCTGCTGTCGTATTAAGAATGGTCGTGCGCAGTACTCAAGCACCTGTCACTCTTTGGTGCCACTGGTTACAGATTCATAAAGCAAATCTAACACAAGGAGGTGCACCGAACAAAGCGCGTTTAGTCCGTTGTGATTTCTTTAATTTCTTCCTTTATTTTAAGATTGATACTCGCTCATTAAACCAGCTAACGCGTTTCGTTCCTCAAATAACACAAGCTTTGGGAACTTCATCAGGGTTTATATGGCTGAATGAAAATGTGCCAGACGGTTGTAGATCGGAGATAGAAAATTCCTTGTTGAGAAGTGGTGCTCCAAATTGTTAAAGTTTGCCACCTTGATAACCTTCCTTCGTGATGCCTGGAAGAGATATCTTTGCATTCCGCCATATAAGCCCTGATGAAGTTCCAAAAGCTTTCGCGCTGGCCTATGCACCACATCAGAACCCAATAGGAGGCTAATATGTCTCAACAGCATTAAGGCGTAATAGTGACAGAGACCAGCATTTACTTATAGATCACGAAGGGAGCACATGCATTTAGTCTCACCTTTGATAGTGGAGGCGATTTCAATATGTTGAGGTTCTGGGAAAAGTCCTAAACTGAAGCAGTTTTTCCCTATTCAGTCCTGGACTGTGCTTTAGGAATACAAAATCCAGTTTCATGGATTCTTCCATCACCTTTCGGAAACACAAGGGTACATCCATGGAGACAACTTTGTAGCGTCCATTAATAACACTGTCCCCATTCTAAGTACTGCGTAGAAGTTGTGCATTCTTTATTAGGAATACCTTCACAGTATCCAGTGCTGTAGCTTCAGTTAGTCTTACCACCACTTGTCTCACAGCTGCACCCACCAATCGGAGCAGGTAACCCAACAGCAACGTGGTCTCTGTTTGTTTAGCTTCACCATATTTGTTCTTGAATTGCATGTTTCCATTGGCTACTACTAACAAGGCAACAGAAAGATGTACGTTCAAGGTGACAAAAATAGAATAAACATTGGCAAAGCCAATAGGTCTCACCTTTGAGACATTTTGGATTTGCCAATGCCTTTTGGCGACGCTGTACAGCATTAGGAAAATGCAGTAAAGAATAACCACAAGATATATTTTAAAAAATGCATTGACGCAGCCGGCCACATCATTTTATAGGCATGCGCACACTTCACCATGCTTGTTGCGCCTACGAAAGAGAAGAAACCACTTATAGTTTGTCAACATTCATTGTTAAGAGATCCTGAACCCCTCATAGCACTAAAACAATGAGAGGCATCTTTAGCCACTCAGAAAAAGAGACCAAAGGACATTCAATACAGGCTAATGGATATTTCTTTCAAAATCTTCCCCTTTATGAGTTTACTCTTACTACACCACCTCCCCAATTCCTCCAAGCAGCAGCAGATAAATAACAAGCCTTTCCCTGCAGTTTGCAAAGGCAACCAACTCTAACTGTTGAAGTCCATGGTGTCAGAATTCAAAAGCCACTTTGAGAAATATTTTGAAATCAAAGTGCACATTCTTCCATCAAAATGAGCTGGCGCAGATTGCAGTCCATGGCGGTGGCAAATCTGGTCTTTTTCCTAAAAAACCTAAGACGTGTCTTTCCAAAATGAGGTGATGGAAGTGGATGGGACAATTGTAGAGCGAAGTTGTCCAGTTTGTTTACTATCCCAGCCCAGGCCCTGGGACACATGTAGGATATGGACTCGAGGCACATGCAGTACTATCAACTTTCTAATTACCATTCACGTAACCGCTTGAAGGACACTTTTGACCCATAAAGGTTGTATATGGGGCTCTAAGTTGCGTCGACCCATAGGAAAAACTTGTGATGCTCGGAAGTGTGGCCAAGGTCACAAGCAAAGATGTGGAGGCAGAGGGAAGGGAGGGTTTTGATCGGAGACACCTCGTCCTCTCTCTGCTGGTGCACATGGGAACCTGTCATCTGCCCGAGATGCCTCATTACCGCTCACAGATGGTGCCTGGTTCACAAGAGTAGCAGGAAGAGCTGAAGAATGGGGTCGTAAGCGCTCCCTGCATAATACAGATTAGTGTGTGTGCATCTGTGTGTGTGTGTGTTTTGGGAGGCCTGACATTACAAGCGATATGTACATGCCAACATGTTTCCCTCTTCTAGCCCTCCGCTATCCTTCTGAATCAGGCCCGGACTGGCCGATGTGGGCACCGGGCAAACCCCGGGTGGGCCGCAAGGGTGGGGGCCGGTTTTGGGACCCAGGGTTCCGTTTTTCTTACAGGGCCGTTTTTGCAGCATCGGCCGAAAACCGGCCCTGGCAAAGAGCGTGGTCGCACCCCCAACCCCCCCCCCCCCCCCCCCCCGGGGTGGGGGGGCCGGCCGAGCACTTTGCCAGGGCCGGTTTTGGTTCCCAGTCTGGCCCTGTTCTGAATCCAAATAACTGACTAACCTATCCACCACTCAAATTACATTCATATTTCACTATACTAATTCAACTCAAATCATTTATGGGTTCCTGAGTAGCATGCTCCTCGACAAAAAAACGATTTGAGGCCTCGTCAGGGGTAGTAAGCGCTATATAAATGTAGTTACAATACAATACAATCCAATACCATAGAACTGCTAACCCACCCAGTAGTATATTAGTACCTCTGACCTGGAAACAATACCCTGCCATTTCCTGCTGCACTTCCGCCAGCGCCGAAGGAGTTAACTGCCAATGTTGCCTCATTCTGCTAGCCCTGGAAGCGCGTTAGTAAACAGGGAAACTTCGAAGCGGGAGGATGCAGGTGGGAAACTTGACACAATCAAGAGCTGGCAATTATCTGACAGACACGTCCCCTGCAGGGACATCTGTCACCTCCGCTGACTCTGGGACTAATTGCCGAAGTGTGCCAAGGCCTCCTGCGCCCCACGCTCCCACTTCCGTTAGTGCGCCGGAAAAGAAAGAGATGGCACGTGTTACCAAGCTAACTTCGTTGCACCGCCTCCAGACCCTTCAAAATAAATGCACGCGGATGTCAATGGTGCATCCGTCGTTTGCTGCCCCATTGCGCCTGCATTGATGAGGGGCAGCAGCAGCTGCCCCCTTCACCCCCTCATTTCTGCTATGTGGAAGCTGGAGGTCCTCCAGGGGCCAAAGGGCGTCAGCGTCACGGGGAGGGTACGTTGTTCCCTGCCTGAAAGCTGTTACAAATGCCCCTTTGGGATGGCAGTAATAAGGGAAGCAATTTTACCTTTCAATGAGATAATTGACAAGTTGCCAATATGGCGTATGCAATCAATCGGTATGCTGATTCAGCTCCCGGGGGTCGAATATTTATACAAAAACAGCGACGTTGTCCTAAAAACTCCAAATTAAAAAAAAAACTGTTGTCGTTTACCCTTAAATCTATTCCACTCGTTCACTTTAACGGCTAACATTATTGTATTTTATTTATATTATTTATATCAAAGATATATTTGGCATTTTGCTAATATCGTTTCTGCAGTCGGTCTGTATGCTGATTCAACTCCCCGAAGTCAAATATTTTATACATAAATGGCGATGTTGTCCTAAGAACTCCAAAATTAAAAAGGTGTTGTCAATTTCCCTTAAATCTCGTCCACAATTCTCTCCTGTGGCTGAAATTATTTTATTACGTTATTATTAGCTATCGAGTGAAATATATTTGCCCCACAGCAGTGATGACTATCTCGTAAGCAGTATACCCTCGTGACGTAATTCATTGGGTGCAACATTGAGGTCATGGGCCTCAATGTGGCAATGACGTCTGTCATTGCCACATTGAGGCCCATGTGAGATCTTGGTCCTGTCTATTACAGGCACTGAAGTCCTGGCGAAAAGCGCTGCCACTCATGCATTATAGGCAGTCCTTTAAATAGGCCTGTACCTGTCCTGTACGGTGCACTGGCACTTTTTAATTTTGATAGGGAGAGTACCGGCACTTCTCAAGCGAGACGTAATAATTTTAATTGGAGAGTACCGGCACTTTTCAAGCAAGACGTAATACGTTTAATCGGAGAGTACCGGCACTTCTCAAGTGAGACGTAATACTTTTAATTGGAGAGTACCGGCACTTTTCAAGCAAGACGTAATACTTTTAATCGGAGAGTACCGGCACTTCTCAAGCGAGACGTAATACTTTTAATTGGCGAGTACCGGCACTTTTCAAGCAAGACGTAATATTTTTAATCGGAGAGTACCGGCACTTCTCAAGTGAGACGTAATACTTTTAATTGGAGAGTATCGGCACTTTTCAAGCGAGACGTAATACTTTTAAGCAGAGAGTACCGGCACTTGTCAGAAACGCACTTCTATTTTTCCATTTCAAGCACTGATTATAGGCACTGGAGTCCTGGAGAGATGTGCTGGCCCTGTCGAATCTAAGGTACACCGGCCTGGAGAGATGTGACACTATAATTAGAGGGACTGCAGTCACGGAGAGATGTGCTGGCACTGCAGAAATAAAGGCACTGCAGTCCTGGAGAGATATGACACTCTATAATTTGAGGTAATGCAGTCACGGAGAGATGTGCTGGCACTGCCGGCTTAAAGGCACTGCAGTCCTGAAGAGATTTGACACTGTAATTAGAGGTAATACAGTCCTGGAGAAATGTGACACTCCATATTTAAAGGTAAGTGCTGGCACTCTGGAATTATAGGTAATGCAGGCAATGAGTGACGTGCTGGTACTGCAGGGCAAAATAACGGCAGTACTGAATAGATGATAGTACTGTAGAAATAGTCATAGAGAGACGTGCTGGCACTGCAGGCTTAAAGTCATGGCTGTCCCGGATAGATGTGAACGTACTGTAGAATTAAAATCACTGCGGTCTTGGCGATTCACTTTGCCACTATAGCATTACAAATATTGAAGTAGTGAAAAAACATGCTGACACCGTAGGCCTTCTGTTACTACATGCTCGAGAGATGTGCTGACACTGTAGAATCAACGATACTTCGGTCCTGGCGAGATGTACTGCAACTGTAGATTTAAAGGCACTGCAGTCCCGGAGAGACGTGCTGCCCCTGTAGATTTAAAGATACTGCAGTCCTGGAGAAACGTGCTGCCCCTGTAGATTTAAAGGTACTGCAGTCCTGGAGGGGCGGGCGGCCCCTGTAGGTTCAAAGGTACTGCAGGTCTGGCGAAATGTACTGTAGATTTAAAGGCACTGCAGTCCTGGAGAGACGTGTTGCCCCTGTAGATTTAAAGGTACTGCAGTCCCGGAGAGATGTGCTGCCCCTGTAGATTTAAATGTACTGCAGTCCCGGAGAGAAGTGCTGCGCCTGTAGGTTCAAAGGTACTCCAGTCCCGGAGAGATGTGCTGCCCCTTTAGATTTAAAGGTACTGCAGTCCTGGAGAGATGTGCTGCTCCTGTAGGTTTAAAGGTACTGCAGTCCTCAAGAGATGTGCTGGCCCTGTAGATTTAAAGGCACTGCAGTCCCGGAGAGACGTGTTGCCCCTGTAGATTTAAAGGTACTGCAGTCCTGGAGAGATGTGCTGGACCTGTAGATTTAAAGGCACTGCAGTCCCGGAGAGACGTGTTGCCCCTGTAGATTTAAAGGAACTGCAGTCCTGGAGAGACGTGCTGCCCCTGAAGATTTAAAGGTACTGCAGTCCTGGAGAGACGTGCTGCGCTTGTAGGTTCAAAGGTACTGCAGTCCTCAAGAGATGTGCTGGCCCTGTAGATTTAAAGGCACTGCAGTCCCGGAGAGACGTGTTGCCCCTGTAGATTTAAAGGTACTGCAGTCCTGGAGAGATGTGCTGGCCCTGTAGATTTAAAGGCACTGCAGTCCCGGAGAGACGTGTTGCCCCTGTAGATTTAAAGGAACTGCAGTCCTGGAGAGACGTGCTGCCCCTGAAGATTTAAAGGTACTGCAGTCCTGGAGAGACGTGCTGCGCTTGTAGGTTCAAAGGTACTGCAGTCCCGGAGAGATGTGCTGTCCCTGTAGATTTAAAGGTACTGCAGTCCTGGAGAGACGTGCTGCCCCTGAAGATTTAAAGGTACTGCAGTCCTGGAGAGACGTGCTGCGCTTGTAGGTTCAAAGGTACTGCAGTCCTGGAGAGATGTGCTGCCCGATTTAAAGGTACTGCAGTCCTGGAGAGACATATTGGACTAGTAAGATTTTTAAGGTACTGCAGGCCTGAAGACACATGCTGGCCCTGTAGATTTAAAGGTACTGCAGTCCCGGAGAGAGGTGCTGGCCCTGTAGATTTAAAGGTGCTGCAGTCTTGGCCGGAGAGACATGCTGGCCCTGTAGATTTAAGGGTACTGCAGTCCTGGAGAGATGTGCTGGCCCTGTAGATTTAAAGGTACTGCAGTCCTGGAGAGACGTGCTGCCCCTGTAGGTTTAAAGCTACTGCAGTCCTGGAGACACGTGCTGGCCCTGTAGATTTAAAGGCACTGCAGTCCCGGAGAGATGTGTTGCCCCTGTAGATTTAAAGGTGCTGCAGTCCCGGAGAGACGTGCTGCCCCTGTACATTTAAAGATACTACAGTCCTGGAGAGACGTGCTGCCCCTGTAGATTTAAAGATTCAGAAAAGGGGGTGGTGATGAACAGAGTGCTGAATTAAGCAGACCACACTTACCCAGTCCAAAGATCAGGGCTTGATCCATCACCGTTTTTTAGCTCACTGCACCATCCCAGCTCAGAACTTGGCTATATGCAAATTAGTCTGTTCCTGTCCCAGTGCATGATGGGAACAGGGCAAATCAAACTACCAAGCCAATTCTTGTACTGGGAAGGAAACAAGCTTCCGGGGACCGGTTTCTGCCATTTCAGGCGTCGTCGGGCCGGCTTGCTTGAATCCTGATGGTGCAATGAGCAAGGGACTCACATCTGAGTATACCCTTCCACGCTTATGGTGGACAAAATGATTCAGAAAAGGGGGTGGTGATGAACAGAGTGCCTGAATTAAGCAGACCACTCTTACCCAGTCCAAAGATCAGGGCTTGATCCATCACTGTTTTTTAGCTCACTACACCATCCCAGCTCAGAACTTGGCTATATGCAAATTAGTCTGTTCCTGTCCCAGTGCATGATGGGAACAGGGCAAACCAAACTACCAAGCCAATTCTTGTACTGGGAAGGAAACAAGCTTCCGGGGACCGGTTTCTGCCATTTCAGGCGTCGTCGCCCGGCTTGCTTGAATCCTGATGGTGCAATGAGCAAGGGACTCACATCTGAGTATACCCTTCCACGCTTATGGTGGACAAAATGATTCAGAAAAGGGGTGGTGATGAACAGAGTGCCTGAATTAAGCAGACCACTCGTACCCAGTCCAAAGATCAGGGCTTGATCCATCACCGTTTTTTTGGCTCACTGCACCATCCCAGCTCAGAACTTGGCTATATGCAAATTAGTCTGTTCCTGTCCCAGTGCATGATGGGAACAGGGCAAACCAAACTACCAAGCCAATTCTTGTACTGGGAAGGAAACAAGCTTCCGGGGACCGGTTTCTGCCATTTCAGGCGTCGTCGCCCGGCTTGCTTGAATCCTGATTGTGCAATGAGCAAGGGACTCACATCTGAGTATACCCTTCCACGCTTATGGTGGACAAAATGATTCAGAAAAGGGGTGGTGATGAACAGAGTGCCTGAATTAAGCAGACCACTCGTACCCAGTCCAAAGATCAGGGCTTGATCCATCACCGTTTTTTAGCTCACTGCACCATCCCAGCTCAGAACTTGGCTATATGCAAATTAGTCTGTTCCTGTCCCAGTGCATGATGGGAACAGGGCAAACCAAACTACCAAGCCAATTCTTGTACTGGGAAGGAAACAAGCTTCCGGGGACCGGTTTCTGCCATTTCAGGCGTCGTCGGCCCGGCTTGCTTGAATCCTGATGGTGCAATGAGCAAGGGACTCACATCTGAGTATACCCTTCCACGCTTATGGTGGACAAAATGATTCAGAAAAGGGGGTGGTGATGAACAGAGTGCCTGAATTAAGCAGACCACTCTTACCCAGTCCAAAGATCAGGGCTTGATCCATCACCGTTTTTTAGCTCACTGCACCATCCCAGCTCAGAACTTGGCTATATGCAAATTAGTCTGTTCCTGTCCCAGTGCATGATGGGAACAGGGCAAACCAAACTACCAAGCCAATTCTTGTACTGGGAAGGAAACAAGCTTCCGGGGACCGGTTTCTGCCATTTCAGGCGTCGTCGGCCCGGCTTGCTTGAATCCTGATGGTGCAATGAGCAAGGGACTCACATCTGAGTATACCCTTCCACGCTTATGGTGGACAAAATGATTCAGAAAAGGGGGTGGGGATGAACAGAGTGCCTGAATTAAGCAGACCACTCTTACCCAGTCCAAAGATCAGGGCTTGATCCATCACCGTTTTTTAGCTCACTGCACCATCCCAGCTCAGAACTTGGCTATATGCAAATTAGTCTGTTCCTGTCCCAGTGCATGATGGGAACAGGGCAAACCAAACTACCAAGCCAATTCTTGTACTGGGAAGGAAACATGCTTCCAGGGACCGGTTTCTGCCATTTCAGGCGTCGTCGGCCCGGCTTGCTTGAATCCTGATGGTGCAATGAGCAAGCGACTCACATCTGAGTATACCCTTCCACGCTTATGGTGGACAAAATGATTCAGAAAAGGGGGTGGTGATGAACAGAGTGCCTGAATTAAGCAGACCACTCTTACCCAGTCCAAAGATCAGGGCTTGATCCATCACCGTTTTTTAGCTCACTGCACCATCCCAGCTCAGAACTTGGCTATATGCAAATTAGTCTGTTCCTGCCCCAGTGCATGATGGGAACAGGGCAAACCAAACAACCAAGCCAATTCTTCCCCGGAAGCTTGTTTCCTTTCCAGTAAAGAATTGGCTTGGTAGTTTGGTCTGCCCTGTTCCCATGATGCACTGGGCCAGGGACAGACTAATTTGCATATAGCCAGGTTCTGAGCTGGGATGGGGCAGTGAGCTAAATAACGGTGATGGATCAAGCCCTGATCTTTGGACTGGGTAAGAGTGGTCTGCTTAATTCAGACACTCTGTTCATCACCACCCCCTTTTCTGAATCATTTTTGGCCACTATAGGTGTGGCAGGGTATACTCAGACATGAGTCCCTTGCTCACTGCTCCATCAGGATTCAAGCAAGCCGGGCCGACGAGGCTGAAATGCCAGAAACCGGTCCCCGGTAGCTTGTCTCCTTTCTGGTGAAGAATTGGCTTGGTAGTTTGGTCTGCCCTGTTCCCATGATGCACTGGGCCAGGGACAGACTAATTTGCATATAGCCAGGTTCTGAGCTGGGATGGGGCAGTGAGCTAAATAACGGTGATGGATCAAGCCCTGATCTTTGGACTGGGTAAGAGTGGTCTGCTTAATTCAGACACTCTGTTCATCACCACCCCCTTTTCTGAATCCTGTAGATTTAAAGGCACTGCACTCCCGGAGAGGCGTGCAGCCCCTGTAGGTTCAAAGGTACTGCAGGCCTGGAGAGATGTGCTGGCCCTGTAGATTTAGAGGTACTGCAGTCCTGGAGAGACATACTGCCCCTGTAGATTTAAAGGTACTGCAGTCCTGGAGAGATGTGCTTCCCCTGTAGATTTAAGGGTCCTGCAGTCCAGGAGAGACGTGCTGCCCCTATAGATTTAAAGGTACTGCAGTCCTGGAGAGATGTGCTGCCCCTGTAGATTTAAAGGTACTGTAATCCCGGAGAGACTTGCTGGACCTGTAGATTTAAAGGTACTGCAGTCCCGGAGAGACGTGTTGGCCCTGTAGATTTAAAGGTATTGCAGTCCCAGAGAGTCGTGCTGCCCCTGTAGGTTTAGAGGGACTGCAGTCCCGGAGAGACGTGCTGCCTCTGTAGGTTTAAAGGTACTGCAGGCCTGGAGAGACGTGCTGGGCCTGTAGTTTAAAAAATACTGCTATGCTTGAGAGATGTGCTTGTACACAGCGCCATAGTCCTGGAGAGATGTGTTGGAATTGTAGTGATAGAGCCAAACTTAGACCTTGTGTTATTACTCGAGTTTGGCTCGGATGGTCTTTTATTTGCCTACTAAAGTTTGTCGAGGGGAAACACAACACATCAAAATTATATTTACAATTTCATTATGCTTTAAGGACCACAAACTCCGAATTCCAGTTATGGATTTTATTATAACAACAATAATTGTATATAAACACACTGTAATATCAATGTATATAGGTACAAGAAAATCAATACGGAGCCAAATCTTCGCATATAATTAATTCGGCAAAAGAGACACAAAATAATGAACTCCAAGATCAGCATGCAACCCAAGACGGATGCAGAGTCCAAGTCCCTTTTCATCAGGAAAGAAAGCATGAAATATCTCTTCCTACACTACTCTCATGAATTATGATTCTAAGTGGCTCCCCTGTCTCAACTTTCGAAGGTGTCAGCACATGTAGACTTCCTAAGAAGTACTCACGTTAAAAATGGGTCAAATAGCTTAAAGCTATAGAGCTCATTTTAAGATGCTCTCAATTCTCCAAAATCTAGAAGTCTGGTGTTTCTGTCCCTGCGCATAATACAAAAGAAAATAATTTAGCCCCCTCCTTTGAGTATCATGTGACAAGTTGTTTCATTTCTCCAAAATTTCCAAAGGTTCAGTGTTTTTCCATGACTTCTTTAATTAAATCATCTTGCTTCTTATGACCTTGGAGTGTAGATAGGCCAGTCACAGAGCATATACTCCCCATCACTTCTCAGGCTTGTTCAAAGACATTCCAAGTATCTCCCTAGTTGAAAATAATGATGTTATTCTTTATACCTGCAATGGGAGGGAAGCACACTGTCTCTGCTCATGCAAAAATACATTTAATTATTTCTTCAGTAGCTGAGAACAATTCGTAAACAACCTGCAGCTTTGGGCCTAGACTGCAGGCAACTTTAACACATACAGATATATTTTCATGAATATACTAATTAAAAGGCACACTTATACATGTTAAAAAATTGTGTTTTCTAAACCATGCACATTCTTTTTAAAGTACACAGTACATTTCTTATTGATCATGTAGAATAAATGCATTCATATAAACATAATACACTGCAACACTATGATTATATACAGGTGTGTCATAAACATGAGTATAGTGCACCCTTACAAATTGGAGTGCTATTCGCGCTCTATCAGTAGAAATAAAGGTATCACAGTGGACGGGAAATGTCCTGGCACTGTAGAATTAAAGTAATGCAGGCCTTTAGGGATGTGCTGGGACTGTTGAATGAAAGGAACTGCCTCGCTGGAAAGATGCGCTGGCAGTGAAAACTGAATGCTCTGTAGTGGTGGAGCGGTGGGCCATTATCGCCTCATTACATTTTACTGCAATTCTTGAGAGAACAGACGGTAAAAGACGCACAAAGTGACCGCTGTCCTGAAGAGAATTGCGGCCATCCTTTTCATAGACGGTTTGGGCACTTCTGGAACAGTCCATATAAAGGAACTGTATTCCTGGACGAATGCATGCACCGCCCCTGACAGACACCACACACGGCCTTTGAGGGAACTGCACTGCGCATATATGAGAAAGGTGTGGACACTGCTGCTGTATATGTTATTAGCTTTTTTAAACTTTTTTATTTTGGTATATGTGTTTGTTTATGTGTTTTGTTTTAATGTTTTGTTTTAAATGTTATGTTTTTTGTTTTATAGTATTTTGTGTTGTGTTATCCTGGTTTTTGTACCACATATTTGTTATATGTGTGTCCCAGTAGCATTCTAGGCAGTAAGGGGGTTCCCTTCTGTTCGTTCCCAGGTTTCTCTTGACCGAAGTGACGGTAATCAGACATGTTTTTGTCGGATCTTTGAGGCAATAAGTCTATTTTGTGCGTTGCTTGGTAATGGTTCCTATAATGGAGGTACACGTGCGGCACTATAGAGTCCAAGGTGTGTGTTTTGTGTTTGGTTGAGGTTGCAGCGGTGTGGTGGTATTTGGGGGTATTCCTTTGACCAAACATGGCTCTTCTACTGTGTTATTTGCTTTATGGTGAGAGTTCACATTCTAATCCACTGCTTCAGTTGGGCAAAATAAGTACAGAGGTCTAAAGTTGTTCTTAGTGGCCCGTCACTGGCTGTGGTTGACATATGTCACTAAAAATGGAGGTTGCAAGTTGCTTCCGTGGATGGTTTGGCAAATACTGAGAATGCTTGATTTAGAGCCGCTGGTGCAGAGAAAAACATGTTTTTTACCCACACCTGCATCTCTAACAACCATCAATAATTGGCATTCCAAAATGACCTTTTGTTTAGTGCTGTCTTCTTTTCAGTTCAATTCAAAATCTTTATTTCGTTGACTTGCAACATAAAAGATATACATGATACAATATTTAAAAACATTTGCAAAACATATAATCAGTACTCAATGCTACGCGTCATTACTTTAGGACAATCTATTATGGTTTAAAGTTGTCGCAGAGTTATCACAGATTTAATAAATAATTAATAATTAAAAATAGTTATTACAGAATTTAAAAAGACATTAAATAAAGTTTATAACATCCAAGGCATAAGATTTAAAATTTATCAAAAAAATTAGTCCATGGTTTAGGTCAAATATACATAGTGCGTAAATTTAAAATGGGAGGGACAATTTCATTCTAAGAAAATATACAGCCAGAAGAAATCTACTAACACCAAACACAATTACTTGGATAGTATCCATTTTTAGAATTCTGCCTGCTTCAATGTAAGATCTAAAGCCAATGTTGCGACACAAGGGCGCTATCCAGTTTTTCCTGGCTTTGCCATAAATTGGACAAAAAAAAGTATGTGTAAAATGTCTTCCCTCATGTTATTAGAACATAAAGTGCAGTAATCACTATTAATCTTCCCCCAGCTTTTCTCTGTTACCTTGGTTCTCAATGTTCCGTATCTATATTTTAAATAGAGAGTTTTGGCCAATGGCGGCTCGACTTCATCAAGAAATGGTTCAAAACACGCCTCATTTTTGACGATCAGGAATTTTTCCGTCAGAGGACCATGGGTTTTGACGTACACAGAATCGAGGCTCACATGGGACCAGAATGACAATTTAACTATTTTCTTAGAGGCCATAGTTAAAGATTCTGGCTCACTCCAGAAATGGGTTAAACCTAGCTTGGATAACCAAACTCTTACGTGTTTAAGCCAATAGATTTGGTTACCACTGTCTAGGTCCAATACCTCTTTCAACCCTTTTTTGAAATCGGTCAATTCGGGTGTTGTCCATAGTCTAACCCATAGTAATAGTGGTCTCAACATGGCATGGTGATCAGTACGCTTAATATTTAGGTCTAGAAATAAAGGTACCAATGGAGTATTAGTGGGAACTTTTAATAAACCCCTAATAAACTTATTCTCCAGTATTCCAAAGGTATCCCTGCATACCGGTCCCCATAGCTCGGCTCCATACAGAACAGCTGATTGGACCTTATACCTAAAAATCTCTATTGCTGGGGTAACTGCCTTATTCACACATTTAGCATATCTTTTTGCTATTGGAAGACAGTTTTGTTTAAACGCTATTTTAGATTTTTCTAGCTGTGGTCTCCATCCCATTGATGAATCTAAAAGTACCCCTAAGTATGTAAAGCTCTGTTCATAGTCGAGCTTATGACCATTCAACGTTAGGTTTCTTTTAAAACTTTTATGCGGATTTAATGCCATGTATTTAGTTTTTTTTATATTGATTTCTAACCCTTTTAAAATGCAATATTGCTGGAACCTATCTAATAAAATCTGGAGACCCCGTGGTGTTTGTGATATAAGAATCGTGTCGTTCGCAAAAAGAAGGGACGGCACACGTTCCCCACCCAAGCGAGGCGAATCGTTATCACAATTCTCCATATAGTCCGCAATATCATTTACAAATAGGGAAAAAAGTGTAGGAGCCAGTACGCAACCCTGGCGGACTCTCTTTTTATTGGGATTGAGTCTGTAAGTTCCCCGTTAGGGCCCCACCTGTCCTTAGCATAGTTTTCCTGGTGTAGGCCCATCACTAGTTGTAGGAGTTCCCCAGGGAGTCCCTGGCTTTTCAAAGATTTCCAAAGTAGATCACGAGGTATCAGGTCAAATGCTGCACGTAAATCCACGAAGGTCACGTACAAGTGGCCTCTGCGGATAATAACATATTTCCAATACAAGCAGCATAGCCTTAATACCTGGTCTATTGTCCCAGTTTTTTCCCTAAACCCCGCTTGATATTTCGATAAAACAAGTTCCTCGTCTAACCATGTATTTATACGATTTAAAATATGCCTGGCATATATCTTTTGGGTTATGTCTAAAAGACTAATGGGGCGATAGTTTGCTGGATTGCCTCTATCCCCCTTTTTAAAAATAGTGATAATTTCTGCTCCTTCCCAAGTATCTGGGATTTGGTCACCAGCCGCAATAGCATTGAATAAGTGATTTAAGTAAGGTGCCCAAACATCAGTATTATGCAGATACAAGTCACCTGGGACCTTATCAAGACCGGGTGCCTTCCCTTGTTTAGTTGAAGCAAGTGCTTGTTCCGTTTCACATAGGTCGAAGACTACTAATGGGTATGTGTTCACTGGCTGCATACGGGTCGTTTCTCCCAATGAGGTAACATCAGTAATTTTATCTGCATACAGCGTAGTAAAATGTTGTACCCATGTGTCTTCGTCCAAGAAAACCTCTCTGGAGCCCTTCTCGCGTTTATTCCCTTTAACAACTAACTCCCAAAAGTGCCTCTGGTCCTTAGTTTTAGCTGCTTGCAGCATGCTAGACCATAGTTCCTCATCCCAAGAGGATTTTGCTTTCACCAATAAACTATTATATAATTTCCTTTTGTCTCTTACTTCCTCAGGACTTTTCCTTTTGACTGCCTCAATCAGGGCTGTTTTGGCAGCACAGCATTCCTTATTGTACCAGGGTTTCCCTACTGGTTTAGCATTTGCTATACCAGACCCTTTTTTTGTTTTTTTTGTTAGGAGATCTAACAATTGACTAAAAAAGAGTTTATGTAGATTAATGAATTCCCCAGGTTCACAGCTTAATGGGCGATGAGGTTCAAATGTATTTACAAAAGTATGATAAATATTAGATAAGAGGTCCTCTTTTTCCAGTACATATGCCCATTTGACAGCCCTTCGGTTATTGCTGACTATGATGTTATCTAGTCTGGGCAATTGAACTTGTGTGGCACCTCCCTCTATATTACCCATCGCCTGTAGTATACTTGTAAGAAAACTAGTTTCCAAGGGGTTGTGGTCACTTTCAAACCTCTCACTGACATTTAAGTCAATTGTATATGCCCACAAATCAAAGGAAATAATGACATAGTCTAAATTACTTTTGTAGTCTTGCCTCTTGAAGGTAGGAGCTTTTGGGCTGTCCGATGGCATACGCCCATTACATGCCCTTAGACCATGAGTTGTTAGTAGCCTGGTAATCTGGAGTGCTAGTGTAGTCCCAGGTACAGTTCCATTTTCAGTCAAGAAAGGTATCTTATTGGCCATATCCTCATCTTCAAACAAGTTGGCCATACCCGTAATAGGTTCGTAATTGCAATTCAGGTCCCCACATAGAATAACACTTGCACCTGGCTCTAAGGTGTCCATAAAGAACTCCAATTTTTCAATACAAGGCGACACCTTGTGGGATGGATGAGGACTATTATACACGTTTATAAGGTTAATTACCCTATTGTCCTCAGTAGTTATTTCCAGACCAAGAATATCTATAGAATTGGTTGTCAAAATTTTTATACCAACTCTAATAGATACACTGATCCATATTAGTAGGCCTCCTGAGGCCCGACCTCTAGTTGAGGGCATTGCCTCAATTTGGTATGTTTTGTATCCCACTCTATGGACCGGGTCCGTAGCCCATGTCTCCTGTAACATACAGATGTCAAAAGTGTTCACATAATTATTCCAATCAGGATCACATAATTTTGTACGCACACCCGCTATGTTCCATGAAACTAATCTAGCTAGTGTAGCGTTTGACCCACAATTGCCCACTCGTATAGAAGAAGACGGGCTATTTTTAGCCCCACCCCCGATTACAACAACAGTGTTTTCTGCCAACAGGGAACTGTTTCCTTCTACCTCCATGTCTCCATCAGTGTTACAGTTAGTTATACTTCCGCCACCTCCTCCCCTGTTCAATAAACTTCAATCACATTCCTCCAGACCACTGAATACATCAAACCTATTCGATATCTCAAGCGGCGTGAATGGTAGTGGATGAGCCATTCCTCTATAATCGCCTGTGAAATGTCTCGGGGGTACGGTGTTCCACCCTGATATACCAGAGGTTGGGGCTAGATGGTACATATGAACAGGGTTCCTAGTTTGTTCCATGTTAAAAAAATAATTATCAAAAAGGGCTTTGCTAGTTGCCAGTTGGTGTGGGAGTACCACTGATCTAGGGTAAAAGTAGGTTAGTGGTCGCGGTATAATACAGTTAATTTCATTACCATGTGGCCAAGACAA
Organism: Lissotriton helveticus; assembly: GCF_964261635.1. Classification (NCBI taxonomy): domain Eukaryota; kingdom Metazoa; phylum Chordata; class Amphibia; order Caudata; family Salamandridae; genus Lissotriton; species Lissotriton helveticus. Next base: position 423,875,158 of record NC_136072.1, read on the forward strand.
GATGTATTGAACTGCATTTTTATCTCTAAAGTTTACCACAACCACATCTCCCCCTATGTCCTTAGGTCTTCCACCAAGCCAGGGCAGACGTCGAACATGTAATATTTCACCGTTTATATTACTGGCTTTAGGTCTATGTGAAGTTAGCCAATGCATGATCTTATTCTTGAGTTGAAACAAACCTTCCCGCTTGTTACCAGCTAATTCAGGTACCCCAGTGAGTACCACCACATAAGGTACGGCTTCTGACGGAAGTTCTGTAAGTAGTCTCCTACCTTGGGCTCCTCTTGTGTGTCTTGCTTCATCCGCCTCCATTCTTGGCTGCCCATTATATAAGTTTCCCGAATCTTTTACCAAGTTATTATCAACCACAGTATGCGGGATACGATTCGGGGTAGCAACTGGTGCTAATGCTGGTGTTTTAGCCTGAATTGGTTTTTGATAAGGGTGGTATTTAGGTGCAGAAAAAGTACTCAAGGGCTTATTTTTAATTACAGCTGGTACAATAGTTGTCAGGTCGTTACAAGGGGTGGTACTAGGAAATGTTGCCACAACGACGTCAGATGAAGAGATAATCGCCGATGTTGGTGCTTGGCTGGAAGTTAGTACTGTTGTTGGACCTTTGGTTCCTATGGTCCTAGAGGAAGTACTTTGTGTAACCAAATCTGCCTCTATCCTTTCCAGTCTTAACTCCACTCCTTTTAATCTTTCAACTATTGCCAACGTGTAACTCCTCACAATAAGTTCTATATTATCTAGTAAATTACTAGGGAGAATAGGTGAGGGATTTTCTACATTTGGATCTTGTCCGGTGTTAGCATCAGAGACCAAATGGAGAGTAGATAATGGAGGTGCAGAAAGTTTTGACATTGATTCTACAACTTCCTGTGCGACTACCGTTCCTGTAACTTCAGTACAAATAGGATTAGCCTTCCTCCCAAACTCAGAATGGCTCAACTTTGGTTTAGTCGGGTCCAATCTGTGTCGTCTCTTTTTGGTAGGTGGGGGACCGTGGATTTTGTGTGGTAATGGTCTCGATATTTTTCCTCTTACTATCTTTCCTGGCCTAGCCGTAGGTGATATTATGATCTTTAATCCAGTAGTGGTTGCAGGGTGATCAGGGGAGATAGTAACTGAGTCGATTTGTGTGGGGCCAATAGGTGGTGCCAAGCACTCCCTAAACAATAATGGCACGCTCTCCCCCGTTGGTGTAACATCCATAGTAACAGTACTTGGGTCATAAAACACTGTAGTATCAGGAGTGGGTTCAGACAGTGCTCTGTTCTTAATTCGTTCAATAGAACGACGTCGGTCAGCCCGGCGCTCCGCTAATGAGAAATCTTTAGTTCCCTCAAGGATAGCTTTAGAAAAATAATTATCTAAAGTACCATTTACCAAGCCCCCTGTTTTGTCGGTGGCCGTGGCAGAGGGAGAACTACGCATAGTGTTAAACATTGGAATAAGTAACAAAGAGACCGCTCAATTGGATTTCAGTATATATCCACCGCCAAGAGGTATGGCCCAGCCCAGCCTCCTTCGGCCTCTGAGGGCCACAGAGGGCCTGCCCTTTGCCCAGGCTTAGCCCGGGCGCTCCCGCGCGCGACTCACGGGGCGAGAGGTGTTCCTCTCTTTTCAGGCGCCTCCGGGCGCAGATGTGGCGTCAGGGACGCGACTCAGCCACCGGGGCACCTGGGAGGTGTAGTGTTTGACCCCCGGTGGCTGCAGGCAAAGTGGCGGTGCAAGCGCGACGGCCGTTCCCCTCACGGCGTCTCCCTCGCGCTGGTATGGCAAGGCGAAGCAAGAAGAAGCAGCAGCCGTTCCCCTCACGGCAGGTAAGGCAGAGATTCCAGCGTCCCACAGAGCGCTCGGCGCTCCTCTCTTTTCAGGCGCCTCCATGCGCAGAGGTGGCGTCAGGGACGCGACTCAGCCGCCGGGGCACCTGGGAGGTGTAGTGTTTGACCCCCGGTGGCCGCAGGCAAAGTGGCGGTGCAAGCGCGACGGCCGTTCCCCTCACGGCGTCTCCCTCGCGCTGGTATGGCAAGGTGAAGCAAGAAGAAGCAGCAGCCGTTCCCCTCACGGCAGGTAAGGCAGAGATTCCAGCGTCCCCTGTCTTCTTTTGTTTTGAGAGCTATTATGTATTGTATTGTATTGTATGATGTTACAGCTTGTGAATACAAAAAAATTGTAAACTTTCACAAATGTGTATGTTTACCTTCTTGAATCCATCCCCTTGACGTGCCTATCGATGTTCATCGAGCACCCAAGGCTAAATGGGCTGTGAAGTGAAGTCTGAGTCAGATACAGGATAGCACAATTATTTTCTTGCGGTTATCCTGTTTCTGATTTCCTGTGCCAGGAAGGCTTTTTTAGTCAAATGTGCTCTTTATCAAAGAAATAAATAAGTTGTTACACACACAAGAGATGTGACTGTCCAGCAAGGTTGATTACTAAAAAAGTTCAAAAGAAAACCCCCTTATTAAACAACTTAAATTAAAGGTGGACTTAAAATTAAGACAAATTTTGATATCCTCACATCTCTAACCCTATTATTTCAAGAGATTTACTCAAAAATAACTTCGAACCGGTTTTCCACAGTGGACAGAAGAGTCCAGTTGCTATTCAACCGTCATTTGAGCGAAATGAGTCATATGAAGTAATGCGTCAAAATTAGCCTGTGAGAGTACAGCACCACGGATAGCTGCAGAGCTGCCAGGAGTTCTGAAAGTGTTTAACACTAATGCCCAGAAAGGTCTCTTGCACTCTTCAAGCGGCGTGCACACCTGGGTGGAATTAGTGGAATTGCATTTCCGGCAATTATGTGAAATGTCAAAGAAATTGGGCAAAACTACGAGCTGTTACACAAAATGTCAACTTTGGCATTATGCACCATTTTTAGAGTTGATTGCATGAATTTCTAGCACGAGGATGTATTTCATGCAAAAAACAACTGGACAATTGCATATGAGGTGTACAACACCGAATCATGCTTGGTTGATTCATGTTCTTCCCATCTCAATTACGATTACACCTGTGTAAATTAATTCTACCCAGGTCCTATATGGATTACTAACAGATGCTTAAGGTATTTTTTCTTACTTCATTGATATTGAATGGGCCAGGGCAATCTGGGACTTAGATTTAGACATTTACGTTAAACAACTGATGCAAAAAACGGTTTATGAGTAGCTCCTTGGTGCAAATGTTGTTTCAGCAGGGGCAACTCCACCACAATGGCAGAGAAGTGGCGCCCCATTGGCTCAGAGCCAGCAGCAAAAAAATAAAACAATATTCCATTATCATTTTATTTTTAAGCAGCAGGCTCACCAAGCATGTGCAGGGAGGGGTAGGGCCGGGGCATGGGAGGAGGGAGGAAGAGTGCTTGTGCACCCTCTGAGTGCGGACATGCCTATCTATGGCCGGCCATCGCAGGCCAACCAAAACACACATGCACACTTAGGTTTCTCTAACCCGGCTGTATTGAACAGCCAGTATAGAGAAACCCCACAGACTCCTTGAGCTGAGCGGAACGTCACTTCAGCTCACTCAGGCCAATCCCCACGCTGCTCTGCAGTGCGGGGATTGGACTGGCAGCCTGTGACGTAGTCCCAGCGTCTGCTGGGACATGGAGTACCCAGCACGGAGGTGCAACACGGGAGGCGGCCGGCAGCAGATACATTTAACTTTTTAAAAAACATTTAATTATTGTTAAAGTCCCTCGTTCCCCCTCCTCCTCCCCCGCAACCTCTCCTGCGCTCTCCCAGCGACCCCTCCTCCCTGCCTCACCACTGTTTGTATGTGGCTGCCGCCACTGTGTTTTAGCAGGTCTTTTATGTCTTTTACTGCTTGGTTGGGTCATTTCAGTGCTTAATTGCCTTAATTTAATACTTACAGTTCGGCCATTTGTCTTTTCACTACTGTACGAAACTGGATTACTGGTTGAGGGGGGTTTAACCTTACTCACTCTACTCAAGCAGCAACCATAATGTCTGTCATGGTGAAACATAAGCAAACCTGTGCTTAACCCCCGGGTAGCTTTGCAGAAAAACATTCAGGCTTAACTTAGGGACAATGTGTAAAATATTTATGTATCACTTCAAAAAGTAGTAAAGTAAAAGCACACACAAGAAAAAATCCACACCACTTTAGAAAAATAGAGTAAAATGTAATAATGTATTTGAGACCAAAATGACACAATTCCAATGATAGATCCGGAGATAGGAAATTTTAAAGTTTTAAGTAAAAATAGTGCCTAGGAGCACCAAGCAGTAAATGTGATTATCTGGTTGCGTCGGACCGGGACAAAGTCAGAAGCTCAGGCACAATAGAGTGTGGGCTGTATACAGGGACCAAGTTAGGCCCACTGAACAAATTATCTTAAATCCTGGTTGCAGAGCGGTGTGAGATCATGCGTCGAGTATGCACTACACAGTGGTGGTTCAGAGGAACTTGTGGGGCTATGATTCACAGTCCTGCCTCGCCATTGAGGATGCTTTTGATGAGGGACTTTTGATGCAAAGTCCTGCGTAAAAGATGCGTTATGCACCGGCAATTCCAAAGAAGCTGCTGGGCTGCAATGCAAAGTCCTGCCTCGTTCATCGAGGTTGCTAAATGTGACCTGCAGCAGTGATTCAGAGGAGACTGCGGGTAGCCATGCAAGGTCCAGCATTGGGGGTGCGTTAAGTAGCTGTGGGTCCAAAGCGGAACTGCGAGGAGATGCATCAGTCTGCATTTGTTCTGCCCACAGGACCACAGCTGAGCTGGCAGAGCACCTTCAGGCCCACTTTCAATAATCCAGGACTGGGATGGTTTCACTTGGCGTGTATGACTCAAAGCAGATAGAGTCCAGGTAAATGAAGCCTTTTCTGTTGCTGGGGCTCTTTTCAAGAGGCCAGCCAACTAGCTCTGGAGTCACTCGTGTGGTCCTGGGTTCAAGATACATGCCCAGCCTTTTCACTCAGGCAGAAGAGCATCAGAGTTGTATTCCTTCTTGCAGATCAGCACAGCAGTCATTCTGAGTATTCCACAGATCTGTAAGTGTATGGAAGCGTTGGGTCTGTGAGCCATTAAATATCCCTGGTGCCCTCTTTCAAGTAGGAGAAGGCTCTGGAGATTTCCACTGCCAAATGTGCATAGAATATTCCTTCCTCCCTGCCCTGGCCATAACTTGTCTGGGGTCAGAAAAGACTAGTGTCAAACTCTTTGTGAGTGTGCTTAGGCAGAGCCTTTGTGATGTACAAGTGGGGAAGGTGGCAGATGCAAAAAGAACAGTTGATGGCAGAATGCAGAACAATGTCAGGTGACAGCCCTTCCCCTCATCAAGTCAGAGATGGTCCTGTCCTGCCAGCACCTATTCCACTTTGGCTTAGTATCTGGGAGTATTACACAAAGACTAACTGTCATCTCCACCTAGTCAAATGACCCAGGATACAGGCTGCAGGTACCAAATGCTTAGGACAAGAAAATACCAACTTTCTACAAGTAGCATTTTCAGAATTGTGACTTAAAATCCAACTTGCCCATTAAAGAGGGTTTTAAAGTGCAATTCTTTAGACACCAAACTCGATATTCCAACCTGTTCCCAATTGAAAGTTCACACTTATTAAATGTAATAAGGTAACCCAATGGTATCCTATGGGACAAATAAATGCTTGAAGGGAAGAATTTGGTGTGCAGCACTTGGTTTATGCCCGGCCCAAGACACACAGCCTAGCAACATAAATTGCGTTTAAACCATGTAATCCATAGTAATCAAAGTTTTAATCCATTTTATTCAATAGTATCAAAGTTCATACAGAGGCGACATGATTCCAATCTTCAAATACATGAGAAATGCCTGTCCAGGCTTTATTTCACAGCATTAGAGCGTAGAGTGTAAATTACCAAAAATACACTAATTACTAGGGCATAATAAAATTTCCCCCCAGGCCTAGCAATTTCATGAGGGCAGTTACTAGCTAAGATCTAACATTCCTTAAGTTTGTAGATCCCGAAAAAACATCATGTGGCAAATTTGACATAGAAGGACTTGTATGGCCTACTTGTCATTATTTCCCTGCCCATGAAAAGGAGATACATTGGCCTGTGGCCTGGGCTCTAATCAGAGGATTGCAGGGGCCGTGCCCAAATCTTTCAGAGGTGAAGGTGGATTTGTGCTCTGTCTCTGGGGTTTGTGTTTGGCACCTCACCATCCCACCACCCCACCACCTCAGTCAGCGCTTAGAACTAACTCTCGCAGTACCTGCACGTTTCTAGCTATCGTGTAGCGGCATCGATATTTCCCCCAAGGAAACATTATGCTTGCATATATGAAATGATATAGAGTCGTAATTTCTATGTGAGATCAATGAACTGCTCCTCTGGAAATATAAATACTTAAAAGGGAGGAAATTAAATTGTGTTCACAATGTTCACAGAAACGCCGCTCTTTGGAAATGAAATACAAAAATTCATTATAGGAATTGGTTGAGACTGAAATGGTTGTCTTATAATTATAGAGCACCCCTGTTTATTTTGTGATAATTGAGTGTATTTAATACTCTCATTTTATATAAACACCCAATGCTGAAACATATCCTCTGGCCACAGATTGCATGCAATTACAGGAAAGTCTATCTAATCGAGAACAGCAATTTGTATTTTTACATGAGTTCACTGAACTGTTTCTTTGGAAAAAAAGCATTTATATAGGAGAGAACTAAATGTATTTTTCGAACAAGTGGGTACTAGTTGAATGAAATACAATAATGGTTTGAGTGCATAAAGCAGTGGTAGGTGCAACAGTCGTGTTGCTGTTTCAAAACACCTTGTTTATCCTTCAGTTTTCTATTTGAGTCTCTTTCCCACATGCCAGACAGTTTGTGATTGACTGAGTTAAGTGGTGCCTGAGTGTGAAGAGGTGAATTGCTCTGTCTGCTCTAACATATAATTAAGGTAATTATTTAATAATTAAGTTAGAGCATGACCACATGAATATGGAAATATTATAGTGCGATACCTCTGCTTGAGGATCAGAAACTAAAATGTGTTGTTCCCACTTACATGCATGGTCCCTCTTTAGTGAGATTCTGCAATTATCACGAATTAGGGGGCATATTACCAAGATTAAGCGATAATTATTGCTTAACACTGTTAGCGGCAATATTATTATTGCCGAGCTCCGCCACTTTTTATCGTAGATAAACCTTTCTATTATCAAGGTTTATCTCAAAAGCGATAAAAATCGGCCGAAATGCATGAATATCGCTGAAAAGTCAGCGATATTCATGCATTACCGAGCTAATGCTCTTAGCCATGTTATCCACCTACCATTGGATAACATGGCTAAGAACTGCTCTGGGCAGGCGTTAGCTTTTGGAGATATTCGCGCTTAGCGCGAATATTCCCAAAAGTACGCCTTTGTAGGTAATAGGAGATAGCGATGTCGCTAACATCTTGGCACGCCCACTTTGCATGTCATTAGTGATAAATATCGCTGACATGCAAAGTGGGCCCCAAGATGATCGCTATCTCCTACTATCTGTCGCTAATTGGTGTTAGCGACAGCTAGGTAATAGGGCGACAGAATTATCGCCGCTTTAGTGGGAAAAATTCCCGCTAAAGCGGCGATAAGGCCCTTGGTAATATGCCCCTAGGTTTTGGAGCGCCTTAAACCGCAGAGAGAGATACTACACATACATTTGTGGTACTCTCTGACAGCAGTGTTGCAATCTTTGTACCCGATGAACTGTCACTGACAGTTCCATTTTAAACAAGCATTGGCAGATCCACTTTATTTGGCGCTCCTCTTAGCTTGGTCAATGCTTTCTGTATTTTGTCTTGGTTTTTGTAAACTTTTTGGGGGAGCTGCAGGGCCCACGCCAATATAAAAAACACATCGTCTAAGAGTATAAGTATGATGTTAGTCTCAAAAAGCACACGTTGCCATTGCAGTCTGCATGTGCTCCTTGTGAAAGAATAGAATGATGTCACTCATAGTGAAGCTCGCCAATGGCTCAAGTGGGCTGACCCATAGCCCCATGGTGTCTATGTAGAGGGTGGAGAAAAATGTGAATGACACAACAGCATTCCAATGGACGAAGAAGGCTGGCTGAAAGTATCTATAACTAACTATATTATGTATATAACTTTTAGTTGAAGTAAAATGTGCTGGTTAACACCAAACCTATTTTATATATTAGCATGGTTACAGGTTATTATGAAGTCAATATTCTGGTACCGCACCTCCGTGTGTGTTACTTTTCACAGAATACTCATCACCGAAACTGATAACATTTATATATTTGTTTCAAGGATTGTACCACTGCATTGTGCTGACATGGATTGGCAGTAATACCTAAAAATCAGATCCGATTGGGCGTTCCTACTCTTTTTTTCACCCCGAAGCTCTGAAATCTTACACCCAAGCACATTAGATGTGCCACTTTTGAGAACACATTCAAGAGCCTTCTGAAGTCCCACCTCATCAGAGAGATATAATGTTGGCAGACCCGCCTTTCAATCTACTTCTCTTAGCTGTGTCTTACTTTACCTAGCACCATACACTCCTTTTATAGCAACTGCAATGCACTTTACAAATCTATTTCATTCATTCATTCATTAAAACTGTCGTTTTTTTATTGCATTTCTTGTGAATCACTTACAGAATGCAATTTTAAAACTCCACATGTGAAGCTTCATGTCTACACATTACTGAGATTAACAAATGTGCAGCTTAAGAAAGAAATGACAGGCAAATGAGAAGAAAACATGCAATCTTACAAACTTTACTGGGGAAGGCCTCTTTCACCTAACCCAAAGTGTACAGAGAGTCATCATTGAGGAAACCTGCATGTATTGGGTTATAATAATTGCATCTTTTATTTTCATTTTTATTCACAAGGAAAATATTCCTCAAATTGAGTGGTTTTCTTCTCCAACACCTTGAAATGAGAAGATGTTCTATGTACACCTCCTCAATTCCTGTGCCTTTTGTGTCTAATTAATTCAGGTGTAATGTTGTTTCTCAAGGTGCATTGCGCATGTCTGGGAAGGACTGTGGGTTTACCTCTTACTCAGATAGCATTTCACTGAACCACATTCTGGCATTGGTCTGGCAACACCAGCTAGTCGTCCTCTAAGTGTCACTGATGAATGTGAGAGAAATCTGTATAATATTTCCACCCTCATATGTAGCAGACAAACCTATGCTGCACTGCTCCTGGCCTTCCAGGTTCCACACTGTTCCCCTTAAGGACGACCTGCCTGAAGCAGTACACCTCATCAATGACCGGAAAAAATATCACAAAGAAAAACCAAAGGTGGTGATGGACGGAGCATTGAAGAAATATCACCACATCATGCCCTCACTGATAGAACTCTACGAGCTGCCACTGCTAGGCTGCACCTTCTCCAAAACCAGTTGCATAATCTACACAGCCATCACGACTGACACCCCTGCCTATCTGGATGAGAAGCTCAACCTCTCCACTGGCTTTTGATACATGCACAGCCAAAACACCTTCTGATTAGAGGCAGAGAAATGCAAAAAAGAAAAAGCACAGGAACAGGACAACCATCTATGCACCCAAAATCTGGAATGATACCCCATATCGATCAGGACTGCCACAGCCCTTCTCCAATTTATGAACGAGCCAAAGACGCACCTCTTTAACATACAAACATCCATGTCAGTAACAGTCCACTTTCGGTAGAAAAAAGCAACACCTCTAATTACATATTGACTGCTTTTGCCTCCGACACTGTCCACTGCTCTGCTACCTTTTGGTTAGGTTAGCACTATATAGTTGGATTGGCAAGGAGGGTATTTAGCCAGTGCCCGAGAGCCAGTGCCTGAGGCTTGATGTGGGCTGTGTTTTTCCCCATCAGTGTTCGGGCTGGCTCAGCTGTTCTGAACCCGAGAGGCTGCTGCAGCCCTGGCCAAACCAGCACAGATTATCGCAGCCCATTGTCATATATAAAATGAAAATTGGCCAAACCCAGCAGGCACAGCATGTGGTGTGAGCTCCCGCCCTGGCCTTAGGGTGGCGAGTGAGGCCTCGCCACGGGAGATGCTGCTACTGAGGGGCAGAGTTTTCACTCCTCTTGGAAGGAGAAGTGATGGGTGCAATAAACAGGGTTCTGCTACTTCCCTCCCCACTTCATGGCTGGCCTGTTCCCATTTCATGGTGGCCAGGCAAGGTATCCTTGTGGCTCTACCAACCTCCCATCTCAAACGCGGAATTTAACTGGAAAGCCACACCTTGTCTTACCTGTCTCTTTGGGATTTGGCACTTAATTGAGAGGCTTTGTCAGCAGATACCCTTGGCAGTGAGTTTCCTGGGCATCAGTGCCACCACAGTGCATCTTTTAAACTACCTTACTCAAAGGAGGGCCCCACAGAAAGTGTAATTGTTTTTCTGAGAGTCCAAATGTTTCATCGTGTACTACTGCCTTGGAAAAAAAACATAAAGCTCTTTCAAACAAAACCAGTGTAACCGAAAATGTTTACAAATGTAGTTTATTTGTTAAGACAGCACAGTCATTAACGTGTTGTCTGCTGGGGGTGTATTGATATGAACGGGCGACTGGAATTATGCAGCATCGGAGGGCAAATTATGTAGCAGGGTTGAGTAAATTATTCTGCAAGAAAAGGAAAATTATGCAGTCAATCAATCAATCAATCGGAACATTTGCAAAGCGCACTACTCACCCGTGGGGGTCTCAAGGCTCTGGGGGGAGGGGGGCATACTGCTACTGCTCGAATAGCCAGGTCTTGAGAAGTCTTCTGAAGGTTAGCAGGTCCTAGGTCTGCCATAGGAGGATGGGGAGGGTGTTCCAGGTCTTGGCAGCAAGATGGGAGAACGTTCTGCCCCGGAGGTCGCTCTTCGGATGCGGGGGACGGTGGCGAGGGTGAGGTCGGCGGAGCGGAGCTGGCGGTTGGGGGGCAGAAGGTGAGTTGTCTGTTGAGGTATGCTGGCCCGGTGTTATGGAGTGCCTTGTGTGCATGGGTGAGGAGCTTGAAGGTGATCCTCTTGTTGACGGGGAGCCAGTGCAGGTCTCTCAGGTGGGGTGTGATGTGGCTGCTGTAAGGGATGTCAAGGAACAGGCGTGCAGAGGCGTTCTGAATGCGTTATAGTCTTTTCAGGAGTTTGGCCGAGGCTCCTGCATAGAGGGCATTTCCGTAGTCCAACCTGCTGCCGCTGAGTGCCTGGAGGACCATTCTTCTTGTTTCTGTGGGGATCCACCTGTAGATCTTGCGGAGCATGCAAAGGGTGTTGAAGCAGGAGGATGAAGCAACGTTGACCTGCTTTGTCATGGAGAGAGTAGAGTCGTGGATGAACCTCAGGTTGCGTGCATGGTTGGTGGGTGTTGGTGATGTTACCAATGCGGTCGGCCACCAGGAGTCGTCCCAGGACGAGAGGGTGGAGCCGAGGATGAGGACTTCTGTCTTGTCCGCGTTTAGCTTCAGATGGCTGTTCTTCATCCAGTCGGCGACGGCTTTCATTCCTTCGTGGTGGTTGGTTGTGGTGGTGAGGGGGTCCGTGGTGAGGGAGAGGATCAGCTGGGTGTCGTCGGCATGGGAGGTGATGTTGAGGTTGTGTAGTCGGGCAACGTGGGCGAGCGGTGCCATGTAGATGTTGAACACTGTCTGGCTGAGGGATGAGCCCTGGGGTACGCCGCAGATGATCTCAGTGGCTTCGGAGTGGAAAGGGGGGAGGCAGATGCTCTGGGTTCTGCCAGAGAGGAAGGAGGTGGTCCAGTCCAGAGCCTTGTCTCGGATCCTAGCGTCGTGGAGGCGTGTGCGTAGGGTGTGGTGGCAGACAGTGTCGAAGGCGGCTGACAGGTCCAGGAGGATGAGGGCCGCGGTTTCTCCATTGTCCAGCAGGGCCCTGAGGTCATCGGTGGCGGCGATGAGGGCAGTTTCGGTGCTGTGGTTACTGCGGAAACCGGACTGGGACGGGTCCGGGATGCTGTTCTCCTCAAGGTAGTGGGTCAGTTGTCTGTTGACGGTCTTCTCGATGACCTTCGCTGGGAACGGGAGCAGGGAGATGAGCCTTAAGTTCTTGAGGTCCTTAGGGTCAGCCTTGGGTTTTTTGAGTAAGGCGTTGATCTCGGCGTGCTTCCAGCTCTCTGGGAAGGTTGCTGTCTTGAAGGAGATGTTGATGGCCTTCCGGAGATGGAGTGCGATGGTGGTGCTGGCTTTGTTGAAGATGTGCTGTAGGCATGGGTCTGACGAAGATCCGGAGTGGATGCAGTGTAATGCTGCAAATTTTATGATAGTATTACTTCAATATTTTCTCAATTTTACACTTGTTAACGGTGTCTGGGTATTGGTTGTACCTCATTAGTCCCAGTTTTACACTCAAATATAGAAATAAGCAACAGATAGGTGAGGTCAAGCATTGCAAAGGGCCTTCTACTGTGCAGCCACTTGTGTTGCTGCGGTTTAAGTAACTTTTGAACCGTTTGAGCTGGGAACACCATTTTTTTGTCAAAACTGCAGATTATGCGGCAGATGATGGATTGTGTGGCAAATTAAACAAATCTCTTTGCGGAAAATGCTGCCGCATAACAATCACATAATTCCAGTGGCCATGGATATAACCTTCAGCATTCATTCTGGATGGGACGGTCACCCAGGCCCTCGTCACCAGCCGACTGGACTACACGAACACCCTCTACGCGGGAACCACAGCCAAACTACAGAAAAGACTCCAGCGCATACAGAACGCCTCCGCACAACTCATCCTGGACATCCCCACCACAACCACATCTCTGCCCACCTGAGAGACCTGCACTGGCTCCCCATCAGCAAGAGAATCACGTTCAGACTCCTCACCCACGCACACAAGGCTCTCCACGACAGGGGCTCCAAGTACCTCAACAATCGCCTCACATTCTACACACCCACCCGCCAGCTCCGCTCGACCAGCCTCGCCCTCGCCACCGTCCCACGAATTCGCAGAGCCACCGCCGGAGGAAGATCCCTCTCCTACCTGGCGGCCAAAACATGGAACTCCCTCCCCATCCACCTTCGGCTGACCCAGGACCATCTCTCCTTCAGGAAACAACTCAAGACCTGGCTATTCGACTAGTAGCGGATCCCTCCCCTCCCAGCGCCTTGAGACCCTAGCGGGTGAGTAGCGCGCTATATAAATATGACTGATATGATATGATGATATGATAGTTCCAACCCAACTAGTCCTCTTTGTGATAAAAATGGATCATGGTATTAAAAACACCTGTTTGGTACAGTACTACAAAATGTCAGAAAATTCAGTTGAATGCACTTTGTAACAACTCAAATTGTATGCACCTTTTTTTTCCTGCCTCTTTCAGTAATGCTCTGCCTTTTGACTCTGTTCCACAAATGTCTGTAGCTCATTTTATTTGTCCTCACTGCACAAATCACCATCCTTTTATCACAGCATCAACACAGTGCTTGATTTGTGCAGGTCATTGCTAGTGGTTGGCACAAGCACTCATTTTTGGACACCAAGGCTTATTTTTAACATGAGATTTTGACCAGCCCAAGAGGGAGAAAGGCAGAAAATGAGGGGAATACAGTCATGGGAAACCACTGACAAAGGGAGAAAGAAGAGAGCAAGAAGAATTTGCAGGAGTGAAATAAAGAGGGAGGAAGTGTAGGATGGTGGAAGAAAGTGGGATAAGGTGAAACTAAGTTTTGGTTGGTTGCCTCGGTACAGAGCAGCCCTGCAGTCAACAACTCTGACCAAGAGCTCCTTAAACAAATCTGAGCCTCTGCACAGATGTAAAGTATCTGTGTGTGTGTGTATATAAATAAACACAATTTGTTTGTGTTGGAGGGAATCCTCTTCTACTACAGAGCCAATGGCGAGGGCCTACCTCCAGACTTTTGTCCTTGCTATCTCTTCCACAGAGAACTCACAATTAGCATCTCTCGTGCATTCCAAAGGCCATGAGCTGAGTTTGTCTTTTCTATCTTTTTGGCCATGGTGAGAACCTCTGCTCTTTTTAATTTAAAATTGGGTAAGTCTTTGCATCTAGACAGTATCTAGTCAATCTTCTTCAAATTTTATTTGAATATTGATACCACTCCCATCGTTACTTCTCAACTGATGATTTTATCCCCACAATTTCAGCTATATAAATGTCTATGTTTCCCTCATATGAAAAGGAAGAGAATCACTGATATCATATCATCTTTATTGCTCTATATACCAATACAATCCATACAAATTTTAAACTGTCACTGGCTATTTACATTTTTATATCGTTTTTCTATCAAATACCATTTAGTACACAGCATATCTATGAAAATATTTAAAAGACTTGGGGCCCGATGTAGGTAGGACTTATTTACCGATTCTTAATTACCGAATTTTACCGATTCGGTAATTAAGAATCGGTAAATAAGAAGGGGGGACATGTAGGAGCATCCAGATGTTTCTTTTACCGAATCGGTAAAAATCTGTATTTACCGATTCGGTAAATACCGACCGGTAATGCCCATTCATTCCTATGGGCTTTGAAGCCCATAGGAATAAATGGGCATTACCGATTCTGTATTTACCGAATCGGTAAATACAGAATTACACAAGGGTGCAGGGGGTGTCACTTTGACACCCTCTGGCACCCCCAAAAGAGGCTCGGGTGCCATGTGGCAGGCATACCTGCCCTAAGGGCAGGTCTGCCTGTCATATGGCATAGGTGTGCATGCACACATGTGCATGCACACCGGAATCGGTATTTTAACATCAAATTGAATTTGATGTTAAAATACTGATTCTGTAAGGCTTGTGGGACTCTGAAGAGTCCCACCTACATCTCATAATTACCGATTCGGTAGAAATACCGATCGGTAAATTTACCGATCGGTAATTTTACCGAATCAGTTACACATGCCCCTACATCCCATTTCTGTAATATCGGTCGGTAACGGCCGAAAATACCGATTTTTGGCCGTTACCGACCGACCTACATCGGGCCCTAAAATACTATTCCAGGCACCTCTTCTAAGTCACACATATCTACTGAATACGTCCTGGTTAAGGGGCCACAAAAACACCAAGCAATATGAATTTCATGTAGTAGTTCCCTCTCCTTTCAAGACACTTTTTCAACAATTATCAACTTTGTACAAAACGTTTTGGCTCATCGTGTGTTGCCTTAATCAGGATATACATAGATAATGGCAATACAATGCTTTCTTTGCCATACATTATCCTAAAATTATCCCCCTCATACTAAAAAGGCAATGCTTCACAAAAAGTTGCAACTCGCAAATGTGGGCCACTTTTTTTGAGGTGTCTAGGCCTATATCTGGTCCCAATCTGACCTTGATAAATACCCATGCACACATAACACATACAAACGCTGATCACCTGACCCGTCTCTGTGAATCAGGTCACAATTTTGAATATAGGTTAAAACATTTTCTGTGATCAATTCAGACAAATTAAATCTCAAATGTGACCATCCGTGGATTAACCAATAATAACATGGTTTGTCAATGATAATAAAAGCATTAAAGCATGAGTCTGGTGTACAATGTAGTGACATTGACCATATTTTCTCAAGAAGATCAGACGTTCACAATCGGCAGGATAGGAAGTAAAAACATAATTTCCCGTAAAACAACGAAGACATTTTTTAATATTAAAAATGTAAATTATTTCAAGGAATGGCAAAAACACTGGTTTTTCCATTAAAACATGCAGAATATTTAGATATCAAGAAACAGAGTAAAATAATTAAACGGAAAGATGAGATGGGCAGAACAAGAAGCTAACACATTTTCATAAATCAATGTAGAAAGCTTGAAGGAATAATTTAAACTATATCAAGAAAGGTGAAGCAGAAACTAAGATGTCCTTGAATGATACATCAATCAGGTCTAGGGAAATCAAGGTCAATATGGATTAATAGCAATTTGAATTAATCGAAATTCTCTCTTTTGTCACAAGAAATACAGTCCTTAAGTGAAACTGTCATTTCTTTTCGGTACGAGTTTTATTTTTATAGCATAAAATGTTTTGCCATCAGGACTTATTTTATAGCTGAACACATTTTTGGGGGGATAACATATAAAACAAAATACTTAGCTGTTTGGTTTCTGCTGATCTGCAAAAAATATTTAAAAATTACACATAATTAAGAAATAATAGGGACTAACCCCCAGATTCATCAACAAAGCAATTTGCGATTCCTTAATAGCGAAAAATACAGATTCGCTATTAAGGAATAGTAAAATGCTATTCATCAAGAAATCACCAAAAAATAGTGATTTCTACTAATTCCTTAATTGCGAGTCGCAAATTGCGAGTCGCAATTAAGGAATTTCTCCCCATTCATTCCTATGGGCATAGAGGCCCATAGGAATGAATGGGAAGACAATCTCAATTTGCTAATCGCAATTAGCGATTCGCAAATTGAGATTGCGATTTTAAGGGTGCAGGGGTGTCCAAAAGACACCCTGTTGCACCCCCTGAAATTGATGTGTGCACATATGTTGCGCACACACATGCCCTTAGGGCATGTGTGTGCGCAACATGAAACTTTGAAAAATTCACTTTAGTGCATTTTTCAAAGTTTTTGCTATTTACCATGTAGTTAGACTTCGCGGTAAATAGCGGCCCCAGATTGCGAATTGTCAATTTTTAAAAGGTTCATGAATTGCATTTAAGGAATCTCAATTTGAGATTCCTTAAATGCAATTAATCGCAATTTAGCGATTTCTAGAATTGCGATTTTTGCATTTGGGATGATGAATCCCAAATGCAAAAATAGCGCTCGCAGAGGGCCAGATTTTCAGAATCTGGCCGTTTGCGAGCCGATTTTACTTTGATTAATCTGGCTGTTAGTCACAAAGAAATTTATAGACTAAGTCACAAAGAAAGTTATAGATATACCATTGCATGAGTGCAGCTGTACAATTTTCTGGAATTCACAAATATTCCCAGGAATCCAGCTGGAAAGCTGCACCAGGAGCAGGGTTCTGTGCAGATTCCTGTGAAGGTCATGTGGCTTTCCCATCAGGCTCCTATTCCTGATGTGCAACATTATCCATAGTGAAGAATGCTGCACAGGGGTAATATGATCCTCTTTGCAAACACACACATTTTTAGTCCCCATGAGAAATATTGTTTCTTCTGGAGAAACCTCTTGCCCTACTTTCCATTCAAATCTGGAGTTGATCCATTCCTCTTCCCATCCTGGAAAGGGTTTTTGTGTGAGCCTTTGCCTGCAAAAAAAATCCTACCTTTTCTTGGGAGGAACGAAAGCATTGTGTGAATGTCACAAATGTATCTGTTTTTGGGTGTCCACTAATTTGCAAGTCTCGAAACTGCCTTTTTCATACCCCATACACGCAAATAAATTATTCATTCATATTCATTCATTCATTAATTCATTACCCCATACATAGGATTTATAGATGCAGAGAACTCCACACGCGTAGTGGAGATCCATACACCTGCAAATGGGTTTACATCTGCCATGAATACATCTGTGAACTCTGGGAAAAGTGTAAAACATGTAAATTGTGTCATAAACTTATGTTTGTGCCGGAATTCACCTTGTGCAAACTGCAAATGCAGTTTGTTTTGATAATGTACCTATTTGGCTTTCTGGGAAACTTGGACAGCAGGATGAAAAAGGGGCAAATATTGCCAAAATGTGATCGCTGTAGCTGTGAAAGAGTAGATTTTAGTGCCTGCCACGTTTGTGGTTCCACTGCTCCCCAACCCTCTCTCCAGGTTTCTAATCTTCTACTGCCTACTGCAGTGGTACCTGAGGATTACCATTCGCCAGTTTCATCCGAGAAGGAAATATAGATTTTTACTGGGAATATTAGCCTATCATTTTGATAGTACACATACATGCATACCATCCCCATGTGTTGCCCAGTGATGATGTTCTTCATGCATGGGTTTGTGTATGTAAAGAGTTTACCATTTCATTCATGTGGCAAAGTTGCAAGATGTAAGTAAAGGAAAGGATATACTTTTCCCGCCCTGAAGTGTTCCTAACGCTGAGCGACATTTCATGAAATTGACATTGGTAGGTGAATTTGTGGGTGGGGTTTATTTTATCTAGCAGCTTCTCATGGTTGTGTGAGGTAACAATATGTGATGAGCGGGGTGACCGGTTGACGTGGTAACATTTGACCATCAACAACGCTTTTGTGCTGTGTGTGTGCATCAGTCTCTGTTGATATCTGGCTAAGATGGTCTGTTGGGTTTTGGAGGAAAACTTATTTGGATAAAGTGTGGGCTGATGAGGCAACAACGCTTCGCCAGCTATGTGGCTGTGGTATTGTGTTTTGCATGTGGGGCTGCTAGTTCTGTTCAGTGTGTGTAGGGGTTGTCAATGTGTTCTAATAATGGGAACAATGCCAACATGAGGTGGTGTTGCATGAGAGGGAAGGGCTGATGAGGCAGCCTCGCTGTGCCAAGGGTAAGGAGGAAAGACCGCGGGCGAGGAGAGCACATATACAAATCGCCTGTAATATATCAATGGAAATATCACCACAAAGGGGTCTGAGATTTTTTTCTGAAAGTCAGACGGCCAGACCAAATAAATTCTCTGAGAAAAATATGAAAGATCATGATCTTCCTATGAAAGGGTGTATTTTACATTCCTATCTATGACATTTCAATGGTGACTAGGCTATCCGCATATGTTACTGTCATGTACAGGGATCATTACGCCATTTACAGTTGTACTGAAATCAGCTGATGTCGTGGTGTATCCTGCTGAACCAGTGTATCGATGACTGATGCGATCCGGTTGTTGCGTGAATATCTTTTGAGAAATGGAGCCACATGTCCACCCGGGCTCCACAAATCCTTTCTGGAGTCCCTGCACAGGAGTCTCTTCATGTGTCACACTCTAAGGGACTCCTAACTCAGATGTCTGATTTGGCTCACAAAGGCACAGAGGGTGGGAACAGTGCTGCATTTGGTTATTGGCTGGCATGTTCAACAAAATATACAATTATGAATGGGTAACAAGGTAGAACAGGGATGATTTTCACTGTGTGGTCCCGAGTGAAATCAAATTGTTAGCCAGAGTGAAGCTCGGGTTGCCAATGATGTGACTCAGTGAACCTTGAGTAGTGGTGTGGAGTAATAAATACCGTGGCTGCTCCTACAGTCCCTTAAATGGACAGAAATAAAATACCTAGCACCCCGTCCGCCAACCTCCACCACTCTCTTTCCCTTCCCTCCCTTTCCTGAGGTGCTGCTCTCTACTTTCATCCAGAGTAGAAAGCCAGTGCTGACCTTACAGGCTCTCAAATAGCCCCATAAGAGGGATGTATGACGTTACAACGCATACTTTTACAACGCCTACCTTTACATCGCAGTTTTTACAACGCATGCTGTTACAACGCATAGCGCTAAGGGGTGCTGGATAGTGAATAGTTTAATTTACTATTCCAACTCCAGTCCCCGTGGATAGTAGGGAAGGTGTTGGATAGTAAATTAAATCTATTGCCTATCCTAGAGCGCCCCCCAAGCGCAATGCGTTGTAATGACATGCGTTGTAATAGTTGCGTCGTAAAGGCACTGCGTGGTAAAAGTTGCGTTGTAAAGGATGTTCCCCCATAAGAGTAACCAGGAGTTCCTTTAAAAAACAGTACCAGTGGGAATCCTCTTTGTTTCCCACTGCTGTTATGTCACTGAATGACCGGTTTTAGAATCTGGTATTCGCAATAGTGGCCCTCAATGAGAGCCATACAGAACATTGGGATTACATCTAACACCAGCTGAACTAGGAATATTGATAGGTGCTGCGATGCTACTCTATGGAGACGCTTTATAAATATATGTGATATTGAACTACTTCATGTACATTTTTGGCAATAACATTTTTCACTGCTTGCATTCTATGTAGGGAAGTTTTTCGATCCCGTGGCTCACCTGGCCTGGCATGGGACCTGGTAAAATCCTATCTAACGGGAGAAAATAGTATAACTGTAGAACGTTATTTCTCATCCTTTTCCCCTTCCATGTGGGTTCCCGCAGGGGTCCTCATTGAGCACTACCCTCTTAAATATGTATGTCTCCCTATTAGGAAATCTGATAAGAAGCTTTGGATTCTGCCTTACATTCTATGCTGATGACACTCAAATTGTCGTCTCTATAGAAAAAAAAATGAGACAGACCTAGGGTCGAGATTTCATGACTGCATGCTGGCTATACTGCCGTAAATCGAATGCAGGAAAAACAGAAGTCCTACGTTTTGCACCACAATTGTCTTTTTGGGGTCCAGCAGCCTGGCCAGTTATTATGGGCCCAATCCCCCCACCCCCAGTGGCAAAGGCTCAAAACCTGGGTGTGATCATTGATAATAAACTTAGTTTTACAGATCAGGTAAACAAGCTCACTTCATCTACTTTTAACACTCTTAACATAATTTAAAAGGTTCTGCCCGTTATACCACTCAAAAAACAAAAGACATTAGTCACCTCTTTAATTTGGTCTGAGATAGACTATTGTAACAGTCTGCTTCTGACCACTCACAAGTACAATATTAACAAACTTCAGGTTCTGCAAAATGCTGCAGCTAGACTTCTGTTAAAAATTCCCTAGTATTGTTCAGTGTCTCAAGAACTAAAAAATTTGCACCGGCTTCATGTTAAACAAAGAACCACCTTTACGGTGTTATGTCTAGCTTATAAAGCATTTTATGATCTGGGTCCTTACTCCCTGAATCAGAGTTTCAAAGAATATCTCCCTGTCAGAAATCTCTGGTCAGGATATGCTAATTTAGTAATGCTACCAAGATTCAAACAAGCACCATGGGGTGGAAAGAGCATTGTGCTGGAAGCATGAAACATAATGCCTCTCTGCATAAAAACAGCACCCAGTCTCCTAGCCTTCAGGAAAGCTGCAAAGACCTGGCTGTTCTGGTCCTGGTTACTTCGGCCGACCTGTGACACACTGAGCCGGAACCGAATAGCGCTTAGACGCCTCTGGGCAGTTAATCGCTATACAAAATCCTGTTACCATAACATAACTCCACAAAGGCCCACCCACCTCTACTGGTTTGTAGCTTGGCACAGCATTACTGGTACTTGTGAGTGTAGAAGGGGTGCGGTTAGTGATTGGCTAGTTCATGCAATACAATCTGCCCATCTACTGGTACGGTGTGACAGCAGGGTGCCTGTGCACAGGCCAAAGGCATCAAGTCAGTCAAGGCCATTCCACTCTGCTTAGAATCGAAGCAAGTAAATAATCTTTTAGTACATTTTATGCCAATAATGAATTATTTGGTAGCCCCCATTATATTTGTTTTAGTGTTTTATTTAAATTGCCACTGTAAGGGAATAATAGGACTCACTAACAAGAGCTTTTATTACAAAGAAAATGGAAGAGATCATTAGTAATAAATGTAGCTAGAAAGAACTTTTAAGTAGTTTTTAATCTTTGCTTAAAAACGAACTACTGGGTAAGGAATGTTTCATTATTGGTATTTTAAACATGACCATTTACGATCCCTTTGACCAAAATCAGGCGGTTTATTGGATAATATGTGGGATAGTTAGAGTATACTGAAAAATGCAAAACAACACATAAGATGCGGAATTCGGACAGATCTGACAACTAGGGTAAGCTTTTCTGTTGGTCTTTTAGATTATTTGAACCAACAAGGCAACGTTGAGATAAGTATTCCATTAATGGAGAGTGCAGTAATACAGAACAAGCAAAGAGGTCCATTAGCAAAAGTATGATAGAAAAGCAAATAATAAGAGGCATTTTGGTGGAAATAAATAACATCTCTGGCTTCCTGCCCTCTGTATAGGCTTCTATGCCAAACAACCTGCGTGACATAGCTAAGAACGCTGATGGAACCGCGGTTGCTGCATCTCTGTATACATTAGACTGAAAGTTGGGTACCACTTTTATACATGCTAACTGATGCAGCGGGATGAATCAGTTGGCAATCATTATAGGTGTATAGCCAAGCTCCTGTGCTAGAAAACATACTTATACAGGTATCATAAAGTACAGAGCATATATTCCCCTGTAGATAGTAGGATCTTTGTAATGTAGGAATTACCTGGTAAAACATGTGCAA
Source organism: Lissotriton helveticus (assembly GCF_964261635.1). NCBI lineage: Eukaryota > Metazoa > Chordata > Amphibia > Caudata > Salamandridae > Lissotriton > Lissotriton helveticus. The sequence goes on from NC_136072.1 coordinate 423,897,202, forward strand.
TGAGAACCTGAGAAATTAGATATAACTGAAAAGTTTAAAGTTGCTCAGTATAAGGGCCAATCTTAAAATAGTCCTGCTAGAAAAAAAATGGCCGAGCATCTCACCAGTTATAGATAATCCCCAAAACCCTGGGCAGAACAGTCATCTTGATGAACTGCTTCAATCAGCTGAGCCAATCAGAGTCCACTCGCTTTACAAGTTATACTGCGGGAAACATCCTTTACAATGCAACTTTTGCCACGCAGTGCCTTTACGACGCAACTTTTACAACGCAAACCATTACAACGCATTGCGCTGGGGCGCGCTCTAGGATAGGGAATAGGTTTAATTTACTATCCAACACCTTCCCTACTATCCACGGGGACTGGAGTTGGAATAGTAAATTAAACTATTCACTATCCAGCGCCCCAAAGCACTATGCGTTGTAAAGGCATGCATTGTAAAAACCGCGTTGTAAAGGCATGCGATGTAAAAGCATGCGTTGTAATGTCATACATCCTATACTGCATCCCTAAGTAAAGTCAAGATTCCTATCCTTGCTATCAAGCAAATACTAACAAATGGAGATCATCTAAAAAAATCAAGCTTTTAAAGAACTAGCAATTGTGGTATACATGTTATGGATCCAATGAATGCATCCAAATAAGAAAATGAAAGGAGATGGCAACAAAAGAAAGTAAACATAGTTGATTGAGAAGCACATTTTTATGTTGGGCACTCATGCATCTGTACATAATGAAACGCTAGATAGCAGATTGTTATCATTTAGAGAAACAGATGAAAACAGAATGCATAAAAGGCTTTGCCACATTGTCCATTCCTGCGGATTGCCTCCATAAAAGAAAAGCTGAAATCACTAGAGCAAGGCATAGGGCCACTTCAAATGCTACTGGATACATTCAAAGATGGCACAGAGGATGTCTTGTTGGCTCACCCTAGGAGGTGCTGACCTCAAGTCAAAGAAAAATAGGATACAAAAACAAAACAAAACGTTGCACAAAAGGAGAATCACATTTTAGGTAAAAACAATTAGAGTCCATTACCAAAGACATGTAAACAGTTAATAGTGAAAAGTAAAAAACAAAATCTAGAGCAAGGAATCTACTGAGACCAAATAGACATTTTGTTCTTCAGGACAGCGTTTTGAATCATGAAAAACGTTTGGATGTGATTTCCTATAATGTTCATTGATAGTGGCACTTTCACAAATTGCACAGTGTCTGTTCAGTTTATCTGGGCAACGAGTGGTCCCCAAAATCAGAATTGAATTTTTTCTTCTTTTTAATTATGCATCAAAGATTTTTGAAAATTGCAAGATTGGAATATCGGCATAGGATGTAGCTGCACCGGGTTATCCTTTTTTCTATGTAAAATTACCCTTATGGAAGAAAAACAATTAAATGAAAAAAGAAAGAGACACAGCAATCCGAGTAATCGATATGGGAGTTGAAAACATATTGTTTCATGAAGAAATTTTGAAAACAGGAACCAAAGAGTAGGAGAATTACTTTTGTGTCCAGTGGTCTAAGCTCCACTAGTTTGTGCTATATCCAGGCAGTGCATTTCACCGCATTAATTTGTCAGCAGCCGCAGCCCATGCAGAGAAGGAGCGGTGGGGCAGTGGAGCCAGGTGGGGGAAAGGGGTTTTGACAGACGATGATGAGGGAAAATTAATTATTTAGTTAATTTTCCCTCGTCATCGTCCGTCAAAATCCTCCCCCACCCGGTCACACCGCTCTTACCTGCATGGGCCGAGCCTGTAAGTTAGTGGTTTCCCTTCATGTGCGGTGTGATGGTTGTACAATTTTGTTTGCCCCTATGATGTCCAGGGCGTTTGATCTACTTGATGCAAGTGATAAGCATGAAGAACCTGCACATTCTCATCTGCTGAGGATTGTGGTTACTGATAACAACATCGCTCCTGGAGGGAGCCGTTGCCCTACCGCTCCCGCCGCCCTAGACCTCCACCACGAGTATCGACTGGTGGGGGACTCGGGCATGAAGTTGCGGGTGGATTACATGGAAGCCCCGGAGACCCACCGCTCCATAATGCCTGAGACTATCGCCCTGAAGGAGGTAGAATCTGCCATAGCGAGGCTAACCCCGAATAAAGCTCCTGGCCTAGACAAATTGTCTGGGGACTTGTTCCGATCCCAACCTAAAGTATGGGCACCATACCTGGTTATCCTGTTCAATGCAGTCCTCAGGGGGTCCGATCTACCGGACACCTGATTGGGAGCTGAGATCGTCCCCATTTACAAAAAGGGCTGTCCGTTAACCCCATCAAACTATAGGCCTATTAGCCTTATAGATACAACACAAAAATTGATGGGCAGAATTATATTGGACAGGGTCCAGGTATGGATGGAGGAACATCACATTTTGACCACTCTCCAGGCAGGATTTAGATCAGGCATCTCAACCCTCGACCACATTTTTCGGCTCCAGGTCCTTTTTTGGAAAACAGCAAGAGTGGAGGGTGGCAGTCTCTACCTTGTTTTTGTGGACCTGCGAGCCGCCTTTGATTTAGACCCCAGGGAAAAGCTATGGAAAGTACTGGCAGATCTGGGCCTCCCACCTTATCTATTGAACATCTTAATTAGATTGCATGTTGGCAACTATGCTCAGGTGAGGTGCGGGAGACTTGGGGATCTGTCAGCCCGCTTTCCAGTATCTAGGGGTGTGTGCCAGGGGTGCGTCTTGGCTCCCACACTGTTTAGCCTCTTCATCAACGGCCTTGTGGACGCCCTAAATGGCGTGAAAGACAATGACGCTCCCCGGTTGGCAACTGGTCGGGTGCCCGCTCTGATGTTTGCGGATGACACTTTGTTGCTATCCAAAACATCATCGGGCATCCAGCGCGTTCTCGATGGGTTTGTAACATTCTGTGCCTCGCGGGGATTGGAGATTAACTTGGACAAAATGAAGTTTATGATCTTCAATCCCCCGAGGCAGACCCGCCGAACCCTGTCCTGAACACCATTCCATTGGAACGGGTAAAGACCTTTATCTACCTTGGCATCACTTTGACTGAAGATTTCAGCTGGGGCCATTAAATTGCTAAATCTACCCTCAGACTATCACAAATAGCAGGGGGTATCAGTAAGCTCCACAGAACCTCAGTATTTAAACCGGTAGCTCCTGTCCGAGAAATCTATGGACTTCAGGCTAGGTCAGCAGCCATTTATGGCGCTGAACTCTGGGGACATAAGAATACATATAGCCTCTTGAGAGTTGAGCAGTCCTTTATGAGGAATTTGGTGGGCCTGCCACAAAGTACACCGCTTACCCCTTTGAGGTTGGATTTGGGACTAGAGTCCATAGAAGAACTGGTAGCCGCCCGGCCTCTGCTCTATTGGAGGAGGTTCTGGTCAGCGCCAGAACTGGTATCCTATAGAGCTGAATTTGCGGAGATCTGGGGGCATATAAAAGACAAAAACATTCCTTGGCTGTCTCATATCAAGGCCCTTACTAGGCATATGGGACTGCCCCAACTATGGGAGACCCCAGAGCTCAGCTGTCCAAGTATATCTAGGGCACAGTTGTTAACCCTAGTGAGGGAGAAAAACTTAATTGCACTACATCGATTGACAACCCAGGGTAGGTTGTCTGTCGAGTTTCTCCTAGTAAAATCTGAACCTCGACAGGAGGAATTTCTTGATGTAGTCCAACCCCCTCTTGCAAGGAAATTATATACCCAACTGAGGCACGGCTGCCTACCAATAAGGGCATTTACTGCAAAATGGGCTAAAACAGATAATGAAACCTGCCCAGCATGTAATTATATCCGAGAAGATGTTGCACATGTCATGTTTTCTGCCCAGCATATGGTACAATAAGAAAAAGCTGGCTAATCCCGCTATGCAGAAACTTGGGCTTTAGGCAACATATGCAGGCGTGTAGAGTCTTAACGTACGACACATCACCACCTATTGTTTTTGCTGTCTCCTGCTTCTTACATGGTATGTGGCGCCATAGGAAAAGCTTTGTTTAGAGTTATTGGAAATTTATCTGGCTTAACCCTTTCTCTTTTTTTTTAATAAGAAAATTATTTTATCAAGACCGTCAACTGATAACTATCTGTATAATTAACTTTTTATCTTCATTGTGAATCGTGCATATTTATTGTCTTATTTACTGTGCCTTGTATGTATTTTATCTGCACTTTTATGGTCTTTGACCGAAATAAAGTTATCATGACTGATAATTTAGGAACTGTATGACTCAGTTGGCTGAATGGATGAGCATGTAAATCTATTCCCCCATGCTGTTTGTACTTGCGGTTGAGCCATTTGCATGCTTGATGCAATGGGATAAGGGGATCCCACTACACAATGGGGAGCATTTGGTCACACTTTATGCAGGCGATATGCTCCTCTTTTTGAGGGATGTGGACATGGGTATACCGTTGGACGTAAACCTATTAGAGGAGTTTGACTTTGTCTCTGGCCTTCTATCAAACTGGAGTAAATCGTGCGCTTTCCCTGTGTCATCTGGATTGATGGAGCCCCCAGATGTGGTGTTAAATGTTAGACTCAAGTGGTAGCCAAGAACTTTTAAATATCTGGGTATGTGGATGCATCAGAAGGACAATGATATACAAGAGGGCAAACTTGGGTGAGTGCTCAGGACTCTCCGAGGTACAGTAGCATTCTGGAGGATGCTGAAGCTTCCCATCGTGACTCGGTGGCCCTGGTGAAAATGGTCATGTCACCCAGAGTCCTCTATTACTTTCCAGATCTACCCATTTGGGTGCCAAGGGCATGGTTCAAAGCCATTGAACGCTTAGTCCGGGAACAGATTTGGGATGGACAGTGTAACCGGGTGTCTCTCTGTACACTTCAAAGGCCTATTGCTAGAGGTGGACTTGGGGGCCCGAATATTTAATTTCATCACTTTGCAGCACAGCCCACTGGATGGCAGGGCTAAATACGGAAGAACTGAGAGATTTAGGTGCAGCCTGCAAAGAAGGTGCATGGCAGGAAATGCTACTAGGGACCAGATTGGCCCCGGACTTTACATATAGGAGGAGCCTAGCAGCTGAGTTCTGAAATCTCTTTAATCTTCTCATAGTTGACAAAGATGAGCAGTGATCTAGACCATTAGCATAATCCTGTGTGAAAGTACAACAGAGAAGGTAGCTGGAGGATCACTGACATAATGTCGATTACAAAAATATCCCCATACACAAATCTCGACACATAAATATTGATGGCAAATATATCGACATCCTATCTTTATAATGTAAAGTACAAAAATGTTGAAAAAATATCGATGTCAAAAATATCGATGTATAAAATATAATTTTTTTATATATAAAAAATAATGTTAAATAAATTAAATAATAAACTTAATTTAAAAACAAATATTTAGATGTAATGTACATTTTAACAGCTATAATAAATACATTTAATTAAAAACTTTAAACATACACATATCAAATGTAATATATATAATGTATATTTACTTTAAAGCAATTCATAAACTTATAATTATAAATTAATTTAAAATGTTATGAATATATATAACTTTACAAATAAATATATATGTACATCTATAACATAAAATCTAACAAAAACATTATATTTGAAATAAAAGCATTCAATATTTAATAATTTTTAAACTTACATTTTGCACTTCAATGAGTGCAACAGTAAGGAAACTGTTGGATAGCGTAGGGGTAAAAAATACTATTCCCATTCCAGTGAGTGCAACATTAGGGAAAGTATTGGATAGCGGAGGGGTAAAAATTACTATTCCCACTCCAATTATTGCAACAGTAGGGAAAGTGTTGGATAGCGGAGGACTAAAAATTGCTATTCCCACTCCAGGGAGTGCAACAGTAGTGAAAGTGTTGGATAGCGGAGGGGTAAAAATTACCATTCCCACTCCAATTACTGTAACAGTAGGGAAAGTGTTGGCTAGCCGAGGGGTAAAAATTACTATTCCCACTCGATTGAGTGCAACAGTAGGGAAAGTGTTGGATAGCGGAGAGGTAAAAATTACTATTCCCACTCCAGTGAGTGCAACAGTAGGGAAAGTGTTGGATAGCGGAGGGTTAAAAATTACTATTCCCACTCCAGTGAGTGCAACAGTAGGAAAAGTGTTGGATAGCGGAGAGGTAAAAATTAATATTCCCACTTTTGGAAGGCAACGATGTAGTGGTCTGACCATGGGACTGGAGTAGTCCTATGGAGCGTGACTAGTTCTGGGCTGGCAATAAATTATATCTAATGTCTGTCCTGTGATGTGTGTGGGGTTGGGAATGAGCAGTTGTAGGTTGTGTGTTTAGGCCAGTGAGCAGGGTCCTGCGGTGTGGCATATTAGGTTTGTCAAACTAAATGTTGAAGTTGCCAACGATGCATAGATTTGAGCAGATTGTAAGAAGTGCAGAGATTGTGTCTAGAAATATATCTGGGAATGTTGCATTGGTAGGTGGTGTTCTGTAGAGAATGAGAAAGTAACATGAAAGGTTGAGGTAGGGCTGCTGACAAGGAGGGCCTCACTATCTTGCAAAGAAATATTCTCAGCTTTGGTGAAATATGTTGTTTCTTCAAATATAGCAGCTTAGTCACCTCCTCTTTTGCCTTTGCAATTTTGTGTCACAGTTTAATAACCTGGTAGAACAACTTTAAGAGTATTGTGATATGTTAGAAGAATAAGGATATTTCACTTAATATATGGTCACAAAGAAATTCACGTTTCCAATTTCCATGCCAAGCTAGAGAATCTTGCAGTGAACTCAACCAAAACAAGTAAGAGCAAAATAATAATGTTTTGAGAGATTCTTAAAAGCACCTTAGGGGAAGTTTGTGATAAAATCCCTATTCTGAACGTGCCTGTAGGGGAGCTGCCACCCTGGTGCAGTTACATTATGCCAACTTAAGAGCGATATCAACAGGAGCTACTACTTGAGAGTATTTTAGTTAAATGAATGGTAGCTCCTGATGATATGTTATCATTATTTCCTCCACTTCATAGTGTATCCTTACCATGACAATATTTTGTAAGTCACTATTGTACACTCATTATGTGCAGGTTGATATTGTTTACCTTAATATTTTAGTATGCACCTGTTCTAGGGCCGGATTGGTCATAGCAGGCATCAGGCGTTTTCCAGGAGGGCTGGTTTTTGACCCATGGTGGACGGTTATGTTACTGGGGGACCGTTTTGCAACATTGCTGGAATATCGCCCCCGTGTAACAAAGGCGGCAGTGGTGCTTGACACTAGCACCCCTCTCCCGGGGGCAGTCTAGTGGAATTACCAGGCCTGTTTTCTCTTCCCAGTCCGGCCGTGAACTGTTCTCAGCTAAATAAGTGGCCTTTCTCATGGTTCTGGGTAAAGTGTGTAAAGGGTAGGTAGGCTATTGAAATGATTTGTCCATATGGTAATATGATGAAGTAACACTCCAGCAGCTGGTTTGTTAGTAACTACTCGTAGTGATTTTCCTTTCCGCAGGCACTGCGGCTACATCAAGGCGAAGCAGGATCCTGATGAAGACAAAATGCACTTCCAGCATGGAAGAGGTAAGGGCGACCAAAGATTTCTTCTATATCATTGTACGTCAAATTAATTTTCATAGACTGGGATGCACTTGGTCAATCTTGTTGGCTAAAAAATGATTGCAAGGATTTTTTTGTTAAAAGTATTCAGTGAGTGTTAATGTTGGCGGAGTTGGTGTTAGTGAGAAATGTTAGTCTGAGTTCAATTCATCAAGACCCGGAAGTAAAAGTTAGAAATTCCTGGAGGTCTCTAATTGATGAAAGTTATTCATGCAGATTGTTCACTCCATGGTACATCTGAATGAGTAAATTATGCATTACTGTGCCTTTTCACTTTTACATTTTTCGGCTCTTGTCTGTTTCCCATTACCACCCCCTTTTGTACCGCTTTTGGCCGCCATAAGTGTGGCAGGGTATGCTCAGACGTGAGTCCCTTGCTCACTTTGCCACTGGATTCAAGCAAGCCGGGCTGAAGACGGCTGGAATGCCAGAAACCGGTCCTCGGAAGCTTGTTTCCGGTCCAGGGAAGGCATGGTTCGGCAGTGCGGGCTGGACTGTTCCCATGAGGCACAGGGTCAGACTGATTTGCATATAGCCATGTCTGAACTGGGGTGGCAGAGTGGGCTAAAGAACGGTGATGGATTAAACCCAGATCTTTTGACTGGGTGTGAGTGTTTGATTGGTTCAGATGCTCCTTCCATTACCCCCCCCCCCCCCCCCCCCTTTTGTACCGCTTTTGGCCGCCATGAGTGTGGCAGGGTATGCTCAGACGAGAGTCCCTTGCTCACTTTGCCACTGGATTCAAGCAAGCCGGGCTGAAGACGGCTGGAATGCCAGAAACCGGTCCTCAGAAGCTTGTTTCCGGTCCAGGGAAGGCATGGCTTGGCAGTTCGGGCTGGACTGTTCCCATGAGGCACAGGGTCAGACTGATTTGCATATAGCCATGTCTGAACTGGGGTGGCAGAGTGGGCTAAAGAACGGTGATGGATTAAGCCCAGATCTTTTGACTGGGTGTGAGTGTGTGATTGGTTCAGATGCTCCGTCCATTACCACCCCCTTTTGTACCGCATATTTCACGCACAGCACTAACAACAATCCCACAGCCATCAGTATTTCCAGTGTTGGGGAAATACTCCTGATTATCAGATAATGGGGAATAACATGTAGGCATCGGTCTTTCCACTCCAAGTTCAGCATGTTTATATCTATGTATATTTCTATGCATTTCTTCACCTAGATACTTTACCTACTTTGGGAAGGTACTGCGTGTGGATAAAAAACTCCCGAACCACAATGTTCCCACAAATCTTATAAGTCCAGGTGTGTTAGGTCTCCCAACGACTCATAATAAGGCCTAAAATGAACAGATGAGTGGATGACTTATACCCTTAGCCTGTCGTTCTTGCTTTCTCTCTCTCTCTCTCTCTCTCTCTCTCTCTCTCTCTCTCTCTCTCTCTCTCTCTCTCTCTCTCTCTCTCTCTTTCTCTCTCTCTCTCTCTCGCTCTCTCTCTCTCTGCTTATTTGTGTCATTAATTTCCCATGTGTTGTACATTCTTCTATATAACCGAATGGACTCAATTTTAAATTTTTCAACATCCACCCACCATTAATGGATTATTTTGCAAATTCACTGCTTTTCATCGTTGTCTAATTGATAGATCTAAAATTGTGTCGTGCTTTTCAGTAGCAAGGAACACACTCAGCATTTTCAGGGCTCATCTTTAACCGACACACATTGTGTAGAATGATATTTTTTTAGCAAAGGTGAAAAGGGCATAAATGTGGATCAAAAATGCGAAGGAATTCCCACAGAGTTAGACTGTGCTGGAAAACGCTGAGCGCAACAACTGTAACTGAGACAGGCTTCTCACCGACTTTCAAGGGCTACAAATGTCATATTCTGGCAAACCTTTTGAATCTGCGCTCCTGTAGAGCGAACTGTGCCTCCGGTGAATATAGAAGATCTCATTTAAAGGTTGCCAGCAACTTGAGAAAGCACTGCTGCACTCCTCAGAGCTAGGGGGGCACCAGAGAGACGTGGAGTGGAGGAAAACTCACAATTTATACAGCAAAGATGCCTTCACTGTTGAAAGGCAAATAGAACAAGAAGCTTCATCAGAAAGGCCGAATATAGACAGGGAACACTAACATCGAATGAAAGCAGAGTGCCCCCATTAATTCTTAAAATGGCAATACATCCAAACATGCAGCTCCCACTGCGAAAAGGCACTCTTGCAATGCCCACATATGCTTTGCAGTTTTTAAATCTGCATTGCACTGATCATCCTTAATTGCATTAAATAGATACCAAGTATCCTTTCACAGACTTGCTGTTCTGAGAAGAGCTCCGGACAGTGACTGCCAGTTATTTTGAATCCAACTGGTCGACAACGGCACACCTGGGAGTGGAGTGGGATACGCTGAAGGCAATGACACGGGGAGTGCCTGTCATGTGTCAGTGGCGCCAGACGCTGCTGGAGGTACAACTGCTCAAGGAACATCGGCAGCTGATGGACCTCCAATAAGACGCCCCTGCATTGAGGAGCCGGTGTGAGCTGCTTTTGTTGGCCTGGAGGGCGTTGGAGGAGAGCTGGGATAGGCTGGACTGATTGGTCGGGCGGGATAATGTCCAGTTGCTGCATTGCCATTATGACAATTCGGGATGGCTGCTGGCATGGTCACTTAAGAGAGAACTATCACAACCGGTTATTCTTCCTCTGAGGCGCCGGGATGGTCCTCTGGAAGGGTCACCGACTGCAATTAATCTCCTCCTGTGGGATCACCTTGAGAAAGTTTATGGTACAACGGGAGTTGGCCGATCACCTGGGGCAAGCAATTTTTTTAGATCATCTACCACTCCCTCGTCTCACGCCCGACTAGGTGGAGACCCTATGGAGGGGGGGGGGGGGAGCTTTTGTTAGAGGAACTGAAGGAGGCGGTCCAGGAGTTTGCGTGCTAGTGGAATACTACCAAACACATTCTAAGTTACACCTCCCTGGTTATAAGAGATGCTCCAGGAGGCACAGAGTTGTGGATGTTACCGCAGGCCATGCGTGAAGCACAGGTAACCATGCTTCCCAAGCCAGGTAAGGATTTTCTGGATCCTAACTCATATCGGCCTTTGTCAATGCTGGGAGTATATACTAAGCTACTTTCAAAGGACCTGGCCACTAGGCTGCAGGGCATAGTCACCCACTTGTTGCATGATGACCAGTTTGGCTTAATGCCAGGACAGGGGACACAGATGAATCGCCACAGATTCTCCTATATGCTACACTCATTGTGCTAGATGTCAAAAAACGTTCAACACCCTCGATTGGGAATACCTCCGAGATGTCCTCTGGAGAATTGGGCTTGGACCAGTGTTTCTGTCTTGGGTGAAACTGCTCTATTCTGGCCTGGTCGCGCATGTTCGAACTGGCCCTGTTGTTTTAGAGAGCTTCCCCATTGGGAGAGGTATGAGACAGGGATTTCCGTGCCTCTGTTTCTTTTCTCTCTGGTGATGGAACCAATGGCAATTTACCTTTGCCACAATATGGCGGCGTGGGGTCGTCACCCATGTTGTCTCACTTTATGGAGAGTAAGTAAATTCTTTATTGCTCGGTTAATTAAAACCATTACAATGTGTAACATTCTGCGGCATTTAAAACAACTAATTAGGAAATGAGGAAGGAATTATAAATAGGAAAAGGGGAGAGAATTTAAAAGACGAGTATGAAAACTAAGTTACAAACAGGCTGTCTCTGGTTTCAATGAACTTTGCTGGGGCACAAATTTGTCTTTCAGTTGGTGTTCTTAGGTCTCGACGAGGATCCGGCCTATGGCTGTGGGCCTCGTTTTTTCACAAAACTGTCCAGAAATTTTACTGATCGACAGATCAGTTGAGGGTCCGCTGAACATAGAATCTGAACTATCTCGGATCGACAGGTGCGGACTCCTTGCTCGTTAAATTTGTCTTTAAGCCAGTGCCGCCGACCTTGATTCATGGCAGGACAGATGCAAACAATGTGTATAATGTCTTGTTTATCTGCACCACAAAGATCGCATTCCGATGTTTCTTGCGGTCGCCATTTAGGTTGATCTAGTTTTGTGGGCAGAATGCCCAGCCGTAAATGGAGGAATTTACGTTTAAGTGTCAACGAGAATGCGGTGTCTAGGTAAGGTGCTGGGGCAGGCCTTGTGTACGATTTAATTGTCATCCAGGCGTGGTTTCGGGTGCTAAAAGTGTTTTGTCAATGAGGAACAAGTGCTTCTTAGAAATCCTTTTAACCACCTGGTTAAACGAAGGAACTGGCAGTTTTGTTTCCCACAAGGTTCCCAGCTCGGTTGCCTCCAGTGAAAGTTTTAGGTACTTAGAATAGTCAGAGTTCGGACTAGTCTGGATTGCGTCCCAGAGTGCGACGTTCATTATGTTCTCCTTGTTCCTCCAGACATTGTACCAGAATTTGATGGCTTCGTATTTTTTCAGTAAAACTTGAGATTGTAGTCCGAATTCAAGTCTAACTCGCGCTGGAGAGGAACTATTTGGTAGCGCAAAAACACGTTTGTAGACTTTGATTTGTATTTTGTCCAGGAGGGTGGCGCTTTTGCCGTGGTGCAAAACGCTGCCGTATGTTATTGTGGGCAGTAATTTTGCTCTCATTGCGATTAGCAGAGGGGATACGAGAGGACCCTTTAGCTCTATTGCCAGTCTCGTAAAGGCATGCAGCCCCCTTGTTTTCTACGACTTTAAAGTGCTCTTGGAAGTTTAGGCGCTTATCTAGGTGGACCCCCAGGTGTTTGTAGCTATTTACGGCTGCCAGATGATCATTATTTATTCGGAAGGTTGGCTGATTTTTGCGACGTCGTGTTATGAGCAATGTCTTTGTTTTCCTGATGTTTATTGTTAGCAGGTTCCTTTTTGTGTAGCTGGACAGGTCGTGAAGCAGGCGTTGAAGGCCGATTCTTGTCTGGCTCAACAGTTCCACGTCGTCAGCGTATGATAAGTGCGTTAGACGAAGGGTGCCTAGCCTGGGAGGGTGTGCATTGACCTTGTCTAAGCTTTCTGTCAGATCACTCATAAATAAGTTAAATAAGTGTGGAGCCAAGACGCAGCCTTGCTTAAGTCCGTCGACGGTGTAGATCTTCCTGGTCAGGTGGCGCCCGTTGTTGGTTTTTACTTGCATCCACGTTCCGGTATGTAGGTTGATGATGGGCAAGAGAATTGAGTCCGGTAGGCCTTGATGTTTTAGTTTTGCCCATAGCGTTTGCCTGTTGACACGGTCAAAAGCCGCCTTGAAGTCCACAAAACACGTGTAAAGCTCCTGGGAATTCTGTAGACTTTTCTCGGCGATCAGGCATAGGGCCATGTCATTCGTCATTGTTCCCATGCCGCGGCGAAATCCGGTCTGGTTCGGTGGTATTTTACTGTTCGTTTCAGACCATTCGATCAGATCTGCTAGTATCGATGAGGCATAGTATTTTGATTCTGCGTCAAGGAGAGCGATCAGACGGTAGTTGTTCGGATCCTTGCGGTCTCCTCCTTTATAAATGGGAGTTATGATCGCCCCCCTCCAACTCTCGGGGATGCCGCCTGTGTCGGTCACCGATCGAAACAGTAGGTTAAATTTGCTAGCCCAGTACTGTGGGTCCTCCATGTAGATGGCTTGCGGAACGCCGTTTGGGCCTGGGGCGCTGTCTTGTCGACTTTTTCCGATTATATTTGAAATGCTTTGTAAGTCAACTTGCCTGAGGCGTAGTGTGGTTGCTCCGGACGCCTTTGCGCAGTTCCCTTGGTGAGCTCGGGCGGTGTCTTCCCGCTCGTGGTTTTCTGTTTCCATATTCAGGGCGGTGGCTCTGCTCGGGTTGTTGATTGAGCATGTGTCCGTTGTGTGTTTGGACCATTCAGACTCAGTTATGCAGGCCATGCTTGTTGGGTGGGCTGTCCGATTTACGGAGTTAACTTGTAGCCAGAAGGCCCGCGAGTCCCCTCTCTTTATATTGTGCAGTAGTTTGGACCAGAACTCATTTTGGAGATTTTGTTTTTCAATCCATATTAATTTCTTATATTGGGTCCTGGTCTTGCGTACTGCTGCCCAGACACTGGCGTGTTGGGTTTGGACACGTGCTTGGTGTGTTAGTAAATTTATGGAGATGACACATTGGAATCTGTCATCCAACCTGACCAGTCAGTGAGGTTACTGTTGTAGATGTGTGTTCAGTTCCCCAAGGCTGCGCTGGCGAGGGTGAGACCAGCCGAGCTCTCCGAAACTGAGCACAGATGGGAACAGAATCACTTCCGGTATCAGCGGATACAGATAGCAAACACCTCGGAGTCCCGATATAGTCTTAATATGGGTAGAGTCCTCCAGGGACTGGAGTACTGCATTCATTTCTGGCTCTGCCTGCCGCTATCCGTAATGGGTAGATTGTTTGACACTCATATGATCTATTATGTCCTGCATCCTGTCAGGCCACAAATTCTAAACAACATAGACACCTTGAAATAACATTGTCCATAATATGTCATTACCTTTCCGAAATTGGCAACATTGGAAGCATTATGTTGTTCACCTAGAAGCAGTTTGGAATTTGGGATAAATAACCAGCTATATGCAAGAAAAGTTCAAGCCCTTAAAGTGTGGAACCGAATAAAAAACGATCATGAAAACCAAATGTCCCAGCTATTATGGCGGGAAGTCAAAGATAATCGGAAACTGCAAGTCTGGTCTTATCTAAATCAAGCAAAGGAAGAATTTGGGGTAATATCAATTTGGGAGAATACAATTACCCAGGAAAGTTAAAAAAAAACAATTAACAAACTTACTAATCAACTGTCGCTGATAAAAGATAAAGATATATTTGTAAAAAGAAGACATGCTTGGCCAATTATAAACGGATTTATGAAAAAAGTCCAAGAATATCTTGAAACATCATGGTCGTAGAATAATAAACAAATCTTTTTCAGACCTACATGGAAGAGCAATGAGGAGAACACTGTATGTAGGTTATGTAAACGTGGACAAGAGAACATCATACATTTATTATGTCTTTGTCCTTAATTAGAAATTGAAAGGAAAATCACTCTTAAGAGACTATTCAATTCCCGTGAGTAAGGACATGTAGGCAAGCATTGATGGCATGCCTAAACTCTAAAGACATATTTATGAACTCTGCATTTGTAAAATTTGTATGTGCTGTTGGAAAAAACTAGAGGAGTAATATCTGAACTATCTAGTCACTGTATTCAAAAATATACTGTGTATTGCATTTTAGTAAGTATACCATATGAGAAAATTTGTGTATTTAGTGTTTGAATTTTTTTTATACTTGGTGATATTTTAAGCATTTTTGTAAGATTTTAATTAATCAAACAAATAAATAAACTTGACTTGACACCTAGAAGCAGTACAAGAGTGATGCACTTTACATATTACCATTCGAAGATGGTCTCCACATGCAGTGTTTACAGAGAGACCATCTTGAAATGATGTTGTGCCTAGTGAATCACTGTTTTTATCTCTTGAAAATGGAGTATGCATTGCTACTAAACATGACAGTTGTGTTGGCACTTTAAAACAGCTATAGACTTTGTACAGCACCATGTAAGAGAGCCACCACATGCTATGTTCATTTTATTTTTGAATTGCAATCAAATGCCAACCAAGTTAAGGTGGTGGGATGTTGTATTTTTCTACTTTTATTCTTTTAATTTCTCCTCCATTTGCTTGTTGAGGTTGTGTTTCTGTTTTATTGTGAATAAGTGACTGGGTGAATTAAATAATGTGTCACTGGGTGAATGTATGAGTTAAATAATGAGTGCATGTTGGATGTCTTATTGTATGTCTAACGTTTTCAGTTACAGGAGAGGCTCTTTCATTTATGAGTCAAACCAATTGGTATTGCCAGTGCGTATTCAGCAATGTTCCAATATCTGTGGCAATGCAAGCCCTGACTTTATAATGAACAAGGGTGGCAATGATGGCACATTAGGAAAGCTAAAGCAGTCAGGGAGGATGTGTGATTGTTGCAGCCTC
Organism: Lissotriton helveticus; assembly: GCF_964261635.1. Lineage (NCBI taxonomy): Eukaryota > Metazoa > Chordata > Amphibia > Caudata > Salamandridae > Lissotriton > Lissotriton helveticus. Next base: position 423,912,721 of record NC_136072.1, read on the forward strand.
CATTTCTTCACAGTAGAGGCTGGCAGGGAATGAGGGTGGAGGGGCTGGGGAAGTGGGGTGGCTGGAGGGGACAGTGGGGAGGACACATTTAAAAAAAATATCACTTACCTCATCTGCCCGTCCAGTCTTTCCTCCCCTTCTCCATCGATGGATTCAAGTCCTGGAACCATGAAGCACCCAGGCCCCCCATAGCCAATCGCAAAGCTGCAATGCAGTGTTGTGATTGGTCTGAGTGCCATTAAGCGGCGCTCAGATGGGGCCTGGGGGCCTGGGCATGCTCCCCACCAGGCTGCATTACTGCAGCCTGGTGGGGAAAATGCCATTTGCGTATGACTTTTTGGCGGTCCGGAGACAGCCGGCTAAGCAGTCATGGGCCTTGGGAGTGTGAAAACCACTCCTCCCCCTGTGCCACAAGCCCCGCCAAGCCCTAACCATGCCCTGAACATGTGAAAAAGAAAATAATAATAACTACGTTATTATCATTTTATTTTTCCCGCTCAAAGAGCAGTGGGCTGACGCTCCTCCACCGTAGTGGAGGATCAGCCCCTGTTTCTTCATCTGTAGCTATGTGCAATAAGACACTAGGGGCCAGATGTAGGAGCCCTAATACCGGTCGGTAACAGCCGAATTCGGCCGTTACCGTATTTGGGTTTTGCAATGTAGGGGGCTTAAAAATACAGAATCGGTATATTTACCGATTCGGTAAAATTACCGATTCGGTAAATTACCGAATCGGTAAACATACCGATTCTGTAATTCTAGATGTAGCTAGCACTTCAAAGTGTGCCACAGGCCCTTAAGAGTCGGTATTTTACCACACAATCCTATTGTGTGGTAAAATACCGAATTCAGGTGTGCATGCACATCTGTGCATGCACACCTGTGCCATGTGACACACAGACATGCCCTTAGGGCATGCATGTGTGCCACATGTCACACAAGCCTGTACTTGGGGTGCTAGAGGGTGTCAAAGTGACGCCCCCTGCACCCTTGCAGGATTCAGTATTTACCGATTCGGTAAATACCGAATCGGTATTGCCCATTGATTCCTATGGGCTTCAAAGCCCATAGGAGTCAATGGGCAATACCGATTCGGTATTTACCGAATCGGTAAATACCGATTTTTACAGATTCGGTAAATGTAAAATGAAATTTACCTACATCTGCCTACTTCTAATTTACCGATTCATAAATACCGAATCGGTAAAATTCGGTATTTATGAATTGGTAAATTAGAATTACCTACATCTGGCCCATAGTTAATGCGCCATGCAGGTTAGAGAGGCAGCTTTTATGCTCTTCATTATGCCAGACCCTTTGCCTGTGACTGAGTGGCACATCAAGAGTAGGGTGAAGGACCGGCATTTTCACAGTTTGTATACAGTTGTCCTGCACAGCTCTGTAATAAACCCAGTTAAGACATGAATTGAGCAGAATTGGGCATGAGGTTGGTGGACAACCTAGCTACTCCGTCGCTATGGAGAGTTTATCTACATGCAAAACCTTTAGTTATTGAATGTTATTACTGATGTGCTGGACCCGAGCGACAAGCAAGCCTGGCCTGATGTAACTCTGGTGCTGGTAATCTGTAACATTGAGGCTAAGGCAGGAAACAGAGGCAGCACATTTGACAGGCTGCGGGTGGCAGGGGCATAGTTCTGGGAGGGGGATGTGGGGGGAGGGGCTTGGGGTGTAACACCCCCTAAAAAATGTATTCTGAGTAAACAGTTGAGTACAAGTGCTTTCCGAAGGGTGATGTGAAGTGTCTGTCGGAGTTCACCTGGGATTTTTACATGCCCACACTGACAAAATCACATAACTCTCTCGTCTATGTATTGAACGAATTAAAAAATGTTGACTAGTTTCAAAACTATTGCATCTTAAGTACCTGTCACAATCCGCACTCTTTTCTCTTTCCACTGCTCCTTAAGCCCCCCATGTCCTGCTTCTCATATAATATGTTTGAACAAGATGTCCCAGTGTGATTGTTGAGCAATCTGAAGCTCAAACCCCCTCAATCATACTGAGAGGCCACGCCTCTGTCTGAGGGTTGCTCTCATCATGCTTTTGACCCATTACTATGCTTGTCTTTCCTCAGTGAAGTTGCCTGGAAGTAAAACATACATCCATCCGCACACCTACGAGGACCCTAACCAGGCCGTCCGCGACTTTGCCAAGGAGATCGACGCCTCCTCCATTCGAATTGAACGAGTAATTGGGGCAGGTGAGCGTGGAGAGATATAAAATACTATCTCCTTTCTATACATAGAATTATGCTTTTCATTTACAGGCTATGGACTAGTGATGCTTCCACTCCAACTCTCAAAGCACCCAACAACAAACAATCACAAGAGCATTACAACAAATGTACACATGGTGCAACTGTATGAACGCAAGTAACCTCAAGTAATAACCACGTTAACAGGTATCATATATAATAAAATGGAACCATGGATGCCTGTTGTGATATCCAAAGGAAATGGTGTGCCACCTCAGACCCTAGTGTCATCTTTGTCCTCCTAGTAGCCCCATTCATGTTTTACTTTTGTCAGTCAAATTCTCAAAATTTTCAATTTTTGTGAAACAAAGATTTGCACAACCAATGAAAAATCATTCTTTCTACAGGGTTAACTTCTAATTAATTTAGTATGTTTTGGATGGACTGCGGAAAACAGCTCACCCTGCATGCAGTCTATCAATTGTGAATGTTTATACCTCCTAGGCAAAATCTTCGCCTCTTCAAATGCCTGAAGATAGCAGTCATTACTCTGCATTCCCTACTTAACTCTTGTAGTGTTAAGCACTCTGTTGCAACCTGCTCATGTGTAGAGCCTTGAATAGAAACCAGGTCTTTTGCTAACTATGCAGTAGATTGTGGAGATACAGAAAGTGCAGTAGAAAGTGATGCAACATCAAAAACATTGGGGAAAAAACGTGGCAGGTAAGCAATGTTTTTCTATAGTGGGCATACTAGGTGCGATTCGCCTTCCCCCCCCCCCCAACCACAGGCCAAGTCAGCCTTTCCCAAACAACCTGAAACAGGGGCTACACATTGTCATAGTTGATCTTCCACAGCGAAGTCCTTTTATTTGCGTAAACATGATTGCTAGCCAGTGAACATTTATACATCCTGACCAGGAAATTCAACATTGACATTACTTGATGCTTAAACGACATTCTGAAGTAATTCTGAAGATGGCGTAAAGATGCAGAAGCAGGCAGAAGCAAGTTACATAAGTGAAATTGCATTTACATTCATGCGAACTTGTATTAAAACACCAACCAATTAGTGTTAGTGACCCTGTGCTCGTGGACGCAGCAGGCCCCAACTTGCACGATTGTCCTAAGTAGCCACTTCCCCACCTCCATCCAAGGGGTAACCATTAACCAGGGCACCACATAACGCTTTGGTTCTCACCGGGGTCCCTGCTCTCAGGTGCACCGGAAAGATGTTTTTCACCACCGGTATCACGAGTAGGGCTGGAGAGTCCAGGACCACCAGCAGGTCAGCCCCCCTCCCGCCAGCCCGGAGCCCCACTGAAAGAATGCTCCCCCCAGTCTAGAGGGCTTAGTCAGTCCATATCAAAATGTAACTCTCTGTAGCTCCCGCTGCTTTCCTACCAAGGACCCTGCCACAAAAACACAGGGGATGGGTGGGTGGGAAGCTCGCTGGGATGCTGGCTGGAGGCAGCAAAGGAGGAAGGTGCCAGGCTGCCCCACTTTTTATCCCCCTGGAGTCCATCACACACCTGGATGATGTCACAACGCTGCCCCTTCACCAGAGCCATTCTGAAGCGTTCGCGAAGATGGGGGAAGCCGGGGCTTCCGCCCGAGATGCAACTAAGGGCACCACCCCCCTAGGTGCGGGTGGCGCCAATTCAGTTTTAAAGGTACAGCACCCATTATATGATATTCTAGTGACAGGATAATTTGAAAAAGTACGACCTTTTTATGAGGAAACTCCCTTTTTGTGTTCACCTTATAGGTGTGGAAAGTTGGGCAGCATGGCTTCTCCTCGCTGTTTTTTTTAACCCCTTCAAACATCCTTAAATTTATGACGCCTGAGGAGCTTTTTGAAAAATCCAGTTGAAAAGTTGACACGTTGATTTTGCAAGAGAAAATATACAATAACACTTTCTGCAAGTCAGAACAATTTTCTACTAACTATTTAAACGTTGTCATCACCAAAATTGTATAAACCAACAATATTCTCAAGTTCACAGCTTTGTGAACCCAATACAAAGTCTCATACACAGAAACACGTGGGTTGAAGGTATATTTATATGTTGGGGCCAAGCATAGCATGATACTTCAGCGGTGGCGATAATGGTCATGGAAGAAGGCCTTCATGAAATCATATCAATGCACCATGAACATGGAATGCAATAAAAGCAGGTCCTGACTAATGCTATAGTTTGCCCTTAATTTAATCAGTGTGCCACTGTGAACCAAATAAATAAAATAGAGGGTAGAACATTGGGGAAGCCATGAGGAGTGATGTGTGGGTGGCGAGGAAGTGGAAAGAAATGGCACATAATGAGGAGGCTAATGGGTGGAAGCAAAGGGGAGAATATGAGAAGCGAGAAAGGGACAACAGGGAAGATAAAAAAGGGAAGTAAACAAAGGAACATAATTGCATTAGTGGTAAAGCTTGAAGTCGCATGTAGAAGCAGAAACAATAAATGTATTCAAGAAAATAAAAGTGGAAAAATAGAGAGGCAAAGAAAAGGGTTGTCTAGGGAAGAGATAAGTTGATAAGGATGTCTCACAGAGAATACCATATAACAAGAGGAATTGAAGGCAAAGGGGAAGATGTTCAAAAAGGAAAAAAAAACAAGGCAGTAGATGGCAGAGAGGAAAGATGAGTGCACCGAGAGAGGAAGTAACATTTGTAGAGCAACAAATAGAAAGGCGAAATGCAGGAGGAAAAAGACAGAAGAGCAGCAGGCTAGAGGTGAAGAAGATGGTTCAACAACAAGAAAGGATGAAATGTGCTAGGGTTGGGACATGGTATGGAGGAAAGTGGGCTGACAAAAAGAACACAAACACTTGAGCACTAATGTCTCCTGGTTCGGCACTAGATTGGTTCCTGTCTGTAAATTCCAACTTTCATGACTATTTTAGGTTTTAATTCGAGGGTCTCTTGCACTTAGCTGTACACAGTAAGCTGTTTTTGCCTTCATTCAGTGGCTCACAATGGCCCTCTTACCGAGGAGCCTGCTTTCCATTTGCAAGAAGGAGATGCTCTGATCTGAGTGCTTTTGGCAGTGACAGAGCCGAGGCTGAAAGTGGACAGACAATAATAAGGCTAATAGAGAGCCCGCTAAAAGCCACATTGCGACACGTGTTCTGTGCGACAGCGGGCGAAGGCGCTGTGGTTTTACATCGTCTTTGCACACGGAATAATTAAATGTCACATGATGCACATTTTCATGTTGATGAACATCTTCCAATTATATGCACTGAATAAATCCGTTCATCCAGGCTTCCCCTTATAGAGATCTACTAAAAACATGTTTATGTTTTGGCATAGAGGCGCTTTCGTGCTACGCGAGGATAACTGCTGGAGTACTACATTCTATGGACCATAGAGGAGGCAATGGCTGCATTCATCAAACATCCTCGCTTTGCAAAAGAAGGCTTGGATTGCTCTGCCTGGACCTTGAAACAGCTATTTTGTTTAATGGTAGCATGGATCCTCTTGATGTAAGCACTGATTTACCCGGTGACACTTTTTGCCACTGATTGGCAATAACAATATGTGTAATAGGTGTCCTTTTTTCAGTCCTTCTTTCATTTCAATGACCATTGAACATGCAGCCGGAAATGTGATACCGCAGGGAACACCATCAGGTTGTGGAGCTCAGTGGTGCTCTACCAAAGTGGTGCTCTTGATGTTGACATAAAGACAGTTACTACTACTTCTGATCTGCAGTCAGCAAAGCCTATAGACCGTGTTCTATGCCTCTCCAAGGGTATTTAGACATTTCACGTCCACGACGATCATTTGGTGGGTGGCTCCAGAATATAAGCACAGAGATTTTTAATCTACTGGACCATCCCGTTTCCATCTCCGTGAGCATGTGCCCAGATCAAAGACACCAGGAAAGCACAGTGGCACAAGGCAGGTGAACACCAGGTAAGCACAGTGGCACTAGGCGGGTGATTGGGCTTGGAACTAGTAAGTAGAATCTTCCCCAATACAAGCTCAGACTGTTTGCCGCTGCCCCAATGTGGATTCTGTAACAATACCAACCCATTAAGGGATTCTGCTTCAATTTACACCATAAGCAAGTCATTTCTGAACCGTCCCATTACCCCTACTTTCTCTCTACTGTCAGCACTCCAACTCGCAATAATGCTTAGTCTCTTACCTGCACCACCGCAGAAGTGAAATGCTCCATGAGTGTGACGGGCTCACGACAATCTCAGTGACTTCTTGAATCGTTCCTACGACTACATCAGCAACCCCTCTTCTTGCGCCTGTCTGTTCAATGATAAAGCTAAGTTTGCACTGTTGCTGCTTATGTTACACCTGGCTATCAAAGAACTCTACTTCTTCAAACATGAGCACTTAAGTTACCGGCTAACATACATCATTTGTTGCGGTTGTGGACTCATACAGCGTACACGCGTGCTCAGAATTGCTCCCAGGGGCAATTACAGAGAGTCCCCCACTCTGTATTTCTCCCCACTTTGTACTCGTAGCTCTCAGCCAGGACGGCGGTATAACCGGTCTTGAGTGAAGCGTATTCTTGGCTCCACCATGAGGTCCCATATCCAGGACTCTCTACGCTAGCGGATCTCATCGTACTCCTGTTAAATTGCATGGACGGATTTGCAACCGGCTCAGAGATCTTAGACACCTCCTGGCTATACAACGGGGTCATTACAACGACTGCGTTGTTGCATCGCGTTCCATTATAATGCGAGTCGGAACAACAAAATGATGTAGGGGGGACGCTGGATTTTGGAATAGTATAATTTACTATTCCAACTCCAGTCTGTGCAATAGTAGGGAAGGTGTTGGATTTTAAATCTAACACCTTCTGACCCCTACAGCAGGCCGTTGTTCCAACTTGCGTTGTAATGACATGCGATGTAACAATACAGTCATTGTAATGACCACGTTGTAATGGCATGCATTGTGTCGCATGCGTGGTAAACGATGTTTACCATCCTGCCAGCAAAGTGGAAGAGGTTCAATTACACATTAACACTAATACTACTGGCCTTCAAACTGCAAGCTCAAATGTGAACTGTAGTGACCAGGGAGAGGCATTCATTGCTGTAGCTGTAAGGGTTTTGTGCAGTAAAATAACAGATGTCTTGGAGGCCAAACTATAGCTATTTTATGAACGGCTGGTGTTTATTGAGGAAGAACTTTGCAAGTTGAATTAAGCCCCATTACCTCGGACTTCATACTTCTCCATGCCCGCTTCCTCTGGTGCGGGTGTCATTTATTTCCCTAATTGATTGGTCAATGGTGCTGAGAGTACTGGTCAGGCACCTATTCACACCTCTAGTAGCACAGGGTATAGGTCAAAGATTTTGAGCAATCATGCCCCTCCAGGCAAAGAGCGGGTTGATTCCTGTATCAGGGGTGGGGGTAAAGGGGCTGGGTGGTTAGAGTAATGGAACATTCATTACTCCAGAAGTCATATCTCCCTACGGTAAACCTCTCTCCTGAGGCTTGCCCTTATGTGGTAGTATCAAATGTTCCCTGCTTTGCTCCTAACAATGTTGAATCCTTTGGACAACTAAAAAATAGGCTACTCCATTTGTTTTCATATTAACACATAATTTTCCTCATTCAGCAACATCAAATATTCTGATGATTTGTAGGGTGGGATGGTTGGATCCTTTAGAAAAGAGAACACTAGATGATTGTGTCATTGTTAACTAAGCTCTCTATCATTGCACAGAATCTTTTAACTGGTGGCTGCTTTGTGTTTCCCAAACGGCTATCATCCTCCTTCCTTTGAGTTATTTCTATTGATGCCTGCAGTCGGAACTTGCACTTTCAGTCCATCAAGCGAGGCTCTCGCCAAGCAGTTCAAGCACCAGTCGCCATTTGATGCCATTGACCCTAACTGATGTTGATTGACTGGATCATATTGCAGCAACAGGGTTTATTTTTCTCTCCATATTCCAGTCTCCAGCTGTTCAAATTTGGGTTTCCTCTGTTTGGTTAATGGATGGACTGGTTGTGAGTGTTTGAAAAGTTTCAACGCTCTGTCCATCATTTTATTTTGTGATGCTGGTATGTCCGCCCTAATTGGCAAAGGGTTTGCCCAGATGTGGGTCCATTGTTTGCTGCACCACTGGATTCAAGCTAGCCTGGCTGATGAGGGGTTATACCCCAAAACCGGTCCCAGGATGCTTGTTTCCAGTCCAGGAAAGACCTGGCTTGGTAGTTCGGACTAAACTGTTCCCATGGGGAGCAGGGTCAAGACTGATGTGACATTTTGAACCAAATAGTGATGAATTAAACCCAGAACTGTGACTGGGGGTGAGTGTTTTTTGAAAAGCTTCAACACTCTGTCCATCATTTTATTTTGAGGGGCTGCTAGAGATTGATCCCTAAATCTCAATTGTACACCAGCAGGCTTATTGTCACCCGCCCAGTGGCACATAGACACTCTGCAAACACCTTAGCTCCTATTAGCTGGAACATTGCTGGGATAAACCTGAAATTAGAAGAGCTAAAATGGGGTCAATTTATGGATTCTTCATGGGCTATATCCTTTTTCCTGAAACATGGGTGATTGACAGCGTTATCGGAAGTGGCTTTAAGAGCTATTGTGTTTCAGCTACTAGGTCACCTTAGGACAACCCTTGGGCTAGGTTGCTTATTTGGGTGAATATTATGCTGACCTGTTCAGTAGCTGCGCTACCTATTGCATCACTGGATATGCAAGGTTTAATCCTTACCCTCACAAAGGTAACCCCTTTCTTATTGATTAATATATGTAACCGGAGTTCTGGCAGGTGACCTAAATTTAACTTACAAGCCATATGGAATCTCCCAGGACTTGTGCCACAATGAAGATCTAGAATGATGCATTTCTGCATTAACATCTCCAATGAGTCACACCCTTGCAAGGGATGCCTTCCAAATGGTTGATCTTACTTTAGTGTTTGGCTTGCGGGACTCTAATGGCTGCTCATCATCTGATGTCTCTCTTACGCCAACCTTTAAAAGTGGGGCTGATTTCAGCAATATTGACTACATTATTTTAGATCATAGATTATGGTAGTTGATGGAGGACACAAATGTCCTAGAGAGGGAAGAGAGTGGCCATTATCATTTGATCCTAACTGTGAAGGACCTAATTCCTGTATACCACCACTTTTATCTCGGCCCCACTGCCAAAGTTTGGAGGCCACCAATACCTGTAGGAATGTGAGGTGAGAAGATGTGTGCTCTTTTCCTGAGGTGCTGACAAGTATGTAGGCTGATGTTCCTTCTCATATGGTGGTGATGCTTAATACCTGGGGAAATATTTATATGATTGTCGCTGAGCCTGCCAACTTGTTTTCTGGTCTTAAAAACCTGCTCATAAAGAGTTTTAGGAAGGTCTCTGAGAAGGCTAACCAGGCCGTGTGTTTCTCCCAACAGTCCGGATGGGCACATAACAGTCTCCTTAAAGCTATAAAAAAAAGCAATATGGCATGAGATTAAGAACTGTAGAGCAATATATTGGTTTTCCATAAGGCAAGCTAAGGCAAAACTGCAAAAGAACCAATGAGAAGGTCTTTCAGAAGCTTCTGCTAATAATGATGTGAGGAAATGTTGGCGGTTAGTGAGTCTAGATAGTGGAAATCAACCGAAGCTAGTAAAAACATCTATTCTACAAAGCGAATGGGCTTACATTTTGAGAACCTGTGTTCATACTCACAAGAAATGTACTCAATTCTTAAGAGTAGCGAGGAAGACTTTGTTTGTCTTCCTAAGCCTATATTTCCACCAGTTGTTTTTACCATAGCCCAGACAGCCGCAGCAGTCTCCTCAGAATCCAGGCAAGGCACTGGGCCTGGACAAGATCCTAGTGGATGTTTTTAAATCTGATCAAAGTATCTGAGTCCCCTACATTAATGCTATCTCTAATGTTCTCTTGACTGGTGCAACAATTTCTGCTTCGGGGAAGGTGGCAGAGATTGTTCCTGTTTTTAAAAAAGAAATCCCGAACATTTTGTCTAATTATCAACCAATTAGTCTCCTCAAAGACATACAAAAGATCATTTGCAGTCAGTTACTGGAGCGATTATTAGATTGAAGACAACCATATACTTTACCACATCCAAGCAGACTTTAGGGCAAAAACCAGCTCCCTCGAACAGCTCTACCGCTTTTTGATGACTGAGTGGAAAACTGTGGACGCTGGAAGAGGAGTCTTTTTTTGGTGTTTATTGGTCTACACTTTTTTGATCTGGTCCCCAGGAAGAACATCTTGAAGGTTCTTCACAGGCTGGGAATCCCTCGTAATCTGTTAAACTTCATTGTACGCCTTCATGAGGGGAACTTGGCCAGGGTTTCCTGTGGTGTGAATGGCGAAATAACCCTGGAAATTGCTATTGATAAGCATGTCTATCATGGCTGTGTCCTAAATCCCACTCTGTTCCTTTTGTATATTATTAATTTTGTGCAAACTTCCTGAGCAACTGTGCAAAAGATTTCCCTATGCTTGCAAGCCTTAAAATTCATCCCCTCTTCTTGGCCGAGGACAATCTTCTGCTTTCCAAAACTACAGCTGGGTTGCACACCACTGTTGACATATTCAATGTATTTTGGAAGTTTCAAGACCTTGAAATGAATGCATTAAAAACGAAGCAGATGATTTAAGGTAAGAGGGAGATGAGAACCATTAGCGTGGGACAGGACGTTCTGGAAAGGGTGAAGGAATTTGATTACCTGGGGATCCATCTGGCTAATTCAGCATCATGGGCCCCACAGATATTGAAAAGCTTACTCTTGCTAACACATAGAACTGCGGCCATTGTTAGAGTTTTTGCGAAGAGCCTACCTCTATCACGCTCACCATGGCTACTTTGTTAAAGCTAGATACTGGGAGAGAGCTAATGCCCAGAATGAATTGTCTAGTTCTACAAGCAGTGGAACATGGTTCTTTGTACTACATAAGATTGTGCCCAGGTCTGAGGATTTTTTTGCTTTATTCATCCAGCACGTGTACACTTGCTTTACTTACAGTTTAAGTACGGTATCTTGCCGACAGCTGTGTTTTTAGCAAAATGGCCTCTTCTACAAGCAAAGTCCACTTTGTGCCAGTCATGCATGTTATCTGTCGAGACAGAGCAACATCTGCTCTTTTTTGCCCATTCTAATCTGGTGGATTATCCATCTGTGTCGTCCGCTGGAGATGTTACCGCATAAATGAGTTCAGAATTTGTACAAGTGACTCTATCAGTGTGGTAGTAACCACAGTATCTAAATTCCTTGTTTCTGCATGGTCTACTAAACCTAAAATGGTTACTCAATTAACTATAACTATTTCAAACTAAGGGCTTTTATATGTACAAGTTTTAGCAATACGAAATGGTTTGCACAAATTGCACTTCGATGACTGTGACCAGTGTTCTGCCATCTTAATCATTTTAATTGATGTTTTACAACTTCATATTTATTTTATGATTGTAGGTTTTTTCTTTTACTTGTTTTAATACATAGTGTATAGTTTTTTATTTTATTTATTTCGGCATGTATTGATACATTTTTTGACAATGAATTATGATGTTCGATCTGTCAATAAACTTGACTTGACAGAGGTGGTCATCAGAACTGTTTGTAATGCACCACAGCTGGCCCCAAGTATGGGATTATATGGGCTGATTGTCAAACTTTATTTTGTAGTAGTTAAAGTAGCACTCCAGTAGTACTGCATACTTACTACTACTTACTAATTTCCATAGGTAGATTTCAACCTTTGTGGTGGAGATTTCCACTAACAGATGATAGCATATCAATAGTAACTTTACCCTTGTAAATTCAGTCTTAGGAGGCTTCCCTTTCTCTTTGAGAGGATGGAAACATGTAAGTTTACACCGAGATGTAAGTTTCTATTCAGAAATTATGAATTGGTAAGCAGGTGGTGATTAACACCTAGGTGTTAAAGTAGAGCTACATGCGAGTATATCAACTCATATAAATTAACTTTTGTAAATTGTGCCCATCATGCTCTATGTGTTCTCCAGAACTGGACAAAGTACATCAGAAGTAAGATTAACCCTGGGCAAAGCACTACGCTACGCTCACGTAGTTTGCGAAGTTTGCGCAACTTTGCACTACGCGAACTGCACGTAGCACAGTGCAAACATGAGTAGCGTAGCGTAGTGCAACGGTCATTTTTTGCTTGCTCGCGGTCCTCAACGCTAAGTTGGTGACCGCGAGCAAGCAAAATGACATTCTCGCGAGACTTTTTCCTTGTTCGCGATCAGCAACATCAAGTTGCTGATCGCAAGCATGGAAAATAAACCTTCTGGCGAGATTCTCAATGCGGGGAGGTCAGGTTTCTCATTTCGAGTGGTCACTCATGCTCACGACCGCTCACGATGAGAAACTACCAGTCCGCGTTGAGAAAGCTGCAGCTCGAGTAAAAATCTACTCAAGCGGCAGAAAAGAACAGCTCGCACTGTGTATGATGCTGTTTTCAATGACTGCACAGTGCCAGATGCTTGTCCGCACTGTGCAATCATTGAAAATGACATCTTGCACAGTGCGAACATGCTACTACGCAGTTCGCGTAGTGCTATGCGTAGCTCGCGTAATGCGAAGTGCATTTTGCGTACCTACGCGTAGCGCTACTTCGCGAACTACGCCCACCCCTAAATTAAGCAGAACTGAAAAAATCCATAGGAGTCCTTCATAAGTGGACACATGAGGGACCAAGAACTAGACACAACAATAATCTAGATACGGTCTTACTGTTAATGTGTTCTTTTCACACATGCTGCTTAGACTACATTTTTTTGTCAGTGACATCTCTTCCTCTGCACCCATTCATTCCTCTTACTTTCTGCATGGTCTTGTCACATTTATTTCCTGGTTTCAGTGGACTCTTGCACTGCTTATGTCCATTTAGTAGTACCTGCTCTTTCTGTCTTACTGAAGCTTGAGATACTCTATCACTATACAAAACTGGAACATTTAGCATTGCCAATGCATGTTAACTCAGTCAAGGGAACATTTGACTGTGGGCTGGCTAACATTCTGTTCGAGGCATGTGGGCTGCTAAATTCATATCTTAGCATTAGATCGCCGCCTAGTGTTGGGTCCGGATGATCGCACATTGTTGTCCTGGAAGAGTCTTCGAAGTATCCTGAGATAGGTGGCTCCTCCCCTGGACTACAGTGCGCATGGGCATCGGCTCCATCCCCAGATTGTTTTTTTCCGCCATTGGGTTCGGATGCGGTCTCGACGTCTCTCTGTCGGAACCGAGAAAAACTAACTTTTTACGGCCAAAAGGCCTTGTATTCTTTGCATATTCTATGTGTGCTGCCTTTCTCTGCACGCATCTTTCATTCACTGCTGAGTTGGACTTAATAGCAACTGGGTGTAGTCAAAGGTGAACTGCAGGCAGTACTGACATATTTAACATATCTTATTTCCAGTTTCCAAACAGGTGTCACTGATGCGTCAGTATCTGTGTGATCGCTCCACCCAAGGACTCATGTAATCAGTCACTTATTTTTCAGGTTGTGAAAAACCCTCATTATAGTGGTAGGATGTCTCCTGAATTCTAATATATATCAAGCTTCTCTGGATCCTGATGACATCAGGACATCACTATTGAGAGTAAGACATTCCCCACATCACCTTGGCATTCACTCTAATGCTATATTTCTCTTTTGTCAAAACCATAGGTGAGTTTGGAGAGGTCTGCAGTGGGCGCCTGAAGCTTCCAAGCAAGCGTGAGATCTTTGTGGCTATCAAGAGTCTAAAGGCCGGATACTCAGAGAAGCAGAGGAGAGACTTTTTGGGAGAAGCCAGTATAATGGGGCAGTTTGACCATCCGAACATAATCCGCTTGGAGGGAGTCGTTACCAAATGTAGGTTCTTTCCTCATTCTCATTTATCTTTTGTGACTTGTTAAAAGCATTAATGGCCCTCTAATGAGGGACCTGCGATCAATATAGCATCATGAAACATTTTACTATCATCACCACACAGTACAACTATGCTAAGAGAAAGAAAAGCAGTGCTCTTAAACCATCATCTCAACCAGCTACTTTGTGAGTAAAAATTGGGATACCACCATCCTACTACATGTCTGCCGTTACTCAACCTATTTACTCTCTTACGGCATTACTTTTGCTCTATTCTAAATTACATCATGACGCTAGTGCATCGCTTTTCTGATAGATTGTCACTTCAATTTCAAGTGGGAAGTCAACTGTATCACAAATTCACACTATTATCAGTACACAGTGCCACTTGTGACTATAGCATGATTCCATGACATGGCTGTTTTACTGCACCACTACTTGTCCACACCACTACATTCCTTATTCGCTACATTATAGCTGCACTACTTCACTAAACGATTAATACATTGTGGCACAACTATTAGTTGTATCCATAAAACCTACAGAAAATTTCCTCCACAGTATCTCTTCTCTACATCATCTACGTCATTACTTCACTATTCGCCTATGTGAGTTTTTAACTATATGCATTCAGTACCACACCAGTTCAATATAAATGCATTGTGACTTTCTATAACTCTCATCATACTGCTTCTTCATTGCACTACTCCAGGATAACGTAACTTCTATGTAATGACTCCACTATACAGACAATTAATTCATTATTTACATACTTGACGTTACTAACGTTGTACACTCTTCTCCTTATCTTTTCTCCAAGAACATCAATACTACATTAAATTACTACACAGCCACATGCATGCAGCCTTATACAATCAGTCTAATGCACTACGACACCAATCCCCCTCTATATATTTACACTAATAACAAATTTACAACATTGCTGCTTCTGTTAAGGCAGGATTGTGAGTCGGACAAAATTAGGCCCTGCACCCCCCTTCTCCTCACCCAAACCCCTTCCAATTCTTCATCCCCACAAGTTACTGAAACCAAGCTCATCCGTTATTTAAGCTGGTCAGTGGGGAGGAAATACTCCCCATTCTGATATTTTAAAGGATCACATGTGGAAATTGATGTTTGTACATAAGTGTTTTTATTCAAAAGGCAGCGGAGAGCTGTACAGGGTCACTGCATGTTCTTGCAGCATTTCTCAAGATGTTTCTTGTGGAATTCAGAATTTTCAGGAGCTGTGACTTCAAGTGAAACACCACAACATGTAATTCTGATGGGGCTGGTAAACCTGCATTATTGACCCCATTCAGATAATCCAGGGCACCAGTAAACAGGCTTTAAGTATTGAGGGACAATTCACATGTCCTGCTTTTACTGGGGTGGGGGGGGGGAATGCCTGAGATATGTATGTATGTGGTGATGTTGAAGTGCAAACATAGTCATGGCAACTGTCAAGCATAAAATTAATAAGTAAAGGAAAAACGTAGTTGGTTTGTGGACCAATAATACAATGTGATGCAGTCTTCTTTAAAGAGTTGAGTTCTCAGCTCTTTCCGAAATTGAAACAGCATTGAAGCAGTCATGATGGATATAGGGACATTGTTCTAGATCCCGGGTACCCACATGGAGAAGTCTGTGCCCTGTTTTCTTTCTTTTTTACACTTCTTAGTCTGCAGTCTGATGATGTCCTAGCTGTGGGCATGCCAGGAGCCCAAAGCCACTAGCGATGGTGAGCTTGGCTGCAGAGTAAGCGGGGTGCTGATTGTGGTGACTTTGGAAATTATGCAGCTGGGTTTGAGAGCTGTGAGACCGTGCAGTAACAGTTACCACCAAATTCGCCAACAATTGGGTCAATAGTAAATGGGGCCCAAAAGGTTACGGTGACTTTAGGATTTTCTTTCAACGTTTCCAGTTCAACTCCTGGCTTTGCATGCTGGTGCCTCTTTTAAATTGATGGTCAGCACCATTAAGATGTTCACATTTTATTTTTGTGTGCTCTCTGATTGATTACACTCACTCCACTCATCATGATTCCACTACAACACAAGTAATTTACAAAACTGCATCACCGCTGCAATAAATTCAAAGCTCTATTAAAAAAAATGTCCACCACATCCCAGGTAAGGTACACAACTCCATTACTTTTCCATGACAGCTTCAACTTTTCCACTACTGTATCACAGCATCACAACAAACCCACAAAACTGGTATGTATGGTTCTCACTGCACTGTTACCATGCTACAGTTCACTCTCTGCACTCAATTCCATAACTTGTTTACTTTTGACGTAACTATAATGCTATATCTTTGCAGTAATAAATTCATATTTCAGTGGTCTACTGCATTGTGTTCCACTTTTCAGCTTTCACTACAGCATTTTTCTTTTAACCCCTTGCGTGCTTCTGTCAGCCAACGGCCCTCGCACGCACCACCTTCGTAATGTTGCGCACGTTCGTTGGCCGACGCGGCCCCGCCCACTCATTAAACCCACCGCACCGCAGCGGAATTGCCGCAGCGGTAAACGGGTTAAATCACAACTCCAAAACATAAGACCATCATCACGATAATGGTATTTCAATATCACTACTCCACTATAGAGGGTCTCCACTATAATACAGAAAGTTTATTCCACTACATTACTACAACATTACCCAATTAAAACTGTATGGTTACTCCCTTTAATTAAAACTTCACTTTATTACAGCTTTTGTGTAAATATTCAGTACTTTTATACCACCACTAAAACGTATTGTTATTCTACTAGTGAAGTATTCTGCATAGGACTATCATTGCTTTATTGGCAATCACTTCATACAACATAAATTTGCCTTCTATTTATTTAGGCTCAGTTAATTTGACCTGTCTTTTACTTTAACTAACCTTAACTTAAACTTAACTCATTTGACGTTATAAGTCTAGCCATAACCAATTAGGGTATAAGAGTGATGCAAAAGAAAGGTTAGATGAAGTAAGAGTCGACTGGTAATGGCCATGGTGGTAGAATAAATGGAAGACTGCATGGAAAGGCATAGACAGACAGATACATAGGATGGCTAGATAGATAGATAGACAGACAGACAGACAGACAGACAGACATAGATAGATAGATAGATAGATAGATAGATAGATAGATAGATAGATAGATAGATAGATAGATAGATAGATAGATAGATAGATAGATAGATAGATAGATAGATAGATAGATAGTTAGTTAGATCCTTTCTACAACCAATATTAGGACACCTCAGAAAGAGAGGTCTTTTTTAAATAAATGTATTCTCCCTATCAATCGAATTGTTTCTACCCAACGAACCACCCTTCTGAGTTACTTGACATTGGTAAACTAAATTATACATGTTTATCCTCCAGGCCAGTTCGTTTGAAAGTTAAAAGTACACTGAGACTGGTAGAAACCGTGGTTGTAAATAACTGGGCTTTTGTGCTTGTTTACTGCACGTTATTACCAAAGCTTGCCACATTTTGCTCTCTGCAGGAATCGTGGACAAAGTGAGAGAAAATATACGTAATGCTCAGTTCAAATACGTCCAACACCAAAACAACGGAGGCAACGGATACAAAGCCCTAGTTATGCTTAAGTTATATCTCTCTGTTGTTTTGTGTATTTCTCCGAGAAATATATATATGTGCCTATGGCCGCTCCTGTCTGTTTTCCCGCTCGTAGTTTTCTGTCAAGAGTGTGTTTACAGTGCGTTTGTGCGCGTGCGTGCGCAGACGGCGGCAGCAGTAATATACCGCTTGATTCATACTAATGAATGAAAGGGAATGAGAGGCCCCGAGGAGACGCCACCGAGCGTGACTGGTTTGGAGATGCGCGCGGGTGCAGCGCTAGCCGCGCGCGGTGAAGCCAGCTGGATCCGCCGGTGCTATCAGAGGCTGGCAGTACTGATTACTGGACAGCCAGTGTAATTTCACAGGTCGCCGCCTGGGTCATGTCTAGGCCCCGGAGACACCACCTATGCACCGCTCCGCTGCTAATGAAGGCATGAAACCATCAGCCGGCAGCTGCGCCGTAGCATTAAAAAGTAAAAGGGTCGTATTGCTGAAGAGAGACGGTGGCACTGTGTGGCCCGCGGGCTGCACGTGCGTCGTGTGCAGCCTTGGTTAGCAAGTGGCAAGTCCGAGGTGACTTTCTCGAAGCCTTATATTGTGCAACATAACAATAACAACGTGCCTTCCTCCATGGCTGGCTACTATGTTACGGAGTCCCTATCTCCCAGAGCCCAGCTTTAGCTATCTAGCCTCTAATTTGGTAAATGTTCGCTCACAGCTTTTCCTTGTTGCCCCCTGGACACCGTCTTGGGTAACAATGCACTTTATAAATAGCATTCATTCATCCATTTATTCATTTCTAAGCGCATAGACTCACTAGGCAATAGCAAAGCATATTCCATTCTTTGAGTGAATAAAGTACAAGTGGTGATCAAATATTTGGCCAGTGCAATTATAACCCTCATTGATATATATGTAAATGGTATTTCTATAGCACAAACGTAGACGAAAGACATTTTATGTAGTCAAAGGCAAGAGGAGAGGAAGCAGAGTTGTGGATGCTTAATGCACTGTGATGTAAACTTTTTTTTTTTTAAAGAAGTCATTGTTGAACTCTTTCCTAAATTGGAGCAGCGTTGGGGCAGTTTTAATGGTAAAGGGATTTGTCTTCGGTCTTGGGTGCATAGATGAAACAAGCATTTGCAATGCAATAGCTCCCGGATTTACAAGAGTTTGAGGTATTGGCATTGTAAATGACAATGCCTTTTATTTGTGTGTTGTTTTTAAAACAGATTAAAAAAAGGCATTGCCATTTACAATACCAATATCTTAAACTCTCGCAGATGCGAGACCTATTGCATTGTAAATGTGTTCGTGCTATAGAAGTTAAAAGAAAGCGTTAGGATAGAGCGTGTCCTACCTGCAACAGTAGGCAGGACAAAGCTATTTGAGCAGTGGCGTCACTAGGGGGGTGCGGGGGGTGCGGACCGCACCGGGTGTCACCCCATCTAGGGGGTGACACCAATTTACACTGACGAGTCTACCTGCGTCCTGCTTTAGTGCAAGAAGCGCGCCACCACCGCACCCCGGCCCAGCGTAGCTTCGGGCACCATCCGCCATCTGCATTCTGCACGTGCACGGAATGGATGGGTCACAGAAGTCAAATAGTCAAGGGTTTGGGTTTGCATTGTTGTTCTGTGATGAAAGTCGAAACGAAACCGAAGCCAAACCAAACCCAGTTATGCATATACCAGGCAGGTAGGCAGGCAATGGCATCGTTAACTTGCAGTTTGGTTTCACTGACACTTGCCCTGCAGTTTGGGTCCCAGGGCCAGAGGGAGTAAGACAGCGAGAGAGGGAGACAGAGGGAGCTAGAGGGAGTAAGATGGAGAGAGGGAGCTAGAGGGAGTAAGACAGAGAGAGGGAGCTCGAGGGAGTAAGACAGAGAGAGAGGGAGCTAGAGGGAGTAAGACAGCGAGAGAAGGAGTAAGACCGCGATAGAAGGAGCTAGACAGAGAGAGGGAGCTAGAGGGAGTAAGATAGAGAGAGGGAGCTAGAGCGAGCAAGACAGAGAGTGAGGGAGCTAGAGGGAGTAAGAGAGAGAGAGGGAGCTAGAGGGAGTAAGACAGAGAGGGAGACAGGGAGCTAGAGGGAGCAAGACAGAGAGAGGGTGCTAGAGGGACAAAGACAGAGAGAGAGAGGGAGCTAAAGAGAGTAAGACAGAGAGAGAGAGAGCTAGACGGAGCAAGACAGAGAGAGAGAGGGAGCTAGAGGGAGTAAGACAGAGAGAGAGGGAGCTAGGGAGTAAGACAGAGCGAGGGAGCTAGGGAGTAAGACAGAGAGGGAGAGAGAGGGAGCTAGAGGGAGTAAGAGAGAGAGAGGGAGCTAGAGGGAGTAAGACAGAGAGGGAGACAGGGAGCTAGAGGGAGCAAGACAGAGAGAGGGGGCTAGAGGGACAAAGACAGAGAGAGAGGGAGCTAGAGGGAATAAGACAGAGAGAGGGAGCTACAGGGAATAAGACAGAGAGAGGGAGCTAGAGGGAGTAAGACAGAGAGAGAGGGAGCTAGAGGGAGTAAGACAGAGAGAGGGAGACAGAGGGAGCTAGAGGGAGCAAGACAGAGAGAGGGAGCTAGACAGAGAGAGGGAGCTAGAGGGAGTAAGAGAACAAGAGGGAACTAGAAGGAGCAAGACAGAGTGAGAGGGAGCTAGAGGAAGTAAGACAGAGAGAGAGGGAGCTAGAGGGAATAAGACAGAGAGGGAGCGAGAGGGAATAAGACAGAGAGAGGGAGCTAGAGGGAGTAAGACAGAGAGAGAGGGAGCTAGAGGGAGTAAGACAGAGAGAGGGAGCTAGAGGGAGTAAGACAGAGAGAGAGGGAGCTAGAGGGAGTAAGACAGAGAGAGGGACACAGAGGGAGCTAGAGGGAGCAAGACAGAGAGAGGGAGGTAGAGGGAGTAAGACAGAGAGAGAGGGAGCTAGAGGGAATAAGACAGAGAGAAGGAGCTAGAGGGAATAAGACAGAGAGAGGGAGCTAGAGGGAGTAAGACAGAGAGAGAGGGAGCTAGAGGGAGTAAGACAGAGAGAGGGAGACAGAGGGAGCTAGAGGGAGCAAGACAGAGAGAGGGAGCTAGACAGAGAGAGGGAGCTAGAGGGAGTAAGAAAAAGAGAGGGAACTAGAAGGAGCAAGACAGAGTGAGAGGGAGCTAGAGGAAGTAAGGCAGAGAGAGAGAGAGCTAGAGGGAGCAAGACAGAGAGAGAGAGGGCTAGAGGGAGTAAGAGAGAGAGAGGGAGCTAGAGGGAGTAAGAGAGAGGGGGCTAGAGGGAGTAAGACAGAGAGAGAGGAAGCTAGAGGGAGTAAGACAGAGAGAGGGAGCTAGAGGGAGCAAGACAGAGAGAGAGAGAGAGAGGGAGCTAGAGGGAGTAAAACAAGAGAGAGAGGGAAGTAGAGGGAGTAAGACAGAGAGAGAGGGAGCTAGAGGAAGTAAGAGAGAGAGAGGGAGCTAGAGGGAGTAAGAGAGAGAGAGCGGGAGCTAGAGGGAGTAAGACAGAGAGAGGGAGCTAGAGGGAGTAAGACAGAGAGAGAGGGAGCTAGAGGGAGTAAGACAGAGAGAGAGGGTGCTAGAGGGAGTAAGACAGAGACAGAGGGAGCTAGAGGGAGTAAGACAGAGAGAGAGAGAGAGAGAGAGGGAGCTAAAGGGCGTAAGACAGAGAGAGAGAGGGAGCTAGAAGGAGTAAGAGAGGGAGAGAGGGAGCTAGAGGGAGCAAGACAGAGAGGGAGCTAGAGGGAGTAAGACAGATGGAGAGGGAGCTAGAGGGAGTAAGACAGAGAAAGAGGGAGACAGAGGGAGCTAGAGGGAGTAAGACAGAGAGAGGGAGCTAGAGAGAGCTAGACAGAGAGAGGGAGCTAGAGGGAGCTAGACAGAGAGAGGGAGCTAGAGGGAGTAAGACAGTACCTAGTGCCGTACATTTCGACAGAGGTGGTCCATGCGGTAAGTCGTGAGGGGGTGACACCATGAGTTACCCGCACCGGGTGACACCAACCCCAGTGACGCCACTGTATTTGAGAAAATAGTGCTTGGAGGCTTCAATTAAAGCTTACTGAGTAACAACACACTTCTCAGGTGGTGTCGCCATAGAAGGTTAGAAAATGAGACCAGACGGTACTAAGGAGGGACTACTAAGCCTATTGACCAATGAACAGTCACAGTTTACAGTGGACAATGACACAAGCCAAGGACAAATATGGGTGAAGAGTGGGCGGAACTTCAAGTCCCTACTTGAATACAGCATGCCTCGCAGAGCAGAGTCGCACATGCGCTGCCCAAGCTCTACCTAAAAAGGCCTACACAATTCATGAAAACAATGTCATCATTGTGCTTCCCCCTGTTTCTTTTATTCGCATTATTTACATCGGCAATTCTCACCCCCCAAATATAATGGACCATCTATGTGTTTTCCTTTAAATGTGTAAATGTGAATTGATAGTGCTTATTTTCTTCATCTCAATTTGCATTTCATAAACACCATTACTAATACCAGAAATTTGGCTGAATATTGCCCTTATATTATTTTTCCGAAGGCAAACTTCAGTGTGTATAGCCAGCAGCATGACAAAACATGGTTCCACCCAATCTTAAAAAATGTGGCTAGGACCCACCAAGATATCTCACATATACTGGTAGCTTTGGGTTAAAATGTGGCTCTCTGAAATGTAGGGCCCCACTGTGCCAGAGGAGTTGCAGGAGCATGTGTTATAGACCTGTGAATAACCCTGTAGAAAAGTGATGTTGTTCTGTTATTACTTATAATGTAACAGAACAAAGTGTCTTTCAATTAATTCTTCATTTATTTGGACAAGTAATGTTACTCCTGCAGTGCTTGTCGGGAATTATCAATGAAATTCCATTTTAAATCTGATTGTTGTGCCTCCACTTAAATTAACCACTGGCTCCTGTGTCGGAGATCATTTTCAAAGTGTGCTTTTTGGGTTAGAGGGTACTTCCTCGACAGACCATGCCTGGTTTTCAGGCCAGGTGCTGGTTTTATCAGTATACATCACCTGTCATGACCGAGCTGGTACACAGTTGTGTTGTAACCGGGACTTTTCATATTTAACATACACTTTGGAACCAGGCCTCTAAGCAGTTTTCTGGCTTTCCCATTGTAATTTCACTTAGTTTAACAAAGATATGTATTGATGATGGTTTTGAAAGTGGCGATTAGGACAGTGCAAGGAATGTAGCTGACAAGTCATGTGGAGTTGCCATATTGTTGGATTAAGGCAATTGAGGGTGGACCAGAACCAAGAGAAACATGTGTCAGGATTTGGAAGCACAATTCTGTAGTCTACTGACCAGATCTACTTCTGGCCTCAGGGACACCCGCGCTTTTGGTTCTTTACACTAGTGACCAGCTTGGCAAGCCATCAAAGAATGTGGGTGAACTTTCAGGGAACATTTTGCAAGCTCATAAGGTGGTGTATAAAGTTATAGGCTTTCTTTCCTGTAGAAGAACTAAAAAAGAGGATGTGTTGAGGGTTATCAGACTTTACTCCTCACTTTCTATTGTCAGGGTCTGTCCTTGTGGTTTACTGGATAGAGAAGCAAAGCGTTGTCATCATTCCATACAGAGGAATCGCAGTTATCAATGAGGGTCTCACAAACAGGATACATGGATGTTAGTTGTTGCCTCAGTTACAAATGCAATAGGTTCGGGTATGTGACAAATGTATAAGATTGAAGCACTGACATCAAAAGGAACTAATAATATTGAAGTGGGTGATTAAATAATGAATCGGTTTAGATCTGCATATGATAAGATGCATGTTGTACAAGGGAATGTCAGCAGTTTGTTATATGGAATAACACTACAAGTGCAATGCAGAGCTGAGTACAGACCATAATACAGCTGAATGCAATGCTTTATTTGTAAAAAAAAAAAATAAGAGCCAGAGACCACGTAAACTAACCCATGACATTTTCTGCTAGAAATGGACTGATCCATCCTCCCCTGAATATATAGAATGAGTGGCACGGGTTAAGTAAGTATGCATGCTGGACATACGATGTCCTAGTATAAAGGAGGCCAACATCTCGTCTCCGATGATTGAGTTGGTCTTTTCTAGGCATATATGGGTCTAGTGATTTCAACACCTTCCAAGCTCTGCTTTTACAAGGTGGAATAGGCTGAGTAAAAGAGCCCAGAACCCCCAATGACTAAATCATGGGTCTGGCCAATGCCCTTTGTTGGGCGTTGCAGATGGTCAATAGGGCAATGGACTTAAGGTGAAGATGGCTAAAAAAGAGGAAATATACTAACCCATGACATTTATACAAGTGGAAAATTACGGTATATTCCAGTTTACCTTGTGCTGTAATAATGGAAAGGAACTTGTTACAAAATAGACAGGCAGCAATACCATTGGGGGTTTAAAAATAAGTGCATTTGTTTTGAAATAAGTGCTGGTGCTGAACACCACATGCCAGCAGCTCAAATTAAGCACTGGCTATATGCGTAATTCATGTAGGACTACAAATAGTCACCTCCACTCAGGATATAGAAATGCTTAATAAACTGAAGAGTGGAATAAAATATGTTACTGTGTGTTATATGGTCCCAGGTAAAAGTAACTTTTGAAGCCCTTTCTTGGAATTCAGGAACTTCTAATGTTCCCCCTTTATAGACTTTGAGCCCTTTGTCCAGTAGAAGATTTGTAGACTCTCTCAATCTGAAGGATGCTGATATTATTGTTTCATTTGTGGAATCTTTATTTTGTGGAGGTTTGGAAAAACTAAGGGGCATATTATCAAGCACAGCGTTAAAAATATCACCGGTTTAGCGGCAGAAAACTGCTGCTAAAGCGGCGATAATGGTCTTGATAATATGCCCTGGAGAATTCCAATAGAAGCCCATGTTCACACCAGAACATGGACTTCAATTGGAATTCTCAAGGCCATATTATCAAGCCCATTATCGCCGCTTTAGCTGCAGTTTTCTGCTGCTAAACCGGCGATAATTTTTAACATGGTTCTTGATAATATGCCTTTAACTTCGCAAGGTTCCCTCAAGCTGCATTAATTCGCCATGCGGAGTATAAGTACATTTCATTGGTAGTGGTTTTCGCGCGGGCATAACAGGATTAACCATTTCATTTATTTAGACATTGAATGAAAAAGTAAGTAGGATGGATGTTCCCTCTATGCTGGAAGAATGGAAGGATGGATCAAAGAGTTTATCATGTACATGGGTGCCCAGGTCAAAATAACTGGAATATATAATCCCACTGATCAGGTAGTAAAACAACTCGCCTAATTAGTTGAAATCTTTAAAGATTAGCATACAGGGGTATATCAGGCTATTGAGACATCAAGTGGCTTTCTTTCCACTGCTTATTTGGAGATCTGTAAACCACCTTTGTTGTTTGTGACTTTGCTCGTGTATTTGTGCTCCTCCTCAATGCCACTGAGGGCTTGTCTAACTGCAGCCAGACAAAATCCTCCAGAGAATAGGGGGTTCCCAGCCTTCATTGTGGCTACACCATGGCTTGATGCCCACATTTCACATCATAGCGTTTTTTTACCCTCCCCAACGTACTTTCTGTAATTTGTCTTAATCTTCCTTAAAGGTAAACAGGATGCATTTCGAAAATAAAAAATGGATGCATTTCGAAATGTAAATGCTACCTTTTAATTTCCGTGGGACCACTGCCTGCTCTTAAAAAATGTTGGAGCCCACATTCACAAAGGGGATGGGGACCCTTGGGGACCCCTTCCCGCTGGTGAGTGAGTTAACACCAACTTGAAGTTGGTGGTAACTGTGAATGTTTTGTGACCACATTCCTGGTTGCAAAATATTCATACATACCAGTGCTATTTGGTATTTGCAAGAGACGCCCTAAACACGCCCATTCCTAATGCCGAATCGCTAAAGCAAAACGCGATTCGGCAACAAGTTACTGAGTCGCATCTTGCCTTCTGCACATAGCAAAAGGCATTTTACCGGTAAAATGCTTCGTACATCTTGCCCTTAGTGAATCACAGGCTTTGAGGACAGTAAATGAAATTGTACATCTGGCCCTTAGGGCCTTTCTGTCTGGGATAGCTTAGTGGAGGACATTTTGCTAGCGGATC
Source organism: Lissotriton helveticus (assembly GCF_964261635.1). Taxonomy (NCBI): domain Eukaryota; kingdom Metazoa; phylum Chordata; class Amphibia; order Caudata; family Salamandridae; genus Lissotriton; species Lissotriton helveticus. The sequence goes on from NC_136072.1 coordinate 423,938,434, forward strand.
TTCCTTTGGATTCAGATTTTTTCCAAATTGGAGATTTTTCTGTGACATCTCAATCCTCAATGATGGAAGAAAGTCTGCTGGTGGACTCCCCTCAAGCAGTAAGAAAATGGCTTTGGAGTGAGCGGACACAGGCACATTAAGGCACAACATGAGCTGATAACAGCTGTGCACAGGGACAGGAGGTTTTCAGCTCTAAGCCCCTAGGGGCTTTCCCGAAGAATTAATTATTAAGTCGTTTTTAAGCTGTTGATGAAAAAAGTCATTTTTCTCCTGGTCCAAGGTTACACAGCTCAAGCCGGAATCTGATACACACCTGCAGCATAACACATCGGCTCCTTGCAAGGCACTTACAGCAAGATTACAAAATCAATACTCAATTGACACCGAGGTTACAGCGCAGAGAAGGGCCTGAAAAGATTTTAAGTAGGAAAATAACAGCGTTTTGGCTGCTCCCTGCTATGCGTGAGATATGGGGGAGTGGAGACGTTTGCCTCTTTACTCCGAGGGAAGGGACAGGCGATGACAGTTTCTGGACCGGGGCGTCACCGCTGCCTGTCATTGGATCCGTTTTATTTGGCATTTATTTGCTGTTTGCCGTTGTAATTGCTCGTAAAAGATAGCTGGATTTACAGCACTGTTTGCTGAAGTCATCTCTTCTCTCCCAGGATAGGAGAAGCAGAGGCAGTGGCAAAGGGAGTGTCTGTTAACGAGCAGTGCCCACAGGACTCTGCCCAGCCCTAGGATGGGTTATGCCCAGGGCACAAGTCCTAAAAATAGAAGTGGGGGGACGCTGTCACCGGAAGTGACGTCACGACAGGAAGTGATGTCACTAAATGTGGCTCCGATCTCGTCCCAAAGAGGCCAAAGACTGAAGTCCAGCTGTTTGGCAGGGGTGATAGCATCCCCCCAGGAAAATAAGTGGGGGGACGCCGTCCAACCACGTGGTACCCCGACTCGAGCCAGCTTTCATTTGTGCAAGTAGTTGCTGGTGTGGGCACTGTTTTAGAGCCAGGGCTTTTTTCATCATCATGCTTTGACCCAGAGCAACAGAAAAGCACAAAAGGGAAAAGGAGGAGTGAGGGAGAGACGAGAAAACTGTGAAACACGGGCTTGAAAAAGAACCTGAAAGAGGGTGCTAGTGACCCGAAGTGTGTGTAGGATTGCGGAAGGAAAAGACACGAGGTGAAATCGGGACAAGGCAGCCTTTGTATTCAGCAACCCGGGCATTTGGTGCTCTTAAGAAAAAAGAAAAACGTTGAGCCACCGCACTCATGTTTTTTTTGTTTTACAAATTGGTGCACGAGAAACCCGTGTAAAACTGCCAGATTTAAGGGTGGGTCAGTCAGATGTTGGAAGTCAGGATTGTTTCTTCTGGCGTCTAATTCAAACTAGCCTGGCTGATGACTACTGATAGCCAGAAACTGGTCCCAGGATACTGGTTTCCGTTCCAGTGAAGACATGGCTTGCAGTTCGGGCTGGACTGTTCCCATGAGGCACAGGGTCAAGACCGATTTGCATATGGCTGTGTCTGAACTGGGGTGGCGGAGTGAGTTAAAGAACGATGATGTATTCGACCCAGATCTGCGACCGGGGGTGAGTGTCTGAAAAGTTTCAGCGCTCCGTCCATCATCTCCTTGTATTTGTCTAATTCTCCTTGCACATCCTGGTAAAGATGTCCTGAAGTAAGCCTTGGAAACATCCACCACTGGGCCCCAGGCAGTGCAGAAATGGGCCACTGGCGACTTGCAAAATTCCCTGTGCACAACTGCGCCACTGCATAATAATAATAATCTTTATTGCTTGATTAATTAAAATCTTTGCAATTAGGCAATAAAAACAAGAAAGGAGAAAAGTACATGAATAAAGCATTTAGAAAAGCAATTTTAAAAACATTTAGAAAGGTTAAAAAAGTGAAAGAACGACCATGCGGGTGGTACTGTACTATACTTCAGAGAAAAAAGTCTTTCACGATCAGTTGTGACTTTGGTTATCAAAGGAAAATAGTCTTGAAGAGCAGAAGCCATTCACGCTAAGTCAAATTCAATTAATAACCGCTGGGTTTAGGGCCGTGTTGACTAATTTCATAAAGCGCACTAGCCTGCATGCTAGTTGGATGTCTTCTCCCTTAAAGCTCATCAACACAGCTTGTCTACGAGTTCACACACGTCTTTGATTCCAAAGCTGTGTTAGTAAGCTCTTTCGGATACTATCTAGAGCTTTGCAGATACACAGCAGGTGCAGAACGTCGTCCTTAGCATTTTCGCAAAGCCTACACTTGGGGTTGCAGTCCAGGCGCGTCCAGGGGGGAAGATGTGGTTTAGATGGTATCACCCCATCCTCAACCGCAAAAAGTCTTCCTTAGCCTTCCTTGAAAAGCCGGTGCTGAGATATGGCTGTGGTGAGGCGCTGATGTAGCCTTGAATCACAAACCACCCATGAGACCTCTTGGTTAGTGCTGTTTTGTCCTCTTCCAAGGAAATTGTTTTCACAGATTTATTGACAAGACGCTTGAAGCAATTGTGTGTACAGCTCGAGTCCCAAAGATCTCTTAGCACAAGGGAATTTATGGCTGCTTGGAGGTAGACCATTGCAAGGGAGTCCTTGTTTGTTTCCAATTCTTTCCAAAGATGGGCATTTAGAGAGTCTATTTCCCCGTTCTTTACTTTGTGCCAGCATTTTACGTATGCACCTTTGCGTGCGATTTGCTGCTTCTGTAGGCCAAACTTGAGCCTTAGCTGTGCTGGGGAAGTGTAAGGAGGAAGCGCAAATAATATTCGCAATGTTTTGCTGACCACGGTGTCTAAGATGGTCTCATCCTTCCCTCTCATACATTCACTGCCATATGTAATGGACGGCAGCAATTTCGCACGAAATATGTCTAGCAAGGGGACTAAATTTGGGCCCGCTATTTTATTTTTGATGTTTTTTAATGCAATTGCCAATGAGATCCCTCTGTTCCTTATTGATGTTTGTTGTTGCTTGAAGGAGCCATTTGAGTCAAAAATTATGCCCAGATACTTGTATTCTTGGACTATTTCCATTTTTTTGTTTTGGAGAGACCATTGGAAAGCATGCCTTTTTGATTTTTGATTTAGTACCATCACCTTTGATTTTTCTGTGTTTACGCTTAGCCCATTCTTTTCGGCAAATTTGCTCGTGGTGTTGATGAGGTGTTGCAGGCCTACTGGTGTTTGACTGATTAGTATCAGGTCGTCTGCGTATAGTAGATTGGACAGCGTAAAACCCCCTAGCTTTGGGGCATGGTGGTTGCAGTTATCCAGATCTTTGGAGAGGTCAGACATAAAAAGGTTGAACAGGGTCGGTGCGAGAACGCACCCCTGTTTCAACCCTTTTGTGGTTGGTATTTCTTTTGACAGACAGTTGCCGGCCCCCAGTTTTACTTGGATCCAGGTATCTGTATGTAGTAACATCAGAAGTTTCAGCAATTTGGGGTCAACTCCCCACCTTGAAAGTTTTGCCCACAGTTTTCCGCTGTCAACGCTGTCAAATGCAGCAGAGAAATCGATGTAACACACATATAGTGTTTTTTTGTGTTTGATTGTTGCATCTGTCATCAGGGAAAGGGCTAAAATATTTGTCGTGGTCCCCAGTTTTTTTTGGAAACCGGTTAGAATAATGGGGATAAATTTTTTGCGTGATGCCCATGCTGTTAATTCTTCCAAGAGAAGCCCCGAAAAGTATTTAGCGTCTATATCTATAAGAGCTATGAGCCTATAGTTCTTTGCCTCGTTCTTATTGCCCTTTTTGTAAATTGGGGCAATTATTGAACCCCTCCAGGAGGATGGGAGTTGTTCAGCCCTCCAGATTTCTACAAAGAGAGGGAGCAATTGATCGGCCCAATAAGTTGAATCTTGTTTATAGAGGATGGGTGGAATACCATTTGGGCCAGGAGCTCCCTCCTTCCGGCCTTTCGCGATTCGACCCTTCAGCTGGACTATTGAACCTGGGAAGTTGGACTCCTCAACTAAGGGTTTTAAAACCATCTGGATCGCTTGGCAAAATTTAGGGCTTTGTTGGTTTTTGCATGGGTCTTCATCGTTAAAGTGTTTAAAAAGAAAATTTGCCCAGGTGTCCTCAGTGATATGAGAGTTCACACCATGGGCATTCGGATTCTCTATTTTGTTGATGGTTTTCCAGAATATTGCGCTGTTGTTGTTTTTTGAATCACAGAGCAGTTTCGCCCAGATTTGTTCAGTGGACTCCTGCTTGAGTCGCCACAGGATTTTGGGGTATATTATCAAGGGGTTTTATCTCCGCTTTTTTGGCTTTAAAAGCCAAGAAAGCGGAGATAAAATTATCTCCCTATTACCAAGCTGTCGCTAACACCAGTTAGCGACAGCTAATAGGAGATAGCGACCATCATGGGCCCCACTTTGCATGTCAGTGATATTTATCACTAATGATATGCAAAGTGGGCGTGCCAAGATGTTAGCGACTGGAAACAGTCGCTAACATCGCTATCTCCTATTACCAACTTTTGGAGATATTTGCGCTAAGGGCGAATATCTCCAAAAGCTAACACCTGCCCTGAGCAGTTCTTAGCCATGTTATCCAATGGGAGGTGGATAACATGGCTAAGAGCATTTGCTCGATAATGCATGAATATCGCGGACTTTTCAGCGATATTCATGCATTGCGGGCGTTTTTTATCGCATTTGCGATAAACCTTGCTAATAGCAAGGTTTATCTGCGATAAAAATCGCCGATGTGCGGCGATAATTTTTGTCTCTAAACAAGTTAGAGACAAAAATTATCGCTAGTTGTTGATAATATACCCCTTTGTTCTTTTGACACTTTAATGCTCTCAGTTTGGTAATTAGGTCGTTATCACTCCCGGCTTTCCGCAGCTCACGGAGTGTTCTGTTTATGGCCGTTTTTATTGCCCCTAAATCGGAAGATAGAACAGTCTGAGGATGTTTTTTTGAGTCGCTAATGGGCCGGACGGGAGTTTTTTGGCCTATCTGTACATCGATTTCTTGAGACAATTTAGACTTGGAATTCGAGAGGGCAAAAGATTTCAAGAAGGACTCCCAGGCAGTAATATTACCAGCATTCAGGTCTGCAGTGCTTTCCCAGCACAGCTTCGCATCTTTCGCTAGTCGCTCCGGATCACTGATGTTGCACTTGATTCTTTTAAATTTTGTAGTTATCAATAGCTTTGGGCCATTGGTGGGAAATGTCAGAGCTGTTCCTTGAGCCCTCAGTGTCAATTCTTGCGGGAGATGGTCGCTGCCGTCGAGTGTGCCAATTCTAAAGGCTTGTACTAATGTGAACATTGAAAAAGACAGGAAGGTGTAGTCGATCGCCGAGCTGGCCATGGTGTTGTGAAAAGTTGCCGCTTGGGGTCTGTCCCCCAGGGACCGGCCGTTTATCGAAATCAGGCCCAGGTTTGATAAATCTTCCATTAACCTTTTGATAGGTTTGTCAAATTGCCCCACGGACATACTTCCAGTGGGGGAATCCCCCTGGCAAACAGATGATCTTCCGTTGGCGGATTCTTGCCAGATGACTTCCAAAGGAACATGTTAAAGTCTCCTGAGACAATAAGGTTAGAGTTTTCCGCTTCCGTTATTAGTTTAGTCAATTCTGTCACCAGGTGTTTAGCCCCGCTTTTTTTGCCTTTTGGGTGCAAATAAGTGTTAACCAGGATTAGTTCCTGCCTGATGGTTCTCTATGTTGATATTTCCAGCTGGACTGCAATGATCCCGTTTTCAGTCCCCGAAATATTTTTATTAAGGAGTTCTTTTGCGTGGTTTGTTGTTTGTATCGAGGTGTATATGGTTAAGCCACCTTTCTCATGACCAAATTTTGAAGTTCTCCTTGCTGGGAGGTAGAATGTTTTATAACCCTGAAGATGGAATGGTTCTGCTAACCAGGTTTCCTGTAACAAAATTAAGTCATACTGCTGAAAGTATGACAGTAAGTCTTTGTTAAGGGTTTTTGCTCCTAGTCCATTTATGTTCCAGGAACACAGTTTTAGTGACGGCCTTGTGTTTGGGGTGATGCTGTTTCTCTCATTAAATTGTCATTGGTCGGGCTGTCTGATGTTGATTGTTTTAGCGATCCACTCCCATTCTTGATGTGGGATCCTGTTTTTTTGCTGGGGGGATGCACCGGCCTTTCTTTCGGCTGAGCTTCCACATGCTCCTCTTAGTATAGATTTTTTGAGTGTCCCTGGCTAGGGTTTTCTCATGGTCGATATAACCTTTTCTTGGGGATTACGGAGTAGTGGAACCGGGTAGCCGGGGATGAGGTATGGTTTGATTCGAATCCCCCATTCTTTCAGTTGTTTTTCTTCTTTTAGAATTTTCTTCCCCAGTTCTCCTGTGTTCCAGATTGTTTTTGTTATTTTGTGCTCGGATAGATGTTTCATAGTGATAAATTCAATAGATTCCAAGTTTTTGCTAGTAAGCGTGCTTAAGGATATAATCGAGTTCAACACTTGAAGAATATTACTTCGGTTTAGAATATCCTCACGGCCTTTGGATCTATAGTCAGGAATGAAGAGTATTGTTTTGTACTCATCATCAGTGGTAGCCTCCTGTAGTAGTTCATGGTTTGTTGCCCGTCCCGTACTTTGATGTATATCGTAGGCTTGTGAGCCCTGCACTCTCTGGGCTTGTAAACCTTGCACTCTCTCGGTTAATGGACCCGGGTTAGCTGTAGGATCGCAGGAGTCATATTTGTTGTTCTCCGGCGATTGTCCAGGTTTTATCTCGAGTGCTGTGTTTTCAGCTGGTCCAGAGACTTGAACTCTCTGGGACAGTGATTCCATGTCAAGCTTTACATTGAGTTCTTTTTTACTGGCTGTTGAAAAGATACAGGTGGCAGGATTCCAGGGGTTAGTGCCTCCAATCGGTTGGGCGACCAGATTGTGAACTGTAAGTGAATCCGCCATCTGGGGAAATAAGGTTTTTTTTACACTTTTGTTTGTCGCCCCCAACTCGTCACATTTTAGCCCTTATTCATCTGTCCCCTTTGTGGGCTGTACTTCTGTATGATTGATCTTGGGAGAAGTTGTCTCTGGACCCTTGAGATCGAGAGCGGGGAAGGTATTCTCCCCGGACCTGGGGCTTAATTCCTCCTTTGTGCTCCCTTGATCCTTCTTTGGTTCTGCCAATGATTTGTTTACTTCTTGGAAATAAGTTTTGATGGAGCCTATCTTGTTTCTCCCTTTTCTCTTCATTTTCCTTCTTTGTTTAGCCGTCAGTTGTCTATTACCCGGTTGATCCTGGCTTTCGACAATTGCCATGACCTGCTTATGTTCTTCTGGCCGGTGGGCGGATAGGCATCCTGCTTTTTGGAGTCTTGGTTCGTTCGAATCCTTAGGCTGATCATTTAATTTATTTGGGTCCATGATGGAGTTGGGAATGGTCTCGACCTCAGTTATTTCCCTTATTTCATTATCTGGATTGTTTCTCTCGTTACTTGCTGCTACCCACGCCTCTCTTTGCAAGTTATTTACGAACTTGAGGTCTGTTAAAAGTTCGCTCATTGCTTTTGGTAAGGTGGATAACTTATCGATGATAGAATAACATGTGCAGCTAGACGGACTGATTGTAGTTTGTGATTGAACTCTTTTAATCAGCTCATTCAAATCTAATAACTTAGTGTCAATGTTAATGACATGAGTGGTTAGACGAGTTAGCAAGTTTAATTGAATGTCCATTTTGTCCGAATGGTACTCCATTGCTTTTGTCACGGGGTTCATGGTATTTAGAAGTGACGCCCATAAACCACTCTCTTCTCTCCTTTCAGTCTTTGATGAGTCGTCATGTTTGCTTTCAGTATCTTGAGGTAGCATTACCCCTTTTCCCTGGGAGTATGTATCCACCATCTTCTCCCATTCTTCAGTTGTCAGGCAGAATGAATTGGTTCCAACTGTCCCCGAGGATCGAGCCTGCTGTTTGTTGATGACATTGTTCTCTGGAGAAGCAATTTTAGTTTGTTGCCAGTTTACATTTCTTGATATTTGATCTGTGTGTAGGTGCTGGGTCCGGCCCCCACATTTTTCTTGCTCACTGGTTATGTATACACTATCCTGTCTACCTGATGATGGGTAGACAGGAGGAAAGGCTGACTTGTTTGCAGCTGCTGGGTCTGAGTGGAGGACTGTATTGAGTCTGAAAGCCTAGCTTGAGTTAGCGTATTTGGTGCCGAGGCAACATTATTTGCACTGATTAGTGGGGCCTGCTCAGTCAGAATTGTGCCAAGGAGGCTAGGTCGAGGTGGGGTTATTTTCTCCAGAGCTAGCTCAAGGGGCACCGACTCTGCTTTTTTAACTGCATAGCATTCAGGGTGGTTGCACCCTGGCAGTGCACCTCACTTCACCCTTAGCAGGGCTTCATGGCACTAGGTAAGGACTGGTTCTTACACCTAGTGAGAGTACAATTTTGATTCGGATGAATCCACAAGTTCATTGGCATCGTACATGCAGCCGCCATGACTCATTGTAAGCACATACATTCATCTCTCTCTGTATCCCTCTGCCATGTATCTGTGTCCCTTATCTGCAGTTTAGAACCTGAAGATAGGTATGATGAAAATCTTTTCAGTGCTACATGCAAAATACCATTATGCCTTCAGGGGCGCTCTTCATATACCTTGAGGCCTTTGGTAGTAATTTGGCACAGCCACTAGGTGGCATTCTTTGGCTGCTGCCTTACCTTACCTTACCTTACGGAAGAACCGGCCCTTTCTGCAGACATCACTGAGACCATATGGAAGTCCCAAAGAGCCATCTCATGATGTGCTAATAGTGTCCCATTCTGGAATTCCTCATTGAGCTCCAGCACATTTATCTGGGTGTCCTAAATAGTAGTTCTCCAAAGGACTACTCGGGTAAAGGACAGGCATGTGCTTCACCATAGAAACCCCAGTGCTTAATTTGTAAAAAATAAAAAATAAGTGCCGGGCCCTGTCAGGCAGCCACTGCAGCTTGTACCACCCATTGCCCCCCTGAGCGCTGCCATAACAGGACCAACACAACTATTAACCATCATGCTCTTGCAAGTGTGACAATTCATACTATTCCAAGCCCCCAAAGCAATAAGAATGGCTTGGGTGGCAAATATTGGTCAATGTTAATGTATATTGAATTAATAAACAGCTGTCGTTATACTCTTCCCTAAAATTGGCAGACAACGCCACCATGTGTCAGACTGTCATAAGTCCCGATGCTGACAATTAAGTGCTGGTGCAGAGCACCGGAAACCACCGGCTCAAACTAAGCACTGAGAAACCCTATGGTGACCAGACACTAATTTTGTGTATGTATATATGTTTCTATATCTGTGTGTTAAAGTGGTTTTCTATTTTTATAAGCGTGTGTGGTTTACTATTTGTCTGTGTGTGTTGGAGCTGCGGCGGGTGCAGCTGGTCTGTGTGGTTCCAATCTTCCATTCCACTGAATAAAGATGACTCTATTGGCAGGGGTTTTCCATGCCACTTGGGCACAGCAGAGTGCTGCTCAGGGTGCTCAGCAATAGCCAAGCCTAATTAGGAGGCATTAGAAACATATGCCATGTCAGGCGCTGAGAGACAGCGGAAGCAGCCAGCTCTACAGTCATCAAAGCGCAGGGCACCAGGGAGCACTGCCTCCTTCACTCTCTGGCAGGAGAGCCATGCCAAGGCGAAGGGGCTGCGCAGTCTGTGCCACTCCCCTCTACGCCTCCTTTTCTCTCCTTTGTTCTCTGTCTCTTTCATCTTTTTGTACTGCCAACCGAATTTGAAGGCTCCTCTGCCTCGATTCTAAGTGCTATCAGCTTTACATATGAGTAGCCAGGGCTCAGATTGGTAGGCTTTGTTATAACATCACACTCAGCATCAGATTTGCATTTTCTGTGGACATTGTAAATGAGTTACTTCACTTTTGAGCACTACACCTGGCCATCATTAACCTTAGTTTTACAACTCCCATTGACACTCGCTCTTAAACACCTTCTCTTCCTTTTCTTTTTGAGTCTCACCCCCCCTCCATAGTCTGTTCAGTTTCTAATTCTCCCTCTCCATCTTCCCCTGGTTTCCCACTTCGCCTATATGCCACATATTTCCTCAAAATCTTTCTGCGATTTATCTCTTCTTTCCCCTTCTCTCTTCTATTTTCATCCTTCAATCTTATCTTTGCCCAGTGGTGGCTCCTCTGCCATGGTGAAGTAGTGTCGCCCTACTGCTTTTAAGCAGTACAAATAAAGAAAACATAAAATGATAATAACTTTGAGTTATCATTTTATGTATCTGTGCTGCTTTGCGGGTGAACAGGGCTACTCTGCGCTCGGAGCAGGGCAGGGGAGGAGTTGTTTGCCCACACCTAAGTGCCCATGACTATTTGGCTGGCCCTATGGGACTGTCCAAACAGTCATGCGCACTTTCCCTGTTCTCCACGCAGGCTGCATTACAGCCTGCATGGAGAACATGCCCAGGCCCCCATTCCCTGGCTGAGAGTCGAACCACTACTGTCAGACCAATCACAACACTACTTTGCAGCATTGTGATTGGTCAGTGGAGCCTGGCTGCTTACCAATCAGAACGCTGCATTGCAGCTTTGTGATTGGTCAAGGGAGCCTGGCAGTGCTTCCTATTCCCAGAGTCCAATGGCGGAGAGCAGGAGCAGCAATGCGGGGTCCGGCGGCAAGGTAAGTGTTTAATTATTTTTTTTATGTTACATTGGGCGTCCCAACCCCTGCGCCTAACCTGGCACACACGAGCCGTGCCGGGCGCCACTGTCTCTTCCCACTCCCTTTTCCCACTGACTGTTTTTCTGCTCATCCTCTCACAGCTGAACATTGTGTTGCCAACTCTACTCACCTCCTTCAGCAATCAGGAAATTAGAAGGACTCTTCCTCCCCACTCCCTATTTACTTTCCATCTGGGTCCCTTCTCAACAGATTGTGATGGGACTCAGAATAATGTTGTATTGGCCACTGGGGCTTGGATTTACCCTCATCACTAGTGCAGCATTTGACAGCTAGATACATCTCTGATCTTCATTCCTGACTGTGTGTCAGTGTTGGTAAACAGTGGGAACCCAACAGTTTCCAGTTACAAATGCATTGCTCCAAGGACCATCAGTGCTTCCTTATGCTAAATTCACATGGGTGGAAGCATGTGTGGGAAGTCAAAGGGAGCCAAACTGGACCCTGTGCAAACACTTATGCAGGCTGAGCAGCCCAATATGTGGAAAATAATATACAATGTGTCACTTCACCAATCGGTCAACGTATAAATGAAGAAATTAAAGTGTTATACTTTCAAACGCGCTCTAAAAAAGACATACATACATGTGATGAAAATGTGTGTGCTCAAGGCACTAACAAAATAATCTGAACAGCAGAAATTGCTGAAAGACATGCATCCTGCATTTAAGAGAGTAAATTAAAATAGCATGTCTATTCACTGGCTGTTATACATAATCTAGATAGGTCAAAGTGCGTGTTTGTGTAACCATATTGATAATTACAATTAATTTAGCAAACCAATCAAACAGAATTATTTTTGCCACTTGTTGATAAGCGTTAATTACTAATTAATTCAGTGTTACTAATTATATAAAATGCAAGATTTAAAGCAAGCGAGGATGAAAGCTTGTGCCTTGCAGGAGTTTACATAATTAACATAAACCACTGACCTATATTACCAGGACTGGAAGGTGGGACCTGCAAGTTATACAAAGCTCTTTACGATAAAATCAGTCTTACGCATAACTTTGCAGCAAGTACACTAATCTTCTTAATGATATTATCATGATATAAACTGATGACCAGCAGTTTATATACAGATTGGGGCAGCCAATGTATTAACCACCCATAAAATCATATTATTGGACTCTGAGACCTAAACCCATCAATATTTAAAAATTAAGCCTTTTTAACTTGAGCCCGAATAGTTTTATTACAATATAATGGTTGTCAGTTTCTTTGAGGGTGTATTTTGCAAAAATAATACACATGAACAGAGAAATCATAGGCTCACTGTCGTGTACACCGCCCTTTGTTACTCTGCTTTTCCTAACTCCATCCACTTTCTGTCCAGGAGGCTTGATCAAGACATGCACACTTCCATTTGGGATGCGTGAGTGCAAACATCTGTAAAGTGCACACTGTTTTGGAAGGGATGTATGACATTACAACGCATGCTTTTACCACGCATGCCTTTACAACGCGTTTTTTACAACGCATGCCTTTACAACGCATAGTGCTTTGGGGCGCTGGATAGTGAATAGTTTAATTTACTATTCCAACTCCAGTCCCCGTGGATAGTAGGGAAGGTTTTGGATAGTAAATTAAACCTATTCCCTATCCTAGAGCGCCCCCCAGCGCAATGCGTTGTAATGGTTTGCGTTGTAAAAGTTGCATCGTAAAGGCACTGCGTGGTAAAAGTTGCGTTGTAAAGGATGTTTCCCTTTTGGAAGGCATATCTCGTTGCAAGCTATCTGTTACTACACAGAGCTGCTGTGGTACAACCAGAAACTGCATGTAGAAATTATCTTCATGCCAGATAACACAGGAATAATCGAGAACTTGATACTGTAATTGAAAGACCAGAGATTTAGGTAACTTTCTACTGTCCTTGTGTCTTTTGTTCCACAGTGAAGAAGTAATACCTGAGAAGGCACATTTCGCAGCCATCTTCTATCACCCAATATATTGTGGATCCACAAAATAGATTTATTCAGTTTTCAGAATTGCTTTGAGCTACTTTTTTCAGACTGATGTGGCCTATCCGTTGAAGCAAGCTTAATTTTTACCTACAGATAAGTAAAATAGTGTGTTGCGGGTGTAAAATTGTGTGTCTGAGGTTTTTATCCATAAGCATCTGGTGTAATCCAGCTTCAGTTTCAGTTTGCTGCCTTTCACTTCTATGTAAAAAAATGAAAAGGACCAGGTATACAGGACCAAAGTATTGTTGCACTGGTTTCTGTATGATAAGTATGTAGGCTTCTGGCTATCATGAGTCTCATTAGGGGTGCACTCCAAATTCTGATTAAACCAGTAATGTGAGTTAGCGGTCAACATAGGGATTGTGGGTGGAAACCCCATGGTTCTAGTAGTGTGGGTTCTGTGAGAACACCATGCATCGGGTGGATTTCCCCCGTTGTCTCCATCTTATGAAAGTTAGAAAGACTACAGGTGAAATACCGAGATGGAAGTTTGAGGAATAAGCAGAATCAGGAGTGAAATAAATGACACCCATCGTAAATCCTAATTTTTAACAGCACTGTCAGGATTCCTCTTATAAGCAGTGCCTAATTCCACCCAGTGGAAGTTATCATTAACCCAGTATTGGTATATCTGGGTGTATTTAGTGGCTGAAGTATCAGGGTCATAGAAAGGAAGACTCCTTCCCCTAAGCAGTATGTTCTAATCATTATTGGACAGTACTTTCCAGAGAACTGCCTTATGTTATCAAGCCGAGGACTACAGACTATCCTCGGTTGCGAAATGTGCCTTCTCAGTTATTACTTCCTTACTGTGCAACAAGCTACACAAGGTCAGAAGAAAGTAACATAAACCTCTGGTCATTCAATTACATCATCAAGTTCTCAATAATTTCTATGTATTCTGGCATGACGTTAATTTCTACATGCAGTTTCTCTTTGTACCACGGCAGCTCTGTGTAGTAACAGATATCTTGCAACGAGAGACGCCTACCACAACAATGTGCACTTTACAGATATTTGCACTCACTCATCCCAAATGGAAGTGCGCATGTCTTGATCAAGCCTCCTGGGCAAGAATTCATTCATACTTGCGTCAACCTTCCCCAGCCCCAACTATGCTGAATTTGTTTCAATGCTTGCTGATGGTTGGCTCCTGCACTCATTTTTGTTGTTTTGTATTAGACTTTGAATGGGAGCAAGTGCAAGAAAGCAGGCAAATCAGTGACTATAGGAAATTGGGTTACTGGTTGAGGAATGTGAACTCTACTCGAGCAACAACCACAATTTCTGCCAGGGTGAAGTCACAGGCAAACCCCAAAGTTACTTGTGCTTAATCCACTGGTAGCTTGCCACAAAAGCAGCCAGGCAAAGTCTAAAGTATTTTTGCAGCACAAAAACAGCAATAAAGTGATGACACAACTTAGAGAAAAATTCCACTTTAGAAGAAAAGATTAAAAATGAATACATTATTTGAGACCAAAAGGACGAAAATCCAATCAGTAGAACTGGAGATATGCAACATTTAAGTGAAAATAGTGCCTAAAAGCACATAGTGCCATGTTATATGATTATGCAGGAACGGAACAAAGTCACAAGTTCAGGCTGACGGCAATAAAGCATGGGCCAGATACGGGGACCAAGTTAAACCTGCTGAACAAAGTATCTTAATTCCTGGTTGTGTAGCGTTGCGGGATCCCGCATTGAGGATGCGTCCGACAGCGGTGGTTCCAAAGAGCTGTAGGTGGCAATGTGAGGTCCTGCATGTAGGATGCCTCATACAGCAATTGTTCCGATGAAGTGGTCGACAGAGTTTTTGCTGCAAGGTCCTGTGCCAACATCGAGGAAGGTTTGCAATGCGAAGTACTGCATCAGGGATGTTTTGTGCAGTGGCACTTCCAATGTGCTGCAGGCTGTGATGTGGGTCTTGCATTGAGGATGAGGTGGTGCCAAGCACAGCTGCGAGGAGATGCATTGTGCTGGGCCGATTATACCCAAACAACCACAGCTGATCTGACAGCGCTCCTTCAGGCCCACGTCCAAGGGTCCAGGACTGGGGTGGCAGTAGGGTAGCAGGGCAGCAGAGGTGCAGTCCTTCTTGCAGCAAAGCAGCACAGCAGTCCTTCTGTGTCTTCCATATGTCCAGAGGTGTACTGAAGAGCAGGGTCTGAGGGTCCAATATTTATACTTGGTGCCAGCTCTGAAGTAGGAAAAGATGCAGGAGGACTGCAGCTACGGAGGTATTTGGAATGTCCTGCCTCCCTGCCGTGACCCCAGTTTGTCTGGGTTCACAATAGACTGGTGTGAATGTGCAAGTGTGGTAGGTGACAGCTCGTCCCAGCTATCAAGTCAGAGATGGCCCATCACCTATTACCCCTTTGTCTGTCTGCTTGTGAGCAACACACAAAGACCAACTGCCACCTATACCTAGTCATGTGACCCAGATGCAGCTTGCAGACACCAAATGATTATCACAAGAAAATGAAACTTTCAGAATTCTAACTTAAAATCCAACGTTAGCATTACAGTTGAAAGTACTCTCAATTGAAAGTTAGCACATATTAAATATAATTAGGTAACCCAATGTTATCCTATGAGAGAAGTTGGTCTTGCAGTAGTGAAAAATAAATGTAGGAGTTTTTCGCAACCAAGATATGTAAAAGTTATACGTTCATATCCAACTTTTTGGAATAAACTGAACCCTGTCCTGTAGGGGGTTTAAGGCCCACTCTAGAAGTGACTTATAAGTATAAAAAAGGAATGTTTGGCCCTGCCCTAAAAAGATTTATTTTAACCGTTTGAAATGGCAGTTTAACCGCATACACAGGCCACAATGAAAGGCCTGAAACCTGTTTACAGGCTACTTAAATGAATGGCACAATCAGTGCTGCTGGCTCTCTAGTAGTATTTAATTTACAGATCCTGAGTACATCTTGTACCAGTTTGCATGGGACTTATAAGTAAATGGGGAGAGGAGTTGTCCTAACGGCAAGGGCGGTCAACCTCGAATCTCGGGAACTGGGTTCGAGTCTCTGCAATTACGCTGAACATCCTGTGATTCTGGGCAAATCGCTTAATCTCCCTGTGCCTAACAAAAATGAATGTGTCCTCATGTAATGCAACTGGTGCTATGTAAAGCGCTCTGATACCCGATACCGGGTCAAGTTTGTGCTATATAAAATTCCGTAAAATGAAAAAAATGAAATGTGCCTACTTGGTGTAAGCCAATGTTTTAGGGAGAGCGCACACGTACTTTAACACTGATTAGCAGTGTTAAAGTGTGCAGAGTCCTAAGGCCAACAAATACAAGATCAGCAAAAAATGGAGGAGTAAGGCAAAAAGCTTGGTGGAGACCACCCTAAGGCTGACAGATCTAACAGTGGATGCAAAGGGAGAAAGTGGGGCAGAAAAATACCAAGCAAGAGTGAGAGGAAGAGACAGGAAGTGTAGGGTGATGCAAGAAAGAAGCATGAGGTGGGAGGAGAACTAGGTAGCCTTGGTATTCAGCAAGCTCAGCATTCATCAGTGCAAGCAGTGATATCATGGGAAAATGTGGGCATGCACTTGTGTTTTTTATATGAATTTGAAGCTGATTAACAACATCTGGAAACAGGGGACTGTTGAACAATCTTCACCTTTCTCCATTGGTTAGCCCACATATGTGACATTTTCAGAGCCTGTTGCACCCACCTCCTAACTAAAGCCCCAGATAGTGACATTTTGTGTTTCAGATAGAGAAGGGGGGCTCTTGTGTTAATGAGTTCTGCGGCTAAGCTTGTGCATATTCAGCCACGGCCTGTGCAGGTAAGAACTGTGGGGCCAGGTCGGAGGGGATTTGACCGAAGTCCACGAGTGAAATTTAAATAAATAATTATTTTTCCCTCCTGGTTGTCTGTCGAAATCTCACCCCACACTAACCCACCGCTCTTACCTGCACGGGCCGCGGCTGTACATATTTTGCTTTCTTGGGGTGGCTTACGGTTGCTGTCAGCACTGCTGACCTTCCCTGTCCCCGCCATGCTTTCCTGCCAGGAGTAGGCTCCACGTGGAAATGAAGCCTATTCATCACCGCTGACAGCCGCTTTTATTGACCAGTCCGAGAATGAGGCCGTACGTCCTTGTAAATGGAGCCGTAGAAGAGGGCATCGGCTCCACACACCTGCAGCCTCTCCTGGTAATAGAGACACGGACAGTGAGAAGACAACGGCGTTAGGGCATCTGATAGAAGTAAAACGCTGAGTGTATGTTAGCGGCATGCAGCCTGCTCGCTGAAGGCAGCGTCAGACAGTGAGACGTTCTCCACAAAGACATCAGTTTATGAAAATGCTGGAGTGAGTGGAAGCAAATGTATATACCTCTTGACCAATCAGTGGCACAGAAGAGTTCATGTTAATGTTATTGACATTTCTAGAGCACGACTGTTACCCGGAGGTGTCCTGGCCCTGCTTCATCGTGAGGCCCCTCAAGAGCCTCCTTTTTGCTGATGAGTGACTGAGGGAATGGCAGAGAGGGAAGTCTACAGAAAGTAAACAGAGCTGTTAGGGCCTGTCCATGAGTTAACCATAACATGCTAATACCACTAGGTGCGGTATTGATAAAATTAGTGTCTTAGAGTTCCTTTTTACAAGACTGAGACTAGGGTTAGCAATGGCGGAGACCGTAGTAGCAAAGGGCAAGCCAGAGACAGCAGCTGATACCCCTAGCTGCAGCTACTTGACTTTGTGACACTGATGTCAACAGACAGAATGTGACACAGAGGACAAGATATCCATCACAGGCCAATAAGAGATTAACCCCTAGATTCATCAAGAACACATTTTGCTATTCCTTAATAGCGAAAAATACCGATTCGCTATTAAGGAATAGCAAAATGCTATGCATAAAAAAATCACTAAAAAAATAGCGATTTCTAATAATTCCTCAATTGGAACTCGCAAATTGCGAGTCGCAATTAAGGAATATCTCCCCATTCATTCCTATAGGCCTAGAGGCCCTTAGGAATGAATGGGAAGACAATCTCAATTTGCTGATTGCAATTAGCGATTCTCAAATTGTGATTGCAATTTCAAGGGTGCAGGGGTGTCCACATATGTGCACATATGTTGCGCACACACATGCCCTTAGGGCATGTGTGTGCGCAACATGAAACTTTGAAAAATGCACTTTAGTGCGTTTTTCAACGTTTTTGCAAATTACCATGAAGTTGTACTTCATGGTAATTTGCGTGCCCTAATAGCGAATTCGCTATTTTTTTCACTTTCATGCATTGCATTTAAGGAGTCTTAATTTGAGATTCCTTAAATGCAAAGAATCGCAATTTACCGAATTCCTATTTAGCGATTTTTGCATTTGGGATGATGCATCCCAAATGCAAAAATACCGGTCGCAAAGGGGCAGATTCTGAGAATCTGCCGCTTTGCGAGCGGGTTTAAGCTTGATGAATCTAGCTGTAAGAGAGGGAAAGGATTGGCCAGTTCTAGCACAAAGACCAGTCAGCATCCTTGTGCGTCGTGAGCAAGTGGGGTCAGATTACTCTCACGAAAACAGAGGTTTGAGATCTTTACATCATCCCTGCAGACAGCAAGGGAAGGCACAAGAAACTAATGTCAATAGACGGCAAGCACCCAGGGCTCATTCAACAGCAAGCCTCATCCAGACGGCCATCAAGGGCACTCTCAGCCGGGCTCCAGGCTGGTATATGAAAGTTGAAAAGCAGTGGCAGCCACCACCTATCAAGAAAGGTAGGGCAGCCGAGGGGAGAATGGAGAGCTTGGAGGGACAGAAATGAAAATAAAAAATACTTACCTACCGCTCTGCTCCCGCTCATTGCTGCTTTTGTCCGTCCCGGAAGTGGATGGGCCTCAAAGCACAGGCTCCCCACCCAATCCAGACACTGCTCTCAAGCATCAGAGCAGCACCAGGGCTGGTCTGAGAAGCCTTGTTTGCTGCTCAGATAGAGCCTGGGAGCCTGTGGTTTTTCTTCAACCCTCCTGTGCAAAACAGATGGGTTGGAGAAACATAACTGAGCCTGTTTGGCCAGCCTAGGATGGCCTGCCAAACTGACATGCGCACTGCAAGAGCACACTACTCCTCCTCCCTGCCATGCCGGCACAGACCGGCCCCACCAAATATTCATTGCATTGTCAGACAGGGATATATGAAATAATAAGAAGGTTGTGTTATTTCATTTCATTTATCATCTGCTGGCTCTGGGCGGTGTGGCGACGGTCCTCCACCATTACGAAGGAGCCACTCCTGTTTAAAAAAAAGGCTTCATTTCTAGGGGTGGAATAACTATCCCTTTCTCTAGTGTGGTACAAATCCTAGCACCAGTGCAGTTGTGTCTGTAGTCGCTGGTGGTGGGCACCAGAAGGCATTTTTGGGGACAGGAACTTATTTTTCATCAATTGATTTTGACCCACAACAAGAAAGAGAAGGGCTAAAAAAGAGAAAAGAGAATGCAGCAAAAACAGGAAAACAGTGACAAAGGGAGGAATCTGTGATGAATAAGAGTTTGAAGAGTGAGAGACCTTGCCAAGTGGTGTAGGGTGGTGGCAGATGAAGGCAAGAAGCAGAATTAAAAGAATACAGCCTTTGCATTCAGCATTTGTCAACACAGGCAGTGAACTCGTAAGCAAAACGTTGTGCAAACTTTGAGGCCCTGGACGTATGTTTTTTTTTACAAATTAAGCACTGTCTCCTGGTTTCTGAGGTGAATAACATTTGGCACTTTAGGCAAGTGGAGTGTAGAGCAAATAGAGAGGGGGGAGTGAAAAATAGGAGAAGGGATTGAGGCAGAAAGTTATCTGTTGAAATGCATCTACATCTATGTGTACACACACTGGATTATTCATAAACATTGGTTAAATAAATCCAACAGCCAAACGCAAAAAACATAATCTGTCACCAAAAAGATATAAAAACAGCTCATGCAATTTCAAAACAGTTGTAGAATGCAACTTGAATTAATTGTACTTTTCTGCAGGCACATCAGGCCCACAATAGTGTGACTGAAAGACAGAGGCGGGATGGTGGGTCTGGAGAGGAGTGGGATAAAGTGAGAGAGCCAGGGTTAGAGGGACTCGGACAATCAAGGTGGAAGTAATCGAGTAATAGTGCACAACGTTTGAGGGACAGAATGGCATACAAGACAAAATGGGACAAATGGCTGCCAAAGGTGAAGTCGAAGAGAGCGAGTAAGGTAAGATATACAGTGGAAAAAAAGGTGAAACAGCACACTGCAAAAATAGAAGAAAGTGAGCTATTGCTATGAAGGAACTCGGCACATTTATGTTTATTGTTAGCAGGGGTCAAGGTTCAAACACCACAGAGAGGCTGACGGGCTCTTTGTGTGACAGGAAATCGCGCATGCCCGTTTCCTTGCTATAAATAACCATACCCCTCCTGTCACAGGGGTTCCTTCCAAAGCCCCAGGGTCTGTGGTTTCATTGTGAACCCCCAGCACCGTAGAAGGTCATTGGTGACAGAGGTCACCGTGAATGTGACTTGACTGACCCCACTGCCCAAAATGTCAGGCATAGTCCATTAAAGAGCCGTTACTGCAGCCCCATAACAAATGAGCTCAGAATTAAGATGGCCGCTTCCCAGGCGCGAGGGGCCTGTCCAAGTCCAAGCAGGTGTCACGCGGCGCGCTGCAGATTAAATTAACATAATTACGCAGTGATCCAAAGAACATTAGGGTTGATCTTTGTCAACTAGAGGCCAATATTGGTCGGAACGGTTTTATAAATCTCGAAGACTGAGATTAATAAAATCAGTAATCACATACCCTAGTTCATGGAGAGGTAGAGATTAAGAACTTCAGCGGTAGCTTTTGTTAGGCAGGGGACATATACAGAGTCATTTAAATAATCTTTTCAAAATTCAGCCATTCACTGTCCTGATATTACAGTAGTGAAAATGTGACCTACTTTCGCTATACAATAGTACCGAAAAAAAACAATTTCACAGCTTGCTTCTCAAAAAACAAAGGGGCCTCGCACTTACTGCCGCAATAAAGCATAACCCCTTAGGGAAAGGTACCTGTTTTTATGAATAATACCTGAGATAAAGATCAAAACAGTACTCTTTCTCTGTTATGCAGTCTTAACCGAAACCTGCAATGTACAACTGTAAACAACAAGCATGTGCAAAGCCATCTGGTCTTGCATTGCCAAACATGCATTGTTTGCTATGTTTTTTTCTATTTATTTGTTTCCTTAGACATATGTAAGATGCAAAAATATACAAATAAAAGAGAGAGGCAGCAGGGCAGGCTAACTAGCTCAGGAGGGCACTGCTTTTAACACAGCTGTGGACAAGTAATCAGGCAAGATGCAAGCACTCACAGTGCAAGACAGCCAATTGATGAACTGGGTTGATCAAGGGACCCATTCGGTTTGCTGGTGGGGGTGAAGGGGGGAGGTGGTGCAGAGGATAGCAAAATGTTGCACAGACTTGTGGATTAAGAGGTTTGAACGAGATCTCCTGAATGTATGCATACATGTATCATTTTTCATTATGATTTTTTGGTAACATTGAAGCTGTCTTTAGGCAGCTCATAGAAATTGCCACAGAAAATGTTAGCACAACATTTTTAACAATTAATGCATGAAAGAATGAACTTGATAACAAATATGTGTATCTTACCTGATTTTCACACATTGGATTATACTTTTTATGTCTTTAACAAAAAAATGCATGCTCCCCGCCCCTCTCGTTTGGTTGTCAATGAGGACATTCTGGGAGGTGACTGTGCAAGGGAGAAAGAGGCTGGCCACATACAAAATAGATTGGGCATTTATTTCAAACTGGGAGTTTTGAAGAAAATGATGGACAACTAGGCCTTCGCTCTTGCCCATGATGTCACTCTTAACCGTTCAGCGGAGAACAACCGCATTGCTGACTCTCCAGTACAATTCCATTGGTTGTGTGTGACTACATCATTTGAAATCCAGTTATTCACTGCAGTATCCTCACAGCAGTGAAAAACAGAAGTTGCTTTTCACTGATAAGACATCACCAATGGAAGCATTAATTTCACAAGTCTTTTCTCACTTACCCCGGGTAAGACCCCAGCCAAAGTCTATGTCTATGTCTATATCTATGTACTGTTTCTTGTAGAGCACATATATCAACAAGAGGTCTCATAGCGCTTTGCCGAGACTCAGGCACAGACAGAGAAGATGGTTTAGAATAGCCAGGTCTTAAGAGATTTACGAAACTTTGAATGCTCGATCTCGATTCGTAGATGTATGGGCAGAGAGTTCCAAAGGGTAAGGGCCAATTTTAAAAAGGATTTACTGTCGTGTTTAACTGGTCGGACCTTCAGAACTATAAGTAGGTGTTTGTTAGTAAGGAATGTAAAATAATTTCCCAGTTTCTACTTCCCACTCTGAAGACCTAAGCGAAGCAGTCAAATGAAGGTGCCCATCTTTCACCAGAAAATCCATTTCTCCACTCAGTCATGGGTCTGCACAGACCGGCGGTTCAAAGGAACTTCCATCTGACCTGGGACACCTCAGCGATTTGCAAGGCGTCCATGCTTCCTACTGCCATACTGAATGCAGACAGCACAGCAGTTGCCAGGGAAGGGAGAGATAGCCCACAGACGGTGGTGAGGTAAAGTGGCGGGACTCCAGCTACTCGGGTCTTAATAGTCATACAGGATCAGGGAGGGGATTAACAAGGATTGGCAGGGAGGGTAGATGGACGTCTGGTGTGTTTTTAAATGTCAGGTCAGAAGTTTGAAGGGCACTACTTTGAATGATTGTGGAGGGTGGCAGGACACAAGATATTGTGTGTGTTCCTATTGGTGCGAGAAGGACGTTGCAGAAGGTGCAAGATGGGTGAAAAGCAAAATGGCACGTCTCTTAATCAGCGGCTCTGCTACGTTAATATGATAAACACAATAATTACTCTTAGATACCCATACCATACATTTACCATTTCATATATAAGCCATTTTAGATTTGGATTATATCAGAATAGGGGTGAAATATATTATTTGTATGAGCGGCTCTAAATGATAACAAAGATCAGTTAACTTAATGAACGGTGATATGTGTAATTAGGGATAAGGTAATGGTAGACATTGTGTTTACATGTAGGATCAGTAATGTCAAGTCCCTGGAGAAGAGATACTGAGTTTGTAATGATTGGCCATGAGAGAAAGGCTTTATCAATTGTAGCATTAAAGGAATTTCAGTCAATGTTGTGAAAAATCAAAAAAATGTTAGGTAAATAATTATGTTAACACATCTTTAAAATTTAAGAGGGTTGTGACTTATTTTTTGTTGTGCGGGTTCCTGATTGAAGGAAAGCATTGCTTACAATAAAGAAGGAAACATCATCCGATGTAGAGCCATGTTGCGTAAGATTTTGGCATCATAAATGTTAGCTCTTTTGCATGTAGCAAATGTTGGGCATCTCCTAAAATGTACAATATTGCCTAATTTTCTGCAAACTGTGCTGAATTATATCTCCCACAATTGATGTTATGTGATGTGATGTTATGTAGCACAACTGTAATTTCACCCATATAACTGTCTGGATTTCCAGGATATACCAGAAGGACATGGTAGCTGTTAATTGACGTTTGGATTTCTTTTTTTCAGGTAAACCTGTGATGATTATCACAGAATTCATGGAAAATGGGTCCCTGGATTCTTTTCTGAAGGTAAGGCGATTCCAATTGTTCATTACACATCTTGCTCTCTCTCTCTATAGGTTAATTTTACAGAATCCCACATCAGTAGCGGCTGGCAAGGATCGGGGTGGTGGGGCAGGCGGGGAGAGATAAAAAAAAGAAAACGTACCTCCTTGTGTCTCTCCGTGTCATCCCTCGTTGTTGTTCCTCCGCTCCAGCCGGAAGAGTAAGCAGCCAGGCTGCCCTGACCAATCACAACGCTGCAATGCAGCGTTGTGATTCGTCTGAGTGCCACTGTTCGGCGCTCAGATGGGGAATGGGGTCTGGGCATGTTCTCCATGCAGGCTATAATGCCCCCTGCATGGAGAACATACCAAGTGCGCATGCCTGTTTGGCCGGCCCAAGATGGCCAGTCAAACATTCATGCACACTTTACAGAGTGCCACCACTCCTTCCCCTGCTCTGAGAGCAGAGCAGCCCGCATGCAGAGACGCTTGAACAAATACAATGATAATAACGTCTAGGTATTATCATTCTAGTTTTCCTTTATTTTCACTGCTAAAAGCAGTGGGGCGACGCTCCTCCGCCTCAGCGAAGGAGCCACCACTGTCCCACATACCAACGAGAAACTAACTGTAGTAGTCGCAGGCCAGGTAGTCACCACTCCTAGCGCTGGCTAAAATAAGCAGTAAATCCACAGGAGTATGCCTATGTTAGATGCAGATTTACCACTTTTCGGAATTCTTAAACATATCCAGAAGTATGGCTCGTAAACTGTACAAAGCACAGTTTTCCAGACTTTCTTCTGGAAATGTCAAGTGTATGGGGTTTTAAGGGAACAGAAGTGTGTAGTGTATAAGGGTAGCAAAGGTGTTTTTAGGGTTCTAGGATAATGACTATGCGGTAGTAAGGGTTTTTAAAGTTCTGGGATGGAGAACTTCTTGAAGTATA
This sequence comes from Lissotriton helveticus, assembly GCF_964261635.1. NCBI lineage: Eukaryota > Metazoa > Chordata > Amphibia > Caudata > Salamandridae > Lissotriton > Lissotriton helveticus. Next base: position 423,962,709 of record NC_136072.1, read on the forward strand.
TAAGGATCGAATTTAAATTAAAAATATTACTCTTAATTACATACATGTACTGTTAATTTAAATGATATTTTTAATGTGTGTGATTGTGTGTGTATATATAGATCTATATATGTATGTATGTATGTATACGATGAGCAGTCGGTGCCTTGCACTCGGCACTGCTCCCAAAGCCCCCCAGCTACCCCACTAAAAGTAACAACTGGCATTTGCAATTGTATCTATACCCTATGTATGGAAAGGGGCAGTAATGTCCCAATATAATTATAGCAGCACTGCTGAGTGGTCGGAATGCCATACTAAGTATAGCATTCCTACACAGAAGTTCTGAAACTTCTCTTAAAAAAACGAAGTTCATGATAGGTAGATTTGGAACTGTATCAGGGTAGAACTAGAACTCTATCAATAAAAGTGCAGTAGCAGTGTAGTGTAGTGAATCTACTCGGCCAATAAATGAATTGAAGTCTTGTAAAAAATTAGCCGCAAGGGCACAGTCACATACAACAGGCCCGCTAACGTGTGTAATTTGTACCTCAACGAACATCTAGACATCATGCTAAGAAGTGGTGGTACTTCGATGCTAAGCATTTTTGGTACAGCCAGGCTCTGTCCCATTCAAATTATACCTGCATTGCAGGGTCATGTTGTAACTGTCCCAATGGAAGTACAGCAGTTCTCCGTAGAAGAACAGTAGTTTCTCTCACCTCCTAGCAGCATTTATGTAACCTATCTGCTTAGTAGGACTGAAGATCAGGACACGTTTTTTATTTAATTCCATGCACGTGTGGTGGGGGCTATCAACAAATGTAAAATAGCCCATAGACTAACATACAAGACATTTTCATTCTCGCCCCACCAAAGGTTTTGAAAATAATCTAATTTAGGTTGTCATTTCAAAAATATTGGTTGTGCACACCTAAGCATTTGATCCATGTATCACTTCTTTAACATCACAGCATTTTTCACCAATAGCAAACAGTGTTGACAAGAAAAACATGACAATCAGAAGGCCTGTTGGAGTGACTTATGCAGCGAATACAAAGAGTCAGCTGAATCACCAGCTGCGATTGGGTAGCACAAGGAATGGAAGAGGTTGAGATTAGGAGGAGCGTTGCTAAGGGTCACAGACCTGGCAATTCTTATTGTACCAGGAGGTCTACTGGACCAAAGGCTGATTATGGGAATGAGCTCTGAATTCCAGTGTAACAGGCTCATCCCTTGTTAAGTCATGGAATGAATGACCATAAACCTTTACACAGGAGATCACCTGACTACTTGATTGTGGTGTTTATCCTTCACCTTCTTCCTAGAATCCATAAAGCTATACACCATAACATATTGTCTATCAGGCCATTCATCTACAACAAAATTGGAGGTAGGCCTGCCTCATACAAAGATCACATTTATAGTTCTCGCTCCCAGTGATTCTAAGACTGGAAATGTACTCTTTCAGATTTAGCACAGGGTGGAAAGCCTACCTGTTCAGTCAGATATAGAGTTAGCCTTCCACTTAGCTGGCCACCTGGCGTAGGTCTTTGATCCAGGGAAGCGACCTAGACACCTAAGATTACCCCCCCCCCCCAGGAGGTCTCTCTAATTCTTTTTAATCGTGTTATCTGAAAGAGACACGTTAGTGATAGATTCCTTACCTTAGAATATCCCCAGGCGTCTGACTGGATCCGGAAAATTTTGCGTAGCAATACCCCTGCGCGCCGGCAGGCGTCGTCCGCGGCACCGTGTCCGTCGTCGGCGTCGTTAGCGCCGGAATGACGTCATCGGAGTACTTAGACGCCGCCCATGCGCGCTGACGTCAGTTCTTCTTTTTTCCGCGCCAGCTAGCGCAGATCCGGAGAAGCTCTACCCCTTAGTCTTTTTTTGACTAAACTTTTAGATCTTTTTGATAATTTTTCTACTAGAGTCTTCGACTCCGACGGTGCCGGTAGGGATGCCCGGGTCCAAACCCTGTTCCAAGTGCGACCGACTGATGTCGGTTACCGACCCCCATCGCCGGTGCCTGAAGTGTTTAGGCCTCGACCACGACGACCGTACCTGCTCCGACTGCCGGGCCCTGACGTCGAAAGCTAGGCGGGAGCGGTCCCGCAAGCGGCTCAAGCTTTTGCAGTCGGCCCCGCGCCGCTCCAGGTCCCGGTCCCACGGGAGGTTGAGGGACCGGTCGCGGGGTCGGAGTCCTCGCAGCTCCGGGAGTGGACATCGGTCATCGGGATCCAAGTCCTCAGGTAAGAGGCATGAGAGGTCGGAGAGGTGTCATCGTTCCTCCGACCCACCCCGACGCTCGCGCGATGCAGCCGGGGGTTCGGGTGACACCACCCACGCGGCTCCGACTGAGTCGCAGGCGTCGCCACCTGCCCCACACCTTCGGGTCCCTGGGCATGGCGCGTCGCCGGAGGAGATCGAGTGGTACCTCATTGCCATGAGGTCCCTCCCTCCTCAGCCGGGTCCCGTGGCGCCTTCGGGCCCAGCGGCCCCGGCTGGAGGCCCTAGCGGGTCGGGTGCTTCGGCCTCGACGCCGTCGGGTGCTTCGGCGCCGGCGCCGCCGGCGACTTCGGTCCCGGCGCCGCAGGACCTCACCAGACCCGCTTCCGGATCCGGGTCATCGCCGATCGACCTCACGACCTCACCGGCGCCGGCCCCGCGGGTGTCACCCCCGGCGCCCCTTGTGGACCCCGTCCCCAATGTTCCCTTCGGTCCGACTCTGGCGCCGGAACGGCACCGCTGGGCGCCGCTTCCGACGGCCTTTGGAGATTTTTATTTCCATGAGTAGGCCCCGTCTGTTGAACCTGTTCTACAGGAGATGGGTGACGAGGGTGATTGGGAGGGGTCTGCTGACCCTCTGGCAGAGGAATGCCAGTCTCAAGAGGACTGGACATATGAACTTGGGGAGGCCAGTGGTATTGACACTTCGCCAGACACTGGATTTGCCTCCCCTCCCACCGTGGCTACGGAGGAGGGGGCTGCTTACAGTGTAGTGTTGACGAGGGCGGCCAAGGCCTTAAACCTTGAGCTCCCCGTCGTGGCCGTGAGGACTAACCTCCTCACTGGGGTCCTTAAACCACAGGCAAGCTCCAGTGAGCCACTGCTGCCGTTTAATGAGGCCTTGTGTGACGTTCTTGTGGGCACTTGGTCCAAGCCCGCCTCAGGTCCGCCTGTGGATAGGAACGTGGCCAGACGCTACCGGCCAGCTCCGGGCGACCCTTGCTTTTTGTCCACCCATCCCACCCCGAGAGCCTGGTCATCCAGGCCTCCACTTCCCAGACCGCATTCCCGACGGCCCCGCCCGATCGGGAATCCAAGAGGTACGAGCAGTTCGGGAAGAAGGTGTTCTTGTCCCTCAGTTTGGGACTGCGGTCCTTCAATACCGCATGCCTCTTGGGCCGCTACACCCACACCCTGTGGGATACGGTCGCGGACGTGCTGCCACAATCCCCGGAGGAGGTCCGGGCTAAACTCGCCCAATCCCTTGCGGAGGGTCGAGATGCAGCGCGATATTCCATCCGGTGTGGGCTGGATACCACAGACTCACTGGGCAGGGCGATGGCAACGACGTTGGCGGTTCGACGCCACGCCTGGTTTAGGACCGCCAACTTTTCGGCCGATGTCCAGTCCACTCTTCTGGACATGCCGTTCGATGGCCGTCGCCTCTTTGGCGACAAGGCAGACCATGCGCTTGAGCGTTTTAAGGACTCCAGGGCTATGGCCAAGTCCTTGGGCCTCTCGCCCCCACGCCAGCAATCGGGTGCCTTTCGCTCCTTTCGTGGCCACGGAATGGGCACCCCCACACGAGCTGCCACCCACGCACCGCAGAATGTTCAACAGCGCGGTGGTGGCCGTGGAAACCGCCGTAACGGCGGTCGGGGACAGCGGCGAGCCCAGTCCACACCTCCCTCCGCAGCACCTGCCTCAAAACCTTCCTAGTCCGTGTTTTCAGGCCCATGTGACGCCAGTGGGTGGCAGGGTTCGCCATCACCTCTTCCACTGGCGCAATGTCACGTCGGACGGGTGGGTGCTGCAAATCGTCCGAAGGGGCTACTCCCTCCCCTTCGAGGCGACCCCTCCAGCCATGCCACCGCAATGCCACCGAGTATCGGGGGATCATTTGCGACTTCTGCAGGAGGAAGTTACGGCCCTCTTTGCCAAGGGGGCCATCGAGCGCGTTCCTGGGCCAGAAGTAGGGTGTGGTTGCTACTCCCACTACTTTCTGGTACCCAAGAAGGGCAAAGGGGGCCTACGCCCTATCTTGGACCTACGGAACGTCAACGGCTTCCTCCGGAAGGAGAAGTTCAAAATGCTGACACTAGCTCAGGTCCTAGCTGCCCTGGACCCAGAAGACTGGATGGTAGCGTTGGACTTGCAGGACGCTTATTTCCACATCCCCGTCCTGCCGGCCCACCGGCGCTATCTGCGGTTCACGGTTGGCCACGAGCACTTTCAATTTACCGTGCTCCCCTTTGGCCTTACCAGCGCCCCACGGGTGTTCACAAAGGTGATGGCGGTGGTAGCAGCTCATCTGCGCAGGTTAGGGGTTTCAGTCTTCCCCTACCTCGACGACTGGTTGTTGAAGGCGGGCTCGCCCCAGACAGTCGTCAGCCACCTCCAGACGACGGCAGACCTCCTGCATCAGCTGGGGTTCTCCATCAATGTGCCAAAGTCACACCTGTGCCCCTCTCAGAAGCTCCTCTTCATCGGAGCCGTTCTCGACTCGGCGCAGTTTCGGGTTTATCCTCCCGAACAGCGGGTCCGGGATATTCAGGCTATGATTCCACTCTTTCAGCCTTTATCCCGGGTATCGGTCAGGTTGACGCTGCGGCTTCTGGGACTGATGGCCTCCTGCATCCTTCTGGTGCATCACGCTCGGTGGCGGATGCGGGCTCTGCAGTGGGACCTGAAGTTTCAGTGGGCCCAGCATCAAGGCAACCTTTCTGACCACGTCCTGATCTCGGAGGGCACTGCGAGACAGCTGCAGTGGTGGCTCACGGACCGCGATTGGGTCAGTGGCAGATCCCTCTCCCTTCCCCAGCCGGAGCACGTAGTTGTGACGGAAGCGTCCCTCCAGGGCTGGGGAGGCCACATGGGAGAGGCGGAGATCAGAGGCCTCTGGTCTCCGGTGGAGACCCAGCACCATATCCACCTTTTGGAGCTGCGGGCGATTCGTCTAGCACTGAAGACATTCCTCCCCTCTGTCCGGGGGAGTGTAGGGCAGGTGTTTACGGACAACACCACCGCCATGTGGTACTGCAACAAACAGGGCGGGGTGGGGTCCTGGACCCTTTGCCAGGAGGCTCTGTGCCTCTGGCAGTGGCTGGAACAGCAGGGCATGACCCTGGTGGTTCAACACCTGGCAGGTTCTCCGAACGCCAGGGCGGACGAACTCAGCCGTCGGTGCATAATGGATCACGAATGGCGTCTGAACTCGGACGTGGCGCAAGGCCTCTTTCAGCAATGGGGAGAGCCTTTTTTAGATCTATTCGCCACCGAAGAGAACGTGCAATGTCATCAGTTCTGCGCGTTGAAATTTCCCAGGCGGCACTCGCTCGGCGATGCCTTTCGTCGCGTGTGGAGTTGCGGTCTGTTATACGCCTTTCCGCCTATACCACTTCTTCCCAGAGTGCTGAAGAAGATCAAGCGCGACCGGGCACAAGTCATCCTTGTGGCTCCGGACTGGGCACGAAGGTACTGGTATCCAGAGCTACTCAGTATGTCAGTAGATCCCCCGGTTCGTCTGCCTCTTCAGGAGGACCTTCTGTCGCAGCAGCAGGGGACGGTCCTCCACCCGAACCTGTCCAGTCTCCACGTCCATGCTTGGAGATTGAGCGGCGACAGTTGAGGCCATTTGACTTGCCTCCTGAAGTCTGTGATGTCATTCTGGCAGCCAGGCGTCCCTCCACTAAGTCAGTACACGCCTGCAGGTGGAACAGATTTGTGGCATGGCGCACAGCAAAGGCTGTGGATCCTCTTGCTGCCCCTCTTTCTGAGGTTCTTCTCTTCCTTCTTTCTCTTGCCCAGCAGGGCTCTGCTCTGGGCACTATCAAGGGCTACCTTTCTGCCCTTTCAGCCTTTCTACGGCTGCCTGATCAACCTTCTTTGCTCAAGTCCCCTATTGTAAATCGATTTCTGAAGGGCATCACACACACATTCCCTCCTGTTCCGTTTGTGATGCCTCAGTGGGACTTGAACCTTGTTCTTACGTTTCTGATGTGCGCTCCCTTTGAGCCACTTCACAACTGTCCTCTCCATCTTCTTAACTTGAAGACTGCTTTCCTGGTTGCCATCACCTTTGCCAGGAGAGTGAGTGAGCTCCAGGCTCTTTCTTGTACTCCTCCTTTCCTTTCTGTCCATCCGGACAAGGTTGTGTTACGTACGGCTCCACCGTCTGGACCCAAAACGTGCGCTTTCATTCTACTTGGATCGCACACGCCAGTTCCGGGTGATGACCAACTCTTTGTTGGTTACGTGGGCGCTAAGAAGGGGAAAGCGGTGCACAAGCGGACCATCTCGTGGTGGATCATCTTGTGTATCCAGGCATGTTACTCCTTGGCTAAAAAGGAGCCCCCTGTTGGATTGCGGGCTCATTCCACCCGGGCCACGGCCACTACAACTGCCCTGGGCCGGGGTGTGCCCTTGCAGGACATTTGCCAGGCAGCTACGTGGGCCTCGCTGCACACGTTTGCAAGACACCACTGTCTGGACAGTCAAGTCCGGAGGGATGGCTTCTTTGGCCGTTCCGTCCTCCAGGACTTTCTGGTGTGATTATTGGTTCGCAGACCCACCACCGGGGTTGGTATTGCTGGGGTATCTATTCTAAGGTAAGGAATCTATCACTAACGTGTCTCTTTCAGATGCACAAGTTACTACTTGTGTAACGATATATCTGTAAGGGACATTAGTTAGTGATAGATTCCTTACCGACTCACCCATCCTCCCCGTTCTGCGAACCGATATCTAGGGTTAAGGTCATCCCCTTTCAGGGCCCTAGTTTCATGGCACCAGTGTTGGTTCTATCATGACTCTGCCTATCTGGCGCGGAAAAGCTGTGTATCAGAACTGACGTCAGCGCGCATGGGCGGCGTCTAAGTACTCCGACAACGTCATTCCGGCGCTAACGACGCCGACGACGGACGCGGAGCCGCGGACGACGCCTGCCGGCGCGCAGGGGTATTGCTACGCAAAATTTTCCGGATCCAGTCTGACGCCTGGGGATATTCTAAGGTAAGGAATCTATCACTAACTAATGTCTCTTACAGATATATCGTTACACAAGTAGTAACTTGTGCATTAGTAAATTTGGTAATATTTTTGGCTTCTGCTGTCCACTTTGTATTTCTTTGTTCAGCACTCTTACTGATGTAAGACCTAAAGCATTCTGAGGCTGCAACCAGTGGTTTGCAGTGCTATGCAAAAACCTTAAATAAAAGAGGGGAGGGGAGGGGAGGGTGAGGGAAGGGAAGGGAAGGCAGGGCAAGGCAAGGCAGCAAGGGAGGGAGTAAGGAAGGAGGCCAATAACGGATTCATTTGTTTTACTTTCTGACAAGAAACGCGGCTGCCGTACCCGATTACCTCTCTTGAAATTTTGAAAGTTGACATTAAGTACTAAGGAAGGGAGTTCAGTCGCAGAGCCAGACACACCTCTCAGAGTCCTCAAATAACCTCATTCGCTTTTGGACCAAGGTAGATCTTCTGCCCTACGTCCATCCCCTCCGGTGCTTGGTAGCGGCAGACATGAGTCCACGCACCCCGAGAGTCTGCTAATGTAGTTATGGTCCGTGACGCTTGTTCTTGTAGGCTCCACCTGAGACTGAACAGTGAACAGTCAAGGAAAGGAACATTCTAGGTTTTCTCCAGAATAGAACCTAAAGTTGGTTCTAGTTTTTGCACATATTTGTTCCCTCCGAATTCCTGTCAGTTCATGCAAATATCATGTTCTGCACTGCAAGTAGAAGAACCTGCAGTGTGTTTTAACCTTCCAAAGTCCACTGCACAGTTTTACAGCGCTATCACTTTAAATACTTCTTTTTACCTTCGATATTTTTGAATTTCGCTTTTCAGTTTTATTATGAAATGATGTGAATTTTCAAGCATTGAAAGCTATTTTTTATGATAGAAGTCTCTATTGTGAATAAGGCTACATTTAAAGAATCATTCAGAATAGATTTATATCAACTGTCATTTTTTTCTGAAGAAATTCTATAAAACAATTTTTATATTTATTTTGCTTTGTGAATTGGCACTTTAATCTGCCGCTGGTGTGTTGAGATCACCAACGTGGTTTACGATGGAATGATGTAACAGAAATAACCTTTAAAGTATTTTGACCTAGGAGTCAGAGTTTCTGGTTGAATGCCTTTCACTCAAGATGTGATATGATGTTATGCCACTGCCGTAGACATAAAGGGGACTTGGCTCAGACCCTTTGCTAAGAGGTCAGACTTAAAATGTGGGTGAGTGACGCTCCTAGTGGGATTTTGTACAATATTACCAGTCTGAGACGAATGTGTTGGTTTTAAAGAAAGACTGTGCGTTTTCATATTTGGTAGTTTGCGAATATTTAAACATTTTCACTCCATTGAAGCCTTAAGCCACACTGAAAGCATCATAAATGTTTCATGAATATTTAATGGGAAAATTGTGGGGTTTTTTTTTTTACAAATGTGCTATCGGGACAAACACAGTGATTGGTCACCAACTGTCGGTAGATAGTCGAGATCGCCAGTATGCTTTGTAGCGTATTTCAGGGATTCACAGAATGTGCTCACGGATTAGCTGAGGAATGTTATTATGTTAATACCCTGTATTCTCATTTGCATTTTAAGAGCCTTGCCTGCGTTGGTGTTAATAATCTAACACTCTCCTATGTTTACCTCTAGTCCTCGGGGAAACACTTACAGGCGATTTGTTCAAGGAGGGAGCCGCCTTTCTAGACAGAGAAGACTTAAAATAACAAAGCTTTGGTAGCCAACCCTTCGTCATATGAGCTTCTCTGATCCATAGATCTGTTCTCTTCCTGCGACATAGTCCCTCGAGAATATGCTAAAAATATCGATTTCCTTTACCTGATATCTTTCCCTAGAAAGTTCATTAAAGTGTGGGACTTATCTTCCAATAAAACATTTCATAACCCTTTGTTAAATATATTCAAATCCAGTGGAATTATACGGCAGAGGAGGAACAAATTCTGCAGCATGGAAATTATGCGGCAAAACATAGAAAATTATGCAGCATAATGTGGCACATTTTGTGATAGTATTACATTAACGTTTATGCTCACGGTCAGGGGAAAGATTTCATTTCATTAGTCCAAGTTTAACAACCAAAAACAGCAATAAGCAACGGAAAGATGACTAGTCAACTTTTATGAAGGGCCTTCTGCTGCACCGGACAGTTTTTTTTGTTAAAATCTGCAATTTATGTATCAGATGTTTGATTGTGGCAAAGTAGGGAAATGCATAACTATGCGGAAAATGTTGTGGCCATAGAATCACATAACTCTAGGACCGGGGGTAGTTTCAATTACACTGGAGTAATCAGAGTAATTTCAGTAATTCTGCATAAATGTTGACACTCCTGCTTGTGTAATTATGAGGAATTGACAAGGGGGAATTGTACCCCGATAGCACATTTAGCGAGTAACCGCTATTCGTGTTCTTCTGCATTTAGCTATATTTCATCACGCAGATTGCATTCTTGTGTCCATTTTCAAATATGTATCCACTTGCATTGGCATTGTCATAGAATGTCAAGGTTCCGGAGTGTACGAGATGGGAACATCATTGTGGATCCCAATAATATGTGTTTAACATTTTCATTATTTTCAAATGTGCACAGTGTAAAAGAAAATCTCTTTGACCCTTCGAAGGCCTGATTTCACAGGCAAAAGACCTGAAACAACACAGTAAAACACTTTCAGCCTGATTCATGTAGGCAATAGCGCTCGCAAAAGGGCCAGATTCTGAGAATCTGGCCCTTTGCGAGTGCGATTTTTGCATTTGGTATTCACAATCCCAAATGCAAAAATCGCTATTTAAGAATTCGCATATTTGCGAGGAATGGCATTTAAGGAATCTCTAATAGAGATTCCTCAAATGCTATTCATGACACATCAAGAAATAGCGATTTTGCACTTTTGGGGCCGCTATTTACCGAGAGGTCAGACCTGTCGGTAAATAGCAAAAACTCAGAAAAATGCTTTTAAAAGCATTTTTCTAAGTTGCATGTTGCACACACACATGTCCTTTGGACATGTGTGTGCGCAACACCTGTTCAAATGTGCATTTTAGGGGTGCTACAGGGCGTCCTTTGGACACCCCTGGCACCCTTAAAATCGCTATCTCATTTGCGAGTAGCAAATTGCTACTCGCAAATAAGGGATACTCCCCATTCATTCCTATGGGCCTCTTGGCCCATAGGAATGAATGGGGAGTTTTTGCGAGTAGCAATTTGCTACTCGCAAATAAAGAACATGTAGGAATCGCTATTTTATTAGCAATTCCTACATGAATGCCGTTTTGCGTGTCCTCAATAGCGAGTCGCTATGATTCGCTATTAGGGCCACGCAAAACGGCATGTACATGAATCAGGCTGTTTGAGCCATAAAGCTGAGCAGTGCCAATTATTGGAGCTTTACGTGGGCTTTCTGTAAAAATGGGGAAAATATCAGATATATTGAGGCTTCCCACAGGGACTTAGTGTGTTTCGGCGAAAAACACCAGCACACAAAAATCTGGTACTCCTTGGTATTTTATATGCCTCGGGGTTTTTTCAGGAATGTGACATTCTTCAACACACCTAAAGAAAGCCAAGATCATTGCAATATTGAGAGTAGGACAGCCATCAGATTCCTGAGAATAAAGCCAGTAACAACAATGTGCAATCTCAAATCTTCTGCTCTCAAATAAGCAATTGATATTTTAGGTCGAGGCTGGGCAGCACATGTGCTGCTCTGCGAGGCATGCTGTATTCAGGTAGGGACTTGAAGCACCGCCCACTCTCAGCCCATATGTTTCATTGGCTTCTGTCATTGTCCATTGTAAACTGTGGCTGTTCATTGGTCAAAAGGCTTAGTAGTCCCTCCTTAGTACCGTATTGTCTCATTTTGTAACCTCCCAGGCGAAACCCACTGTTATGTGTGTTGTCACTCGTTAGGCTTTAATTACAGCCTCTGAGCACTATTTTCTCGAAATAGCTTTGTCCTGCCTGCTGTTGCAGGCAGGGAACGCTCTCTCCTAACTCTTTTTTTTATTTTTATAGCACAGGCACCGAACGCATTTGCAATGCAATACGTCTGGCATTTGAGAGAGTTTAAGCTATTGGCATTTTAAATGACAATGCCTTTTATTTATAATTTTTAATAACAGCACATAAATACAAGGCATTGTCATTTACAATGCCAATAGCTCAAACGCTCGTAAATGCGAGTCTTATTGCATTTGAAATGCTTGTTAAGAGAAAGGGACTAGGGGAGGTGACAGAGCTGGGACTTTCATGACCCTGCCACTGAACACAGACAAGACAGAAGTACTGATTTTAGGCAGCCTTTTTTTCGCGAAGTGTGTAAGCGACACTCTCTGTTGATTCACTATAGTCTCTGTGTAATCGCATCTACAAATTACCTGAATGAAATGGGTTTGCACCAAACGTTTGCTAATTTGCAATGGTTAGTCAGTGTGTGCTGTGAAAGGAGGCTGAAATCCACATACATTCTACTATAACCATGGAATTTCACCGAGAGGAACACATTCACAAAATTGGCCAGATCTGCACTGCATCTTCAAATTCTGAAGTATGAGACTGAGAAGAGAGGTTAGCTGCATCAGTTTATCAGAAAGAAAATTTGGAAATGTGGCATCACACTCCTTGTAACCCCTACAGAAATCACAGGACGTGACATAAGGCGACCTTGGCCAAAATGAAGAAGCACTTATCTTTGAAAACTCAGCACTGCCCCATGTTAAAACAAAGGGCACAGTCACCAAGCTATTAAAAACTGCACCTGTTAAAGTCGTACTTTCTTTTATAAAAATCCATAGTTAGATTAGCTAAACTCTATGGCAGTAAATTAGTTCACGGGTTGCAAACAGTGGCTGCCAGATGTAATAAGTGACACTGGAATTGCTTAGAGGCAATGACTAAATTATGCAGCAGGGCTGGCTCAATTATGCAGAAAGAAAAGAAAAATTGTCCATATTTTGAAGCAGTATTATTTCACTATTTTGTTATTTTTACTCATGTGAACAGCTAATGTTTAAGCTTATTGGTATCACTTCCACACCTACATACAGCAATCACCGTCCTAAAGTTGACCTGCCTTGACCTACCACTGCATGGCAACAAGTGTGGTGGTGTATTTGGTAAACTGTTAATCCGTTTCACCTAGAATGTTTTGTTTTTTTGGTTAAAATATGCAAATAATGCTGAAGTTGATGGATTATGCGGCAAGTGTGGCAAATCCATACTTAATGACACAGCTGCAGAATTTCTTATTTCCAGTGGCCCTGGATGCTAAGTGCACAGATGGGCCATTTTAAAAGTTGTAACCTGCATTATAGTGAACATTACCACGTGCCGCATAAATGTAACATTGACATCAGGCAGACAAGCGGTCTTCACTTCAAGGCGTCAGGTTACCGTTGTACTCCAATATATGCCCCTCCATGTAAGCCTCGCTTCAATTTCTTCTTGCTCCGCCTCCAGGTATCAGCCACTGGCGTAACGAAAATTGAGGGGGCCTCCCTGCAAGGTATGTAGAGGGGTCCCCTCCGGGCTCAATTAGGATCTCTCCGGACAGAGTGCAGTGCCGAGGGGGCCCCCTGGAGCTTCGGGCACCCCCGCACCGCGTGGGCTGCGGGGGCCTGTGTTAAGCCCCTGGTATCAGCAACCATGGGCAATAGTCACTGGTGGAGCCAAGAGGAGAGGAAACACGAGCATGACACACTCCATGCACTGCATAACAGACACATAGAAGCAGGGCTTGAGTCGGGGTACCACGCGGGTGGACAGCGTCCCCCCACTTATTTTACCGGGAGCTCGATAACTGGAGCAAATGGAGCCACACTTTCACTCTTTGGCCTCTCTGGGGCGAGATCTTGCCCCAGAGAGGCCAAAGAGTGAATGTGTGGCTCCATTTGCTAAGGGGTGAGCGAGGGGAGGCAATGAGTCTGATGGTGCCAGCCACCTTTCGTGACGTCACTTCCTGTTGTGAAATCAGCGTCCCGTCCCCCCACTTCTGTTTTTAGGACTTGTGCCCTGCATAGAAGGGAGACACTCAGGATAACACACTGCCCCCTAGCGGCCTCTCAGTGACAGGTGATTTAATTTGAATATCACTCTGGCTCAGCCGCCTTGTTCCTGAGACAGCTGAGCTGGCTCCGCGGACCCTCATCTCATTATTGGGTCTTCCGAGGGGAAAGAGCAGGGTCAGCACGCGCGGGGAACAAGGCCTTCCTTTCCGGATTGGCAGCAGAGGGCTAAGGACCCTCCCGATGACAAATGGCTGCAGCCCATCGGGGTGAAAGGTGGCCAATAAATCATCCCCGGATCGGCGAGCCCTTTTCCCTCCCCGCCTTTTTTCAATCTATTGAAGGTGAAATGAGACATCTGTCTAATTACCTGACGAGTTGTTTTATCAGCAGATGCATTCGCTGAGCTCATCACAATGCGGGGCTGCTGGGCCTAATGAGAATGTCGTGAGTTAGCCTTTAAAAGTACGTTTATTTGAAAGACACTGAATGTTTTACAAGAAAGTATGCCCTGGTGGGAGAAAAAAAAGAAAGCACTGACAAAGTCAATAGGTCTGGCTCGCATTTAGAGTCCTGGGTAAATTATGGTAAAAAGTATGTTGTAATGACAAAAAAAAATGATTTTTTTATATGAACCATTTCATACTGGAATGATTGTAGTCTAGATGCTAGTCTAGCAAGACGAGCTGACATAGTTTGTCCTCCACCCGGTGCCATGATATAGATAAGAGGTTTATGATCAGTTTTTATTGTAAACTTCGTTCCCCATAAGAAAGTTTTGAAATGTTCTGCCCCCAAACTGATGCTAACAATTCCCTTTCAATAACTGAATGTTTCTCAGCATCCTTTAATGCCCTTGAAGCATAAGCAATTATCCATTCCTTTCCACAATCATTTTGTATGAGAACAGCACCTAAACCTGTGCTGCTTGCATCAACCATAACAGTACATTTTTTCCAACAACAAAAGGTTTCAAACATGGTGCATTTACAATAAAGGTTTTGAAACTTTGAAATGCTTCAGTCATAACAAAAGTGTGCCCTGGTGGGGGAAAACAGAAAGCATTGGCAAAGCCAATAGGTCTGCCTCGTATTTAGAGTCCTGAGTATTTTTTTTTTTAAAAAGCTTGCTCCAATTACAAAAAGGAAAAAAAAAAAGATTACTTTCTGTATATAATGCATCTATGAACGAAATAATTAAATGTGTGATGATTCAGCACAGTTTTGGGAATTATAATAGTCCCTAAGCATTGCAGTGTAAGCACACACAAGAAAGAAATTGTATACTAAACAGCTGTTGGCATAAAGTGAGCGTGCAGTACTACTCTGTGCAGGGCTTTACTCACTCTTTGTATATTTGAAAGATTTAGGCCCATGTTTATCAAGGTTTTGTGTCGTTCTTGTGCCAGGTTAGGGAGCGCAAGGGAGACGCAAAACGTAAGCGAGATTTATCAAGCCACGCAAGACCTCCTTGCGTGGCCCTGCATGGCTTGATCAATCTAGACTAACGCAAGGCAGCACAAATCACAGGCCTGCGATACTCTGTCCCAGGGTGCAATCCATTGGTGGAGAGTGGGGTTTCCCATTCATCCACCCATGAATTTTGGGACATTCCCAGATTTACTATTAGTGGTAGACCAGGAAATGCATCAAAATGCTACGCCTCCTCAGGTGAGGCATAACGAGGAGAAATATCTTTATTTCTCCTCATCTTTTTCTCTTATGCAGCACACATAGAAAGAGGAAAACGCCCCTCAGGATTGTTTTTATGCAGAAAAAGTGCTCTTCCTGCACAATAACCAATAAACAGAAGTGTGCAAGTGCAAGGAAAGGAAAGGAATGTGCTGTATAATCTTAAAACACACAAGTGACTGAAGGTGAATGTTTTGCCATTGTGCAACATTCCGTCCATCATCTTGTTTGTTTGTTTTGCTGCATAATCTTAAATACAGCACATTCCTGCCCTCTCCCTTTCAAACAGCGCAGCTAGGCGGCTTGCTGCGTTGCTCTGTATGAAAGATTGATAAAACTGCCTCTTGGTAACACGAATTATGCGATCTGCTGCACTATCAAGGCAAACATAAAAAGAAAATATGCAAATTTTGCCATAAATAGGTGAGCACAACAATTTTGTGTAGATAACCATAGTTCTTTATTTTTTCTATTACACAGTTCACAGAATATCATGTTTCCCCTTCAATGTGCAGAGCATAGTTTCACTCAGACAGTAAACACCAAAAGTAACAAAATGCCTTTTTTACTTTCTCTCTCACCTCCTAGTCTCAAAATAAGTAAAAAAAAGATCATCAACTGCACGCCTGCCATGGTTTTTGCTTGTGTGCGACGATGCACATGCAAAAATGAACCAACATATCAAATGGTTAAAATGGAGAGTATGGAATATTATATTGTAAAACTTCCAAATTTTACGAGAAAACCTGATTGAATATATTTTTGTAACTTTCACTTAATTTATGTTGCTTTTAAGAGAACTAGACGAGGGTGATGAGAAACAAAATTAATCACCCCTACTAAAATGTTTTTCCCTAATTTTTTGTGCCTTTCTGACCTCTGTTCCACTCGTTTTTCCCTAGTTTTTTGTGCCTTTCTGACCTCTGTTTTACTCGTTTTCCCCTCATTTTTTGTGCCTATCTGCCCTCTGTTCCACTCATTTTCCCCTTATTTCTGTGCCCTTTTGCCTTTTGTGCCACTCGTTTTACCCTCGATTTTTGTGCCCCTTTTCCTTCTGTTACCTTCATTGTCCCTCACCGCCCTCACCGTTGTGTCCCCTGCGGCCCCGGCCCCCTGACTGCCCACTGCCCATTCGCTGCCCCCGCCTCCCAGCTGCTCCTCCCTCCCACCTCCCCAAATATGCCAGCCGATGCGTGGCCGCGCCGCTGGCGTGCAGAAGGTGTGCCCAATGCGAGCCCGTTTTTGCCCGTCCGTGCTCGGACTGCGCCCAGCGCCAGAACCCCTGGCCCCAGCTCCCGCCACGATGACTGCCGCCACTACGACGCCAGCACTCTGCACGCTCTCAACTCTGGACGGAGCCACCTGCTTCAAGGCCGCCACGAAATGCACACACAGCCCCTTCACCTGCCGGAACGGCAGCTACACCAGTCTCAGAGCCTAAGACCTCAACCACCTCTGATGCATACTACTGAACACCCGCTCCGCATGCAAGCATGCCGTCGAGCTCTGGGACCTGCTCGACACAACATCCCCGGATGTCGCCTTCCTGACAGAGACCTGGTTTAACGACTCCTCCGTACCCGACATTGCCATAGCCATCCCAGATGGCTACAAGATCACCCGCAGAGACCGCACCATCGGAGTCGGAGGAGGAATCGCCATCGTCCACAAGAACAGCATCAGGGTCTCGACTAGCACTCGACGACGCGCTCAACACCACCGCACACATGCATTTCCAGATCCACATAGACCCTAATTGCACCCTCAGAGGCACCCTCATCTACCGACCCCCCGGATCCCACCTCCAGTTCAGCGACACCATTGCCGACTTGATCAGCACGCACACCCTGACCTCCACCAACTACATGCTCCCCGGAGACCTGAACTTTCACCTTGAGAACAACAACGACAACCCTGATCGATAGCCTCGCCAACCTCGGACTGAAGCAACTTGTCAAAACGCCCACCCACTCCACCGGCCACACGCTCGACCCAGTCTTCTCCTCAAGCCCGTACGTCTCCATCAGCCAAACCACCGAACTCCTCTGGACCGACCACCGCTGCATCCACTTCACCTTCCAGAAACCTACCACCGCACCCAACAGATCCCCCACCGCTGCTGGAGCAAAATCACCGAATACCAACTACACGCAAATCTCGCTCTCAGCCCACCCGTCGAACCCTCCAACACCGACGACGCTGCCCACAGCCTGCCGGAAACTAGAGAAGAAATGGCACAGTGAACAAACTCCAGACAGCCACGCAGCACACAAGGACGCCATCCGCAACCACCACCACCTCCTCAGGGCGGCTAAGAGGACCTCCTTCAAAGACCACCTCGACAACAATGCACACAATAGCAAGGAGCTCTTCAACATCGTGAAGGAACTCTCCAACCCCAGCTCCAACACCAACGACATCCCGCCGTCACAAACCCTGTGCGACTCCCTCGCCACCTTCTTCCACTGCAAGATAGCAGACATCCACAACAGCTTCAACACCGAGACAGCCCCAACAGACAGCAACACAACAGACCCTCTGTACACCATCGACCATGACCCCTGCTAGCCTGGGCCAGCGTGAGCATCGATGACACCATCAAGACCATGCGCTCAATCCACTCCGTCTCTCTGTCGGACACATTCCCGCACCACGTCTTCAACAGAGCAAGCAACCCTATCGCACCCCACCTGCGCAACGTCATCAATCTCTCCCTTGAGACCGCGACCTTCCCAGAGATCTGGAATCACGCCGAGATCAACGCCTGACTCAAAAATCCTAAGGCAGACCCAAGAGACCTCAAGAATTTCCAGCCCATCTCTCTGCTCCCCTTCCCGGCCAGGTCATTGAGAAAACCGTCAACAGACAGCTAACCCGATACCTCGAAGAACCCCAGTCAGGATTCCGCAGCAACCACAGCACCAAGACTGCCCTCATTGCCACCACTGACGACATCAGTGACGACATCAGGACCCTGCTGGACAACGGCGAGAACGCAGCACTCATCTTCCTAGGCCTCTCTGCCGCCTTCGACACCGTCTGCCACTGCACACTACGCACACGCCGCCTCACCGCAGGGATCCGAGACAAGGCTCTGGATTGGACCACCTCCTTCCTCTCCAGCAGAACCCAGAGCGCCTCCTCCCCCATTCCGTTCCAAAGCCTCTGAGATCATCTGCGGCGTAACCCAGGGATCCTCCCTCAGCCCGACACTGTTCAACATTTACATGGCCCCGCTCGCACACGTAGCCAGACAGCACGACCTCAACATGATCTCCTACGCCGATGACACTCAGCTGATCCTCTCCCTCACCAAGGACCGCATCACAGCCAAAGCCAACCTCCACGAAGGAATGAAGGCCGTTGCCGACTGGATGAAGACCAGCCGTCTGAATCTGAACTCGGACAAGACGGAGGTCCTCATCCTCTGCTCCAACCCTCAGCCTGGGACGACTCCTGGTGGCCGACGGCACTGGGGGCAGCCCCGACACCCACCAACCACACATGCAACCTGGGAATCATCCTAGACTCAACGCTCTCAATGACCAAGCAAGTCAACGCCGTCTCCCCCTCCTGCTTCAACACCCTCCGCATGCTCCGCAAGATCTATAGATGGATCCCATTAGATATAAGAAAGATAGTCACCCAGGCCCTCGTCAGCAGCTGACTCGACTACGAAAATGCCCTCTACGCGGGAGCCCCGACCAAGCTCATTAAACTACTACAACGCATCCAAAACGCCTCGGCATGACTAATCCTCGACGTACCACGCCACGGCCACATCACCCTCATCTAAGAAGCCTGCACTGGCTCCCCGTCAACAAGAAGATATCCTTTAAGCTCATACCCACGCACACAAAGCACTCCACAAGACTGGCCCAGCCTACCTCAACAGACGGCTCTCCTTCTACATCCCCAACCACCAGCTACGCTCCGCCGACCTCTCACTCGCCACCGTCCCGCGCATCCGAAGAACAACCACCGGTGGGAGACCATCCTCCCACCTCGCCACCAAGACATGGAACACCCTCCCACTGAGTCTACGACAGACCCAAGACCTGCTGACCTTCAGGAGGATACTCAAGACCTGGCTGTTCGATCAGTAGTGCCCCCCCCCCAGTGCCTTGAGACCCTCATGTGTATGTAGTGTGCTTTACAAAGGATTGATTGATTGATGCAGCCATCATTTACATATGACACACAGCAAAATACCTAACCTAGAGCTAACCTCAGGTAGTACCACTATTTCCCAACTCAGTAGTACACGCAATATCAACCGGGGAAGTATGCAAGGCAGAGGGAATTGGGCAAGATGGGCGTTGTGACCCCATCCACCCACCCACCCCACCCATCCCCGCGTTAGCAGCTACATCGGGGTGGGGTTCTTTATGGACCTCTTAGTCTGCAACTCAGCAGACAAAAACTCACCAGTAACACTGGACTATAGCGTCAAATGAAGAGCAAACATGAGCGAGGAAAGGTGACAGCTGGATAAACAGAACAGGGAACGAAAGTAGGAATAGTGTAAGAAAGGGTGAAAAGATGGAAGCATGGATGAATGAGTGGGTTGATGAATGAGTATGTGGATGAATGAGTATGTGGATGAATGACTGGGTGAGAGGAAGAGTGAATGATAGTTGGATGCACAGTTGAAAGGATGGCAAAGTAAAACGATGGGTGGATGGATAAATGAGTGAATGGATAGATGAATGGGCAGGTGAAAGGATGGCAGACTAAAGGGATGGCTGAGTGAGTGAAAAGATTAGGGAATGCATGTCAGAGTGGGTGAATCACTGGATGGCAGCATGGATAGATAGATGGCAGAGTTGATGAATGGATGGATGGCAGAGTGAGTGAATGGATGGATGGATGGATGGTAGAGTGGATTGATGCTTGGCAGAGTGGATGAATGGATTGTTGGATAGAAGAGTGGATGGATCGATATATGGATGGTGGAGTGGATGGATTGATGGAAGAGTTGATGAATGGATGGATGGCAGGAAGGGTAAATGGATGGATGAGTGGATGGCAGAGAGGATAGATGGATAGAAAGATGGCAGAGTGGTTTGATGGATGGCAGAGTGGATGAATGGATGGACAGCAGAATAGGTGAATTGATGGATGAATGGCAGAGTAGATGGATGGTAGAGTGGATGGGCTGATGGCTATCAGAGTGGACAGATGGCCGAGTGGATAGATGGCAAAGCTGATCGCTCTGTGGATGTATGAATGTCAGATGGATGGATAGAGGACTGAGTGGATGGATGTATGGTTAGATGTATGAATGGCAGAGTAGGTGGATGAATGGCAGAGTGAATAGGTGGATAGATAGATGGCAGAGTGGAATGACGGATGACAGTGGATTAATGGATGGCAGAGTATATGAATGAATGAATGGCAGAATTGATGGATTGATTAATAAAAAGCAGAGTAGATTGATGGATGGCAGAGTGGACGAATGGAAGGATGGCAGAGAGGATGGATGGATGGCAGAGTGTAGGGAGGGATGGCTGACTGTCTAGATTGATAATGGATGGCAGGGTGGGTGGATGGATTGATGGATAGCAGAGTAGATGGATGGATGGCCGGATGGCAAAGTGGCTGGATGGCTGACAGAGTGCATGGATGGATGGCAAAGTGGGTGGATGGCAGAATGGAGAGAAGGCAGAGTGGTTTGATGGATGGTAGAGTGGGTGGATGGATGAATGGCAGAGTGGACGAAGGTATAGATGGCAGAGTTGATGGATGGATAGCAGCATGTAGGGATGGATGGAGGATTGCCTAGATAGATAATGGATGGCAGGGTGGGTGGATGGATGGATGGATGGATGGATAGCAGAGTAGATGGAAGGATGGCAAAGTGGCTGGATGGATGACAGAGTGCATGGGTGGCATTGTGGCTGGATGGCAGAATAGATAGAAGGCAGAGTGGTTTATGGATGGTAGAGTGGGTGGATGGATGTATGGCTGAGTGTATGGATGGCAGTGTATGGATATATGTACAAGGGGATGGATACATGGCTGAGTGGATGGATGAATGGATTGCATATTGGATGGATGGCAGATTAAGTGGTTGAATGGAAAAAACTGAATGATGGAAGAAAGAATGAATGGATGACAAAATGTAAAGGTGGAATAGTGGATATTATCAGGTGGATGGAAAGGTGAAAGAATGAGTGGATAGATGCATGGATGGGAGAGACTAGGAAGCTCTTCTAGGATGCGGTCTGCTAATTTTCTTGGTGGCATCAGCGCTTTAGTTTAAAATGGGAGGTATCTTAATTTTCAGGCTGCTCCCTTGTATCAGTAGATGCCTAACCAACTGTGTTAAGAATAAGGACCATGCCACACACTTTGCAAAAACAAAAGAATGAAGATCCCCTGCAGAATGCTGTTTGTTTTTGATTCCGAATGACATTCTTGTGTTTTGTATGTGACACAGCATGTGGCCTACAATAGTTGCACTTTCCACGGGCCCTGTCCACGTCCATTCCATCATACCTAACCAGAGCAAATGAGCCACGAAAGGTAAGGCGTTGCTCCTTACTCGACTAGGAAAGATAAGATGCTGTGGAACCTGTTCTATACAACAGGTGATGCTCCTTTATACCTGGAGGTTGTATAGGGCTGCCATTGTCCCAGAATAATGAATCACATTTACATAGTGCCGGCACAGAAATGTAGGTGATTCAATCACTTAATTGCTTTTCCCAAAATTAGCACAGACACAAGTGCTTCATTGGAATGCATGAAATAGGCATGAGTTACACTACCATGAGTGGAGGTCGAGACCTATCCTAACATTCCTAAGCCAATGAGAAACCTGTACATCTAAGTATCCATAGGAACGCGACAGTCACACCAGACCACTGGGTAATGGGAATAGCTCTAGATCATCAGACAACAGGCTGTCCTGTCCCTGATCCTGGTAGAATCCCTCTGGGAGTTTTATGGACCGAGGGGATTGAAAGCAACACCAGAGGCTTTACAATGGAGGGCCTGTGGATCTAGCATGTGGGCGACAAATGTAGGTTATATCTCCTTATTGGCAGGTTGCACATTTGGCTCCCTGGACCAAGGGTCCCAGTGGTTCAGAAATCATTCAAACAACTTTTTGCTTCACAGTAATGTCCATCCTCAATTAGTTGCGCAACTGGTGTGAACTTCCCCAAAACATCTTCTGTAGTACCACTCATCCAAACATTGACCTACATACACATTATCTTTTGTGGTATTCGCTCACATCTTTTTCAAACTATACATTTAAAATCTTTGTTATTCTCCCTAAAACAATTATTATTATCTGAACCATCTCAAATTGTGATGCAAAACGTGTGTGCAATGCTATTTACTTTGGTTACGAGTGCATTCGCACCAGCACAAAGCTTCCAAAAGACAGGCTCATTTCACAAAGACAAAAAGAGACACCCCTGAGGAGACCATTTTGAAAAGTTGGTTATGGATCTACAACAAAAGCTGCATGCTATCGTTCCCAAAAATAATACAAGTCAGTAACCAGCACAGTATTTTCCTGACTCTAAACCAGGCTATTACCATAATACAAAAGCGAGACAGGCCCTGCCCTACAAAAAAACATGTAAGCTAAAAATCTGTGCTTAGCAGAGCGTACCGCCCGACTTGTATTTTGCTGTTTCTGTCATTGCATCCAGATATAGGATACAACAAGTCACACCATACCTACAACAAGTCAGGACTATTGGCTTTGTCAATGGTTGTTAGTTGCATAAGATAAATAAGCAGCAACTGTGGCTTGTATATAATATTGAAAAAGCTTCCACTTAAAGCCCTGGTGACACCATGACAACATTGCTGCTCCTGAGTTTTAAAAAGAGAAGGGAAATCCATAGAGAAAGTGATCCACTTTATAGGATTTCCCTTCCCCTATATCGCTCACCTGGCCTGACGTCATGCCATAACTTCTCCACTAGTGACAAGTGAGCAGTGTCAGCACGCGCACTTCGATGTGCCTGCTGTCACTGCAGTCCGGAAAAAAATGGACCGCCTGTGCCAGGGCCCAAAACAGAGCCCGATAGAGACTCGTTTCGAGGCCCCCTTTCAAAAACTGCCGGTGCTCAGCACCGGTAAGACCCGGCCCACTTAAAGCCCTGGAATTAGGTGACCACAAATGATTGAAGTTGTGTTTTGTTTTGCTGCAATCATGGGCTGTGAATCAGGTCTAAGACACTAAAGCTTATAGCATAGCTACTGGTGTTCTTGCATACTGGTTTCCTTTCTTAACCACTCATTGTGTGTGCTTTATTTAGGGTGCCTAAGAGGTTGAGTCCAGGTTTCAGCACTTGCTCAGAGGTGAAGAGCCTTGGTGTTGCTTATAAAATGTAGATTGGTAATCTGCAGCTTGTCTGAATATATTACCTGTGTTTGTGATGGCCATCCGCTTGTGTCACATTATCACTTAGAAAAACAAGAAAGATGAGTGAAATGCTTGATTTAATTTCTGCCAGTGGTAACTACTAGGCTCAGCATTATGCCACTCCAGAGGAGACGCCATATGCAATTCGGTCTTGGTCCTGCTCCAACACGAACAGTCCATCCCAATTTGCCTGACAAGGTCTCTATTGCCAGGAACACAAGAAACAGAAAACAGGATAAGATGTTGTTAGGCCTCCTTAGTGACTTCCAGCTTGTGTCCTATGGTGGAATGAATACGGGAACCACGACGGGGCATACCAGTCACACTTTTATTTATTTATTTATTTATTTGCTTTTATAGCGCTGGACTCGACCCCCGAAGGGGTATCTCCGCGCTTCGCTCGCTGTAGATGTCAAAAACAATGCCTTTGGGATATAAGATATAGGAGGCTAAACCTCCCAAAAAAGTGTGTTTTAAGTGCTTTCCTGAAGGAGAGAAGATTGGTGTTATGTCGCATGCCAATAGGGAGTTTGTTCCATAGGGAAGGCCCTACATAAGAGAGTGCTCGGCCACCCTGCCTAGCCTTCTTAATGAGGGGGGTTTTTAATAGAAATTGACTGCTGAAGCGCAAGAGGCGTTCCGATGTGTAAATTTGAAATTTCTGAGTCAAATAATGAGGGCCTGAT
The DNA here is from genome assembly GCF_964261635.1 of Lissotriton helveticus. NCBI lineage: Eukaryota > Metazoa > Chordata > Amphibia > Caudata > Salamandridae > Lissotriton > Lissotriton helveticus. The sequence continues at coordinate 423,986,722 of NC_136072.1, forward strand.
CCGAAAAGGCTCTTATGTATGATACAGCAAATATTGAACTTGATTCGCTGGCATACAGGCAGCCAGTGGAGCTCCTCCAAGAGGGGCCTAGATGGTGTTCTCGAGGGGACATTAAGAACCAGTCTGGCCGCGGTGTTTTGGGCCACTTGAAGTCGGTTGAGTACATGTTCATTCGCAGAGATAAGGAGGCCATTACAGTAATCCAGCCGACTTATTACAAGTGTCTGGACTAAGGTCTTTCTATAAACGTCTGATAGGAAGGGAAAAACCCTTCTTAGGAGACCAATTGTTCGGAAACAGGATCCAGTCACCAGGTTCACATATTCTTTTAAAACCAGGTTCTGGTCCAATCACACTCCCAAATTCTTGACTGATTGTTTTGGGCAAGGGATGGGTCCTAACTCCAGAGGCCACCAGTCTGGTGACCATAGGAGATTGGCTTTCCCAAAGAGCATGACTTCTGTCTTGCCCACATTACACTGGAAGCCATCCAGTTAGATACCGCTCTCATGCCCTCAGCAAAGGAGTTCTTAATTTCTGGGGTAAGAGTCTGGAAAGGAAACAAGAGCTAGGTGTCGTCGGCATACGACACTGGGGTAAACCCATATGCTCTCACAATGTCAGCAAGGGGGGCCACATACACATTGAATAATGTGGGGCTTAGACATGAGCCCTGTGGAACCCCCTTGGTGAGCTCCCTAGAGATGGAACGATAGGAGCCCAAGCTGACACTTTGTGAGCGGCCAGTGAGGAAACTCTCCAGCCAGGACAGCGCTACACCTCCAATCCCCACTTTCTGCAAACGGCTGAGAAGAATCTCATGTGACACAGTGTCGAAGGCTGCAGATAGGTCTAACAGCACCAAAATCATAGAGCCTCCTCTATCCTGTGTCATTTTGATGTTATCTGCCACGGAGAGGAGCGCGGATTCAGTGCTGTAGTTGGGTCTGAACCCATATTGAGAATGGTCCAGACCCCCTGTCGCCTCGATGAATTTTGACACATGAGTGTTCACATGCTTCTCGGCCAGTTTGCTTAAAAATGGTAGTAGGGAGATGGGGCGTAGGATGGACACTTCTGTCCATGGCAGGGCCGTGTTTTCACGGATGGGATTTACTACCGCCTTTTTCCAGTCTTGAGGAATTTTTCCCTCTTTAAGAGATAGATTGATGATCGTCTGTATCATAGGGCACAGTAGGTTGCTTATTAAGGCCGTTGTTTTTGCTGGAATGAGGTCTAGCGGGGAGCCAGTTTTGATGTTACTTATCAGGGACAGGATTTCTGTTTGACTGGTTTCAGGAAAATCCGTCAACCTGGATTGATTGTTATCGAAAGGTATCAGAGTGCTTTTAGTGCTAACCCCAGAGCTCTTGGCCACTGTGATCTTTTGGTAAATGGCGTCTATTTTATTTTCGAAGAAGAGGGAGATTTCATTACATAGGGATTGGGAGAACTCATCAGGACTCTCACAGGCCAAGGGCTTTACAAAGGTCTGTAAGATCCTGAACAGCTCTGTAGAGGAGTTCCCTGCTTCTGCTAGCTGTGATGTTAAACTGTTCTTTTTAGCTAGCCTGATGTTTTTATAATAGGAAGTTAAAGCTTCTGAGTGGTTTTTCCGGCTTTCTTCAGTATGCGTCTTTCTCCATGCCTTTTCCAGTTTCCTGCAGCCCTGCTTTTCTAATCTCAGCTGTTCCGTGTACCATATCTCCTGCTTTGATGTTGGATATTGTTTCATAAGATTCAACGAAGCTAGGAGATCAACAGCTTCTTTAAGGGTTGTATTACATTTGGAAAGAGCTGATTCCGCATTATCTGTTGCTGTAATAAGCGGTTCTTTCCATACTTTCTGGATCTCTTCTAGAGTAACCCTGTGCCATTGTCTGCGCCATATGGGAGGAGCGGTTTGTTGTTTAACAGGTTTTACTAGTCCAGGGAGGGAAAATTCAACCAGGCAGTGGTCTGACCAATTAACTTGAGTCGGAGGGCGGCTACATATTGTGGGGCCATTAGAGAAAATTAAATCTAAGGTATGGCCTCCTATATGAGTAGGTCCATTGTTTGTAGCTGAAATCCTAACAGGGAAAGGTCAGAGAGCAGGGACAGATTTTCAGGGTGGTCGGGATGTCTACATGAAAGTTAGAATCACCTAATAAGAGAATATTTTCTTTAGCTTTAAGATGTTGTGCTAATACTTCTGTTAGGGATAAGGTAAATCCACTACTTGGCCCAGGCGGACGATAAATCAGAGCGCCTTTCCAATTTTCTTTGGAGCCTGACTTTATCTTAAAAATCATCACTTCCATCGATGGGCAACAGCTCTGTTCAATTATGGAGACTTTCAGGTCTTCTTTATATATAATGGCTATCCCGCCTCCGGTTTTAATTGGGCGGTCGGGCCTTAGGATTTTATATCCTAACGGAATTCCTAATGTTATTGCCGGAGTGGCATGTGGTTTTAAATAAGTTTCTGTTAAAAAACAAATTTCGGGACTAACAGTGTTTATAAGGTCCCATATCTCAAGGTAATGTTTGGATAATGAACGTACATTAAGAAGAAAACTTTTCCAGCCCTTAGACACTGGCGTTTCCTTAACCGCGCGTCCAATGGAGATAGCGGTATGAGATGCTTGAAATCTACATTGTACACATGGAAAGGGACCTTCCGGGCATGGCCATTGATCAAGGGCACAACCCCCCACCCCCTGTGGTCGTAGGTTATGCAACGCCTGGGAGGTGTACCTGAGTCTGTAGCCCTCCGTAGGTTCCATACCAGATCAAACAGAGTATCTAGCCCTTTGCCCCTAGCCCCGTTCGGTCGCGGACGGGCGCAGACGGACAACTCTTTGGCTACTCTTCGGCGTAGCTTCGGCTCCCCAACGCGCGACCGCTGCGTGCTCAGGAGGGGGCGAGGGCTAAATAGCCCAGAGAAAAGCAGGCACTAGAGCGCTAACCGCTCCAGCAATCACCCCACAGGAAGTGCCTGGCTCTCCCTGACCCGCCCTCCGCGCAACGGTACTAGCTACCGCGTCGGACCGGGGCAGGCAGGAGGGAAATCGAGCCCAGGCTTCCTTGCTGACCAGATGTGTCGTCCTCCCCCTATTGATTCAGGGCTGAGGAGAAGTAGCACAGGTAGCGCTGAGTACTTGGCTAACACAGTAAATTTTAGCGTTTTAAAATGTGTGCTGACACAGAGATTTTGGTTCCTTAAAATGTGTGCATTTCAAAATAAAAATCCGTTTTTAAATCAACTGCAGCGTTTTTAACTCAACAGCAAACAGCATTAAAACTAGCAATTCTCTCAACACAGTAGTTTAGGCACAGCGCAAGGCACAATTCTGATACCTCTAGCGAGCAAGCGGATCGGATGACTCTGCCACCGTCACCCTACCCTACCCTACTTAGGGAGTTAACCTCTTAAAAGGTGATGGGTAGAATGCTTGAAATAATCTCAATTAAAGGTAAACACTCATGGGCTTTATTTATGAGGCTTTGCAACAGTTTTGCGCTTCCATTGCGTCACTTTTTGTGACGCATCGGCGGCGTAAAACATGCCTCCTGGTGCGTTCTATTTACAAAGTGACGCATCTAAGCAGATGCGTCACTTTGTAATTCCCTGCTTTACATTATACCTGCGTCAGGTATAATGTAGGCAGGGGGGCGTTCCCAGGTAAGTAAGCCTCTAGAAGTGACGCAGTGAAATCTACTTCACTGCGCCACTTCTAGGGTGCAAATGCGTCACAATTGTACTCCTGCTTCACAGCTAGCGTAAGACTGACGCAGGACCTTTCACATGGGCTTGCCCCATGTGAAAGGACACATTGCTGGAGTTGCTTCACTTTTGTGACACACTCCATCAATGCATCACTTTTGCGCCTACAGATACGTCAGAAATACTGACGTATCTGTAACTCCTTGCGACATGATGCATCATACAGTAAATATGACATGTCCATCATGTCGCAGGGAGGGCGCATTGAGAAGTGACGCATCGCTGCTTTCGCGCAGCGATGTGTCACTTCTCATAAATGAGGCCCTCATGACTTCAATCCAACGCATCACTTTTTTCCCTAACTTAGCCACTCTTGGAAGGGACCAACCATATGTAAAACTAGTTTTGCGTTGCTTTTGTTCCCATCAAGAGGGGACCAGGCAGGCAAATCGAGCTGACTGTTTATTTTGAAGTGGGGCCAATTATGATTGCCATTTAGGTGATAATTACCAGCAGCTGAATTTAATTCAAGCATACCACGAATCCAGTGGCAGCTGGCATATACGGGAGGATGGGGGTTGCGCGTGTGTAAAATAATATAAGATAAATGAAATAAAACCAACCAAACTCGGCGAAATCCTCACTTTGGATCTCTTCTTTCACCGACACAGAAACCGGATACTGGAACTCCCTTTGCCAATCCTGGCACTGCTCTCACCAGCATTATCGCAGCTCCAGGAATGGTGGCGGCAGCCTCAGTCGGCGCTCCACAGCGATCTGGCGACGTTGGCTTGCTGTAACTCAGTTGGCTTAAGACAGCTGGGTTAGAGATGTTTAAAGGGCGCATGTGTGGTTGGCCGTCACAAGACTGCCAGCCAAAAGGACATGCGCACTTGAAACAGTGCAATACCGACCCACCCTACCCCCTCCTGCTGTCACTTAGCAGCGCCCCGTCCCCGTCCTGACCCTCGGCTCTGGAAGGAGGATGAAAAATACAATGATAATTAATTACCATTTTATGTTTCATTTCTGAGGCTTTGGGGGTATTTTGAAGCGGGGCAACACTCCTCCGTGACAAATCCCTTTTCTGTTTTTGGAAGTGAGATGGCCTTTGTGTTGCATTGCCTCTTTCCAAGAGTGGGATGTATACCTATATTGAAAAATTGTGGCCATTGAGGGAACACCTTTCTCATTGTTATTGCCTCTTTCCAACCCCTCAGTGTCCGATTTTTTTCCCATCTTTCCTGATGTCAAATAACAGCAGCATATTTTTTGCTCCTTAATCATGCAATGAGTTTAAAAGAGTCATATCTTTTTTTTACTGTTTTTCAAGTTCACAGTGACAAATAGTGCACAGATTCTCCGTTGCAGGTAAAAGATGGTTAGATCTGCAAAGAAGGAATAAAAAAATGACTTGTTTCTACAGGGTACCCTTGTGCAGACAGAGAGAGGGGAGCTCCGCGTTCCCCAATCCGGTTTCCAGGTCTATAGCCGGTGCTGCTAAAATTCTCGCGCTTTTAATCTTCCCCAAGTGTCTAGAGCCTGTGCTGCTGAAACTTTCGCTTTTTTTCTAATCTTCCCCAAGCTCCAAACCTGGATCCAGGTTAATGCTAAAATCAATCAGCTGTAATTAGTTTGCAGCTGCTGCCTCCCGTCCTTGGCTCGGGTTTGCCGCAGCCCGCAGTCAGATCTTTAGGGAAGCGAGCTTTGTAAATCTCTCGCCATCGGCTCAGGCTTTGCACAGGGGGAGTGGGCGGAAATGGATGACAGGAGGGTAATCTGATCAATCTAACGAGGAGGAAAGTGAAGGTGAACTGCTGGGGTCATACTAGAGAAACTTTTCACCGGAGCCAAAATGGAGAAATTCATTTGCACCCTTGTTAATATCGAAAGGGCAAAAACGGGTTTGCAGTCCTTTTGCTCCTTAAAAAAAAAAAATCAAGCTTGCTGATTTCCGGGGTGTTTTTTTTTTTTGCATTGTCGTAAATGTTGTTCAATACGACTGCAGCTGTCCGAAATTATTTCCCATTCTTCTGAATACATTTGTTTAAATTATACTCGTAGAAATTGTTGTCCTTTTGCATCTATCTTGATTTTTACTCCGTGCTCTGACTTTTTGTCTTGAGTTTTTCTCCATTCTTTCATTTGTCCTTTTATATTGTCTTTATTTCTATTCTTTTCTTGCCTGATTCTTTCTTCTTCCCTTTCTACTATACCCCCTTGTTTCCCTAATGCGAACTTTTTTCCCTTTCGTTTGGTTTTCCATTTATTTTTTCTGTCTTTCTCCTTTTCCTACCTCGTCTACTTTGGTGCTATTCTTCCTTTACTTTTCCACGCTTTGTTTCTGCACGTCTCTTATTTCATCATTTCACTTTTCTTTTTATCAGCCAATTGCTTTGTTTGGGCTCCTTAACTCATCTTCACAGTAGTCCTTCACCCTCTCCACTCTCAAATGCACTATGCACTGTTCCCTCACTACTTCATCTCATCCTTCACCTTGCTGCCTGCTGTGCGGTACCTTTTTCCCCCAAAGTCTCGCCATGCCTGACCCTTACAGAAACCCTTGCTCTCTTCTTTCCTACCTTTTATATATGTTTTCTGCTGAGGTAGATGTGATTGTAAAGTAACCATTATTGTGTCCGTGTCCTAGTGCTGTAGTTGTGGCTTGACTAGAGCACTCTCCATAGTGAATATTTGGATTCTGCTCACTATAGTGTATGTATTGTATTGTATTGTAGCATTTGTTTAGCGCTTATTACCCCTATGATGGGTGCTGAAACGTTAACCCACACGTATAGCAAGTGGGTTGCATGTCACATGGAAGTTATTCTTCCCGACATGTTCTAATGTTTCAATGATCATCTTCATGGTTCTGCGACTGGTCCTTATCTATCCTGTTTGATTGAATTGTCATTATGATTGGAGTCTACGCTTCATGTACCGTGATGCTAATGCATGCTACTACTGATTCAGCGATTCCTAGGTTGACTTTTTGAGTCGGCTGAAGATTAGTGCCTAAATCCACCAGAAGAGCAACCCAAAGGCGGGTGGAACAATCTTAGAAATGCTCATCGTGAATCTTGACCAGATTAATATGTGAAGGTCATCTGAAGGCTTTTGGGTGGAGAGGCGGCGTGAAGTTGCTCCAACATGTTCCTTAGGTTTTTGGGTAGTATATGTATTGTGGTTGTTTACATTTAAGACTTTCTTATATTTAGCTGGAGGTGACATTATGGCTGCCCAATATTGGCGCCTTTATATTTGCAGGTTGGTTGAGTTTAGGGCCTGCTTTCATTTGAAGGTTGATTACATTGTGTATTACTATACTTGGACATCGGCTACATTTCGGATGCTTTGTCATTGGTGATTTTCATGTGTTAACGTGCCAAGTAGATGCCATGTGGTTGTAAATATTTGGGTTGTTTAATTGTAGGTGGTGTTTAATATGTAGGATTTGTTTACATTTGGGGTAGCACATGCTTTGTGGTTGCATATATTTGAGGTGTGCCTATTTTTGTGAGGAGGTGACGGTGAGGGCGACCTATAATAATGTGTTTATGTTTTTGTGGGTTGCCTACGTTTAGGGTTTGGTTACATTTGAGGGATGTGCACTTTTTATTGTGTTATATTTGGACACGCATAGTGTCTGGGAAACTTATATTTGGTGAGTTACTTGTGTCCTAGAGTTGCATATGCTGTAGGGCTGCTTATCCGCTTACAGGACAAGGTTGCTTAAGGTTTTAGCCTGTTAACATTTGTCTGTTATTAACTTGGGGCTTGCGTTTATTTCGATGTTGTTTACAAGGCGGGTGGGGGAGGGTTGTGTTCAGAATTGCTTGCTGTTTAGTTGCATCATATTGAGAATTACCAGCTTTTGTGGCTTGCTTAGATTTGGGGATTGTCTACATTTGGAGTTCCAAAGGTTTGGGAGGTGCTCACTTTTGAGGGGTTGTTTGTAGCTGACAGCTACAGATGGGATTTGCCTTCTTTCGAAGTTTGCTTGGCACACGGTTATTCGGTCTCAATGGCCCTTGGCCGAAATGCAGGACATTGGCTATCATCTTCTACGTAAAGACTAAGCTGTTGTGCCGTGTGACCGAGAGTTTGATGTATTTAATGTGACACCCTAAAACGAATCCTTTATACAACTGGTAAGCAACATGCATCATCAGCCCGTCTCAGTTGACGCTCACCGGCAGTGAAGCGGTTAATGGCTTCCCAGCATCATTAGCCGAGAGGGGCCGCCAGCCACGAGGAGCAGAGAGCTCTTCATTATTACATTAGCACGTCTCATTTTCAAGAGCTGACCCCCGGGTGCCACCCATTTTCAACACGCCGAACAGTGATCTATGCTCCAGGCGGATGAAACCTAACAGCCCATCCATCATGCGGTCCCAGACACACCTGCCGCTCCTCGGTACCTAATGGATGCTCTCTTAGGCTCGTCCAAAGCCAAAGACACGGCCCTCACGCGCGCCGCTTTGCACAACGGGAGGGGTTGGGGGTGTAATGGCCCTCCCCGCCACAGTTCCTATCAATGGAAATCTCATTGCCAGAGAACATTTGGGAAGTAGAGTGTGTGAGGAGGTGCGGGGGGCAGAAAGTGTAGGGCTAATGCTTTCCATCGCATTGTTTGGTACATACATAAGGGAAGAGCCAATACATTATTGTTATTGTTATTGTTAATTGTCATTTGTTAAGCGCGTTATCACCATCAGGCCTCTAAGCGCTGTCAGAGAGATCCCATATATAGTTGTCTAATGCGACCAAAAAATTATGGGCCTCATTTATGAGGCCTTGCTTCAGTTTTGCGCTTCCGATGCGTCACTTTTTGTGACGCATCGGCGGCGTAAAACATGCCTCCTGTTGCGCACTATTTACAAAGTGACGCATCTAGGCAGATGTGTCACTTTGTAAACCCCTGCGCTACATTATACCTGCGTCAGGTATAATGTATGCAGAGGGGACGTTCCCCCACAAAAAGCCTCGTAATAGTGACGCAGTGAAATCTATGAGATTTCACTGCGTCACTTTTAGGACGCTGTTGCGTCAAAATCTTGCGCCTGCCTCACAGCAGGCGTAAGACTGATGCAAGCCCTTTCACATGGGGCTTTCCCCATGTGAAAGGACCCATTGCTGGAGTTGCGTGTGACACATTCCAGCAATGCGTCACTTTTGCGCTTACAGATACATCAGAAATACTGACGTATCTGTAACTCCTTGCGCAATGATGCGTCATTTTGTAAATATGACGCATCATTGGTGTCGCAAGTAGGGCGCAATGAAAAGTGATGCATCGCTGTTTTCACGCAGCGATGCGTCACTTTTCATAAATGAGGCCCTAGGAATTCTTATTTTAGCATTTTTACGGCAAGCCGTGAATCTCTTGTGTAGACTTGTAATAGGGACTTCTTGTGTGACATGGGCGTTTGAAGGTGTACATCAGAGGAAACATGAGAAGTACACTTCTGAATGTTGGTTTATTCAGGCCAAAAAGCCCTTTGCCTGTGGACTTCAATCAGGAATAATATGGTGCAAAAGTGACACTTTTTGGTAAAAGTGACACTGCTCTTAATGTCATTGCTTTTAAAAGTCAAGGAAGAAGCGAGGGGAAATGAGTGGGGGAAAAGAGCATGGTTCTTCTAAGCGCCATTTTTTCTTTTTGTAGTTTCTGCTCAGTATGCTTCCTCTATGCCCTCAGCAGCAAATTGGATGCTGTAGATGTGCTAAAGGTGAACTGTGGGAGATCTTGTTAGTGATGCCACTTCCTCCATTACTGAAATTCTGCTGACTGGACATCTGTGTCTTTAGTGCTTTCAACAGGAAAAACTCCAAGTAGGCACTGTTGAGATGTTGTGGATTGTGCTTATTGAGCAGATCTATAAGCGTCCCACCTTATAAATACTTACCTAAATTATAGCCGAAATTCATGAAGGCAGCCTTGAAGAACATGTCCATTTTCAGGAAAAATTATAGAATTATTGAATCTCTACAGAATAATTTGCTAGTTCATCGACTTTTCCAAACAGTTTACACATTACCATTAGATTGTCTAAATTAACCAATTCCTTTAGGAGCCATCCCCACATTTATTGAGAATAAATCATTTCTGAAAGCCTGCCTCCATTCTCCTAAATGGCCCAATCCTTGAATGTCATGTTTCACGCCTGACATTCAGAACTAGGTGTGTGCAAAATCTTTTTTTTTTGTCGAAATTGTAAGCAAATCACTTGCTGGTATTTTGTGTGAAAATTGAACACGAGGGGATACCATGCATTCAGAGTATTATGAAAGACAAGAAGGATACTGTTTCAGGGAGAAAAACTCCTCCATAAAGATATTTCCTGCAAAATCTATTCTCCTGCGCGGAAAAAACATTAAGAATTTCGCGGGTATAAAAAATTTGCCCACAGAAATACCATTGATATGTTGCCACCATTTAATGTATGTTAATAGTTGCATCAATTTAACATTGTATTGTGTGCATCAATATTTCACCATCCAAACCACCACCGTCGCTGTCATTTGTTTGTTGTTCAAACATATGGAGATGCTCTTTTGTAAACAAGTTCAACACTTATGTGAGAGATGTTAGTGAATGAAAGAAAATGCCACTCAAATCGATTTGAATCATTGACTCGCCTTATGTAAGAAGAGATGTCACAAATGGTATTTGTGGAAACACAAAATATGCAACGACTTGGTTTTATAATATGCTTGTTGGTTACATAGAAATAATATATTTACTCTGCTTGCAAATTTAGAATATGGTTCTTCCTTCGCAGCAAATCGGTTTGTCTGTTCCTGTTCTGTTCTGTGGTGCAAACAGTGCAGAAGCAGTTTGCTGTATCATTTTACAAAGGGGAAATTCACTAATTCGGGCTGAACACCCCCCCCAGAACAAAGCGTTGGTGGGCAGTTAAGTGTTCAAGTCCTGTCCCCTCTCTCTCAACCTTCCATTCTCCTGAAGGCTAGTAAATTGAGTATCATGAGTGGGAAATAATGACATCAGGTATTTTAAGCGCTTTGAAATGTCTGAGATGCAACATGTAGCGCTACATAAAAATAGTGGTTTTTTTGTTTGTTAAAACTGCACCTAAAATGACTTAGAAGCAATGGATGTACTGAATGTAGTTTCACAACCTGTTTATATTTTTTCGCTGGTGCCTGGTACATAAATTACCATGTATTGGTAAAAAAAGGTGTGTTCCATTCTGTAATGGAGAGGCCTCAACAATGCTGAAAATGGAACTGCCCTATTTTTTGGTACCAGAAAAAAAATAGTGATATGACTAATAATGCCAATGTAATAAAAATGATTATGTCAATCGCGTACATTTCTTGGTCTGGTCCTTCTGTTTTGCACCCATGGTTGTGTTAAGTTTAATGCTACCCATGTGACTTTGAAGAACAGTTGAGTGTGTAAGTTCACCCTTGTTTTACCTCTATCTCCCTCAGAAGCATGATGGGCAGTTCACAGTGATCCAGCTGGTGGGGATGCTGCGAGGCATCGCCTCTGGGATGAAGTACCTCTCAGACATGAACTACGTGCACCGGGACCTGGCAGCCAGGAACATCCTGGTCAACAGCAACTTGGTCTGCAAGGTGTCGGACTTTGGGCTCTCGCGGGTGTTGGAGGATGATCCTGAGGCTGCTTACACCACCAGAGTAAGTCCAGTGGGGATTTGGTAAACTAAAGATGAGCATAGTTTTCCTACCAGAGCCAACACTTGATCCTGAGCAGATCATTTCCACCTTAAAACTTGTCCCACATGTATCATGACATTGTCTTGAATATTGGAGCAATGTAGAAGGGGCAGATGGAAGTCTGTAGCTCAGGTGATGCAAATCTTGCATGATGCTCCCAGGACAATGACTGGTTGGCGGGCACTTAGTGACTTAGGCTGAAAATGGAGGACAAGAAAGCACAGCAGGGCATATTTATCAATCATTATCAATCATTCACCCAGCTCAGCACAACAAGACACCTTGTTGCTCTGCACTGCATGAAAGGTCAGGAATGCACCGTATTTACCGTTATACGGTACATTCCTATTCTTTTCTAGTGCTGGTGCACTGTTGGCTGCCTAGCGCCAGTGCAGTCATCATTGCGTCATGTTGCAAGGGTGCCTGCATTGTTGGCAGGATTGTTTTGTACAGGAAGGGACACCTTTGTGCACAATGAAAATTCTGAGAGGCATTTTCCTCTCTCTTGGTGTGCAGCAGAAAAGAGGAAAAAACGAGAAACAAAGACATTTTCTCCTCGTTACACCTCACCTGGGGAGGTGTAGCATTGTGATGCATTCCCAGGTATTCTACTAATGGTAACACTGGGAATGCAACACAATCCATGAATGGATGATTGGAAACACCCAGGCTCCACCCATTGAACGAATGTCTGGGTCAGAGTAATGCAAGGCAGTGATTTTCACTACTTTGCATTACTGTAGATTCATCAAGTCATGCATGGCTTTGATCAATGTCACTTATGTTTTGATTGACCCTTGCCCCCCCTTGTGTGGAACAAGGGAGACTCAAAATACTTGCTAATTAACACAGTATTTTTAATTCCTATTATGCATTGAGTTAGGGATGAATCCTAAAACTAAGTAACGTTTACAGATTCTTCAACAGTCATGTAGTTTGACAGACTTGAAGGCCAGTGAATTTATTCTGTTGTCACTTTGTGTGTATACAATCCTTATTTACACATCTTAAATAAAAACAAGAATATGAAATGCATTCTCTTTTCTAGAGGTCAACAAGGATATTGTGACATAGAACTCATGCTCAATAAAGTTCTTACTGTACAACTTACACATAACCAGTCCAATTAGTCTCCCATATGGACTGTCAATGACTATATCCTATACTGTGGTAGTTAAATACATTGAAGGAAACCGCCAGACTGGAATAGTAGTAACACATGTGTTTACTGTTTTCTAGGGGGGGAAGATTCCTATCCGGTGGACAGCACCAGAAGCCATTGCTTACCGCAAGTTCACCTCAGCCAGTGATGTTTGGAGTTACGGAATAGTAATGTGGGAAGTGATCTCCTATGGAGAGCGACCATATTGGGAAATGTCCAATCAGGATGTGAGTTCACTCTATGTTCTCCTAAGTCTTTCTGTCAATGCAAGTGAGAGTGTGTGATGCCTATGAAAGTTGTTAAACATTAGGTAAGGAATAATTGTTCCCCATTCAGTAAAGTCCAGTAAATTATAATACTGGAACTAGGCTAGTGGAGCATTTACTCCTCCCAGGTTACTGCAATAAAGGTTACAACTTCACCACAATAGCGTTTTTATCCTTGTTGTCTGAGTAATACTATCACATCAAAACTTGTCTGTGTAGTTGTGAAATAGCAACCACCACAGTAGGTGATTCTTTTATTCATTGTGGCCTTTATTACAAGAGGCCTGTAATTTTGGAAGCTTGTGTTGGACCTTGCCCTCTCTGCAGGGTCACCTCAAACCTTTAGCTTTTTCCCTCCATTTTTTCTCGATTCATTTTTGTTGTCCTTAGGATTCTGTGCACTTTACCATTGCTAACCAGTGCTAAAGTGCTTGGGCTCTATGCTTAAAACTTGGTAACGTAGGCCTATGCCCAATTGGCATTTTTAATTTACTTTTAAGTCCCTATTAAAGAGCACTACATGTGCCCAAGACCTGTAACCAAAATGCCACTAGTGGGCCTGCAGCACTGATTGTCCCACCCACTTAAGTAGCCCTTTATTCTTGTATCAGGCCTGCAATCGCAGAGCCTGTGTGTGCTGTTTTAAACTGCCATTTTGACTTGGCAAAACAAATCGTTTGCCAGGCCCAAACCTTCTTTTTGTTAAAACATATAAGTCATCCCTTAGGTCAGGGTGCAATGAATTTAAAACATTAGACATGTACTTTTAAGTTTACAAGTCCTGGTAGTGAAAAACTCTTAATTTCTTTTTTCACTATGTCAAGGCCCATCTCTCTAATAGGATTACATTGGAGTTGCCTTAATATACTTTATTAGTGTCATTTCCGAATGGGAATAGATAATTAGTACATGTTTGGAATCTTTGGAATTGGGGCCATAATTAAAAAAATCCACTCCTAGAAAGTTGGCATTTTTTTGTGCCCTTAGCCTTTTTGAGGATGAAGCCTGGGCTGAATCGCGTGTCTAGGTGTAACTGACAGTTATACTTTTGGAATTCCTCCCAGACAGTCACACAGTAGAAGGATTAGTTGTGCCTGACAGGTCCATCTGCTGCCAGAATGACAAGGCGGAGTTGAGCACAGCCCCACTTACACCTGAATAGCCTGTGCTCTGGCTTCACACAAAGGGCCTAACAACCATGCATTGTCACCTGCCAGGGCAGAAGAGGCAGGAAATTCCATGCACTTCAAAGCCACTGTCTAGAAGCATTTCCCACCTTCCAGAACCAGGGCACTAGTGGATAAAAGAAGGAACTCAGCCACCAACTCTTCAGTACACTTCTGAACCTGTGGAATGTCTGCAAGGAAAGAATGGCTGCTGTGTTGCTGAAAGGACTGCCACTCTGCTGGACTCAACCATTAAGGAGCTACTGCCCTGCTGTGCTCACCCGCAGCCTGCCACCCTCTTGCCTTGGGAGAAAGAACTGGACATGCAACAAATCCTGAACCCAGGACTCAAGAGTGACTCAAAGGGCAAGTCTGCTGGCCTCCTGATCCGAGTAACAGGTATATATAAAGTGCTCCCCTACAGCTCCTGGACCCACCTTCAGCGAGTTCTTGACACCAAAGTGGTGCCCCTGAGGTCCTGGACCCTTGGTGATGCTCAGTTGTCTCCTAGATAAAGCTTTTCGGTTAAATGCGGAAATTTGAAAATGCCACTTTTCGAAAGTTAAAAGAACAAATGATGGACAGAATGCTGAACAATGCAAGAATTCACCCACCTGTCAAGAGATCTGGGATAAATCCATCGTTCTTTAACTCCACATGCCACCCCAGTTTGGTCCCAGCCATATGCAAATCAGTCTTGACCCTGCTCCTCATGGGAACAGTGCAGCCCGAACTGCCAAGCCAGGTCCTCCCTAGACCATAAACAAACATCCTGGGGCTGGTTTCGAAGGATTAGGCCAGACCTTTGCAGTGGAGAATGTGGAATTCATTAGGCAAATCGGACCAGGAATTACTCATCCCATGGTAGATCATTATTATTTAGGATATTTTTAGCTTTCAATCTTGACTCATGATTAATATGACATACCCAGCATTAATTAGGCTTGTGGTAATTAACACCCCTGTTTCTTAGACATTTTTAGATGTCCATGTCTGGCCACACACATACAACAAAGTTTTTTTCCTTCTTTTGTTATGGAATGCTTCATACTTATTCTCAACCCGTTCCTGAGTGTGTTTAATTTTGGCAAATAAGGGAACATTCCCTATTCCAATTCCAGAAGACCATAATACATGAATAAGTACGGAAACAGGATCAAAAGTTGGGCCTCCTGGGTGGATGATTTTCACTTTTGCCACTAGACAAACCCACTCCCTTTTGAAGTAGGTGCATTGCACATGATTCTCTTGGCTTCTCATCGATCTCTACAGCCAAGGTTTTCCTAGCATTTGACAAAAATGCGAGAGAGATTACGTTTTCTCACCAAAAATTAAATCTGTTGTATTTCAATGAAAAGAAAAAGGAGGAACACTTTTTTGACTGTGACAGGCAATACACCACTTACATTTAATTTACAACAGCCATATGCAAATAGAATACCTGCACTGGAGCCCAAGGGCCATGAAGAATGTTTTGTTTTCACTGATTCTTCATTACAGCGTTTTTGATAGCCTCCACTCTATTGTGGAGAAGCTACAAGTCTTGTTGATTTTCCTCGGTGGAGTTTACTTCCTCTATCCTTCCCTGGGTGCCAAGCAAAGTATTGCATTCTATTTTTAAATACCAGGAAACAAGGACAACCCCTACTATGAGAAAATAGGGAAGAGGGAAGTCACAGTCAGTAAGCAAAACAATGAGACTTCTCTAGAGATATTCTTGTAATGACCCATTCCAACCACTCTAAACTGAAACAGTAATATCTAATCCTTACATTTATTCATTGTAAAAACCAAGTGATTGATATTCTGAAAAACTAATATTTTAAACTTGGATATTCTTACAAACTATCTCAGTATTTTCTACTATACATTAAAGACTCAGTTAAACAGTGGATGAGGCATTGTCTCTAATATACAGAAAGATAAATGTACATTGGATTTATGTTAGTCAGTCGGTCTTTACCATTTCGTCAGTGCCATAGTTCATCTGTAGCAAAGGATGGGACAACCTCCTTCAGGACTCTAATCAGAGAGTGAGTATAATGGAGAAGCCCAATCGCGTTGACTTTCTAGTATTGCTTTTATATATGGTGCTCCTTTCGAGGTCGGAGATGTAATTTTTCTATAACCAGAGTAAGACAGGATTATTTAATTACCTATCCTTCATGTTTCCTTTCTAGACTTCTAGTAACATTTCAAATATTTTAGAGAGAGACAAGTCTATTCTGAATTATAAGCCTTATATTTAAGGCAACCTTATTTTCCCATTGAAGTGTGCCACAACACCTTCAAGGTCTCCCACCCATGTTTTATATACCTACTATGCCACCGGACAAAGAAAACTGTTTGCATTGTGGGAAAGGTTTTAAATGATAATATATCTAGCGTAATTCCATAATTTCCCTACACATTTTCTTTCCTTTCAGTATCATAGAGTTAAAAAAATATTATCAAGTGACCCACCAGAACTTTCAAATGTGATTGCAACTCAATTATAATAGAATTTGCTCCTAAATGCTTTAAGTATTCTATCACATTTTTCCAATTACAATGTTTCAGGCCAACCTGTTTAGGTGTGAGCTTTAAAGGCCTCTTTCTGCTTTGTCTTTCTCTAGGTGATAAAGGCCATTGATGAAGGTTATCGTCTCCCTCCTCCAATGGATTGCCCCATCGTCCTTCACCAGCTCATGCTGGACTGTTGGCAGAAGTCCCGTAGCGACCGCCCCAAATTTGGCCAGATCGTAAACATACTGGACAAGTTCATTCGCAACCCCAGCAGCCTCAAGCAGCTGGCCAACACCTGTGCATGGTAAGAATTGAGGCAGACCTGTCATGGTTTGTTTCCCCCACGGTATTGGCAGACTTTTGGTCATTCCACGTTACTCTTTAATGTGGAGTTCTGTTCAAATTGCTGCATGGTGGAATTTGTCTCCCTTGAGGCTACAGAAAATGCTGGCTGGCGAGCGAGATTTGGCATCACTTAGCTCAATTTTTGAGCACAGGCAATCACAGGCGGCTGCGGTCAGAGGAATGCTTCTCGAGTAGATTTGTTGCACCTTGAGTAGATTTTGTACTTGAGAGGCAGCAAAATCAACTTGAAAGGCCGGCAGCTCTTGCACAGTGCATGGTACAGTTTGCTCTGATTTTCAGTGTTGTTCACGCTACCCATGCTAAATTGCAGCACAAGCTGCATATTTCCCAACCGTTGGTGGAACTTCGCAGAAAATCACAGAGCTTTTATGGAATTCTGTAGAACTGCGCAGAGTGAAACTGCGTGAACTCCACCCACCCCCTACCTGTAGGTTGGGCGACCCGCAAAGGCGTGTCTGTAAACGTGTGTCATTTGTGGAAGGTGATACAGATTAACAGAGTGAAAATCGAACTCACTCAATCAAACTAATGAAAGAACAGAAACAGTTTGGGTTTCCTTGTAAAATACTATGATCAGCTGAGTTGGTGATTTATTGCTCAGCTCCTTGCTCTCAGGCAGGGGTGCTTGTCTGTACATGGAACAGTTAGATACTAATGCATGTTAGTACCATATGGAGAGTTAGAAAGAAAGATTCCTTTATCCCCCAGAACATTTTGTCACTAGTAAATCAACCCCCTTCTCAATAGCCTTTATTCCATCAACTATGTATGGCCAATTCTATTTGACTTTCAGGGTCGTACAATTGAAGCAGAAATAAAAGGACACCCTTAGGGCCTGATTACGACCTTACAGTTACAGCAGAGTGGTGGCACGATGGTGCAAACCGCCGTGCTACCACTACGCAGAAGGTCGCCGACCGCCTGGCCAGATTAATACTTTTCAGTGGTCTGGTGGGTGGGTGGCATGGCGGTTCCCCCTGCGGTGCCCTTTAAAAGGTGGTGGTGCCTTTTAAAAGGGCACTGGCATGGGAACGCCTCAAAGGTTCCTGCATGGCCTCAAAAATCCGTAGTGTGCAAGAATCTATTTGCACATATTATGCCCTACTGTGTGCGTCCACATATGTCTGAGGCACTTGTGGGCCTTGTAGGGTCCTCTTTGTTTCCTCTCTGCCAGGCTTTTCACAGTGGTGTAACCACCATGAAAAGCCCAGCTGAGAGGAAACTCGTCATATGCGTGGCGGGACCGTGGCAGTACCGTGGCGGTCCCGCCAAGCACATTGTGGCTTCTGACTGCCACTCATAAGCCAGGGAAGGGCGGTTCCCTGGCGGAGCTGGTGGTCCTTGTGCGTTCTGACTGCCCGAGACGTAATCGGGCTGTTGGACCACCGGTGCGGTTGTGGCTGGATCCCCCACCGCCCCGCCACCATGAGTCTGGCGGTCCGAGGACCGCCAGACTCATAATGGGGCCTTTAGTGTTTACAACTAATGCCTAGTCACTAAAGGCCCAGTTTAGAGCAGAGTTGAGTTGCTGCTGTACAGTATTCAGCAAATGACACCATAAAACATTGTGCTGTAAAATTGCATTGATGTTCAATGTTGTCCAATGTTGCCTCTTGTGATGCGGAAATCACACAAGAGTTATGCGCTTCAAGTACAAACTTTCCACTAGAAAATATTTTATGGGAAACAATCTAGAGTAAAAGACTTATAGTTGTAAAATGCAGCTGATAAGTGGTTTAAAAAAAAATGGTCTTGTGATTGGTCCCACCCACCTAGGTTAAATCAATAATGCCAACAAACAGTTGAAGGGCGAGGCATGGCAATTCACTAACATAACACAAGTAATGTATTTTCTGCTCTGGTATAATTAGGAACCCAGTTTCTTGCTCGGTCACTGGTACATGAAGAATGACATCAAGGATATTCCAGACGTACCAACACAAAAACCAATAGAAAAATATGAATGAGACTTATAATTGACCCTCTCCAAATCATGAAAGTGACCTTAATGAATACTCAAGAATATAAAAGGATTCACTATGCATCTCCATGTCTCTTGTCTCTTGCAGGCAGGATCCGAGTTTGCAAGACGCCTTTCCAATAACGACCATCGATGAGTGGCTGGAAGCCATCAAGATGACACAATACAGGGACAACTTCACCATGGCAGGATATGTCACCCTGGACTCTGTGGTGTTCTTAAACAGCAGGTGAAGTTCAAAGCTTTGCATCTGAGGAAATGCTGCTCTTTACAAATAGGCTTACAATAATGAGAGGTTAAGAGAAATTACAACGCTGGTACATGCTGAGCAATTCATTTACAACCTATGTTGGAGAAAGATGGTACTGGATACTTTTATTTTCTTGCATTTCTATTGGAATTCGAGAACTCATATTGGTGGTACTTGGCCAAGCCTTCACTCTCAAACTTAACACCATGCTGAGTACCTCTACATGGATTCTATTCAAGAGAAAGATACAAATTGGCCTCTAGCATGACAGCTCTGCACTAAGCCTTAAAAGAATAACAAGTGGCTGTACATCTACTCTGATTTGCCTGTTCAGTTTGTGGTAAAAATCTATTAGGATTTGTCATACTCATTAAATTCTCACGTGTTGATTAGTTGAGGGTACAAACAACTTGTGCCAGGATTACAAAGATGAATACCATGAAGGGACACCATCATTCATGATAAAGTAGTGCAGTGTAATAAAATGTAACTTTAATGGCTAAATTCCATATATATGTATGTTTGTATGTGATATATATACATATATCAAAAAACGAGAGGAACCCTTGGTTACCCAAAGGACTAGGGTTCAGACAAGAACTATTATCAAATGGGGTCCTCTGGGAGACATAAACCATTAAATGTCAATAATTTCTCACTTTCATTCAGCATACTCCAAATCCATACTATTCAACACCACTCTCAATGTTGCCCTCCAAGTCGCCCAAGTATTTTCACAAAACCTAATTGTATATCAAAATGATTTTAAAATGTATTATTACAAAACTTCTTAAAATTATTCCATGAAGATAATCATTCTAGTACAAAACTTCATGATCATTTTATTACAATACCAACAACATGAAATCCCATTTAAAATAACCAACATCATGAAATCACATTTAAAATAACATGGATCAGCATCCAATTAGCTAATTCAGAAGAAAATGTGGGCCACATAATGACCATTTCTTTTTTTTGCTTTTCAGTGAGCTCAGCAAAATAGGCATCACACTGGCTGGCCACCAGAAGAAGATTCTCGCCAGTGTACAGAACCTTCAGGCTCAGGGGATGCACCTTCAAGTATAACAATACTCTTCACTAACTTGGACAAAGACTGCTGCATTCTGCCTGAGGCTGTGTATTATTAGTACATACCAAACAGCTTTACTGCTCACAAACTTGTGGACCCAATAGGACCTGTGAGAGCTGGGTTCTAAACCACCT
Source organism: Lissotriton helveticus (assembly GCF_964261635.1). Taxonomy (NCBI): domain Eukaryota; kingdom Metazoa; phylum Chordata; class Amphibia; order Caudata; family Salamandridae; genus Lissotriton; species Lissotriton helveticus. The sequence continues at coordinate 424,007,061 of NC_136072.1, forward strand.
TTGTAGCACCAAAATGGATGTGCACCAAATGGGTGAAGGATCCAACACTGTTGACATTGGGACTTTCTCTTATACTGAAAATGGTGTCCGGGAAAGAATGTCAGTGGGGTTGTCGAAAGAAACAGGACTTTGCCAGGGAGGGTAAGGTAGTGTGAAAAGATGATAATCTCATCCAATGACTCCATTGTTTAGAACTGGATTTTAGACAGCAGAATTTCTTCCAATAAGCAATCTTCACCAACAGGAAGGGCCTGTTCTGTATAGGATGCTGGTTGGTTAGGCAGCAAAGGGAGAGAAGTATGAAGCTGCTGTGCATAATATTTACGCAACACGGTACAAGCTTGTAAGTTGTCTCCAGCATGAAGAACTTGCTTGATGTCCTCCCATGCTTGGTTGATGTCATTGCAAGCTCCTGCGTTGAACACAAACAAGGAGAAGAAGGGTAACAGTCAAGTTTCCCTCAAGATTATCTATAAAGTCTTTCATCTGTGAAGAGCAACTCTGTATTCTTTCTTTGGCCCTGTTTTTGGCATGCAACTCAAGGAAGCCTTGGCAAAATTCAAATTTGGGACAAGAAACCTGGCGAGGACCATTATGTGCTGGAATTTCTACATGACTAGTTTGTCACCTGAAGACAATTGGATAAGGCAGATGAGATCAAGAAAATGATGAGACTGGGAAAGAGCTGGATGGCCACTCATCCCATGCTCTGGATATGGAACCTTTGTGATAAAATATAAATATTAAATCCATTTGTGACTAAAAATTCTGGTTTGCACCTCCCTTGAACGTCATCCATAGGGGTGGGAGATCTTTTTGATGAATTGTAATTGTCTCACCCCATTTTGTCCATGTTTTTAATTTAAATTAAATAGTAGTGAAAACTCCTATGTCAAAACATTACACTATCAGAGAAGGCGTGATATTGTGGTAGATACAATGTGTTATACTCCAAGTAACTGCAACTAGAGAAAAGTTATGTTATTTTGTAAGCTAATAACACAAGAACTGCTGCAAGGCACCATCACAGGATAGATTGACTTTCATCACAACCAATTTCCTTCATCTTCGTCCCAAGAAACGTCCTGTGACTTTTTTGCTGATGTAAACATGTGATCATATCATACAATGTACAATGCCTTCCGCTGCCCCTACGGTTCCCACCGATGCACAGCTTTTAATTTGCTTCCATTTCAGATTGTCACCATGCCTGATGTGGGATAGAAGCATTGCTTGTAGACAACACTCTCTGGAGATTAAATGTTTTCTCTGGATCATTAATTAAACCATCTGGGAGATACCTCATAAAAGGTTCATTAAGATTAGTGTATATTTCCTCCACTAGGGGATAGATCACTGATTAACTGAGATCACTGTCTTTTTTGGGGCATTGAATTCAATATTTGAGGTGAAAAGACCTGATCTGTTGGATGCTGGACACCAATACAACTTCTGTTTTGAGATTCTTAGCCTGCCTTCTCCACATCTGTGCCTCACTGGGAAAAAATAGGACAGAATGAAAAGAGGAACATGAAGGGATAGTGTATAAGGTTTTTGGTTGCCACACAAAACTGTCCTACACTTCATGGCCATGGGCAGCTAAATTCAGTAAATAGTTATACCCTTTTATAAGACACACCACACGTGATTGTTTAAACATATTCATTTAATTGTGATGTATAACACGTGTCACCTCATCACAGGAAGGTGAGAGGAATTGTTGAATCAGCAATAGTGAGGTAGAAAGCAGACGTTCGACTTAACTATCTGGAAGACCGACCAGTATGAAAAAGAGGCATTTACAACATTGAAGGAAGGTGGCCTAAAAGTTGCCATTAGCTATTTCTTATTCATAGTGACTGGTGGTTGTGAATTGACTACCTTGAGAAGTTTATTATCAGTATAAGAAAGATGTATGATACACTAGGGGTAAATGGAAACAGAGTTGGCGAAGCAGTGATATTTTGAGCATCCATGACAGAATTATCATTAGAGATTAAAGATCAGAAGTTGTATAATGAAATGAAATGTCTCCAACACTGGAATCTAAGTCACGGTGTGAAAATTGATACATGTGTAGGGTAGAACATTTCAGTAAAAATCACTCAGTATCCTACTTGACCAAGAAAGTGTCAAGACTTTGAAAAGACCCTTTGCGACATCTCCTGTAGTTTGGTACCCTGACCACACCAAACGCATTGCATGGAAAGCATCCTTTATTGGAGAATATTGGCATTGGTGTACAGTGGATCAGAGAGACCTGCATGTCCAGCACTAGTTGATCTATTATGACACTGTAAAAACGTTGATTTTGTAGGAAAAACACAAAAAGTGCATTCAGCATCACTACTCTTGTTGGGAACTGTTTATTAGTAAACTGTTATTAGTATCTGAACAAACGCCAACATAAACCCCTCAATCTTTCTTTGGTCAAATTTGTGATCATGAGAAGACCTCATCTTATAGCTTGAGTTTTCACTAAATACACTAGTGCACTGCTTCTAAGTCGGGAAACATCCTTTACGACGCAACTTTTACCACACAGTGCCTTTACAATGCAGGTTTTTCAACGCAAGTCATTACAACGAATTGCGCTGGGGGGCGCTCTAGGCTAGGTAATAGTTTAATTTACTATCCAACACCTTCCCTACTATCCACGGGGACTGGAGTTGGAATAGTAAATTAAACTATTCACTATCCAGCACCCCCCAACGCAAGTCGGTATAACGACTTGCGTTGAAAAACCTGCGTTGTAAAGGCATGCATAGTAAATGCATGCGTTGTAACAACGTACATCCTTCTAAGTCAATCACACTAACTCAGCATACTCTGCCTTCTACGCGCACCCAGTTACCTCTAAAAGGCCAGGCCACTTAAGACTTCATCTCTCAAACTTAGATCAAACCCACTCCACCATGACCAACAGCTTTATCTATACAAGACCAAAACCTCCATCAGTACTTGTTCTTATGAAAAAGCTTTACTGCTGTGGCGGTAGAACATCAGTATAACCCCTGCATCTGAAAAAACATGTTATGAAACTGTTCTTCTTTTGTAGTGGTACCTTGATCATAGACAAATGTTAATACATGCAGAGGCTTAGAATAAGGTAGGTCTGGCTAAGGCATAGAAAACATCCTCTGCACTTTCAGGATATCTAATTGCTTAGTGTTTCTTTAGTTTCTTCTGTAAGGAGGGCCATCTGCTCTCCAATGTTGATTTACTTGTACAACACATTGAAACCAATCTGAGATGAGTTGTGCTATATAAAGTAAATAATAAATAGGACTTTAGTTTGCAGGTAATATATTAAATGAAGAACAACAAAATCCACACTGGTTGCTCAATGCTCACCTTTATGTAAGGGGTTTGTCGATGTAGCTAAAAGGGACTTTTGCAAAAGCACAGCTATTGTCTTAGGTTAAAAAGATGAGCTGTCTAATAAGCAAATTCACTTGTGCTAGGCTATTTCAGTGACATTTTGAAAATCAGTCTTGGTTCTTCAATAACGTATAACCCATAAGCGACAATGGTGCAGGTGAGAGCATGTGAACAGTAAACTGCTGTAGCCTAGACATTTAATTTTCCAAGAATAAAAAAAATAAACAGTGAGTGATCCAACAACATACCAGTCATACCTCTTATGAGAAAAGCATTTGTCAAATCGTCACTAAGTAATTGCAGATGCCCAAGTATCAGCTGGACATGCACAACTATACACTATGCTAATGTGCAGAGCGGTTCAAATGAAAGAACATCCTTTACAAGTGTTTCTCCAGTGGACATCTGAACACATTTTTGAGTCAGCTGATCTTTATAGTCTTGGTGGAAAGTGTTGAGATATGAGCATGCTGAGGCTATATTGTGCACAATATTTTATTCAGTGAGGGAATAAAGGGATCTGATGCAGCGGCATGCAGTATACACGTGTGGTTAACTTGGGTACCTGTAATTGCATGTTTGACGCACACAGATCCACCTTGATCCCAGTGTACATTTCTGCTCAACATGCAGTCTCACCTAATGTATTTTAGAAATGTTTCACGCGTAAAAACACTTTTCCAGATATTTTTTAAGTCAGTCGTAGGAGCCCTTTAACAGTCTGCTGTCTGCAGTGGACCATTGTATCTTCTCTCTGTTGACTTGGACAACCAATTATTACTGTACAGCTGGGTGCGAGTCCAGCTCTTTGTCTTTCAAAAGTGGGCTAGCAGTGGAACCAGTCACTCACCCAACTACGCAAGGGTGAAAGTGCATAGTGGGAGTAGCACGAGCGCCCCAAGTTCACATTATGTTTATGGATCCCTGTAAATTCTTCGACCAAATGTTGCTTTTGGCCAGATTCAGATTTATATTTTTGGAAGGATCTCTTGTGAAAATGTGCTTTGTGGGACCTCGTGCTATTTCTCTAGTGTTCCACACACTGCACTAATAGGCAGACCTTGAGGGATCACCTAAGCAAATGAGCCAGTGGGGGTGAGAATAGGGGCATACCACAAACAATCTGTCATACAGAGGGACACAGTGTACGCTGATACCCTCTGCCTTAACCAAACACAGGATATCTTGCATACAAGTGAATGGGACTGTAGGCATGAATTAGATTTACTACAAATTGTGCTGTTTTTGACGTAACTTCATTTATTTACAGTGCAGTCTCACACTTCCCGAGTTTGGAGAGTTACTAAAATATACAATACATTGTGCTACAAATTTGTTATATATGTGGATTTTTTTACTTTAATTTCAAAGCCATTCCACGCTCTATTTTCTCACATTGAGATTTTGTTGTCGGGTTTGTAGTTTTACAGCCACTATACCGTTGTAAGAGATAAATTATCATTACATTTGCGGGTCTAAGAATATGTGCTAGTGATTTTTATTTTGTTGGTTCTTGGGTTCTCATTTACTTGTAAAATGTCCTTTCATTGTATAATTTGTTCTTCAGTTCAGAAACTTTTATAAAGCGATTTATTTAATTTAGTTTTGTATAGTTACTTTTGTGTTTAAAATATATTAAAAATGTGTGAAACGAGTTGTGACATACCGCTTGCTTCTTAATGCTGTCGGAAGAGCTCAGGAAGGGGAACTTTAAATGTCTAGAAGAGAACCTGTCCACAATTCATCATTTCATTCCTATAGGTAGGGCTTAAGGAGGCAATTAGTTCAACACATCAAATAATTCTGGCATATTTTTGAGAGACTGTTGATGGATTGACGACCCACTTTTGTTGTGCTTTGTCTGAAGTTACAAAAATGCCAGTATGAACTAAAGTCATTGCAACAAGGATCATTTACAATATATAATATCGGCAGAACAAGTATGCAATATCTGACACTTTTTCAGTAAAAAGATTGACTGATTATTTTAAAATGTTATCAATAAAATGTAAAGTATATTGAGCTCGTACCCAAATTCCGTGGTATAGAAAACTTTTAAAAACATTATTAAGTAATCAGGATTGACGAAAAGGTCAACTTGGCTATGTCAGGATTTAAACTTGATTTAAGGGGCCATAGAGGTCTGGGCAGGGACAGGATTTCAATTCTAACAAATAAATAAAAGACGAAGAAAAACAGTACATGGAAGGTTGAAGCACACTCTCAAATAGGTTAAAAATGGAATCCTACCTAGTTGAATGTGCATAATATTAGCCTGCTGTTGACTGTAAAAAGGCGTAACCTTATTAAACACAGGGTACACTTAGCTTGTGGTATCACTTCCTTTGATGTCATTGTGCTGTGCACACTCTAATTGTTACCAATTGAACCGCTGCGCCACCGCTCCGTCGAAGGTCACCACCGCTCGCCCCCAAGATTACAACCAATTTTGTGGTCTGGCGGGCGGGTGGCATGAAGGTCCCCCTGTGGCGCATCTTTCAAAGGTGGAAGTGCTTTTGGAAGGGGCACCGCAACGGGAATGCCTCATGGGGTTTCTGCACAGCATGGACTCGATAGTCCATGCCGTTAGCAACCTGAGTGCATGCACACAGGGGGGCACATGTTGTGTCCAGCTGCATGCATCCCGAGGCTGAGGGGGCCAGGAGGCCTTGTAGGGCCCCTTTGTTTCAGCACCGCCATCCTTTTCATGGAGGGAAGACCTATATGAAACTCCTGGTGGTGCTGAAACTTGCAAAATACATGGCGGTGCCACAGCGGCAACATCGGCATATTACATAGCCCCTGACTGCTGCGCCGTCCGTCCAATGACGGTCCAACCGCCCAAGTTGTAACAGGGCAGATGGACTGCCAGTATGGCGGTGGATGGATCCCGACTGCCGTGCCACCATGGGTCTGATGGTCCTTGGACCACCAGACTTGTAATTAAGCCCTTGATAGTTAACAACGTGAAAAAAGACCCACAAAGACATGGGCCGGATCCATTCACCCTCTCTTAAATCATTCTCACCTTTCCCTGCCATCAAGTATTTTCCTATGAGTATACATTTCTCAATTTCTTTCTGGAGCACTTGATCCTTTAATATGTTATGACTAACTATTCAGATGTTGAATAAAAAAACTGAATGAAGAGTCAATGCCTTTAAGCGTGGTGATACAGAGAGCAATGACTGTTGTGCTGAATAATTGTGTTCTAGAAAGAGTCTAGAATAAGGTGGAGCCTTGTGCTCTCTAGTGGTTCTTACATGGGATTAAACATTTAGGAGGTGGGCTGTAAAAGGGGTGTGGCCTAAGAACCGCTTGCAAAAAACCTTCTATATAATCATGACCTATGAAAATAAGGATGTGACCTAATGCATGCGAAGAAGAATCCTGTGCGTCACAGTTTCATTAATAGTGTTTTACTGAAGAAAGAAAAGATAAAATCAGCAGGCACCAAGGTATTTAACAGTTTACATTATAAAGCATGGTTACCTTTCTCCATCAGCAATACAACTCTTGACAAGTTAATCAGGTTATTCAGTTGCAACAAATAACCATGTGCCCAGAGTTGTGTTGTAGTTCCAGTGCGTCAGAGTCAGGTAGGTATTTCGTTTTCTTCAGCTGGTGAAGAACCGAAGCATCGGACCCCTAGAACCCTGGTTCAAAGCCTGTTTCTTGGGGACCTGCCTTGGCAGTCTTGGCCCACTTTGAGTACTTACTTTAACCCCTCCTATGGCTTCTCCTGATGAAAGGGGAGTGCAGAGTAAAATACTTAAGTGAGTGTGGCGGGTGTGGTAAGAGAGGTAAGTGTGAGCACACTGATAGGAAATGAAGAGAGGGCAGATAAGTGAGACTAGGTAGAACTTTGGTGTGAAGAGGCAGGAGAGCTGCATCTAAAGGAAACATAAACGGATGAAAAGCTGAGTGTAAGGTATGGCGGACGTGAATGGACTGAATGGTAATATCGTTCAACTGTTTATGGAAGAAGCAGACAGACTAGAGCAAACCTGGGAGAGGGAACACTAAAGACCGACAAAGCAGGAGACTTGCACTATTTATGAAAGCGGTCTTATATTAAACACTACCCTACCTTGCTGCTCTCAAATAGCTATTCTTTATGGCTCTAGTGTTGGATATGCCACATTTCCACCAAAAATACGGTCTAACCATATTAGATGTACCATAGTAAACCCTTACCAACCTACTGGCCCAAAGGTAAACCGATTTGGTTCACCAGAATATACAAGGCAAGGAGCTGAATGAGTACAGAGGAAACTGATATGTCCCAGAATTAACTGTCAATTCTGGGAAGTCATTGACTCATTGATTCATTCATTGACTGAACTGTATAAGTGTTTATTTACCGATATGCGCATCTTGGAGCTACAAAATAAGGATTACATGTTTGAGGAACTAACACCAAGGAAAAGGAAAACTTTAGGAAAGATGCGAGTGAAAGCTTTTGACGTGTGAAAGGAGATTGTTCCAGAGGTGAGGATCACATAATCAGAGGGCTTAGCCTCCAGTCTAATAAGCTTTAATACAGGAGAACGTGAATCGGAGTTCATGTTGGAGTGTGAGGTTTTCGCAAGGCTGTAGGGGTTGCATAGTGCAAGAGGAGGAAAGGTTTCAGATTCTTAGAAGCCCCTGTACATAAGACAGAGCTTCTTTTAAGTTTAAAAGAAACTTTATTAAAAGAAAGATTGCCTCAAATAAGGATACAAAATCAGCAATATGGAATACAAGCAATCAATGCAAAAAAGGAGCAAAAAATACAATATAGAAAGGGGGAGGAGGAGAGGAGAAAAAGAAAAAGAAAGGAGAGAGAGAAAAAGAAAGAAAGGGAAGGGAAAAGATGGGGAAAGGAAAAAGTAAAGAAACAAGTCATAAATGAAGAGTATCAGAGGCATAAAATATCAAAAGCAGGAAACATGGGAAACTTCTACATAAAATTATTGCAAAATAAGAGGAAGGCAATCTGTTCGTAAAAAGGAAAAAGGCATCACAGGCAAATCAAGGGGGTTTAGGAACTTCTTCATGGGAAGGGGTATGCAAAGGACGAGATTGAGCAGATATATCTAAAAAAGTAGTAACTGGTAACCATAGTAAATTACGTTTGATAGCAAGTTGAATGGGGTATACATAAGCTCTGTCTAATCTGTGATTGTAACAAACACCATACCACCAAGCCTGAAAGGAGACATTTGAAGTATTTTTCCAGGATTTAGTAATTTGTTGAAAGGCCACCGCTAGGAGAAGGTCGATAATGGAAGTATTGGAAAAGGAAATTTGGGAGGACCAAATGTCAGAGAGACTACCTAGAAAAATATGGGCGAGTGAGAATGGAAATTGCGTGGAGAAAATAGAATTAATTTGTTGCCATACCTTGGTCCAAAAAACTTGAATGAGGGGACAAGTGAAAATCATATGTTTAAGGTCGGCACGGGCATGGGGACAGGATCAACATGTAGAGGGAATAGTAGGGGTAATAGCATGCAGTTTAGAGGGAGTAACTAAAAGTCGGTTATAAATAAAAAATAAAGTCTGGGTGGTGTTAGCTGCTCTAGACGATTTCCTTAGTTTATTCCAAATGTTATGCCATACTGGGATAGTAAAAGAAGTGCCAAGATCAGTTTCCCAATCTTGCTCTACTTTAGATTTGTCACGGAGAAGAGGAACATCTTGTAAGTGCTTGTAAATTTGGGAAGCGGCAGGAGAGGACAAAAGAAAGGGAATAGTAAGCGAGGAAGGTGTAGGATGAGCGGGAGGAGCGGCAAAAGAATCATAAGAAGACTGAACGGCAGCACGTAATGAATTATATTTGGGGAGGAAGGAAGAAGGGAGAGAAAAGCGAGATTGGATAGATGAAAAGGGAAGACAAAGACCATCTTGAAAAAGTTGATGGACCCAAAAAAGACCGAAAGAATACCAATCCTTCCAGAAAAAGTTTTATTTTTGATTATGATAAGAGGATTGTACCAAATGGAGGAGTGCAAAAAGCGGGCTCTATCATCAAGACCATTAACGAAGAGAGTAAGAAAAACTTTCCTGGAGTTTTTAAGAATAGGGAGGGACAACTTGGGAGGAATGTGTGATAAAGAAATAAATTCTTTAAAGGAAAAAGGATGAAAAAAGGAGGATTCAAGTGCACACCACAATGGAATAGAAGGGGTATCATCGCTGGGATCCAGTAATAAAGGGGATGAGTGGGAGAGGAAGAAAGAAGAGTGGTACGAAAAGAAAGCTGGAAAATTAACACCATCTAAGGATTTAGGATGCTTAAGTTTTGCAAAAGACATCCTCGCCTTTTTGTGTTGCCACAAGAATTTGGAAAGGATAGAATAAATAGATTTAAAACAAGATTTTGGAATATTAACAGGAAGATTAGAGAGGAAAAATAAAATTATTGGAACCAGCATCATTTTAATGGAGTCTAATCTACCCCACCAAGATAAGAACAAAGGATGCCATCTAGTAGTGGAGTCAGTTAAAGTTGTAAGTAGAATTTTAATGTTTAAGGCAACCATATCTTTAATAGAAGGAGTGAACCAGAGGCCTAAGTACTTTATTTTAGAAGGACTCCAATGAAATGAAGAAAGTAATAAATCAGCATGGAAACAGAATTTATTAAGTGGAAGGATTTCACATTTATCAACGTTGAGTTTATAACCAGAAACATTGGCATAGGAAGAGACCTCAGACAAGAAAGCCGGAATAGAGGTAAGAGGGTGAGAAAGGAATAAAAGAATGTCGTCCGCATAAGCAGAAAGCTTTAAGTGAGTATCTCCATACGGAAAACCGGAAATATCAGGATTTAATCTAATCCGAGATAAAAATGGTTCCAAAGCCAAAATAAATAGAAGAGGAGAAAGGGGACAACCTTGACGGACACCTCTAAAAAGAGGGAAAGAAGAAGAAACCAGACTATTAGCAAAAATAAAAGACCTAGGAAAAGAATATAACAAAGAAATATAAGAAATGAATTTAGAGCCAAAACCAAACCAGGATAAAGTAGAAAGCATAAAAGACCAGTTGACCCTATCAAAAGCTTTCTCAGCATCTAAAGCGATAGCAGCTAAAGAGTGAGAGAAAGTAGGGGACTTACTGAGAATATTAAAGAAAAGGCGAGTATTATCCGAAAGATGGCGGCCTTTGATGAAACCACATTGCTCTTTGCCAATGAGTTGGGGAAGAATTTTATCCAGACGTAATGCTAAAATTTTTGCAAAAATCTTATAATCTAAATTAATTAAAGAGATGGGCCTATAATTTTTACATAAGGTATGATCCTTGTTGTCCTTGGGGAGAAGACAAATGAGGGCCTCCTGAAAAGAACCTTCTGATTTCTGAGAGGTAATAAAAAAGGAAAATAGTTGGTGAAGTTTAGGGACAAGAAAAGAGGAAAAATGGGAATAGAATTCAAGCGAGAATCCATCAGGACCTGGGACCTTGCCTTTCTTAAGAACACGAATGGCCTCCAAAATGTTCGCGGGAAGAATGTCTTTATCAAGAGATGAAAAGTCAATGTCCGATACCTGGGGGGGGGAGGAATGGAGGAGAGATACGCATCGATGTCCGAGGAGGAGGGAGGAGATTCTGGGGTATAGAGAGTCTGGTAAAAGTGAGTGAATTCTTCCAAAATATCTTCATCTTTGTGGAGAGTAACATTGGAAGACGAGACGATCGAATCAATTTTTGTCCGCTCTTTTTTGACTTTAAGGTAATTGGCAAGAACATTTCCAGCTTTATTTTGAGAGGAGTAGAACTTAGCACTAGATTTAAGTAAGATCAAATTGGCAGAGTCGGTAGATAATTTATTAAAGGAAAGTTTAGCATTAATAAGCTGAGTAAGGACAGAAGGGGATTTGGTAGAAAAATAAGAATGTTCAAGCTGTTTGATTTGGGACGTTAAAGTAGATAAGGATTGTCGTGCAAGACGACGTTTTTTGGCAACATATGAAATAATGAAATCCCTAGAGACAGCTTTGAAAGTGTCCCAGATTAATTGAGGGGAAGTGTGAGGAGATTCATTTTCTGTAAAAAAGCGTGGAGCAAAGTCAAGGAAGGCAGATGTAAATTGGGTGTCTAGAAGAAGGAAATTGTTGAATCTCCATTGACGAGTACCTTTAACAGGAGGGAGTAAATCAAGACCTAAGGAAACAGGGGCATGATCAGAGATGAGGATGGAACCAATGTCTGAGTGAGTAATGTGTTGCGTCAAAGCTTTGGAAATAAAAATATAATCAATTCGGGATTGGGAGGAGTGTACGGGAGAGAAAAAAGTATATTCTTGTGAAGTAGGGTGGCAAAGTCTCCAGGAGTCGACAAGGGAACGTTGGGATATGGTGTTTTTAAACTGGGAATGGGCTTGGGATGGGGAGAAACAGGATGTGGGTTTTCTATCTAGAAAAGGATCCATAATCATGTTGCAATCCCCACCAAGAATAAAATAATCATCAGAGAGCTGCATGGAGGAAGAAAGGATTTGAGGCCAAAATAACTTGTCGTGCACAGTGGGAGGATAAACATTGAAAATAGTGAGAGGAATCTTGTTAACCAATAATGAAACAATTACCCAACGTCCTTCGGCATCCGCATCTTGAGTAATAAGTTGAATAGAAAGACGTTTATGACACAGAACTCAACCCCATTACGCTTACCCGAACCAGGGGAAGCAAAAACATGGCCTACCCAATTTCGACGTAACTTAGAAACTTCAACGTCCTCAATATGAATCTCTTGAAGTAAAACTATATCTGCTTTCAAATGGTCTAAATGAGAAGGAACACGCTGTCTCTTAATAGGAGACCCCAAACCTCTAACATTCCATGAAACTACATTAATCGACATTTAAAACTTTTTTAGAAAAAAGCAAAGAGCATGAGAACAATGCAACAATAGTAGCAAGAACATAGGAAAAAACATTAAATACAATACAACCAAATAGGAATAAATGAGGAAAGAAAATAGGAAAAGGAGTGGAGGCAGAAGGAGAAGAAAAGGTAGAAGAAACTGCGAAATGAGTAAATGAAGAGCGAAAAGGAAAAAAGGCGGGAAAAATGAGAGGAAAGATAGGGAAACAAGAGAGCGAGAAAGAAAAGAAGGGAAAGAAGAGAACACAGCTGAGGAGGACAAAAAGAGAAAAGTACTCGATAGAAAGTAAGGTAACCAAAAACATACCACAAGAAAACGAACAGAACAGGGGTGGTGGAGCCACATGAGGGAAATGGAACGCTGAACAGGAAACTCCAAGACGGGACCAGGAGGAGAGGAACAACCCTCAGGAAGGAACAACGAAGGTACGAAATGTTGAGGGACCACAAAACCGCTACCTACGGAGGAAATGGGTGAAAAGAAGAAATCAGAAACTACAACACAATAAAAATGCAATTCGACAGGACTAAAACATCAAATAACATGAACACCACAAAATATAAGCAAGAAACAAAAAACAAGAACAAAGCACAACAGATTCATCAAGGAAGAAGCAATGGTCCATTAGGGCGGAGGAACTTCCATGGAACTGCTACTCTTCATACGTGGTCATCTTGTTATTGTAGGTCACTCGGAAGAGGCAAGGGTGGAAGAGACCATAGCGGGCATTGAGACTACGCAGAGCAGGCCTCATCTCTAAGAATCTTTTCCGATGATCCGCCGTTGCCTTGGCATAGTCCTGGGCAAAAAAGAGGTTAGAGCCATTCCAGGTAAGTTTACCACGTTGTTTAGCTGCATGAAGTACTTTGAGCAGTTCAGTGTACTCCAAAAAATAAAGAATAACACCTCTTGGCTTTGAGGAAACAAAAGCAGAGTGAGGGGGTGGACCAAGACGGTGAGCACGTTGAATGTTCAATGGTGGTGTGTCAGGGAGACCCAAAAGAGGTGGCAGGAAAGACTGAAAAAAGGAGATTGGATTAGAGCCTTCAAGATTTTCTGCCAGTCCATAAATATGCAAATTATTGCGTCCATTGCGATTCTCCAATTGCTCAATTTGCTGTTTAAGATAAGATATCTCTTTAGACATGAGGGGGACTTGATTGGTAAGACCTTGAACTAAGTCCACACGACCTTCCAACTCTCCAATTCTCTGCTCAGTGAGCGACCAAGAAGATTCTAGATTCTGCAGGCGAGTATTAGTTTCTTCCATGTGGGGCTTAAGAGCCCGAATCTCCTCAAGAATAAGCTCCATAGAAATTGTGGAAGACGAGTTAGTAGGAGACGGTGGGTTCGTTTTCACTCGTTTGCCAGAAGGAGCCGCCGATGTTGAGGGCACTTTAGTAGTTTGTTTGGAGCTGGAGCGAGAATTGGAAGCTAATCAGAGACGGTTTAGATGTATTAGAATCAGCGACATCCCCATCCATAGGATCTTGTAAAATGCTGAATGGATTGTAGTCATCCAAACTAGCTTGTTTAGACTGAGTGGAGTTGCCACGATTATTTCGAGACGACGCCATGAAGAAATATAAAAAATTCCTTCAGGGAAATCGTGAGGTGTCTCGAAAATTAAGCGATAAAGGAGAGATGGAAAGTCAGTCAGCAGCAGAGAGTAATATACACAAACGAAGTCGAGAGACCAGCAAGTTCAGGATGGTCACAAATAATCAGCAATGGAGAAAGAAGTAAACATTTCCAAAAAGGGAGGTGGTCCTGAGAGGAAGATTCATGTCGCAGAAACAGAGCGAGGATCAGCGGAACACCGAAAAACGAAGAGGCGGCCGCGGGTTTACGCTGAGGAGCAGCAACAAAACGAAGAAAAATCAGTCAAAAGGCTCACCATGAGTGCCGTTTTTCGCCGCATTAGAGGCAGCCTTGGTTCCGACGTACAAAACGGAACAAATTCAGGTCCGGACGAAAGAAATAAGTCCTGGGGCCGATCCAAATCCTCACGTAGCGTCGGAGCTCCCAAGAACCGCGGCCATCTCCGAAGGCTCCGAAGCCATGCCCCCATAAGACAGAACTTCTTAAGAACAGCCTTCTGTTTAATTGTAAGGGAGTAGAGTTAGACTTTGGCTTGGGTAATGTGGTTGAATTCAAGGAACTTGCTTACTTTACGTGCTGAGAGGTTCTGTCTCTTCACACATTTGACTAAGGAGGACTCATTGAGGGTTCAGAGAGAATCACAAATTCTTTTTTTTAAAAATATTTTTTATTGAGAGTACATAGACACAAATATAAAACACATAGGAAACTCGTATAAAATTCCAGCAAGTTTTGGGACACAGCAATTGGCATAGTTGCAAAGTGCAACAAGTTTATCAAAACACTATTTAAATACATCTTTAAAAGTACTCAATAGTGCAGCCACAGTTCCTATGGTCAAACAGAGAATCATTTTCTTAAAGTGCAAAGTGCTGAATCAAATAGATACATTTTTGAGAAAAAAAAATCCTAGACCTTCCGCAAGTTATAACCAAAAACTTGTTTAAATAAAGGACCTAAGATTCAAACAGTGCAGTCAAAGTAGTACAGTCAGGGTTCCTATAATCAAAGGGAAGATCATTTTCAATAAAGTGCAAGGTGCTGAATCGAATACATACATTAATACCGAAATCCTAGGCCTTCCGTAAAATATGATCAAAATCTTGTTTTAAGTAAAATACAAAAAAATACCAGAGGACCTAAGATTCAAACACATGAACACGGTTCCTATTATCCAAAGGAGGATCTTTTTCGATAAAGTACAAAGTGCTAAATCAAATACATATATTAATAAAAATCTTATCCTTCCGAGAGTTATGATCAAGATCTTGCTTTAAATAATATACAAAAGGGATTACCATGGGATCTAAGATTCAAACCTACTCCAGTTCTTCTCATATTGTCTCACTGCTCCTGATCTTAATGCATATTTCTTCTCTATTCCTTGTATTTTAGACAATTTTGCTCTCCATGCATTAAGAGTAGGTACTTTATCTGTTTTCCAGAGTTGCAGGATTAAAGATCTTGCTATTAGAGCTGCAATAAATAAACTTTCGCCATTCGTGGAGTTGGCAGAGGAGCATCCCAAAATTGCTATTGATTCATTAAGAGAGATTTGGGTGTCTATTGTGCCTCTAAGATATTTCTCAATATCCTCCCACAGATTCTGAATTTTTGGGCATTCCCACATGATGTGTCCAAGTACCTTTCTCCCCACACCAAAAACATTTATCCTCTATCTGCTGGTGACCAACCTGACCTCGCTCAGCATCGGTCGCTCCCCCAGGCTCCCTGAAATCTGGGTATCGTAGCGCTTTATATATCTTTGCCACCAGCTGTATTTGGGTTGTGCTCTGCACTCTGGTAGCGCTAAGCAGCGGTAAGCTCCGCCCACCTCGCACGAGTGACTCAATAATTTGCCTGCAGCGTTTTATAAGTGTTAGAATTATTTCTGCCTGCTGCTCATACTTTTAGAGGTGCCTCTGCACACTCTTGTAATTACTTTCCCCACTTGTGCAGTGACGATCTCGTGGTGCTTTGCGCTGTGTTTGTTGTTGCGGCCATTTTGCTTGTTATTGTGCCTGCCAGCCCGCCCCCCACCCCGATCACACCTCCCTGCGGCCCCTCCCTCGCTCCGCCCCTCCTGTCTCCATTTATGACCAATGACCCAACGTGCAGCGTCCACGCGCTGCGGCCGCGCCGAAGGTGCGCCAAAGGTAAGCCCGTCTACGCCCGTCCGCGCCTGGACCGCGCCCAGCGCCAGACCACCTGGTTCCCATAATGCCCAGCCCACTCGCATCACATACGATGCCACCACCCTCCTAGCCCTTAACCCCGGCCGTTCCCCCAACTGCGTCCAAGCCGCTCCTGGACACACCCATGGACCATTCTCTTGCTACTCCTGCAAGTTCGACACCACCAAAACCAACTCCTCATCCACCAACACCAATCAGAGACCTGACACCAACCACCTAAAATGCATCCTGCTCAACACCCGCTCGGTCCACAGACACGCCATCGACCTCTGGAATTTACTAGACACCATATCACCGGACGTCGCCTTCCTAACAGAAACATGGATGAACGCCTCCTCAGCCCCAGACATCACCATTGCCATCCCGGAAGGATACAAGATCATCCGTAAGGACCGCATCAAGCAAACAGGAGGAGGCATCGCTATCGTCCATAAGAACTCCATCCGCATCTCAACCAGCTCAGACGTCAACCTTGCCAGCGCCGAACACCTCCACTTCCAGATCCACACCGACCCCAAAACCACACTCAGAGGCACCCTCCTCTACCGGCCTCCAGGACCCCGTGCACAATTCAGTGACGACATCACTGACTTTATCACCCCACACGCCCTCCCCTCCGAGGACTACATTCTATTTGGAGACCTCAATTTTCCCCTGGAAAATTGCAATGACAGCAGCACCACCACCCTTCTGGACAATCTGACCAACCTCGGACTCAAACAACTTGTCACTACCCCCACCCACATTGCAGGTCACACACTCGACCCCATCTTCACCTCCAGCAAACATGTCTCATTCAGTCACACCACAGCTCTTCATTGGACGGACCACAGCTGCGTTCACTTTACCTACAATAAGACCACAACCCACAACCATCCTCAACCTACCCTGCGAAGAAACTGGAACAAAATCACCATCGACCAGATCTCCTCATCGCTTCTTCTAAACCCCCCCACCCACTCCTCAAACCCCGACCAAGCAGCCATTAACCTCACCCAATGGCTATCCAACAGCGCCGACATCCTAGCACCGTTGAAAAAACGTCAAAGCAAACTAAGAAGCAAAAACGCCTCTTGGTTCAACGATGATCTTAAGAAATCGAAGAAACTGTGTCGCTCCCTTGAGAAGGCTTGGAAAAAAGACCCAAACACCAGCACCAGGGACGCCTTCAAAAACGCCACCCGCATACACCACCAACTAATCCGATCTGCCAAGAAAGACGCATTCAAAGACCGACTAGATAACAACGCCCACAACAGCAAGGAATTATTCAACATCGTGAAAGAGTTTACCAACCCCTCTGCCAACTCCAACGACATCACTCCCTCTCAAACCCTTTGCGACTCCCTAGCTTCGTTCTTCCACAACAAAATCGCTGACATCCACAACAGCTTCGACAACCAACCCGGAGACCAACCCACCCAACATTCTGCAGGACCTTCACCCCCCTTGAACATCCTTAACGACTGGAACCCAATCTCCACCGAGGACACCATCCGCCTGATGAACTCCATCCACTCAGGATCCCCAACTGACCCATGCCCTCACCACATCTTCAACAAAGCAGACTCCATCATAGCACCACACCTCCGAGATGTCATCAACTGCTCCCTCAACTCCGCCACCTTCCCGGAAAGCTGGAAACACGCAGAACTCAGCGCCCTTCTGAAAAAACCCACAGCTGACCCCACCGAACTCAAAAACTACCGCCCATCTCGCTTCTTCCATTCCCGGCCAAAGTCATCGAGAAAGCTGTCAACAACCAGCTCGCCGCCTTCCTCGAAACCAACAAATCCCTTGACCCCTCACAGTCCGGCTTCCGAGCCAAACACAGCACTGAGACCGCACTTATCGCAGCAACAGACGACATTCGAACTCTACTGGACAATGGAGACACAGTCGCCCTCATCCTCCTCGACCTCTCCGCTGCCTTCGATACAGTCTGTCATAGCACCCTTCTACAGCGCCTCAGAAACGTCGGAATCCAAGGAAAAGCACTGGAATGGATCACCTCGTTCCTCACCGGAAGAACCCAGAGAGTCCGCCTCCCACCATTCAAGTCAGAGGCCTCTGAAGTCATCTGCGGCATGCCACAAGGATCGTCACTCAGCCCCACCCTCTTCAACGTATACATGAGCCCCCTTACGGCCATCGCTCACCAACACAATCTCAACATCATCTCCTACGCTGACGACACTCAACTGATCCTCTCACTCACCAAAGACCCTAACACCGCCAAAACCAACTTACACGAAGGAATGAAAGAAGTAGCCGAGTGGATGAAGCACAGCCGTCTGAAACTGAACTCAGACAAAACAGAAGTCCTCATCTTAGGCACCTCCCCCTCCGCCTGGGATGACTCTTGGTGGCCAGAGGCCCTTGGAAAGGCACCCATCCCGACGGACCACGCACGGAACCTGGGCGTCATCCTGGACTCCTCCCTCTCGATGACCAAACAAGTCAACGCCGTTTCATCATCTTGCTTCAACATTCTTCGCATGCTCAAAAAAACATTTCGCTGGATCCCCACCGAAACTAGAAAAACGGTCACCCACGCACTGGTCACGAGCCGCCTGGACTACGGAAACACCCTATACGCCGGTACCACCGCAAAACTCCAGAAAAAACTCCAACGCATCCAGAACGCTTCAGCCAGGCTCATACTAGACATCCCGCGTAAAGAACACATCTCTGGTCACCTGAAAAACCTCCACTGGCTCCCCGTAAATAAGAGGATTACTTTCCGCCTCCTAACCCATGCACACAAAGCACTTTACGAACTTGGACCCGAATGCCTCAACACACGACTGTCCTTCTACACCCCCTCCCGTCAGCTACGATCCTCCAACCAAGCCCTTGCCACTGTACCTCGCATCAACAAAACCACTATGGGAGGTAGATCCTTCTCCTACCTGGCAGCTAAAACCTGGAACTCACTTCCCACTCACCTTCGCCTTACTCAGAACCACCTAGCATTCAGAAAACAACTTAAAACTTGGATATTCGACAAGTAATTCCCCACCCTTCCTCAAGCGCCTTGAGACCCTACGGGTATGTAGCGCGCTATATAAATCTCTTGACTTGACTTGACATATATTATGGAGAAAAGAGGGTGTTCTATATATATCAACCATTTTGTATAGTATTGTATATGTTTAAAGTTTGCTCCTCGGAATATAACACAGACGGCACACTGTTCCGTACCACGGGCCATCCGCCAGATACCTGATTAGCCCGTAAATGTTCGGTTGAGCTTGATCACCAGTCTAGCTACACCCATGAACGCCCAAATTAGCCCACCTAACACGGTTCACCTCCACAATTATTGACCGCTTTTGTTTAAACACCACTGGTTCACCCTCACCATGCATCACCTTCCTAAATAAATGTAAGCTGTTTCTCCAATAACTATGATTCCTTTTCCTATCTTTTCCCGTAGGTATTTAGAGGCTCACAACGTTAAGGCATTATTTTTATGTCCTGATGATGGTCCCTATAACATCGGAGGACCGAAACGCCGTCGACCCTGTAACACCGTATACAAAACGTGATTGCTATGTGTTGTAATGGTGTTCTCTTGATTTTTCTGTATAACGGTATCTAGTACACAGAAAAACGTTTGTCTGCCTTAAAAAAGCCTTTCTTTCTGTACATCTACCTTCTGTATTAAGACCTGCTAGTGTTGGGCACAAGCTTGTGTACCACACGGGTGATCAGTTGAAGGTATTCCGTTTGAATTTAATTGTACATTCACTAAAATTTACAGACCTCTGTCCGGCTGGACATGTCACTCAGAATATAGTACGGATTTTGTCTATATTTATTGTTCTCTTCATTAATGAATGCATGGGACCGCTGTTGTTTAAAAAATTTAACTCCCCGAGGTCCCTTGTTGACTTGTTTGGGGCCCCTTGTTGTTGTAATTATACCTCGGAATATAACTGCATTACATTTATTTAATTTATCCCAGGTTAATTTACTAACCTGTATGAATTCCCTTTTTCTCGATCTATCATTGATCTTTTCGTATAGCAGGAGAGATTTGTTTTTCTCAAATATTTTGATCCAGCTACTGTCCTTCCGTTGTATGGGGCCATTGAGGGCTTCGCTAATACTGGGTTTGTAGCACAATTTTTCTGTATCTAACTTTTCCAGTATAGCATTTCATCTAATAAAAGACCATTTTAAATGACCATTTTAAAATTATATTAGAATGTTGAAGCCCTATCTCGATCTCTTCCCATGTTTTCCAGCAGTTCTCCTTAATAAAATCCTGGATCTTATCATACCCATTTTCTTTCCACAATCTCAATGTATTTCTATCCAAAATGCCCATTTCTCCTGTGTATATGTTCGCAAGTCTGGTTGAATTATTAATTCTTAGAATATCATAATATGCCAGAAGCTGGGCTTTTTGTTTAAGTAACCATTGTAAGGTCTTATAACGTACTTCCTTCGGGTACTTGGTCACTCTTGAGGGGTCAATGATATTGTGTTCCCTTAAGATCTCTTTCATGAAAAAATTATTTACTTCTTGAGTGTCTAAAAAGAAAAAACTAAAACTGTGATGTGCAAATGTCGCATAATAATAATCTCTAATATTCGTAGGAGATACACCTCCTTCTGTGATCGACGAGTTTAAAGTGCTAAGTGCCAATCTTGTGCTTTATTTACCCATAAAAAAGAAGAAACATACTATCTATCTGCTTAAAAAAGGAAGTCTGTATTGCACAAGGAGCTGCACTAAAAAGGAAATTGAAAAGTGGAAGGATAGACCTTCGAATTAACGCAACCTGTCCCATTATTGAAAGCGGGAGCTGGTTCCATCGTGCTAGCTGAGAGCTCACCTTTTTCAGCAATGGAATGTGATTTAGTGAATAGAGATCTTCCACTTTTTCTGATATATGAATTCCTAAATACCTTTGGGCGGGTATTATATGTCTGTCTAAATTCAGTTAGCAGAGTGTTTACGGTACAATTACATAATATGATTTCTGATTTGGTTTTATTTATTTTATACCCGCCTATTCTTTCAAAGTCCGCAAACACTTTCATAACTTCTGACTGGGTAGCTCTCCTCATGTCCAAAAAGAGAGCTATATCATCGGCATAGAGTTTTATGTTGGTCATTCCTCTAACCGGGGCCGTATGGGCTCTTTTTTCCCTAACTGCTAATGCCAGTGGTTCAATAAATAGGGCAAATAAAATCGGGGAGAGGGGACAACCTTGCCGAGTACCTCTATTTATATGACATGTCCCTACGTTTGATGAGTTGATTAAAATCTGCGCCTGGAAATTCCTATAAAGTTGCTTTAATAAAAATACAAATTCACTCAAGAAGCCAAATCTCTCCAAAATTGCAAAGAGACAGTTCCATGAGACAAGATCAAATGCCGTTCTCGGCGTCTAAAAACCAGATTTGTGCCTCCACCTTATTACCACTAAAAAAATCCAAAGCTTCCAATAAGAAATTTGTATTTGTATAGAGATGTCTCCCTGCTATAAAACAGCAGTGGTCTGCTCCAATGAGTGATCCTACCATCTTATTTAATCTTTTTGCAAGCAGTTTAGTAAAGATTTGGTAATCAGTATTTAGGAGGCTTATTGGCCTGTAGGAATTCACGTTTTCACTATCCTTGTTTTTTTCCAAAATACTGACCACAACTGCAGTGCTAAAAGATGCTGGCGGGACCTCCCCCCTTGTAGTAGATGATTAGCAAGTATTAAAAATTCAGGGCTAAGTGTTGCAGTAAATGCCTTAAAGAATTCCGCTGGGATACCATCCTCCCCAGTGGCTTTACAGTTAGGCAGGGAGCTGATAACGTCATCTAGTTCTTCTTTTGTAAATTCCGCTAACAGCAGCTCTTTAAAGTTACTTCCTAATTTTGGAATCTGAAGTCCCTGTAAAAAATTGTTCATTGTTTCCGATGTGACTTGGTGAGATGTTTGATATATATCTTCATAATGTCTAAGAAATATCTCACCTATAGACGAAGTAGTCTTCATACGAACTTTAGTCACATTGTCATATATACAGTCTACTCTATTACAGACTTGGTTTTCTTTTGCTTGCCAGGCTAGCAATCTCCCCCTATACTCGCTCTCTTCATAGTTTTTTTGCAGATATAGCCTACTAGCCAAGTCCCCTAATCATAGTAGAATTCCCTCATTTTTATTTTTGAATTAATTACCTCTCGTCTGGTAGTTGGGGTCCTATTTCTATAATACTCTAGATTTGCGTGGGTCAATCTAGTTTGCAATGCCATTCTCTCCTCCCTTTTAGCCTTCTGTTTTGGTATTTCTTTAGAGGTGATTAAGCCCCTCAGTGTGGCCTTAAAAGCGCCCCATACTATATTAATTGGGGCAGAGCCTTTATTTATGTTAAAAAAGACCCTTATCTCATTCTCGATTTCTGCACACCATTGTTGTTCCGCTAGATTTAGTTTATTGAAGTACCATCTTCTTGATACTTCTTTGTCCATTTTACCTATCATTATTTCCATCTTAATTAGTGCATGGTCTGAAAATGCATTTGCTAAGTGCTCGTATTTATTTATTTCGAGACTATGTGAAGTTAAAAAAATCCAACCTGGATGATGAGTCATATTTTGCAGAGTGACAAGAATATTCACATTTAAGCGGGTTTTTAAAACGCCAATTATCCAATATATCTAAATCTGTCTTACATCCCTTCAGTGCTATGGCTACATGTGGTTTATTTTGTCGCCGATCTTTTTTAGTAGAATCAACCATGGGATTTTGTGAAAAAATTAAAATCGCCTCCAAATATTATTTGACCAGGTATGCCTGTCAATGCTTGCTTCAATTGTCAAATAGTGAGCGGGTCATCTATAACTGGTGCATATTATTGTGGCAAGTATTACATTTATCTGATTTATTTTCCCATGTAGAAATGCCCATCTCCCACTCATGTCTGAATGCGAGTCTTCGATATGGAACTGAACATGCTTGCCTATAAAGATACTCACACCCCTCTGTGCCGTCCCTGATACAGATGAAAAATTATAGCCCACCCAATTTCTAAACATTCTGCTTGAATATGATAGGGCCCTATAATGTGTCTCTTGGATAAAAATCACATCAGGGTGGTGACCTTTTAGCCAGCTCTCTATAGCATGCCTTTTACGACTATTGTTTAACCCATTTGCATTCAAACACAAGAATGTCACCTTATTCCTATTCATAATGTACTAAAAAAAAGAAAGTCATTGCTTAATTTGTATCCACAGATTGTAACTAGTAACTGATAAAGTGCAGTTTTGTGCTCTATGTGCAAAAGAGATGCTTCTAAAGTGCAAGATGTGCAAGGGACTTTTCCTACCAAGGACACTACAACCACAATAACTAACTGCTATATCCTCTAAAAGACCAATCATTTTTCATTGTGCAATTTGCGTGGATATTGAGCCAACACATCTAATCGAAACATTATAGTAATTGTGCAAAATAGCATTAATGTGCAAATTACGCTGTTGTCAGATCCGCTGTATACAAAATGTTTAAAATACAAATTATGCAGATATTAAACCAAGACAGTCGAACTGGACCTCGTAACAATTGTGCAAAAAACAGCATTAATGTACAAATAGCGCAACTTGTCATGTCAAATGTGGAAGGAATATTTAAAGTGCAAATCGGGCAAAATATTATAGCAGCATACAAAAAAAGACAACATGCGTTAAAGTGCATTAGGATGCGATGTTCAATGTGCAACATATCATGCATAAGTCAAAAACACAGTACATCAAAGAAAAAACTTTCCTTAGCAGCATTATTCGCGCTATTGGAGATATAGAGATTCCTATAAAACATATAACAGGATGCAACAAGATGGCATCCAAAAAGAAGAAGGAGAAGGAGGGAACGACAGTGGGACAGTTGGGGTTTTCGTTCCTTCTAGAGGGGGTGGGGAGGGGGTGGGGTGGAGGGGAGGTGAAGGGGGTGAAGCAATGGAAAAAAGAGAATCACAAATTCTTGATAAAACACGTCAACACTACCGGATCAATAAAATGATGTGGCAGGAATTGGAGGATTTTCCCCCAAAAGCTTTAACACATTTAAGCATGCCAAAGGAAGAGCACTGATTTGGACTTTGAGTTAAAGTTTTTGTTCCAGCAATACACCTAAAGATTTAAATTTCTTTGCCGGAAGGGAGCTTTTACCATCAATCAACATTCCAACCAATTAGTAAGACCTCACTCCTATTAGCACTGAGTTTCAGGAAGCTTGGCGACATCCAAAACTGAACTTCATGCAGATATGTAGTCGACCTGACTACAGAGTTAGATATACAATCAAATGTGTGTCACCAGCTTAAGAAAGCTTCACAGCAGAAGATTTTAATAAGTTGATCTTGATGGCAAATGTATATATTGAATAGTGTTGGAGAGCGTGAGCAGCCCCGTGGAACCAATAAGGAATTAGAGCCACAGACTGAACCCATTCTTTAAAAAACAAGGATAGACATAACCAATGTGTCATGTCTTTGGGACCTTATAAGTTTTTTTAGCCATGCAGCATTGTCCTGGGTGCAGGGCACCCAGGGATGAAGATTGGCGTCACATTCCTCATCTCACAGGCCTCTATTCACCAGGCACCTTCCTCCAGAGTTTTCCATTTAAAACACTGCTTGCACCATTCGTTTACCAGCAAGCCCCAGGACCTGTGGTCTGTCGCAGCTGCCTGGGTATAGAAGCACTGGACATAGCAATAACAACACAATATTCCTATTTGTCAGGTAGAGGGGAAAAATGTATAAAAAAGTGCGGCATCTGCTTCACTTAATCTCCACACACTTAAAGGCTAAAAAATGAACCTGACTTGTGTAATTTAACTGGCGCTTTTGTAAAGCGCTTCAATACCTTTGGGTCAGTAAACTTCACACACTATTAAAATGCCCTCCCAATTAATCTGGCATTGTGTAATGTAACTAGCACTCATGTAAAGCACTCCAACACCTTCGGGTCGCTTGAGTTCACATTATATAAACAATTTTCAGCGAAAATATGACGTCGTTACCCAAGCCTTGCTCTTAACTGTGCTGCAAGCATGGACTGCTGAAGGTTCCGGTCACTGAGGCTCGGTGAAGCAACAAGCAGCGAAGCGGAAGGGGTTTAGGGGAAATCCTTGCACTTTGAAGTCAGAGAAAATTAAAGAGGCTATTTTTCAAAAACAGTGTCTCCAGTGTCTGACATTTCATCTTGCTATTTGAACGGACGGGGAGATTAGGTGATGGGCACCGAAGCTGAACCATCGAAGACGGGCAAATAGTGTCATGAGCAGGAATCAAAGAAATAAATAGTCCCCCAAATAAACACACAAACACAGAAGCGTAATGTTAACAGTAATTGGGTGGTGCTCTGTGGGAGGAAACCAAACACTAATTGGAGGAACATAGAGGAAGGACTAACCACTAGCAAGCAAGCATTTTTAAATGATAATCGAAGGAACGACTAAAAAGGCGATGGGCAGGCTGTAAGCCCAGAGAGTGAATACAGCATGTCTCGCAGAGACGGTGCTTGCCAGGGCTCGACCTAATGAGGTACATCAAGTGACTACAGACTTTGGATAGAAATTTAAGTCATACAACTCAAAGGTATAGTGTGATACACTTTATCAAAGGCCACCGAGAAGTCAAGGAGAATTTAAGCAGCAGAATCACATTGTTCTAATAAAAGTCTTAATTGGGAGGGCCAGGGCAATTGCACAACTGAAGCAGAAATCAAGTTGCATGGTTCAAGGCATTTAGAGTTCCTTAGATGTTAGACTAACTGCTTGGCTGCAATACACCCAAATAGTTTAACAATGGAAGGTACTATTGTGATGGTTCTCTAATTTTCTCTCACCGAGCCTTCCAAGTTGTCCTTCTTGCTCATTTTGTAAAAACTCCCGCCTTCTAGTCAGGAGTAACCATTCAAGATGAAAGAAACACAATAGTGATGTTCATAGAAATAGGTCCTAAAATCTGTGTATAAGCCTACAAGAACGAATCCAGGCAGAGATTATTGGGTGAGACAGATTTAATTAGTCTTGCAGAGAGGTTATTTCTTGTAGGTTAAGGTGGACCAAGCTAGTTGGGGTTAGCGGAGAAGGAGCACAGCAGAAAACCCTAGCAGCTCAAGATAGCGTAGAATGCGGGATTTTGTATGTCAATATCTATTGTTTTCATTTTGTTGGAAAACTATTAAGCTATCTCTTTATAAAATAATTGTGATGAGGTGGCTGCAGAGGTATTGCAGAAGGCTTGAGAGTTGACTTCAGAGTCTTCAATAGATCCCTTGAGGTGTTACCAGATTGTGGGATACTATTAGATAAATAAATATGATTTAGCGAGGTATAACGCTATTTGGCAGATCTTAAACTGTTGTCTTTAGATAAGGGGATCTGTATCCATGTATGAAATCCACCATTTGTGCCCCAGCCCTCTAAGCATCAGCCAACTTTACTTTAGACTGTCATAGAACCAGTTTTTGGATATTTCTTGAGCACGAGTCTTATGATATGTCATGTCACAAGTTTTTATATAGGGTGACTTTTCACCGTGAGGTCTCAAGGCGCTTGCAGCAAAAACGGTAGACCACGTTAAAAGCTATTGTGGGAAGTGTCGAAGGTTATTTAGAAAACAGCCAAGTTTTGAGAATTTTACGGAATTGTTTGTGTTCGGTGATGGATAAAAGATGGGGGGGCAATTTGTTCCAAAGCAAAGGAGCAAGATAGGAAAAGGAACGATGGCCATTACGGGAGGGACGGACACGTGGTTGGATCAGGAATGATTTGTTTACTGGACCTTAGGGGTCTTTTGGGTACATACCAGTTGAATTTCTTTTGAAGATATTCAGGACAGGTGTTGTACAATGTCTTATGTGTCATACTCAAGATCTTGAAGTGGCTTCTCAGATAAACAGGGAGCCAGAGGTGTTTTTTCAAGCCTGGAGCAGAGGCTGTTCTGGGAGGAAGATTCAGAACCAATCTGGCTGCAGCATTCTGGAGGGTCTGCAGCTTTGAAAGCAGGTCTTCATTGAGTGTGGCGTACAGGGCATTGCCATAGTCCAAATGGCTGATGATCAGGCCCTGTACCAGAGGTTTCCTGGCTTCAATAGGAAGCCATTTGAAGATCTTCCGAAGATTACGCATGATACCATAACAGATTCCTGCGACCTGATTGACATGGTTATTCATGGATAGGGCACAGTCTAACGTTATTCCCAGATTACGTACTGCTGGTTTTTTTGGAGGGACATGCTCCCAATTCAGGAGGCCACCAGTCTTGCGACCAAGATTTTTCAGCATTGCCAAACAGAATGACTTCAGTTTTACTGGCATTCAATTGGAGTTTGTAACAGTTGCTAATATCAATCATGCAGTTTTTAAAACGAGAACGGGTACCAGAGTGATCTGTACCGCATGTGATAAGCAATTGTGTATCGTCAGCGTATGATACGTTTACAAAACCGTATGAGTTGATGATCTTCGCCAACCGGGTAAGATATACATTGAATAACAAAGGGCTAAGAATCGATCCTTGGGGTACCCCCACGGTTACAGGGCGCCTACTTGAGACCAGAGTATCGACTCGCACAGTGGTGAGGCGGTCAGTAAGATAGTTTTCAATCCAACCGAGGGCCCTTCCTCTGATACCTATCTCCCACAGTCGATGTTTCAAAATGCTGTGGGAGATGGTATCAAATGCAGTGGATAGGTCCAAGAGGATGAGAATAGCTGATTCACCTCTATCCACTGCGAGCCTGATGTTGTCCACGATCTCAATGACCGCTGTCTCCGTGCCTTGGGCGGCACGGAAACCAGATTGAGAGGGGTCCAGAACCCCGTGGGATTCTATGAAAGCCGTTAGCCGTCTGTTGACTAGATGTTCTAACACTTTCCCTAAGTAGGGTAGCAGAGAAATGGGCCGGTGGTGAACTGGTAATGTGGGATCAGTAGAAGGTTTTTTTAGGATAGGTTTAACTTGTGCATGTTTCCATTTAGTAGGCACAGTGGCTTGCTCTAGTGAGGTGTTAAAATTTTCCATAAGAGAGTCAGCCAGTAGTGGGATAATTTTAGTGCAGCGGCGGGGAGGGAAAGGGTCCAAAGGGGAACCAGATTTTACCTTGTTTAGGCCCTCAAGTATTTCAGTGATAGTGATAGGGTCAAATTCAGTCAGACAAGGAATATCCTTGGAATTGGCCAAAGGGGATCTTATAAGTGGGTAGTTATTTTGCTGGAGTAGACTTGAGTCAGTGTTCGAGAAGGAGGAATAGATTGATTTAATTTTATTATCAAAGAAAATGGACATGTACTCGACCCATTCTTGGGTGGGTGCAAAAGGAGGCTGTTTGGCCAGGGGTGAAGTGAATTCTTTTAATATTTTATATAATTCTTTACTTGAATTAGCTGCGTTGTTTATGCGCGCGGTTAAATAAGTATTTTTAGCCATTTTGATTTTTTTTACATAGAGTGAATGCAGCAATTTGTAATTCATTTGATCCTCCTTCTTTTTTGTTTTCCGCCATTGCCGTTCGGGCGCTCGACTAGATTGCTTATCAGTTTTTAGGGCTGCAGTGAACCATGGGGAAGCAACGGATTTCACATTAACATTCGTCTCAGGAATGATCTCATCCAGAGTTTGTAGGATGGAGGTCTCTAGGTTAGTTACCATTAGTTCCAGTGGGGCCCCCTGATTTATTAGAGGTTTAAAATGGTTAAGGAAAGCTTCAGACGTCAATTTACGCCAAGGTCGTATGAGCGCTCTTTTTTTACGTACTAATTTAGCCGGGGTGTGTCTAGGGAGACTGTACCTTAAAAGATAATGGTCAGTCCAAATCATGGAAAGCGGGATCTCATTACTCATTTTAGATGAGTTGGTGAAGATTAAGTCTAATGTGTGGCCCGCTAGGTGGGTCGGGCCGATTACCCTGTTGGTCAATCCTAGACTTTCCATTGTTCGGATTAAATGACTTGTTTCAGGATCAGATTGAAGCTCGGCATGATAATTAAAATCCTCAAGTAAAACAAAATTGTCATTTGCCAGTGTATGAGAGACTATGATTTCTAAAAGATGGTTGACAAATTTGGTTTTGGGACCAGGAGGTCTATAGACTAAGGCCCCTCGCCATGTTTCGGAGCTGAAAATTTTAATATTAACAACCATGATTTCCACAATTGGGCTGGAGAAAGACTCCAGCAATTCAATCTGTATGGGAAGTTTGGCCGCAATTGCTATGCCTCCACCTCTACTCACTTCTCTGTCTAACCTGGTTAGATTATACTCTGGGGGAAAAGCAGATGCTATGTCAGATGAAGCTTAGCTATGGAGC
Source organism: Lissotriton helveticus (assembly GCF_964261635.1). NCBI lineage: Eukaryota > Metazoa > Chordata > Amphibia > Caudata > Salamandridae > Lissotriton > Lissotriton helveticus. Next base: position 424,036,447 of record NC_136072.1, read on the forward strand.
CAAGTTTCGGTGAAGAAACAAATGTCTGGTTTATCGGCGTCTAGAATGCTCCATAGCTCTATAGCATGTTTAGGTATGGATCGTGTATTAAGATACATCGCATTGAGAGGTTTGTCATTCTCTTTCTTTTCAATGGCCAGTGTAGCGATATTCTCTGATTTGGAGACAGTATTCAATATCTCTTTAGCTGTAATAGCATACAGACGTTCTGAGGACTCAATCGCTTTAGCGGTGATTACATGGGGGCGTACTAAGGACTCAATCCGGGTAGTTATGTGACGATATATAGGAGGCTGAATCGTCAGGGTGGTCGTACTAGTATGAGGAGTCTGTAAGATATTTAAGGATTTCAGATTATCGCTGGTGTAGCACAGCATTTTACAGGCAGATTACCTAGATTTTAGGGTATGACAGGAACAAGGGTCCGGGCAGTGGGCGGTGTCCAGGCGCAGATGGGCGCAGACATGCTTACCTTCGGCGCGCCGCTGCGCGCGTCAGCGCTGACGGTAGATTTAAATGGGAAGGGAGGCGGGTCAGTTCTGATGATGCTGGCCAATCAGAAGTCGATTGGCTTCAACTGGTTGCCTGTCCCTCCGCTCAGTCGGCACACGCCGTGACGGACCGGTGACCAGCAGCCGGGAGAACGAGCAGTGTGCAAAGCGCAAGTAAAGACAAAAACAATTTAAAATTGGTGAATAATTGTTAAAAAACAGGTACACGCTTCCTCTAAAGCTGGCTTCTAAAAGCTGCTTAGTCAGGTTGGTGCAGTTAAATTTATTACCCCAGTACTAGTGCAACAGCATGGAAATAGTAGTTTTATCGGTCTGGAAATTTCTCATTAAGGACATGCATAAGGGTGATGTTACAGTAGGTTAAAGCATCATTGAAGTAGGGTATTAACTTGAATACACATGATAGCTGTGTCCTCCCATGGTACCCTTGATTAGGTCAATGGGGTCTTTAGATTGCTACTCTGAAGCATATAGGATACAATCACTTGCAGCACAATGCTCATTTATGCCCCATGCTGGTGACAGAGAGGGGCTATGAATTGTATCATGAGCATCCCTAAAATGAATTTGGGCTGTTATGTACATGGTTGTATTATCTGTCAGTATGTTAAAGACTTAAAAATAGATTATTGCTCTACATAGGCAATTAGTGTGTCCAGAAGCCTGTCAGTTGCATTCTCCAACCAGGTGATAATATGCATCCTATATAAAATTCAACCCCTCTGCTTTTCTGCAGAAACAACTTCTTTGGAACAAGCCTTCAAAAATGTGCAATTACATCAAACCTTCTTCAGCAAGCATATTCCTTCCTGCACGCTTTTCTTGCAAGAACATTGCAAAGTCTCCAAACGCTTCACACGTACAAATATTTCAGTTGAGCAAATGGCATGGCTTAGCAGTCAACAGTACAGCAATTAGGTTCTTATACCTTTGGCAGGTACTCAGCCGCTCATAAGCAGAGTTGATTTATCGAGGATACGTTTGGGGGTGTGACGGAATATGATTGGGAATGGTCGTCACTCACACTTTATTAACTATCAAATTAAAGATGTAAACAGGCTCTACTTTCAATAGTTGAATGTCAACAAAACAGATGTGTGTGGCAGCCTGTTATTTCTTGTGATTAACACGTAACACAATTAATAAATCCAGATGCTAGAATCCCTGATTGGTGTGAGATAGCATCACATTTTTAATATGCACATCATATAGCCAAAACATCCTTAATAGCATATTTATAACAGTACCACACAGTCAAGGATGTACTGCAAACTGGAAGATGTGAGATGGTGTTTTATGAAAGCCCAAAAAATATCAAAAGGGGGAGTGAAGAGGTGGTGTCTGACGGCACCGAGGTGGGCAAATCCTCCTCTTCTGAAAGTACAAATAATCAACAGGGTCCACCTCATAAGAAGTTGGTGTATATACTGGTGTTAATGGAATACACTCTGAGTGTTAAAATACCCCTCACACACCAAAAGGGCCCTTGGTGTCATGCTTCATCATTGGGGTCTTCCCGCCCCGCTGCGGGACGGGGCGGTGCTGCGACAAGCGACTACGCTGGAGCACCTATTTCTTGTGAGTGCTATGTGAGTGAATATGAGTGAGTGTCAGTGGGGTCAGGAGTGATGAATAGAAAGTGAAGTTAAAAAATACCTGGCCGAGTGGTAGAAAAAACTATTTAATAAACGCCGGCTGGTATTGTTAAAAGGGGTGAAGCGGAGAGGTAAAGCCAGTTACTGGGCTTACTCTCCTGTGTGGGTCAACATGTTTCGGGCGCCATGCCCCTTCGTCAGGACCGGGTTAGATCCCCCTGTCACTCACTAATGTTATGCCACAAATAAGGGTGTGAATAAATGTATTCTTTATCAATGTGTATAAATATAAATTATAGATATACAGGTTTCTAGCTATATCAGAATTTCTGATGTTGTAAGCTTTTGTAAATAAGGAGTCATTGCCCCATGAGCCAAAACTGAGCGAAGGGTATTGAGGGGGTCCAATCAACCCCCAGCACCACGGTGCTTCCTCCTTCGTCAGTGGCTTCCGTGCTAATCATTAGAAAGACCCCAATGATGAAGCATGACACCAAGGGCCCTTTTGGTGTGTGAGGGGTATTTTAACACTCAGAGTGTATTCCATTAACACCAGTATATACAGCAACTTCTTATGAGGTGGACCCTGTTGATTATTTGTGTTTTATGAAAGCCCATCTTTCTCAGTGCAACCAAAAAAAAAAGATTGAAGGTATATCTGAATTAATCTCTGCCGTTAATAATTACTTGGGGTCCCATTCCACTCAGGCGACTTTGACCCACTATGCCACACTTGACAAAGACAGCCATATTCAAATCCGTCTTGGTCCTCCCCAAATAGGAACATTTCAGCCTGAATTTCCCGTCTAGGTTTTCTCCAAATGGGAACACAAGCAACACCATAACAGTTATGGCCTTTTGGGCCCTTTTCTTGGGGTGTAATTTATGTACGATGTCTTAGTTTGCTTAGGACCAATAATAAAGTGATGCATGAAATGCTTGAATTAATGGCAAGTGGTAATTATTCGGGTGCACTTGAATAGAAACACAAACAATTTGTTACCAGTGTAGGTGTCTTCAAACATCTTTGCACTGTAGAACTATGAATGCAAAGTCAGCTAAAATGGCACAGAGGTAATGAGCATTGTAAGGATAGCAAACAAACCCTTGCAACATAAATTATACACGAGAAAAGGAAGAACACTTATTACATTTTGCAGTGTAGAATTGTGCTGTGAAAAATGTAGTTACTGGTTTGGGGGGGATGAGGAGAGACTAAGCAGCAACCACAATCCTTGTCAGGGTGAGACACAAACAGCCCCAAATTAATCAGTGCTCAGCCCTCTGGGGGCTTGGCACAGATCAATGAGTCTTAACTTAGAGGTAATATGTGAAGTATTTATGCAGCACTTCAAAAAGTAATAAAGTGAAAATGCAACACATGGAATAATCCCACAGCAATTTCAAAAATATAATACATTTTAATAAATAAAGTGTTGGACTTGGCCCTTTCTGAAGGGTTATCCCGAAACTGTTTGCCTTCTTCCTTCAGACATGTTTTGTTGGCTTTAGGACTCTTGACACTTTACCACTGCTAATCAGTGTCAAAGTGCATATGCTCTATCCCAAAATTGTATTGGTAATTAGTTTATCCATGATTGGCATATTTGATTTACTGATAAGTCCTAAGTAAAGTTCACTATGTGTGCCCAGGGCCTGTAAATCAAATGCTACTAGTGGGTCTTCAGCACTGATTGTGCCACCCACTTGCGTAGCCCTGCATCCATGTCTCAGACCTGCCACTGCAGTGTCGGTGTGTGCAGTTTTAAACTGCCAAGTTGACCTGGAAAGTGCACCACCTGCCAGGCCCAAAACTTCCATTTTACTACATGCAAGGCACCCCTAAGGTAGGCCCAAGATAGCCCCATGGGCCGGGTGAAGTGTATGTGAAAGATAGGAAATGTACTGGTGTGGTTTACATGTCCTGATAGTAAAATATAGTTAATTTCGTTTTCAATTTTAAAAGGACTAGCTCTCGCCCAGGTTATCATTGGGGTTACCTTGTATCATTTTACAAGTGTAACTTTCAATTGGGAAGAGCTAGAGATTTGTAGTTAGGGTTCTCTGAGCTCAGGATTTGAAAACACATTTTTTATGAAAGGCGTTTCTTAGATTGTGTGTTTGAAAATGCCACTTTTAGAATGTGTAGACTACAGTAATCATGTATAATTCATGTTAACCGTCATTTATTTAACACAGATACAAGAGGGACTCCATTTCACGATTGAACAATTGCAAACACATATTATTATGGATTGTGCACAAATGTGTTGACTATAGTAACATGTATAATTTATGTTAACCGTCATTTATTTAACACAGATATTATTAATAACACAGGGCAATATGTATATATATGTTTTAACATATGCTTTTTGAACTCTGGAGGTTGATTGAGATAGCAACAGATTCAGCAGGACAACGCTGAGGGAAGGGTATAGTATTTCTTCTTTCTTTATCATATGAATCGGCACTCACAGGGCGGGCTATTAAGCTCGCAGGATGTTCAAAGTCAATGGTTTACACCTGGGGGACTGAAGGAGTGAAGCAGCGAGATGCTAGTTTTAAACAGAGCTCACATAATATAGGAAAAGAGTACATGCTTCTTGTGGGTTGAGACTTGGAATGGGAGATGGGATACAAAATTGTGTTTTTTTTTTGTTTTGTAAACAAGCAATTACTCCATTTGAGGAATTGTATTTGTTAAGGAATCCTTTGTTGCAATGAGGGGTTCACTGAGCATTATGTTTGAAAGTTTTTGTCACGAGGCAGGGTGGGGTTCAAGACTGTTTTGGTCATGATTTCAATGGTACAGGGAGTTTTGTGAGTTTTATGTAAAACTAGTAAATTGGATGTTTGTTTTAACATTTTAGATACCCCTGAGAAAGGGCTTAAACAGCCCGAAATGCATTGGGTGAATAAAGGTATGGCTGTCCTGGATGAACTGGGTATTCCAGCGTGCTTTTGAATAAGGCCTGGATGGGCAATTCCTTAGCATTTGAAAAAATAATGGAATCATGTAACTCTTGATTGGAATGGAGAAATGAGAGAAAAGATTTGAAAAATCATATGGATGAAAAGTGAATTAAAATGGATTATGACGAAAAATGTGGTTTCTTGAATAAACTGTATACAAGGCTGTGGGATCATTTGGTGGCGCGAAATTGCGCTAACATTTTTTCAGTACTTTTAGAAATTGAGCATTTTCTGGCTTTACCATACTGTGTCCCTGCCTGCCTGTGGAATCAACATCTGGATTAGACTGACAGCTAGGTTGTTTGTGCATTTACTCTAGATAGTCACACAAAAGTAGCTGAGGTGTGCCCTGCATATCCCGATGGCCCATCACCAGGCTGATGGGCCTTCCTGAGCTAGAGTTGTGGGAGGAGTTGACACATTAGTATGGCTGTCGCTGGCCTCTCACAATGCTGTCTCCAACCCCCTGTAGTATGTCTGGAGCCATGACAGGGCAAGGCAGGATCTTGTAGACAACAAAGACTTTCCTTTGAAGTATGCGTGCTTCAAAGGTCAAAAGGGGTTTAATTATTGGACTTGTAACCCTACATTTTTAGAACACTTCTGGATTGAGGACTCTGTCGAGAAGAAGAGCTGAATAATTGTCAGGAGTAGTGCAGCCCCTTTGCTGTGAGTTGCTTTGCTGTGTTGGCCTGCAGTTGCTGCTTCTGTCTGTGAGCAGTGAAGGAACTGGACTTTGCTGTTTTGATCTCACTTTCCAAGTTTCTCCAAGGGCTTGTGTGTGTTTGCCTCCTGTTAAGAAGTCTCAGGAACACACCGACTTCACCTTCATCTACAGAACCTGCGCTCCACTGCTTGGAGTTCTAAACTGCCAAGTGGTGCCAATTCCAGTTCGGGGCCATTGGAGGTGTTTGCTGGGCTGTAACTTCAAGATAAGGATTCCCGATGCCGTCACCTAGGCTGCTGCCTGCACCAATGTCACAGTCACTGCTCACTGGGAGAAAGCAGCACTGACCCCTATGACACCATAGCCCTGGTCTCACTGACAACAAAGCATCTCACTGACATCGATGCCTCTGCCTGTACTGTGTCCATGGCACCGTCTCGGTGCACCAACTTCGACAGTATCACAACGTTGGCCTCATCAAAGACGACGGCCATGCACTGTCTCCAACTCCACTGCTTACAACCGTAGCCGTGGTCACTACTTTGCTACCCTCAATGACACTGCAGCCTCAGGCTGCCGAAGATAGCACCATTGACTCTGACACCAGCGCTCCAACATCGACGCCACGCTGCTTCCTGCACTGAAGCCATGGACACTGCGTTGTGACGAGCACGACACACCTCCCGTGATGACACAGCACCTTGAGGCCGATTCAACTCCAAGGTACTGTTTGTGGGTCTTCGCTGATGCTGTAGCCGGCCCTTGACTTCACTGAGGTCGGACTGAACTGTTGCATTTGTTGGTCACGATGCCGTGATAGCCACGATTGGTGCTATCGACTTCAAGGAGCTGTATTTTTTAGATATTATTTTAAAATTCATATCTTTGCTTGTGTATGCTGGATTTTTATCATTTTGTTTTTGTTTTGATTAGATAATTATTGGCATTTTTCTAAAGTGGTGTGGTGACCATTTGTAGTGTTTTCACTGTTTTATAGTGTGTTTTATGTACAAATGCTTTACACATTACCTCTGAGATAAACCTGACTGTTCGTGCCAAGCCACAGAGCGGGTGAGCAGGGTTTATCGTGGGTGTGTAACTCCGTTACCCTGGCTAGAAGGAGAGGTCCCTAATTGGGCATGCTGCATACCACTGCCAACTAGAGGCTGCCATTTCTAACCTAACCACAAAGACAAAAATCCAATCAATAGAACCGTAGATATGAGATTTTAAAGTATTCAATAAAAATAGCGCCAAAAAGCAGAAGAGCCTACTGTGGACCTGGGCAAAGTTTAGGCAGACCGTGATAGAGCATGGGTTTCAGGGACTCGGTGAGGCCCGCTGAACAGGAGTACCTTAATTCCTGGCTCCGGAGTGTTGCTATGTCTCGCTGTGAGGATGCGTCATGCAGGCATGGCAATGAATCAGTTTTGAGGAGCTGCGAGGCTGCAATACCAGAACCTGTGTGGTCATCGAGGTTGCAGTCGACAAGAAATTTATGATGCAAGGGCCTGTGCCTGCGAAGCTTCACACAGTGGTGGTTCCAATGTGGGATGTGAGGTTGATATGGAGTCCTTGTGCTGATAGAATCCTCATAGTGGAGGTGATAAGTCTGGTCTGCTCAGGATTGCACCACGCAGCAGAGAAGATGCGTCAGTCTGCTGGAGCCACAGATGAGCTGGCAGAGCACCTTCAACCCCTCTTCTAAGGGTCTAGGACTGGGGTGGCACCCCCTTGGCAGAGTAAGACTCAAAGATGGCAGAGTCTAGGTGCTGGGTTCAAGGTTTTTGGAGCCTTCTGTCCCTGAGGCTCTAGTCAGCTAGCCCTTGGAGTCCCTCTGGAGTCCTTGGGAGTCCTTGGTTCAAAAAATGCAGGTCCATTTCTTCTTACACAGGCAAGAGGGCAGCAGGAAGCAGGTCAGCAGGGCATCAGTCCATCATAGCTGCACGACAGCAGAGTGGCAGTCCTTTCAGCAAAACAGCAGTCCTTCTTCCTGGCAAAATATCTACAGGTCCACAATTGTACTGAAGAGATGGGGTCTGGTGTCCAGTAGCTTTAGCTGGGCCTTCCTTTGAAGTGTGAGAAGCCTATAAAGAGGTTTCCCTTTGAAGTCCACAGACTTCCTGCCTCCCTGTCCTGGCTCCAGACTTACTACACAGGGTATGCAGCCATTTGGGTGGAAGCAGGATACAGCCTATTGAAGTGTAAGAAGGAATGTGCCCAGCTCCGTCCTCCCATTGTACCAGTGATGGCCCATCGTGGCACACCTAAGCTCTCTATTGTATGTGGCTGTCTAGGAGAAGCACACAAAGATCAATTATCATCTACACCTTGTCAGTGACCCAGAGACAGGCTGCAGGTACTAAATGGCTAAGGCATTTTCAAAATTGTAATTTAAAATCTGACTTCACCATGAGAGTTGTTTTTTCATTACAACTTCAAAGACACTATGATCTAGCTATCTGCTCCCATTTAAAAATTAGCACTTATTAATTGTAATCAGTTACCTTCTATGTTATGCTTTGGGAGAGGCAGGCCTTACAGCAGTAAAAAACAAATTTGAGAGTTTTCTCTACCAGGACATGTAAAACTTAAAAGTACATGTCCTATTTTTTAAATACACTGCACCCTGCCTTCTAGGCTGTTCACGGTCAACCCTAGGGGTGACTTATATGTATCAAAACTGAAGGGTTAGACCTGGCAAAAGGTTTATTTTTCAGGTCAAAATGACTATTTAAAACTGCATACACAGGCAACAATGGAAGACCTGAGACATTTTTACAGTGCTACTTAATTGGGTGGCACAATCAGTGCTGGGGCCCAGTGGTAGCATTTAATTTACAGGCCATGGACACAGGTAGTGCCACTTTACTAGGGACTTATGAGTACATTAACTATGCTAATGTGGTATAAGCCAATTCTTCCTTGTTTTGAGGTGAGAGCACAGGCACTTTAACACCGGTCAGCAGTAGTAAAGTGTGTAGAATCCTAAAGCCAGCAAAAAACAAGGTTAGCAAAACAGGAGGGCTGAAGGCAAAAAGTTAGAGATGAAAACCATACTAAAGATGTCAGATCTGACAAAACGATAAATTATGTGTTGGTATAAGGAAAAGAGCTGTTAGGCACCATGATAGTTGTATGGTTAACTACTAGGTGCCTGCAATGCAATGGCTTCAGTTAGCAAGTCTGTTCTTTAAAACACACTAGACAGATGTTTTCTTCAGATACAATTTAATCTATTTTTTATACTAGTTCCCATTAAGAGAGAACTTCATTCCCTGTACGACTTTGTACTGTAATATTTCTAAAGTGCTATCCTACAGCTTTTCGATGCCCCAAAATCACTTTCTGGATGGTCAAGTGAGTTGTTACTATTTCTGTAGTGCATGGATCGGAGAAGGGTATTGATTGAAGGTCCAGTGGAGAAGTGTGGTTCACCGGTTAGAGGTGGCAGACCCAGAAGCAGAGGTCGGCCCGGGACCAGGGTTTAATTCCTGACGCGGCAGCGTATGGAACCAATGCCAGCGGTCTCAATAAATCTCGCCTCGGTGCCTCTCTAACCATGGGTCCCTCGCTGCAACTCTGGGCAATAGCCTGCTTAATCTCCACAACGGCCCCCTCGCTGCTGGGGATGCCTGGCTTCACCTTGGGGATGCCCAACAGGGACCATCTCACAGGGAAAGCCAGGACGGGTTCCCCAGCGGCACACAGCGCCAAGAAACCAAGCGGTGAACGTGCGCTCTACAAATTCAGACTAACATAACATAACATAACATTTATCAGTTTAGACTTTTAATGTAGTACCCACGCCATATTATACCCTTATAGCCCGCCGTAGCAGGCTATACCGGCTTTTAAAGGCCCTCTCCAGCGTTAAAGGCCCCGAGCCAAAGGCGAGGGCCTATAACAAGGGAGAGGGACTTTAATAGCCGGTATAGCCCAGCTACAAAGGGCTATAAGGCTATTAGAACATTCTGCCACTAGAGGGTAGAATGTTCTAACAAATAAAACAAAGCCTTAAGGGAGCGCGAGGGGATTGGAATCCCCTCAGGCTCCCTGAAGCCTTTGTTCACAACCAGAGCTGTGAACAAAGAAACATTGGAATGTTGTAGCTCCGGGCTTATACCAGCCATTATAAGACCGGAGCTACTCCATTGTTTTCAATGGAGCTCCCAACATTCCAATGTTCTAAAATACAATGAACAAAAAAGTAACTTCTGAAGACACTGAAAGATGGGAAGGTAACCACAGTTGGCATTCTGTGGAGTCACGAGGAGCAGCTATCAGTCGATCAGGTTTGCATCATTTGGTATTTCAGAGCAATAACGAAAGCATTAATTTAAAAATTGCGGGGCACAATAAGAATAATTATGGCTGCATTGGACTGTAAATTTAATGGCAAAAATGCTCAAGAAAAAAAAGAAGCACACAAAGCTATCAATCTCACAGCTGTCCAATGAAATAAAATTAAAATTTTGAGAGTTTGCTTCCCCAGGTAAAGCATTTTGTTAAAGTACCTGTAAGTGCTCAAGCAGTTACATGTATAATAAATATTATTTTCTGTCTGTTTCTTATTACTTTTTCAGTACATTCGTAAAAGAAGTAAAACATTTCCAAATTACTAAAATGAAGTACCGATTAAGCCACTCCCAGTCCTGTAAATCGCGCACCAATATGAAATGACTCAACTTCAATGTTTTGTATTTTAAAGTAACACGTTTTTCACTGAATATAAGTTATTAATCAAGTTTCGAAATTCATCCAAAAAGTTAATCAATTTACTTGAAATCACATCTCCAATTATTTCAATATCAAAATCCCCAATGCATTTTGAAGATTTACCTCTTCTTGACGAGCAATACTTTTTGCACTGGTAGAAACAAGCATTGATAAAGCATAGAAGTCTCAGCTTTAAATAGCAATGCATATTTGCTGGCATTTAAATGCATGCATAGATGTATGCCTTGCGAATCTTGACATGAGATTCCTAATAAAGGAAGCACATTCTTAAGTAGACACCCTGCTTCATTATCCATGCACACTCAGGCATTTTATTTATTTATTTAAGAGTTTTGTTTAGCGTGGACGTGACCCTTGGGTATCAGAGCGCTTCACATTACATGAGGTAGTTTAGAGATACATCTTGTATAACAGACATTTCACAATGACATCAGGTAGATTCATAAACAGTCATACATATTAGCCTAACAATATATATACATCAATATTTGAGGTAAGTCTTTGGATACATCTTGGCAACAAAGGAGTACTGGGACTTCCAGTACCTATTAGTTCTGGAGTGTGATTTCTCTAACCACTCTCCCTCCCTGAGACAGTTAATGCTTCTCTCCAATATCGCTGGTGATTTTCTCTTTTAATTACAAGGCTGATCTGTTTGGTGACATCTATGTCACGGTGCTAGTGAAGAGCTGTCTTGTCTATGGTAGGAACTTACTCATAAGGAAGATCTTAGCTTCCCTCTTAAATGTTGCCGTGTTTGGAATTTTCCTAATGTTTGGAGGGAGTGAGTTCCAGATTCTGGGGCTGCTCCAGAGAAAGCCCTATCATATGTTTTCCTCTTCCGGAAGATGTGTGGTCGGTGCAACAGCTCTGTGGCACTCCTGGCAGGTCTGTTTCCTCCTGATAACTCAATTTTCTTGGCCAGGTATCTCAGTGTATTGCAGTGGAGCGCTTTGTGGGTAATGCATGCCATTTTTAGTTGAATCCTGGCTTCATACGGTAGCCAATTTAATGCTTTCAGGTGTGGAGAGATATGGTCGAATTTCCTCGATCCAGAGATGAGTCTTGCAGCTGCATTGAGGCATGATTTTAGAGGTGCTGTTGAAATTTTTGGTAGCCCGGCTAAGGTTGTACAACCATATTCGATCCTTGAGATAACCAAGGATTGGATTGCTACTTTAAGATCCGCCATAGAGATGAATGGTTTCACTTTCCTAATGTAGTTTAGATGGAAACGGGCACTTTTTGCCATATTTTTGATGTGGGTTTTCATGTCAAGGTTCTCATCCAGCGTGATTCCTAGTGATTTCACTGAATCCACAAGAGTGGGGGTGCAATTTAATGCTGTGATTAGTTTGGTCCATTCCTTCACTTCTGTGTGGTTCTCTGGTGGTGAGATTAATAGGAATTCTGTTTTTTGTGCATTTAACTTCAGATGATTGCACGTTAACCATTGTAATGACATTTTTAGTGCCTCCTTTATTAAGTTGATGTCTTTGAGAGATGTGATCTTGATGTATATCTGCGTGTCGTCTGCATACATGTGAAAGTCAATCTTCGAGTTTCTGAGAATTTCTGTGATAGGTTCGACATACATGTTGAATAGAGATGGAGATAATGTAGATCATTGGGGAACTCCAATTGTGTTATGGCAGGATGGTGATAGTGTCTGGTTGATCAGGAATCTTTGCGTTATATTCTGAAGGAATGATTCAAACCATTTCAGCACATTTCCAGACATTCCCATCCTGTCATGGAGTCTGGTTAGTAGTTTTTCATGATTTACCGTGTCAAATGCAGATGACAGGTCAAGAAGGACTAGCAGACATGTACGATTATGGTCAAGGGCCTGTAGTGTGTCATCGACAATATGTAGGATCGCTGTTTACGTGCTGTGTCCTGTTCTGAAGCCCGACTGGCAGTCGTCCAATAGTGTGAAATTGGCATTGTGATTGCTCAACTGATTCTGCACCCATTTCTCAAATAATTTGGCAAGTAATGGGATATTGGTAACTGGGCGAAATTTATTAGGATCTGCCTGGTCCGCTGTAGGTTTTTGATAGGGACTACTTGTCCAGTTTTAAGGCAATCAGGAAGGATCCCATGGGAAAGAGAGTCATTTATTATTTTTGTCCAAATTGGAATGATGATATGGCTGATTTCTGTCAAACATTTTGAGGGAAGTGGGTCATTATAGTGGTTATTAGGTTTGATGTCCAGGAGTGTTTTGGCGATGGTATATTGGTCATATAGTTTCAATGTATTCCACTGAGCCTTGTTTTTTGTCCTCTTATGGTCGGTATTCGAGGTGATATGGATCAGTGAGAGTGGTTGGATAGAGAGATTGTCCGCTGCAATCCTGAGCTCTCTTTCTATCCTGTCGGCCTTGTCGGTGAAGAATGTGGAGAATTCCTCACAACTTATTCGCGCTTTTGTGGTTTCTTGGGCAGATTTGGCCAATTTATTTGATTGTTGTTTCAAGATCTCGAATAGTTTTCTTGGTCTATTTTGGCTTTATCCAATTCTCATCTGATAAATTCTTTTTTTAAGTTGAGGATCTTTTAGTTGTATTAGTTTCTGATTTTCCTGAGGGATCTCAATTCGGGGGATGATGGGTGTTGTCTCCATTTTCTTTCAGCAAATCTTACTTTCCTCCTATCTTCATTCAGTGTCTCATTAAACCATGGATTTTTGAAATTCTCTGTGACTCTTTTCAGTTTTAGTGCCATGCTTTTATTGACTATATTCTCTACTGATGAGGTGTAGTGGTCTGTCAGCTCATTCACATTTTGCAGGTTGTTAGGTGTGTATAAGTCCTTCTCACATCTTTCTACTAGTCGTTCAATGGTTGAGTCTTTAGTGTATGAGCGCAGATTGATAATGGGTGCATAGGCATGTGAGCAGTGGCAGCTCGCTCCACTGCTTGCTCAGCAGTGGGAAATAATAATAACATGAAGTTATTGTCATTCTAATTTCCTTTGCGAGTCCAGGTGGGGCAGGCTGGGCCAGCTCGCAGCAGAGGGAGCAGGAGAGGTTTTCACTCCTTCCCTACATGCACATGACTCTTTGACCTACCCTCTAGGGCTGGCTAAACAATCATGCGTAGTTGGCATATTCTCCATTGGGCCGTGTTGCACAACCCAGTGGAGAACATGCCCAGCCTCCCCAGGCACAGCATGAGTGGCCAAAAAAGCTGCTCAGACCAATCAAGACGCTGTTCCTGTAGTCCGTGATTGGCTGGGAGAGTCGGAAGCTTGGGTGCTTCCAGTGCAGGCTGCAGGCAGCAGACAGGAATAAGACAAGAAGAATGAGGAGAGGCATGCAGCGGCAACACAGGTAAGCTTTCTTTTATTTTTTTATCCCGATCCCAGCCTCACTTACCCCCACCCACCACCCTGTTGTGAGGCAGCCGCCATTGCATGTGAGATGATGCGTGCATACACATACGTCGTATTGCAGCTGCCATTCAGAGATGGTGGACCCCAATGTTGAAGTGGTAAAATTTTAAAAAGAATACAATATGCATAAAAACACAATTTAATAGAGCAGTGGTAAAGCAGCACATTGCAGCTGCAGGACTGTCAATAAAAATAAAAATAAAAAAACAGACACAATGGGCGGGGAGAGGGAGCAACGGAAGTGAGGAGAGAGGCAGCGGGCATTAGAGGATTTAAGGGTATTAAAAAAAAGATTCACGAAAAAATGTTGAGCAGGGTAAGCACCCCACAAGCAGGATTTAAGGAGGGGAAAGGCAACAATGAGTGTGTTAAGAAATGAAAGGGTTTTTGAGAGACGGCAAGAAAAGACATGTACTTCCATTGATGCATAAAGGAAAAAAAAAAAAAAAAGAGGTGACAACTGAGATAGACAACAAAACCATTTAATAATGTAAAGCTAAAACTGTGTATAGTCCTATTGTTAGTGCTCAGCCAATATGTCATTGGCATCACGTTTATTCAGAATGCCGTTCTGGTGTGTAGCTTGTTCTGCTCAGAGCTTCTGGGATGGTTCATCTCACTTTTTGCAGGACTAGAGCATATCTTTCAAGTCAAGTATTGAAGATCCCTTCCTTTATTCTTCTCTGCATGAACTCCTTTTAATATTCATTATGATTCCTGTTCACTATTCAGCTCACTTTTTGCCTTTGTTAAATAACTCAAACCTTCAATATCATTTAATTCACTCATTATGAATGTGCTACTGCCATATCGATTTAAAAAAAAAAATGCATTTGTTCACCTCTGTGCAGTGGTGCCAACAATCACATTCTCATGCCTTTCAGTTCTTTAAACCTCAATACAATAAGGGGTATTCCCTCTATAACCCAAAATGCATCTGGGAAAAATATACTTCAATAGCAAAATGATGCTATGGGACCAATATGTATAAGAACTTATTACAAATAGGTCTATCAATTACCCATCTGAACTTACATAATTTTTCAAAAATAAATCAACTCAGTTATATATTTCATTTACATCCTGAAACCTAAAGAAACCAATCCAAAGATAATATATATTCTTTGTATAATGCGTTTTATTCACTCATATCTTTTTTTGTATATTTATTCTTTTACTTTCCACATTTCTTTTTCAAACAGAAATACAATTCTTTTGGGTTCTCTAAATCTAAAAAAGCAATATATACAAAATTATCACACAATATATATAAATCTCAAAACGAAAAAGTGAAAAATGTACTACATTATTTACATACTATTTCAAAAATAGCCCCTATTCTTTAGATGTTGTTATCTAAAGAGTATTCCGTAATTTTACTGGTACACCCTACTTTCGCAGTTTCCTTCAAATAGATTATTTTGTCCCTCCTGTTTTAAACTGCTCTTTTCTTAATTATCACCAAATTTAAATTCATTGGGTGTCCGTTTCCAGGGTTGTCGACGCGTTTCAGCCACCTTTAAATTCTGGGCCTCATCAGGACTTGGGCTTAAGCATACATTCAGAATTATGTTGCACCTATATAAATCGAGGATTCACTTTTATAATTTCAAAGTGATTAACGCCAAATATGCCGCCTCGGTCACCCGGACAAAATTTGTGTGGCGACAGTCCTACCACGGATCTAAAAATCCAAAAGTGGCGCCATAGTACTCTCGTCTTCTTGTCCCCGTAAATCACCTCGCTCCTCTTCCTAGTTTCAGTTCTTTAAAGGCTGTGCTGAAAGTAATCCAACATTCAGTCTTTGACAGTTTTTCACGAAATAATGTTATGTGCCAGCATATCCCCCCTGTAAGTGTCAACAAATATTTTTACCAGCTAATTCCAAAATCTGTGTCTGCTGTGGATTTTCTGTAAATAATCACTAGGTAACCTGACCTTCAAGACACATCATAGAATAGTATGATCTCTTTGACAGTTTCTATTTAACAACTGTTCACTTGATCTTGATCTTTTAAATTTTTAGAAAACAATTTAGGTATTGTTGGGAATTTAGGGGCATATTACCAAGCAATAGCGATAATTATCCACCCCCAAGGTGGCCTTCTCACCGCCCATTACTCGACGAAACCACCCTTGGGCTGTTTTATCTCATATGCCGGCTATACAGTGAATGGGCTTATGCAGCGCTGCTTAAAGTCAGAACCCTCCTCCGGGCATAGCCCCTTAAGTAGGTGGGACAGAGGGTCTTCCTCCAAAGCGTGACCCCCTATCCTCAGGTCTTCACCTGACCAGAGAAAACCGACCGAGATGAGAGAAGGCTTAATCATGGGATTTATAATTTTAGCAGAAAATCAAACAACATTCTTCCCCCTCATCCAAAACATAACAAAAATGGAGCCCAGAATCTGTATCTTTTTTTATCCTGATCCGAAATATCTAACTTGGCAATGGCTCTCATGGTTCTTAGCCAGTCCAGTTCTGTTGGAGGTACCGAAGAAACCCATAATTTACATATCTCTCTCCGAGCTAACAATATAGCATAAAACAGGAGTTTGGCATTATCATACGTGTCCTTACCTTGCAGGTCCAATCTCCCCGTCATAACTAGTTCAGGGCTTACCTTAATCTGCAGGCCTAGGGCTTTTGACAAGCAGCTACCTACAGCCTCCCAGAATTCTTTTATCTTTGGACAAAACACGAACATGTGCAGATCGTCTTCGTTGGGACTCTTGCATTTAGGGCACACCACCACACCGCCGGAGTTCAATTTAGAAAGTCTTCTAGGAGACCAGTATTCCCTGTGAATCGTAAACAAATTATTCCTCCTTAAATTTGCAGGTTTGACTATTTTATATAGCATAGACATTGTTACTTGCCATTGGTCTTCTGTAGCAATCTTCGGCAAGTACTCTCCCCACAGGGTCTCAGGCAGCGTAAAGGGACCATCTTCCATCTGAAGTATCAGCCAGTACGACAATGAAACTTCTTTTTTAAACATGACTTCCGAGAGAAGCTTCTCTTCAAGATCATTGTGAAGACCAATTAGGTTTCCCTTTCCGGTTGCCAACTCTGTATCTGCAAATATTTAAACCTGGAGAAGCTCTGACCCCATTCCTGTTCACAAAAACCCCACGTGATCAACTTGCCATCCGGAAATAAATCTCTCCATTTCTGAGGTCCAACCTCTCTTAGTAGTCTGGCCAGAGCATCCTTTGTCCAGAGAGGGGACCCTGGTGCATCCCTGGTGCATCCCAAATCGGAGCCATATAACTATGATATGGAATTTCTAATGACCTCCTGATTTTGAACCAGACCTCTGCTAAGTCTCTTAGAACCTTTAACCTAATCTTTTTAAAGAACTTCGGATCTGCAAATTTATACAAAAAGCCATGCTCGTTATAGTTAGCCTTTCTAAGCAGCGCAGCCAACAATTTCACAATAACTGAGATCGCCAGGGTAGCCAGCAACATTCGGCAGTTTTTTAGCAGGAAGGCCCATGAATAAATGTGAAAGTTTGGAACCGCCAGCCCTCCCTTGACAAGTTTCCTCCTAAGCTTCTTCCAAGAGAGGCGAGACCCTTTTGAAGCCCATATAAAAGAGCTAATCTTGCTCTGTAACCTTGCAAACCAGTATTTTTGAAATAATAACGGCAATGACTCAAACAAAAAAGTTATCTTTGGTAAAATCATCTTCACCAAGTTCACGCGCCCAAACAGAGAGAGCGGCAAATGTGCCCAGCCTCGAAGAGTAGCAGTTATCTCCTTCTTTTTTTTTTTCCTAGGAAAAAAAAAAGTTATCTCCTTCTTTAGCATGAAAAAAATAACTTTGGTGAGATCCCGTATATCGTGGGTTATCCTCATCCCCAGGTATCTAATCTCAGATTTACAGACTAGACCCTCGACATTCGAGTTCCAGGACATAATCTCCGTTTTATCTTCGGTTATAAGGTAGCCCGAAACAGCCCCAAACTCCTTAGTTAAGTGGCCTAACTGTTGTTGTGCTTCACAGGAAAGTCCGCCAATGTGGCAAGAGTGTTTGATCAGTCGCTGATCCAGTGTGTGAGGTTGCAGGGTGTGGCAGTGGCATTGGTTGGAGTGTCCTGGGCGAGGGTGTCACACAGCTCGTCTGTGGTGACTTAGGTCAAGCATCTCTGGGGGATCTGTAGCAGAGTGTGGTGCAGTGTGTTGCTTGTTGGATAACTGGATGTCAATGTTGATGTACCAATGAAGGATGGTGGTGTGGTTGTCCTCCAGCCAGAAGTTGCTGTCCCCCTGCCACATGTTGTCTGTGTAGGTGAGGGCCTGCGTGCTGATGTAGTTGTTGATGGCTTAGCGGAATTGTGGGTGTAGGCCTGGAGATCTGTAGATGAGTGTTAGACTGAGGGTGGTCAGGGGGTTGGTGTGAAACCTGAATTGCAGGTGCTTCACAATGCTTGTTGTATGTGAATCTGAGGGTGTACTTCTGAATGAATTGCAAATCATCCTCCTGGATTGTTGGTGTGGTCCCTGCCTGCGGGTGATCTTGTATCAGTCTGTGATGGCAATGTTGAAGTTGTGTGCTGAAGATGCGTTCAACCAGGTTACTGTAATGAAGGCGATGTGTGGTGCTGTTGTGTTTAGGAGGTAACAGAGTCCAATGGCCTGCTGGTGGATGGAGCAGATGTGCAGTAGGAGGCACATGACCTGGATTGTACGGACATGGTCTGTGAGGTGGGGCAGCATGGTGTAGGCAGTAGGAGTTGCACACACAGCATGTGAAGCTGTCATATGAGCGCTTAGGGGTTGCCTGATAGCAGGTGGTTGATTGTCTGATGTTCATTGTTTGGAGTGTGGCTGGAGCATGAGTCTGTTGTGTTACGTGGGTCATGCAAGGACCAGAGGGTCTTGCACTGTGCACGTTGCAGGTGCTGACGGGCGCTGACGGTCCTGCCTTTGGCACGGAGGTGGTGTAACAGTGGCACAGACAAGCTGCTGCCTGCATTAAGAATGGGTGGAGAGAGGAGCATCTGGGAGGCGTGTGGGTTGCAGAATCAGGGCACTCGGTGGTGCGGTGCCGCAGGGGAGGCAGCAGCAGGAATGAGTGAACACCTGACGGCGGAAGGGGTGAGACACCAGGCAAAAAGTAGCACACAAAGACAAGGAGGTTAGAAAGGCACAGTGTAACCGGCGTATGGTAAGGAAGGAGTGTCTGGTTACTCATGGGTCACTCAAAGAAAATGGATGAAAAATCCATCAAAAAGACGGGCACAGGATCAGGCACCAAAAGGCCAAGCTGCGCCCAGGACACACAGAATCAGCAGGTGTTGCCTGCCCGTTGTGGGTAGCACCCTGCACAAATACATACACAACCAAGTACTTCATGCACAATAGGGATCATTAGCCATGAAGAACTGCATGCAAGTTGGCAAAATACACATACTCCCATATGCACAATCTTTGTCAATTATTCCATAGATGACGCATGCAAAGTGGCAAGAGATCTGCGGTGACAGTGATGAGGCACATTGTACTGTGGTGAACACATTTACTACACTAACGGATCAAGTATGTGTTGAGGCCATGCTGCATGAGCCAATCTCCATGACCAGTGCCATTGCTCTGAATAAATTAACAGTCATGTAAGGAGTTTACCTGTACTGCTGGTGAAACAATGTGCACAGGACTGACTGTGACTGTCAGGGCCTTGAATCCTCAGAAACATGCAATGCTCAAAGTTGTCCATCTCCAGATAGCCCCTTGGTCTGAGTAGAAATGACAACCTCAAAAGGGTGATCAGGCGAGGGAAGGGCAGGGAGGGAGATCTGAAACAAAGGTAAACAAGCATAAGGATTCAACACTTCTTGTCACTGAATCACAGAATACCTCAGAACCTATACTGTAACAGTTACACCAGTAAAGGAAAACAACAGCCACTGTATCCTAGTTGGGATCACAGTAATGAAAGTGCTTCTAGATCTGAGGATCAAACAAGGACATAACTACACACTTACTAAGAAGGATGTTCCATAAGTTTACATGTATTTATCCAGGAGTTATCAACATACCCAAAAAGTCTTAACAGCCACGTAACTGGGAAATTTGAGCTTACTTTTGGACGAGCACTACAAGCCCCTGCTTTGAAAACAGAGATGAACAATGCACATTAATTCATAGTACATGGAAAGGTGATGAAACACCATAACACACCAGCAATATGAAGGGGGTATGACGCTCTGCAGGCTGCTTCAAGGCAAGTTAAGCCATGCTGTAATCCTGAAAATAACAGTGTATGAATAAGGTCCAATAAACAGAAATTTAACAGCCACGGCCGGTAGAGGGAGTTGCGGTGGGGCGAAAGGCGGGGCGGGGGAGGGGCAGGGTGGGGGATTCTAAAAACCGGAGTATGGATAATTGGAGGTAAGTGAACAACTTAATTATTAAAACAAATTTTGCAGCGTGGGCTGCATTGCATTTTACGATGCAGCCCGCGCTACGAAATTAATTTTATTAATTAAATTGTTTACTTACCTCCAATTATCCATACTCCAGTTTTTAGCATCCCCCACCCTGCCCCTCCCGCGACCCGTCTTTCGCCCCACCGCAACTCCCTCCACGGGCCGCGGCTGAAATTCAAATGCGCTGCAGCGTGACTCACACGAAGCCAACAATCCGTAGTTACCCCGGGGAATCAGTGCGGGTCAAGAATGGAAATTACACATCCCCCGCAAGAGCCTTAAGAAGCTCGTCCAACGAGGGAGGGAATTAGGTAAACACAATGAAGCCCCGAAAGAGCCAGTCATCAGCTGGTCCAACTGGGCTTTGAAATGCCAAACAGAACAAGCTGCTGGGCCGGAACTCAATAGAGAGAGTAATGAGGAGCGATGGCCCAAAAGCAACCCTACGGTGACCAGGATATGCAGCACACCACAAGAGAATCCTGGAATTTACGGCAGCCTACTGGTGCCACAGAAGCGTTTACATTAGCTACAGCACAACGTTGTAACGTCATCAGCGCAACTTTCTTGGCTTCATGGGAATTGAAATTTCTTATCAACTTATTGAGAAGACTTGCAAAGCAGTGTTCTCCACCGGCCCTGAGGAAGCGATGTGACAGTGACATGACATACTGGCACAAAGGGCAATGCATTCATACGAACAGACTTACAGGACAGTTGACAGAACATGTGGTACATACTCTGACCCACACCTTCACAACATGTTTTTTGGAAATCAAAATGTACTGGCACACAAGATTAAGTGGATGAGACAAACACATCCTGCTGCACACAGCAAGGCTGCAATTCCCCATAGGACCTGTTGTTGTGATGTTCCACATAATGTCAACACGTGGTATCCGCAATGTGTCAGGGGCATGGTTTACACACATTGATGCCTTCACCAGAGTCCACACTCCACTACAGATGACTGTCAAGAAGGGTGACTGTCATGTCATGGGAGTGGTGGAACATGTAATTTGATCTCTGTGGATGAGACATGTATGCATGGTACTACAACATGCACAGAAACAGTTCCCATACATTCCCAAACCATACCAAAACAAAAAAGCCTGTTTGGATCGCTTACCCGAACTGACATTTACACATGTCCGTGCATGGAACGCTGATTCAGCCCACGTTGCAATCATCATGACGAATAGCAGGAGGACAAAGATGACACGAACAGACAACAGGCACAGCAACCTGGGAATGACAGACACACAAGAGTTCACCGGTAAAAATCTTTGCAAAAGACATGGGCAGTTACAAAACAGAAACTTTGTAGGACACATGCAAATTTCAAGGCAAGTCATTGCGCATTACTGTGGGCATGACATCAGCACCTGCGTTACACATCAGAACACACATCAAAGTCACTTTGCATACAGTCAGCTGGACACACACATTGCAACACATGCCACTCAATGCTACAAGCTTGCTTACTCATTCCCAGTGACTCACAATTATGAGAAGAATTGGCGTATGAGCTGACTCCGGATATCATCCTCCTCCTAATCATCACTTGCATCGTGACCAAGCCCTTGATCCTCGACGGGTGGATGTTCCTGCTCCTCAGGATCCAGGATGAGTGGCACTGACTTCGTAAACTGCCATGTTGTGCAGCATGCAGCACACGATGAAGATTTTACAGACCTTGTCCGGTGCATATGGGAAGGATCCGCCGGTCTTATCGAGGCACCGGAATCGGCTCTTGAGGAGGCCAAACGTCCTCTCAATCACTCGCCTGGTCTGCCCGTGTGCAATATTGTACCTCTGATCTGCAGCTGTTCTTGGGTTGCGGAGAGGTGCCATTAGCCATGGCATGTTGGGATATCCCGAGTCCCTTACATAGATATATCATGTAAATAAGTGGGTCAGGAGATGCCGTCAGAGCAAAAGATACTGAAACACACAGGACAAACAGAGTTCACCCACCAACAAGACATGCCCGCTCGTAGGGCAGCGGCAGCATCATTTGAGGCACCCTGCTAGGCCTCATGATGAATGCATCGTGTGCCGATCCTGGAAAACGTGCACAAACGTGGGAAATCAGCATGTTAGCAAGACACACCACAAGGGCATTTATTGAATGATAATGTTTACAGTTGCGGTATGCCTGCTCCTGTGCCTGTGGTGGCACCAAAGCCACATGTGTCCCATCAATGGACCCAATGACATGTGGCATCCCTCCCAGGGCATATAAATCACCCTTGACATCTCTCAACTCTTCAGGAGTCAGAAATTTGATGAATTTATCAATGTGCTCCAACATGGCTGCCAAAACATCACACAGTACACGGCTGAACATCGTCTGTGACATTCCACCTACATCAGCTGTGGTTAATTGAAACGTACCGGTAGCAAAAAAATGGACGGCTGCCATCACCTTTATCTTGGGGGGTCAGCGCAGTAGGATACCTGTGTTGCGGTTGGAGATGTGGTGCCAGCTTGTTTGTCAACTCCTGAATCAACTGTTGAGTGAATCTGTAACGTTGGATGCAGGCACGTACCCTCGTGGTAGCCAAGTCTGGGAATGGCCTTGGTAGAGGCGGTGCCTTGCAGAACATATTTGGGAAAAATGTAGATTAACAGTCAGCCAACATCAATGGCAATGTACATAGCACATGCAAAACTGCTACTAGACATCAGGTCACTATGGAGCCTGGCATGTGCAATACATCCAGGACACATATGCCAGCTTGCTGGCACTCCTACGAAAAGCCAGATACACCTGTTGATTGACAAATCAACATGAGATCCCCTGAAATGAGCTGCTGGACCGGTCTGAGTGAACAGCCCGAGATATCACTGGAGTGACACAAGTCACAATATCTGCAGTGGAAGGTTGTCATCACATCCAGACAGCTGACTGCAAGGCACACGCACAGGTCACATGGAATGTCAAATGTACATATCAAACACATTGGGATTAAGGTATACACGTGACAACAAAACAACACAGCCATTGTCACAACGCAGACATGTATGCCTGGGGAAATATGATGTCTGATGCCGTCAGACCCAACAGACATGGGAATACACATGTGGCATGGTGTGCGTAGATGTCAAACCATTGCCATCTCAACACAGACCCATGTAATATGCACCAACAGCAGATGCAGTTTACGAAACACAAACAACAAGCTCAATGTTACACATGACACACACCTTTCATAGTCACATAGGGTCATGCTGAGCGTGACATGTCAGTTGACAAAGTGCCCCAGTCCCTGGCATCAGGAGACAGGTGCCGGTAGTGATGACTGTGCCATCCCAGTTTTGCTGTGCATGACAAAATAGGACAAATGATACACATGTGACAAGTGTCAAGGTGATGTGTGCCACATACTACCCCATCCCACATGACACGTGTCCACAGGTAATCACACATCAATTGTGCAACAAGATTTGATGCCCTGTGCTATGTCACTGGCTGCCACACCTAGGGCCTGCACATGAAAGTATGCAATGACACGTACTTGATAGACATCCTTGTGCCAACTGTACCCCTGCATTGGCATCAGCATGTGAGCGCACCGTGGGAAAAGCACCGTACCCCTGCATTGGCATCAGCGTGTGAGACGCACCGTGGGAAACACACTGTACCCCTGCGTGTGAACAACACAATGGGAAACGCACCATACCCCTGCGTGTGAAATGCACCGTACCCCTGCATTGGCATCAGCGTGTGAGACACACCGTGGGAAATGCACCGTACCCCTGCATTGGCATCAGTGTGTGAAACGCACCGTGGGAAACGCACCATACCCCTGCATTGGCATCAGCGTGTGAAACGCACCGTGGGAAATGCACCATACCCCTGCATTGGCATCAGTGGTGAGACGCACCGTGGGAAACGCACGTACCCCTGCGTTGGCATCAGCATGTGAAACGCACTGTGGGAAATGCACCATACCCCTGCATTGGCATCAGCGTGTGAGACGCACCATGGGAAATGCACCGTACCCCTGCATTGGCATCAGCATGTGAGATGCACCGTGGCAAACGCACCGTACCCCTGCATTGGCATCAGCATGTGAGACGCACCGTGGGAAACACCCCGTACCCCTGCATTGGCATCAGCGTGTGAGATGCACTGTGGGAAACACACCATACCCCAGCGTGGGAAACACACCGTGGGAAACGCAACGTACCCCTGCATTGGCATCAGCGCGTGAGACGCACTGTGGGAAACGCACCGTACCCCTGCGTGTGAAACGCACCATGGGAAACGCACCATATCCCTGCATTGGCATCAGCATGTGAAATGCATCGTGGGAAATGCACCGTACCCCTACATTCCAGCCGTATGTGCACATCGTATCACTATTGTAATCATGCCATACGCAAGCGCACCGTACCACTCCATTCCGGGCGTGTGTGTGCATCATATCACTATTGTCATGGTGCCATACGCGAGCGCGTGAAATGCACCGCACCCCAACATTCATGGCGTGTGTGCGAATCGTAACACTATTGTCATGGTGCCATAAGCGAGCGCGTGAAATGCACCGTACCCCAAAGTTCATGGCCTGAATGTGCATCGTTTCATTATTGTCATGGTGCCATACGCGAGCGCGTGAAACGCACCGTACCCCAACATTCATGGCGTGTGTGCGCATCGTATCACTATTACAATGGTGTTATACGTGAGCGTGTAAGACGCTCCGTACAAGTACACATCCATTGTTGCGGTACGTTGTTATCACTGTATGCGCCGCCGTCCGTTTCTGTGCACCAGATGGCAGGCGTACAGGACTGGGATGACACGGACAATGGGGTTCATGGCGTGTACGTCGCGTACCAGGGATGGGGCTCGGATACGATTCTGCTTTTACGGACGTTTTGAACTCTCGTAGAAAAAGGGTCGTACGGAGTGTCACAGAGACGAATCGTACTTGCTGGTCCGGAAACTGCTGCTTCTTTAAGGACGGACGTTGCGTAATGCCTCTTCCGGATACAAATCGTATGTATATTTCAGTCGTATGGTTTTAGTACGAATCGTACGGAGATCTGCGTTGGATCCAAATTGTACTTCATCGTACGTACGGGGACATTTCAGGGTACGATTCGTATGGGAAATATGCTCCGTACGGCTATTTGTAAGGGATTTTACCGAATCGGAATTGGCCCCTTAATGTCTCTCTTTGAAGAAATATTTTACCAACAGTGATTTCAAACTCTTTAATCTCAAATTTGATTTGTGCTCACTCCATCTTGTTTTTGCAATTCTTTCAGTCACCCCCACGGAATACAAACCAGAAGGGCATTTAATCCTTGCATTCCTTTCTTACTCTCCCAAGAAAAATGTTGCCTCAATTTCATCTTTTTACCTAAGCACAGGTGATGTTCCATCTCACTTTATTTCTACATTATTTTAACAATTTAAATGTGCATAAGTGCCAATTTTTGTGTGATCAGGCATCTCTGATGCTCCAGTCTGTTTGCTGTTGCTCTAATGAGTTACATCTATATATATGGTCCATTTTCACATCCCATCATAGGCCTCTCATTAAACTGATTCTGCTTCGTAGTCAACTCATCTCCAATTTTTATGAATGATCTTATAGATTTTATTTGATTATTGATAGTCTCACCATGAAGTAAAGTGAATAAGAGTGAGGAAAAGAACAAAACCATTGGAATTAATGTATTGGGCATCTGGTTGGAAGGGTTTGGATTATGTATGTGGTCTACGTTGGAAGTGTACTGGTGCTGTGTGCGATGATTATTAGAATGTATTTCCTCATGTTACTGTGGTCATGTAGCTGCTCATGTGCCTGACGTGGATTGTGAAATGTGCATGGCTTGTTATCTATGAACATTTAAAGCAAATAAATTCATCTTCTTGGGTGGGGATTTCAGTGAAATGCCAAAGAGCTGACAGGAACACACTGGTTACAGGGTAAATATTGTACAGATTCCCTCCTGGAGAGACAGGGGCCAGAGATAAGGATTCAGCAATGCTTAAATTGAGCCAGTGGTTTCCAGTGCTCGGTGTAATGTTATGCAGTCTAGTAGTTGGGATGGGAGGAGTTTCGGGGCTGAGGGAAGAGGCGGGGAGATAACAGGAAGGGGGCAGATAGAGTAAGGACAGGCTTGGAGAAGGAAGCTAAGAATAAAGCTCCTCAAAAGATCATTGCTTCTGGTGTATTTATTTCTGTCACGACATGACAACTGGCGACGAGGGTGGGATGTAAAGGTAATCCTCCCTGGAACCCAAGAAGAAGCGTCCTGTCCCTGGGCACCCGAAGAAAAGAAAGTTTCTTCCGCAGGACACGTGTGCCCCGAGGAAGCCGCCGTCTACATCATTAGGCCAGCGGTAAATGAGCCGCCCCCACGATCTGGCGATCGTGTCGACCCCAATGCAACAGTGTGAGCATAGCGCTGCGTTGCTGACACTCGACGCGCTAAGTCGCGCCAAATAAATCGCGAGTGCGCACGGTGGACCGCGGCTTTGAGAAGACACTGAGAGCCCACCTCAGTTCTTCTGAAGTGCCCTGAAGGGAGTGGAGGAGCACCAGAAGAAGCCAGCAACACGTGGAGGTGCCGGAAGAAAGTACCGACATCGGGTCTCACCCCCGTTGCGTGAGGAACGGCAAGCGGCAGACGAACGAAATCGGAGCTTGCTCCTGGCCTACCTGGAAGGTGAGAGTGGCCTGGAAGGAGAAGCTGAGGTGCCAACTCCTGCTGTGTGAAGGAGAGACTCTCGGTGAGTGCCCCATGAGACCGAGTGAGCTGCAGAGTGACCGAGGAGTCAAGCCTCGTGGGTGATGTGTGGCGGCCATTTTAGAGTCAGGCGGCTGTGCAGGACATCCCCTGTGAAGTGCATGAGCGGCCATTTTGAAGTCAGGCATCTCATGTGTGAAGCTAGGACAAGTAGTTTAAATTCCAAACAAGCATTGACTGATACAAAACAAGCACTGGTGAGTGCAAGGACAAGTAATAATTGCCGGACAAGCCTTGGCGAGTACAAAAGTGAGCACCCTTGAAGAACACGAGGGTGTTGGTACCACGCGAGTCCAGACATGTCAACGTCACCCACTCAAAACGGAGGTGGCGCAGCCGCAGCCGTGGCTGCCCCTGCCGCACCCATCATCTCGCATTTACGCCCCCCGCAACCATTGAAGCTAGTGGCGGGGGGAAGCATGGGACCTAAGTGGCAAGAGTGGCTGGAAGATTTTGAAGATTACCTAGAGGGGTCGAAAGTCATAGGAGACAGAGACAAACTAATTGCATTCCGCAATCTTGTTGGCAAAGAAATTGGGAAGGTGATCAAAGAGCTACCGACAGATGATAAAGGGACATATGATAAAGTACGTGATGCACTCAACAAAAAGTTTGTACACAAAAGAAATGTAGACTACGAGAGGTAAGTGTTTCATCAGGCACGCCAAGATAAAGAGGAAATGATGAGCACTTTCATCTCACGACTGCGTCGACTATCACAGTATTGCAATTTTGACTCCTTTTCAACTGACGATGCCATCCGATTGAAAGTCATCGATGGTTGTCACTCAGAGACCCTTCGCAGGCGACTGCTGAGAAAGAGTCATAGCCTCAACGAGATTGAGGAGATGACGAGGGTGCATGACCAGGCCGAAGAGCACGCGAAGATTATGGAGATAGGACGGGGCGAGAAAAAGGAGCAGGCATATTGGACTCAAAGCTCTGGCCCTCAGAGAAGATCCGGCGACCAGCAGAGAAGGTCTCGTCCAGCGTCTAGACACACACATCGGAGTCATCAACGCCAGGAATCAAAAAGGAGAGGAAAGAGATCGAGCTATACCAAGAAGTCAGAACGTCCAAGGAAATGCTATTGATGTGGGTATGATTTTCCCCATACTGACACCTGTCCAGCTATGGGACAACAATGCCGGAAATGTGGGCGCATGAACCATTTCGAAGCCATGTGTGGAGTATACAACACGGAGAGAAAGAGTGAGAAAACCAGATCTCGGACGGATGAAAGGCGACACCATGCAAAGGCCATGCAAGACAGGGCAGTATCGTCCTCTGGCTCTTCACATTCGAGCAGAGGGTCTCACAGCTCTCATCGGACCAGAAGATCCTTGTCAAGGGAATCGAGGTCAAGCTCTCGAGAGACGACATACACCGACGAATATGTCTGCATGGTGGCTGACCCAGATCAACTAAAGAAATACCCTCCGCTGGACATCGAAGTGGGGACTCATGCCACCAAATTTGTACTTGATAGTGGGGCATCGTTAAATTACATGCCCGTGACTGAATACAACAAGATGAGACCGCAGCCTGCGCTGAGCCCCGCTCACGTCAGGGTGTTCACCTGGATGGCGAAAAAAAACACTTCACTGTCTGGGCAAGTTCGCAACGACGCTCAAACATGAGTCCACAGCAATTCAAGCATATATTCACGTCATTCATGGACCGGAGGCTGATTGTCTCCTCAGCTTGCCCACGGCAGAGAGAATCAGACTAGTCGAAATACTATACAGAGTACATGACAATCCGGATATTGTCCGGAAGTTTCCCAAGCTCTTCCATGGACTTGGCAAAATGAACAAGTGCCTAATTCGCCTGCACATAAACGACCAAGTGCGACCTATTGCTCAACACCCACGGTGAGTACCTTTTCACCTACAGCAGGCAGTGGAGGACGAGATTCAGGAACTGCTTCAGGCGGACATTATTGAGAAAACGGATGGTCCCACACCATGGGTGTCCCCAGTTGTGATCGTCCCCAAAAAGGGTACTCCTGAGAAAGTGAGATTATGTGTGGACATGAGGCTTCCCAACACAGCAATAGAACGGGAACGACATCCAGGGCCTCACCTGAGTGACATGATAGCGGCTTTAAATGGAGCCAGGGTGTTTTCGAAGTTAGATCTCAACAAGGGATATCATCAGTTAGAGTTACATGAAAAATCGAGATACATCACAACATTCGCAACTCATCTGGGCCTATTCGGCTATAAAAGACTAAGTTTCGGAATCTCTTCCACAGCGGAAATTTTTCAAGAAGTGATACGCCAAACCATCAGGCATATCCCGAACTCCCTGAATTACAGTGACGATATACTGGTGTATGGATCAAACACCCAAGAACATGATCAAGCCCTGGATCGAGTATGTCATGCTCTCTTGGAAGCAAATTTAACGTTGAACAAGGACAAGTGCGAATTCCACAAATCAACGCTCAAGTTCTTTGGTCACATCTTTTCAGGGGCTGGAATGAAGCCTGACCCAGAGAAGGTGACTGCGCTCAACTCCGCCAAGAGCCCTCAAGATGTCAGCGATGTCAGATCATTCCTGGGCATGGCCAGTTACTGCTCCAGATACATCAAGGACTATGCAACGATCAGTCACCCCCTTCGTGTTCTCACGAAACAGGGGCAACCGTTTGTGTGGAGCCCTTCGTGCGAAAGGGCCTTTCAGGAAATCAAGCAAGCAGTGGAATCAGCGGATAATCTGGCCTATTTCAACACAAAAAGAAAGACGGAAATAACGGTGGATGCCAGTCCTGTAGGGTTGGGCTCCATTTTAGCTCAATATGACAACGACACTGAGCGACGCCACATTGTAGCATATGCCAGCCGCAGCCTCTCTGATACTGAGAAGGCTTATTCTCAGCCTGAGAAAGAGAGCTTAGCCGTCATGTGGGCATGTGAACATTTCCATGTATTCATCTTTGGCAAACATTTCACCATGATCACGGATCACCAGGCCCTTGTCACCATTTTTGGCAACCCCAAGGCTAAGATGCCACCCTGCATTGAGAGATGGAGTCTGAGATTGCAGGAGTACACCTTCACAATCATTCACAAACCCGGGAAGGGTGAGAATCTGGCGGACTACATGTCCAGACACCCACAGGCATCCCATGAATCACGCTCATCGATGGCTGAAGAGTACATACACTTAGTGGTAGGTGTAGCCCGACCGCCTGCAGTTCCTCTAGAAGCAATCAAGGATGCTACGGCCCAAGACAACATCCTCCAGAAAGTAATGCACCGATTGCGCACACATCGATGGAGACATGAGAGCGAGGACAAAATGAAAGACCCACAAATACGTCAGGAGATGCAAGCCTTCCGTCATGTTAGGGATGAGTTGTCAACCACCTCAGAGGGGCTCTTACTGAGGGACCATCGGATAGTCATCCCGAGGCAGCTACGTCAAGGAGTGGTTAACCTGGCACATGAAGGCCATCGAGGAGTAGTTGCCACCAAGAGAACATTAAGAGAGAGAGTTTGGTTCCCGCAACTAGACCAAATAGTTGAGTCCACTTTGAAAGACTGTCCACAGTGCCAACTGGTAAAATCAGGGGAGCCCCCAGCTCCTCTTCAGATGACTCCATTGCCGGAAGGGGTATGGCAGGAACTTGCCATGGACTTTGATGGCCCACTACAATCTGGCCGATGTTTGGTGGCAATCATGGATGAGTATTAGCGATTCCCCATAGCCCAATTTGTATCGTCCACCAATGCCTCCAGCACAATCGCTGTACTGGACGAAGTGTTTGCTGCTTGGGGCGTTCCTAAGGAACTCAAAACAGACAATGGCCCTCCTTTCAACAGCCATGAATTCAGTGACTTTGCGAAGCATCTAAACTTTCGACATAGAAAGGTTACCCCGCTGTGGCCCCAAGCCAATAGCACCATTGAGAGATTCATGGCCACTCTGAAGAAGACTTTTCAACAGGCCACGCTAGAAAAGAAAGATCTAGAGGTGGCTCTGAACGAAGTACTAAGGGTGTATCGAACCACTCCACACGCCACCACCGGGAAATGCCCTGCTACACTCATGCTAGGTCGACCCATCAGGACAAGGATCCCTACGTGGGAAGGAGCTCTGGCACCAGTGTCCCCGACACGCACCCATCAAGAAACAGCCAGAGCTGATTGTGCGGAGAAGAACAGAATGAAAATATATGCTGACGCCAGACGGCATGCCAAGTCTCCCTCCTGGCAAACAGGAGATTGTGTCGTGGTCAAACAAGAGCAGACCAAGAAAACGGATTGTCGCTTCAAAGATGAACCCCTCATTGTTACCCAGCACAAAGGCACCATGGTTACTGCTGAGTCTGAGCAGAGAAGAATCACCCGCAACGCATCTCATTTTCAGAAATGTACACCAGGTATGAAGGAAAGACTTGAGAGAGACCCGGTGCAGCCAGAGGTTATCGACTCTGGCCAACCAAGCTCAACCCTGAGACTTCACCGTTCACAGGAAAATGCGCTGACAGACACCGAGACACGTCTCAGGCCACGAAGAGACATAATCAAGCCAAAGAGACTGATTGAGGAAATGGACTAGAAGCTGTTCCAGTTATTTGTTAACAAAGGGGGAGATGCAATGTTGTGCAGTCTAGTAGTTGGGATGGGAGGAGTTTCGGGGCTGAGGGAAGAGGCGGGGAGATAACAGGAAGGGAGCAGATAGAGTAAGGACAGGCTCGGAGAAGGAAGCTAAGAATAAAGCTCCTCAAAAGATCATTGCTTCTGGTGTATTTATTTCTGTCACGACATGACACTCGGCACTAGCACTTAATTGTCAACACCAGCGCTTGTGACAGTCTGCCACATGGTGATGCTGTCTGTCTTTTTCAGAGATCAACACAACAACAGTTGTTTATTAATTCAATATAGATTGAAAATGCCTATCTTACACCTGAGCCAATCTTATACCTTTGGGGACCTGGAATAGTCTGAATTGTCACACATATAGAAGTGTGATGGTTAGCAGTTGTGTTGGTACTATCATTGGCAGTGCTAGCAGGGGCAATGTATGGGGCAACTGCAGTGGTCTCCTGATGAGGGCCCTGCAACGTATTCTTTTTTTTTTTTTTTACAAATTATGCACTGAAGGACTGGTTACAGAAACCAATGGCCAGTTGTCTATGGAGTCCTTGAAGGCATGATAGAGGAATTACCTGTAAAAAAGTCACTGATTACAGTCAAACATGTTACGAAATCTATCGACACACTCCAGGAGTGACATGGGAGCGTCCCACAACCGTGAGCTATTTTCCAAGAGCCTTGGTACGTGATCTATGGAGTAATTCGGGATTTACCCAGGAGTAACAGACGAGAAGGCCACAAGCAAATATATTGGTTATTGCAAGCTACGGAAAATGTTGCATTGAAAAAGGAAAGAGGAACTACCACCAGGTATACACTGATTACAAAAGGCCAAGGTAAAAAGGATTCATTAAGTCCACCCAGAAGCAACATATTGGCGTCCCCAATTATTGCACCAGTTTGAGGAAGCCAGGCAAATGGCGTCTGGCACGTGCCACTCTAGCGGTCCCTGAAGAGTCCTGGAGCTAGGAGGTTTGTTGCTGCCATTTAAATAGTGGCGTTCCCTGGCAGAACCAGGGATCCGTCTGCACAGCGTAGCCACTGGCACCGCAGGTAAGATGCGCGGGAGGGGGAGGCAGTTTGAATTGCCGGTTTTTGATGTGCCCAGCATGTGAAACAGAACTGTATTAGCCTGACATAGGAGTCCTATTCAGCCTTGTCTTAAAAATCAATCAGGGTGACATGCTAGCTCTCGGGGGTTTTATGGGCCATCATCATATCGTTTATTCCTTGCTCTGCAGTTAGAGATGGTGTTTATCTTATATTATGACCGTTTAATAGTACGTTTATTGAGAATACGAGACGGTTTTCTCTGTTCTGCCCATTACTTTATAGTGGCATGAACACTACACAATGTCCCCTTGTAGATAACAATTTCAAAATGTAATTTTTTTATATGTCTGGTTGATGTGAGGGCTTTTTTCACCATGTGAGATTAGGTGTTGAGGGTCTAGATGACTAAATGTATGAATGGCATAGTTCCTTGTACCCATTTTTATTTATCTGTTGAGTGTATGTGTGCACTTTATTGTTTTCCAGCTAGCGTGTCTCATACACCACTAGCAGAGTGTTTGTTGCAGGGATATTGTAGGTGATTTATTATTCCCCCCCGTGTTAGATGAAGGCCCAAATCGATGGTTACACTTGTTTTTGGCATGATTTTTGAGCACCTCCCCTGCAATTGGGAGCTTCGCCACTGATGAGAAGCAGGGGCTAGTGAGATTGTTACCCATTGGGTCGTGGGGAAGCCAATGTGAAGCGACTCCTATTTTATGCAGCTAAAAAGTACTCACCTAGTATGGTATTTTTCAGC
Organism: Lissotriton helveticus; assembly: GCF_964261635.1. Lineage (NCBI taxonomy): Eukaryota > Metazoa > Chordata > Amphibia > Caudata > Salamandridae > Lissotriton > Lissotriton helveticus. The sequence goes on from NC_136072.1 coordinate 424,069,965, forward strand.
TGTGAACACCCCTGATCTTTTCGAACAAAATTACTCCACTGGTTAGTCCACACACAGTGAAGTTCTATAGTTGGGGCTTAAACTTATTTGTGAGAAAAGAAAACAATTCTAAAAGGGAGTGGGAAATTGTTTTTTTATTGTTATTACTTTGTTTTGAGTGGAGGGTTCCCTTATTTCCTAATTTACCGTTCTGCTCCCCTTTGTTTGAGAGCCGGGTAAATGCTCTTAGAGGTCCACTCACAAGGAACAGGGGAGAGACCCATAGGCCTAGGCAAGGTAGTGTATATAAACTCAGGGTAAATGGCTTATAGAGTCTGTAAGAAATCAGGTTATTGGTTTGGGGCTGAAAACCCAGTCAGGCAACAACCACAGTCCTTGTTAGGGTGAACAACAAGTCACTCATTTAACCTGTGCTGAAACCTCTCGTAGATTGGCACAAATAAGTCAGGCTTAATTTAGAGGCAATGTGCAAAGTATTTATGCAGCATTTAAACAGTAATCAACTAAAAACACAACACAAGAAAAATTCCAAACCAATTTTGAATAAATAGGAGAAATTATAATAAATAAACTGACACCAGATGACAAAAATCCAACCAATAGAACCTGAGATATTCAATGTTAACGTTTTAGGTAGATACAGAGCCTAAAAGCGAAATTCGCCACTGAAAGTCATCAGGACATACTAGACCAGGGGAAAAGTCACGAGTACAGGCCAGCCTCAATTGATTGCAGGCCGGTACAGGGACCAGGTTAGTCCTGTAGAAAAAGTAATCTTCTTAAAGTCCGGCACAAAGAGTTCCATTCTAGGTGGGGGAAGCTGTGAGGAAGAGGGAGAGCATTGCAGATGGTAGTCACTGTAGCACGAAAAGTAGGCCTGGCATCGCATACGGCTGTCGCTGTAGCGCGCAGATCTGGGTGGGCATCGATTGTTCCTGGAGCTTTACGTTGGTGGTCAGAGTGAGTTGCCGTTGCTGTAGCATGTAGTACAGATCTCGCGATGTCAATCATCGCTGGTGGTCACAGTATCGTGAAGAGTCGTGTTCATCAATGCTTTGCATAGGCAGTCATTGTGGGCGCAGAGTCTCAGTGTGCAGAGCCCAAAATTTCAGGATTTCACCTTTCATCACATGAGTAGATACATTGATGTCAGCAAATGGTCTAAGACCTGGGGAGGCACCTCTTGGGGATTAGGAATTCACTCCAGGAGAGCCCATCAGGGCTCAGGCAAGTCAGCTTGCATGTCCAGTGCAGCAGGTCAGCAGGTCAGCTGTGCAGTTGCAGGGAGGCCTCTGAAACAACCTTGTTGTGTCCATGTAGCTCAGACAGGAGGTCAGCCAGCTGACCTTGGAGTCTCTCAGGTTAGCCAGGGAATAAGGGTAACTTCCTCATTTTCGTAAGCATCTTGAAACTTGTCTCTTTTGCCTTAGTTCTCAGGATCTTTTCCATCTTTATGTGTCCTCCTGGAGATTTTCTGATGTTCTCTGAATGCTAGGTACGGCACACCTTAGGGGACTGTTTGAGCCTTGGAAATCTCTTTTTGTGTCATTTTTCAAGGGAGAAGGTCCAAGAAATCTACGGTGATAACAGACTAGTGCCAAGTTCCTTTATGTGTGCTGGTGGCAGGCACTTTGAAGTACTAGTAAGGCAGAGCACAGCTCCGATCCCAGCCATCCTGGCAAGATGGCCCATCCTGGCCAGACCTAGTTTCCTTTTGTGTCACTGTCAGGGAGGAATATGCAAACCCCAACATCACAGTCATTCAAGGTCATGTGACACTAGATACTGGCAGAAGGCGCAGATGGTTAGGACAAGAAAATGGCAATTTTTATAAAAGCGACATTTTCAGAATTGCGACATAAAAATACAAGTTTACTATCAAAGAGGATTTAAAAATTCTCTTCATTTGAGTATAAACAGCATATCTCAATCTGTTCCCAATCAAAAGTTATCACTTATTAAATGTAATAAGTTGTTGTTCAGTGGCATTCCGGCCTACCTGGTGAAACGCTTGCAAATCATTCACAATGCGGCTGTCCGTCTGCTACTCAACATCCCTAGATGGAAGAGTGTACGCACTGAGATGCGTACCCTCCATTGGCTTCCTGTTGCGCAGCGCATTCTGTTCAAGTCTCTGGTGCTTGCGTTCAGAGCTATCCATGATCAAGGCCCCCACTATCTAAGAAAGAGATTCACTTGCTATACCCCCGCTCGTACCCTTAGATCATCCACTCTGTTCAAATTGTCTCTCCCCCGTTTTAAACGAGCTAGGCTCGGTGGCCAATCGATTTCTGTGATCGTGGCCCGGGCCTGGAACGCTCTCCCTCTCCACTTACGTTCTACGCAAACTGTGGCTCTATTCAAGAAAAATCTAAAAACACACCTATTCATGAGTACAATTTAAAATGCCCTCCTGCTGTTCTGTTTCTGTTTTCCCCTTATCGCGCCAGGATACTCTCAAGTAACGGAGCGCGCTATAAAATGGTTAATACATACATACATACATACATACATACATACATAAGGTAACCCAGAGTTAGTCAAAGGGAGAATAGCCTTATCACAGTGAAAAACAACATTAAGATGTTTTCACTGCTGGGACATGTAAAACGTAAACCCACATATCCTACTTCTTTAATAAAATGCACCCGACGCTATGAGCCTTTAGGGCCTACTTTAGGGGTGACTTATATGCATTCAAAAGAATGCTTAGGCCTGGGAAAAAGTTGTATTTTACCAGATAGAAATGGCAGTTTAAAACTGCATTAGAGTTTGCAGTGGCAGGCCTGAGACATGTTTTAAAAGGCTACTTTAGTGGATGGCACAATGAGTGCATTTCTTTTACTGGCTCTGGGTACATGTTGTACCATTTTACTAGAGACTTATAGCACATTAAAGATGGCAATGAGGTGTAGGCCAATTTTACCATGTTTTAAGGAGTGAGCACAAGCAGTTTAGCACTGGTTAGCAGTGGTAAAGCGCACAGAGTCCTAAAGTCATAAAAAACTAATTTTCAAACAGGGAGATGAGTTGATTGGCAAAAAGTTCAGGGAGGGGACCACTCTAACGGCAGTCAGGTCCAACATATACCTTTCTTATTCCAGGCGCTACCAGGTGCTATGCGTTTGGGATAAGTAAGCCTGCATGCTTTGTACTAGGGACTTTCAAGGAAACTAAATATGCCAATTATGTGTGAGACACTTTTACCATGTTTGAAGGAGAGAGCACAAGCACTTTAGCACTGCTTATCAGTGGTAAAGGGCCCAGAGGATAAAAACCAACAAAAATTAATTCAGCAAATAGGAGGTGTGAAGGCAAAAAAGTTTGGGGGAATAGCAAGCCTGAGGATGTCAGGTGTAATGGAGTCTATCCAAGAGTGAAAGTGGATTGGACAATGAGCCTGCACTGCTTACAAGCTACGGGGGCTCTGAGGGAATATGGAGGCCCCAAAACAAAAGAAACCTAGATGTTCTGCACAGGAAATCAATCAATCAATCAATCACTGCATTTCTAAAGCACGCTACATACCCATGAGGGTCTCACGGCGCTGGGGGGGGGGCTGCTACTGATCGAAGAGCCAGGTCTTGAGGAGTACTCTGAAGGGCAGCAGGTCCTGGGTCTGTTGTAGGCTGGTAGGGAGAGCGTTCCAGGTCTTGGCGGCGAGGTAGGAGAAGGACCTGCCGCCGGCGGTGGTTTTCCGGATACGAGGAACTGAGGCGAGGGAGAGGCTGGCATAGCGGAGGCTGGGGGTGGGGGTGTGGAAGCTGAGTCGTCGTTGAGATATGTAGGTCCAGTGTTGTGTAGCGCTTTGTGTGCGTGGATGAGGAGTTTGAAGGTGATCCTCTTGTTGACGGGGAGCCGTGTAGGCCTCTCAGATGGGGTGCGATGTGGCTGCGTCGGGGGACGTCGAGGCTCAGTCGTGCTGAGGCGTTCTGAATTCGTTGTAGTAGTTTCAGGAGCTTGGTTGTTGTTCCTGAGTAGAGGGTGTTCCCGTAGTCGAGTCTGCTGGTGACGAGGGCCTGGGTGACGGTTTTTCTCGTGTTGGGGGGATCCATTTGAAGATCCTGCGGAGCATTCGAAGGGTGTTGAAGCATGACATGGAGACGGCGTTGACTTGCTTGGTCATGGAGAGGGCGGAGTCGAGGATGACCCCCAGGTTGCGTGCGTGGTCGGTGGGTTCCGGGGCAGTGCCTAGCGATGTGGGCCACCAGGAATCGTCCCAGGCTGATGGGGTGGGTCCGAGGATGAGGACCTCTGTCTTGTCTGAGTTCAGCTTCAGTCTGCTGTCCTTCATCCAGTCGGGGACGGTCCTCATTCCTTTGTGGAGATTGGCTTTGGCGGTGTGGGGGTCTTCGGTGAGGGAGATGATCAGCTGGGTGTCGTCGGCGTAGGAGATGATGTTGAGGTTATGTTGTCGTGCGGCGTGGGAGAGCGGTGCCATGTAGATATTGAATAGCGTCGGGCTGAGTGAGGATCCCTGAGGGACGCCGCAGATGATCTCGGTAGTTTTTGAGCAGAAGCGTGGGAGGCGGACGCTATGAGTTCTGCTGGAGAGGAAGGATGTGGTCCAGGCCAAAGCCTTCTCTTGGATTCCGGCGTCATGGAGGTGTGCTGCTAAGGTGCGGTGGCAGACCATGTCGAAGGCTGCTGATAGGTCCAGGAGGAGGAAAGCAATATATGCAGAAAATTACAAATAAAGGAAGCTATTGCCCAATGCCTATGAGTCTCATTCTGCCAAATACTGAATAGTGACGGTCAGATTTCAGGTTTGCTTCCCAAGGTAAATGACCTTTAGAGCCCACTCAGGCGTGACATAGGCAAAACTCACAGGCATGTAATGGTTACAGGTAGCCAGATAAACCCTCTTAAGGGGGCCACCAAGAAGTGACAAATGGGAATCTGCCAGACATGACTAGGTTACAGACATCCGGTGTAAGTATAATGCAGAGTTCATCCAGTAGCAATTGCCATCATGATCGTGCACTGGTTACAGGTACATGATGTTCGAGGTCCATACAGGAGTGACATGGTTTAACCAACATATCAGGAATCTAACAACACAAATAAAGGACTTGGCTGTGAAAAGTAGAATGCCACACACATGCTCCATGTCTGCTAACTGACAGTAAATCAAGGTACAGACCTTGATGCAATTTCATTAGAAAGATATGTCTTTGCCTTCGATCAGCCCTTAAGAAGAACCTGCTCAGTGCAAGCAGACCCAAGCCACCATCACTGAGTAATGGCTGCATAACACAGGAGGTGAGATCCACGCGAAGAGGGATCAGTGATTTGATTGTATGGCAGAGTGGGTGAATGAATCACCACAGGTTTCTATTTTTATGGCTCAGATTTTCTCGTTGAGCATAATCTGCAAGCTTTTATGCGTTTGACACCGCGTCAGGAATCTCAGGGGGAAACATGTTGGCGTGTCACTTAGGCCAACTGGTCACAAAAGCCACATCACTCAAACAGCAGGTTTTGAGAACAATGCACACTTGTCAGTGTCCCACAAGACAGACCCTTTCATATAGGAGGCAGTCTGTATTAGAGTCTCTCTAGCTTAATATTTAAATAGATGCAAAAATAAGTCAATCAGAAGAAAATAAAAATCAGATCCAGAGTTCCATTAGCTTCAAGCTTCAAAAATATAGAAAGCAGTGCCTGGAAAATGTAAAAGATTGTTGCATCAACCTAAAGAGAAAATATGCGAACTAAACAGTGTTCTACAAATGTAAGCTAAGGATACACACGGAGGTACTTAGTACTTTAGTGACATCAATTGATTGATTTGAGATAAATCCGTCTCCTGTTACCTAATGCAGTAAAGGTATAAGCTAGGCCAATAGGGTGATCCTGTATGCTCAGCATGAATATGGAATGCATGAAACACATTTTAGAAAAGGCATTTTTGGCAGGTCGAGGGGGTACTGTGGCAAAGCGCTAGATATTGGTTGTATTTGCCTTGATTGTGAAGTGTACATCAGATAGATCAATCAAGGTGGTTCTCATATATTCAATGATTACAGATTCGGAGTGGTTGCCGTGCTGTGCACTCCGGTTTGTATTTTCTAAGACAATAGGGTAGGGGCAGTGGCGGCTCCTCTGCTGAGGTGGAGGAACATCGCCCTACTGCTTCAGCTGCAAGCTGAATATAAAAAATATAATGATAATAACCATTGTTATTATCATTTGGTTTTTGTATTCAGCTTGCAGCTGAAGCCAGACGGTGGGGCTAGGCTCCCTGCGTCACAGAGGTAGGAGTGATGGCAGCACCTAATGTGGGCATGACACTTTGGGCGGCCATCTCAGGCCAACCAAAGCGTCATGCGCACACTGCATGTTCTCCACGATGACTGTATTAGAGCCTGGGTGGAGAACGTGCACAGCCTGCTAAGGCAGTGTTGTGATTGGTCAGGGGATTCTGGGAGACTGTGTGCTTCCTGCTTAGAGGAGGATGGAGAAAGAAGAGGCAGTAGCCAGCGGGAAAGAGGTAAGTCCTATTTGTTTTTAGTATCCCTCTTTCCCCATCCCCCCCCACCACTGGTCCGTAGCAACCACTATTGGGTAGGGTTTTTTTTAAAGGTGCAGCAGTCCAGATGGACTGTTGCATGATTCTTAGATGGTGGTGTAGAGTGGAGGGTGAGAGGTACTGGGAGCCGTCATCCCTATAGAATCATTCCATAAAGGAATGGTGACTTGACAGCAGGTAGCAAGGCAGAGGCTGCAAATTTCTGTGTATCAAAGTAAGCTGATGGGAGGGAAAGGAAGACAACAGGGTCAAGGAAGCGCTCTCACTTCTCAGAGAAGCAGGGCGCAAAGAAGAGATGTACAGGGTCAAGGTTTGGAGCAGGGGAGCGAACCTGACCAGTGAGGAGAGCAGCGAAAGGGGTTGCGGAGGCGGTGTGGGCTTGTCCCGACCTCTCGTGGCAAGATCGGGAAGAAGGAACCTGCTGAGGAGGTAAATACAGGTAATGAAGTGGTGCCATCTTTGCAGAGCAGCAGCACAAAGTTGTGCAAGCCCCTTCTAAAAGTGGGAAGGGGGCTGAGGTAGAAAAGAGAGCAGCACTCCGGAGGGGGCCAGATGCCAAACAGCTACTAAGCTGCCCAGGGTGCACCAGATCAGCACAAGGGTACACAATGGCACATGGCCCAGAGTGAGCAAAGCACAGTAAAGGTAAAGGGAGGGGCAGTGAGGTGAGGAGCATGGTTGGGGCATGGCAACAGGGACTGGTCACAAATGGGCACTGAATGGGCAAGGCTACATCAGTGGAAGGGGCCACAAGGATGAGACAGATAGCAAGTGACGCCCAGTCTGACAGGCAGTACAAAAGGGGGTGGTGATGGACGGAGCATCTGAATCAATCAAACACTCACACCCAGTCAAAAGATCTGGGTTTCATCCATCACCGTTCTTTAGCCCACTCTGCCACCCCAGTTCAGACATGGCTATATGCAAATCAGTCTGACCCTGTGCCTCATGGGAACAGTCCAGCCCGAACTGCCAAGCCATGCCTTCCCTGGACCGGAAACAAGCTTCTGAGGACCGTTTTCTGGCATTCCAGCCGTCTTCAGCCCGGCTTGCTTGAATCCAGTGGCAAAGTGAGCAAGGGACTCACGTCTGAGCATACCCTACCACCCTTATGGCGGCCAAAAGTGGTACAAAAGGGGGTGGTGATGGACGGAGCATCTGAATCAATCAAACACTCACAACCAGTCAAAAGATCTGGGTTTAATCCATCATCTTTCTTTAGCCCACTCTGCCACCCCAGTTCAGACATGGCTATATGCAAATCAGTCTGACCCTGTGACTCATGGGAATAGTCCAGCCCGAACTGCCAAACCATGTCTTCCCTGGACCGGAAACAAGCTTCCGAGGACCGGTTTCTGGCATTCCAGCCGTCTTCAGCCCGGCTTGCTTGAATCCAGTGGCAAAGTGAGCAAGGGACTCACGTCTGAGCATACCCTGCCACACTTATGGCGGCCAAAAGCGGTACAAAAGGGGGTGGTGATGGACGGAGCATCTGAATCAATCAAACACTCACACCCAGTCAAAAGATCTGGGTTTAATCCATCACCGTTCTTTAGCCCACTCTGCCACCCCAGTTCAGACATGGCTATATGCAAATCAGTCTGACCCTGTGCCTCATGGGAACAGTCCAGCCTGAACTGCCAAGCCATGTCTTCCCTGGACCGGAAACAAGCTTCCGAGGACCGGTTTATGGTATTCCAGCCGTCTTCAGCCCGGCTTGCTTGAATCCAGTGGCAAAGTGAGCAAGGGACTCACGTATGAGCATACCCTGCCTCACTTATGGCGGCCAAAAGCGGTACAAAAGGGGGTGGTGATGGACGGAGCATCTGAATCAATCAAACACTCACACCCAGTCAAAAGATCTGGGTTTAATCCATCACCGTTCTTTAGCCCACTCTGCCACCCCAGTTCAGACATGGCTATATGCAAATCAGTCTGACCCTGTGCCTCATGGGAACAGTCCAGCCCGAACTGCCAAGCCATGTCTTCCCTGGACCGGAAACAAGATTCCGAGGACCGGTTTCTGGAATTCCAGCCGTCTTCAGCCCGGCTTGCTTGAATCCAGTGGCAAAGTGAGCAAGGGACTCACGTATGAGCATACCCTGCCACACTTATGGCGGCCAAAAGCGGTACAAAAGGGGGTGGTGATGGACGGAGCATCTGAATCAATCAAACACTCACACCCAATCAAAAGATCTGGGTTTAATCCATCACCGTTCTTTAGCCCACTCTGCCACCCCAGTTCAGACATGGCTATATGCAAATCAGTCTGACCCTGTGCCTCATGGGAACAGTCCTGCCCGAACTGCCAAGCCATGTCTTCCCTGGACCGAAAACAAGCTTCCGAGGACCGGTTTCTGGCATTCCAGCCGTCTTCAGCCCGGCTTGCTTGAATCCAGTGGCAAAGTGAGCAAGGGACTCATGTCTGAGCATACCCTGCCACACTTATGGCGGCCAAAAGCGGTACAAAAGGGGGTGGTGATGGACGGAGCATATGAATCAATCAAACACTCACACCCAGTCAAAAGATCTGGGTTTAATCCATCACCGTTCTTTAGCCCACTCTGCCACCCCAGTTCAAACATGGCTATATGCAAATCAGTCTGACCCTGTGCCTCATGAGAACAGTCCAGCCCGAACTGCCAAGCCATGTCTTCCCTGGACCGGAAACATGCTTCCGAGGACCGGTTTCTGGCATTCCAGCCGTCTTCAGCCCGGCTTGCTTGAATCCAGTGGCAAAGTGAGCAAGGGACTCACGTCTGAGCATACCCTGCCACATTAATGGCGGCCAAAAGCGGTAAAAAAGGGGGTGGTGATGGACGGAGCATCTGAATCAATCAAACACTCACACCCAGTCAAAAGATCTGGGTTTAATCCATCACCGTTCTTTAGCCCACTCTGCCACCCCAGTTCAGACATGGCTATATGCAAATCAGTCTGACCCTGTGCCTCATGGGAACAGTCCAGCCCGAACTGCCAAGCCATGTTTTCCCTGGACCGGAAACAAGCTTCCGAGGACCGGTTTCTGGCATTCCAGCCGTCTTCAGCCCGGCTTGCTTGAATCCAGTGGCAAAGTGAGCAAGGGACTCCCGTCTGAGCATACCCTGACACACTTGTGGCGGCCAAAAGCGGTACAAAAGGGGGTGGTGATGGACGGAGCATCTGAATCAATCAAACACTCACACCCGGTCAAAAGATCTGGGTTTAATCCATCATCGTTCTTTAGCCCACTCTGCCACCCCAGTTCAGACATGGCTATATGCAAATCAGTCTGACCCTGTGCCTCATGAGAACAGTCCAGCCCGAACTGCCGAGCCATGTCTTCCCTGGACCGGAAACAAGCTTCCGAGGACCTGTTTCTGGCCTTTCAGTAGATGTCATGATATCTACATCCAAAACCCTGATAGACATTTGCACCTTAATGACACCCTACTAAATGCTCCTACCTGTAGAGATGAAATAAGTCATGCTGTTGTCAAGTACTTTCAAGAGAATGCCTCTTCGGATGTATCTCCAGAAACCATATGAGAAGCAATGAAAGCTGAACTCAGGGGCAAAATTATCAATATTATGACCAACAAAAATAAAACTGCCAACAGAACCTTGGAGGAAGTCGAATCTAAAGCCAAACAGCTCGAGCATCTCCTAGTTTCAAAACAGTCTATAGAAACAATCAACAAACTCAAAACCCTAAAATATCAAAACAGAAAACTAACAAGGGAGAGATCTCACATCTGGCTAAATAATTACAAAGTGAAAAAACTATGCAAATTCAACAAGGGTGGGCAATGGCCTGCCAACTACCTAAAAGTGAAAGCCCAGTGCTATTCGATTATTGCAATCAAAAGAAAATTAGGTAAAATTGAAGGTAACAAAAATAGCAAGCTGTTTCGCACATTATTATAAAGAGCTCTATAGTCTGGATTGGCACCCAAACATCACAGATTGTAAAAATGAGCCCAGAAATATAAATCTCTCTTCCCTTAATAAAGCACACCATTTTGCCCTGAATAAACCAATAGATAAGGGGATCAAAACACTTAAACCAAAGTAAGCCCCTGGGTCAGATGGCTTCATAGGTCTTTTTACAAAACCTTTCAACCTTAACTCACGCCACACCTAAAATCCCTCTTTGACTTTTATGCCTCCAATGGCAAAACCAGCCCGAACTTCACAGAAGCGATTTTAACAGTCATCCACAAAGACAACAAAGAGCCATTAGACACCAAAAACAACAGCCCAATTTCATTGCTCAATGTAGATTGCAAACTGTATGCAAAAATTGTAGCCACCAGATTGGAAAAACTACTCCATCAATAATACATCCCTCACAAATGGCCTTCATAATAGGAAGACTGGCCTGTAATAACACAGACTATTAACACAGACTATTTGCCCATGCCCTATAAAAGGCTTCCCTCCTCCACTCCCCAGCGATGGCCATAGCCTTAGATGCCAAAAAGGCCTTTGACATGGTCTCTTGCCCTTTTTTTAAAGATCAGCAATCCGCAAATTCAACCTTGGCCCCTCCTTTGAGCATATGATATTTGTACTATATGATAACCCCTTGGTCAGAGTAAGGGTAAATAGCACCCTCTTTGAAAAATTCAAACTATCTCGAGGATTGAGGCAAGGTTGCCCCCTTTCACCATTACTCTTTCTTCTAACCATAAAACCCCTTCTCTCTGAATTAGGACATAACTCTGTTATCAAAGGCATCCCTTTTGGCTCTACAACTCACAAGGTAGTAGGTTCTGCAGACAATGTGCTCATCTTCTCTGAGGATGCAGAATCAGCTATTCTGGAAATCCTTAACCTGATTAATGCCTACTCCTTTCCAGTGCTTATTTTGAGCCGGTGGTTGCAGGTGTTCAGCACCAGCACTTAGGGGCTGATTACGATGGCAGACGGACTTAAGTCCGTCCGCCATCGTCCCAGGATTGGGACCGCCTGCCTATATGGAGGCGTTCCCGCACCACAAATTATAATGCTGCTGCCACCACAGTGGCGACAAAACGCAGTTATAGCATTATGGAGGGTGCTGCTGGCTGCAACACCCGCCGCAATGTAAAAAATGCAGATTTTGCATTTCCCTGCACTACGTGACAGGCACCAAGCGGTGCCTGCCACATGGTGCAGTCAAATGTAGGGTGACACCATGCGTGCCCACCAAGTGCAAGATGGAAGTGCCCCTGCACAGGGGAGGCCTGCAATGGGCCCCCAAAGTCAATCCCCACCAGTCTTTCCATGCCGGGGGAACCACCATGGAAAGGCTGGTGGGGATGCAGCATCCTAATGTGGCGGACGGTGCCTGCTAGGCACTGGTAACATTCTAGGGATGTGGGGCGGGTTCTACAGGCAATCATAACGATTGCCTCATTCATACACATGGCAGACGGTCTTCCCGCCGGCCATCACACCACCCACCAAACTTATCTGTGGTCAGGGAATGACCTTACGATGGCGGTGAACCCGTCACCAGCAGCCTGCTAGTAGTGGGGTCACCACCATTGTAATCAGACCCTTAATTGTTAACACCAGCGCTTGTGACAGTCTGCCGGATGTACGACATTACAACGCATGCTTTTACATCGCATGCTTTTACAACGCGAGTTTTACAATGCATACCATTACAACGCATAGTGCTTTGGGGCGCTGGATAGTGAATTATTATTATTATTTTTTTTTCTTTTTTTTTTTTTTGTTCCTCATCTCAACCATGGCAGGTCCATCAGTGCCGCGGACCAGGAAAAGTGTGATTTGAGAAATAGACATGCTGTCTCAGTGCAGGACTGGTATGGGTCAATCATTTCGGGGATACGCCAGGACCCTACAGCAAAGTCAATTTCACGATATATCACAGACCCTTTTATACTCCTGGGATGATGCTTGCCATTAGCCAAATTCCACCATCTACTCATACCACAGATTGACCTTAATTGTAAAGGACAAGCATGAATAAGCAAAAGGGGTGCAACATGGCTTCGTAATCATTGGAACTGGGGAAAAAAATAAAGTAAATAAATAAAACCCAGTCTTGACTATTGAGACCAATCAAATTTAAGCCAGAAAGCTCTTTTTTCTGGTTTGCCACCTCTAGAAAGATCTAATTTCGATATAGAAAGTATGGAGGAACTCCAGTCTTGTAGTGTCGGGGGGGATGCCTCTTTCCAACGCCTACAAATCTCCCGTCGAGCCACCAGGATTGAGTAGAACAAAAGGTTGTTATTTGCACTGCATTTTTTGTCCGTCACTCCAAAAATTACCAGGCTTAGATCTATATTCACAGTAGTGCCTATTGAAGATGTTAGTTTGTTGCTTATTGATTGCCAATAAGATGTTAAATATGGGCAATCGTAAAACATATGAGCATCAGAGGCTGCCACCTGACCACACGGGGGCAAACTACTGGAATGCCTGATGAAAATTTGGACAACCTCTGAGGAGAATAATAAGCCCTGTGAAGGGTGAAGAGATGGTTTCTTCGCAGCCACGCTGGTTTAATAATGTCCCATAGTACAGTGAAGGATGACTTCCATAATTCTTTTAGATTTACCGCCGGCAACAATGATCCCCATAGTTGATCGGGAAGATGTAACACTCCGTCTATTTCCTCTAAGATTAGGTTATAGAAATGAGAAACCTGTTTTGTTGTTAAGGAAATATCCAGTAAGGAAGATTCTAGTTGACTATTGTCTCCCAATAATTGTTGTGGACGGCGAGTGGGGCCGGATGTTTGTGCAGTCGCCCAGCTAGAGATCTGCAGATATTTAAGTCTAGAGAGATTGGGGCCTACCTTACTCACTAGATGTTCCCAGGAGAGCATTTCCCCCTCAAAAAACAAATCTCCCCAAGTTAAGATCCCAGCATCTTTTAGCGGGCTAGTCAGAGCATCTTTAGTCCACTCCGGTGGAGCCGGAAGATCCCATATGGGAGAGCCGTTAGAGTAATAGCCTATTTTGGTAATGGTTCTAATGTTATACCAAGTTTTTGCCAGGCCTTGCAATGTCTTCAACTTAATTTTCTTAAAGAATTTTGGGTCACCAAACTTAAATAAGAAACCAGTCTGATTTAAACCTTCACATTTTAGCAGTGTTGAAAACATATGGCCGACTCCCTGATCTGATGGAATTTTAAATAATATTCGGGCATGTGTCAGCTGGAATGCCCAGGCATAAATTTGAATATCAGGGCCGGTCAACCCCCCCTTCTCCGTACGACGCCTCAACTTATTCCAAAAAATTCTTGTTCCTCCATATGAATGAGGTGATGTCACTCTGCATCTTTGTTATCATTTTCTTTTCAAAATATAGTGGCAAACTATTGAAAACAAAGGTCAACTTAGGCAAAATGGACATCTTGACCAGATTGGATCGGCCTAGGAGCGTCAATGGAAGATGTCTCCAAGAGTTCATTAAGTTCCTACAGTCTTTGGCTACTAATGTAAAATTTGTATGGGCAATCTGGTTGATATCTTGTAAGATTTGTATACCTAAATATTTCATGTTGTCCCGAGTTTGTACTGGGAATGGCGCATTTATACTATTCCATGCCATGATCTCAGTCTTTGTGGCATTAATTTCGTAGCCTGAGATGTTGCTGAATTTTTGTGCCAAATTAATAACTGATGGGAACGTTGTGTTGATGTCCGAAGTTAAAATCATGAGATCATCAGCATATAGGCCTATTTCGCAGCTACCATTCTTGGCCAAAGTTCTGGAGCAGCACGTCCTTACACATCTCTCTGACCATCTGGAGAAAAATGTCTCATTGGAGCAAAACCAGGCGGGGTTCTGTGCGCATCATAGCACGGAGCTAGTGATGTTATCTATCCTGGATGAGTTAAGGAACAGAGCTGACAGGAAACTCCCTGGGGCCCTGGTGTTACTAGACCTCTCCGCGGCTTTTGACACCGTTTGTCATAGTCAACTGCTGCTGCGGCTGAGGCATCTAGGCATCCAGGGCACCGCACTCGTCTGGCTCTCTTCCTTCCTCCAAGGGAGAACTCAGAGAGTTCAATTGGCAGACCTATCCTCAACCCCAGTGCTGATCACCTGTGGGGTACCACAGGGCTCTGCCCTCTCTTATTTAATGTTTATTTACAACCTCTGATTGCGGCTCTCAATCAGATAGATTGTCAAATATACAACTATGCCGACGACACTCAAATCATTATCCAAATGGAAGATTGTCCGGGCGCACACGCAAGAATGCAGAACATCCTAAGATTTACAGCTAATTGGATGTCTCTGAATTCTTTGAAAATCAATCCAGATAAGACCGAGGTGTTGCCAATCACGATCATGGGCAACCCCTGGAATGACCAGTTCTGGCCACTAGAACTAGGAGCGCCTCCGGAACCTGCAATAGTGGTGAAAAGCCTGGGCATCTCCCTGGATGGGAGCCTGACGATGCAAAAACAAGTCTCAGGAGTGGTGGGCACGTGTGTTGGTCTCCTCCGACAACTAAGGAAAATTTCCCGACTTCTGTCCTTTGCCACCCTGAGGAGTGCCGTATCTGCCATGATCTTATCCAGGATGGACTATGGCAACTCATTATATGCAGGGCTTCCGCAAAAACATCTGAATCGTCTGCAAGTTGTCATGAATGATGCGGCAAGATTGATTTTTAAGAAACCAAGGAGAACGCATGCGTCTCCTTTGTTGCGTGAACTTCATTGGTTGCCCGTCAAACAGAGGGTGTTGTTCAAAGGGCTTTGTATTACACACAAAGCCCTGTATGGGAAGGCACCAAACTACATCAAAACCCGTCTAGCCTCATACAAACCCGGTAGACCGTTGCGCTCCTCTGATGCTACTCTTCTAACCCAACCGCGCTTCAGACTATCTACCCTTGGTGGTCGCGCCTTTTCTAACATCTTTCCAGCGGTCTGGAATAGTTTACCAACTGAACTGCGCAAGGAATCTAATCTGCTGCCCTTTCGAAAAAAATTAAAAACAGTGCTTTTTCAGCAAGCATGGGGGGGGCTGTAGGTTTGAGGTTCGACTTTCAGAACTTGTTTGGCATATACCTGGCAAAGCGCTTAGAGACCCCGGGGTGATTACGCACTATATAAATCAAATAAATAAATAAATAAATAAATAAATAAGGCTACTTTTTTTTCCCAATCTCTATATCTAAATGGAGCAATGTTGATATCTTAGCGGATCGATTGGGCGAAAGGCTCTATATAGATATCAAAAAGTAGGGGTGAAAGCGGGCAGCCCTGTCGGGTACCTCTTGTGACGGTAAAAGGCTCAGATAGTCCGCCGTTAACCAAAACCGAGGCTGAAGGTTCCTGATATAATAATTCCACAGCCCGGCTAAAAGCCGCCCCACCCCAAATTTTTCCAAGGCCCCCGACAGGTGTTTCCAATTAACCCTGTCGAAAGCCTTGGCGGCATCTAAGGTAAGAATAGCTAGGGGCTGTGATGAATTAGTTGCCATGTCAATTGTGTCTATCAAGTCATAAATTAGCTCATAGAGTTGGCGGCCCTTAACGAAGCCCTTTTGGTTTGGATGTAATACTGAAGGAGCTACTTGTCCCAAACGTTTGGCTAGTAAAGACGCAAAGATTTTATAATCAGCGTTTAAGACTGAAATTGGGCGATATGATCCACAGGCGGTGGCATCTTTACCTGGTTTCAATATTAACGTAATGGAAGCTTTGCTCCATGATGAGGGAGGTAAATCTCCTTCTACCAGTATTTGGTTAAATAGCGTGGTGAGAAAAGGCGCAATATCTGCTGCAATATATTTATATAACTCAGCCGGTAGGCCATCCGGGCCCGCCGCCTTGCCAGATTTACTATTTAATATAGCAAATGCTACCTCCTCAACCAGGATTGGGGTATCCAATGTAGTTGCCTGTTCTTTAGAAAGTACTGGTAGGGAAATTTTGTTGAGCCAATTTGCTACATCAATAGAGGTGATGTTGTTATCCTCTCTATAAATAGCCTGGAAAAAATATTTTAAAACTGACCTTATTTCTGCGTCCGAAGATGCTGTACCAGAATCAGAGATTGTAGAGCTGATGTTATTGCGTGTTTGGTCTGTTCTAGATTTCCAGGCTAATAATTTGCCTGCCCCTTCCCCAAATTCAAAATTGGCAAGTTTACTAGCCTCCCACTTCTGCAATATGCGCTGATTCAATACAGAAGCCATTTGCCCTTTAAGTTTTGTTAACTGCTCCTGTTTTGCATGTATAACATGATCTGGGCAATGATTTACATTTTCTAAATCTGATTGAGTTTTTAATATATTGGCCTCTATTAGTGTAACCTCTTCGGTGTATTGTTTCTTACGAAACGAAGTTTTATTCTTAACGATCCCTCTCAGAGAGCATTTAAAAGCATCCCATACTAAGCTAGAGCGCGCCGACCCAATGTTGATTTGAAAAAATTCTTGCGTCTCCACCTTAACATATTTCAGATCCTCAGAAGATGTAAGAAAAGATCTGTCAATTGTCCACGACCTTGTCGCGGTTTGAGACTGTAGTTCGAGGTTTATGAGTACGGCCGAGTGGTCGGACAGGTGTGATGGTAAATATGTTATATCCTTCACTAACTTGCCCAAGCTTTTGTTGACCAATATAAAATCGATCCTTGATCTGTGGCGGTACTTATAGTTTCTAAAAGAAAAGCCGGACTTCTGACCCAACCTTGCTCTCCAGATATCAATAAAACCGTATTGATGCATATTTTTAATTAGTAGATCTCTAGATTTAGAATGTGACTGTTGGCGGCTGGAAGTAAATTTATCCAACTTCGGGTCGAGCACAATGTTAAAATCTCCCACTATTATCATGGGTTCTGGGAAATGTAGCAACTCAGAGAACAACGTGGCCAGGACCGAAGGGTCATCACAGTTAGGCCCATAATAGCCTACCAATGTAATATTTGACCCCCCTATCGTTACAGCCGCGATAGCCCATCTACCATGAGGATCGACCTTTGCCTTCAAGAGCTTTGTTGTAATAATTTTTTTTAATAAAATGGCAACCCCTCTTGTATTGACTGTCTGGGAAGTAGAAACTGACAGATCTATCCATCTGTTCTTTTTTACTAAGTCCAGTATTTCTGCTTCAACCAGATGTGTCTCCTGGAGAATAATGACCTGAGCATCAAAATCCCGAATATATTGTATAATTGTGTTAGCTCTAGGTTTGGTGCGCAGGCCATTAACATTCCAGGAGAGAATCTTAATGCTATTTATAGTTGGTGGGTCTATTAGTATTGATTAAGGGTCCTACCGATGCATTCAGTTTGATATTACAAAAATAAGGAAAATTAGTCCAATGTTTAATTACAAAATTATCGACCGCCATTTTAGAAGTGAGAAACATTTTATTTTTTATTTGCCTAAGCCCTTCCCCTCGTGAAACCCCCCCCCCCCACTCCTGAGGAACCCTTAATTATCCAACCGGAAGAAGTCCGGTTTATGATACCCCTGATACTCTATCCGGGCTCGAACAAGACTTATTTAACATTTAGGGCTGAATATATCTAAATCTGTTGAGCCTTTTGTCGGAAAGTCACGGTGTAAAAATTTGACTAAATAACTTAAAGTGGTAACTATAGAGTTTTATAGAGGGAGAAAAAGAGTTCTTACCCTAGTGCTGTTTAGAATTTCCTATTAGGTGATGTGTGTGTTTATTTATTTACTATTTTTTTTATTTTTATTTTTCCTTTCCTTCCCCCTCTCTTTCTTTTCTTTCCTTTTTCCCCCATTCATTCTTTTCTTTCTCCCTTTTTTTTTAATAGAACCTTCCGAGGTTTTATAGTGTTATAATAGTGTTTTTAAAAAAAAAAAAATTATTTTTGTTTTCTTCTCTAGTTGACTATTCTGTTTTCCTTCTATTTGCTTCATTATACAAAGTCATTTTGAGCCGTATACTGTTCGGTCAGAAGCAAGCACTGTAAACTCTATGAACTGGTTTATAAGAAGAGCCACCAAGAATTACTTTTTTGAGGCGCCCAAACTTAGTAATAATTCATCTGCTGCTAGGACTGTTAGGACGTTGAACATTTTGTTGTTTAGCATGACTTTGAGAGCTGCAGGAAAGCTTAACTGGACTGATGCTCCCAGATTTCTGAATGCCTCCATCCTTTGACCTAGCTCCCACTGTCTGTCAAGGGTCGCCCTTGACAAGTCAGAGCGCACTTGGAAGGAAAAACCATCGCCTGTCAGGGATTTTTGTTGTAATGCTAAATTTAAAATATGATCCTTAAGTTCATACGTGTGGAAATTCACTAGAATCTTGCGGGGTTTTGTACGCTGTTGATTACGCCTGAATGGATCCCTGTGAATTCGCTGTATGTCAAGATTAAGCTCCTCCTCTGTGTGTTTTAAGTTTAGAGTTTTAATTAGGAGTTGGATGATGTAAGCCTTAATGTTGGCGCCTTCGTTTGCTTCTGGGACATTCAGGATGCGAATATTGCATCGCCTCGCATTGTTTTCCAAGTGTTCTATTCTTTCAGCCAGAGCTGTGTCTTCTCTTTTAAGCTTCAGTATCTCCTCCTTAGCGTTGTCTAGTTCTATGGACATCACTGCTGTTGTCTCCTCCAAAGCCCCTGTCCTTGAATATAGGCCATCAATTTTGCTGTCTAACGATTCGCAGTAGGACCTTATCTCTCTCTCTGGATTTTAGTTGACTCCTCAAATCCCCGTTTAACATCAACTGCTAAGTTCGAAATCATGGTTAGTACTGCAGAGAGGTCTGAAGGTGGGGTAGAGATAGCGACTACAGGACTGAGAGGTTGAGATATTTGATTTACTTGCTGTATAGTGCTCTGAGGAGTCTGAGAGCTATCAGCTGAAGTTGGAAAATCTTCAAGTACTTGAGCTGATTCTACTCCCTGATCGTCATTTGTTTCATGGTTGTTACCATTGTCGGGGAGGCCAAAGTCTGCCGGTTCTGCGGTATTGAGTGAGACAGCCATTTTTATGTTGGACTGGAGTGCGTCATTATCCTCCTTAGAGTTTACAGAATTTTCTAGTATAGCAGTTGGTTGCCTATTTTCCATGTTTGGAAGTATAGAGACAGCGGCCATATTGCCAACTTGTGGTGAGCTAGGGCTTAGGCTTGTCTCAGAAAAGGCTGCAGTGGAGAAATGACTGGCATGTGCGAGACTCAGGACCTGGGGGATTGCCTTAAAGTATGAGCGCAAAGAAGGTGTTATCTTTGTGTCCGGGTCCAAAACAGTTTTCTTTAATTTAGACCTCTTAGATCTTTTGGGCTTGGCTTCTACTGAGAGGTATGAGGAGGATTTGGAAAGTGTATTTTTTGTACCGTCAATAATACTAGTAAAGGTGATGGGTGCTAGACTAGCTTGACTAGCTGGGACTATTACTTTAGGGTCCTCAGTAGCGCTAACCTGGACCTCCTGCGCCGTTGACTGTGAAGACTCCAGTATTGAGGCAGAGAAACAGTTAGATTTTTCTAAGGCCGATCCCCCTCGGTTACTCAGTACACTTCCTACTTTAGTTGGTTTTCCAGCTTTACGACCTTTTCTGCGTGATTCTAAGACTGATTTTACTCTTACTTCAGTCTGGGTGATAGCTCCACTTCTTAGAAAGTAAGTTTTTTTTACTAAACAGACAGCCTGGTCTACGACCTCAAGCGTTGAGCTTATGCTACCCACGGGGTCAAAGTGTACAACTGGGGGGGTCTCAGGCTGATCCACAAGCTTAGCCGCATTTGACACACAGAACTTTGCAACCTTCTCCTCCTCCCTCGCCCTTTGTAACCCCTTCACCTTCTTTGGAGAAAAATAATCCAGCTGCTCATGGCCTCCAGACCCCTTGGGAGACACTGTAATCAGTGCACCGGAATGCCCAGAGTCCTCGCAGCCTCCGCCTCCGCTCACTGCTGCTGCCTGCTGCCTCTCTGTATCTGCCGCTGTTAAGACCGTCGGAAAAAGGTCTCTGCGTAGGGAGCGAGCCTGCCTCCCTCGGCGGTGCTCCAGAGCGGCTTGGTCCCACCTCCAAGGTGCCGGCGTGGGATTGACCGGTGTCCGCAATGCCGACAGAACTGACAGGCTCAGCAGGGTGTGTGCAGACGCCGGCAGCGAGTGCGGACAGAGCACGCCCCCTGCGAGTCCAAGCACGGGGAATGGACGCGCGTTACCGGCAAGCTCTAAATTCACCGAACGCTCCGCAAAACTTGGTCAGCGGAAACAAAAATGCTTCACTGACAGTTCAAGGTGAAAAGAAATCAGCACCGTGATCCAGCGTGAAAAAAAGACATTGATTTCGGCCCTCGACATAGAATGTAGAGCACAAACGCCCCGCTCGAGCCCAGAGCGAGGTATCGCGGCTGCTAGCCTGCAGCCGCCATGTTCCTCCTCCCTCTTCCAGATAGCGAATTATTTAATTTACTATTCCATCTCCAGTCCCCGTGGATAGTAGGGAAGGTTATTGGATAGTAAATTAACCTATTCCCTATCCTAGAGCGCCCCCCAGCGCAATGTGTTGTAATGGTTTGCGTTGTAAAAGCTGCGATGTAAAAGCACTGCGTGGTAAAAGTTGCGTTGTAAGTGATGTTTCCCCAGTCTGCCACATGGTTGCACTGCCTATCTAATTTAGAGATGAACAGAACAGCAGTTGTTTATTATTTAATATAGGTTGAAAATGTCTCTTACCTTCCGCCTGAGCCATTCTTAGAGCGTTTGGGGGGCCTGGAATAATCTGAATTGTCAAACTCATAGAAGTGTGATGGTAGTAGTTGTGTTGGTACTATTATTGGCAGTGCTAGCAGGAGCAATGTATAGTGCAAGCTGCAGTGGTCCTCTGACGAGTGCCCTGGGACGTATGTTTTTTACAACTTAATCACTGCTCCAACACCTTTGATTATGCACTAAACAAGGACAAAACAGAGGTCGCCTCTTTCAATCCTATATGCACCCACACAATTCTCGGAAACACCAACCTCAAATGGCAAAATCGCCACCTTAGATAACTCGACCTACAACTAGGCACATCACTCCTCGAATGTCGCACACTGTTGAAAAAAATACAGAACCTCCTTGAGAAATGGCCATCCAAGCACATGACTTGATGAGGCAGACTAGAATGCACCAAAATGCTAATAGCTCCCCAGGTGAACTTTATAATCAGTATGTTCCCCCTTCAACTATTGGACTCATTATTTAACCTACTCAACAAGGCCATTATTCAATTTGTTTGGTGAAGTAAAAAACCTACAATCACTACTAAGATCTTATTACTAGATAAAGAGAAGGGCGGAGTGGGTCTTCCCAACTTTAGCAAACTCCAAAAGGCGTTTATGCTCAAACAGTCCATACATTAGTTTCTTCCCACCCCTCTATTCCCTCTGCCCCTTTGGACAGACACTGAGAGAGAACACTTTAACTTTAACCATGACACATCGAGACTGCTTTGGTTGCCCTTGGATGCTCACATATAAACCAACACTTCTACCAATAAAACTGCGAAATCCTGACTAATTTATCTCCCCACTCAACTAAATACTTGGTATATCCCCCGCCATCCGTCCCGTTTATTACTATCCCCATATCTCCTCTTCTCTCTCCACTCTTCTTTTCACGAGAAGTAAATCTGCATCTGACCACCAAACATTTTCTGGCAGTCGTAGCAACCGATGCATTTGACATCTTATCTCATTCATGACTTATACTATCCCAATTTACGTTGACATCTCAAGTATATAAATGTTCTTTCTTTTATTGGACTCGCAGGTGATAAATGGAAATCACTGTACTGCCTTTACTTCTGGTCCATACCATTTTGTTTTTTCTTTGTTCATATTATTATGTTTCTGTAAAATTGAAATGACTAATAAAATGTTAAAATAAAAAAAATGGTTTATGATGAACCAAAAATGATTTCTTTAAAAATAAAAGTAAATTCCCAATTGCCCTAGGACACGCTCGTAGATAAAAAACTTGCAAGTTAATCATCAAAATATAACAAACATTAATTAATTTAATATAACATAACAAAACATTACTAAAATAGTGCACAAAAATGCAAAACTAGTGAAAAACACTAACACTAATACATCTAAATCTACCAAAAAACCAGAATCAACACTTCAACTACCTTCTAGATCTTACCCTAAACCCCCTGCTCCTTTATAACTCTTAAAAAATCCTTACAAAAGGACTTACCCGTTCCAATGAACAGCAACACCTTACAGCGAAAATAGACTAAAAAAAGCACAAATAGATGAGAAAATAGTAGGTAGTGATAAAAAGAAATGGCCGCTACATGAAACAAAAACAAAAGAGACTATCTCCCCATATAAATGATGTAGAAATGTCAACTAAATGTATGACAAAATGTTTGCAAATATCACAGTCACGGAGTGAAGCTCTAAGAAGATCCATCAGGGAAGGGATAGAACCTGTGAGAGGTCCACAACGAGAAGACCTGTGAGAGGACCACAATGAGAAGATCTATGAGAGGTCAACCAAAAGAAGGAGAATTGAGTCCTACAGAGAGGACAGGATGCAAACAGGGAGGTCCCTGTGAAAAGAAGATCACAGCAAGATGCCTGGTCAGGAGAGACAGAGGTGAGGAGAGTCAATCCTAGGGGGTAGGATGTGACCAGGAAGGTCCAAGGGAAGTGCACGTCACATGGAGAGGCCTGGCCAAAAGGAAGAAGGTAAGAAAAAGAAGATGGGAAAGGAAAAGAAGAGTGTGGCATGAGGCCACAGCACTAGAGTGTGAAAAAGATGATGGAAGAAGAGAAAGTGTGTGATAGACACCTGTCACACCGCAGACTACTAGAGTGGAGCCCTGTGCCTGTGAAACACCCAGATGTCAACAAGGTATCTTTAGTGCCATGGGAGGCTGGCCGCCCAGAAAGCATCTGTGTGCCCCAGTGAACCAGAGGCCTGCTGGTGCGAGCATTCTCTACCATTGGACCATCCACCCTTGGAATTGCACATGAGGCTTGGACTTGGCCCTGTTGGGAGTTTGTCAGTAACCCCATGGCATCCACACTGCCATTTGTGTCCAGAGTAGTGTGGTGAAACTATGGAGGCGTGCTGTGATGTTGGGTGCTCCTAGCTGCATCAGTCCCCTCATCTGGTCTTACAAACAACCTGAATAGACGTAGTGGAGTTTTTCTCTTGTTATTTTGTTCTTTCCCACAGGTTGAACTTGTCGTACCTTTTCAATAAAGTTTGTGAGGGATGTAGTGATCAGCTGGTCACGGTTCAGTGTTTGTAAAGTAATGTGTTTCAACCTGCCACTCCTAGAGGGCGGGCTTCCACACTCACCCAAAACCAAACAACCCATACACTGCAGGTGTCACCGGTCAGGTGACCCTGCTAATAAAAGGTGCCAGCGCAAGTGCACTGGGCTATTTCCAGATGCTATACCACTGTGTCATGTGTATTAATGCATGAGGGCATAGGGCCGTAACTCTTACAATAGGGATACATGGCTTTCCATGAGCAGATTTTGCTTTTGAACACTGCTGTTAGCAGCAGAGATGTGCCTGCTGGGTTCATTCCTGTGACCTTCAGATCTTTTCAGAGGACACCCATTATCCCTCTGAATAATTCTCCTAACATAGCCCATGAACTTCAGTAAGCCTGAGTGCAAAATATAAATATAAAGGTGATCCCAGCGAACCCAAATCCCAGACGTTTCCTTCCCTTTCCAGAGCTACTTCTCTTACTAAATGCACTCTTATCCTTGTCTTTGAGTGTCTCTCCTAAATTGGGAACCCTTGCTTTCTTTTCTTCTCTCCCTTGCCTTTGACTATAGGGCTCTGATGTTGTTGATCCAAGGCCCTTAATGCCATCTCTGTCCCAATAACTAAAAATAAATCTGGAAAGCTGGACATACATTTGGGTTTCATGGCTTTTCACGTCCAGACCTGGAAAATGTCTTGGTAAATGCAAGATACGCAATGAAAAGCCATGTAATGGAATCTAGGAGGCTGCTGCAGCTCTATAGTATGCCTAGGCACAGTACATATGGATGCCTATTTGTATAATCTATGCATTCTGTACGCACTTTGGGGCAGATTCAAAAGCCCCTTGCAAGACTTTTACGCTGCCGTTGTGTCCATTTTTGTGACGCAGCAGCAGCGTAAACAATGTGCCACATTGCGGCCCATTTACAACGTGACGCATCTAAGGAGATGCATCACGTTGTAAATCACATTATACCTGTGTCAGGTATAATGTATGCAGGGTGTGCATTCCCACGCAGGAAAGCCTCGTAGAAGTGATGCAGTGAAATCTACAAGATTGTACTGCGCCACTTTCAGGATGCAAGTGCATCAAAACCTTATGCCTGCTTGTAGCAGGGACAAGGAGTGATGCAGTGCAAGAAGTATAGGCCTCCCCATGCATTGCTGTAGTTGCGTCGTGCTTGTGACACGACTCCAGTAATGGGTGACTTCTGCACGAACAGATGCGTAAAAATTTGGGACGCATCTGTCAATCCTTGCGCCATGGCGAGCCATATTGTAAACATGGCACATCCATGGTGCAAGGGTATCGCAGGCTGGCGCAGGGAAACTGATGCATCTCTACAGATGCATCAGTTTCTTGTAAATCCGCCCCATGGATTGGAGGGAGGTTTAAAAGCTGAAGGAGCAGTGAAGAGGAACAGGCACTTGATGCTGGTGATGAAAGAGGATACATGGATATGAGATGAATACATAGCTAATCAGACTAAGGGCTAGACAGCAAACAGAACAGGTCAGAATATTCACTGTAATTCTGCAAATCTGTAATAAAGTTACCGCCTCTGGGATTTTTGGTATTATCGCAAAACAGGAATAACATACTCATATGATGTTTCCATCCATGTGTCTGCAATTAAATCTGCAAATATAGGGGTCGATTACGATGGCGGACGGAAGGACGACCGCCGGCCTGGAGTAGGCGGAAAATGCCTTTTTCCAGTCTGCCTGCCGCGGTCACTCCGTCCGCTATATTAGGATGGGAAACACTGTCAAAAGTCCGAGCGGTACGTGCTCTTCCGCCGCGGAACTACCCCCGACCCCGCGGTGGACGTAACCAATCCAGAGACACCGCCGTACGGAATGACGTCTCCGACCGTCCTCTAAATCACGATGGCGGAAAACACACATCAAATCGCTGCGGAAAAACAATCTGCCTGAACACGGCGGGTTCCCCACAGCGAAGATACAACACATTGCAGAGATACCCACCACAAGCAGCTCACCGTCATGGACCCAGCGCTACACGCATTTCCGATACTCTTCGTGCTCCACCACCAGCAAGTCATGGACCATCATCGACGACGACGCAGGTACGCCAACACACCAATTGCTGTCGGAAGGGGAGTACCTGCCAGGGCTGTGACGTTGGGAGGGGGAGTGTCATGTTTGAGAAACTTCATTTACGATCGCACCAATATATCCACAATTCAAGTACACAACCAGGAATGACAACGACAAACCACTACACATGATTGACTTGCTTTATTCAACATAATAGGGGTATAATCCTAGAGTAGCCAAGAGCATGGGCACTGGGTAGAACAGAGCAGGTACATCAGAGGCAGCACATGAGAGGGTCTATGAGCATCAACAGTCCATGGCAAGCCACAGGTACATCAGAGGCATCACATGAGAGGGCACAATGCAGTATCAGAACAATAACAGGGCAGTGTCCATAACAGAGCAGGTACATCTGAAGCAGCACATGAGAGCGGCTAAGTGCATCAGCAGTCCATAGCACAGAGCAGGTACATCAGAGGCAGCATATGAGAGGGGCTATGTGCATCAGCAGTCCATGGCAAGGCACAGGTACATTTGAGGCAGAACATGAGAGGGACTAAGTGCATCAACAGTCCATAGCCCAGAACAGGTACATCTGAGTCAGTACATGAGAGGGGCTAAGTGCATCAACAGTCCATAGGACAGAGCAGGTACATCACTGGCAGCACGTGAGAGGGGATAAGTGCATCAACAGTCCATAGCCCAGAACAGGTACATCAGAGGCAGCACGTGAGAGGGGCTAAGTGCATCAACAGTCCATAGCACAAAGCAGGTACATCTAAGGCAGCACGTGAGAGGAGCTAAGTGTATCAACAGTCCATAGCACAGAACAGGTACATCTGAGGCAGCACGTGAGAGGGGCTAAGTGCATCAACAGTCCATAGCACAGACCACAGAACAGGTACATCACTGGCAGCACGTGAGAGGGCACAATGCAGTATCAGAACAATAACAGGGCAGTGTCCATAACAGAGCAGGTACATCAGAGGCAGCACATGAGAGGGCACAATGCAGTATCAGAACAGCAACAGGGCAGTGTTCGTAACAGAGCAGGTACATCTGAGGCAGCACATGAGAGGGGCTAAGTGCATCAACAGTCCATGGCAAGGCACAGGTACATCAGAGGCAGCACATGAGAGGCCACAATGCAGTATCAGAACAGCAACAGGGCAGTGTTCGTAACAGAGCAGGTACATCTGAGGCAGCACATGAGAGGGGCTAAGTGCATCAACAGTCCATGGCACAGAGCAGGTACATCTGAGGCAGCACATGAAAGGGGCTAAGTGCATCAACAGTCCATGGCACAGAGCAGGTACTTCTGAATCAGTACATGAGAGGGGCTAAGTGCATCAACAGTCCATAGCACAGAGCAGGTACATCACTGGCAGCACGTGAGAGGGGATAGGTGCATCAACAGTCCATAGCACAGAACAGGTACATCTGAGGCAGCACATGAAAGGGGCTAAGCGCATCAACAGTCCATAGCACAGAACAGGTACATCTGAGGCAGCACATGAAAGGGGCTAAGTGCATCAACAGTCCATGGCACAGAGCAGGTACTTCTGAATCAGTACATGAGAGGGGCTAAGTGCATCAACAGTCCATAGCACAGAGCAGGTACATCACTGGCAGCACGTGAGAGGGAATAGGTGCATCAACAGTCCATAGCACAGAACAGGTACATCTGAGGCAGCACATGAAAGGGGCTAAGCGCATCAACAGTCCATAGCACAGAACAGGTACATCTGAGTCAGTACATGAGAGGGGCTAAGTGCATCAACAGTCCATAGGACAGAACTGGTAAATCACTGGCAACACAAGTACGTGGGTCAAGCGACCCGCCCCAAGGACATTAATAATGCAAGGGTGGTTACAATGGACAATCTACACACCAAGTCAAAGGACATGTGAGTGATGGGAACTAAACCTCACATCACAGAATCTGGTGGACTGCTTGAACTACTCGCCTCGGACAGACTGCCAGCACCAGAAACAGGAGTGTGAGACACAGCCACAGCTCTATTCACTGACACATGAGCCATAGACCCCGACTCACTGCCAGGACATGTCCCTGTACAGTGACCAACAAATACCATGCCAGCATCTGACACATGAGAGTGGCGGACACACACAGTTCCAGTACCTGAAACAGGAGAGGGCACAACTGACACAGTGCTACTACATGATGCATGATAGCGAACAACAGACACAGTGCCACTATCTGAAACATGAGAGTGAACTGCAGCTGCGCCACTAGGACCACTGAAATGATGAGCCACAGGGCTGTATGGGCCAGGAGGCAGGGTGGCGCAAGGAGCCGGGGATAGCTGTACTGGAGCGACATCGGGGTGGTCAGGTGTCAATGGTGTGTGTCTACGTTTCTTAGGGATATGTAAGGGCACCCTGGACATGACTGGACTGGTAACATCACCCATCAAAGGTGGATCATGTGCTGGTGGGGGTCTGCTCTCTGGGGACGTGCTGGACCTTGCTTGTCGTTTGCTGTGGGCCTGCCTTCTGCCCTCTGCATCATGTGTAATGGGGGATGCAACAACAGTGTACTCCTTCCTCTGCTTCTGCGGGGCGTGGATGGGAGTAGAGGTATGGGGGACTCCACTGCTGACACATGTGTTTTACGTTCCTTCAACAACATCAGCCTCAGTGCAGCCAGGGGTGATGTATGCCTGCCATTGATGGAGCTCGTGTCTATGGGAGAACCCTTGGCCCTGGGATGTGCCTTGGCCGTAGGAGGTGTCCTGTTTCTGGAATGTCCCTGATCCCTGGGCGGTGCCCTGTCCCTGGGTGCAGACTTGTCCATTGTAGTGTACCTATCCTTTGAAGCGACCTTGTCCTTGGGAGTGTCCCTGCTCTAGGGAGGTGGCCTTTCATTTGAAGCGTCCTTGTCCCTGGTAGTGTCCCTGCTCTTGGGAGGTGGCCTTTCCTTTGAAGCGTCCTTGGCCTTGGGAGTGTCCCTGCTCTTGGGAGTTGCCCTTCCCTTTGTAGTGTCCTTGTCCTTGGGAGTGTCCCTGCTCTTGGGAGTTGCCCTTTCCTTTGTAGTGTCCTTGTCCTTGGGATTGTCCCTGGACTTGGTAGGTGCCCTTGCCTTGGGAGTACCTTTTGTGGGGATGCCTGTGTAGCATGTGAAGCCATTTCCCCCAACACCCCTTGAGGATCCTGTGTGTCAACTCCAGTGTAGCTCACGTCGTCTTCGGTGAAAGATTTCCCAGTCCTAGGGGATGGTGTCTGTGCCCTCCGTGCCCTGCCTTGCTGCCTGTGGCTGCTTCTAGTGCAATAACCTGAAAATGAGGCCTGGTCTGAAAATTCACTCTCCCCTGAGACATAAAGTGGTGTGGATGGGGGAACAGAAGTAGCACCCTGTCTATGCAACTGTAGAATGGCTGAAGACACAGTGTTTGCTAATGACTGAACTGTTCTGTGGAGACCAGGAACATCGCCATGCACCCCCTCCATGAATGCCACCACCTGCCCCAACTTCCTATCGTAGTCTTGGAATGCATTGATCATGTTGGTCTGCCCTACACACAGCTGTCGCAGCAGATCAACTGCCTCAGCACAAAGTGTACTTTGTGTCACAGGGGCAGGGTCTGCGGTGCCAGCACCGAAGGCAACTCTGCTCCCCCTACTCTGGCGAGCACGAGCAGTACTTGTTGCAGTTGGTGGCAGTGTGGGCCTTGTGTGCTGTGTCCCGACTGAAGGTGTTGATTGCCCACTCCCTGTCTGTGACAACAGTGCTGACTCACCAACACTGTCTGAAGATGAGGACGATGGTGTTTCCACATGTGAGTCCTCAGGGACGGTTCTGTCCCCCTCTCCGGGGCTGCCCTCTTCAGTGTCAGTCTGCGTGTGTGTGATTTCGATCCGGATGCATTGCCACCACTCATCTCCGTCGTCTGTGGGTCAGTGCCCTGTGCCAAAGCTGAAAGAGAGAGAAAAGAGGTTTACCTAAGTGCCACACTCACGTACTGAAGGTTACAAAATCACAACTTTCCTTACAGTCGAATAACATGTAGCACCCATCCTGCACACGACCCACCCCTACCAGACATCCTCATATCAAAGAACAGGTGGTGGCTGTGAAACATGTATATCATACAAACAGGGCAAGTGCACGCACACCACCACACATGTCATGCCATAGGACCACAGACCTCAACGGCATGTCCTGGAACCCTCAACTACAAAGCAAGTGGTATGTCCACCTGGAGGATATGGAGGCTACCGCTCACTCCGCTAATGGCACCAACATGCAATTGCAGCAAAACAAACGCACCACGGATGTCACTACTGTGTCTGAGTACCAATACATGCATGCACTCACAAGTCACAGACACATACAGACTGCTTACCGCTAGTTTGCTGTTGATCCCCTCTCAGCCGGGCGGACAGGTCAGGATGCGTCACAGCAATGATACGGTGCATTAGAGGGGTCATGGTGCGTCGGGCCAGATGGGTTGATCTTGGAATCATCCCCAGTGTCATCTCGGCAACATTCTTGCTTAGCCTGGATATGTCGTCCCAGCGCTTGTGGCAGTGTGTGTGTCGTCTATTGCACACCCCCACTGCCCGTACATCACGTGCTAGGGTCCTCCACACGCCCTTGCGAAGGTGCAGCTTGACCTACTATGATGGGAGACAAGAGGGGAACGTCAGTGGACAGTTTGACATTCACAAACATAGTAGAAACACGTATCTTCATGCAGCTATGCTCAGTACAACACATGTGAAGGTCCCACAGCACACCGCCAAGCTTGCAGAAGCCAGGGGTCCGTGACCACCTCATTCCCACCAACATGTTCCCCACTGCACTTACCACCTGTCCGGGGGCACCGTAACGCCGTTCATAGTGGCTGAGCACACCATCCACAAGGACATCCAGCTCCGCTGCGGTGAAGGGACGAGACCGGATCTCTCGCACTCTCTGCATGGCAAGGTTCAGGACTGTGGCACTACATCAGCAGTTGTTGGTTAGCTCAGCAGCAGCAGGTCGAGGTGATGGTCACAGGTAGCAGTTGTTGGATAGCTCAGCAGCAGCAGGTCGAGGTGATGGTCGCAGACAGCAGTTGTTGGATAGCTCAGCAGCAGCAGGTCGAGGTGATGGTCGCAGGCAGGAGTTGTTGGATAGCTCAGCAGCAACAGGTCGAGGTGATGGTTGCAGGCAGCAGTGGCTGAAAGCAGTGAATGTGTGCTGCAGAAATTCACACATATATAGGGCCCTGAGCTCATATCAGTGGCACACGTCTGCAGCAATTGGTTTTCCCTGGATGCCTCATTCAAAAAGAGCCAATGACTGGCCCTGGTTTGGTGGTGCACGGCTTCCGCTAGTTTTGAATGTGCATACGCGCCCCCGCATTACCTGTTTCCATTGGCTACATGTGCACGGACCGTCACAGTCACACATCGGCAACCGCATGTGCGCGCTTCCGCGACGGTGCATCATTTGGAAAAAATCAAACCCTGGCGTCGCTAGGGCGGTGCACACATTCCGCGGAGCAGACTAACACATACATTTGAATATGCAATTCCAAAATGGCAGTTGATACCCCACCTTACAGTCTCATTTCAGCACCCAACGCAGACCGCCGGTCCTGGCCGGTCACCCACCGCCGGGTGTTGGCGGTGGGTGAGCAGCCTGTGCATTGAGGTCACCATGGCATGGATTTGCCAGTCCGGTCACCCACCACCGGGTGCTGGTCGGTCACACACCGCCAGCACCCGGCGGTGGGTCACCGACCCGCACCGGCGGTGTTTGACCAGCCAGCAACCAGCAGTGGGTCACCGGCCAGCACCGGCGGTGGGTCACCGGCCAGCACCCGGCGGTGGGTGACCGGCCAGGAACGGCGGTGGGTGACCGGCCAGCACCGGCGGTGTGTGACCGGCCAGGACCGGTGGTGGGTGACTGGCCAGGACCGGTGGTGGGTGACCGGCCAGGCCACCCATGCCATGGTGACCTCAATGCACAGGCCGATCACCCACCGCCAGCACCGGGCGGTGGATGACCAGCCAGCACCCAGCGGTGGAAGACCGGCCAGGACTGGCGGTGTGTGACCGGCCAGCACTCGGCGGTGGGTCACCGGCCAGCACTGGCGGTGGGTCACCGGCCAGCACCCGGCGGTGGGTGACCGGCCAGGACCGGCGGTGGGTGACCGGCCAGGACCGGCGGTGTGTGACCAGCCAGGACCGGTGGTGGGTAACCGGGCAGGACTGGCGGTGGGTGACCGGCCAGGACCGGCGGTCTGCAGTGGGTGCTGCAATGTGACTGTAAGGGGGGTATCAACTGCCATTTCGAATTGCATATTCAAAAGTATGTGTTAGCCTGCACCGCCCCCGCGGAATGCGTGCACCGCCATAGCGACGCCACTGAGTGATAATTTTCACATGATGCACAGTCGCGGTAGTACGCACATGCGTTTTGCGGGGTGTGACCGTGATGGTCCTTGACCATACAGCATATGTCATGCACAATAGCAGGAACAACGATCAACTTCTGTGTAGGTGGAAGGCGTCCACACATGGCGTATGTACACACACTGCATGTCTCCGCACACATGTAATGTTGATAGTTGTACATGTGTGTTAGGACATGTCCAGAATGCTGCAAGAATTATGATGTCAAGTCAATGTCCTGTGGCCACGTGTGTCTTTCATGTCCATTTTTTGCATGTGTGTTCATACTATTGACCTTGCCAGTGGTTAACAAAGGCTATTGATGTGCACACAAGTTGCGTCAGATGTGCATGGCGACGTGTTGACGTCTTGGTTTGGCGGACACACATTTCCATTTGTACACATCTACACAGTACATCAAGGGTGTCTAACCACATTCAGAAGCTGTTGTAAGTGTGTGGTTTGTGTGTGCAAGTAACAATGATGGGGGTATACATGCATTCTGTATATGCGTATGTGTGTTGCCTGTTGTGTGCCCATGCATGTCATGTAAGGATGCCCAGCATTGTAGGTGGGGTCATGGGTGCATGAAGACAAGGAGGGTGTGTTCCATGTTCGTGTTGTGTGTGCATGTGCATGTGTGTCTGTGGTGACGTTTGTCCACATTTGGGCCCTCAGTCATGTGTCGTTGGCAGTTCTTTCGACATGCGTGCACGTTACATTGGACATGTTTGCACACATGATGTTGTTTGTGGGTGAACATTGTTTTTGTAGTTATCTGTATTGCATTAAATATTGGTCACGTCACACATATAATCATTGTCTGCAACATGTCTTATTTGCATTGTGTTGGTCAACATGTGATAGTGTGGCACAGCTATGTGTTGTTGGTCAATTGACATCTGCTCCCATCTACTCCCACACAGGAGGGCTCCAAATGTGCATCGACCATACACTGTGCTGGAGGACATGGTTGACGAGGAGGTGATCCGCAAATTCCGGCTTGATCGACGTAGATTGCTGGAGCTTGTAGCCCAATTGTCACCTCATCTGCAGCCAAGCAGAACATATCCTGGAGCTATTACACCCACAGCAAAGGTGATGGCGGCACTTCACTTCTTTGCAACTCGCACCTTCCAGTACACAGTTGGACAAGCCGGGGGGATGTCACAACCCATGTTCAGCATGGTACTGCGGGATGTTCTGAATTCCATGATGCTTTACAAGGATGATTACATCCATTCTCCACGGCCAGCAGAGTTGGCAGCAGTCAAAGGGGACTTCTATGCCCTGGCCCAGATACCACACGTAGTGGGTTCCATTGATGGCACACATATTGGTCTCATTCCACCCCAGGCACGTGAACCTGTATATCGCAATAGAAAGCACTACCATTCGATCAACATGCAAGTGGTGTGCCTGGCTGACAACATCATCTCCCATGTGTGTGCCAGAATACCATACTCCGCACATGACTCACACATCCTGCGGAGCAGCATTGTCTCCCAACTGATGGCTAATCTGCGTCCAGAACGTGCTTGGCTTGTAGGTGAGTATGCTGTGAGGACAATTGTGTTGTATGTGTGGCATGGTGTTCCCACCAATCCTGGTAATAATATTTGTGTCTGTCATCCCCCCACCTAGGCGACTCTGCGTACCCAAACCGGCCGTGGCTGCTGAGCCCCATACGGAATCCTACTACCCCTGGTGAAATGCGTTAAAATGATGCCCATGGGAGGACACGTCGAGTGGTGGAATGTACTTTTGGACTGCTGACGTCTAGGTTTCTCTGCCTGGATAAAACCGGAGGGGCACTGCCATACTCACCAGGCAAAGTATGCAAAATCGTGATTGCCTGATGCATGCTCCACAACCTGGCCTTGCGCAATAACATTGAACTGATCATGGACCCTGAAGACCAACAGGTTGCTCGGCCTCCCATCCCACCCATGTCCACTGATGAGGATAGTGGTGAGGAAGAAGGTGTGGACCAGAGGCGTCAGCTCATTGATCGCTATTTTCCTTGAATGTGAGTAACTACCTCTTGTGCAGCTAGACAATGCGTGATGTATGTTTGCTGGTGGAGTGTGGATGTGGTGTGTCTATGCTGCCTGTTCTGGTATGTTCTGTTTGCAAATGTGTGTGGTAGATGGTGTACATGCAAAGCTTCCTGATGTGTGTCCTGTGATCCACTTAATTGGTGATGAGTGTGGTTTGTGGGATGTTGCAGTACAGTGTGTTGTGATGGGTGTGAATCACTTTCCTGACCTGTGTTTGTTGTTCTCTCATTATCCCTAGGTCACTCCCACAGAGGCATGATTCTCAACAACATTGATCCCTGCACCTGGTAACGACAAATTCTAAGACAATCATGTGATTAAAACATGGAGATCACACAGCATTGAGTGTTTACGTGATGTTTATTAACAGGTTGTGGATTGATGTTGGTGCATATTTACAAGTAGGTGTTGGGGGAAGTGAGAGTTGAAGGTCATGGCAGATGAAAACACCATGGGGACACCACATTGTGTGATGTCCACCTAGTCCAACAGACGTGTGCCAATGCTTGGCATTGTGGGGCAGGATAGTTGGCAGGGTAAATGTCAGGCTCAAGCAAGGGTGAAGTCAGTGGCGGTCCCTCTTAGAGCGGGTAGATGGGGCATTTCCACTGCTCTCAGCTGGATCCAGCCTCGGACGGCCCCTCCGTATTGGAGCCGGAGTGGAGACAGCTGTGGGGGCAGGTTGGTCAGGGGCCACCTCCCTGTCTGTGGGCTCAGGTGTGGGTGGCGGTGGTGTTGGTGACCTGTCCCGCTGGGCACTTGGGTGAGGGGGTGGTGGTGTGGCGTGGGATAACCAATCCCTCCACAGAGCAGTTTGTTGGCCCATGAGGTCCACAATTTAGCCAATGCATGTGTCAATAGACCGCAACAGCTGGCTGCTCTCTTGCGAGTCTTGGTGTGCCCGATCGTACTGTGCCTGCGACCGCTCATAGGAGGCATGGACTCTGGCAATGGCTTCCAGGGTCTCGTCCCCAGGATGGGGTGGGTGTCCTTCCCCACCTCGCCTAACAACTGCACTCCTGGTTGTGAGCTGTGGCCTCACCTGTGTCCTCTCCCGTCTACTCTCCCTGCTTGCCTGGGATGTCGATGGCCCATCATCGGGCGATGGGTCAGGCAGGGTGGCACAGGCAGGAGTGGTGGTGGTGGTGGTGGTGGCTGCACAGCTCACAATGGCAGGTGTTGGTGTAGTGACACAGGCCAAGGTGGTGGAGGCAGGGATGTCCTGGGAGCCTGATGGCCCTGGTAGTATGCTTGGGCCCGCATCAACCTCAGCACCCGAGCTGGCAATGGGATCGTCCCCAGAGAGTCCGTGCTGTGAGGGGGTGACTGGTGCTGGCGGTTGCTGCTTTCGCCGGTCAAGTTGCGATCACCTGAGGGACAAGATTTTCAGAATCAATGCTGTGGACATGACATGTTTTTGGTACCAACATTACAAATCACTATGTAATCAGGACATGGTTGTTGTTGTCATCATGTTGGTGTGGTTGACAGTACAGGCCTATATGGTGGCGTGGAGGTGGGAAGGCA
The DNA here is from genome assembly GCF_964261635.1 of Lissotriton helveticus. Lineage (NCBI taxonomy): Eukaryota > Metazoa > Chordata > Amphibia > Caudata > Salamandridae > Lissotriton > Lissotriton helveticus. The sequence continues at coordinate 424,105,741 of NC_136072.1, forward strand.
ATACTTGGATATGTGTGGTCCTGTCCTGCTATTGGATGTTCCCCCTGTGAAGATGTCTATCTACCTGTCAGTTTGCAGGAGGAGATGCAGTGGTCAGCAAATGGTGTGATGACTCAATCTTGCTCTGGGATGAGACATTGGGGCCTGTTGGGAGTTGTAGTGCTGGTCTCTCACATACCCCACCCACCACTACCCTCTCTGTTGACATGGGGGCCTGTTGGGAGTTGTAGTGCTGGTCTCTCACACACCCCAACTACCTCTCTTACCCCCCCACCCACCATCACCCTCCCTGTGGACATGGAGGCCTGTGGAGAGTTGTAGTGCTGGTCTCTAACACACCCCACTCACCTCTCTCACACCCCCCACCCACCACCACCCTCCCTGTAGAAATGGGGGCCTGTTGGGAGTTGTAGTACTGGTCTCTCACACACCCCACCCACCTCTCTCACACCCCTCACCCACCACCACCCTCACTGTAGACATGGGGGCCTGTTGGGAGTTGTAGTGCTGGTCTCTCACATACCCCACCCACCACCACCCTCCCTGTAGACATGGGGGCCTGTTGGGAGTTGTAGTGCTGGTCTCTCATACACCCCACCCACCACCACCCTCCCTGTAGACATGGGGGCCTGTTGGGAGTTGTAGTGCTGGTCTCTCACACACCCCACCCACCTCTCACACCCCCCACCACCCTCCCTGTGGACATGGGGGCCTGTGGGGAGTTGTAGTGCTGGTCTCTCACACACCCCACCCACCTTTCTCACAGCCCCCACCCACCACCACCCTCCCTGTAGACATGGGGGCCTGTTGGGAGTTGTAGTGCTGGTCTCTCACACACCCCACCCACCTCTCTCACACCCCCCACCCACCACCACCCTCCCTGTGGACATGGGGGCCTGTGGGGAGTTGTAGTGCTGGTCTCTAACACACCCCACCCACCTCTCCCACACCCCCAACCCACCTACACCCTCCCTGTAGACATGGGGGCCTGTTGGGAGTTGTAGTGCTGGTCTCTCACACACCCCACCCACCTCTCACACACCCCCCACCATCCTCCCTGTGGACATGGGGGCCTGTGGGGAGTTGTAGTGCTGGTCTCTCACACACCCCACCCGGTATAGAGTCAAAATATCGAGTTTTTAATATCGAGTAGACATAATATTGAGTTAAAAATATAGAATGGACATAATATCGACTAGACATAATATAGACTACCAAAATATCGACTAGAAAATTTTAATATCGAATAAAATGGACATAATATCGAATCAAAAATGTAGAATGGACATAATATCGAATCAAAAATATAGAATGGACATAATATCGACTAGACATAATATAGACAACTAAAATATCGAATTTTAGGTAAGTTAATATTACATTTTTTTGTGTAATATAATTCTGTAGCGTGTAGTGGGTTTATAGGGGAATAGGGTGGGAAGTATTTTAATTATAATTAATTAAAAATTGTATTTTATTTTTTGTTATTTATTTAGAATTAATTGTTAATTATTTATTAATTGTTAATTAATTAAAATATAATTGGTAATTAATTGTAATTGATTAATTGATGAATATTTTAATTGTAGTAATTTATTTTCTGTAGCGGGTTGTGGGTTTATAGGGGAATAGGGTGGGAAGTAATTTAATTATAATTAATTAAATATGTTAATTAATTAATTGGTATTTATTTTGAATTAATTGTTAATTAATTAATAATTGGTAATTAATTAAAATCGAATTGGTAATTAATTTTAATTGATTAATTGATAAATATTTTAATTTTAGTAATATATTTTCTGTAGCGGGTTGTGGGGTTATAGGGGAATAGGGTGGGAAGTAATTTAATTATAATTAATTAAATATGTGAATTAATTAATTGGTATTTATTTTGAATTAATTGTTAATTAATTTTAATTGATAAATAATTAATTCTTAATTGATAATAATTCAAATTAATTGTTTAGTTGACAATTATTCGAATAATATTATTTTATTTTCTGTAGGGGAGAGGTGTGGCGCCGCGGCCAGGGCGACTGACGCTGGAATCTGGGGATCAGGGTTTGATCCCCGTCTCCGGCGGCAGGTTAGCCCAGCACCATGTGACTCTGGGCAATAGCTCGCTTAATCTTCCCGACGGCCCCAGCGCCTAGAGACCCTTACGGGTGATTGTGCGCTTTACAAATGTGGATTATTATTATTATTATTAGTGGGTTGCGGGTTTATCGGCGAATAGGGTGGGTAGTAATTTCAATTTAATTAATTAAAAATGTTAATTAATTAATTGATTGGTATTTATTTTGAATAAATTGTCAATGAATTTTTAATTGGTAATTAATTATTTGTTAATTGATAATTAATTTTTATTAATTGATTAATTAATAATTATGTGAATAATATTATTTTATTTGTAGTAGCGGGTTGTGGGTTTATAGCAGAATAGGGTGGGAAGTAATTTAATATAGTTAATTAAACATGATAATTAATTAATTGGTATTTATTTTAAATAAATAGATAATTAATTTTTAATTGGTAATTAATTAATTCTTAATTGGTAATTAAAATGTATTAATTGATTAATTTATAATTATGTGACAGATTAATTTATTTTCACTAGAGTGGGGATATTAAAATTTACCCCTATGCTATCCAACACTTTCTTTACTGTTGCACTCTCTGGAGTGGGAATAGTAATTTTTACCCCTACGCTATCCAACGCTTTCCCTACTGTTGTACTCTTTGGAGTGGGAATAGTAATTTTTACCCCTACGCTATCCAACGCTTTCCCTACTGTTGCACTTGCTGGAGTTGGAATAGTAATTTTTACCCCTACGCTATCCAACGCTTTCCCTACTGTTGCACTCGCTGGAGTTGGAATAGTAATTTTCACCCCTACGCTATCCAACGCTTTCCCTACTGTTGCACTCGCTGGAGTTGGAATAGTCATTTTTACCCCTACGCTATCCAACGCTTTCCCTACTGTTCCACTCTTTGGAGTGGGAATAGTACTTTTTACCCCTACGCTATCCAACCCTTTCCCTACTGTTGCACTCGCTGGAGTTGGAATAGTAATTTTTACCCCTACGCCATCCAACGCTTTCTCTACTGTTGCACTCTCTGGAGTGGGAATAGTAATTTTTACCCCTACGCTATACAATGCTTTCCCTACTGTTGCACTCTCTGGAGTGGGAATAGTAATTTTTACCCCTACGCTATCCAACGCTTTCCCTACTGTTGCACTCGCTGGAGTTGGAATAGTAATTTTTACCCCTAGGCTATCCAACGCTTCCCTACTGTTGCACTCTTTGGAGTGGGAATAGTAATTTTTACCCCTATGCTATCCAACACTTTCCCTACTGTTGCACTCGCTGGAGTTGGAATAGTAATTTTTACCCCTACGCCATCCAACGCTTTCCCTACTGTTGCACTCTCTGGAGTGGGAATAGTAATTTTTACCCCTATGCTATCCAACGCTTTCCCTACTGTTGCACTCGCTGGAGTTGGAATAGTAATTTTTACCCCTACGCTATCCAACGCTTTCCCTACAGTTGCACTCTTTGGAGTGGGAATAGTAATTTTTACCCCTACGCTATCCAACGCTTTCCCTACTGTTGCACTCTCTGGAGTGGGAATATTAATTTTTACCCCTACGCTATCCAACGCTTTCCCTACCGTTGCACTCGCTGGAGTGGGAATAGTAATTGTTACCCCTACGCTATCCAACGCTTTCCCTACTGTTGCACTCGCTGGAGTTGGAATAGTAATTTTTACCCCTACGCTATCCAACGCTTTCCCTACTGTTGTACTCTTTGGAGTGGGAATAGTAATTTTTACCCCTACGCTATCCAACGCTTTCCCTACTGTTGCACTTGCTGGAGTTGGAATAGTAATTTTTACCCCTACGCTATCCAACGCTTTCCCTACTGTTGCACTCTTTGGAGTGGGAATAGTAATTTTTACCCCTACGCTATCCAACACTTTCCCTACTGTTGCACTCGCTGGAGTTGGAATAGTAATTTTTACCCCTACGCCATCCAACGCTTTCCCTACTGTTGCACTCTCTGGAGTGGGAATAGTAATTTTTACCCCTACGCTATCCAATGTTTTCCCTTACTGTTGCACTCTCTAGAGTGAGAATAGTAATTTTTACCCCTACGCTATCCAACGCTTTCCCTACTGTTGCACTCGCTGGAGTTGGAATAATAATTTTTACCCCTACGCCATCCAACGCTTTCCCTACTATTGCCCTCGCTGGAGTTGGAATAGTAATTTTCACCCCTACGCTATCCAACGCTTTCCCTACCGTCGCACTCTTTGGAGTGGGAATAGTAATTTTTACCCCTACGCTATCCAACGCTTTCCCTACTGTTGCACTCACTGGAGTTGGAATAGTAAATTTAAACCTCTCGCTATCCTACGGAAAAAATATTGTATATGTTTTGTTAATAATATGTATATATATATTTTGCACATGGTGTGTAAATAAATCAAGTGAAAACTTATCTGTTGCTGTGCCGTGTCTTCATCTGCGGGAATCGTGGGGAGAAGAAGCTGATGTAATATATATATATATTTATATATATATATATATATATGTTTAAAAAAATAATTTTGTAAGTTACAATAATTATTTAATAATTTTATGTTTATTTAAGTATTTTAAGTATGTTTAAATTGTTATATTTATTACTATTTACTTTAAAATTACTTTTAAGATATTTAAAAAAATCGATATTTTGACTGTCTATATTTTTCCTATCGATATTTTGGAGTCGATATTTTTATACTTACCTGTTTGTAGATAGGAAGTCGATATTCTGGCATTCTATATTTGTACCTCGATATTTTGACTGTTGATATTTTGACTGTCGATATTCTGTCAGTGATCCACCCCACCCACCTCTCTCACACCCCCCACTCATCACCACCCTCCCTGTGGACAAGGGGGCCTGTGGGGAGTTGTAGTGCTGGTCTCTAACACACCCAACCCACCTCTCTCACACACCCCACCCACAACCACCCTCCCTGTAGACATGGGGGCCTGTTGGGAGTTGTAGTGCTGGTCTCTCACACACCCCACCCACCTCTCTCACACCCCCACCCACCACCACCCTCCCTGTAGACATGGGGGCCTGTTGGGAGTTGTAGTGCTGGTCTCTCACATACCCCACCCACCACCACCCTCCCTGTAGACATGGGGGCCTGTTGGGAGTTGTAGTGCTGGTCTCTCACACACCCTACCCACCACCACCCTCCCTGTAGACATGGGGGCCTGTTTGGAGTTGTAGTGCTGGTCTCTCACACACCCCACCCACTTCTCACACACACCCCACCACCCTCCCTGTGGACATGGGGGCCTGTGGGGAGTTGTAGTGCTGGTCTCTCACACACCCTACCCACCTTTCTCACAGCCCCCACCCACCACCACCCTCCCTGTAGACATGGGGGCCTGTTGGGAGTTGTAGTGCTGGTCTCTCACACACCCCACCCACCTCTCACACCCCCCACCACCCTCCCTGTGGACATGGGGGCCTGTGGGGAGTTGTAGTGCTGGTCTCTCACACACCCCACCTACCACCACCCTCCCTGTGGACATGGGGGCCTGTTGGGAGTTGTAGTGCTGGTCTCTCACACACCCCACCCACCTCTCACACACCCCCCACCACCCTCTCTGTGGACATGGGGGCATGTTGGGATTTGTAGTGCTGGTCTCTCACAACCCCACCCACCACCACCCTCCTTGTCGACATGGGGGCCTGTTGGGAGTTGTAGTGCTGGTCTCTCACACACCCCACCCACCTCTCACACACCCCCTACCACCCTCCCTGTGGATATGGGGGCCTGTGGGGAGTTGTAGTGCTGGTCTCTCACACACCCCCCACCCACCACCACCCTCCCTGTAGACATGGGGGCCTGTTGGGAGTTGTAGTGCTGGTCTCTCACAGACCCCAACCCCCACCACCCTCCCTGTGGACATGGGGGCCTGTTGGGAGTTGTGGTGCTTGCTACTTTGACAACATGCAAGGCTGGGAACGTAGGAAGCAACATTTGTGTTTGGTCATGGTGGGTGCATTTGAGCCCAGGACTTCACATTTGGGTGACTATGTGGCCCACATGCATGGATTGGAGTCTGGGAGATGTGTCTTGGCAGTTGTGCAAGGCAGACCATGGCAGTGTGATAGTGGTCATTGGTTTGTACTTACCAGCCTCTTATCCCTCTTCGATTCCTTCCAGGCTCTCAGGGTGCAGTATGCCCAGCACCTTCTCCTCCCATTCTGCATATGGTATGGGCTCCGGGGGAGTGCCGCCGCCAGTGTGGTGTGCCCGCAGGTGGTTCTTTGCCCTGATGCCTTTCATCCTTGTCTTGAGGTCCTGCCACCGCCTCTGGATCTCATGTTTGGTGCGTGGCATGGCCCCTGACGCATTCACTCTGGTCACTATCCTGTCCCACATGTTGTTTTTGGTTGCCAAGGTGGTCTGCTGGACTAGGGTACTGAAGAGATGTGGTTCGACACGGATGATTTCATCCACCATGACCTTCAACTCATTGTCTGTGAACTTGGGATTTTTCTTTGGTGCCATGGTGTGTGATGTGCAAGGTGTTGGTGGGGTGGGGTGGGATGTGCAGGTGTGTGGTGTGTAGGGATGGTGTGGTGGGTGTGTTTGTGTGCAGGTTGTATGTGTGTTTTTGTGTGTCTGCTGTTAGTGGTATTCTGCCTCTTGCTTGCAGCTATGCTGTGATGCAAAGGATTGTGGTTGTGGGAGGGATCCATTTTATACTCTGTGTGGTGGTTGTGTCCCAATGGTTGTTGCCAGTCAGGTGTTCTGTGGGTGTGGTGACTTGGGTGCATTTTTCGGTGCTTGGGGGTTGTCATTGGGGCATGTAGTTGCTGGGGGTGGGTGTTTCAGGTGGGCGGGTGTCCTGTTTAGTGTGTTTTCTATTTACTTCCGTCTGCCATTTTGTAATAGGTTTGACGCCAGGGATGGTGTTTGTGTGGTCCTTCCGCAGTCATGCTCCGTTTGTCGATGCATTGTTTCCGCAGCGGTAGAGGAAGGTGGTGAGTTCCGTTGGAATGGCGGTATTATCCTAATCGTGAGGCCGGAGCCTCCGCAGGTATGGCGGCGGTTGTGCCTGTTCCCGCGGTCATGTTCGTCCCCGGCGGAGGGTGTTTCTTTGGTACTGTCCGCTTGCGGCGGTCTTTGGTGTGCTCCGTCCGCCGCGGACGGTGTTTGATGTGATCCGTCCGCCGCGGTCGGAGTGTCTTGACATTATTATCAAAATCAAAAACAGATTAATAGCTCAGTTACATAAATGTATACATTTGATAACTAACACAGATAAAAGCGCTGTAATTGCCAAAGGTCTGTAGCTGCCATGAATGGGGAGAGGATGAGGTCTCACGGCTAGACTGCTGGCTTTGGAGCTGGGAAACGAAGATTCAAGCCTCGGGGTCGACTCCACCTCCTGTAATTCTGGGCAAATCACTTAATCTCCCTGTGCCTATCAAAAAAATATGTGTTCTTGTGTAACGTAACCGGTGCTCATATAAAGCGCTCCAAATACCTTCGGGTCAATATATAAATCTGCAACAAAAAAAAACTTAATTTGATAACATGAATTAACGTAAATCAAAACACTGTAATTGCCAATGCTCTGTAGTTGCCTTGCAACTTATGTTTTACCTAGAATCAAATATTCTGGTGTAAGAATAGATGCATCCTCAGTTTTAATCCCTTTCATCATGTAAAAACATGATTTTCTTCTTGTAGTTATTTTCGTCTTGATATTTATCTAGGACACTCCATAATATTTCATCATTTTTCTTGGTCCCTTCCTCCAACTTAAGTTCTGCAATGGGTGTCTTAGTCTCTTCTATTTCCTTACCTAGAAGCTCCATCTTAATCTCAGCTTGTTCAATTAACATGATCATTAGAGGTGGCTTTCAATTTTTCTCCCACTTTTCAGCTTGTTCTGCATCTCTATCTTCCGCAGCTCGAAAGATAGTGATTTGCAGCCCCTAGGGATCCTGCCAACTTCCAAGTAATGCTTGAAAATGAATATTTTTTAGCCATTTTGGGTATTCTTTTTAGTAATTAGCTCTAATTTCAAGAATAAGTTCCATAGACCTCTTGGTGCAATTGAAACACTCACCCGGCTTCACTAGTTAATTTGTTAAACAAAATATCTGCTTATGTCTCATGTGTCTTCATGTAGTTTGCCATTATCCCAATAGAGAAAGTGTTACAAAAACAACTGACACATATTCTTAAAGCACATAAACTCAAGAGTCAGTCAAATAAAGGGCAAGTCAATAGTCAATAGTCGTTTGTTGATGTTGATGTATGTCTTTATTTCATGCACAATTGGTGTACATCTTTAGAAACAGCCAACGCTTTTCATTCTAAAAAGGACTTCTTTAGGGCAAAGGTATAATGGCGTAATACGTGTGCCAACAGGATTCAATCTGGTGATGCGTGGTTGGTATGAAGCATCCAACTTAAGGACGTAATGCCAGGGTACGAGGCCTTAAGCCAAAGGGAACCACCTGTGTATCCTTAGTGTACAGATACCAGACTGTGTTAGTAAATAAAATGGCATTTGCTTCCAATGGTCTTCAAGGAGTATCTTATTAGCGTGAGTCGTAGTGTAGAGATTCTGGATCCGTGTCTGGCTGGACATGGATCCTGAATCGCTACACTGCGATTCACGCTAATATGATACTCCTTAAGTTGGACACTTGATACCAACCAGGCATCACCAGATTGAATCCTTTTGGCACAAGTATTACGCCATTATCCTTTTGCCCTGAAGAAGCCCTTTTTAGGGCGAAATGCGTTGGCTGTTTCTAAAGATGCCTTTCGGCAAATAACCAAAGCCTGGAAAGACTTTTCCATCATCTTTTTCAATCATCGTGGTATGGTGTTCATTATAATCATAGACTTGACATAGCGTATTTCAATCCTCTCCCTTTCTATCAAAAGAGAAATTAATCTGGTCACAAGTGACACTTTTTCTGGATTCTTTAGTGAAAATCTATCAGTTTACAGTGACCATAGATTGAAGAGGTATCCAAACCTCCATAATGTGTAATGGCTGTTCTATTCATTTGTATTATACACTAATATTGCTACTATGCTACTGTTATTTTATATTTTCTCCTATCTATGCAATAACAATGGTTTTATGGAATTTTTACTATGACACAGTCATATAAAAATTACTTCATAGTCCTTTTATTCTTATTTCTCCTTTCCATAGTTTGTTACGTTATTCCAGTTGATTATTATTTATACTTTTAAATTTTTTTGTTATTTTATGGATGTATATTACCCTGTAACAATTATTTGACTTTTCAATGCATTTTATCTTTAAACTAAAAAAAGAATCCCCAAAGACCACCATTCCATCTCTAAAAGATGGAGCATAATAACTGAGAATTAGGTCAATAGGTAAGGATTATATGAATCACAAATCACACATCCCTTCCCTTAATATAGTATGAAGACTAGCGGCGAAACATTTAGTGAAAAATACAGTAAAAAGAAGAATAAAACGAGCATGAGGTATAACCTTGAAAGAGCTCATTAAAATGTCACATACAATTGCAAGCTCATTTGGACAACATGCGTAGCTAAAGAAGACACAAAGCAGGTGGGGAAATTCATAGATAAAGATGAAACAAAACAGTAGTGACCTAGTGTAGTGTCAAAAACCACGAGAATCGTGCAAACTGTGATACTAATGTGGCATTTGGCAGTGTTAGATAGTCATATGAACATTGATCTTTTGATATAGACCCCAAAAATCTGACCTCCCCATTTTAGGCGTGTGATGTAATTGTAATGGCTTTTTAGCCAAGGATTTATAAAATGTTGCAGTTTAATTGACTCAAAGGACACTATGATAAGTATGAAGAAATATTGTAGATATTCAGGGTGTTCCACATAACTTGCTCACCCCCCTTAACCTTTGAATGGGTAAAGATAGAAATTCATTGTTCATCAAAAAATGTCTAGATTATGTTGTTACTGTTTCAGGAGCACTTGCACCCCATAAACAGGGTGTACCAAAAGTCTATTACATCATTTCAAAAGACACCCTGCATATTTTTGCTATATTTAAATTATAAAAATGGATTTTGTAACATTTAAACGCTAAAACTTTTTTATTGAAAAAGAACGAAGATACAAATGATATTGTTATTAATGTTTATTTTTATTATAGGCAACAGTTTTGATAAAGGTTACACTTTGTTCACTCATCTAACACATGGCCTCCTGATTGCATTGCACATCACAAACACAAAGTCTACTACATGGAAGACACAATTGTTTACATTTACAAGGATGGGTACACAATATTTTACATCCACACTTAACATGCTCCTTGCAGTATTTGGAAGCATCAGGCAAAAGTGACCACAGAGGTTCATATCCAGAATCTTTCCTCTGCCATCCCCACTGGACTGGGTCAGGTATATCAGGATACACATCTCCCCACTGAGACCACACTTACCCACTTGGAAAATAGCTCTCTTGCTGTTCTGTAAAAGAGCAGCCTCACTTGGTGGCACATTTTCTAGAGAGCAATTAAGTTTGGTCACCACTATTCTTTGACACTCATTAACAGAAACTGCTTTAATGTTCTTATTGTATAATCTAATTACAAATCACTGAAGCTCACTGAACCTGTTATTTGAAATATCTGGTGGGTAATGAGAGAGCTCAATAAATGTTTCCATCACAGCCTGAACATGTTGCCACGTTTCCCAACCTGTTCTTTTGCCATGACCTGCAAATTCAGATACAGTGTTGCAACCTGTAAATACATGGAAAAATAAAATACCATCCATCAATCAATCAATGAATGGCTTGTATGGCTCCACTACTCACCCATAAGGGTCTCAAGGCACTGGGGGGGGAGAGCTGCAGGTCAGTCGAGGTGCTGTGGTTCAGTCGAAGAGCCAGTTCTTGAGGTCCTTCCTGAATTGAGTCAGTGACGATGATTGCCTGAGGTGGAGAGGTGTTCCAGGTCTTTGCTGCTGAGTGGGAGAAGGATCTTCCTCTGGCTGTGGTCTTGCAGATACATGGGACGGTTGCCAGGGCCAGTAGGGCGGAGTGGAGAGGTCTATGATGGGTATGTGGAATGCAAGACGGTGGTTGAGGTATACAGGTCCTGTATCATGTAGGGCTTTGCAGGCGTGTGTGAGGAGATTGAAGGTGATTCTTTTGTTGACTGAGAGCCAGTGGAGGTCTAATAGGTGACTGGTGATGTGCTTGCAGCGGGGGATGTAGAGGATGAGTCTGGCAGAGGCGGTCTGGATTTTCTGCAGTTCCTTGAGAAGTATGTGGGCAATGCTGGCATAGAGTGCATTGCTATAGTTGATTCTGCTGCTGACAAGTGCGTGGGGGACCATCTTTCTGGATTCCAAAGGAATCCATTTGAAGTTCTTTTGGAGCAGGCATAGTGTGGAGAACCAAGATGATGAGACATCATTGATCTGGTGGCTCTTGGTGAGTGAAGAGTCCAGGATGATGCTAACGTTTCTAGTGGGGTCTGTGGGTGTGGAGGAGGTTCCAAGTGCTGAGGGCTGCCAAGAGTCATCCCAGGTTAAGGTGGTGGAGCCCATGATAAGGACTTTGGTCTTCTCTGAGTTGAGCTTGAGGGAGCTCTTCTTCATCCAGGTGGTGCCAGCCTTCATTCTGTCATGAAATTGGTTCTTGGTGACTGTTGGTTCGTTGCTGAGAGAGAGAATCAGCTGGGTGTCATCGGCATAGGAGACGATGTTGAGTCCATGATTCCTGCAATGGCTGTGAGTGGGACCATGAAGATGTTGAAAAGCGCGGGGCTCAGGGAGGAGCCCTGAGGCACTCTGCAGCTGATCGCTGTGGGTTCCAAGAGAAACGGAGGTAGTCTGAGTCTGTGGTTCGGCCAGGGATGAAGGTGCCAACCCATTCCAGGGCTTTGTCACAGATGCTGGCGTTGTCGAGTCTTGTGCATAGGGTGCAGGGAAAGATGGATTGAAGGAGGCTGAGAGTTCCAGAAGGATGAGGACTGTAGTTGCACCTCAGTCAAGGAGGGAGTGGACATTGTCTGTGGTGGCGAGGAGGGCAGTCTCAGTGCTGTGGTTGCTTCGGAAACCGATTTGGGAGAGGTCACAAACACTTTTGCCAAGTTTATGAGCACACTCATGGATAGGCAGTAGCCTTTGATGTTTCCCATTACCAAAATCAATCCACAAATGTAAAAGATTTAAGCTGCTAAATGTATAAAGAGCAATAACTGCTACATCGGAATAAACAGTTATAAACTTCTGCCCGCTTTCACTAGCATGTTTTGCATGTAATAGTATTCTTATATCAGGTTCTTCTTGAGTTCAGATACATTCTGTTTTTCTGGAATATTCACCACGTTATCATACTTTGTCACTACTACAATTTTAATCTCTGGTATCTCCAGAATCAAAAAGTTAGAAGTCATGAATTGGAACAAAATGTTTTTGTTATCTTCTTTTTGTAGAAAAGTCATCCAGTTTTTGGGAATATTTGTTGAACGTTTTATACAATAGTGTGGACCAAAACCTCTTCTATTTCCCCCTTCTTTTTTCAGAGACCCCTCTATGTAATAGCCAAATACTTTGTCTACTCTTTTCAACTTGTTAAGTATGTTCATTACATATGGCTGGAATATATAGGTGCTGTAGTCTTGAAAACGTTGTCGGGTTTTAAGAAAAGGATTATTGATGATCCATCCATAATAACACAACTTGCAGTGTCTGCAATGTTATCTACAATACCATTAAGCTTTTCCAAACATGAGATGATGCCAGATGTTGTCCCTTTTTCCTTGCAATCCTCCCTCAGAAAGTGAAGGGGGCTAATCAAGATTCTCATGTGCCAAAAATTCCTTTAAATCTCCTTCTCTGTCTTGGCGAGCAATATACAGTCTAGTGAAAAGTGAGCAGTCACTTTTTAAGATGGACACTTTGTGGTTCACTAACTATGGGACTACCTAATGAAATAAACATAGCCGGTTTCTAGGAATAGGTTAAAAACAGATTATTTGCAGCATACCAAGCGTTCAATATTGAGTTCTCCCCACATTGTCAGCAATGCACACAGATTTATCTGCATTGTCACTCATGATTAAGTTGGATGCAATTTTCATAAGATTTCCACCAATACCACAGGCATAAGGATTTCTGTTATCATGCAAAAACACTTGTGTATTTTCCTTAACATCATTTACAAATCGAGTGTTGCAAGAGACGTTGTCTCCATGTTGAACACAGTTATTTTTAGTATTCACTGAATCCTATTTGTTCATCAAATTGTCCCAATAAGATGGCAATTAGAGATCCAGACACCATCCATTTGATAAATGCACTAGGATTTTTAAGAATACCAACTGAACCGCCGTCTGATTTAATATCCTTGTTACACTGCTCGTTGAATCAGATCATGAAATATGCAGGAATAATGTCTACCACTTTTACAAGCAACAACATATCTGTTTGAAAATTCTTCTTAAACATCTGGAACTCTTGTTTTCAGCTCGACAAGCAAGTTAATGAATACTGGCATCCACCTGGCTAAGTGGGTGTGGTCCATAATCAAACATCCAAGGACATATCATTTGCAGGGTTACAATAAACTTCTCAAAATTCGCTGATCAAATGGTATCAAGAAATGGGAATAGCAGTAATTCGAGTTGAAGTGAACTATACCAATATTTGAAATGAACAAACCCTGCAACTCTTTGTGTAATCCATTCTTTAATGGATATTTGCCCATCAGTAGACACATCATAAGCCGTCTTCAAAAGTATACAGTAATGCAACACTAACTACGTGTATGTAGCAAGATCATTTTACATGAGACCCTTTTAGACATAGTCCAACTTTACCCTCACTGGTAACATTGGCTTCAACTAAAATATCGGCCCAGCCACTACTGTCAAGCCAATCTCCTAAAACTGCAACCAATGACATTTCAATGTGTAATGCTCCCATCATGACTACTATTTTGTCTTCCCCATACAATTCTGGAAGTAACCACTATAATTGTTTAGCTTTTGCATAGACTGGTTGATCACAGGAGTTTGATTAGGATTAATTGTGGCCAGTGTACGCTTTAGTATATCAAAGCACTGCCGCAATACACTATGACTTTTTGTGACAGAAGTACTTCTGTTGGAGTGGAAAGCAGCCCAACTAATGTGGCTTATATTGGTTAGATTATGGAGAGCAAGAGTTTGAATCATCTGCAGCTATTCGTCTGACATAGGTTCATTATGAATAGGAGGAGGAAGGAAGGCACTGATATTACTTACAGGTATATTTGGCAGTGTTTTTACCGTTGTACATGGTACTGCAAATACCACTCTGGCAGGGATGAAGTGCATTTCTTGGTCCACTCACTTTCTTCAAAAAATATAATTTGTTAGTTTACAAGGGCAGGACAACATACATTGTTATTTACATCACAGGGTATTTACTTACTGGATACATTAAAATGTTGTCAAACTTCGTCAAGGGTCAACTAAAATTCTGAATATGTACTACTTTTTGGCATTGAAAAACATTGAATGATGTGATGGATGCGTAACATTAGATTCATAATTGTTATGCAAATATTCGCGGCAGCCGGTTTCTTTCATGACATTAAACAAGTAAAGTAGCCATACGATATTTGACGTCTATATCATCCCTCATTGTTTACCTTATTATTAAACCCTGTGCAAAGTTTCATGTTGGTATCACATTTTTCACGATTCTAACACTGTTACCTCACTACAGGGCCTCCTTGTGATTAATGGTGAACACTGAGAACAAAGATTTTATATTACTCCCAACCATCTTTTTTACATTGTACTGTTAATCATACAGCCACTTTGCTGATTATTTAAGCAAACACTGAGTGCATGTGGTAATACAGTTTATGAGATAACATTTGCAGAGGCATCAGCTTGGGGAGGTTAGGGTGGAGTTTGGTTCTTCGATATCAGGAAAGGGCTCACTATTGGATTACACTTTGTACATTGTCTTGATAATGCAGGGTTTTATACTTGCAGTTTTACCATGATCAATGTATGGCAAGTACGGACATGGGTATTCTTATTGGATTGAGCCCGGGATTGTGTTACTTGTATTAATAGTAATAATTTAAAAATTTTTAAATAAATAGAGTCAGCGATAGTGTCAACCGAATGGCACCCACTAAACATTCTCTTATAGCAATGCGCTTAAGGGAAATGGTATTGCCTAAGTAATCTACTTTTGCCTGTAAAAATTAATATTTATGAAGAGACAACACTAAGTCATTTTCAGGCTGCAATGAGCACACTTTCTGCAAATACAGCAACATCTGACTCATGGTCCTTGGAGTATACTAAAATGTCAGCTTGGAATCATTTAACACATACATTAAAATTCTTGGACATGTTAAACATCCGTTCAATGACAGAGGTGGCCCATGCCAAGCCAAATGGCTTCCTTTTAAAACAAAAATCACAAAAGCAATAATAAAGGTGGTTAACACTCTAGAATCTGGCATCAACTCAACTTGCTGGTAAGCATTTCTAAGAGCAAGTTTGGAAAAAAACTAAACTTCTAGCATGGACGTGTCAACTAAAATCCAGTTATTTTGGGCTCTCAAATCTACACACAAGCATAATATGCTATTAGTAATAGCAGCAACCCAATAAGAGAAATCAACTCAGCCAATTCAAGTTCCTCTATGATATACTGAGCAACTATTTCTTCCAGCATCAACTGCAAGTCCTTCCTCACATTAATCAGTACCTCACTTTTCAGTGTCTGATAGAGGTGTAATATTCCTTTAGGACAATGTTGTGTTGAAAGCCATGAAGAATCCATAAAGTGTCACAAAATTCTTTAGGAAACAATTGTACTAATAATTGGCACCAGTCTTGCACCTGTCCTTTCCAACGACCAACACTTAGGGCCTTATTTAGATCTTGGCGGATGGGTTCGGTCACAACGGTGACAGATATCCCATCCACCGAAATATACATCCCGTAGGATATAATGGGATTTATATTTCACAAGATGTTGTGATTAGGTAACCCTTATGCCAAGATCTAAGTCAGGCCCTTAGTTCTGAGGGACACTGGTTCAATAAAATGTGCAGTCTGTGTTGGTCACAACAGCCCAAAACTTTAAATCTTGTATCTCTTGATTTAAATTCAACATCTGATGAATAAAACCGAATAAATTCAATACCATTGCCTTCAATTGTTACTGCCCTTACATGAGGCTCCTGCAAATTGCTAACCACATCACATAAAAAACCCTTAAATACTTATTTAGTAATTGTGCTATATGATGAACCAGAACTAACTATAACATGTAAGCTTTTGGCTAATGTTTTGATGCTGCACAATGGAGGACTCCGCTAGTTCTTTTCTGACATGCTGTGTATGCTTCTAATAACAAAGACCATGGGCCTCATTTATGAGAAATGACGCATCGCTGCGTGAAAGCAGCGATGCGTCACTTCTCAGTGCGCACTCCTTGCATCATGATTGATGCGTCATATTTATAATATGACGCATCATGTTGCAAGGAGTTACAGATACGTCAGTATTTCTGACGTATCTGTAGGCGTAAAAGTGACGCATTGCTGGAGTGTGTCACAAAAGTGACGCAACTCCAGCAATGTGTACTTTCACATGGGCAAGCCCCATGTTGTTAGTGCCTGCGTCAGTCTTACCCCTGCCATGAAGCAGGCGGAAGATTTTGACGCATTAGCGGCCAAGAAATGGCGCAGTGAAATCTTATAGATTTCACTGCGTCACTTCCATGACCCTTTCTTGCGTCAAAACGCCCCCTTTGCATACATTATACCTGGCGCAGGTATAATGTGGCGCAGGGGTTTACAAAGTGACACATCTACCTAGATGCGTCACTTTGTAAATATGACGCAACAAGGCGCATTTTTTACGCCACTGGTGCATCACGCGGCGTAAAAGTGACACACAGCCTCATAAATGAGGCCCCATGTTCGCAACATTGCTGCACTTCTCTTACACAAGATATTTGGATTCCCTCACTTGAGCCACCTTTGACTTAACAGGTTTCTTTCCATCCTTCCACACTTTGATAACATGCCCCGTATGCCACAAGCTTTGCAACCTTATAGACAGGCAGACATCCTTCTAATGGGGCAATGTTACATAAGCTGCTACAGCTGCAACATGCACATTTACCCTCAGTTTTCCTTTCTTAGCTGCCTTCAGGTTTTACACATTGATTGTTCATGCTGAAATGTTGCTACAATTCCTTTCTACTCTATATTTGTTTGCACCTTTCACCCATTTCACACATTGTTCAATGGAGTTAGCTGTTTTGATTGCCTCGTCTAATTTCAGATCACCTGAAATTCATAACTGCTCTTGAATTCTTTTGGAGTAGGTATTACCCATTGATTGGTCCATAATCGTCTCCTCTACTGCTGTACTAAAATTACATGAAATAGCTAAACCTTCTAATGCTTCCAGAAATGTCCTCAAATGTTTCAATGGGTTTTGTATAATTTTTTAATAATTATAGCTTTCTACTGTTATACTACTTTGGGGTTGGAAACGTTTCTGAAGTCTATTCATACCTCAGAGCGGGTATTCATCCCATACACACCCTTCGCAGGTAGTGATCTGGGTAATGTTCCGAATATCTGCTGTTCCTCAAATCCTAAACAATGTAGGAATATACTCTTCTCTCTTTCAACAGGAATTGTGTCTGCTTTAATGGCTACTATGGGTGATAGAAACTATTATCTCTACCTTTGTCATGGTATTGCATGATCACCCTTACCCTACAAAAACATCTAACTTCATGGCGTTGTGTATATGTACTAAAGTAAGTAATATATAATAAAAATCTTCATTAAATACACAGTACTTAGAAAGATACACAAAGAGCACTTAATGAAAATAAAATATTTATATTTCTGTATAAGAAACAGCTTAAGGATGGGGAAACAGACATACCGTTGAAAATATTAAAGTATGTAAGGAGTTAATTAAGTTCTGATGCATGTTTTTATAATAGGTCTTATGGCTGCCAAGCATATCTTTCTGCGGATTGTGCATTTGCAAGGCAGATGATGCAATTTGAAAATTTCCAATTATTTTGAATGCATGAGCATCACCGAAGATTTGCCTGAAGATGAACCCTTAGGGGCATATTAATAAGATCGGACGCATCGGCATTGATGTGTCAGATTTCTTGCTCCTGCCTCAAATGCCCTAACAATGCAATGGATGTGCGGTATTTACAGTACAGTGCTCCATGGCGCAATGATTCACAAATGCATCAGAAATTCTGCTGGATCTTTTGGTGCTAAAGTGACGCATTGCTAGATTTGGTCGTTAGACTGATGCAACTCCAGCAATGCATTCGAACACGGACGCTAGTTCCATGGTAAAAGCCCTGCTTCAATCCTTATGCCTGGTTTGAGAAGGCGTATGGATTTTGACGCAGTCAAGTCATAGAGTGACACAGTGAAAAGTTGTAAATTTCCCTCCATCAGTTCTACATGGCATTTAACGTGGGAGCACCTACCCTGCATACATTATACCTGGTGCGGGTATAATGTGACGCAGGCCTCTAAAAACTGAGGCATTGGGCCCAATGCGTCAGTTTGTAAATATGGAGCAGTGTGGAGCACTGAGCCAAAACAAATTACGCTGCGGTGCCGTTTGCTCCTTGTAAATATGCCCCTTACTGCAGCTAACCTTAAACAGTGTATGTAATCAACGCAAAAAACTTGACCTGAACATGTGCTCTTCAGATATTTAGTTTATTCTATCTTAGAAGATGAATGAATATTCTCTTAAGGAAAGGGAAATAAGTTAGAAATTGCGGCATCATTGAGGGCAAGGCGAATAGGTAATGATTGTACGAATCAACATTCAATGGGCTACTTTAAGCTTCAGATGCCCGATTGAATGTTAAAAAAAAAGGAAGGGGTTAGCGAACATCCCTTCAGCTCCAATTGAAAAGCAAAAATGTGTTACAGGCACGTAATAATAAATGGTCCAATTATCATGGGTAAGTGGCATGCGTGCCGGACAGTTTTGACTGACCTCCAAATAATCAGCATAGTCTGGAGTTTGTGGGGTGCAGAGAGCAGTGTTGTTCAAATATTAATAAGCTTGGTTATAAGGAGTCAACATGAATGGCTTTACTGTGTTTTTATTTTCACTTTTTAAGGCTTAAGGTTTGGCCATAAAACTGCTTGGTAGCACAGTGCTGTGAGTCTGATATTTTCTTTTTAACCCTGGGGTCATTTCCTCTGGAGTTAGCAATTATCAATTTCTAAAATGTCTTCATATCTGTAGGCTGTAGTCTGCACTATCCCGTGGTTAATTATTTGTAAAACATAAGGGGCCGCAAATGTCATGTCATTTCATGTCAAAGGTTCTTATATAGCGCCTTTTCACCGAAAGGTCTCAAGGCGCTGGCTTTGGGAACCCGTCCTGGCTTTTCCCTGTGAGATAACCACTACTGGGCATCCCCAAGGTGAAAGCCAGGCATCCCGCCGTGGTGGTTGGGCCATAGTGGAGATTAAGCAAGCTATTGCCCTGAGTTGCAGAGTGTGAACCCGTGATTCGAGTAGGCACCGAAGCGAGAATTATCGAGTCCGTGGACACTTGGGCTCAGACCCTGCTGCGTCGGGAATTGAACCGTGGTCCCGGGTCTGACCTCTGCTTCAGGGTCTGCCTCCTCTAACCAGTGAGCCACACTTCTCCATGTAAGACATGATGCAAGGATTCATGGATGCGTCAGAAATTCTGATGCATCTTCTGACGCTAAATTGATGCATTGCTGAAGTTGGTCATAAGACTGACACAGCTCCAGGAATGCAGCAGAACACAGAGGCAAGTCCCATGTTAAAAGCCCTGCATCAATCTTTTCGCCTGGTTTGAGAAGGCGTGGGGATCTTGACACAGTCAAGTCATAGAGTGACTCAGTGAAAAGTTGTACTTATCACTGCAACAGTTCTACATAGCTTCTAACGTGGGAATGCCTGTCCTGCATACATTATACCTGGCGCAGGCCTCTACGAAATGATGCATTGGGCTGAATGTGTCAGTTGTTAAATATGGAGCAGTGTCAAGCACTGATTGTGCCGGCACTGCATAAAAAAATGACGCTGCAGCGGTGCTAGCTCCTTGTAAATATGCCCCTAAGTGCGCAGCAAACAGTTCTCTTAGGAGCCTGCTGGCGGCAGTGCCGGAATGCCTAGTCTGCCACTTCAACCACCTACAGTTTTTGTCTCTTTATCGCACTACTGTAGGTTCTTTTTCATCCATTCTAGCTCCCTTTGCCATTGTTTTCCTATCGTTCTCTTCCTCCTTCTTTCTCTCTTTTCTTCCTTTGTCTCTCTTTCTCTGGGCCAAAGTCTTATCTTGAAAAATATAGCCCAGTCCCCAAAACGAGTGCAGGTTTCCCTGCAACTGTGGACGCAAATTAAGCGCTGATGATAGCAACAAAGCAAGAACAGTGCTGTAAGTCAAGGTGTCATACATAAAGAGCAAGCTTTTATAAGGTTACAGTTACCCTTACAGACAGGACCGAAAGGAAACCACAAAGCACATTGCCCTGCAGGGTTTTCTGTCCCTACAATACAGAGAACAAAAAAACAAGCCACTAGGCCATGGGCTTCTAAATGCCACTTTAGGTTTGTGATGGGGTTCTAGTGCCCCTATTGACCCATTATTATTCAATGTTTTAGCTACACCAGTTGGATAGAAATTTAACTAGAAGGTATAGGTAATGGGGGACATGTCAAATTATGTCACGTTAACAATAACTCTTTGTTCAGCTTCTACAGGGTTGCTATGGATTTGTAATATATTTTCTTTCCCAAAATAGAGGCCTTATGCATGAAACTGCAATTCCCTATTGTTTTCCCTATTCATATTCCAATCTATTCTTTCAACTGAAGTACTGCTATTTTATTGGCTTGCAGGGTGAAAATCTTATAATAGATTTCAAGTTAATCTAAAACTCAATTTTACATTTAGGACTGGGCCACATAACATCAAGGCTTGTGTGTTGTTGTTATAAATCTGCAAGGTTGCAAATCCCTTGCAAAACATTTAAGTCCTACTTGTTATGAGTCTGACACTTCCTGGCACTGGTAGGTAAGCAATACAGCGAAAGAATGCACTGCAGTAATTGCTCCCAGGATTACAAAATTGATTTATTTGTCACCTCATTCAGGGGCTGTTCTGCAGCCATTTAAAAGCTCTGTCCTGTCGCCTCTCCTTAAGAAGCCATCACCATGATCCCACTTATTGAATAGCGATTGGCTGATTGCAGGACTCGAGTGACTGTGAAAGGTCTTAGAGAAGTCTGTAGTGGAGCAACTGCAGCATATTGTAAAGGTTACCTGGTGCCTTTAGTCTGAATTCCGCCCACATCATGTAACTGAGACAGTTTTGGTTATTTTGCTGGAATATCTCCTGCAGAAGCAGACACATGGGGCCTGATTCAAGTCTTGGTGGTAAAGATACTCCATCGCAACGGCCACAAATTATCTGTACAACCAATAATATGGCCTGCCCCCTACATATAGGTGTGCACGGACCATTGGTTTAAACCCCTCCGAAGGCCCTGCGGAGTAAGGGTTGACGGAGGCAGACGTAAAATTTAACCTACCTGATTTTGATGGGTAGAATTAGAGGTCAGTCTTCACTGCCCATCATCGCCAGTAAGGGGCAGTGAAAACTGCTAACTGCTCCCCTTGACATAAGAGTGTATTCCCATGTAAAGAGCTGTATTTCCATTTGTATTTTCACAAAAGAAATCCCTCTTCTGGATGTTTTTTTCAGTGAATATATATATATAAAACTATCTATCTACATATATATATAGTTGTTGGTTTGAGGAAGTGCCTTTTGCTTATTTGGTATAAATCCGTTCAGTTGTTGTTGTGAAATTTAAGTTGAAAATGATAGATTCTATCCCTGGCCGCGAAGTCTTTGCGAACAAAGACGTGCTCATGCAGGGAGATGCACTGCTCTGATTGACTGCCAACACTTTAACCAGGAAGTTTTGGAAGCCATCTTGGGACTTGTCTTCACTTAGTGAAAATACAGAAAAGGGGGCAGGGTAGGAATACCATGACACCTAAGCCATGATGTTGGGGTCCCCCTGGGACTCTGCCATGGCATAAAGGCATTTTAAAAAACATTTAAAAATTGCTGTGAAATCGCAAATTATCTGCAAAAAAAAATCATGCCCAGGCTCCCCCCTTGCTTCTAAAAAACCAACGGGTGGGCCAGGTTCTGTGAACTGTAATATATATAGGAAGGGGGCTCACGAGGCGCCCCTCTATGGCGTATCAATGTCCTGGGGACCTCCACCTCCCCTTAGCTATTTACAATTATGTTGGGGGGGTCTCACAGATCACCCCACCCCAGGGACTGCCATTTCCCTGGGGCTAATTACTACAACAGAGGACCCTCCATACCCCAAAGACCTCCACTTCTCGAGGCTAATTTCAATAATATGGGGGGCCTCATGGACCCCCTACCCCGGGGACCGCCACCTTCCCAAGGCTAAAATAAATACCAAAGCTTGGGGGGCTCCAGCCCCCCCTGCAGCCCCAAGGGCCACCACATCCCTGGGGCAAATTTGAAAAAAGTAGGGGGGCCATTCGACCCCCCTCTAGGAGCCCACCATGGCTCTGGGGACCGGCTACCTCCAGGGCTGGCTCCAGCAATGTCCCGGGGTGCCAAACCCTGGAACATTGCAGTTTGCTATGGCGGGAGTACTGCTCTGGTCCTACCATAGCAAACAGAGTTCTCTGCTTTGAGCAAGCAAGATAAATTTGCTCATGCTCGCTCAAAGCAGAGCACACTTTGCTTTTTACACACAGGGAGCTGTATGTCAGCAGCTGCCTGACTGTAAAAGGTAATGCCTGCTCCCACAGGAGGTGGGAACCGGCCGGGACCGCTGGGGCCTTCGGCCTTCCCCCACGGTCTACAATGAAGTGGCCATGCCCTGGGGGATGGGGTCCCCATGGCCGAAGTTGGCCTGGGGAGGGGCGCTGCACACCCCCTTTCCTTTTTATTAAAAAAAGGAAAATGGTAGGCTCTGGGGGATGGGTTCTTGGGGCCGAAAATGGCCCGGGAGGGGGTGCCACTCAGATCCCCTCCCTGTAAATAAAGAAGGAAAACAATAAATGCTGGGCCCCGAGGGATTGGGTTCCCAGGGCCCAAAATAATTCAGGAAAGGGGGGCCCCCTTTCCTAAAAAATAAACAAACATGTAAAAAGTGGCAACTTGCTGGAGGCCCTTCCTCCTTTCTCCACAACACTCCAAACACACCTCCTGGCGCTCTCCAGGTTGGAGAATGACAACTTCTCAGCAATTCTGCTATGTGGGACTTACTGGAGGTAACAGGAAGGGTAGTTGGCCCCTAAGGACATTCTTGGGGGCCAACTAACCCTCCTGTTATCTCTAATATGGATGTATGACATTACAACGCATGCTTTTACATCGCATGCCTTTACAACGCGGTATTTACAACGAATACCTTTACAACGCATAATGCTTTTGGGCGCTGGATAGTGAATAGTTTAATTTACTATTACAACTCCAGTCCCCGTGGATAGTAGGGAAGGTGTTGGATAGTACATTAAATCTATTCCCTATCCTAGAGCGCCCCCCAGCGCAATGCGTTGTAATGGTTTGCGTTGTAAATGTTGCGTCGTAAGGGCACTGCGTTGTAAAAGTTGCGTTGTAAAGGTTGTTCACCCTCTAATATGTCCCACACAGCGGGATTTTTAAGATGTCTTCGGAGGCCACACCCCCTTTCCCCAACCCTATACAAATGTGGCTCCTTGCGCACTACTGGTTGGGGTTTGAAGTCAACTTTACTCCTGAGGGACCTTTGGGGCCAAGAAGCCCTCCTGGTACGTCCTACACAGAGGAATCCCTGAGAGCGGACCGGAAACCCTGTCCCCTTTCTCCACCACTCTGCAAACGTGATTACTACTTTAAAAACCATAGAAATTCACTTGAAAAACCAAAGGTTGCAGGGACGTTATAGGTAGGCTGACATTTCACTCATACAAAACCAGAGAAATTCAGCAGTTATAGTTAGTTGAGCTAACTAAAACTTGCGCAACTGCAAAGCACTGGTTATAATCTCACATATTAATAACATCACACATGACATGGTCAGTGACATCACTGATGATATCACTGACGACATCTCAAATGACATTGCTGATGACATCACAAATGACATCATCCAGTGACTCTGAGCGTTTAAAAAAAGTTTATGAGTACTAAATATATATACACCATGGTGTATTGGTGAATCAGTGTGTGTATAAGTACCTGTATGGATGATTCAGTTGGTGCATGACTGACTGTATAAGTGAGTATTAGGTGTCTCAGTGAATGTGTGGGTGAGTGACTAGGTTGTGCGAATGTCTGTTTCAGTCTGTCAATTGGTGTCTAAGTGGCTGTATGGATTGGTGAGTCGGTATGTCAGTGGTTGTATGGGTGATTGATTGGTTGTCTGAGTACCTGTATGAGTGTCTGTATAGGTGGGTAAGGGGGTGTGTGACTGCCTACATGGATGAGTGAGTGGCGGAGTCAGTGGCTATATGGGTTAGTGAGTGCATCTGTGAGGGGTTGTATGGGTGACTGAGTGTGTATATGGTTGTGTCGGTGAGTGGATGGATGTGTCAGTGGTATATGGGTGAATTACTGCATATGAAAGGCAGTATAGGTGAGTGTTGGGAGTAGATGAGTGACTGTATGTGTGACTGATTGATTGTGAGAGTGGCCACATGGGTGAGTATGTTCTTGTGTCAGTGACTGTATAGGTGAGTGAGTATGTGTTAGTACCCGTATGAATAAGTGAATGGGTGTATGTATAACTGTATATGTAAGTAAGTGGCTGTGTAATTGACTCTATGGGTAAGTGACTAGGTGTGTGAGTAACCTTATGGGTGACTAACAGTATGTGAGTGGCTGTATGAGTGGATATATCAGTGGCTGTATTGGTCTGTGGGTTAGTTATGAGTGGCTGTATAGGTGAGTGTATGCTTGTGTCATTGACTGTATAGATGAGTATGTGTTAGTATCTGTATGAATAAGTGAGTGAATATGTGTATAACAGTATAGGTGAGCAAGTGGCTGTGTAATTGACCATATGGGCCAGTGAGTAGGTGTGTGGATAGCTCTATGAGTGGCGGAGTATGTGAGTGGCTGTATGGGTGTATGAATGGATATATCAGTGGCTGCATAAGTGATTAGGTTTACGCGTGGCTTTACGGGTGACTGAGTGGATGTGTGTTTAGTCCTATGAATTAGTGGGTCGGTGTGTAAGTATGGGTATGGGTGAGTCGGA
This sequence comes from Lissotriton helveticus, assembly GCF_964261635.1. Taxonomy (NCBI): domain Eukaryota; kingdom Metazoa; phylum Chordata; class Amphibia; order Caudata; family Salamandridae; genus Lissotriton; species Lissotriton helveticus. The sequence goes on from NC_136072.1 coordinate 424,131,141, forward strand.
GGTTTTGAGAATGCTAGTGTGGTAGTTGGAGTGGGTGTATGAAAGGTTATTTTGTGGTGAGAGTAGGTGCATCAGAGATTCTGTGGATGATGTCATCAGTGATGTCATTTGAGATGTCATCATTGATGTCACTGACAATGTCATGAGTGATGTAATATGTGAGCTCATAAGCAGTGCATTTCGGGAGCGCAAGTTATGGCTAGCTTAGCTAACTATAACTGCTGAATTTCCCAGGTTTTGTATGAGAGAGATGTCAGCTTAACTATAACGTCCCTGTAACAGGCTCAATCCATACTGCTTTTCCAGAACTTACTCAAATCCCTCTCCTAGCCAAAAAACGAGTGTAACAATCCTTTTCCAAACACAGCTTGAACAACTAACAGCAGATTACTGCAGTCTCAAAACACACTCTGCACTGTCTCTGAGATAATATATGTCTGTTTTCTGGGGGGGCGGGGGGGTTATAACTGGTTTCACTCACTTCCCAAGACAAAAAGGAAGCTGTGGGTGGATTGTTTAACACACAGGTCTGAGCACAGATTAAGGGATGGATTCTTTGTGAAGTATGAGAGAAGGCTATATCGTTGGTGTAAATGGCTGCTGTGGTGGCAGGGTGTCTAGGATGCATCTATGTCTCACTGATGACAGTGCTGTGCACATCATGCAGATTAGCAATGTAGGATATTTAGTTACAAACTGACTGGAGGTTCCATTAACACTCTAGGATGCCAGTCAAAGTGCTCAGATGTCTATTTCTATTTTGTGTTCAGTCAAGGTGGAGAGATCAGGTGATGTGGGAATCATATAGGGTGAGGGGCGGAGACATTGCAAGGTAGAAGGGTAATGTGTTGTAGTGGATGGTGAAAATGAGCCTGCATACACTGAATTTTAATGAGTGCAAGGTGTTTGAGAAGCGTAGCTAACACTAGTAGACATAACCTTTTGAAAAGCAATATACAAAGAAAAGCTGAAAGATCAGCCTATCGTTTAAAGTGGATTGGTTAAATGTGAAAAACAGAAAGGTTTTTTTAAAGCCAGACATGACAAATTGTTTCATGTTAAGAAGGTAGCAGTGAAAAGATGCATTAATTTGTAGGGAAGGACACTAATAGTTTTCATGGCATATGGCCTGAACATACAATAATTGTGAACTTGTTCCCGCCTGATAAAGTAACATTTCTTATAAAAAGCTTTTCAAAGGGTGTTTTCGAAACATAACAGCAGTTGAATTAACGAGCACCTCGAACCAAGACCTCATCACTGCGAAATTTGTCACTGATGTTATATTTTTACTCCGCTCTCCAGTCACCAGAAAGAACGCCTGGTTGGTTTCATATTGTTGCTCTTGTTAATTAATTTTGACAGCGCCCCTGCAATAAATGTTGATATTAATTAGAAACAGAGCCCGTGGCTACAACTCAACACGTTTACTAATTGCAGACATCAGACCTGTGCTTTAAACTTTACTGCCGAAGCTGCTGTGTTTTTATTTCAGAAATGAGACGAGAGGTCTGCCTCCAGCATTAGTCTGCCGAAGACATCTTGCTCTCTTGCTCTTCAGTCTGAATGAGGTATATCGAAAGAAAGCAGAGGGTGTGAGGCACAGTCAATTGGCAAAGAGAGGCAAGCACCCCCCCCCCACTTCTGCAGCTTGACATGTCCGCTGAGTGTAAACTGCACTGTGATACTTCTAGTTGTACCGTTTTAGGAATTGACTCGCAATGCCTTATGTGTATTGGACATGCATCAAAAGAATAACTTACATAGACATAATTCATATGCATAACAAGAGTATTTGAGGGTTAAAAAACAGAGAGGAATATAAAGTTAAACCCTTTCTTTTAGAAAGTGACTTCAGAACTGTTGTTCAAGCCCTCGTACTCTCGAATAGGGATGGTGGATAAGGCCCTGTAGTGACCTGGGTCAGAGGGCACTAGGACCCTGAGGGGATAGCAACTGGACATCATTTCCGGTCAGGGAGGGGAGTGAGGAGGGATTCAAGGACAACGAGGGCACTGGGACAGACGTGCATGTGGGCACGAGAAGAAGAAACAGACTAAAGCAAAGATACTGACCGACCTGTCTCCACATGGCTTCCATCTGCAGTGACACGACAACTTGCAACAACGAGGCGGGATCAAGAAATCCAGAAGCACGTGCCTCCCTACAAAGTCCAAACGAAGACAGGAACTGTTAGACTTGGCATCTTTTGGCGTGTTTCCCTTGAGTTTTTGCTTTTTGACCTCCCGGTTTTGACCGGGATCGGTACCGGCAGCGGTAGGATAGGACTTGTGTTTGCACTTGACTTACAGTGATTGGTGTGCACTACTACCATATCGCCTATTTTTGATCTTACCAATTTAAACTTGCTACTTCAACATTCCTGAATCTAGAGCATCATCAATTGCATCAATGTAAATTGCCTTTGAGGAGGATATGTTGGAATCCTACAACGTAAAGGAATTGAAAACTATTCTGAAAAATTCTAGGTCAGAGGCCTCACCAGGAAGGAGGATTTACAAGAGGCGCTGATGGCTTGGGTAGCAGCCAGACATGCCAGTGGGCAATCTGGAGATCTTGGTGAAGGAGCCTGTTCCTGGGGTGGGTGTGCTTTTGGGAGGGGGGGGAACCCTCAAGGCATTGCAGCAGTAGCTTGTCCCCAGAGGAGCTGGAGGACAGGCGTGAAGCAAGGAAGTTTGAGTTGGAGAAACTCAGAATAGACAGTGAGAGGGAAGACAAAAGAATAGCCGTGGAGGAAAGGAAGATGATATTGGATCATGTGAGAATTATCAAAGAGCTGGAGCTAAAAAGTAGAACCGGCTCAGATGGTGGCAGCAACTCTTCAGCACACACAGACAGGATTGTACACATCCCCAAGAATGTAGGTAAGAGTACAAAGGTGGTTTCAAGGGTACGAGTCGTATATTCAGATGAATGGGGTCCCTGAAAGGAACTGGGGGGCAGGGTTGTGGCCTCCGTTTCCAGAAGAAGCTAGGGATACTCTGATAGCTTTGGGTAAGGGGCAGGACCTCACCTATGCTGACATGAAAGACGCTGTCCTCACTAGGTATGGACTCACTCCTGAAAAGTACAGGGATCAGTTTAGGTCCAGTAAAAAGTCTGATGCCAACACTTTGTTGGAATGTGTAGATATGTTCTGTAGGTCGCTGGATGATTGAGTGAAGGGCAGTAATTTGACAGATTTTCAGGGGTTCTACACTTTGATTGCGTGGGAGCACTTGTCTAGTCTATGTTTTGCAGATCTGTGCCAGCACCTAGTTGATAGTAAGCTGACTTACTCTAGGAAGCTTGCTATGGAGGCGGACCGCTGGGTGAGTACCAGGGTCCACAAGAAAGAGTTTGGGGGAGACTCAGCCAAAGGTGGGCAAGGTTCCCAGCAGAAAAGTGGGGGGGGGGGACAAGGGTAAAGACAGGAGTTCTCTAAAGGGCCCCAAACGAGTACCCAGGATAAAGGTTCCCAGCCCCCAGGTAATATGAAGAAAGGGGACTCTACAGGAAAGCCTGCTGAGACCGGCCCCGCAAGTATTTTGCATGTGACCAGGTGGGTTACTTGAAGGGGGACCCCAGGTGCCCCTAGGGGACACAGCCACCCACCGGTGGGCAGTCCAAGGTGTTGGCTAGTGTAGCTCTTGGGGAGGAGGGGTGCCCACCGGAGGGTGGAGATCCCACAGAAATGACCCTTGTCTCACTAGGGTACAGTGAGATGGTCCCAGGAAACCAGGTGTCCCCTAACAGAAAGAAATATAGCACCTGGATGACCATCAATGGGTACAGGGTAGAGGCTCTCAGAGATACTGGAGCCAATGTGTCCCCAGTCCGGTGTCACCTGGTCTCTAAGAAGCAGGTAGTCCCAGGGGCATTCCACCAATTAGTTGCTGTAGACAACTCTGAGCGCCAGTGTTCCCTTTGAATGGGGGTGGGGTCTCAAGTCCCTTGAAGGTGGTTGTGAGCCCTACCAGGCTTGTAGATTGTCTGCTAGGTAACGACCTGGAGCAGTCCTTAAGGAAGGATGTGGAGCTCAGGTCTCACTTGGAGACAGTGGCGTAACGATAATTGAGGAGGCCCCCCTGCCAGGTACGTGGAAGGGGCCCCTCCGGACTCTATTAGGAGCTCTCCGGCCGAAGTGCAGTGCTGAGGGGGCCCCCTTGAGCTTGAGGGCCCCCTGCACTGCGGGGGATGCGTGGGCTTGTGTTATGCTCCTGGTTGGAGATGCTTGGGTTGCCAGAGTGGGCATGCATGTCTACTCGGTCAATGACAGCCAGAAAGGGTGATCAAGAGGACTTGGAGCCTGATACGGTGACCCAAGTTCCTGCCAAGAGAAAGGGCAGGGGGTGCGGGAAAACGGCCCCCAATGTTCCCATGGACAGGGAGGACCTCAAGGGGGATGCCCAGGTGCCTACAGGGGAGCAGGTAGCCGAACTGAGAGACATCTCTAAGCTGACCCATTGGCAGCAAGAAGGGGGCTCCCACCAGGGAGGAAATCTGCAAGGAACAGAAAAAGTGCCTTACTCTGGAGGGTCTGCGGTGGCAGTCTGCAGACCAGACAGCTGGTGATCAGTCCAGGTCACATCTGTTCTACTGAGAGAATGGTCTCCTATTCAGTGAGCCTAAAGTTGCTGAGCCTGGGTCAGCCTGTGTGCTGGTGGTACCCCAGCGCTTCAGGACCTTCCTTCTGGGTCTGGCTCATGACATGCCTTTGGCAGGACATTTGGGGCGGGATAAGACCTTTGACAGGCTATCCACCCGCTTCTTTTGGCCCCAAATGCAAAGGCAGTCAGATGGACACTGCAGGTCTTGCCAAACGTGCCAGGCAAGTGGCAAGAGTAGGAGGAAGGTCAAAGCTCCTCTCCAACCTTTTCCTGTTGTTGGAACACCCTTTGAAAGGGTAGGGATGGATATTGTGGGGCCACTGGATCCCAAGACCACCATGGGCAGCAGGTACATCCTGGTCTTGGTAGACCATGCCACCCCGTACCTGGAGGCCATCCCTCTCAGGACAATGACTATGCCAGTGGAGGGCCGGGCATTAATGGGGATCTTTTCCCATGTGGAATTCCCCAGAGAGGTGGTTTCTGATAGGGGGACCAATTTCATATCCAAGTATATGACATCCCTGTGGAAGGAGTGTGGTGTAACCTACAAGTTCACCACTCCTTACCACCCCCAAGGAAATGGTCTGGTGGAAAGATTCAACCAGACCTAAAAAGGCATGATCAAGGGTGTAACAGAACCTATGAGGCGTAAGTGGGACAACCTCTTGTCATGCCTTCTCTTTGCATACAGGAAGGTGCCTCAGAAGTCTCTTTGGTTCAGTCCCTTTGAGCTCCTGTATGGCCACCCTGTCAGGGGACCTCTGAGTTTGATGAAGGAAGGCTGGGAGACAGCTCCCAGGAAAACTCCTCCAGGATGTGTTTAGTTACATGCTGGCCTTCAGAACCCAAACTGCCCGCTTCAGGAAACTCGCCCAGGCGAACCTGGAAGCAAGCCAGGAAGAAATGAAGAAGTGATGTGACCAGAATGCCACTCGGGTCGAGTTTCAACCTGGGCAAAAAGTGTGGGTAATGGCCCCAGTGGAACCTTGTGCCTTGCAGGACAAGTGGACTGGACCATTTGAGGTGGTGGAGTGCAAAAGTGACGTCACCTATCTGGTGGAATGGCGGGCTCCAAGGAACCCTTTGCGGGTCCTCCACGTGAGCCGCCTCAAGCCCCACTTCGAGAGGTCCAAAGTGAGTATGCTCTTGGCGACAGATAATGGGGTGGAAGAGGAGAGTGAGCCTCTCCCTGACCTCCTGTCTACCAAGGAGCACAATGAATCAGTAGAAGGTGTGATCTTCACCCCTACACTGACTCAAGAGCAGTAAGGGGACTGTCACCAGTTGTTGGGACAGTTCGCCCCACTGTTCTCTCTGACCCCAGGTGTTACTCACTGGTGTACCCATGACATGGACCCTGGTGACAGCCCTCCTGTAAAGCACAAGATTTACAGGTTGACTGACTGGGTCAGGGCCAGCATCAAGTAGGAGGTCTCTAAGATGTTGGCGTTAGGGGTGATTGAGCCCTCCAAAAGGCCTTGGGCCAGCTCAGTGGTCTTGGTCCCAAAGGCTGCTGCACCCGGTGCCACTCCAGAACTGCGGTTTTGTGTGGACTACCGTGGACTCAATGCCATCACCAGGACTGACGCACATCCCATCCCCAGAGCTGATGAGCTCATTGATCGATTGGGAGCTGCCTGGTTCCTCAGCACGTTTGATCTAAAGTCTGGGTACTAGCAGATTGCCTTAACTGATGGGGCCAAGGAGAAGTCTGCGTTCTCCACCCCAGGTCATTACCAGTTCTGGGTGATGCCCTTTGGGTTGAAGAATGCCCCTGCCACCTTTCAGAGGTTGGCCAATCAGGTGTTGGCTGGACTTTAGGATTTCAGTGCCGCCTACCTGGATAACATTGCTGTGTTCAGTTCCAGCTAGGAAGAACATTTACAGCATCTCGAGAAAGTGTTGAGGGCTCTGCAAGGAGCAGGCCTCACAATCAAGGCCAGTAAGTGCCAGATCGGGCAGGGTTCTGTGGTGTACTTGGGACACCAGGTAGGAATCGGCCAGTGACGCCCCTACAACCCAAGATCGACACCATTCTGGCTTGGGAGCCCCTCAAGACCCAGACAAAGGGGAGAGCCTTCTTAGGTCTCACTGGCTACTATAGGAGATTTGTTAATGGTAATGGCACCATCGTTGCGCCCTTAACAGAGCTGACTTCCAGGAAGCAGCCCATGAAGGTGATCTGGACTGAGTCATGTCAGAAAGCTTTTGATGCCCTGAAGGCTGCTATGTGCACAGCGCCTGTGCTCAAGGCACCCGACTTCTCCAAGGAATTTGTCATGCAGACTGATGCTTCAGAGCATGGTGTGGGAGCGGTGCTCTCCCAACTGAGTGAAGAGGGCCTAGATCAGCCTGTAGTCTTCCTTAGCAGGAGACTACTCCCCAGGGAACAGAGATGGAGTGCCATACATTATTTAATGTCTACATGTCCCCACTGGAGGAGGTTGTCAACCCGTTCGGAGTGAAAATTATCAGCTACTCTGATGACACCCAATTAGTGGTGTCTCTGTCTCACCCTGACCAAGATCCATCGGACCTCTACAATTGTCTGGCCGAAATTCAAGGATGGATGAATAGCTCGTCATTAAAACTTAATGGATCTAAGACAGACATTCTCCTCCTTGGCCAGAAGGGGCTCTCCCTCCCTCAGAATATCTGGCCCCCCTGCCTGGGTGAACCTCCTGCTCCCAAATCTGAGATTAAGAGCCTGGGAATTTGGCTTGAAAAAGATCTGTCTTTCAAGACTCAAGCCAATAAAATAGCTGGGACTTGCTTTGGGCTCCTTAAATCTACCAGGAAGATTATGCCCTTACTCCCTCCTGTCTCCCAGAAACTGTTAATCCAAGGCCTCATTTTATCAAGGCTAGATTACAGCAATACCATCTATTTGGGAGCCCCCGAGGCAACCCTAAACAAACTGCAAAGAATCCAGAACGCCGCGGCCCGGATTCTTACAAACACCCCGGCTAGATCTTCAGCCAAACCAGCTCTGAAACATCTCCACTGGCTCCCAGTGAGAGAGCGAGTGCAGTTCAAAGCTCTCTGTTTGTCACACAAGCTCCTTCAGGACAAAGGCCCCTCCATCTTAAAAAAATTCATCAGGCCCTACAAAGCCTTAAGATCCCTCCGATCTGACCATGAATACCTCATCACTGTTCCCAGAGTGAAGAGGGTGCGCACGGGTGGACGGCGCTTCTCTGTCAACGCCGCCCGCCTTTGGAACTCCCTCCTCCGGGATCTTAGGACAGAACCAGATTACCTCCGATTCAGGAAGCGACTGAAAACTTACCTGTTCCCCTAATCTCCTGTCTCCTCCTTTTCTCCCCCTGCCACCCTCGGGTTGTGTGGATCTTAGCGCTGGGATACTTACGGGTGACTACGCGCTTTACCAAACCTAATAATAATAATAATAATAATAAATAATAATAATAGAAAGGGAAGCTTTTGCTGTGGTCTGGGCACTGAAGAAGCTGAGAACATATCTGTTTGGGACTCACTTCCGGGTTCAGACAGACCACAGGCCAATCAGATGGTTGATGCAGATGAGGGGTAAGAGTCCAAAACTGCTGAGGTGGTCCATCTCCCTACAGGGAATAGACTGTATGGTGGAACACCGCCCTGGCAAGGAACATGCCAACGCAGATGGTCTGTCCAGGGTCTTCCTCCTTAGTGAAGAGCACTCCCAGGAGGTTGGGTATTTCTCCCTACTTTTAGCTGGAGGGGACATGTGTTAGACTTGGCATCTGTTGGCATGTTTCCCCTGAGTTTTTGCTTTCTGACCTCCCGGTTTTGACTCTGTTTTTGCTGGTGTAATGATTTTGCGCACTTTCCTCACTGCTGACCAGTGGTAAAGTGCAAGTGATCCTGTTGTAAAATGTGTTATGGATTGGTATTTCCATGATTGGCTTATTTGATTTATATGTCAGTCCCTAGTAAAGTGCACTGCGAGTGCCAGGGCCTATAAATCAAATGCTCTTGGTGGGCTGCAGCACTGGATTGTAACACCCACACAAACAGCCCGTAAAGTGTAACTCTGGCCTGCCATTGCAGAACCTGTGTGCAGCCTGGGCTGCCATGTCGACTTGGCAAGTGCACACACTTGCAAGTCCCTAAACCTTCTCTTTTCTACATGTGAGTCGCCCCTAAGGTAGGCCCAAGGTACCACCATGGGCAGGGTGCATTGTATGTGAAAGGTAGGACATGCCCTACGGTGTGTGGAATGTCCTGATAGTGAATTACAGCCTACTTTGTTTTTCACTATTGCAAGGTCCCATAGGCTAGAGTGGGCAGTTTGATTATCACATCCTGTAATCCTAACTGACTCAGGGAACATGGTAGAAATTCGAGTTTAGTATGCCTGAACTCAGAATGATAAAATAAATATTTTAGTGAAGTTGGTTTTAACATTCTGTGTTTAAAAATACCACTTTTAGAAAGTAGGTATTTTCTTGCCTAACCATCCAAGCCTGCCTCTGCTAGGTTGTGTATTCCTTGTCTGGAGTTTGAGTGACACGGGCTGGGGGATTCCAGGAGGCAGGGTGAGTCAGCACAGGGCTGAATAGACCTATCTGCACATAGATGGTTGGGAGGAGTAGCACCGGGGTCTGAATAGGGCTGTGCCTGCCTCCCACAATGCTGGCTCCACCTCCTGTGGTGCGTCTGATGTCCCTAGCCTACACTGTCAAAGGAAAAGCAGGAGTCTTGTAAACAAAGTGCTCCAAGACTGACCAGAACTGGTTTGGATTAGGTACAAGAATCTCTGCCTTCAGAGGACAAAGGAATTGCTGGTATAAATATTGGGGATGAGACCCGAAGATTTTAGAACTCTTTTGGGATCAAGAAGACTGTCCAGGAGAAGAGCCGGAGAAGGTGTGAGGAGGGACTACCACTTTGCTGTGTGCTTTACTGTGTTGGCCTGCAGTGGCTGCTTGTCTTGGGCAGTGAAATGACTGGACTGAACTTTCTGCAATCTACTTTTGTGAGTCTCTCCAAGGGCTTGAGGTAGAGCTTGCCCCCTCTTCAAGAAGTCAGGAACAGCAAAGACTTCAAGCTTGACCCTGTCTACGACGACGCTGCCGACTCCGTGTCCAAAAGGCACCGCAGAGGGCACCTCTGCAATGCCGCACCATGACCCTTGTCTCACCGACGACGCCTGCTGATGCCGCCACCGAGCCGCTGCTTGCACCGCGACCTGTGGGCACCGCACACTGCCCGCTGCACTTCGCACCACAGCACCCGACACCTGCCGATGTCATCGCTCCTGACTTCACCAGAGAGGAGTTCAATCTGCAACACGTGTGACTTCGAGGGCCCGACGACTCCTGCATTGACCTCCAGAACTGACGCCTGCGGACGCTGTGTTTTCAGAAGCTCAATGAGAGGTCATCGACACCCTACATTCCTGAAAGGTACTGTTTGCGGGTCATCCCGACACCGTAGCTGGCCCGCGACACCGCGGTCAGCCACAACTATTTGGATTTGGTGGGAAAGAGGGATAAGACAATTAAAATGATACATGCGTGCCACATGCAAGACATACACAGATGACCAAAACTTAGACTTGTTCCTAAAATTCGTAGGTGATGAGGTTGAGGACCTTCTAATAACATTTCCCCGAGATCAATCAGCAACATAGAAGAGACTGAAAAGTGACTCACAGACAAAGTTGAACCGTAAAGAAATGTAGATTTCGAGAGGTACTCGTTCAACCCCACGTGTCAACTAGTAGAGGAGTCCCTCGATGATTTCGCAACCAGCCTGCGGAAACTAGTAACATATTGTGAATTCAACAAGTTTGACAAAGAACAAGCGATACGGCTGCGCATCATTGAAGGCTGTCAGTCAGTGGAGTTCCGCGCACTAATTCTGAAGAAACCGTCCTCACTAGAGAAAATACTTACCATGGCCCGAGCGGAGGCCAGAGCAACAACACATGCAAGACAGATGGAACTGGGAAAGGCAAGAAGAGTGGAACAAGCGAACTGCGTAACTGGAAATGTCAAAAAGAGAGACAATACACCGCCGCCCAGAAAGAAGCAAGAAAGAATGTGCTATCAATGCAGACTTGAGTTTTCACATGCCGGTGCGTGCCCGGCAATGGGCCACAAATGCAGGAAATGCAACAGAGAAAACCATTTTGCAAGCGCCTGCATGAGTGGACAATTTAAAAGTGAGCGAGGAAGGGGCGTGGCCAAACGCCGAGCGTAATGGGCGCTTCTTGAGGCGACTCCGTCTGAGCGCGCCCATCCAAGCAACTATCCGCATCTTCAAGATCCGGTAGATAACATAATTACACGCAGGAGCATTTAGCAACTTACTGGGGATCATGGGAGCCGAGTCCCAGCTAATTTCGGCCGGCGGTTCCAGAGATCGGACCGCTGACGTACCTCGCCAGGGACGGCTGCCTGCTTTGGTGCCCAGACCTCCCTGCGTCGTGGCCTGCACCTCTGGCCTGGCCCATCTTTGGTGACTCTGCTGGCCCGAACAACACTGGGTGATCATTGGGGCTAAGACCCGGGGGCCCACCCTGAACTTCACAATCCCTGCTGGGGCTGAGAGTGACGAGGGTCTCTGGCGGAGGCGCCTGGAGCCGCTCGGAGCTGCTCGACTGATGTGAAACCGCATCTGGACTTCTCCGTGCTAGGATTTTCAATTTCCGGGACAGAGACGTTATCTTCCCGGACTTCACCCTCAGGGTATAGCGACATCGGCGCAGCTTCTTGGATGTGAAGAAGGCGCTTCATGACAGGGAATTCAAGTAAACCATGTTCTTACCTGCCAAATTGAGGGTGGAATCGGAGGGGAAAGCTTGCTTTTTCACTACCCCTGAGAAGACCTGGGACTGGCTTGATGGATGGCGTAAGGCCGGCCAGAACAACAACCACACCCAGGGTGCGAGAGTGGACAGTGATACCCGGCACTCTGACGAAGGCACATCACCCTGGGGGCAGAATGAGGCTACGGGTGGCATCAAATAATTGGTCTGTATGCTTACTTTTCAGGAGTGGAGGGTTTCAATAATTACTGAGGAATGAGTCGGAGTGATGGCTCCCCTAAGTGTAACAGACTTAACGATCGAAATGCGCCAGGCTCTCTCTGGAGACTTTGTTGAAATAGACTCTCCAAGACTCTCCATGATCCCCTAACATTTCTGTATGAGTTATAAATCGCTCTTTAGGCTTTGGCAGCTGCTCCTAGTATATCTCTATTACTGGAATGCGATTACCATTTGACAAATTTTCAGGGACGTGTGCTTGGTTCAGCTACATGTACCCGCAAGTTTTTTGGAGGGTGGGCGATAGGCACTCTGCTAGTTTGGGTAGTGGGAGGTTTTGACACCGCCGAGCAGGGAGGCAGGGAGGGGGGTATAGAGTAATGTTTTTTGGGTCTGTGGGAAGGGTGGGGTGGGAATGTATTTATGTTTGTGTTGTTTTTGTTTTGTTTTTTAGGCATGACGTATTTGATTGGTTTAAGGTAAAAGCAGATGCAGGTTCAGAATTCTGGATGTCCTCATTGATGCGACTAGTAGGGGATATGTTAATGCCTCTCCCCGGGAGCCTTGCGGAGTGATCCTCTATGGGTCACCATATACCTCTATAATTGTGAGATCGGCACGGCGACTAGACAGAAGCTCAAATTGCTATCCTGGAATGTAAACGGACTGGGTTACAAAATTAAGAGAGGTGTGGTTCTCCAATTCCTTAAGCGACATTCACCAGATTTAGTTCTCCTGCAGGAGACCCACCTGCTGGGGATGGATGTAAAGCCCTGTCACAGTGGGGCTTCCAGCTAGCGGCCCACCCCGCTTTCAGTTCTGGTTCCCGAGGGGTAGACATGTTAATCCGAAAATCGTTTCCCCTGACTGTTGACGTGTTCCGTACTGACCCTCTGGGTAGATTTGCTGCCATTTCCGGGATCTGGGAGCGGTCCACACTTAGGTCCTGATTAGGATCGCGGTTTTCCCGCATCCTCCGGGCCGGCGGAAGCCACCGCCGGCCCGGAGTATGCGGGAAAACCGCTGCGGAGGCACAGAAGACCCACCGCCAAATTAGGATGGCGGTGGGTCTCAAAATCCGTCCGCTGCTTTTCCGCCGCAGTCGCCATGTTGGGGCGGAAGCCCTAACATGGCTGGCGGTGTCTGTCAGACACCGCCAGCCATATTAGGATAGCGGAAAACATATGCTTTTCCACTGCGGCTTTTCCGCCGTAGAAAAGCATACGGAGATTGGCTTCGGGGGCCCGTTGCGGGCCCCCTTGGTGACGGGGGGGGTGGGGGGTGCACATGGGGGGTACCTATGGTACCCCCCTGCATTTGCGTGGACAAAGCGGCGGGCACCGCGCGGTGCCTGCTGCTTTGTGCACGCAAATGCCGGGCATGCTTTTTTAACATTGCGGCTAAAGATTGAGGATGTGACCGCCACCCTGGCGGTCACATCCTAATCTGCACGGAGGGACCTCTGCAGCCCCTGCGGATGGTCCCTCCTACTCTATGGTGGCGGATGGACTCAGGTCCGTCCGCCATCATAATCGGCCCCTTAATCTGGTCTCAGTGTATATATCACCAGACTTACATACAGAGGCCTTTATTGATCTCGGCAATCTCCTCCTCGGCTTGCCGGATGGGAGGTTACTGATCGGGGCGATTTTAAATCCATTGTCTCTGACTCCCTGGACCGCTGGCCCCAGAAGCATCTGCCACCCACCCGCAAGTGAATCAATAGTTTGTGGGGCGTGATATGCCTCGTGGATGTTTGGAGACGCCTGCACCCCCGGTGAGCTCCAATACACCTATTTTTCTGGACCTCATCGCAGTATGCAATGTATAGCCTATGTGCTCATACTCACGCATCATCTTCACACTGTCAAAGACATACAACACTTGGCTAGGGGGATTTCTGACCACTCGCCTGTTCAGTGTAGTCTAAAAGTGCGCGAACCCACGATTGTCCGGGTGGCGCCAATTAACTCTTGGTATCTCACGACCCCTCCATTAGAGATAAGGTCTTGAGCGAGTCGGATATGTACTTTCAGGAAAACTTAGGATCGGTTAGCTCGTCCGTCGTACTCTGAGAAGCTTATAAGACTGTTATTTGGGGGGGTTGTGTTGGGCCAAGTTGCTGGGCAGCGCAGAGAGAGGGCAGCAGACATGGTGCGCTTAAAGGGAGAAATCCTAGATCTAGAAAATGCAGTTCAGACACAGGACTCGGCGGAAGTGCGTCAGAAGCTCCGTATTAAAATCTAAGAGTTCTCAGACCTAGCCACAGATGCGGCCAAGGTACAATACAGGGCCACGCTCAGCAGGATCTATGACGTGGGTGATAAGGCAGGCAAGTTAATGGCTTGGTTAGATCGTAGAGATGGGGCACAGCATGTGGTGATTGAAATTGCTACTAACTCACAATCCTGTATTACTGCACCACAAGACATCGCAGACGCATTTGGCCGGTATTACCAATCACTCTATACTTCCCACACAACACACTCGGAGGAGGAGGCTTCCTCTCTCCTACGCGATATTAGGATGCCAGTCCTCACCATGGAGGAGAGCTCAGACCTTGATCTCGATATCACAGTAGCTGAAGTTGAGAAAGCCATACACGATTTACGTGGAGGAAAGCATCGAGCCCCAACTGGATCCCCAGAGAGGTATTTAAGATTACAGCAAACATTACTGATCCCTTTCTCACAGATATGTACAGAGAAAGTAAAAAGGTAGGCGTCCTTCCCGAGGATCAAAGACTGGCCAACATCATTGTCATTCATATAGCGGGCAAGCCCGCTAATCAGTGTTTGTCCTAAAGGTCTATTTCATTGCTCAACTGCAAAGCCAAAATCCTTGTGAAGGTCCTTGCCACTCGTTTCCTCTGGGTTCCCACCCACCTGGTGCACCCGGACCAGTCGGGATTTATGCCGGCGAGAAATACCTCCCTCAACCTCCGCAGGCTCCACGGAGTACTATGCCCGGTGGATACAATCAGGGAGGATGCTGTTGTGGTATCCCTGGACGCTGCATCAGCATTTGACACCATCGAGTGGCCTTACATGTTCACTGTGCTTCATAAACCGGGTTTTGGCCCTGAATTTATCAACTGGGTGCGCATTTTGTACCATCAAGTGGTCGTCAACAACAGGAAATCCCCGTCTTTTCTCTCAGTAGGGGTACAAGACAGGGTTACCCCTTGTCGCCACTCCTCTTTGCCTTGGCTTTGGAGCCTTTGGCGGCGTGGATTGGACAGGACTCCGCCATTACGGGCCTTCAATGGACATCAGGCTGGGAGGACCACATATAGTTATATGCGGACAACATTATGCTTTATTTGGCCTCCTCAGCGGCGTCTCTCAACGTGGTCCTGGACATATTTCAAGTATTTGAAAGGTTCGTAAGATACGCAATCAATTGGTCTTAATCAGTGTCCTATGTCCTCTATGGACAGCGGCCTTTGCTTCCCCGGGGTTGTCAGTTGACTGAGGCGGCTGAAGACTTCAAGTACCTGGGGATCTGGGTTTCCAAAGACTTATCTAGATTACATGACAATAATCTTCGACCGCCGCTATTGTGTCTTAAATCTGATGTCCAACACTGGAAGTCGCTTCTGTTGACTCTCCTAGGACGCACAGCCCTATGTAAGATAATGTCCCTTTCTAGACTTTTATATGCACTACAGAATACCCTACTTCCAGTTGCTGCATCGTATTTCAGAGAACTTGACAGTACTGTTTGAGATCTGCTGTGGGAGGGTACACCCCCTGCATCGCTACACACAAACTTACACTAGGATGCTTTGACAGAGTTATTGGGTTCCCGGACATTAAGGTATTACTGGGCCTCGCAGCTCAAAGCAGTCAACCAATGCAGTTATAGACCGCAAGATGACCCGGCCTTTCGGATCGACAGGTGGCTCCTCCCCGGGGTTAGTTTTGAGGGCGCGTTATATGCAGGTCTTTGAAGCCTGCCCTGTCCGGCCCGACAGGGCATCCTGTGCAAGTATGGAAAGAGGGGAATAGGAGCCTGGGCTGGGCTGGTAAGCTCACACAAGTCACGCCACTCTGGCACTGTGAACTGTTGGGTCGGCTGTTTCGCTCTAAGTGTTTCGATAAATGGAACCTCATCAGTATCTCCAGGGAGGGGGATCTCGGGAAATCAAATCGGGTGAAGTAATTCCTTTTTCCCAACTACAGCAGGATTATTAAATGGCCAAGTCTGAGCACTTCTGATATCTTCAAATTAGGCACGCCCTGCTCGCAGTTCTCCCTATGGGTACTGCCCTCTCTGAGTCCTCCCCTCTTGAAGACAGGATCCTAGATGGCAACCTACCCAAAAAAGCCATACCCTTTATCTACAAAAAGCTTATTAATAACATGACAGATCCCCTGACCCATCTGAGAAGAAAATGGGACCACAATGTGGCCAGCTTGGGTGATGAGAAGTGGCAAGCAGCAGTGGCTTCCCCTGTGAAGCGGCCATATCCTCCCGACTCCGACTGGTCCAACTAAAGATTCTCCACAGAACATACTTGTCAGGGCCCTTGCTGGTCCATATGGTTTATACCCAAGATAGTGGCTGTGTGCGACAATATACACATTCTCTGGGAGTGTGCTGTGATTCAGAAATACTGGGAAAGGGTGGTCCTCAGGATGGAGGAGGCATTGGGGCAACATATTCAGTGTAACATTAAACTGGCATTGTTGAACATCTGGGACCCTACAGACTTCAACGCATAGGAGAGAATATGGTGTACTCTAGGTTTCATGGTTGCTAAACAGAATAATGCACTGTTGTGGAAGGCTCAGAGCCCACAGAGGATTGTTGAGTGGGCTAATATTATGGACTGGTGCATTGTAACTGAAAAATCAATTTATGAATCCAGAGGGTGTCAGAAAAAATTGAGGCAAATATGGGGGCTATGGAATGCTTACAGGGGGACATTTGTGAGCCACCGAGGGTCAGAGACGATATCGCTGCTGGGATTTGAATGTTTAGGACTAATGTTATCAGCCCTATGTTATTGCTTGTACAGATGAGGACATACTATTTGAATGATTACAGCTGGCAACCAGCTTACTAATACCTTGTAACTGTAAAATGCCTTATGTATTAATAAACAGAGTTATAAAAAAAAAGTGAGCGAGGAATACCAGCAAGACCCCGGACAGTGAGGAGTAGATACATAAGGCACATTGAAACTGAAAGTCACAGTCCCTTAGCTGAATCGGATGGAGCAAACACGCAAGAGGCTGCAGAACGAATGTATCTGATGTCAGATGCCCCAGTGGAAGACCACACGCTAGAACACATTCATCTCGTAGAAAAACACCAGATAAAGAAAACAGCGACAGTGAACATTGAAGAGGGAAGTCACAGCACAAGCTTCTATTAGACAGTATTAGACAGTGGAGCTACATGCAACATCATGCGCATGTCAGAATATGAGAAGATGAGGGTGAAACCGCCACTATCACCGCCCACTGATGATATATTCCCCTTGGGCTCGAGAAAACCAGTAGTGAACATGGGGAAGTTCAAAGAGACACTAACTTACAAAGAAAGGTCAAGAAAAGAGGAAATACATGTACTACAAGGAGACATTCCAGCACCCTATCTGCTATGCAATGTCACTGCACAGGTGATGGGTCTCCTAGCAATGACCTACAACATGTCAGAAAGACAGAATATTCTGAGAGAACATCCGACTATACTACAAGGGCTTGGCAAACTAAAGGAAAAACACTGCATATCAATGAAGCGATCAAACCTCTGGCTCAGCATCACCGAAGAGTGCCCATACATCTGCAACCACAGGTAGAAGAAGAAATACAAAGCCTGCTGGCACAGGATATCACAGAGGTAGCCGAAGGACCAACCTCCTGGGTATCTCCAATAGTAGCATGCCAAAGAAGAACACCTCAAAGATTCGCATATGCGTTGACGTGAGAGTACCAAACACTGCAATTGAGAGGGAAAGGTACCCTGGACCTCACCTAAATGACATGATCAGCTGTCTCACTGGTGCATGCTGATTTTCAAAGCTAGATCTGTGCAAAGGATACCATCAATTGGAGCTTGATCCGTAATCACAGTACATCACTACCTCCTCTACTCACATGGGTCTTTTTTGCTAAAAACGACTCAGCAGCAGAGCTATTTCAAGATATCATAAGGCAAGTAATAAGGCTGGTGAAGAATAGTTTGAATTACAGTGATGACATGATGGTGTTTGACCGTTCAGATGAGGAGCACGACAAGGCCCTACATGAGACCAGTTTGAACAAGCAGGCCTATCGCTAAATGAAGACAAGTGCGAACTGGGGAGAAGGGAACCAGTATATTTTGGACACATCTTTTCAAAAAAAGTAATGAGGCTGGACCCCAGCAAAATGAAGATACTGGAAAAAGCAAGACCTCCAACAGAAGTAGCGGAAGTGAGGCCACTTCTTGGTCTAGCAAGATACTGTGCTCTCTACATAAAAGACTTTGCCGCAGTGAACACACCTCTTCTGGACCTTATAAAGCAGGGTCAGAAATTTATCTGGACACAGGAATGCAATAGGGCATTTGAGGCCATTAGACATGCAGTAATGGCTGTAGATCCTCTTGCATATTTTGACCCATCGCAGTGCACTGAGCTGACTGTGGATGCCAGCCCGGTCGGTTTAGGCGCAATCCTAGCACAACATATGCCTGGAAGAGATTCGCCCAGGAAAATTGTCGGATATGCGAGCACATTTTTGTCTGACATTGAAAGGGCATACTCAAAGCCAGAGAAGGAAAGCGTAGCAGTGGTATGGGCGTGTGAACACTACCACATGTTCATCTAAGGAAAACCATTTTCCATCGTAACAGACCATCAGGTCCTTGTGACAATATATGGAAACCTGAACGCAAAGATACCGCCACTCATTCAAAGATGGGGAATAAGACTGATGGATTATGATTTCATGATCGCGCACAAGCCCGGAAAAGAACAAAACCCAGCTGGCTACATGTCACGACATCCCCTACCATAGGCACCAGAGAACACATCAATGGCAGAAGAATACCTCAATTTTGTGTTAAGGCAGAACACTCCTGCACCAATAACAATCACAGTGCTAGAACAAGAGATAGCGAGGGATGCCACAATGCAAGCAATCAAAATGATAACACAACAGCATAGATGGAGACACGTAAACAGCAACAGTACCATCGGAGAAGGAGTCAACAGGGAAGAGATGCTGGCATTCAAAAACATACACGAGGAACTCTCAGACACAGAAAAAGGAATCATACTATGAGGAACAAGAATAGTCATGCCAAATGCATTATATTGGCAGACTGTAAACCTGGCACATGAGCCCCACAGAGGCATGGTAGCAACAAAAAAGATGCTACGGGAGAAAGTATGGTTTCCAGGCCTGGATCGACTGGTGGAGAACACTATCCTAAATTGTCACCCATGCCAAATAACAGGACGACCAGCAATGCAAGAACAGCTACAGATTTCTGAGCTTCCAGGGGCAGTATGGACAACGTTGGCAGCAGACTTCTATGGGCCATTGGACATGGGCAATTACTTGCTAGTGGTCATTGATGAATACTCCAGATTTCCCATAGTACGACACGTCTTGTCAACATCAGCGATCGCGACATTGCCGATGCTTGATGACATATTTGCAGCTAGGGGTTCCCCACAAACAGTAAAGACAGACAATGGTCCTCCCTTCTCAGGAGAGGAGTTTCGCAAGTTCATGGACTACCTAGGCATTCACCACCGGAAAATAACGCCTCTGTGGCTACAAGCAAATGGCATGGTGGAGAGATTCATGGGGAACATAAAGAAAGCAGTCCAAAGAGCAAAGCTAGCGCAGATCTCCATAGAACAAGCTCTCTGTCAAATACTAACAGACTATCGAAACACCACCCCACAGCTCCACGGAATGATGTCCAGCAGAACTCGTGCTGGGAAGGACAAGCAGGATAAGATTGCCCCAACTAGAAGCAAAAGCACCACCAGAGCACAACAACATTGCAGCAAGAGACCAAGAGACGAAAAACAAGATGAAGGTCTATGCGGACGCCAAGAGACATGCCACTCCATCGCACCTGAAGCAAGGGGACTCAGTGGTGGTGCGCCAGTGACAATCAAGAAAATCAGACAATCCATTCTCAGATGAACCACTGACAATAATAAATGTCAAGGTGCCAATGATAACAGCTGCATCGGGCCCCTACCGGATCACCAGAAATAGTTCTCACTTCAAGGGACTAAATACACTGGATGAAGACGGAGGAGACACAGCAGCAAAGAACAACCAAACACATGGGAAGGAGGAAGTAATGGAAGGCAAGGGAAGAAGGATGCACAATGGCGAGAGACAAGAAGAGGTACCACAGAAGGAAATGGAAGGAGCATGTCCAAGAAGAGTGAGCAAAAGGCCAAAAAGACTGATTGAGAAAATGTAATGATGGGGATCAGCAACTATCGTTTCCCTCTCTCTCTCTCTCTCGTTCTGTCTCTCTCTCCCGATCTTGCTATAACTTTTCCGTCATTTTCTTTCCACAAAGGGGGAGATGTAGTGAACTGGGTCAGAGGGCACTAGGACCCTGCACCCGAATGTTGGAAGGGGACAGCAACCGGACACCACTTCCGGTCAGAGAGTGGGGAGGGATTCAAGGAGAACTAGGGTACTGGGACAAACGTGCATAGGGGCACGAGAAGAAGAAACAGAATAAAGCAAAGATACTGACCTACCTGTCTCCACATAGCTTCTATCTGCAGCGACACGACAGGCCTTACCCCTTATCTTCCCAGACACCACACTGGCAGCCCGAAGGGACATCCTTATCACTGTGCCATGTCTTATTTTGCAGACAAACTCTCATCTCTGGTGGTTCCTGAAACATCTGCAGCCAGGATACCACAAGACTGCAGATTACAAAATGTAAAAAAGACAAACAACCATCTTCACCGATGTACCATGCTGCTACAAATTAGGAAAGAGTTGAAGACTGAACTCTTAGAAGAACACAACATTACAATGCATTACACATCTGCACCCCACCTTCCGCTCCTATTATTTGTTGCCTTTAGGAATCCCTTTGCTCTTGTACAGCGCTCTGCTGCCTTTGATCTTGGATCGCACTACAAATAAAGTAGGTATGTGCATACATTCATGCACTATTTCTCCCCAGGGTATACCTGTTCTGTGAAGATGGGGTATTTTTAATTCTAAATAAAGGCTTTTTCACTGCTTATGAAGCAAAAAGGGTATATAGAATGCACTTGCAAAGCATACCCTATGAATAGACACTTTTCCAAAATATTTGATGGGAGATGCCTGTATGCTGAGGAAGTTCCTTTCCCAAAAATGGCAATAATTGAGTGTCAAAACATGTTACTCTACACTCTTGTGACAGGGAGACACTAGTAAGAATATTTTTATCTCACCCACACACAATGTTAATATAGATCTGAGAGTTTAGTCAAGGGGGAGCATAACTGTTGACAAAAGGGACATAACCTTCCAAACCAAGGGAACCCATATCCAGGGGACTGTGCAGCTAGAGAACTGATGTAGCCTTGGATGCCTACATTGTTAGATGTGGAAACCACTGATTAATTGAATAGCCTGCATTCCAAAAAAGTGATCCCAACGTTTGGAAATTGGTACCCATAAAACATCAATGTTCTTATTTTTCTTGAAGGCCCACACCCACTCTATTAGTATCGTGCTTCACCATTGGATCTCATCCTTGTCCATATAAACCAGGATGGGCTCAACCATGTAAAAGGGAACACTGTGTATATTCCTCTAGCTGTGTTTTAAAGATAAAAAATACTTAAGGGTCTCCCCGGTTTCCCTATATTTATGTTCCCTTGGTATAGTTTAAAAGCAAAGAATATGGATGTTCACTGATATTATTGTCTGGACATCCCTAGAACGGTTAACATGTTTCAGCCTGATCAGTTGCCACTTTTGGTCCTAGGTTTTTATCAGGACTAATGTTGCACCCCTACATTTGCTGTATGTGCTGTTCTATCCCTACCGATCTCTGTATATTTTTGAAGGGCAGGTATATGTAAGAAAACATGCAGGCTTACTTATCCCAAATCTATAGCACCTGGTGGTACTGGGAATAATAAACAGGGCCGGACTGGCCGTACAGGACACCGGGCAATCCCCCGTTGCACCGCACCGGTGGGGGCCGGTTTTGGGCCCCTGGGGGCCATGTATGTTACCGGGCCATTTTTGCAGCATAGCTGCAAAATCGGCCCTGTAACAAAATCGTCTGAAAACCGGCCCTGGCACAGAGCTCAGCGGCACCCCCAACCCCCTGGGGGAGGGGGCGGCCGAGCACTTTGCCAGGGCCGGTTTTGGTTTCCAGTCCGACCCTAATAATAAAGGTATATAGACCTGACAGCCCTTAAGGTGGTCTTCCCTCAAACCTTTTGCCTCCTCATGTCCCTGTTTACTGTAATTCGTTTTTGCTGGCTTTAGGACTCTGTGCACTTTACCACTACTACCCAGTGTTAAAGTGCATGTGCTCATTACTTAAAACAAATGTAAAATTGGACTACACCTGATTAGCACCTTTAATTTAATATAAGTCCCTAGTAAAGTGGTTTAACATGTACCCAGGGGCTGTAAGTTAAATACTACTTGTGGGCCTGCAGCACTTATTGTGCCACACGTGACTCCAAGAGTTAGACAGCTGACCACCTGTTCTGAGCTGTGAAAAAAAAAGAAGAACTCCTACAGTTTTGGGCTCTTTGTGACCACAAACAGGCCCTATTAGATTTGGGGATCTCTAGTTGCCAGAGGTAGGTACCTTTGACAAATAGGGACCCTTGCCTCTAGTCAGGGTAGAGGGGTACACTCCCAAAATAACCCCTGCTCACCCCCTTCGTAGCTTGGCACAAGCAGACAGGCTTATCTCAGAGGCAGTGTGTAAAGCATTTGTGAACACATACAGTAACCCAGTGACAACATTACAGATAGACACCACACAGTTGTATATTAAAAATAAGTATTCTTTAAATAGACTTAACACAAGACCACAAACTAGAAAAATTCAGAATACTGTACTTAAAATTGTAGAATTATCTTAGTTCTCTTTAGCTGTTCAAATGCGACACTTTGAGTACCTTAGGATGCATAACGCTATACAACAAAAGTGTTGAAGGAAAGGTGATGTGTCGGTTCCTTACATGCAAGAACGGTGACGCGTCGGTTCCCTAACGCTGCATAGGGGACGGTGATGCGTCGGTTCTTCTCTGCGAGGGTAGGTGATTCTTCGGTTTCCTACTGCGCTTCCGTGGGGATGCGGCTCGCAATGAAGTGATAAGATGAAGGACCGGTGCGATGAAACAAAGATGGTGTCTTCCTTTTGATGAGGTACGTTGCGGACCGCGACAGGCCCTGCGACACGCTTCTCGGTGATGTGGCGGTGTCAGATGCAACATCGATCATCTCCTCCGACGATGCGAGGCGCTTTGACAATGATTCGAGCCATGACAGGCCCTGCGACGCGCTTCCCGGTGAGGGGGCGGCATCTGATGCGACGTCGATCCTCTTCTCCGGCGATGCGAGGCGCTTTGGTGGCCCTGCGATGACTTAACGGTTCTTCTAGGCTGCGACAGGCCATGCGACACGCTTTCTGGTGATGCGGCGGCGTCTGCGGCGGCTTCGATCCTCTTCTCCAGCAAAGCGAGGCGCTTTCTTGTTGTGAAGCGACAGTGGCAGTTCGGCGTCACACTTCTTGCTCGTGAGTCGAGCTTCTAGCTCCTTGAGACATGCAGTTCCTCAGAAAGTTCAACACAACTACATGCACTTCCAGAGAACTCTTGGGGAGCTGGCGGGTGAAGTCTGTTGTCCCTGAGACTTCAGCAGGAGGCAAGCTCTTTTCTCAAGCCCTTGGAGATCCTTCACAAGTTGATGAAAGTACACACACAGATCCTCTCTCCTTTCTTTGGCAGTCAGGCAACCACTGCAGGTCAATCCCTCAAGCAGCACTTCAACTTAGGGATAGTTTCTCCTCAGTCTCTCTGGTCCTCTCCTCAGCAAAGGTTTCTTCTTGTTTCCCAAAAGTGATCTAATTCTCTGGGGTCTGTGTCCCTTTTTTATACACAGTTTCTCTTTGTTCTCTGAAGGCAGCAAGGCCTTTGCCTAGTCCAAACCAGTTCTGGTCAGTCCTGGAGCACTCTGTTTACATGACTCCTTCTTTCCTTTCACAGTGCAGGGCAGAGACATCAAACGCACCACAGGAGGTGGAGCCAGCATTGTGAAGGGAAGGCACAGCCCTTTTCAGGTCCCTGGTGGAACTCTTTCCACTCATCTGCATGTAGATCTCTCTATTCAGTCCTGTGCTGACTTACCTTTCTCTTGGGATTCCCCAGCCCCTGTCACTTAAACTCCAGACAAGGAATACACAACTTAGCAGAGGCAGGCTTGGATAGTTAGACAAGAAAATACCTACTTTCTAAACATGGTATTTTCAAACACAGAATGTTAAAACCAACTTAACTAAAAGATGTATTTTATCATTCTGAGTTCAGGCATACTAAACTCGAATCAGTTAGGATTATAAGATGTAATAATCAAACTGCCCATTCTGGCCTATGGGTAACAGTTAGCCTTGAAATAGTGAAAAATGAAAATGGCTGTGATTCACTATTTGGACATGCCACAAACATCAGGGCATGTCCTACCTTTTATGTACAATGCACCCTGCCCATGGGCCTACTATAGGGCTGTCTGATATGAAGAAAAGGGAAGGTTTAGGGACTGGCAAGTGGGCACACTTGCCCAGTAAGCATGGCAGTACCAAACTGCACACAAGTTCTGCAATGGCAGACCTGAGACATACTTTTACAGGCTGCTTCTGTGGGTGGCACAGCCAGTGTGGCAAGCCCACCAGCAGCATTTGTATTTACCAGCCCTGGGTACCCGCAGTGCACTGTACTAGGGTCTGACAAGTAAACCAAACCAGCCAATCATGGAGTCACTAATCCATACATAAATTTCCAATTGGGAGATCATATGCACTTTAGCACTGATCAGCAGTGGTAAAGTGCCCAGAGTCATAAAACCAACAAACATAGGTCAGGAAAAACACAGGAAAAGGCAAAAAGTTCAGGGATGACCCTACAAAAAGGGCCAAGTCCAACACAAACCCCTTCCAGCCAAAATGCAGGGTAGACCAATCACTTCCTTGATTGGCTTCCCTGCTTTGGGCGATAGAACCTGGACCTGGCCTGGTATACTCCCATTCTACGTCAGTCTGAACCTATTGGAATCTCTCTGTCCATACTCTCGGGCCCACCAAGGTAAACCATGTGTAACCCTTCTCCTCCTCTGTGGACACCATCTGTGCAGCACCTAACCTTAGCTTGCTCACAGGTGTGTCCCAACAGACGGACAGCAAGCCACAGTGGCTACTGACAATAGTCAGTGATGAGACCCAGGCCTTATGCCTCTCAGGGCTCTCGAGAGCGGGGGGCAGTAACCCCAGGTGCTTGGCACCCTTTGTCCACTCTCCCTCCTGTCAGGTCAGGTATGACATCCTGACACTGACCCACCAGTCCTAAGTCTGTACCCGGTGGGTGGACCAGAGACTGGAGTGGCCTCTCCCACACCCGGTCCTCCTCCTTGGGGCTCTGTACCCTCCCACCTGGAGAGGTATCCTCTTCCAGAATAGTCAGGGTGCCTGTAGTAGGTGTCCTGCACAATTCGCCCACCAGTTCAGGGGTTATATCCTGCAAATGGGCTATCAGGTCAGGGGGGACACCCTGAACCTGGCCCTTCAACCTAGGGTCTAAACCCTCTAGTTGAACTGGGGTCAAAGACGAGGACTCCCTCCCTCTGCACCCCGTTCCAGAGTGCTGTACCCTCCCATCTGGAGTGGTACCCCTAGAAGCTACATCGGTCAGGACACTGATTACAGTTGCCCCTTCCTCCAGGTCAGACAACACCTGAACCTGGCTTCCCAACCCAGGGCCCAATTCCTGTGGTTAAACACTTGCCTGGCACAGCAGGCCTTCCTGGGGAGCACGCATGCCCCCCCTGAGGGTAACATATAACTGATGTATAGTGTGATAGTCTGCCTGGCGCAGATCTCCCGACCCCTGTCCTTCTGACAGTGCGCGAAGATCCCCAGGACAGAAGTGGTGTCACTATGGTCATTCACCTGTGACTCAGCCCTTCTGACTGGCCCCTGACCCACTGGTTCTTCCACTGGGGACTCTTTACGCCTCTCACCCCTCAGTCTTCACTTCCGCACCCTCCACCTAGGAGTGGCACTGCCAGACACCAGAACTGGTGGAGGCCTGCTTACGCACACTCCCAGTTCGCCAGACACTAGGGGATACCCTCAACGGGCGGCCAATCAGGACATCCTTGGCTCCCTACCTGGTGTTCCCTTAAAGAAGCATCCATGCTCTAAGACTGGGTTTCGGGCACCTTGGGACACACAGCCCCACACTCACTCCTTCTCCACTGAGAGAGGATGTGAGCCCCTACACCCCTCCCACTACAACAGGACCTAGCTTTGCTACTCCGAACCACTTACACCACTTACACCACTCTGGGGTGGAAGATACCCGAGCCACTCCCCACAGAAACACTTGCCAATGCCTCTCCAGATCCTTTGGAATCCACCAAAAGGTCTGCCTCCAATATGAGCTCTCTGGGGTCAGAAAACTCACTCTCCAACAGATGTTAGCATAGCTCTGGAAAACAGGGACTTACAATATGCTCTCCCACAATTGGATCACACAGTCCCCCCCAGGGGTTAACCAAACTATCCTTCACCTCACCAGCCAGTGCCTTGCACACGTACTCCAGACCACTCTCCTGAGACTGGCAAGACAGTATCTGACTGTCTCTGTCACTCAATCCACACTCTTCCGGGCGGTCTTCACACTCACACACCAGGCCTTCAACCTTGGGCAAACTCCTCTCCCTGCACCTCTCATCTAGAGTCAGTAGAGTGTCCCCCCACCACTAGGACCATGAACCCCTGTGGCAGTTCCCCAATCCACCTCAGGGACACTGCGCACCACTGGAGCTACTTCACATCCTAGAACCCCCTGGTGTATGTCAACCCCCTCCTTCAAGTCAGACGCCACATTTCTGGGTGTGTGTACTACTCCCTCAGCACTAGAAAATTAAATTATGCTGCCACCATCTGAGCTGGATTCCACCTCCAACTCAGCAAAAGTCACTTCCTGAGCTGCACACTGTTGGACTTGGCCCTTTTTGGCAGGTTCACCCCTGAACTTTTTGCCTGAAGCTCTGACATAGTGGTAATGGTTTTAGGGCTCTGGGCAATTTAGCGCTGTGGTCCAGTGTAATAAAGTGCGTAACGTGCTCTGAGTGCTTATGGCGAGATTGGCCTGCCCTCCCATAGGAATGCATGGGGGATAAGTGTGTCCATGGTAATTCCTGGTATGAGAGGAGTGCAAGGTCTAGTTTAGTATGTATGAACTCATGAGAGTTCATACAGAAGTTGGCATTTCTGTGTGCTGTGTGTCTGCCTGCCTGATGTGAATTGCATGTTTGGCTTGTGATTGACAGGAGCCAAGAGGTGTGGGTGGCTCCAGGAGGGGCAGGGTGAGTCAGCTAGGCTGAACGGGACACCTGGGCTAAGAGTAGTGGGTAATCCCCTGACTCTGAATAGGACGCTGCCCAGGCTGTATAATGCTGGCTCCGCCCCCTGTGGTGTGTCTGATCACTGAGCCCCACCTGACAAAAGGGAAGAGGAGCTTCGAAAACAAAGTGCTCCAAAGAGCTCCCCTAATCCAGTTCTGACTGGTATCCCCAAGCCCTGTGCTGTGACACAATGGGTAATGTAGTATAAATATAGGGGCTGAGACCCCATGAAAATGTTCCGTCTCTCGGGTGCTGATCCTGCTGGGGCGTGCTGTGGCTGGGGCCCAGGGGGCTGCCATGAGGGCTTGCCTCCCTGGGCCCTGCATTGCCCTTTATCTCTACAGGAACTTGTTACTAGACTTATTTTTGACTGCAGGACCATTGCCTGCTTCTAGCGCCTTGTGGGTGCTTGACTTTTGAGGAGAGAAGCATGAGGGCTCCGCAGCGCAAAGCTGCAGGCTTGCCCAAGAGAATCCCGACGTGGGGATCCCCCCTGATTGAGGAGAGCAAAGAGGGTGTCCACCCTGCGTTTTGAGCCCATGGCGGGTGTCCAACTGCATTCTTTGGGAGCTTTGCTGGTGCCCACCCCGCTTATACCTTTATTTGCATGGCGGGTGCCCACCCCGCGTTACTGGCAAGAAATCACCGCCGCGGCCTGGGCCGCTAATCGAATTTCTTCCGGGCCGCTGCCCAGCGTGCTCCGGAAGGCAGGCAAGGCTGTGGTTTCTTGGGCGGTGCTTCCGAGACAGAAGGGAAGCCCTGCGAGAGAGGAGTCCGGCACCTGTAGTGATGCGGGGCACCCATGAGCGAGGGAGAGCCCTGCGGTGGCTGTCGCCATAAAAGAAAAGTCCCAGGTCCCAGGTCCCAGGAGGGGGCCAGGGTGAAGAGCAGTGAGGCTGGAGAAGCCAGGAGTCCCAAGGCCGCCCGGTGAGTGAGGGCTGGGCGGGACGCATGGCCAGCAGCTATTTCTTTCCTGAGCGGACCCGCCGTTGCGGGCCACTCCAACGCGAATGGCATATTGGGGTTTAAAGGTACAGAGGAGCCCATGTTCTTGAGATGGCCATTTCCCTGAGCAGGCCCGCTATCGCGGGCCTCTCCAATGAGAGGGGCAGTTCTTTTGTGCATGAGAGGGCCCCTGAGGCCACAGTTCTTTGGGGGCATATTGAGGCGCATTGTCGACGCCTGGGCGGTCCCACCAGAGAGCGGGCCGCCCCAACGATGGTGGCAGGTGTTTAATATCACGTGGGGGTCCAGAGGGCACAGAGGTGCCAGACCCCGTTTATGCAAAATGCCACAGTAGCACCGCACCAGCACGGGCAGCTTCAACAAGAGGGGCATGAGCGTGGTATGTACCGGAGTGGGACAAGAGGCACAGAGGTGCTAGTGAGTTTCCCAGCTGCCCAGCAATTAGTGGGCAGCTGCTACGTTTACGTTTGCACAGTTGCGCACACTGGATTCTGCTGCACAGGCAGCGTGCCCTGATTTTGGGACATAGGGCTTTTGACCCCCTTTTTTGAAGGCCAGGTGGCCAGGGAGACTGTGAGGTTGATAGGACGCCAGGTCCTAATGTGATTAATGCCTCTACTAGGGTCTTTATTATGAGACCTTGTGCTAAATGTGATTAATGTAGTATGATTTACACACCTTGTTTGATGCCCCTAACTGTGGTTTAGGTATGAGGTTATTTGCATAATATGGTTTATGCTTGGGAGGTTATCCTCCACTGTGATTTATGCCCCTAATGTGAGTTATGCTTAGGAGGTGAGGGTCTAACGCGTTTAGACTGATGAGATGATTGCATAATGTGTTTATGCTGATGAGGTCGGCGTACAATAGATTTGGCGCCTATGTGATACTGTGCATAATGTGGATTATGTTACAGGCTGATGCTGAGTACCGTGATTACTGGTTGTACATTTATGATATGTCTTACTTTTACTAAGTTCTCTTTGTGATGATTCTGACAGTGGTCCAGTAGGCCCTGTCAGGTGTAAATAATCCCTTGTAGATATGAGCTAGTGCCAGATGGCACAATGTATGTTATGTGATTACTATTCTAATGTGTTATGAGAATACAAAGGCTATATTTGGATATAACCTTGTGTGGAGTTTCTTTTGTAGTGTGCCTGGGATGTTGTTGCTGTGTGCGTGCGCAAATGCTTTACACATGGCCTCCAGGATAAGCCTGACTGCTCATGCCAAGCTACCAAGGGGGTGAGCAGGGGTTATTTGGCGTGTAACTCCCTCGCCCTGACTAGAGTAGTGGTCTCTGCCTTGCTTTGGCACAAGCCTTAGCAAACCAGAGATCCCATTTCTAACATTGATTGTCAACGGTGAGGATAGGACTTGCGTTTGCGCAGTACCACAGCGACCACTGGTTGCACTACAAAACTCTGCTTTTAGATAATCACGTTTGGAGATTATTGTTTTTGATTTTGTTTTCTCCTCAAGATTGTCATTTTTAAAAGGTGTTTTCTGAGCTTTATGTTTAGTGGCAGAAGAAAGATAATGTCAGCGCGGGGCGCCAGTAGGTTGGGGGGTTCCCATAGATAGGGAGTCCCTTCCTGGGTCCAGTGCCTTTCCCTTTCCCTGTCCCCAGAGGTGTGGGTAGATAGGAGGGAAGAGAGAGAGTGTGGAGGAGAAACAGCTAGCTCGGGAGGGTGGTTAACCCCTGAGTGTAGTGTGTGTCTGGATTCACCAGTAGGGTGGGATCCAGTGGTGGCAACAGAAGTGAGCCCAGTGCAGGAAGCCGCATTCCCATTCCCAGAGTATGGTACCTAGTGCTCAGTAAGAGGGGTACAGGTTGAGATTCAGGGGCAGTAAGGAACTGTCTCACCAGTCTTCGGGGGGTATGTGGATGAGTGGTGTGTTGCACTGGACGAGTTGGTGTGAGTTCTTTTGGTGATAAGGAGCTTGCACAGCAGTTGGACCTCTGGATGTGTGCTAGAGGGCCTGCAGAGGCATTGGGGAGTGATTCCAAAAGTAGTGGTTTGGGTATCTTCCGGTCCTGTGTGGTGGAAGAGGTTCGGTGTAGCCCAGCTAGGTCCCAGTGGAAGGGGAGGGGTGTAGGGGCTCAAGTCCTGTCTCAGTGGACACGGAGTGAGTGTGGGACGGTGTTTCCCATGGTGGCCCAAAACTCTGTCTCAGGGCCTGGAGGGTTCCCTAAGGGAGCACCAGGTCAGGGCCTAGGCTGTACTTGTAGGCCATTTGAGGAGGATCTTCCAGTGTCTAGAGGATATGGAGTATCTGTAACTAGAGGTCCAGCGGTCCTGGTGTTGGGCAGTACTGCTCCTAAGTGGAGGGTGCAGAAGTCCTGGTTGAGGAGTGAGAGGGGGAAAGAGTCCCCAGTGGAAGAACCATTGGGTCAGGGGCCAGCCAGAAGAGGTGAGCCACCAATGAGTGACCATGGTGACGCCACTTCTGTCCTGGGGGATCTCTGCGCCCTGTCAGGTGGACAAGAGGTCAGAGATTAGAGCCAGGCAGACTGTCACAAGACACATTCGTTATGTGTCACCCTCAAGGGGGGGTATGCGTGCTCCCCCGGAAGTTGTTCGCTGGGCAATTGTCTGACCAAAGGGTTAAACCGCAAGGTTGGGGAGGCCAGGTTCAGCCTGACCCGGAGGGAAGCGCATCTATAAGCAGTGTCCGGACCGGTTTGGCTTCCAGGGGTGCTGCTCCAAGGTGGGAGGGTGCAGAACTCTGGAAGGTGGTGCAGAGGGAGGGCGTCCTTGCCTCTAACCCGGTGAAACCTGAGGGTTTAGACCCTAGGATGAGAGACTTGGAAACTTCGTGATCGAGGGGGAATCCCTGCCAAAGAAAACAGCTGAATAGACTTAGGGAAAGTGCCGCCATTGCTGTGTGTTTGGGGGATGACCTATAGTTGGTTGTTTCTGCTGAGGTAGAGGACTACGGGATTTTGCTGTGTGCTGTGTCCGCCCTGCTTGAAGAGGAGCTGTGCTGTGTGCTTTGTTTTTTTGAAGATAAGTCAGTCAGTCAAGTAATCTTTATTTCGGTCAAAGACCATAAAAGAAACATAGCAGCCATTCATGACATATTAAAACTTGAGCAAATAGCAATGATTATAAAAATATTAAATAGATAAAAAGAAGTACAACATAATACTTGGTAAATTCATGAATAGGTTCCATAAACTACAGTTACTTCAAAAAAGATCTTCTCATGCGCCACATAGCATCAATAAAACGAGAGACTGAAAATACAACCGGAGTGGAAGTATTACTTTTCAAAATTCTGAGAGCCTCTTGGTGGGATCTGAACCCTAAGTTTTTACAAAGTTGGATGAGCCAACGTTGCCGTATGTTCTTATAACTAGGGCAAAGAAAGAAAACATGGGACTCAGACTCCTCTTTGGCTCTACACGCCGGGCAGTTAATTAATTTAGTAGTACACCATTTATGGGAGAAGATTCTAAGAGGAAGAGTACCATATCTGATTTGTAGGTAAAAATTCCTCGCTGAAATAGGTAAAATCTCGTCAAGAAAAGGCTCAATTAAGTAATCATTTTTGGAATTAAAAAACTTGACAGTGAGTGGACCTAAGGAAGAACTGCCAAGGGTGGCCATGATCCTGGAGCGACGGTCAAGGTTGACTAACTGCACAAGACAATTGCGCACAAACCAAAGCTGGGTTAGACCATAGTCCGGGTATGTCCAGTCTCTTACTTTCCCCTATAAAAAAGGCAAACCATGGCAGTTTCTAAGAACCAGGGAGGCCCGGTACCTCTTCTAATGCTCGTCTAAAACATAATAGTTCTGGGGTTACCCATAGTCTGCGCCAATAGATTATAGGGCGTAGTGCAACTGCCTCTTCAAGTCAAAGTCAAAGTCAAGTCAAAAGGTTTTTATTTGCTTTGGTACTCAGCTGAGCACCACAAATTTAAAAACATTTACAACAGATATGCATTCACATCAATATAGAATTAAAAAAGATTTTAAAAATTTATAGAAATTATAACAAACCCATTCTTCTGTCGGATATTTACATAAGAATAATAAACGATTTACTGTGGTAATGTTGCATTTTCGATATATTGGTTGAAGATATCTTATCCGCGCTTTAACTACACTTGCGTGAGGGCAAACAAATAAAATATGCACAATATCTTGATCACCACCTAAACAAAGATTACATATAGGGGAGTGACCTGGTGACCATTTAGATGTAAAGACGGAAACAGGTAAGATGCCTAAACGCAACATAGTTATGGACCTTCTAGCTCCATGAGTAAGACAGAGCCCCAAATATGGCCTCAATTGCTTATATTCCAGTGACTCTATGAAAATTTTATACGTAGATAGCTTGCTACAATGCATAAAGTCAAGATCATAACTTAACCTTGGAGTAAAGCATTTCAAAAAAAGTTTTAGCTGGGATTTTGACCAGGATAACAAGATCTCTTTTGTAAGGTTCGCTGTTTTAAATGCTTCGGACATATTCTTGGAAAAGTTAAGATGCCGAGAGTCTGATTTAAATATCTCAGTCTTTAACAAGAATCTCAGTGATCCTTCTTTTGCATGCAAGATGTTATAGGCCCATCGGATGACATTTGCCACAGCTGTGGCATACAAGCTTGTTAGTGCAAATTCCAGTCTGATAGCCTGCACAGATGTTGATACAGAAACCTTTAGTATTCTTTTCAAAATCTTTCCTTCTGTTATATTCATAAAAGACCATTGGGTTATTGGTAAGTGTTCTGTTGCATATGACAGGACCGAGGGTATTTTTACTTTATACACTTTGAGCAAGGAGGAAAAATGCCTATTCCCTGTGGCAACTGCCTCTTGAATAGGTGTTATGCCGGGATCAAATCGCATAAGGATCAGGGGGTACTAGATGGAAGTGACAGCCGTGATCTTAGGAATTGGTTTTCAGCTTTGCTAATGCCATCCACCAAGCAATGGCCCCAGAGTTCAGCCTCAAATAAAATTGCTCCCCGAGCTTGGGCTTTATACATTTCTATGATGGGAGCAACTGGCTTAAAGGTGGATTCTCGATGGATTTTCAAAATGCCACCCGTGGTCTGAACTAATCTAAGTTTGGCCTTTGCTAGTTGGGGTGCCCAGTGCATTTTATCCGTAAGGGTAATACCAAGATATTCAAAGACTGTTACCCTATCCAAAGCTCTGTCATTTAGGGAGGGATTAGAGCATCTAGTTTTCGGTGGGGTACAAATCATAAACTTGTTTTTTTGGACATTAATTTCTAGCCCCCTAAGATGGCAGAAGTTAACAAAACTATCCAGGGCCCGTTGAATACCCATAGATGATTTGGACAATAGGAGGGTGTCATCTGCGAACATCAGTGCCACCACCTGTTCGTTGTTCAATTTGGGGGCATCGATATCTTTGACCCCCTTGAGGTGGGAGATCAGGGCATTGACGAAGAGACAAAAAAGGGTTGGCGCCAGCACACACCCTTGTCTGATTCCCCTGTTGACTGGAATTTTGGGTGTCAGACTACCCCATTTACCACTCCTAATTTGTGCAAAGTCGTTAAAGTGGAGTCTCTTGATGATATTGAGAAGGTAAGCCGGAATCCCCAAGTCCTCCAAAACAGCCCAAAGGATTTTGCGTGGTACTAGATCAAAGGCCGTTTTGAGGTCAACAAAAATTAAGTAGAGGCTGCCACCCTTTGACTGACGTCGATCAAACTGATCGGATGGTAATTGACCGGGAGAAGTGGAGAACCTTTTTTAAACACCGGAATGATCTCGGCACCAACCCAAGTATTGGGTAAGGTGGCACCCTGCATTATAGCATTATCTATACTACTATTATAAAGGAAGAACTTTGTACCTTTGAGGCGGGTAAACTCGGGAACCACAGCGCCAATCCACACACCCAATACATCATTGTAATCGTCAGGGTGTGCAGAAGGACATAGGCTATATAAAGTATAACAATATGCGTTATTTAAAAAATTAACATTGAAAAAAAAGTAGTCCCTTCGAAGTAGCGCCGGCCGCGACCTGCGTGCTGACGTCAGGAGCGCGGGGAGGAGCGGCGTCCAGGAACGCGAGGAGGAGCGGCGGACATGGCGCGGGGGAGGAGCAGTGACGAATGGCGGAATGGCGTTGAGGACAGGCGGGAGGAGCGGTAAGCAGCAAGGAGCAGTGAAATGAGGAGCGCGGGGGAGGAGCGGCGGCTGAGGTAAGGCTCCGGGCAGGAGGGGGTCGGGGCAGGCGGGGGTCGGAGCAGGCGGGGGACGGGGCGGGCGGGGGCGCGGCCTGCTTGACAATGTCGGGGCGGGCGGGGGGCCGGGCTGCTGCACAATGTCGGGGCGGGCGGGGGTCGGGAAAGCCTGAATGCTCCCGGACAAGGTCGGGACGGGCTGCTAGTATAAGATATACAAATAAGGGGCCCAGACCGCTATTTGATAAGGCCTCCAGGAATTTTGTTGAGGCAAGGTGCCTTACCCAATGGGAGCCTAGTTATGGCAGTTTCGAGCTCCTTCAGTGTAATTTTAGATTCTAAGGGTTGGCTATTATAGGGGGCTAAGTGAGGAAGGACCAGATTGCTGTTTGGTGCTGGGACATAAGAGGGTACCTGAATAGAAAGATCCATTATCGTATCATCTTCAGTGGGAGAAGCATATAGTTTCTGGTAATGTTCGACCCATCTCTCTGGTGTGGTTACAAACATCAACCTTTTGACCCACCTTACTACTAGAGCGAACAATGGACCAAAATTCCCTCATGTCCCTGCGCCCAAGGGCATTTTTTTATAGCGGTCCATTTAGAATCCTCCAAGGTCTGTTTAGCATCAGACTGTACTTTATTATACTCATGCCTCTTGGTTTGGAATAATAATCTATTCTTGGCTCTAATAGCAGCCAGGAGTGCCACCTTGGCTGCCTTACAATTAGCGTTGAACCAAGAATTACCCCTCCTATTTTTCCTTAGCTTATGGGCAGGTGGATTAAGTAATTGCATAAGACTCGTTATTAGTTCTGAATGGGTATTAAGGATTTGGTTGGAAAGTGCTTCCTGCCCCCGTTCTAAGTGGCCACTTAGGTCATCAAGTGCCCGAAGGAGACTTTGATACAGTAGACTCATAAGTTCGGGAGAGTTTTTAACAGATGGCCATTTGAGCCTTCTTCTGTTGTTGGATATTAATGGGGGCTCCCAGGTGGTTACTCCTTCGCCCTGGGTTATGCCCAATTCAGGGATATTTAGCTCAAGTACCAAGGTATAGTGGTCACTATCGTGATGAGGAAGGACGACAAAATCAATGATCTTAGGCCAGGTACAAGCCTCGACCAGAATATAGTCGATACGAGAGGATTGGGCTAGCCGATTGTAAGTATGATTACCCTCTAGGTCAGATTTAGTATGACGATTACAAGCTCTCAAAGAGTGGCCCAATGCGATGGAATTCATTTGGAGTGCTAAAGGGGTCCAGGCCCTGATCGGAGAAATTAGCAGATCAGGGATGGACCATAGAGTCTCCTCGGTGCTAGAGATAGATTCTAGCAAACCTGGGAGCGGCTCATATTGGCAATGGAAATCTCCTGCAACTATCATAGTACTCTCACCCTTGACCTTTGTGATGAAGTTATCTAATATATCCAAAGTAGGAGATTCTTTGCCCGCCCTAGTAGGACGAGAATAGACATTAATAAGGGTTAGACTAAATTTTGGAGTAAAGGAGAGTCTAGTGCATTGAAGATCTAGCGAAGGGGGATTTAAGTGTGTCACGTACACCCCAGATGGGAGCCTACAAAAATAGTCATGCCCCCAAAAGGTCTTCCTCTCGCACCCGACGAAGCCAGAGTGTTTACTGACAAAAATCCTACCCTATGTGATGGAGCAAGATTTCGCATATTACGCGACTTGCTTGGACTCAAGAACCTCGAATAATTTATAACCCTGTAATTCAACCTGTTCGTCTTACTAATTTCCCTTTATTCTGACATTTGGGTGTCCTAGTGATGCTTGCATATGTGTTTTACTAACTCAATAACTCTTGTTCCTAAAAATGGCCGCTGCTTGGCGGGTTTTCTTCTGCGCATGCGTTAGTCACAGTCACGTGACGTGACGTATTTGCAGTTCTGGTGGGAATCTTTGCGCTTGCGCACTTGCTTCTAAAATGGCTGTCTGTGTATTCACATGGTGAAGCTTGCGCGGGTGTTTTATGTTGTTGTCTGTTTGCACTAATCATTCACGCAATAGTATATTATAAAGTAAGGGGTATAGAGTAGCTATTCATGGTATACAGTGAATTCATTTATTTCTATGTTTTAATTTGTTTTCGCTTACTTTTCATGTACCGCGATATTGGGGGTCTGAGGGATACGCGAGCCATCTTGAAAGTCTCTACTGCGCATGTCACCCTGGCAGAGAGAAGGCAACCTTGAACAGTGGAACTCAGCCAGCTGGCAGCCACAGTCAAGATGCTCCTGAGAACGTGACCTGCGACCCAGCAGGATGGAGCTGAACTGTTCCTCAATTGCTACAATTGTAAATCTTTCATTGTATTCTGTGGAAAATCTCATGGGAACCCCAAAACTGCTAGGCGGTCCCAGAGTATGTAAATTTAGGCTTGTAGAAGTAAAAAAATATTGGTGTGTTGACCTATCCTACTTGGGGACCAATCGAAATTGGGGATTCTGACACTTGCAACATTTGGGGGGTGGTACACTGACCCGAAAACAGTATAACTAGCCTAGGTTTAGCTAGAGAAATTGTCCGACTTGTCGGAATAGCTGACCTGTCACTGACCCAACGCACTCAATAGGTGACTGATACAGAGGTGCTGCGGAGCACTCTGTCCGAAATATTCCATAGACTCAAGAGGTTTTACTAAACCTTAAGTCCTGGCAGAGCACTTTTGCTGGAGAATTCGCTAACCCTATCGGGGTTCTGGCCGTTAGCTGCAGAGAGGGTGGAGCACAGGCGTTGCTTCCGAACTGCGGGTGCTGGTCGTTTCCTTGGTGGTCCTGTCCTGATCCTAATCTGGTTTTCCTGTCCTGTCCTGGGGTGTCCATTCTGCACCTGCTGTCCCATTGATGACTGTCCTTCCTTGGGGTATTTCCTGTTCTTGACTGATTCGTGGCCAGGGTTGGTCTTCACACCATTCTAGGTAAATATATAATGCTGAAACTCTATGCTGCACCTTCTATTTCTCTGTCTTTTGCTTTAATAAAGACATACTTTTGCGCATAATTGATTTTCCATGTTTTCGCAAAGCTACTGAATGAAAGCTCATACATTATTGCTGTTTTCTTAGCATGTTCCTATGTTACCCTTCCTTTAAGTACAACTTTCATACCGTTTATTGAAATATAGATGTGGTATATGATTTTCCCTTTCTAATGTTGTTTGAAGTAAGGTTGCTAGCACTATAGCGTGTTCCATTTTTCCCCTTCCTATAGATGTATATGATTCACAAAATTTCTCTCCCATGCTTTTGAAGCACTATCTTAGTAGTGATATTCCATGTATGCTCTTTAAATTTTGTCCATCTATAGTTATTCATGCTTATGTCTCATCCCTAAAGATTTGAGTAGCATATTCCTAGTTCTTACCTTTCTATAGACTCATACATGGTTGCCCTAATTTTCTTCCTTTATGGATATGTGCTCTTTGTTATCTTGATTATTGATTGCCTGTTGGTTGTAAACTGTTTGCTTTCCGAATCTGAATTCTAGATAAAACCTTTAAAACTTCCTGAGTTTGTGGTCATTTATGAATTACAAAAGAAATATAAAAGTTGGTATTTGTATTTTGCCTGCCTTTCTTTTACAGCTAGCTCCCTGATCCGTTGTGGTCATAGGTACCCGTAGAGGTGGATTGGTAAGTCGGGTACAGTAGAAATAAATAGGAAGGAATCAGGGTTACTGGTAGTAGAGTGTAAGGTCGCCTGATTAATGTATATGATAAATTGAGTTTATGGGCCCGAAACGTATATGGTAGATTTATTGGTCGGGTGACCTGCGCGCTCTATCAGTAATTTTCTGGTAGCAGAGGAAATGGTTAGGGACTAGTTAAAGTTAGGTAGGACTAGTTAAGCTAGGTAGGTCGGATGCTGCTATAACATTTTTTGCTGCTAACTTTCAATAATCTTGGTACTGTGGAATTGATCAACCACATGAAATGTTTTTGCTTTGAAAAAAAATATGAAATGTTTTAAATTGTTTTTCTTGCTGTTATATTGATTTATGTTCTAACAAAAACTCGTTAGTCGATGTTACGTGTTCGTCTGGAATCCCCGGGGAATTGAATAGCGAGTGGTGAAGAGAATCCACTGCGCTTTGAGGTCACTTACTCTAGAAAAATTGGTGCAGGTTAAGCAGAACTGGAAGCACTAATTAGGGTTTTCTGAATGTATGTTCGAATAATTGATAGCAACGAGTTCGCTGGCAAAACTTCTATTGTGACATAACCTAGTAAGGGTCGCACCGGAAGGAGTAGCAGGTTCGTCGGAGCTTGGGAGACAGCAAAGGGGTTCGCTGGTGAACTTTAGACTTAGTATATATCCCGGAAAGAAGTGGATGAGTCTAAGAAGTAGCAGGTTGTCTGATGCTTGAGTGAAGGGTAGGCAGAAGAGATCTATCCGTAGTGTGTGAAAAGTAGACAGAAGAAGTTTACTTGCAGTAAAACGTAATCTTTCCTTTCTAGACACTCGAGTACAGTGGCGAATGTGTTTACGTTGTTAAATAACTAAAGCACTTGCACTTTAAAAGAGAAATCAAGTTTCCGCTACCTTGTAAAGGAGGGAGTCAGTTGCAGAGCTGCTCTGACGTCACTCTGTGCCGCGCTGGGATTGGTAGAGACAGCAGGTGTGTAGCGGAGCTGGAATTGTAAAGGAGGAGTGAGTGCCGAAGCGTGAGAACTGTCTCGCGAAAAGGCGCGCACCCATTGGTCGAAATTATTTGAACCCGTGCATCTGATTGGTTGCACAAAAATAAAAGACGCAATTGGATTGGAAGTGATTTGTAAACAAAGTCACTCGCAGAAATCGTATGTGGCACTCGTATAGACCGCATACTAGACCTGATCCGAGACAGTTAGGGTTCGAGAACAATCAGTGGAAAGGTCACAACACTAGCATTATGTACGGAAATAAGAGAAAATTGTCCCTTGTAAATAAGGTGAAGAATTATTTCAAAAAGGACAAACCGATTAAAACTAGAGAAGGTGTTGTCATACCGCCACCTAATACTCCCGCATCTTTTATGATGTTTGATAAAGGGTACCACTCGTGTGTATGGTTGGAAAATTGGGCGGAATACACAAAGGATGACGGAATTTTGGCTTTTCCGTTAGAGGGTACATTTAATGGCAGGATTTTATTTAATTTGAGAACCCGAATGAATGATTTACATCCCAGACCTAGATTAACCCAATACGAAGCATTAGAGGAATGGGAGATAGAGGCTTTTGAGAGAGATAAGCCCCGTATGGATAAAGGTTTGCCCAAATGGTACCCAAAACAGAAACAAGAAACTCGAGATAAAAAGATGAAACAGTGGAGGCAGAATATGATTGTGGAAGGACTGTTCCCAATGATGCCAATGGGTGGTCCTGCGGGGGAAAAGAAAACAGAAAAGTGCAAACATTGGGTGCCCCTTGGGGAGTCGGATGATGAGTTATTAGATGACATGTTTATGAAAAGTCCGCCCCATACAATGAAGGACCCGGATCCTCT
The DNA here is from genome assembly GCF_964261635.1 of Lissotriton helveticus. Classification (NCBI taxonomy): domain Eukaryota; kingdom Metazoa; phylum Chordata; class Amphibia; order Caudata; family Salamandridae; genus Lissotriton; species Lissotriton helveticus. Next base: position 424,171,048 of record NC_136072.1, read on the forward strand.
AGTGTAGGGGATGCTTCCCGAAGACCTCCTCCTCAGGTAGGGACTGGACCTGTGAATGTAGGAGATGGTTGTCAAATACCTCCCTATAACGAGGGTCTAGGACCCATTGGTGTGAGATATATCTATCCAAGAACTCCATTTAGTGGGGAGTCAAGATACTCAGGAGAAAGAGACTTCTGCCCCCGACCCCCCTATGAGGGTGAGGCGAGACCCTCAAATTCAGGGATTCCGTTCTCAAGACCTCCGTATGAGGAAGAACCAAGATCCTTAAGCACCAGAAGTTTGTTCCCAAACCCTAATTATGGTGAAGGACCAAGTATGACGCATCCCACTGCCCCAAGTTGTGCTCCAACTTTGACCCCACAAGTATTGCATGAAAAATCCCTAGACAGGTTATTGGAAGAAAAGGAAAGAGAAGCTCTAGCCAAGCAAAGAACCGAGATAATTCAGAAAATTTCTCAGTTGAATACAAGTCCCGAGGCCCTGACTATCCCGGTAACTATTGGACCAGTGGTTCCGTTGTATGGGGACAGACAAGGGAGTCCAAAAACTCCAGTTATTACCCCAGCTATAGTACAGCCGAGACAAGAGCCCTTAATCGTGGATGATCAGACAAGTGAATGTGAGTCTGAGGTTTCATTAATGGATTTGCCAATTAGGGATGCAGGAAAAAGGTTACAGAAAAGACATAATCCTTTCAATACGAGAGAGATTCAAATGGAATCAACTTCGGGTACTAAGAGTGTCACGTTAGTGACTCCTGAAGAAATTGAAAGATGGAGTCGAGAATTAGAAAAACAAACTCCTCAGTTGAAACCTTTAGATATCTACAAACTGAGAATAGAAATGGAAGAACTGATGGCAGGAAACGTGGGGTTAGACAGATTAAATACCTATTCTGAAGAAGAGCTGCTGTTTATCGGCAAGAGTTTTACCCGGAATACCAGAGTGCTCCATGAGAAACTAACAGACACTGCAGCTAGTATGGGAATAGATATTTCAAAATCAAAACCATTACAAAAACCTTACAGAGCAGATTTCTCAGACAAGGATTTGGAAAACATGAATGTGTCAGGGAAAAAGGCACAGGTCAAAGAATTATTGACTGTGTTGCAAAAATGGGGAGACGTAGAAAAATGGAAAGCCAGGTGGGCAAAGAAAAAGGATGAGGCTAGATCCAAACAGGCGACTTCCGAGTTCGTTCTAAAAGAAGCTGACAAGCCAGAGCAGTTATACCCTATGCGTGAAGTGCCAGGTGGAAAATACGTGCATGTTCCATGGTCCAGACAGGATATTGTGTCCTTTACCAATGACTTTCCAAAATTACGAGAAAAGCCTGTGGACTGGTACAGGCAGGTGGAAAGGTTTGTAAAGGTGCAAAAATGCCTATGGAAAGACCTGGATGGGTTTTTCGACATTGTAGTTCCTGTGGATTTATGGACCGAATGTAAGGTTGCCATTGATTGGCCTAACAAAGAATACACAAGGGACCCTGTTACTGGTGCTCCCTCGGAGGAGGTGATGAGAAAATATGACCAGGTCATGTTACACTTAAAGAAAAAGGTGCCTGCAAAGGAAACTGACTGGACCAAGATAGATAGAACCACGCAGGAGAGGGACGAGACTGTGCACTCCTTTCATGAGAGACTATTACAGGTGTTTAAAACGTACAGTGGTATAGATAACATCGAGATGAAGGACATGACCCACTTCATTTACAGGTTTGTAAACGGTTTAAGACCCGAAATTTGCCAGTGGATCAAAGACAATAAAATTTGTTTGCAGTCTAAGAAAATGGATGAAGTCTTGCGATATGCAAAGTATTGCGAAGACGAGATGGCTGATAAGCGAAAGGCTCTGAAGGAGAAGGTCATGTGGGCACAAGTAAAACTATCGGAACAACAGGAAAAGCAATTAGGTAAAGTGAATAAGAATTCCCAAAATCAAGGTTCTGGGGGTGGAGGGAAGCCCAGAGTGAAAATGAGTCGAGAGGAAGCCAAAAAGAAATTTCCCTGTCACCAGTGCGGAGAGATAGGGCACTGGAGAGACGAGTGTCCATACTTACAGAATAAAAACCCCCAAACACCTGATTTAAATCCACAGATGCAGAATGAAAGACCAAGAAAGACCCAGCATCAGGTAAAGGCGATTAAGTTGCCTCGTGCTCCTAAACCGAATTATAAAGGGAAAACACAGGGTGATGATATAGAGATCTGGGGAGGCAATGAGGATAGAAATGCAGCAACTTCGCAATTTTTGTTGAATGATACTTTTCTCTGTGACGATCAATACTGACGGGGCCTGAGAGGGGAGGACGAGGAGTGTGTACTTGGCGCCTCCTTGCCGGTAGACCAGTCAGGGCCATACATTGAAGGAAGGGTTGATGGAAATGATGTCACCTTTCTGTTGGACACTGGTGCTACCCGTTCTACTGTGAGAACAGCAGACGTTCCAAACCTACCGCTCTCGGGAGAAGCAATCCAAGTAGTGGGAGTATCTAATCAATTGATTAGTACCCCAGTTACTGAGCCCATGGAGATCACAATAGGGAATTTCAAAGAAATGCATAGATTTGTAGTTTGTGATACCAGTCCAGTAAACTTACTGAGACGTGATTTGTTGTGCAAAATGAACTGTACCATCTTTTGCACACCAAAAGGCGTCGAAATTCAGACCCCAGACGAAGATGGCATATACAAATTAATGTTAATCAGACCAGACTCAGAAATTAAACAACTGACTATACAAGACTTACCTGAAGAACTCCAAAGGACAGTGAAACCAGAAGTATGGGACTTTACCGGAAAGGATGTAGGTTTAATGGCAAATGTAGACCCAATCAAAATAGCTATGAAAGAAAATGCAGTTTACCCCAATACCAAGCCTTACAAAATGAGTGCAGAAGTGAGAGCAGGAGTTACCATTGAAATAAAAAGATTGCTAGAAGCAAACATCATACAAGAAGTGATGAGTAGCCCATGTAACTCACCCATAATTGGAATCAAGAAACCTAGTGGCAAGTACAGGGTAGTGCAGGACCTGAGAAAGGTAAACCAAATTGTGGTTCCTTGCTGGCTTTTTGTTCCGAATCCAGCAGTAATTCTGTATCAGATCCCCTAGGATGCTGATTGGTTCACTGTGATTTACTTGTGTCACGCATTCTTTTCGATCCCATTACATCCAGACAGCAAATTTCTTTTCTCATTTGATTTCGACAGTCACGTGTTCGTTTGGAATCGCGTCCCTCAAGGGTATGCTGAAAGTCCCTCTATCTTTAATCAGATTCTGAAAAAGTGCCTTGAATCTTTAGTATTACCTGGAAAATCTGTTTTGGTGCAATATATAGACGACCTCTTGGTGGCGTCTAAGAGTCAGAAAGACTGTGTTGTTGACACCATTGCCTTGCTGAATCATATAGGTGAAGGAGGACATAAAGTATCACCTGACAAATTTCAGTTCTGTTCAAAGTCAGTAAAATATCTGGGGCACCAGATAGAAAAAGGTATCAGAAAGGTTACTTCAGAGAGAGTCAGAATAATCAGAAAAATGCAGTTACCTTGTACTCAGAAAGAAGTCAGAATGTTCCTTGGAGTTGTAGGTTATTGCAGGCAATGGATTGTGGGATTTGCAGTCCTAGCAAAGCCTTTGATAAAGATGACCAAGAAAGGAGCAAAGGACCCAGTGGAATGGAATGAGGAAAGCTTGACAGCATTCACGAAATTACGAGAATGCCTGTGTACAGCCCCTGCTTTGGGAATGCCTGATTATTCTAAAGAATTTTCACTGTTTTGTGACACACGAGACAATTGTGCACTGTCAGTCCTAACCCAAGCTCATGGTTTGACTAGACGTCCAGTGGCATATTTCTCTGCTACTCTGGATCCAGTGGCTGCTGGATTACCCGGATGTCTGAAAGCAGTAGCTGCAACTTGCACGAGTCTAGAACAAAGTGAATCCATTGTCATGGGACATCCTGTAACTGTGTATGTCCCACATGCAGTTGTAATTTTACTGACCAGGACTAAAACCCAGTATCTCACCCCTAGTCGGCTGACTAAGTATGAGAGGATTCTTATAGGTGCTGCAAATGTAATCATTACTCGGTGTAACATCCTAAATCCAGCTACCCTGTTACCAGACTCAATAATTGCAGAAGCGAAGGGAGAGGTCGAGCATGACTGTATTGACCTGACAGAGTTCAGTACTAAACCACGCCCAGATATCAAGGAAACACCCCTGCCTGTAGAGGATAGCGAGCTGTTTGTGGATGGCTTATGTCTGAGACACGAACTTGTAGGCTTAAGCGCTGCTTATGCTGTGGTAACAGTAAAAGGCACTGTAGAAGCATCCTGTTTATTTGGAGTAAAGTCTGCACAAGTAGCCGAATTGGTTGCATTGACAAGAGCCTGTAAAATTGGGAAAAATAAAAGAATAACAGTATATACTGACAGTCAATACTGTTTTGGGGTTGTGCATGACTTCGGCCAATAGTGGCTGCAAAGAGAGTTTCTGACTTCCTCAGGTACTCCTATCAGAAATGGGAAAGTTGTACAAGAATTACTGGATGCAATCCGGTTGCCAAAAGAATTGGCAGTGGTCAAGTGTGCTGCTCACAAATCTGGCGATGATCATGTGAAGGTAGGAAATCGATATGCTGATGAAGTGGCCCAACATTGTGCCAGACATCGAATGTCTGTAAACATCAAATTGGGGGGATATGGAAACTGCTGCCAACTTATGGTGTTTGAGGATGTGCCTACATGGGAAGAATTGAGAGATTGGCAGCATGCTGCGCCATCAAAGGAAAAGGAAAAATGGAGGAAACTTGGTTGTCGACAGAGAAGTGAGGATGGTATCATTGTGGGCCCTGATAGTATGCCTGTGTTGCCTAGATGCCTGCTTGCTTCTATGGCCAGATTGATGCATGGAGATGCACATGTTGGCAGGGATGCCATGGTTTGGGTCATCCAACAAACATGGTATAACCCAAAGTTCAGGAAAGTAGCAGAGTCACTTTGCCAGAGGTGCTTAACATGTCAGCAGTTTAACGCTGGGAAGAAAACAGTAGTCGAATTGGGAAAAATTGGAAAATTAGGAGGTCCCTTTGTAAGGGTACAGATAGACTTCATCACGCTGCCCCGTTGTCAGGGAATGAGATACGTCCTTGCCATTGTCTGCCTGTTTTCAAAATGGGTGGAAGCCTACCCAGCCAAAAAGAATGACGCATTGACTGTAGCCAAGTTATTACTAAGAGAGTTGATACCTAGGTACGGGGTTCCAGTCACAATTGAATCAGATAGAGGTGGGCATTTCCAGAATGAGGTGATTGATCAGCTCTGCAAAGCATTCAAGATTACACAAAAGCTGCACTGTGCCTATCGTCCAGAGGCTTCTGGAGTGGTGGAACAGATAAATGGCACTCTCAAATCGAGATTAGGAAAGATGTGTGAATCTACTGGCATGAACTGGATAGAGGCTTTACCTCTTGTTCTGATGGGAATCAGAAGTATTCCAGATCCAAAAACAGGCCTGAGCCCCCATGAAATCCTGATGGGAAGAGTGATGAGACAAGCATGGGTACCAGGATACAAACTGCTAAACATTTCTGATGATTTAGTACTTGAGTACTGCAAGCAACTGGGTGACCAAGTGCGTTCTATCTCTCGCCAGATTGGGGAAGACGCCATCGCCAGTTCAACAACTCCAGTCCATAATTTGGTTCCAGGCGATTGGGTTGTACTGAAGAAGCATACTCGTTCAACTTGCCTTGCACCGAAGTGGGGAAGACAACGCCAAGTGATACTGGTGACCACGACAGCGGTGAAGTGTGCCTGCATTCCAAAGTGGATCCATGCCAGCCATACTAAGAAGGTGATCAGAGACGAGAAAACTGACGCTGAAGGTTGTCCAGCTGAGGGGTCTCCAGACGATGGTCCTGAAGTAGCTGATGACGAACAACCGAGCACCAGTCAAGATGAGTGGATACCCATAATCGACCTGACTGATGATCCTATCAGAACAAGAAGTCAAACCTACGCAGACAGAGAGTGGAATAGAGAGGAAGAGATAGGACAAGAAGAACCAACTCAGATTATTGAGATTCACGACAAATCTGAGGAGGAAGAAGATCAGATAGGGAGAGAACAGGTGATTGACACACCTCCACAAACTCCTGAGATTGAAAAGGGACAGACAGAAACTAGGGCGAAAGTTCAAGCGGAAGAAAATCAAAGGTTCGAAGTGCTTGAACAGGACCAGAGAGAATTAGAAGAACGTGTTCAGGAAGCAAAAATAGAAACACCCAAAAGCCAAATCCAGTATATACCTGAACAAGGCCAGCTTAGTGACCAGGCAGAAGAAACTGAAGTAAGACCTGGGAGTAGTCAGACAGGAAGGGAAGAAACAGAAGCAGAAGTGCCACAAACAAACAAGAATAAAAGAGCCTTAGAAGAAAGCCAAATCACAGTGCCAGCTAAAAGACTGAAGAAAAAGAAAAATATCGAACCAAGATATATTAAGAGACTGAGACTGAGACTAAAAACAGTAGAGGAAAAACTTGAGGAAAGAAGGAGAGTTCTCGTATAGCCGAACAAGCTGGAGAAATCTCTAAAAGAAGAAGTGATCGAATAAAAAGACTGAATGAAAAATATCAAGATCCTGAATGGACTTATTTGATATTGGAAGAATTTGAAGATCTTGATATAACTGACGAAAGTGACGAAGAACAGACAGCTGATCAATCTGCCGAAGAAGACGAACCAACCTGAAGTTGCTCAGTGTAAGCTACCTGTGCAAAGTTACAAAGAGGGGTTGGTAAACTTCTGTTAAGCAGAAATGTCTGATTCAAATGTGAATGGAAGGCCTAGACGTAATTGTTGTAAAACATGCTGCAAAGTATGTATATGTAGTGTTGCCATAGTATTAATATTATGGATAGGACTAACAGTTGTTATTCCTTATATGGTGAGCAAAAGTACTAATATTGACCCTACGCAGACGGTGACAAAAGATACTGAAGAACTGACAACACGAAGTGTAGAAAGACGTGAGAAAGCACTTAGCATTAGACAAACAAAATCAGACTTAGAAGCACCAGATGAGGAAGGACTACATTATCACGGAATTAAGAACCAGACTCATTTAAATGTATTCGCAAACTTGTTAGTTCGTTATGTAGAAACAATGGAAATAGAAGACTGCTATGTCTGCATGAAGCTACCTACTTCTGTAGCTGAAGGCGTGACTTATCATCACTTGCCCCTGACTTATGGAATCTCCTGTAGTATTCTAGCTAGCTTATTCTACAAAAGAGCACCGTTACAGTACTATTACTCTAACTCAAACGTGATCTTTTCTGAACTTCCTATACGTGGAAATCTGAATCCTGTACATACTAAAAGTGACGTTACACGTTATATGGGAGAATACTTTCTGACTATAGGTACCATAGACTTAAATGAAGCACACAGAGATAACTTGACCTGTTCATTACATGAACAAGAAAAGATGTTTTTAAACATGGCAGAGAAAAGAAGGGAGAGTTTCCAAAGAAAGGCAAATGATAAAAGACAGAAAACTCCTAAATGGGCTGAAAACATGGGAAGCACCTCAGATGGTGGGGCTGGTCCTGCTTTGTTGCTGGATTTCGAAAGGAAGGGAAAACTCTGTCTTCACCGTGAAAAGACTAGTTACTATAATAACATTTTCATTGGTTCCAGTCAATGTGAACACAATTACAAGGTAATTGGAGGTTGGGGTTTCAAAAATGGGTCAGAACCTGTGTTTCCCAGAATTTATTATATATGTGGACACAAGGCTTATTTCAAATTTCCGGATCATTGGTATGGAAGCTGCTACTTTGGCATTGTCTTCCCGAAAATATACCATGTGAATGAAGTTGCTGGAAACAATGAAAACACTAATGGCTTAGTGCGTAGTAAAAGAGAAAGTGTAGGTGAAATAATGGGTAGTATCTTTAGTGCACTGATACCTGGAGTGGGAGTGGTTCTGAACACACACAGAATTTGCAAATTGTCCACAATAGTGGATCTGTTGTCTACTGACACAGCTCATGGATTTCTGTTGGTCAATACCGAAATGGTTGCGATCAGATCAATGGTTTTACAGAACAGACTTGCTCTTGATACCTTATTAGCGAAAGAGGGCGGAGTCTGCCGGATGTTGAAAGCGCAACATTGTTGCACTTACATACCGGACAAAAGTGTGCAAATCCAAAAATATGTAAGGAACATTACAAATTTGGAAAAAGAACTCAAACCACTGGAGGTTGATAGTGCCTGGAAGAGACTTACTGATGGTCTCTCCGCTGTAGGTCATTGGTTTTCTAATTTAGGTAAAAGTTTTTTGTTTAAGGTACTGATGCCAATTGGAGTGATAGGTTTCATCATATTCCTTATATTTGTCGGTTGCAAATGTCGCAAACGCCAAAAGAAATACACTGTGAATAAGAGAGGTGTGAAAAGGAGTGTGGATGAACTTGAATTGGAGGAACTGAATAATCAGATTTACAAAAGGGTGAAAAATTCTCACCCTGACAAAGATGTGAAGGAGAAATTGAATCGAATGTTGGAAGAGATTGAAATGAACAAAGTTTGAAAAGTTGGCATCTGATTCCATTAGGTTTGTGATGATAGTAAATATCATCAAAGAGGGGATTGATGGAGCAAGATTTCGCATATTACGCGACTTGCTTGGACTCAAGAACCCCGAATATTTTATAACCCTGTAATTCAACCTGTTCGTCTTACTAATTTCCCTTTATTCTGACATTTGGGTGTCCTAGTGATGCTTGCATATGTGTTTTACTAACTCAATAACTCTTGTTCCTAAAAATGGCCGCTGCTTGGCGGGTTTTCTTCTGCGCATGCGTTAGTCACACTCACGTGACGTGACGTATTTGCAATTCTGGTGGGAATCTTTGCGCTTGCGCACTTGCTTCTAAAATGGCTGTCTGTGTATTCACATGGTGAAGCTTGCGCGGGTGTTTTATGTTGTTGTCTGTTTGCACTAATCATTCACGCAATAGTATATTATAAAGTAAGGGGTATAGAGTAGCTATTCATGATATACAGTGAATTCATTTATTTATATGTTTTAATTTGTTTTCGCTTACTTTTCATGTACCGCGATATTGGGGGTCTGAGGGATACGCGAGCCATCTTGAAAGTCTCTACTGCGCATGTCACCCTGGCAGAGAGAAGGCAACCTTGAACAGTGGAACTCAGCCAGCTGGCAGCCACAGTCAAGATGCTCCTGAGAACGTGACCTGCGACCCAGCAGGATGGAGCTGAACTGTTCCGCAATTGCTACAATTGTAAGTCTTTCATTGTATTCTGTGGAAAATCTCATGGGAACCCCAAAACCGCTAGGCGGTCCCAGAGTATGTAAAATTAGGCTTGTAGAAGTAAAAAATTATTGGTGTGTTGACCTATCCTACTTGGGGACCAATCGAAATTGGGGATTCTGACACTTGCAACATTTGGGGTGTGGTACACTGACCCGAAAACAGTATAACTAGCCTAGGTTTAGCTAGAGAAATTGTCCGACTTGTCTGAATAGCTGACCTGTCACTGACCCAACGCACTCAATAGGTGACTGATACAGAGGTGCTGCGGAGCACTCTGTCCGAAATATTCCATAGACTCAAGAGGTTTTACTAAACCTTAAGTGCTGGCAGAGCACTTTTGCTGGAGAATTCGCTAACCCTATCGGGGTTCTGGCCGTTAGCTGCAGAGAGGGTGGAGCGCAGGCCTTGCTTCCGAACTGCGGGTGCTGGTCGTTTCCTTGGTGGTCCTGTCCTGATCCTAATCTGGTTTTCCTGTCCTGTCCTGGGGTGTCCATTCTGCACCTGCTGTCCCATTGATGACTGTCCTTCCTTGGGGTATTTCCTGTTCTTGACTGATCCGTGGCCAGGGTTGGTCTTCACACCATTCTAGGTAAATATATACTGCTGAAACACTATGCTGCACCTTCTATTTCTCTGTCTTTTGCTTTAATAAAGACATACTTTTGTGCATAATTGATTTTCCATGTTTTCGCAAAGCTACTGAATGAAAGCTCATACGTTATTGCTGTTTTCTTAGCATGTTCCTATGTTACCCTTCCTTTAAGTACAACTTTCATACCGTTTATTGAAATATAGATGTGGTATATGATTTTCCCTTTCTAATGTTGTTTGAAGTAAGGTTGCTAGCACTATAGCGTGTTCCATTTTTCCCCTTCCTATAGATGTATATGATTCACAAAATTTCTCTCCCATGCTTTTGAAGCACTATCTTAGTAGTGATATTCCATGAATGCTCTTTAAATTTTGTCCATCTATAGTTATTCATGCTTATGTCTCATCCCTAAAGATTTGAGTAGCATATTCTTAGTTCTTACCTTTCTATAGACTCATACATGGTTGCCCTAATTTTCTTTCTTTATGGATATGTGCTCTTTGTTATCTTGATTATTGATTGCCTGTTGGTTGTAAACTGTTTGCTTTCTGAATCTGAATTCTAGATAAAACCTTTAAAACTTCCTGAGTTTGTGGTCATTTATGAATTACAAAAGAAATATAAAAGTTGGTATTTGTATTTTGCCTGCCTTTCTTTTACAGCTAGCTCCCTGATCCGTTGTGGTCATAGGTACCCGTAGAGGTGGATTGGTAAGTCGGGTACAGTAGAAATAAATAGGAAGGAATCGGGGTTACTGGTAGTAGAGTGTAAGGTCGCCTGATTAATGTATATGATAAATTGAGTTTATGGGCCCGAAACGTATATGGTAGATTTATTGGTCGGGTGACCTGCGCGCTCTATCATATGCACGTTTTCCCTAGCCCATGTCTCTTGAAAGAGACAGATGTCAAACTTGTCTATAAAGCCTCCCCAGTCAGGGCTATGCATTTTGTTAGAGAGTCCTGCAACATTCCAGGTTAAAATAGAAATTTTATCACTACAAGCTTTCGCCCCACCATTGTGACCAGGTTCAGTCCTGGTCACTGGGGCTTGCCCAAGAAAAACTACTATCTATGGTTACAGTATCAACATTACTGGCTACCACCACCCTGCAGCCCCTTATTGAATAGTCCAGTTGAAAGTGACCTACAGATAAGCCTGGCTCGGGATGGTCTGGAGTTACTAAAAAATCCCCATCTGGCGTAGTGGCAGCTGGATCTAATTTTCCAGGGTTTTATAAAAATAACATATCCTAGGCAACTAATAGGTCCTATATGGATAACAAATGCTATAGTGACACAAATACTTGTAGCCTAACACAAATAACCCTCATGTAGTGCACTTCAAATACATGTATTGACAGTAGACAAAAAAATGATATTTATAGTTCATTTATTAAAAATATAAAATTTATTCAATCACAGTTCAAACATAATAAAAGAGATTGTATTAGAAAATATTTATCCAAACGATCATATTTCAAAATGGCAATCTTGTCAGTTTATATACACAATTTTGTTTTTTAAAAAAAAAAAGATTTTTAACAATACAGCAAATCAAACAAGTGGTGTTAACGATCTGTCTCTACGCGCGTTTCGGCGTATTCACGCCTTCTTCTGGAGAACCACTCGACTTTTCTAAAAAAGAACAAGATGTATTGGTAACTATGTTACAAATATATATTTACAGTTGTTTGTGCACTACATTTACAATCTATCGGCTACATTTCTGAAAGTTTATAAGGCTATTTCGCTAAGATCGTTGGCTGTTGTGGATCATATTTCAGTTTCTTTTCCATACATATTCCTTAAAATAACTAAACATCATTATCACGATAGATAGCTGATTATATAACCAGTGAGATATTACTTTAAGATGGCTATTAGGGTTTCTGTAACCAGATCAGGCTAGTCTCAGGCGTTTTGTAGGTAAATTTATCTATGGGTATTTTTGGATATCTTTATATTATTCAAACTTCTTACCCCAAATACTTCTGTCGATCGATCAAGTTGGTATTGGGTTCTGGTTCTTTACACAGGTGTATGATGAAGCTGTTGTATCCTTTAGTGGGAATAATTACAAAAAGAATGGGGATAAAGTACAATACCCAGCAGATACATATAACTGCTTCTAATATTAGGGGTTGTGTATTTCTCCTTAACATCATAAGGTTACCTTAACTTTGGCAATTGCGCCACTCTGGGTTATATTTCTTGATATTCCTATGTTCGCCAGATGCGGTGCGATTAGTCTATTAGATTGCGTTGTGCGGTATTATCTAAAGAAATGTACACTGCAAGGTAAAATATATTCAGGTTTAATGTATTTTTCAGTTACTTATTCAGCATTAAACTAAAATTAACTCTACCCCATGCTTAGGATAAGGGAATATATATTATTTACTAACCATTTTTTAGAGGATACCGTATAACAAGCGATATGACATCTGCATTCAATTTTCATAAATTTTAAAACGAATACTTCTTAGCAATGGATAAAATGGGTCCTATGGAAACAAAAATAAGATGAGGCTCGAGTATTCGAATCAATTAAGCAGTCAACACTCTTATTAATGGAGTTTTAGTTCATTGTTGTTATATCACTCGATTCATTATGTGGTATTACCTTCTGATAAAATGGTTTTATATTCCCAAAGCTGGTCGACGGAAAGGGGCTTGGATGACCTCCTAATCCTCGATTTGTTTCTAGAAAGGGAAAGGTAAGATGCACACGTAATGAGTACGAACGCCCAACTCATTAAGTTGGGCATTCTTCGCTCTGCATGATTTCTCTAATTAAGTGCATCGCGATTGCATTTTATTTACAAAACGTGCTATACGTGTCCCTGCCTTATATTCCGGTTTCCTGTATCTATGTTAGATAGTGCCTTTTAGTTTTGATAATTACCGGAGATAGAGCTACCGGAGGCGTCCATAAGGTATTGCCTCATATACATATTACATTGCTATCTCTATTATTGCAAACCTATTCTTAACGCGCTACTCGGTCTCTTACCTGTTGAAGTATTTTTGCGCGGCCTCACGTGGGGGTCTGCTGCAGTATTGTGCTGCCTTCTGAGGTTGTTCTATTTATAGTTAGCTAAATAGCGCGAATCTTTGATTAATTGATATTTCCGCCTAGTTTGTAGTAACGTTGTAAGGTTACGGTGGCTCTTGGTTGTCAATTTCAATTTCGATCGCTATTGTGCCATCGAAATCGACGATGGACTATCGCGGTCACCATATTGGAGGTTGTTTCTCAGTGAGTCGGGAAAAAAAAGACTGTATATTTGTTGTTATGGTCCCGATTCAGCTTGGACCTAAAATGTATTAATTTCATTGTTCTTTATCTAGATGATTACTATATTGTGAGGTCTTTTCACACTGGATTCATATTCTTAGAAAAAATATTTTATTTTATTGTTAGTGACAGAGTGCCATTCCTATCCTTTGATGTTGGAATTAATGTAGGTTATTCCACTAGTTACAACCAATTTTTATTTCACATCCTTTGTTTTTTCGAATCAGAAGAGATATATGTGTAACTAAATTATCATCTATTTAAACTAACTTTCTCCTTTCTTTAATTCATAGAGTGAGTTGTCTGGGTTAGCACAGGTTACCTATTTAGGTGTTATATTTAATTGCGTTCTCCCACGGTATTTCGTGGTTCAAACCCTTGGGGTATGATGACAGGCGAAAAATCCAATATACCTCGCGTTTTTTTCGGAATTGTTCTATATTTACGATGTTGTCATGGTTACAGTTTTCTATAATGTACCATCGTATGTCCGTATGTTTATGTTGAAGCTCTAGATAATGCTTCACCAATGGTGCATTTGATTTTTTCGTGCGGATTGCTGAGCGATGCTCAGTCAGTCTTGTCGCAAGGGATCTAGAAGTCTCTCCTACATGTCCCAACCCGCATGGGCATAGGAGTAGATAGATAATATTTTTGCTTTTGCAGTTAGACATTTTTGTTGGTTTAATGGTGAGTCCCTGATAGTTAATGCTAGGACCCACCATAGCTGAAGTACATGCTACACATGAATTGCATGTGTAGGTACCTGTCAATGGTGTGCTCCCATTTATAGTTCTGTGCAATATTGGGTGATTCTCTGTGAACCTTGAGTGAGAGACTATATCCTTAATGTTTTTGTTCCTTCTTTGAGCAAAGATGGGTTTTGGGAAATGATTTTCTCTTTCTGAGCTACTATTTAAAATGTGCCAATTTTTCATTATAATATGTCTTACCGTATTGTTCAAGGTGGAGTGCCTGGTAATGCATACTAATTGGTTTTTATTCTGTTTAATTTTTGGTGTTAACAGGGAATCCCTATCATAAAAACGAGCCCGTTTAAATGATGTTCGGATCAACCTATGAGGATATCCTCTAGTTAGAAATTTTTCTTTGAGGACCTTAGCTTGTATATCGTAATAACAGATGTTTGAACAATTACGTCTCAGACGTAGAAATTGGCTGAACGGGATTCCCTCTTTTTGTGCCCGAGGGTGGTAACTATTAAAGTGTAGTAATGTGTTACGCGCTGTGGGCTTGGTAAATAAGTTTACTTCCAGCATGCCATTATTGTGTTTTATGTAAATGTCCAGAAATTCCACCTGTTGGGAACTACAGTGTGATGTAAACCTTAGGTTTTCATCGCATAGATTTAGCCACTGTAGAAATTCGTTTAATTTCTGTTCTGTGTCTGTCCAAATAAAAAAGATGTCATCAATGAATCTGGACTAATTTTCCAGGGGACAGGTCCTTGGTAGATGTAGCCACGCATGACCTGGGTTGGAAGACAGGGTTGTCGAGGATAACCTGCCCACTTAGTCAGTCAACTTCCTCCAGGGGGGCAAACCGATTTGAAACAGGAACGCCAAAAGAAAAAGGATTGCGGTAGCAGAAGGTAGGGGTATTAAGAGAATTGTTGGCCCATAGGTTAAAACGATTTGTAGGCTGAAAGAAGCCTGCCCTCCCTGGCCCAGGATAGAAAAAATCTTGGGTAAGGGCTCTAATAGACAAAGATTGGTTGGAAGGGAGTGAAACATGAGACATTATTCTTTGGTTGGTTCCTGGATGCCTGATGTTGATAATTACGCAATCTCCGCCAATGGACTTTTGGGTGGGGCCCACCCACGCAACCCTCCTAACCATCAAAATCTCACCAGCCTTGTCATAAGGGAACTGCTTGTTCTTTACTAGCCAGTACAAGATCTTATTTCGCAATTCTAGTTGAGATTCTTTATGATCTTCCTTTAATCCTGGAATTCCCACCAAGACGTATGGACGTATGGAGCAGCCTCAGGCGGAAGATTAATAATGGGAAGAGAAGATTGTCGAGTCAAACCACTACCACCCCCTACATTCTCTTCGATATTGGGCAGCGCAATTGAATCCCCATCTATTATATTTGGCTCTGATTGATTTTTAGGTCCACTAGATGGCATAGGCAGTTTAGGGATATCCCCCTGGGACCCTTGTGCTGATGCTAATCGAGAGGGGCCTTGGCCAGGGTAAGGGTTTGCAGTGCCCATTGAATTGCTGGATTTAGAATGTTTGGGCACCTGTTTGTTGGAAGCTTTAGGTGAATGTGAACACCGGCTCATGATTGCATCATGAGGTATAAGAGATCCCACGTTGTCTGTATTATCATCAACGTAGATAATTGCTTCCTTATAAGGATGTATTGGTGGTGGAATTGATGGGGGTGTATAATTCTGAAGATGTTGAAGAATTGGATTGATCTCTTCCCTTATCAACATTCTGCATTGGGCCAAAAAGTCAATCATTAGAGCCTGGGCCCAAGGAGGGTAGGTATGGGCCTGCTGGGGCTCATTATCGTTAGACTCGACAATGCCACTTTTAGTTGTCTTCTTGGTGCCACTTACCACCGCCCCCCTAGGTTTTCTACTTCTAGAACCCCAATTATTGCCCAAAATCCTTTTCCTAGCATTACGGGCAACCGGTGGGGGGGAGTCCTCTGGCTTAAAATCTGAACCTGATGACAACATAGGATCGTTAATAACTGTAACCAAATTGTGGGGGCCAATAGATTTAGGTGAACTTAATGCAACATCTGAAGAAGGTGATACTGGTAAAAAGCAGTCAGGTGTAATAGAAAGACGCCTTTCTGTCAATTCAATTTCAGATGTTACCACACCTATCGCTTTTTGGAGCATTAGGTCTATAGCTGTAGGAAGTACTGTTAGAGTAGGGGTGGCTTTGGGTAGTGAAACTTCTTTGCACAGGCACGTTTCCCTTATGCCCGAGAAGGGGGAATTGGTGGGGCCATCACAAAACACAACAATAGCCCAGAGGAGAGCGGAACAACAATCTCTGTGGGGAGAGTCACAGTACCTTAAGTTTAGTAGAGCCAAGAAAGTCCCAGAAAATCCCAAATTAAGAGGTGCTGCCCGGCCCGGCCTCTTCTGGCCTCAGACGGCCTAGGACAGTCCCGCCCTTGTGCCGGGCTTCTCCCTGCACCGCCTGTCATGCTTTTAAGCACCACCGGGCGCAATGTAAGTGTAGGCGGCGTATAGCCGCAAGGACTCCTGGGGGTTGTAGTTCCCCCCGTCGGCGGCCGCACACTCAGATGGAAACAGGCTGCGGCAGCGGGGAAGACCAATGGTGAGTGCCCCGACACCTCAGCACTGGGACAAAAAAATGCCTTCGAGGCGGCCAGCAACAGCAAGCTGACCTGGCAAGTTTACCCCCTTCGTGACACGGAGCACCCACTCCACCTGAGCTCCGTCTTGCTTTTAAGCGCCACCGGGCGCAATGTAGGCGTAGGTGGCGTCCAGCCGCAAGGACTCCTGGGGGTTGTAGTCTCCCCGTCGGCGGCCACGCACTCAGATGGAAACAGGCAGTGGCAGCTGGGAAGACCAACGGTGAGTGCCCCGACACCTCAGCAATGGGACAAAGAAATGCCTTCTGGGCGGCCAGCAACAGCAAGCTGACCCGGTAAGTTCACCCTCTTCGTGACACGGAGCACCCCGTGAAGATAAGAGTCTCCAGATCCCAGGTGGTAGACCAGTTGATGGAGAGAGGTCCTGAACTGGTGGGAGAGTTGTGTTCTGGTCGGTGGTTCCCCTGAGATGGTGCGGAACCCCAGAAGTAGAGGTAGGGTTGAGGAGATGCTTTGCCGATGACCTCTGGTCAGCCTGAGGGTCCGGACCCTAGATTGGAGGATCAGTGGTTGTTGGGAACTACACTAAGAGGGAGAGTGGAGAATGGCTATTGGATGCCAGGGGTTACTGCCCCCCCACTCCGTGGATTGGAAAGGACTAGTGGTATCTAGTTTGCCTAGGGCCAGCTCCTGGCCTTGGACAACTAGGGACTACCAGTGGGGTAGCCTAATTATGCCTGAGAGTTCTTTTTCAGAGAGAACTCCGTGGGTTCAGAGTAGCATAGAACCAGCGGGTGTCCCTTCAGTGCGGGCCCGCGTCCGTGTTCTATCGGCCCAATCAGGGAAGCACATCACAGTGGTGATTTGTCTGCTCTGAATTTTGGCTGGAAGGGGGTTGTGTTGTGCTTGCCCCTTTTTGGCAGGTTCACCCCTGAACTTTTTTCCTGATGCTCTGACATGGTGGTAGTGGTTTTAGGCCTCTGGGCACTTTAGCACTGTGACCCAGTGGAAAGTGAATGCTCACTCTAAGTGCATGTGGCGAGATTGGGCTTCCCTCCCATAGGAATGGATGGGGGATAAGTGTGTCCATGGTAATTCCTGGTATGAGAGGAGTGCAAGGTTGAGTTTAATATGTATGAACTCGTGAGGATAAATGCTACGCAATGGTGTGCGCAGATTTATGTTGACTAGTGTAGAAATGCCACTTTTAGAAGTTGGCATTTCTGTGTGCTGTGTGTCTGCCTGCCTGATGTGAATTGCATGTCTGGCTTGTGATTGAGAGGAGCCGAGAGGTGTGGGTGGCTCCAGGAGAGGCAGAGTGAGTCAGCTAGGCTGAATGGGACACCTGGGCTAAGAGTAGTGGGAGGGGTTAAGCCTTGACTCTGAATAGGACTGTGCCCAGGCTTTACAAAGCTGGCTCCGCCCCCTGTGGTGTGTCTGATCACTGAGCCCCCACCTGACAAAGGGGAAGAGGAGCTTCAAAAACAAAGTGCTCCAAAGCTCCCCTAAACCAGTTCTGACTGGTATCCCCATGCCCTGTGCTGTGACACAAAGGGAAATGTAGTATAAATATAGGGGCTCTGACCCCATGAATATGTTTAGTCTCTGGGGTGCTGATCCTGCTGGGGCGTGCTGCGGCTTGGGCCCAGGGGGGCTACCATGAGGGCTTGCCTTCCTGGGCCCTGAATTGCCCTTAATCTCTACAGCAACTTGTTACTGGCCTTATTCTTGACTGCAGGACCATTGCCTGCTTCTACCCCCTTAGGGCGCATGACTTTTGAGGAGAGGAGCATGAGGGCTCCGCAGCGCGAAGCTGCAGGCTCATCCGAGGGAATCCCGATGTGGGGATCCCCGCTGATTGAGGAGAGCGAAGCGGGTGCCCACCCCACTTATTGAGTTCATGGCGGGTGCCCACCCCGCATTCTTTGCTAGCTTTGCTGGTGCCCACCCCGCTTATACCTTTATTTGCATGGCGGGAGCCCACCCCGTGTTACTGGCAAGAAATCACCCCCCCGGCCTGTACTGCTAATCCAATCTCTCCCGTGCCACTGCCCAGTGCGACCCGGAAGGCAGGCAAGGCTGTGGTTTCATGGACGGGGCTTCCGAGACTGAAGGGAAGCCCAGCGAGAGAGTAGTCTGGCGCCGGTAGTGATGCGGGGCTCCCATGATCGAAGGAGAGCCCCGCAGTGGCAGCCGTCAGAAAAGAGAATTCCTGGGTCCCAAGAGGGGGCCCGGGTGAAGAGCAGTGAGGCCGGAGAAGCCAGGAGTCCCCGATGCAGCCTGGTGAGTGAGGGCTGGGCGGGACGCATGGCCAGCAGCTATTTCTTTCCTGAGTGGACCAGCCATTGCGGGCCGCTCCAATGCGATTAGCATGTTGGGGTTTAAAGGGCCAGAGGAGTCCTTGTTCTTGAGATGGCCATTTCCCTGAGCGGGCCAGCCATCGCGGGTCGCTCCAACGAGAGGGGCAGTTATTTTGTGCATGAGAGGGCCCCTGAGGGCCACAGTTCTTTGGGGGCAGATCGAGGCGCATTGTCTGCACCTGGGCAGTACCGCCAGAGAGCAGGCCTCCCCAACAATGGTGGCAGGTGTTTAATGTCACATGGGGGTCCAGAGGGCACAGAGGTGCCGGTCTCCCTTCATGCAAAATGTCACAGCTGCGGTGCACCAGCGCGGGCAGCTTCAGCGAGAGGTGCATGAGCGTGAGATGTCCCGGAGTGGGACCAGAGGCACGGAGGTGCCAGTGAGCTTCCCAGCTGCCCAGCAATTAGTGGGCAGCTGCCTCATTTAGGTTTGCACAGTTGCGCACTCTGGATTCCGCTGCACAGGCAGCATGCCCTGACTTTGGGACATAGGGAATTTGATCCCCCTTTTTGAAGGCCAGTTGGCCAGGGGGACTGTGAGGTTAATAGGGCGCCAGGCCCTAATGTGATTAATGCCTCTACTAGGCTCTTTATTAGGAGACCATGTGCTAAATGTGATTTATGTGGTGCTAGGAAATGTGATTCATAGTATGATTTACGCACCCTGTTTGATGCCTCTAACTGTGGTTTAGGTATGAGGTTATTTGCATAATATGGTTTATGCTTGGGAGGTTATCCTCCAATGTGATTTATGCCCCTAATGTGAATTATGCTTAGGAGGTAAGGGTCTTATGCGTTTAGATTTAAGAGATGATTGCATAATGTATTTATGCTGATGAGGTTGGCGTCCAATAGATTTGGCGCCTATGTGATACTGTGCATAATGTGGTTTATATTACAGGCTGATGCTGAGAACAGTGGTTACCAGTGATTACTGGTTGTACATTTATGATATGGCTTACTTTTACTAATTTCGCTTTGTGATGGTTCTAACAGTGGTCCAGTGGGCCCTGTCAGGTGTAACTAATACCTTGTAGATATGACCTAGTGCCAGGTGGCACAATGTATATTATGTGATTACTATTCTAATGTGTTATGAGAATTCAAAGGCTATTTTTGACATAACCTTATGTGGAGTTCCTTCTGTAGTGTGCCTGGGATGTTGTTGCTGTGTGCGTGCGCAAATGCTTTACACATGGCCTCCGGGAGAAGCTACCAAGGGGGTGAGCAGGGGTTATCTTTGGCGTGTAACTCCCTCGCCATGACTAGAGTGGTGGTTTGTGCCTGGCTTTGGCGCAAGCCTTAGGCAACCAGAGATACCATTTCTAACACACAGATTTCTTTTTTCTAGGCTGAGACACTCATGGCCTCAAACCTCTCAAGCTCAAACTCATGCTCCCTCATGCTCAACTCATGCTCAAACTGCATCCTCTTTTCCTCTAGGGCCAATTTCCTAGTTTGCAACTCCAATTCTAACTGCCAACTCAACTTGAGCTTGGTCAGCTTCATCTCATGCATCCTAGTCTTCTTCCTGTCCTCCAACTCCTCTGGGGACAGGCCTTCGGCAGACACGCTGCTACCTGCTGGGGAGGTTACTCTCCTCCCCTCTGGACCCAATGGCCCCTCCAGCTGCTCATCTGCATTTTCAGCCCCTTCCTCAGGGGTATTCCTTGCTTCGACCCAGGCCCTCAGCACCTTTTGGTACTCATCCCTCTTGGTGAGACCGGTCATTGAAACTTTAAATCTCCTGCAGAAATGCTTAAGCTGTCTTTACTCGTGGTGGTTAAACTTGGCAGTTATTTGCAAAAATAGAAAATCCCAGAAAAACAATCTACCAAAAAGTATGTGGTCGTGTTTTGGTCTGTGCTCACTAGTAGTGTTCACCAATCACTGTATATGAATCACAAATTCAAGTCCAAATCCACACTGCTGCCCACAACTGTTAGATTTGGGGGTCTCTAGTTGGCAGAGGTAGGTGCCTTTGACAAATAGGGACCCTTGCGTCTAGTCAGGGTAATGGGGTACACTCCTAAAATAACCCCTGCTCACCCCCTTGGTAGCTTGGCACAAGCAGACAGGCTTATCTCAGAGGCAGTGCGTAAAGCATTTGTGAACACATACAGTAACCCAGTGACCACACTAAAGATGGACACCACATAGCTGTATATTAAAAATAATATTCTTTATATAGACTTAACACAAGACCACAGATGCCAAAATTCACAATACTGTACTTAAAAATGGTAGAATTAGCTTAGTTCTCTTTAGATGTTCAAATGTGACACTCTGAGTCAATGTACCTTAGGATGAGTAACGCTATATAATAGAAGTGTTGCAGGTGATGCGTTGGTTCCTTACACGCAAGAAAAGGTGACATGTCAGTTCTCTACTGCTGTGTAGGGGACGGTGATGCGTTGGTTCTTCTCTGCAAGGGGAGGTGATGCATCGGTTTCTTACTGCACTTCCGTGGCGATGCCGCTCGCAACGCAGTGATGCGATGAAGATCCTGTGAGATGAAACAAAGATGGCGTCTTCCTTTTGATGCGACACAATGTGGACCACGACAGGCCCTGCGACACGCTTCCCGGCGATCCTCTTCTCCGGCGATGAGTGGTGCTTCGACAACGATGCGAGCGGCGACAGGCCCTGTGACATACTTCCTGGTGTTGCGGCGCGTCTGCAGCGACACCGATCCTCTTCTCCGGCGATGCGAAGCGCTTTCTTGTTGTGAAGCGATAGCGGCAGTTCGGCGTCACTCTTCTTGCTCGTGAGTCACGCTTCCAGCTCCTTGTAACACACAGTTCCTCAGAAAGTCCAACACAACTGCAGGCACTTCCAGAGAACTCTTGGGGAGCTGGTGGGTGAAGTCTGTTGTCCCTAAGACTTCAGCAGGAGGCAAGCTCTTTTCTCAAGCCCTTGGAGATCCTTCACAAGTTGATGAAAGTACACACAGTTCCTCTCTCCTTTCTTTGGCAGTCAGGCAACCACTGCAGGCCATTCCCCCAAGCAGCACTTCAGCTAAGGGATAGTCTCTTCTCAGTCTTTCTGGTTCCTCTCCTCAGCAAAGGTTTCTTTTGGTTTCCCAAAAGTGATCTAATTCTCTGGGGTCTGGGTCCCCCTTTTTATACAAGGTTTCTCTTTGTTCTCTGAAAGCAGAGAGGCCTTTGCCTACTCCAAACCAGTTCTGGTCAGTCCTGGAGCGCTCTGTTTACATGACTCCTTCTTTCCTTTCACAGTGCAGGGCAGAGACATTAGACGCACCATAGGAGGTGGAGCCAGCATTGTGGAGGGAAGGCACAGCCCTATTCAGGTCCCAGGTGCAACTCCTCCCAACCATCTGCATGTAGATCTCTCTATTCAGTCCTGTGCTGACTCACCCTGTTTCCTGGGATCCCCCAGCCCATGTCACTCAAACTCCAAACAAGGAACACCTGGTTCCCTGAGTCAGTTAGTATTATAATATGTAATAATCATACAGCCCATTCAGGCCCATGGGGAACAGGTAGCCTTGCAATGGTGAAAAACGAAAATGGCTGTGATTCACTATTAGGACATGCCACGCACAACAGGGCATGTCCTACCTTTTACCTACAATGCACCCTGCCCTTGGGCCTACCATAGGGGTGTCTGATATGAAGAAAAGGGAAGGTTTAGGGACTGGCAAGTGGGTGCACTTGCCCAGTCAGCATGGCAGTACCAGACTGCTCACAGGCTCTGCAATGGCAGAGCTGAGACACACTTTTACAGGCTGCTTCTGTGGGTGGCACAACCAGTGCTGCAAGCCCACCAGCAGAATTTGGATTTACCAGCCCTGGGCACCCGCAGTGCACTGTACAGCTCATCTAAGTCACTTTGAATTTAATCCGTTAAAAGGTTGAATACTAAAGGTTTACTTTTTCTTCCACTGTGGTCAGTGTCCGTTTTTCTGGTATATCCTCCATTGGATATACTATTTCCTTTTATGTATTCAATACGTTTTTCAATTTAATTGTTTCCCAACAGAACCATTTTTGTTGTTTAATTACCCACCCAGGTTCTGAGGGTTACAGGTGTACCCCATTACTTTAATAACGATAAGATGAAAGCATCATTCTCTGCATGGGATGGATACTTGCTGGATGCTGAGGTGGAAGAGTTATGACAAGTATCTTTATCTACAATTTATATGGTAGTTAAATCTGCTGCTTTAAGGAAGAACCATTTTTTTTTACTCTTCATAGAGTTTATTAGACCCCAAAAAGGTTGGCAAAAATAAGGGGAAGTGGTGACTCCAAAGGTAAACGTGTGGAAGAAATGGAGAGCTACTTGTCCAAAGTTAGAAGAATTCTGTCCTGCTGTGGGTAAGACCATCTCCGATTCATTGGGTATCACCGTTGAGGTAAGCACTGTCTTAATCATGTTTGGGATAACGCAGCAAGATCTGTGGGGTTCTTCTCGAAGCATAAAGCAAAGAAATCTGATGTTCTATTTAATCCTGATTGCAAGAAGGGAAATATGTAAGTTATGGACTCAAACATCTATGCCTTCTTAGCATGCTTGGAAAAGTTCAGTGTCCTTCTTTGAGAAGATCGATAGGTGGGAAAACAAGAGATAAGATGGTTTTGACTTTTGGGATATGGTGAATATTGGGTAAGTCGACCAGTCCAATGAGTACATCTTCCTACAGCAGTAGGCCTAGGAAGCAAGTCATACCTGAGGTAGCCCAGTAATATTGCTCTACTTGAAGAAGAGAGTCCAATATTTTAAGTGCGCCAGCCTTTACAATCCGGGAGGGAGCTTATTATTGATTGGAGATAATATCAGGGCAAAAAAACACTTTCTTACAGGATGCATATAAATGCAGCACAGTACATGTCAAGAATTCACAAACAAAGAACAAAACAATGCCTTCAATATGTGTAATGTTCATGATGGGTGGCACAGGGAGGACATATGCCTATAGTGCATGTGAGAAGTTGGCCTGATAGGTGATGTTTCCAATTCTGGAACCACCTATTATCAGACCAAACAATCCCTTATGGTGTCAGGTTGTCAGTCAACCTTGTTAGACAAGCTATCCTAGGGGTAGCATGGACTAAGCAGCCTAAAGGCTTAACTTAAGAGGTCGTGTTAAGCGAGCTGTTTTACCACATACAATCCTGTAATACCAAATGAAAGGACACCACACAAGTATATATTATAAAAATATATGTATTTATTACTAAAAACAATCCCCAGTATTCTTTATGAATAAAGGGGCACAAGCGTTAAATCAAAAGCACAGTTTAAACATACAAAGTTGCACAATTATGGATGAGGGCGGGGGGCCACTCAAACCATATACTAAACAAGTGGTATAAGAGATACCAATCGAACAGTGGTTAGGCCTAGGGCCTAGGGAATCGCTGGGAGCAGTCGGGACAAGCAATGCTGAAGTCGGGAGAGGCCCACGGGATTCGGGAGCAGTGCGGAAAGCGCACGCATGCACCAATGTTAACCAATGGTGCGTAAAAGTTGTAAAGTTAAAGTTTAAGGACACTTCCGCTGAACCTAGAGGAACAAAACTTAAGACACAGACCCTAGAGATGTGTACCAGTGTGGGAACACCGGCGGAGCAAAGTTACCTCACCCACAGGAAGCGGGTGCACAGGGTCGAAGTTGAGTCGGGTTTCGTCACGCAGGCTCTTGGTGCTTGAAGCTGAAAGGGCTGCAGGCGGGGTGAAAGAGAAGTGTCCGGTGGAGTCCAAGGGTGGACTCGAGTTGAAAAGTACCTGAAAGCAGAGGGGACAGAGTCTGGGTCACTCAGCAGTGACCAGGGTGGAACCAGGACGGAACCAGGCAATGTCGGGCGCAATCAGGTCGTTGTCGAGGAGCTTCTCTCCGCTGTCACGTGGGCTCTGGGGCATCTACGATGTCCAGGAGCAGGTCACGATCTGTCCCATGCAGGCTCTCGCCGTCGGCGCTGTCGGCTTCAAGATTGGAGCAAACAACACTTGGCAAAAGCAATCCACGCGGAACCGGGAGATTGCTTCTCACTCAAACCAGGAGGGTCAGAGTGGGGGCTCCTTTTCAGGGGAGCTGGTGCAGATCTGGAGCAACCAGATTCGCAGGTCGATTTTCAAGTTTTGTCAGCACAGGGGCCACTAGCCGGCTGGCAAGTGACCGGGCCAACGCATTGAGCCAAAAGAAGCAGAAGGGCCCCACGCAGCACTCGTCGAGTGTGGAGGGCTGAACTTCGGTGCAAGTGTGGCTCAGGGTTGAGGCTTCTCAAACCCCGGTGTGCAGCTTCGAGGGTCACTCGTGGGCTGCACGGTCAGCGTCTCGTGGTCAATTCAAGATGGCGTGCCCCACGCTTCCGGTCGCCTCCACGGGTCTCAGCTCTGCAGGGACTGTGGATCGGGCTGTTGGAAAGCAGGCAAGCTTGATCTCGTCGATCTCTGTCGCTCGAGTTCCGGCGGGAACTGCAACAAAGCAGACGTCGATGGCTGGATGGTGCCTGTTTGCACAGGGTGGTCACTCCTTGACCACAAGGGAGATTCTTCGGTCTTCTACGTCGAGTAGGATGTCGAAGGGTCCAGGATTTCGTTTCTTATGTTTCTTCAGGATAATCTGAAGTGTCTTGGCACTGCTCCCACTCTTATTCGAATCTGGGGGGCTGGATTACCTGCTAGGTCCCCTCCTATGGGTGGGACCCAGGAAGAAGGTGGATACACCCCTTTCCTTTGATCCAGGCCGCCCTGGCACGAGGGCTGGAGTGCCCCAGAACCGGTTTGGCCGGATTATGCAAGGGGCAGCCTTGTGCGCCCCAAGCAGTGTCTGGTTTCTTTCAAACCTCCCTGCTACAATCCACTATCTCCTGTCTGAGGGGGTGTAACACCTCCCTGCGACAGGAAACCCTTTGTCCAGGCCCCATTTGGCTGAGTTTAGGTCAGCTGCAGGGGGTCAGACTCTTGTCTGTGGCAGAGGCATCCATTTTGTGGATCTAAGGTCCTTTTAGAAATTAACCGCATTTAAGTAAAGTAACATGTCTTACCCCTCTAGAGGGGTGGAATGCTATCCCCGTCGCCAGAACTGGCGAGGGGATAGTATTCCAAATCGTATGACACCTTACACGACATGTTTTGATAAAGCCAAACCAAAGTTGCTATATAACCGCGAGGATTATAAGGCACTTAAGAGTATATGGTATGGCGTTATCCTGAAACAGCTTAGGGAGTTGTTCCCGGCAGCTGCAGACAGGCTCAGCTCATGCTAGAGCTCCATCTCACATTAAACCACGCACTCTGCCTCCAGGATTGATGAGGCCTTCCATAGGAGTGGCTCACAGGTTTATATGTGTCCAGATATAGGTTTAGATATAGGTATACTATATCTAAGTAAGGGGTGGTTATACCACCTTACCCCAGCTGAGTGATCAGCCAGTTGTGTCAATTTAAGAACCAGCCAGGGGTGGCAAAAGATATGCTGCAGCCCCTGGTAGGCCTTGGTGGCTCCTATGCCCTGGGCACCTATAGTGCATTATACAGGGGCTGACAAGGAGTCCATTTCCAATTGTGGTATGTACCTAGGGTACATGGAATCCATTTTACAGAGAGAGCAGATGGCCTGGGGCCCTGATTAGCAGGGGACCAGGTCAACTAAGTCAAAAACCAGCTAAACACAAGGCAAAAAATCTGGGGTAACCATAGTCAGGTAGCCACCTTCCTACACAACCCCCCCCCCCAAACGAAAGGAGATAAGGCTATCCTTGGCCAGGTAAGCCTATATTGCCTGAGTGGCCATATAAGGAAGTACCTGCACTAGCATGGGTACCCCCTGTCTCATGGTCCACTAAGCAGTCCCTCACCCTTGGGGTATTAGAGGGTCTCCACCATAGGGAATTACTACCTTGGGTGTGTTTATGCAAAGTTAAAGGCTGGTTTGGATATGGAGTAGTGAAGTGAGGCCCCACTAAGTTAGGGCTCAGCTTCCTCCAATTATCTTCCACCCTGTGTGCCTTTCTTTCTTTAACTGAGTTGCACTGTGCTCTCAGGGTCAGCCTCTGGCTACCTAAAGCTGGAGGCTGGGTCCCTCTGTTTGGCTTGCTGGAGGGACAGTTCAGGTTTGGGCCCTTTGGGTCCCAGGTTTAGCTGTGCCCAACAGAATCCATCTGTGGGAGGTCCCTAACTGTTTTTAAGGGGGCTCCCTCAGGAGTTTTTAAAGTTTTCACCTCACTAGGGCTACTAGTTTTGGTGCCCCTAATCTGTTGATGGGGGTGCTTTATTTGACAGGGGGGTCTCTGGGTCTCACTGTCCTTCTTGTCCTCTGCAGCCCTGGGCTGGCTAAGGCAAGGTAGAGAGGGGCAGGTTACCTGCTCCAGACTGGGTCCCACCTGAGAAGGGTCCACTGACATCAGAGGCTCTGTCAGGCTAGGCCCAACCACCTCTGGGGCAGTTCCTTCATCAGGGGTGAGATCAGTTCCCTGAGGAGGCTGATCCTGTCCTAAAGTCTGGTGAGGGGGAGATTTTTCTTCCTCCTCCATGCTCTCAGTTTGTGTGGAGTTATCCATCATTTCAGGTTTCACAACACACATATCAGTTTGAGTTTGGGCTGTGGCCATCACAGCCCCACCAACCTTTTCAGGAGGAGACTCAGTTTGGGTTTCTGCTGTTATCATAACAGCTTTGCTATTCTGTTCAGGAACAGCTTTTGCTAAAGATGGGGCAGAGAGTTTCTCAGCCCTACCAACCTTTTCAGGAAGGACATCTTGAATTGGGGCTGTAGCCATTACAGCCCCACTAACCTTTCCACTGGAATTCACCATTCTAGAATGGGTTTCCTGTTCAACCTCAGCCCAGGCTGAGATTTCTAAATCATTACCCAGTAGACAGTCCACAGGCAAGTTTGATGACACTGCCACTCTCTTTGGGCCAATGACACCTCCCCAGCTGAGACTTACTACTGCCATGGGATGATTTGTTTTGATGCCATCAATGTTTGTTACCTGGTATGTGGCACCAGGTAAAAGTTGCTTAGAGGGGACTATACAGTCAGCCACCATGGTGATGCTAGCCCCTGTGTCTCTAAAAGCTTCAACTTTCAAACCATTGATGATGGGCTCTTTCTATACTTGCTCAAGGTATTTGGGCAATCAGAGAAGTTGGCAAACCCCATGCCAGTCTCATAAACAAGATCATTGGGTGATGGGGACCTGGATAGGCCAGGATCCACCTGAGCTCCAAAAGTAAACCCACCCAGATTCCTGGGTGTGCTCCCACTTCCTGGTGGATTACTGCTGACAGTAACAGGAGGTGTTGGAGCTGGCTTTGGAGGTATATTTTCTTTATTGCCATTCTTGGGACAACAGTTGTCTGTTTTGTAATGCCCAACCTGTTTACAGACATGACAATAAGGCTTTTTCTCTGTTGAAGAAGAGTCTTGGGACCCACCCCCATTCTTGGAGTTTTGGGGCTCTGGGGAAGTCTTTTCTTTATTTTTATCCCCACCCTTATCTTGAGGCTTGGTAGACTCCTTCTTCTGGTTACTGTCCTGATTCTTAGGCCTAATCCTGGTTCTGACCCACTTGTCTGCCTTCTTTCCCAATTCTTGGGGAGAGGTCAGATCAGAGTCCACCAGGTGCTGGTGTAAGAGCTGGTTCTGACAATTACTTAGGATCTGCTCCCTCATAATCAAATTATACAATCCTGTAAAGTCATGTACTTTGCTGCCATGTAGCCAACCCTCCAGAGCCTTAGTTGCACAATCAACAAAATCAGTCCAGTCCTGAGTCTGTGTCTTCTGGGTGTCTCTGAACTTCAACCTGTACTGTTCAGTGGTTAAGCCAAACCCATCTATTAGAACACTCTTCAGGACTTTGTAATTGTTTGCATCCTCATGTCTAACAGTGAGGAGCGTATCTCTCCCTTTCTCTGAAAAGGAGTACCATAAGATTGCTGCCCACTGTTCCTCAGGAACCTGCTGTACCATGCAAGCTCTCTCAAGAGCAGTTATCCACTTGTGGATGTCATCCCCTTCCTTGTAGGGGGGCACAATCTTTGTCAGGTTTCTACTATCATAGGACCTGGGTTTCTCTTTAGGAATATTGCTGCCACCAGTGGCATCTAAGCCACACAATTTTTGCTCTCTTGCCGAAGCAAGTCTAGCTTGAGCCAAGGCTACCGCCTCCCTCTCTATTTGGAGTTTGACAGCCCTCATTCTGGCCCTATGCTCTATCTTCTGAGAGGCAGTCATACCTCGCTGAGATTCTCTTGAGGCACTAGAAATATGAGAGTCCCCTGAGGGAGATCTCACTCTTCTGTTGCCTGGGAGAATGACATGGTAGGATCTGGGGAGGTGCTGGCCCTCTCCATTTCCCAGTAGGTCTAAGTTGGCCTGGCTAAGCCTGGCAACTTTACCTTGGTTAACCCCTAGCTCCTGATCTTCAGGTCCATCTATGTCTGAACCATCCTCCTCCTCTTCCTCCTCTTCTTCTTCCTCCTCTGGAGTGGTATCAGTTACAGGGGGGTTCACTCCATCTCCTGACTCTAAGGGAACTTCATTCGCCTTCTCTAAGTCATCCTGTTCTAGAATGGCTATCAGGATAGGACAGGTGGGACTTCTGCCCCTTTTTAACCCTCTTGAGATGCACAAGGCAATCAAGTCCTTTCGGGTTAACTTGTCATACCTGGAAGTTGCCTTGGTAAGGTCAACTGTCACAGGAGCAGACCCTGAGGCTTTTCCTGTGTCAGACATGACTCTAGTGTGGTGTAAGTGATGCACCTACCTACACTAAGTGTTTCCCTACTGTACCTTGCTAGTGAGTTGTAGTCAGGGTGTGCTAATCCCTTTAATCTACAACTACTAAGTTCAGTAGAACTTAAGTATGCTAAGCTTTTGATTTATATGTACCTAGAGGTACTTGATGTGATCTTTCAATTTGATAAAAGATTGCAATGGTAAAACAACAGCAAGCTCAAATCCGCACCGCTGCTCACCAATGTGAGAAGTTGGCCTGATAGGTGATGTTTCCAATTCTGGAACCACCTATTATCAGACCAAACAATCCCTTATGGTGTCAGGTTGTAAGTCAACCTTGTTAGACAAGCTATCCTAGGGGTAGCATGGACTAAGCAGCCTAAAGGCTTAACTTAAGAGGTCGTGTTAAGCGAGCTGTTTTACCACATACAATCCTGTAATATCAAATGAAAGGACACCACACAAGTATATATTATAAAAATATATGTATTTATTACTAAAAACAATCCCCAGTATTCTTTATGAATAAAGGGGCACACGCGTTAAATCAAAAGCACAGTTTAAACATACAAAGTTGCACAATTATGGATGAGGGCGGGGGGCCACTCAAACCATATACTAAACAAGTGGTATAAGAGATACCAATCGAACAGTGGTTAGGCCTAGGGCCTAGGGAATCGCTGGGAGCAGTCGGGACAAGCAATGCTGAAGTCGGGAGAGGCCCACGGGATTCGGGAGCAGTGCGGAAAGCGCACGCATGCACCAATGTTAACCAATGGTGCGTAAAAGTTGTAAAGTTAAAGTTTAAGGACACTTCCGCTGAACCTAGAGGAACAAAACTTAAGACACAGACCCTAGAGATGTGTACCAGTGTGGGAACACCGGCGGAGCAAAGTTACCTCACCCACAGGAAGCGGGTGCACAGGGTCGAAGTTGAGTCGGGTTTCGTCACGCAGGCTCTTGGTGCTTGAAGCTGAAAGGGCTGCAGGCGGGGTGAAAGAGAAGTGTCCGGTGGAGTCCAAGGGTGGACTCGAGTCGAAAAGTACCTGAAAGCAGAGGGGACAGAGTCTGGGTCACTCAGCAGTGACCAGGGTGGAACCAGGACGGAACCAGGCAATGTCGGGCGCAATCAGGTCGTTGTCGAGGAGCTTCTCTCCGCTGTCACGTGGGCTCTGGGGCATCTACGACGTCCAGGAGCAGGTCACGATCTGTCCCACGCAGGCTCTCGCCGTCGGCGCTGTCGGCTTCAAGATTGGAGCAAACAACACTTGGCAAAAGCAATCCACGCGGAACCGGGAGATTGCTTCTCATTCGAACCAGGAGGGTCAGAGTGGGGGCTCCTTTTCAGGGGAGCTGGTGCAGATCTGAAGCAACCAGATTCGCAGGTTGATTTTCAAGTTTCGTCGGCACAGGGGCCACTAGCCGGCTGGCAAGTGACCGGGCCAACGCGTTGAGCCAAAAGAAGCAGAAGGGCCCCACGCAGCACTTGTCGAGTGTGGAGGGCTGAACTTCGATGCAAGTGTGGCTCAGGGTTGGGGCTTCTCAAACCCCGGTGTACAGCTTCGAGGGTCACTCGTGGGCTGCACGGTCAGCGTCTTGTAGTCAATTCAATATGGCGTGCCCCACGCTTCCGGTCGCCTCCACGGGTCTCAGCTCTGCAGGGACTGTGGATCGGGCTGTTGGAAAGCAGGCAAGCTTGATCTCGTTGATCTCTGTTGCTCGAGTTCCGGCAGGAACTGCAACAAAGCAGACGTCGATGGCTGGAGGGTGCCTGTTTGCACAGGGTGGTCACTCCTTGACCACAAGGGAGATTCTTCGGGCTTCTACGTCGAGTAGGATGTCGAAGGGTCCAGGATTTCATTTCTTATGTTTCTTCAGGATAATCTGAAGTGTCTTGGCACTGCTCCCACTCTTATTCGAATCTGGGGGGCTGGATTACCTGCTAGGTCCCCTCCTATGGGTGGGACCCAGGAAGGGGGTGGATACACCCCTTTCCTTTGATCCAGGCCGCCCTGGCACGAGGGCTGGAGTGCCCCAGAACCGGTTTGGCCGGATTATGCAAGGGGCAGCCTTGTGCGCCCCAAGCAGTGTCTGGTTTCTTTCAAACCTCCCTGCTACAATCCACTATCTCCTGTCTGAGGGGGTGTAACACCTCCCTGCGACAGGAAACCCTTTGTCCAGGCCCCATTTGGCTGAGTTTCGGTCAGCTGCAGGGGGTCAGACTCTTGTCTGTGGCAGAGGCATCCATTTTGTGGATCTAAGGTCCTTTTAGAAATTAACCGCATTTAAGTAAAGTAACATGTCTTACCCCTCTAGAGGGGTGGAATGCTATCCCCGTCGCCAGAACTGGCGAGGGGATAGTATTCCAAATCGTATGACACCTTACACGACATGTTTTAATAAAGCCAAACCAAAGTTGCTATATAACCGCGAGGATAATAAGGCACTTAAGAGTATATGGTATGGCGTTATCCTGAAACTGCTTAGGGAGATGTTCCCGGCAGCTGCAGACAGGCTCAGCTCATGCTAGAGCTCCATCTCACATTAAACCACGCACTCTGCCTCCAGGATTGATGAGGCCTTCCATAGGAGTGGCTCACAGGTTTATATGTGTCCAGATATAGGTTTAGATATAGGTATACTATATCTAAGTAAGGGGTGGTTACACCACCTTACCCCTGCTGAGTGATCAGCCAGTTGTGTCAATTTAAGAACCAGCCAGGGGTGGCAAAAGATATGCTGCAGCCCCTGGTAGGCCTTGGTGGCTCCTATGCCCTGGGCACCTATAGTGCATTATACAGGGGCTGACAAGGAGTCCATTTCCAATTGTGGTATGTACCTAGGGTACATGGAATCCATTTTACAGAGAGAGCAGATGGCCTGGGGCCCTGATTAGCAGGGGACCAGGTCAACTAAGTCAAAAACCAGCTAAACACAAGGCAAAAAATCTGGGGTAACCATAGTCAGGTAGCCACCTTCCTACAGTGCATATAAGTCACACACAATGTACAGACGCAACATGTCTCATGTGCTGCAACTTATGAAACTCGCCGTACTGAATACTGAAGGTGATCACGATACTTATAGTTTATCAGTCTCTAACCCTTCATGCTATTTTATTGCGCTTTACAGGAACCAAGTGGTGACATCCCCCCCATATTCACACACTGTGTGTAGCAGACAGTAAGTACAAAAGGCAGAGGTTTGAAGAATTAATGGACGAAAAACAAAACGTCTTCTGATATGCATTCTATATAGTATTTACCTGGCTACTTCAGCCCAGTTGCTTACTTCCTCAAGGATGCCATGTTGAGGATTAACCCTCTGTTATCCAAGATTTTCCTGGATGTAGTCACAAAATGGGTGTGTGCTGCAGTATTTAAAGAAGTTTGTAGCTCAGGGGGTTCTGAGCCCACACTTGTTTGCCATCAAGTGGAGTGTGACATGCACGCAGATGTAGCATTTGCATTTACGCCATGAGAAAGCTGGGATGGGTAGTCCAATTTGTGTTAGTCAGCACGGCTTTGATCATTTCCAGTGGTGTACAGGGTGAATACTAAACAAGCTCACATTCAGAGCTTGATGTCTCACATTAATATAGGTACTACATCTCCATAGATAGTTGCAGATAGGCATAAACCTCCAAAAGGTACTGTCATTTTGAACTCCCCCTGTACACTGGTTGTAAAATACCAGTTTTGCAACTGATGTAGCGCCTTATAAAAACCTCTGTTCCTCTCTTCCTCCAAAGAAAATGTTTCAGGTGTTTGTGATTGAGAGCCCTTTGATGAACAATACCCATGGCCACTGGAATTATGTAATTCTGCAGCTGCTGCATTATCCGCATGATTATGGTTTGGTGCATTTGCCACATAATCCCACATCTGTGTATAATCTTCAGAATGTAATAAGAGATTGTTCCTTGGCCAAACGGATCAAATGTTACTAATATCGCAGTGACTCGTGTTGCCACAAGCTGGAAGGCCCTATGCAATCGTTGTCTGGCCATCTTTTCTCTGTGTTTGGGTGTTAATTTGGTACTAATGAGGTGACACCTTTGCCAAAATCCCTTTAACATGCAGTTAACATGTGAAAAATTGACAAAATTATGAAGTAATAACATCACGAAATGTGCTGCGTTAGATCGCATATTTTGCCATTTCTTGCACCATAATTTAGTCAACCCTGCTGTATAATTCATTTGGTCTTAACCACACCACACTAGCTCGGTGGGTTTCATCATCCTGAGTGAGTAAAAGGGCCGGTTCTAGGATTTGTGGGGCCCTAGGCAGAATAGGATACATGGGGCTCCTATAATTTTCATAACATGAAACCTCACAAGAAGTAATAATATCACAAGAAGTGACCTCATAGGAAGCAACATCAATTAGCCATTAATTATTTAGTATCATTGAACTCACTATGGAAGGAGCTACTTACCTAGGGGCTAATTTACAAGCCCTGTGCCCCACCGGAATGTCACTTTTTATGATGTTCCGGTGACACACAGGGCTTAGCCACATCTACAAGGCCACATAAAGCCACCCTGCGTTGCTTTTCATGGCCTTGCAGATATGAAGTAAGGCAACGCAGCGCAAGTCACTGTGTTGCCTCACACTGCTTAGAGGATGCCTTCCATGGGCGTTGCAGTGGGTGTACCTACTCAACGCCCATAGGTTTTGACACATTCCCAGATTTACAACATAGCATAAATGTGTGAACGCGTTAGAACTGTGCACCTCCCCAGGGGCGGCATAATGAGGAGAAATGACATTATTTCTCCCTCGTTTTTTCCTCTTTCTATGTGTGCTGCATTCTGCAACACACATAGAACAAGCATTTACAATGCAATGGTTTCGCCTTTGGAAAATCTAGAGCTATTGGCATTGTAAATGACAAAATTTGTATTTATGTGTTGGTTTTGAAAACAGATAAATTAATGGCATTGTCATTTACATTGCCATTAGCTTAATCTTTTGCAAATGTGAGACCTATTGTACCCTATGGACGAGCTCAGCAGACAGCAATTACTACCACACACACACACCCAGAGCCACACACACACACCCAGAGCCACACACACACACACTCAGAGCCAGCCACACACACCCAGAGCAACACACACACACACAGAGCCACACACACACACACACACACACCCAGAGCCACACACAAACACACACACACACACCCAGAGCCACACACACACACACACCCAGAGCCACACACACACACCCAGAGCCGCACACACACCCAGAGCCATACACACACACACACGCCCAGAGCCACACACACACACACACACCCAGAGTCACACACACACACACACACCCAGAGCCACACACACACACACCCAGAGCCACACACCCCCACCCAGAGCCACACCCACCCACCCAGAGCCACACACACACTCAGGGGGCAGGGAAGCAAGCACAGCGCTGGGGCAGGGAAGGAAGCACAGCGAGGGGGCAGGGAAGCAAGCACAGCGAGGGGTCAGGGAAGCAAGCACAGCGAGGGGGCAGGGAAGCAAGCACAGCGAGGGGGCAGGGAAGCAAGCACAGCCAGGTGGCAGGGAAGCAAGCACAGCCAGGTTGCAGGGGAGCAAGCACAGCCAGGGTAAGGGGAACCAGGGGGCGGGGGAGCAAGCACAGCCAGGGGGCGGGGAAGCAAGCACAGCCAGGGGTCAGGGAAGCAAGCACGGGCAGGGAAGCAAGCACAGCCAGGGGGCAGGGAAGCAAGCACAGCCAGGGGGCAAGGAAGCAAGCAGAGCCAGGGGGCAGGGAAGCAAGCACAGCCAGGGGGCAGGGAAGCAAGCACAGTCATGTTTCCAGTGCTTGGCTATTCTGAACAAACCATTGGTATCCGGCCTGCCACTCAAACGAAAACAACTCCCTGAATACCTTAAATAGCTAAATGAAACCTCAGAAGTAGAAACATTATGTCCTGACTACACGAGAGAGGATGCAATTGTAACTGCAAGGGACAAATACCACCTGAACCACACAGCGCGGATCCCCTACAAAACGACAAAGTTAAATTGCCCCTGTCCAACTACCTTGCCAAGTAGCGATATTTGCTTAAAATGTTGAAAGTGACTTTGCATGTCAGAGTGTATTGCTCAATATCTAAATATAAAAATACAAGCACACAGATGTAAGCACATAGACTCTGGGCAATAGCTCGCTTAATATTCGTGACGGCGCCTTGACAGCCTTAGGGGGCGCTTTATAAATACCAGGTTTCCTTTCCTTTGCTGCCCACCACTTTGTTAGTTGGGAAATTTGAGATTCACATCCCCCGAATCTCACCGACTAAAACACGCCCCTAGGAGGAAGTGCTCTCTCCCCAGCCATGGCTGCTGGTAAAACTCTCTCTCGAAGCTGATGTTGGCCAGTAAGGAAACGGGCAACACAGCAACTAACAGGAAAGTGGAAGTCAGTGTTCAACAAGAGGTTGTTTTTTTTCCAAAAATGTTTCTTTCTATCTGAAGAAGGTTACAGTGGAAGACACAATTAGTTGTATCTGTTTCTCTTTTTCACTAAATTCGACAGTCTTTAATATCCTCTTTTAGTCTTGTACACACCGTAAACATAATTTCGAGTTAAACTCGTCTTTGTAATCAGCTTCCCAGATGGTCATGCTCGATGGATTGACTGAATTCTTGAGTGTAATCTTCACAGCTGCTTGCCCTGTCCAGTAAGGAAATTAAAATTACAGGGAACAGGTTGCGAAATTGACATTCTTGCGTAAATGGGCCTCCCCACAGACAGCGCTACTCATATGTGCCAGTCGTCAACGGACCCTCGTTCGCAAGCTACAAGCGCTGAGAGTATTGGTAACAACGGGATTCATTTTGTGCTATCAAAAGTTCTTTGGCTTCGTGCGTTTGAACTTCATCATGTAGACGGACTTCAGTATCTGACCTTTTAATCGGAGGTAAACCTTTGCTACTCCCCAAACGCCAAGACTTGCGAGGAGTACGCCCCAGGCACAATGAGGGCGTATTCCAAGTCCTTCTGGCGTCCGACTCGAAGCACCGTCTCAAATGGACCTTATCAATCGGATGCCAAACATTCAGAAAGTCTGGGTACTTTGTTTTTTACACAAGAGGGTTGAATCACGGAAGACCTCTGAGAATTCAGTCCCATTGTGCTCCAGAATCCTTTTTTTTCGTACAGTAGCTGCGCTGAGGATAAAACAAATGCTGAAAACGAAATGATTTATATGTGAAACACTTCAGAACATGCCCTAGGAGTGCAGTAGACTTTCCCTTTGCAGCCACACCCTCGAAAATGCTGTATTTTGAGAGCTGAACAATTAACATAAGGAGCATGAGTCAGACACTGAACAACTGTGGGAAAGCAGAATCGTGGGCTGCGAGGAATGATGTAAACTCCCCGAGGCTGGATAATACCGACAGTTGAGCTGAAAGGAGCCATAACAAGTGGGGCCGGAGACACGGACAGCGGGAGGGGGGGGTGGGAACGGGCACACAGACAGCGGGATGGGGGGCGGGAACGGGCACACGACAGCGGGAGGGGGGGCGGGAACGGGATAAAAAAAGTAGTAAAAAATGCCGCTTACCTACAAATCAAGGAAAGTGAAATCGCGCAGCCCACCCCTGCAGAGCACACATTGGAAATGAAACAAACATGCCGAGACAAAAAAAACAAAACAACCGCCCACCGCCGCATGACGTACTAAAAGGGGCGGGATGAGTAAAAATTGCCGGAACGCCCACAAATCTGCTCGGGAAATGACTGACAGATCTCTCTTCCAATGGCTAGCCTCCATTTATGGAGCTAGCCAATGGAACAGAGAGGCGGGACAAAGCCCCTTACTGCTTCTCAAAAGATTTCTCCTGCGCGAACGCTGCTGCGCAGCGAACGCCAGGCGAAACCTAACAAGGAAAACGCCTCCAATGATTTATGCCAACAACACAGTCACCCTTGCACCATATTGCAAAGGTGCCGGCGTTGGCACACGGATACTAATTGTGAACCAGTGATGGCTGAAAGGACAGGAATGCTCTGTATCTTCTAAATACGTCGCATTCCTGTCCTTTTGAATTGGTGTAAGGCAGCACAGCAAAATGACTTGAGGTGTTGTCCAAAGTCAATTCCTTGTAAGTAAGCCCTCTAATTTGTATATCAGTATAATGGTTAAAAATATAAATAATAATCATAGTAAAATAAGTACATATATTTTAAATCTCCATTAATTGTAAATACTTTAAATTAATTAAAATAGGTGGATTTGCTAGGCCTATGTCTTTCCAAAACTGACAAAATCACTCCAATGTTCACTAATTATTTCCAGATTAGTGCATGATTTCAGAGAGTATAACTAGTAGAGTGGCATGCATGGTTCTATTTTCTTAAACAGTTAGTGGCAAATGGTGCACAGTCAAACACTGTTAAATACACTGGGGCAGATACATTGGCCTCAACCTACCAGACCTTCAACATATGTTTACAAGACATTTAGGCTTCCTCACCTCCCACTGTCCCCAGGACATTTTGTAAAGTTGCAGCACATATCTTTAGTTAGTTAGTAGCTAACTGAGCATCCTGGCCCTACGGGATTTCCAATGGAGAGGTGAGACTTTACATATGTGAAGAAAGGTCAGTTTTAAGTGTTTTCTGCAGTAGATTGGATTTACACCGCAGCTCAAGAGGAGGAAAGGAAAGAAGGTGTGCCTCCAGTATGTGTCTTCTTAATTTTAGGATCTTGGTTGTCACAGAGTATAAGATTCTGGATAGAATGTAAGGAGTGCTGAAGAAAAAGAGGACCATGTTAACAGTGCACAATGACAAATTTGCAATGTTTTTCAGATAGAGGGTTTGGTGACTGGAAACCAGCAGAAAGGTGAGAGGAAGTGGCATAGAAATGCAGCAGTCTCAGATGAGGAACATTGCACTCGTCTAATTGATTTGAGGGGTATCGAATGCAAAAGGTAGGAAGCCCAACATAGAGAGCATTTGCATAATCCAGGTATGAGAAGATAAGTGACCTTACAACAGCCTTAAGGTAGTGAGTGGGGGGAAAAGGGATGATTTTGTGCTTGTTATGGATGCAGTATAAGCGGGTGATGAAACATGGTTAATCTGTTCTGAAAAGGAGAGAAGATGCTTAAAGATGAATCCAGTATTTCTTTTGCTGACTCTGCCACAGAGTGTGGGTGACCGGGCTCCACTGGCCACCATAGAGAACACCATATGGTAAGAGACCCTTTGAGGATGAGAACCCCTGACGTATCACTAAAAGGTTTTAATGAGTTTGTCTTCACAAAGAATTCAACTGCTAACATGCAGGTCCAAAACGTTTTTGGGGCAGCGACCAGATTGTTGCTGAGGAGATGATGATTTGAGAATCAATATGTGTAAGACATCAGCATGAAATCAAATGACTCTATGAGTAAAGCTAACTAGCAAAGATAAAGATTCAACAGTAGAGGAACTATTAATTCAAGTCAGAAGCATATTACATAACAGAAATAGGTGGTGGGTGGATTGTTTCAGATTTCTCATATGGGATAGAGGTAAACCACCCATGGGGAGAACCTTAAACTCCAGGTTGTCCATGTTGATTCATAGGCACCAGCTAGGAAACAGTGTCAAACTTGGCACTAAGATTTTTTAATACTAAGGCTGCTCTACCTCCTTAATCACTGGTTCTGGCCCTCTAACAACTACTTTAACCCTGCTTCTTTCTCCGCTGTTGGTTTTCCTTCCCTCTTACGCCCAGCTCTAACCATTCCCTCTCCCGCCACTTGCATTCCCCTGATGATCCTGCCTCTCTAATATCTACTGCTCCCATCCATGCACCACCTATCACCTTTCATCTTTCCCTCCAGCCTCATCGGTTTTCACTGGTTCTGCCCTCTATAGATCCACTTCTTCTCTCCATGTTCTACTCTTCATCTTTCATACGTCCCCGCCGCTACCCTCCTCTTGCTGGTTCAGACTCTATGACATCCACCTCTTCCCCTCCTTGTGCTGATCTTCATCTCTTTGCTCCCCAGTCCCTTATCTTGTTTTGCCTGTTCTCCTTTACACCTACCTCTCCTCTTCTACCCTCCCCAATCCTCTTACCAGTGGCTGCTGGTGCCTGAGGGTGCTAGAACACCACTACCCAGCATCAGTAGGCGTAAACGTGGCGCATCCCTGCGACCCATTTACAACGTGACGCATCTAGGCAGATGCGTCACGTTGTAAAGCCCTGTGCCACATGTGGACGTTCCGGCGCAGGGTGGGCGTTCCGGAGCAGGTGCGCCTCGCAAAAGTGCCTGCGTGAAATCTATAAGATTTCACGCAGGAACTTGTGCGACGCTGCTACGTCAATTCCTCACGCCTGCTTGAAGCAGGCGTAAGGACTGACGCAGCACGTTAAGTATAGGGCACACACAAGCATTGCTGGAGTCGCGTCGCGCTTTCGATGTGACTCCAGCGATGCGCCGCCCTTACGTCACGAGATGCGTCACGCATCTGCCTACCCTTGTGCCACGGCATTGTAAATGCGGCGCATCCACCGTGACCCAAGGGTAGTTTTGCGTGACGCATTTGTTCTGGCGCATCCCTGCTGATTTGCAGGGATGCGCCAGAACTCATAAATATGCCCCTAAGTGTTTAGTTTAATGAGTGGTGTGCTCCTTCCTGAACACTTCATACATTCAGAAGCCATAGGAAAGCTGTGCATTCCCCGTGAAACACTGGCCAAGACATGTACCAAGACCACAAGACAGTATAACACACCTATGGGAAACACTGACCAATGACTTATTGAAGTACCTGGGCAACACTCACCAATCAAGAAGCGGTCAAAAAAATGTCATCCCAGGCCACCAAAAATCCTACAGTCTTAAGCTGGCTAAGCAGGCACTTAACAAGGCAGTGAGAGCAATCAAGAAAGGTATCTACCCGCCAGGGGGGCCCCCCATTGCTGTTTTGCGAGCTAAGTACAAAAAGAACATTTGGGATTTGAAAAGAAAACGGACCGATCAGAAC
This sequence comes from Lissotriton helveticus, assembly GCF_964261635.1. Lineage (NCBI taxonomy): Eukaryota > Metazoa > Chordata > Amphibia > Caudata > Salamandridae > Lissotriton > Lissotriton helveticus. Next base: position 424,211,717 of record NC_136072.1, read on the forward strand.
TCGTTGACAGTGTTTTCCATAATCAAAGGCAAAGATAATAGCAAGCTCTGGCGCTACATCAACAGCTTGTCATCAGGAGGCGTACACAAGGTTAATAGTGTTGGAGGAAAAGTTTGGGAACAGTATGCAAAGGGGCTGTACACCTGTGAGCCAAATCGGATGTCTCACTGCATATCCGGTTGGTCCAAGGCGGCGGCAGCTACCATCAGCTCTGAAAGTGCCCCGAATGAAGAATTAAGTCCGACTCGATCTGGAAAATTCTCGGAGGCGGCGATTGTAAAGCACATCAAAGCCATCAGAACCGATGGTGCCCCTGGACCTAACGGAATCCCCGCACAGGTTTTTAAGAAAGATCCTGCATTCTTCGCTTCCAAACTTACTCCTCTATTTACCCACGCATTTGCAACCGCAACCCTGCCATTTTCCTGGAAAGGTTCAATCCTCTTTCCTATACATAAAAAAGGTGACCACTCTTACCTGGCTAATTACAGACTGATAGCCCTCCTTGACATTGAAGCTAAGGTCTATGCCCGCCTCCTACTTAAGGACCTGGAAACTTGGGTAGATAAGAACGGCATACTCCCGCCCTCACAGACTGGCTTCAGAGCTAACTGTTCTACGCTGGATAACATCATAGCGCTTTCGTACCTCGCTAAGAAGGCCAACATGCGGAATAAGCTGCCCCTGTTCTGTTGCTTTATCGATTATTCAACGGCCTTTGACCGCGTGAACAGAAGTCGGCTCTGGGCAAAACTAGAGTCTTGGGGGATCCCCAGAGATCTTCTAAAGGCCATAAAAGCACTTTACGAGGGAACCTGGGTTCAGGTGAAACTAAGCGCCACATCTGCAACCACAAGAATTGCCACTAACTCGGGATTAAAGCAGGGGTGTGTCCTGGCCCCCCTGCTTTTCAACTTGTACACTGCAGACATGGGGCAAGCCCTGAAAGATGCCAACCTAGCACCACCCAGACTGGGGAAGCTGGTTCTGGGTACGCTCCAGTATGCAGATGACACAGTAATTATGGACCACACCAGGGTAGGCCTCCAAAGAGCCTTAAACAGTCTCGCCATGTACAACAAGGAGAACGAGTTACTCATTAATGTGAGCAAGACTAAGATAATAATCTTTGGCAAACATCCACACAAAACAAAAGCTTCATGGTCTCTGGGGGAACACCTTATCACCACTGCCCCATCCTACAACTACCTGGGCACATGGGTATCAGAGAGGGCCACTGCACTCAAACATCTGAAGACGCTTAAACCAAAAATTGATAAAATAATTACATCTCTAAGACGTCTAAGCCACGGCCTGGCCAGTCCCTCTGCAGATCCGATGCTGACAGTACTTAATGCTAAATTGATCCCCACCATCACGTACAGCCATATAGCCTATCCAGGGGCTTTTGAGAAAGTGGTCCAAGCGGCACAGGTGAAAGCTTATAAGATGGTGCTACGAGCCCCCAAACGGGCGCGGAATAGCAGGGTGAGACTGGAAATAGGCCTGAAACGTCCTGAACTGGTGCTACTGGGGGAACTTCTAAAATACTACATCAGCGTTCTGAAGTCGCCCGAAAACACCTTGAAGCACTCGCTAAAAACCATCTTTGGGGAAGAGGGCTCCCCATGGCAAGCCAAGGTGGAACTAGCCATTGACCTTCTGAAGATCGAGGGGCGGAATCTGCACTTACACGAAATCCCATATTCCGCCTGGGCAAAAGCCGTCAAGCGCAAAGTCCAGTCTATTTCCTTTGAGCTAGACCTTTCCTCGCTCCGGCCCAACCCGCTAACGTTGGCCTTGGACAAGTCCTATATTCCTGTTAAACCTCAGCCATACTTACAAGACTCACTAACAATTGAAGTAAGACAAAAAATTCTGTTTATGCGCCTTTTGGCCCTCAGGATAATGGACTTTAACCCACGTTGGGCACGCTCGGACGGAGCCACTGCATGCCGACTTTGCAAATATCCGAGAGAATCCTGGCTACACTTGCTATGTTGCTGCCCTAAGCTGGCCAGTGACCGACAGCGATTGCTACGTCCGGCACTACGTATCCTGGGTCTCAGAACTTGTAGAGAGGCCTCGGATTGGTGTTTCTCTGAAACCACAACATGTTTATTAGCCAGGATAGGCAAGTTCATCCATCAAGTTAAAATGGCACTCGAAAACCAACTAAAGGACACCATCCCGAAGAGCCCTGTGACCCGCCGCCCTAAAGTTGGTAATCCACAGATAACACAGGGAGTCGCCGAAAAGCTGGGGCCGACTCAGGGGCCCATAAAGCCCACAGTGCAACTGAGGATGTCAAACTTTTACACGCCTTCCAGACTCTAGTAAGCAAGGTCTCATGATGACTCTAAAAACTTTAATTCTTTTTAATATTAATAATGTACAGTACCAGTGAACACAGTCAGTATCGAGACCACATAGCTGCACCAATGGTCCCTGACGGGTGTAGGTCGAGCAGGGGGGGGGGCGTATTTTACTGTATTTTATTGTATTTTTTCTGAACCAAACTGCATTTTTATACACTGTAATGATTTTAAGTAATCGCACAGTTTATCAATAAACTTTCACTGGCCTATGAAAAAAAAGAGCATGCTTGGGCGGTAACACATTTTTAGCAGTATCACCCAAGCCCTATCGGAAGACATCACAGAGCTAGAAAGTAAAGAGGCCAGCCCACATTCCTAATTTCTCTTTTGATAGGACTGCCAGTAACCTCATGTGCAGAGACAAACTGGTCCAAAGAAGCCTGTCTCCATACCAGTCAGTAAGTCGAACTGTTTCGACTGCTCATGGTATTTCCTGACCGTTTTGCCCACCACTGGCAAATATTTTTTTCCACACTAAAACCATGGCATGCTATGCAGATGGTCATACAGTATGTCAGCTTTCATAGCCTATGATCACACTGTGCGAAAAATATTTGAGCAAAGAATCACTTAGAAACACTTAGGGGCATATTATCAAGAACGGGCGTTACATTATCACCGCTTTTATCGGCAGGAAACTGCCGATAAAGCGGCGATAATAGGCTTGATAATATGCTCTATGTATTCCAATCGAAGCTCATGTTAGATGTGAAGACATCTAACATGGGCTTCGATTGGGATTCATAGAGCATATTATCAAGCCCATTATCGCCGCTTTATTAGCAGTTTCCTGCCGATAAGAGCGGCGATAATGTAACGCCTTTACTTGATAATATGCCCCTTAGTGTCACATTCCAGAGACTATTACTACAACTTGTTAGCGTTTGAGTGGTTTTTGAGTGGCCAATAAAATAGCCTTTATTTATTCTCTAAGTAGTAGCCATGATTATGCATTGAGTTTATTTAAAAGCCAGTACAATGGATCAGTGTGGTGTGTTGAGTACCAATCACGACAAGGATCGTTCAGCTTCCATCCTTCCTAGATCACTAAATAGGGTAGCATTGACATGGATGATAGTGACCTCGCATTTCACAGCACTTAGCATTGCCAGAAAGCGCTGCATAAAGGACTATATGAAAAACAAGATGTTGTGTCATGTTCCATCTCAAATAAAAACACTTGCATATTGGAGGAGTGTGCCTCAGACTCTTTTGGAAAAACAGTAGCTGCAGACTGCCATAGGGCGCAGGGAAAAGGCATCACAAGACACATGACTTTTGGCACCATAAATACATCTCTAAGGCATGCCACAGAAAGCATGGTTTATCAATCAAGGTTCCAAAATTATATGGGGTGTCATGATTTAAGGTAAGGAGCACACATCGTGCAAATAGTCACTCATGTCACATTTGCTTTAATGTGGGCATTTGTTCGCTAGGTGGGCGATCAAAAAAGATACACTTGTCTGAACCCTGTTAATCCACGCATCTCATGCAGAAACAGAACTTACACAAAAGTGTCAGTTGAGGAAAATGTATGTTTATTGGCTCTATTCTCCAATGTACCACCTGGGCTGTAATATTTCCTATTTCCAAGTTTGAACATAGACATGTATTTTGCGCAAATCAGTGAGAGTCCACAGTCTAAACCAGACATATATTGATTTGCTGCAAATAATTTAGACTGACAATGTCTACCCTTGATTAGACACAACTTTCAAGGGCAGAATGAGTCATTTGAAAGATAAGTAAATGGAACAATAACTTCGATATATAGCACTTAATATCACACATTTTCCCTCACTAAACACTGTAAATATGTTTTATTATTAGACTTGAATGGTATTCTATTTTTCGACAGTGAAGAAGGAATTGCTGAGTTGGTTTTGTCAGGATTGAAACTTGTGACTTACTGACCATTGTAATGTAGATTTAAATATGTTTTATTCCCTACACAAACCAGCATTCTGACATGAGTTGAAATGTCAAATTCCTTAATGAGTCCCCTGTCTCATATATACACTTTGCTTTAAGTCCAGACTGATTTAGGTGTCAGCATTCTCTTTGGTCACTGGAATTTAGACCCAGGCATGGCAGAAATAGATGTAAAACGAATTTTTACCCGATTTAGATGTAATGTTTATATTAGAACCCAAATGGAGCTTGTCCCTGCTTTGCCCACTAGGCAGATGGGGACAACTCAGGTAGGGTACATGTGGACTATAAAGGTGTAGCTAAGAGAGAGGTGCTTAGAGAGCAACATGTTACCCACTATAAAACAGTACACACTAGACAGAGGTGATTACTGGGGCAGAATGGTGCCGACTGGCAAGTGTGGTAATTGAAAGGAGAAAAAAGTGCACACTGGAAAGTGGGTGTTGTAAATGGCAATTTTTGCAGGGTTATCCACCAAATATTTACTTCTTCCTCCTATTATTCCTGATCAGTTTCTGTTGGCTATAGGACTCTGGGCTCTTTACCATTTTTAGTGCTAAAGTGCATATGTTCTCTGTGTAAATTATGATTATGATTGGTTTTCCCTGATTGGCATATTTGATTTACTGGTAAGTCCCTAGTAACATGCACTGAGTGTGCCAGGGCTTGTAAATAAAATGCTACTAGTGGGCTTGCAGCACTGACTATGCCCCCACCCGAGAAGCCCTGTAAAGGTATCTCAGACTTGCAACTGCAGTGTCTGTGCACAGTTTTAAACTGCCATGTTGACCTGGCAAGTGCACTCACTTGCCACTTCCCCAACCTTCCATTTTTCCTATATGTCATGCTGTTCTCAGGTAGGCCCAAGTGGCCACCATGGGCAGGGTGCAGTGTATATAAAAGGTAGGACATGTACTGGTGTGTGTTACATGTTCTGAGAGTGAAATACTGCCAATTTTGGCTTCCACCATGTAAAGGCTATCTGTCCCATAGGCTATATGGGAGTTACTTTGTAACACCTTACAAGTATAACTTTCCATTGGGACCAGATGGAGAAATGGAGTTTAGGCTCTCCGAACTTAGAATTAAATAACACATCCTTTTAGAGAGATGGTTTTTAAATTGCGTGTTAGAAAGTCGACATTTCCTTGTTTAACCATTCTGTGTGCCTCTGCTCTTTTGTGTATTGACTGTCTGGTTTTAGAGTGACAGGGGCTGGGGATGTGGATTCACTGTAGACAGCCCCATGGGGGGTTGAGGTGTCTCCTGCCTTTCCTGTGTGACTCACAGCTGAGCTGAATAGACCTTGTCTGCATTTAGAGTGGTGGGAGGAGTTTCACTTACACCTCAATAGGCTGTGTCTCCTTTGCACAATGCTGTCTCTATCTCCTGTTGTCAAGCTGCACCAGAGAGGACATAACTGGATTGGACTGGGCTCAAAGACCCTTGCTACAAAGTGAACAAAGACCAAATAAGGTACAGGTAGTGGACCTTAAAACCCAGAGAATTAGATCACTTCTGACTCAAGAGGAATCTTTGCTAAGGAGAAGAGCTGGAGAGCTGTAAGGAGGAGTTCTGCCCCTTATACATGGGCTTTGCTGGGTTGGCCTACAGTGGCTGCTTCTGCGAAGGAAAGGACAAAGACAAGAACTTTGCTATGAACCTACTTGAAGAGGAATCTCAAAGGGTTTGTGTGTGCTGGCCTCCTGTTCTGAAGTCTCACGGACGCAAAGACTTCACCAGCAGCTCCCCTGAACTCCACTACTGGGAGTTCTGACCTGCCAGGAGGTGCCTGTTCCAGTTCTGGGCCTCTGGAGGCTATTCCTGCTGTTGGGAGCTAGAAGCAACTTAAAGAAAGCAAGAAGAATAACCCTGACGCCATGAGTGCTGCCGCCAGTGACTCAGCAACCTGCACAGAGGCCAGGAGCACCAGTTGTGAAGTGCACGATGAACCACCCCGCCTGCACTACAGCTTTGATGCCTGCTGATGCCTGCAGTTCTCAGCCTTCCTGATGCCAGAGCTCACACCAACGCCATCACCCCCAGTGCCAGCATCCCATTATCGCGGAGCCGATAACCGACGAGGGTGACTTCATGAACTCATTTACTTCACATCGCCTCACCAGAACCAATGCCTCACTGCCAACACCGTCAACTTCCTCTGTCCTGGACTCAATATGTCACCTTCAGGAAACCGGTCTCGACCTCGGCACCGATGCCTCAGCTTTACCACGCCGTGCATCGTCCATAGACTTCGTTTCGAAGGTACTGTTGTTTGGGGGTCTGTGTGACTCCATGCCAAACACCGCACTCCTCATGGTAAATGTAAATGTAAATGTAGTGTATTTTTGTAAAGCGCACAGCTGCCCCAACGGGGCGTCCCGGCGCTGTATAAGGCTGTGGAACCCTTCCTGGCTCTCCCTGTGAGATGCCTCTCCTGGGCACCCCCAAGGTGAAGCCAGGCATCCCAGTGTTGTAGGGGCCGTTGTGGAGATTAAGCAAGCTATTGCCCAGAGTTGCAGCGTGGGACCCATGATTAGAGTTGGTGCCGATGCGAGAAATATTGAGTCCGCGGACATTGAGCCCAAGACCCTGCCGCGTCAGGACTTGAACCCTGGTCCCAGGCCTGATCTCTGCTTCAGAGTCTTCCGCTCTAACCAGTGAGCCACACTTCTCCACGGTCAGTGTTGTACTTTTGATTTATGCCTCTAACAACCTTGTAATGACCCAAGGTAGAACTATTTGTTTCCTGCAAGCTTTGTTTTGGCAATAACAGTTTCTAAGTGCTATTTTGATCTGTAAACTAGTGTGGTGTCCATTTGTGGTGTTTTCATTGTGATAATGTGTGTTTTGATTACACATTCTTTACACAGTGCCTTTGGGATAAGCTTGTCTGCCCGTGCCAGGCTACCAAGGGGGTGAGCAGGGGTTATCTAAAGTGTGTATCCTCCCTACCCTGACTAGAAGCAAGGATCCCTACTTGGACAAAGGTACATACCTCTGCCAACTAGAGACCCTCAATTGGAAAATACCAGAGGGAGAAGGGAGAAGGGAGAAGGCAGGAGTGCAGTGATTACATGAGGAGAATTAGGAACAGGAAAATGGTGCATACTGGTTTGAATGGATCACACATGCATCTTGTTGGCCACTTGTTAAGAAAGCTGAGCTAAAAATACTATCTTCCCTCATTTTTAGGTTGAGCCTGGGCAACGCATGCGCTGCTCTGCGAGGCATGCTGCATTCGAGTATGGATTTGAAGCTCTGCCCATAATTTTCATTGGCTTGTGTCGTTGTCCACTGTAAATGCTGGCTTCGGATTCATTAATAGGCTTGTTAGTCCCCCCTTAGAACCGCCTTATCTTCATATGTAACCTTCCATGAGGACTGGCCCTTTTACTTCTCTTGTTACACTGTATGTCTTATTTAGTTTGCAAGCACTATTTTCTTTAACAAGTTTCTTCTACTGTAGGCACGACATGCTTTCCTGCAACATTCAGCGTGCCATGCGCGCTTTCACTTTCCAAGTAGCCTGGGACAATAGCAGCTGCTTCTTTAAAATAAAATAGGTCTCGCATTTACAAGAGTTTGAGGTAAGTTTGAGCTAAGCTTACCTGATTGGGGGGCTGTCCCCTTTGACCTGAGGCCTGTGCTCAAATTCCTCATTCCCGCTCCGGTCCGACGCGGTGATTAGCACCGTAGCGCGGAGGGCGAGGAAGGGTAGAGACAGGCACTTCTGGTTGGCTGGGGGGCCGGTTGGCGGTCTAGTGCTCTTTACCTGCAGATTCTTTCAGGGATAAAAGGCTGATGCTTAAATGGCCGTGCAGTCGAAGGCCCGCCAAAGGCAAGCCCGTCTGCGCCCATCCGCGACCGGACGGGGACCGGGGCCATAACCCCTGGTAGGTCAGCAGCAGCAAGAATAAAATATAATGCGGCAGAACTGCGTGAACTGTGCCCGCCTATAGCCAGGGATTGCAGGCACAGTATGATGGTCACTAAAGATGGTGCCTGCAGACACTGTGAGTTTAGGTGGAACATGGACCACATAAGGCAGTTAGAGAGTGTTGAACTCTGCGGTGGGCTACTGAATTGTAGATCCCTAAGTAAACACAGAATTGAAAACTTTGACTTGCTCTCGGACAGAAAGCTTGATCTCCTGTTTCTCACGGAGACCTGGCTAGACACTGATTCTGAGCCAGACATTCTTGAGGCACTTCCCCCAGGCTATACAATAGCCAAAATTGATAGCTTGACAGGTAGCTGAGGTGGGATAGCGGCTATTTTCAAAAACCCCCTTGAGTGCTCTCTTGAACCATTCATGATATGTGAGAGTGAGGCGGGCCTTTTTACACTTAAAATCAACCCCAACCTCACGGTGACAGGGCTCCTGGTCTACAGACCCCCTGGCCCCCCTACATGTTTTCTGCCCAGTTTGGTTGAGGGTATTGCCCATCAAGCTTTAAGATATGACAAGCTCTTAGTATTAGGTGACTTGAATCTTCATTTGGAGGATCCTATGAAAAAAGAGGCCTCTGACCTACGCCAGGATCTTATGGCGCTTCATCTGAGCCTGAAATCATGTGCCTCTACACCTCAGCATGGGCACTTACTTGATCCTGTGTTCGCCAGCTGGGAGAATGTAGAAGTTACCACCCCTATCCCTGTTCCCTGGTCGGATCATTTTCTGGTTCACTTTGTAGTGAAGGTCTAGTCAAGTCAAGTCAAGTTTGAATTTGTATAGCGCACTACTCACCCAGAGGGTCTCAAGGCGCTTGAGGGAGGGGGGGAGCTTTACTTATCAAATATCCAAGTTTTTTGTTGTTTCCTGAAGGAGAGGTGGTTCTGTGTGAGGCGGAGGTGGGTGGGGAGGGAATTCCAGGTCTTGGCCGCTAAGTAGGAGAAGGATCTTCCTCCCATGGTGGATCTTTGGATGCGTGGAATTGCGGCGAGGGCTTGATTGGACGATCGAAGTTGGCGGGTGGGGGTGTAGAAGGATAGGCGCGTGTTGAGGTATTCGGGTCCTAGGTCGTAGAGGGCTTTGTGTGCGTGGGTGAGGAGGCGGAACGTTATTATTTTGTTGACTGGGAGCCAGTGGAGGTCTCTCAAGTGACCGGAAATGTGAGCTTGGCGGGGGATGTCTAGGATGAGTCTGGCTGAGGCGTTTTGGATGCGTTGGAGTTTTTTCTGTAGTTTGGCTGTGGTTCCGGCGTAGAGGGTGTTTCCGTAGTCTAGTCGGCTTGTGACCAGTGCATGGGTGACAGTCTTTCTTGTTTCGGTGGGGATCCAACGGAAGATTTTGTTGAGCATACGTAGGATGTTGAAGCATGATGATGAGACAGCGTTGACTTGTCTGGTCATCGAGAGGGAGGAGTCCAGGATGAAGCCCAGGTTACGTGCGTGGTCTGTTGGTATGGGTGCGGTTCCCAGGGCCGGTGGCCACCATGAGTCATCCCAGGCGGAGGGGGATGATCCTAAGATGAGAACTTCCGTTTTGTCTGAGTTAAGTTTTAAGCGGCTGTTCTTCATCCACTCAGCTACTTCTTTCATCCCTTCGTGTAGGTTGGTTTTGGCGGTGTTTGGGTCTTTGGTAAGGGATAGGATCAGCTGAGTGTCGTCTGCGTAGGAGATAATGTTGAGGTTGTGTTGGCACGCAATGGATGCGAGGGGACTCATGTATACGTTGAAGAGGGTGGGGCTGAGTGAGGATCCTTGGGGTACGCCGCAGATGACTTCGGTGGCCTCTGATCTAAAAGGGGGGAGGCGGACTCTCTGAGTTCTTCTGGCGAGGAACGAGATTATCCAGTCCAATGCTTTTCCTTGTATTCCGACGTTGCTGAGGCGTTGTATGAGGGTGCTATGACAGACCGTGTCGAAGGCTGCGGAGAGGTCAAGTAGGATGAGGGCCGTAGTTTCTCCGTTGTCTAGTAGAGTTCGAATGTTGTCTGTTGCTGCGATGAGGGCGGTCTCGGTGCTGTGTTTGGCTCGGAAGCCGGACTGTGAAGGGTCGAGGGATTTGTTGGATTCGAGGAAGGCGGCGAGTTGACTGTTGACGGCTTTCTCAATGACTTTGGCAGGGAAAGGGAGGAGCGAAATGGGGCGGTAGTTCTTGAGTTCAGTAGGGTCCGCTGTAGGTTTCTTCAAGAGGGCGCTGAGTTCGGCGTGTTTCCAGCTTTCTGGAAAGGTGGCGGAGTTGAGGGAGCAGTTGATGACGTCTCGGAGATGGGGTGCGATAATGGAGTCTGCTTTGTTGAAAATGTGGTGGGGACATGGGTCGGTTGGCGATCCTGAGTGAATGGTGTTCATCAGGCGGATGGTGTCTTCAGTGGTGATTGGGTTCCAGGCGTAAAGTTTGTTGGAGGGGGGTTTTAGTTCAGAGGTAGGTGGGGTGGACTGGTCTCCAAAGCTGTTATGTATGTCGGCGATTTTGCTGTGGAAGAACGAGGCTAGAGAGTCGCAGAGGTCTTGGGAAGGAGTGATGTCGTTGGTGCCGGCGGTGGGGTTGGTAAACTCTTTGACGATATTGAACAGTTCTTTGCTGTTGTGGGCGTTGTTGTCGAGTCGATCCTTGAATGCTGATTTCTTGGTGGATCGGATCAGTTGGTGGTGTTTGCGGGTGGCGTTCTTGAAGGTGGTCAGGTTGTCAGTGGTTGGGTTTTTTCGCCAGGCTTTCTCGAGGGTGCGACAGTTCTTCTTGGATTTCTTAAGGTCATCATTAAACCAGGGGGCTTTTTTGCTGCCTTGTTTGATTTGATGGTTTTTCAGGGGTGCTAATTCGTCAGCACTCTGGGTGATCCATTGTGTGAGGTTGGTGGCTGCTTGGTTTGGGTTCGATGATTTTGCAGGAGGGTTTTGGTGAAGCGATGTGAAGAGCTGTTCGGTGGTAATTTTATTCCAGTTTCTCCGGGGAATAGGTTGTGGGTGGTTGTGGGTCGTGGTCTTTATGAAGTTGAAGTGAACGCAGCTGTGGTCCGTCCAATGGAGAGCTGTGGTGTGATTAAAGGAGATGTGCTTGCTGGAGGTGAAGATTGGGTCGAGCGTGTGCCCAGCAGAGTGGGTGGGGGTGTCGACAAGTTGTTTGAGTCCGAGATTGGCGAGGTTGTCCAGAAGGGTGGTGGTGTTGCTGTCGTTGTTCTTTTCCAGGTGGAAGTTGAGGTCTCCCAGAAAGATGTATTCCTCGGAGGGGAGGGCGTGAGGGCTGATGAAGTCAGTGATGTCTTCGTTGAATTGTGTGCGGGGTCCGGGTGGTCTATAGATGAGGGTGCCTCTGAGTGTGGTCTTAGGGTCGGTGTGGATCTGGAAGTGAAGGTGTTCGGCGGTTGTGAGGTTGTCATCGGAACTGGTCGTGATGCGGATGGTGTTCTTATGGACGATGGCGATTCCTCCTCCTGTTTGGTTGATGCGGACCTTTCGGATGATCTTGTAGCCGTCCGGGATGGCTATGGCGATGTCGGGCGCTGATGAGGCGTTCATCCAGGTTTCTGTAAGAAAGGCGACGTCCGGCGATGTGGTGTCGAGTAGGTTCCAAAGTTCAATGGCGTGTCTGTGGACCGAGCGGGTGTTGAGCTGGATGCACTTCAGGTGGTTAGTGTCGGAGCTCTGTTTGGAGTTTTTTGATTTGGTGTTGGTCCTGATGCAGTGGAACTTGCAGGAGTGGCAGGAGAAGGGTCAATGGGTGTGTCCTGGGGCGGCTTGGTAGCAGTTTGGGAGTCGGCCGGGGTTGAGTGCTGAAAGGGTAGCAGAGTCGTACGTTATGCGGGTGGAGAGGAGCTTGCGGGAGCCAGGGGGTCTGACGCTGGGCGCGGTCCAGGCGCGGACGAGCGTAGACGGGCTTACCTTTGGCGCGCCTTCGGCGCGCATGGGGCACGTCCGCTGCGCGTGGACGCTGCACGCAAAAGCATCTGTCATAAGTGGATAGTGGGGGGGGCGGAGCGAGGGAGGGTCGGCTGGGAGGCGGGAGCGGGGTGGAGAGGCGGGCTGGGAGGCAACAAAACAACAACAAAATGGCAGCAAACCAAAGTCGAAGCAGGACGAGATTGGGGCACAGATAAGGATATTGCACAGATGTGGGCACCGGCACCGGCACAAATCAGACACAATTACAAATAACAAGCAATGCAAGCTTACACAAAAAGCGCTACGAGGTCACACAGGCGCGATGTGGGCAATGCACTGAAAGCGCTATAAATATCACTCAGGCAAATTACAAGCAGCCACAATTAATGCGAGCAGAGCACAGATGCTGATAATGCGATACGATTTCAATTGGTGATTGCAGCAGAGATCAACAAAGCGCTACGATACCAGAATTTGAGGAGGGAGCGTGGGGAGCGACCGCTTCTGATCGAGTCAGGACGGTCACAGCGTAGGTGCGGAGAGGTCGGCCTCTAACTTCTAGTGGGAGGGAGGGTCAGCTGGGAGGCGGGAGTGGGTGGAGAGGCGGGCTGGGAGGCAACAAAACATCAACAAAATGGCAGCAAACCAAAGTCGAAGCAGGACGAGATTGGGGCACAGATAAGGATATTGCACAGATGTGGGCACCGGCACCGGCACAATCAGGCACAATTACAATTAACAAGCAATGCGAGCTTACACAAAAAGCGCTACGAGGTCACACAGGCGCGATGTGGGCTATGCACTGAAAGCGCTATAAATATCACTCAGGCAAATTACAAGCAGCCACAATTAATGCGAGCAGAGCACAGATGCTGATAATGCGATACGATTTCAATTGGTGATGGCAGCAGAGATCAACAAAGCGCTACGATACCAGAATTTGAGGAGGGAGCGTGGGGAGCGACCGCTTCTGATCGAGTCAGGACGGTCACAGCGTAGGTGCGGAGAGGTCGGCCTCTAACTTCTAGTGGGAGGGAGGGTCAGCTGGGAGGCGGGAGCGGGGTGGAGAGGCGGGCTGGGAGGCAACAAAACAACAACAAAATGGCAGCAAACCAAAGTCGAAGCAGGACGAGATTGGGGCACAGATAAGGATATTGCACAGATGTGGGCACCGGCACCGGCACAATCAGGCACAATTACAATTAACAAGCAATGCGAGCTTACACAAAAAGCTCTACGAGGTCACACAGGCGCGATGTGGGCTATGCACTGAAAGCGCTATAAATATCACGTAGGCAAATTACAAGCAGCCACAATTAATGCGAGCAGAGCACAGATGCTGTTAATGCAATACGATTTCAATTGGTGATGGCAGCAGAGATCAACAAAGCGCTACGATACCAGAATTTGAGGAGGGAGCGTGGGGAGCGACCGCTTCTGATCGAGTCAGGACGGTCACAGCGTAGGTGCAGAGACGTCGGCCTCTAACTTCTAGTGGGAGGGAGGGTCAGCTGGGAGGCGGGAGCGGGGTGGAGAGGCGGGCTGGGAGGCAACAAAACAACAACAAAATGGCAGCAAACCAAAGTCGAAGCAGGAGGAGATTGGGGCACAGATAAGGATATTGCACAGATGTGGGCACCGGCACCGGCACAATCAGGCACAATTACAATTAACAAGCAATGCGAGCTTACACAAAAAGCTCTACGAGGTCACACAGGCGCGATGTGGGCTATGCACTGAAAGCGCTATAAATATCACGTAGGCAAATTACAAGCAGCCACAATTAATGCGAGCAGAGCACAGATGCTGTTAATGCAATACGATTTCAATTGGTGATGGCAGCAGAGATCAACAAAGCGCTACGATACCAGAATTTGAGGAGGGAGCGTGGGGAGCGACCGCTTCTGATCGAGTCAGGACGGTCACAGCGTAGGTGCAGAGACGTCGGCCTCTAACTTCTAGTGGGAGGGAGGGTCAGCTGGGAGGCGGGAGCGGGGTGGAGAGGCGGGCTGGGAGCCAACAAAACAACAACAAAATGGCAGCAAACCAAAGTCGAAGCAGGACGAGATTGGGGCACAGATAAGGATATTGCACAGATGTGGGCACCGGCACCGGCACAATCAGGCACAATTACAATTAACAAGCAATGGAAGCTTACACAAAAAGCGCTACGAGGTCACACAGGCGCGATGTGGGCTATGCACTGAAAGCGCTATAAATATCACTCAGGCAAATTACAAGCAGCCACAATTAATGCGAGCAGAGCACAGATGCTGATAATGCGATACGATTTCAATTGGTGATGGCAGCAGAGATCAACAAAGCGCTACGATACCAGAATTTGAGGAGGGAGCGTGGGGAGCGACCGCTTCTGATCGAGTCAGGACGGTCACAGCGTAGGTGCGGAGAGGTCGGCCTCTAACTTCTAGTGGGAGGGAGGGTCAGCTGGGAGGCGGGAGCGGGGTGGAGAGGCGGGCTGGCAGGCAACAAAACAACAACAAAATGGCAGCAAACCAAAGTCGAAGCAGGACGAGATTGGGGCACAGATAAGGATATTGCACAGATGTCGGCACCGGCACAATCAGGCACAATTACAATTAACAAGCAATGCGATCTTACACAAAAAGCGCTACGAGGTCACACAGGCGCGATGTGGGCTATGCACTGAAAGCGCTATAAATATCACTCAGGCAAATTACAAGCAGCCACAATTAATGCGAGCAGAGCACAGATGCTGATAATGCGATACGATTTCAATTGGTGATGGCAGCAGAGATCAACAAAGCGCTACGATACCAGAATTTGAGGAGGGAGCGTCGGGAGCGACCGCTTCTGATCAAGTCAGGACGGTCACCTCAGAGTCAGGACGATCGAGTCAGGCCGATCGAGTCAGGACGGTAGCAAGCACCCACGCAGGAAATTGAAACATTTTGTACGGGATGACTTCAACAGGGCATTGATTCAGGGGGGGGCCCCAGGTGGCACAGATAGCGAAACTGCCTGCCTGAATTTGGAAAGGTGGATAGTTAACGCTCTTAATAAGGTGGCCCCACTGCTCCCCAATAAACCGATGGGGAGGGCACATAAATCTGCACCCTGGTTTACTACAGCTTTGCATATTGCAAAAGCCGAATGTAAACGCTTGGAGAGGCAGTGGAGAAAGGGATTCTAATGCCAAGATAGATCGAAGTATAAGGTGGAACAGAAAAAATATTATGGTCTTATTAGGCGGGCAAAAGCCACCTATTATCAGGCGAGAATTGGGATAGCGGAAAACTCAACTAAAGAGCTCTTTCAAGTCTATAAGGAGATTTCCTCCATTGCAGTCAGGGCTACCCCTATAGATGGCTCGGCTGAGTTGTGCAACCGGGTTGCGAACTATTTCTCGGAAAAGGTGGAGAAAATCTACTCCTCCTTTCCTGGGATGGTAAGGAGGGGCATGGAATTTGAGGAAATGGTTGGTGAAGCCGAGGCAGGTCAGAGACTGAGCAATCTTACTATTCCTCCCCCGGAGCTGCTCAGTAAAATCTGTCTCAGCATTAAGTCTGGCTCACAGAGAGATCCCGCCTCACCTAAATTGCTGGGCGAGAGTATGGAGACTCTTGAACCTTATATTAGGCATGTTTTGGAGGTCTCATTTAAATCGCACACGGTGCCTGGGAGATGGAAAAGAGCCATTGTTCTACCACTCCAGAAGAAGCCAAATATCAGCCAGGACATATTGGAAAACCTAAGACCTATCTCGCTTTTGCCATATTTAGCGAAGGTAGCAGAGAAGGTAGTAAACCAACAGCTCATGACTTATATTGAAGACTCTAGCCTCCTACACCCGTCTCAATCGGACTTCCGGCTTGTCATTCTACGGAGACCGCATTACTGCTTGCCACGGAATCCATCAGGAAGGGGGCCGATGCTGGACATACTATGGCCCTGATTATGCTGGACCTGGGTGCCGCCTTCGACACTGCAGCTCACTACACCTTGCTACAGTGCCTGAATAAAGGCAGTGTCTCTGGCCCGGCCCTAGACTGGTTCTTATGCAGCCAAGGAGTGCTGCCTCCAAAAGAGCCCTGGATACCTTGCACTGGCTCCCAGTAAGGAAAAGAGTAATGTTTAAGGCACTTTGTACCTACCATCGTATCACCAAGGGAACTGGTCCCTCCTATCTGAGGGATCTTGTCACCAGCTATGTGCCGGGAAGGTCCCTGAGATCGAGTGGGACTGGCCTGTTGAAAGTACCGAGGGTGAAGAAGGCCAGAATGGGAGGCAGATCCTTCCGGTTCTTGGCAGCTCAGAACTGGAATAAACTCCTGTTAAAACTCCAGATGGAGACCTCTGAAGTTAAGTTCAGAAAGGTGCTTAAAACCTATCTGTTCTTAAGTTAATCCCGTAGACGCCTTGTAACGTAGGCCGGGCTGCTTCCTCCTCTCTCACTGTAGAGCGGGGACACGCCGAGATGGTGTAACCATGCGCTTTATAAATTCCTTTATTATTTATAAATTCCTTTATTATTGGCATTGCAAATGGCAATGGCTTTTATTTATGTGTTAATTATCAAAAGAGATACATAAAAGACATTGTCGTTTAAAATGCCAATTGCTTAAATTCTCCCAAATGTGAGAACTATTGCATTGCAAATGCTTGTTCAAAGTGTTCCTGGGGAGGTTGAACACCCAAAAACCACAGGGAAGGGTAAGGCTTGCCTGCTATACCACAAATATCTGAAAGTTTCATTATGTACCGCTGTACATTCATCCAACTTTGTGGCATTTGTGCAGTAAGCTGTACCACTTAGCCCTGTTTTTCAGAATGTTATTGGTGAGAAAGCCCCTGAACCCTCAGAGAGGGAGTAGTGCTTCCCTGCTTCACACATCTTTCCTCTTTGATGAAGGTATCTGAGCCTCACCTCTTTTGCCAGCACCCCCTGCCTCTTATCTTTTTGTGCGGATTCTGCCCTTCTTACATCCCTCTCTTTTGCATGCTATGCCTGCACCTCATCTCTCTACCAGCCCCTTCCTTTTGATTCTGCCCATTACATCCACTTCTCCTCTGCCCCCACCTCTTTTGCCAGCCACCTCTGCCTTTTACCTTTTTGTGTGGATTCTGCCCTTCTTACATCCCTCTCTTTTGCATGCTATGACTGCGCTTCATCTCTCTACCCACCCTTACCCTTGATTCTGGCCATTACATCCACCTCACCTCTTCCCCAATCTCTTTCCGCCAGTCACTCACTATTTCTAGTTGATTCTGATCCTCTTCTCCTCTGCATGCACCTCTGGTCTCACTGATGCATTCTCGCCTATCTGTTCTCCCCCTCCTCTCACTTTCTTACTTATTTTATTCACCTCTCCGGGCCATTCTCTGCTCTGCTTCTTTTCCCTGCATCATAGGGGAGCAGCGCCCATTGGATGCGACCTGATTCTTTCTTCTCTGTTGTGAGCCCTGCAGGATATCCTGCTTTTCATTCATACAGGGTCAGGGCGCACTTCACACCTAAGGTCATTTCAGGTATCTGTCTAATTGCTGTCATCATCATTCAGGCGCAGCGATTAGGCCCAGAGAAAGGGGCCAGCAGGGGAACCAAACAGAACGAAAAAATATTAACTTCGAGGGGGCCCCTGGGCTTGGTAACTCTGGAGTCTTCAAAGGTGTGATGCCCCCTGGCTTTGAGCAGGTGCGAGGCTCAGGTCGCTGCCCATGCCTAGCGCCGGCCCTCAAAGCAGGAAATCCTTTTTCTTAATGTATATATTTTCAATGGTGCTGTATATCAACTGGATACCAATTGGATAGACCCCAAATGATTTTAAAGTTTATTAGACGAAATATACAGCAAATATGGAAGGAACAACTGTAACTAAATATCTAAAAACCATGTAAATGTTTTAAATCATAAGTGCTTGCACTGACCATGAAATCCCAGATCGCTGTTTGGACAGATTGTACCACTTGAGGAATCATATCTCTTACTTTCCCAAGAGGAGGATGCTGGCCTGCCATCTGCCTCTAAGTCGACCCTCCCCAAAGGCCATCTTCCAGGGACACGAGGCACAAACCTTTGTTAGGGCTTGCTTGCATTTGGAGGCATTTAGGAACTTTCACAGGGGGCAGTGACAGTCAAAGGCACACAGAGCTGTTCACAATAGATTTTGCGTTGGTACAGAAAACGTAACACCCCAATATATTAAATAAGCATTCACAAAGCCAATGGGTGTGGCTGTCATGCTCTTGGATTTGTTAAAGATTGATGTGCTTTGCCTCGCTGTTTAGAAAACGTTATGGAAGCTGCTAGGCCTGTGTCAATATTGGAAAAAATGTAACACAAGCAAAAATATTTTTTTAGTATCAAAAAGCATTCATTGCCATAATGGTCACTTGTGCATAAGTGAACATCTTTTTGTGTAAACATGCTTCTTGTGAAAAAAGTGTCAGTTAAAGTGAAGGTAGCCTATGTCGGAAGTGATCTGGACTGTTGTAAGTCCAGTGGCGGCTCTTCCGCTAAGGCGGAGGAGCGTCGCCTCGCTGCTTTTAAGTAGTTTGACTAAAGGAAAAATAAAACGATGTTAACTCAATGTTATTATCTTTGTATGTTTCCAGCTGCTTTGTGGGCAGGCGGGGCTGCTCTGCTCTCAGAGCAGGGCAGGGGAGGAGTGGTTTGCCCACCCCTAGTGCGCATGAATGCTTGACAGACCCTCTGGAGCCGGCCAAACAGTCATGCGCACTTTGCATGTTCTCTACGCAGGCTGCGTTCCAGCCTGCATGGAGAACATGACCAGGCTCCCAGCCCCCGTCTGAGTGCCAAACCACGGCGCCCAGACCAATCACAATGCTGCATTGCAGCATTGTGATCGGTCAGGGGAGCCTGGGTGTACTTCCCGGTTGCTGTTCCTGGCCCCAGTCTGACGGATGGAGAGACAAAGCAGAGACATGGGACGCACCGTTAAGGTAAGTGGTTTTTTTTTTTAAAATAATTTTTTACATTCCCCTTCCTTTCCCCAGCCCACCACGATCCATGCTGGCCACCACTGTATATGTTGCTGTGACAGAAGAGAAATGTGAATGAATCAACCACAGACCAATGAATAGAGACTAAAATAACTAGGTATATTTTATTTACTAAAATCAAAAAGTCTTGAAGTCAGACCTAACAAAAGAATGTAAAAATCTGAAGTATTCAGTGACAAAGAAATATAATTTCTAAATGTCTACGATTCTCCCAGGGTCAGAAATGCTGATGGTGTAGTTTGGAACTTTCACAGAAGAACGCCATGTAGACATGACAGTGATACTAGTGGAGTAAATGGGACAGTTGGTTTGGTGGCCTTTGACTGCCATTGCTTTGTATGAACATTTACAATTTCGAGGAAAGTTTTTAGCCTTTCTGACACCTTTGATGCACCATGCACCCTTCATTGCAGTCAACCATCGCCTAAAGATCTTTTCCCCACTAAGATAATTTATTTTAACTATGCCATCGTCTAAACGACATTAGCTGACTGGGACAGGATGATGTTTTTGTTATTACGAGTGTAATCTTGCGTAATTTCAAGTTTAGATGTTACACATATTTAATGTAATACTTCTATCCCCATTATGCTACTTCGAGTAATTTTGGACAATGTGAGACCGAGCAATTTCAGAATATTGTTTTGTGGGAAATGGGAGCCAGGACCTCTAGACAATTTGGATAATAATCAAAAATGTATTGAAAACTATATGTAGCATGCAAAGTAAAAAATGAGGGCCTTATTTAGAATTTGGCCAATGAAATAATCTGATACAAATTAGGCGTTAGCCCATCTGTAACGTTATGAGTGCCATAGGATATAAAGGACTTGTTATGTAAAACAGCAGACCCGTGCCACTTGTGACTAATTGCCTGTGATTGCAGGATTTAACGGACAATAGCAACATAATTAATACTTACCAATGCCGTCAAATAAAAATTGCTAACGCCACGCTTCACCATTCTAAAAATGTAGGTGTGCGCTGTATTCACAAGAATGCGGCGCACCCCTGCGTTTACCCTAGCGCTGGTAATAAATTAAGATACCTAGTGCCAACGCGGGCACCCTTGGTGACTGCGTTTGGGGAATGATTGTTTATGTGCAGGAAGATGGCCTTTCCTGAACATAAACAATCCAGAATGCCGATTTGCAGCTCCCATGTGTGCTGCATTGTGCAGCACACATAGAAGTTGCAAATCATCATTTTATTATGATTCTTTATGTGCAGGAAGGAAAACCTTCCTGCACATAAACAATCCTTCATGGTGATTTGCTCTTTCTACGTGTGCTGCACAATACAGCACACATAGAAACAGGAAAAAATGAGGAGAAATTAATCATTTCTCCTCGTTTCACCATTTAAGACCTGGTTTGCCCTGGTCTTTATTTTAGTTCTGCCTCCTATTTACGCCACCCCTGTAAATAGGGGGCAGCGTCAAAATCAATGGGTGTTAAGTGGCTTAGCGCCGCCTTGCAAATAATGCAAAGAGATTATCCCCACAGGAACATCGCAAAAGGTGACGATAGTGGCTTGTAAATTTGCCCCTATATTCTTTAGAAGAGAATCCGACTTTGGGGTAAAATTACTTTCTCTAACAAGTAAGTATGTTGATTAAAAATATTTGACTTCAGCTGACTGGCTCTATGGCATTTGAGCAAATAGTAAAAACACCTGTTCACGGAAACTATATTTATCAGTAACTTGAGTGACACTGTTTCATCTTGTAAAGGAGCCCGTTTGTCCTTGTTTGCTACTAATAGTAACAGCCTGACACCTGGAAAGAACAGTACATAGGAAACCCCAAGCAAACACATTGGATCACAGCCTTTCCAATAAAGCCAATGGTGCCAGGCTACCCACCTGTGCAGACCTCAAGAACTGCAAGCTGTAAATCCTGCATCCTGCCTAGATGTGCCACCGTGACCAGAGGCTTACATGTGCTTTCTGTTCAGCATCTTTAGCATGGCCTGGCAAGTGGTTTCCTCCTTGCGACAGTCCTCCCCTTCCTTCACTGCTGATGGGTTTCCGGCTCAGCTTTAAACCACCGCGCGCCGGCGGTGGCTAGCTGCATCCTGCCATCAAACACATAGGTATCAGCATCTAGAAGCGGGTGCTTGACATAAGCAGCGCACAATACTTTTTTGATGGCCGCAACAATAAAATCGATGCGCGGTACACTGGAAAATAGTTCTAACATCTGTTTAAATAAGAGGGAGAACGAGCCGGCGATAAATCAAGAAGAAAGCCGAGCCATTTGTCATACACAAAAGAGGTAATTTGCTAAAAGCCCTTCCACGGACAAAAGAAGCAGCAGCAAAATAAATCTGCTTAGCGCGGACAGTCTCTTTCTTATTGGTTTACATCCTGGTGGGGTTCTAACCTGTGTTGTTATTTATCCCACACACTC
Source organism: Lissotriton helveticus (assembly GCF_964261635.1). Taxonomy (NCBI): domain Eukaryota; kingdom Metazoa; phylum Chordata; class Amphibia; order Caudata; family Salamandridae; genus Lissotriton; species Lissotriton helveticus. The sequence continues at coordinate 424,233,272 of NC_136072.1, forward strand.
CCACCCTTATTAGGTAACCTCGTTTAACCGCATGCGTGCCAGTAGGAACTGTGAATGCCTGTCCACTGTTCTTATGAAGCCCTCTGCACCTCCCATTTTCCCTTGATGTGCCATATTTGCCTCTTGCCTTGTCTTAATCAGGAACACCAGCCTTGTCTCAGGTGGAGATCCCAGTTCACTTCATTCGGATGTCGGAAATGCGAAAAATGTAATGGGGCACATGCATTAACCTAAATACCGATCGCAAACTGGCCGATTACTCAGAATAGGCCCCTCTGCGACCGGTATTTAGGCAATTGAGATGCATCAACCTAAAACCCATTCGCAATATAGGTAATCGCAAACTTTGTGATTACCTACATTGCGAATGCTCATTATTTGGGATGCATCAAAGTCTTTCCTAAATGTGACTTCGCATTTAGGAAATGCTAATTACCATCAACTGCAAGTTGATGGTAATTTGCAAAAACTTTCAAAAATGCACAAAAGTGCATTTTTCAAAGTGCCATTTGGCGCACACATATTCCCTTAGGGCATATGTATGCGCAACATGAGCATACTTGCCAAATTTGGGGGTGCATCAGGGTGGCCTTTAAGGCCCACTAGCACCCTTCAAATTGCATTTGCAATTTGTGAGTTCCTATTTGGTACTCACAAATTGCGAATGCATGTGCCTCAATGTGTATAAAGTAATCCAAATAAAAGTTTCCATAGATGCCATACTCTAGCTCCACATCATCAGAAGTAACAAAGGGCTTGCAGCTCATATTTTGGTAGCATTACCTCGGTCATATCATCATAAATCATTTTTATATTTCCATACAATAAAACCGGGAGGATATGGTTAGTAACTAAAACTTTTACCATGGTAAGAGCATGGTGAGAATTAAGGGCCTGATTTAGAGTTTGGCAGATGGGCAACTCTGTCACAAACATGGTGGATATCCTGTCCAGCGTATTACATGTCCACTAAATACTACGGCATGCAGTGGCTGCCGGTAAGTTTAGGAGGGAGGGGGGAGACGGGATAGACTCACACATACACACTCAAAGCCTTACATTCAGACACGTGCACACACACACAAGCACATCCATTCACAACACACATTACCAAACATTCCTACATACACGCACGCATGCACCAAACATTAATTAAAAAAAACAAGTGTTAATAACTTTGTTAGTAAGAAACCCCTTCACCCCGATCAATCGGAAGCATATCATGGGTGTTCCCTGTGATGTCTCTCCAGAACATCCCCGTAATAAATTATGAGGCATCATAGTCCCATGGTCACCTTGCTTATCAACACCTCACTTACCTCAGGCGGGTCCCTTCTAGGTAAAGAAGACATTAGTTTTCCCTCTCTTCTTGTTAAAACCCACAGACATGGGAAACCTTTGACCAATATCAAATCTGTTCTTTATGGCTACACCACTACAGCATAGCGCAACACAGCAGTTGCCTGCTCAACTCATTTCGTGCAGGCTTTCAGGTGCAGTGAATCCTCACAATCTGTCTAAAGAACTTTGATGGATGAGCTTTGCCAGATCACAGAGAGGAAAGGTGTCACTGATATAATTCTGTTAGCAGCCGCTAAGCCACAATTTAAAAAATAAAACAAAAATAAAACAAATTTCGTAGCGCGCGCTGCATCGCATTTTGCGATGCATGGGGGGCTATGAAATGCTTTCTAGTTATTAAATTGTTTACATCTGCAATTGTCCATATTCCGGTGTTTACCACTGTCCACCTTGCCCCTCCCCTGCACCGCCTCCCTGCCCCACTGAACTCCCTCCACAAACCGCAGCTGTCTGTTAGACATATTGGTGCTTTTAGTACCTTTGACCATAGAGTCCTGGTCAAGAGACTGCCTAATGTGATAGGTTGCGAAGCAGTTTTAAATCGCGTTTTTCAATCTGACCACTCCCAACAGGTAGCTTTAGGGTATGTCTGATCTTCTCTTTGAAGTGATTCCTCGAGAGTACTGCATGGATTGGTATGGAGCTTAGTGTTTTTCAACATTTACATAAACCCATTAGCCACTCGGATTCCCAGTTGTCAGTGCAGCATAGATAGTATAGATTTCTGCATTGTTACTCATTCTTTAAAATACATAGAGAGTGGGCTTGGGTTCTGCCCCAAGGAGTATTTCTTTATAACGTCCTACTATTGGCTTTTTTTGTCTATTATTCTGTCTCCTACAGAGTACACTGACTGTGATATATATGAGAAACACCATTTTTTATTGCAGTATTCGTTTTTTTTTTTCATCTTTATATCTTTCCCCGTCAGAACTGCATCTCTGTGGAACTTAATGCCTGAACACAGCAGAAAGGCCAACTCAGAATCTATATTCCGTAATTCCTTGAAAACCTGGCTCTTTGGCCTTTCTTAGAACCGAGTGGCACCCGACAACATGCCCTAACCTCTCTGTCTCTGTTGCTAGCGCCGGAACACCTCCGTTGGGGTTAGCCGCTCGCTCTACAAGCTACAAAGTAAATACATAACTTGAATGCAATTTGACCTCTGCTGGTTCCTTAATGAACATAACTTGTTTCTCCCCATATCTGTGCCTCCTCTCACACATCCATATCCATCATGTCTCACACCAAATTACCATTACAATTAACATGGCCACTTTTAAACCCACCAGCACTATTATAACTACCATCAACACCAGCGTCATCCCATTACCATTACCACTACCACCACCACAATTATGAATGCAACCACCATTATCGCCATACCCTTTCTGCCACCACATTACATCGCAATCCCCATTATACTCCACTATTATAGACACAATTACTTATTTCATGCCTATTTCTGTTACAAAACTCATACCAAGGAAAGATCTAATTTGTAGGGGCAGAGCAATCAACAATAGAAAATGTATATACAACACTCTAAAATAATATAAAACCATAACAGCCACTACAATGATGACCACCAAACTATTAACGCCATCATTACACTGCCACCAGATCCTTCATTCCCACTACCACCACTTCCATCCACCAGCTTTACCACACCATCACTTACATTACTACTACCATTGCCACAAACACCATTATTACCATTACCACCACCATGGCTATTACCATCACCCATAGCACCACCACTTTTACCACCATCATTGTTATTACCATTACCACTAACTGTACCAACATTTTTTTTTATTTATTTTATTTTATTGTTTCAGTTAGTTAAAACCATAACAATACATTTTATAAAATCAACTACTGCATTAAAAATTTCCTTATGTATGGATACATTCTCTGTTAATCTATACTACTATTATAAAGAAAGAACTTTAAACCTTTGAGGCGGGTAAACTCGGGAACCACAGCGCCAATCCACACACCCGATACATCGTTGAAATTGTCAGGGTGTGCAGATGGACATAGGCTATATAAATTTAACAAATATACGTTATTGAAAAAATTTACGAGAAAAAAAAGTAGTCCCATGGAAGTAGCGCCGGCCGCGACGTGCGTGCTGACATCAGGAGCGCGGGGAGGAGCGACGTCCAGGAGCGCGAGGAGGAGCGGCGGACATGAGCGCGGGGAGGAGCAGCGGACAGGCGGGGAGGAGCAGTGAGGAGCGGCGGACAGGCTGGGAGGAGCGGCGGACAGGCGGGGAGGAGAGGGGAGGAGCGGCGAGGAGCGGTGGACCGGTGAACTCAGGAGCGCGGGGAGGTGCGGCGGATGAGGTAAGGCTCCGGGGGACCCACGGACAATGTCGGTGCGGGCAGGGGCCCTGAAGCCAAGGTCGGGACGGGCTGCTACTCTGGGGGACCCACGGACAATGTCGGGGCGGGCGGGGGCCGGGGCGGGCGGGGGCCCTGAAGCCTGATTGCTCCCGGACAAGGTCGGGATGGGCTGCTAGTTCATTCTAAAACATTCTGAGTCTAGTGCAAGGTTTTGTTATTTAAAAACAATAAAGCAATCCATGTGGTTTATAGATCCGAGAGTTCTGTTATTATAGGTTATTAAGTTCAAAAGAGCCCTCTTGCAAAACAACCGCAGTTATGTTGTCCTTTTATGGACAGGGTACCAAGTTATGTTTCAGTGCTTGGGTGTGAGCCACGAGGAACTTTAACAATAGACAGTTCAAACGGGTGTCTGTTGGGTTCAAAGTTGACATGATCGCCGATCTACACGTTCTTATGCCTCGCTTGTTCATAGCCTTTTTCAGGAAGGCAGCTTGTGCTTGGGCTAATTTCGGGCAGATACGAACAAGATGAATAAAGTCCTCCTTACTGCTCCCACATAGTCTACAGATTTTGGGTCCATCGTGCACCCAAATTGGTAGGCCCATGATTGATGGAAAATTTCCCAGACGGAGCCCCATTAATTTTTGTTTTCTATAAACTGGGAATGTAATTGTTAGATATGGGGCTGCAGTGAGAGTTTTGTAGTTCGATATGACCATCCAAGCGTGTTTTCTTGTGCTGAAGGTGGCTTTGTCAAGTAGAAGAGAATGGTATTTTGTTGACTTGTTTATGACTTGTTTGAACGCTGGGTAGGGCAGATTGAGTTCCCAAAGATTTCTTGTTCCAGTCTCAGTTATGTCCTTCTCGAGGTACTGGTTGTGTGGTGATTTACCATCAGCTTTTATTTCTTCCCACAGTGCTTGGTGCAGTTCTGAGGTTGCCTTGTTCTGTTTCAAACTGTACCAGTACTTGATGATTGCGTACTTTCTTCCCACTGTTTCATTTATTATTCCAAATTCTAATCTCATCTGTGCTGGTGAAGCTCCCCGTTCAATTTGGAAGGTGGATTTAAAGATGGCTGTCTGCATTTTGTTGAGCAATTCCGTGTCTTTCCCGTGCAATCCCACGCTGCCGTATGACAGGGTGGGAAGCACCTTTGCTTTTATCGTTGCCAATAAAGGTTTATATGATGGCCCCGTAACCTTTTTAGCTAAAGATCTAAAAGCAAATGACAGTGAGTTTGCTCTCTGGGCAATGTACGTCTTTTGCTGCTGATGGTTATGTCGATTATCAAAGTAGAAGCCCAAGTACTTATAGTTGGTCACGGCCTCTAGTTTTGTTCCCTCCAGTTGGATGTGTGGGTTGACTTACCGTCGTCTGGTGATGACCATTGTTTTTGTTTTTGTTGTATTTATCTCCAGGTTGTTATTTATTATGAATTCCGCCAGCCCTACCAGTGACCTTTGAAGGCCAATCTTCGTTAGGCTCAACAATACCACGCCATCCGCGTAGGATAGGTGAGTTAGAGATAAGGAGCCTAATTTGGGTGGATGGGATGGGATCTTATTTAGAGTTGGGGCTAAGTCTGCCATAAAAAGATTAAAAAGATGCGGGGCCAGAACGCAGCCCTGCTTGAGACCTTTGCTAGTATAGTGCCAACAACATCATTACCACCACTAGGGTAGTAGAGTGCCTATTGCCTTAACCAATGAATGTTTCACAAATTATGACATTCAGTACATTGCACAATTTGTACCAGCCATATAACCAACACTGATTGTCTTCCTCACCACAGTTATAGATTGAATGCTGATTAGATTCATGACATTTTGGAAACCTCAAAGTGTTTTGAAAGAGGGCTCACAAGAAAGAGAAGATCTGGGCTAAGACTAAACAAATTGAGAACTACCAAATTGGTGCTATGCTGCTATCCTATCCGAAATAATGGAAGCAGGGTAAGTCTCCTGTCATCACATTGCCTCTTTTTTTAACCTCGAAATGGCATTCACTACTAAAAATGAAAGTGAAAGTTGTTCAGGGAGAACATTCGAGAAGGTTAGTAGGATGCCTCATTATGCAAACTAGAAAGGAGTAGGGCCTCTAAGATCCTAGAAAATAATTGGGTCTGCATGGATGGATGAGGACAGCAGGGTAACACAAGGCAAGCTGATTCACTCTTGCACTTTCAGGACAGCAATTTACTAAGCAATTTGTCTCTCACCCTCCCATGTGCAGAGTGTCTGTCTAGCTGGGGTCTGAGCTATGACCCGACAAGGGCTTTCCTACATTTGAAAGTCTTCAAGAGCTTAAGATGGGTTTGGGACATGAACCCCTGCTCAAAATGTTGACTTCCTTCAGGCTAGCAGAAATAAGAGATATCTGGGCCTTTTAGTGTTTTGTAGATTCTGCTCAGGTTGCCAGCCATGATTGCTCTTCCATACACTTCAAGTATTTGTTGAGCAGTAGACAGTGTCCCAGACTTTACAAAATAAAGAAAATGGTGCTTGGTTACTGCTTACATCACAACTATTGCCTCTTTGGTATCCTTTTACTCATTCAACAGCATCTCTCTTTGCTTGCCGCATGTTGATGTATGGATTACTGGACCTCCTATGAATTTCTCCCCTTTCTTGTGTGTTTGCACACATCATTCTGCTGCCCCTGGGATTAGGTTGTGCTGCTTAGTTCTTAATATAATAATAATTTGCCCGTCTATTTCTCACATACTTTTTTGTCATTTTGATCTACAAAATCCCATCCTGCAGTAGCAAAATTGGGATTTTTGAATTGTGATCATTGCACTACATGTTACTGTTCAATATGGAAACAAGCTGCAGCATATTGACCGGAGCAATGATCTTGTGAAGCTCGTCAGTTGCAGTAAACGTTTACTAGGGCCTCCCAAACATCTTGTTCAAATGCAGCCTGTAAGAAATTGTGTTACTGGTTGAGGGGGTGAAACCCTACTCAAGCAGGAACCTCAATCTTTGTCAGGGTGAAGTCACAAGCAAACCCTAAATTAACCTGTGCTCAACCCTCAGGTAGCTTGGCACAGAGCAGTCAGGCCCAACTCAGAGGCAATGTTTAAAGTATTTCTGCAACACTTCAAACCGTAACACAGTGAAAACACACCACAAAACGATCCTACACCAGTTTAGAAAATGAGAGTAATTTTTAATAAATAAAACAATACCAAAAGGACATAAATCATATAAGTAAAAGCAGAGATATGCACTTTTAAAGATTTCAGTGAAAATTGCGCAAAAAAGCACAAAGTGCTAGCTGTGGCTATCTGGCTGCACCGGGCCAGCATAAAGTCACAGGTTCTGACTGACAGTAATGGGGCATGGGCCGGCTACAGGGACCCAGTTAGACCCACTGAACTCAGTACCTAAATTCCTGGTTTAGGTAGTATCGTGCAGCTGAAGTGATGCATAGCGTTCGAGATGTGTCGAGGCTGTGCTGCAAAGTTCTGCATCATTATCAAGGATCCTGCTGATGAGGGCTTGTAATGCAAAACCAGGCAGCAAGGATGCATCGTGGAGTCTTGGCGCTGTGTCACTTTCGATGAGCTGCGAGGGTGTGATGCAGAGTTTGTTGTTGAGGCTGCCGTTGATGAGAGATGCGAGGGCCCGAGACGAGGTTGCATCACACAGCGGCAGTTCCAATGAGACGATGGACTGTAATGCAGGTTTTTGTGACAGAGCCGTTTCAAGCAGAAGTGGCGATGCGTTAGTTCTTCCCATGGTAGCACACCGCAGCAGAGGAGATGTGTCAGTCTTCTGGACCCACAGAGGCTGGTAGAGCACCGTAGGCACACTTTCAAGTGTCTGGGACTCAGGATAACACCACTTGTCAGGTAGACTCAAAGATGGCAGAGTCCAGGGTTCAACAGATGCAGAACCAGTCCTTGTCACCCAGGCAATAGGGCAGCAGGCAGCAGGTCAGCTTCACAGGGCAGCAGTCCTTCAGAGCAGCAGTCCAGCCGAATGGCAGTCCTTTCAGTATCACAGCAGTCCTTCTTCCTGGCAAGGTATTCACAGGTCCAGAAGTGTATTGAAGAGGTGGTGCGTGAGGTCTAATATTTATATTTGGTGTCCTCCCTCTGGAATTTGGGAGAAGCTTCTGGAGGTTTCCCTTTGAAATCGTCAGGCATCCTGCCTTCCCTGCACTGGCTCCAGACTAAACCACAGGGGATATGCAGCCCTTTTGTTGAGCCAGTACACAGTCTATTCAAGTGTAGGTAGGGGTGGGCCCATCTCTGCCCGCCCATTCTGCCAGTGATGGTCCATCCAGGCACACCTAACCTCTCTACTCCGTGTGGCTGTCTAGGAAGAATATGCAAAACCCAACTGTCAACTACACCCAGTCATAAGATACAGAGACATATTGTAGGCATTAAATAGCTGAAACAGGAAATTGCCAACTTTCTAAAAGGACAACAAAATACCTTTGTTGATGATTATTCAATCCACAATGTTGATCGAATAATCATCAGCAAAGATATTTTGTTGTATATAGAAGGTGGTTTAACCTTGCTGATTAAATAGACCCAACCTCTCTGTCTAAACATTCTAAACGTGGCATTTCCAGAATTGCGATTAAAAATCTGACTTTTCCATTAAAGAGGGTTGCTAATTACAATTATTTAGACACCATACTCAAGCTGTTTACCTCATTCCAATTGGAAGTTACAGCTTATTAAATGTGATTAGGTAACTCCAACATAGTGACAAATGAATTCAAGAGTTTTTTTACTACAAGGACATGTAAAACTTAAAAGTACATGTCCAACTTTTTAAATACACTGTTCCTTGCCCTCTGGGTTGTTCAGGGCCTACCCTAGAGTTGACTAACATGTATTTAAAAGGAAGGTTTTGGGATGGCAATAGGTTTTGCTGGATGTAAGTCATTACATTGCATACCAATACCACGAGTGCCATTACAACGCGGGTATTACTACGCAATGTCAATGACAACAACATGGCATTACATCGCAAACTTTTACCACAACTATGCCTTTACCACACATGCCATTAAAACGCAAAGGCATACGTGGTAAAGCTACACTCCTGCACAACCCTCCCCGACCCCCAGTCCTCTCCCTGCAATAACACTACACAATCCTGCACAACCCCTGACACTACCCTAAAACACTACACTACACAAAGACTACCCTAAATCCTAATGCACTACACGACACAAACACTACAACACTACCCTAAACCCTAAAACACTACACTACACAAACACTACAACACTACCCTAAACCCTAAAACACTACACTGCACAAACACTACAACACTACCCTACCCTAAACCCTAAAACACTACACTACACAAACACTACAACACTACCCTACACCCTAAAACACTACACAAACACTACAAGACTACCCTAAACTATAAAACACTACACTACACAAACACTACAACACTACCCTGAACCCTAAAACACTACACAAACACTACAACACTACCTTAAACCCTAATGCACTACACAAACACTACAACACCACCCTAAACCCTAATGCATTACACAAACACTACAACACTACCCTAACCCCTAAAACACGACACTACACAAACACTACAACACTACCCTAAAATGCTACACTACACAAACACTACAAAACTACCCTAAACCCTAACACACTACACAAACACTACAACACTACCCTAACTCCTAATGCACTACACAAACACTGCCACCCTACCTTAAACCCTAAAACACTACACTACACTACACAAACACTACAACACAACCCTAAACCCTAAAACATTACACTACATAAACACTACACTACCCTAAACCATAATGCACTACACTACACAAACACGGCAAAACTACCCTAAAACACTACACAAACACTACAACACTACCCTAAACCCTTCTGCACTACACAAACACTACAACACTACCCTAAACCCTAAAACACTACACTACACAAACACTACAGCACTACCCTAAACCCTAAAACGCTACACTACACAAATACTAGAACACTACCCTAAACCCTAAAACACTACACAAACACTACAACACTACCCTAAACCCTAAAACACCACACTACACAAACACTACAACACTACCCTACACCCTAAAACACTACACAAACACTACAACACTACCCTAAAACACTACACTGCACAAACACTACCAAACTACACTAAACCCTAAAACACTGACACTACCCTAAGACACTACACTACACTACACTACACAAACACCCTAAAACGTAAAACACAACCCCACACAACACACACATTACAACACTACTTTGAAACTACCCTAAACACAACAAAAGTAACCCCCACTCCAATCCCCCTTACCTCTCTTTCCTCGTGGTACCTCTCCAGCATTGCCGTCTCTGCTCCCGGTTCCTGCTTCCAGCATCGTCTGAGGGGCGGTGCATGTTGTTGTGAGGAAACAGCCTCAGTTTCCTTACAACGATGTTGATAGCCATTACATCGCATGCCTTATAAAAGCGCATGCAATGTAATGGTATGCGTAGTAAATGCTACGAGTTGTTACATCGCGTGCGTTGTAACGCATGCGATGTAATGGCTACGCATGGTTAAAACTGCATAGTAATGGCTGTTTCCCGGTTTTCCTAAGTTGAAATGGCACGCTTAAAATGGCACACACAGGTTGGAAGGGCAGCCCTGAGAGACGTTTCAATGCTACTTATTTGGGTGGCACTCTCAATGCTGCAGGCCCACTGGTATCATTTAATTTACAGACCATGGGTACACACAGTACCATTTTACTAGGGATTTGAAAGCAAATTAAATGTGCCAATTGTCAATAAGCCAATTTTACTTTGTTTAGAGGCGAGCACAAGCAGTTTAGCACTGGTTAGCAGTGGTACAGTGCACAGAGTCCAATGGCCAACAAAAACAAATTCAGCAGAAACAAAAGCAGTGAGGGTAAAAAGGTTGGGGATGATCCTGCAGAAAGGGTCAAGTCCAACACAACCATAAAGTTATTACTAGTAGTGACTTTATGATCGTATCTGACATTCTGCATATTTGGCGGTAACCTCCACTATAGAGGCAGAGATCTCCATATGCTAAAGTATGGAGAACATTTCAAAGTTTTTTAAAAGTTTTATTATAAAACTAGATACATATTTTTAAGTTAAACATTAATATTAATTATTTTACATTTTTATTTTTAATTTAGAATATAATAAAATGATATAGCATTCCTAATTTAGTTTAAATTAAAAATGTAAATATTCTGAATACATTACATGTCAAATAACATTAGTTTTCTGAGGGTTTAATTAAAATAAATTTCCACCTGATGTAAAAAAAATATTTTTAATATGTATTTAAAAGTATTCCAAGAGATATGTTGAATTAAGTAACAGGAATTTAATTAGTCTAATAAATATTAATGTCACATCAACTTTTACATTTTAAAAATGTTAATGACATATTTTAAAATGAAGTGATAATTACGATTTATTTTTAGAACTGTTTTTAACATTAAATACAATTTATTTATATTTTTAAACATGTTCACTAATTTAATTTAATTTAACATTAGCTCCTGTGGGGTTTTGTTTTATGTCCCTACCTCCCTTTCTCTCTATTGGAGTGTGTTGCAGTACCCATGAGTGGCCATGTGTGGTGCTAGACTTACTCCAGCTCTGAGCTGGAGTATATTTATGACATTTTTGACTGGCTTACCCTTTTTGGTTGGGTGCATGCCCCTTCCTAAAGCCTTCCCTAACCCTCCCTTCATCCCCCCCTACTCCTCTCTTACCCATCCCATTTAGTAATAAGCATTTCCCATTTTCCAGCAATTCCCCTCTGTCCTTCCCACATTTCCTACAAAAACATATAGTTATGTGTGCTGAGACTCTGCAGTCAGGGAGGAGATCTCTGCACAGACAAAGGAGAAGATGCGGAGGCAGTCTCTGCAAGCAAGTTGGTGAATTTGTAGTAAGTTAGTAGTATTATTGTTGTGTTATTGTACTACTAAATTCTCTACAAAGGAAGTTTGGGAATTTGTGTTTATTGGGACGGCAATGTTAATATGTTTGAGATTCATGCTATACAGGGCACTGTTTGGTGTATTTTGGTTCTCTAATGACCTGCAGCATATATTATACAAGGTAAAATGTAAATAATACATACAATGATGGCTTCAAAAACAAAATACATATTTTCAATTCCACTGGGTCTCTAATGACCTGCACCATATATCTATACAAGGTAAAATGTAAATAATACATACAATGACGGCTTCAAAAACAAAATGCATATTTTCAATTCCACTGGGTCTTTGGGATGTTTGTTTGTACTAAAATATTATGCACTCTAAGATCAGGACAGTGTATTGAGATTTTTCTTCTCCTCTGTGTAATGTGTAATTAAGAAGTACATGAGTGGCTGCAATACTTTCATATAAACCCTATGAAAATTAATTTATAATACATCAAATTCTGGTCTTTGTTAGCCACAAAACGCTATAAAATGCTCCTTTTAGCTATATTTCCCTCAACATATTTCTGGGTGAGTGATCAAAACAGATGTTTGTGTCTTTTCATGTGCTTGCCAATGTTGCTGATCAATTTCCTTTAAAATGTCTAAATTGCCATCAATTATTTTTAAACATTCATTGGAGAGAAGCCGCAACCCTCACTCGAAATGCAATTGTTAAGCCATTTCTTATTTGATGTCGGACTATCATATACAGAAATATCGCCTGACATAAATCTTGCCATCATTAACAGAAATATCATTGGGTGTATATGTTCTTACTTAACTCTGATGGCGTGATATTTTGGTAGAGATGCTCCAACAACTGTATTCTGATACCACAGAGACCTGGGTAGATGTGTTACTGGTGTTTGCTATTTTTCCTAGTCAGAGTTCATACTTAATTGAAGTAGGACTTTTACAATGCCTGTTAAAATATACAACACAGCAATAAAACCTTTCAATTACAAATATCCAAATCAAGGCACTCCAAAAAGATTAAAAAGACAAAATACAATTCAAAGTTATGGATTCTTGGTTGCAATCAATGTTTAGCATTCACTGTGTCTTCAGCAATTTTCAATTTATACTGCTCTAGAAGAAAAACTGCTTACAGTACAAGAGCATCTAGCCGGACATTATTAGTGCATTACAATTGGAAAAGAAAGATGTTTTCCCTAAAACAATACTTTCCTTTTAATTCAGATTTTGTCTTACTGCAAACAATAGGATGTTCACCTTTTGTGTTTAGCCCAGAGAGGAAAGCAGCTTATGCCAATGGACAATATTTGGGTCATTATTAAAAGAAATTTGAGTCGGTTAAAAAGGTTTGGAAGCTTGATTGTCGGCCTGTATGCTGGAGGGAACTTGCATATCACTGTTTCACACTAATGTTATGCCTAAGTACCAACTCACAAAACTGATCACCATGGGTGTATCAACAAATACTAAGATCTAGCGGCATATGTAAAATAGAAGTGAGGGAGCAGGCTTTAGCCTTCTTGGGTTAACGCCGTGCTCCCCCACTTCTGAAATGCAGGACTGCACCATATTTCCAACAATATGGTCCAGCCCTTTATTTCCTGCAAAGCTGGCAATAAATTCAGCTGCCTAGTGCCAACACAGGCACCCTTGTACCATAATGCAATGGTATCTGCGTTGCAGGGGAAGATTGTTTATGTGCAGGAACCTGTCCCTTCCTGCACATAAACAATCCTTAAATGGTGTTTTGTAACTTTTATGTGTGCTGCTTAATGCTGCACACATAGAAGTTGCAAAATGTAATTTTTTCTTAATGATTGTTTATGTGCAGGAAGGGACACCTTCCTGCACATGAACAATCAATGGCGTTTTGCTGTTTCCATGTGTGCTGCACAAAGCAGCACACATGGAAACTTTAAAAACAAGGAGAAATTAAACATTTATCCTCATTGCACCAAGGTAAGAGCAGGTTTTCTCTGGTCTTAATTTTGGTGCTGCCCCAGATTTACGCCGACTTTGAAAATATTGGCCAGCATCAAAATTAATGGGTGTTGCGGTGGAGCGCCCACCGCAACACCCATTGCCCTCCCCTTTCCCACTAAGTATAGCGTGAAAGGGTGCCTTATTTAAAAGCCAGCAGTAAGTCACATTAAGTGGCTTAACGCTGACTTGTAAACAAGTCAAAGCCCCTATCGCCACCGCAGCATCATGACAAGTGACGTTGTGGTGGCGATAGGGGCTTGTAAATATGCCCCCTAGATTCACTAGAAATTATGCGATGCAAAGTTTTATGAAAATGTGCAGCTTTTAGTTGCATGAATTTCCATAAACAATGCTACTCAACACAAATACATTTACACTGCAGTCGCATCAACTGCCAATGCAAACTTCCTTTTTCCTATGGTATGACATGTTGGTCTTGATAGATGGATGTGTATTGTTACGTAACACAATGGTACTCATTTTATCTGCCTTAGAATGAAAAAACTGTGACCATGAGGTCAAACACAGATTCCTGCAGTGGAGCATTAGTCCACTGAGTCACCAAACTGCTTTGCATGGTACAAGTATCTCCACTAAACCTTAGGAAATCTGGGCCTAAGTTCTTTCACCAACACATTGTTATCTCCTCTAGTTTTCTGTCAGCAAATCTCAAAGGTCGCTTCTAACAATGAAAGTACAGAGTTCTCTTCCACAGAGCACAACTTTACAATGTGAGTACTTGAATGGGATGGTTGCTGGGAGTAATGGTACTGCTAAACCAGCATAAGAGATTGAAAATTCCCAGTAGTTTTAGAAGTTCTTAGGCACTAGTGTTGGTGTTGTGGTTTCCAAAGATTCTGCTGAGAAAATCCCAAGGTGGCTTTTAACACTGCCTAAAATTCATAGAACCAGATGGTGAATAAATAATTGGTCAGCTGGTCAACTGACCTCATGGCCAAGGGAGTATTTTCAAACTTTCATTCCCTCTACCAGTTAGTAGGCACTGCCCATGGTTGTCGTTCCTCCACTCTGACGTTTTTGATCCTCACATTTTTCTAAAATCCCAAGTTTAAGTGTTAAATGCCTCCATATACTGAAAGATGAGACTTGTTGCAATCAGTGTTCATAACATAAACAGTATCTAGGGGTCAAATGACCATATGACTCAACTGTGGACACGGACCTCAAGACAATACAAGAGAAGTAGTGGATACCCGAAAATGCAAGAAAGTGTGACATGTGATTACCAAGTGAAGACTCAAAAACATGGGCAAATATTCCCATCAGTAACCATTCTGTACCGCCCTTTTTAACATCATTTGGGTTCTCCTTGCCCAGGAGACAAGACAACACAACACAGCCTACTGATGTTATCAAGGCTACGTGTAGTTCTTAAAAGAATGTGTTATCAAGAAGGGTGGTATTTCTAAGGAATGTAATATATTTATGGTTTACTGAATAAGCAGTGCAAAAATTAAGTGAAAAACAATAAATGTGATTAAAGATAACATTGGATAAACTGAGTAGATTGTTGATTTTAATAATATCTCTCAATTGTCCAAGTTTTAAAAACAAAGTGATAATACAGATTTAACAAAATATCTGTAAGCAATATTCGTCGACATGTTTCATCATTAGAATGGAATAGTTCCTATGCTTTCTTCAGGACCTGTTGGTAACTACTGCTTATCGAGTGAGAATAAAATTAATATCACCTGCAATGTTCAGGTTGCATAATCCACCACATACTGTTATCGTATCATGTTGTAGACACGACAGCCACAGGAGAAACATGGAAATAAAGACAGAGAACAAATTAACAGAATTATGTCACATTCCAAACACATTCACGTAGTCAGTGTATCATAATGAACATCACTGTATATCATAATCATGCCATTTCGTACTTATTGATATTGCTAATTTAAGCCACTCACCCATTTGTAGTGGTGATAGCACTTCACCCCACCTGCCTGCAGCTCAGGTTTAGAGGAGCACCGCTCTAAATTTAAGGTTGAACACAGAAAAACAATTAATTGATCCCATAACTAAACAGATTTACAACACTAACACCACAGATGCCCAAATCGACAGGAACCTGATCGTCATGTGTGGGTGTTGTCGCGCTTTTCACGTGCCCATATTACGCACACAACAAGATTTCTCTTTGGTAACTTTTCGACTACTTTTAGCATTCTAGATTAGGCGTTTAACTCAAGTTGTCAGACAAAGCACAAGGGCAACCACCGTATGTCATTTTCAGTTATAAAGATTGCCATATGACCCAGTGGGAAAGACTTTCCATTATCAGTAAATGTACAATGACCTCGAATGAGGTGTCGGGCCATCATCTATAGATGTTGTCGCGCTTTCCACGTGCCCATGTCACGCACACAACAAGATTTCCCTTTGGTAATATTTTGACTATTTTCAACAGTCTATATTTAGCGTTTGACTCAAGTTATCAGACAAAGTACAAAGGCAACCACCGTATATCATTCTCTAATCACAAAAATTGTCATATGACCCAGTGGAGAAAACTTTCCATTATCGGCTAAACTCCGAAGTCTGCAAAGCTAAACTCCGAAGTGTGCAATGACCTCGAATGAGGTCTCGGGCCATCCGGAAGATTAAATTAAGCCCAGTGCTGCACTGCGCCATTCGCGGCGGCCCCCACGCTAGTTAACAGGGCGCCACCAGCGTGACCCGCATTTCTTTGTAATTAGAGCCTAAAGCGGAAAAATAGATCATCTTGCCGCAGTGTAACGTACTTGTCCGTCGGTGTCTCCACACAGTCGTCTGTGCTGTCTGGGGAGGCACCGAAAAGCAGGAAGGCTCCTTGTTTATCAGAAAGCGGAACTGCTTTGAAGCACGTGATCGCGGTCACATAATTCGTCAGTCAAAGAAGAGAGCGTCTAACAATCATCGAGAGGCCCTTCTTGAAATAAATCCACCAAAAGAGAAGTCTAGCCGTATCACTTTTGTGAACACTTTTAACATCAGATCCAATCAGGTTCAGAAGATCATTCGAAAACATTGGTCAATATTAAATACAAGTGGGGATGAGATACCCTTGCCCCTTTTTGCTTTCAAGAGAGGACAGAGTCTCAGGGACCAATTAGTCCACACACGACCAAAGAATAAGGAACCAAGACAGGTAGGCACTCTGTGGAATTTGCCGCCAGTACAGGGCCACCATCCGAGTGGGACGTGCTCAGTATGCCCACAAACACATAAATCAACATATGTGGATATAGGTACCATCAGGCCCTGGGAACAACGCAGATTCACAAACTGCAACTGTGAGAACTTAATTTATCTTATAGTCTGTCCATGTGAGAAGCGGTACGTGGGCATGACGACAAGGAAAATTAAGACAAGAATATTGGAACATAAGAGTACAGTACGCTGTCGCAAACAAGCGACCAGGCTAACATCGCACTTTCTTGAGGTTGGACACGGTCCAAATGATTTCTACTGGACCGTTCTTGAACAGCCCACTATACCAGAATTTTGCCCAGATGTCGGCAAATTCCTATTAAAAAAAGAGCAGAAGTGGGTCTATAAATTAAACAGTGATAAAGAGGGACTCAACGAACCAATACCATGGATGTCCCTTTGATGGTTTAGACCCAGAATGTTTTTCATGCCCAGTATGTTCGTCATACCCATGTAGATGTTAAAAGACAAGTTCCATCTGTTGTGGGTAGTAAGAGTGTGAGGATAGCCATAATCTTTTGTATACACTATTTGTACATATGCTTCTAACAATACTTCCTAAAAACACTCTATACATCCTTTTTTTTTAAAAACATTCTCCAAATTATTCTTTAATACATATACCAGAAATAGACCAGCAGACCTCTGTGAAACAACTAACCGGGATTTCCTATGGGGTCTTATTTCAGTTAATATACTGTAAAAGTCTGACTTCAAACAGACGTTGTTCAATAACTAGCGGCCAAATATATAAACTCTGGCCGTTTTATTAATGCTGTTTGTTATAAATATTACATCGAAATAATCACAAAAGCTGTGAATGCAGGTCCACAACGGAAAACACTATCGCGGTCACAGGTAAAAGACCACAACTTCCATCATGCCTGTGAATTATGTGACCGCGATCACGTGCTCCAAAGCAGTTCCACTTTCTGATAAACAAGGAGCCTTCCTGCTTTTCGGTGCCTCCCCAGACAGCACAGACGACTGTGTGGAGACACCGACGGACAGGTACGTTACACTGCGGCAAGATGATCTATTTTTCCGCTTTAGGCTCTAATTACAAAGAAATGCGGGTCACGCTGGTGGCGCCCTGTTAACTAGCGTGGGGGCTGCCGCAAATGGCGCAGTGCGGCACTGGGCTTAGTTTAATCTTCCGGATGGCCCGAGACCTCATTCGAGGTCATTGCACACTTCGGAGTTTAGCTTTGCACACTTCGGAGTTTAGCCGATAATGGAAAGTTTGTCCACTGGGTCATATGACAATTTTTATGATTAGAGAATGATATACGGTGGTTGCCTTTGTACTTTGTCCGATAATTTGAGTCAAACACTAAATCTAGACTAATGAAAATAGTCAAAATATTACCAAAGGGAAATCTTGTTGTGTGCGTGACATGGGTACGTGGAAAGCGCGACAACACCTATAGATGATGGCCCGACACCTCATTCGAGGTCATTGTACATTTACTGATAATGGAAAGTCTTTCCCACTGGGTCATATGGCAATCTTTATAACTGAAAATGACATACGGTGGTTGCCCTTGTGCTTTGTCTGACAATTTGAGTTAAACGCCTAATCTAGAATGCTAAAAGTAGTCGAAAAGTTACCAAAGAGAAATCTTGTTGTGTGCGTAATATGGGCACGTGAAAAGCGCGACAACACCCACATATGACGATCAGGTTCCTGTCGATTTGGGCATCTGTGGTGTTAGTGTTGTAAATCTGTTTAGTTATGGGATCAATGAATTGTTTTTCTGTGTTCAACCTTAAATTTAGAGCGGTGCTCCTCTAAACCTGAGCTGCAGCCAGTAGTGGTGAAGTGCTATCACCACTACAAATGGGTGAGTGGCTTAAATTAGCAATATCAATAAGTACGAAATGGCATGATTATGATATACAGTGATGTTCATTATGATACACTGACTACATGAATGTGTCTGGAATGTGACATAATTCTGTTAATTTGTTCTCTGTCTTTATTTCCATGTTTCTCCTGTGGCTGTCGTGTCTACAACATGATACGATAACAGTATGTGGTGGATTATGCATCCTGAACATTGCAGGTGATATTGATTTTATTCTCACTCGATCAGCAGTAGTTGCCAACAGGTACTGAAGAAAGCATAGGAACTATTCCATTCTAATGCTGAAACATGTCGACCAATATTGCTTACAGATATTTTGTTAAATCTGTATTATCACTTTGTTTTTAAAACTTGGACAATTGAGAGATATCATTAAAATCAACAATCTACTCAGTTCATCCAATTTTATCTTTAATCACATTTATTGTTTTTCACTTAATTTTTGCACTGCTTATTCAGTAAACCATAAATATATTACATTCCTTAGAAATACCACCCTTCTTGATAACACATTCTTTTAAGAACTACACATAGCCTTGATAACATCAGTAGGCTGTGTTGTGTTGTCTTGTCTCCTGGGCAAGGAGAACCCGAATGATGTTAAAAAAGGGCGGTACAGAATGGTTACTGATGGGAATATTTGCCCATGTTTTTGAGTCTTCACTTGGTAATCACATGTCACACTTTCTTGCATTTTCGGTTATCCACTACTTCTCTTGTATTGTGTTGAGGTCCGTGTCCATAGTTGAGTCATATGGTCATTTGACCCCTAGATACTGTTTATGTTATGAATATTGTATATTGGGGTATGTATCTAGTTTGGGTCGTTAAACTCACCCTTGGACCCTCTTATTAATTGGTTTGTTTTTGTGCAATCAGTGTTCAGCCTTGTGTTTTATGTAGATAAGTCAGTAATTAGGCAGGTGAGTATAATGGGTAAGGTCACTTGCAAATCAATTGTAAGGAAGTATATACAAACTCGAAGATCCATTATTAGTAGAAATGCAGGATGTCTGAAATTGGCATTATTATTACTAATCTACTAAGGGGCATATGCATCAAAAATCGGTATTACATGTCCTTAATAGCGAAAAATAAGGACTCGCTATTAAGGACATGCAAACCGCGATGCATCAATGAATTCGGTATTAATTACCGAATCGGTAAAAATCGGTATTAAATAGCGAAATACCGTCAGCGAGACTAGCAAATACCGAATTAGCAAATACCGAATCGGTATTAGTGAATCCGGTATTTGCGAAATGGCAAAAATACGTGACGCATCGGAAGCAGGCTGATGAAATCACAACCAGGAAGTAGGACAGTCCATGCTCCATTCTGTGCCCTAGGAGCTCAGAGGAGGAGTCAGAGCACAGGAGCTGAGGAGCCAGACTGAACCAGCAGCAACCAGGACTAGGCAAGCAGGTCAAGATGGAGAAGGAGGCCCCCCAGCAGGGAAAGGACACACACAGAAAGAGGAAGCGCAAGTTCTCAGACAAGGAACTCGAAATCCTGATAGAGTGTGTGACCAGCAACAATGACAAACTGTTTGGGAAGTTGTCGCTGAAGGTGCCTGAGGCTGAAAAACGAAAGATGTGGCTGCGCATCAAGGACAAGGTCAATGCCTGCGGAGTCACCCACCACAGCATCGACGATTTAAAAAAACGCTGGTATGACCTGCGTAAAAGGGCCAAGGAGAGGATTGCGAAGAGGGTCAAGGATGCTGCAGGCACAGGTGGGGGCACATCCAATGTGACACCTAACACAGCCCTGGAGGACCTAGTGGAGTCTACCATAGAGCCGGAAGCTGTTGTGGGGGTCACCCATCTGGACACCTCTGGTGCTGCGGAAGGAGGACAAGGTAAGATGCATGGCAGCGTAGCAATGCAGCGTGTAGTCAATCCCTGCCCACTCCCCCATGCCAGACCCAGTGCACATGTAGCCATGCCTCAAACACATAGCCTCACCACAGTGTTGCACCATGGGAGTTGTAGTCAATACATGAAGGAGTGCATGTCTGACCCCAGAGGTGAATGAAATGAATACAGCAGGAAAGGGCCAAATGTCTGTCCAAAAAACAGCTTTATTTAGAGACAACAATGCTATATCCACATACAATACATTTATATTAACTATGCACTGTTTCACACACAGATGCATCCCCCATGGATTCTGACGGCAGTGACCGCCTCGTCTTCTCGCAGTCACCAGTGCTGACCGATGCGGAGTGCTCACAGGGACATGAAGCCATGTCCTCCCCTTCACCACCACCGCGGACAACACCTCCACCATCCATGCGGAAAAAGACACCACCACCACCGCCATCCTCACGGAAAAAGACACCACCACCACCACCGTCATCCTCGCGGGCAAAGACACCACCACCAGTGCGGATCAACTCCGCAGAGCCGCAGGGCAGATGTTCCCTCCCTGGTCGAGATGGAGTCGGAGCAGAGTTCAGCACCCCAAAATGTCCCACGCCAGGCTGTCGTCACTCCAACCACCCAAACTGCAGCACGTCAGCGGGTCAGACAGAGGGCTGTGCCCCTGGTCAGGGCAGCAGCAAGACAAGCGGATCCGTCCGAAGGGTACGGAGCTGTGGAGGCCCGGATGCTGCGTGTCCAGCGCCTGCAGGGGAGACACATGGGTGCTATGAAACTCTCCATGACAAAACTGTGCAACAAAATAGGCAACATGACTGACGCTGTGCGTGAGCACACCACTGCCGTTGCTGCGGGTAACAATGAGATCAAGCTTTGCCTGCAGGAAATGACACGTGCCATAGTCACAGGCCAACAAAGTGAGCGCTGGCGTCACAAGCAGGTCATGCTCGCTTTGAATTCCACCAACAAGGCCATCAATAAGCTGTGCAACAGCACAGCTGTGCTGTCCCGCAGGTCCGTGTCCCTGCAAGTGGACCAAGGGCATTATAGTGGGGATGTGGCAAAGGCCCTTGAGAGGGTGACCACTGCAGTGGAGCAACTGCAGCCTGGGTCAGCCAGTGTCAGCAGTGTGGGAGTGGATGAGGGGAGTGAGGCAGCCTCCAGTGTGAGCAGCGTCTCCCTGCCGGAGACTAGCGGGAGGAGGCGCAGTATGCGCAGCGCAACTGCCACTGACACCCATCGTGGAGAAGCAGAGGAGTCACAGGACAAGAGACTGGGGGTACCCGGCAAACGCAAGTAGACAAGTGGCAAAGTCAGACTATCCATCGTGACGTAACCATGGCCCAATTATAGTGCCACGTGCATCACCCGTGTTGAGAAGGGACAATTGAAGTTTAACTTCTACTGCAGCTGCATCATGTTTGAGTTACATATTTCTGCACCTGTCAGGTGTTCATTTCCATTAAACCCTTCCAAATCAAATACTGTTGTCAAGGCATCTCTTACCTGTCTCAGAAATGATGCTGTGTGATGTATGTCCGCCTCCGTTGCCCTTCTGCTGTGTTGGGCACATGCGCCTGTTGGTGTTGGGGGGGGTTGCTGTGCACGTTGTTCATCCTCTCCGTCCACCTCTATGGGTATCCCCCTGCGGGTGGCGATGTTGTGCAGGATGGCACAGACTGCTATGATCTGGCAGCAGGTCACTGGGTCGTACTGCAAGGCACCTCCAGTCTTGTGCAGTATTCGGAAGCGACTTTTGAGGATGCCGAAAGTACGCTCGACCACATTCCGTGTGCTGATGTGTGCTCTGTTGTTATGTTATGTTATGTTATGTTATAAACCGTTTTGTAACGCGCTCTATTACTGGTGAGTATCCTGGCGCGGGGAAAGGGACAAATCGGCAGAGAACAGAACAACGGGGGATCCTCCTAGCCTACACTCGTGAATAGATGAGTTTTCAGATGTTTTTTGAAAGCAGTCACTGTCGGTGTGGAGCGTAGATGGTGCGGGAGGGCATTCCAGGCCCGAGCCACCACAACAGACAGTGACTGACCGCCCAGTCTGGCACGTTTAAAACGGGGTAGGGACAGTTTAAACAGAGAGGCAGATCTCAGGGTGCGTGCCGGAATGTACCTTATGAATCTCTTTCTCAGGTACGAGGGGCCTTGGTCATGAATTGCCCGAAACGCCAACACCAAAGATTTAAACAGAATCCGTTGCGCTACGGGAAGCCAGTGAAGCGAGCGCAGCTCCGTGCGAACGCTCTTCCACCTGGGGATGTTAAATAATAAGCGAACAGCCGCGTTCTGAATAATTTGGAGGCGTTTGACCAGGTATGCCGGAATGCCACTGAACAGTGCATTCGCGTAATCAAGGCGAGCCAGTATGAGCGCTCTAGCAACTGATTGTAGCGCTGCTCTTGCGGTGTAGCTGGGTTGAGGTAGGGAGTCAGTAGATATTCACGCAATGCGTAAGCGCTGTCACCTGCAGGATGGGGAGAGAAAGGTCATCAGCATGAATGCAATGATACATGTGGGGATGGAGTGGACGATGATGCATCAATATGTACCTAGTAGGTGTCCCTCTCCAAATTCACCGTTGATCAGGCGCCTGTGGAGGCCACAGTGACGGAATATGTAAGCGTCGTGTGTGCTCCCGGGGAATTGGGCTACAAGGTCCGTAATTATGTACTTAGCATTGCACACAACCTGCACATTAATAGAATGATATGGCTTCCGGTTGCGGTATATGTATTCGGTGGCTGATGGAGGACAGATGGGGACATGCGTGCAGTCAACACACCCTATCACATGGGGGAATTGTGCCACCTGGTAGAATTCCCGTTTGGTGCGGGTCAGCTGCTGGGGGGTTGTGGGGAAGGTGATGTGGCGATTCATGAATGTCAGCACGGCCTCTAGGAACCGGTGGAAGAAGCGTGATAATGCGCTTTGCGACACGCCTCCAGTCTCAGCTATTACCCCCTTGAAGCTTCCAGATGCCAGTAGGTGCAGGCAGCATAGGACCTGGACATGGGCTGGTATGGCGTTGGTCCTACGGGTCTCATGCTGCAGTAATGGTTCCAGATCTGCTATTAGGCGCATGATCATGGCACGGTTGAGTCTGTACTTATCGTACACTTGTTCCTCGGTCTGCCCCAGCAAAGTGATGCGCACCCTGAAGACCCTGTCCTGGATCATCCTCCTGCGCTGAGCCTGGGCGTTATTCCTCCTCCTCCTAGCAAGCACGTAGTGGGCAGCCATTTTTGATGACTTGTGGGGTTTCCCAGGGCATATGTGAAGGGTTACTGATTGTCAGCACCTGCTGAGATATATATATTTTTTTCTATCCTTCAAATAACTTTACCTCCTGATTCAGATTCCCCTTATTTTGCTCATGCTAAATAGCGATTTTAGCGTTTTTCGGTATTAGCGATTGTTCATGCATTCCATTGCGATTCTTTAATAGCGATTCGGTATTACCGAGGTCAGCTTTGGTGTTCGTTATTTCCGATTGTCTGATTAGCGAATCGGTAATTTACCGAGGGGATGTTGTTAGCGATTCTTTATTTTTTTGCGATTTTTGGTTGATGCATGGCATTTTCAGGTTTAGCGATCGGCAACGGCCTGTTTTACCGATTCGGTATTTTACCGGGAGGTATTTTGCTTGATGCATCTGCCAGTAAGTATTTTACTCTAATCTTGGGATCCAGAGTAGAGTCCTATTTACCGAAAAGTGCTTCAACTCCAGGGCCCAGATGTAGGTAAAATAGATTTACCGATTTTTAATTACCGAATTTTACCGATTCGGTAATTAAAAATCGGTAAATCTAAGGGGTGGATATGTAGGTATTCCAGATGTGCTGGAATACCGATTCTGAAGAATTCGGTATTTACCAATTCGGTAAATACCGAATCGGTAATGCCCATTCATTCTTATGGGCTTTGAAGCCCATAGGAATGAATGGGCATTACCGATTCGGTATTTACCGAATCGGTAAATACCGATTTGCACAAGGGTGCAGGGGGTGTCACTTTGACACCCTCTGGCACCCCCAAAACAGGCTCGGGTGCCATGTGGCAGGCATACATGCCCTAAGGGCAGGTCTGCCTGTCACATGGCATAGGTGTGCATGCACACATGTGCATGCACACCGGAATCGGTATTTTACCATCAAATTGGATTTGATGGTAAAATACCGATTCTGTAAGGCCTCTGGGACTCTGAAGAGTCCCACCTACATCTCGGTGCCTCAGAATCGGTAAATTTACCGATTTTTTATTTTACCGAATCTGTAAAATTACCGAATCGGTAATTTTACCGATTTGGTAAAATAATGCCCCCTACATACCTGTCACCCATATACCGGTCGGTAACGGCCTAAAATACCGATTTTCGGCCGTTACCGACCGACCTACATCTGGCCCCTAGTCTTGGGTAGTAAGTGCTATATAAATACAATTTACGATTACAATTGTTTCGTAGCGCTGTCTGAAAATACCACACTGTAGCATCTTCAACAACTACAAGGAATGGAAGTTATCTCATATCAGTATCAGTTCTTATTTTATAAGCGTGCTCATCTTAATGACCAGCAGAGAAGGCCAGAACTGCCACCTGCAAGTGAGCATAAGCCACAAAATGGATTACCAAGAACCAGCAAGCTGATATATTTATATCCATGTCAATAAATCAATGGACAAACCACCAGACGACTTCCTTGGTCAAATATCAGTTCTCAGCTGAGATATATTGAAATGTTGATTAGTGCTGTACAAAAGCAGCACAGTATAAGCAATCAAACAATTCATGGAAATAAATATTTTTATTTAACTAACATGTATATCTGTGGAAAAAAGAAAAATGCTGGTGTAAACATTTTTTACCACTGCATTTGGGAATTGTACATATACAGAAATGAACCTTTACCCTAATTACTTTTGGTGCCGCCCTAACCCTAGTCTTTGCTGTTTATGCCAAGTTGTCATCACCATACACCATACCACTGTGCCACCTTCTTTGTCCCTCTCCTAACGCAGCTTCTTCTTGCACCATCACCGGCAGAATTCAAAGTATCAGACTCCCGCCCTCCTCTCTGAACGCACAGAGATCAACTACGGAGTACCCCAAGGATCATGGCTCAGCCCCACGCTCTTCAACATTTACATGGCCCCCCTCGCCACCATCGTCATTGACTCAGCATAGTATCCTACGCCGATAACACCCAACTCATCCTCTCCCTCACTAAGGACCCCCACACCACCAGACTCAGTTTCCAGGAAGCAGTACTGCCAAGTATCAAGCATCAGACGTGACACTAACGCATTTCGGTGAGGTGCACTGCGTCACCGCACTGAAATGCATTGTCTCCCATAATGCATAGTGTCTCAGCTATCACTTTGACTGAAGCGCTGCAAAGTGTGTGTGTGTATGTTGCAGCTCAGCTGGCTGGCGGCGCGCTGAGGTCGGCTTGTGCTGAATTGCTGCTCACGTGGACTTCCTGCTGCTAGCTACAATGTGTACATAGGTAGGGGTCCCAAACTATGTAGAATTTGTATGCACAGAAACTTTTTCTTAATTTTAGATACATATGACTCGTACCATAGTTTCAAGACGGATGTTATTTATTCACATCCTCTTAGTCAAACATCTTATGTAACACATGTATTCAATATTCACAAAGTGCCCATAGAATAAAAGAAGAAGGAGAGGAGGGGGTTTTTTGTGCCGTGAGGGAAGGTTTTGTGCAGATACAGGTAGTGGACAGACCAATTTAGAAAAATGACATGTGATGTAACAATATTCAATACGTTTAGATCACAAGGGTGCTGAGTTCAGTCACCGCACATATTGATGAACAGCAAAAACGTTCCTATCCCATATATAATGATTACACAATAATTAATCCATTGTTGTAATATTGGGTAGGTCACATGTAGAGACAGTCGACGTTTCGACCCCTGGCGTGTGTAGGTTAGTTCCACCTTACAATGGGGTCTTCATCAGGACGTTATGTGAAAGGGGGGCACCTAAAGTTAAAAAGGGGGGGTTTTAGTATAACAATACATGGGTTAAATATATAAAAAAGAGACTAGATCAACCATTTGAATAGTTACCACTCATTTGGTAGAGGTAATTGATTGAAGGGCCAGCCGGCTCCTCTGGAAAGTGAGCTTGGGGTAATATCTGCGAATGGAGAATATGGTATACTAATGAAATCATGGTCCCATTAAGGGTAGGCTACAGTAATGTACCATATCTATCATGAGCCCACAAGGGGAGAGATAATTCAAAGAGCATACATTGAGGCAGTGGTCTACAATAACATATTTTTGTTGCAAAACGAGGGACGCCTGTATATCCGAATGAAAGGGATACAAGGTAAGTCAAGAAAAAAAAGGGTGTGAGCCGTCCCTCGTTGCATATACCCCTCCGGGTTAAAAACATTCAAAAGACTGAGAGCATGGTCAGAAGAAATAGACCCGTTGCCTGAAAGTTGTAGCAATAGGACAGGAAACTGGGTTAAGTCACTAATAAACCCCTAAAACAACCAGGACAGTATTATTGCCAATGGTTTGTAAACAATACACACACGGGGCAGAGAAAACATTTAAAAGCTGGAATCGGTGAGTAGAATCTGGCACATTACGTGTGGCTAAAACTTAACAATAAGTACTCCTCTGACGACCGACATTCGTAACCAGCACTATGTTAAGTGGAGAAAAGGAAAAAATTACCTAATTCGAGTCAGTCGATGACATAGTCGACGTTATGGTATCAGACGGCAAGCTCACGCAATTTCAGTCCGTGCATTAGTCTGTAGATAATGCAGAGTGTCAGCAGGATATTCGTAAGGGCTGTCGGTATGTTTGCTTAAGCAAAAAACGCTGGTATGCTTACCGCGAAGAGCACAACTCGAAACCGACATGACGATCAAGGGGACAGCCGCTCCCTGCCGTGCTGGAATGTTTGTGAATGGCGCGCGCGCATGCAGCAGCTAGATGCTGGTGCCGCGCGGCCAGTGAGAAAAGACTAGTGCTAACAGTCGAGTGGTTGGGAGAAGGAAATATTCTTAGCAGACAGTAATACTGGATTGTGGTATTTCCAGAGTGAAGTTATTTTATGCCAGATGTAATATTTAAAAAGGGCACGTTAATGAACACAGGCCCCGTTGATGTGTAATAGACATTTCAAGATTGTAAGATGCATTCATAATAGATTGTAAATTCATAATAAATTAACGAAGGTTGCAGAGATGACAATGAATAGACATACATGCAAACAATTCAATTATACACAATTGTAAAATGCATTCATGAATTGACGAGGGTTGCCAAGGTGACAAGGCATCTGTGTCTGCATCTCTGTTTTTCTTGTAGAAGAAGAGTGGGATGGAAACAACGTGCCCCATCTGAACAAGTCAAAGGCATAACTCAATCTAGACAGGCTAATTGTGCATAGCTTGAGTCCTGCTCGTTGAGGCCACTCATGATTGTGTCAAGTAACAGCATCCATTTGCTCTCCCTGAGGTTTAGAATTCCGGACACACTGCCTCCTCGCGGCCCTAAGGTGACTTTTTCAAGGACCAACCACCTCAGATCATTCGGTGTATGTTTGTGTGTTTTACAGTGGTCCACCAAAGGGGCCCCGGGTACCTCACATCTGATCCTACTGTGGTGTTGTAAAATGCGTGCTTTAATTTTCTGTTGTGTCTGGCCTATGTACGCTAATCCACAGGGACATATGATACAATAAATCACACAACTAGTGTTACAATTTGTAAACGCCTTGAGATTAATCGTATGTTGTCGATATACGAATTGTTGCATTTGAGTCGTTGTGTCACAGGCTTTGCATTGTCCGCACTTGAAGTGTCCCAATATTGGTGGCAGGTTCCACATTGTTCTCAGAGTAGGCTGTTCCGGGGGGTCCAAAAAGGAGCATACTACATGGTCTCGAATACTCTTTCCTCTCTTGAAAGCGTGCATGGGAGGGTCTTGTTGGTCGATCTCATCGGACACTAGAGTCCAATGTTTTTTCACAATTTTGCGAATTAGGTTGCTCTGAGTGCAGAACGTAGTTACACATATCATCCTCTGTTGTTTTCCATCATCTTTGAGTTGAGTTTCTAATAAACTCTCACGAGGATTGTACCAGGCACGTTTCTGTGCTTTTTTGATGAGTCTACGGGGGTAGCCTCTTGCCAAGAGTCTTGTACTTAGGTCTGTGGATTGTAGGAAGTAATCCTCTTTTTTGGTACAATTGCGTCGTATCCTGAAGAATTGGCCTACTGGTAGGTTGTCCTTCAGGGCACGGGGATGATGACTCTGATATTGGAGGAGAGAGTTTCGTTCCGCTGGTTTCCGGTATAGTGTGGTCAGAAGTCGATTATCCTCATGAAAGATGGTTATGTCCAGAAAATCAATTTTGTTATTGTCAGATTGTAGGGTGAATTGTATATCGAGATTTTGCTGGTTAAGCCATTGGTGAAATGAATCTAGATCAGTTCTGGTGCCTTCCCATATCATCAGCACATCATCGATATATCGACGTAGTAGGAGTATTTGATCACGGTATGGATTACAGGTATTCAGAATGTATCGATGTTCAAAATCATCCATGTATATTATCGCCAGGTAAGGCGCAAAGGCAGCCCCCATGGCGACTCCCTTCGTCTGGAGTTAAAAATTGCCTTGGAAAATGAAAAAGTTCTTGGTCATAACGATGGTGAGCAATGAAAGAATGAACTCCGTTGGTACTGCCATCGGTGCTGGCCGTCTATCAAGGGCAACTTGCATCACATCCAGTGCTTGTCTTTGAGGAATACTAGTGTATAGTGAGACTATATCACAAGTAACGAGAAGCTGGGTCAAAGGGTCAAATGGTTGGCCTTCCACAAGATTAATAGTCTGGGTGGTGTCACGTAGGTAGGTCACCGTTTCCTCAGCAATAGGTTTCAGGAAGAAATTGATGTACCTGCAGAGTGGTTCAAGAATAGATCCGCATCCGGATACTATAGGGCGTCCGGGGGGGTCCTGTATATTCTTGTGGATCTTCGGCAGACAGTATATGGTGGGTAAACGGGGGTCTGTCTGGTTCAGGTAACCAAATTCTAGGTCACTCACAAAGCCAAGATCTTTACCTTTTTGAGTTACTGTGAGGATCTCCTCTGCAAGTTCTTTGGTGGGATCACCACGTAGTCTTATGTAGCTGTTACCATCCTGTAGCTGTCTAAGGATCTCCATTTTGTATTTTTCAGTGTCCTGTACCACAATGGCACCACCCTTTTTTTTTTTTTTTTCTCATTTGCGTGCATGGCTCCAATCTATCAAAACCAAAAGACCGCCACAGAGCAAAATGATGAATGGTCGTGTTTTGTGCTGTCTCAGCTTATAGCTGGTAGGAGAATTCGTTAGGGAGGAAGACCAGTTCCCATCAGCACCATTCACACAGACCAGACCTGATCCTGCTTAGGGCTGTGCCTTAGTAGATAGTGCCCGAGTTATCAAGACCCCCATACCACGAAGGCTCTCAGTCGTGGTAGCAAGGATAAGTAATGCGCGCATTAATCATAGGACTTGGGGGAAAAAAAAAAAAAAACAGGTTTGTCGTTACTATCCAAGCATAGCCCAGAAAGCTCTCATATTGGGATTTCCTGCTCTGGCTAGATCGAGTTTGGAAATTTGGAGAAGTGATGTTTGCCATTCATACACTGTCGGTGGTTGAGCATCCTTCCAGTGTCTACAAATCTCCCTACGTGCCGCTAGAATGGCATAAAATAGCAGATTGGTTACGGCGTTGCGAGCTTTACTTTTAAGACCAAAAATGACAAGAGCAAGGTCTATTGAGATATGTTCACCCAAAGATTGTGATAGCTTATCGCTAATGGCTTGCCAGTAGGCGGATAAGTTTGGACAATCATAGAACATATGGATGTCTGATGCTGCGATTAACCCGCATCTTGGACATAAGACTGGGCCTGTTAAAGAAGACTTAGTCAATCTATGCGGGGAGTAGTATGCCCTATGTATAGTAAAAAGGTGGTTCCTACGAAGCCACGCAGGTTTGACTAGGTCCCAGAGTGTTGAGCAAGAAGCAATCCAGAGCTCCTCCACATCCAAACCTGGCATTATTTCAGCCCATAGTGATGTTGGTAAATGAATGTTAGCATCTACTTCATCGATTATTTTATTATACCAACGAGAAATTTCTTTCTTTGCCGCTGGGCTGTCCAGAAGGCATGTTACTAAGTCACTGTAACCTCCTATAGGCAACTTACTAATCCGTGCTGGCAGCTCTTTATATGACTGCGACCAGCTGGAAATCTGAATATATTTAAATCTCGAGAGCCTTGGGCCTACTTTATTTATTAAATAGTCCCATGGAAGCAGTGATCCATCCATGAACAGATCATCCCAACTATAGATACCAGCTTCTATTAGCGGGTTGGTAAGTGCATCCATTGTCCACGAGGGAGGAGCGGGTAAGTTCCATGTAGGAGCCTTCCCAGAGTAGTAGCCAACATTAGTCGCTTGCCTCACTTTATACCAAGTATATGCAATCCCTTGTAAAACTTTCAATTTTATTTTCTTAAAGAATTTGGGGTCTCCAAATTTAAACAAAAAACCATTATGGTCCACTCTTTCACATTCCAATAGTGTGGAAAAGAGAAGGCCCATCCCTGTTGATGTAGGAGTTTTAAGCAACATACGTGTGTGCGAGAGCTGGAACGCCCATGCATAGATTTGAAGGTCTGTACCGGCCAGCCCTCCCTTCTCCCTACGCCGTCTGATTTTTTTCCATGAGATTCTGGGGTTCTTACTATTCCATATAAAGCTGGTAATCGCGCTCTGTAGCTTTGAAATTAACTTTGAATCAAAAAAAAGTGGAATTGAATTAAACAAAAAAGAAACCTTCGGTAAGATACTCATCTTCACTAGGTTAACCTTACCCAAAACAGTAAGCGGGAGATGTGACCAGTCTCTCATAAGTTTCCGGCATTCTGCAGCTATTTTGGTGAAGTTTAGAGAAGCAATCGAATTGATATCTTTAATTATGTTTATCCCCAGGTAGCGAATTTGGGTTTTAAATGTCCCGTTATTGTTAGTTCTATTAGTATTCCAGGACATTGACTCTGTCTTTAGGGCATTAATCTCATACCCTGAAACTTTGCCAAATTTGAGGGCCAGATCAATTATCTCTGGGTATGCTTCAACATAACTTGTAGTAAAAATCATAATGTCATCCGCATAAAGTGCCACCTTTTTAACCCAGTCACCAAAAGTAAAAGGTTTAATGAGTGTATTATCTCTTAAGGTTTGGGCAAATGGTTCGATGTATATATCAAAAAGGAGGGGGGAAAGGGGACAACCCTGTCTAGTTCCTCTCGTAACCTTGAATGGCTCAGTCAAACCACCGTTTATCAGGAGTGAAGCAGATGGGCAACGATACAACAAA
The DNA here is from genome assembly GCF_964261635.1 of Lissotriton helveticus. Taxonomy (NCBI): domain Eukaryota; kingdom Metazoa; phylum Chordata; class Amphibia; order Caudata; family Salamandridae; genus Lissotriton; species Lissotriton helveticus. The sequence goes on from NC_136072.1 coordinate 424,265,368, forward strand.
TCTATCGTTCTGCGAAATCTGTCCCCTACATTGAACTTCCTCAAGGCCTCCGACAGGTACAACCAATTCACCCTGTCGAAGGCCTTGGTAGCATCCAACGCGAGGACAGTCAGGGGGATAGCCTCTTTTATAGCAATATCTATAGAGCCTAGTAATTCATAAGTAAGCTCACATAGCTGTCTACCCTTTATAAACCCTTTTTGGTTCGGAGCTATAATATCAGGCGCTACCCGACCCAACCGACTAGACAGTATAGTGGCAAAGATTTTGTAGTCGGCGTTTAAGATAGAGATAGGCCGATATGAGCCACAATCTGAAGAGGGTTTGCCAGGCTTCAAGATGAGGGTTATAGTGGCATTATCCCATGATTCAGGTGGCAATTCGCCGTCTCTTAGGATTTGATTGAATAGGGTAACTAGGACTGGAGAGACCTCTGTGATCAGTTTTGTATATAGTTCACATGGCAAACCATCAGAGCCTGCAGCCTTGCCTGATTTTGATCTCTTTATTGCCTCCTCTACCTCTGTGATGGTTATTTCATCATCCAAGGAACAGCTCTGTTCTGGTGTTAAAGAAGGTAGAGAGATATCTTCCAACCAACTTATGATGTCGTTCTGAGTGACATTTAGATCGTCCTGGTATATGGATTGAAAGAAAGTTCTAAAAGCCCCTCTGATTTCATCGTCCCTGGAAAAGGTACCTCTCGCGGTTGAAACAGAGGAAATATTGTTGCGGACCCGGTCCGATTTTGTTTTCCAGGCAAGTAGTTTCCCTGCCCCCTCCCCATATTGGAAATGTGAAAGCTTACTTGCCTCCCATCTCTGCAAGACACGTTTCTCCAGAATTGCCGATAAAGCGTGCTTTAGCCTATCCAACTCAACGTGTTTTTCGGCAAGGTCATGGTTGTCTATTAAACCAATATTGTCAATATCAGCTTGAACTGCCAACATGTTATTTTCCATAGAAGTAACTTCCTCTATATACTGCCTTCTTCTGTAGGCTACTTTATTTTTAATGAGGCCTCTTAATGTGCACTTAAATGCGTCCCATATAGTTCCTATTGAGGCTGTACCTTTATTGATGTTAAAAAAGTGACGAGTTTCTAACTGTAAAAATTCAATATCCTCTATTGATGAAAGTAAAGACCTGTCAAAGGACCATGTTCTTGTAGGAGGTACCATAGCCTGTTTTAATTCTAACTCGATTGCCGAATGGTCGGAGAGATGTATTGGAATGTAGTGTGTTGAGATAATGTCATCAGCCAAAGCTCTACTAGTGAGAATAAAATCAATTCTGGATTTGTGTCTATACTTCAAATTTCTGAATGAGAAGTCTTGCCTTTGACCCTCTCTAATCCGCCAGGTGTCAATGTATCCATACTGATTCATTAAACCTAAAAGGCAGTTTCTGGATTTAGAGATAACTCTTTGTCTACTATTAGGGGATTTATCCAGAAGTGGGTTCAAAGTGATATTGAAATCCCCCGCTATAATCACCGGATCTGGAAAACTTAACAAGTGGTTGAATAAAGTTTGTAGTACTGAGGGATCGTCAATATTTGGACCATAATAGCCCACTAGTGTTAACTTCATTTCACCGATCTCTACTGCTACAATGGCCCATCTCCCTCCTGAATCCACTTTCTGTTGTATTATCCAGTTCAATATCTTTATTCGGCAAATTAATCACCATAAAAGAATACATATGCAATATACATTTCCAATTCTCCATATAAATTATTAAAATACGAATAAAATACGAATAAAAGAAGAGGTGCACCACAGTCACTAGTTTGCTACCAGCGGATACAGCATCAGACCGTAGGTCCCCCCGAATGCAATTTCAGTAAACGGGAGCGCGTCATCCACGCACTACCCAAGAATTTTGCCACCCCGCAAATCATGATGGAAGATGAAGAGTCCGTAGAAAGTACACGTAATGCCTGGCTGTGGCACCTCAACCCCAGTTCCCTGCATACAGGTTTCAACCAAAATTTCCGCGCCCCTTTGTAAGCTGGGCAAGCAAAAAATAGATGGGCCACAGACTCCTTTGGTGCTACACAACCAGGGCATGAACGCAGGGGGGCACCAGAGTTTGACCACCTCACCGTAAAATCATGCACCGGAAGCGTCCCATATCGCAGTTTTAGATATAGCGCTCGATCTAAAGGTTTGGTTATCAGGTCAAGGAAGGGCTCCAATTTTCTCACACATTTAAATAACAAAAATTGGTCCGTGAGTGAGCCCCCATCCGTAACCCTCAGCGCCTTACTCTGTACCCAGTCCCAATATAGTTTTTTGATCACTTCCTTGGGTGGCGGCGATTGTGACTCCCATGCGTCTCTTAGCCCCAGGTTAAGAGCCAGGTCTTTCAATTTATTCAACCATCCTATTTTTTTACCCGTATCCAGTAGAAGAAGATCGTCCAACCCTTCAGCATATTTTGCAAGCTCCTCAGTTCTTCTTAAAAGAGTCCAAAAGAGCAGCGGGCGTAACCTTACCAAGTCCTTTAGTGCTCTTCTGCCCAGATCTAGTCTCAGGGGGACCAGTGGGGTGGAAGTAGGAAGAGCCACCACCTTCCTTAGAAAATTGTTTTCCGCTGTCGATAGCTCTGAAACATTTTCAAACCCCCAGAGTTCGGAGCCATATAGTGCCGCAGGGAGAATCTGACCCTCATAGATGGCCATAGCCGGGGAGACAGGTTTACTACATGATTCACGGAGCTCCCTCAAAGTCACCCCAGATACTCTTTGGTGACTGAGTAACATTTTTGCCAAATGGTCCTTCCAGGTCATGCGACTGTTTATCCGAACACCAAGATAGTCAAAAGACTCGACCAACTCCAGAGGAACACCATTGAGCAAGAAGTTATTTTTGAATCTTTTAGAGGGGGAGAGTGCCATCAATTTAGTTTTCGAGGTATTGATGGTTAAGCCTCGGATGGTACAGAAGGAGCTAAACCGGTTCAAGAGTTTTTGCAAACCCACTGGGGATTTGGAGATTAATATGGTGTCGTCGGCGAAGAGTAAAGTGGGGATTCTTTCCCCCGCCAGGGATGGGGCATCCGCCTCCTCCCCCTTCAGATGGTCCACCACTCCATTCACGAATAGGGAGAAAAGGGTCGGAGCCATAACACAGCCCTGGCGTACTCCTCTCCTCACAGGGACCCTATCTGTTAACTGTCCCTGGGATCCCCATCTGACCCTCGCGTAATTCCCCTCGTGGAGCTTTACGATTAGGTTCAGGAGTCCACTGGGAAATCCCATCTCTCCTAGGATTTCCCATAATTTTGCACGGGGGACCAGGTCGAAACCGTTTTGAGATCTATGAAGGCCATATATAAACTGCCTTTCTTGATGGTAACTGCCTTGCAATAGATAACAAAAAAGCGAAAGACCTGGTCCATCGTGCCTTCCTTTCTTCTAAAACCCGCTTGTAGGTGGGAAAGAATACTGGCCTCCTCCATCCAATCTCCTACTCTTGAAATGATGACCCCGCCAACCACTTTCTGAATTATATCTATCAGACTGATAGGTCTGTAGTTCGCAGGGTCATCTCTTGCCCCCTTCTTGAACACGGTTACTACCTCTGCCCCCTTCCAAGAATCTGGCACCTGGTGACCTCTGGTAATCAAATTCATTATTATGGCTATTAATTTGGCCCATGCTTGTGGCTCCGCTAACAACAGGTCTCCAGGAATCCCATCCTGCCCGGCTGCTTTCTTGGGGGTCAGATGTCTGATCGCCATCACTACCTCTGTGGTCGTAAATGGGAAGACGTCCACCCCTAGGGAATCCCCGTCACCCAAACTATCTGCCCCAGGGCTGGCTGTTTCCTCAATGCCTCCATATAGGGATGAGAAATGATCAAACCATTGCTGACTAGTTATGTGTGCAGCCAATGGTTGCGATTTCCTCTGCCTAGTTCTATTGATCAGATCCCAAAAAAGGTTCGGGTTCCTACTACTCACAGCATTGGATAGGTCCTGCCAATGCTGTTCCTCCCACTCGCGTTTGGCCAGTGATAATGTTTTTAGATAATCCTTCCTGGCCGCTCTAACCAGCAAAGGATCCCCAGAAACCAGGGCTTTTGTCAGGTTTTTTCTTTTGCCCTTACACTGATCTGTATACCAAGGTTTATTAGAAGTGGGGGGTGTAACAGTAGCCCTATTGCTTTTCCCTTTCGAGGTAAAAAATTGACCAACATGATCTATTGTGGCTTTATAAACTGAGTCAAGGGAGGGGTATGGAAGCCTGCTAATCTGGTTTTCACCGACCCAGACCTCAAAGTCAGAAGACAAGCCCTCTACCATAGATTTAATGGCCCCTAAATCATCCTCCTTAAGTTTAGCCTTATCCCATTTCAGTCTGCGATTGTTGTTATATGGGATAACCTCTTTAGATGTTTTTAAGGTGACATTCGCCCTCTTATCTTTAAGGGTACCCCAATTAAACTTGCAACACAGGGAATTGTGGTCGCTATCCTGACTTGGGAGGACCTCCATGTCAATAAGGTCTGCCCAAAAACTAACATCCATTAGGATGTAGTCAATTCGGGACGGCCCAGTAAGTCTATTGAAGGTCAGTGCCCCTGCCTGATCGGATATAGTCCTGCCGTTGAGGGCTCTTAACTTGTGGTCCCTAGTCAGTGCATTGATTTGGATTGCCCTGGCTGACCATTTCCTAATGGGGGGCAGGGATAAAGTTGGGATGGACCATTTTGAATCCTCCTCTTCAATACCCAAGGGGTCATCTCCGAGGAGGGGTTCAAACGTACAGTTAAAATCACCCCCCACGATGATTTTTGCTGATGACGGGCAATTAGCTAAGGCGGAGTCCAGAGCTGTTAAAATCAAAGAAGCAGAGTCCCCAGGGGCCCCTCTAGCGTAAACATTGAAAAGGTCGAGCCTACTACCCTCCAACTTTCCTCTACAGGTGAGGTGGAGTATATCATTACACTCCAAGTTGTGGCGTGTGGCCACCCAATCCAGTTCTATTTTAATCCAGACCATGAGGCCCCCCAATGGTCTACCCTTTCCCTTGCTTACTGCTGGCAAAAAGTGGGTGGTGTACCCCGATTTGTATAACGGTGATAGGCTCCAAGTTTCCTGAAACAGGCAAACATCAAACCTCTCAATGAACGTGTGCCACTCTGGAATTTCTAACTTCCTTTTTAGCCCCGCGATGTTCCAAGAAAGGAGGTTTATTACCCGCCGTACTTTGGGCACTATGGTGTATCCCTCCCGTTCACACCCTCATTATCCACCATGGTCATGCAGCTCCCCCCTCCTGTGCCAAGGGAATAGGGGTTGCAGGACAACCAACCATGCTAGTCAGAGGCCTAGCTGACATAGAAGCCTCAGTAATGTTGTTGGTAATAACAGGTTGAGCTGAAAGTGGACTAACTTCCCCTGTATCTATACTACCACAGAGTCGTTGTGGGGCCTCCTCCCCGGGGAGTTCACTTATCTCCCCCCCGGGCACTGAAATTCAATCGCAGTCTTCCAGCCCAGAGAGCTGAGAAAACCGATTGTAAGTGTCCAGCGGGGTGAAAGGTCTCAGATGATTCATCCGGGAGTCGTGGTTCATCGTGTGTCTATAAGGGACCGTAGACCAGGCAAGGTGCTGGTCAGGCACCAAGGCAAAATGTTGCCCATGCTGGGGGTAATTATTATTGTACGGCAAGGTAAGAGAAGGCCTATAGGATTGAAATTTATTTGGATATTTAAAAGGGGTAGCCTCTGACCTGGGATAAAAGTATGTTAAGGCCCGAGGGATGATGCAAGTTTCCCCATTTCCTGATGGCCAGTTTAAAATATAATCAACAGCCCGAGGATCTCTAAAATTGACCACCACTACATCTCCCTCTATATTTTTAGTTCTACTCCCCAGCCAATTAATCCGTCTAACATGGACTATATCCCCATCTATATTGGGCGCTATCGGCCTGTACGTTCTCAACCAATGAATAATTTTATTCTTGAGGTCAACATATCCCTCCTTCTTATTTTCTGCTAACTGAGGGACCCCAGTCAAGACCACCACAAAGGGCACTGCTTCTGGGGGAATCTCCACTTGTGGGACCTTTTTTTGTGGTATTCTATTATTTCTACCTTCCCCTTGGACGTTCTGATTGTTACTTGTCGGGGCCTTTAAGATTGGTTTATTTGGGGCAACACCCAATTCAATTTGTGGTGTCTTTAATTGTTTTGGAGGCGGGGGATTTTGAGAGGAAAGGTCAACTCTACCCTGGGACTGTAGAGTTTGCTTGGCCGGCTGAGCTGGGGCGGGTGTTTTTTTTTTAACTGAGGTGGGAGGGGGCCTTATTAAGGGTGTAAGATGCGCCACCCCGCTCCCCTGGGTTTTAGTCAGAGTGGCCATGCTAGTTATGGCGGCTTCCAATATGGTCAGTCTGATTTCCACCTTTTTAATGGACTCATTAATAGGTAAAAGGAGAGATCTCAACAAAAACTCCAAATTCCCTATCAATGTGGGGGAGGAGAAGTAACAGCTGCTGTAGCTCTAGTGTTGCTATCAGGAACCACCGCCTGTATAGCTACTTCAAATGGACTGTGAACCAATGGTGGTGCTACTGCTGGTGTATAATCCTGTTCCACTGCTGGGGTAATCTCAGTTAAAATGGTTTTTTTTGCCCCTTTACCGAACTCAGTGTGCGGGGTTTTGGGTTTACCTGGTGCCACCCTATGTTTCCTCCTTTTTTTACTAGGTGGTGGGCGGTGGATCTGGGCCGCAAGTAATAGCTTAGGTTTCTGTTTCCTGGGTTTAGATGTCACAATGACGCGACTTGGACTAGGGGTAGGAGAAACGATTATAATGTTATCCAAAGGCAAACAGGGTGTGGAGACAAAATCACGGAACAATAGAGGAACGCCTTCTTGACTAGCGTTGTCCTCACTCAAGTCTACAGATCCTCCCTCCCGGGTCAAATCGAGCAGGGAACTATCAGTGAGGGGTCTATGTTTCATGCTCTCAACTGAGCGACGCCGCTCTGCCCTACGCTCTGCTAGAATAGAATCCTTTTCACCCTCACTCTTCTTCGGAAAATAATTCTCCAATGACCCATTGCGTAATCTACCTTTTTTCCCCGGGGTTTCCTCTTCTGTCGCCATATCCAGCGTGTGGCAAGACACGGGCCACTGAACTACAGGTGTTAAGGGGCTGGCCCAGCCCGGCCTCCTTCGGCCCCGGACGGCCACAGACGGTCCCACCCTTGTCCCGGGCTTCTCCCGGCACGCTCCTGCTCGCTCCCGCGAAGCGGTTACCCTAGGGCCTGTTATGCGCTATGCAACTCTGTGATAGGCTGATAGGCGGGGGCGTGGCCAGCGGGGAGAGCAGCCCAGGTGTTACGAATTGGGCGCGCAGGGACTCCTGGACACTGGAGTCCCTGCCAGCAAGCTCGCAGCCCCGCCGACACACTTGCCTGCCCCGCACTTTCCCCAGCAAAGTTCCAACAAAGTTCCAACCACTCGGCAGCAAACCAGGAGAGTTTCTTCAAGCGCTGCGGGACCCGTGAAGCGGGTCCGGTGAGGCGCTATGCGGCTCCTTGACGACGAGCAGGACACAGCAATCCACAGTCCTCTATAGGGCAGAGGTTGGTTCCACGCACTTCCAAGAGGGTCCCAGTAAGCAGCGGGACAAGTCTGCTTTTACTCCGTTGGTGGGGGGCGTGGCCAGCGGGGAGAGCAGCCCAGGTGTTATGAGTTGGGCGCGCAGGGACTCCTGGACACTGGAGTCCCTGCCAGCAAGCTCGCAGCCCCGTCGACACACTTGCCTGCCCCGCACTTCCCCCAGCAAAGTTCCAACAAAGTTCCAACCACTCGGCAGCAAACCAGGAGAGTTTCTTCAAGAGCTGCGGGACCCGCGAAGCGGGTCCGGCGAGGCGCTATGCGGCTCCTTGACGACGAGCAGGACACAGCAATCCACAGTCCTCTATAGGGCAGAGGTTGGTTCCACGCACTTCCAAGAGGGTCCCAGTAAGCAGCGGGACAAGTCTGCTTTTACTCCGTTGGCGGGGGACGTGGCCAGCGGGGAGAGCAGCCCAGGTGTTACGAGTTGGGCACGCAGGGACTCCTGGACACTGGAGTCCCTACCAGCAAGCTCGCAGCCCCGCCGACCCACTTGCCTGCCCCGCACTTCCCCCAGCAAAGTTCCAACAAAGTTCCAACCACTCGGCAGCAAACCAGGAGAGTTTCTTCAAGCGCTGCGGGACCCGTGAAGCGGATCCGGCGAGGCGCTATGCGGCTCCTTGACGACGAGCAGGACACAGCAATCCACAGTCCTCTATAGGGCAGAGGTTGGTTCCACGCACTTCCAAGAGGGTCCCCCCTTATCTTGAACCTTACGGATTTCTTTAAAAGAATCGAGACCCCCCGTGTGTTAGATCCTTGTGCTGTTGAAACCGATGATTCTATCCACCTATTCCTTCGAACCAACTCGAGTATTTCGCTCTCACTTAAGTGTGTCTCCTGGAGGATAATGATCCCCACATTGGAATCACGTAAATATTGCATGATTTTATTAGCACGAAGCCTGGTGCGGAGACCATTAACATTCCAGGATAATAATTTGAGTTTACTCATTGTGTTGTGAGTTTGGATTCTTTGATGAGACTGACAATAAAACTAGAAGTTTATGTGATGATTTGTATGAAGGCATGTTGTTTAGCTTGAGATGAGTAAAAAACCTTATATTCAAAAACTTATTTACATAAAGAGATTGGAGCTCATTCTTCGAAGTGTGATTGTGTCCCAACACCCCCCGTGCCCTCCCCACCCCCCCTCCTACCCTGGGAAAACCCTGTACTCACCAACCGGAAGTTTTCCGGAAGTAAGTGCCCCTAGCTCTTCCCCATCTCGTCCCTGTGTGCCTCTTATATATATAGTGTGACTCGCCTTTGGATATAGAATTTGTTTTATGGGCAAGTATTTTTTCTCCTTTTTTTTTTTTCCTTTTACCTTCCCTTTTCTCTCTCTTTCCCTCTTTCCCCCCTTTTTTTTTGTTTTTTTACCCAAGGTGATTTCACACCCTTATTTTCTGATTATCCATCCTACTTGATTAATAAAAGTTTGATATTTTAAGGCATTAGAGCATTATCACTTAGGGTGCTCCTTGTAGCAATGTTTTCAACACATTCAATTCTACTCCCTCTATTTCCCTCTACTTCCTGCTACCGAGAGAGAGTAGAAGATCGTCTGCAGCCTGCACTGATCTAATATTGTGCATTTTATTGTCTAGCATAATCTTGAGAGATGCGGGAAAACCCATCTGTACTGTAGCGCCATATTTACGAAAAGCGTCCATCCTCCGGCCCAGCTCCCACTGTTTGTCTAAGGTGAACCGGGAGAGATCTGATCGAATCTGAAAGTTGTAGCCTTTAAATGATTGTGACTTTAGCTTAAGCGCTTGATTTAGGATATGTTCCTTCAATGAGTAGGTGTGAAAGTTTACCAGAATTTTCCTGGGTTTAGTACGCTGTGGGTTGCGTCTAAAAGGGTCCCTATGTATGCGTTGAATATCTGTTGCAAGCTCCTCAATAGAGTGGGAAAGATTTAAAGTTTCTTTTAGTAGAGTAATTATGTAGCTCTTGATATCCGTGCCTTCACTTCCTTCAGGAACATTCAGGATACGTATATTGCTACGCCTTGCGTTGTTTTCTAAGAGCTCCATTCTCTCCAAAAGGGCTTGATCTTCTTTTTTTAATCTTGTAATGTCTTCCTCGGTGGCCTCAGCTCTCATAGTTATTTGCCCCACTGTTTCTTCCAGAGCTTGGGTTCTCAACGTCAAGGTGCCTATTCTCTCATCAAGAGACTCACAGAAACTTCTTATCTCCCTCTGATTAGAGGCTGACTCAGCAAAGCCTTGCTTAATTTCCGCAGATAGTGCTGCAAACATTTGTTGTATTGAAGTTACAGAGATAGTTTCTGGACTCGATCCTACGGCGCCATTTGTTTCTTGAGACGTTATCAAGGGGGGTTCAGAAAATATTCCAGCCTCAAAATTGTCTTCCATGGTAGCTGTAGTTACACAGATAGGGGCGCTGGTAGGGTCTCTGCAGCCATCTTCTGGTATTGAGGGTAGCACTATTTCATCCACTATCATTATAGCGTCAGCATTTATTGTAGCTAAGTCTGCTGGATTTTTGAGCAATAAACCCTCTCCCTCTCCATCTTCCTCTATAGGAGACTTCTCTGCTGGTTGTAGTAAGTGAGGGGAGTCAGTATTAGCCGTTTGCGGCTGAGTGTCTGAAGGATTAGCTGAGACAGCCTCTGTAGCAGGGGACAAAACCTGCCCGTCGGTAAGCATGATCTCTGAACCTAGATTGAGATCCGTAATATTGTTGCTAGACTGCTGGTGTTCTTTGCCAATTTTAAGACTTGGGGAACTACCTTGAAATATGAGCGCAGAGACGGAGTGATTTTTAGTATGGAAGCGGTAGGGGATTTCACCTTACCGCGTTTCCTGCCCCTTTTTGCTTTAACTTCAGTTGAAAGGTAAGAGGATGATTCCTGATCTGAGTTTAATTTTGCTCCGTTTTGAGGACTTTTTCCTGAACCAGAAACCACCCTACCAGCCTCCTCCTCAATTACATGCAGCACACTTTTAGCTCTCTTTTTTCGGGATATACTGGCCCCCACCAAGCCCTTTGCTGCGCTCTTACCTCTTAACTTCCTAGCAGGTTCTACAGCGCTCATGTGTGCCAATGTTAAGCTTGTGGGTTTCTGATTGTTGCTGATATTTATCACCTCTTCGTTAGCTTCACTCACATATGAGGCTCCTGTGAGCGGGAGAGCAAAACCGCCGTCTGATTTTGAAGACGATGAAGCACTATCTCCACATGCCGACTTTCTATCGTGAGAAACGCCGCTTATGCAGGAATCCCTGCGGAGGCTCCGGATCCACCTGGTTCTGCGGAGCTCCAGGACGGCTCGCTCCCAACGTAGCAGTTCAGGTGTGGGCTTGCCTCGGGAAGGGCGTTCACCTCCGCTACTACAGCTGATCGACACCGCGGAGCTGCCGTGCCCTCCCTCCTGAGCACCATTCTTTGCCGTTTGGTCGAGGCACATCGGGGTAAGAAAAAGAACTTGATTTAGAGCTGTGTATCGAACCTCAAAAAGGAATATTCGATCTGTGAGCAAGATCCTGCTCAACGCTGCCGCATAATTTGGAAAACGAGCGAGTAAAAGGCACAAAAGATCAGGCTCCCGGGACCGAGACGGAGCGGAGCACCGCTGCAGTCAGCCGACTGCCGCCATGTGAATGGCACCACCCTTGTCCGCAGGTTTAATCACAATTTGTTTGTTGGAGCGTAGAGAGACAAGTGCTTTGCGTTCCTGATTGGAGATGTTAAGTCGAGTGTGTTTCAAAGTCTGTAGCATTTTTTGCGTCCCTCGTTTTGCAACAAAAATATGTTATTGTAGACCACTGCCTCAATGTATGCTCTTTGAATTATCTCTCCCCTTGTGGGCTCATGATAGATATGGTACATTACTGTAGCCTACCCTTAATGGGACCATGATTTCATTAGTATACCATATTCTCCATTCGCAGATATTACCCCACGCTCACTTTCCAGAGGAGCCGGCTGGCCCTTCAATCAATTACCTCTACCAAATGAGTGGTAACTATTCAAATGGTTGATCTAGTCTCTTTTTTATATATTTAACCCATGTATTGTTATACTAAAACCCCCCCTTTTTAACTTTAGGTGCCCCCCTTTCACATCACGTCCCGATGAAGACCCCATTGTAAGGTGGAACTAACCTACACACGCCACGGGTCGAAACGTCGACTGTCTCTACATGTGACCTACCCAATATTACAACAATGGATTAATTATTGTGTAATCATTATATATGGGATAGGAACGTTTTTGCTGTTCATCAATATGTGCGGTGACTGAACTCAGCACCCTTGTGATCTAAACGTATTGAATATTGTTACATCACATGTAATTTTTCTAAATTGGTCTGTCCACTACCTGTATCTGCACAAAACCTTCCCTCACGGCACAAAAAAACCCCTCCTCTCCTTCTTCTTTTATTCTATGGGCACTTTGTGAATATTGAATACATGTGTTACATAAGATGTTTGACTAAGAGGATGTGAATAAATAACATCCGTCTTGAAACTATGGTACGAGTCATATGTATCTAAAATTAAGAAAAAGTTTCTGTGCATACAAATTCTACATAGTTTGGGACCCCTACCTATGTACCAATTGTTACCCAGGTCCCAGTACTTTTGGGTCAACCCTTCAATTGTAACCCCCGCTAGCTACAATGTATCTCAATCAAGGATTCCCGTGGCGCCATGCGGCTGAGTCACTGTCAGCCAGATAGCCTGCCTGACCTCACAGACTAGATAGTCTCAATAGTTGCTACCAAGACAGCCTGGAGTCCAGTTAGGTTGCGTGCAGCATGAACAAACTTGTGACCGCCGTGGGGGAACGCTACGTCCCTGTGCACGGGGAGTTTGTGGACTAGGGCTGGCAGCTCACTGGTTGCAGGCGGGGCCGGCCGCACATGGTACTGGGTCCACAGCGCTGCGGCTCGCACCATCCCTTTAATATCCGCTCGCCCGAAACTTAATTTAAATCATTTCAATTATAATGTAATTCCATGGCGGGTTAGAGAGAGTGCCGTGGGAAGGGATGTCAGTGATAAAGTCATGACGACCAGAGTCACGGTTGCAGCAGCCACCAGGACTCACTGAGGACACACAGCCCGACAGCCACCTGGACCAAGTAAGACGGATGCCCGGGGGGTGGGGGCTGAGCTGCCAGCTACCTCGAGTGGCATGATTTTGGTTGCAAGAAAGTGCCACTCTATGTGTTACATATTTAGTCATTGCCTGACTCTCCTAAATACACTGAATCTATGAAAATGTCACAAATAATCAATCAGAAACATTAGCAGTTATACTCAAATGGGTGTACTCTCCGATATTTACATGATTCCCTCGTCTTCATTGCTTAATTTTGCTAGCGAGAAAGTTTCACTCATAGTCGTTGAAATGTCACTCATAATTACACTGAAATTATGAAATGTCACACATAGCAATCTGAAACCTTGGCAGCAATGAGAAAGGAATGAAATATGGTGCATCCTGGATGAGCAGCAGCTGCCTGAAGCTCAACTCGGAAAAGACAGAAGTCGTCGTCCTCGGAGCCGTCCCCTCAGCATGGCCCACCACCCCCATGGACCACGCCCGAAACCTTGGCATCATACTCGACTTCTCCCTCACCATGACCCGACAGATCAACGCCATTGCCTCCACCTGCTTCAACACCCTCTGCATCCTGCGGAAGACCTTCACATGGATGTCCCCCGAATCCAGAAAGACCGTCACCCATGCATTCATAAAGCAGACTGGACTACAGGAACGCCCTCTAAACTGGAATCAACAAATCCTTGCTTCACAAACACCAGACCATCCAGAACACTGTAGCCAGACTCGTCCTCGGCATCCCACAACATGAACACATCACCCAACACCTGCGAAAGCCCTACTGGCTCCCCTTAAAGAAGAGAGTAACCTGCAAGCTACTCACCCACACCTACAAATTCCTCCACAACACCGGACCCCAATATCTCAACTAAAAAGTCTCCTTCCACGTACCCAAGAGAAACCTTCATTCCGCCGACCTTGCTGAAACACTGCGCATGCACAGAGCCAGAGCCGTTGGAAAAGCCTTCTCCTACATTGGGGTAAAGACCTTGAACAAGCTCCCGATTGACATCAGGCGCTCCTTATCTCTGCACATCTTCAGTAAGAGCCTCAAGACCTGGCTCTTCGGCTGACCCGGAGCTGCACCCCCCCCAAGCGCCGTGAGGCCCTCACGGGCGAGTAGCACACTTCACGATACCCTGATTGATTGATTGATTGATTACTCACACTTTCCATTGATCTAACCATAATCTTAAATCTACCCCAATCCCTTAATTTAACCTTGCCTCAACTCCATCCCTTGCTCAAACTCTAAACCTTGCGCCAGTACTAACTATAACCTGTACCCAAATCTTAACACTAACTCTTATGCCAACCCTTAGTAGAACATCTTATCATGTACTGCCCCTTATTTGCACCCTAAAAAAAATAAAAATTGACTTAACCCAAACCCAGTCCAGACACCCATACTTAACCCATTCCTAACTGTGATTTTTAATTCTCTTTGGTGTAGTTCCTTCTCAGCACTCCATGATTATGTCATACCGGTGGAATTATATATGAGTTCGTTCCTGCCGACTTAGAGACTGGCAGGATGTGGATAGGGCAATTTAATATTAAATCCACTGAAATAATCTGAAGTAATTGGTCTCATCCGTGGATGGTCATGGATTTTACAGTAACCGCAGCCCTTACCCCTACCCCTATACAAATATAATAGAGTTGCTGGTAGTGGAACAAATCGAACAGTAGAGGATGAATATAGGGGAAGGACAAGGAAAGAATGATGGACCATTGTGGATAAGAAGCATGGCTGGATGGATGAGTGGGTGGATGGATGGATGGATGGATGGCAGGATGGATGGATGGGTGGGTGGGTGGAAGGATGGATTGGATGGATGGATGCATGGAAGGATGGCTGGGTGACCGGATGAATGGATGGGCGGATGAATGGATGGATGGATGGGTGGATGGGTGGATGGATGGATGGATGGATGTCTGGAGGAGGAAGGATGGAAAGAAAATGTAGGATTGATGGATAGGTGGAGGGAGGAAAATATGGAAGAAATTACGGAAGGACGGATTTAAAGACAGAATGGAATGAGAGAAAGAAGAAATAATATGGGAAAAGGCCAGGAAGAGCAATAAAGAAAAGTAATGAAAGAAAGATAGAAATATCCAAAGAAGGAAGGAGGAGCAGGAGTAAAGACTGAAGCACACGGAAAGAACAATAGAGAGCAGGAAAGACAGACAGAAAATGATGGAAGAGAGATGGGAAAAACAAGAAAAGGGAGGAGGACATTAAGTCTTTCGATGCTGATGACGGAACCGCTCCGTCATCAGCTGCGGTGGCACTGTGCTGATGACGGAGCGGTTCCGTCATGGCCCTCTCGCCGCACCTGCGCGGTGCGGATTCCGCGCCTGCGCTGGGCGTTCCATTGAGCGGGCGGGGCCATGATGGAACCGCTCCGTCATGAGCACAGCCCAACCGCGGCTGGTGACGAAGCGGTTCCGTCACCAGCATGCGCCCGCCGCGCGGCCGCCCCGCCCCCTTAGCGCTGCGGCGGAATAGCCGCCGCAGCGATGTGGTTAAGGTGGAAAGAAGTGTGGGGAAAGCATGATTATTAAGAGAGCAAAACATGGGTAAAGAGGAATAAGGAGAGAATATAAGCCAGAATTCAAGGTAAATAAATGAAAGAAAAAAGATACGAAAGAAGGAAAGGAAAATGGAATGAAGGATAGATGAAAAATAACATTTATTCCTGGCAATTAATGACTTTTTGCGAATTGTGAGTCTGGCAATAAAAAGTCGTGAGTATATTGTTTGAAAATATTTTTGTTTTGGGCCCCGTTCGTTGCAGTTTCTTTTTCATTTTGCATCGACATTTCGCACGAACTAATTCTGGTGGTAATCGATGGTCAAAAAACTGGAACAGCCTCATTTCTGCTCACCTCCAACTAGGCACTAATAGTAAAAGAGGCTAACATGCTGTATTTAATATCCCACATAGCCCTAACTTCCGGGTTTTAAACTCCTGTTACAGGGTAGTAGATGTGGTGGAAATGCAAATTAAGTGCATTTAAGATTTCACAGAAGAATGAGTTAAACAAGCTATTTCGCAGCCACCGGATTCTGTCCAAACTTCTTGGCGATGGGAACAGGAATTTATCATTTTTAGGTCTGTACATTGGGTAGAAATGTCAATTCGGTAATACAAATTGAATGGAAAGTCATGTAAAGCACTTTACACAGAAGCGCACAATAAGGAGCAGGTTTTTAATATAGCACTTCTGCAAAGCACAAGGGACTCCCAGAGTGCGGGGCTTCAGTCCCTAATTGTTGCTAAGCTCTCTGACGGAATCCACCGAGCTTTGATCACTTGCTCCGCCCCTTCCAGCAATTAACCCTGATCCCAAGAGGAGCCAGATCCACTCTCAACTCAAGTGCTCTCAATGGTGACGAGTCACTGACATGGATGGTCTCCATGGGACAGTTGATGGAAAGTTGTGTAAGTGACAGCACTACAGCACCAAGAAATTCTGATGGCATCTCGTCCAACCACCTGCTACAGCTATTTCCGTAATCCACGCAGCTTCATAAAATACCAAAAATTGTCCATCTCACAGCGCAACGTCATATGGCATGACCCAAACACAACCCGGACACCTGCATTTCTCTAAAAGATGGTTTGTGTATTCAGAGAAGCTCCTATCTTATCTCCTGCCTCAGCGACGTTTGTGTCAAAGCACTTAACACAGCCATGCTTTAGCTTACTGCAATAGGTTTTTGGATCCAATTAAAAGTCTACATGACATCCTTCAAAAAGGAGAACTGATGAAAATTCAACATTTACATTTCTCATAGTAAATGCGTAGTATTTCGTCTAAATCTCTTCAACATACATTTGACATTCAACCTCTCTTAAAAGGCAGCCTATTGTCGAAACAAACCACAATCATACCCTGACGGCCGGTGGTCTTTAACAGTCTGGGGTAGAAATCAGATCCTGGAATTTTACTCTGTGTGGGAGTCTCACAGTGGAGCCAGAATGGCCTAAGGAGGGGTTGGGCAGTTGCTCTCACCAAGAAAAAATGTAAACATAAAAACAATGGGGCATATTACCAACAACTAGCGATATTTATCGCTAAATGGGCTTAGCGAGTTTTTTTTATCGCCAAGCATCGCCGGATATTATCTTAGAGATAACATGCTATTAGCAATGTTTATTTCCAAAGCGATAAAATATCCGGCGATAGCGGCAAAATGCGTGAATATCGGTGAGAATACAGCGATATTCACGCATTAACGCCAATAGGGTCTTAGCCATAATATCCACCTCCCATTGGATATAATGGCTAAGAACTGGTCTGAGCAGGCGTTAGCTTTTGGAGATATTCGCGCTTAGCCCGGATATTTCCATCGCTACGCCTGCGTTGATAATAGGCGATAGGCGATGTTGCATGTCATTAGCGATATATATCGAGTGCCAAAAACAAGAGGCAGCTGTTTCTTTTGGGTTTTGGTGCACAACTCTTTTTATTTGCTGCCCATATTTTAGTTACATTAAAAGTTATTAACAGCTGATTATTCACCAAAAAATGGATCACCGGGAGCTGGAATGAGACTTTTGCTGAAAGTTAAGGTAAAAAGAGGAATGTTTTTAGATGTATGTTGTGTGCATGTTTGCAGGTGAAAGTTTGTGCAAGTGAGAGAGTGTGCATGTGAGCAGGCATGACTATACCTGAGGGCAAGTGTGTGTGAGGGGAACTGAGTGGGAGAGAGTAATACGTAGTGAGTGAGAATGAGTGAGATTGAGTCTGAGTAAGGGCGTATGAATGAGTGAGAGTGAATGTAAGCAGGAGTGGCTGAAGTGAGTTGATGAATTAGAATGCACGAGTAAGGATGAGTGTGAAGCACTGCTAGAGTGAGTCAGAATGGGTGAGAGTGAGCAACAGTGTGTAGTGTAATTGTGAGTGAGAATAAGGGAGAGTAACAGTGCTAGTGAGTTCAAGTGACTGTGAGTAAGTGGCAACGTATGAGTGAGCGCAACTAAGAGTAAATGTGAGTGGCACACATGGCAAAATACTGCCACTAGTATGCTGCAGGCAATTCTTGGCATGACAGGCACCTGTAACAAAATACTGGTGCTGGCATACTGGAGGTCATTCTTGGCACAATGGAGACCCATGGTAAAATACTAGTACTAACATAAACAAGTGACTCTTCACTCAATAACTATTTGCACAGCATATGTTGCCCTTTTAACATTTTCATAAGAATCCAATGAAACAATATGATCTGTAACTCTTTTTGTTGACATCCATGAACATTTGTTACATTTTCACAATGTATCATCCTCACCGAAAATTCTTTGTGCTTTAGGATAGTTTTCACAACATTTGGACTGCAACCATCTTCAAACACTTTGGGGATATTCACAAGGACTCAACTCTGATTAATCCCCACCTTAACACATCAAAAGTGGAGATAGATCTAACACTCCATTCACAAGCTGGTGCAAACTGCAGACATCGCCTGTATTCCTGCGATAACTGCCCCAAAATGTATCTCCACGGTGGACACCACCAACTAACCCTAATGAGATGAAGAGCAGGCGTTCCAGTGCAAAAACACACAAAAAAAACACAACACCACTTTTCCAACAAACTGCTAGATCTGTGATGCGAAACAAAAACAAGTGATAGGCTGCAGTAGCAGCATGGAATTAACACCTGCCTACTGCTGGTGTTAAGCAGGACAGCTACCTGCAGCATAAAAGGGAGTCCAGCCAACAGCCACACCTGAAGACCCACAGATGCCATGGAGACAATGACCATGCACAGCTGATACCCATGAGGGACACAACACCCACAGCAACACCCCCCAGGCCCGCCACCACCCGCAGGACCCATCCCGACCCCCCCCGAAACACCACAGAGGCGGCGAACACAAAGCCAGCGGACCCACCTGAAACGCACCTGCCACCCACAGTCATGCAACTCATAACACTGCCAATGGTCACACAGCACAAATGCTTCCAACATGACAAACAACATGCCAACTGACCAGACACAACAACACAACTCCATTGGGAATCCGTCCTTGCCATGCCCACAACCCAGCCACGACATGGCACCACAGACACACAATAGCAGGATGTGAGGAGAGGCATGGAGCAGGCATATGCAAGAGTGGCAAGTGACTAAGGAATGTGAACCTACCCAATGCCAGGTGTGGAATGGAGGTGCCGGACAGACCAAAGAGTGCAAACAACGGAAATGGCCATGTAGAGATCAACTGCTGGTGCATGGAGTATAGTGGCCAGTGGATGATACCGTGTCCCCACCGGCTATGGGGCAGAACGCGGAAATGTCGCACATTACGTCCGCCCCTGCATGCACATGCATAGTGGGTTGGACCTGCGTACACCAGGCCTGTATAGGGGTGTGAACAAAATGCCCGTCACACTGGTCATGGTTCTAATTCGGAATGGACCACGCATCAGCCAGGGCGGCGCCTCTCAGCGTGCCACAAGTCCTGCACCCAGCACGGCGGGCCTGCATCCCTGAGCACCTGCTGCACCCCGGGCCACTGATCCTCAGACCCATCATGCTAGCCCCAGTGCATCAACGAGGTACCACTCAGCTGCCTACACCGGCGTGTGTCAGAGAGGGCCCACCATGTGCCGGTACAAGCTCCAAGCCCCAGTCCCGCGACCACTGCTTCGGTCCAGTCAGTCCAACATGTGGAACTGTGTCCTGAGTCCTGAATGGCAGTGACCCCAAGTCCATGGCAGCCGCCACAGCACCAGACTCCCATCAATCAGTGAGGCAGCATAATTCCATATGGCAGGCCTGCAACACGTGGTGCCACTACTTATGTTCAATGCGAGCCAGCCACACGAGGTGCCACTAACCCTCTTCAACACCAGCTGGCTGAACGAGGTGCCACTAACCCTTCTCAATGCCATCTGGCCACACGTGGTGCCACTAGCCCTGTTCAATGCCAGCCAGCCACACGTGGATGAGGGCTCTAGCCTACCCTGTGGACTAATAGGTCCCACATCCAGCACTTAGTCGCGACTCATGAATGGCAGAGTCCACACCAGTGAATGCATGGAGAGGAGTCAGAGGAAGATGCGGCTCAATCTGGACGAAAGCCGGATCAGAGTCACGTAGGTGATCGAACACTATCAACAACTGACCTGATGCCATCAACCCTTTTCACCTCAAGTCCACATCACGTGGTGCCACTGAACCTGAACTACGCAGGTGTCACCACGGAGCAGCACGGAGGGTGACGGATGGAGCAAGGAACTTTGGTATTCAACTATTTCATAAAGATTCCTCCCCCACCCCGATGCTGGCTCATGGGGCACGATTAGATGCAAAAAAATTACCGCCAAGGTAATTTTTAGAGGACAATTATCCTCCAATAAGATACAATATATCTTTTTCTCTTTTTCTTTTAACTGACCAGCTTATTTTTGCGGTCAGTGTGTTGTGAAATAGGCTTACTACAACCATTAGTCTTAGTGCAATATTTATCACAATAGGTCCTGATGAATGCAGCAGTAGGGGACTGCTCATGAAACATGTCGACCAAGTAGAAAGTACAACATAATTAGTTTGTTTTCTTTCTCTTCTCTCTCCCCCCTTTTCTAACGTTCCCAGCCAGAGATACTAATAAAGTTATTTTTTTCTACCAGCCAGGGAATTTCTAATCTATTTATTTCCTCTTTATTGCACACTTTAAAGTATCACTTAGATCACCATCACTGAATCACACACATAGTTTACTTTCACAAAATCTAGTGCTCCCGCGTAGTCGTAGGTCGTAGCACGCCCCGCCCCGTAGAGGGACGGGAATACCCTCATGATAAAGCATGACACTATGGGATTCATAGTGTGTGAGGGGTATTTTAAAAACACATAGTGCTTTCCCCACATTTGGCGGATAGCTACTAACAAACACACCCCAATATATATATATTTAAAAAAACATAAATAACCACAACCAATTAAGGATAGAACTTTATTGTTTATGTATAGATTCACAGGAGGTAGGTTCTATCCATAACCTCTACCCTCCCCATTTTTGTTGTTTTGACGGACTTGGTGTCCGACATGTGTCTGTTCCATTCATCTGGGGTAAGACAACGAGCTATCCACAAGATATATAATAATTAATTAACCCGTTTACAGTGGCGGAAGACGTTCTAATGGATGGGCTGGGCTGCGACGGCCAACCGTCGTGCGCAGCACCCCGAAGGTAATGCTCGCGGCGGCTGTTGGCCGACGAGAGCACGGAACGGGTTAATACAGAGCACCAGGCCTGAATCTATGTGTAAACAGCACACATCAATTAGTTAAGTACATATGACTGGAAATATTTCCTTTTTTATATGAAATTGTCTTTCTTTATTCTTATAAATCAATGTTTTTCAGTTCATATTTTTATATATGTATATATGTCTTTTTTAAAATCTTTTGATAATTGTTTATATACATAGATAATGAAATGATATATTTTATAAGTACTGACACGTAAAAAATACACAAATTGTTTTTCACAGACAAAACATTACAGTGCTATACATAAATTGTTTCACTATTATAAAACCTAGAGAAAAAGTTGTTATGTTGTCAAACAATTCAAATGCCGGAGGTCGATGAAAAAACATGTTCTTGTGAATATACCCCAGACTTTGATGACTTTTCATTTTACATCCGAAAGACCATAATATATAGGGGTATATTCACAAAAACATGTGCTAAACATCACCAAAAAATGCTAATGTATCTTTACACATCACTGCCGATCACGGGAAAATAACCCAGTGTCAATGTGGAATTCACAACAAGGCGGTAGCATGCGATAGTCTGCTGAAACCACGGCCAATGTCCGCAATACACCACCTCGACGTAGATGAAAACACAAACCACAACACAAAAAACATGCAAAGATCCCATTTGCAATGATGAAAGCAGGGATAAGCACCGCCAGGCCCACGACACACACGGCAGGCGGGAATAAACACAACAAAAGCCTGAAAATAAAAATACAAACCAAAAAGAAAACAACAGCCAAGCACAAAGGAGGCAACCCAAGCCAGTATACAACCCCACAAACCCCATTGGCAACAAAACATTGTACATGGCATGACATCTTGAACAATGTGAATGCAGCCTGAGAGCGGAAGAAGACAATAGAAGTAAACCAGAACAACCGGAATGATGCAAAATGCACAAACAAGCAGAAGCACGCCAACAACAAGAAGGCAGCAATGTACACCAGAGGTGGGAGGCCAGCGCACACCAGGAGCTGGATGACATGGAGAAAATGGTGTCCACCACATCAGTCTGGAGATGGTGGCAGGACACGGGGACCGGAAACTGCCCACAACAACAGACACAACAGCAAAAGGGATGTCCCTGCTAATAAATGTGGCCGTGCGCATGTGCCCATAGCCATTCACACCATCTGAGCAAGTGTGTCCATGAGGTCATTGTGTCAGATTGATGGGCACGGCCCTGCAACATCACAGTGTGCTGTCTTCAGCAGACGTTACCATGTCACCTCAGTGCTGGCAGTGACCCTTGACATGTAGCTGCGCACGCACCCCCCTGCATGCACAAGCGGTGTGTGCTGCTCTGGAGTACGCCAGGTCAGCGCAGGGGTGTGCTGATTCGACAGGGGGAGCAGGACGTGGCTCGGACCTGGCCTTGGGCAGGAAGTGCGGTAAGTGTGTCTCTGTGTTGGGGTGTAGTCGCCACCAGGGCCACAGTAGTCGATTTTGCAATGTAGCATGCAACAGGAGGGCGGGCCCACGCGTACGGGGACATGTAGGAGCGCAAGACCACTCGGGGTCTTGGCACATGCATGCCAAGTGTTATGTGTATCAGTCCTGCGGATGCATGAGTCAGTTGCCTGGCCTCATTGGTGGGCGATCACAGCCAGCCATGGGCTGTACACCTGTGTCCGCACTGTCCGGTCCATTGGCCTACATTTATGTGGCCGCACACCTTGAAAGCCAGCATCACTGTTAAGCATGGGCGGATCTAGCGGATCTCGCATACGCGAACTTGCGGATTTACGGATTCGCAATCCGCGAAGATCCGCGAACTCTAGCGGATTTGCGGATTTTCCCGTTTTTTGTGTTGGCGCGCGTTCGCGCCGATTTTGGGACAAGTTCGCAATTGCGAACTTACTTTTCGGCTCGCAACGGCCGCGACTATGTTGTTTCTACGTCTGGTTTATCATCACAGGTTCACAGCACCCTCTGTTTCACCACTGCCACCCTCTGGGACACCCATGCCACCCTCTGGTACATCCTCACTGCCACCCATTAGGTTTATTTATCACTGTAGATTATGGTGGTTGAAAAAAGCAAGCACACCTGCCCTTCTTCAACTGCCATCAATTAATTTGTGTTTCATTAATGTGTCAGTAATTTTGAAAGTTCCAGTCTGGCTGGCACCTGCTTCCTTCCTTATCTGTAATTTGCTTTTTGTTGCAGTGAAAAAAAATTTTCACAGGACCTTTATGGTCTACTTGTAGCTATTCTATGAGCCTGCTGTTTGGGTCATAGCAGGGTCATAGAATAGTTGCAAACTCTGGAGGGGCCCATCAGGAAGCACTACCTTGAATGTTACTAATGTTAAGTTTGAACTTTTGCACCTGCTCATTGCTTTCAGTTTAGCTAAAATCGTTTTTTTCTGCAATTTCGCGCGTTTTTTGGGGCGCGAATCCGTGCGAGATCGATTTCGGAAGCCGCGAATACGTGCGAATACAAAAGTGTTTTTTTTTGCGACGTGTATGTTCGCGTGATCTTGCGCGTGTTCGCGAGGCGCTTCTAGCTATACGTTTGCCAAGTTACCCTATCGGTCGTACACGGGCGCGGCCATCTTGTTGGCGTGACGTAATTCCGTTTCCGGCCGCTATGTGTAATCTCGCAAAGTGTGCTGCTCGCTAGTACAATTTCGCGCGTACTCGCAAGGAAAATCTCGCGCGAACTTACCCACGCGGTCGTGAACGGGCGCGGCCATCTTGTTTCTCATTCATTGCTATGGTTCTGGGCATGCTTTCTCTATCCTCTCTCAATCTCTGCCATCCTTTGCTTGTTTGAAGTTTTTTTGATCTAATTTTACTTATTATCTATCCCTCTATTTTTCTAGCTCTATATTTTTGTGTTTTCTGCAGCTTTTAGTTACTTTTAAACTACTTTTTTAAACTCTTTTCTTTTCTTCTTCACTATTCTATTTCTTGTTTATCATTTAACTCTATTTCTGCCCAGACCATGGTAAAGGGAGCCGGGAAGCACCCTGAGAAGGGGAAGGGTCCCGCACCCCGTGCCCGGCTCCCGTGCGGGCGTTTAAGGGGGGAGCAAGTAATCCCGAGGGAGATCTTCAGCGCGGAGGAAGTGGCGGCACTGATCTTCCACGTCCAGCGCCGCCTCCCCAAGACGATCCTGGGAGGCGGCAAGATCGCGACTGGCTATGGCATCCGGGAGCGTCGCAAGCGGTGGGAGAAGGTGTGCCGGGCCATGTACAAGATCTCTGGGGTCCGGCGCACATATAACCAGGCCACCCACCGCTGGACCGATGTCATGGACCGGGAGCGGGACTTGCTGGACGCGCTCGGCGTAGAGGTCCCCGGGCTTGGTGAGTAGTAGTAGTAGTACATTTACTACTCTGTTTTATCCTGCTCTGTTATTTGCAAATCTTTGTTCTTTACCAAGAGCAATAATGCTGCCGATTACATTGAGGTAAATTATATTTCAAAATCTTCTATGCATTTCAGGTGCACTGCTCTCCTTCTCAGTAGCCTTGCTTGCTACTATGCTTCTTTGTTTTGTATGTTGTGTTCAGAAGCATTTCATTGGCCTGAGAAATTATGTATGAGTGTAGTGTAAAGATAAGAACTGCGTAATGCTAGACACTAAGGGTCATATTTTCAATTACCGGCGCATCCCTGCAAAGTAGCAGGGATGCGGCAGTAATTGTGTGCCATGCCACCACCACCCATTGGCCCAAAACGTCACAGAAGCCTTACGCATCTGTGCCGTAAAGGCAGCGCATTGCTGGAGTTGCGTGCCAACGACGGCGCAGCTCCAGCAATGCTCTGGGGTACCCTATCTCCCCAATGCTGCATCAAGCCGTACGTCGGCTTCAAGCGCGCAGGGTTTGAGTCATGCATCATTGTCCTAAAAGTGACTGATTGACATCTTGTCGATTTCCCTCAGCCACTTTTAGGATTCGTTCCTGCGCAGGTACGCCCTCCCTTGCGCCGGAACGCCCCCTGATGGCGCAGGGCTTTACAACGTGATGCATCGCCCATATGCCCATATGTGTTTTTTTTTAATATATACGCCGCACCAACACCATGGCGAGTCTTTTGTTCTGCCGCTGCGTCACAAAAGGCACGCAACAATGGAGGAAAATGAGCCGCAAGGGACTTCTAAATCAGCCCCAACAGACTGAAGTCCAGTCCTTCCTTTAGACACATGGCTATAAGAAGAAATAGTGGCGGTGGTGGGTGGATTGATAGTTTGAGTATTCACTGATCTGCAAGCAGGATGGACTTTGTCTGTCACTTCGCGTGCTGCGGACTGCTGCCTGCAGTGCCAGGCCTAGGCAAACCTCTTTAGTAGTCTGTTTATTGAGTTACATAGGAACTTTCTAAGTCAACGTTCCGCAAATCAGGCAATACGAATAACGTAGTATACCACATGAGATAGATCCCGTGGAATAGTTGTCTATCTATTTGCTATTTCTCCAAAATATTTAGTTATTGTTCTTTTGAAATGTTTGATTTGGTTGAAAAATCTCATCCATGTTTTCTGGTCTTTCTTTCTTTCATGTTGTACATCAGCTCCCCCCAAGGGAAAGAGGAGGACACAGGAGGAGGGTGCTGAGGATGCAGGCCAGGATCGGGCAGGCGAGGGCTCCTTTGCTGGCCCCAGTAAGTTTACATTTTAATAAAGAGTACCTATTTTTTCCTAGCGTTCCTCATTCGATTTTTTCTAAATCGTCTTTGATCTTCTTGTAGACTGGATATAAATTCTTATCCTGCCTCGAATATGACTCCCTGTGGTATTACTAGACTATTCTTATTAGTCTGTCTGTGTAGCTAACTAAGATTGGACATTTGGCAATTCCATTGGACTCCCATTCTATTCAGCAATAGCTCTATGCACTGTCTCCTTACTGACTAGATAGTGTGGCAGAGTCATTCAGCTCCCGAAGTCACCGATTATAGATCCCCAATGATCTCTAGATTATCGTACGCAGGACAAGAGAGTAGTACGGAGTCACAGCACAGTCAAGAAGTGTCAGAGGCACTCATGCTTGCAAAAATTCCAAAACCTTTAGCTCATCCACTCTAGTCTGGAGGAACAAAAACCACAGAGTCTATTTAAGTTTAAAAGCTTTATTAAAAGTAAACACATTTATTAAAATCTACTTTGTCATAAAACTATTTAACTGAAAACGGAAAAGTGGTTAGTGCTGACGATTAATTGGACACATTTCTTGTGGTCGAGCCGAGCTCTCACCTGGTTTGAACTTGATCCTGGTCGTGTTCTTAGGAGTCAAGCTTCTGTCTGTTAGGAGAAAAAGTGGTGCGTGTTAAAAATCAAAAGCAAGCATTCATCAGTTGTGCATAAAAGTGCAGCAAGACAACAGCCTTCCCTTGAAAATGGGACATTTTTACTATGGAGTAGACAGTCACAAATTATTACATTGTATTCTGTTTTTTTAACATTTCTCCTAGACCAAATATTATATAGTAGTGAGTGGTGTATTCTAACATTCTTAAATGTACTTTGTAGGTGTAACATCTGGTGACGGGGCCAGCGCGGAGGTGGCTGTGTTGGGCGAGGACTCGGAGGCCTCTGGGGAGGAGGCGGTGCAAGAGCCGGCGGACGGTCCTGTGGGGGATCAAACGGTGGTGGCGGAAACAGGTAAGCTATATATTCCTTACTTATTGAGATTGAAGACTGCATAGTGTGCTTTCTGCACGGGTGTATTACAATTACAAATCAACCAGGTAGTAGCCTCCTCGAAATGTACTTCGACTTAGCTGTGAAGTTTTTGGTGAGAAGAATCCCAATAAGTTCTTAGACGAACGTGATGGATGGGATGAACGAAAAGGGAAAGAAGGTTGTAAGTAAGTGGGACGCGAACTTGTATGATGGCTGGCAAAGAAGAACGATATGTGTTTGCTTGGCCCCCGAGGTGGCTGGGAAGGAAAGAATATGGTATGGTGCATGGCTGGGTCAATGATGAAGCAAGGATGGGTGGAAGGACAGCAGCCTGGGTGGGTGAAACAGAAACTGTATGTGTGCGTATACTTTGACTGAATGGATGCCTGGAGCATGGTATTCTCTGACTCTTAGATAGCACATGTGTATCTAGAGAGAGTAGATGGTCGCCAGGTGAAGTAAGTGTTACCTTGAAGAGCATGTACCACCGCACCCGCACGTCCGTTCCAGTGCAGGGAAGGCAAGGAAAAGAAATTGTAAATGTGTCCAATACTACCATGAATAGTAGCAGTACTTTGTACTGCGTTTGCAATCACAGCATATATCTG
This sequence comes from Lissotriton helveticus, assembly GCF_964261635.1. NCBI lineage: Eukaryota > Metazoa > Chordata > Amphibia > Caudata > Salamandridae > Lissotriton > Lissotriton helveticus. The sequence goes on from NC_136072.1 coordinate 424,292,646, forward strand.
GTTATTACGGTGGACACTCCGTACCTCTCTTAATAACTTTAGTTTACTTGTAGTACGTCATTCATGTGTGGGTGTATCACTGTTCACTCAATATTAAGCAAAGCACCTAAAGTCATGTTAGAGCAAGGATGCAGAAGTGGGAGGTTACATAGATACTGTCCTCAATAGTTATGTACTGTGCTTTCAATTTGCTACTTGTACTCTGTGACCCAACTTTCGGCTCAATCACTTTGTGTTATTAATAAGGAGCATTGGTTACAGACTATGTCTTTCTTTCTTCATATAGTTGCTCCTTCCAAATCAACAACAAGGAGGGAGCAGGCTAGATTGGCCCGGCAACGGAGGCTGGAGGCCACTGTCGCCGAATATCGGCGGCTGGTGGCCCTGGAGGAGGAGGAGGACACGCAGTCGAGCGGGGCAACAACGACATCCTCGACTGTGACCACTGCATCCTCCTCCGTGACTAAGCCAGCGCGACCGAGCCGGGCTAAGAAAGACGACCGCCACCGCCAAGCAACCGAAATACCAGCTGCCCCCCACAGGAGCTGCAAGGAACGCCAACGCCGCCTACGAGTCCGCATGTCCAACCTGGAGCAGGAGGTCCTGAAGTATAAGAACTTGGTTAAGGGCCTCCGCTCCGAGCTTGCCACCCTCCGCAAGGAGTATGATGCCCATGCCGCATCATGCACCAGCACCAGCACCCTCCAGTAGTGGAGTGTCCCTTGCCCTTTTTTTATAGACTTTTGGGGGGTGGGATTTGGGAGTTGGGATCGTTTTGGGACGTTTCAAAGACAATCGTTGGGGTTAGGGTGGGTGAGGGAGATTATTTTGTTAGGGCTAAATAAATATATTTTTAAACTTTATCTGACCATACCTGTTTTTTACTGCTTTTCAGTCTGGTGGGTGGGGGGCGGGGGTGTAACAGTAACTTTGTTTTCCTGAACAGTCGTAGGACTTTAGTAGTACAACCGTCAATCTCTTGTCTACTCCGAAATAATACTCCATTATACTACCTCCCACCAAACGCTTATCTTACCTGTAATTTGTGTTAGAAATTAGGGCTAGGCCCAGGGCTGGCTCCAGGTGAAATGGGGATTAACGTTGTCAATCCTGGGCGGGTGACATTTCCTCATTGCGGTGGTACTAGTGGTGTGACACAGTGGCAGTTGCATGCCTATGGAAAAAAAGAAAACGAAACCTTGTTTGTCCTTACTGTAGCATTACAACGGTTACGGTACGATCGAGAAAATAGCAGGTGACAGTACACTAGAACAGTGCCATAATGTAGCCTAACAAATGGTAAAGTATTTGCTTGCAAGTATAACTAGTACTTGCGTTGAATTTATTTGACATTGGCTACTACTACTAGAAGATATAGTACTGAAGCTGAGTAAGTCTAGAAGATATCTTCGTATTCCTTCACCAGCCTGTTGCTATGACCTTATCCTCCCCAGCAAGTGTGTGGAATTATTGATGTCATTTTAGTCAGACATCAAGCAAAACAACACAGCCCGGGGGAAGAGGGTTAGGGTTTGTAAAATGGATGGGAATGGGGGTTTCTTTTTGGGTAGGTTTTGTTGAGAGAAGAAAAAAAAAGCAGAGCATGGACAAACAATAATTGAAGATACAGACAATCTTTGGTTACAAAGTAAAGGTAAGCACATGCAGTCACACTCATAGAATAAAAGACAACAATGGATACTGTATCTGTATTGCGTATGTTGTTGGAGTTGTCCTGTTGAATTTGGTAAGTAAGTTGCATGCAGCAAACAATTCCTCTTATTGGCGGCACTCCTCCATTCCAGCTGACGCTTCGTCCATCAATGTGGTGACCACTGACAGAAGACACCCTGTCCACTGCCTGCCTGGCGGATGTTGACTGAGACCCGGCCTGTAATTATTGAACGGAAAACAGGAAGTGCTATTACAATACCACTGATAAATAAATAAAAGGTATGTACGCTGTGTGGTTCAAAAAGTGACACTTTGATTTCCCTAATAGACAGTACAATATTTTTGAAATTGCGTGCTCTGTCTGAGTCACCTTTTTAAGGATAAATAAGTATGGCCAAAATATTATAGCGGATCTTTCCCCTCAAGGTAGGTGTACTGTAAACTGTGTTTTAGAACAAAATTTGACCTTCCCAGCAATGCTCCCACCAAGACCCTTACTAAAGCCAGTCGCAAAAATGTAGAAGAACCCCAATCAGATCTCCAAAAACGATGCCTAGCAGAAAAATGGTTACAAAACGTACTTTGAAAGTAACAGTAGGCCCAAATACAGACCGTGGATTGTATTCAAACCCCAGGCAAGACCCGCCAACCCACCCGCAAAAAAACACCCGACAACACCCCCAAACAGCGAAAAAGCTAAATCTCATACTTACAATGTCTCTCGGCCTTCGGTCCAAACGCGGCGCTGTGCAGCTAGGTCATCATCATCATCAATCATCATAACTCCTGTTTTCCACCACGGATTTCCTGAAAAGCAAATGCAATCAAGATTAGACTGTCGCAGCAGTGCTTCGACAGAGACCCCGGCCGCAACCCACCCACGAACAGCAGGAAGCCCCCCAAAACGCTACATTGAGCAAGATGTCAGAAGAAATAGCAAAAAAAAGGCTGTTCCTTATGGATTTTGTCCAAAACACTTCTATCCGGTATTAGACCTTCCCAGGAATGCCCCAGGCAAGACCCGCCAACCCACCCGCAAAAAAACACCCGACAACACCCCCAAACAGCGAAAAAGCTAAATCTCATACTAACAATGTCTCTCGGCCTTCGGTCCAAACGCGGCGCTGTGCAGCTAGGTCATCATCATCATCAATCATCATAACTCCTGTTTTCCACCACGGATTTCCTGAAAAGCAAATGCAATCAAGATTAGACTGTCGCAGCAGTGCTTCGACAGAGACCCCGGCCGCAACCCACCCACGAACAGCAGGAAGCCCCCCAAAACGCTACATTGAGCAAGATGTCAGAAGAAATAGCAAAAAAAAGGCTGTTCCTTATGGATTTTGTCCAAAACACTTCTATCCGGTATTAGACCTTCCCAGGAATGCCCCAGGCAAGACCCGCCAACCCACCCGCAAAAAAACACCCCCAAACAGTGAAAAAGCTAAATCTCATACTTACAATGTCTCTCGGCCTTCGGTCCAAACGCGGCGCTGTGCAGCTAGGTCATCATCATCATCAATCATCATAACTCCTGTTTTCCACCACGGATTTCCTGAAAAGCAAATGCAATCAAGATTAGACTGTCGCAGCAGTGCTTCGACAAGACAGAGACCCCGGCCGCAACCCACCCACGAACAGCAGGAAGCCCCCCAAAACGCTACATAGAGCAAGATGTCAGAAGAAATAGCAAAAAAAAGGCTGTTCCTTATGGATTTTGTCCAAAACACTTCTATCCGGTATTAGACCTTCCCAGGAATGCCCCAGGCAAGACCCGCCAACCCACCCGCAAAAAAACACCCGACAACACCCCCAAACAGCGAAAAAGCTAAATCTCATACTTACAATATCTCTCGGCCTTCGGTCCAAATGCGGCGCTGTTCAGCTAGGTCATCATCATCAATCATCATAACTCCTGTTTTCCACCACGGATTTCCTGAAAAGCAAATGCAATCAAGATTAGAATGTCGCATCAGTGCTTCGACAGACACCAAAAATTACCCACAAACACCCGGAACCCCGCCAAAGAGCACCTCAAAGGCAAGCAAGTCAGCAAAAACGGCAAGAAATTTCCACCTCATATTTGGTCCAAAACACTTTTGTCCATTATTAGAGCTTCACAGCAATGGGCCCAAATCCGTCAACTCACCCGCAAAGAAGTACAACACCCCCACAAGTGCTGAGTCTTTCTTCATTGGGCGTAATCCAGCACTCTGCTTGGAGGGAAATCGCAGTCTGGAGGAGGAGGATAGAGGAGCATGTTCTTCAGAACTTGTGAACCTGAGGAATGTAGACTGCGGCACCTTCAAATCAATAAGCAAACAAGTGAAGACAGTTCTGATGATGGTCTTGTTTTTGGGATTAGGTGATTAAAGTTTGAATTAAATTAACTGTGCAAAACAAAGAAAGAGAGACACAAAGCACACAGGAATAAAAGTGAATAAGGACGAAAAAGAAAGTTCTTGATTGATTGTCTCATTTTCAGGGCTCGGTGTCAGGGAATAAGAACAAGATTTCGTCATCATACTCTGCGAATTCAGGCTGGATGAGGTCAGTGCCACCGAACAGAGAACAAATCCCCTCATCTACGTTGCCGTCCTCCTCGTCTTCATGCGGCGTGCTTTCTCGTACTTTGTAATCTGGTGGTATGAGGTGCTGATTCATCTTGATCATTGTCAGCCGCTCCACATTTTTGGGCGAGAGGCGGCTCCGTTTGGGAGTTACAATGCCACCAGCAGCACTGAAAACACGTTCAGAAGACACACTTGCCAGTGGGCAAGACAAATAGTTTATAGCCAGGTTGAAGAGCTGTGGCCACAATTGTTTTTTGCCATGCCAATACTGCAATGGCTCATCATTAAGAAAGACCACTGTTGAGTCATTCAGATAGTCCTGCACCATCGACTCAAGGTCAGCAACGGTTCCTCCACTTTGCTTACTTTTTGCTGTGGCTGTGACATTTTTTCGAGAACCATACCCAAGCAAACTTAGCCAATCCTCTACAACAGCCACTGTTTTTGTTGTGTGTGGTGCAGATGATCCAGTTGCCGGTGTCTTTAACGGCTGAGAGGTCACTTGTGCCCCAGCCACAGGTGCAGAAGTGGATTCTTGTGACTGGGGATGGCCTGCTGATGCTGATGCTGATGTACTGGCTTCTCCTTCAATAACCTGCCGTTCTTTTTCAAACCTCTTGGCTGACCAGGCTAACCAATGTTTGTACTTTTGAACATCTGCATCAGCAAAAGGAAAGAATGCTTCGCCTGCCAGCGCCTTTTTGTAGCGTGGATCCAGAATAGTAGCACAAATGTAATGCTGATCTGACTTGATCTTTTGAAGACGTTCATCACCACGTAGGCGCTCTAATAATTTCTCAGACAAAATGAAATGGTCTTTTTTTTTTTCATCTTTTTCAAACTCAGAAGACACCGCCATCAGTTGGTGCTCCAGCATGCACAACAATGGGATAGCTTTTCCCAAATTACCGTCCTCCTGGCTGACTGCACGCGTGAAGAACTCAAAAGGACGAAGCATGTCTGTCAGGCTTTTAACTATGTCCCATTGCGCCGCACTCATCCGCAGGTCCTCCTTCTGAGATGTACCCTCTGTGAAGAAATAGTGATCGAGTACCGTATACTGCTCATACAGACGCTCAAGCATGTAGAAGGTTGAGTTCCAACGTGTTGCCACCTCCTGGATGAGTGCTTTCACTGGCATTCCACGTATAAATAGCAGTCTCCGCAGATGCTTCCGGGCCTTAAAAGAATGGCTGAAATGGTTGCACATTTTGCGGCAGGTGGCCATTACCTCGAACGCTGTACTGTCTTTATCACTCAAGAATTTTTGAACTACCAGGTTGATACAGTGCGCCAAACACGGCACTCTAACATGGTCACCCTTCTGCATGGCCTTAACTACATTGGCGCCATTATCCGTGGAAACATAACCAATCTTGAGTTTTAGGGGGGATAGCATTTTCAAGACCTTTTTGTTAAACTCTTCCAAAAGGTTTTCTGCTGTGTGACTTTTCTCCAAGCCAAACATGGCTAGTGTTGCATGCTTCCGAGCAGCTTTGAAAACTTTGTCCGGGTCAACACCTGCGTTTAGCTTTGCTAAAACACCTGAAAAAGAGACCCAGTGTCCAGTGATGCACATGTAATCAGCGCCTGCGCCACTGGTCCACATGTCTGTTGTCAGATGTATTGTGTGAACAGCACTCTTCTGCAAAGCTGCCCCAATCGCCTGCAGCACATCTTCATGTAGTGCTGGAACCGCAACTCTGGCAAAATAGAACCGGCTCGGAACCTTCCATTTAGGGCAGAGCGTTGCCACTAATTCAAGAAAACCTACCGCTTCTACAAAAGAAAAAGGTAGAAGGTCCACAGCTAGCATTTTAGCCAGCTTAGTGTTATACAGACGCGTCAGTGGGTGGTTGCGTTCATATGGCACGTCTGAAGTAAGCATTGTTCTAATGTTGCCCTGGACCAAGCATTTACGGGCTGATAATGACTTCGTTGACCCAATTTTGCTCGCTGGTGAACTTTTGTGCGTTGGTGTCTCACTCGCTCCAACACTCTTAGTGTGCCTCACATTGGGTGTGCTGCTGACAGGGGTACTGGGTGTAAGGGAAGTGTTTGACACGTCTTCTTCCTGCTCGTCATCATCAGATGAAACATCAACGTTTCCTTGAATTTGGCCTTTCTTGATCGCATCTAGGTGCGCAAACCATTTGACAGTGTGCTGTCTCCTAAGATGACCTCTCTGGCCTCCGGTACCATAGTTGGTACCTGGCTTACCACGACTAACTGCTTGCTTACAAATGGTACAAATGGCAAACTTTGGATTTTTTGGACAAACAGTAAAGAAATCCCAAACTGGGGACTTGAAGTGTCTGTGGGACATGGAGGAGGCGGCGATACTGGTGGTGGTGGTCATGAAGCTAATGCTAGATGAAGTGGAGGATGTGGATTGCCCAACTTTTGTACGTTTTGCACTTTCACCGCCACTAATTAAGGTCGAGGTTGACGGAGGTCTCTTCTTGCCAGAAAGAAATATGGAAGCGGGACGAGTTGGTGTACTACTTAACTCCAATGATTGTGGTGTTTCCACTGCCTCCTCATCGACAACATCATCATCACGCTCAGCAGCTCTTCGGGCTAGGGTCAAAATGTCTGTTTGCTGCATGCCCGCTGGGGCTGCAGTGACCTTTATGATGACTGGGTCGTCGTTGGCAGAGTCTTCATCAGCAGCAGTATCCGCCACTTCTTGTTGAGACTCATCACACTCCATAACTCTGAGACTTTGGACGAGCTTCCTTTTACGCTTAACTACCTTTGTTTGTTCCCAAGTTTGATCCGTATCATCAGAAGGAGGTGTGCTTGAAGAGGATGTAGACACCACCCTTGATCTCTTCCTTGCTAGGGGTGTGGAAGACAATGAAGGATCATCAGGAGGAGTGGCTTCCTCAAATGATACCTCGCCTTGATTGTCGATTTCCTGATGTGCCCCTACTTCGGGAGGAACAACTATTGTGGGCACTTGTTGTGACCCTCCATGCACCTCTGCTTGCGCATCTCCTTGCGCTGCCTCTCCTTCCACATGTACTTGGGCTTGTACTTGCACATGTGATTGTTGTTGCGGCTGTGGTTGTTCAACACTCGTCAGATGAGCTACAACAACCTGTGTTGATTGAGGGACATTGCTGCTGCTTTCTTGCGATGAGCCAACATCACTGGTCGATGGTGATTGAAGAAGTATACTGGCTGCCTCTGCAGCACTCAAGGGCTTGGACTTAAGTTGGCGTGGTGGTGGTGGTGGCACTGAGCCCAATGGAGCGGGGGTGCTGCTGCCAGCTTGGTCCCCAGCAGATCCCGCTGCAGCTGCTGCAGGCATACTTTTTTTTTTACTCCCAAAAAAAGGGGCGGGCGGCACACCAGTGTCCTTGGTAACTTGCTTCTTCTGCTCCTTACTGGCAACTTTCTTGCTAGAGGAGCTACGGGTTACTTTTTTTGGGGCCATCTTCTTCAGAGCAGGTCAGCAGGCAGCAGTTGCACGAGTTGCAGAGGGTTCTGTGTCCAGACGTGACGTCGCGTGACGTTATGCTGCACACACACACCGCTGCAGGACTTCTTCCTGGCACTGGTGGTTCTCTTGAGTCTTCTTGTGCACCTAAAAGCAATGGAAGACAGAGGAACATCAGTTCAGTTATACACCCCAAAAAATCGACAAAACACAGAAAAATGAGCACAATCCCATGCCATCCATGATGTTTACATTGAAGACACCCCACAGAAAGACTAGGGACATGCAAGTATGCAACACTCACTACCCCTGGGCATAAGGGATGAAAAGTGGGCAAAATAAGTGCAGGCCTCAGACACTGCCTCTCCTCAAAATGGCCCCCTTACACCCCAAGCACATGTTGCCTGTACCAGCCAGCACTCAAGATGGCCACCACCACCACCCACATGGCCAGTCCACATCAACAGTACAACCACAAAAAACAGAAAAACAGCCAGAAATCACCACAATCCAATGCCATCCATGATGTTTACATCAAAGAGAGTGAGACCACACCACAGGCACACTCAGTCCATGCACCACCACCACCCCTGGGCAAGCAAAAGGCCACACCAGCAGCCCCCCAAAAACGACAAAAAACAATAAAACAAGCACAATCCCAGCCCATCCATGGCCTCAATTATGTTTAAATTCAAGAAGACACCCCACAGAAAGACTAGGCCCATGCAACACTCACCACCCCTGGGCAAAGGGCCACACCAGCAGGCCCAAAAAAACGACAAAAAACAATAAAATCTGCACAATCCCAGCCCATCCATGGCCTCAATGGTGTTTAAATTCAAGAAGACACCCCTCAGAAACACTAGGCCCATGCAACACTCACTACCCCTGGGCATAAGGGATGAAAAGTAGGCAAAATAAGTGCAGGCCTCAGACACTGCCTCTCCTCAAAATGGCCCCCTTACACCCCAAGCACATGTTGCCTGTACCAGCCAGCACTCAAGATGGCCACCACCACCACCCACATGGCCAGTCCACATCAACAGTACAACCACAAAAAACAGAAAAACAGCCAGAAATCACCACAATCCAATGCCATCCATGATGTTTACATCAAAGAGAGTGAGACCACACCACAGGCACACTCAGTCCATGCACCACCACCACCCCTGGGCAAGCAAAAGGCCACACCAGCAGCCCCCCAAAAACGACAAAAAACAATAAAACAAGCACAATCCCAGCCCATCCATGGCCTCAATTATGTTTAAATTCAAGAAGACACTCCACAGAAAGACTAGGCCCATGCAACACTCACCACCCCTGGGCAAAGGGCCACACCAGCAGGCCCAAAAAAACGACAAAAAACAATAAAATCTGCACAATCCCAGCCCATCCATGGCCTCAATGGTGTTTAAATTCAAGAAGACACCCCTCAGAAACACTAGGCCCATGCAACACTCACTACCCCTGGGCATAAGGGATGAAAAGTAGGCAAAATAAGTGCAGGCCTCAGACACTGCCTCTCCTCAAAATGGCCCCCTTACACCCCAAGCACATGTTGCCTGTACCAGCCAGCACTCAAGATGGCCACCACCACCACCCACATGGCCAGTCCACATCAACAGTACACCCACAAAAAACAGAAAAACAGCCAGAAATCACCACAATCCAATGCCATCCATGATGTTTACATCAAAGAGAGTGAGACCACACCACAGGCACACTCAGTCCATGCACCACCACCACCCCTGGGCAAGCAAAAGGCCACACCAGCAGCCCCCCAAAAACGACAAAAAACAATAAAATAAGCACAATCCCAGCCCATCCATGGCCTCAATTATGTTTAAATTCAAGAAGACACCCCACAGAAAGACTAGGCCCATGCAACACTCACCACCCCTGGGCAAAGGGCCACACCAGCAGGCCCAAAAAAACGACAAAAAACAATAAAATCTGCACAATCCCAGCCCATCCATGGCCTCAATGGTGTTTAAATTCAAGAAGACACCCCTCAGAAACACTAGGCCCATGCAACACTCACTACCCCTGGGCATAAGGGATGAAAAGTAGGCAAAATAAGTGCAGGCCTCAGACACTGCCTCTCCTCAAAATGGCCCCCTTACACCCCAAGCACATGTTGCCTGTACCAGCCAGCACTCAAGATGGCCACCACCACCACCCACATGGCCAGTCCACATCAACAGTACACCCACAAAAAACAGAAAAACAGCCAGAAATCACCACAATCCAATGCCATCCATGATGTTTACATCAAAGAGAGTGAGACCACACCACAGGCACACTCAGTCCATGCACCACCACCACCCCTGGGCAAGCAAAAGGCCACACCAGCAGCCCCCCAAAAACGACAAAAAACAATGAAATAAGCACAATCCCAGCCCATCCATGGCCTCAATTATGTTTAAATTCAAGAAGACACCCCACAGAAAGACTAGGCCCATGCAACACTCACCACCCCTGGGCAAAGGGCCACACCAGCAGGCCCAAAAAAACGACAAAAAACAATAAAATCTGCACAATCCCAGCCCATCCATGGCCTCAATGGTGTTTAAATTCAACAAAACAGTTGTATCATGCACCCATAACCAACCCTGGTCCTACTGGATACTGTGGCTACCCACAATATAATTTATTTAATTTTCTGAAAAAGTTCCAAAATTGTACTTGCAGCAACTGTAATGCCCCAAACAAACTTACTTGTGAAAGTTGATTTCTAATCCAAAAGTGATCCAAAGACAGTCAAAAAGGCCTCAAATCCAAATATCCAGCAGCACCCACAAAAAGTAATCCTTCCAGCTCCAGATCCAAATGAAAGTGACCAGGAGATGGACAAAGCACTGGGAGGAGCCTGCTGGACAGGAACAGGAAGTTGGAGACTGTGGGGCACTTCCTTCCTCCCCCCCCCCAAAATGGACTCCTTGCAAAAAAAAAGGCCATGCAAATGTCAACCTGAGGAGTGATTCTGATAAAAATCATAATTTTCTGAAGGTTTATCCTGTTTGCTGGTGATTTTCTTGTGCGAAATTGCAAAATCTCTATTTCGCAAGTGCGAGATTGTTCCTTTCCGCCGCAACTACGTGTTCGCAATTGCGAACTCTCGCGAGGTGTGCTGTGCAAGGTGGCAAGCCGCGAGTACGTATTCGCGGGCGACAAACTCCCGCGGGAACACGCAGCAAGATCTAAAATGGCGCGTCACTCGCAAAGAAAAACAACTCGGCAAACGCTAAAATGACGGAAAGTGAACGCCGTGCACCACGCCGCGCGCCGCAACCAAGCAAAAAATCCGCCGCGAGCGGATTCACGGATTTTAGACAAATTCGCGAGCGTTCGCGGATTGCGAATTTGCCGAAAATCCGAAAAATCCGCGATCGGAGCGGATTTTACGCCCATGCTTAATCACTGTGTTCCCAGGGTCGCAGACATCCCACCACACCCATGACCGGCCTCTGTACATCTCCTGTATGCATGCAGATGGTGAAGTTACTGTAGGGACGAAAGGTCCTTTGTCTGAACTATCAGGCGGTAGCATATCTGCAGCTCAGAGCAGGAACCTGCATGTGGCCGACACCCCCTGACAGATACTATAGCATTTGCTTGCGACTCAGGCACTGCCCAATGTGACATCAACGTGTACACATCCCACACGCAGAAGTCCTTGGTCATAGTTGGCGTGTGTGAAATGACCTTCACACGCACTCCCACCCCACCCTAGACCTTCACTCATTGCACACAGACACTGCTCATTGCACCGAGCTGTGCCATTACATCCACAGGACTGGCGCAGGACAAGTCGGTGCAGCTTCGAGCAGAGCCCCTGATGCAATGGCAGGCCATCCCAGACATATGCTCGACTCCAGTCACGTGGACCTGTACCGTGCACATCTGCTGCATGTACTGGGGGCACTGCAATGGCCGTCTTGCGGATCAGTTACCGGCTGAGCATCTGCCTATGTTGCATTGTTGCTCATGCATAATCGAGTGGTCCATGGATGCATAATCGAGTGGTCCATGGATGTCTGTCTCTCCAACGTAATGGTAGTTCACCTGGACTAAGACGTGTGTGTGCGCCCCTTGTTGGCCCACGACCTGGAGTGTCACCATGATGCCCGTTTACGGCATGCATGGATGTTTACGAAATTGAAAACTGACTTCTGTACACCTAACGTTTTTATAACTTTTTCACAACCTTTTTCCTCACAACTTTTCACCATTTTGTAGAGTGCAAATTCTATTTCACTTCATTGTAAATAGCGTTGTGCTTGTCACATCAAAACTTTATTGTGTTGTAGGTTCCTGCGGAGGACACAAGTGAACAATCAAAACCTCAACATGCTTGTAACACTTATTCCCTGACGAAGGGTTCAATTCTGAACCCGAAATGCATTGGGAGTGTTCGTTTAGAATCTGTAGAATGTACTAAATCACTGATTTGGGGTTTGACGTTGAATATATAACTTTATTTCTAAGCTCATGTATGCATTGTAATGAACTGCACATTTTCTGACATTATTGATTTATATTTTGCGTATGGAATATATGATTGATTACGGTATGATAAAGTTAACATGCCTTAGAGCTCATGAGTCTTTTTGATTAATTTCGTTAGCTTATTTAGACCATTTTGGTCTGTTGCTGTGCTCCACTCAGGCTGTGGTTATCCACAGCCTTCTTTTGGTATGCATGGATGTTTGGCATGCAGGCTGGAAACTGGACCTGGGAGATTGCACGAGTCCTTGTGTGCAGTGAGCACATTGAGCCACTACCCGATTGGGCTTTGGTGCACATTGGGGCCAGTGGTTGGAGTCAGCACTTCTGCCCGGGTCAGCTGATGGATTACGTCGACGACATGTCAGATGTGGTGGACGACGATCGTTCATTGGAGATGTTGGCCCATGCAGCTGCACTCGCGTTCATGGACGAGTGACAAGGTACCTGCAGCCACAATTGGATGTGACCCATTGCATGTGTACTGATGCCTGGTTGCATGTTGTGTATCTAGTCACATGTCCCATGACGGCAGTGGGCATGGCTGCATTAGCCTGGACTCATGATCCATGCACAGACAACCGACGCGGGTTGTCACTGACTTGTATTGGTGATGGACTCCCCCGAGGTGGAAATGGGCGCTTTCCTACGTTCCTCATTCAGACATGCTACTGCATTGGTCTGCATATCGTGGCACTTCTCTTGGCCGTACTGACACGCACTTGTTGATAAAGTTTGCCCTCTTTCACTTGTCTCCAAATGTGTTGTGTCTTGATTTGTATGCCATTGTGTGGGTCACGGACTCTCTGGCTTCCTGACATATATGCATTGCTACCCTATCAGGACTGTGGGTTTGAACTTGTGCCTTATCATGTCCATGTTTCGTGCTTTGCCAGATGTGTATGGCCGTTTACCGGCACCAGGCTGGTGCACTTGTGTCCTGTGTTCGGTTGTGCAAATGTTGGTGTTTGTACCACATTGTGTTCGATGTTGGGGTGCTCTGCTTCCTATGTGTGTGTGCTGCATTGTGTGTGAGATGTCCCTTCAGCTCTGATTTGGCTCAACCTTCTCCCTTTCAGGCAGTGTGGTTTTCACTTCTGCGCTTGTTCAGTTTTGTGATGTTGCCGGGTTGTGTGACTTGTAATCTTGGTTGGTGTTGTTGCTCTTGGGCATGGTTTGTCTGCAGTTGTGCTGTGCTTAATTGTGCATGTGTGCCATTGTGCCCATCTCCCCTGTCCTCCCGGTCCCTGCTGGTTCCTTTCCCTCTCCCTGTTGCTGTTGTGTCTGTTGTTCTGGGCAGTTTCCGGTCCGTGTGTCCTGCCACCATCTCCAGACTGAAGTGGTGGACACCATATCCTCCATGTCATCCAGCTCCTGGTGTGGCGCTGGCCTCCCACCTCAGGTGTGAATTGCTACCTTCTTGTTGTCGGCGTGTTTCTGATTGTGCGTTTTGCATAATTCGGGATGTTCTGGTTTTCTTCCATTGTCCTCCTCCGCTCTCACGCTGCATTGACCTTGTCTAAGATGGCCTGCTATGTACAATGTTTTGTTGCCAATGGGGCTTGTGGGGTTGTATACTGGCTCGGGTTGCCTCCATTGTGCTTGGCTGTTGTTTTCTGTTTGGATTATCTCTTTTTTTCAGGCTTTTCTTGTGCTTATTCCCGCTTGCCGTGTGTGTCGCAGGCCTGGCGGTGCTAATCCCTGCTTTCATCATCACAAATGGGCTCTTTGCACGTTTTTATTTTTTAATTTTTTTCTCTGTACTCATTAGCCCAGGTCAGCGAAAAGGCATAGATAGTAGTCTTTCGCTTGTTTTGACCTAAGTTGGATCACTCTATGCCTTGCTTCTTCATACTCCGACCATAGGTAGCCTTGTCAAATGACCAGACCCTCCCATCCGCTACCACCGGAATAACCAAGCAATGAATGGTATAGAGGTCTAATCATCGGACAATTATTATGAATTTCCACTACCATTTATCCAGTTTTTGCCTACACATTAGCACTCTTTCCAATGCAACTATATATTTAATTGAGGATAACCATTCAACTTTATTTGGGGGTATAGTTTTAGTCCATTTTTTACAATTTCCCTGCGGACCAACAGTATTCAATAAAAAATTAGTTTTTCCACATTTTGAGTGAGAGAGTCACAATTCTCTGGTAACCCAAAAAATACAAGAGGGATGCTTACCTGGAGCTGCACTCCAATTATTAAGCACAATGTATTACTTACATCCCTCCAGAAGGCTTGTAATGACGGGCATTCCAAGAACATGTGTACATTATTACTTCTTACTTCCTCGCATTTGGCACATTTCGGGGTAGCACCTTTTGCAAATTTTCCCAGCTTCTAAGGTGTCCAGTAGACACTGTGGGTACAAAAGAGGTGGTTCCGCCTTAGGTTTGCAGCACGTACTGTGGAGTATAGCATGTTGCAAGATACTTGCCATAAATTTGTCAGCTACTCCCGCCGGCAAGTTCTCTTCAAACAGTGTCGCTGGAAAATTGAATTCCCCATCAGTGCTGTCCACAAGACTCCAATACCATCTCGCCACCTCTTTTCGACTGGGTCCTCCAGACATTATTGAAGCTTCAACCGGATTTGATTGTCCCACACCACTCCCCTCTGCAAGGCTCCAGCTTATCATTTGGAAATATTTAAATTTAGACAAACTCCCATCGGTTATCTTTTGGGCCTCCTCTCAGAAGATCAGCTCTTCTTCCTCCATCAGCTATCCCCAAGATGTTATCCCCGCCTCTTTCAGAGGACGCACAAGACTGTCACTTAACCATTCTGGGGACCCCGGGGATTCCCACATTGGGGCAAATCCGCTATAATAACTTATATTGACTTCTCTCCTGATTTTAAACCAAATTACTGCAAAGCTCTGCAGGGTTTTGAGTCGTACCTTTTTGAAGTAGCGAGGATCTCCATACTTTTGTAAGAACCCCTTCTCAGCCCCTTGTTTCTCAGATAACATTGCTTTAAACATCGTGCCAGTTTCTGAACTGTCTGGGACACTCAATAAAGATTTCCCTCCTTTTAACAGGAAAACCCAGGCATAATATGTCAGGTAACCGTAAGCCTCCTTTATCATATTCCGTCTGAGTTTTTTCAAGGCAATTCTGGTCCCCTTTGATGTCCAAATAAAGTTGCAGATCCTGGTTTGGGATTTTTTAAGCCAGTTTTTTTTAAATGCCATTGGAATATTTTGAAACAGGAAGGTTAATTTAGGCAAAATTGCCATTTTCACTAGATTTACTCTGCCATAGATTAGCGGGAGATGGGACCAACTAAGTAAGAGTTTTCCTGCTGCCTTATTCACCTTTTGATAGTTAACTTTTGATATCTGTTCTACCTTCTGCACAACTTGAATCCCTAGATACCTCATCTCTTCCTTGACACAATTTAGTCACAAATTAGCATTCCATTCCATCACCACCGTCTTGTTTTCATTGAGTTCATACCCAGAAACTGGCTGAATCGTGTTGCCAAGTCATACACTGCTGGTAATGCTGTATTCAAGTGTACACTACTAAATCATCTGTGTACAGACCTACTTTATTCGCCCACTCCCTTGAACCTAAACGGTTGAATGTCTTTGTGAGCTCTTATCTTTTCCGCCAGCGGTTCAATGTACAAATTAAAAAGCAGCGGGGATAATGGGCATCCCTGCCTAGTCCCCCTATGAATATTGAAACTGCTAGAGATATTACCATTCACTACTACTCTGGCCATAGGATTCTTATTGATAAGCATTATTGCCCTGCAGTAATTATTCCCTAAATTAGAGAGTTGTAAAATTTCCTGCAAAAAAGACCAGTTCACTCGGTCAAATGCTGTTTTTGCTGCTAAAGGCAGTTTAAAAGTAGTTGCTATATCCACTGCACCAATTGAGTTGTATGTTAGATCTTTGATTCCCCTACCCCGCATAAAACCCTTCTGGTCCTCATTCGATAACACATCCAATACTTCACTCAGCGTATCTGCTAAGACCCTCAAGAAGATTTTATAGTCTGAGTTCAGTAATGAAATAGGTCGATAGGAATCACAGCCACTAGCTGGTTTGTCTGGCTTGAGGATCAGGGTGATAATACCGTCATTCCAAGATTTTGGGATCTCCTTACCATACTCAAGAATCTCTTTAAACAGTCTACACATTGTCAGGACTAAACAGCACTCTAACGTTTTATATATCTCAGCAGGGATACAGTGTGGGCCCGCAGCTTTATTTATTTTCCCTGCTTTAATGGCCTTCCTTATATCAGAATCTAAAATTGGACTATTTAGGTTATCCCTTTGTCTCTCAGAGAGCCTACGAGGAACATCTTGACCTAACCACTCTTTCATTTTCTCTCCCTTTGTAACTAAATTTTCAGAGTACACTGTTTCAAAATGACTGACTAAAGTTTTTTTGATCCCCTCCCTTGATCTAACTAGAGGTACTGGCCTGTTCTACTTTAATTCTTTTATGAAGTTCCTTGCCTGGTCCTTTTTTATCTTCCAGGCAAGTAACTTGCCACATCCTTCTCCATAATTGAAGTGCGCTAATCTGCTTGCCTTCCATCTCTCCTGTACTCTTCCTCCCAAGATACCTTTTAACATCACTTTCAAGGCTTCGATAGCGTCCGCCTCATTTCACTCAACCCTTTCCTGAGTCTGTATCTGATGTTGTAATATTTTGATCTTCTCTTCAATGGAAGCTATCTCTGCCATTCGTTGTTTATATTTATAGATCTGACTAGACATAATTCTCCCTCTTAAAAAGGCTTTATAGGCATCCCATACTATGCCTAATGGGGCACTTTCTAGGTTCTGTTAAAAAAAAACCACTGGGAATCTGTCTCTAGTGCTTCCATTCTCTCTTCATCAGCCAATATAGTACGGTCCAGGGTCCATCTTTTTTGGCATACAGTATTTAATAATGCCAATTGTAGGGTCACCGCTGAGTGATCTGATAAATGAGATACTACGTGAATAACAACCCTCACCTGTTCTTTTATACATTGATCTATCAGAAAAAAATCTATTCTTGACTGATGTCTGTATTTCATGTTAATAAATGCGAAACTCTTTAACCCACCCATCCTTTCACACCAGATATCACACCAGCCTAGGTTTTTAATAGAATTTATAATTAAAGAGCGCGTTTCATTATGAGTCACAGCTCTACTTTTAGTGGAGCGATCTAGTTTCTCGTCCAGTACCACATTAAAATCTACCGCCATTATTACAGGGTCATGAAAATCTAAGAGTTATGACAGTAGGTTACTAAATTGATTAGGATCATCCAGATTTGGTCCATAGTAGCAACTACTGTAAAATTCTGGTTATGGTATCTCATTTTAACTATTACCCACCTGCCTAGTTTATCAACTCTGCTGTCTTCAATAATTATTTGGGGATTCGTTTTAACAAGAACTACCACACCTCTTATAGTCCATTGATGGTCAGTACATACCACTTTCTGGACCCATCTTCTGGATTTAAAAATCTCCATAGTTTCCTTATTTGTTAAATGTGTCTCTTGCAAGATTATAATCTGAGCAGAGGCATCGTTTAAGTACTGTAGGACTCTTTCCCTTCTCTGCTTCACTCTAAGGCCATTAACATTCCAAGACAGTACCTCTATTTGGACCTCCCTAGTGGTACTCATTGTCTAATCCTCACATCCATCACTTTCCTATGGTCAGCATTGCAGGGCATTAACAGAGGACAAATATATATTTTTATTTTCTCCCTTTGCTCCCCCACCCTTAACTGTCCCCCCCCCTTTCTCTCCCTTGGAAAACCCCCCTTTTCTTTTTTCTCCATAGCCTGCGCCTGAGGAGTCTTCCCGGGGTTCGAGATCTATCCAACAAGCATTTCTCAGTGCATAGAAAAAGTGGAAAAAATATGTGAGTAAATAACTTGACTTAGATTGAATAACACCAGCTGTACCCAATAATAAAATAAAAAGTGATTAGGTAGGGCTAACTACCACATACTCATAGACAGCTATTGATATATAAAAAAAAAATGAAGGGGTTAATGACTATATTTTACCAGAGGTAAACCATTCTCTACAATTTCCTTATTTTGCATTCGGATCTGATATTAATTCCAGAAACCCTTCAGCTGCCTCTACATTTTGAAAATTCTGCATTTTATTATTGTGCATAACCAGCAAACTAGCAGGGAATCTTAATTGCGCTGTCACACCACACTTTCTAAAAGGCTTTCATCATCGCGAATGGGCTCTTCGCACATTTTTTTGTGTTGTGGTTTGTGTTTTTATCTCCAGTGAGGTGGTTGTATCGCGGACATTGGCCGCTGTTTCGGCAGACTATCGCATGGTACTTCCTTGTTGCAAATTCCACGTTAACACAGGGTTATTTTCCCGCGATAGGCTGCGATCTGTAAAGGTGCATTAGCATTTTTTGGTGATGTTTAGCACACGTTCTTGTGAATATACCGCAGAGTTTGATGACTTTTGAGACCTGTTCCGGCCATTACTGTGGTGGAAGATTTTCTCAGAGGATTTGATATATTCGTTTTTTATCCAAAAGACAATAATATATTGTGTTTGAAGCTGGTTGCAGTTCAAATGTTGTGAAAACTATCCTAAAGCACGAAGAAGTTTTGGTGTATTGTCAGTTTACGTTGTGATTAATTCTGCGTGATTCACAGAGATGGAGGCAGATATTCTTGTGGTTTTAGGGGTGCTTAAAGACACACTACGAGTTTTTTATTATGAGCATCTGGCTGACAGCAACATCCAAGGCCCCTGAAGAAGGGATTGTTGGATCTCAAAATGCATTGGGCAACACAAGTTGTAGATGTTTAATTGTTTTAACAATTTGGACGATAGTTTTGTTTATTTCATACATATTCCAGCAAGAGATTGATGAGGAAGATACATTATGATTATGTAACAAATGTTCAAGGATTTCAACAAAAAGAGTTACAGCATCAAATTGTTTCATTGGATTCTTATGAAAATACAAAAAGTGAAATATATGCTGTGCAACCAGTTATCAAGTGAAGAGTCACTCGTTTATGTTGGTCATTGCGTAAGAGGCTGGGCTACCTCTTTTTGGGATGCACTCACAAGAGTAGAGTTTGCCTCAAATTAGCATTGATTGTAAAATAAAGGTGCGCACATCTACATTCACAGATTCAAAATACTAGTACTGGCATACTAGAGGTAATTCTTGGCAAATGAGGCACTGTGGCAAAATTCATGCACTGGAAACCTGTATGGAATTTTTTTGTCATAGGGGCATCCATGGCAAATGAAGGGCACCCATGACAAAATGCTAGCCATGGCACAATGGAGATGCACTTTGACACATAGAGGCTGCCAAAGTAAATTTTGAAAAAAATGAGGTCTAGTCCTGAGGAGCATCTGTTTTATTACTTGGCGCACCATGAAAGGATATGAATATTTATTGAGAGCCCTTTCAGAACCTGAGTGGCATTTTAGCAAATGTATCTGAAAATTATGCTTTTGATGCACCTTGGGACCTCGTTTTTACTAAATATTCTATATAAATCTTCTTAGAGAAGGTCTGGCTCACTTGCTTCACATCTGCAGTACAAATCAGGAGAAACATTACTGTCCACCACTTTAAAAAATGATGGTAGAAATCTAATATACATTGTATCGAAAACAGACATTTGCCTGTATTGTGTTATTATATAAATATTATATCATTATGGAACTACAAGCAGTGTCAGTTATTATTTATTTATTTATTTTATAGTTTTATAGAGCGTGAACCAGACCCGTGAGGGTATCAGAGTGCTTTACAGGATTAAGGGGGAGGAATAAAAAGCGTAAGGATGGGAGGGAATAAATTGGGAAAGATAGGGGGTACATTTTAAAGGAAGAGCACGCATTCTAAAGTCCAAGCTACATGTGGGGTAAAAATTAAGGCAGGTAGATATAATATACAAGAAGGTACGCAGTCTCAACTCTTGGGTGTATGCCCTGGAGTGCAGAAAAATTAATCATCCGTAGAGGCCATAGATAATGCCGAGGTGGAGGGTGGAACATGTCGATGAGGTGATTGTAAAGTATTCATTATATGATGTATTTTCCCATTAAGAAGGTTTTGGTCTCCTATTAAAGTGTGCCAAGGATGGAAGTCTTGTGATGGCGGGTGGGAGAAAGTTCCAAATTCTTGGTACGGCGCCAGAGAAGGCAAGTTTGTAGGTTTTTTTCTTCTGTAGGCATGCTGGTTGCAGCAACAGGTCTTTGACAGATCGGGAGTTTCTGGCTCCTCCGCATACCACGAGTGTTTGTGCGAGAAATGTAGGGGAATTGGAGTAAAGAGCTTTGTGAGTAATGCTGGCCAGTTTAAATTGGATCTGGCCTCTAGGGGAAGCCAGTTCAGAGCTTTGAGGTGGGGAGAGATGTGGTTGAATTTCTTTGGGTCCATTAGGAGTCTGGCGGCAGTGTTGAGGCAGGCTTTCAATGGGGTCAGAGAGTTCTTGGGTAGCCCTGCGAGAGTAGAGCATCCATATTCTAGTCTGGAAATGTCTAGGGCCTGGGTTGCCATTTTAAGGTCGGACACATTGAGGAAGGGTTTTAGGTTTCTTAGGTAGCTCAGGTGGAATCTAGCTGTTTTGGCCATCGAGTTTATATGGCCACACATATTCGGCCTGCCGTCAAGGGTTATTCCAAGGGATTTCGCCAAGTCAACAATGGGAGTTCATTCCTGGATGTCTGGATTGGGTTTGGGTGGGGGGGATCAGAAGAAATTCATTTTTATTTGCTCTGAGTTTAAGCTGGTTGGCAGTGAGCCAATGGACTGTCAGCTTCAGGGCCTCGTTCAGGGAGAAAATATCCTCAGGGGAAAATATGTTTATGTAGATCTGTGTATCGTCGGCATACATAAGGTAAGAGATGTTGGCGGCACGAAGTACCTGGGTGAGAGGCTCAAGGTATAGGTTGAAGAGGGTAGGGGAGAGGGTTTATCCTTGGGGGACTCCAACCGAAACCGCAGAGGGGTGGATAGATCACCGTTGATGCGGACTCTCTGTGAGCGGTTTTGGAGGAAGGATCTAAACCATTCAAGGACTGTGCCATCCAACCCCATTCTGAGTTTGAGGCCTTCTAGGAGAATTTTGTGGTTAACCATATCAAAGGTGGAGGAAAGGTCTAGAAGGATTAGGACTAGGGGTGAATGTTTTGCCATTGTGCAACAATCCGTCCATCATCTTGTTTGTTTTGCTAGAAGGATTAGGAGACAGGTTTTGCCTAGGCCGAGGGCTTGAAGGGCGCCATCCACAATGTGGAGGAGGGTGGTTTCCGTGCTGTGTCCAGGTCTGAACCCTGATTGGAAGTCATCTAGCAGGTGAAAGTTGTTGATGTGTAGGCTTAGCTGCTGTTGCACACATTTTTCCAGAACTTTGGCAAGGAGTGGGATGTTGGATATGGGGCTATAGTTCTCAGCGGAGGCAGGGTCCAGTGTGTATTTTTTTTTAGGATGGGGACAACTTGGCCAGCCTTGAGCGAATCAGGAATTGAGCCCTGTAGGAGGGAGGCGTTGATTATTGAGGTCCAGGAAGGGATGATAGTCTGAGAGGCAGCAGCCGGGCAGTTAGAGGGGAGAGGATCATTAAAGTGATTATTCGGTTTTAAGGAGGCAAGAATTCTCAAGATAGAGTGTTTGTCATAGATTTTAGACTTGGACCAGTGCGCTAGGTTTTTGGGTGAGGTTTGGGAGGACAACGCGAAGAGAAGAGGTGGAGCTGGCAGATTTTGATTTTGGTGGTGAGTTGCGGATTTAGGTTCATTTCCTAGGGCAGAGATGTTGTCGCAGAAGAAGGAAGAGAATTCCTCGCGTAATATTAGGGGTTTAGGGTTTAGGTGTTTCTTTGAAGGTTTTCACTAGTTTGTTGGATTGGTGTTTGACCAAGTCGAACAGCTTGCGAGGTCGATTTTTGGCGTTCTCCAATTCAGTTCTGAAGAATTCTTTTTTAGTGTTGAGGATTTTCTTATTGTAGGCATTTCTGGCCTGGCGGCGAAGTTTTAGATGTGCTGCTGATGGGTGTTGTTTCCAGATTTGTTCAGTCTGTCGAAGGGATCTCCTTTCCTTGTTGAGGGATCCGCTGAACTAGGGATTTCTGTCTTTGATCTGCGTTCTTTTTAGTTTTAGTGGTGCTAGGTCATCGAGAATGTTGGATATGGTTGAGGAGTAATGATCCGCTAGGTTGTTTACCGAGGTGCACTGAGGGGGGGGAGGTCAGACTCACAATGCGCTGCCAGTTGCTAGTGGTCGAAGTTCTTGGTGTCTCTAACCCATTGTTTGGGAATCACGGGTTCAGGTGTCCATGTTTTGTGGGTGCTGGGCAGGAGGAAGGTGATGGCGTGGTGATCAGACTAATTACAAATGTCAATAGAGATAAGTTTGACCGCTGTTTCCTTAGCAATGATCCAGTCTAGAGTTGCGCCTTTTGAATGAGTAGGGAGGGAGCAAGCTTGGATAAGGGCTTGATCGGCCAAGAAGTCTCTGATGGCATTGACTTGAGGGTCCTTAGGATCGTTCCAATGCAAGTTAAAGTCGCCAAGGAAAATGTCATTAGAGTTTGGAGAAACCTTGACTGTGATGATTTCCATGAGGAGGTCCGTAAAGGTGTCGTTCTTGCCTGGGGTCGGTAAAATATGTGAAGTTTGCACAGCTGTGAAGTGTTGGTCCACCGGCAGTTCCGTAACAAGGAGGTTGGAGTGGTAGATACAGGCAATGCCACTCCCTTTTTTCTTTAAGGGGTCATTAGGGTTAAGGTAATGTGACATCACTCTCTGGGAAAAGTTGAGAGTCATATGATGTCACTTCCTGTATTATCATGAAGTTCAATGGGTGTGTGATGTCTCTTCCACTACCTCTGGCATTGTGAGGAATCGACGTCCATGGCCTAGCCAGTAAAAGGGGTTTTAAAACAAGGTACAAGTTAACTGACACAATTATTATGTTAGCAGACCTAACAATAAATCTCCAATTAAGGGAAGCAGTCACCAGACAATTCACAGAACAGAATACTATGACTCCATCCATGAAAGTAATTTCAATCGTACACCAATGTATGTTTACATTGACATAAACTTACATTTAATAATCATGATAAACACCATGAGCAACCTGGAGGGGAAAGAAAACATACATTATGGGAAGGAAAAAAGGGTATGGATCACAGTGATATGGACCTACTGAAGTATGATGCATCCAAATTATTGGTGTACCTGCCGAAATGAAACGTTAAAATGTCTCAGAATTTTATGGAACACAACAGCAAAATAATGCTTCTAAAGCAATCATTAATATAATTTTTTGAGTTCTTCACAGTTATTTGATTTATGAGTATGTAACCACCCATGATAATATGTATAAATCAACATTTCTGTAACAGTAGAATAAAGATTAATAATCAGGTATCCTATCAAAACTTTTTATCAACATATAAGAATATATATTCTATTCTGCACAGTATGTAAACTAAATGACATCAGAAAAATAGCACTTGCCTTCGATCTGCTGTCAAATTACTTATTTAGATTCTGTCTCCGACAGGATATACACAAGGAAACTGTGAAGCTGCCTTGCTTTGAAGTGTGAAATGATGGGCTCTGTCTCTGGCCTTTTCATACCACAGGGGTATCTGACCAGATGCTCCTCTTCATTGCTCCCACCATGCTCCTGGAATTCTTTACTATCTTCCCCTCTCCTTCAGACATAACACTCTCTTGCCACAAAGTCAATGGACAAACTCTGCGATCGTTAGCAACGTCAATTACACAGAACATAATTAGGAAAACTAAAGATTGGCATATTATTTCGTATTTGGTTTTCATAGTAGTATCTGCCACTATACACATGCACACTCTTACTTAATAGTGCTGCACTGTATCCACTGACAAGTGTTCACCTTCCCTTAGGCATAGAGGCACAATGCCCATTCCCCTAAAGGGCTTCTGCTGTCCCCTGCCGCTTCTTGTCTCCCACATCCCGAGTTGAAGCTTCAGGGGACTGTCCTGTTGTTTGGCAGATGGATTCCATGCCATCAGAGTGGTGGAAGTCATTTCCTGTGCCATCCTGATGACTACTGTCTGCCAAATTTAGAGATCACTGTGAAAGGGCGATGTGCACTCTACGGCCTGCCCCGTCTCATCCGACATGTTGGTCCTGGGTCCGCTGCGGGTGCTCAACTGTGCTCAGCTGACTGGTGGTCGGGAGACTGCCACTGATCTTCTGGCATGTGGGCCCGGGTCCACTGCTGGTACCCCACTGTGCCCAGCCCACTGGTAGTCCGGAGACTGCGCCAACTCGGCACCACAGGTGGGCCTGTGGCGCCCTCTGACTTGGACATCCCCGCAGATCGTCCCACTCAGCCCCCGTCTCGAACCCCAGTCCGTGTGCTGGGTCGGGCAACACAAAAGGGAACTCCCATACACCCTGCAGGTAACCGGGGATCTCTGCTGCTACCTTTGAGGAGTGGAGACTGCAACATCGTCCCCATGCCATACTGAGTGTGTTCTACATCAGACAGTTCCCCTCCACCTCCGGAACCCTTGATATAGAACTTGCTACTGTTTGGGCACACTCCCATCCTTAGAGTAGCTTGTGCCGTTATGTCATCAGTGTTAGGCTATTAAATTATGTCAGGCCTATGTTCTTTCGATTCCCCGATGTAGGTAGCGTGAGCCTATCCTGTGGGCTGATGGGGGGTAATGGTTAGCAGCTGGGGCCCTTAGATGCTTTTTGGACCATGAACTGGCCACCCTGTCACACATAATGGTATGCTATATAATATTAAGCTATTTGTATACTCTTTACGCCTCCTTACTGCCAATACTCTGTGCTCTCTTCCCGCCACTATTGGTAGATAACATCTACGCTGTTAGTTTAAACAGGGTCTTGTTAAGGATTTTGGGGGCCCCGGGCCAAAGGTATTTTGGAGGCCCCTGTGTGGAACAGCTTTTAATTTATGATCCAATGTGTGCCTTTTAATGCCCTCTTTGGCCAGGTCGCTGACACTATGCAGGCACACTGCTACAAATTCTAAATGGGTTGCCATTAATATTCAGGGATAGTGATGTGTGCTTTCAGTATTGCAAAAGAGCAGCAGCTTACCAATATTATTGTAAATAATCTCTGCGACCCACTGCCATTTCTCACATGTGAGGTCCTGTTTTGATCTAAAAGGAACTTTCTTTATGGATGTTGCATGGTATTGAAAAACAAACAACATTTTTCTGCAAAATGTCTGCAATATACTCCCACACATCACTCGTGTACCTGTCTTTTAAAAAAATTAATAAAATACTTTGAAATTTAAAAAAATTAATTAAAGTAAAAGGGCATTTAAAACAATCAATGTTTAAGAATCATTACAGGTCATCAGGGGAGGATTGTGTGGAGAACAGAGCTGCAACTTTTAGGGGGAGGGCAGAAAGACTGGGGCCCTGGGCCAGAGCCCACTTTGCCAATGCCTTACAACGTCTCTGAGTTTAAATTGCACATCTCTTGTATACATCATTGTAACGTTTTCTTTTTGTGTTTAGATGCATGTATCTGTTTCATTTTGTATATGTAATTCATGTACTCTGAAGTCCTTATGTAACATAACGGGTTCTATTGTAAAGCGCTCGGACACTTTCAAGTAAAGTACGCGCTATATAAAAACGCTTAAATAAATAAATAACTTGACAGGAAACACCTGTCTAGTAAAGGTACAAAACGTTTGGTGTACTGCTGCCATTCACTTTTGAATAGGGCAGGCAGTGTAATGTCTTTCCACCAATTAACAAAGAAGGGACTGTGGGCTTTTAGACAGGTCCATCATAAAGGCCCAAAGACTATCATTTCAACAAAAAAGTTATGCTGGTCCTCTGGATTGAGAGACAAAACACAGGGAATTATGTACCAACCTGTCCAAGAAAGGTCAAAGTTGGGAATCCATTATATTGGATTGTAATGCCCTCACACACCCTGTCAGGTGTCATGCTTCATCATCGGGCTGCTCCTCGTCGGGTCGGCGGAACAATACCTGACGGGCTACCTATAGTAGGGGCACTTTGACGGAGATATTTTTCCAACAGCCGTCAGGTGATGTGCGGGTGGGGGTCCTCGTATGTGTAGATGTGAGTGAGTGATGAAAGAGAATATAAAATAGCGTTGGGAGTACCTACGAAAACAACTTTAATTAGTGGGTCTCCTACCCTAAGTAAAAACAAAAACTATGGCCCCATCTCAGTTAGGTCTTCGGGTTTGGCTTTATGATGACAGAGCCAATGGGGTCTCCATCGATGGAAAGCTGCCAGTCTCCTGACTGTTAGTAGGGGAGGGGTGTTGTCGGTTTAGGACAGGGCATTCCGTCATATTTGAGGCGAATTACCTTGTCCGGCATATTTTGACTCGAGTAATTTTTCTTAACGTTTACCATCGTTTAAAGGTGTGGAAAATTTGCCCTTTAGCACTTGGATGCCAGACTTTGGGAGGCAAACTCTGCCCCTCCCCCACTTGACTGATAACCTTTTTTTGAGCACTCCCCAAAACGAAGGATGGAATCCGTATGCCAGTTATTTTCTGCCAAGAACACATTGTATTCAGGTATGTATAGTTGTGTGCACAAAACTGCAAGTACAGGCTCAACACATGACCTACAAAGACGTTGCAGCTGTTTTAAAAGTATAATTTGATCTAGTTGGAAAATTGGTTTACACCCAACAGCTTACAAACTATTCATATATTTTTGGTTGTGCTCTAGTTTCCAATCGTGTAAAAACAAGCAACGGTAATGCCATATGGTTTTCGATTTTGTTTACTGCAAAGGTTTGTTTCATGCATCACTATCAAACATCAAATTTACACCCAGCCATGGCAGCTTTCCTAACAAAATAATCAGTGCAGTACAGGTAGCAACAGCACAAGGAACTGCAAACGGTTGTGTAAAAACACAGAAGACATACAGCACAATAGCAATTGTGAAAATCTCCCCCTCTCACAGAGCAAGTACAACTCGAGAAGCAGCAGCAGTGAAAACCTCTTTAGCAAGGAAGAGGTACAGATAAAGCAGCATCAGTGCACGCTTCTCTTACATTTAACAGGCACAGATAAAGCAGCAGCAGTGTAAGTGTCTTTTTCAAAGAACAGGCTCAGATAAAGCAATAGCAGTGCAAGCTTCTCTTACATAGAACAGGCACAGATAAAGCAATAGCAGTGCAAGCTTCTCTTACATAGAACAGGCACAGATAAGGCATCAGCAGTGCAAGCTTTCCTTAAATAAAACAGGCACAGATAAAGCAACAGCAGTGCAAGCTTCTCTTACATAGAACAGGCACAGATATATCAATAGAAGTGCCAGCTTCTCTTAAATAGAACAGGCACAGATAAAGCAATAGCAGTGCAAGCTTCTCTAACATAGAACAGGCACAGATAAAGCAGCAGTAGTGCAAGCTTCTCTTACATAGAACAGGCACAGATAAAGCAGCAGCAGTGCAAGCTTCTCTTACATAGAACAGGCACAGATAAAGCAATAGCAGTGCAAGCTTCTCTTACATAGAACAGGCACAGATAAGGCAGCAGCAGTGCAAGCTTTCCTTAAATAGAACAGGCACAGACAAAGCAGCAGCAGTGCAAGCTTTTCTTAAATAGAATAGGCACAGATGAAGCAGCAGCAGTGCAAGCTTCTCTTACATAGAAAAGGCACATATAAAGCAGCAGCAGTGCAAGCTTTTCTTACATAGAACAGGCACAGATAAAGCAACAGCAGTGCAAGCTTTTCTTACATAGAACAGGCACAGATAAAGCAATAGCAGTACAAGCTTCTCTTACATAGAACAGGCACAGACAAAGCAGCAGCAGTGCAAGCTTTTCTTAAATAGAATAGGCACATATAAAGCAGGCAGCAGCAGTGCAAGCTTCTCTTAAAAAGAACAGTCACAGATGAAGCAGCAGCAGTGCAAGCTTCTCTTACATAGAAAAGGCACATATAAAGCAGCAGCAGTGCAAGCTTTTCTTAAATAGAACAGGCACAGATAAAGCAACAGCAGTGCAATCTTCTCTTACATAGAACAGGCACAGATAAAGCAGCAGCAGTGCAAGGTTTTCTTAAATAGAATAGGCACAGATAAAGCAGGCAGCAGCAGTGCAAGCTTCTCTTAAAAAGAACAGTCACAGATGAAGCAGCAGCAGTGCAAGCTTCTCTTACATAGAAAAGGCACATATAAAGCAGCAGCAGTGCAAGCTTTTCTTAAATAGAACAGGCACAGATAAAGCAACAGCAGTGCAATCTTCTCTTACATAGAACAGGCACAGATAAAGCAGCAGCAGTGCAAGGTTTTCTTAAATAGAACAGGCACAGATAAAGCAGCAGCAGTGCAAGCTTCTCTCCCTCACAGAACAGATGGAGTTTAGACAACAGCATCCCTCCCCTACAGAACTGATATCGCTTGGGTAGCAGCAATGAAGACTCACTACCTCACAGAACCTCAATAAAATGAATACCAGTGGTATAAGGTTCCCTTCTAAAAAGAAACTGTACTGTGACAACATCACAACAAGCTTCTTCCCTTACAGAAGGCACTGCCATCTACCCATATCTGTAGAATGGGCAGAGCCCAGCAGCAGTAGGGCCAACTCACTCCTCATACAGAAAGTTTTATGGCTCAGGCATCAGTGGTGTGGAGGTTGCAAACAGATGTCTAGAGCAGGTGCTTAACCCACTGACATACCTATATGTGTGAATGAGTTAGGCGTCACTTCTACTTAGTGAACTACCAGTAGCACTCTGTCATTTCAGTTTTCACACAAGATCCTACAAGTAACATGAAAAGTGCAGACAAAACCATGTCCCACTCCTCAACATAAATTCATAATTACATCAGTGAAGGCTCACAGTGGGAGTGTTGCGGGGCGGGCGGGGGAGGGGCAGGGTGGGGGAGTTGGATATACGACGTCCACGAGTAAAGTAAGTAAATAAATAAATAAAACTATTTACCTTGCACTTGCTGCATCGCCGAATCGGTGGCTGATTTGTTAGTGCAAAGTAGGACTTTAAAAATAAATGTTTTTCGATAAAAAATAATTAATATAAAAAAGAAATGAATGCATTGTAAGCTTTAGTTTCATTGTGTGAAATAGCACCCTTTAACATAAGCCAAGGACAAAATAAATATACTGGTTCTACAACATTTTATGACATTGTCTTATTACGTCAACAGGTTGGCAAAGCTACAGCTATGCTCATTTTGTCACGCACAAATTTTTGCACATCACCTTGTAAATATCACTTTCTTTTTATTATAAGCATTTTCACCTTAAATACCAAGGTGTGACCTCTAATATTTTGTCAGTTACATTTCTTGCCATACTAATGATGATGGTAAGGATGATTACACCAACATCACTGAGGCCTCGATTAAGATTGCTATTCCACTCCTAATAGGGCTAGTGACAGGAGTTTATTCATCTATTCACAAGTCATGCTTTCCCTGTTAGTATTGCAGTGTTATTACAGCAGTGGAAGTCTCTTTGGATAACCGACTGTAGAGTTTGCCTGCGGAACACCGAAATAATTGCTTACAATACCAGTTCTGGCTAGGCTTCGGTTTAAGACACAAACATGGCTATGGGTGTTGAATATTCTCCATTATTTATTCTGAAAGTATTAGATGATATACATATTCATGATTTTGTATTGTATTGTATTG
Organism: Lissotriton helveticus; assembly: GCF_964261635.1. NCBI lineage: Eukaryota > Metazoa > Chordata > Amphibia > Caudata > Salamandridae > Lissotriton > Lissotriton helveticus. The sequence goes on from NC_136072.1 coordinate 424,322,543, forward strand.
TACTTTATTGCAGCATTTATATAGCACTTACTAGTCCTTTGTGGGTTGCTGAAGCACTTGCCTACATGAGTAGCATCCTACACTATGTAGGGTGTGGGGTTGGAAGGATGTCGTTTTTGTTTTGATCCTATGTGGGAAGTGTTTCCATGTCATGAGCGATGACCACCAAGGTGCCGTTATCATATTTTCAGACACAGCACTGGATGATGAAGAGTAAGAGACAGACTCTCAGTATTATGGTTTTCAGTATGCTGTTAGCTTTGAACAGCTCTGCAGGTCCCTTTATGGTATTTGATTGGCTATAATCTGCTTAGCTGGTTACTGCACTGGGTTGTCCAATATGAAATTTTGTGTATAGTTGTGGCCCTGCCATAGCTGGAGGGGGAAATAAGTGAAGATATCTGTAGGGATGGAATTTCTTGGTTTTGTCCTATAGCTGAGTGTGTATGTGAGATATAAAGAAGGGGTCAGACTGTGTAGATATTGTGGACTGCAATTAATGGAATTTATTAAAGTCCTCCAAAACTGCCCAGTAATGTGTGACAGATCTCAGTTATTCCATGCCCGTTCTTATGGTGGTGTTTGATTTGTTGGCTGTACAGTGCTGGTTATGGGCAACCCTCATAGCAGATAAGTATTGCATGAATTTAATAGGTACAAGTTACAATTTGTTGCTGACTGCTTAGTAATATGGTTTTAGTTTTAATGTGGGCCATAACAGTTATTTATGGAAGTACATAACTATAGAATACCACAGTGACCCACAGGTCAGATCTTTTTGCTGACCTGCATAATAAAAACAGTTTTCTGGTTAAGTTGTTTTCAGTTTGTGGGTTGTGGGTTGTAAGCAGAAGATTGCATTTGGTGGTATGAACTTTTTCTGGTCTTTATTGCTGGGATGCAGGTGGAGCAGGTATCTAGGAAGTAGGGACGTTTTAACTGTTTTACGTAGTGTATAGCCTTACGGGTGCTTCTGATGCTGGCTGGTAGTGAGTTCCAGAGTTTGACAGCTTGTACTGAAAAAGCAGTGCCTCTTTCAGATTTCTTATGGTAAGGTGGTATGATTATAAGTGGTGGCTGCCTGGAACGCAGTTTTCTGTTCATAGGGACACAAATCTCAACATAGTTAGGTGCACCTTTCTTAATCCTGCCACTCTTCACTCCACTGCGGAGGATGGTCAGCCTTACGATTGCACCCAGTTGTGGCCATTACTACCACTCTGCATCCAGACCTTATTGGCACACCATTACCTAATGCTGACTCCTTCAAACTGATGGTTCTGCTTTGCGAGATGATTTTAGTGCTTTCTGCATTGGCTACCCTGTTTTCTCGCCATTCACTGTGTTAGAGGCTGTCGCCAGGGCCGGACTGAGAACCAAAACCGGCCCTGGCAAAGTGCTCGGCCGGCCCCCTGGGGGTGCGACCGAGCTCTTTGGCGGGGCCGGTTTTCGGGCGATTTTGTTACAGGGCCGATTATGCAGCTATGCTGCAAAAACGGCCCTGTAACAAAAACGGCCCCCAGAGCCCAAAACCGGCCCCCACCCTTGCGGCGCACCGGGGGATTGCCCGGTGCCCGCAACGGCCAGTCCGGGCCTGGCTGTTGCCCTCTCCCAAGCCTGCAGCGTGCTCGGTTGCAGCATTAGTTGCTCTCACAAGAACATGAAAGTTGCCTGCGTCAACTTGTGCCACTATTTACAATGATTCCTGTTATGCCTTTAATGTTTGTTATGGTAGTGGTCAGCTATGTAAGATGAGAGGCTCTCTCAATTATTTTGGTTTTACAACTTTTCATGCTGTATTGTTTAAGGCTCTGTTTTATGCTATCCACCTTCCTGTGGAAATTGCTGTTGTTCATTGTCACGTCCACACTGAAGAACAGTCAGATGTGGCTCATGGGTATATGCCCCTGCTGATACTGAAGCATGTCACGCTTTGCTGCAAAGGGCCCCAAACACCTTCCCATACTTAGGTGCTTTGCAGAAACCCTTGTCTCATTCTATTTCTAATCTTCTGGCTACTCCAGAGCTTATCTCATATTTAACTTCACAAGGCTGTACACTAGACCCTGCTTCACAATTGTATGTTTCCCATGATGGTAGATAAAGCTTTACTTTTGTGTTCCGACAGGTGGCACATGCATTCCTTTCAGTGTCACACATGTGCACCGGTAGAATTGTTAATGAGATACTGATAGATTGGTATGTCCCCCAGGATACACCAGTTGGCAAAGTAAGTTATCCACAACTGAATCAGATGTAGGAGAAATAATCCAGGAGGGTCACTAAGGCCACAAGAGAAAGGAGCCAGGCAGTGGGCAGAACGACCAATGCAGCATCTACAAACTGATTTCATCGATTTACCACCCTCACAAGGTCACAAAAGTACTTGGGATGCTTGATATGTTAGAGACATTTGTAAAGCCGAACTGTTACCCTAGGGTGTCCTGGCGCCTAGGGTGTCAAAGTGGCAAAAGGTCTTTCTGTGTAGGAAAGCAGAAGCAATTACCATAGCAAAAAAACATATGTGATGTTTTGGAGTCCCAAAATCTCTGGACTTGGACAATGAGCCCAGTTTCATAGCGCAAGTGTTTAAATACATTCTTAGGTGTCCTGGTATTTCTCATAGTCTGCACACTCCTTTTCACACAAGTCTTCAGGAACCATTAAAAAAATCAATGGACAGGTCAAGAACAAACTGGCAAACATATGTCAAGAGACAGGACTCAAATGGCTAGAAGTTCTCCCAGTGATCTTAATGAACGTTAGACTCAGCCTCATAAAGAAGCATTGGCTAACTCCCTATGAAATCCATTTTCACACCTGGAGCATTTTAGATTTGAATGTGTTTCTCTTATGGGCAGGGATGGAGATTTGGTACAGTACTGCCGAAGGATGGAAAGGGCTCTGACCAAATATCATGATCTTGCTAAAAGTGCCCAAACTCTCCCTCTTGCAGTCCCAGCCAATTGCAGCCAGGCAACTGGGTCTGTTTGAAAAAAAGGACTGTCTCAAGCCACAGTGGAGTGCCCCCTTCCAGATTCTACAAATTTTCCACAGTGTAGTCAAGGTGAATCCACGCCCAATCTTGATTCACCTGACTCACGTTAAAAGGTATGCAGTGACACCAGATGCTGCTGAGTGAAGTATAGACAATGAAATCTCAAAGAAGGGTGTTGGCTAAAAACTAGACTTAAGGGGACACTAGCAGGGTAGATCTCTAAAGCCACCTGAGAAACAAATGATAGCAGATCACTGCATAGAATTTGCTTATTTAACAAGTGTTACGAGAATTGAGTTTTTACATGTAATCTAATTTGGTGTATTGTACAAGATTTAACCAAATATGAGTTGACGGGAATGTGTTACCCTGGTAATTTTGACATTTGTCTGTTACCCCCTTGATCGAGGTCCATGAGCACCATGCCAAGACTTTAAGAGCCTTATTATGAGTTTGGCGATTCCGTGGACTGCTGTATCAGCAGTGAAGGTCCATGAGTTGGGCAGATCGCCTTTGCGAAGACTGCTGCAGGACCATCCAATACTGGGAAAAATGTTGAACTTAAGGCATGTAGATTTACAATTCCAACTTCAGAGTAAACAGCATTGGGGAAAGTGTTGACATGTAGAGTAATCATATGTACTATTCTCACTCCAAAATAAGGGCATGATTACGATGGTAGGGAGAACACCACCAACAGGCTGTCGGTGGCGGTTTCCCCACCATCGTAACCAACTTCACCATTCGCCATATTATATTGACGAGCGGATGTGTGGCCGCCGTAAAGAAAGACCGCCACACATCCAACAGGCTCCTTGAGCCTGCCAGTGCCACGGAGGGGCTCGTAGACCTACAATGGTTGGGGGCCTACCAGGCACTGACGTAGGGACTATAATGTCCCCTTCCGCCTTCCTTTTCATTGGCACCCATGGTGCCCCTCTACATATCTCTGCACTATGTGGCAGGCCCGCATGGTGTTGGCCATGTAGTGCAAGGATAAGGAAATTGTCCCTTTTCTGCATTGTGGCGGGTGCTGCAGCCCGCATCACCCACCACAATGTAAAAAAAAGGCATTGTGACCGCCATGGTGGCGGTCGCAACAAAATGCCTACTGCAGGACCGCCAACAGCCTGTCGGGAGATCCCAATCTCCGATAGGGTGGCGGGCGGACGTGAGTCCACCCACCATCATAATCGGGGCCTTGAAAATACTGGGGGAAGTGTTGGACTTGCGGACGGCTGGAGTGAGGTGGAGTGGGCGGAGGTATGATTTACTATTTCCACTTCAAATTTACTTATGTAAAATGTGTCATTGTCTAGATCTGGCAATTTTTGCCATGCTATTCCATCGACATTGGTATTTCAGATAATTTGCTACGTATCTGCATTCTTAATTATGTTTCTAGATAGAGAAACAATTTTAAATATAATGAACTAATTTGTAACTGACTCTGGGAACAGTGCTGTACTCCGATAAACTGAAATGTAATATCACCTCGCCAAAACAATAAACCAAAAAAACACACCACAAAACTTGTTTAAATAAATATAGTAACAGTAAAATATCAGTCATTTATTATGTATACAAGTCATAAAATGGAAACAAAATAAAAACTAGCATTTGCATTTGAAAATGTTAAAATATATCTAAAATGTGTATTCAAATAAAGATCATTTCATTGATATATTTTTCACTTAAAAAAAAATTACAAAAATTCTCAAGGAAAAAGTTTTATGGCAATACTAATAAAGCAAAAAATACGAAATACAATGCAAATGTAAATATTGAAAAAAACTCAATAACACATTACAAATGTATACATTTTGAAACAGTACCAACCAAATACACTATAAAACATAACATACTGAAAAACAAAATGTAAACATTTTTAGAATTATCAAAATATTAAGCTAATTTGAAGAAATTTAAAAAAAACATTATTTTAAGACATTCCCCACACAAAACTCTATACATGCTTACATACATATGAGAATGACATTACATTTTAAAAATATATCTTTTATAAAATCATTTCAAAAGTAATTACAATACAACTTGAAGCAATATATATAATGTGAAAATCTTCCAACCAAATAAAATTATGTTTACAGAATATATGAGCAACATTTTAACAAAATAAACAATAAAAATGTTCAAAATTAAAGAACATTTTCTAAAAACAAATACATTAAACATTAACAATTAAAACACCTAATACAATATTAAACACCTCTATATTTAAGTAATAGATGTTAATATTTTTGATATTATTATTAAAATAAAAAATACACTTACCAAAGATATTCTAAAACTTCAAAATAACACTATCAACAAGATCATGATATCTAAATTAAGTAGCATTAACATTCTGACATCTAAATTAAGGACCCTCACCATAGCTAAATGTCCTCTCCCACATAAACATGATCATATTCATCAGACATTAATTAAACAACAGCATGATAAGTACAACTATCAAAAAGATTTCAGTAAAAGTCATATTATAGAAATACTGCAACTTTAAAAAAAAAGTGTACTTGCAGTGAACTGATCAAAAACCCCTCCCAGATGAGCCAGTGCCCACAAGCTCCCCGGCCAACATATTCACACCTCCTGCACTTGCGGTAACAGATGAAACCAGCCTCTGATAGTGCAAAACGGCCACAGCTTCTCTTCATTCACATAATTCAGTGAGCAAAACACACAGTTCAAGTTTAACCAAGCAGAACATAATTATTACCCAAATTGTCTGTAGCTCAAGTTCAGTCCTTACTCTATAACAGCACCCTGGGACAGCACCCTGAGTGAAAGCCCCTTCTCAGCAAGGGTCTAGCACCTCCTGCTGCCTCTAGGCTACACCTTGAAGCCAAGTGTTGTGGGCAGCCCTTGTGCTTGACCCGGGCTTCAGGTGCTGTGGTTTGCCTCTGCTGACCCTTTTCTGACCCAGAGCCTGCTCCTCATGACCTTCTGTAAGGCATGGTCATGGGCACGCACTTGAGAAGCTCCAAGTTTGGATTTTTCGCTGCTGTCCCTTTGTCCTTTCCCCACTACTGACCCCCCTGCCTGAGCCCATCCGCAGCTCAAAAGCCTGTGATGCAAGTGTGGATGGGTGGGCCAACCGCGAAGGCACATGTTCTCTTCGGGGGCCTCCCATGCCCTTGCAACCCTGTGGCGCAACCGGGTGGCCCTCTGCCAATTGGTCGCTTCAAACCAAGCTGACCAATCGGCACCCAGTGTTTTCCCAGACTCAGCTGCTGCCCGCTTTCAGTTCCGACCCCTGATAGAGGTTTGTTGCGGGCCCCTTATCATCAGCTGCACCTCCCAGACCCAGGTGCTAACCCCTCCCAGACAGGAGAGTGCCCACGAGCTCCCCAGCTGATATATGCACCCCACCTTCCCTTGAGGTGACAGATGAAACGAGACTCTGATCATGCAAAAAAGCTGCAGCTTCTCTTTATTCACATAATTGAATGGACAAAAACACAGTTTAAGTTTAAACAAGTATTACATCATTTATGTCCAAATTGTCTGTAGCTCAAATCCAGTCCGTAATCCATAACAGCACCCTGGTACAGCACCCTCAGCAAATGCCACTTTTCTGCAAAGGCCTAGCACCTCCTGCGGCCTCAAGGCTACACCTTGAGCCAAGTGTTGTAGGCGGCCCTCGTGCCTGAGCAGGGTTGCAAGTGTTGTGTTTGCTCTCTGCTGACCACTTGCTGACCCATACCCTGCTCCCTGTGCACTGCCATAAGGCATTCCAAGGGCACGCACTTGAGCAGCTCCCATTTTGACTATTGCACTCCTTCTGCTGTCCCTTTGTGCTGTCCCCACCATGCTGCCTGTGGTTTAACGACCTCAGACAGCTCCCCCACCTGCTTGCCTCTTGACAATCCCTACCTGAAGCCTAGTAACTTGAGAGCCCCCCGATATTGAAGAGGAACACGCCAACACTCACATCCATCAAGTGTACCTGTGTGGTCAACAGTATCCTTACGTTCTAAGGTTAATGAGGCCATTTCTCACAAAAGCCCATCCTTTGGCATTGCACACTCTGGACATGGTGATGTTCAATGTCTTCCTTGACCTTTCTACTGCAGCGTCATCCAAAGCCCACATACACACAACTGGTGGTCTGATCTTAGATCATGCTAGCTAGTATGATCAGTCTTGCAACAGCTGTTATTCCAGCTATCATGGCCCCAATTAAATCCCTACACTTCAGGTCGGCTAAATTGTTCCCTCCCAGATGCACCACTAATTCATTAGGTTTACCTCCGCACTTTACTGCGCCTTGAACCGTAGGCAGCAGGTGTTCCCTGTGAGAAGTTGGCCAGGTATATGCTGACCACTAGTTATAGTGGGCACCTTGTACCAGTCCAAACAACCCTTATTAATGATTAGGTTAAAGACAACCTTATATGAAAGCTATCCTAGTGGTAGCTATGGAGAGAAGCCTTCAGGCTAAATCTTGAAGGAATTTAAAGCAGCTTGTTTTACCAGTCTATTACCTCCTGAATGACCAAATGAAAGGAGAAACACACAGGTGTTATTATAAAAATATGTATTTATTACTAAACACTCTCTACTAATATATAACAACCACGACTTGACTAGACACAGTGCCTAGAGCACGTAGAATTGCTGGGACCCCAAGGAACCCCCCAAAGTAGTGACACAGGGGACCCATGGGGGACGCGTGAAGGTTGAGAACACAACCGCGAGCTCCATACAACTCTATGGGAAAGTCGCGGTTGGAATTTTAAAGTTTAAGGACACTTAGGAGAGGACTTTGAGCAAACCCTTTTAAACTTAGAAGGTTCTAAGGCCATCACCCATGCGAGCACCAGAGTACTCGTGTTACCTAACCCAGGGAAGCTGGGTGCATAGGTGTCAAATGGTGTCAGGAATCTTCGTCGTTTTCAATGGCGTGATGCTGCAAAGTGCTGCTGCAGTGAAAAGGAAAAATGTCCAGTTAGATCCAAGCCTGGATCAAGGGTGAGAAGAACCTGAAAGCAGAGGGGACAGAGTCTGGGTCACTTGTCAGTGACCAGCGGCTTGGTAGACGAATTCCCATCGATGTCGGGTACTTCAGGTGAGAAGAGGTGATGCGTGACCCTGCAGCCACGGGGACCAGGAGACGTCAAGGACAACCAAAGTCCGCAGGCGATCTGACACATGAAGGATGTCGAGTGCTGGGGGATCAGTGTCCAGATGGAACACCAACAAGCCTTGGCAACTGCAACCAATGCAGTCAGAGAAAATATGCTTCGGTGAGGACTAGCAAGGTTCAACTGATGGAGAGTCAGGGCACATCTGGAGCAACTAGGGAAGCCCACTGAAAGTTAAAGCTGCCTTCACAGGGACCCACAGGTCAACGGACCGGGGATCGCAAAGGGACCTCAAGAGGAACCACTAAATACCAGCCCACGGAACACTCGTGGAGTGTAGGCCAGTAATCTTCAGTGGAATCACTGCTCGGGGTCTGGACTACAAGTAGCCCAAAGCACAGCTCAAGGGGTGACCAGAAAGCAGATGCTTCTGCAAATGGACACAGTGCCCAGGGGTTCAGGTTGCACGGTCCCCACGAGGGTTACGGGTCTCAGGTTTGCTGAGCACACTACTCAATTTTAATCCATCAATTCCAAATGACACCAACTGGCATGTATTACCCCTGTTGATTGATATTGAGGAAGTCCAAGAAGGTATAATAAATAGCAAGGGGGGCAAGGCCCCGGGCCCTGATGGGGTGCCAATTGACGTATATAAGAATGAAATGGAGTTGTGGTCCCCAATTTTAAACAAAGTTTTCAATGCAGCTGTTGAGGATTCTATTCCGATGTCTTGGGGTCACTCGATAATTATACCTATACACAAGAAAGGGTCCAAGTCTGAACCGAGTAACTATCGCCCTATATCCCTTTTGGACTCTTCCATTAAGATAATGAGTAGGATTTTGCTTAAACGACTTAAAAGTTGGGTGAATGAAAACGTGATCCTCTCAGAAGTCCAATATGGCTTTAGGAAACGCCTAGTCACTCTGGAACAATGTGTAAACCTAGACCTATTGATTAGTAAATATACCCTAGCAAAAGAAGGCAACTTATACCTTTGTTTCGCGGACCTCAGCAGCGCTTTTGACTTGGTCGACCATTCCATCTTGTGGCCACTTTTAATAGAAATGGGTGCCCCTCAGGAGATTCTTTTCTTTTTAGCAAGATTATATGATAAACTCTCCAGTAAAGTGCGGTACGGACTATCAGGAGAATGCACCCCACTTTTTAATGTCAAACGCGGCATCCGTCAGGGATGTGTGCTGGCCCCATTATTATTTTCACTATTTATTAATAGCGTAGACTCAGCACTGAGGTTAATCCTGGCAGACTCCCCTATGATTTTTGAGAAAACTGTACCAATTCTATTATATGCTGATGATGCGGTTTTACTCTCCCGTACTCCTATTGGTTTACAGCGCCTTATTAACAATTTTACATTATTTATTGATAAAAGGAAGCTCCTTATAAATAACACAAAAACATTTATCATGGCATGTGGTAAGCACCCCAAACTGTCCAGGCCTTTTTACATTGATGACTCTAGGGTACAGGTGATCAACTCGTTCTGTTATTTGGGAGTGACTTTTTCAGGGAACGGAACTTGGGTTTCACGAACATGCCAATGTCAGGTCGATAATGTCGAGGAATGCCAATGGCATATTTAGATTTGCAGCTATATTAGGAACTCGTAGACAAAAGGATATGGTGGATATTTACAAGGCCAGGTGTGTGACAGCAGCCTTATATGGGGCAGGTCTCTGGGGCTATTGTGCAAAAAAATTCCCTATTAATTGAAGAGAACCTGTACTTTAAACGTCTATTATGTGCCCCGTCCTCTGCCTCTACAGAATTAATACACAACGAGTTGGGTCTAGAATATATCTCAGATTTAGCAGCTATGCGCCCCCTCCTCCTCTGGAAATCCATATGGAGTAAGGAAGAGACTGCGTTCACGCAAACCTTAATTCGAGAATGCTTAAGGTTAGATAGTTGCAACAAAATACCATGGATTAAGTATGTTTGTTACTGGTTTACCTGCTTATTTAATTTTAATATACGTTTGGACCCATGCCTCACAGATACTTTATCAAAATCAGAGATTAAAACAGCTTTTCTGGAGGCGAAAAAGGTATCTCGTTCCTGTGTAACTGAGAAACAACCGACAGTGATATTTTATCTGCAACTGGAACTTATAAAGGGTTTCCAACCGTATTTAACTTTCGTAACTATTGCTTCCCATAGATATGTATTGACCCGCCTAGGACTAGAAATAGCCCATCATTTGGTAGCTTTTCCTAATATGAAACAGAGTACCACCACTCCTTGCCCATGTGATGGAGCTTCCCAGCAAAGTTGCTTCCATATCTTACTCTTTTGTAAATTCTATTTGAATTTTAGGATTTTTTATTTAAAACCCATCTTTTTAAAGTACAATATTAGATCCGCGCAGGATGCTATGAATCTGCTCATTGGAATGGAAGATCTGGGACTGTGTTTCTACCTAGCATCTTTTTTTATTAAAGGCCATCGATATTAGGAAATCAATTGTTATTAACTAGTGACTGTACTTTAAAGGGTATAATGGATTGTGTACTATTTTTGTATTTTGCACATTGCACTTTATGTCGATTCATGTTGGCTTTGCCACTGGAATTTCAGTTACACTTATGAAGGGCTATCTTTTGCTCCAACTGTATAATGAATTCGTACCCGTTGCATTTGTGTCTCCTGTATTTTGCACTTTATGATGTTTATAGCTGGATTTTGCTGCTGGAACATTTGTTAAATCATTGAAAGGTTTCATTTTTTTACTTATTGTATAATGAATTTGTGTACGTCGTTTTTTATGGATGTTTTGTACGGAGGTAGTTACTGAAATTGTTGATATTTTCCTGCTTGTACCTTTTTAACTACTGTTATGCTGTATGGCTGATATACTCAACCGAATAAAGCTTTGAAATGAAATGAACCGTCAGTTTATTATAATACAATTAAATTATAGGTTCTCACATCAAACAAATATAAACAAATTAGATAAAAAATTAATATTTTTACGAAAATAATGGTTAGACACCCAGTCTTGCCAAGCGTCACGCAACAGGTGTGACACTCACGCATTTCAGCACGGTGATGCGCATCACCGCACTGAAATGCATTGTCACGCATACCAGCGGCGCCTGTCACTGACTGTGCCCGGGGCTCTCTCTGCGGTGCTGCTCCCTCCGAGAGGTGCGCCGGCCTGCCGCCCGTCGTGTTAGTTAACCAGACTCACACTCCTGCAGCTCTCAGCTCTGATAGCGCTACAACTAATATCGACTCTGCCACCAGGAGCTGCCTGTTGCCCTGGAAACAGAATGCTCCTACATGAATTTTAATGGTGCCGTGCGCGGGCGCGGCTCTGACACAGGGGCCGGGCTGCCGGCTGGGCTCTCAGTCCGACCGGCTTCAGCCAATCACTGACGACCGTGTCACCAGGGGGCCGGGAATCATTAATCCGGATGTGTGCGGCGGTGGTACTGCCGTCACGTCCGGCCCGGAATTTAAAGTCGGCGGCGGGGTAAATGAGACTGCAGCCTGCCACAGCCAGCCTCTCTCATGCCATGATGGCAAGCCACCCTCCGCGGGCCACAAATCGATTGCGGCGCGGCCACCTGTGCCCCGCAAACCTGTGCCCCGCAAACCTGAGACTGCAGCAGCCGACCGACCAGCCGGCGAAAGTCAGCTCTGGGCTGTTTGACCACTGGAGGACGAGGGAGCACGAGCGCCGCGGCGGGGGTGCCGAGGCGAGGAGTGTCCGACGACGAGTGGAGGCAGCAGCAAGCAGCTCTGCCTGGATGAAGACAGGCAGTGCTCTGGCAGTAATGGCAGTCACTGCTGCACATCAGGGCTGGGCAGCAGCAGGTGGTCTCTAGTCAACAAGTAAGTGTCAGCCCCCACGCAGCGCTGGCTGCACATGCGAGCGACGCCGGTGATGATCTGATGTCCGCACTGTAGTTTATTTTTATTAATGTTCAGCAGTGCGCACGTCGTGCATATTTTTAAAATGTAAGTGTAATTGCGTGTACTTTGTTGGTTATTGGGTTTGCTTATTTCAGGTAATGTCATTCGCCACACGCACTATACTAGCAGAGTTCTTCACAAATTGTATAAACAATGCATTGGGCTGACACCTTGTATGCTTTGTGTACAGATGGTCAAACATAAACTACAGTGTTTACACAGTGACTGCACAATGCCCTGGCTAAAGTCACATAATAACAGTCATTCTCGCAAGAATTACGCTTATTAGATGCGATAATCACCCTAACACAGGCATGCATGCATAAACTGTACTTTTCTTCTACTGAGGACTTTTGTTAAAAGTTAGCGGAAAGTGAACAGCAAATTAAAGTAACTGTTAGACAAATACGCACAACTTCCTGCATCTTAAACATAGCGGTCTGGTGTTTCATATTATTGTCCATAGGAGGCCCGGTCCTGTGCAGTCGGTGTAAGGCGGTAATAGTTGCCTTCTGTTTGTGCACGTGCATTAGTCGGTGACGAAGGAGGTGCCTCAGGCAGAATAAGAGAGCACGTCATAAACCCTAAATCCCGCCAAGATTAGGCCGGCGGGAGCATCACAGGCGGGAGCAATAGGGTTAGTCTCCCATTTCTGGTGCTCTGCAACAGTTTCAAGAAGTTCTTGGAGTTTCTTGTTGCTCAATTGGCTGTAATTTCTGATATTTAGAAGTTTCCATTGTCATAATTGCATAATTTTTGCTCGCGAGAAAGTGTCACTCATAGTCGTTGAAATGTCACTCATAATTTCACTCAAATTTTTAAAATGTCACACATGGCAATCTGAAACCTTGGCAGCTATGGACACCCAAAAAAGTATAAATATTGCATAGCCACCATTTTGAAGTCAGTGGTCAACAGACTACGAGCGAGAGCAGACCCTTTTTACGCTACCTCTCACATTCCCACAGAAAGATACCCAGTGGAATTACCTCACAACCGTTTTCAAAAAGCAAGTAACTAAAATACTTTTTTATAAAAATATTAACTTTAATTAAAAAGTATTTAAAAAATGTTTATGATGATTAAAAATTATTTTTCAGTCTTTGGCAAACTTGTCAGGCATTTATCCAAAGAGCCGAATAATTAAAAGCAATTAGGAAAATTGAAAGTAAGTGAATTATTTAGAAAAAATATAGAGTTGAATAAGAAAAAAAATGACTTTTCATACCCAAAATGAAGGATACTTTTCAGTAAAATATAAAAAGGGAATCACAGTTGGATGACACTTAAACAACAAATTTACTATTTATGTACCCGAAAAACAATCATCTTAAAAATTTCAAAAATAAAGGCAAATGTATGCAATGTTGTAATAACAATTTTAAATTTATTTTTATAATATTTCTAACAAGGTGTGTTAATAAAATTCAATTATAAATGCAAAAATAAAAACATTTTTCATAGAAAAGGAATACATGTTTTATGTTAGATTCACATGTAATAGTAATTAGGAATATATAGTAGAATAAGGGCTCGATTCTGATACGGATTAGAAAGCATTCCCACCCAGGGCCTGATTCTGATGCGGTTAGGAAGGCCTCCTAATGGCATTTGCTCCTTCCAAAACGGATCTGGAGCGACCCAGTGCCCAATTATGATGCGGTTAGGAACATGTGCTCCCATTGAAGTCAATGGGAGTCCAACCAAATCGTATCTGGAAGCTTCCGGATGCTTCGTACTTGGTCGGTCGGACTCTCCCGATCCGAGTGGGTCGGAAACCATTTCCAAACCGATTCGGTCTGGAAGCATTTCCAACCCGTATCAGAATCAGCCCCTAAGTGTAATTTTTCGAAATTTTATGTTTTTAAAAAACAGGTAAGACTGTTGGATAATCCTGCAGTATTATCACATTTTCTCAATTACAAAATTATGAATGAAATCAAATTCAATATTAGGAAAGGAATGGGAATTTAGATTTTGAATTCTTCTTCATTTTGTTTTGAAAATGGTGATCCATATCTCTTTAACTTAATTACAGCATTCTGAAATTAATTCTGATCTACTGTACATAAAATCAAAAGAAGAAAAAAGAACAATAACCAAGAACGACATCTCTGTGCCAAGGTATATAAAGTAATAAAAAAACATTAAGAGATAGCAATTAGCTAGTAATTTTTTTAAAGATTTTATAATAATTCATGAACATTTATGAGACAGTTGATGAAATAAAATCAATATTTTCTTCATAAATAATGTCGATATTGTCTTTGCTGTCAAAATGATTTTTTTTAAAAAACTGTAATGCATTTTAACTATGAAATAATGCAATATTTTAAATCCTTTAACTAGGGAATTAATAATTAGAAAATGAACAGTCTACATCTATTATATCCTACTACAGATATCAACATCTACATCTTAGCACACGCAACAAAGAAAAACAACCAGTTTCAGAACACCTTCTACTGAAAAACACCAGCATCTTCAATACATCCAAAAATATTTACTAAAGGTAAATATATTTCATAAAATCAACGAATAATAAATTAACAGCTTTTTCTCCAGATAGAGAAACATCGCAAAGCAACACCATGATTTAAACCCACAATGTTTAATTTTTCTTACAGCACAACAAATTGAAAAGTGAACCAACTAACAAGAATATCAACCAAAACTACCGTAACGAACCAGCAAGCAAACAAAAAGGTGAAAAATACTTTTTCATATTTTACAAACTATAATTCTAGAACTAAAATGTAAAATAGAGAACAAAAACAAAGCAAACTGATATCAAAAATGATTTAGTAATAATTCTAAAATACTTTTCTTTTATATCTTATCATTTCAGATAATGTCAACAAATAAGACAGCCCATTATATTACCTCAAGCAAAGGAAACAGACTTCTGAAACATGCAGGGTACATTTATTGCAAGGAGAGAATATCAGAACCAAGGAGACTTTGGAGATGCGTACAATACTACTCAACCCATTGCACAGGCAGAGCGGTTACTCTGGGTGACACAGTTGTTAAAATATCAGAACATAACCACTCTGCCTCTGCAATGGAGATTGAGGTAAGAGAAACAATTAATGAAATGAAAGATATTGCAAGCACCTCCAATGACTCCTATGGTTCCATTTTGAGGGAGGTTGCCCAGCATGTCCCTAGTCATGTTGCTAGCAGTATGCCCATCATACCGAATCTGAGACGAATTATTCAAAGAAAAAAACAGGCACGTAACCCACAAAGAGTTACACCTCCAACATTCTCTGATATTCGTATTCCTCCTGAACTCTCTGTATCTTTATCTAACGAACCTTTCATCCTGGATAACAAAAAAAAACCTAAAAAACTAATCATTTTCTTTAGGTCACCTCGTAATCTAGCCAAATTAGAGAATAGTGATGTTTGGATGATGGATGGGATGTTTAAAGGCAAGCCCCATCCATTCACCCAAATATACACTATTCATGCAAAAATTAACAATACAATAGTCCCCTTAGTATACAGTTTGCTACCTGATAAACAATCCGCAATGTACACTGAACTTTTAACAGTGATAAAATCAAAAACATCAAACAAAAGTCCTAGGAAAATAATTATTGATTTTGAATTCGCAATGATAAATGTTATTTCTAAAACGTACACGGATACCCAAATTCAAGGATGTTTTTTCCATTTTTCCCAGGCATTTTGGCTTAAAATACAAAAAACATCCTTAGTTGTGGATTAAGTATCAGATAGCAAACTGCAATTTGAATCTAAAAAACTAACTGCACTTTGCTTTGTTTCTCCTGAAAGTGTAGACGAGTACTACACTGCAATTACAGAATCAGACTTTTACACATCAAGTGAAGAAAAATTGGCACCCTTGCTAAATTATTTAGAAGACACATGGATTGGGCATCTAAGCAGGTCGGGTCGCAGGAGGAAGCCACATTTCCATGTGGAGTGGTGGAACTACTACACGAGTTGCTTAGAAGGAGGAGCAAAAACAAACAATGCCATAGAGGGATGGCACAACTCCTTCAACCACACAATTGGAAAACCTCACCCCAACTTTTATCATTTTTTGGAAACTTTGAGGAAGGAGCAAAGTTTTCAAGAAATGAGAATGTCACTAGCATTAACAGGCAGTCTAAACCCATGCATTTCTAAAAAATCAAAAGGAATGTCAGAAAGACTATTGGGTGCATTACAACAATTTTCGTGGTGTGTGGCTTCAGACTACCTGGATAATGTTGCTCACATTCTACATTACTAACTCTACCTACACCATTGCTTTCCTGTTTTGCCCTGCATTATATAAACACACATTTAAATTGGCATTTTTCAAAAGAAAATTCTAAAAATTTACGTTGGGTCACCTTACTTTAAATGTCTTCTTTTTTCTTTTCTTTTCTTTAATAATCCAATCCATATCCATGACTGTTTTTTTTCCAAATTAAAATCCACAAATTAAAATCCCATTTGCAAAATCTTCTTTTGAAAGTCATCTTCCAAAAAATAAGCATTACAAAAAAATTGGTACTCCATTCCCAAAATAGAAACCTTTAGAAAAAGATCGATGTTCCAAAAGCATTCCATATAAAAAGAAATCTTCTCCAAATCCAAAATATCTTGAAGTCCAAAAAAACGATATAACGATCCATCTTCTTCCTTTGCCAAAAAATGCAACCCTTCGAAATCCTCATTCGTTTGAAAATTATCCACGAAAAAAACAAACCCAATAACATAGATGTCTTCCTCGATGCCAAAAATCTCAAAAAAACTAATTCAGTTTCCCAAGAAAAAATCAGATCTTCCGAAATCGATCTTCTTCGATCTCTGGTCTTTAAAAATCAAATCATTTTTCCATTTCTTCAAACAAAATTCAGTATTTACAGTGTAATAAACGTAGTAAATACTAATAAATTTAAAAAAAATTGAAATGCAAATAGCACGTGACCCGGCGTGGGCATACACTAACAACAAGATCGGCGACATGCTAAAAACTCTACCAATTAAAGATATAATTAACTTATCTAAACCTCCCTCATCTCTCCTTGCAACAAATGTCACTCACACCATCATTCACATTAGAATATAAGTTTTTAAAGTTTCCTACCTGAGCGCAGGACTCCTTGCTTCTGCTTTGTCCAGCGACGCTCCTCAATATGGCTGCCTTTGTGATTCACGTATACGGGTATACGTCAGCTACAGCAATGAAAAAAGAAAACGGACAATTTATATACTATTTATTATTATTTTATGTTGAAAACATATTTTTCATTGAAAATAAAGTTTATCGATATGTTATTTACATATTTTCAAAAATAATAAAATTATTTTTAAAGAAATTAATTTTTTTAAATAAAAATATTAAATATACAGTCTTGCATTCTGACTATTATTTAAAAAAAATATAATAAACAATGTACTACTATTTTTTTAAACATGTATTATACTTCTAAATAATATTCTTACCTTTTACATGCTCTCTTTTGCTTCTTTACCATCCCTTGTTACTCTTCAAATGACTTCCAATGTGATAGACTCGTCAATCCCCTAGACATCTATGGAAATAAGTTAAGGACATAACTTTACATTGTATTCAATGTAAAAGCGTGGAAACTTTTTTTTTAAATAATTTTTTTAAATGATTATTAATTCAATAATATTTTTATAAAAACATATATTAAAAGATATCTGTATTTAATTTTTTTAATAATTCTTTTAAATAATAAATCGTTATCATTTAAAAAATAATAATTTTGTAATATACTTTGTGAAGTGTTACTTACTATTCTAAGTTCAGGAGATTTGTAATGGTAATGTAAATGTTTTGGATAGTGTAGGGGGCTAAAATTACTATTCTAACTCCAGGGGGGTGATTATTGGATGGTGTAGTGGGTTAAAGTTACCATTCCTCACCTCACACAGTGGCTCACCTACTGCGCAAATGATCTCGCACCACTGAAGAACCCTCCCAACAGACCCGGCAGCAAGAAAGCCTCCTGGTTCACCGACGAACTCAAGAACTCCAAGAAGAACTACCGCACCCTCGAGAAAGCCTGGCGCCACGACCAGACCACAGACAACATGAATGCCCTCAAGCACGCCACCCGCAAACACCACCAGCTGATCCGCACCATCAAGAAGACAGCATTCACAGAACGACTGGACAACAACGCCCGCAACAGCAAGGAACACTTCAGCATTGTCAAAGAGTTCTCCAACCCCAGCGCCGGAAACAACAACATCCCCCCTCGCAAGACCTCTGCGACTCTCTCGCCTCATTCTTCCACCGCAAGATTACCAATATACACAACAGCTTCGGCGCACCTACCACGCACCCCACCACTCAACCAGCGCCCCCCACCACCACCCTCTGCGCCTGTACCCTGGTCAGCACCGAAGACACCACCCGCACGATGAACACCATCCACTCCGGATCACCAACCGACCCCTGCCCTCACCACGTCTTCAACAAGGTCGACTCCATCATCGCACCCCAACTCCGGGACATCATCAACACCTCCTTCAACATCGCCACCTTCCTGGAGATCTGGAAGCACGCCGACCTCAGCGCCCTCCTGAAGAAACCAACAGCAGACCCCACTGACCTCAAGAACTACCGCCCCATCTCGCTCCTCCCTTTTCCTGCCAAAGTCATCGAGAAGACCGTCAACAGACAGCTTGCCGCCTTCCTCGAGACGAACGGATCCCTCGACCCCTCGCAGAGCGGTTTCCGAGCCAACCACAGCACCGAGGCCGTCCTCATCGCAGCCACTGACGACATCAGATCCCTGCTCGACAATGGGGAAACAGCGTCCCTCATCCTCCTGGACCTCTCTGCAGCGTTCGACACTGTCTGCCACCGCACCCTAGTGCAGCGCCTCATCAACATCGGAGTCCAAGAGAAGGCAATGGAGTAGATCATCTCGTTCCTCGCCGGAAGAACCCAGAGAGTCCGCCTCCCCCCGTTCAGATCCGAAGCCACCGAAGTCATCTGCGGCGTACCACAAGGATCATCACTCAGCCCAACACTCTTCAACGTCTACATGAGCCCTCTTGCAGCCATCGCATGCAAACACAACCTCAACATCATCTCCTACGCCGACGCCACCCAGCTTATCCTCTCCCTCACCAACGACCCCGCCACCGCCAGAACCAGCCTGCACGAAGGGATGAAAGACGTCGCCGAGTGGATGAAGAACAGCCGCCTGAAACTGAACTCAGACAAGACGGAAGTCCTCATCCTAGGATCATCGCCCTCCGCCTGGGACGACTCCTGGTTGCCCCCTGCCCTGGGCACCACTCCCAAGCCAATGGACCACGCACGCAACCTGGGCTTCATCCTGGACTCCTCCCTCTCAATGACCAGACAAGTCAACGCCGTCTCATCATCATGCTTCAACACCCTGCGCATGCTCTGTAAGATCTTCCGATGGATCCCCACCGAAACCAGGAAGACGGTCACTCAGGCACTCGTCACCAGCCGACTGGACTACGGGACCACCCTCTATGCCGGAACCACAGCCAAACTTCAGAAAAAACTCCAGCGCATCCAGAATGCCTCCGCACGACTCGTCTTGGAAGTCCCCCGACACAGCCACATTTCCGCCACCTGAGAGACCTGCACTGGCTCCCCGTCAGCAAGAGGATCACGTTCAGGCTCCTCACCCATGCACACAAGGCCCTCCACGACCTGGGCCCCAAGTACCTCAACATCCGCCTGACCTTCTAAGCGCCCACCCGCCAGCTACGATTGACCAGCCTCGCCCTCCCCGCCGTACCACGCATTCGCAAAGCCACCGCCGGGGGAAGATCCTTCTCCTACCTGGCAGCCAAGACATGGAACTCCCTCCCCATCCACCTCCGGCTGACCCAGGATCACCTTTCCTTCAGGAAGCTCCTCAAGACCTGGCTCTTCGAGCAGTAGCGGACACCTCCCCCCAGCGCCTTGAGACCCTACCGGGTGAGTAGTGCGCTATACAAATGTCGATGATTGATTGATTGATTGATTCTAACTCCAGGGGGGTGTAATAGTACTGCAAGTGTTGGATAGTGTAGGGGTTACATGTACAATTCTAACTCCAGGGGGGTGTAATAGTAGGGTAAGTGTTGGATAGTGTAGGGGTTAAAATTACTATTCTTACTCCGGGGGGGTGTAATATTAGGGTAAGTGTTGGATAGTGTAGGGGTTAAAATTACTATTCTTACTCTGGGTGGAGTGTAATAGTAGGGTAAGTGTTGGATAGTGTAGTGGTAAAAAAATTAGTATTCTTACTCCAGGGTGGGTGTAATAGTAGGGTAAGTGTTGGATAGTGTAGGGCTAAAAATTACTATTCTTACTCCAGGGGGGGTGTAATAGTAGGGTAAGTGTTGGATAGTGTAGGGGTAAAAATTACTATTCACACTCCAGGGGGGGTGTAATAGTAGGGTAAGTGTTGGCTAGCGTAGGGGGTTAAAATTACTATTCTTACTCCAGGGGGTGTGTAATAGTAGGGTAAGTCTTGGATTGTGTAGGGGGTTAAGATTACTATTTTTACTCGATGCGGGTGTAATAGTAGGGTAATTTTTTCATAGTGTAGGGGGTTAAAATTACTATTCTAACTCCAGGGGGGGGGGGGTGTAATAGTAGTGTAAGTTTTGGATAGTGTAGGGGTTAAATGTACTATTCTAACTCCAGGGGGGGTGTAATAGTAGGGTAAGTGTTGGATAGTGTAGGGGTTAAAATGACTATTCTTAATCCGGGGGGGGGTGTAATATTAGGGTAAGTGTTGGATAGTGTAGGGGGTTAAAGTTACTATTCTTATTCGGGGGGGGGGTGTAATAGTAGTGTAAGTTTTGGATAGTGTAGGGGTTAAATGTACTATTCTAACTCCAGGGGGGGGTGTAATAGTAGGGTAAGTGTTGGATAGTGTAGGGGTTAAAATGACTATTCTTAATCCGGGGGGGGGTGTAATATTAGGGTAAGTGTTGGATAGTGTAGGGGTTAAAATTACTATTCTTACTCCGGGGGGGGGGTGTAATAGTAGGATAAGTGTTGGATAGTGTAGTGGTAAAAAATAGTATTCTTACTCCAGGGTGGGTGTAATAGTAGGGTAAGTGTTGGACAGTGTAGGGGGTTAAAATTACTATTCTAACTCCAGGGGGGTGTAATAGTAGGGTACGTTTTGGATTGTGTAGGGATAAAAATTACTATTCTTACCCAGTGGGGTGTAATAGTAGGGTAAGTTTTGGATAGTGTAGGGGGTAAAATTACTATTCTTACTCCGGGGGGGTAAAAGTAGAGTAAATGTTGGATAGTGTAGGGGATTAAAATTACTATTCTTACTCCAGGAGAAGTGTAATAGTAGAGTAAGTTTTGGATAGTGTAGTGGGTTAAAATTACTATTCTAACTCCAGGGGGGTGTTATAGTAGGGTAAGGGTAAGTTTTGGATAGTGTAGGGGTACAAATTACTATTCTTATTCCAGGGGATGTTTTAATAGTAGGGTAAGTGTTGGATAGTGTGGTGGGTTAAAATTACTATTCTTACTCCAGGAGGGGTGTAATAGTAGGGTAAGTGTTGGATAGTGTAGGGGGTTAAAATTACTATTCTAACTCCAGTGGGATGTAAAAGTAGAGTACGGTTTGGATAGTGTAGTGGGTTAAAATTACTATTCGTACTCCAGGGGGGTGTAATAGTAGGGTAAGTGTTGGATAGTGTAGGGGTTAGAATTACTATTCTTACTCTGGGGGGGTGTAATATTAGGGTTAGTGTTGCATAAATGTAAATTGATACTTGTATAGCGGACTACTCACCCGCAAGGGTCTCAAGGCGCTTGTACGAATACCGCTGTGGAACCCATCCTGGCTTTCCCTGTGAGGTATCCACTCCTGGGCACCCCCAAGGTGGAGGTCAGGCATCCTTAGCATTGTGGGGGCCGTTGTGGAGATTAAGCAAGCTATTGCCCAGAGTTGCAGAGTAGGACTCCATGATAGGAATAGTCACCGAGGCGAGAATTATCAGGTCCGTGGAATTTTGAGCCCAAGACCCGCCGAGGCGGGGGATTGAACCCTGGTCCCGGGCTAGACCTCTGCATAAGGGTCTGCCGCTCTAACCATTGAGCCAAACTTCTCCACTAGTAGTGTAGTGGGTTAAAATTACTATTCGTACTCCAGGTGGGGTGTAACAGTAGGGTAAGTGTTGGATAGTGTAGGGGATTAAAATTACTATTCTAACTCCAGGGGGGTGTACAAGTAGAGTAACTGTTGGATAGTGTATGGGTTAAAATTACTATTCTTACTCCATGGGGGTGTAATAGTAGGGTAAGTGTTGGATAGTGTAGGGGTAAAAATTACTTTTCATACTCCGGGGGGGTGTAATAGTAGGGTAAGTGTTGGATAGTGTAGGGGGTTAAAATTACAATTCTTACTCCAGGGGGGGGTGTAATAGAAGGGTAAATGTTGGATAGTTTAGGGATTAAAATTACTATTTTTACTTCAGGGTTGGGTGTAAAAGTAGGGTAAGTGTGGATAGTGTAGGGGGTTAAAATTACTATTCTAACTCCGGGGGGGTGTAAAAGTAGAGTAAGTGTTGGATAGTGTAGGGGGATACAATTAATATTCTTACTCCGGGGGGTGTAATAATCGTAGGGTAAGTGTTGGATAGTGTAGGGGTAAAATTACTATTCTAACTCCAGGGGGGTGTAATAGTAGGGTAAGTTTTGGATAGTGTAGGGGGTAAAATTGCTATTCTTACTCCAGGGGGGTGTAATAGTAGGGTAAGTGTTGGATAATGTAGGGGGTTAAAATTACTATTCTAACATCAGGGGGGTAAAAGTAGAGTAAGTGTTAGATAGTGTAGGGGGTTAAAATTACTATTCTTACCCCAGGAGGAGTGTAATAGTAGAATAAGTGTTGGATAGTGTAGGGGGTTAAAATTACTATTCTAACTCCAGGGGGTGTTATATTAGGGTACGTTTTGGATGGTGTAGGGGTAAAATTTACTATTCTTATACCAGGGGATGTTTTAATAGTAGGGTAAGTGTTGGATAGAGTAGTGGGTTAAAATTACTATTCTTACTCCAGGGGGGTGTAATAGTAGGGTAAGTGTTAGATAGTTTAGGGGGTTAAAATTACTATTCTAACTCCAGGGGGGTGTAAAAGTAGAGTACGGTTTGGATAGTGTAGTGGGTTAAAATTACTATTCATACTCCAGGGGGGTGTGTGATAGTAGGGTAAATGTTGGATAGTGTAAGGGTTAAAATTACTATTCTTACTCCGGGGGGTGTAATATTAGGGTAAGTGTTGGATATAGTAGGGGTTAAAATTACTATTCTTACTCCAGGGGGGTGTAATAGTAGGGTAAGTGTTGGATAGTGTAGTGGTAAAAAATAGTATTCTTACTCCAGGGGGGTGTAAAAGTAGAGTAACTGTTGGATAGTGTAGGTGTTAAAATTACTATTCTTACTCCATGGGGGGTGTAATAGTAGGGTAAGTGTTGGATAGTGTAGTGGGTTAAAATTACTATTCTTACTACAGGGGGGGGGTGTAATAGTAAGGTAATATAAAATTAAATGAAAATTTTAAATTAATTAAAAATATATGTTATATTATTAAATTTAATTGTAATTAAATTTAGAAAATATACTTACCCATACTTACGTTGTAATGACATACATTGTAATAGCATCTGTGTTGTAATAGCATGCGTTGTAATGGATCTTAGGTTGTAAAACTTTCGTTGTAATGGTAGTGCGTTGTGAAAGTTGCGTTGTAATGGTTGTTTCCCGTTTCAATGTGTCACCCCTTTCAACTTATACACTCCTGATGTGCCATTCCAAACACCAAACATCCATCCTCATAACCTTTCCTCATAGATTGCTATCCCGCCCGTTTTCACTTTCCAATTTGCTTTATGTAAAAGTTACGACTGTTTGCACCTCCCAGTAGTAACAAATGACATCCCTTTCTTATTGCCGACTTCGCGGGCTCTCATCATGATCGCTCTTG
Source organism: Lissotriton helveticus (assembly GCF_964261635.1). Taxonomy (NCBI): domain Eukaryota; kingdom Metazoa; phylum Chordata; class Amphibia; order Caudata; family Salamandridae; genus Lissotriton; species Lissotriton helveticus. Next base: position 424,346,581 of record NC_136072.1, read on the forward strand.
AATCTAGCATCAACCAACCATTTACGACGACGATCGCCCCCTCTTATTCACAAACTACTCAACTCCTCAACATGCTATATTCACAGCCACCCTATTTCACTGAATCCCTCACCCGAACCTACTCCGTACATCCCTCACCTCATCACGCCTTTACTTCACTCATTCCCACCCACGTTAACACCTCACAAACCTACACAAATAAACCGCGTGCTGCTAGCACTCAACCCACGAACCTAACATACTTCAAAACTGGTTAACACCTCTGTCCCCATAGTACGTTTCAAAGAAGTGATCCCTCTACCATTCAACCGGCCAATTTTAAATTAAACAGTCACACCCTTATCCCTCCCACATTCATGATGCGTAATTGATCACCTGATCCACCCACTGCTTTAAAAAACAACCTCAAAGTGACATAAACTATGATTCCCATAATACAATGCACTTTCTACATTCAAAATTTCATGAACATCCTGGCAGGCAATAATTTGTTTTGCTGCAAAATTCAAACAAGTGTGCTCAATGGAATATATATTAGCATATAATGTCTGCCACCTAATGTGCGTGAATGCTGTAAAGTTCATTAAAAGACACAATAAACACAAGCTTGATGACACACAAGATGATTCGCCGTACGTATGACTGCTCCAAAGAGTTATGGAAAAGTATTTCTCTTTATGCAGTTTTTTACTTGGGTGCAATCCTATTGTAGGGCAATTAGTAATGCAAAATTGAATCAGAGTTATAGGATGCACACCATATAGGTCAAAGTTCATCCATGTTTTTCCCTTGATAGTTTCAAATTTGCGTGCTAACTGGGTAAATGCCTTGCCCTGGTGGCACATGATGCTTAACCAAAAGATATATTTGGTTGTGAATTACACCCCAAACCCAATTGCACAGCTCAAAGGTGGGAAAACCACTCTCTACATTTATTTTACTCCATTTTTTTGTCCATGTACTCAAAGTTTACTTCCAATTTTTGGTCATTTCTCTTCCAATTCCATCCATACGTACGAAAAGTGTCACTCTATTTCCAAAGGTGTCCCGTGTACTGATATGCCCATCCGGACCTCTTATCAATAACACGAACAGATGCGTGATTCGTCCATAGCAGTGTTATTACACTGCCTTACCCCTACTGCTCCTTTTCTTGGAAGGCACCTGGTCCATTTTTACAGGATCCAGGGCCTGTTCAGTGGACGTCATTTTTGCCTGTGACCTAGTCATAGCAAACACATCTGCAGGGATGCCCAACTTTTCTGCATGAGCCCTGAGTTCCACTTCAGCTCAAGCTGAAGTTTCTAAATCATTGCCCAACAAGCATTCAAAAGTGAGGTCTGCACTTACCACAACCTTCTTAGGGCCAGTTACCCCTCCCCAGGTAAAATTAACAACTGCCAAGGAATGGTCAGTCCTGACATTGCTAGCATTGGTCACTTGGTACATCTCACCAAGTATGATTTGCTCAGGAGGCACAAGATCCTTTGTCACCATTGTGACACTTGCTCCTGTGCCCCTGAATGCCAAGGACTTTTTTCCATTTATCAAAGGCTGCTGTCTGTATTTGTCCAGATTACTGTGGCTGACAAATAAGGAGCCCATATCATGCCTCCATCACAGATCAGTACAGCCTGAGTTGGAACTCTGACTAGGCCAGGGCCCATCTCAGATCCCAGGGTTAAACCTACTAGACCCTTATTCTGAGTACCACCACTTGGAGCTGAACAAGGGGAACAGTTGCCTTAGAGGCAGTGGTGGTTGGAGTTGAGTCCTTGGGCTTGTTAGTTACTTGTCCAATGGGTCTTCTGTTTATAGATTTGACATGATGGTTTCTTTTTGATTTTTTGCTTTTACCCTTGTTGGATTGTGACTCCCCATCAGTAGAAGATTGTTGGGGCCCTTGAGAAGACTTCTGGTCTTTCCCCTTTTCCCCACCCTTGTCTGAGGGTTTTGAAAATTACTTCTTGGAGTCACCACCTTGGTTCTGAACCTTCTGCCTCACCCTGGTTCTGACACATTTGTCTGCCTTCTTACCCCGTTCTTGGGGAGAGGTCAGATCAGAGTCTACCAGGTACTGATGCAACAACTGATTTTGACAATTATTAAGGATCTGCTACCTCATAATTACATTGTACAATCCTTTAAAATCACACGCTTTACTGCCAAGTAACCAGCCTTCCAGAGCCTTAGTAGCACAATCTACAAAGTCAACACAGTCGTGAGTCTGTGCCTTTTGGGTATCTCTGAAGTTAATCCTGTATTGTTCAGTGGTTAAGCCAAACCCATAAATCAGATCACTCTTCAAGACTTTGTCATTATCAGCATCCTCCTCTCTAACAGTGAGGAGCTTCTCTCTACCTTTGTCTGCAAAGGAGAGCTACAAAATTGCTGACCACTGCTCTTGGTGGGACCCTCTGTACTTTATAGGCCCTCTCAAGTACAGTTATCTATTTACAGATATCATCCCCACTCTGATAGGGAGGGACAATCTTGTTCAGGTTCCTATGGTCATGAGTATGTTCTCTACCTCTAGGGTCACTGTTCCTGCCACCATGGAGCTCTAGCCCCATCCTTTTAGAAGCTCTCTGGAGCTCTAGGGAGTCCCTGTCAAAGGCCAACTGCTCTCTATTGATCCTATGCTTAGCTTTTTCAAACTCAAGCAGTCTGCACTTTCTATCATAGGAAGATTCTCTTCTGTGAGGAGCTGAGGTCCTATGAGAGACAGAGGGCTCTACGGATGTACCAGAATGATTAGATTCCTGAGAAGGAGATCTGGATCTTCTTGGTAAACTGTGAATTCTTCCTTGTGGAATGAAGAGAGGACCACTGGGGTCTTCTTCTTCATCCCCAGGGTGAATTGGATTGTCCAGGTTTGAATCATTCTGATCATCATGGTCAGCATTAGAGTCCAGGTCATAGAGGTTTTCACTTCCTGGCTTTTCCTCTTCTGCTGCCCCATCCAACGTTCCTGTCTCATCAGACCCTGGGGTCTTTCTGAGATCATCTTACAGCAAAGCCTCTATGAGGCGGTGAGTGTTTGGGTTTTTTCCTGTCTTCACTCTTCTAGATGCACACATATTTTTCAAATCCTGAAATGAGAGAAGGTCATACTTAGTAAGCAAGGAGCCACTGGCTTCTGCCCTAGAAGACATACTAGTGTTATGTGGTGTAGGCACCTACCTATCCTAGTGGGAGCTAAACTCTCTTGAGTTGGAGGAAGGGTGTGCTAGACCCTTGAGTGCATCAAACATATAGGCTGGTGAACATCAGGGGACTGTCGGGGCTACATCTGACCCAACTTAACCTAAGTTTTCTATCATGACTTGTTCCCTCGATCAATTGTGCACGGTGTGGACCCTGGAACATTCATTTGTCACAAGGGAACAGCAGTAGGTGCCAGCACGAAGGAATAGAGAAGGAATGTGGCTGCCCATCACAACGGTCTCCTGGATGGGCAAGCCAGGAATGCAATGGGAATGTAGGAGAGTAGGATCTACTTCTTATAGTTACCCCCACTTTTTGCTGATGTTTCACTGTTTTAAACAGTCTGGCTGGGATCCTGCTATCCAGGACCCCAGCCTAGCTGCTTTCTCCTCTAAATTGATTGCATGTACTTTAGGTACACTCCAGATTGGATTCTGGGGTACCCTTATAAATCCCTAGTATATGGTATACTATATACCCAGGTCATAGGTACCCCAGAGGCCTCCCAAGGACTGCAGCATGCATTATGCCACACCTGAGAGGTTACTCAAATTGATACCACAGGTCTGCTACTGCAACCTGTATAGGGTGGTGCATTCTCCCCTTACTTAGATATAGGTTCACTATAATCTACCTTATCACTGCACATATAAACCTATCAGTCATCCTTATGGCAGGCCTTATCAATCCTGAAGGCAGGGTGCTGGATTTTATGTGAGAGGGTGCCCATGCATGCACAGAGCCCCCCTCACCACGCTCATCCCTGGGTTTCAGCTACTTTGAAAAGCCCTGTCCTGTTCAGATAAAGAGCGATGGAGCACTGGGCAGCGATCTCTCCTCACGCCGCTGCCTGCGCTCCTGTTGCAGTCCCTTTCCAATAGCAACACAGGGACCCTTCTCCACAGCAACACGGACCAATAAATGGCGAAGGCACATCCAATGGCGAAGGCACGTTCTCTCTGGGGGCCCTCACAACCTTATAACCCTGTGGTGCACCTGGGGGGCCCTCCACTGATTGGTCGCTTCAATCCAAGCTGACAAATCAGCGCCCAACATTTTTTAGGACTCAGCTGCTGCCTGCTTTCGGTTTCGGCCCCCCAGTACGGGTTTGTCCCATGCCCCTCTTTGTTCTGGCTGTGCCTCCCCTGCCCTTGTGCTTAACAAATATTTAACAACTTTTTTGATGTGCTTAATTCTGCACTAGAGCATCTTTTTATTTTTCATCTTTGCAAACATGCTCTCTCTTTTATTTGAAAAAGCTATGCACCATGGATTTAAGTGGTTTGTGGGAAAAAGTGAGGATGTGACCACGTATTAGAATGAATAAATTACCACCTGTTGTACATGACATGGATATTACTAGTTACCTCTGAGTTCCATAAACGTTCAAAAAGAATTCAGCCTTTGGTCTTGTTCCTCTTCATGGTCCTGGGACTTCTCGGTGATAGCAATATCCTTATAGTGCACGGCAAGTGGCACTTAATTCCATATATATTTTAACTTTGTGAAAATATCATGAACATGCATTACTTCTACAAAAATAAATGCATTTGCTGGGGAAGGCATATAGGTTTGACTTCAACGTGTTAACTCATGCAAACAACATTTGTGCATGAGGGTGTTAGCATGTGTAAGCATGTGAAACTCAGACCTTTCTTGCTTGTTCCATACGTGGGTTGGCCTGGGGTTGGTAGTGAAGGCAGCGCCGCCTATTAGGTATTTAACAGTGATAAAAACTAAATAGGATTTAAAACTACTTTATAATTGGAATTAAAAAAAACTTTACCTCAGAGTGCAACCCTCTGCTGCTGATGCCATTTCAAACCAATCAGTATGCTGTACACTCCTTAAGTAGAGTGGGTATGCTTGGCCTGCGGGCTCGTTGGGCTGAGGCAAGGTGCCCCTCCACTCATCCGTCCATCCCTAACTCCCTTCTCCTCATTTTTATTCCACCACTACAACGTTGCACATAGGTGCACATTTTCAGGGTCCTGGGTCAGATAATTTTACCTCTATAGGAGTTTTGCATTTCAGGCGTGAAACGTATCTTGTCTGGTTGGAATTTGAGGCTACCTGTAGCCAGAAAACATTTAAAAAGTGTGAAAGGCGTGCGTACGCACGCACGCACGCACACACACACCCTCCAATGAAAACACCAATTATCGGGAAAAAACACTGAATTGCAATAATAAAATGTCGGATCAGACCCGAGCGCGCGGACGAAGCTAGCGTGCCCGAGGGAGAGGTTCTTTGTATTTGCTTGAGAGACACTGGAGCGTTTACATCAATCTTCAGTGTTAATATCTGCCGCATTTACATCTGAGGGGAATGAAAGCCTAGGCGACGCGGGGGCGTTGATTGAACGCGGCTGACCTCTTCTGAGTGACTTGCAGATACGGACAGTGCTTGTTGGCGAATCGAGGAGCAGGGCGGCCGGGCGGGGCGGGGCGGGGTAGAAGCAGCACCAGAGGATTTGCTTGTCACTTACACCCTATTGAAAGGTCGCAGATGATGGCTCCTGTTTTCTGTTAATGAGGCCGCATCCCCATATTATAGGACACCGGAGCTTCCCAGAGGTGCCAGGAGAAATCAGGGAGGCCATTAGCACGAGTCCCTAAAGAGAGAGGGGTGAACGGGAGGGGGTTAGGAGTGAGTGGTCCATAGTTACACAGCAGCCACCCCAAGAGGAACTCTCCCCTTTTCTCTGAAAAAGCCATTACCATTAGAGAAGCAGCTACTTGTACTGAGAGACGGTCTGCGGGGATTTATTATGGATTGACACACTGTATCGGAGCTGCAACGTGAGCTGTATTTACATTGCAAAAGCATCTTTACAGCTCTGCCAGTGCACCTCAACCCTGGCTGCAACCCATAGTCACCCGTTCGCTGCGATTTTGACATATGAATGGGACACAAAGTATTGCAAAACAGAGACACCATGGCAGTGAGGTGAAACCTTTGCCAAGGCAGTGTTAAGTGTAAAAATATAAATAATCCCTATCACAAAATGTTAGTGTTAATGATAATGTTTTCTTGCCACATAATTTAGTCAAACCTTTCATATAATTTGCACCTCCTGTGCTGCATAATCCCAGTGAGCCTTGGTATACTTCATTATTATCTCATGAGAGATTTGTCTTTGTGTAATAGTTTCACACAAGATACCCTGAAAACAACATAACAGGCGATGCGTGCCAGTCCAACCCGGACAAACAGGAAGCTCTATGGGACGCACGCATCCGCCTCACGCAATAATCAGGCCACACTGCTGTTAAGCGTAAAAGGCCATTTATTAGGACCAGGCTGCACAAACAATAAACCACAACAATAATCAACAACAACTAAATCTCCCCCCAACACCAAACTCCATCCTCATACTCTCCTTTCATTCCACCTTCCTTTCTTCAACCTTCCCTCCAATCTCTCCTCGCATCCTGGCACTACTCTCCTGTCACCAGTCGCCCCTTTCTTCATTCACTCCTCCCCCCCACGAGAGGTAGGTGCGCCCGCTAGTGACTCCCCCACCCCTCCCAAATACCGCCAAAACCCCGCAGCCCTTCCTAAACTGGCACGCTCTGCCAACCCTACCCTCAAACCCTAAAAACTGCAGGGAGGGCGGGTGGTCACAGAAAAACTAACCTGCCCAGCAATGCCAGAATGCAGGAAGAGGAAGTCGCCTTCCTCCCCCTGCATTCTTATACCCACCCTCCAACCACGCCCCCCCCCCAGCCTGGCCCTTCCCTGCGCGAAAGACCCCGGGAGAAGACTAGACTGCGTCTTCGCTTCCCCTGGGGCCCTCCATCGCGCAATAATCAGGCCACACTGTTGTTAAGCGTAATAGGCCATTTATTAGGCTCAGGCTGCACAAACAATAAACCACAAGAATAATCAACAACAACTAAATCCCCCCCCAACACCAAACTCCATCCTCATACTTTCCTTTCATTCCACCTTCCGTTTCTTCAACCTTCCCTCCAATCTCTCCTCGCATCCTGGCACTACTCTTCTGTTACCAGTCGCCCCTTCCATCATTCACTCCTCCCCCCCACGAGAGGTGGGTGCGCCCGCTAGTGACTCCCCCACCCCTCCCAAATACCACCAACCAGGGAACCCCCTGTAGGGCGGTTACCTGCCCCCCCCAGGTGTCACTGTGCATCTTTCGCTTCCACAATCACACATCCCTGCAGCACCAGATCGATTCATTCCACAACTTGCTCACAACGTCACGCATCTCCATCATGTAATACGCATTTCCAATCGTCGAAAGATGCACCCCGTCGTCCCTAAAGAGCAACCTTTCTTCAAGTCGTAGTCCTGGATGGGAACTCACCTTAATGTCCTTCTTCTCACAGAAAACCCTCATCGCCCTGTTCAATTTCCTTCGGGCTTTCTCCACTGCCCCATGCTTATTCGCCCCCCTCCAAACTCTTCTGGGGATGAATTCCGTCCAAGCAATGCAAGCCCCAGACAACCTGAGCTTCATAACCTCCAGGTCCCGCTGCATCAGCTGTAAGAGCGCCAAACCCGACAGCTGGATTAAGTCATTTTCACCCTGGTGGATGATCAACAAGTCCGGGCATCCCCTTTGTGGGACCATCTTCGCGAGCCAGGGCAAAAGTGCCCCCCCATCGCATCCCCCCTTTTCCCCACCAGTGCACCTCATGTTGGAGTCCATTGAGTCCCAGGTTACGGCCGTACACCTGCTGCTCCGCATATTTCGATGCTCAGTGCACAAAAGAATGCCCCACAATCCACGTGACCGTCTTGGCCCCCGGGCCGCCCACGCAACCTACGAAAGAAAAAGGTATTAATACACATCCTGTTAAGAATGGCGCTCCAACTGTTCCCCAAACTGCCCCCACGCTGAGGTTCCGTGAATTCTGAACCTGGATCATAAAGGTCGGGGTTCTGTTACGATTTTGGTAACAGCGAACCGTAAACAGTGAGCTCAGCAAGCATGAGTGTTTCTGTCATGCTACACTGATGGATTCACTGTGTATTTGACGATTTCGTTCTGAAATCCTTGGGTTCCATTTTGGGCATGGCAGCCATTTTATGGTTGCCCCCACATTGGCCCATGACTATGGCTGAACAAGTCTCTGGAACACGTGCAACTTAGCTTGAGTTTGTGCTGACTCCTGTTTGACCTGAAATGAACTGACCCTGCTGCCTGAAGCTGACCTTGCCAAACCAGTTCTTGCCCTTTAGCTGATCGAGATAGAGATCAAAGAGCAGGATATTGCTGAGTTTATGATACACGCACACACCTTTCTATCTTGCGTCTCATCTGTTTCTGTTCCTTCTTTATGGCCTATTTACGATGGGGATGTACCAGTTTTTATTATGGGTCAGATCGACCCGTCTGATGAAAAATGTTAAATTTAACCAATGATTGATTTTGGGCTGGACAAACTGAAAAATGGGCTTGTCATCATGATCCTGCTTTTGTCGTGGAAACATGTGAGTGGTCAAACTGTAAAGAAGGAATGTTGGATTTTTTGCATGCTTGCAAAAGCTAGGACTGCCCCTTACTTTTGTGCTGAGTCATGTAACCCTAAAACATATAAAAGGCCTCTGTCCTCTGTATTCCTCAGACTGCCTCATTCAGTTGCTACGGCTTCTGTGTGACGTGGCCTCACTTATTAAATTTAATAAATATGTCTTTTCATATTTTCAGCTTCTGTGCCAAGTTCTTTGTTATATTAGTAAGTATTCCCTGAGAATGAAGATTTCCCTTTCTTCAAATGGCGCCCAACGTTGGGCTCATCAGAGAAGTGGCTTTCTGTGGGAGTGATCTTGTCAGGAGACTGAAATCTACTGAGGAGGACAGAACAGGATTCTACTAAGAAGGTACTCTGTGCACAGGGATTCTGGAGATTCTTTAATTCTGCAGCCCAGTATATTTCTGATCTTCCTGATTTTGATCCTCCACATGATGTCACTCCTGACTGAGAACCTTTTTGCCGTGAGTATTCTAAAAAGACCGTTAGGTCATGTAAACCTTGACAGTTAGAATTTGGATAACCTTTTGATTAGTAAAAGTAAGAGTTAAGTATAAGTGGGTCGCTCCCAGTCCTTTGTTCTTTGGTTCTTTGGTTTTGATTGGTTCTTAGTTTTGCTTGGTCCTTAGTTTGGTTCTTAGTTTGTTTGGTCCTTAGTTTTATTTGAAGATTGCAATTTTCAAAAACTGAGGGTCTTGTATATTTACGAGTGTATCGATAGAGATAGCCCCTTGAAGTTTGAAGCTAGATTAGTGAGCTATAAGATGCCTGATCTTAGCAAATTTGGAGCTTTGTGTTGGCCAACTTTGTATACGTTTGGATTAGCCGGCTTCCCCTAAAGGGAATATCTAAATAGGTTTAGATTTAAAAACATATTTCTTCCTTGGTGATTTTGTATCCCCAGGGAATTAAAATATGACATAATACAAAACAAGGATCCTTTGTTCTGCGCAGTTTTATGAATGAAGATATGCAGAACGATTTTGTTTGGTGTTCTGCTAACCAAAGCTAGACAATTGAGTGTATTTTCGCTTCTTGGACATACATCAGTCTGTTGGGCTGTTTTTGCAGTCTTTTTGAAACACAATTGAGAAGCGTTTCTTGTAAATATGACTTACAACTAGTATTTACAAATGGTTTGGTTTAAGTACAGTCTGTGGGCTGTCCTTGGTTTCTGTCCTGAGTATTGATTTGTGGGTTAAATGTATGTTTAAATGTCTATGTGGGTTTCCCATTAGTGCAATTTCTGTAAGTACATAGCGATGGCGCTATTCATAAGATGCATGGTTAAAAGCGCGCCGTATTGTGTGTCCTGAGTATTTCACCCCTTTCTGTTTACGTCTGAAATTAGCTTAATGTCTGTTCGTGGTTTTTTCTTGATGTTTCCAGTCTATTAAGCAACATTTTGTAAACATATTCTTGGGTCTGTTGCTAAATAAAATTGTCCTTTTTAGAAAGAAAATAATGGCGCTAACATTTTGTCATGTTTCAAGTTAGGCGTCTGTGCTTGGGCTTATAAATGAATGCGTCTAAAAATGATAGGCAAGGGATGCAGCTTGCTCTTATATGTGGAATTATCAAAAATAATTGCGTTTATTAATTTTTTTTATTAATTATGAAAAATAATTATTAAAAATAAGTGCTACAAAATTCGTTTTTTACTATTCATGAAGCTTAATGCTCATACTATGACATCCTAGCATTAAAATGTAATTTAAGTTGTGCTATACCGCATGATGAGAACATTAGCATATAGAATTTCACTTAGCGCAGGCGTAAAAAACTCATTTTTCTAAACATTTACATGGGATATGTCTGATTAAAAATCTCTGTAATTTGTAAAAAAACATTCTTAGGATGATTAATATGTAACATAATTATAGGATATTTATTTTTAAGTGCCCCTAATATCAAAGTCGAATTTGGGTAAAATAGACCATTTAAAACAGCATTCTTGCCATTTTTAATAGCTTTAAAGTGCTTTAGGCTTCAGTAAATGCATACATTTAGGTATAATACAAATTTGCAGGTTGTCCTCATTTGGGTTTACTTTTAAATGGCCCAGTGAAATCCAATTAAGGTTGCTGAAATGAGTACCATTGCAACAAGCATTTGTTCTAAAAACTGGTATGTGTGTTATTAGGTTCTGTGAATCATTCACAGTAAATGTAGTAGGCCTTCTGTCTTTGTCAGCCTCACAATGAGCAGAAGCTGTGGGCTAGGAGAACAGGCTGCTCAAGTTGCGCTAAGATGCTATCTTTGGTTTCCCTGTAAACAATGGAAGGAGGCTGTCATGTTGACATTTGTGACCTTTTAAATTAGGACTTGTCTCTGTGAAATGCTGAATGACCTTGCTAAACAGGCCTCTAAAAGGAAGGGTTTCTGTTTTCTCCACAAAATTAAAGAACTTAATTCCAAAGGGAAAAATATGAAAAAGGTTTCTTTAAAAGTCCCAACACATGCTAAATGCTCTACAGAAATGATACATTTGTATTTCTGCTCTAAAAAAATGATGTCCGCTACTTGCTTTTATTTTTGACAGAAAATGAGGCATTGCATTAAGTTTTAGACAGAAAATAAGAGGAAGCTCTTTATTCAAATGTTGAAGGCTACATGCCCAAGTGAGAACGAATTGTGGGGTAAGGCTAACATGGAGTGTCAGTGAAAGAATTGTACTTTTGAAAAGTTAAAAGGGCTTCATGTTGCAAGGTGACTGACTAGATGGTAACAGTTAAGTAATGGAAATTTATTTTTGTGTCTGTTAATGTGTATTATGTTTTGTCTTCTGATTAGAAGTTATAATTGATATTTGTTTGCTATGAAAAATGTCTCTCTTTTGTGTGTTGTGTTTTTTTCCTTTCCCGCTTCTGCTCACAGATCATCCATGGATTGCTCTGGGGGATTTTAAGGAAGTCAAGACACGTGAGTTTGGTTGGTTGAAATGAGATGGTTTTTTTTGCGTAACTCGTTTGGAAAGAAATGTCCATGCGTTTTTCATATTTGTGTATTTGGTTCTATCATGAATTGTTCTTGCTGGTTCTGTGTGTCTGAAAGTTGTATTTGACAGCAGATATCCACTAATTGGTGATCTACTGTCAAAAAGGAGGGGAAGGATTTTAAACCTGACACGGTATTATGCGTCACCGCTCATTTATATATTCTATTGTTTTACAGCGAGTATATCTGATGGCTTGACATGTCCGTTTTGTGCGTTTTTTGCATGTTTTATGTTTTATGTTGCTGCTTATGATACTATTACAAGTTTACCTGTGTTGTGAAGGGATATACATGACGATGTGTATCCTGCAAACAGTTGGGTAGATTTGCTTTGACACTAAATTTCACAGAAAGACAGACAACACTTCATCAGTGTATGTCAAATTTGGCTTTAATGGTAATTGAAGGAAAATAAAAAAGATATACAGGAAACAAGGTTTCACCTACAGTCACATTACTGCCCCCTTTTGTGTAAGGAACAGGCAGCCCTAAAATTATGTATCCTGATTAGACGTAAGGATAAATTATAGATTTGTGACTCTTGTACATGGTGACCTAATTTCTATATTACATTAGTCAGTTTTATTCAGCTTCCTAAGTAGTATATGGCTTTGTACCATAAAGGAAACCAGGTTTAATTTTTCCCTGAAGAAGGAACTGGAACATTAGCTGAGATTACCGTATATGGTGTAGCGGCCAGCGGTAGAGTTAAATTTGTAAACTATTGTGATTTCTTTTTGTGTATCACCCATACTCTTGGTATTGTGTCACATGCCTGACTATCACCCAAGCGCATCGTGCCTAGTTATTGGGGATTTTAGCTGTGTCCTAGTCCCATTTCTCTTTTCCGTATTCCTTTCACCAGTCAGCTTTTATTATTATTAGTGTATTGTTCAGGTTCACACTTTCAGATTGCAGTACTGTACCATGGACCCCCATCTTATATATAATTCCCTTTTGCATAACCAGACTGTTTTCCCTGATAATCTGCATTATGCGATTTTTCTTTTGAGATGTTCTAGATGAGGAATTTAGGAACACCTATATGTAATCATTGAAATAAAATGTGTTTGCCCCATTAGACATGCCACTATGTGTGAGGACATCCATTCAGATAGAATTCTCATGTAGCTTTCTACCATTAGATGATGGAGGATATGCTCTCACACGGAAACCCAATTGAAGAGCCTAGAGACACTGTTTTGCCTACTGCCTTTGTTTTTGTATTTCCTTTGAGAATGACAGTGTATTTCAACGCAGAATTGTCCCATGGCGTGTGGCCACTCCTTTGAAGATCACAGGCCACCTGTTTGCAGTCCCCTTGTTATACAACGAACTGTTTAAAGCATCGCGCTTGCTTCATCAGAAGGCGTTCAACATCAGAAAAGAAGGAGGAGCTGGTTTTGCCACAGAACCAGAACTTTAGTGCAAAAAGAGCGCCTGTCATGTGCTGGTTAACCTCTGACAGTGTGCAGTCCCTTGAGCCCCTTGGCCTGAGTTTTGGCCACGCATTCCCCTTTTTCCTTTGCTTCAACGGAAGTGCAGTGCACCGGAGGATCCAAGATTGGCAAAAGGCACTCCATTCTGGTGCCCATGAAAGAGCAGCCTGAGCGTCCTCTGACACTGAATGATGAGTGTTGGAGTCTGAGAATGGTCCCGGGTCTGCACGAGATGATTTGTGCCCATGATCAATGAAGATCATGCTATCTGTAGTGTCTGCCGCAGAGGTGAGATACTGGTGCACTGCATTGGCACATTGAGACTTTTAAGTGAGCATTGAGTGTTTGCCAGGAGGGCACTCCAACGGATACTGAGAAGCACCATTTACATGAAAGGCTTGAATGAAGAGGCCCATGCGGAAGAAAACAATAAAAGAAGATTAGCTGGACAATAGAAGCCTGCCAGAGAGGCTTTTTGAACGGACTCTGGGCATAGTTGGTTTCACAAGTGGTTTCCGTGCGATTGCATATAATAGGAGTTAGGAGACTAATTTTTGCTGTTTTGCTGGCATTGTTTTAAAGTAGTATTCTGTTTAGTAAAAGCAGAATAAAGTCCATTCTCTGTGGAAGAGTATCCCTTTTCATCTGAGAGCATTAATAAGGATCACCACTGTTTCACCTGAACATATGATAAATTACTGAAATGCATAGGAGCCCTAAAAAATGTTACTAGATGATTTTAGGATTTACTTTTTGCTTAGGGTTGTGAAAAATTATGATTTCATTTGTAATAGTGGTCACTACTTTCTCCTGTTGTCTATATGTTCTTAACAACGTGTTTTCTAGTGTTTTTAAACATGACATTGTCTTTTATGGGTGGGATTGTTTTTGCTACCCAATTGACATTTGTACCCACCTCCCAACCTATGTCTCTTCCTACTACTCCTTTGCATTCTTTCCATACTTTACCTGAACATGAACTGGTTAGGAGGTCAGAGTTTATAAATAATTCCTTTGTACCGCTTCTGCATCAACACCAGTTAGTAGTGAACATCAGTAATTGTTGGGTGTGTGGTATTATGCCACATACTACAGATTGAGGTATTCCCTATTTTGTCCTGCCATATTCGGCCTTTGTGCTACTACGTGTGTAAGGAGACCTGTCCCGAAGAGAGTTGCTAAGTAATAGGATTATGCTCCAGCAACATCTTGATGATCTGATGAATATAGACCTGGATTCAGATTGACGTGAGTTTAGGTTATTGCCTATGTAAAGGCAAAAGGAGGGTCTGAGGTTCCGTGAATTCTGAACCTGGATCATAAAGGTTGTGGTTCTGTTACGATTTTGGTAACAGCGAACCGTAAACAGTGAGCTCAGCAAGCATGAGTGTTTCCGTCATGCTACACTGGTGGATTCACTGTGTATTTGACGATTTTGTTCTGAAACCCTTGGGTTCCATTTTGTGCATGGCAGCCATTTTATGGTTGCCCTCACATAGGCCCATGACTATGGCTAGGCTGTGGGGTTTTAGGTTTAAACCTATAATAACTGATTAAACCCCACTGGAAGAAAAATACCCCTCACCGGTGAAAACATATAAACACTGAATAAACACCTGCATAACCACAAACTAAATGCCATTCAAAGAAAGGAAAAAGAAAGTGAAAGAGTCATTTTGTTCTTTCTGAATGGGTCAATAAAATGTAACTTTGTTATACAAGCTAGCAGTAAGAAAGACTGGCTAACATTATTCTGCTTGAGTTTTGTTCTTTAGGGATTCCACTAAAATATTGTTTCTTCTTCCTTTTACTTTTTTCAGTTTTATGGCCTTTGGTCTAAAGACGCAGGGTTTACTTTCTCGTTCTAGGTTTAATTTAATTATTTTATAAACTGTAGAGAATCAGGACATATCAAACTCACATTTGATATTTTGGCTGCATTTGATTCTTTCACTGATATGTAAAATGGCTAGTTTCATAAAAATCTTTCCTAATATGTGTCATCACATTTACCCACAGAGAATGGGTAAAAACCCTTAATACATCAGACTATAGTTTCTAGTGGGTCAGTATTGATAGTAGGTGAATTGCCAACACCTCAGGCTTTAAACATTAAATGCAAGGTATAGTGACAAGTATATATATCACCAAGCATCTGGGATAGTGGTGAAAACGTGAAACCAGACTTTTGGAAAACATGGAACACAGTGTCACTTATTATGCTCTGCAAAAAAGGTTCTTTCCAAGTTCAACAAAGATCGGAGTGATATTGTTTGTATTTGTAGTGATTCAGCTACGTATATAAAAAAATTGTGTGATGACCTGTCAAAATTGATACCCGAGCTGAAGTGATTCCCTGTAGGAGATCCTTGCCACTTGTTAGATGGTATGCTGAAAGCATCTTTACAATCTTCAGAGTTAATGAGGGATGCTATTGACTTTTTAGTCCATTCTGGTGCACTGTTTTCTTATGCCCAGGAACTAAAATGCAAATATTTATCATTTCGTGCTTTATCTGGCATCAAAGAAAGAGTCATCCCAACTGTCCCCCTTAGCTGACGGTTCTCAGCCCAAGGGGCTATGAATGCTGAGAGGGCCTTTTCACAGAAGTTTACATGGGAAGGAAAGTGCGAGCGCACATGACCCAAGACTCACTGAAGAAGTATTGTATGGTGTACTACAATAAGATTAATTAGCAAAAATCTCTTTGGACCTCATATACACTATACGTACACTGTCTATATACCATGTTCTTTCAGTGCAGAAAGCAAGTAATGATAAAAGCAAAACGTTCCATAAACACCGGAAAAACACTTTTTCTGTTGTTTTTAGGGGCATGAAAATATGTAACCACTGATAACAACTGTTTATTAAGATATTGAAAACACTGAAAAAACCCCACCAGAATTTACAAAAAATAGAAACTGAAAACAGGACAGCCTAACTATGGCTGAACACGTCTCTGGGACACGTGCAACTTAGCTTGAGTTTGTGCTGACTCCTGCTTGACCTGAAATGAACTAACCCTGCTGCCTGAAGCTGACCTTGCCAAACCAGTTCTTGCCCTTTAGCTGATCGAGATACAGATAAAAGAGCAGGACATTGCTGAGTTTATGATACACGCACACACCTTTCTATCTTGCGTCTCATCTGTTTCTGTTCCTTCTTTATGGTCTATTTACGATGGGGATGTGCCCGTTTTTCTTATGGGTCCGATCGACCTGTCTGATGAAAAATGTTAAGTTTAACCAATGATTGATTTTGGGCTGGACTAACTGAAAAATGGGCTTGTCATCATGATCCTGCTTTTGTCGTCGAAACATGAGGGTGGTCAAACTGTAAAGAAGGAATGTTGGATTTTTTGCATGCTTGCAAAAGCTAGGACTGCCCCTTACTTTTGTGCTGAGTTATGTAACCCTAAAACATATAAAAGGCCTCTGTCCTCTGTATTCCTCAGACTGCCTCATTCAGTTACTACGGCTTCTGTGTGACGTGGCCTCACTTATTAAATTTAATAAAGATGTCTTTTCATATTTGCAGCTTCTGTGCCAAGTTCTTTGTTATATTAGTAAGTATTTCCTGAGAATGAAGATTTCCCTTTCTTCAACGCAGCAACCTACTTTCTAACATACCGCTCACAACAACGTGATTTCCATCTACCAACCTGATGTATCCTATCCCAGGACCATCCCAATCGCGATGCCGCAATTGCCGCCCCTATCCTAAAGGAGTGTGTCCCAAATGCCAAAGGATTCAGCCCCAACCTGCTCACCGCCTTACGCAAAACCGCCAACAACTGCCCCGCTGTGACCCTGGCTCCAGACTCATGACAAAATATCTCCCCATCCGGCAATCGCACCTGCTCCGCAAACATCCTCCACTCCGTCACCGGGCAACCCCGTCCCAGCCACTCTCACACAGCCAGACCCACTTTCCTCTCCCCAACTGATCCGTTTTAGACTGCTCAACCAAATACCCAGCCGGCCAGCTTCCAAACGAACATCTCCAAAACGCCTACCCCCACCAGACCTGGTACCCAACAACTTCGAAACCCTAAAGGCTCCAAAAACATCCACACCATGCACAACCGGAACAGCTTGACCTCAGACCCATTATAACAACATAACGGCAACACATCAACAGTGCGAGCCAACAACTCAAATGTCACCGCCTCCCGCAACGCCCCCCCCCCTTTTGTTCTCTCTGCCCCAACCCCACAGCATCCTACCAATGACTACATCTTTTGTGGGGTCAAAGCCAAAAAACAGAGTAGCATAGAAAGACAATCCCGCCAATTTTCCTGAAATTGTAGCAGCCGACAAACCTTTGTCAATACAGTGCAAAACAAACTGCAAAACTCCCTGCTCAATCACCGAGCGAGCACCCCCCGCAGCCAACCAACTCCACCCCACAAAAGAAGCAAACTCATCCCATGCCAGCCTGTATGTCCTCCTTGTTGATTCTGCAACGAAGCTCTCCACCAGTCCTGAAACTCTCACTCCCCCAAGGCCCAGACGCCGGCCGGCAATCCGGTCTTGTGCTGCTCCGCTCCAGGTGCCAACCTCCGCAAAAGCCGCCACTGCGAACGAGACAAAGCATCCGCAATGTCGTTATTTGCCCCAGGGACATGCTTGGCTCGCAAAATCACATTCAACTTCAAGCAACGCAGCATAAACCCCCTCAACAGTCGCAACACTCTCAAGTCTCTCGCCCTCTGTCGGTTGACCAACTCAACCACTGTCATGTTGTCCACATGAAACAACACTGACCTATTCTGCAACTCCGCACCCCAGACCTCCAGCGCCACCAACAGAGGAAAAAATTCCAAGAAAGCAATGCTCCGCCCTTGCTGTAACCAATGTGCCGGCCACTCCTCGGCACACCACCAGCCATCCCCGAATAGGCCAAAACCTGCCGCCCCTGCCTGCATCTGAAAAAATCTGAATTTGCCACACCGTCCTCTCTTCCACAAAATCCAGTGACACACCATTGAAGTCAGAAAGAAAAGTCCACCAAGTCCGCAGGTCAGCCCGCACCCCCATGGAAATCCGAACTCTGTGATGTGGCAACACCGCCCCCGACATGGCCATGCCGAGTCTCCTGCAAAAAGTCCTCCCCGCTCTCACCACACGGCATGCAAAGTTCAAGAACCCCAAGAGCTGTTGTACAGTGCGCAGCGCAATCCTCTTCTCGCCAATGACCCACAGCAGACATGCCTGTATCTCAGAGACCTTCCCTTGGGGAAGGCAAGCCCTCCATAAAACGGAGTCCAGCTTGATCCCCAAAAATGCCAGGCAAGAGCTAGGCCTAGCCGTCTTCTCCGGCGCCAAGGGGACCCCGAAACTCTGTGCCATGTCCTGGAATTGTGACAGGGCCCTGCCACAATCCCCCAACTTCTCCCTTCCCAGGAAAAGAAAATCATCCAAGTAGTGTGTCACAGCCCGGTGTCCGCTAATTTGAGTAAAAGCCCACTGCAAAAATGTACTAAATACCTCAAAAAGAGCACAGGATATGGCACACCCCATGGGCAAGACCTTGTCCACGTAGATGGCCCCTGCAAACTGCATGCCCAATAAGGAAAAAACTGCCGGATGAATCGGCAGAAGGCGGAAGGCTGATTTGATATCACATTTAGCCATCTGCGCCCCCCGTCCGGTCCTGTGCACCAGACGAATAGCGTCAACCACCGATGCATAAAGGACTCGGGAGTCTACGTCCGCTATGAAATCGTTAACGGACTGGCCTTCTGGCCAGGACAAGTGATGTATCATCCTAAACTCCCCTTCCTCCTTCTTAGGCACCACACCCAAAGGTGATACAATCAGGTGCTCCAAGGGCCATTCCACAAAGGGGCCCGCACTTCTGCCCTCTGACACTTCTTTCTGCAACTTGGTTGCCACCACCTCCGGCAATTCTTTTGCTGACTTAAGATTATCTGCCCACCTACGCACTCTTGGTCCTTGGTAACCCACTCTAAAACCTTCTGTGAAACCCCACTGCAACTTTAAAGCAGCCTCTCTGTCAGGGTAACACGCCAGCCAGTGGGCCATCGCTTCCACCCTAACCGGAGTAGGCGCCCTTCGCGCCAGGCTGTCCCCTACCCTTTGCATTGGAGTTTCGCCACTGCTCCGAAGGCGTGGCCAGGGTGAGACATTGAGTGACCGCGTGACGGCCGCCACACTTGGAACACTCATGTTTGAACTTACAAGGGTATCGGGAGCAATAACCCTTGTTGTAACTCCAGCAGGCACCAGTCGTGGCAGTGCCTGGCTTAGCCCCCGGGGCAGTGTTTCCTGCAGGGGTAACCACCCCACCCGCCCCAGCGTGGGCTGGCCACGCTGGAAAAGACCGATAAGGTTGTCGAGGCGGACGAATGCGTCAACGCCATCCACTGCATCCATAACTCCTGATCAATCTCCCCCCATGGCTTGTCCGGATTCACACTAACCCTCGCCCGAAATTCTTCGTCATAGCTCAGCCAATGCAAAGCCACCAAATTGTAATTGCGCCTTCCTGATGATGTCCATGTACTTGAAAAGGGGGATAGCCCTATCCACATACTTTTCACAATAGATGCTGGCGTATATCAAAAACGCCGACGCCCAATTTTCCATGTTGACCGGGACCCTTGGCCTCCTGGTCAACTCCCACTCCTCCTCTTTGGAGCCCTCCTTGGCCTGTACCTCCCTGTGTAACAGCTTGAAAACATCAACATATTCGTGTTTCCAAATCCTACTCTTTATCTTCTCCGACAAGTGAGAGCCCAAAGGCATGGCCAAGCCCATATAGGGCAGCTTCTTCTGGAGCTTGTCCCCCTTTTCTCTTCCTTGTCTTCCATCCCTTCTGACTTGTCCTCCAGCCCCGGCTTGTCCGTCTGCACCCCTGCTGTCACTACCTGCTTACCTGTTGACGCAAGTGCCCCCGCCTTGGCCCCTTTAACCCCATCCTCCCGCACAGACCCCTCTCCCACTCCCACTGACCTGCAGGCCTTCTTCCTGCCACCATCTTGGCCCTCCCCCCAAGCAGCCCACCAATCACCCTCACCTGTTACTGCGGCCTGCGACGGTCCATTCCGCTGGGCTGCACCACCGACCCCTTCGACTTCCCGGTCTTCTTCACGGGGGCCTGCAAGACACCAAAACTACTGTTGCCCTTCGCCCCGCCAGCTGTCCTGTCCGTGTCATCTCGCACTTCACCATCTTCCAACTCTTCACTCTCAGCTCCATAATCCAGCTCAATCTCCCATTCATCCTCCACCTGCTTCCACTCCACCTCACGTACCGCACGTTTCACACCCTTCTGACATGCCACACCATTCTCCGACTCCTTCTCCACCACACGCACCGAGGCCCGATCCCGCGATGTAGGGAAAGCCACCCCCGACTCCCCTACTGCTTCATGGCGGCGTCCCGGAGCCGTCTTGCGCTCCGCCGAACCACCCACCCCTCTGCTGACCTCTGCCAGCTGGGATCCCCCTACCCCCCGGGCCACTCCAACCCGGGCAGGCTCTGGCATTGCTGGGCCTCGTCGCTGTCCTAGCCGTCCCTAACTGCCCCTGCCTGTCACTCACCCCCCCTTTTGGCCCCCCCAGGCCCTGACCTTCCTCTCGGCCTCCTCCTGCTCTGCCCAGAACTCCTCTTCCGACGTGGGTGTGGGGGGGCCCTCCTGCTCCCCCCCAGGCTGCCCTCGCCCTCATCTCCTCCAACTCCAAAAGCCTGGCATCCGCGTTCTGCATCAACAGCCTCTGTTCCCTGATCTTTGACTCCACATCCATGGCCTCCCACCTGCTCAGCAGCGGGGGGCAGTAGCCCCTAGACCCCACTCCCTTCATGGACCTCCATGGAAGGGACTCCCCAGGCCCCCCAGCTTCACAACCTGTGCCAGCTGGGCAACAGCCGGCCCGCCAGCGCCCCGCAGTACCGGGGTGCTGGCCCTAGAACCCACGGACAGATCCAGGGGCCCACCCTAAGCAAGCTCCCCCCAAGGACCACACACGCTGCTTCCTCACCATCGCTGCCCCCCTCTGCATCCAGAGCCTCCACCGCAGGACCCCCTGCCCAGCGCCACCCAAAACGGACTAACCAGGCACACCAAGAGACCCAGGAGCAAAAAACCCAAGTTGCCCCCCTTTTCCCCAACTCCGGGGCCACTGACACATCCAGGGCCGAGGGGGTGCCATGCCCCTCCCCCGGCGTGCCCTGCACTGCACAATCCAGAGCCTCTGGCAAAAACCGCTCCGGGGCCCCCCCCTTCGGGCCCCCACTCCCCGATGATTTCGAGCGCGGATGCAGGCTCTTACGCCGCCCTCTGTGCTGCACTCCTCTCGTGCCCGAGCCCCGCCCCCTGGCAGGCGCCGACCTGCCAGCCGAGGCCGAGTCCTCCTGACATGCCAGCACAGCAGCGCTAACGCCCGCTGCAGCCGCCCGCGTACGCCGAGTAAAACCCACCCAGGCCTGTTCCAAAACGCCCGGCCTCAGAAGGTCCGCCCTCCCAGCCCTCCCCAACACACTCAAGGCCTCTCGAACCGCCTCAGCATCCCCCGCCATGCCACCGAATAAATACTGTCACCAGGGAAAACACCGACCAAAACGACTTGGATGCTCGCTCCAAACGTCCGGCACCAGCCCTACACTTCTTCCGCCACCTCCAGGACACAAAACCGCCGTCGCTGACCGTCCACAACACCCCCTAACACGCCACAGAAAAACTAACCCACCCAGCAATGCCAGAATGCAGGAAGAGGAAGTCGCCTTCCTCCCCCTGCATTCTTATACCCACCCCCCAACCACGCCCCCCACACCAGCCTGGCCCTTCCGTGCGCGAAAGACCCCGGGGGAAGACTAGACTGCGTCTTCGCTTCCCCCGGGGCCCTCCAGTGCCGAAACCTTTGAAACTCTTCGAACTATTGATCACAGGGCCTTCACACAACGAAAACACACTGAAGCAAACAAATCCGGAGCACTCTTGGCCCGGATAGTACAGGACAAATTTAGATTTTTCACAGCCTGGTGTGCAGAAAATCTGGATTTTATTAAGGACACGCAGGCTAAGATTATGCAAATCTCCTTTATTGCCACAGCTCAGCAGCAACAATGAAGACAATCCTGAACCACAAGTCATTACACAGATTAGGGTACCAAGTAAAGGTCTGGTGAATACACAACACAAGATAAATGAGGCCTTTTGCACTTACCTTATCCACTTATAAACTGCCCCAACACACACTAATGAAACACTACGGGAAGAATTCTTCCAGGGCTTAACCCTTCCTGCTCTCTCTGCGGAAACACAGAAGGACTTTTCTGGGCCAATCACCCAGCACGAGATACGGGCTGCGATCAAAGGTCTCAATCATAATATAGCGCCTGGTCCAGATGGTCTAACCATAGAATTCTATGAAGCCTATTCGGATACCCTGGTCCCTAAACTGGAAGAACTATATAAGATAGCCTCAGAGGACGGTCACCTGCCATACACTACCAGGCAGGCGCTGGTCGTATCCATCCCCAAACTGGGGCGGGACAGCCACGATATAGGCAATTATAGGCCTTTATCCTTACTAGCGACCGAATATAACATTTTGAGTAAAGCACTCGCTAACCGCATACAACCACATCTCAATACCCTCATACACAAGGATCAATGTGGGTTCTTACCAGCCCGCAGCACATCCCTAAACACGAGGCACCTACACCATATCATGACAGCTGCCCCTCGAGAATATCAGGAGGCCGGATGCTTGGCATTGGGCCTGCGCCAGGCCTTTGACTCTATAACATGGGATTACATGTTCACCGCCCTTCAGCGGTTTGGTCTCCAGGCAGATTATCTCCGATTGGTGTGCCTACTGTATACAGCTCCAACTGCTAAAGCACGCATGGGCTGCCATATTTTGGGAGAGTACACTATACACAGAGGCACTCGCCAGGGGTGCCCCTTGTCCCCTCTGTTGTTTGTCCTTGCGCTGGAGCCACTGGCGATAGCCCGGAGAAAATTGGCTGAACAAGTTGGCATACTGATAGATGGCACCACCCACTTAACCTCAATATATGCCGACAACATCCTCCTTTCTCTGCGCGACCTGACCTCTGGAGCTGAGCCTTTCCCCGCAATTTTTTCAAACTTCAAGCACATCTCGGGCCTTGCTATCAATCACCAGAAATCAAACGCCTTTTATTTCCATTATGGACTCCACCCAGACGCAATTCCATTTGGTAATTCAACCTTATTAGTAGCACACACTACATTTAGGTATCTAGGGATCCAGGTGTACAGGGCACAGACAGACCAACTTGAAGGCAATTTATCGAAGGCTATCACTGCCATATGCTCAAGTGTTGCTTTCTGGAATCCCTGCCAATCTCGGTAATGGGCCGGATCGCCAACTCTAAGATGGTGGTGCTTCCCCGTCTTTTGTTTAATTTGTGAACCTGCCTCTGATGGTTCCGCAATCAATATTTCGCAAACTGGACACCATTCTTTTAGAACCTATCTGGGGAAAGGGCCGCCGGAGAGTGAGCCTCAAGAAATTACAACTGGAAACCCACAGGGGAGGTCTGGGGGTCCCTGACTTTAAAGCTTATTACTTTGCATGTCAACTTCAGTGGTTGTCCTATTGGACAGCGGTAGGGAACCTACAGGAGCTAGGGTATACCCCCCAGGACCTCAACCATGGCACCCTGCATTCATTTTTATTGCTGAAAGTCAGAATCCCCCAAGATGGACCCCCCTTGCTCAAGATAGCGCTTCACTGTTGGAGGAAGACCCTGCATTACACGTCAGCTATGGTTCTGTACGCAAAAAATATACCTCTATTGGGCATACCTCTACCGGGAGGTGGGCTCATGAAGGCCCGATTACAAGCATGAACGGCGGCAGACGTGGAGGAGGTCGGGTCGTTTTTGGTGATGGCAACCTCCTAGACCATGACACATTTGTACAGGTTACGGGTGCACCAGATCGACTGTATCTGGTTCATGCGTCTGTGTCGCACTATGTCAGGGAAACGTGGGCACCTCAGCGCATGGAACCTCCACAACATGAACTGGTATACTTATTATATTAAATGGGGAAGGGTGGACATCTAGTTAAATGGCTATAAACAGGCATCAGAGCGTAGGCATCCCTTACACTCACTGACTTCGGCGCCAAATGGGCTGGAGACACAGACAGAGAAATCACTGACAAGGCCTGGGCAAGCATGTTAGAGCACCCCAAGAGAGTATCCCACAACACCAAACAAATGTATTCAAACAATGGTATTGCACAAATCCTACCTTACCCCAAAGAGAATACACCTCATGTTCCCTGAAGCACAACATTGTTGCACTCGATGCAAGGCGGATTAGGCGGATTTTGCACACATGTTATGGACTTGTCCATGTCTACAAGACTACTGGGGTGCGATCCGACAATCCCTAGAAGAGATCACACATTTAACAATCCAGGACAATATTCTGGAATGCCTCATGGGCCTCCGCAAGCGCACTAGTGCGCAGCGAGTCCAGTTGCGTTTTTTGGACCTTGCCCTCATACTAGCGATACAAACAATCACCATGAGATGGAAAAATCCTAGGTGTCCTCTATTGATTACTTGGCAAGACGATGTGATACAATGGGGAGGTACGGAGAGTGCGGCGCTGAGAAGGGAAGAGACAAGGGGACTACGGAAACATCCCATTTCCATGGGATGGGATCTCATGATGGAGGGGTTTAAAAACATGGACCTTTTCCCAATTACTGCCAACCACACTCAATGACATAGCTAAATATTCTAAGTGGGAGGATACAAACCCCCTTTGGCCCTATTGATAATGTCCCAGCACACTGGCAGCTAAGTACTAAGTTCAACATCTATGCAGACCTACTAGACAATACCCACATGAGCCATGACAGACCAGGAGGGAGGGTGTTATCTGTTATATGTTAAGTGTTATTGGAATGTTTCGACACACAAAAATTAATCCGGATGATTCTCATATATACTAGATAGACATGTTAACTGCCGCTGGATCGGAAAGCCAAATTATGACATGGACATCTAAACATAAATTCTGTATATGATGTACTGCAGTAATTTGTGCATGGGTGGGACAAGGAAACGAAAAATACCATATGTACTTCATGTGTCATCATGCAATCCCTTATTTGGTAATCAATAAAGTGTGTTAAAAAAAAAAGGCAATTCGTGCAATTTTGATTAAATCCACATATTTGTATGTAATTTTCTCGAAAAATATTATGCAATTGCGCACAGCTCGAATCCCAACACAGCTCTTTCAACCTTAACCTTTTGCTATACTTTTTGGAGAAAAAATCAAATAAAAATGATCTCATGATGAAAAACGTGTGTCAGGAATATCAGAATGTCAAAAATATCATCAACAAGGATATCGAAGTTAATAAAATAGAGTTTTTTTTAATATCTTACTAAAAATGTTGAACATAATATAATTTTTCAAGTGTTATTTTGTATGCATTTTACTGTAATGTGTTTGGTTTGATATGTTACATTTTTTTGTGTGTTTACTAGGATATATTAACAATTTAAAAAATATTTAAATTTGTATTTTTAATTGTATTAATGCATAAAAATAATTGATATATAATTTTTATGGTAGCAGGGTTTTGGGGTTCAAGGAGATAAGGGTTGGGAGATTTTTAAAAAGTGAGTGTTTAAATTTAAATTTATTGATAGATATTTCAACTAAAATCAAATTAATATTGCAAAATGTATACATTTATTTTGGAACATTAATAATTTTTCTAAATAGTAGTTTATAATTATTTTGAATATATACATATTAATTATGTTACATGTAAAAAAAGTTCATTATTGTAAATATTAAAATAATTTAATTATAGAAATGATAGAATTCATCTATAGCAAAGTTAAGTTTAATAATGTAAAATGTTAATTTTTATTTACAAAATGTATGTTTAACATTTTTTTAAAATCAATTTTTGTATTGTAAAACATTGTAAGGATTTATTTAATGTTGAAAATTATACTGTTATTGTACATAGAATGTTTGAATTTTGTTAACATTTTTTAAATGAGCTTTTGAAATGTACGATAGTAAACATAGAATAGATCTGCATTTTTGATGATGCATTAATTTATATTTTGTTCTATATTTATGTTATACATTTATTTTTGAAAAAAGCTTCGAATAAAATTTCTATGAACACTTTTTTAATACGTTTAATAGTGGAATATGTTCTATTGTTGGGAATATATTTTCTAAAGTGTATTACATTTAATATTTCTTTAAATAAATAGTATTTATTTGAAAATGAGTTGTATATTTGTTTGTTATTTTATGATTTTGTTGGAGTATGAATTTCTTTATATTATGTTTCAATGTTTAGGGATGGTTGTAAATATTAATTACATATAATACTTATTCATATTTATAAACACCTAATTTTATATGTTAAGTTTATAAACATATAGGTTTTTCATTTGGGTTATTGTGTTTTTTCAGTAATTTGTATTTCATTTTATAGATCAAACATTATTTGTGCTATGGACTATTGATTGTAGATATAAAATATTTAGTGTGCAGGAACTTGCATAAAATGTTTTAGATTTGACTGGGAATAGTAAATGTCACCCCATTAGGGCCCGATTACAACTTTGGCAGTGCGCTCTCGGGCCTGCCATGCTGCTGCACCACCAAGCCATGGTCGGGCCGCCTGCCAGATTAGGAGTTTCCCCCTGTCTAGCAGGCTTTTTTTTGGTGTTCCCACAGCAGTACCTCTAAAAACGGGAACCATAATGGGAACATTAAAAACCATTGCTGCACAGCATGGACTGTTAAGTCCAGGGGGTGCAGAAACTGGTGTGCATGAACACAGAGGGGCACTTGTGCCCAAATGTGTGCATCCACAGGGTGCCGAGGCACCAGGGGGCCCTGTAGGGCCCCTTTGTTTCCTCTCCTCCAGGGTTTTCATGGAGGAGGAACCGCCATGAGAACCCTGGCAGAGAGGAAACTCCTAGTATGCTTGGCGGGACCGTGGCGGTCCTTCCAAGCATATGGATGTTGCTACATCGCCGCAACACCACCAGGGAACAGTGGTTCCCTGGCGGCTGTGGCGGTCGGACTGACCGACTACTAATAAGGCATACGGGAGACCGCCACACCCCGCGAGTCTGGCTGTCCGTGGAACTCCAGACTCATAATTGGAGCCTTAGGGTCTAGTACCTCCCCAGATTGGTATACATTAGAGTGAGAATAGTAAATGTCACCCCTTTAGCATCCAATACCTTCCCCAAATTGGTTTAGTGTCAAATATATTCCTCAAGTTGGTATAATCCGGAGTGGGAATAGTAAATGTCATCCCTTTAGTGTCTAACACCTTACCCAAATAGGTTTAGACTTCAGTGGGGAATTGATTAAGACTGCAGTGGGAATAGTAAATATCACCCCTTTAGTGTCCAGCACCTTCCCCAGATTGGTTTAGATTGGAGTGGGAATAGTAATTGTTACCCCTTTAGTGCCCAACTCCTTCCCCACATTGGTTTAGATTGGAGTGGGAATAGTAAATGTCACCCCTTTAATGTCCAGCATCTTCTCCACATTGGTATAAATTGGAATGGGAAAATTAAATGTCACCCATTTAGGGGTCGATTTCGATCTTGGTAGGATGGCTCTCCCAAACCCATCCGTAGCCTTACCTGCCGACCAACTCGTACCCGGAGCCGGTCCCTCCAAACGAGGAAGTACGATGCAGAAATGTGTGCACTTCCCGAGCAACACACGTACGAGACGAAGCTGCCATGTATCCGATCGCGCATGTCATCCCTGTACTTTACGCCTATGATCGAACCAACGACCGGAACCAACGCGTACATCGCAGACGGTAAGTCAGACAGCTACCACCCACTAATACGTGATGATCCCGCAAAGCTTAAACACACATAGGGAGTGGATGTCCACACCCCAGCACAGTCTACCCCAGAAGGGCACAGTCCACCCCGGAAGGGGTGGATGTACATCCCCCAACACAGTCCCCCCCCAGAAGGGGGGTGACCATCCTCCAGCACAATCCACCCCAGAAAGGCACAGTCCAAAGTAGAAGGGGTGGATTCACATCCCCCATCACAGTCTAACCCAAAAGGGGTGAATGACTATCCATCACAGTCCACCCCAGAAGGACACAGTCTACCCCAGAAGAGGTGGATGCACATCCCCCAGCAAATTCCATCCCAGAAGGGCTGGATGCACATACCCCAACACAGTCTACCCCAGAAGGGGTGGATGACCATCCCCCACCACAGTCCATCCCAGAAGGGCAAAGTCTACCCCAGAAGGGGTGGATGCACATCCCCCAGCACAGTCCACCCCAGAAGGGTTGGATGACCATCCCCCAGCGCAGTCCACCCCAGAATGGGTGGATACACAGCCCCCAACACAGTCTACCCCAGAAGGGGTGGATGACATCCCCCAGCACAGTCTACCTCAGAAGGGGTGGATGACCAGCCCCCAGCACAGTCCACCCTAGAATGGGTGGATGCACAGCCCCTAGCACAGTCTACCCCAGAAGGGATGGATGCACATCCCCCCAGCAGAGTCTACCCCAGAAGGGGTGGATGCACAGCCCCCCAGCACAGTCCACCCCAGACGGGCACAGTCCACCCCAGAAGAGGTGGTTGCACATCCCCCAGCACAGTCCACCCCAGAGGAGGTGGAGGGCAAACACTCCCCCACTACTCCCATGACAGGTTTGTGTATTGTGCACAAACATCTAGAGTCAGTGACACATCATCTAAACAAATGCTATTACATCCATCACTCTAGTGAACAAAGACCGATTGAGGGGAACAAACCCCCAGCATTGACAAGCACATAGGGGAGATGGGGCATCACCCCCCATCAATGTGGTGTACAACATATGACCCTGGAGTTTAAAGCCCAAGCTATGCCAAGCACATAGGGGAAATGGGGTATTAAACCCCCCAACCCTCAGTGTTGTCACCATGGGGGATCAAACAACCAGCATTGACAAGCACTTAGGGGAGATGGGCTATCACCCCCCCCCCCCCCCCATCAGTGTGGTACCCAAAAGATGAACATGGGGTTTAAACCCCCTTCTTCTGAAAACACATAGGGGATATGAGCTGTTACACCCCCATCAGTGTAGTGACAAAAAGGTGAGTGTGGGGTTCATACTCCCAGCATGTGCAGACAATCAGGAATGACTCTCTGAGGCCTAAAACCACTAGCAATGTAGTGACAAAGTAATGGTTGTGTGCCAAAGGAACAAATATATGTTGAGGCAGACATAGTTTGGCCTTAGAAAGAAAAACATGCCATGTGGAGACAAGCATTGCCATTGTGGGCTAACACTGCCACCAATGTTTATTTTGACAATGGAGGAAGTTACCATCTAAATGCATAAACATGCATTTGTTCACATACAGACACACATACAAAGGCATTCTGTATGAAACCAAAGTGTAGACAAGATCTGGGTCCACACTTGGCAGCAATGGCAAATCAAGAGCATGATGAATGTCAAATTGAAGATGTTGGACTCCCAGGGACAGTAGCTAAACAAACAAAACCGTATATCGAATCACTGCTCACAAAGCCAGTAGAAATACGCAGGTTGAGATGTGCCAATACAACCAGCAAACCACACACTGCAGAAAAAACACAACATGTGTGTGGGTAAGTGTCCCTAGGCTTCCCTCCCCACACAATGGTTAGCCAAACTCCACTGAGACATATGCGAGATGAGTATAACCCAGGTGCATCTCCACCATTGTGTCACAGACCATTGGCAATTTGGCATTGTTTGATGTGCAGGTCAGCAACAGTCACCTGTGGAACAATCTTGGTGGAACTCCTAACAACACATCAGGAGACTGACTCACCATCCCTGGTAACCTCAAGGCCACTACACTGTGGTGACAGTATCCTGTATGATTATCCACTGTGTTGCCAAATCATGATGTGGACCATACTCTTAAGCACACTCACTCCTATGCACTGTGTCACGTGTCTTGTCAGAACACTTTCCCTTACACATACCCAAGCATCACTCACAGGGCATGGCCTGTAATTAAGGCCACAATGGAGCTAGGGGTCATGCCAAGATGTGAGTCACATTTAACCAGTCGAAATACCACACACCTTGATCACACACAATCTGCAGCAGCTAAGCCACCATTGAATGGTGACATTGCACATTCACCCATGACAATCCCAGGGGCGGTGATTGGATCTGTGTTTCACAAACACAAGACACATAGCTAGGCATAACACATGCTTGAATTTGTCACTCCACTTAGGCCTAATGACATGTGCATAACTTGAAATGTAACTGACACATAACGAAACATAAAACTGCCCTCTAGCAATGATACACCCAAGGAGAATTACAAACAAGACACGTTGACATCGGGAGACGGGGAAGGGAAGAATCAAGTAGCAAATGCATGAAAACAGAAGAAAGATCAAAAACTCGCCAATGTTGGTAGCACAGATGTGAGTTGTGAAATCCTTTTTATGTCTAATGTGAGTTTACACACAGCGCCGGCACTAATAGCAACAAAACTATACCGGACACCAGATTTCCTTATTTTGTCCCATGCACCCACAGCGCGGACACTCACAGTCAAATTGGCTGTCAAATCAATGGACAATTTTGCAAGCCTCGCTGACAGGAACATCTGCAGGGACTACAGTCTTGGTAGAAAAAGGGCTTTCGACACCAGAAATTAATGCTCACAGAACACATACCATGGGCTTAGGAAAGGTCACAGAGTAACACACTGCCAAGAGGTGATTTCACTACTGTTTGAGTTTTGCTGTGTCAAGCTCTGTCTTAGCATGTGTACGCATTGTCAGAATGAGATTCGGACATTGACTAATCTATTAGAACACACATAATACTTTGGTCCAATTATCCTGTGTACAGGTGTGTTTCCCAAGTTGCCTACACGTACTCAGAATCCATGTATCCCAAGTGCCACCAAGTACACAGATGACTTGTTCATCATCAATGCACTAATATGCATGTCCATTGGAGTAAAGCATACCAATAAAAACAGTAAAAGTTAGTATAAATGTCAAGACCAACATATGTGCTAAAGTGTACGCCAAAGATGGGAGAGGTTGTGAAGAAAATGTCACACTCCTTGTCAAATACAATGTTGCTTGTGACAACAAGCCATTTCAGCCTACAACAACTCCACAACATACTGTACTATGGCACATATCACATGGACCTCAGGCAGTCCATCACATCACTCCATCATGAGTTGGCCTAAAACAATGT
Source organism: Lissotriton helveticus (assembly GCF_964261635.1). Classification (NCBI taxonomy): domain Eukaryota; kingdom Metazoa; phylum Chordata; class Amphibia; order Caudata; family Salamandridae; genus Lissotriton; species Lissotriton helveticus. Next base: position 424,378,013 of record NC_136072.1, read on the forward strand.
TACAACAACATTTGCTGTACAATAATCAGCAACATTATGTGCACCCAAAACATTTGCCAAAATACCAAAGAATTGCTTTATTCAGCATTTAAATATGCAATAATGATTCTCGTAAATAAACAAGGCCAATGGCCAGTCCATGTCAATGAGTCCTTCAGGGACTATATAGGATGACTTGTAATACATTGCTTGCCTGCACTTACATCACTAGGGGCCAACTCCCCAAGGAGGGGCGTCTTCTGGGGCAGGCCAGGCAATGCAGGGACATGCTTAGGGTGTAGCAGGATGGAAAATGGGAGGATTGGGGGCAACGGGAGTGTCTGTAGCAACTGCATTGGACAAATCAGATTGAGGGGTGCTGGAGCTACTTCAGTGGACATGGACTGAGTGGGTGTGGGCTACATGCAGTGTACATATCAGATTGTGGGGGTGGGTGCTCCACTGCAGTGCCCATGTCAAATTGTGGGGGTGGCAGATCCAATGCAGTGGATAGTTCAGATGGGAGGGCCAGTGTCTCCGCTGCAGTGCCTGGAAGTGACTGAGTGTTTGGTGTTGTGGGAGTGGAAGTGTCTGTGGTAGGGGTGAGGGCCTAATCATCTTGGGGTTGGTGTAATGGTGTGTGTATGAACCAGGGGTAGCTTTTGGTGTGTGAACTTTGGGATGGGTGGTCTTGGATTGGGCGGATGTTGCTTTTGGGGTAGAGGGAGTGTGGGATGGGGTTTTGCCTTTCTTCGTCCTGGCGGATGCACAGGTGGGGGCCTCAGTGTTTCTATTTTTAGGGGAGGGTGTGCGTGAGGTGGGGCATCTCCTCTCTGTGTGATGACTTCCTCTTTCCTTTGCAAGTTGGAACTGATGTTTCAGTGGGGAAGAGGCCTAGGTCACAGAGTAAGACCCTCCGGGAAGGGGGAGTTGCAGGGGAGTAAAGGGTAGGGCTTTTGGAGGGCGAGGTAGTTAAGGAATGCGCAGGGGTTGTGGATGGGTGTATCAAATTTTTTGCCCTATCCCCTGTGTGTGTGAAGTCAGTCACCTGAGTGAACGTGCGTGTTTGTTTAGACTTTGTCTTAGCTTGCTGTGTGCTGCTTTTATGTGTTGGTGTGTGCATGTGCCTGTCAGAGTGTGCTTTGGGCAGGTAGGTCAGTGTGGACTGTGGACGGGGCAGAGGTAGGAGAGGTAAGGGACTGTTGTAGGAGGGACACTGCTGCCATCAGTAAGGAGACCAAGGACTTATTTGCCGCTGTAGGGCAGACATGTTTGTTGATATGCCCTCCTAGTATGACACCAATTGGGTCAATAGACTGGCATGTACATGGCAGACACTCAGTATGGATGTCTGCCCCATATGCAACTGTTTCAGCAAATCCACGGACTCCACACTCAGGGCAGCAGGGGTGACAGATACAGGGGATGCAGTGCCTGGACCAAAGGAGACATGCTCCCTCACACGGGAGTGTCCATGGACCTTTGGAATGGGAGCAGCTGGGAGGGTGGAGGTGGGGGTGGTGGCGGGGACAGACTCTGTGGGTGCAGCCTCTGCTCTGCTAACATCCACCACCACAAGGGAGTCATCACTGGAGCTGGATGGTTCATCAGCTGAGGTTGATGTGGTTGAGCGGGCATCAGAGTGGCTCCCCTCACCCTCTGTGCCACTGGGTCCCTCGTCTTCCTCCACAGTGGACCCCATCTGGCTAGCTGCTTCCTCCTGGTCTGTTGAAGTCTCACCTCCAGTTGGTGTTGATGATAATGTGAACAAGAAGGGGAAACAGATTTGCATCAGTCATCATATACTTGACACTAGATTTATGTTCCCAACACATCACAGAGCAAGGCCTTGCATAATGTCAAAGCCAATATTTGTTTACCTCATACATATGTAAATAGGTCACCTGTCAGTCTGCCTGTGAATCATGGTTAACAAACACTTGTTGGCAATGGAATTATCTGTTAGACTTATCTCAATTTAAACTAGGTACATGCCCAACAGGGCACTGTCTTGCCTGTTGTCTGATGTGTAATGCTCCTGAGTGTCTGGGCTTAACACAAAAATGTCTTGTCTCATGCAAGGGAGTCTAGAATTGGGCACGCAAATGGGATGGACAAATACCTAAGTTTACATGATGAACATACTCCCATCCACAGTAACCAATATGGGCTCATGTCGTGGACACATAGGCCATTGGTAGTAAGGCAGAAGATGTATTAAGGAATTTCATGTATCGGGTCCTATTGTCCTATCACGTTAATAAACAGTGACGTTAAGGTATATGCTAAGATCTTGGCTAACTGACTTGCAGCAGTTATAAAGAAATTGTTTTTCCCAATCCAGCATGGGTTTGTCCCTGGCCGTAGCACCATGAACCATATTCAGCGGGTTATTGCACTTTTTGATGTCGCGGGTATTACCGGAGACCCTATCGGGCTGATTCAGCTGGATGCGGAGAAAGCCTTTGACAGGGTCTCCTGGCCTTTTTTATGGGCAACTCTAAAGAACAGGGGGTTTGATGAAAGCTTTATCAAGGCTATGTCAATAATGTACAGCAACCCTGTGGCCAGAGTAGCAATAAAGGTGTTGATGTCGGATACAGTTCTGATCGGCAGGGGGACTCGTCAGGGCTGTCCTTGCTCCCCGTTATTGTTCGCACTGTATATTGACCTGCTAGTTAGAAAGACTGAATGTAATAACTGGATTCTATCAATACATAGTAATGGGGGGAGCACCAAGATCTTGGCCTTGGATACCTTTAGATATATTTCAGGCTATTGTCTTAATCAAAATAAGACCCAAGTGGTAGTTAGTAAAGGGATAGAGCTGAATGATACATGTGTAGTACAGAAGGCTACGTATCTGGGGGTTGTATTAATGGCAGATGTCTCTAAGATTGTTGAAATTAATTTGGGCCCATTACTCCCAAAATTTAAAACCGATTTTAATCGACTGGAGAACCTCAAACTTACGCTGGTTGGGAGATGCAATATTATTATGATGCTTTTTTTGCAGAAGATTGTATACCTTTTTAGGGCTATTCCCTTGTCCATCGATAGTTCCTGGTTTAACTCCATGAACCAGATGTTTTCTAAGTTAATTTGAGCTTATTGTCGCCCTCGAAGAGCGCTTACACTTTTAACGCTGCCGAGAGATAGAGGTGGATGAGCTGTACCCAATCTCCAGCTATATCATTGGGCTTCAATATTATACAAAATGGGTATCTTACTCAATGGATAAATGAATTTGTTATAGGTTGTTGTCCCAGTATCAATTTTTCCGCTGTTATTGGTGAAAAAGGCCAGGGGCTGTCTTCTACGAGATACAAAATTCAACTACTACAAAAGGGTGAAGTTCAAAACCTTGACCTGTGCGTTCAAATTCTGGACCTTTTGTCACCACAATTGATTGTACTTGGGTGGGTAGCTCTTTACTCTTGGGGCAGACACAGGCTTTCCTATATATTGCTATCACTGTATTTAGACTCTGTCTAGCCACCCACTGGCTAGATTCAAACCCTCCTACCTGTCGGCAGTGGCCAGGTAGATTCTTGGCGGTATATAGACTGGAAACTGCAGTCTGCCCTAGAATGTGGCACAGGGCAAAAAAAAGGGATGGAAATTAGGGCTCCCTTAAGAAGTTGGTCTCTCGAGAGCAATGAGGCAGGCAATAACCAAAATTAATTTGGCTGGGGTATTAGAAGACTTTTTTCCTTTGGCTATTAGGATAGAGTTCTATTTTTGTTCTACTTTTCTCCGTCTTTGTATCCTCATGCTATAATGGTCTGTGGTATATAAGGCTTGGCAATGGTTAAATAATTGTCTGCAACACATTTGTCTTTTTTTTTGCTTTCATGGGTAATGTTCCATTTATGTCATGGAAGAACTGATAATCTGGTAAGCAAGCTGGACCAGCTAGGTCGGGTGGGGGGATTAACTCTCTAGCCATGGCAGTATTCAAGCATATATTTTCTTTTTTGTATTGTATTTTGAAAATTTCAATAAAGAATTTATAAATTAGAAAAAAGGAGATATATTAACTTGTTTGTTTCCAGGACCCATGTTGACCCAGAGCAGCAATTATTTTGCTCCACACTTTTGGGTAGTGTGTATTTTTTTTTTATTTAACTCAAGTGCTTCCAGTTCTGCACCTAATTTGAGGAGCAACTCCTCTCTGAGCTTTAGAAGGTGGGCAGCTGCTGCCATAAAAGTATCCAGAAGGACACCTCCAGGGCAACCCAAAGGATGTCCATGCTCACTTCTCCAGTGTTTTTATGGAGGAGGTAGTCATCACTACCGTTTTTTACATTGTTGACTGTCACAGGGTCTTTCAGTTGGTGGTCCTGATTTCATCATGTTCCTCTAGTTCTGGCTTCCCGGGAGCCAATGTCAGTCAGAATACAAGAGACTGAACCCTGGTCAGAACATATGATGAGGTGTTGTATAGATTCTGTCAAATAGGGAAGCAGTCACTAATCTTAAAAGCACATAGTCAAGACTAGAATATGATTTGTGAGCTCCAAAAAATAAGAACAGTCCTATGGAAGAGGATGGCAAGTCTTCCAAGCATTTATCAGTCCCATCTCCACCAACAATAGCTTGCAGTCGATAGGACTATTTAGCCTACCCTCCTGGTATAATTGGTATCAGCCAAGGGATCAGATTGTAATCAGCCCCAATAATCAGAGCGACATTTGACCAGGCTGCCAGAGTGTGAATGGTATCTGTGAGGAAGGGAACTTTCTGGTGGTTAAGGCTGTAGGCCGACAGTATAGTGAGTGGTTGCCCCTTAAGAAAGTCTCGTATAGCCATCTACCGTCCACCAATATCTCAGAGGGTCCCCTTTACCACAAGTGAACAGTGGCATTGTGTTGGGATTTCCACCCCAGCTGTTTTCGTATGACCTGAGGGGATATATTGATCCGGGTAATGCCGTGATTTCAGGTAAGAGGGGTCTTCATGTGAGAGTGGTCTAATTGTACTAGGTAGGTTTCCCTAAGGAGCCCTATGTCCGCATAGAGAAAGGATAGTTCACGGAGAATGGAGTTGCACTTGATAGGGTTATTATGGCCTCAAACATTGTAGGTGAGATTTTGAAGCATGCTAGTGGACATAGCTAAGTTAGGGGAAGTAATGCCTTGGTGCCGCTGAAAGGAAAAGCAGTGTGGTATGATGACAAAGCAAAGGCTAGACAGCTGTTCAATACCAAGTCTCAAACTAGCCCTCATGAACACAAACAGGAATATAACTTCAACAGAAACTAATGCTGCAGAAGGAACGGAAACCTTTGAGGGGTTCCAAAATCAGTTAGAGTGTGGAATAGGTTACCAATCCTGGGCAGTATTCTTCAAGGTCCAGGGACCAGGGTCTTAGCCTCAAATACCTGAAGAATGACTGACTACAATTCTCATGGGCATATAGGCTCTAAGGCAGAATAATCACATGTTGTTAGGTTTAGGGAGTTTATGTTCTTGGTAGAACATCTGTAGGCCTTGATTAGACAGCAACATTCTGGAGACTGAGAAAAAAGCTAACATTTTCTTCGGTTTGTGTTGTCTTCCTTCATAAACCTTTTTTTTTAAGTTCGTTTTTTGGGCATTTTGAACAGAAAATACAAAAATACAAAAAACAACAAGCCAGTATACCAGGAAGGCATCTTCAGGATTTAAAATCTGCACTTTCTGAACATTACGGGTGTTACACAATATGCGCCAAACTCACTAATATTAAACACAAAGACATAGGGGGCATCCACAGTGCATTACCAATCAAGTAAGGAGCATGAGGGGATTGCAATCACAAGACACAAACCTCGGCTCAAACCATTTGCACTGCATGAAGGTTAACTGTAAGGAAAGACAGCTTCAACATCTCATAACAGCCCAGCAGCTGACACTGTATGTGTTAAGATGTCCCCATCTGACCCTTGCCTCTCCCAGGTCCAAGCGATAAATGGCTCCCAGATGTTTCTAGGTCTTGAAGTGGGGGGCATAAGTTCCCAGAATGTGGTTAATTGGGAGTGACCATACGTGACGTCCCTGATCCACTCCTTTATGGAAGGTACCCTCCTCCTCCCCCTGTGCACGGCGATCTGGCGCTTGGCAAATAGAAGCAATTGCGCGTGTAGTTTGCATACCTTAACAGACATGTCTTTGACATAGCTTAGCAATCCTAGTAGGGGGGTGGGTGACAAGATGTACCAATGATCTGGTTGATCAGTGTGAAGATCGTGAACTTGTATGTCATGAGCTTCGAACAGTCCCATGCCATGTGTAAAAATGACGCAGGAGAAAACCCCATTTGATGCAGTCCCCTGGGTGTCCTGTAAAACCGATGAGGAATTTGAAATGAATCAGGCGAAGCCTATAATTAGGGGACAATTCTGTGAGTTGGCAGCAGCTATACGACCACTGGTCCTCAGTGAGTGGAGCAGGGAGTTCATTGTTCCACCCTTGGAGCACTCTGGATGTCATCAATGGCGCCGTGTTTTGCATGTGTGTGTAAAGGCGTGTGACAAGCTTACGAGGCGAGGGTGAACTCAGCAGGTTCTCAAGTGCTGACAGAGGTGGCGGGATGCTGGAAAACTGTTGTGCAGACAACGACAGGCGATCTGGAGCTTATGATATAGGAAGAGTTCGGCAAATGGCAACCACTGCCCCTTGTCAGCGACCGGGGGGTCAAAATGTGCACCTGGGGTAGAGGTCTGCAAATGTATGGAGGCTCAGCTTTTGCATCACTACTCTGCCAAGTCCGTCTTTTACGTTAGGTAACATGGGGTTATGTGCTAGCGGTATAGAAGGGGCATACAATACGGCAGCGCCCGCCCTCTTACGCAGTTTGTCCCATGCCCAGCGAAGGGTCTCCGCAGTGTCTATGCCATCCTGAGGGCGGCGGTAAGGTTGATACAGCGCTACACGAAGAGGGACAGGTGCCACCATATGATTCTCCACTGCTACATGAGGCTGGAAGGGTGTCGGGTAACGCCATTGCTGGAGGAATTGGGCCTGAGCACACCAGGCATATAGTTGCATATCTTGGGCATCCATCCGACCCTGTTTCAGAGGAAGTGTCAGCAGATCCCAGGGTACTCGAGCCTGCCCAGCTGCCCCCACCAAAGAAACCACCAGTGATCTCAATGATTTGAAGAAGGCGTGCATGCAATTTTCCCAGCTAGAGATAACAGGAGTTTAGCCCATAGTTTGACCTTTTCCTCCAGCCAGACAGTGGCACATCAATATTTCCTGGAGATTCCAGCTGATCCAAATGCCCAAATATTTAACCGCCTCGGCCTCCCACCTCAAAGGAACTCAGAGGTCACAGAGGCCGTATTATCCATCAAGGGAAACGCGATGGACTTTGCCAAATTTATAGAGACATATGCCATCTTGCTGCTCGGCTAAGCCACGCCCCCCCCCCTTCCTTCATAAACCTTAGAACACTTAGTCCTAACTTTGACTTTTGCCACAAAAAGCTATCCAAGTTCAATTGTTTTGCCACAACACTTGGGTAATTGTTAAACAATTAAATGGACGTGATTTTTTGACGTCATTGTATTTTTGCACGATTTGGAGGGGCACTAGAGTCAGTCATGGGCTATATTTATAAAATAATTAATAAGTCAGTTGAGGGCGATTTAAAAGTGAAACAAGACTAGGGGCAGCAAGGTACTGAATCGGTTTAAAAAATATATATAGTTGTTGTTGTGCGATAGGGCTATGTTAAGTGGCTTAACGCTACCTTGAGAAGAGGGCCCCTCTCACGCTAACCTTAGAGTGAAAGGGGCGTGCAGTGGGTGTTGCAGTGGCCGGTCCACCGCAACACCCATTGTGATCAATGCTGCCACCTATTATCGCCTATTATCAAGGGTGGCGATAATGGTGGCAGCGCCAAAGTTAAGACCAGAAAAATCGTGGTCTAAAGGTGGCGAAATGAGGAGAAATGCTTAATATCTGCTATTTCCATATGTGCTGCCTTGTGCAGAACACATGGGAATAGCAAAATGCCAAGGTTTGTTTATGTACAGGAAGGTGTCTCTTCCTGTACATAAACAAACCTTTTAAAAAATGCCATTTTGTAACTTACATGTGTGCTGCATGAAGTAGCACACATGAAAGTTGCAAACTAGCATTCTAGGTTTGTTTTTGGTGAGAAATTTCCTAAAGGATAACAGCGAATGGCTGTTCTTTATGCAGGCTGAAAGCAAGTTCCATGTTTTAACTGTCCCTAACAAAAAGCTTAATCTGCCTTACCAGGCTTTCTTGAACCTGGGAGTTTGTAGGAGTTTGATATGTACAGATACTAGATCTCTGGCATTGCTTCCATTGAAATAATTGAATTTTCAAGCGGAACAACTCTAAGCATACCTGGTCTGGTGAGGCTGATTTTTGTATGTGTATACTTTCCTTTGGATCTTATTGGGAGTGACTGTTTCACTTCCAAACATAATTTCCATGCCATAGGTTACTGTTGGCATTAACTGAGCAGGTATTACTGTGAGCAGAAAGCTATGTGACAGACAGCTCAGCTCTTTCTTTAACAACTGTGCTTTGGCCTGAATAGCAGCTAGATGATGTTTAAAAGTAATTTGATGCTCCACGTTGAATCCTAGGTATTTATATGTAGCCGTTAGATCACCTTTTTCCCTTCCAAAAACCAGGAATATGACTTCAAGTTGGAGTGAACCAGCCAAACCACTTTAGATGTATTCAAGTTTATTTCTAGCTTTTACTTGTCCTGGTAACTTTGTGGGGCATTCATACTGCATGCTGGCATTTGACTCAATAGGTCAATACTGTCTGCATATTGGAGGCATCCTAGTTTCTCTTGAGCCAGGATTAGCGGGTGGCTGTTGTCCTGTGGAAGGGTGCCAGGGTGCCTACAAGATCTGCATGATATAGGTTAAACAGACTTGACACCAAGACACATCCCTGTTTAGGAACGTTCTGTATGTCAACTTTGTTTGTAGCGTGGCTTCCATCTCCTATTTCGACTTGGGCCAAGGTTCCGATATGTAGTTCTATAATTGCCCTCAGTAGGCTTCCTGGAATGAAATGAAATTAAACGAAATTTGATTTGTAAAGCGCATGGCTGCCCTAGAGCGTCCCAGCGCTAACCCAACAGAGAACAGAAAACAAACTCAGCGATAAACCGTTCTCAGAGGGACTTGGAAAACAGAAAAGTTTTAAGAGACTTCCGGAATTTAGGATAGCAGAGTTCGGTCCGAATGTGCCTAGGAAGAGTGTTCCAGTTTTTTGCCGCATTTACCGTGAAACGACGTCCCCCTGTGCGAGTCTTCCTCACTCTAGGGACTATGGCTAGGTTTTTCACATCCGACCGAAGAGCCCGGGAGGATTTATAGGGGCAAATCAGGCTCCTAAGAGCCGGGGGGCCTTTGTACTGGAGCGCCTTGTGGGTGATACATAATGATTTAAAGACAATTCTTTCGCGGACTGGCAGCCAGTGGAGAGCTCTCAGCGCTGGTTTTGCCGAAGATCTTCTTGGAGCCCCAAACAGCATCCTGGCTGCTGCGTTCTGTACCCGTTGCAAGATGTTAATGGTGGCTTCTGGCGCCGCTAAGAATAGGGCGTTACTATAGTCCAGTCTGGATAGAATTAATCCCTGGATCAGTAGTTTCCTGGACTGAAAAGGCAGGAGGGGGAGGACTTTCCTCACTGCCCGAAGCAGGCCGAAGCAGACGCCTGCGATTTTCTGAGCATGCGTCCTGAAGGTTAGGTCCGGCTCAAACCACACCCCCAGGCTTTTAATTTTTTCTTTTGGTGAGGGCAACTCACCCATACAGGAAGGCCAGGAAGCTTTTGGGAGAGATGTACATTGGTTGCCCAGGAGCATGATCTCAGTTTTTGCTCCGTTGAGCTTGAGCCGCGAGCCTGTCATCCAGGAGAATATTCCGGTGAGGCAGGCTGAGAGATTGCCCAGACATCCATCTTGTTGGGTTAATGAGACGACTAATTGGGTGTCGTCTGTATATGTTACTGATTTGATCCCAAAGGGGGCCACCACCTCCTCCATTGGGGCCTTATAGACATTAAACAAGGTAGGGTTCAAAGACGAGCCCTGCGGCACTCCACACTGGAGGGGGGTTGATTTGGACAGAACACCATTTTCCCAGATCTTAAACGATCGATTGTTCAAAAAAGATTCAAGCCATCTCAGGGCTAATCCTGTTATGCCCAATCTGGCGAGACGGTGGGCCAATATTACATGGTCCACCGTATCGAACGCTGCACTCAGATCCAGGAGGATCACAACTGCGGATCCCCCTGAATCTAAGATGCACCTTGCCTCCTCTGCCACCACTATAAGGGCTGTGTCCGTGCCCTGTCCTGGGCGAAAACCCGTTTGGGAGTTGCTCAGCCGCCCAGTGCTTTCTAAAAACCCCGATAGCTGCTGGTTAACCACTTTTTCGGCAATTTTGCCCAGACCAGGTAACAAAGAGATCGGGCGGAAATTGGTCAGGTCAGAAGTATCAAGCCCTGGTTTTTTTAGGAGCGTTTTGACTCTGGCCTGTTTCCAGCTGGGTGGCACCACCCCGCAGGCAAATGAGGAGTTTAACAGCTCTGTTGCTAAGGGGGCTATTGTGTTTGCAATCTGTTTAAGGATGTACATTGGTGCCGGGTCATATGGAGAACCACTGTTCTGGAGAGATAGGGTCTTACAGAAATCCTCCATAGTGATGCAGCTAAAGGAATCCAATGAGAAGCCGGAGGTAGGAGTCAAATATGTGTCATCCCCTGTAATAGTGACATTCTGTGGAAGGCTCTCAAGGATTCTTTGTATCTCAGTATCAAAGAACTCCGCTAACTGATTGCACCTTGCTTCAGTATATTCTAGGGAAGTCACCGGGGAAGGGACCTTAAGGAGTTGGTGCCCCATTCTTCCAATTTAACCCTAATCGTCCTCAAGGGACTCGATCAAATGCAGACTTAAGGTCTACGAAACATGGAAATAGCTGAGAATTTCTATATTTGTCCTTCTCTACTAAGAGAGTTAATGCTGTTAAATTTGTTAGCGTTCTTATGCCCGCCCTGAACCCCATTTGTATTTATGAAATAAGCTTTTTTCATCTGCCCATGATTTTAAGTGCTGTAGTAAACAAGATGCACAGAGATTTGTTTTGCCGTCGATTAATGTGATAAGCCTGAAATTGGATGGTAAGGCTGGGTTTCCACTCTATAGATGGATTGGAAGATGTGGTCTTTCCATGAATCTAGAATTTGATTGGTACGATACAGCTTGTTAGAAAGTGGTACAAAGTAATGGGTCCAGTGAGTTGCGTCTTTTTTTCCCCCGGAGTTTTATATAGCATGAACTTGAGCCGAAGGTATCTGAGAGCTTTACATGGGCACCAATTGCGTTACTGCCAGACACATTCATTTTTTGTTAGGCACGGGGAGATTAAGTGATTTGCCCAGAATCACAGGATGTTGAGCATCCCAGCTCGAAGCTGGTTCTCCTGCGTCGAGGAGGACCGCTTTAGCCGTGAGGCCACCTCCTCTTCCCTGTCTCCTTTAAATAATGCATTGGGGATTCTATTCTGACCAGCTGTACCTTCTGGTTTTAATTTCTTTAAAATTTTCATCAGTTCTGTGTCCCCCACTGAAGTCTGATTTTTATGGTGGTGATTTGTGTAATCATTATGCTTGTCATAATTCACTTGGTCCACGTAATTTGTGGTGACTGGGCATGCCTTTCTGTTGGCTTTTGCGAACAGACTCCCACCCATGCCGTCTGCCTCTGACTCTCCATACATGGCACTCACATGAGCTTCCCATGAGGCTGCAGCAATCCCTACAATGTGCTGCTTAGCATCAACACAGGAAGCCTTGCTCAATAGTACAAGGGTGCCTGCAAAAGGAAGCTTGTTTTTGTGTAGGAAGGGGCACCTTCCTGCACAAAAACAATCCTGTGAGGCATTTTCCTCTTTCTATATATGCGCAAGTGCTGCAGAGTGTTCCTACGCTAGGAATTCTTCCTCTCTGTAAAGTGAGCCCCTATCTATAATAAAGGTTATCTTAACACCAGTCTACCTGGCATGACCTAAAGAACCTTGTTTTGAGTTTCCTGTGGAACAGCGCTTCCGAAGGCTGTATCCTAAGAACCAGCGGCAGTTGGTTCCAAGCTTTAGCTGCTAAGTAGCCAAAGGATCTACCTCCTAAGCATGCTCTTTGAATTTTGGGCACTGTCAGCTTTGCAGTGGCCGCAGACCTTAGATTCCGAATAGGTATGTAGGGGGTGAGTAGAGGCTGAGATAGCTAGGTACTTTCTCATTCCGAATCCTATGGCAGAAGCACATAGCTTTAAAAGTCACTCTGTCCTGTACCAGTAACCAGTGTGTTCCCTATGGGCAATTCCCACCGGGGCTTGCCTTGGGATGTTCAATAGTATGTTCAATAGTATCCGGGCTGCCGCATTCTGAACTGTTTGTAACATTCTTATACTACTTTTGGTGACCCCTAATTAGAGAATGTTGCAGTAATCCAAGTGAGGTGTAATCGAAGACTGAATGATGGTCTTTTTTGCTACCAGAAGTAAAAGAGCTAAGATTTTCCATAGCATCCTTAGTAGACCAAAATAGGTGCTGGCCAAAGCTGATATTTGTTCCACAAAAGAAAGGGTGTTATCAAACCATACTACTAAGGTTTTAATCTTGGGTTTGGAAACTGGGGTCGGACTTAAATCTTACGGCCACCAGATGTGAGACCAGATGGAAGGTTGTTTACCAACTACCGTAATATCAGTTTTTCCTGTATTGATTTGGAGGCTACTGAGATTCATCCAGTTGGCCGGATCAATTAAGCAGGCTTTACATTTAGGTACAGCCTCTACATCCTTCTGTTCTAACGTGAAGATCAGCTGAGTGTTTTCAGCATAGGACACCAGCTTCACCCCATGTTTTAAGACTGTGTCCGCTAGTGGGCGCATGTAAATGTTAAATAACTTTGGGCTAAGGGCAGAGCCCTGTGGCACCCCCTGTAACAAAGGTCCGATTTCCAACTTAAAGGGCCGTTGAAGGACTTGAAAGTATCTGTCCTGTAGGAAATGCTTGATCCATTCCCAAGTGCAGCCTCTGATACCAGTATCCCACAACCATTCCATGAGAAGTCCGTGGGATTATGTATGAAAAGCTGCCCTTACATCCAACAGGATCAGCGCTGCTGTCCTATCCTCCTCCTCTGCCATTTTTAGTGGTTTTGAGGGTAGTAGTAAGGCAGATTCAGTACTATATAGAGAATCTTGACTGAGTTTTGTGGAGTATCTGGTTTTCTTCCATAAACGTGGTCAGTTGGAAGTTGAGAAATTTCTCTGCTATGTTAGCGATGAAAGGTAGCAATGATACTGGTCTAAAATGTTCTGGGAGCGCAGGGTCGAAGGGCGGTTTCTTCAGTAAAGGAACCACCATCGCATGTTTCCAGTGGCTTGGGACTTGCCCAGAGCTAAAAGATGAGTTCAGCAAGTTTGTAAGCACTGGTGCAATAGCTTCCACCCCTCGTAGCAACATGGTTGGGGGATAATATCCATGGGAGAGCCTGATTTTACTTCCGACATAAGCTGTAATATATATCTCTTTCGGCTGGTGGTTGGAAGGTAAACATTCCCTCATGAGATATTTCACTCTTTGGGGGAAAGATCGAGTAATGGATGGTGTAAGATAGTAATAGCTCTCCCAAAGCATTAATAAATGCTCTAGCCTGGCCCGGGCCTATAAGGAGTCCAGCCACTGAACAATCACTGTTTAATGACATGATAACAAAATGCCACTTCACACCCCAAAATTGGCAATTCAGTAATTTTAGCCTGGTAATCCTTTTTAAAAATCGCTACTAACACCCCACCTCTCTGCCCAGGTCAATCTATTCTCAAATTAGCATATCTCTCAGGTAATGCCTCCAGAATATCCGGAGCTGACTGTCCATGCAGCCAGGTTTCAACTAAAAACAGCCCTACTGGCTCTTGGTCAGCTAATAGCTCACAGATTTCCTGTCTATGTTTGCTTAGAGACCTACAATTTAAAGGCAGGCAGAGTAAGGAGTTGTTTGTGGGCCCTGGGACCCTTGCCCCCGTCCCTCCCTTTGCTGTAATATTATAGGAAAAGTGGCACCTACTGCAGACATTAGCTCAAGTACCCATATCTATGGAGTGGAGGCATTCCTTCTCTGCTGACTTTCTAAGTGTTAGGATCTCTGTAGAGGAGTAACAGACTGCCCCCCTAGTTGGATGGGCATGGTTCCTGGCCCCCGGCACTGTCCAGGTGCTGACGGGCGCAGACGGACTTGCCTTTGGCACATCTTCGGCACACCAGCGGCGCAGCTGCCATGATTTTGTAGCCTGACTCTAGGGTCGTGGCTAAGCTCTGACTACGGAGATCGAGAGGCAGCCGCTGGGACGAAGGTAAGACCAAGTATTGCCATGCAAAACCACACAGCAAGTGGTGTGAAGTCAAAAGGGGGGTCATAAGGGAAAAAGGAGAAGGGGGAACCCCTGTAAAACCAGAGTGCAGGGGAGCCAGGCACTTCTCAGCACCTTTACATTGAAACTAAGGAAGTGGATAAAATAAAATAAAGGTGACACAGCAGCCAGGCAACTCCTCGCGCCTAGAACGCTACAAGAAAACCAGCAATAAAGATTTAAAAAACGGACTAAGAAGCTCGGTTTAAACATAGCTCTCACCACAGAGAGAGGAATAAAGATATTTCTCCTTGTTACGCCTCATGGGGGATGCATTGCATTTTGACGCATTCCCAGGTATAACAGTAATGGTAAATCTGGGAATGTGCCAAATTCCATGGGTGGATACCTGGGAACACCCACTCTCCACTGATGGAATGCCTTCCTGGGCCAGAGTAATGAAATGCATCGATTTGTGCTGCATTGCGTTACTCTAGATTTATCAAGCTATGCAAGGCCACTCAAGGTGGCGTTGCGTGGCTTGATAAATGTTACTTAGTAGTTACGTCGCAAGGGCAACCCAACTACTTGATAAATATGCCCCTTAGTGTGTAAAAGTTACAAAATAAAGTAAATTAAGCAGTACTTTATTTGTTAAAGACTATGTGCTGAAGCCCAAAGTTTTGCTCAGAAGTCTGGGGCCGGTGCTTTCAAAGGTTGGATGCTGAAAACCAAGGCTGACTAGTTTGTTTCTTCCCCCATGCCTCTTTAATTCACCACCAGACATTCCCTACATCAATATCCCACCCTTGAATGTTTGTTTTCATTCCAGCTTTCTCCCTTTGTCACAGTTTTTCTCTCTTTCTATTCCTAATTCCTTCCCCCTTTTTTTTTCTCGCACATATTTTGAATCAAGTCGTTTTACAAAAAATGAGTGCCAGTGGGCCCCATCTTTATAATTTGCATGAGAAAAAATAGTATTTATATAGACAGTAGGGTATAGGTTCATTAGGAGAATCACAATCACTGGGAAATTGTCAAGCCTTCAGACAGCAAGTGGAACATGACACCCTTTGTTTCAATCCCATATGCAAGTAATCTTTAGAGTTTTAAATACATGACCCATATTCCAGATTTCCGCAAGCCTCCTCAATGGGGTGTAACCTGTAGCACTCCATTCCCCTTCAAAAAGAATAAAAAGTATACCCTTTAATGAGATAAGCCAGACCTTTAACATTACTTGAAACCACCCCATACCTTTGATCTTAAGTGTACAAAAAGTACATGTAGATGAGAACTTTCAAAGGGCTACACACTCCTGAATGTGGCCAATTTAATATAGCTAAAGATCTACACATAGAAAGACCACACACACACAGCACCACATTTGAAAGGTCAGCACAAGGGATCCTAAATATTCCCTTTTGGAGTAAAGATGAATAGAAAAACTGTTGCAAATAAATAACAGGGCCCTATTTGAAGTTTAGTGGATGGGATACTCTGTGAAAACGTGGCAAATATCTCATCTGCCGTATAACAAAAGCTAAAGGCTGTAATGCACTTATAATACGCAGGACAGAACATTCATCTTGTTTGTGATGGAGTATCCCATCAACTAAACACTAAGGGGCCGATTAGGATGGCGGACGGACTTGCGTCTGTCCGCCACCCCAGAGGTGGAGGGACCGTCCGCAGGGGCAGCGGCGGTCCCTCCGTGCAAATTAGGATGTGACCGCCACCCTGGCGGTCACATCCTGGATATTTAACATTGCCGCGGGTGCTGCTTCAAGCAGCCCCCGCCGCAATGTTAAAAGTGCATGTTTAACATTTACATGCACAAAGCGAAAGGCACCGCGCGGTGCCTGCCGCTTTGTGCATGTAAATACTGGGGGGTACCATAGGTACCCTCCATGTGCACCCCCCACCGGCCTACACACTGGGGGCCCGCAACGGACCCCCAAAATCAAAAGTACACATGCTTTTCCACGGCGGAAAAACCGCTGCGGAAAAGCATGTTTCCAAATGCTTCCTAATTTGGCTGACGGTGTCTGATAGACACTGCCAGCCAAATGAGAGCTTTTCCGCCGCGGTTGTAATCCGACCGCGGCGGAAAAGCTGCGGACAGAAACCAAGACCCACCAGCCATCGTAATGCGGCGGTGGGTCTTCGGTGACTCCGCAGAGGATTTTCCGCCTCCTCCGGGCCGGAGGTGGCTTCCGCCGGCCCGGAGGAGGCGGAAAATCCTCCATCATAATGAGGCCCTAAATAAGTCCTTAGTGGCCAATGGCCTAAAATATGGATAAAGGATTCAAAACTACAGGCAATGTGCTAAACATATGAAAGACTCAGCTCCTTTACAATAAAAAAAAAACAGTAATACACAACGTGGAAGCAAGGAGCTACAATTAGACCTCAATTTCTAATTTACTATTCTTTCTCCA
This sequence comes from Lissotriton helveticus, assembly GCF_964261635.1. Lineage (NCBI taxonomy): Eukaryota > Metazoa > Chordata > Amphibia > Caudata > Salamandridae > Lissotriton > Lissotriton helveticus. Next base: position 424,394,839 of record NC_136072.1, read on the forward strand.
AGTTAATCAACAGTAGTGACAGTATTGGACTTCAATGTGATCAAATTTACTATTCCCACTCCAACCTAAGCAACAATAGGGAAAGCACTGTACTTTGAACTGGTCAGAATCACTATTCTTGCTCCAACCCAAGCTACAGTAGGGGAAAGTGTGAACTTTGTAGGTGTTAGATTTAGCAGTCATATTCCCACCTAATCAACAATAATAAAATGTTAGGACTTGGGAGAGGTCAAATGTACTATTTCCACTCCAACATATGTATCAGTAGTGAAAGTGGTGGACTTTGTAGGGTTCAGCTGTAGTATTCACAATCCTAAATAAACAAAAATAAGAATAAAGATCAATTAAAAAAATATGATAAGAAACAATTTTGATATCTGTAATAATTAATCTAAATGAATAGGCATTAAGATTATAGGATACAAAATCAGGATTATAAATGACAACATAAAGAAATTGCCAATTAAAAACAATAAATAACAAATATATATTTAAAACACATCCCACCATGCTACTCTAAAAACCCAAGAAACCACAAAAATAAAAATGCAACTAAAAGAATTGAGTAAACAATATTTAAATAAGTTATATTACCACAAAAATAATTATTAAAAATGCTAAAACATAGTATATCATGACATTTCCCAATAATATAAATACATAATGTTCAAGTAAAATAATGTTCATTATAACAAATAATAAACTATAAAATAAATAAACTATTCATAAAGATTGTTAACATTTATAGTGAAAATACTTCCAACCCTACTCCTATACAAACCCAACAACCCACAAAACATTAGACAAATTATGCTAGAAAAAAATAGAGATTTACATGATTAAAAAAAGTATAAAAAATAAAATACTAGTTATGTTATATCTGCAACTAAAACACAATACCTTAAATGAATGTAATCAATTAATTAAAAAGATATAATTTAGATATTGGCAATCGAATAAAAAACGTTATAAAATAAAGTATTTATTAAATAACTATAATATATACATATATTGATACTTCCCACGCTACCCTTATAAAAATACAAAAATACAACAACCCACCAATAAATAGAGTTAACAACATTTACAAAACAGATATAGTACTAAAACAAAAATAAACTAGATACAAAAATTATTAAACATAATTACCATTCATATAATATTACCCTATAACAAAAAAGTAAAACTATAACAAAATGATTCAAAAATAATATCACTGCATTCATTATTCAACTATATTAAAGTGATATTAAACATTCAGAGCCTGATTCACAAAGGTGAACTTACACTTTTGTGTAAGTTTACAATTATTTACTATTCACAAAGGAATTCACGAGTAGAATCTATACGAGTGTAGCGTTTCTACATAAAAAGAAAGTTCTACAGTGTAAGTTTACCTCAGTGAATCAGAACCTCAAATAATATATTGTTGGCTGTGGTATTATGTCCCATTATACTCTTAACATCATGATCAGTGGTAGAAAAAGATGAATGAGGGGAAAGCAAGAACAGGTGGCATTAGTATTTGGCTATCCAAACAATTGACAGAGCAAGGGGATGGCAACAATATCAGGGAAGTAAAATTGCATTCTAATTAAATTAAGTTGCATTCTAATTAAATCATATGTAAATGGTGTATGCAGATACATAGCTAAAACTGTATATTTAAACGCAGGAAAGTTAACAAAACAATGTTTATTGACATGAGAATGTACTGCAGAACTTTTTATATCAAAGAGCAATGTGAAAGACAGGCTGCAGCATTGTTTATATTAAACCTCAGTAAAACTTAAATTTCCACTCAAAGGATTTTTTGCTCCAGTCTTTCTTCTACCTCCCAAATTGAGTTTTCCTACCAGGCTATATTCTTGATTTCAAGATGGCTTGTGCTGTTTACCACTCAGCCTGTTCATTGATCCCAGTTCCATTGGAATAACCTGAAATGGACTTCGGAGATTTCTTGTCCTTGTTTCATATCAAATAGACTTCAATGGATTTCTGTTAGAACACATTTTTATGAAAGTTTAACTGCACTGAAGTTGTGCTTATTGATTCCAACATCCACTGGCATCTCTACCAGAGTTGAGCTTGAGCAGACTTGACATGACACTGTCATAAATTACTGGATTAAGACAATGTGGGCGATCAGCTAAACGAAGACTCTTATAGCACTCATGCCTATTTAGCGCCAGACAATTTCTCAAAATAGGATGGTAAAGGAAATAGCCATTGTAAGTGAAAGGATCAACATAAAATGCTTCCTGCCTTCAAGTACAAAGAAATCTATTAATATGTGTAAGCAACATGTACGGTCAAAGAAGCAAGGTTACATGAGAAGGTAAATGACATGTGTTTAAAATAACATAATTAAGAAAGACCCATAAGGTTACTGCAAATGATCAGAGTGCACACCCATAGGTGTGTGTTTTTAGTGACTGGGGAACTCCCTGAAACCACCCTCCCCCTTGTCTACTCTTGCGACTTAATGGCTGGATGAATAGAGTGTGCCATATGGGTAGGAAGTGCTTCCTGTCCCTTACCTTGTGGTTCATGGGAAGGAAAAAGGGAGTAGCAGACACGAATAGCACTTCACTTCCTGCTTGACGTGTCGCAACAGCAAACAGGCATTTAGCGAGGAGCCGGTTCACGGCCTCCCCATCTTTGATGTGCCATTGCAAATCTTGGACCAGGAAAGTGCTCCAGCCATTTTAGGAGGATCTAGCATCCGGCCGTGGGATTTAATCTCCTGGCTGCCAAAAGAGTACAGCCTATGATCTAAGCTCCCGGCCCAATAGAGTGCTGACTGTGGCCCCTTGAGGTGTCATTGCTCTCTTGTGTCTGAAAGAGCATTTGTCTAATTTGACCTTCCTGATTGGGGTTGCCAGATTTATATTGGAGCGGCTACCATTTTTGAGGCCTAACTTTTATTAGTTTACTGTTAACCTGGATCTCTGGTGCCTTGGACCAGACAAAGTATTCTCCCCACTTATTTACCATCTGCTGACTGTCAGGTCCACATCAGCGTGGCTTCTGAATCAGCCCATTTTTCCTTCAAAGCCAGACTGAGTATTTTGCTAATTTACACCGTCCTGATTTGGGGGGTCGGGTCCACATTGGTGAGGCTTCTGTTCTTAGCCTCTTTCTGTCCATTTTTCTTCTAGCCTTGTGTCCCTATACGGAGTATTCTCTTCTGACAATTTTATGTTTTGCCAGCGCTAGGCTCACATTATTGCTGCTCTTGACATTACCTCATTTTCTTACTTGCCTTATCCCCAGCCCCCTCCAATTTACTTGGCCTGTTGTCCTACTCTGTCCTGATCCCATCATCCACTGTCTCCCTTCCTGGCCTTGGTGGCTATGACTCCCAAGACATGTGGTACTTTGTGGAGATAAGTGCTCAATTTCCAGACTGGGCAGCTGCCCATGGCTAGGAACAAGGATTGGCAGTGTGCAGGAGAAGCACAGAGGATGCTACATTTTCTGGGAGTTGGTGCTGGTAATCTCTAATTGGATAATTGTTGTATTGTTTTGTATCATTATTTTATTATTCTGCTTGTCTCTCCCACACTTAGTGCTGCATTTCATTTTGACTACATAAGGGTTTCCTTGTGATAACCATTTGCTCTCTGTCTGGGCCAACTGCGGAATGGCTGAAGTATGGGCAAATAAGAGAAAGGGTAGGCGCCCTGAGCTAATTCAGTTGCTTAGGCCAGTCCTGGCCAAGTTAGGTCAGGAGTGTGGGTCTTCAGAGTCAATGCCAGAATCAGATCTGGAGCCTGAAGTTCAGACAGCTGAGTGTTCCAGAAGATCCAGTGTCCCACCATCAGCAACTTTTCACCCTGTTAAGAAGAGGGCAAGGAAAGATACCCCTTGGGATAGTGCCGCTAGGGTTCACGTGCCACCTAGCAAGGGGGTTTCTATTGCGGGGTTAGAAATCAGTGAACAGACAGTTCACTGGCACCAAGCCTTCTAGTGATTGCCCCGGTATCCGACACCAGTCAGCCCCGCCACACATGATAGCAATGTGTCTAGCGAGGTTTGGGTGCAATTAGGCAAACCTTGAAAGTTCTCACCCTGGCCATGGTGCGACTCACCTTCTGGCAAGCCCACCCCAGCTGTTACATCAACAGGTCAGCATTTCACCTAGGTGGTGGGTAATGTTTGGCTGGTTCTACACCATCCTCAAGTGCCCTAGCCCCCGTTGGTCAGTAATAATACCTCTAACCCTACATTAGGGGTGTTGTCATCCATTGTTTGTAATGTCTATATGATGGTTATGTTGGAGAAGAAGCTTGAGCTGGCTGTTTCAATGATTTTCTATGCTAACAAGATTTTTAAGGCTCATGATGTGTATGAAGGGACAGTATGACCTGACTATGATCGGAATTTCAGGTGGGAAAAATTTAAAGACCCTCAAATTGGGTGGGATCACGAAGAGGTAAATGTGTGTCTGGTGTCAGTCAATAATAAAACTCAACTGAAGCAGCCCTTTCTCCAGAACCACTCTGGCTGAGACAAAAGGGGATCTTGATGGGTATTTAATTGAAAAGCGTGCACATGCCCAACAGGATTTTGGAAATTCAACCATTCACCTCCTACTCATGCCAGTTAGACTGACAAACTGTTGCCTTGGCTTAGCAGGTACACAAAGAAAAAGGTAGCACAGACGTTATACCCTGGTTTCTGTTCTTCTTTCTGGGCCCCTTCTCCTAGGTTTGCCCCAATTCCTGCATGCAGAAATCAGATTTCTGTCATGGCTCATATTGGCATAGTGGCAAAGAAACACCTCAAGGAGACACTCCTAGACAGAGTAGTGGGCCCATTTTCGGACCCTCCTCTTCCTCGTTTCGTATGTTCACCATTGGGCATGGTACCCAAATAAGAGCCTGGCCATTTTAGGTTGCTTCATAACCTGTCTACCCCAAGAGGGGCATCTGTCATGAGTGCCATTGACCCTCGGGTGTGTTCAGTCAAGTACACCTCGTGGATCAGGCACTCTTACATGGCACCCTCCTTGCCATGAAGGTTGTTGAGCATGCTTTCTGGCTCCTGCCTGCACAAACTGATGATTCTTATCTCCTGGGATTTCAGTTTAAAGGCACGTTTTACTATCATGTGCATGCCTATGGGATGCTCTGTATCCTGCAACTATTTTCAGCAGTTTAGTTCCCTTATGGAGTGAATATTCAGTGAGCAAACGGGGTGCCAGGATGTCATTCACTACTTTGATCACTTGCTGTTCATGGAACCACCAAATTATTCTTAATATAAGTGGGTGTTAGAGCATTCATCACCCTTTCCAGAATGTAAGGGTCCTGCTCTCTGCTGACACAATAGTTGGGCCTTCCACTTGCAATATCTATTACCTAATACCTACAAACCTTTATTTACTTTCCTGGGAATCAATATCAACTCTGTGGTGTTGAATGTCGCCTTCTGCAGGAACAGGTCAGGACAATCAGTGAGTCAATTGGTGTGGTGCTATCCCACAAGAATGTGATTCTACACCAGCTGCAGGTACTGGTGAACCAGCTCAATTTTGCCTTCAGAATCATTCCCATGGCAAGCGCTTTTTCTAGGTCCATAGCTAGATCAATGGCACGCTTAAAAAAAAACATCACACGTGACTGCCTGCTAAGGGTAGGGAAGACTTTAAATCTGACACCATTTCATAGATCAGTTCAGTGGCTCAGCGGCATGGCCTGCACCATCCATTTTTAATCAGGCACTGGGCTTGTACTCAGATGCAGCAGGCAGCTTGAGTTTTGGAGGTATTCTGGATACCAGATGGTGTTGGGGTGATTGGCTTCTTTCTAGACATGAGAAAGGCATAACAAAAAATGTTAATTTCTTGGAGTGAGTTATTGCCCATTGTAATGGCAGTCACAATGTTTTAAACGATCAGATAACATGTCAGTGGTTGAGGCAGTTAACAGGCAAAGGGTTTCTTGCAGGCTTCTCCTAAGGCTCTTGAAACACTTGGTTCTCCTCTCCCTGAAACTCAATGTGTTTTTGAAAGCCAAAAATGTCCCCAGTGTTCATACAAACACAGCTGATGCTTTTTTCGCACTCCAAGTTGCAGGAATTTCGGAGATTCCACCAGCATGCAGTGGAAAAAAATATGGAGTTCCTGGCGAATCTGTGGAAGATTGGTGTCTTACTTTGTCTAGTCTGGTGGCAGCTTCATTAATGAAGCTTACAAGAGTGGCATATTAGTGTGCTTTCCTAATGTATAGGGTTTTCCTGTGCAAGAATCACCTTGGAACCATGTTCTCGGTTTCCTCTCAGTGCCTGCTCTTGGAGGAGTTGCGTAAACAGGGCAGGCAAGTATTACACGCTAGGGCCCACGTAGCATATTCACAACATTTTTAGGGGTGCATGATATAGGTGATAGCTTCCTTGTAAGGTTGGGCCCAGGCTGAATTGTCACCTAGGGACAGTAGGAGCCCACTTGAAGTTCATAGACTCATAGCCATAGTACGCAACCTGGTCAAACTATGCAGCTTGCCCTATGAGGTTGTGGTGTTTTCTGCAGCGTTCACCTTCTGCAAGTTCTCCAGGATCAGCTTACTAGTGGGCAGCTCCAAGTAGGATCAACTTAGCAGTCTTCAATGGTCAGATGTCCATATCTCCTAAGAAAAACTGTTCATCATGCTTAGGAGGTCCAAAACCAAGCAGGTCTTTAAAGGGGCTTTCATTAAAGCCCAGGCAGCTAATGGTTCCTCCATCTGCCCAGTTGCCTGTATGACGACTAACTTTGATTTACACCCATTGCTGGGAGTCCAGCTTTTCGTATTCATATGAACTGTGATTGCCTGACACACTACCAGTTCTCAGCAATTTTTGCAGCAGGGGCGGGAGTTTCCCATGAGGAAGTCAAGTAAATTGGGAGAAGGTCCTCCACATGTTTCAAATGCTACATCCACCCAGAACTGTTATTTAAAAGTGTCTTGGGCCTGCTTCTCCTAATTTGCCTATTTCTCTGTTTGTTTTTAGTAGACTATCCTTCACATAATGTGTGCATCATCGGTCACGCCTTCGTGCGGCACCCTGCTTACGAGTTGCAACAGATCCGTAGGCCAAAGCTGTCAGCTTTGAGAAATGTCTTCTTCAGATGGTGCAAAGTGGGAGGTCTCCAGATCCCTCAGCAATGAAAGATAGTGGAGGACACAAAAGGCAGCAAGGGAGTTCAGTTGCTCGACCTAATTGTTGTGCATCTGGATGGTAATAATCTGGTAAAGGTTAGCCAAAATTAAGTGAAGGAATCCACTCTGAGGGAGTTTGCTTAGTTGGTTGGTTATACCCTGACACTTTCATTGCATGATCCTACATGATACCTCATCGCAAATGGAGTCAGGGCATTAGGCCAAGGGACATCAATGTGTTTGTGCAGTGACTCAATTAAAAAATGGCCAAACTGTGTGTGGGATATGGCTGTCAGAGGAATATTTCTCATAAACTCCTCAGGAATGAACAGATGTTCCATTGTTATTGAGTAAATCTTTCTGACTTGAGGACAGAACTCTTCATTGAGGACATTGGAGATTAACTGAGTCTCTGGTTTTTGGTAGGGAGGATGAAGGACCTTATTGCCCTAGACGCCCTCAAGGCGTATTAGTGGCTGACCCCTCAAAGGGGTCAAAAGTTTTCCTACACAAAAAATACCTCCTAGGACAGCACTGAGGGGAGGGACAGAAATCCTTGGTTCTACAAGGGACATCAGCACCTGCTTGAGGGTACGGTTGCCAGTGTAAAACAAGGAGCTTTAGCCCCTGCTCTCATGGTCTGCCTCATTTAACAGTTTGGTGTGAGGGGGGCCATGGCAAGTTGTCTAGAGCGCAAGGGGTTGGGACTGCCCCCAGGGTTATAGGTGGTTTCATCTGTGTGGTTCAGACAATCATTCAAAAGTACAAGATTTCGCCCTTAGAGCTGTGAAATCTCAGGCTATGCCTTAGTTTTAAATAGGTACTTGCTACACGGTTTGCTATTGTTTGCACATGTTTTTCTAGAAGTGTATGCTCATTAACTGTTTTTATGATTCTCAAAATTGTTTTTACCTTTACTGCTTGAATTTTGTGATCATCATGTTTCTGTGTGTGAGTTGCTAAACCTGACCTTTTACCCATGGCGAGGAGTTGTGTCTAGTCATTTATTCGGTTGAGTTCAGGGCGTAGTCAAACTTGTGTGTCTCATGGTCACTATAAAATTAGTGCTCATGTGCGTCAGACGGCTCCTGCGCGTCCGACGCCATGGCACCGGAAATCCTTCTGGAGTGGGCACCAGGGGGATTCCCTTTACCCCCAACAGCCTCGGGAGCTGGGAAAGAGCTTCCCCTGCTCCCGAGGCCCCCCCTTGGTTTCCCTGAAATGACGATCAGCGCGCACGTCACGCTGACGTAATTTCAGTGAAACCGAAACTGAAATGAGCCAAGAGGTTCATTTCAGTTTCGCTTTCTATGTGCTCAGGGGGCTATCTCAACCCACTGAGCACTTAAAAAGACAGGAGCGTATAATTGGAAAGGGGAGAATCTCACTAGGCTTTTGCTCCCCCCATTTGTTTTGGTACTTTGAGACTTTCTGCCCCCCGGGGAGGGGGGGAAAGCCCACTAGACACCAGTGATTTTATTTTTCATTGATAAATGTCAGTTTTTCAGCCCCCCAGGGGCAGACAGGGGCAGTAGCCCCCAATCTGCCCCCAGGGGAGGACAGAAACCCCACTAGACACCAGGGATTTTTTAAATTGATGTAGGGGTGGGGGCTGCCCAAGATGGGCAGGCCAATGCCCCCCCCCCCACGCTGGGTGGTAGGAAATTTGTGGATCCACAACTTTCCCACACAGAAATTTGAGGTAAAAAGTGATTTAGTCAGCTAAATGTGAAGTTTGCAGGGGATTATATGTAGTGAAATGTTAGGGGACCCGCGCAAGCCATACCTTGCTGGACTCTTGCTGGACTCCCCTGGGTGTCTAGTTTTCAGAAATGTGTGGGTTTGGTAGGTTTCCCTAGATGGCCCCTGAGCCCGGGCCAAAATCTAATGGGACCCCCTTGCAAAACCAGGTTGTTTTGTGATAGGTAATTTTGATGTCACCTCAATAGGTTTTGGGCCCTTGCCTGTCACGAGTACTTGACCCACCCACACAAGTGAGGTATCATTTTTCTTGGAATTCTTTGGAGAATCCGGGGTGGGTGAAATTTTGTGGATCCACACAGATTCCAGAACTTTCCACCACAGAAATGTGAGGAAAATGTGTTTTTTTACTCATGTTTAGGTTTGCAAGGGATTCTGGGTAACAGAACCTGGCGAGAGCCAGTCAAGTCACCCCATCATGGATTACCCTCGGTGTCTAGTTTTAAAAAATGTATAGGTTTGCAAGGTGTACTGTTATATCATGGTTTCTAAGTGTTCATGCTCTGCCAGTGAGTTCCTCTTAGAATGATGCAATATGGAATGTTGGGGGACAGAGCTTACAGTTGGAGAAGGACTGAGCAGCATGCTGGCTGCTCCTGGTGGGCCTAGTCCTGGACTGAACATCTGGACCTGTAACTACTACAATAAATTGTCTTGAAACACTTCAATCTATCTGGATCAAGTTACTACAATTGTATGGCGAGGAGTTATCCTAAGAACCTACATGAGTTTCCAGTCAAGCCTCCTTATTCAAGTCTGGAGTATCTGAGAACTTACTATCAAGTTGAAACAACTTCTCAATCTACAGCTTAAGTAAGTAATACTTTATTGTACAGTTAATAAAAACCATTACAAAAACCATCTGCAGTAAAAAAAGGAAGGATTATAAATATTTATAGCAGCACAGATGATGGTGTTATTCGGTTTAAACTGTGTTACAAAGTACATTTCAAAACTGTTAAAAAAGAAGGGAGAGACCGTCCGCCGTTAAGTGCTTGTGTCTTTCCTCGGAGAGGGATTCTTTTCTCTGTCCTGGCCCTCATTCCTATACGGTGTCTTTTCCTTGTTTTGGAAGGCGGGCTGGCCTTTATCCTGAGTGTTCATAACTTTTGGTAATAGTATGTCGGTGTTTTGATCCAATTTAAGTCTCTGAGCAGTCTTGGTGTTTTGGCACTCGCAGTATTGAGTGTGTACTGTCCATGTTCGTTTGTTCTTTCTTTATGTTGATTCTGCATTCTACAGCTCCGAGGTATTTTACCAGTCGGCAGGCCATTTGAACGTTGTCGCGTCTAAATCAAACAAGGGTTGCTTGTCTGCAGGTCCTGATTCCTTTTTTTATGAATAGGGGTCTCAGTAGATTCCTGTGGTCTTGCTGCAGCGCTTTGCAGGTGGTAATGAGATGTACAATGTTTTCCTCCTGAGTTCCACACAGGCGGCAGTTGGCTGGTTTTGGGGGCCGCAGCCAAGGGGCCATGTGGTCCGTTGAGGGTAATACTCCTAATCATAATTTTAGGAATGATTCTTTTGTTTTTTTGGTGAAGCTGGACAAGAGGTATGCCTGTGGTGTGAGTTTATTGTAAGTTTGTACTGTCAGCCAGCCATGTGCTCGCTCCGTTAGTGAGGCTTTGTCTTGTAGGAGGGATTCTTTCCTAACGGTGTTGTTTACAGCTTTTTTGAAACCTGCCAGGCTCCCTTGCAGATCCCATAGTTGACTCGCCCCCAGTTGTTTTATTGCTTCCTCCAGAAAGAGTCTTGCTGGGCAGTTGTCTTTGCTTTGTAGATCTTTCCAGAGGAGTGCGTTAAGGGTATTTACTTCCCCTCTACTTATTTTGTACCAGGTCTTAAGGTATGCTCCCTTGCGAGCGAGCTCTTCCTTAACCTGCCCAAATTCGAGTCGAATCTGCACCAGAGAAGTGTATCTGGAGAGGCCAAACATCATCCGCATTGGTCTTGTAATTACTCCTTCTAAGGTTCCGGTGTCCCGGCCTCTCAATGCTTCGCTGCCGTATGTATCAGTTTGGCTTGGATCAGTTTTAGGAGTGGGATGAAGCTTGGGCCATGATCTTGTTTTTCAAGTTCCTGAGAGATACAGCTGTCATTAAGCCTCTCTTTTTTATCTCCTCACATTGCGGTTTGAAGCTCCCCCTGTGGTCGATAGTCACTCCCAGGTAACAATATTTATTTGTGACTTCCAGTTTATTTTTATCCAGGTTCCAACTGAAAGTTGATTTCTTCTTGCGATAGTTGAGGCGCATGACTTTTGTTTTACTGTAGTTAATACTGAGTTTGTTTGTTTTGGAGTATTGGGCGGTGATGTCGAGGAGCCGCTGTAGGCCGATCGGGGTCCGACTGATTAGCACCAAGTCGTCAGCATAAAATAGGTTAGACAACTGACTGCCCCTAGTTTTGGCGCGTGTGAACTGTTTTCGTTGAGTGTAGTAGATAGTTCGGCCATAAATAGATTAAATTAAGTTGGAATCTAGCACACATCCTGCTTTACTCCTGTGCTAGTTGGAATTTTCTTAGTTAAAAAGTCTCCGGTACCTAGTTTGACCAGGACCCATGTGTCGCTGTGCAGGAGGATTAGTTGGTTCCGTAGTGTTGCTGGAATTTTCATTCTCTTCAGTTTTTGCCACAGCAGATTTCTGTTTACGCGGTCAAATGCGGAGCTGTAGTCGATAAAACACAGATACAAGGGTTGTTTTCCTGCTAGAGCTGAGTCGATCAGGAGTGACAAGGCAAGGATGTTTGTGGACGTCCCCATGTTTTTCCTAAAGCCTGTTTGATTAAGTGGGATTACTGATGATTCTTCCGCCCACGATGTTAGTTCCTGAAGTAAGAGGCCCGCGTAGTATTTTGCTTCGTTGTCCAATAGGGCAATTAACCGATAGCTTCTTGGATCTTTTCTATCGCCTTTTTTGTAAATCGGTGTGATTATTGCCCCCCTCCATGATCGTGGGATTGTCGCAGTCTGCCATATTTTTTCAAACATTGGTTTTAGAGTAGTTGCCCAGTATTCTGGTGCATGTTTGAATATTATTGGAGGTATTCCGTTGGGGCCCGGTGCTCCCTCCGTTCTCCCTTTGGAGATCCTATTAGTTATTTGTAGAGTCGTTATTGAAAGTGCTTCGTTGGTTGTCGAGGGTTCTTTGTGTGGAGACACGTATTCTTTGCGCCTGGAATATGCTTTGCCAGTTTCTTTCCATATTTCATTGGTGTCGCTGAAGTGTGAATTAATGTGGGTTGTCCAGGCATCTTCCGTCACATGGGATTCAATCACCTGGCTTTGCTCGTTGATCAGGCCATTGATCTTTTGCCAGAACTGTGCACTGTTGTTTGTCTTGGCATCGTGTAGGAGTTTTCCCCAGAATATCTCATCTGCGTCCTTTTTTAGTTGCCATATTAATTTCCTTCGGTCGCTTTTTAGCTGTCTCAGCGCCTGGTAAGCGGAGGGGTCTATGTTTACTCTTCGCAGAGTGTGGTTGATCTGCGTCTTCAGTCTTTTTAGACCGGTATTATTTGGGAAATTGTGATGGCTCTTGTTTGTTGCGTTGCTGGTCTTTATTACTCGCTTAATGTGCACTTTTCTTTCAGCTGAGTCTTTCATTTTTTCTGTGAATGCCTCCCAACATGTTATCAGGTTTGATGATTCGGACTGTACTTCAATGAGAGCGTGTTTCGCTTGCTCTAAAAGATTTTGTGGGTTGGTAACTTTGCATTTTACCCGTCTTTCGTTTTTTGTAAAGTCCGTGCCCAGGTTGATGGCGCCTCGTGGGTTTGGTATTTTCAGTGTGTTTATCGTTGTTTCCTGGGGCAGATGGTCGCTGTAATCCATTGGGCAGATGTGAAAATCTCTAACCCTGTGATGCAGGCTGCGGGAGAAGAATGTAAAGTCAATTGTAGAGCTTGCCAGTGTACTGTGGAATGTTGCAGACTTCGGTCGGTCACCCGAAAATCTGCCATTAAGTGCCCTGAGGCCCAGCTCTTCTAGTTTGGCCAGCAGGCTCCTAGATGTTTTTGTGCTTCTGCCTCCCGAGGTATGGTCTGGGAGGTTGTGCTCCCAGGCAAACTGGTCCTCGTCGTTTTTGGTTTCAGGGTCCAAGGTGCTAAGCATATTTAGATTGAAGTCCCCTGTGATAATTAGGCTATTCGTGTTTTCAGTTTTCACTAGTTTTATGAGTTCATCCTTCAGTTGTTGTGCACCCTTCTTTTTCTCCCTGGGGTGCAGGTAGAGGTTTACTAAGAATATATCCTCTTTTGTATCTTGCGAGCGGAATGACAGTCGTATTGCTTGCATTGCATTTGGGGCGGTTATGTTGTAGTCTAGTGGCTCTGCCTTCGTTATCACCGAAAGCGCGCTGCATATGGCAAGGCCCCCTGTCTTGTGGCCGAACACTGAGTTCTGAGTGGGCGGTTGAAAGTTCAGATTGTATCCTGACAGCGCTGGTGGAGAGTCAGACCAGGTTTCTTGCAGAGAGATGATAGCAAATTTTTTCAGGCAGGAGTTTAAGTCCGTGTCTGAGAGCTTATCGCTTAAGCCGTTGATATTCCATGAGCAAAAGCTTAAGATACTGGTGGTATACGTTGATTTTATATTGTTTTGTCATTGATTTGTCTCTTTCATGTTTATGGTCCTAGCGAGCCAGCTCCAGTTAAGTAGGGGCCAGCTGTCATTGGCCATTATTCTGATATCGGACTGGTCTAAATGCGCTTGATTTTCTGGCGTTTTGCTTCCGGCTCCTCTCAGGACAGTTTTTTTGTTATATGCCTCTTTTTTTTTTTTTTTTTTGAAGACCTTTATTTGCATCATTAGGATAAACATATGCAGGCCTACAACCAATCCGGCCGGCCACAAGTCAAAGACGATCAAAAATCAAAATAAGCGACACAAGACCAGTTGGCAGGCAAGCAAACATATTTAAACATTGCTAGAGATGGGATAAGCGGCAATAACGGCCCAATATCAGGATCAATGAGGTCTATTTTATGATAAGGGGACAAGGCTCATGACTGGCTCACAAATACGGGATAACCCAGAAACAGGAATACACCCATGCTGAGACGAGAGGAGGGGGGGGGGATTTTGGGGGGGGGGAGGAGGATGTAAGGGCACGAGTCGATCGCAGCACAAAATAAACGTAAAACACAGTGGAGGAGCATACAAGTGCTACCAAGATCTTATGTCCCCCACCCAATAACACGCTAACAGAGGCAAGGGGAACGGATAAACTGTACGAACCGAACCCACTTCTAACAATACGAGCCTGGGGAAAAAAAGGGGAGGGGGGGGAGAAAGGGGGGCGAAACAAAGGGGAGGAAACCAAAAAGGGGGGGGACAGAAAGGGGGGGAAAAGAAGGAGAAAGAAAAAAATAAAGAAATATAAAAGGAGAAACACAATCGTGCAAGATGGGCGCCACCCCGGGCCAGGCAACCCGCGGCTAATAGTACAGAAGAAAGTGGAGAGCTGGCAAATAGAAGGGTTTGGCAGTCGCTACGAAGCATCGAAACAGATAAAAGTGGCATAGCAACAGACCCCAACCCGCTCATGCCTGAGAAGCGAGGACAGAAGCGGCACCGCTAGAAAGGGATAGAAAAGGGCCATAGAACCAAAGGAAAACATCTGAAAGACCCCGCCCACCTGTCCCACCCCGCACCCCTGCAGAAGGCTACGGCCTACCCTCCAAACAGCGTGCCTGTCGCCCTAATCCGAAACCCGAAATATAGTGAAAAAAGAAAGTAGAGGAAGAAGACAAAAAGAGAAGGAGAGGAAATACAAAACAAAAATAAATGTGAGGGAGGAGCCAAAGGATATGAGCAAACACATTCGGCCGCGACCCTCCCCCGACCAACAAATGAATAAGCATCAAGTCAATACTACATCTTCACATACAGCAAAAATCACAGGGAGGGGGAGGAGGAAGAGAGTGTAACGATTCACCGTGTCAGGGAGTACATACCTCAGTGCAACGGGCAGATAAACCGGCAAACTATCATGTCGTACAACTCACCCCCAACCCTTCCTGACCACGAAACCAACCCAGTAAAGGAGAATGTGGGGCGGACCACCCAGCACAAAATAATCATAATGTTGTCCAGAGTCACGGCAGTGAAATAAGTCAGGGAGAGCCTTCGTACGGAGGGAACACAAAAAGTCAATAAAGCAAGTCAATTGTAGTAGCAACGACAGGGCAAGCAAAGGCAAGCCGGAGTCCAGATGCGCAATTCGACAATACAAAGGTACACCTCCAGGACAAAAGTTTGAATCCAACGAAGCGGGATCAAACAGCGGCCCACCATAAGTCCCAGGTACCCGGGAAGGAGCAAATCTCCGCGGCGTGTGGAAGTCCTCAAAATCCAGGCGGTGAGGAAGCGGAGGGTCAAAAGTCACCGGCCCATCTATCGGCCGAAGAATAACAACAGCAACTCCTGGCGCAGCTGAAGGGGGCAAAGCAATGGCGGCATCAGGACGATGGGGTGTATGGAAGAGCGGCGGCCCAAAATGGCGGCGAGCCGCATGGGGTCGGCAGAGGCACCGGGGGCCAAGACAGCGTACAAAGACATCAAGGCGTCCAGAACATCTCCGGGCGTGGGCGCTCGAGTACACACCCAGGCCTCCGCACAATCCGGCCGGTAAGGAGCGCCGATGCAGAGCGGAGCATCCCCCGCGTTGTCGGTAGCCATCTTGTGAGTTTCGCCGCCCCACACTCCACCGTGGGCCCCCAAACAGTTCCAAAATGGAGGACTTTACAGACCTCCGGAGGCTCCCAACAACGGCCCCACCGGCACAGGACGGGCGAGCGCCCGATGGGGGGGGGGGGTCCCCTCCGAACAGTGGCAGGCCCCACAGGCGAGAGCCAGGCGCGGGGTTCAGGGCCGCCGGACAGGACAAAGGCAAAGGGACCCCTTCACACGGTCAGCCCCCAACACATCTCGTCCCCCTCCAGCCGCACGGCCCAGTCGTCGGGGCCGGTTCAGGCTCTCCGGGGCACACGCATAATGGTTCCCACCAGTGGCTCACTTTCGCGGCCGGGGCCGGCAATCACTTCTCCGCCAGTCGGGTCCCGCAGGCGAGGTCCCGGTCTCGGGTGCCCGGAGGCCTCAATCTCACCGAGGGCACAGCTGCGGACCCACAGCACACAGGAACCTCCGGACCAGACGGTGAGTAAGAGTGGATCTTTAAATTTCAAATTCTGTATTGAAGTATCGCAGCAGTGCAGGATATATTGCAGGATAGTCGAGGTTAGCCGGAGGGCCGACGGAGCCGAGCTAAAAGGCGGCCATTCCGTCCTCGAGCTAGGCTCCTCCTCCTATATGCCTCTTTTGTTTTCTTTTGTTGACTGTTGTGTAGTAAGGGTTTTGGGTATCTTGATTGGGAAGAAAGTTCTAATTTTATTCCCCAAGAGTCAAACTTTTCTTTTTCTTTTAGTATTCTCTTAGTGAGTTCTCATGTGACCCATACTGTTTTTGATGGTTCTACTCCGGGATGCCTCAAGGGTTCCATAAATTCTACTGATTCCAAGTCAGATGATGATATAGTCTTGAGGCTGTCTATGGTTTTCAGGAGCCGTAATATATTTCCCCTGTTTAGAATGTCCATTGGGCCTCTTGAGTGATACTCAGGGTGGAATATTACTATGGTGGAGCCGCCTTGTCCACTGTCGTATGGCTGGATGTTTTCAGTGGTGTTGATTGGGATATCGCCTTGGATGGAAGGTTCCTTGGGACCTGCTGCATTGCGTTGATCGTTCGTTTTGTTAATTTCCTGCAGTTCTTGTTTAGGAGTGTTTTCCCTCGTTGTTGCAGTCTGCTCGGGAATTACTTGAGGTTGTTTTTTATCCCTTTTCTTCGTGGAATTTTTGGTGTGGTTTTGCATGCTCTGTTGGATTCTTTCCTGGTTTTCTCTATCAGGTGTCTCTGTGACTGCTTGTATTATGTGCCTCTTTTCGGTCTTGTCTTTGCCAGTCTTCTTGGCTACTTGTGGCGGGCTCGAAGTGGCTTTCATGCTTTCGGTCGAGGTGCTGTTGATGGAACTTCTATGCGGTGCCGAGGCCATTCCAGGTTTTGTCCCAGATTCGTTCTTTTCCATGGTGGTATGCTCACGAACTGGTACGTCGCCCTTCTCAGTCTGCCTGGCTTGTGGTGAGTTTGCTGCTGGCTGGTCGCTGCTCCGGCCCTTGCACCATGCAACGACCCCTGTCAGTTTCCTTTGGTTTCTTCCCTTCCTTTTCTGTTTTCTTCCTGTTTTTCCTTGTTGAGGAGGGGTTAATGCTCCGTCTTTTTGGTTAGTTTTATCGGGGGGAGCTGTGCTCTCTAAGGCGGAAATTTGAGTTTCTTCAAGTTGTTGTTTGTTAGTGGCTGGTATATTCTTATTGTTTAATTGTTCCCTGGGCGGGAATGGGTCCATGGGTATCTTTGAGTTTTCCTGCTTTATGGTCTGTGTTTCTTCTTGCGCGGATGGTGTAATTTCTTGGCTTCCCTCTGTGTGATTGCGTGGATGGTTGTTTTTGACTGCTGTCCTTATGTCATAAAGGAGATTGTCCAGTGCTGTTGGTAGCGTTACCAGTTTATCCACTATGGTAATGCAAGATCAGTTTGATGCTACTAATTGAGTCTCAGCTTGCGCTCTTTTTATCATGCCGTTCAGCTCGGCTAGTTTGGCGTCAATGTTAGACACAAATATTGCCAGGGAGTTGAGGACAGAGAGCTGCTAGTCCATCTTGTCAGATTGGTATTGAATGGCATTTACTGATGATTGCATTGTCTGCAGGAGGGATGCCCAAATGTCTACCTTGGGTTTCGTTCTTTCTTTTCCTGGATTTTCGCAGATACCCTCTCCTGGCAGTTCTCGCTCCGATTCTACTGGGTAGGATGCGACCAATTCTTCCCAATCTTCCGGAGTGAGATACGAGGTTTCAAGTATATTATAGGCAGCTGGTTGGGTCTGGACGTTTGTACCGGGTAGTATTGGGGCGAGACTTTGATCGGCTCTGTCCTTTTGTGGGTCAGGTTTGTTGTGTTTCTCGTGTGCTTGATCATTGGTTTGGGGTGAGCGCTGGCCGTGATCCCATCTATCCTGTTTTGTTGTGTTGGTTGATTGCCCAGCCTCATCAAGGTCCGCCCATGCGGAAGGTTCATTCGAGTCCCTGGAGGCAGGCATTACTTGTCTATCCGCTGTCCTTTTCCTTATGTGTTTGCACAGTGTTGTTTCCTTTTGTGTTGTTTGATGTATGTTTGGAAAAAGTAAACTCGGGTCTACCTGGGGGGGCAGGTCTTGGAGTCCCTGTTTTGTTGCCATGTCTGGTCCGCCGTGGACCTCAGTGGTTCCTGGTGAACCTTGGGTTCTCTTCTGGAGTGCTCGGTGTTCGAAGCTGTCCTCTTCGTTGCCATTGCATGTTACGTTTTGTCTTGTTGGGCTTGCGGGGGTTGTATGGTGCCTCCCCGTAATCGCTTTTGATACGTGGTTTGCGGTTGGATTCGCCCTTATGTCTGCCGTTTTTGTTTCGTTTGGGTGATCATGCATGATGCCCTTCGCTGTTGTTCCTGCGTTTGAGTCGGCCCCCTCTTGTCTTTGTCTGTTAACCATTGCAGTTTGCTTCCCCGGGGGTCCTGTGCTCAGTGCGTCGCTGGTTGCAGGTTGGGCCTTGTGCTCAGAGGTGAGGTCCTTCTTTTGGGGATTAGCTTGGTTCCTTTCCTCCATCCCCACTCGGTCTGACTCCTGCTCTGCTTGGGTTAGTCCGTGTACTTTGGTTGGGTTAAGTGGTGTTGGTAGGTCAGTTGTGTTGGCATTATTTAGATAAAGGACTGTGCTAGGGGCTTTGATGAATGCGAATTTTGTGTAGATTTTAGGTTGAAAACAGTATTTGTTGCTGGTGGAACTGCATGGGTGTTCATAAGCTTTAGAACCTACAGGGCTGGTGAGCAAAGGGGAAACCAAAGGGGGTCCTTCCTCTGCTTCCTCTACTTCGTTCTTTCCCCGGTCCCTTCCACTTCCGTCGCCTTCATCGCTCATGCCAATTAAGTCCTTCTTGAGCTTCTTCTTTGTTTTCCTTAACCTTTTCGGGGGGTTTGTGGATGCAGTGTTGTCCCTTTGCTTCCCTGGCCTCATTTCAAGTGTTTCTGGTGTTTCCCTTTATCCCTTGTCAGGTCCTTTTACCCTTTCCTGTCCTGGGGATTCCTTGTGCCTCCTTGTATCGTCTTATGCCTCTTTGCGGGCTGCTGGCTCCTTGCAGGCTGCTGCCTCCTCTGTAAAGTTCCGCCGGCTCGAGCTCTAAGCCTCTTGCACCTCTGGTCCTCGAACCCCTCTAGCTTCTCTGGTTCTATTTTTTTTCCGATGCTGAGGCGTAAGGGTAAGGGTAGGTAGAGTGAAGGGCTTGGAGTAAGGCGGAAGCTTAAGGTGGGAACTTAAGTGGGCAGGTTTTCAGGTGGGTTTCCTTTGCCCCTTTTGTGCCCCCTTTATTACCCTTGCCTTTGCCGCCTTTGTTGCACGCAGTGTCAGTGCCTGACGGCAAGGGGACTGTAAAGTTGGGGGTGCCAGGGGGGCTCTCGCTCACCTCTTGCTGCCTGGCTCAGCTCAGCACCGTCCGGGAAGTGAGAGGAGGGAGAGGAAAGAGGAAGCAGGTGGGTCCACTGGGGTGTCTGACCGCCTGCTGCTGGTCGCAAACTCCCCCTCTGTCCCCCCGGCTTGTACAGCTCCCACCGCTGCTGCCGCTTCTTCTGTGAGCTCTAGACGCCTCTGGACGCTGTAGGTACACCAGGAGTGGTGGTGCGCGATGGGTCCAAGTGTCACCGGGGTGCCGAGGTTGTCAGCCGTCAGGTGTAGCTCAGGCGTGAATTCACCGCCACCACCGCCACCACTTCTCCTGCTCCGCCACTTCACCAGGCAGGGGCAAGAGCAGGATCCGCAGACCGGGAGCCGCGAGATGATTCGCCAAGCACCAAGCCGAGCGCCAAGCGTGGGAGCGTGGGAGCATGGGAACGTGGGCTCAGGAGCCGGGAGCAGGAACCGCAAGGCAACTGCTCTCTCCAACCTCTCCCTGCCACACGCCCTCCCACTCACCGAAGATCCTCTGTCGAAGGTTGTCGACACTGCTACGGGTGCGGATAAGCCGGTAAGCTCCGCAGTGCAGATGTGGGCGTGGCGTCTCAGGCTCAGGCTCTGGTGTAGAATGTGGTGTCTGTCCTCAGCACATGCGCAGATCTACAGCTGCATATATTCAACCAACTGGCACACCTCAGTCCCACCAGCGACCTCTGCCATCGGACGCCCACCACACAGTAGTGCCAGTTCCTGCAAACAAGGTTTCAACTGCAGCTCAAGTCTGTTCCTGCTGTCCCTACAGCGTCTGTTTTATCTGCAGCTCAAGTTTTTTCCTGCAGTCCCTACAGCATATGTTTCAACTGCAGCTCAAGTCTGTTCCTGTTGTCCCTTTTGCAGCTCAAGTCGGTTCCTGTTGTCCCTACAGCGTCTCAAGAACTTAGTCCCTCCTGTCCCTACAGCGTCTCAACAGGAAAGGTAATTGGACTGTCCTGAGGTGTTCTTGTTTTCAGTGTAGCACACCATGTGATAATTTGTAATCCCCATAGAGTGTGTGTCGCATCTACATGTTACTTTCTACCTGCCGCCCAACTTCACGTCAGCTTTCTATCCTGTGCTTTTATGTTTGGGACTTCTCTCTTCTCCACTGGTGAAGCTGGAGCGCTTCACCAGAGTTACATGGTCAGTTGGCCTACGCAAAGACTTCATTTACAGATGTCGACGCAATGTGGAAGGTGCCTGCATATTGCTCTTTTTTTGCTTCTACACATCTTCAATTTGATACACATCTGCTACTGGCGCTGTTACCCCTACACTTGGTCATGCGCAAAGGTGGTCCGCCTGCTGTGGACACGAAGGCATACTGTAAGCTGTCATCATTCTCAACGCTGTACCTTCAAAGGTAGCAGAGCTGTGGACATTGGACAGTGTTCCAGGAGCAAGCCTACGTAATGTTACTAGTTACACGTTGTGTTTTCCCTCACAATAAAATCTAGTTTGAAGACGTGATTTGGGACGGGTTTCAACGTGGCATAATGTACCCAGATGCTACAGTCAGGTTAGACTTGGTTTGGTCATTGATTGTGGGGGCACACTGAGACTCCATGTCTGCAGCGTTTTTCTAACGACATCTTCATGTTCAAATTCAAAAGATGCTTGTGACAAGCAATGCACGTGCTTACCTGTGAGTAGCCTTTGTTTGTGTGCCGTCACCTCCGTTGTACCTTTCGTCACTTGAATGAATGAATGAATGGGTGTCTTATAATGCGCATAACTTTGTGATGTATTCCTATAGGTTCTGTATCGATCCCCCTATTCCTGACCCTATTCTGGTTAACAAGCTAACTAGCAGCCATCCCATGATGCAGAAAACCCCCATGATGCAGAAACCGTTATCTGATTAAGCCACACTACGGCACAGGAACGTGTTATCTGATTAGGTCATAACGCTTGCAATCTAATTAGACAAGCGATATTCCTCCAGCCCCTGATAAGGCATACGGAGTTCTCAAAACAAATCAAACCTATGACAACCTGGGAAAAACCCTGCGGCCATTGTTTTGATTTCACCGAGAACTTCAGCAAAGGAATGTGCTAATGACCAGGTCGTATGACATCCTTATTGACGTATCTATGTCCATCCTTACGTCAATCTCGGCACCTTAAAGGTATAAATATTACCGATATTGCCCTATGCAAACACACGCGGTGGTGACGAGATCGGAGCAGCCAGACTTGCCGAAGCCCAGAGCAGAGCAGACCCCGCTGGCGCAGCCCCGCCTTCCTGACGCGCTGAGAACGAGACGCTGCTTTCTCCTGCCGAGAAATCCAGCTCCGGCGCTTCCGGGTAGCCCTCGCAGGCAGCCTGGAATATCGAGACCAGAGACGAGAGATACCATCCCTCATTCATCCTAGATTCCAGGTACAGAACTGAATAACCCCTTGCAGAGAATTCTTTAGTCAGTCACTTGGCAAAACAAACTTAACTTAAACTGCTACTTTCTATTCCCGCCCACGTATTAGGCTTAGGTCAGGTACACCGGGGTAGGCGTAGTTAGAAACACCAGTTGAGTACGATTAGTCAAATGTATATGTGTATGTATCTATTTTATCCATTTTAAACCATCATATGGCTTAGAAACCATATCAATGTTTTTACAGTATTATTTTATACTTCTGCTTTTAATGTATGCACTTTACTTAACCATAAGTATTGCAATAATATCGATCCATTTCTCTTGTATGAGAAAAGAGACTGATCAATAAATAACATCTTTTATTGAACACGCCCGTCTCTTCCTTTTCTCTACAATCTGGTGAGACTAAGAATGCACGTTCTGACTAAGTAAAATAAGTCGTCTTTTGTTTTCACACGACTCTAGAGATACACTCTTGATTAGGGGAGAGCAAAGTTGTCATGTTCTATGGTTGTCAGAAACTAAATCCCTTCTTGTCTATCCAGGGAGGTTCAACTCCTCCTTGCCTATTCGAGAAAGTTTCTAGTGAACTCTGAGCTAGCTGGCAAACCCAAAACTTTAAGTCTAATATCGACAGTAGTAGACCTAGTTAACGTCTGGTCTAGGCCTATACTATTGAAGGTATTATTCCAATGCGCAGAGCCTATTGGGATAATAGGAACTACACTACAACTTAACCCCAAGGGGCATCAAGGCGCAGATAACAAACAGATAGGCACAGCAAAGCAGGAAGGAGATATAGTAATAATTAATAATTAATAAGCCAGGGAAAAGAGCCATGTCTTCAGAAGTTTACGAAAAATCACCAATGAGGGTTGGCTGGAAAGTTCAGGCGGGAGCGTGTTCCACAGTTTGGGCACCAAGAAGTAAAACGCTCTTCCTCCCCACTTCACCTTATTGAATCTAGGGACGGTGAGCAGGTTTTTGGTGGATGAGCGAAGGGATCTGTTGGGGATGTAGGGGCTGACTAAAGCTTTAATCCCTTCAGAACCTGATCCAAATACAGCCCTGTGGGCCAGACAGAGAAGCTTAAAAGAAATTCTGGCCTGAATTGGCGGAGAAGTGTGGCTCACTGGTTAGAGGAGGCAGACCCGAACGCTGAGATCAGGCCCGGGACCAGGGTTCAATTCCTGACGCGGCAGGGTCTTGAGCCCAAAAAATGTCCACGGACTCGGTAATTCTCGCTTTGGTGCCTACTCGAATCACAGATTCACACTCTGCAACTCTGGGCAATAGCTTGCTTAATCTCCACTACGGCCCCCCGCGGCGGGATGCCTGGCTTTCACCTTGGGAATACCCAGTAGGTGCTATATCACAGGGAAAAACCAGGACGGGTTCCCAATGCAAAGCGCTTTGAGACCTGGCGGTGATATTGCGCTATATAAAAACCTATCCATCCAATTGGCAGCCAGTGGAGGTCTTTTCTCGCCTTGGTGGCCCATAAACGCCTGGGAAGATTGAGAACCAGCCTAGCGGCAGCGTTTTGAATCACCTGAAGTCGCTGACTCGATTTCTTGTTAATACCACCATATAGCTTGTTACAATAGTCGAGCCTGGAAGATACCACGCCGACCGTTGACTGTTTACGTGCCTCCAGGGATAGATAGGGGGCGATCTTTTTCAGTATCCGAATAATAGTACAGCATGTGGCCACTGTTTTATTGACCTGACGGTCGAAGGAGAGGGCCGGGTCAATTATGACACCTAAATTCCTGGCTACTTGTACCAGTTGGGGACAGTCCCCTAGTGAGACAGGCCACCAGTCATCATTCCACAATTCATGGCTCCCACCAAAGACCAAGACCTTAGTCTTCTCTCCGTTTAGCTTAAGATGGTTACGTATCATCCATACCGATACCTCTTCCATGCACGCTCGAAATTTAGGGGCAGAGTCTTGTGTCGGTCGGGAAGTAGAGACAATGATCTGAGTATCATCGGCATAGGAGCGTACCTGATACCCAAAATATCTTATAATTTTAGCGAGAGGGGTCAGATATATGTTAAATAATACAGGGCTCAGAGCTGAACCCTGTGGGACCCCACATTGCACCGCCTGGGAGGGAGACAGAAATGTTCCCAATTTAACTCTCTGCTGTCTCTGATGCAGAAAAGAGGAAAGGAGATTCAAAGCGTTGTCCTCGACCCCTATCGCCCTCAACCTGTCTACCAGGATTGCAGGGGACAGGGTGTCGAAAGCTGCTGTTAGGTCCAACAACACCAGTAGGGCGGTTTGACCCTTGTCAACTTCTGATCTGATGTTGTTGACTACCACCGTAAGGGCCGTTTCTGCACTATGGGCCGCACGGAACCCATGCTGGGAAACATCCAACGGATTCTCCCTCTCCAGGTATGAGGACAGGTGCCAATTGAGATGAGCTTCGAGTATTTTAGCCGGGGCCGGAAGTAGAGAAATGGGCCGAATTTTTTTTAGGACTTCGGGATTCAAGGAGGCCTTTTTTAGCAGGGGTTTAACAACCGCGGTTTTCCAGGCTACGGGAAAAATCCCTTCGGTGATGGCCATATTCATAATCTCCAGTAGAGAAGGGAGAACAGCCTCTCTGCAAGCCTTGAGGGTTTTTAAAGGGCAGGGGTCTAAGGGGGAACAAGACTTAGTAGCGTCTAGGAGATTGTTAAGCTCTACCAGTGACTTCAAAGGAAAGTATGTCAGACGGGAGCAAGGACCTGCTTCAAAGACCACAGGCCTGACCACCAAAGATGAGGTGGATGCTGGCTGAGTGTTCAACTCCAAATTTAGAGTTTCAAGGGCAGTATGTATGTCTGCTATTTTAGTGTGGAAAAAGTTAGCAATACTATCACATAGCGCCTGTGTCTCAACCACTGAATTAGAGGTTTTAGGTGAGGATAAGGAGTCGATGATTTTGAAGAGCTTTCTTGAAGAT
The DNA here is from genome assembly GCF_964261635.1 of Lissotriton helveticus. Lineage (NCBI taxonomy): Eukaryota > Metazoa > Chordata > Amphibia > Caudata > Salamandridae > Lissotriton > Lissotriton helveticus. The sequence continues at coordinate 424,419,657 of NC_136072.1, forward strand.
TTCAATGCGGCAGTGGTGTTATTGAAGTAGCTCTTTTTCTCCTCTATTATCGCCCTTTTGTATTCTTTTAGGGCCTGTTTATGCTGGCTCTTCTCGGGGGAGTTAGGTTGGGTGAGCCAGGCTCTTTCTTTTTGTCGGCATTTCTGCTGAAGCAGTCTCAATCGTTCAGAGTACCAGGGGGCAGAGTGGCTCTTCCTAGCAGAATAGTGGTTTTTAGGAGGTGCTAGAATGTCCATAGCCGTGCTTAGTGCACTGGACAGACTAAGAGCGGCAGCATTAGCATCAGGCAGGAGGGAGAGATTGCCTTCTGCCAAAAAAGGGGCTATGGAACTATTGTTGACCTCTTTATAATTTCTTCTGGTTTCCCATGAGTTGCTATTTTTTGGGTAGTCATGGCAGAGGAAGGTGTAATTAGACGGAAAGGAACAGCCCAATGGTCTGACCAAGTTAATGGAATCGGCGTTCCGGTCCTCAACCTGTTATCGTTGGAAAAAATACCGTCTAAAGTGTGACCAGCAATGTGCGTAGGGCCATCTACCAGTTGGCTCAACCCACATGCGTTCAGGCTCTCCACAAGGGCACTCGTGTCCGAGTCCTCAGTCTTCTCCAGATGAAAGTTAAAGTCACCCAGGAGAGGTAGATTAGGCCTATTAATAAAAGGCTCTAACATTTCAAGTATATCATTAGCAAATGGGGCCCTAGGGCTGGGGTGCCTATAGCAGAGAATGCCAGAGAAGGATTGCTAGTTGCCCTGTGGCAGGGGGCTAACGCGCGATTGTTGGAGCGCTGTCTTTGCCTTTATTTTAATTTTAATTTTAACTTTTGTCTCTGCTGACTACGAGCAGCACTGTACTCGACCTTGTCCTGCTGATTACGAGCAGCGACCCCTCTTTTTTAATTACCCCACCTCCATTCCGCTGATCACTAGCGGGGACCCTTACCTTTAGAGTGGTCCCCCACTCGTGCAGAAGCCCAGTCGCCTGCTGTGGGCTCACCGCATAACGGGCTCCCCAGCGGCCGCGGGCGCCATTTTGGAACGGGTTGTGCGAGCTAGAGCCTCGCCACACCCCCCTCGCCACCATACTATTTCAACGACCCATATGTGTCAGCGCAGCGGGCGCGTCGTAGGCGCGCCGGAGTTGCGCCTGAGTTAAGCCCGTCTGCGCCCGTCCGCGGCCGACCGGGGCTAGGGGCACGGCACTCTGCTATTCTTACCACCTATTCCTCGGAGAGTTTGAAACATCTACAAGGTAATTGGCCGCTTCCACCTGCCATTAGCAGTAACATCTCTGCCCTCGGCCTCAGCCCTCCTACATTGGTGTCTCGCTCAGCTCTTCTTCCTCCCCCTTCCTCTTTGTCCTTCATTCTATTAAACACTAGATCAGCCGTGAAACACCACCAGGATTTGTTCATCCTGCTTGACTCCCAGAAGCCAGATATATTGTGTCTTACGGAGACGTGGTTCTGCGACTCGTCTTTGCCCTCTCTCTTAGCGGCTCTTCCCCCGGCTTATGCGGCCCTTCGGGTCGATCGCCCTGCAGGGAAAAAAGGAGGCGGCGTGGCACTCATCGCCAGATCAGAGTACAACTTTCAACTTCTCCCCTCCGTTTCCATTGACTCTGTTGAGCACCTTGTGGCTCGCTCCGTCACTTTCTCCCCCCCACTTATCTGTTTACTTACCTATCGACCACCCCAGAATACTCCCCATTTCACATCAGCATTTCAGGACCTAGTGGCCACGCTGGCGGTCAATCATGCCTCTATCCTTATTTTGGGCGACTTCAACTACTGGCCCAACGATCCGTCAGAATGCCCGGCTTCAAAGCAATTTACCGATTCGCTTCACTCGTTAAATTTTATTTCCCGCATTCACGTCCCCACACATACCGGTGGACACGTGTTAGACCAAGTCTGGTCCCTTAATTACTCCATCTCCTCCATATTAGTGTCCCCTTGTTCTTGGTCTGCCCATTCTTTTATTTTCTTCTCTCTTCACCTCAGTCTAACACTCAAGACCTCGCGGGAAAAAAACATATGGGCACGGAATTGGAACCGGGTCGATCTGACCTCACTGTCATCCTCCCTCCTAGCTGCTATACCCGATCTAGCTGGCTTACCATCGTCTTCACAAGCTACTGGGATTGACACCTGGCTTGCGGGAGGCTGTAATTTATCAGCCCCCCTACGCCGGATATCTGTCAAAAGAGCTAAGGAGGCGAATCGATGGTTTGACACAGATTTAAAGGAAAATAAATTGGCCCTCCGGCGCGCTGAAAGATTATGGAGAAGGGAATATTGCCCCCTTCTGAAAACCTGTTATATAACACTACGGCAGGAGTACAAAAAAGCCATCGTAGAAACTAAAACCGCCTATTTCTCTGCCAAAATTTTAACAGCAGAAAATCAACCGCGAGAAATTTTTTCAATCGTCCACGAGTTAGCTTTCTCAGAAAGGAGCATGTCTAAACCCCCTCCCACTCAATCCCTCTGTGATTCTCTGAACTCTCATTTTCTTGATAAAATTTCTAATATCAAGAACAACATTCCCCCTCCCTCTGCTTCTTATGTGGACCCCCGCCCGCCTACCCTGCCGCCTTGCTTAATTTCTATTCCCCCCATTACGGAAGCAGTGTTCCGGGAAACACTTCTTAAAGTCAAGTCAGGTTCCCCTGCTGATGTCTGTCCGGCACGCATCCTACAACAAATCTACTCAGTTTGTATACAGCCCCCGATCACCTTTCTTAACAGCTCCCTCTCACAAGGGATTGTGACTCCGGCTCTTAAAGCGGCCACCATCGTGCCCATCTTGAAGAAACCAGGTGCCGACCCAGCTATCTTAACCAACTATCGGCCTATATCCCTGCTGCCATACCTGGGCAAGGTGCTTGAGCGCCATGTCACCTCGGTGCTCAGTGCCCATGTAGAGGCCACGGGAGGCTTGGCGTCTTGCCAAGCTGGCTTCCGTCCTAAGCACTCCACTGAGTCCGTTGTGGTGTCGGTCCTGAACAACCTCAGGGAGGGCCGGGACCAGAACAAACATCAAGCCCTGGTGCTCCTCGATCTCTCCGCCGCTTTTGATACGGTGGATCATTCCATCTTGCTTTCACGTATCGGAGCGGCGGGAATCGGAGGCTCAGCACTAGTCTGGCTCTCGTCCTTCCTGCGGGATCGCACCCAGGCGGTCCGGCTGGGAGAGTTCACGGCAGCCCCTCTTAAGATCACTTGTGGTGTCCCCCAGGGTTCCTCTCTGTCCCCCCTATTGTTCAATCTCTATATCTATCCCCTTATCTTTGCACTTCAGCAGCTGGAGGTCACTGTATATAACTATGCGGATGACCTCCAGCTTGTTTTCAACCTCTCTTCTTCCCCTCACGCTGTTTCTAATTTCCAAACTACTATGATTTTCATCAGGGACTGGATGAGCCACAACCATCTGAAGCTGAACCCAGATAAAACCGAGTTGGTGCTCACTGGTGGCTCCCCCAGTCCCTGGAACTCTTCTTTCTGGCCCTCCACTCTTGGTTCCCCTCCTGTTCCCTCTTTCACGGTCAAGACTCTTGGCATAAAAATCAACAACCTGCTTACCCTCCACTCATAAATCAGTTCTGTCGTCTCTTCTTGCTTTCTGATGCTCCGCACTATTCGCTCTGTCTCCCGGTTTTTCTCCCCACTTGCACTTAAACTTATCATGTCTGCCTTGGTGATCTCCCGGCTAGACTATGCCAATGCCCTGTACAACGGCATCCCGGCATACAGCCTACGGAAACTCCAGCTCGTGCAGAACCAGGCAGCCCGGCTGTGTATGGCCTCCCCCGTTTCCACCACTCTACACCACTGGTGAAGGCGCTGCACTGGTTGCCTGTTCGGCAACGGTCTCTTTTCAAGACTGGGTGCATGGTTTTCCAGGCACGGCAGGGAACGGCCCCGGCCTTTATTTCTTCCCTTTTAACAGATTATGTCCCCACTAGACAGCTTCGATCATCCTCTCAGTCCCTTCTACAGGTCCCTCGTTATACCAGGAAAAAATGGGGAGGTTCCAATTTCTCAGTCTTGGCCCCCGTATTTTGGAACTCCCTTCCTGACCATCTACGAGCGATAAAACATTACTCCCTCTTTCGTAAGGGCCTGAAAACTTTCTTGTTTGCTCAGGCCTTCCCACATTAACGGCTCCTTTTCCTTTTTCTTTTGCTCATCATGCCTCCAAAAGCGCCAAGAAACCGTTACGGTGTATGTTGCGCTATACAAGCTTTTTAAATTCAATTCAATTCAGGAAGAAGTGGGGGCAAACTGTATGGAGAAATAAAGGGCTTCAAATTTATCTGAGGGGGAGGAGAGGGGGTCTATACGACACGTGAAACCCTCTCTACATAGAATTCCCAGCCCCCCACCTCTACGCCCTTCTCGGTCCATTCTAACCAGTGCATAGCCTTCGGGGATAGCATCAACCAGATCAGGACCGGCAGTCCCCGAACCCCAGGTCTCAGTTATAAAAACCCATGGGGGTTCCCTTAGTAATACAAACTCCTTAAAAGATATGTTGTTTTTGACCAGGGACCTGGTGTTAATGAGAAAGCCAGGCTCCATTACCAGGTTGTCTGACCCCTTATCTGTCAATGTCCTGATCCGATGATTTTTGGACCCATGTGTGCTTCCCCAGGGAAGTGGGTAATACAGCTACAGGTGACATTATCAGGGGATCTTGTATGGTGGCACGGTAACGAGGGTGGCCTGAGCAAGAGTAGAGGGGCAAGGGAGTATAACTCACAGTCAACTGGAAATGTAGAGCCGGGGACAGCCTTTCTGGCCCCTGGCGCTTCCTCAGCGCTGACGGGCGCAGACGGGCTGGACTCTGGCGCGACTCCAACGCAGGTCCGGCGCGTCCGCTGCTCGCGTCCACTGCGCGGAGCCATATCCGCCCCTTTTATACTGAGCGCTGGACTGCGCAAAGCGCTTCCTCCCTATCCAAAATGGCCGCTCCAAAATGATCCCTGGGACCGGCAGACTCAGCACCTAAATCGGCTGTGAGCTGGCCCAAGATGCGGGAATGGCGGGGAAATAAAGCAAATGCGCTCCTAAATCGAGGCAAAGTGCGAGTGCAGGCAAGTTAAAATTAATTATAACATTTTAAAAGCACGTTAAATCCGTGGCACAATAGGGAGAGGGTAAAGAAAACAGTACAGTCACCAAGCAACCTCCCGGCTTCCGCCTCAGGAGGAAATAGACACACACACAGCAACCTTTCAGAATCTTCAGTGTGACGCACTAATTCACACATCCATGGTTATGTCTTCTGGCGTTTTGGAGCACACAGCTGCCTTGAGCCACCCAGCATGGCGTGAACCAATATGTTGCCATTTTGGAGTTCGCCTTGTATGTGTTTTCTCGCATGTATTCAGTTTCAATTGTTCCTACCACGCTCTCTGCGCTTGTCAGAATGCAGCATGTGTGGCGCAAGAGAGAGTTCCTCCTGATGGAGAACATAGCGTCTGTCAAGGTGTCCTGCTCTTAGCTTGTTTTCTCTGGCCTCATCAAGGTTTCCACGCATCAGGTACATTTTGACTATACTTTCGACTGCCTTTTGTTTGTTCATGCTCCCAACTCCAGATATTTCCTGCCCTTTCACACGCTGCTCGTGGACCTTAGGGAAAGTATACATTGGAGTCATGTGTGGTGTCGTCTTCAACCTAATTTCAAATTCCGTGGTTGCAGTTTCAATCACCTTTTGGACAGTCTGCTTCACGTTTTCGTTGTGCACTATAGTGCATGGTTTACGTTACACTTCACAATGTCAATATCTTACAGTGCACAATATTTATCGTTCCTGCTGTACAGTGCACAACCTCACTTAGTCTTCACAATGTCTATATCGTACAGTGCACAATATTTATTGTTCCTGTAATACAGTGCACAATGTTTATTGTGCCTTTTTGTTACAGTGCACAATTTTATTTTACCTCAAAGTACACAAGGTGTCTTGCGTGGACTGTAGTCCCGCACCTACAATGCACAACTCTTCACCTCTCTTTGAGGTGTGTCTGTTGGTTCTTCTCCCAGTCGGTATGTGCATTACACATGACCTCCATTCGAGATGTTTCGCTTCGCTCTGTGCACATTGTCTGTACCTCTCCACGAGGTGTGTCCTTACACAGGGTTCTAATCCTGTTACTATAGTGCATTACTGGTGCACAACGTTTTACCTCCACTCGAGGTGTTTTGCGAGGGTCCTATTCCCATTGCTCAGTGCACGTTGTCTGTACCTCTCCACGAGGTGCTTATTTATACAATGGTGCACAACATATGACCTCAATTCGAGGTGCATCCGTTCACACACTTACTCACACTCATTTTACCTTCTTTTCTTAGTGCACAATTTACCTCACTTAAGGTAGTGTGTGTTGTTCTCTGTTTCCAACAGTGCACAACGTCTTACCTCCTCTCGAGGTTCATCCTGCACAAGCGAGTTGTTACCCTTTTTGGTGTATGGTTTGGTTTCCAGTCCCATTTCCATAGTGCATGGTTTACGTTACACTTGGTGTTTGTTTTTATGATTCATGTTACATTGTTTACACTATAGCCCAGTGTTTTTCTCTATTTTGATTCGGTCTTCTATATGTGATGGAGAAGTATGTGTAATCATTTGTATTTCTCTGCTTCTCTGTCTTCTTGTTTCCTCCTGCTCTCACTTGCTTCTCGCATACCTTTCTGGCCAATAGGTGTGTAGGGGGTAATCATTGATGGTTTCTCCTTTTATTCTTGCATTGTCTTTTTTCTGTCTCTTTTTTGGTTGGTTAATGGATTAGCTTTATCTGTTTTCATATTTCCTTTGTCTCCTTCACTGCTCTTCTTGTCTTTCTTTGGTTCTCTATTTCGTTCATCGAGCTTCTGAATCTTGATCTGCTTTTCTCTTTTTCTCTTCATCTGTTACAGTGTTCTTTTCTGTTTTCCTTTTTGGAAGAAAGGAGGATATGTTATATCCTGGTTTATATGTGTTCATGCTCTGCCAGTGAGTTCCTCCTAGAATGATGTAATATGAAATGTTGGGGGCAGAGAATTCAGTTGGAGAAGGGCTTAGCAGCATGGTGGCTGCTCCTGGTGGGGCTAGTCCTGGACTGAACATCTGGACCTGTAACTACTACAATAAATACTCTTGAAACACTACAATCCGTCTGGACCAAGTTACTACATTTACCTAGGTGCCGGCAGAGCTAGGGTTCAAAATCTACAGCTAGGCACTTTGCAAAAAAAGGGTCAGTTTTCACTGTGAAAATGTGGTGTGTCCACGTTGTGTTTTGGGCCGTTTCCTGTCGCGGGCACTAGGCCTACCCACACAAGTGAGGTACCATTTTTCTCTAAAGTCTTTGGGGAACACGCGGTGGGTGGAATTTCGTGGATCCACCCAGATTCCAGAACTTCCCACCACAAAAATATGAAGAAAATGTGTTTTTTGTTTTACAAAGTTTGAGGTTTGCAAGGGATTCTGGGTAACAGAACCTGATGGGAGCCAGTCAAGTCACCCAATCCTGGTTTTGCCTTGGTGTCTAGTTTTTAAAATTGTATATGTTTGCTGGATTTCCCTAGGTGCCGGCAGAGCTAGGGTTCAAAATCTACAGCTAGGCACTTTGCAAGAAATGGGTCCGTTTTCACTGTGAAAATGTGGTGTGACCATGTTGGGTTTTGGGCCATTTCCTGACACAGGCACAAGGGCTACCCACACAAGCTAGGTACCATTTTTCTTGGAAGACTTTGGGAAACGCGTGGTAGGTGGGCATTTTGTGGATCCACGCAGGTTCCAGAAATTTTCACCACAAAATGTGAGGAAAATGTGTTTTCTTTTACCATCTTTTAGTTTTGCAAGGGATTCTGGGTCATAGAACCTGGTGAGAGTCAGTCAAGTCACCCCATCCTCGATTCCACTGGGTGTATAGTTTACAAAAATGTATAGGTTTGCTAGGTTTCCCTAGGTGCCGCAAGAGCTAGGGTTCAAAGTCTACAGCTAGGCACTTTGCAAATAAAGGGTCAGTTTTCACTGTAAAAATAAAGTGTATCCACGTTGTGTTTTGAGCTGTTTCCTGTCACAGGCACTAGGCCTACCCACACAAGTGAGGTACCATTTTTATCAGGAGACTTAAGGTAACACAGAAGTGTGGAGCAACTGTTATTGCCTATTGACTTCTGATGCATTTCTGCCTTCCAAATGAAAGACAATGTGTAAAAAAGAAGTCATTTTGGGCAATAGGTTTAAATAATGGAAAGTCAGCGAAGTCAGGTTTTGGCGGGATTCACGGGTCCAGCAGGGAATGGTGACTGACGCGTCAACTATGTGAAAGGTGAGACAATAAGGGACTAGCATAGAAATAATATAAGATTAGTGAATATACGTACTATAAGTGGATAGGGTTAACTTATAGAAGAAATTGGAGTATTATTTGGGTCGATTTATGTTTTTTTTATACATATTACAGGAAATTGGGTGAGTCACTTGTATCAAGACTACAGGAGTTGTGAATACAAGAAGGATCATATTGGAGGAAAGAATTTTTGGAGGATTGAATAAATAGGAAACAATGGTACGTGTATTCATTCACTTAGTAGAAGTCAAATTATAATCACATAGCGTATATTAGAATAATTTGTGGTTTTATTAAATAGGAGTGAGGACAATATTTATAGGAACAAGGACAGAGTGAACATGGACCATGAACAGAGAAAATAGATTCTGGCATAAGCTGCAGGTACCTGATGTTGAATTAAAATCGAGTTATAGATATATACATGAGATTTATGATTTTTTGGGGAAATAAAAACCAAGATGGGGAGGAGGATTATCTACCAAATTTGTACAATAAACAGGGTGTTCTTAATGGTTAAGAAGCTTGAAATAGAACAGCATAGGAGCATAATCGCTTCACTAGAGTGAAGATTTATAGGTAGAAGAATTGTTTTAATATACTTAGATTTATACTCTTTACTTTTCAGTGATATAAGAAAAACTCCCACCGTCAAATTAATTTGAAATGTAATCCACATCTGAATCTAAGAATACCGGTACGTAGTTTGGATTTTGGAAATTATAATACAATAACCATGGAGAGCTGTCATCTCAATAACTAATTGTGTTTACCGATTAGGATTAAGGACGAGAATATAAGAAGGTGGACCAATAGATAATAACAGGTCGTGAATATAGGATCTGTAACATCCTACAATCAAAACTAGGAAAGGTAATAAATCAATAATTACTCAATAATTGAGTTCAGCTAGGAAAGGAACGTTTGGGCAGGGTAGCGATTTAAAAACTGTGCTAATATTTTAACACCATGCTCAATTATGAAAACAAGAGTGAGTTTTTTCAGGTATTAAAGGATTGTGATGTGAACACAATACCTAGATAAGGTGGATTATGAGAAAATGGTGTATACTGAGATAGATATACTTTGGTGCGGGATATTGTGTTGAAATATGTTTTCCATCAAGTGATGTTATTTAAATGATTTAGAATGGAGATAGGCCAGCCACAATGAGTTAAATGCAATCAGGGTTAAAATTATTAATTTAATTTGAATGAATACCACACTGATGAGTGTATTTATTTTGTTTTTTTACAGCCCTGATTAAGTCCTGTGTTAGGACGAAAAGCGTAGGCTGTGTCTGTTAAGAATTTATGAATATAAAGAATTAATGGAATAAATCTACAAATGTATGAAGAATATGAACTTTTAAGAACTTTTAAGAATAAAAAAATATTTGCAACATCGAAAGGTCTGTGGATTGGATCAGTTGCTATGATTTACAATAATTGACTGATAAATGTGATACATGATGTAGATGCTCCTTTCGTTGTATACATGTTTTAAGATTGGATAGGCTTACAGTGGTGGCGCACTGAGAGTTGAGCGCAGGAATAGGTGGTGCAGGATCAGAAATGAGCTAGTGCGCACAGAGCTTTAAAACCTTGACCGCAGAGGGTAAAAGATTATATTTTTCAAAAATTACCTATAATTCTCATGCTAGTATTGGTACCCCCAATTTCGGGAATATGCAAATATCTACTGTTTCTAAACTCTATATTTTGTTCCAATTTTAGAAATATATAGGTGTCTTTCATGCCGATTTTTTCATGTATATATTTTCCCTAGTTCATTTCTATACACCCGGTACATAATAAAAAAAACATTGCAAGACGCTGCACAGTTATTGGCTATGGGTTCGTTGGGTTCTTGGTGAACCTACAACTCCTATATATCCCCACAACCAAATATGTCCAGCGGATGTAACAGTATATTGCTTTCAAACAACTGTCATAATTAGAAGAAGTTACAGGTGAAAACGTTGACAAAAATGGCTGTTTTTTTCAACTAAGTTTCATTTTTTCCTAGATTCAACTGTTAGTTTATATAAAGAAACCTTAAAGGATCTACACAAATGACCCCTTGCTGAATTTAGAATTTTGTCTACCTTTCTAAAATGTATTGCTGTCCAGGATCCATTATTGCTTTCATACCCATTTCTACCATTAACTGGAAGGAGGTTGAAGGCCCAAAAAAAAGCAAACATAGGCTATGTCCCAGAAAAATGCCAAAACTGTGTAAAATGTTTTGATTTTATGACAAAAGTCAGCTTGTCCCTGAAATCTGGGAAGATGTTGATTTCAGCACCATAACCCCTTTGTTCATACCATGTGCAGGGAAAAACCAGATGCTTTGATCTGTAGCCCTTTTTTCCCATTTTTCCAAAAAAACTAAATGTAGCTGCATTTTGGCTAATTTCTGGGTCCCCTCCCGGAGAATCCACAAACCCTGAGCACCTTTGGAATCCCCATGATGTTGGAAGAAAAGAACGCAAATTTGGTGTGGATACCTTATGCGGTAAAAAAGTTACAAGGACCTTTGCCAAACTACCCTAAATAGCCCAAAAAAGGCTTAGCACAGGGGGGGAAAGACCTAGCAGCGAAGGGGTTAAGCTACCGGAGGATCCAAGTTAATGTGACCATTGAAACAGCCCAACCAAACTTAATCCATTGTTTTGTGAAAACACGTAGGGGCTGATTACAATGCGTGTCGGAAAGCCTTTGACCTCAGGTCACTCATCGTCGGTTTCAATTCCGATCGGCTGGTTATACAGTCAGTCGGAATTGAAACCGGACAGTGATTCCAACTGGCTTCCAATGGGCTCCAGGAGCCCATCAGCCACTTAGAACTGGCCCATAATTCAAATGGCCAGCGGTTTATGCCGTCCGGATTATGATGCACGGTTTCCGGCAGGGTTTCCATACCGGGCTTTACGACATGAAAACCCTACTAGGCCCCCCTTTCCCTTGCAGCCTCAGGTTGGGGGCAGAGGAGGTACCTATGGTGCCCGCGCGATAATCCCTGCACTTTGTGGCAGGCACCTTGAGGTGCCTGCCATGGGGTGCAGAGATTAACACAACCTCGCATTTCACTATGGGATCATGTACTACGTCCAGTTTACAGCCATAACACATGCTGCCATAGGGAAATGTGGGAATGTGACCGCACAATGTGCGGTCACATCATGAATAGGCGGTCGGGAGTGCCGACCGGAGGAGCTTCACAAAAACCCACTTCAATTCCCTCAATGTGCTGAATTCCTTTGCAGCCAGATTGTGCACTTTTCACTGGGCAGCTGAAGTGTTTTGTCCAGTCCTGTGTAAGACCAAACAAGTTCCATATATTTCTACAAGACAAATAAAAAGTGCAAGGGTTCTGCCTTAAGGGAATATTTTGTAAGGCCATTGCAGAAATGTACTGGGCTTGATAATTCTGCCTGACTGAGAACAGTATGGTAATTTACAATGGGAAACTGCTTGTTGGTGTAATGTTGTGTTTAAGATTGAGGGCTGCCATGAAAAGCGATTTAAAAAGAATGAGGAGGAATTTAAACCCTGGTGATTGAATGAAAAAAGTAGCACTTGTTTGTCTGTAGTCAAGATTTCAAGAGGATGGAAGGAAACCACCTCACCCAGTCCTGATCAGTGTAAAAATTGGTAGTGGTGTGCTACACCCAGAAACATTTTCGTGGCAATACTAATAAACAATTTAAGAAATTGTGTATAGTATGTGGATGTCTTTCAGATTTACTTTTGCTCATGTTTGTCTGCTAACTGCTAATGCCCAGCATTAGGAATAACTACAACTTTCATTCTTGTCTAGCAGAGGAATGGCTATACATGGGATGTTCTTTCCATGTCATAATCTGTGCTGATCTTATTGTCCATGTTGTTTTTGTGTCTGGTATTTTGGAAACGGGTTGAGTGATTTATATCTCTGAATCTTTTGTATGAAAAAATAATAGAATCGTAATAAAAAGACTGATGATGTTGTCAAGTAGCAACTAGGGAGGATATATACTAGATGGCATTTAGGTTGAATGGAGGGGAGTAGAGAAACAATAAAAAGGAGGGAAGGAGCCATTGTGTGTGGAGAGTGCAGGTAGGAGTGCATAAGGAGATTGAAGGATGATCAAATGGAAGTACTTCATTAGGCACCCTGTTAACTGTTGTTAAAGGCCTTGAACCCGGGTTATAGGAACAAGTTGCAGGAAAGGGGTATAACAAAGGAAAGGGCTTTTAACAACTGACATAGCACAACACAAAAAGTCTATAATGCTATCAACATATTTCACCAGCTGAGAGAAGAATGTTCTAAAATTAAAAAGGTGAAAAACAGAAATACAAACATTGTAGTCTTGAAGTAAAACTTTTGTGCCAGCAAATATTGGCCCTAAGCCTCTTTCTTTGTTGCCTTCAATGGACCTCCCACCATTCCAAAGTATTATTACTGTAAATATTGTGCAGGTGTTTTCTCCTTATTTCTATATGTGGTGGGCTCTTCTATTTTGCAACAGAAAAATGCAATGTTCTTATGCTGGATATGCAGTCAACCCACAAACATTGTGGGGCTTATATATGAAGGCTTGCCATCATGCTTGCACCACGCAACGTGGTACATGCACAACGCAATCCTCTCATTTATATTTATGAAGCCACGCAAAGCCACTTTGTGTGGCTTTGAATGGCTTCACAAATATGGAGTTATGCAATGCAGCACAAATCTTTGCATTACCTTACTCTGCGCAAGGGAGGCGTTCCATGGGCATTGCAGTGGATGTTCCCATGCATCTACCATGGTCTTTGACACATTCCCATATTTAGAAGGACTTGTAAACCCAGGAATGCATACAACTTTTATGCCTCCCCAGGTGTGGCGTAATGAGGAGAAATATCTTTATTTCTAATTTTTTCCTCTTTCGATGTCACAAGGGTTATGCTGGTAAAGCAGAACTATGCCTCTGGATGACAGCACGTCAGAATGTAGGGAATGAGTCTCTCTGCAATGTCAGTAACTGTTGGCCCAATTCCTGACTAGCTTACACTACCTCACCTGAACTCTTTACCTTTCCAGGGCAATAGGTGATTTTGGCAACCTAGAACCTGATCCTCCAGTTCTCAGGAGAACCGTGAAAAAAGATCATTACCTTCCATCTCACACTCATTCATGCCCTTAGTAAACAAAAGAAAGACACGAAGATCACTAGGCAGATAAAACTAAAAAAAGTAATTAGCATTACTTTCAGACTGTATAAAATAAACATCCCTAAAATGGCAACATTTTCATCTGTCGACTCGCACCCTTACTGTGAGGACACAGAGATATATAAGTGATCTCTGGGAGTTGAAGCAGATCCCATACCTGAAGTACATACTTAGGTGGTCCGTATCATGAGTGTAAACAGTTTACGCAAGGCTGCCTGTCAAGCTCTGAATGCATTCGTTCCAGGACTGGTCTCTTTGCCACAATTCTCCTCTCTGCCCCCAGGGAGATGGGACAAAGTTTATATGATAAAACTTCAGTGTTGGAAAGCTGCAGATGTGGTACCGTGTTATGTATACAACTTTAGGAACTGTTGGTGACTCAAACAAAGAAAACATTGGAGCATGTTGTTATGTATTTCAGGTAACCTTGTACAAAAAGTGCAGACTGACTCCAGAGAAGATTCACTGAATAACAAACAACTTGTACAGCATATTCCTGAAATAATGGCACAAAATCAAATATGTGTGGCTGTGCAGAGCAGAGGCAGCCTAAAACTTCTAATCCGCAAAACTAAGGGAGCACCAAAATGGGTCCTGAAGGAAAATCACTACACCTTACTCTGCGCAAGGGAGGCGTTCCATAGGCATTGTTGTGGGCATTCACATGCAACTCCCATGGTTTTTAACACATTCCCTAAATTCCAAGAGCTTGTAAACCTGGGAATGAGTCAAATTCTCACGCTTCCCTAGGTGAGGCGTAACGAGGAGAAGAATTCTTATTTCTCCTCATTTTGTCCTCTTTCTATGTGTGCTATCTATTCCATGAATTGTGTTTGTGCAGGAAGGTGACCCTTCCTGCACAGAAACAATCCTGCCTATAACACAGGCACCCTTTCACCATGGTTCAAGGGTGCCTGCGTTGGCGCTAAACTGACAAAATGGCACCAGCTCAGGGGGTAAGGACAGAAATGCACTGCATTGGTTAAATGTGATGCATTCCTGCAATTTCCCAAGTTATCTTGCTGCGCTGCCCTGCGCCACCTTTCCCATAAATATGTGCCTGAGTTTTGTTGCTGCGAACTAGCACTGGCTGCTGCATAAAGAAATGAATGTGGCAAATCAGTGGAGAAGTGTGGCTCAATGGTTAGAGCGGCAGACCCTGATGCAGAAGTCTAGCCCGGGACCAGGGTTCAATTCCCCGCCTCGGCGGGTCTTGGGCTCAAAATTCCATGGACCTGATAATTCTTGCCTCGTGCCTATTCCAATCATGGAGTCCCACTCTGCAACTCTGGGCAATAGCTTGCTTAATCTCCACAACGGCCCCCACTATGCTAAGGATGCCTGGCCTCCACCTTGGGGGTGCCCAGGAGTGGACACCTCACAGGGAAAGCCAGGATGGGTTCCACAGTGGTATTCGTACAAGCGCCTGAGACCCTTGCGGGTGAGTAGTGCGCTATACAAGTATCAATTTACATATTTGCAAATCAGCACAACTTACAACACCTAAAATATAGCTAAATAGCACCTCAGTGTAATTGCCATCAAGCTGACGGTTTTTATAGATTTCACCATTAAAGCTTAGAGCAGCCAGAGCTTGCTTTTCACATGATTGAAATGCCTCGCATGCGTCTCAGAAACATGCAGATTGGGAGCGACATTCAAAAGTCTGCCCTGACTAAAGTCGCATAGTAGGTCCAGGGGGCTGGAGAGGCGGGATTGTCGGCATTCACTGCACACACAGTACGCCGAGCCACCTTGGGCGTTGAGGGAGCGCTTCATAAATATTTCAACATAAAAAACGAGCTGAGAGCAGCCATCATGGTTCTACCGTCTCCGAGCAGAATTGCTGTTTCATCGGTGCAATGAGCCCCGGTAATCCCTTTGCAATCTAATTAAGGAAGTGAGCAGTGCACATAAAATGAAACCACGCGCCCAGCTCTGGTTAGGTCAACTGAAAAGCAAATCAAGGGAATTAATGAAATGGTTAGTTCACACTTCCTTACACTGCTTAACAAGCCTGCTGCGGTTTAATGGCGGCTGTTTGTTATGCAGCCCGCACATCAAAGTCCGTTCTCTTTCAGAAACGCTCTCTGTTGTGGACTGTAAAGGCAACAGGTTTTCTGAGCAGCAGGTCGGGCATTGGGGACTGGTGGGACACATAATTACGACATTCTAGCTTAGTAACTGCAAAAACGAAGGCACAGCACTTCTGTGAATGAAAAGCCAGCTTGGCGGCATGGTTTGTAGCAAACACAATAGAATGATAATCAGCGTGGGATTTTCCTATAGCTGGGCATCTAGACTTATGTGGTAACATGCGAATACATTATGTGGCAGCGTTCACTAAATTATGCTGCAGAGACAGGCAAATGTACAGATAACTTGTCACATTTTATGACTGTATTATTTCACTAGTTTGCCATTTTAGCTGACAATGATACTATCTTGCTAAAGATAAATTATAAAATATGTAAAAGATGTAACCTCATTCCTGTCAGTTCATTTTTGCAAGGGAGTTGAAACATTGCAGCACCATGCAGTGCACATTTTTTTTTATAACTTTTGATCCGTTTGAGCTGGAAACTATTTTTTGTTAAACCTGCAAGTTTTGCAATAGATGAGTTATGTGGTGAATGTGATAAATTCAGAATGATGTGGAAAACGCAGAATAACATAATGCCAGTGGTCCTCAATCTATGGCACTGAACATTTTTATGTAAATATTTGCTACATGGTGACTCATTTTGGTTTCATGCATAATTACGGGTGCTAACCTCTTTCGAAATCCTTTACTTCCAGGTCAGTATGTAGTTATATTTCTGACAGATTTCCAGGCCATCCATGACGTTGTTCAGTCCCTTTAAGTGTTCCTAATAGGAATGGTCACTTTTGCTTTTTACAAAAGGCACCTCCAGTGAAATGTCCCCAGGCCTCAAAGTTCTGAAAAAGGCAGAAGCAAATTGTGAGACATTTTCTTTAGTTTCATGGTTAGAACATGGTTACTGGGCAATCTCTGTGGTGGGCAATGTTGTTTACCATTGGTGTTCTGTAAACTTGCCTCTCCAGAGGTGACAAAAAGGACCAACCAGGGCTCACTCCAGGAGGTGTATATACAATAAGACCCAGTAGTCAGACTCAAAGCACTCAAAATGCAGTTGAGTTATATCTTTTAAAAGGGTCTGATTTAAATGAGGGTGCTACGAAATGAATCCCCAAAACTTAGCTCGCTGATTTTTAGTCCCTCTTAACCCTAAAAAAAGTATACATTTTCCACTGTGCAAAGTGTTTCTGCACATGCAAATCATCTATGTAAGCACAAAGCTTTTCCTCTCGCTCAAAGTATTTCCTCAGCACAAAGGGTCATATTTACAAGAAAATGGCGGAACGCAGGTTAGTTCCAAAATTACTAACGCCATCACTTTAGAAATGCAGGGATGCGCTGTATTTACAACAATAGGGCACAGCCCTGCATTTCTCCATGTGCTGGTGCTATATTCAGCTACCTAACGCCAACACAGGCTCCCTTGAACCATAGTGCAGTTGCCTGTTGTTGTGTCTTCCACATCAGGAATAAACAGACACACACCAGGTAAAGTTCTGGTCCAATTTATTCACCTCATCCATAAACTGCTGCTCAGTAACTGACAACAGTAGAACCCCCTTACATAGTCAGGTTCCACATAGAATACATAGAGAGGTTCCACATAGAACCAGGTATGATGTCACACATCTTCCCTCTTTACAACAATAGAAATAAAACAAAACATGAAAAGGCAAGAGGGAGAATGAAGTGTTACAATCATGGTAAATAATGAATCAACAACGGAAGGTAATTAACAAAGCATAAAAGAGAACTCAACAAACATAGTTCTTCATATGCAAAGGTTGTCTACGCACCCTGTGACTCCTCTATCTAACATTAACGGGCAAGGAATGAGACTCTTCCGGAGAAGAATCAACATCACTTGTTGAGAAATAATGCAAGTACGGCCCTTTTTCCTGAAAGCTGGATTTGGATTTATTTTGACCAAGACAACTCTGCTTTAATTCCAAACCCCACCATCATCAGTCTTCACAGTATTCTTAAATATTTTAGCAACTTCTCTTACTCTGGTGTACTTAGACCATTGTTGACAACCAACAGGATCTTAATTTTTAAATAGTCCCCCACATTCATGTCAGTGGTTTGAATGCACTTTTTTTCATCAAAGTACAATTTTCTTGCCCAATGTTTATCAAGCTCTCTGCTCCTCCAATCACCTATCTGCTTGCTTTTCAACCCTTTGTTCAAAACCATCCAACCTGGATGCAACTTAGAGTTGGATGTCCTTCCCTTGAATAACTCAAAGGGAGTCCTTCCAGTGGTCGTGTGGGGTGACATACGCTAGGCAGTGATCCTGTCTTGCATGATATTTTTCTAGTTTAAATTACTGGCCCTGGCTAATTGAATGCTTTCTTTGAGAGTTTTATTTACTCTCTCTACAGCCCCATTTGTTTCTGGGTGGTAAATTGAACTCCTCTTATGAATTATCCCACAATCTTTCAAAAGGTCTGCATTTCAGAAGAACAAAACTGTGGACCATTGTCTGAAAGAATACATTTGGGATAACTTTCCCTCTTGAAGATTTCTTCTAAGAGCTTAATAACACTCGTCGAAGAAATGTCCCTTACTGAGCTTACTTCAATCCATCTTGAATAACGATCCAAGATAACAATCAAATAAGTGGTATCACTCACACCATGCAAGGGTCCAACAATATCAATGGCAATTTCATCCCAGGGATGTTCTGGTAACTTCTGTGTAAATTGTTATTGTAATTGGATATACACGATTGGCATATTTGTACAACCATGAAGTCCCTAGTAAAGTGCACTGGGTGTGCCAGGGCTGGCGATGACAAATGCTACTAGTGGGCCTGCAGCACTGATTGTGCCACCCACATGAGTAGCCCTAAAATGGTGTCTCAGGCCTGCCACCGCAGTGCCTGTGTGCAGTCTGTGAACTGCCATGTCCTCCTGGTCAGTGTCCCCACTGACCAGGCCTAACCCTTCTCTTTTTGTGCATATTGGTCACCCCTATGGAAGGCCCAAGGTACCCCCCTGGGCAGGGCGCAGTGTATGTGAAAGATAGAGCATGTACTGGTGCAGGTGACATGCTCTGGTAGTGAATTACAGCCATTTTCGTTTTTCACTATTGTAAGGCTATCTTGCTCCATAGGTTAACATGGGGGATGCTGGCTACAGTAGCTACCAGCATTTCTTCTCATAGGAACAAGATAGGACATAAGAATCTAGTATCTCTGAACTCAGAATTTAATAACACATCTTTTAGGAAAGGTTGTTTTTAAATCCTGTGTTTGAGAACAGCACTTTTAGAAAGTTGCTGTTCTCTTGTCTGACCCTTCTGTGTGCCTGGGCCTGTTTGTGTATTGACTGTCTGGTTTGAGAGTGACAGGGGCTGGGGATTCCCCATGAGGCTGGCTGAGTCAGCCCTAGGCTGAATGACTGCATTGCAACTTGAGTGGTGGGAGGAGATAGCACCTGGGCCTGAATAGGGCTGTGCCTGCCTTCCACAATGCTGGCTCCACCTCCTGCTGGGCAGCTGACGACCCTGCCCATCACTCTGAAAGGAAAGGAAAAGCCAGGAAAACAAAGTGCTCAAGAAACACCCAGAACTGGTTCAGACCGGGCTCAGGGCCCACTTGCACAAAGAGAACAAAGACTTTTAGGGGTATGAGTACAGGACCCCTGACAACAGAAAATACGATCATCCTGGAATCAAGAAGGAACCTCTGCCAAGGAGAAAGCTGAAACTGAAGAAGGAAGATTGTCCAGCTGTTGCTCTGCTGGATTGCCCTGCTGTTGCTTTGCTGCCAAGGAGAGGGGAAGGACTTTGCTTTGTGCTGTGTCCCCTTGCTTGAAGGAATCTCCAAGAGCCTGAGAAGAGCTGGCTCCCTGTTCTGAAGTCCCAGGAACAAAAGGACTTCACCCCCAGCTTCTCCTGAGCTCTACTGAGAGAGTTCTGTCCTTCCTGGAGTGCTTGGCCCATGTGTGGTGCCTCTGGAAGATGTACCTGTGTTGGGAAGCTGGAAACTAAGCTTGAGAGACTTTGCTAAAGAAAAGTTATCGCATCGCTCGCTGCGGAGCGCATCCCCGACTGTGCGAGAAGATTCCCGCCGCTACGAAGGTCGAGATCGTCGTAGCGCCTGTTGCCACTGTCAGAGCCGTCGCATCCTTCGCTTGCGGGACGCACCCGATCGGTGCGGGAAGTCTAACATCGCTGCGAGTGTCGTTGCAGAGCCTGTCATCGCTGGGTGAGATCTCCGCCTCGCCTGCTTGCGGACTGCATCACGTCACTGCGAGAGTCATCGCCGAAGCCAATGCACCGTGGAGCTGCGAGAGACGAGATCACCGCTGGTCCGCGCATCGTCGCCCCGGAGATCGCCGCACCTCCAAAGATCGTCGCATCGTGCCGTTGCGAGAACAAACTTCCTACGGAACCTACGCACCGGAATCCATACAAGTGGCCTTCCTCCCCATACAGACCGGATTCATCGCAACACGCCCGCTGCTGAAGCGGGGCTGTCGCAAACACCTCCTCAGGGTCTCAGGAGCAACGCATCGCTTGTTTTCCACCGCACCACCTTCTACTTTTGGAACTTTGTCGCAACTAAAGGTACTGTGAGCTAAACGTGACGCAACTGTGAACTTTTGACTATGGATTTTTATCGCAACGTAAAGAACTTTATCGCAACCTTAAGAACTCTTTTGAAACCATATTCTTGAACTGTGTATGTTGGATTTTTGTCGTTTTGGTCTTGTGTAGTTTAGATTAAATACCTTTATTTTTCTAAACTGTTGTGGAGTCAGTTTGTGGTGTTTTCACTGTGTTACTGTGAGTGTTGGTACAAATACTTTACATATTGCCTCTGGTTAGTCTAAACTGCTCGTGCCAAGCTACCTAGAGGGTGAGCAGGGGTTATAAAATATAATAATAATAATAATAATAAAGACATTTATAGAGCGCATGGAATAAGTACGCCATCTTGGCGTGTCCCCGCGCTAAGATAGAGAAGAAACTCATTTTGGGGGAGAGAGCCGTGCGAGGCATAAGGCATTAAGTGAGCTATAGGGTGAACAGGTGAGTTTTAAGTTGCCGTCGGAAAATAATTTCCGAAGGCTCCAGGCGGAGGTTAATGGGAAGTTTGTTCCATGCTCTGGCTACCGCCACTCTGAAGGACCGACCTCCCATTTTTTCTCTCCTGTATCGGTGTGTCACAAGCGTGCCCATGCCGCCCGATCTCAGCGATCTGCGAGGTTCATACCTGGTAACCAGACCGGTCAGGTAACCAGGAGCTTTGTGCCATAGGATCCGATGACATATCAGGAGGGCTTTGTAGTTTATTCTTTTTTTCACTGGGAGCCAGTGGAAGGCCTCCAGGGTGGTTTTAGAGTTGGCTCTTCGTGGGAGTCTAAGCACTAGGCGGGCTGCAGCATTTTGCAATGTCTGGAGTCGTCCTATGCTTTTACTCGAAGCTCCCAGGAAAAGGACATTCCCATAGTCGAGGCTTGACGTAATCAGTGCCTGGGTCATAGTACGCCTAGCCTCCAAAGGGAGAAGATCTAGGGTTTTGTTGAGGGTCTTTAGGACTCCGAAGCACTTGCCTACTAACCGGTTGATGTGTGTCTCATAAGAGAGTGCGGGATCCATCCATATCCCTAAGTTTTTCGCTTCAGTACATGGTGTAGGCATATCGCCTAAACAGCTTGGCCAACAATCACATGTCCAAAACCGTTGATCACCACCAACCACCAAGACCTCTGTCTTGGATCCGTTCAATTTAAGGCAGTGCGTATCCATCCACATGGCCAGTGCCTGCATACAGGCTCTGAAGTTGTTAGCTTCAGCCGCCGGCGTTTGGGTGAGGGTGAGTAGGAGCTGTGTATCGTCGGCGTAGGATACAATCTCTACGCCGAACGATTGAACTAACTCAGCCAGGGGGGCCATATATAAGTTAAAAAGGGTAGGACTTAAAGCAGAGCCCTGTGGCACCCCCTGTTCCAATACCCACTCTTCAGACTGAAATGAGCCCCGCTGAACCTGAAAGCTTCTGCCTGTCAGAAACGATTTAAGCCAGCCGAGTGCTCTATCAGTCACACCTCCTCTGTTCAGACACTGTAGCAAGGTGATATGTGCTACAGTGTCGAACGCTGCGCTTAGGTCTAGCATGACCAGTGCCATGGTTAGGCCTGCGTCAGCTCCTTGACGTAGAGTTTCGGTGGCTCTTAATAGCGCTGTCTCAGTAGAGAAGCCTCTTCGGAACCCCGATTGCGAGGGGTGCAGGAGATTGTTCTTCTCCGCAAATGCCATCAATTGCACATTTGCAATTTTCTCTGCAATTTTAGCGGTATAGGGTAGCAGAGAGATAAGTCGTAGGTTCTCCAGGACCTCTAGGCTTACATTAGGTTTTTTCCTTATAGGTAATACAATTGCTTTTTTCCAGTTTCTTGGCAGGGTCTGGGAGTCAAAGGATGTAGCCAGGACATGGCGGATGTACGGTTCTAAAGCGGCTATGCTTGCGCCCAGGACTCTTGGAGGAGCGGGGTCACGAGGGGAGCCCGATTTTATGCTAGTACAGATGGTAACAAGTTCTTTACTGGGTGGTACGGTAAAGCATTCTAACCTTGATTTTGCATTTGTCATCTCCAGTTCCTTCAGTTCTGTGAAGGTTTCTCCAGCCGCAGGATATCTGGAGAAGGAGCTGTATATTTTTTTAACCTTGTCGGCAAAATATTCTGCCACCTTGTTGCATTCCATGACGGAATCAGCTTCCGGAATATTGGAAAGTGAGACGACTGAGATTTCTTTATAGATTTTGAACAGTTCTCTAGATGAGCAGTCTGCCTCTCTAATGTTGTTTCCATAGAAGGTTGCTTTAGCAGCTCTGACCTGTTTTTGATAGCTTCTCTGGGCTGTTCTGTATTGAAGTTTAGTGCAATCCTTTTTATCCTTGCGCCAAAGTCTCTCTAGCTTTTTGCACTCTGACCTGACCGACTGCAGATCCATATTATACCATGGGGCCGCTCTCCTTGTTCTGTTCCCTTTTTTGGCCGTGGATAGAGGGGCTACCTTGTTCAAGGCATCAAGGATTCGGGTTTCTAAGTTTTGATTAGCACTCTCACTATCTGTGCCTCCCGGCATCCCACCCAAACTTGGCAAATCGATAAAACTGGGTATAGAAAAATGTTTCCATTTGCGGTATGGGTAACAATTATTGCCATTCAATTGGGGGGCAAGCTTACTTACAGTGTCAATTTCAAAAGGGACTAGAAAATGGTCTGTCCAGGGGAGTGGGTTAGGAGTGCTCGTAGTTATGCCCTCCCAGTTGGCGAACACCGGGTCCAATATATGGCCATGAATGGATCACTGAAATAATATCGAGGGACAGAATATCGACCATCAAAAATATCGTTGACAAAATATCGACAGTCAAAATATCGAGTTTCTATCTACAAACAGGTAAGTACAAAAATATCGAGTTAAAAATATCGTTTACAAAAATATAGTTGTAAAAAATATCGTATTTACTAAAAACAGTGTTAAATTAAATTAATATTAATAATTAATTACTAAAATATACTTAAAATTGCTTAAATTAACTTATAATAATTAAATAATTAATGAAAGTTAAATAAATATTTTTTTATTTCATATTTATTAAAACATATATATATAGTAACAAAATATAATAAAATAATACCCAAAAACTGAAAACTGACCCTGAACCCTAAAAATACCCCTTTACCCAAAAACCCAAAACTGACCCTGAACCCTAAAAATACCCCTTTACCCAAAAACTGAAAACTGACCCTGAACCCTAAAAATACCCCTTTACCCAAAAACTGAAAACTGACCCTGAACCCTAAAAATACCCCTTTACCCAAAAAACCCAAAACTGACCCTGAACCCTAAAAATACCCCTTTACCCAAAAACCCCAAACTGACCCTGAACCCTAAAAATAAAAACAAATTTTTTTACTATCTATATTATATACTTACATATTTTCACTTTCTATATTATTTACAGTCGATATTACTTCATTTACCTTAAAAACGATATTTTGGCTGTCTATATTCTGTCCTGTCGATATTTTGTCCAAACGATATTTTTGGCTCGATATTCTGCCCAAACGATATTTTGGAGTCGATATTATGTCTGTGCACCGGCCATGAATATGTGTGGGTGTTTGATTTATTAGAACCAGATTCGTATTTCGTAATTCCTGCAGCATGTCTGTGGCTTCCTTTAGCTGGATATCATCAAAATGAATATTAAGATCACCCAGGAGGAGGACCTTCCAATGTCTCAGCGCTAAGTGAGCAAGATGTTCTTGTAAGCTTGGTCTGAAATTTCCCAGGGTCCCAGGCGGTCTATAAAGGAGGACACCCGAGATATGGTCCTGAGGGCCGAGTTTCAATGCGAATTTGCCTGCTTCGCTGATGTCTATTCCAAGAGGTTCAAGGGAGCAAACCAGGGGGGCCTTGCTGATCACAGCGATGCCACCTCCACGGCCTATTGGTCGATCCACCCTGGCTATACTAAAGTCTGGTGGAAGGGATTCGATAATCTCAGGGTCGGAATCAGCCCCTAACCATGTCTCCGTCAGAAAGAGTATATCGAGGCCCTCTTCTATGAGCATGTTCCAGATTTGCAAGGCGTGTCTCGGGAGGGATCGACAGTTTAACAGACCTCCTCTGAGGCTCTTAGTATGTTCTTTGTCGCCTATCGTTTGAAATGGGCAATATCGGCATTTGCCAGAGGAGATGACCTCCATTTTGTGCCTGCAGCACTCATTTAGAGTCGGGCATAGGTTCCATAGGGCCTGTCTGTTATAGGTTATCAGGTCATTTGGAGAACGGACAGGGGTTATGGCCCTGGACCGCGCCCGGCCACGGACGGGCGCAGACGGGCTTGCCTTAGGCGCGCCTTCGGCGCGCATTCGTCGCGCCCGCTGCGCTCGCCCGCTGCGGGACCGATAAATGCACATAATTTATATTGTTCAGGGCAAAGGATAGAGGGGGCGTGGCCTCCGTTCGTGGCGTATCTCAGATGGTTTCCTCCTTACCCTGACTAGAAGCAAGGGTCCCTATTTGGACAGTGGTACCTACCCCTACCAACTAGAGACCCCCATTTCTAACACACTTGTCGAAGAAATATCCCTTACTGAGCTTACTTCAATCCATCTTGAATAAAGATCCAAGATAACAATCAAATAAGTGGTATCACTCACACCATGCAAGGGTCCAACAATATCAATGGTAATTTCATCCCAGGGATTTTCTGGTAACTTCCTGCAGGCCATGGGCATTTACTTGGTTTTCAAAATGTTTTCACTTGCACAACACTCCAGGCAATCCCGGACCATCCTCTCAACCTCTTTATCCATCCCCGGCCACCAAAATTGCATCCTCAAATACTCCTTTGTTTTAAATATGCCTAGATGACCAATATGTGCAAGATGAGGAGTTTACTCTATACACCCAATGGTGGAATTAGCTTGGTATCACGTACAAGCACACCATCCATGAATGATAACTTCTCGCAAGCCATGGACCAAGGCTTTTCAAGATGCTTTTTCTTCCCTAACAACAGCAATTCAATCACTTTAGAGATTTCTACATCCTTGGCAATCTCAGCTCTCCACTCAGTCACGTCAACTGCACCCAACGTAACCTCACAGACATTTATTACTTCATCAACAAGGCTCTTCTCATCCAGATCAATCTCTTTGACATCTATCAAACGAGATAAACAGTCGGATGAGCTGTTGATCACTCCTGGAATGTAATCAACGTCAAAGTCATACTCTTGAAGTGAAATTATCCACTTCTTTATCCTTGATGAAATTTAAACTAGACCTCTTTGAAAAAACTTCCTTTAAGGGCTCATGGTCTGAGAGTACTTTTAACTTAGTACCCCAAATCAAATTCCTATACTTCCTCAAAGCCCAAAAGATGGCCAAGGCCTCTTTCTCGATTATCGAGCATTTCAGCTCAGACCCCCTCAAACACCTTGAAGCACAAGCACTCAGACGTTCTACTCCACAACTCTTCTGAAGCAACATTGCTCCTATGCCCTTTGCACTAGCATCAGTCAAAATGTGAGTCTCATCACCTGGAACAAAGGCCTGTAAGGAGGGAGCTTTCCTCAAATCTTCCTTCATGAAAGCAAATTCCCTTGAACACTCTGTATCCATTCAAAGACCACATTCTTGCCCGTCAATCTCCTAAGACTTTGCATCTTGTCAGCATACCCTGGAATTAATTTACAGTAAAATGTGACCACGCGCAAAAAGAACAGCAACTCCTCCTTGTTACAAGGTTCATTCAATTTCACAATGGTGCTAACTAGTTATTTTTTATGGAAGACACCTTGCCCAATGATGCAATGACCAGATACTTTATCTCTTCAACAGCAAACTTACATTTCTCCTTCTTAAGCGTCAAACCAACTCAGTCTTTCCAACAAAGCACAAACCCTTGAAAAATGTTCAGCCATAAATTAGCAAGTCATCCTGATAACACTTCACCCCAGAAAGGCCTTTGAGCACATTCGACATGCTCCGCTGAAAAGCAGACACAGCTGAAACAAGCCCAAATGGCATCCAAAGGAATTTAAAAGTTCCCATGAGTGTCATAAAGGCTGTCAAATCTTGAGAAGCCTTGTCCAACTCCACCTGATGGTAGGAGGATGCTAAATCTAGAATAGTGAATTACCTAGCACCTGCTAAGGTGCTGACAATCGCATTGATGTTTGGTAGGGGAAACCTATCCACAACAACCTCCTTGTTAGGAGAGTGCAAATCAATGCAGAGGTGAATCTCGCCATTGGCTTTCTTTGCAATGACTATCAGAGCTAACCACTCAGTAGCCTCGACAGACACAATAACACCCATTTCAACCAAAGGCTCAATCTCCTTCTGCACACTTGCTTGCTCATTCAACTGTACCCTCCTAACCTTGGCAACAACGGGGACGGCACCCTCCTTAAGTTTTATATGATGCTTGTACCCCTTTAGACATCCCGACTTGTCTTCGAATACATCAGCAAAATGTTCCCCTAACACAGCTGCAGGATTGTCGCCCACCTGTAACTGAACTTGCGGTACAGCGTTCAGGTTAAGGAGAACTCCAAGCACACGTTGGTGACGCTATCATCAGAGTGTATCTCCTCTCCTTTCATCGTATACCTTACCAACAGTCATTCGTCCACTCAACTCAATACAAGCCAAGAAATAGCCCAACATGTTTATGGGTAAACCTCCATAACCAACGGGAGAGACATTATTTTTCAGAAGAGTAACCTTGTCTCTAAAAAGTTCTTCAAAAGTGTCTTTGCTAATCATAGTGGGGTGAGATTTGAGTCAAACTTAATTTCAAGCTCAATTCCTTCAATTACGACTACATGAGAGGGATGTTTTGTTTTTCAGTCATCTACTTGATGAAGAATTTCTTTAACCTGCGGTTCTTCCCTTCTTATCACCCTGCTCTTACAACATTTTTCAAAGTGACCTTTCCTCCCACACGCATTGCAACCGACTTGCATAGCTGGACAGAAGGAATTGTTCTCTCTATGGCCTGACCTGCCACGTCTAAAACAGACAGACTTGCTATCTTACGGACTGCTACCTTCTGCGACAAGAGAAGGCTTTCCACTTTCAATATCATCAGATGTCTTATTTTTTACCTGACAAACAACTTAGTCAACATTAGTGGTCAAAGCATTTAACTTGTTTTTTTGCATTACTTAACTCGTCTACACATTTGATCATACGTTCGACCCGTTTGGCAATCATCAAAACCTCATCCAAGGGTGGCTTATCTTTTAACTATAAATCCTTTCTAATTTTATCATGAGCACACTTCAAAACAAATGAATCTCTTGCCCTTGCCAAGGCTTGTTAACTCCGATCCGGAAGCCGACACCGCCGACAGTGAGAGCCTTTGGGGGACAGCTTGTGATCTACTCCTGAACGTCCTCGATGCCCCAGAGTCCACGTGGCAGCGGAGACAAGCTTCACGACAACCACCTGATTGCACCCGACATCGCCTGGTTCCTTCCTGGTCACCGGCTAGTGACCCAGACTCTGTCCCCTCTGCTTTCAGGTACTTTGCATATTCGATCCACCCTTGGATCACACCGGACACTTCTCTTCTGGACGCCTGCAGCATCTTCATCTCCAGGCACCCTAGATCTTCGTGACAAAACCAGACACGCTTTTGCACCTGTGCACCCGCTTCCTGTGGGTGAGGTAACTCTTGAACGCCGGTGCTCCTGTAGTGGTTTTGTCATTCTAGTCCAGTCGGAAGACTCCTAAAACTGTAACTCGATAACTTTTACGCACCATTGACTTTGCATTGGTGCATGTGTGTGCTTTTAGCGCTGCACCCGAATCCCGCGGGCTACTCCCGTCCTAACTGCTGTTAGTCCAGTGTAGTCCCAGCGATTCCCAAGGCCCTAGGCCTTAGCACTGATCGATTAGTGATACTTATACCACTTTTTTGATATATGGTTTGAGTGGCCACCGGCCTCATCCATAAACGTGCAACTTTCATATGTTATATTGTGCTTTTGTTTAAACGCTTGTGCTTCTTTACTCATAAAGAGTATTGGGGATTATTCTGAGAATAAATACATATATTTTTATAATATATAACTTGTGTGGTGTCCTTTCATTTAGTATTACAGGATTGCATATGGTAAAACAGCTGGCTTCACATGCCCTCTTGAGTTAAGCCTTTAAGGCTGCTTAGTCCATGCTACCCCTAGGATAGCTTGTCTATAAGGTTGACTTACAACCACCACCATAAGGGATTGTTTGGACTGATACAAGGTGCCCACAGAACTGTGGACATCATACATCAGGCCAACTTCTCAAACTCGCATAGATTACGGAGATCTTCTTTCATTTTTGCCACTTTATCGCTGGCTCTCCAGGACTGGTAAAGAAAAATGGTGGTTGAATTACATTCGCATGTTAACTTGGTAAAATCAAAGCCAGCTACTTGTCCCTTACGCTGTGGATGATGCAAACGTGTCTTAATTTCCTTCAGATACATTTTTTGTGTTGAATCTTCCATCTGTAGCAAAATTGTCAAACTCTCTTTTAAACAAAAAAACTACAAACTTGGTGAATACAAATCGGCTAAAACAAAGTAGCACTGAGTTTATAAAAGAGGAGATGAAGGACTTACTGCTCTAGTAGCTATGCTATGGTGTGCCAATCACTGTGGTTCCATGTCATCGGCACACAAAATATATTAAGCAAAAACCGAGGTGTGCCAATCACCGTAGGTCGTTGCAAAACAAATTCTCACGTGGCTTGCAAAACAGAGTAAATGATCGGTGTGTAACACCTCAATATCAGCACACAAGCAGAGGTGTGCCGATCACCGCAGATCTTTGCACATACAAACCGACTTCTCAAACAGAGGGAACAGATGGTGTGTTACACAGTTGCTCAGCAACACACTTGCGCGTAGGACGTGAACAACTTGAATTATTTGTTGCCCTATATAATGTATGTATGTATGTATGTATTTGCATACTTCTATAGCGCTATACTGTCACCCGGAGGGCATCCTGGCGCTTTGACACAACAAGCCGAACCACCGATGCAGAGCTCAGACTGCTCTTGGGAACAGATGGGTTTTGAGCCCTTTTTTAAAAGCTGGGAATTCAACCTGACTCCTTAGCAAGAGCGGGAGAGAATTCCAAAGTCTGGCGGCCGCAAAGCTAAACGACCGCCCACCCATCCTTATCCTCTGAACTCTGGGGACCGTCACCAAACAGGCAGAGGAGGAGCGTAGGCTCCGAGAGGTGGAATACCAAGAGAATAAGTTCTGCAGCAAAACTGGGCCCTGTCCATGTAAAGCTCTAAAAACCAGGCAGGATGCTTTAAAAAGGATACGCTGATGTACAGGAGCCAGTGTAAATCCTGAAGTGCCGTGGTGGAAGAGGCAGCGCGCGGTGGAGAAAGTGCCAGCTTAGCTGCCATATTTTGGACCCGCTGCAGTTTGCCAACCAGCGTACTAGGCGCCTCCAGGAGCAGTGCGTTGCAGTAATCCAATCTGCTTAGGATCAGGCCCCGCACTACCTCTGGCCTAGCCTGCGCTGGGAGCAGTGGTAGTACTTTCCGCAACATCCGAAGCAGCATCATGCAGGTGGCTACGGTTTTGTTGACGAAGAGGTCCAGTTGTAGGTTGGGGCCAAACATGACCCCCAGATTTCGAGCAGACTCTGCTGCAGTCACCGCCCCGGAGAAGGAAGGGGGCCAGAAATCATCCGGTAGTGCACGCGGGACACGGTCATTGGAGCAGTACAGCACCTCCATCTTAGATCCATTAAACTGGAGGGAGTTGGAGCGTAGCCAGTTCGATGTGGCAGTCATACAGCGGTGGAATGTCTCTAAAGAGACAGCGTCTTTGCCCTCCAAAGAAAAGACTAATTGGGTATCGTCGGCGTAATTAAACACCGAGATGCCGAAAGATTTTATCAATAGGATCAGAGGGCGGAGGTACAGATTGAATAATATGGGGCTGATGGCCGATCCCTGCGGTACCCCCTGCCCAACTTTCCGCACATCCGACTTAAAAGGCGGCAAAGCCACCACCTGCTGTCTGTTGTTGAGGTATGAGACTAACCATTCCCTGGCCAGCCCCGTAACCCCGATCTCCTCCAGTCTCTCAATGAGGGTGGAGTGGCTGACCGTGTCGAACGCGGCCGACATGTCGAGCAACACTAAAAAGGCTGCCGGACCTGTGTCGACCCGCGAACGAAGAATGTCCAACACGGCCACCAACGCAGATTCCATCCTATGCGCTGGCCGGAACCCAAACTGGGCCACATCCAGCCTGGTGTTGTCCTCTAGGAAACTGGATAGAGAGCGGGTGACCAACTTCTCCAAGATCTTAACCGGAAAAGGGAGCAGGGAGATGGGCCTGTAATTTGACAGACAGGTGGGGTCGAGTGTAGGTTTTTTCAGGAGGGGGAGACCAATGCCAGCTTCCAACTCTCTGGAACAGTCGCAGTAACAAGCGACTGGTGACAGATAGAGTACACAGGGTAGAAAAGTTCTTCCTGGAATATTTTCCAGAATTTATGCAGAAGAGGATCCAGCGGAGAGCCAGATGATACAGTCTGTGCCAATTTACAGAACTCCACAAAAGATGGAAAAGAGAAGCAGCTCAACTGAGGTTGATTGGAGAGTTCACCCGAAGCTCCCAGACTAAGGGGAGAGCAGTTCTGCCGGGGACGACTGGGAGATTTCTCCAAAGCCTCCAGACTAGAGGAAAGGCAGCTCAACTGGAGACAGTTGGATGATACTCCTGAGACTGCCAAGCTAAGAAGAGAATAGTTCAGCTGGGGCAAACTGGAGGGTTCCTCCGGAACTCCCAAGCTGAGAGGCAAACAACCCTGCCGGGGTATAAAGTTTCCCAATATTCCAAAATGGCGCCCATGCGTGACGACGCACGTCATGACGCTCGTGGTATACTGACTATGCACCTTACATCACTGGAGCCCAAATGGGTTCCAACACTTGATCGTCCCACTGGTGAATCGAGACCTAACTAGCCTGCGTAGAGAGGACGCGCAATGACAGTGGAACGCACATGCATCTCACCACACGCCCCTCCCGCGGATCTCCTCACCGTGGTGTTTACCAGGCAGTACACTCACCTCCATGAAACAGAAAACAGCCGCTGGAAAAGAGAGGGAGCACACCTTCTCATCTGTATTTTGTTCCGCCGCTGGAGAAGAGAGGACCACAACTTCTCTACCAATGAAAAAGGAGGGAGACTGATGTTGAGGTGATGCCCACCCTCGTCGCCAGACTAAATGTGGTGTCTTCCACATCAGGAATAAATAGGCGCACATCAGGAAAGGCTCTGGTCCGATTTATTCACCTCATCCATCAACTGCTGCTCAGTAACTGACAACAGTAGAACCCCTTTACATAGTCGGGTTCCACATAGAATACATAGTGAGGTTCCACATAGAACCAGGTATGATGTCACACCTGTATTGAGGGAAATATTTCTTTATGTGCAGGAAGGTGTCCCTTCCAGCACATAAAAAAATACAGAATCTTGATTTTAAACTTCTATGTGTGCTGCATTGTGATGCACACAGAGAAGTTGCAAATCGTCATTTTTTTTAATGGGACACCTTCCTGCACATAAACAATCATTCATGGCATTGGAGATACAAAGCATTTCTCCTCCTTCCGCCATGTTAAAACCTGGTTTTCCCTGCTCTTAATGTTGACTCTGCCTCCTATTTAGGCCACCCTTGTAAAAAGGTGCTGCGTCAAAATCACCAATTGCCCACCCCTTTCGCGTTAAGTCTAGTGAAAAAGGGGGCCTTATTTACAAGGCGGCGTTAAGCCACGTTAAGTGACTTAGCGCTGCCTTTTAAATAAGGTAAAGCCCTTACAAAAACAACAGTTGATGGACAGAATGCAGAACAATGTCATACATTCACCCCAGTACAGAGATCTGGGCCTTAATTCATTGTTTTTTTGCTAACCATGCCATTCCAGTTTGAACCCAGCCATATGCAAATCAGTCTTGACCCTGTGCCCCATGGGAACAGTCCAGCCCGAACTGTCAAGCTAGGTCCTCCCTGGACTGAAAACAAGCATCCTAGGACCCGTTTCGGGCTTTCAGCTTACCCCCACAGGAATGTTGTAAAAAGTGACGTTCCTATGATGATGGGGGCTTTTAAATATGCCCCAAAGTGTCATGCAAAGTGATAATGGGAAGCTGGCCATCCTAGCATATGATAACACAACAGATGGCAAAGATAGTTGACCAAGGGGGTTGGGTGGGTGAGTAGTGTAAAGGATGGCATATAAAGAGTGCCTGACATCCACACTGTGGGTCTAAAAAGGTAAAAATCCTGTAGTCTTTTTTACGTTAACACTGCTAAAGAAGGAAGTGAGCAAAGGCTGCCCACCAACAATAGCGGAAGGACAGCTGCATGTCGTCGCCACTGTGGCCCCAAGCCAATCCCATCCTGGGGGCACTAGGTCCACCGCTAATTCTTGCAGACAAGATGCTAAAGGATGGCTGGAGTCCCAGACCTTGGAATACAAAATTACCTCAGGAATATTCTGTTGGCTTATAAGCTATTTTTGTTATGTTGAGAGAGACTTATATAGTGCTCCATTGCTATTACTGAGGCCTCACAACACTGACATACATTTAAATGGAAAGTTGAAAATGATATAATGCTCTACCTCGCGGGGGGAAGTCATTGATTGTATCCAATGTCTGTAGAGTAATACATAAATTATGCAAAATCAAAAGGAAGATTTTTTTGTATATACTTATGACGATATTATATACAGTCACCAAGAGGGATGGCTGCCATTGTGCAGTGAGAATGCCAGCAGCTTAATTTCCTCCATGGATGCAGTGAATTTCTTAAGAATTAAGTTTTGCGGTAACTCTTATTCTGGCTCTTTCATACAATAACAAGACAAAGCAATGGCTAGGAGATTGGCGCACTCGAACAAAATGTCTCAATAAAGTATTGTAAAGAGAGCAATTTTTTCAGACAAATATCTATATATTCGCTGGTGTTCCGGAGGAGGAAGAGCCATCCATTCTTCTCAATGGAATGGTTCCAAAACGTAGTGTTATTGTTCTCTAGGCACACAGAATTAAATTGAGATTGTGGTTTCAAGAGTCTTTTTATTCCTTTGTTCTGATGAAGAAAGCCCTTTTGCCAACACATGTTTCGTCTCAAGCTGTTGATGTCACAGCAGACTTCATCAGGGCAAGATTTTAGTTTCCTCACGCAAGCTCAGTTTTATGGCGTATCAGGTTGTATCATAGCTCATCACTTCAGGCTCTATCTGGAATTGCTGAGCTTTGTTTCGCAGGTAGATTGATTAGATGTATTTTAGTTGCTGTATATGTCTCCCTCACATATCTCGGTCCGCAGTGTGTGTCAGAAGCAAGTGTTTGGACCAAACGAAAAAGACTCTTGAAACCACAATCACAATTTAATTCTGTGTGCCTGGAGAACAATAACATCTCTTTGATACAATGTTCTTTGTCTATGAAAACATAGTCCTGCATCTTTAGGATTTGTTTATTTACGTTCGCTTCTTAGCAGCCTCACACCTGTGAAAGAGAAGGGAGTACATTTAGTCTGCATGAGAGGAATAAACAGGCTCCCCTCTGTTGAAGCACTTCATCAGATAGCCAGTGTTGAATGTATGTCCTAAAAGACCAAAACCCAGCTTCCTTTGATGGTGGTATTGGCACAAGCTGGTAGCTTTGCCACCATAATGAAGAACGGTGCATCAATTTTTCTAGAGGTTTTCGGCACATTGGTGAAAAGTGTATTATGGATAGTCATGTATAAGTAAGGTATTGTAAGGCTCACCTGCTCTTCTGATATCTGATGCATTAAGGCAGGCACAAAGAAATCAATGGCCCGCAGCCAGCGATGGCCTGTGCAGGTAAGAGCGGTGGGGGTGTGTGTGGGGGGGGGGGATTTCAACAGACGATGAGGAGGAAAAATTAATTCTTTATTAAATTGTCCCTCTTGGTCATCTGTCGAATCCCTCCCAACCCAGTCCCACCCCTTTTACCTGCACAGGCCGCAGCTGCCCACAGCAGATGAAGCAACCTGTACTTAGGAGATGCAAATTTCCATCATGTCCACAGTACTGCTCAGGCAGACATTAGGAATTCTGATGAGACATTTGATGTGAATCAGACATGTGAGCAGCCCTGTGGGCACTCAGTCAAAATGGGAGAATAGGAGCTGACAGGAACAGCCCATCGTAGAACTACACCACAATATATCACTGGGCTCATCAAACCATGTGTAGAATGTATTTCTTTAAATGGATCTCAATAAATTCTTCAAACCTACCTGTTACAACTATGCAGGTGACATAAACAACCTCATAAAGCTTGCAAAATCTTCAGAACTGAACTCCTGATCTCAGGATCAATCCCTGCCCACAGTAGGTCACTGGGAGCAACTCAATCACCTCCTGCAGAACTCAACAAAACAGACACTTTCAAGTGATGACTCTTGATTCAGTCTTACCCACCTTTATCCGACCTCAGTTACTGAAATCAGGGCCAACATCCTTGATGGAAGTGAGGAGCCTGTGAATGATCATATACACCAACACCTCCCTTGCACCACAGGACCAAAGGTTTCTCCCCCACCATGTAAACTGTTTGCGGCATCTTCTTACATTTCATTGTACAGTGCCTTGGTTCTATGTTGCCTAACCTGCCACAGGCCTAAACATTGGCACTCTCTTTTACCTCCTCTGAAGGTTCTAGAGAATACAGAATTCATCCTTCAGACATTATTTACATCTAATCATGCATAACCATATCTCTTTCGCCCTACTAGATCTCCACAGGCTACCCATGGCCAGAGCTAGTTTATTTAAGACTCTTTGCATCACCCGCTTGGCTACCATTAGTGTACAACCATGCATCCTGAAACTTCAAACTTCAACATTATCATCATCAATTGTATTTACAGCGCACAATGTTCACCATCTCATGTTTAAATAAAGAATGTATTGATAGATGGATTATTGATTGATAAGAACTTTTTTTTAAACGTTTATGAAATGGGTGAGGGAGTTTTTTGTTTGCAGAGAGCAACAGTGATGTCATTTTAAGAAGAGACAGCCGATCCAATGTATCCGCTCTCCTGACCATCCCATCCCCTACGTCAAAAAGTTTAGCATCAGTGGAAATTCCATCTAGGTCCATATTGCCATGCTTGAAAACTTGCTCCCAGCATTAACAAGGGTCGTCCATGATCATTGTTAAATTCCACAATGTGGAAAAACTGGGCTGTTCCCAAAGAGATAACCCACTGAGATACAGGTAAAATAAACGATGATAGCACTTCTCTATAGGCCTCTCTATTACAATATTTTACCTCGCTGCCCTTTTTTATACGTAAGCGCAACTACACCCGAAACTTAAGTGCAGCGCCCAAGACACCTAGGGCCTAATTTATGAAAAGTGACGCATCACTGCGTGAAAACAGGGATGCGTCACTTTTCACTGCGCCCTCCTTACGACACCAATGATGCGTCATATTTACAGTATGACGCATCATGGCGCAAGGAGTTACAGATACGTCAGTATTTCTGAAGTATCTGTATGGCGCAAAAGTGACGCATTGCTGGAGTATGTCACAAAAGTGACGCAACTCCAGCAATGTGTCCTCTGCGTCAGTCTTACGCCTGCTGTGAGGCAGGCGTAAGAAATGGACGCATTTGTGTCCTAGAAGTGGCGCAATGAAATCTTATAGATTTCACTGCGTCACTTCTATGACCCTTTCTTGCATCAGAACGCCCCCCCTGCATACATTATACCTGGCGTAGGTATAATGTAGCGCAGTGGTTTACAAAGTGACGCATCTACCTAGATGCGTCACTTTGTAAATATGGTGCAAAAAGGCACATTTTTTACGCTGCTGGTGCGTCACAAAAAGTGACGCACCGGCGGCGTAAAAGTGACGCAAGGGCTCATAAATGAGGCCCCTAGTGCTTTCCACACAAAGCTCCAACAAGTACTCCATACTCTACCAAATAAACATACCAAATGGACAGAGATCCCACCTTGTCTCCCTCTAGATAGTGGCCCAGATTTATTAAAATGTTGCACCGCTCTCATGCCACGCAGAGAGACGCAAGGCAACACAAAATCTAGAATGAGATTTACCAAGCCACACAAGGCTACCTTGTGTGGCCAAGCGTGGGTTGGCAAATCTGGAGTAACACAAGACAGCGCAAAGCGCTGCCTTGCATTCTGCAGCATACTTAAAAAGAGAAAAATACCTCTAAGGATTGTTTTTAGCAGGAAGGTGTCCCTTCCTGCAGATTGGGCGCCAGCGCATGCAGAGGATAGGAATGCATCATATCTCGATAGTTATGTTGCATTCCTGCCCTCTCCTTTTCATGCAGCACAGCAAGTTGGATTGCTGTGATGCGTTTGCATGACATTTGTTTACATCTGGCCCAGCATCTGTAAGCACAACGCTATTACCCTTCCACCCCTCTGCTTCAACCTATGCTTAAGCACAGCCATTGATTTGCCATAATGCGGTTAGAGCACCCCCTCCGAACCTGCCACACAGCACCGCATGTTTCTCACCTACCAACCATGTACAGCTAAAGCTAACCTCATCCCTGGCCCTCTTCTGAATTATGAAGTGCTCTTCAAATGCCACAATGGTCTACGATGCTTTAGAATACAATCCATCCACAAGAATTGCTGAATTTGGCACTGTGGAGCTGGCTTGGAGTCCCCACCTCGGCTCAACACCCTCTGAACCTGGGCAAATAATTTAATCTCCCATGTTCACATTTTTTGGGGAAATCGTTGAACATCGTCTAGTGCTCATGTAAAGTGCTCTAATGCCCGTGGACCAAGTTTGTGCTATATAAAAACTGCAAAAAAATATAAATAAATATCAAAAAAAGACTGAGGAAGATCAAAACGTTTGCCTTTGCCAATGATTATTTTCTAGTCCCCATCCTTTCCCAGAAACAATGTCTTGCCTGGCATTTAATAGGCCAGTTTGTATTCGGATACACAATAATGACCTATGACGTCTTTTAGAATAATACTGGTCCCTGCTCGGAGGTACGGGTTACAGATGACGACATTGGCACCAGTTCACCACTCAATAGGATATGGCGAAGAATCGAAACGACTGGGCGGGGAAGGAGGGAAGGAAGGGGGCTGGCGGGGTCAGGAGGGGATGAAGAAAAAAGAAGTTTCATATAAAATTACCAGCATATAAAATCATTGAGATGAAACCCGGTAGAGGGGCGGGTTGGCTGATAATGGATGCGGCTGCTTTGAGCAGCAGTGCATGAGCGCGAGCGCGGTCCTTCGAGGAAACCAATCACCGCGGCTGCTCTTGCAGCCGGCGAGGTTTATTAATTAACATCGCCCCGGAATATCAAAGCCACTTTCATCAGCCGGATAAATACACGCTATACATCACATTGTCATTCCGAGCAAACATGCAATTTGTAAACCAGACAACGGAGGACCACAAACATGGCCGTTTGTGCTCAGTTCATTATCCAGGCACGGGGTGGACTGTTTGGGGCAGTTGCGGCCAGATAGATACTAGAGGGGAGGGGAAAAACACCCGAGGTGTATCCTTACGGCTATTGGAACTAAGGGGCATATTCAAGCAGGGCGTTAACATTATCGCTGCTTTGCGGCGATAATGTTAACGCCGTTTCGTGATAATATGCCCCCAGTTTCTTTGTAGGGAGAAGTTATTTAAGAGTCTTTCTTGAAGCCCAAAGAGTACTAAAACGCGGGGCTTTTTGCAGGTGCTATTTAATATCAGGAAAGAAAGGCACGATGATGCTGCCATTATTGGAGGTTGCATCATTTTGTCGGCACACGAGCAAAGGAAATAAAGTGAGCACCATTTCCCGTTATTTTTCAGTGACTGATCTAAATAGAGGTGGTTAAAGGTTGATCAATAAAAAAAAAAATAGACTGTAAGGATGCAAAGTGCTTTTGAAAAAAAAAAGATAGTTACAAAATATATTTAAAAGAAAAAGAACAACTGAGATAGATGGGCAGCAGTTGGGGCAAAGCAAGGAGTGGAATGGCGTGGATGCGGTAGAGAACTACACAAGTGGGAGTGTGAGCAGCCCCTACAGAACCCATCACAGAACATGCCAGTGGAGAAGAGAGAAACACAAGAGGAAGAGAGCTGGAAAAGACATGCGTTCAAATAGACTGATTAACCAAAAAGAAAAAAGTAGGGGCATATTAGCAAGCAACCTCGTTAAAATTATCGCCGTTTTATCGGCAGGAAACTGCAGATAAAACGGCGATAATGGGCTTGCTAATATGCGTTATAGAATTCCTATAGAATTTGCAGGACATCTAACCTGGGATTCTATAGAAATTCTATAACGCATATTAGCAAGCCCAATATTGCCGCTTTATCGGCAGTTTCCTGCTGATAAAACGGCGATAATGTTAACGAGGTTCCTTGCTAATATGCCCCTTAGGGGCATATTACCAACAAGTAGCGATAATTCTTGCTAAATAGGCTTAGTGACAATTGTTTTATCTCTGCCTATCGCTGGATATGTTAGCGGAGAAAACATGCTATTAGTAAAATTTTTCTCCATTGTGCTAAAATATCCAGCAATAGCAGCGAAATGCGTGAATATCACTGAGAATACAGCGATATTCACGCATTAGCGACAAAATGCTCTTAGCCATGTTATCCACCTCCCATTGGATAACATGGCTAAGAACTGGTCTGTGCAGATGTTAGTATTTGGAGATATTCGGGTTTAGCGTGAATATTTCCATCGCTACGCCTGCCTTGCTAATAGGCGATAGCAACGTAAGCGACTGCTTTCAGTCGCTAACTGTTTGGGTATGCCCACTTTCTTTGCATGTCTTGAGCGATAAACATCGCTGACATGCAAAGCGGGCCCCAAACCGCTCGCTATCACCTAAAAGCTGTCACTAACATCAGTTAGCGACAACTTGCTAATAGGGCGATAGAATTATCGCCGCTTAGCGGCCGAAAACGGCCGCTAAAGCGGCGATAATTGCCTATCTCCCTGCTTGATAATATGCCCCTTAGTTCCTTAAAAAATGAGCAGTGGCAGAACGTGTCAACCAGTCAAGATTATGGTAAAGTGGGTATTTTCCTGGGGTGGGACAAACACAAGATGGATAAGAAAGCCATCAAATAAGAAGCAAGCTAATGAAAGTGAAAATAAAGCTAACCATTGTAAAAAACACTGGGTGGGCTCTAAGCCCCTGTACATTTTTTGTAAGCCCCTGCAAGTTCTTTGTAAACTCACAGACTGCTGTCTGGTAGGCTTGACCTAAAAGAGCGCAAAGGGCCCTGCATTTAAACTGAAACATTTCTGCTGCTGCTCAGGCAGCAACTGCCTTGCTTGGTAGTTGTTTACTGTTTGTGAACCAGCACTGTGCGTACCTCTCATTCCCTGCTGCTAAAAATCCAAGGACAAGATTTCCCTGTGGAATACTTTCCTCCTAACCCCTGAGACTGGAAAATTATCATTTACAATTCAGAAGATCCTTAAAGACCCATTTATTCATGTTAGCATTCGGTTAACTCTTGAGGCCACTCAGTCACTTTGTCACACATCTATATCTTTGAGGTTTTATCATTACCATGGGACATTTAATAACACGAAGAATTTGTAGGTACGTTCGTTAAAACAATAGCAAATGAACACACATGATTCTAAAACACAGTATAAAAATATAAAACAATTCATACGGTCTGTGAATTTAAAAGCAGCCAAAAGCAGAACTAATTTCTTGCCTTTTCATCTGGCACAAGTTTGGTATTGCTTGAGACATAGGGCCATATTATCAACAAAGGGCGATACATTATCGCCGCTTTTATCGGCAGGAAACTGCCGATAAAGCGGCGATAATGGGCTTGATAATATGCCCTTGTGAATTCCCATAGAAGCCCAGGTTCTGGTGTTAACCTGGGCTTCTATGGGAATTCACAAGGGCATATTATCAAGCCCATTATCGCCACTTTATCGTCAGTTTCCTGCTGATAAAAGCGGCGATAATGTATCGCCCTTTCTTGATAATATGGCCCTGAGTTCTAACAACGTACTTAAAAAACACTGGTATTAAATATTGACTGCGAAAGGACGATAAAAACGGGTACTCTAGTAATAAATGCATTCAAATATACTTAGATTTCATAAAGCCAGACATTCCCCACTGTGGCAAAATGCCCCTTTTTGTCTGGTCACCCCAATTTTTTGCTGAACATTATTCCTAGTTTTTAGACTCTGCACACTGGAGCACTGCTGTCCAGTGCTGAGTGTATGTGTTCTGGCCCATAAACATGTAGAAATTGGATAGCCCCTAAAACGATTCTTTAACCTTTAAATAAGGCTGTATAGTATATACATCTGTGGCATGGAAAGATAAAATGTCACCTGTGAACTTCATCACTTCACTTATCGTGCCAATCACTAGTGTGACAAAGTAAAACATGGCTCAGGCGTATCATTGTAGATTGACTGCTGCATTGTAAAACCTGCAGCGTGACCTGTCAAGATAATCCATTTTAACAGGTAGAGAACTCCCTTTAAAATATTCATAAATCACTCCTAATTTGGTCTTGTAATCTGCATTGCAGGGTGCATGGTATTTTAAAGTAGGACATGTAGAAAAGTAATACCATGTCCCTATAGTGACAAGGCTCTATACGGTGATTTCACTGAGCAAGGCCTAGCTGTCCAGCATGGAAAAGCAGTGTATAGATTAAAATAATTAATATTGTATCTCGGAAATGGGACCAGCTAAAGAAATAATTAAACTACTATACTTCATAGTTATTAAACATATAATTCAATGGTGAAGTCAGATTGTTAACGCATATTAAGGAAAAGCAACTCTTAGAAAGTTATGTGTACTCCGTCTGAAACTCCTGGAGGCTAATTTGCATTACCACCTGTCAACTTCTAGCCTGTCTCCATCCCAGGTGTGACGTTCCTCCTAGCAGCCACACAACAGTTCACTGTGATTGACAGGTCCAGGAATGGGTAGAAATGGCGCATCTGAGCTCAGCAAAAGGGCTGGGCTGCTACCACAAAAGTGTCAAATCGTGCATTACAGTTCTCGCTAAGACATGTGCAAAACTTTGGTATACTTCAACGGAAGCAGATAGGATGCCAGGTCAATTCTTGTGCATGCACTGCCTGAGTGCTGCAGGACCCTGCCTTTGTCATACCAGATTTCTGTCACCTGGTTTGTTGTGGGTACAAGCCCTGCTTCAAACTGGAGTTTAGTGTTAGATCTGGGAGGACAGTAGCAATGCCATAGTGCACTCCCCTACACGCCCACAGCCCTCAGAGCTCAAGTTTAGTGTGGAAAAAGACCTTCGCCTACTGGAAAATGTCCAGGCACATGCCATTTTGGGCCTGTTTGCAGTAAAGCAAACAGGAACTACAAAAAAGGTGGGTAGGGCTGCCCCAGTAAACTTTACCCCATTGGTTAGGAAATGCCCAGGAGTTCCCCCACCCACTAACTGGCACTGGGCACAAATGTGGCACCCCAAAGTATAATTCGGAGAACACTCTCTGGACCTGTGGAAGATCAGAAGAGGACTGGACCTGCTATCTGTGATCTTAGAGGAGAAATGGAGAACTGAACCTGCTCTGTATTGTACTCAGTATAAAAGAGTGGATGCCAAGGGTCAGTTGGCTGACCTCCTGTGTGGTTACAGAAGCACAACAAGCTGTATGAGGCCTTTTCCTGGAAGTTGTCAGTTGACCAGTGACAACTCTATCTGTACTGGACTATCTCATTATCTGTTGGGATCTGGAAACTTTTCAGCATGAAATCTCCAATGTTCCAAAGCTTCAGTGGGACCA
The DNA here is from genome assembly GCF_964261635.1 of Lissotriton helveticus. Taxonomy (NCBI): domain Eukaryota; kingdom Metazoa; phylum Chordata; class Amphibia; order Caudata; family Salamandridae; genus Lissotriton; species Lissotriton helveticus. The sequence goes on from NC_136072.1 coordinate 424,461,706, forward strand.
AACTGCTTGAAGTATCAGTTTCACAACAGCGGCTACCCTTTCAACGGCAAACCCTGCTTGGGGGATTTTTCCTCTCAAAAAGCCAATTTCTGCATTGGGACTTTTTCAAATTTTCTGACTTCCTGACTTTTACCAGGACCAATCCACTTGGTGTATCTGACGAGTGCTCCTTCGTGCTTGTCCTCAAGCTGCGCTTAGGTCCTAGTCTACCTCTTCAATATACCACAATCATCACTTTGCATATTTTGGTGCTCTTTTCACCTATTCCTTTGAAAAGTTATATCTCCAGTTCACCTTACTGGAGTTCTGTTATTTTGGGATCATTGTGTTTATTACATTTTACTCTATCTTTTGATTCAGATTTTGAGTTTTATTGCTTGCTGTTTGTTATTACTGGTTTGGTCCTGCATAAGAGATTTACACATTGCCCTAAATTAAGCCTGTAAACTCTGTGTGATAGCTATAAGGGAGTTGAATTCAGATGAATTTTTGACTTTGAAGGTTTATCCTTACATGAATAATAATCCAATTTCTTGCAGTACTTCTCAAAGAGAATTTTTTTAAATATTTCCCTCCCTCTGATCTGGGTCTAGCGTATCCTTATTATGTGTATCTTGCTTACATGACAGTTCAGATGCTAAAAAATCCCAAGTTTGTTAGACATTCAATATGTTTAGAAGGATTGGCTGCCTGACTATCATCTTGAGTTTGTGCTACCAATGTGGGAGACCAAAGATACCTTTTAATTGATTTCATATGGTCTAGATTTTTTAATCGATCTCCCAAAATCTCCTCTCTAGTAGTATCAGCAACTAAAGGAAGGCTCGCCCCCATGTGAGGATTTGTTTCTAACGATCTATTCTGAGGCAATTAAGTGTGAACCATCCGTATGATAATATTCACAAAGGTCAGATTGCTCACTTTGTTGAATACTATGAGTAGTAGTAGTGCCAGAAAATGTAGCCTTCACTGATATCAGACTCATTTTATTTTCAGTGACATAACCTCCGGAAGTGTAGAGTGGCACCGGTACTGGTACCTGTGAATATTTTAATAATGTACGTGCCCCTGATAAATGTAACCAGGCTTTCTTGCTAGTGTCTTCATCGTTACATCTGCCCACGGAGCTAAAATATTCTGAGAAGCAGAGACTGTGGCTTGTGATCTGGGAGAAATTTTCACTGGTTGGTCAGTGTCGGAGGCTGTTGAGAGGGGAGGACCATTGTAGACATCATCTTGTGGGAGCCCGGACAGCCTCCAACCATGCCATCTTTTCTTCTTTATTGTTAGTAGGTTGTTCCTAGAGGGTCTGCTTTTTTTTTGACAACTCAGCGAGAGTATTGTGTCGAAATACCTCAGGTTTGTGGGTAGACTCCCTAGTTTATAAGAATGGAGCCCACATCAGTCAGGTCACTAGCCTCTTGTTATGTTTCCTGCTATACTTCATGCTGTAGTCCAGAGCACCAGCCTCGTATTTGCAGCTGTGAGTTCAAATTACCACTAACTTGTAGATCCATATGTTGCTGGTCAAATAAAGTGGAACCCTCCAGTCTCCTTCTGCACGCCCATAGACAGTTCCAAACATGTTCAAGGCCGTGCTTAGTACCAACTGCAAAGTGGGGAAAGAGGAATAGGGATATGAGAGAAGGCACACAAGAGAGGTTGTTGGGTATTACTTACACAGTTCATCTCTACTGTGTTATTGAAAGCCCTACAATCAATTGGTGTCAATGGTCCCGTACTCAATTGGCTTGCTGATTTTTTGACAGATCGCACGTTCCAGGTCTTCTCTCCTACGGCCAGCTCCAAAACCCATGTATCACCTTATGGGGTACCCCAGGGATCTAGTCTCAGCCCGTTACTGTTTAATATCTATGTCAGATTTTGGAAAAGGGGGGTGGTGATGGACATAGTTTCTGAATGATGCAGAATACTCTTACCAAGTCAAGAGATCATGGTTTTAATCCATCACCGTTTTTTAGCTCAATGCACCATCCCAGCTCAGAACCTGGCTATATGCAAATTAGTCTGTTCCTGTCCCAGTGCATGATGGGAACAGGGCAAACCAAACTACCAAGCCAATTCTTATACTGGTAAGGAAACAAGCTTCCGGGGACCGGTTTCTGGCATCACAGCCTTCTTTGGCCCGGCTTGCTTGAATCCTAATGGTGCAATGAGCAAGGGACTCACGTCTGAGCATACCCTCCCACACATAGTGTGGATAAACCGATTTTGGAAAAGGGGGGTGGTGATGGACAGAGTTTCTGAATGATGCAGAATACTCTTACCAAGTCAAGAGATCATGGTTTTAATCCATCACCGTTTTTTAGCTCAATGCACCATCCCAGCTCAGAACCTGGCTATATGCAAATTAGTCTGTTCCTGTCCCAGTGCATGATTGGAACAGGGCAAACCAAACTACCAAGCCAATTCTTATACTGGTAAGGAAACAAGCTTCCGGGGACCGGTTTCTGGCATCACAGCCTTCTTCGGCCCGGCTTGCTTGAATCCTAATGGTGCAATGAGCAAGGGACTCACGTCTGAGCATACCCTCCCACACATACCCCCACATGCATCATTGTGACATTTTGCACTTCTTAATTTGCGAAAAATAAGGAATCGCAAATTAAGAAGTGCAAAATGCTATGCATCATTATTTTCGGTATTCATTTGTGATTCGGTAAAAATCGCAATTTTTACCGAATCCCAAATAAATACCGAATTCTTAAGGTAATTTTCGCAATTCCCATTGATTCCTATGGGCCAAAAGGCCCATAGGAGTCAATGCAAATTGCGAGTGGCACTTAGAAAATTTCATGGGTGCAGGGGGGGGGTCCAAAGGACCCCCCCATGCACCCCTGAAATGTATTTTTCGCATAATGGTTCACACACACACATGTCCTAAGGACATGTGTGTGTGAAACATGAATGTTGAAAAAAAAACATTTTCAGCTTTTTAAACACTTTTTCCAAATTTACCGAGTGGTTCAACCACTCGGTAAATTTGGCATCCTAATTGCGAATTTACAGTTTTAAATTTAATGATGCATTGCTTTTAAGAAATCGCACATCTGCGACTTCTTAAAAGCACCCGCAATTTTAGAACTCGCAAACATGTTACGAATTCTAAAATTGCTTCATGCATCCCAAAAAGCACTTTTGCATTCGCAAACGGCCGATTTTAAGGAATCGCACCGTTTGCGACTACAAAAATGCTTGATGCATGTGGGGGATAGTGTGGATAAACCGATTTTGGAAAAGGGGGGTGGTGATGGACAGAGTTTCTGAATGATGCAGAATACTCTTACCAAGTCAAGAGATCATGGTTTTAATCCATCACCGTTTTTTAGCTCAATGCACCATCCCAGCTCAGAACCTGGCTATATGCAAATTAGTCTGTTCCTGTCCCAGTGCATGATGGGAACAGGGCAAACCAAACTACCAAGCCAATTCTTATACTGGTAAGGAAACAAGCTTCCGGGGACCGGTTTCTGGCATCACAGCCTTCTTCGGCCCGGCTTGCTTGAATCCTAATGGTGCAATGAGCAAGGGACTCACGTCTGAGCATACCCTCCCACACATATTGTGGATAAACCGATTTTGGAAAAGGGGGGTGGTGATGGACAGAGTTTCTGAATGATGCAGAATACTTTTACCAAGTCAAGAGATCATGGTTGTAATCCATCACCGTTTTTTAGCTCAATGCACCATCCCAGCTCAGAACCTGGCTATATGCAAATTAGTCTGTTCCTGTCCCAGTGCATGATGGGAACAGGGCAAACCAAACTACCAAGCCAATTCTTATACTGGTAAGGAAACAAGCTTCCGGGGACCGGTTTCTGGCATCACAGCCTTCTTCGGCCCGGCTTGCTTGAATCCTAATGGTGCAATGAGCAAGGGACTCACGTCTGAGCATACCCTCCCACACATATTGTGGATAAACCGATTTTGGAAAAGGGGGGTGGTGATGGACAGAGTTTCTGAATGATGCAGAATACTCTTACCAAGTCAAGAGATCATGGTTTTAACCCATCACCGTTTTTTAGCTCAATGCACCATCCCAGCTCAGAACCTGGCTATATGCAAATTAGTCTGTTCCTGTCCCAGTGCATGATGGGAACAGGGCAAACCAAACTACCAAGCCAATTCTTATACTGGTAAGGAAACAAGCTTCCGGGGACCGGTTTCTGGCAACACAGCCTTCTTCGGCCCGGCTTGCTTGAATCCTAATGGTGCAATGAGCAAGGGACTCACGTCTGAGCATACCCTCCCACACATAGTGTGGATAAACCGATTTTGGAAAAGGGGGGTGGTGATGGACAGAGTTTCTGAATGATGCAGAATACTCTTACCAAGTCAAGAGATCATGGTTTTAATCCATCACCGTTTTTTAGCTCAATGCACCATCCCAGCTCAGAACCTGGCTATATGCAAATTAGTCTGTTCCTGTCCCATATCTATGTCAGGCCTTTGGCTGTCCTTAAGCAAGATGCTAGGTTGTCTATTTTCTCCTAAGCTGATGACACCCAGATAATCTTCTCCCTTTCTGCTTAGCGGGCGTCTAAGTCATCTCCTCTTCTGACTGGGTTGAGGAACATTGCAGGTTGGATGCAAGCCAAACTGCTCAAACTCAATGGCGAAAAGATGGAAGTGCTAATTTTGGGGAATAATAAAGATCTGAAAAGGGTGCCCTACCCCAGCCTACCTATCAGGTCCCCATTTTAGGCTTTATAATTGATGACCAGCTATCAATGAAGCAACAGGCGGTGAAGGTGGCCTCGACCTGCTTCACCATCCTTAAAATGGCTCAAGAAAATCCTTTGGATGTTGCCTGGCCCCACTCAAAGAACGGTGGTCCAGGCTCTTGTCACTTCTAGATTGGATTATGGCAACATCCTGTATCTAGGAGTCAATAAGGATGTGATACGCAAATTACAGGTGGTGCAGAATGCGGCCGCTAGGTTGAATTGCCAGGTTCCCAAAATGGCTTCCATTTCAGGTTATCTTCAGGACCTTCATTGGCTCAGGGTGGAGAATCGTATTACATTCCAAGCCCTTAGCTACATGTTTAAGATCAAATCTGGTAAGTCACCTCAGTACCTGAATGCTTTAGCTCACCCTTACTTACCATGGCGCCTTCTTCGCTCCTCTACTCAGGCTACATTTTCTGTCCCTCGGACCAGACTGTCGCGAATAGGTGGTCTTGCCTGGGCCCCTCTATGTGCAATTCCCTCCCTCTGTCACTTCGAAATGAAACAGCTTGTGGGAATTTTCAAAAGGGTCTAAAAACTTGTCTGTTTAATAAATAGATCTTCTATCCCCCTTCTGTTCCTGTCAGGCAGCGCCGGGAAACCTTTAGGTAGCTGTGGGCCTTACAAGATTAAAATAACATAACATAGGTGTGCTCTCAGGTGTTCTGCAGTCTCTCACAAGTGAAGACTCTTTTATATTAAGCATAACTTAATACTACTGTTACTCTCTGTTCTTACACATCAATTCCAGTTGCATGCAGTTTACAAGAATTTCAAGTGAATGGTAACTTTTTACAGGAGCTGCCAAATACCTAAGAATCACTCTAGCATCAAGTGCAATACAATAAACATTCAGCACATCAATAGCACAGTACTTTTGTCTTGCTGAGTCAAGGGAATAGTTGTGGTACTGATCCTGTTCCAATGTCCTAAACACAGTTATTTAAGTTCCAAATTTGAGGGATTGAACTGAAAAAAGGTTCACTCAGGATTTGTAAATAACTCTGTGAAGGCCCAAATGACAGTCGTTACAGCGCACTTAGAAGCGAGGTAGAATTCCTGTATGTTTGTGAATGTCACAGGTTAACAACGCTGCAGTCATCTCACAATTCAAACAACTGCATCTATCTCTAATCCCTATGCAGAAGCCTTTAAAGACACACTGAAAGTACTCAGAGTTCCAAGGGTGTACGGAAATTCTTTGAAGAATTCTAAAGATGTGAGGTAATTCTATGAGTTGATCCTGAAGAAGAATCTATAAGATGCACTGTAAAAAAATGTCTCTTTTTGCATGATTACCCTAAACGTTTGGACTGATGCTGCTGGTTTTCCAATTCTGAAAGTGTACTGGTCCCTGCCAACCAGGCACCAGTGCTTTGACCCTTAAAAAGTATATGTTTAATTGTCTTATACCCAAAAGGATTACTTATTACCTTACTTATAAGACCCTAGTATATGGTACTAGGTGCACCCAGAGCCTTTACTCTAAGTGACCCTCAAGCACTTATTGTGCCACCACGATTGTGACAAACAAAAACATGACTCTCAGCCTGCAACTGCACACTGGCATAGCGATTTTTAAGCTGCTTCCTCTACTTTGACATTTAAACCATTAGCGGAGCCCAAACCTTCCTTTCTAATATTGTAATATTTCTAGTTGAGCCTAGTAGGTCCAACAAGTCCTATAGGAAGTGTGAAATATAATAAATAGAAGGACATGCGTTTTAATGACTTTTCATGTCCTGTCAGTAAAAACCCAGCATTGTTGTTCTTACTATGGCTAGTAACCGCACTGGCGAGAATGGAGTTACACGCGGACAGCTCAGCAGTGCTGACTTCAAGATTGGACCACTAAATATTATACTTCATGGTATCAAAAGTGTTGTAGCATTCTACCCGACTTGTTGCCCAAGTTGAATTGAATGTAACTATTTTACAAACGACAACTTTAGAAAGTTGACTCTTTATTGCTCAAGTTTTCCAATAGCTGTTTTCTGTTGCAAATAGCTGCTGTCCTTGAGACAGCCTGCTGCCCTCCTGGGGAGAGGTAAGTGCTACTCTTAGAAAGAAGAACCAAAGACCTGCCGAGGGAAGAGGTGTGACCTCCTCTTAGCAGGATGGCCAGAGTGGGAGTGAGCCCAAGCGGTTGTTTCAAAGGGGAAGCTGCCTTGGAAAGTCAAATGCTAGTCAGGCTAGGAAATGCTGATCTTTTGTTTAGGAAGACAGGCTTGCATCTCAGGCTGGGAGGGAAAGCCCGTAGGAAATCGGTTTTCCAAGGTGAGCGTAGCACCAGGTAGGCACATCAGTGGGTCAGGCTAGGGAGCACTGCACACCAAGAGAAGGATCTGGCCATGTGGGAGTGGGCAGAATAGTACACTCTTGAATAGTTAGATGCCATACTAGGGAGGACGTTGTCATCAGATTGGAGGGGACCTGGTAGCCCATTAAGCTCATAGCAGGCATAAAAATTGGCACCCCTGGCACCCAGACCTGAGATCCATGCTGGCCTGGAAAGTAGACCAAAGTAGGATTGCCCTGATGCTCCCCAGATCCAGCAAAGACTAGAATGCACCTTCTGAACCTGAGGACTGTCCAGCAGAGGACTGTGACTGTGGTGCCCCACTCATGGAAAGTTGCCCACAAGCTCCAGGCAGAAGAAGTGACTCAGAGTCAGTTGGCTGAGTCCCTGTTACAGCCACAGTACTGTAAAAACTGAGAAGCCTGCACTCTTTGGAGCCAAGCACCAAGAACCCTGCCTGCTGTTGATTGCTGAGGCGCAGCTTGGGAGACTGAGCTCTGATCCTGATGAGGTACCCCTGAGTTTTCTCGACCCGTGAAGGTAATCAGAGAATACTCAAGAACATTATTCCCAGGATGAAATGGTTAAAACCTCTGTGTCGTACATTGGGAACTAGACATTGCAACGAGGCACTAAGGATTCTTGTTTCAGACACTCGCACTTTTTATGCATGCGCCACCTCGAAGTATCTTGGGTGGGCATGGCGGATTCGGTCAAAAAGACTCAGACAAATTGTTTAATTATGTTTTTATTTTTACGGCTGTTTCATAACCATGCCTATTTTAGGTAATTTAAATATTTTTCCCCTAAAAAAAAAAAAAAAATAATAAAAAACATAATAGTAAAAATTGCAGACTTAGATCATGCAAGGGGTTTCTTTTTAAAATACGTTTTTATCTTTAAATGTTTTGAAATGAATTTTACTTGTATGTATGCTTTTTAAGATATTTTATATGTCGAAATAAAGCCTTTTTTGACTTGACTTGACTTGAAAAATCGTACGTCTGGATCCCTCCACTGGATTTTAGATGTTCAAGTGGCTATATAAACATAAAATATATCCTATTTTTATAAATTGGTGTTGGATATTTGTTGTGTCAAATTTTGTTCTTATTTACTGTTTTAGTACTTCTTAATACTTTACACTTGTTCCTTTGCTAAAGCTTGACTGCTCCATCCACAGCTAATCAGGACCAAGCTAAGAGTTTGCAAACAATCCTAACTGAACCTAATATGAAATTGTTGGTGAGGTTGCACAACCACATCATATAATAGTTCATGGTATCTCACATGCGCCATAAGCAGAACATTTAGAAGAAGATTAACGCAATGTCCTGCATGAAAATTGCCTCAGCTATAGAGTCAGGTGCACAGGTGAAGAGCAGAACCAGAACGCAGCAACACATGTGAAGAGCAGAGCCCAAGTCGAGGCTACCTTTGATCAAAAGAAAGGAAAGTCAAGTGTGTGGCCACACACTGGGTGTGACTTTTATAGACAGGAGGACCCTTGAATACTGTGGTAGAGCTTCAACTTCCAGGATCACCAAATTCCGGCTTTGGCTCCTAGAGTACCCGAGTCCTAGAATCCTGTGGTAGATTCTTGAATGCCACTGTAGCCTGCCCCTCAGATGGGGCATACTGTCAAAGCTTTTGAGGTGCTTGCATGTGTCAGGATTGTCTTTGCTGGTGATAGGATGAGGTTGGATCTAGGCACCACACATGTAGAATTCACAATCCTGGGTGGCATGACTTCTGTCGTGCCAGTGCGGATGACATCCTGAGTGACAATGCCCTGAGCAAAGTGTGTAAGCAGAGCCCAATAATATCTAGGAACAAATGAGGTTGGGATTACAGGTGAGCATCTGTTGCAAGCCATGGCAGTGGCCAATCCCTCCTACCCAATATGTAATGGTCTCGTCTTGGCTAGACCTTGCTAAAAACCAAGGTGACACTACTAAGAAACAGGTTAGACTACCAATAGAGAGGAGCTATGGCATCCTGCTGAGTGCAGTAAGCAATGGCTGAAGGCTCTGTCTTCCAAATAAACACAGGCACAGACCCACCATTGGAGCACCATTTTCACAGGTAAGTGACTCCTCATCAACTTGGAAAGATTTGGTCAGTTTATGCTCAACTGCCTACACATCCTAACTGGCTGCCATCTTTCCATTTACTGCCAAATTATGAATATCCTACACAAGAAGAGTTATACACTTGATTTGATGATGAGTGCTACTGTTGTTTCTACAACAGTGAATTAACAACCTAACTTCTTTCTAGTTTAGAATACCCCAATGCTTTAGAGGAAAGTGACTTGACTACAGATGACTGTTTTATATCCAAACCAACATCTGCACTGATCACCACACTACCTCTTAATTTATCTAAATACTCCGCTGGTTCATCGGGAATTTAACTTTTGCTATCACAATACTTTCAGGAATATTTTTCCAAACCTACCCAGTTAACTGTTGTTGCAAAAATGCCGGGTATCTTTATTTCCAGCGTCTTCTTTCCCTGATTTCCATAACTTCTAAAGTGCCACTTATTTCCCCATACGACCGTCTCCAAATTCAGCTAAATTCGGTCTCAGCCTTGTAACTTCTTACCTAGTACATCATTTGTAAAAAATAAGGGCTGGGGCCCTCATTAGGAGCCCACTGCAGCTTGCAGCACACATTGTGCTGCCAGCACTCCCAGTGACAATACTAGCACAACTACTGCCATCACACGCCTTACACATGTGACAATGCAGACTATTCCAGGCCCCCAAAGCTATAAGAATGGCTTGGGTGGCAGGAATCTGTAATTTATAATGCACAGTGAATTATTAAACAATTGTTGTTGGGCCAAAATCTAAATCAGACAGACAGAGCCCACCACCACGTGGAAGACTGTCATAAGTTGATATATTGTGAGTGATGCCCTGCACGCCCTCAGTTTAACAAATTAAATACTTTTTCACATTAATCATTCATCATGATAATGGTGGCACCATTCCACCTGACTGGCTCTAGTCAGTTCGAAAATACCAAAATAAACAGATAGTGTTTACAAATGGCGCACTGTGCTACTACTTCACATATATGTAAATCTTATAAAACCAAGTTCACTCAGTAGTACTCTTCTTGTAAAAAACTCTAAACACAATACATGACGCATTAATCCACTCTGTATGTGTGTCGTATTTCTCCTTTTATTCTTCTTCTTTATACTTCAATTGTTTGAGGTGAACGCATTACTTCATGTATCCACTCCTTAGCAGCAAATCTATGTGGTTTCCCAATGCATTTCGGCATTCAATACCTTCATCAGGGGAATTTCTACAATAAAACAACAGAAACTGATACCAATATCCATCAAACAATTCAATAGGAAATAAGATAGATCTTCAGTGTAATTTTGATTAGTTGGTTATCGTGCTCGTTAAAAAATGAATCAAATGGTGACTGGGGATTCCAAATCCTGTAACCACAACCACAGACCAAAGAATTGTGTACTGGACAATATGCTACCTTAACCCTAAACTGAAGAACACCCTTAAGTGACTTGCACTGACCTGTTAATTGCTGTCAACCTGTAACAAACAAACCACTAATATAACTATCCGTGCATCACTAGCTACCCATAGTGAATGAATTACGTAATCGTGTAATGATACCTTTCGTGTCTCTCTTCAACATCTTTTCAGCGCAAATACTTGTGTAGCAATTCCCGTCTCGCAAAGCTCAGTACTCCAATGCTGCATCAAATGAATAAGAAACACTGCTGACAACAGTCCCTCGACCTCCTCAAATGCTCCTGTGCCCGCTCAGCTACTAACTCTTACCTTACAGCCACTGTGTTGTCAACGTGACCCGCTATCTGATGTCGATTCGGTGTTTTAACATCGTACAAATGCCGCCGTGTTCTACTTCTACCTGACGCTGAAAATACACCCGCGTCTGATGTCATGCGACCAAACATTAAAGTAGGATCATGATCCCTTCTTGTGATAACGTTCCGCCATCTTTGCCTAGTACATAACCTAATGATGTTCCTATAGTCATCAGCACTGAGCACGTGCATGTGCCCCTCGAAATCGATGTGTGCATACGAACAAATAAATAACAATAGTGCCAATGTTGAAATCCTAGTGCCCATGATACACTGCTGTAATGTGAATACTAAAGCTTAATGTGCTGTGCAATGTACACCCAAAACTATTTGATTCATAGTTCAACTGGCCACCAACTAATGCAAGTTCTCATGCATTACATACATACATTATTATAAGATACATGAATATTATAGAAAACATAACATTTCCAGTTTGTCATTAAGTCCACAAGGTTCTAACGTATTCAAGAAACGAATCCAGAATGTCTCTCTTTGAGACAAATAACGGTTGACATCAGCATGTATTGATTCATCCAATTTCTCTAGCACAGTAAATCGTAATTGTGGGATAGAGTGTTGCCTGTCTTTCCAGTGAACTGCCAAATTTGATTTCAGATTGTTGTTTCTTATCAGACTCTTGTGTTCAGTAACCCGAATTTTTACCTTCCTTGTGGTTTTACCTACAAACACCGGCCCGCACGGACATTTGATGGCGTATACTACATTATGCGGATTACAGTCTGCTGTGTGTCTCAACTTAATATGTTTGCCTGTGTGTGGGTGTGTGAAAACATCCCCTATTATCACGTTCCCACAGTGGCCACAGTTATGGCATTTGATCATCCCTTTATGGTGTAAAGAGTCAAGTTTACCACTGTGTTGCTTGAAAATCTCTTTCAGTTTTTGTGACCTTGTGTGTGCAAACATTGGTGTACCTTTGAACACATGCTGGAAATCTTTCTCCTGTTCAATTACTTCCCATCTTTTAAGAATACTTTTCTTAATTGCTCTAGCTGCTGTGGAGTGTTTGATGACGAATACCTCCCTCATGAGAGGTGCCTTTGTGGTCTTTTTTAATAAAGCCTCTCTCTGCACTGACACACCTTTACATTTGGCCTCTTGTAAAATCTTAAATGGATAACCCCTTTCTTCCTATGCCTTAGATAAGTTTTCCATCTCTTGTAATCCCTGATTCTCATCAGAACAGATTCTACGCACCCTCAGAAACTGAGAGAACGGTAAATGGTTTTTCAATGAGGTGGTATGGAAACTCTGGTAATGCAACGCACTATTTCTGTCTGTTGCTTTCTTGTACACTCTTGTACTCAATCTGTGTGCTTGTTTCTCAATGAGGACATCTAAATAGTTCATTGTGTTTGCATCAATCAAATATGTGATCTTGATGTGTTCATGACATGTATTCAAAATTTTTAATTCTCATGTCAAGTGATCATGTGTGCCTTTCCATACAATAAGTATATCGTCAATATATCTGACATACAATTTCAAATGATCCAACCATTGTTTGTTTTGCAGTATGTACATGTCTTCAAATCGAGCCATGAAAATATTGGCAAAAGTGGGTGCCCCAGTAAAACCCATTGAGGTCCCAGTTCTCTGTAAATAAAATGTTTTTTGCCAACAAAAATATCCATGGTACCAACAAAAGTGTAACAATTCCAACAGAAAAACATTGATGCCCTCTTCATAATCATGTTGCAACAACATCCATTTCACTGCCTCTATTCCCTCCTGATGTGGGATAGACGTGTACAAAGCTGAAATGTCTATAGTACACAATAGTATTTGTTCATCTGGTGAAATGATAACTTCATTGATGTGCTTTAAACAATCAGTTGTGTCTTGTATGTACGTTGTCCATTGCTGAACCAGTGGCTGCAAAAAGTGGTCTAAGTACTTCCCCAGCGGCTCGTGCATTGACCCGCATCCGGCCACGATGGGTCTGAACGGAGGATCTACTGCATTTTTGTGCATCTTGGGGACCATATAAATATGTGGTCTCTTTGGATGCTGTACTGTTAGGAATTTATGTGTTTGCTCATTGATCCAGCCCATGTGCTTTGCTCTGTCCAAAATCTGTTTCAATACAGCTTGAAATTGAACCGTAGGATCTGTGTCTAGTTTGATGTACGTATTGTGATCACTAACATGCTGGTCAACTTTAGATTTGTAGTATTGTTGATTGAGAACCACTAAGGCTCCCCCCTTATCCGCTGGCACTATTTTGATTGTGTCATTATTGACCAACTGATTTAAAGTGTTTCTCTCAGTTCTGGTTAAGTTACTCTTGCCCTTCACATTATAAGAAAGGCTTTTAAGATCTTTTTTGACCAAAGTCTCGAACAAGTCCAATGCTTTATGGGGAAACGGTGCTACAAATGTGCTTTAGGGTCTAAAAGTGTGTGGTGCTCCTTGCGACCCCTGCTGTGTATCACTGTCACCAGAGGTAACATGAAAAAACCATCTGAGCCTCAATTTCCTCATAAATTTAAATAGTGACACTTCTGTTTCCAATGGATTGCTTTGATAAGTCGGCACAAAAGTCATGCCTTTGTTTAAGACCTGTAGTTCTTGTTTATTCAATGAATAATCAGAGATATTCATTACTAGTTCCTCCTGCTTCGTGACTTTTTTTGCTTGTTCACTCCTTGTTCGTTTTGTTTAGCTACAGTGTTGTCGTCTGGCGGATGGTTCGATGTGCGGCCTGCCTCTAAAAAAGCCTTCTTAGGTGAGGTGCTGCTACTTCCTTGCGCTTCAGCACTTGCACTTGTACTAGGTGTCAATCCTAAAGGTGCTCTAGTAGGTAAAGTGTCTGCTTCAGTGGCTACACTTTCCTCTGAAGTGGATGCGTCTGTTTTTTTTAATTCTCGCTTTTGCGCATACTGATCCGCCCAAGTATAGACCTCGTCTAACTTGTAGTCAATCGTGTCGCGCTTAAACTTACGCAACTTGCGCTCATGTACCTCTTTTGTATGTTCCTCTAATTTGTCATTGAGCTCTTTAAGTGTAATAGTCAATTCATCTTCTGTCAGACGTTTAGATAATTCTGTTTGCATTTCCTGTATTTCTGTTTCTAACTCCTTTAAAATGTTCGATTATTCCTCTATAATGAGTAACATAAGATCTAAAGAACATTTATTGAGAATGGCGTACCTTCTCAACATAAACGGTTTATAGAATTTGAAAAGCATCGGTCTTAGAGATATGCGTAAACCTCTCGCAATACGTTTTACCTTGTGGTACTGGATCAGGGTGGTGGCGTGAAGCCTTTGGCTGATTTCTTTTCTAAGTGTATATTGTAATTGTTTTATGACCTGTGCTGTTGATCCTGGTCTACCATGCAATTCCCTAACATCCTTAATCAATGTATATATGTTTTCTGCTTCTTCTGTTGTATAAGCTTTTACTTCTGCTTGATTAGGCGTAATGTGTGCAATTTCTTCTAAATCCATTATCTATGGGTGCTGGGTATCTATCGAGCCGCCGGGGTATAAATTGATATATTGTGTGTGATGCCCTGCACACCCTCAGTTTAACAAATTAAATACTTTTTCACATTAATCATTCATCATGATAAAGGTGCCGCATTCCACCTGACTGGCTCTAGTCAGTTCCAAAATACCAAAATAAACAGATACTGTTTACAAATGGGGCAGTTTAGGGTTAAGGTAGCACATTGTCCAGTACACAGTTCTTTGGTCTGTGGTTGTGGTTACAGGATTTGGAATCCCCCGTCACCATTTGATTCATTTTTTAACGAGCACAATAACCAACAAATCAAAATTACACTGAAGGTCTATCTTATTTCCTATTTAATTGTTTGATGGATATTGGTATCAGTTTCTGTTGTTTTATTGTAGAAATTCCCCTGATGAAGGTATTGAATACCGAAATACATTGGGAAACCACATAGATTTGCTGTTAAGGAGTGGATACATGAAGTAATGCGTTCACCTCAAACAATTGAAGTATAAAGAAGAAGAATAAAAGAAGAAATACAACACACAAACAGAGTGGATTAATGCGTCATGTATTGTGTTTAGAGTTTTTTACAAGAAGAGTACTATTGAGTGAACTTGGTTTTATAAGATTTACATTTATGTGAAGTAGTAGCACAGTGCGCCATTTGTAAACAGTATCTGTTTATTTTGGTATTTTCGAACTGACTAGAGCCAGTCAGGTGGAATGGCGCCACCTTTATCATGATGAATGATTAATGTGAAAAAGTATTTAATTTGTTAAACTGAGGGTGTGCAGGGCATCACTCACAATATATCAACTTATGACAGTCTTCCACATGGTGGTGGGCTCTGTCTGTCTGATTTAGATATTGGCCCAACAACAATTGTTTAATAATTCACTGTGCATTATAAATTACAGATTCCTGCCACCCAAGCCATTCTTATAGCTTTGGGGGCCTGGAATAGTCTGCATTGTCACATGTGTAAGGCGTGTGATGGCAGTAGTTGTGCTAGTATTGTCATTGGGAGTGCTGGCAGCGCAATGTGTGCTGCAAGCTGCAGTGGGCTCCTAATGAGGGCCCCAGCCCGTATTTTTTACAAATGATGTACTAGGTAAGAAGTTACAAGGCTGAGACCGAATTTAGCTGAATTTGGAGTGGAATAATGCGTCATGTATTGTGTTTGGAGTTTTTTACAAGAAGAGTAATATTGAGTGTACTTGGTTTTATAAGATTTACATTTATGTGAAGTAGTAGCACCTACAGGGCAAGTGAACAGTGCGCCATTTGTAAACAGTATCTGTTTATTTTGAGACTGTCATAAGTGCCAGTGTTGACAGTTAAGTGCAGGTGCCCAGCACCAGAAATTACCAGCTCAAATTAAGCAAGGTTCTTACCACAGGACAGTATCCAATACAAATTGGACAACCTCCACATCTGCCGATCTTAAGGAATAAAGTTTAGCAAAATGAGTAAGTGACCTCCATGCAATGCCCTTATTTACTATATTGTGATATCGTACCTCCTTTGTCAAGTGCACAAGGGAATCTATCTAATACCAAAACATTCACTTTACATGAGCAGCCATGTATTTATACTAATACCTATGTTATGAAATGTATTCACTATCCAAGAAGGGGGTATCAAATATATGACTTTTAAAATCATTATATCCTTTTTATGAGCTTCCCTCAAAAGAGGGTATGGGATCCGAGTTTACAACCATCTATATATTTGTAGAACACATATGTCTTCTCCTAGATGTATTCAACTTTTCAGACTACAGGGCTTATTTATCAAAAGTTCACAAAATGCAGGGCGGCAAGTAAAGTGGCTGGGTTATGTTACGTGACCAGGAGGGAGATGAAGAGCGCCCTTTTTACTAGGATAATACACTGTTCAGCTGTCTCCCTGCACTGGTGCACTTGAAGTAGCCTAGAACCTAAGCAGGCATCCCTACTCCATATTAGAAGGGTGCCTTGTGTTATGGGCAGGATGGTTTTTGTGCCGGAAGGGATACCCTCCTGCATACAACAATCCAAAGAGGCATTTTCCTCTTTCTCTGTGTAATGCAGAATGCTTTATGCATTGAAAGAGGAAGTAACGAGGAGAAATAAACATATTTCTCCTTGTTATGGCTCTCTGTGACAGGCATACCCCTTTCACACAATTCCAGCTTTAAAAACTTAGTAAATGTGTGCAATCCCTGAGTGAATGCATGGGAACGCCCATGCTCCACCAATGGAATGCCTACCACTAAGGAATGTAACGCAAAGCAGCTCAAGCCAATGCGTTGCATTACATTTCTTTGCAACACGACACAAGTCCATGCAAAGCAAGCCTTGCATGGCTCTGTAAATTCAAAATAAGTTTTTGCATTGATCTGGGTTGCCTTGTGCAACACAAGGGCGATGGAAAGTCATAGTAAATATGGGCTTACATAACTAAAAGCTTGTCATTTAACATCATCTTGCGGTTACTTACTATTATTAGAATGTCTTGTACTGAGTCAAATAACTTAGGAGTAATATCAATGTTTGTGTTAAACGTGTTAGGTTTATCTACACACTCCACCCTCTGATTGTTTAGCTCTGCCCATCTCTAAGTATTACATTGGAACCACTGGGATTTTCCATATCCACTACTTGCAGTTTAGTAGCTTAAAGTTGGTGCCAGTAGCTTCCTCAACAGACACTGATACCCTGATGCACCCATGCTATTAGGTTTCCTATTTATCCGTGCTTGAGATATTATATGCATCGGTTCTCTCTACAGTTGTTGTCCCATCACCAGTTATTTATAATTAATTCACAGCCCCCAAAATGTAATATTTCCTCCATACTGGTGCCCTTGCTGCACCTAACCCTATTCAACACAACAGTCCCTGAAAAAGAACAGCCACCTTTATGTGATTTTGTTTCATTTAATAGCACGTTTTTCATGTCTGACCTCTTATGTCGTCCACTACAGGTAATTCTTGGTGCCTTGCAAGTAAGGCATCCAATACTGTATTTGTTTTTTCAAAACGAGTGAATAACCAAGGAGAGCAGAGGCTGCGGGGCAATATACCCCGGGTGTCTTGAATCGATCCCGCAACTAGCGACCGCAGTCTTGTCCAGTCTTTGTTGTGCACCAATGCGTAGGTACCACCTGCATAGCTGTCCTGGGCACATTGTTAATTTGCACCAATTAACCCACAACGACGAGACTGCCAGAATCACTTCACTGCACATAGACCGGGACCCCGGCACCTAGAATACTAGGGACATCAATACCTGCACCCTGGAGTTGATCTCCATACATCTCCCTCCACAGTGGGGGCAGCAGCCATCTTTGTTGTGGGCATGTCAACCCTTGCTTGACTTGCCTTACATCTCTGGGGGAATCCACTATTAAGAGAGGCTCCTCTCTATGGTGTACATCGTCGTGGGCTCCCATATATCTCTTATGCCTGAAAGTTAAAACCGCCCTTTGCCACAGAGTCTGACTGGGGCACCACCCTTGGACTTCACATTCCACTCTTTGCTCCTGGATCTCATGATTATTCCCTCAGGTCTCCATCCTTTGTTGTGATGTGCATATTATCTTCTCCAGCTGTATCTCCACACCTGACACGAGGAGTATATCCCTTATCACTGGCTTGGGGGAGAGCAGCATGACACATGTCTACACTTGCTGTTCCTAGTTTGCACGACTCTTGAAGACCTTGATGGCACATGTCTAAGATGAAACCCACACACAAGTTCCTCTTCTCAGAGCAGTCTCACACTCCAAAACATATACCCCAACAACTTCAGAAGCTATGGCCAGTGAATCTCCATTTGTGCCTCCACCTGCTCCAGACACCTTATTGCGAGAACTGTCGGACATCAAGCGTTCTGTCTCCCTGTACCCATAACTGGGGGCAGTGTTGCAGTGTCTAAAAGAGTGTGAGAGATGCGTGCAGTCTCTAAGTACTGATATTGCCTCCTTTTGTTATACCTGCTTGGATGCCTGAGTGACCAACATGAAAATGCGACTAGATGGATTGCTGGACTGGGCCTCAGAGATATGGGCCCTGAGGCATAAGGTGATGGTCCTGGAGGACCGGGGCAGGAGATACAATGTACGCATCACTTGAGTCCCCGAACAGCTTGAAGGGGCCAACATGACAATGTTCCTTGGCACCTTCCTACAACATCTCATGGGATTGTCATTTGCCCCACCACTGGAGATACAAGGTCCCACAGAGTAAAGTCTTGTGCTCCTACCACATCACTAGCTCCACGGCCCATCTTGACCTATCTCCTTCAACATTAGCAGATGCAACAGGTCATCCTCGCAGTGCAGAATCATGGGGCGTTCCAGTGTGAGAATAACTCCATATATGTATCAGCAGATTTCGCCCATGATACTAACCATAAAAGGAAACCGTTATCAGCACGGGGACCCCACCTCCGGAAATGGGACATATGCTAAGTCCTCCTGTAACCGGCTGTAATGATAATTACAATAGACTGCAGAACACAAGAGTACGAGGAACAGGAAAACCTGGCCAAAGTCCTGTATGCCTTGGACACCTCAGAAATGGACACTCACAAACTGCGCACCTCCCCAGTATCACCCATCATGTCAGAGGATTTATTTATGAAGTTTTATAAAGCGCGAACATGAAAAAAAGTTTGGTGTCGGAGCGCTATACAGCCTAATAAATAGCATCAAATATACAGAAGCAAAATATAGAATGTACAGCATAAAAATATAATACAAAGAAACATAGTAAAAACACCAGCAAAGAAATCAAATTAGCATGGATAGTCGTCTCAGATAGGAAGGAGATTATTCAGTAGTCTCATTTTTACTTCGTTTTTTAAAAGAGCGAATGAAGGGATGGTCCTGATCTCTGGGGGGGAGAAAGTTCCAAATTCTTGGGGCAATTCCAGAGAAGGATCTCTTATAGGTTTTCTTTTTGTGAAATTTTTAGGATTTCAGCAGTAGGGAGCATGTACAATGAGAAGCTCTATTCCTTCGGATAGAACCAGTTTCTGAGCCAGGTAGTGAGGAGTGTTGTGGTGGATGCTTTTGTATGTCATGCATGCTATTTTTAGCTGGATCCTAGATTCATAAGGTAGCCAGTTCAGAGAGTGGAGGGCTGGGGTGATGTGATAATTTTCCTTTACCCCTGTGATGAGCCATGCAGCCGCACAGAGGGTAGCCCTCAGCGGTGCTAGTTTTATTTTCGGTAGGCTAACAAGGGTAGCATTCCCGTAGTTAAGTTTGGAGATCACGAGAGCCGATCGCCATCTTGAGATCTGCATTGGCCAGGAAATGCTTTAGTTTTCTTAAGGCGTGGAGATGGAAACTGGCCCCTCTGGTTGTGGAGCTGATGTGATTCATCATGGAGAGGTTGTTGTCTAGTGTTAGTCCTAGGGGGGTATTCCTGACTCAACGATATGTGGGGTACAGTTCAAGGCGGTGAGTAGTGGGAACCAATCTTTGATGTTAGAGGTGGGGTTGGGAGGCAAGATTAATAGGAACTTGGTTTTAAGGGTATTAAGTTTGATGTGGTTAAGTGTTAACCAGTGTTGAGTTTTGTTCAAGATGTTATTGAGGGATCACTGAAAGAATATCGACTGAAAGAATATCGACCATCAAAAATATCGTTGAGAAAATATCGACAGTCAAAATATCGAGTTTCTATCTACAAACAGGTAAGTACAAAAATATCGAGTTAAAAATATCGTTTACAAAAATATAGTTGTAAAAAATATCGTATTTACTAAAAACAGTGTTAAATTAAATTAATATTAATAATTAATTACTAAAATATACTTAAAATTACTTAAATTAACTTATAATAATTAAATAATTAATGAAAGTTAAATAAATATTTTTTTATTTCATATTTATTAAACATATATATATATTAATTAAATATAATAAAATAATACCCAAAAACTGAAAACTGACCCTGAACCCTAAAAATACCCCTTTACCCAAAAACTGAAAACTGACCCTGAACCCTAAAAATACCCCTTTACCCAAAAACTGAAAACTGACCCTGAACCCTAAAAATACCCCTTTACCCAAAAACTGAAAACTGACCCTGAACCCTAAAAATACCCCTTTGCCCGAAAACTGAAAACTGACCCTGAACCCTAAAAATACCCCTTTACTCAAAAACCCAAAACTGACCCTGAACCCTAAAAATACCCCTTTACCCAAAAACCCAAAACTAACCCTGAACCCTAAAAATACCCCTTTACCCAAAAACCCAAAACTGACCCTGAACCCTAAAAATATAAACGATATTACTTCACTTACCTTAAAAACGATATTACTTCACTTACCTTAAAAACGATATTTTGGCTGTCGATATTCTGTCCTGTCGATATTTTCTCCAAACGATATTTTGGAGTCGATATTATGTCCAAACGATATTTTGGAGTCGATATTATGTCTGTGTACCGTTATTGAGAGTGCTGATGTTGTTAGGGGAGGTAATTTTCATGTACAATTGCGTATCATCAGTGTACATATGGTGGGAGATGTTGGAGTGTTTGAGGATTTCCGTCAGGGGTTCCATGTAAAGATTAAACAGGGTGGGCGAAAGTGAAGTACCTTGGGGAACGTGGATAGTGAGCGGTGTCTGATCTGATAAGTCATGATTGATTAGGACTCGTTGAGATCTGTTTTGTAGGAATGAGCAGAACCATTTTAGGACAGTACCATAGAGACCCATCCTAAGTTCAGAGGTTCAGGAGGGTTTCATGTTTGACTGTGTCAAACGCTGCTGATAGGTCAAGAAGAGTTGTTGATGAACACATATTTCCAGGAGCTTGGCTAAGGTTGGGATGCTCAAAATGGGGAGAAAATTGATGGGATCAGAGAGGTTTGCATCTGGCTTTTTTAGGATAGGTGTGACTTGTCCACTTTTTAGACAGTCCAGCATGGTGCCTCGCATAAGAAAGGCGTTGATAATTCTGGTCCATAGGTGTAGCAGGAGGTGTGAAGTTTCCTTGAGGAATTTGGAAGGGAGAGGGTCATTGAAGTGGTTGGAAACTTTAGTGGAAGACAGTAGTTTTGAGATGTCAGCGTCCTCAAGTGTCTGAAAGATGGACCACAAGGCATTGTTTTATGTTTAAAGAGAAGGCTGCTAGAACAAATTTCCTGCGAGGTGGAGGTGCATTGTGACTGGGTTTCAGGTAGTAAGCAATTCACAGCAATGCAGAGCTCACTGTCAATTGACTTAGTTTTCTCAGTAAAGGAGGAGGAAAATGTTTAACAATTAGGTAGGGTTGTAGTGTCAGATGTGGAGGATTTACGTTTCCCATTAGTTTTTTGTTTCACCAGTTCAAAGAGTTTTTGGGAACGGTTGATGGCTGTGTCCAGTTGCTGACGGAAAAATTATGATTTGGCGCGTCTGATGCACTTATTGTAGTTCCTTCTTTTTTTATGCAACAGTTTAAGGTTTGAAAGAGATGGGGACTGTCTCCACACTCTTTCTGCAAGTCTAAGGGCGCAGCGTTCCTCGTTAAGGCTACAGTTGAACCAGGTATTGGTTCTTCTTATCTGGACTCTCTTTAGTCGTTTGGGGGCAATAGAGTCCATGATGTTAGACATAGAGCTAAGATAGTGCTTAGTGAGGTCTTGAGCATCAACCATATCAGTGGGAGGAAACAAAACTTTAGGCAGGAGGCAGATATCTTGTCCGGATTGAGATTGAGGGTGTTTCTGATCCAATGTTTAGTTTTCACAGGCTGGCCTTTGCGGATTGATAACACTGTCAAATACCAGGATGAACATCAGAGTCACCCAATGTCCCGGCTTTATCTATGGAATCTTGTGCTTTACCTTCCATGTTACTTGTTACTTATTCTATGCTTGTCTTCTTCAGGGAGAGGGTTTATGTGATGGGTATAATACTACAACTGGTGTGAATCAATTATCACTTGCACACAAAGATGGCTGGTGGCCACGGCCAGAGGTACGCAACCGTCGCTTTGCCTCAGTACCAGAGGTGGACTGCTCCCCTTCTTCAGAATCAGGAAATAAATTATTGACCCTGCACCTACTGACCCAACATCATGGGGTTCGTTTTTTTCTCTTATGTTTGTAGTGTCATTACTTTCACAGTTACCATCTAATTGGATCTCACCCCCACATGCACCCATACCTGTCTCACCGTGCATCTCTTGTGTCTTATTTGGATGACCCCCTAAACTCAGTCCTCGAATCCCTTGCGGATCAGTGTCCCTCAATGTCAATGGTATAACACACTTTATTAAACAAAAGAAAATTCTGACGTATCACAAATCCCAACACCACGGTATAGCACTGATCATGAAAACCCACCTTACTGATGCCGAACATGACAAAATAAGAATGGAATGGGTGTATCCAGTGGTACACTCTAGCAGGTCGCTGCGCGATCACGCAACCTCCACCTCTGACTTAGAACATAACAAGGGAGGAGTTGCTATCCTCCTTCATAAAACTCTTGCCATCTGCACACTCCAAACATGGAGGAACCGCAAGGACATTATGTTTTTGCAAAACTTAGGATACGCCTTGAAACATTATAATAATCCATGGATAATCCAATGATTATTGGCTCCATCTATTCCGCAGTGGGTGACAAATCAGACCTTCTTACTACCCTATCCAGACTTCTCCACTAATTCAGCAAAACCAAACTTGTGATGGGGGATTGGAATCCAACCCTAGACCCACACCTCGACAGTCTGATAATCCCAATGCCAGACAACCCAGAGAACATTTATACTGACTGATATTCTAAGTGATCATGCCCTGATGAAAATCTGGTGCCTAACACACCCACAAGACAGAGATTACACTTTCACGTCATGTGTCCATGGTACCCGTTCACATATAGACTACTTACTGATGGCAGAAACATTATCATGCAATTTAGTGGAGGTCTCTATAACCCTGAATAGCACATCTAGCCACAACTTGATAGCTCTAGACTTAGACCTTGGTATCCTGAAACCTCCTCCACGGCGCATGAATATATCCTATTATAGAGCTCCCCGGGATAAAATGCACCTGAATTCCTATTTATGCCAGTATTAGGAGGAAAATTAGGTTTCTGTCTCCACCAAGGAAATACAAGGAGATGATGGACAGAGTGCTGAAACTTTTCAGACACTCACCCCCAGTCACAGATCTGGATTGAATCCATCATCATTCTTTAGCTCACTTCGCCACCTCAGTTTAGACCCAGCTATATGAAAATCAGCCTGGACAGTGTGCCTCATGGGAACAGTATAGCCAGAACTGCCAATCCAGGCCCTCCCTGAACTGGAAACAAGCATCCTGGGACCAGTTTCTGGATAACACCCTTCATCAGCCAGGCTAGCTTGAATCCAGTGGCAAATTGAGCAAGGGACCCACGTCTGGGCATACCCTGCCAACTTAGAGCACAAAGCAAACACAAGCAGATGATGGACGGAGTGCTGAATCTTTTCAGACACTGACCCCAGTCACAGATCTGGGTTGAATCCATCATCATTCTTTAGCTCACTTAGCCACCTCAGTTCAGACCCAGCTATATGCAAATCTGTCTGGACACTGTGCCTCATGGGAACAGTCCAGCCTGAACTGGCAAGACTGGTCTTCCCTGAACCAGAAACAAGCATCCTGGGACCGGTTTCTGGGTAACTCCCTTCATCAGCCAGGCTAACTTGAATCCAGTGGCAAAGTGAGCATGGGACCCACGGCTGGGCATACCCTGCCAACTTAGGGCGAACAAAGCAAACACAAGGACATGATGGACCGAGTGCTGAAACTTTTCAGACACTCACCCCCAGTCACTAGCAACTCTAGTATCTGTTTCACTTAGGGTGTCCGGAGTGTCCAGTGTTGTTTCTAG
Source organism: Lissotriton helveticus (assembly GCF_964261635.1). Lineage (NCBI taxonomy): Eukaryota > Metazoa > Chordata > Amphibia > Caudata > Salamandridae > Lissotriton > Lissotriton helveticus. The sequence continues at coordinate 424,485,990 of NC_136072.1, forward strand.
TTCTCCCACTTTTCTGTCCAGGATGCTGCTAGGGCCAGCTGCAAACATTTGTCTCCCTCGGTTGCCTGGCTGATGTTCTCTAGGGACAGTGGTTGTGGTTGGGATCGTTCCCGGACATATCTGACATATTCTTCTTTGTTCTCCACGTCTTCCTCTTCTTCTACAGTGGCTACTAAGGCTTTCATGAGTTTGTTCGCTACTCATTTGTATTTCACTTGGCAGTCGTAGTCTTGTAGTTGTAGAATCCACTTTCCAATGTGGGTTAGTGCGTTGGAGAATGTTCCATGGAACAGTGGGACAAGCAACTTGTGATTTGTGATCACGGTGAATGGATGTACGTAAACATAAAGATGGAAATGATACATGCCTAAAGTATGGCGATTGCCTCCCTTTCAATTTGGGAGTACCCCTGCTCCATTGGCGTTAGCGGCCGGTTGGCATAAGCGACTGGGGCCACTTTCCCACAGAGTTGCTGTTCGGTGAGAACCGCACCTAGCCCCATTGGACTGGCATCTTCCACAAGGGTCGTGAGCCTCACCAGGTGGAAGTAGGCCAATGTGGTGCTTGCTGGCAGTGTGATTTTAGTGTCCTGAATGCTTTGGTTTAGTTTCCTCCATGTCCACATGGTTGTGGCCTTGGTTAGCTCATGTAGTGGCAATGTTAGAGCGGTCAGGTCTGGTATGAATAGACCCCAGTTGTTCACCATGTCAAGGAAGCTCTTCAGCTCAGAGATGTTGGAAGGAGCTGGGCTTTCCTTGACGTCACACACCTTCTCAGGGTACGGGGCAAATCCATTCACTGAGTAGATGTAGCCAAATAAGCTGATTTTCTGCTTCGGAAATTCACACTTTTGCGGAGCTCTAATTTGTGAGAGTTCTTTTGACCTCCCCATCATGAGGATATCTTTCAGGGACTTTCCAGAGACTTGCAGAATGTTCTCCCTCAGCTTCATCTAGGCACACACTTGGATGATTTGACCTCGGATTTCCCCTTGTTCATATGCAAACCCTCAGGTCCTGGCCTACTCCCACAGCCTGCAGTAGAAGCTGTCAAGGGATTTATGACGTGCTTGCCGTAATATATAGCATTCATAGCCCTGATTGGCCGTACGTTTAAAGTGGGCACTGAGGGCTGCAAATTGGGGGGCTTATTTAGAAGCCCCTAGCGCCAATTTTGTGTCACTTTTCCTATGTTAGAAGTAATGCAAAACTGGCGCAAGGGGCTTGTAAATCTGCCCCTGGGTGTTTTAGGCAATGCCTCATTGAGTGTCTTATATATCTTGCGGGTTCTTTTTCCTTCCAGGTGAAGCAGGAGTGCTCTTGTTCTCTCTGCCTTCATTTCAATGGTTTCAAAGTACAGTTCCAGGCATTCCACCAAATCCTTCCATTTGGGCACATGGGTGGATGATACCCCTTCAATGATGAAAGGTTCTATGGCCAGCACTCTTGCCATGACAAAGTGAGTTCTGCTGTGCTGCTGGTGGCAGGTATGGCAGCAACAGTGCACTAGAGTGCTTCTCTGTCCATCTTTTCTTTATCCTTCTTCTTATGAGTATGGGCTTGATACAGCCTCTCCCCATGTATCAACAATAGTGGGCTTTCTGTGCTGCGTGTGCTCAGGAGCAAGATACTGATATCATTACCCTCACTCCAGGCTGTGGAATGCTGCGTGTCCGGAAGGTAGCGCAGGCGAGGCCAGCCTACATGATGCGTGGGCATGGCATGAGCACCACTAGAGGTTAGACCGTGGATTTAGAATAAATGGAAGTCTCGGACACAGCGTTGTGCTTTCGAGCAGTAGCACAGAACCCTGTAGCTCACGCCTCTTCTCTTTTCATTACCCTACCCACATCACCTGTGGGTAGTACCAAACATTTTGTAAGGGTAGGAGGCTCTACAGTACTCCCCTGCCCAGGTCAATAGCACAGTCCTCAGCCCCTAGCCCTCGGGGCCAATAAACATTCCACCACCGACTTCCGCTTCAGGCATGGTAAGGTGAGTCTCATCAACAGGGGAAGGTGTAACAGTGCACCTGATGTTTCATGTAAGGTTGCAGATATAGTAAAAACCATGGTGCTTATTTACAAACCCTTACACTGTCGGTATGTCCCTTTTTCCCATATTAAAAGTGATGCACCGGTAGCACAGGGAGCTTGTAAATAAGCCACGATTTTAAAAAAATGAAGTCAAAGGATGCTTATTTTTTACCCAGACTCCTAAGTCCAGCTCTTCCTTATACATCCTGGTCCAGCAGAACTTCTATTTTCCTCAGGGACTCACCATCATTTGGGGATATTTTTGCGTGAGCGGACCTATCAGTTTTATATTTCTATCAATCAACTAACTGGCTTCCTAGCCCCTTTTTCTGCAGTTATATTGTTCTATTACATCTTTTGTGCACCTGTACCCAATAGCCTTCTTAGGCTACCATTGGGTGTGGGGGGGGGGGGGGGGGGGTGAGGTAGTGCATTAAATAAAACTAAAATATAAATCAAAGGAGACAGTAGTTTACCTTTTTTTGTTCAATAAGGCTAAGAGGATTAGAGGATTACTCCTCCTTGCTTTACACAAAGGAGACAGTCTCTCTACTGCTATTATAGCAAAGCAAGTAGGCATGGGAGGGGGCGGGGAGCAGTTACAACAGGCCCAGTTTCAAATTATTCCGTTATTATACCATGCTTTGGAGGCAAATCAAATGAGGTCTTACTTGTATATTCGTTGCTTAACAGATTTAGAGGCAAGCTTATTGTATTCTATAGTCATACCACCTCTATGGTGAAACAGATGGAAAGACTTAAAGAATTGCCGTTCTGCGTCCATGCCCTTCCTACGAGTGAGAAACTGCCCAGCAATAACTTGTCTCCCTCATTCATAGATTTTGAGAAAATAAACAAAACAACAGTATTGTTAGGTGGTGCCGTATATTTTGCCCTGATAGCTTCAGAAAATGCTGCTCTGCCATGGATGGATCTGTTCTCTGCAGTCATAAATTATGTACCACTGTTTTGTTGAATAATTCCATCCCATACATGACACAAGTAGGAAAAAAAAGCAATATTGGCATGAAAAACCGGACTACTAACAATAACGAAATGTTTTCAGTTGATGATATAAAACACGCCTACCAATAAGAAGAGGAGTAAATCCCAGATTGTGAGTCCTGAGGAAGGTTTTTAAGAAATTAGCACTACATACCACCGAAACGTGTCAACGCTACTTACCTGAATCCAACCATGCGAAGCTCTGAGATAGGAGTAATATTCCCACCAGCTCTTCTGTCTTTCATTAAATGGTGGATCACTTTTTGCAACAGTCTAAGTAGATCTGTGCACATGTGGGTTTCCTTGTGTTCTCTTTTTTATGCATATTTACATGCATATATTTGATTGTATATTTTTCTGCTGATATTTACCTGACATGTGGGTTCTTTTGTGAAATTTGTAAAAAAACATGCAATAGAAAAAAGATGTTTTGGATTTTAGCATTTTTTTAATGAATTGACATTGTACTTATTATGATCTAGAAATAAAAATGTGTACTGCTTCATTAGCAGTACATCTTGATTTGGAGATATATGTTAGATATAATTCTATAGAGTGGGGTTCCCTAGTACATGAGTGGTATGTGAATAGGATATGACAGAAGGTGCTAGTGTGTCTGTCTCAACAATCATCCAGGGGTAATTTTATTCTCTACTAGTATGGGAGGGAGGGGCAGGACTAGCCTCACTTACACCTGAATAGGCAGCGTCCTTTCCCCATACAAAGGGCTCCATACCCCTTGTAGTCAGTCTGAAACCTGGGCAGGAAGAGCAGGACCTTTGTACACTTCAAAGGCCTGTCTTTGAAATCTGTCCACTTCAAAGGCCCAACTGGGTACAAGTACTGGTGCACTGACACAACCACTGAAGTACACTACTGGCCTTGTGAAGTCTCTGCCAGGAAGAAAAACTGCTGTGCTGCTGAAAGGACTGCCACTCTGCTTGACTGCTATTTTGCTGTACTCCTGTCTTGCTATGCTGACCTGCTGCCTCTTGCATGGGTGAAGGGACTGGACCTGCATCACTTGAACCAAGAGTGACTCCAAAGACTAGCTGGCTGGCCTCCTGATCTAATGTCTCAGTGGCATTAAAGACTTCCAAATAACCTGTTTCTGCACCCATCCTCTGCCATCTATGAGTCTACCCTGCCAAGTGGTGCAACCCCAGTTTCAGACCTTTGGAAGTGGGGTTAAGGTACTTCCCCAATGGAATTGACACATCCTCTGCTGAGCAACAAATCTCTAAGCCGAACTAACACATCTCATTGGCTGAGAGGTGCATCTTTGAGCAGAACCGATGAATCACCGCTGTTATGTGGAGTAGACTTGTCGCATAAGACTTGCATCATGTCTGCATTCCACATCCAGGACAGATGCATTGTCTTTAGAATTGGCACTGCATGGAGCTTTTTCCTGCACAAACTGCTTGCATCTCTCGTCAACAGCGGCCTTGATGACGCACTGCCGCATCTCATCACTGCTTCACGGCTTGTCAGAACTGACACATCGTCTTCAATGTGACTCTCAACCTCAACACTAGCCTTCGCATAGGAAATTCTGTTGACAAGAATCTGGACGCTGACACATCAGGACTTTGCACCGCAGCCTTGTCGCATTTCGGAACTGGCACATTGCCACTGCTGCGCAACGCAATTCAACATGGATTCACGCAAGCGCTCCTCAACCAGTATTAAGGAACTTTGGTTCAGCAGGCATTACTGGGTCCCTGTAGTCGGCCTGCACTCCATCGGAGTCAGAAGGAAATTTTGAGTTTGTCCCAGTCCGGCGCGACCAGATAGCCCCATTAGTGCTTCTTAGCACTATTTTTCAATAAAAACTTTAAAACTGAGTATCTCAACTTCTACGTATTGAATTTTTGTTGTTTTGCAATTTGTTAAATATAATTAATTAAGCTCTATTTTTCTAACCTGCTGTGGAATCTTTTTGTGTGGTGTTTTCACTGATTTACTGTTTGAAGTGTTGGACAAATACTTTACACATTGCCTCTAAAGTTAAGCCTGACTGCTCTGTGCCAAGCTATTATAGGGTGATCACAGGTTAATTTAAGTTTTTCCCGCCTCTTAACCTGATTAGGATTGTGGTTGCTGCTTGCCTAGGGTTTATACCCCTGTCAACAACAAACCCAGTTTTTAACAGTATTCAAGTCCAGTTATTTCAGGCACACCTCTTGAGCCAACAAGAGTTAATTTTCTTTCAAGGCACTTTCAGCCTCAGCCTTTTTCCTCCTCATGGGCCAGCTTTCTTTCCTCCAAAGACAGACGTTTATCTGCTTAGCTGCTTTAATTTCCTTTTCTGCCAGATTCATTTGTGCCAGCTGCAGCTTGAGCTTTCTCTCAGCTCTCCTAACCACCAACTCCTCAAGGGACAGATTTGTGGAAGGCCACACTTCTCCCTGGCAGGGGATCTCCCTCCTGTGGGCAAGTTGTCCTCCTCAGCCTCCTGCTGCAGGCTATGGACCTGATGCCAGGCCATTTCCTCCCTCATCATCCATATCCACCTCCTCATTGTCAGGGTCATCCACCTCCCGCTTCTTTGTTGTAACTTGCATTCTGAGGACCTTGAAAATCCACCTTTGTGGCTTTCTTTCCCAGGGTCAGCCCTCTCTTCTTCCCTCTACCACATTGAGGGTATTAGTGGTGCTGAACTCCAGCTTCATCTTTGCAAGCAGGAGTCACAGGTGCACAAATGTGATGCAGAAGTTTGCGTTATAAATACTTTATTTCGGTCGTAGGCTATAAAAGTTTGACACAAAACAACAAAAAAAATAAAACAATGTAAATGTCATCATTGGTTCACAGCACATTGCACTTAATGACTTAATATTTCAAATTTCCATAAAGTAAAATAAACCAGAGAGCTCTTCTCGCACAGATAGTTAACACGAAACTGCTGAATCTTCTAAAAAAAATTAACACATTGATATAACTCAAAGTAGTTGGAGGTATACAGTATATCAGGTTTGTGATTAAAATTCAAGTACAGATGGCAGCAGCATTCTAAACAATAAAAAAAGAGACAACTAAAACCATAGAGAGTAAAATAGCAACTGTTAACAGATCAAATGCTAGGACAGCATAGGGAAGACATTACATTTGCAAAAAGAAAACATTATGGTCAAGGATGAAGAATTAAAATGACACACATCAGTTCTGATGTCAGAATATGTATATGGAATTATTGGTTTTACACAAATCACTGATAGGCATTGCACAAACACAATTACTGGATACAACCACTGAACACCAATGTAATAAATTGAGTGATTTGTTGGGGGGTGAGAGCCCCACTCAGGAAACAACTACACTCCTTATCAGGGTGAATGTAGGAGGGTGGATACCTGACTATGGTTAACCCAGATGTTTTGCCTTGTGTTTAGCTGGGTTTCGACGTAGTTGGCCTGGGACCCTGCTAATCAGGGCCCCAGGCTATCTGCTCTCTCTGTAAAATGGACTCCATGTACCCTAGGTACATACCTAATTGGATCTTCGGTCACCTTATGAGCCTCTGTACAGTGTACTATGTGTACCCAAGGCATAGGTGCATCCAAGGCCTACCAGGGACTGCAGCATATCTTTTGCCACCCCTGGCTGGCCATCCAAACTGACACAACTGGCTGATCACTCAGCAGGGGCAAGGTTGTGTAATCACCCCTTGCTTAGATATAGTATACCTATATCTAAACCTATATCTGGACACATATACACCTATAAGTCACTCCTATGGCAGGCCTTAACAATCCTGGAGGCAGAGTGTTTGGTTTTATGTGGATGGTGCTCCAGCATGAGCTGAGCCTGTCTGCAGCTTTCAGAACCATGTCCTTATAGCTGTTCTGGGATATTGCCATACCATATACTCTTAAGTGCCTTATACTCCTCGCGGTTATTGCTAACTTTGGTTTGGCTTTATCAAAACATGTCGTGTAAGGTGTCATACACTTTGGAATACTACCCCCTCGCCAGTTCTGGTGACGGGGGTAGCATTCCACCCTTCTAGAGGGCTAAGACATGTGGGTAACAGTAAACGCGGTTAAAACTAACCAGAGCCTCAGCATCACAAAATGGATGCTGCTGCCACAGACACAAGTCTGGCCTCCTGCTGCTGACCGAAACTTGGCAGGGGAGGCTTGGACAAAAGGTTTCCTGTCACAGGGAGGTGTTACACCACCCCAGACATAAGATAGTGGATTGAGGCAGGCAGGGCGAGTGAAACTAGACACTGCCTGGGGGGCACAAGGCTCCCAATGCATAGCCAAGTACAAACCGGTCCTGGGGCACTCCAGCCCCAGCGCTGGCGCGAAACTGGACAAAGGCAAAGGGGTGTAACCACCCCCTTCCTGGGTCCCACCCATAGGAGGGACCTAGCAGGTAATCCAGCCCCTTGATTTGGAATAAAGGTAGGAGCTGTGTCCATAGACTTGAGATAATCCTGACTGAAACTTTGAAACATAACTCTGGACCCTTCGACATCCTACTCGACGTAGAAGACTGAATAATCTCCCTTGTGGTCAAGGAGTGACTACCCTATGCAAACAGGCTCCAGCAAGTGCCCAACAGTTTGCTTTGTTGCATCTCCTGCCGGAGCTCGAGCAACACAGATCAACAAGAACCAGATTCCCAGACATCCAACAGCCCGATCCACAGCCCCAGCAAAGCTGAGACCCGTGAAGACGACGTGAGACGTGGGACCGGCCATCTTGAAAAGACTGCAAATGGCTTCCCGTGCAGCTCCCGAGGCACCCTTGAAGCTGTGCATTGGGGACTAAGAAGCCTTCGCCCCACGCAGCTGGTGCACCGAATATCACCTCTCCACACTCACCGAGTGCTGCGTGGGCCCCTTTTGCATTTTCCTGCTTGATGCGTCTGTCCGGTCACTTGCCCGTTGGCTAGTGGCCACTACGACGTAAAACCTTTAAATTTACACTGCTGTTCTGGTTGCTCCAGACTGGCCCTCGCTCCCCTGAAAAGGAGCAGCGTCTCAGATTTTGCTGGTCCGAGTAGGAAGCGATCTTCAAATCCTGCGTGGGTTGCATTTGCCAAGGCCTGTTGACTCACATCCGGAAGCCGACACCGCCGACAGCGAGAACCTTTGTGGGAAAGTCCGTGTTCCACTCCTGATCATTGTCGATGCCCCCGAGTCCACGTGGCATCGGAGACAAGCTTCTCAACAACCACCTGATTGCGCCCGACATCGCCTGGTTTCTTCCTGGTTCCATCCTGGTCACTTGCTAGTGACCCAGACTCTGTCCCCTCTGCTTTCAGGTACTCTATATCTTCGATCCACCCTTGGGTCCAACCAGACTCTTCTCTCCTGGCCGCCTGCAGCATCTTCATCTCCAGGCTCCATAGAACTCCACGACGAAACCCGGCACACTTTGGCACCTATGCACCCGCTTCCTGTGGGTGAGGTAACAATCAATCACTGGTGCTCCTGTAGTGGTTTACACCTCTAGTGTCCTAGTTTAAAGTGGCTAAGTTCTAGTCCAGTCGGAAGACTTCCAAAACAGTAACATTGTAACTTTTACGCACCATTGACTTTGCATTGGTGCATGCGTGTGCTTTTAGCGCTGCACCCGAGTCCCGCGGGCCTCTCCCGTCCTAACTGCTGTTAGTCCAGAGTAGCCCCAGCAATTCCCAAGGCCCTAGGCCTTACCATTGTTTGAGACATAGTTCTTATACCACTTATTTAGTATATGGTTTAAGTGGCCACCGGTCCTATCCATAACTGTGCACGTTTTGTATCTTTAACTGTACTTTTGTTTAAACGCTTGTGCCTCTGTCCTCATAAAGAGTACAGAGGATTATTCTAGTAATAAATACATATATTTTTTATAATATATAACTTGTGTGGTGTCCTTTCATTTGGTATTAAAAGGATTGCACATGGTAAAACAGCTGGCTTCACATGCCCTCTTGAGTTAAGCCTAAGACTGCTTAGTCCATGCTACCACTAGGATAGCTTGTCTATAAGGTTGACTTACAACCACCACCATAAAGGTTGTTTGGACTGATACAAGGTGCTCACTAGAATAGTGAACATCATGCATCAGGCCAACTTCTCACATTGGTGTGCAGCGGGTGGGATTTGAGCTTGCTGTTGTTTTACCAATTGTAATCTTTGATATCATTTGAAAGATCACATTAAGTACCATAGGTACATATAAACAAAGCTAAAATACTTAAGTTCTACTGCACTTAGACCAAAGGGCTTAGCACACCCTGACTACAACTCACTAGCAAGGTTCTAGTAGGTAAACACATAGTGTAGGTAGGTGCATACACCCACACCTCACTAGGCATGTCTGGCACAGGTGAACAGTCCAGTTCTCTACCTGTGACAGGTGACCTTCCCAAGGCACCTTCCAGCTATGAAAAACTCAGCTTCAGAGACTTGAGTGCCTTGTGCATTACAAGGGGGCTGAAAAAGGGTCACAACCCTACCATTCCAATCCTGATACAAGTCCTAGAGAAGGATGATCTTGAGAAGTCTGTTCCAGGCCCCTCAGGTGCTACAGGAGAAGGAGAAACCCTCATAGACCCTGAAACCATCTCCCAAGAAGTAGATGAGGAGGACGTAGATGGAGATCTAGATTCAGATGATCAGGGGGATAGTCAGGTTCAAGTCAGGAGGCTTAGCCAGGCTAACCTAAGCCTACATGGGAATGGAGAAGTGTTCCACTTTTCCAGGCCTAATAGTAGACTTAATCCAGTCATTAGAAGAGACAGGTCCCCTTCCAGGGAATCTCTCATTTCTAATACCTCAAGAGTTTCTCAGAGGGGAATTACTTCACGTCAGAGAAAAGAGCATAGGGCTAGGATGAAAGCTGTCTAACTCGAGATAGAGAGGGAAGAGATAGCCCTGGCCCAAGCTAAACTTGCTTTAGCAAGGGAACAAAAATTGGGTGGATTAGATTCCACTGGTGGCAGCAATATCCCTAAGGATAAAGACAGGTCCTATGATCATAAGAACCTGAGTAAGATTGTGCCCTTCTACAGAGATGGGGATGACATCCACAAATGGATGACTGCTCTGGAGAGGGCCTGCATGGTACAGCAGGTTCCCCAAGTTCAGTGGGCAGCAATCTTGTCGCTCTTCTTTTCTGAGAAAGGGAGAGATAAGCTCCTCACTGTTAGACACGAGGATGCTAAAAACTACACTGTCCTGAAGAGTGCTCTTATTGATGGATTTGGCTTAACCACTGAGCAATACAGGTTGTTGTTCAGAGATACCCAAAAAGCTCAGACTCAGGACTGGACTGATTTTGTAGATTGTGCTACTAAGGCTCTGGAAGGTTGGTTACTTGGCAGCAAAGTACATGACTATACAGGATTGTATAATTTGATTATGAAGGAGCAGATCCTTAGTAATTGTCAAAACCAGCTTTTGCACCAGCACCTGGTGGACTCAGATCTGACCTCTCTACAAGAATTGGGTAAGAGGGCAGACAAATGGGTCAGAACCAGGATTAGGCCTAAGAATCAGGGTGGTGATCAAAAGAAGGATAATTCCAAGACTCAAGAGAAGGGTGGGGATAAATCAAAAGACAAGTCTCCCACAGGGCCCCAAAACTCCAAGGATGGGGGTGGGTCCCAAAACACTTCCTCTAACCCAAAGAAACCTTATTGCCATGCCTGTAAGCAGCCTGGCTACTGGAAAACTGATAGCAGTTGCCCAAAGAATAACAATAAGGAAAATATTCCTCCAAGTAAGGCTCCAACACCTCCTATTACTATTAGTAGTAATCCCCCAGGTGGTTGGAGCACCCCCAAGAATTTGGCTGGGTTTACTTTTGGAACTCATGTGGACTCTGGCCTAAACAGGTCCCCTACTACAGCTACTCTTGTCTGTGAAAATGGCATGGGGTTTGCCAACTTCACTGCTTGCCCAAACACTTTGAGCAAGTACAGACAGGAGCCCCTCATCAATGGTCAAAAAGTTGAGGCCTATAGAGACACAGGGGCTAGTATCACTATGGTGACTGAGAATCTAGTCCCCTCAAGGCAACTTTTACCTGGTGCCACATACCAGGTGACCAATATTGATGGAGTGCAGACAAATCATCCCATGGCAGTAGTAAATCTCAGCTGGGGAGGTGTCACTGGCCCCAAGAGAGTGGCAGTGTCAACAAACTTGCCTGTAGATTGTCTACTGGGAAATGATTTGGAAATCTCAGCCTGGTCTGAGGTAGAACAAGAAACCCATTCTAAAATGGTAAATCTCCATGGAAAGGTTAGTGGGGCTGTGATGGCCACAGCCCCAATCCAAGTTGTCCTCCCTGACAAGGTTGGTAGAGCTGTGCTAGACTCAGCCCCATCTCAAGCAGACTCCTTCCCTAGACAGATTAGCAGGGCTGTGATGGTAACAGCCCATACCCAAACTGAGTCCCTTCCTGAAAAGGTTGGTGGGGCTGTGATGGGCACAGCCTAAACTCAAACAGATTCATGTGTTGTGAAGCCTGAAACTATGGATCAATCCACACAAACAGAGAGCATTGAGGAGGAAGAGAAATCTCCCTCCCACCAGACTTTAGGAAAGGATCAGCCTCCTCAGGAAGCTGATCTTACCCCTTGTGAAGAAACTGCCCCAGAGGTAGTCAGGCCTAGCCTGGCAGAGCCCCTGATGTCAGTGGACCCTTCTAAGGTGGGACCCAGTCTGGAGCAGGTAACCTGCCCCTCTCTACCCTGCCTCAGTCAGCCCAGGGCTGCAGAGGTCAAGGAGGTCAGTGGACCCCAAAGGGCCCCCTGTCCAATAAACCCCCCCATCAGCAGATTAGGGGCACCAAAGCTAGCAGCCCTAGCCAGGTGAAAAATTTAAAAACTCCTGAGGGATCTCCCTTACCACTAGTTAGGAACCTCCCCCAGATGGACCCTGTTGGGCACATCCAAACCTGGGACCCCAAGGCCCCAAACCTGTCTTGTCTCTCCAGTAAGCCAACCAAAGGGACCCAGACTCCAGCTGTAGGCAGCCAGAGGTTGACCCTGAGAGCACAGTGCAACTCAGTCATGGAAAGAAAGGCACCCATGGTGGATAGTGATTGGAGGAAGTTGAGCCCTACAGTAGTGGAGCCTCACTTCAGTACTCCATCTCAACACCAGCCTTTTACTTTGCCAAAACACACTACATTTAGTAATTCCCTATGGTGGAGACCCTCTGATACCCCTAGGGTGAGGGATGGCTTAGTGGACCATGAGATGGGGGTAACCATGCCAGTGCAGGTTCCTCCTTATATGGCCACTCAGGCAATATAGGCTTATCTGGTCAAGGATAGCCTTATCTCCTTTCGTTTGGAGGGGGGGGGGGGGTTATGTAGAAGGGCGGATACCTGACTATGGTTACCCCAGATTTTTTGCCTTGTGTTTAGCTGGTTTTCGACTTAGTTGGCCTGGGACCCTGCTAATAAGTGCCCCAGGCTAGCTGCTCTCTCTGTAAAATGGACTCCATGTACCCTAGGTACATACCTAATGGGATCTTGGGTCACCTTATGAGCCCCTGTACAGTGTACTATAGGTACCCAGGGAATAGGTGCATCCAAGGCCTACCAGGGACTGCAGCATATCTTTTGCCACCCCTGGCTGGCCATCCAAACTGACACAACTGGCTGATCACTCAGCTGGGGCAAGGTCGTGTAATCACCCCTTGCTTAGATATAGTATACCTATATCTGGACACATATACACCTATAAGTCACTCCTATGGCAGGCCTTAACAATCCTGGAGGCAGAGTGCTTAGTTTTATGTGAGATGGTGCTCTAGCATGAGCTGAGCCTGTCTGCAGCTTTTGGAACCATGTCCTTATAGCTGTTCTTGGATATTGCCATACCATATACTCTTAAGTGCCTTATAATCCTCGCGGTTATTGCTAACTTTGGTTTGGCTTTATCAAAACATGTTGTGTAAGGTGTCATACACTTTGGAATACTACCCCCTTGCCAGTTCTGGCGACGGGGGTAGCATTCCACCCTTCTAGAGGGCTAAGACATGTGGGTAACAGTAAACGCGGTTAAAACTAACCAGAGCCTCAGCATCACAAAATGGATGCTGCTGCCACAGACACAAGTCTGGCCTCCTGCTGCTGACCGAAACTTGGCAGGGGAGGCTTGGACAAAAGGTTTCCTGTCACAGGGAGGTGTTACACCACCCCAGACAGGAGATAGTGGATTGAGGCAGGCAGGGCGAGTGAAACTAGACACTGCCTGGGGGGCACAAGGCTCCCCATGCATAGCCCAGTTCAAACCTGTCCTGGGGGACTCCAGCCCCAGTTCTGGCGCAAAACTGGGCAAAGGGAAAGGGGTGTAACCACCCCCTTCCTGGGTCCCACCCATTGGAGGGACCTAGCAGGTAATCCAGCCCCTTGATTTGGAATAAAGGTAGGAGCTGTGTCCATAGACTTGAGATAATCCTGACTGAAACTTTGAAACATAACTCTGGACCCTTCGACATCCTACTCGACGTAGAAGACTGAAGAATCTCCCTTGTGGTCAAGGAGTGACCACCCTGTGTAAACAGGCACCATCAAGTGCCCAACAGTTTGCTTTGTTCCAGCTCCCGCCGGAGCTCGAGCAACACAGATCGACAAGAACCGGATTCCCAGACATCCAACAGCCCGATCCACAGCCCCAGCAAAGCTGAGACCCGTGGAGGCGACGTAAGACGTGGGCCTGGCCATCTTGAAAAGACTGCAAAGTGCTTCCCGTGCAGCTCCCAAGGCGCCCTTGAAGCTGTGCATTGGAGACTAAGAAGCCTTATCCCGAGCAGCTTGTGCACCGAAGATCACCTCTCCACACTCACCGAGTGCTGCGTGGGGCCCTTTTGCATTTTCCTGCTCGACGCGTCTGTCCGGTCATTTGCCGGTTGGCTAGTGGCCACTACAACGACGAACCTTTGAATTTACACTGCTAGTCTGGTTGCTCCAGACTGGCCCTCGCTCCCCTGAAAAGGAGCAGCCTCTCAGACCTTGCTGGTCCGAGTAAGAAGCGATCTTCCAATCCTGCATGGGTTGCATTTGCCAAGGCCTGTTGACGCTGATCTGGAAGCCGACACCGCCGACAGCGAGAGCCTTTGTGGGACAGTCCGTGTTCCACTCCTGGTCAGCGTCGATGCCCCCGAGTCCACGTGGCAGCGGAGACAAGCTTCTCAACAACCACCTGATTGCGCCCGACATCGCCTGGTTTCTTAATGGTTCCATCCTGGTCACTGGCTAGTGACCCAGACTCTGTCCCCTCTGCTTTCAGGTACTCTACATATTCGATCCACCCTTGGGTCCGACCCGACTCTTCTCTCCTGGCCGCCTGCAGCATCTTCATCTCCAGGCTCCATAGAACTCCACGACGAAACCGGCACACTTTGGCACCTATGCACCCGCTTCCTGTGGGTGAGGTAACAATCAATCACCGGTGCTCCTGTAGTGGTTTACACCTCTAGTGTCCTAGTTTAAAGTGGCTAAGTTCTAGTCCAGTCGGAAGACTTCCAAAACAGTAACATTGTAACTTTTACGCACCATTGACTTTGCATTGGTGCATGAGTGTGCTTTTAGCGCTGCACCCGAGTCCCGCGGGCCTCTCCCGTCCTAACTGCTGTTAGTCCAGAGTAGCCCCAGCAATTCCCAAGGCCCTAGGCCTTACCATTGTTCGAGACGTAGTTCTTATACCACTTATTTAGTATATGGTTTAAGTGGCCACCGGTCCTATCCATAACTGTGCAACTTTTGTATCTTTAACTGTGCTTTTGTTTAAACGCTTGTGCCTCTGTCCTCATAAAGAGTACAGAGGATTATTCTAGTAATAAATACATATATTTTTATAATATATAACTTGTGTGGTGTCCTTTCATTTGGTATTAAAAGGATTGCACATGGTAAAACAGCTGGCTTCACATGCCCTCTTGAGTTAAGCCTAAGACTGCTTAGTCCATGCTACCACTAGGATAGCTTGTCTATAAGGTTGACTTACAACCACCACCATAAAGGTTGTTTGGACTGATACAAGGTGCTCACTAGAATAGTGAACATCATACATCAGGCAAACTTCTCACATTGGTGTGCAGTGGGTGGGATTTGAGCTTGCTGTTGTTTTACCAATTGTAATCTTTGATATCATTTGAAAGATCACATTAAGTACCATAGGTACATATAAACAAAGCTAAAATACTTAAGTTCTACTGCACTTAGACCAAAGGGCTTAGCACACCCTGACTACAACTCACTAGCAAGGTTCTAGTAGGTAAACACATAGTGTAGGTAGGTGCATACACCCACACCTCACTTGGAATGTCTGGCACAGGTGAACAGTCCAGTTCTCTACCTGTGACAGGTGACCTTCCCAATGCACCTTCCAGTTATGAAAAACTCAGCTTCAGAGACTTGAGTGCCTTGTGCACTACAAGGGGGCTGACAAAGGGTCACAACCGTACCATTCCAATCCTGATACAAGTCCTAGAGAAGGATGATCTTGAGAAGTCTGTTCCAGGCCCCTTAGGTGCTACAGGAGAAGGGGAAACCCTCATAGACCCTGAAACCATCTCCCCAGAAGTAGATGAGGAGGACGTAGATGGAGATCTAGATTCAGATGATCAGGGGGATAGTCAGGTTCAAGTCAGGAGGCTTAGCCAGGCTAACCTAAGCCTACATGGGAATGGAGAAGTGTTCCACTTTTCCAGGCCTAATAGTAGACTTAATCCAGTCATTAGAAGAGACAGGTCCCCTTCCAGGGAATCCCTCATTTCTAATACCTCAAGAGTTTCTCAGAGGGGAATTACTTCACGTCAGAGAAAAGAGCATAGGGCTAGGATGAAAGCTGTCTAACTCGAGATAGAGAGGGAAGAGATAGCCCTGGCCCAAGCTAAACTTGCTTTAGCAAGGGAACAAAAATTGGGTGGATTAGATTCCACTGGTGGCAGCAATATCCCTAAGGATAAAGACAGGTCCTATGATCATAAGAACCTGAGTAAGATTGTGCCCCCCTACAGAGATGGGGATGACATCCACAAATGGATGACTGCTCTGGAGAGGGCCTGCATGGTACAGCAGGTTCCCCAAGTTCAGTGGGCAGCAATCTTGTCGCTCTTCTTTTCTGAGAAAGGGAGAGATAAGCTCCTCACTGTTAGACACGAGGATGCTAAAAACGACACTGTCCTGAAGAGTGCTCTTATTGATGGATTTGGCTTAACCACTGAGCAATACAGGTTGTTGTTCAGAGATACCCAAAAAGCTCAGACTCAGGATTGGACTGATTTTGTAGATTGTGCTACTAAGGCTCTGGAAGGTTGGTTACTTGGCAGCAAAGTACATGACTATACAGGATTGTATAATTTGATTATGAGGGAGCAGATCCTTAGTAATTGTCAAAACCAGCTTTTGCACCAGCACCTGGTGGACTCAGATCTGACCTCTCCACAAGAATTGGGTAAGAGGGCAGACAAATGGGTCAGAACCACGATTAGGCCTAAGAATCAGGGTGGTGACCAAAAGAAGGATAATTCCAAGACTCAAGAGAAGGGTGGGGATAAATCAAAAGACAAGTCTCCCACAGGGCTCCAAAACTCCAAGGATGGGGGTGGGTCCCAAAACACTTCCTCTAACCCAAAGAAACCTTATTGCCATGCCTGTAAGCAGCCTGGCCACTGGAAAAAACTGATAGCAGTTGCCCAAAGAATAACAATAAGAAAATATTCCTCCAAGTAAGGGTCCTACACCTCATATTACTATTAGTAGTAATCCCCCAGGTGGTTGGAGCACCCCCAAGAATTTGGCTGGGTTTACTTTTGGAACTCATGTGGACTAACCAGGTCCCCTACTACAGCTACTCTTGTCTGTGAAAATGGCATGGGGTTTGCCAACTTCACTGCTTGCCCAAACACTTTGAGCAAGTACAGACAGGAGCCCATCATCAATGGTCAGAAAGTTGAGGCCTATAGAGACACAGGGGCTAGTATCACTATGGTGACTGAGAATCTAGTCCCCTCAAGGCAACTTTTACCTGGTGCCACATACCAGGTGACCAATATTGATGGAGTGCAGACAAATCATCCCATGGCAGTAGTAAATCTCAGCTGGGGAGGTGTCACTTGCCCCAAGAGAGTGGCAGTGTCAACAAACATGTCTGTAGATTGTCTACTGGAAATGATTTGGAAATCTCAGCCTGGTCTGAGGTAGAACAAGAAACCCATTCTAAAATGGTAAATCTCCATGGAAAGGTTAGTGGGGCTGTGATGGCCACAGCTCCAATCCAAGTTGTCCTCCCTGACAAGGTTGGTAGGGCTGTGCTAGACTCAGCCCCATCTTAAGCAGACTCCTTCCCTAGACAGATTAGCAGGGCTGTGATGGTAACAGCCCATACCCAAACTGAGTCCCTTCCTGAAAAGGTTGGTGGGGCTGTGATGGGCACAGCCTAAACTCAAACAGATTCATGTGTTGTGAAGCCTGAAACTATGGATCAATCCACACAAACAGAGAGCATTGAGGAGGAAGAGAAATCTCCCTCCCACCAGACTTTAGGAATGGATCAGCCTCCTCAGGAAACTGATCTTACCCCTTGTGAAGAAACTGCCCCAGAGGTAGTCAGGCCTAGCCTGGCAGAGCCCCTGATGTCAGTGGACCCTTCTAAGGTGGGACCCAGTCTGGAGCAGGTAACCTGCCCCTCTCTACCCTGCCTCAGTCAGCACAGGGCTGCAGAGGTCAAGGAGGTTAGTGGACCCCAAAGGGCCCCCTGTCCAATAAAACCCCCCATCAGCAGATTAGGGGCACCAAAGCTAGCAGCCCTAGCCAGGTGAAACATTTAAAAACTCCTGAGGGATCTCCCTTACCACTAGTTAGGAACCTCCCCCAGATGGACCCTGTTGGGCACATCCAAACCTGGGACCCCAAGGCCCCAAACCTGTCCTGTCTCTCCAGTAAGCCAACCAAAGGGACCCAGACTCCAGCTGTAGGCAGCCAGGGGTTGACCCTGAGAGCACAGTGCAACTCAGTCATGGAAAGAAAGGCACCCATGGTGGATAGTGATTGGAGGAAGTTGAGCCCTACAGTAGTGGAGCCTCACTTCAGTACTCCATCTCAACACCAGCCTTTTACTTTGCCAAAACACACTACATTTAGTAATTCCCTATGGTGGAGACCCTCTGATACCCCTAGGGTGAGGGATGGCTTAGTGGACCATGAGATGGGGGTAACCATGCCAGTGCAGGTTCCTCCTTATATGGCCACTCAGGCAATATAGGCTTACCTGGTCAAGGATAGCCTTATCTCCTTTCGTTTGGAGGGGGGGGGGGGTTATGTAGGAGGGTAGATACCTGACTATGGTTACCCCAGATTTTTTGCCTTGTGTTTAGCTGGTTTTCGACTTAGTTGGCCTGGGACCCTGCTAATAAGTGCCCCAGGCTAGCTGCTCTCTCTGTAAAATGGACTCCATGTACCCTAGGTACATACCTAATTGGATCTTGGGTCACCTTATGAGCCCCGGTACAGTGTACTATAGGTACCCAGGGAATAGGTGCATCCAAGGCCTACCAGGGACTGCAGCATATCTTTTGCCACCCCTGGCTGGCCATCCAAACTGACACAACTGGCTGATCACTCAGCTGGGGCAAGGTCGTCTAATCACCCCTTGCTTAGATATAGTATACCTATATCTGGACACATATTTATTTATTTATTTATTTATTTATTTATTTTTTACACTTGTAATGCGCACAGATACCCACAAAGGGTTTCCCGGCGCCATGGCTAAGAGAACGAAATACAGAAAAGCAAATGCCGTCAAAAGATCAACAACCATTTATGTAGACAGTTATTTATTATACTATACACTATACTATATTATACACCTATAAGTCACTCCTATGGCAGGCCTTAACAATCCTGGAGGCAGAGTGCTTAGTTTTATGTGAGATGGTGCTCTAGCATGAGCTGAGCCTGTCTGCAGCTTTCGGAACCATGTCCTTATAGCTGTTCTGGGATATTGCCATATCATATACTCTTAAGTGCCTTATAATCCTCGCTGTTATTGCTAACTTTGGTTTGGCTTTATCAAAACATGTCGTGTAAGGTGTCATACACTTTGGAATACTACCCCCTTGCCAGTTCTGGTGACGGGGGTAGCATTCCACCCTTCTAGAGGGCTAAGACATGTGGGTAACAGTAAACACGGGTAAAACTAACCAGAGCCTCAGCATCACAAAATGGATGCTGCTGCCACAGACACAAGTCTGGCCTCCTGCTGCTGACTGAAACTTGGCAGGGGAGGCTTGGACAAAAGGTTTCCTGTCACAGGGAGGTGTTACACCACCGCAGACAGGAGATAGTGGATTGAGGCAGGCAGGGCGAGTGAAACTAGACACTGCCTGGGGAGCACAAGGCTCCCCATGCATAGCCCAGTTCAAACCTGTCCTGGGGCACTCCAGCCCCAGTTCTGGCGCGAAACTGGGCAAAGGGAAAGGGGTGTAACCACCCCCTTCCTGGGTCCCACCCATAGGAGGGACCTAGCAGGTAATCCAGCCCCTTGATTTGGAATAAAGGTAGGAGCTGTGTCCATAGACTTGAGATAATCCTGACTGAAACTTTGAAACATAACTCTGGACCCTTCGACATCCTACTCGACGTAGAAGACTGAAGAATCTCCCTTGTGGTCAAGGAGTGACCACCCTGTGCAAACAGGCACCATCAAGCGCCCAACAGTTTGCTTTGTTGCAGCTCCCGCCGGAGCTCGAGCAACACAGATCGACAAGAACCGGATTCCCAGACATCCAACAGTCCGATCCACAGCCCCAGCAAAGCTGAGACCCGTGGAGGCGACGTGAGACGTGGGCCTGGCCATCTTGAAAAGACTGCAAAGTGCTTCCCGTGCAGCTCCCAAGGCGCCCTCGAAGCTGTGCATTGGAGACTAAGAAGCCTTAGCCCGAGCAGCTTGTGCACCGAAGATCACCTCTCCACACTCACCGAGTGCTGCGTGGGGCCCTTTTGCATTTTCCTGCTCGACGCGTCTGTCCGGTCATTTGCCGGTTGGCTAGTGGCCACTACGACGACGAACCTTTGAATTTACACTGCTAGTCTGGTTGCTCCAGATTGGCCCTCGCTCCCCTGAATAGGAGCAGCCTCTCAGACCTTGCTGGTCCGAGTAAGAAGCGATCTTCAAATCCTGCATGGGTTGCACTTGCCAAGGCCTGTTGACTCAGATCTGGAAGCCGACACCGCCGACAGCGAGAGCCTTTGTGGGACAGTCCGTGTTCCACTCCTGGTCGTCGATGCCCCCGAGTCCACGTGGCAGCGGAGACAAGCTTCTCAAAAACCACCTGATTGCGCCCAACATCGCCTGGTTCCTTTCTGGTTCCCTCCTGATCACTGGCTAGTGACCCAGACTCTGTCCCCTCTGCTTTCAGGTACTCTACATCTTCGATCCACCCTTGGATCCAACCGGACTCTTCTCTCCTGGCCGCCTGCAGCATCTTCATCTCCAGGCTCCATAGAACTCCACGACGAAACCCGACACACTTTGGCACCTATGCACCCGCTTCCTGTGGGTGAGGTAACGATTAAACACCGGTGCTCCTGTAGTGGTTTACACCTCTAGTGTCCTAGTTTAAAGTGGCTAAGTTCTAGTCCAGTCGGAAGACTACCAAAACAGTAACATTGTAACTTTTACGCACCATTGACTATGCATTGGTGCATGCATGTGCTTTTAGCGCTGCACCCGAGTCCCGCGGGCCTCTCCCGTCCTAACTGCTGTTAGTCCAGAGTAGCCCCAGCGATTCCCAAGGCCCTAGGCCTTACCATTGTTCGAGACGTGGTTTTTATACCACTTATTTAGTATATGGTTTAAGTGGGCACCGGGCCTATCCATAACTGTGCAACTTTTGTATCTTTAACTGTGCTTTTGTTTAAACGCGTGTGCCTCTGTCCTCATAAAGAGTACAGAGGATTATTCTAGTAATAAATACATATATTTTTTATAATATATAACTTGTGTGGTGTCCTTTCATTTGGTATTAAAAGGATTGCATATGGTAAAACAGCTGGCTTCACATGCCCTCTTGAGTTAAGCCTAAGACTGCTTAGTCCATGCTACCACTAGGATAGCTTGTCTATAAGGTTGACTTACAACCACCACCATAAGGGTTGTTTGGACTGATACAAGGTGCTCACTAGAATAGTGAACATCATACATCAGGCCAACTTCTCACAGTGAACCACAATAAAATCTAACTGAACCTGGGGTATCATGGCACAAAAGCAGTCAGGCTTAACATAGAGGCAATGTGCAAAGTAGTTATGCAGTACACAAAAAGTAATAAAGTAACAAAACAACACAAGAAAAATCTCCAACCAATTTAGAAATATAGAACAAATTAAGAAATAAATAAAAAGATGCCAGGACGATAAAAATTCAATGAATGATAAGTAATTTATCTGAATATCCTAAAAAATCTTTTAAAGTTCACTTGTTAGGATTGAGGAAGCAACTATGCAATGAATGTAAGAACGTTTCTTGGCTCTGTCAACACCTGTGAAATAGCCTTTTAAGCGGACTTTGTATTTGATTTTGTCCCATTCAGATTTAGATCACTTTAGTAATGAGGGCCTAAATGTCACAGGGTTGCAGCAGAGAAGATGGGTTACAGAGGTTCTTGTTAAAATATTTGTAAACATGATCTGCTTTCTGAGCCTAAATTTCAAAACTGAACGTAGTGTAATTAGCCTACCTTTCAAAGACACATAAAAAGAGGGTCATTATTTGAATGATAGCACTGATAAGGATGATGTAACAGTTGTAGGTCACATTCCTATGCTAATTTCTCTAGTTCAGAGGTCTTCAAACTGTGGGGCTGCCCCCTAGATATCCCTAGATGGTTTCCCTGCTTCTATAAGGTCTTGTAAGTACAGATTGCTTGTTTGGGGCGTTTCCATGCTGCCTTTATTTATATGCAGAAACTGAAGTAGATTAAAAGTGTGGAACTGTAATCCTGAGTACCGTGGTGGAGTCAAAAATGTGGCTAAAAAGAATAAACTATGCCATAACTATTTTGCCTTGTTACTGTCAGGAAACTGCATATGAGGCAAACATGCACACACCTTAACTCAGAGTTCCAGAAGTAAATCCTGGTTGGCATAGTAGGGAACAGTGAGTTGCGTATTTATAGTGCTACGAAGCTCCAGCCTTAGCCAAAAAGCACCGTGCATATGCAAATCTTTGTTGATATAACTTGATTTGATTTTTTAATTATAAAGCGTGCAGTTACCTGCACATCTTCAGGAGCTACCATCAGAATCAAACACGGAAACAAAGAGGTGAATAGTTATGTGAGTGAGGTGGACTTACTATTAAACCAGAAGGGATTTTAGGGACTTGCAAAATCTTAAAAGATTCATTACAAATTGCAAAGAGGGGGGTCGTTCTAAGCATGCGCAGTAATAATATAAAATACATTTATAAGTATATATTTTTGTAATAAGTAATTAGAATATACATGGAGCATTTGTCCATTAGAAGGATGCACTCCAGAACTCAAAGTGGTAACACTCTTGCATTGCCGAGCAAGAAGAATAAATCTGTGTCACGGTGGAGCTCCAAGTGACTCCATCAGTTGAAGCTTGTACTACTTGTCAGGCAGTCTTTATCTTTGGTGCTTGAGCAATCGCACAGTGTTAAGCAATAGGAAGGGCCAACTAAACCCAGGGCCACTGGAATGACCAGAGTGTGTGGCAGGGTGGACTAAATGATGCGACATGTAAAGGCAAATTATGCGGCATAATGCAGCACATTTTATGATAGTATTATTTTACTTTGTCATGTTCACATTTGTTAACATTGCGGGCATAGATTTCATCTCATTAGTACAAGTTTAACACACAAATACAGCAATAAGCGACAGAAAGGTAACCAGTTAATCTTTACGAAGGGCCTTTTAATGTGCTGAAACTTTGATTTTTTGAGCTAGAAACTAATTATTTTGTTAAAATTTATAGATTATGAAGCAGATGATTGATTCTGTTGCAAATATGGTGAATCCATATTTATGCAGAAAACATGTATAATTCTAGTGATCTTGGCTAAAGCCCATTTATAGCTGTTTTACTGTCCTTCCTTACACTTGACACCAGTTCATGGATGTATGACGGTACAACGCGTGCCTTTACAACGCGTCTTTAACAACGCAAGTCGTTACAACGACTTGCGTTGTTGGGCGCGGATAGTGAATAGTATAATTTACTATTCTAACACCAGTCCCCATGGATAGTAGGGAATATACTATTCTTTATCCTTTAGCGCCCTCCAGCACAAGTCGTGGTTACGAATTGAGTTGTAAAGGACGCGTCGTAAAAGCACTGCGGGGTAGTGGAGTGGTGTGGCTCACTGGTTAGAGGCGGCAGACCCGGAAGCAGAGGACGGGCCGGGACCAGGGTTCTATCCCCGACGCGGCAGGGTCGTGGACTCGATAATTCTCGCCTCGGTGCCTACTCTAACCAGGGATCACACTCGGCAACTCTGGGCATTAGCTTGCCTCATCTCCACAACGGCCCCCCACATATGCCAGGGATGCCTGGCTTCACCTTGGAGATACCCAGTAGGGACTATCTCACAGGGAAAGCCAGGACGGGTTCCCCAGCGGTCTACAGCGCAGAGATACTCCTTCGGGAGTCGATTCTAGCGCTTTAGAAACCCACAATTAATTAATTAATTAATTAACATCCGCGTTGAAAAGGATGTTCCCCCAGTTCATGCTTGTTGTACCAATGGTGCCTTGGCCCTTGGAGCAACTGCTCACAGGAATGGAAAATGGAAGCAGAGGAGACACCTTAGTTTGGACATCTGAGAGATGGCAGCAACAGGGATGGGTCAAGCTCGCAGCACATTTTATTAATAAAGGGCAGAAAGAACAGCCCATGTTGCAAGGCAGTAGCTATCATTAGTGAAGCAGGTGCAGCAGTACTGGGATCCAAGGGTCTGAAGGGCACGTTGGATCACAATTATGACTGTCTTTCTCTAAGTAAAGTGTATGGGGGCTCATTTCCTTGGTAGAATTAGGGCAGAAGGCACCTTTGCTGCATAAAGGGAGGCAACTCATAGGAGCTAATGTTTTCTAAAAAAGGAGGAGATGTGGCCTAAGTGGAGAGCTGCCAACTTTGGAACAGGGGAACTGGGTTCAAGCCAGGCTGCAGCTCAACATTCTGTGATTCTAACCTTGTGTAATATATCTGGTGCTCATGTAAAGTGTTCCAATGCCTTTGACCGAGTCTGCGTTATGTAAAACTCCACAAAACCTAAAGGTACAGAGAGTCTGTTTCAAGATTGAAGTGTTGACAAGGCATGGTAGGGAAGGGGTGAAAGAGGCAGAGGAAACATAGTGCTACTCAGGGCCACATCTATCATTAGTACAGTAGCTGCAGTTGCATTGGGGCCCAGGAGCGCGAGGGGCACACAACAACACCCAAATGATGGGGAGCACAGTTTTTTGGTCAATTTCTGTTTTTGATTGATGAATTTGCCTTGGTAAAATGTTGCATTCATTATGGATTAGAAGCTACAACATACCCATGAAATGATTTCATAAACCACACCCCTGTGCTCAGCATTGTCCTTCCCACAATACTTGCCATAAAGTTTTGGAGCGGGATCCCAACTTCAAAATATTTTGCTTTGGGGGCTCAGAGCAAAACAGTTTGAAGACCTCTCGATTCCTTGTTATTAAGACTATCATGGATGCAGCAGCATCCATGCCCTCATATAAAGTGTGCTAAACATGTTGCATGTGTTGTAATCAAATTACTACAAATGATCCTCTTAGAGTAATTAATGAAGCAAGGTAATGTATTGAATTGGTACTGGCATTTATAAATGAAATAGTAATTGAGAAGTTGAAGGATGGGAACGCACAGTTGGTAAGGGAAGCTAGAGATCAGTATAAAAAGATAATAAATAGTGCCAAAAAACAGATGGGAGGAGATTAATTGGCGCGACCTTCTTGAGGCAGCAAAGTCCAAAGATACAACTACATTTTGGAGAATAGTGGCTAACAGAAGCAATACACACAAGATGATGGACGGAATGTTGCACAATGGCAAAACATTTGCCCCCAGTCACAGATCTGGGTTTAATCCATAGTTATTTTGCTCACCAAGCCACCCCAGTTCAGACATGGCCATATGCAAATCAGTCTTGACCCTGTGCCTCATGGGAACAGTCCAGCCCGAACTGCCAAGCCATGTCTTCCCTGGACAAGAATCAAGCATCCTAGGACCGGTTTCTGGCTATCAGCCGTCTTCAGCCAGGATAGCTTGACTCCAGTGGCTTAGTGAGCACGGGACCCACGTCTGGGCATACCCTTCCCACATAGGGTGAACAGCAAAACACACAAGATTATGGACGGAATGTTGCACAATGGCAAAACACTCGCCCCCAGTCACAGATCTGGGTTTAATCCATCGTTATTTTGCTCACAGATGCAATAACAGAGTTGCTTCCACAGAACATTATTTGGACCCGCGACCTGGACTGAGCATTTTGCTAACCTTTACTCGACACTAACTTGTTTACTTGTGAACCCCAATTCCCTTAGAATGATATGGGATACACGTCCTACTTTCGCCTGGAAGAAACAACGTAGGAGATTGACACCATCAAACCTTAAAAAGCTGCTAAATTAGATAAATTACCTGGGGACTTGTTTAAGCAGGAAAAAGAGATGTGAGTCCCCTCTGTTAATTTGGGCACTCATGCCACAGCTTCAGGAGCGCAAAATCCTGCTACATGGAAGGGGGCCGAAATAGTCCCTATTCATAAAAAAGGTAATAGGCAAGAACCAGGGAATTACAGGCCCATTCGACTAATAGATGTATTGCAGAAAATCTATGCCAGGTGTTGAATAGATTAAACAAATGGATAGATGACAACAATATCTTAACATCTTACCAAGCAGGGTTTAGAGCGCGTACAAGCATGGTTGATCAAGTCTTTTTTTTTTTTTTTTTTTTTTGGTTAAAAACTTTTATTGAGCAACAAAATCAAATTTACAGAGATGGGCCTACAACTGCACGGGCTGGCCGCTAAAAGCAAAGCACAATGTAATAAAAACAATGAGAGCCTTTCCGGCGGGCGGGCACAAACCGGATACAGGATGTCGCCCACACTATAGAACAGGAGAAGACAATTTTCCATTTTATACACACAAAAACAAACAAACATCTAAAAGGCGAATGCATAATAAACGGAGTCAGCCCAGGAGGGGGAGGGAAACCCCACTGATCAGGAATCCAAAGTCACAATCAACAGGATAAGGCAAGGCAGGGGGGGACAGCGGGGAGGTCAATCAAATCAAGGGACAGTATACGAAAGTTCAGGAACGTCAGCCTAGGGAGACAGGGTAACATCAGGGGTTTCAACCAAGGGAGGAGCGCAAATATCACCGCAATAGGCGTTCCACTGACTCCAGATCTTCGTCCATGCCCTAGGCCTGCCCCTGGCCGTGTAAACAGTCTTCTCGCGGAACATAGACCAGTCCATGTTGTCTTCCCACACAGAGACACTGGGGGGCCTGTGGGAGCCCCAAAGCTGCGCTATGTCTCGCTTCGCAATCATATATCCCAGGGTCGCCCATCTGGTCTGGGCCACCGAATAGTCGGTGGGTTCCCACACATTCAACAGGCATCTCCGGGCCTCTGGCGCCAGAGCAATTCCAGTCACATCAGTCATCACCGCAAGCACCTCCGTCCAGTAGGCAGCCACCCTCGGACACTCCCAGATAATATGAAGAAACGTAGCACTCACCCCACACCCACGCTTGCACAGGCCATCCGGGGAAAAACCCATCACAACCAAACGAGGACCAGTGACGTACACCCGGTGGAGGATCTTAAGCTGAACTAGACGGAGGCGGGCAGGAATGGCGACCTCTTTGGGAGAAGACAGCGCCGACTGCCAATCTTCGTCATCCAATTCCAGCCCGTCGCCGACCCAAGCCTCCCTGAGTCGAACAAGCAAGTAGGCGCGATTGTGAATCAGCTTCTTATAAATCAAGGAGATAGTGCTATCGGGGAGATGGCCGTCCAGGATACGATCCTCGAGGGGGGAAGATTCGGGAAGAGCGGTACCAGAAGTCAGCACAGAAGCGAGAGCATGACGGACCTGCAAATATCTAAAAAATTCCCTATCACTCAGTTCATATTCATTCCGAAGGGTCTCGAAGGACTTCACCGCTCCATTCACACATACATCACCCACTCTACAAATACCAATCGTATCCCAGCGGTCAAACCCCTTCGTCGTCCAGAGACATCCCAGACGCTCAGATGCAAAGAGCGGAGTAGCAAGCGTCACTCGGTCGTCCCACCCCAGGCTCACATTCGCAGCGCGCCATACACTAACCGCGATCCTGGTAGGGCCCGTAAGATGGCGCCCAGCCGACCTAGAATAAAGCGCTCTATTAAAGTCCCCACCCGGCAGCTGGAGTCTATCCATGTCAAAGGCCGGGTTCCGACCCGGGGAATACATTGAATGGTTAATGGCAGACAGTTGGGTAGCCCAGTAATATCTCCTGATATCAGGAAGTGCTATGCCCCCGTCATACCAAGGGATGGTGAGCTTCGCAAGGGCGAGACGTGGACGCCCGTCCCAAATCAGTTGCCTTTGCAGACTTTCAACCTCTCGGAAATAGGTAGCAGGGATAAGATCATAAGAATTTTGGAGTGCTTAAAGGAATCGCGGTAGGGACATCATTTTGAAAAGGGCGGCCCTGCCCAGCAGTGACAACGGTAATCTACGCCAACGGGCCACATCCAGCCTCAGTCTAAGAAGTGGGGGAAGGAGATTACGTTCAAACCGGAGCGACGAATCCAGCGTAATAAAAATCCCCAGATATTTGAACCCGGACTGAACAATCTGGATAGGAACTCTGTTCGGCAATGGGGGCAGATCACCCGAAAGAACATAGACACAGGATTTAGCCCAGTTAATAACCAAACCAGAATTTTTGCCAAACGAGGTGAGAACATCAAATAAAACATTTAAAGATTTACGCGGGGAAGTAAGATAAAGAAGAATGTCGTCCGCGTAAAGCGAAACACGGTCCTCAAGATCCGGGGACCAACGTATACCCTTGATAGAAGGCTCCCAACGAAGCCACGCAGCCAGCGGTTCCTATGCGAGAGCAAACAGCAGCGGAGACAAGGGGCAGCCCTGTCTGGTACCCCTACCAAGGGAAAAGGGAACCGAAACTCGGCCGTTAACCACAACCTGCGCCAGGGGGTTGGTGTACAGCAGCTTCACCCATCCAATAAACCCCGGGCCAAAACCAAACTTCTCAAGAGCCGCCCAAAGGTAGGGCCACTCTATCGTATAAAAGGCCATCGAGGCGTCCAACGAAGCCAAAATGGCCGGCTCCGTCAGAAGCCCCGCCCTCGCGATGGCTCCGTTGAGGCGACGCAGATTCAGAGCCGTGTTACGGTGCGGGATAAAACCGGACTGATCCGGATGAACCAAGTCACTAATGACCGTTAGGAGGCGAGTAGCCAAGACCTTGGCAAGAACCTTGGGCTCAACATTTAACAGGGAGATGGGTCTATACGACGAACAAAGATCCCGGGGCTTACCGTCCTTAGGAATTACAACAATCGTAGCTAGACGTTGGTCATAAGGAAGAGCACCCCGTTCACGGGACTCCGAAAACATTGTACGAAGATAGGGCGCAATCTTATCAGGACACAGTTTGTATAATTCGATTGGCAAACCGTTCGGGCCCAAAGCCTTGCCCGAACGGAGAGAGCGAATCGCAGTCGCTATTTCATCCGTAGAGAGCGGGGCCTCCATAGAGCCCCGCTCCAAGTCAGAGAGGCAGGGCAAAGCTATGTCGCGCAACAAGAGGCGAGAGTCGTCTGTATCCCGCTTCGACACTGGGGAGTAAACCGCACGAAAATAATCAGCAAAGCAATCAACTATTTCAACTGGGTCAGTCACATTCACACCACTCAAAGTCCGAATCACAGGCACGACTCGGTTCGCCCTCTCCTTCTTATCCAACCAGGCAAGCAATTTACCCGCTTTGTCCCCAACATCATACAGACGACCCTGTTGCTCTCGAAACATCATTTTAGCCGCATCTGTGACCAGAGACTTATAGGCAAATTGTTTCAGACCCAGGGCATGGAGCTTGTCATGAGTAACACTCGATTCCAAGTCAGCTTCCAGCTCAAGTATTTCCATTTCAAGACCCACCACCTCCCGATTCCTCGCCTTTTTGGTTTCAGCAATAAGAGACAGGGCCTGCCCACGAATCACTGTCTTAAAAGCCTCCCAAAGGGACACCGCAGAGGAGACAGACCCCTCGTTATCTAGGAAGTAGTTGTCCAGGGACTTAATCAATACACCACGGGTCACAGGGGAGGTCAGGTACCAAGGGTTGATAGGGGCTACTCGGCCCGCCGCCTCCACCCCCACATCAAAACAAAGCCAGAGTGGAGAATGGTCCGAGATGCCCCGGGGAAGGTGTCTAATCTCCCGGACAGCCGACGATTGTGCAGCTGGCATGAGGAAGTAATCCAGTCTAGACAAACTCCCATGGGCTCCAGAATGAAAGGTGTATTGAAGCTGAGTGGGGTGCATAAGCCTCCAACAGTCAACCAAACCAAAAGTATCCAAAAAGCCACCCAGCCACAATTGGGCCGAAGGAGTATCCCTAGGGGGGTAACGATCATTCAAACCGGAGAGAACAGCGTTAAATCACCAGCCATGAAAAGGGCACCATCAGGGAGTCCCAACAGCACTCGGCCCAAATCGGAGAAGGTAGAGGACTGTTGGCCGGGGGGCACATAGACGGTGAACAGGGAAAGGGTTCGGCCCTCGTATCGTCCCACGAGGACGGCGTAACGCCCCCGATCATCGAGGATTACATCATCTATAGCAAGGGGAAGGGAAGTCCGGAGAAGGATGCCCACCCCCCTGGAACCCGTAGTAAATCCTGAATGCGCAACAAGACGATAGCCCCACCTATTCATTGCATGACAAGTATTACCCACTAGATGTGTCTCCTGCAGAAAGACAACATCGGGAGACAAACGTCGCAGGCATCGCAACACCACCCCCCGCTTTATACGATCCCCATGACCATTGACATTCCATGAAACAAATTTCAACCCGCTACCCCCATCCCACAAAGTGATGCAGGAACCATCCCCAAATGAGCATGACACTGAAAATTCCATTATCAAGATAGAATCGCCTTGAAAAAACAAAACACGAACCTCAAACACCCCTCCAATCCACCCCCCAACATCCAAGAAAACACCCCCCACCCTGCACCCCTGCAATAAGCAAAAAAGCCACCCCAACATGCAGTGTGCCTGTCGCCCAAAAACCCCCGTTCTACAAAAAGACCCCGGAGGAGGAAAAGGCCCCAGTCCCACCCGCCACCCCGATAGAGATAAAGAAAAAGAGAAGACACAGAAAATAAAGGCACTCAAGTACAGAACCCAGGAAGAAACACATTACATGGAGACAGGGGCGCAGACAGCAAGTTCAACTCTCTACACCACCCTCGGCACCACCCGGGTGCTCGGTGGGCTCAGTCAAAGTAGGCCGGTCCGGCAAAGAGTCCAACCAGTCATTCACCGAATCAGGCCGATCAAAGAAAAGGGTCCGTTCACGGTACTCAACTCGCAGCCTGGTAGGAAAAAGCATGGCATAGCGCAGTCCCAAGTCCCGAAGACGCTTCTTGACTCCACGGAAGCCCATTCGCTGTCTCTGCACAAGCTGGGAGAAATCAGGATAAAAGTTCACCGTGGCATTTTCGAAGGCCACCGGGCCCTTAACTCGCGAGGCCTGCAGGATAGCGTCTCGGTCCCTATAGTGAAAAAGTTTTGCAACAATGGGCCTCGGCGGGGCGCCCGGTTTGCCCTGGCCGCCCGGAACGCGATGGGCACGCTCCACCGCAAAGAATTTGCTCAATCCAGATGGAGAAAGGTAGTTTTGTATCAAGTCCTCAACCAGGAGATCAACAGAATGTGGGTCAGGATTTTCCGGAACACCAACCACACGCACGTTGCAGCGCCGTGCTCTGTTCTCAAAATCCTCCAAGCGCTGAGTCATGAAACCATTTGCCTTTCTAAGGTTGCCAATCTCCGTCTGTATTTCAGAGACGTCGGCCGTGAGGCTAGATGACTTGAGGTCCAACGATTTCACCTTCTCATTAGTTTTAGATAGGTCGGCCCTGATCAAGTTCACGTCAATAGCCACAGTATCGATCTTGTGGGCCAGAGCCTCATACTGTTGGCCGATGGTCTCTCTTATGCCAGAGATGGCGCCCATAATGTCTTGCAGGGACGGCTCCGCCGAAGCCTCCAAAGGGTGCCCCACAGCACTCGGGCCAGGCAAGGCAGCTCCCGGGGACCCCTTCGATTGAGTGTACCGGTCCATGATATTAGACTGGACCTGGCCCCCGCGAATGGGCGTCTTGGTCTTTCGCCTCTCTTGGTCCCCTCTGCCAGTCATAGTGGAGAATCCGTCCCCGAGGGACCCACGCGACCTGGTGAAAATGGCCGCAGGAAGACAAGGTGCCGGAGCCAAAAGTCAGCCACGAGGGCACACCGAGGTGTGAAGCGGCCCGAAAGGACACAAAGCAGACAGAAGGTGCAACTGCGACCTCGCGCCGCTGATCTCAACACCGGACAGACACCTCCGCTGGAGAACGTAGTCCGAGTCAAATCGAAACCGAAAGTTAAGAGGGGGACCCACAAGTCGAATCCCCCTGCCGCTGTTGTTCAACTCAGACACGGCAACAGAGCCTCACCAAGTCCCGGGCGCACCACCAGGGCGGGCCCCGAAAGTTCGAGTCGACGTAGCTTCGGCGCCCCAGGTCCAATTCGAAATCCAAAAACAGTATCAAGTTCAGCCCAGGTTCCTCTACAAGAATCCTTGTAATTATTCAGGATATGTTCAGGATTCATGCCGGGAGTGGCGGGGGTCCGGAGAGCGCTGTGCTCACGCGGCCATCACAGAGGCCCGCCAAGCTCCTCCTCAAGTCTTTAGACTTTTGTGTATCGTACAGAAGTAAATAAAAATAAAGGGAGGCCACATTTATTTCACGTTCATAGATTTAAAGATGGCATTTGAGCTCACACCCAAAGGAGTCTTGTGGGCCTCGCTAAAGAACCACAGTGTACCTGAAGATATTTTGAACCAGCTAGTAAGGTTACATCAAGGCAATCATTCAAGAGTTTGCTGGGGTATGAATGGCGAACTAACAGACCTGATTTCAATTAACAGAGGAGTGAGGCAGGGATGCGTGCATGCATCCACCCTGTTCTCCCTTTATATTAATGATGGGGTTGATAATTTTAACAAATCCAAGCATGATTCACCGAAACTCTGTGGAATACCTATTCCTGCGTGATTATTCGCAGATGATACCATCTGGATCTCACAGACGCTGAGGGGTCTTCAAACCTTACTGGATGATTTTAATACATACTGCAGTAAAAAGGGCTTAGAAATAAATATCGGGAACACTAAATACATGGCAATAAAACCACACAAGAACCTTAAGAGCAATATCAATGTGGGTGAACAAAATCTAAGCAAGAATCAAATGTCTATTTGGGCATAACGCTTGATTCAAGGTTGTCATGGACCCACATAAGTCACTCCGGAATGGTCCTCACCCAAGGGTCTAAGGTTTAAACGAGTACTCACATTTATAATACTTTCTGGACCCCTTGAAACCCTTAAAGTGACTTAATAGCATATTGCTCAATGAAAGCAATCCCCATTCATGTGCATAAAAGCCTAAATATGGTGTAAAGCGCTGATTCCAAACGCAGTAATATAATAACCACATCTCAGTATCACCTTGCATTTAACAAGTCAGCCTAAATGCCGATTCAAATGTATTTTCTACTCAAGTGTATTTTATACTAATTCTGCAATTTGAGTTTCACGTGAGTAAATTTTTCACCTAAAACCTGCTGTCTTATTGTGAACAATATTCTGTCATGAGTGGTAAAACAAACATTGTGCTAAAATCCACAAAGTCGACTTACACGCTTCCAGGATACTGTTTGGGTGCCCTTCCAGCTACCCTCTGATTAACAAGCATTGAAAATGCAATAGGTCTCGCAGCATTAGAGTTAGTGCTTTTAGAATTGTTTATGGGTTTTTTTTGTAAATCTTTAGCATTTTTGTTTCCTGTAGCCAATGCTAAAGAATTTCAAAAAAAAAAAGCCATAAACATTTCTAAAAGCTCTGAAATGCAGTCTGAAATGCTGGATATATATTCAGTACAGATACACTATATTGTTAATGAAGACATAGGATATAATATGTTGTACTGTATACACACAATTAGATGGGAACGTGCTGTGTGTGTCAGCGATTGAAAGAGACTGCACTCAGAGTTGCTGTGCGCATCAGCGAAAAGATTGCAGAGTAGACACGCAATACTTGTACTAAAGTGTTGTGCGATTGTACTGTAGGCACGCAATTTAAAATCCAGCTAAACGCGTCAGCAGAGTTGCTGTGCGCATCAGCGAGTGAACTGTAAACTAGACACGCAGTTTTAAAATCAAGATGTGCGTATCAGCGAAAAGATTGCAGGGTAGACGACCAAATACTTGTACAAAAGTGCTCTGCGTGTCAGCGAAAGAACGTAAAAGTCTGCACTGGGCACTGCTGTGCGAGTCTGCAAGAAAGCATGGAGCTGCTGTGCGCATCAGTGAGTAAACTGTAAAGTAGGCACGCAATTTAAAATCCAACTGTGCGCGTCAGCGCCGCGGAGTTGCTGTGTGCATCAGCGAGTGAACTGTAACTTATACACACAATTTTCCTGCGGCTTTAAGAAGGCAATGTGTTCTTGTACTATGCAACTAGCTCTCATGTAAAAGTGGTGCCGAAGGGTGTGAAGGATGGGGGTGGGCGGGGAGCGTAGGGGTGGCTCGGGCTCCACTTCCCTCATTGTGTGCCAGTGTCAAGGGGCTCGGCGCTGTCATGTGGCCACAGATATATTGCTGCTTTATGGCCGGTTGTATCCTGGGGGCAACGCTGGGGCACGGGGAGTGGGGGAGCAGCGCTCGGTCATTGTCACAGCCTCTGGCTCTGTTCTGTGTTTTGGCTGTTGCTCCACAGATGCGAGATCGCCCTCCCTGCACGCCCCCCAGTCAGCAACATTTCAATCCTAACATCTGGAGCAGAAGTGTAAGTGGCGAGGGAGGAGGGGGGACTGAAAGGAACTGTTGCATTTGGTTTCACCAAAGCCAGGAAGGAAGGCGCATTAGGCGTTGCGGTGGGGGCAGATTCTGTGGCTCCTGATGCTAGGCGCAAACAATTGGGGAGGTCAAAGGACCACTGAGTGGGGGTCAACGAGACACAGTGGGGTGTATTTTGAGACTGTGTAAAAAGGGGAGCCTCCTGAGGCCGCGACGGAGTCCCCTCGAAGCGCCTGTGTTGTGAAAAAGGGTTTATTGGCCTGTGGGCGCCGAGCGCGGCTTTATCTAAGGAATGCCGGCTTTTGTCGAAATGAAAGGCCAATCCGCCCAAATTCTGGCAGCCGTGAGCGTGCCTGGAAAGGACAGTTGAGGGGCTGGAGTGTACTTCGCTTTCCCAAATATTTATCATTTCAGTGGCTTTTTGCAGAGAGAAGTGGGGCTGGGGGAGGGGGGCGGGGGAGTAGAGGAGAAAGCCAAAGCGGTCAGATGGCTTTTTATTTCCTAAGAACGCTACATCATTCTCTCTAAATGTAATGAAGCAACCCGCAAAAGATGTTTTTTTTAAAGGGTTATTTTATAAATTAGAAGTGTTGTAGAGGGGCGTGCTGGCGATCTCAGCAGCACGGGTCCCCGGACAGGCACAGAAACGATTAAGTCGGTACCTGGAAGTTGCTAGTGGAGTAAATACCCGCACCATATGGAGAGGGAGGGGGGTGGCAGTGGGAGGGTGATTGATGGGCGGGGCAGTGCTGGGGAAGCCTTTGATGTGGCCTGGCGGCCGTGGAAGCATGTAATGAAGCAACCCGCAAAAGATGTTTTTTTTAAAGGGTTATTTTATAAATTAGAAGTGTTGTAGAGGGGCGTGCTGGCGATCTCAGCAGCACGGGTCCCCGGACAGGCACAGAAACGATTAAGTCGGTACCTGGAAGTTGCTAGTGGAGTAAATACCCGCACCATATGGAGAGGGAGGGGGGTGGCAGTGGGAGGGTGATTGATGGGCGGGGCAGTGCTGGGGAAGCCTTTGATGTGGCCTGGCGGCCGTGGAAGCCGGGCCCTTGAAGTGAAGCTAAGCTTCACTTCAAAGGTGTCGGAGGAATGCGGGCGGCTGTGCACGCGCTTTTAAGCTCAATGCACATGCGCATTGAGCTTAAAAGTCACGGGCACTGCAAGGAATCGCCACGATTCCTTGCAAGTTAGATAAAGAGTAGATGAGCCCCTATAGTCTCGCTTGCTCGATGCGCATGCGCATCGACAGGCGAGACCTAAAAAGTGCTGTGTTTGGCGAGGGCACACACACCAATCCCTTCGAATGGAAAACAAGGTCGAGATCCCTCTCAGATTATTATCGTGCTCTCTCCAGGGCGCCGATCTCTCCCGCCCGCTGCCCACGCGCCATTGTGTTTCATTAAGAGCTTAAGTGTAGCGTGTACACTCGACACGAACACCTTTCAAGTTCTGCTTTCTCTTCTAATAAGATGGATCTGTGAAATGTCTTGTCAGGTATCCCTAAGGAAAAAAAACATTCTGCAACGCAACCTACAACAGAGTAAAAGGGTACAGACTTTGCAATACACCAGCCATTATCTGAAGGCTTTGTGTTTTATAAAGCCAAATTAATGTAAACAACCATCATTTACTGCTAACAGATAATATGCGAGGAAAGATAATCAGGGCAGCCTAGAACGTGATATTTGTTGCAGTTTATTATAGAGCAAACTTGACCCAAGGGCACTACAGTGCTTTTCAAGAGAAGAAAACTGCTTAAACATTTTTTAGGTAGAACATTAAGGCGAATATTTATGTAATGCAGTGCAGCAAGTTACCTTGCTGTGCAGTGTTATAGGAAAAGGGCAGGAAGGCACCATATGTATTACAACACGGTGCATTCCTGTCCTTTCCCCTGTCCCAGGTATAAAGGGCTGCCTAGCGCCAACACAGGCACCCTTAGTCTGCATTGCATGCAGGATTGTTTTTTGTGCAGTATGGGTCACCTTCCTGACCAAAATCAATCCTTAGAGGGGAAATAAAGATATTACTCACTGTTACGCCTCCTTTGAGAAGCCATATTTTTTTGGTACATTCCCAGGG
Source organism: Lissotriton helveticus (assembly GCF_964261635.1). NCBI lineage: Eukaryota > Metazoa > Chordata > Amphibia > Caudata > Salamandridae > Lissotriton > Lissotriton helveticus. The sequence goes on from NC_136072.1 coordinate 424,522,305, forward strand.
GAAACATCCTTTACAACGCAACTTTTACCACGCACTACCATTACGACGCAACTTTTACAACGAAAGTTATTACAGCGCATTGCGCTGGGGGGCGCTCTAGGATTGGGAATAGTTTAATTTACTATCCAACACCTTCCCTACTATCCACGGGGACTGGAGTTGGAATAGTAAATTAAACTATTCACTATCCAGCGCCCCCAACGCAAGTCGTTGTAAAACCTGCGTTATAAAGAAATGCGTGGTAAAAGCATGCGTTGAAACGTCATACATCCATTCCCAGGTCGCTCTGTGATGGAAAATCTGTGAATGCGCCAAAATCCATGGGAGTTGCGTGGGAACATCCAAGCAAAGCCCATGGAAATCCTTCCCAGGCTAGAGTAACTCAACGCAGTGATTTGTGCAGCATTGCCTTACTCCAGATTTATGAAGCCACTGAGGGCCACGCAAAGTAGCCATGCGTGGCTTCAAAAATCACATTTCAGAGTTGCATCGCGCAAACACCATGTTGCGTGGTGCAAGTGAAAATAAACTTCTCTCCTAAACATGCCCCTAAGTGATTTGCCCAGAACCATACAATTGTAAGCCAGTGTCAGGAATTAAATCCTGGTTCCCAAGTCAGCTGTAATGATCAAGTTTGCTGAGCGATTCAAGCCAAACATAACTCGCTTCCGAGTTAGGCAAACATTTCCTTATATCATGTGAGAAGTTGGCCTGATGTATGATGTCTCCAATTCTGGGGGCACCTTGTATCAGTCCAAACAATCCCTTATGGTGGTGGTTGTAAGTCAACCTTAAAAGACAAGCTATCCTAATGGTAGCATGGACTAAGCAGCCTTCAGGCTAAACTCAAGAGGGCATGTGAAGCCAGCTGTTTTACCATATGCAATCCTTTAATATCAAATGAAAGAACACCACACAAGTTATATATTATAAAAAATATATGTATTTATTACTAGAAAAATCCCCTGTACTCTTTAAGAGTATAGAAGCACAAGCAATTAAACAAAAGCACAGTTTAACATATGAAAGTTGCACGTTTATGGATAGGGCCGGTGGCCACTCAAACCATATATCAAAAAAGTGGTATAAGTATCACTTTACGAACAGTGGTAAGGCCTGGGGCCTTGGGAATTGCTGGGACTACACTGGACTAACAGCAGTTAGGACGGGAGTAACCCGCGGGATTCGGGTGCAGCGCTAAAAGCACACGCATGCACCAATGCAAAGTCAATGGTGCGTAAAAGTTATCGAGTTACAGTTTTAGGAGTCTTCCGACTGTACTAGAACTTAGCCACTTTAAACTAGGACACTAGAGGTGTAAACCACTACAGGAGCACCGGCGTTCATGAGTTACCTCACCCACAGGAAGCGGGTGCATAGGTGCCAAAGCGTGTCGGGTTTCGTCGTGGAGTTCTATGGAGCCTGGAGATGAAGATGCTGCAGGCGGCCAGGAGAGAGTAGTCCGGTTGGATCCAAGGGTGGATCGAAGATGTAGAGTACCTGAAAGCAGAAGGAACAGAGTCTGGGTCACAGGCCAGTGACCAGGAAGGAACCAGGAAGGAACCAGGCGATGTCGGGCGCAATCAAGTGATTGTTGAGAAGCTTGTCTCCGCTGTCACGTGGACTCTGGGGCACCGAGGATGACTTGGAGTGAATCACGAGCTGTCCCACAAAAGCTCTCACTGTCGGCGGTATCGGCTTCCGGATCGGAGTTAACAAGCCTTGGCAAGTGCAACCCATGCAGGATTGGAAGATCGCTTCTTGTTCGGACCAGCAAGGTCAGATAGATTGCTCCTTTTGAGGGGAGCAAGGGCCAGTCTGGAGCAACCAGACTAGCAGTGTAAATTCAAGGTTTCGTCGGTACTGGGGCCACTAGCCAACGGGCAAATGACCGGACCAATGCGTCAAGCAGAAAAATGCAAAAGGGCCCCACGCAGCACTCGGTGAGTGTGGAGGGGAGATCTTTGATGCAAAAGCTGCTCGGGGCTGGGGCTTCTCAAACCCGATGCACAGCTTCGAGGGAGCCTCGGGAGCTGCACGGTCAGCACTTCATAGTTTTTCCAAGATGGCCGGCTCCACGCTTCCCGTCGCCTCCATGGGTCTCAGATTCGCTGGGACAGTGGATCGGGCTGCTGTAAGTCAGGGAAGCTGGGTCTTGTTGATCTCTGTCGCTTGAGTTCTGGCGGGAACTGCAACTAAGCAAACTGTTGGGAGCTGGATGGTGCCTGTTTGCACAGGGTGGTCACTCCTTGACCACAAGGGAGATTCTTCAGTCTTCCACGTCGAGTGGGATGTCGAAGGGTCCAGAGTTATGTATCAAAGTTTCAGTCAGGATAATCTGATGTGCATTGGCACAGCTCCTACCTTTATTCCAAATCAAGGGGCTGGATTACCTGCTAGGTCTCTCCTATGGGTGGGGCCCAGGAAGGGGGTGGTTACACCCCTTTCCCTTTGTCCAGTTTCGTGCCAGAGCTGGGGCTGGAGTGCCCCAGAACCGGTTTGACTGGATTTTGCATGGGACACCTTGTGTGCCCCAGGCAGTGTCTAGTTTCATTCAGCCCTCCCTGCCCCAATCCACTATCTCCTATCTGGGGAGGTGTAGCACCTCCCTGTGACAGGAAACTCTTTGTCCAAGCCTCCCCTGCCAGGTTTCGGTCAGCAGCAGGAGGCCAGACTTGTGTCTGTGGCAGCAGCATCCATTTTGTGATGCTGAGGCTCTGGTTAGGATTAACCGCGTTTTAAGTAAAGTAACATGTCTTTTCCCTCTAGAAGGGTGGAATGCTACCCCCATCGCCAGAACTGGCGAGGGGGTAGTATTCCAAAGTGTATGACACCTTACACGACATGTTTTGATAAAGCCAAACCAAAGTTAGCAATAACCGCGAGGATTATAATGCACTTAAGAGTATATGGTATGGCAATACCCTGGAACAGCTATAAGGAAATGGTTCCAAAAGCTGCAGACAGGCTCAGCTCATGCTAGAGCACCATCTCACATAAAACCTAGCACTCTGCCTCCAGGATTGTTAAGGCCTGCCATAGGACTTATAGGTATATAGGTGTCCAGATAGGTTTAGATATAGGTATACTATATCCAAGCATGGGGTGATTACACGACCTTGCCCCAGCTGAGTGATCAGCCAGTTGCGTCAGTTTGGATAGCCAGCCAGGGGTGGCAAAAGATATGCTGCAGCCCCTGGTAGGCCTTGGATGCACCTATGCCCTGGGTACCTATAGTACACTGTACAGGGGCTGATAAGGTGACCCAATATCCAATTATTTATGCACCTAGGGTACATGGAGTCCATTTTAAAGAGAGAGCAGATAGCCTGGGGACCTGTTTAGCAGGATCCCAGGCCAACTAAGTCGAAAACCAGCTAAACACAAGGCAGAAAAATCTGGGGTAACCATAGTCAGGTATCCACCTTCCAACATATCATAAACATTTGGGGGCATATTTACGAGCCCCTGTGCATCGCTCTTACATGATGCGGGTGCCGCTCGAAGTCGCTTTTGTGAAAGCCAGCTCTGTTCTGCCGCTATTTGTATCTGGAGGTGACCTGCTTCGCTGGAGACAGCCTTTGAGAACTTTGTCAGCCTGCTCGAGACCGGGACTGCGAGGCCCATCAGGCTGTGCGTTACTAACACCTCGCACACCTGCCGCCTCTTCCCGTGACTCCTCCCCTTCAGCTTGATTTTTGTATTTTAGGCGCCCCCACTGCGCGTTAGCGGGACGCGTTAGCGGGACGCAGCCCGGGACGAAGCCCGGACAAAGGGCAGACAGTCTGTTACAGTCCGTGACTGACCGTACTGGGCTGGGCCAGGAACCCTGTCTGTTGTCTGTTGTTGTCGAGGTTTACTATCGCTACCCTTCAAGTAAGAAATATTTTTGACAACTTTCCTTTGAAGCCCCTGTTGAACCATCCAATCAATAGTCGATTATTATATTCTACTTGACCTTGGGGCGCTACTCCAAGTTGACTACTAACAATTTGTTTCATCATGTCTAAACAAAGGGTTTTATCTGTACCTAATACTATAGATAATTACTTGGTACATGTTGTAAGTAAAATAAATAGTACAAGACGTATATCGTTGGGCCTGAGCTCACCACCTTCTATTCCCATGCAGGATACTTCTATAGATCCTAATGTGTTTGAAGTTCCGGTCCAGGTACATAACAGTGATACATCAGCTACCGAGATAAGCCCTAATGTTAAACTCGATTTGAATATCTCTTCGATTGTTAATTTAGACAATGATCCAGGTAACCAGTTAAATAAAATTGTAGATGACCCTTTTTCCCCTGTGCCTGTGCCTGTGGCTAGAGCCATCAGAGCATGCAGAAAGGGTCAGAGCAAACGGGGTGGGTTACGTTCCAGTAGGAAAAGAACAGTTTCCCCACCTAAAGCAGCAGCAATTACAGAGGATAAGGGGGATCAAGGTGAAAATGTGACATTGGGTGATGAATTAATTAACAAGCTAGCGAGTATGGTCAACTTAAAGATGAAATCGATAATTAAACCACTGGTAGCCAAGATTGATTTTTTAACAGCTGAAGTAAACCGATTAGGAGGTCTGTTAAACAAGCCAGTGACGGAGGGGGGTATTATACCAACTGCAGCTTCAAATAGGGTCGTTCCATTGTCAAATACATCTAAGGAAGGTACAGGGGGTAATGCTGATGCAAGATCAGTTTCGCCACTTACTAAACAGACAGTAGATACGAGAGACAGGGTAATACACAATAAAGATTTATTCGAAAGTTCTACAGGGACTGGTGTTGAGAAAGGCCCGGTTCAACTTATTGTCGAGGCCTCTCCCCTTGTCCTGGTCCTGGCTAATGTACTCGCTCTAAATCCAGGTCAGGTTGAATCCACTCCCTCCTTGATTAACAAAGCATACCATTGGCTATGTAATAATATGCTGATATCTCCGAGGGGAAAACAACTGCTAGTAGGGGAAATTACCATGGCAAGAAGGGTGGACTGGATAGGGAATAGCGCGAAAAAACTAAAAGGAGACTGTGTAGTCTTGCATTTCCTAAGTCCAGATGTACTTCCAGAGCTTCTAAGATATATTCTTCCCCACAGCGCAGGAGCACTGAGATTGTCCTGCTAACCTTGGATTTTTTCTATAGGAGAGGATGCACAGTGAACTCAAGTATTTTAAAAACGAAATGGAACTCTGTAACAAATAAATGGGGCAGGGTTGCACAACCTAGCGAATGGGGTATTAGTGTTGAAAATAGATTTGCTGCCCTGTCAAACCTGAATGATTGTGATTGACTTGAGAGAGTAGGCTGTGGTATGGCCCAAGATCTGGCTGAGATAAATAGGATCTACACTGCACCTGTTGAGGATGATGGTTATTCCGACGTTACTTTTATGACTCAAGGAATACTGATAGGTAACCCAAACCCTTTGGCGAATAGTAAGAGGAAATAATCCCCAAAGCTGTCTTCGGCCCTCATCGCAAAGGCTGAGATCGAAGTATGTGCTGCTGTCTCAATAACGGGTATTAATACAGAGAATACTCCCGCAAGAGCAGATGTTAGTGATGTTATTAGTCACGAAGGTTTGCTGTCTGGAATTGAACAGGATCTATTACGAGGAAGAGTGGAGAATCCTATCTTGACGGACTGGGACGGCACAGAGGACAATGTGGGGAAAATTTTTTCATGGAACATTGCAGGCTTGGGCTCCAAACTAGTTCATGGAGAGTGGCTTCGATTTGTTTATTCCTTTGATCTATGTATATTTCAGGAAACTTGGCTATGTGAACCATCTTTTGCTCTGGGATACTTGAATAATACTGTGCCAGCCTCAAAAGGTCCTAGGGGAAGACCGATGGGAGGTCTAACCATTTGGGTAAGACAGTCCTTGAAATTAGAGGTTAAAGTAAAAGTAACTAACCATAGAGACATTCAACTAATCACAATGAAATCTGATACTATGGGAACATTAGACATCTACAATGTATATGTGAGGAGTTCTAAGGGTGGGAGGTCAGAGGTTTTGGTGGCCTTGGAATCCCTACTTGATATTAACTCCCAAGATAATCACATTGTCATTGCGGGTGACTTTAATTGAACTTTTGAACCCTTAGCCACAGAAGATGTTTTTCTAGGAGATGAAGAAGATTGGCAATGGGGGGTCCCTAAATTAGAGTTGGATCCAGTTGTACGCTGGACTGAAGACGTGATTAGCATGAATGCCCTATGCTTTGAGAAAGGACTCAGAGCATTAAATGGTAGGACGACAAGTGACAAAAAGGGTAATATGACATTTGATAATGGGCGGCACAGGAGTCGAATAGATTATGTACTTTGTAGCCTGCAATTATGGCCGCTGTTAAATGACATGGAGGTTGTGTGGAGGGGTGAGAGTGACCACAATCCTCTGTGTATAAAGCATAAATGGTGGTCATTATCTAACAGGACTAGCTGTGACACAGCCCTTGTTCCACCTCTAACTGTCCCTTCTAATGATATGCGTAGGTTAAGATGGATAAGTGTTGCAACCAATCAACAGGTTATGGATAATATCAAAATCGAAGCTGACAAAACAATAATAGCAATGGAACATATTAACTTTCCCTCTGATGGGCTAGGAGGCCTGGTTGCAATCCACAACACTCTCTTTTCATTAATTAAGAACCATTTTTTGAAGCCATCACAGGGCAGGGGAGAGAGAGTTCCCAAAAATGCAAAATGGTATAATGCCGATTGCAGGGAAGCATGAAAGGCCCTAAGTATTGCATTAAAGGGTAGGGATATTGTGGCTATCCCAATTGCCAGAAAGGATTACAAGGCCAGTATAACAAACGCAAAGAAAGCTTGGGATGAGCATCACTGGTCCGAATTAAAAAGGGCCAGTGAAAAGAAAGATTCAAGACTGTTCTGGAACATTGTTAAATGGGGTGGAGATGGGAAACCTGATCCTCCTAATAACAATGTTCCGGAAGAAGAGTGGGTACATTTTTTTAGAACTCAGTATGCTAAGACAAACCAAGCTCTACCTATACCAGTCATAAAATATGCCCACTTTAAATATATTTTTTTTAGTCCCCAAGAAATTCTGGCGACTTTGAGTTCGGCAAATAGTGGACGTGCTCCGGGCATGGATGGCGTACCAGCCGACGGTTTTATTAATGATAAGGAACGCCAGTGTAAGTACATCCGCCTCCTTATCAACAATATTGCTAGGGGTGCTGCGGTACCGATATCCTGGAGGGGAGCTGTAATCATTCCAGTGTTCAAGAAAGGTGACCGATCCCAGCCCAGTAACTATAGGCCGATCAGCCTTATAGATACTATACAAAAGATCATAGGACGTGTGATTGTGAATCGGCTCCTTGACTGGGCGGAGGACAACGATGCTTTGTCACCGTTCCAAGCGGGGTTCCGCAGGTCCACTAGTACTGTGGACCAGGTTTTCCGCTTTAACTTACTGCAATGGAAGACCGTGGTGCTGGGCGGAGGCAGCCTATATGCGGCTTTTGTCGACCTGCGGGCTGCCTTCGACCTGGTGCCGCGGACAACGTTGTAGTCTGTCCTCAAGAACCTGGGTGTTCCTGAAGATTTACTAACTTTGATAATGCGGCTTCACGAATCAACATTTGCCAGAATTCAATGCGGGGGACAGGGTCAGCAGACAGCGGACTTCCCGGTGGAACGGGGCGTTCGGCAAAGGCTGTTCAATGGCCCCTACTCTTTTCACTCTGTTTATCAACAGTGTTGTATCCCGCATGCAATCGGCAGAGTTGGACGCCCCTTCATTAGCAGGTATTAAAATACCAATTTTAATGTTCGCGGATGACACTCTCATCCTATCAAAAACTCCAAGTGGTCTTCAGCGAGCATTGGTTATTTTTGATTTTTTTTGCAGTGAGCATGGTCTGGAGGTTAATGCGACCAAAACAAAACTTATGATTTTTAATCCACATCCTAGTTTTAAATCTAAAATCATTATGAACGGTCGGCCTCTAGAAGTGGTGAACATCTTTACTTACTTGGGTATCCATATCTCAAACAAAAATGGTTGGAGTAAACATATACAATTAGCTACGCTGAGGCACAGACAATTATCTGGTGCTATTAGTTCTGAGCATAGGCAGTCCCTGACAAAACCTATAAAACCAGCTTCGCTGGTTTACGAGGCAAAAGCCCTTGGCTCCGCACTATACGGTGCTGAGCTATGGGGCTTTGAAAAGGTGGCTGCCTTGCAAATCTCAGAAAATAAGTTCCTCCGGTCTATAACTGGTGTCCGAAGAGTACTCCCTTGTTGCCCCTCAGGTACGATTTGGGTAGAAAAATGGTCACAGACTTGGCCGGGCTCCGACCAATTTTGTATTGGAGAAGGCTCTGAACTACGCCTGAGCTTTCCCATTATGCTGAGGGTTTTTTAGATATTATCAAAGCGGATACGTTTCATAAAAATAGGTGGCTGAACTCCCTGAAAGCAATTTTGAATGATTTGGGATTAAGCTCCCTTTGGTTACACCCAGCTGGAACAACCTTCCATTCCAAAAGAATCTTAAAAGAAATTTATTGGGAAAAGGTAGCTTCGCAGGGCTTGAGTAGCACTAGCCTAGGAGCCATGACTGATGGATTTTTAGAGGCTAAGTTGTATCCCTCCTTGGAACCGTACTGGGATTGTATAACTAGGCCTAGTGACCGAAAACTTTTGTTCCAATTAAGAGCAGGTTCTTTACCTCTTAGATCTCTGACTACTAAATGGAAAGATGGCCTGAATCCTAGTTGTCCTGGTTCTGGTTCCGATAATGAAACTAAGGGTAATTTTCTATTTTCTTGCACAGCCTACTTGGACCCGAGACGTGTATGGCTGAAACCTATGTGCATGAATTTAGGGACTACTAGTAGTACTGTTGCCTTGCGTATTATATGTACCAGTAGTGAGATATGGATATCAATAGCAACTGCAAAATACCTTGGATGGGCATGGTCGATCAGACAGAGACTGCTAATCAGTTGACTATTCTATGTCTGGGTAAATTGTATGGTCAAACAGACAGAGACTGCTAGTCAATAGATTATTCTCTGTTTAGATAAACTACCTGTATAATCGATCCATGCTATATTTTTCATAAACCTGATTGTATGTGGGCGTTTGTTAACTATTTTAAACTTTTAATGGAAAACTATTGATATATGACTTTTTGAAATTCTGATTGGTATATTGAGTCATGAACTGTAAATATTATGCTTTAATTTTATATTGTAATTGATTGATAACCAAATTGTATTTTTTAATCGTTTTTGCTTTTATGAGTGAAATCTCGAATAAAGCATATTTTGACTTGACTTGACTTGCAATGTGGTGAAAGAGCAATGCAAATTAAAAATGAGATTTATAAAGCCACACAAGGCCACCTTGCAGGGCCCTGAGTGGCTTCAAAAATCTTGAGTAATGCAACACAGCGTAAATCACTGTGTTGCATTACTCTGCACCAGGGAGGCATTTGCATGGGTGTTGCATGGGTGTTCCCATGCAACATCCATGGATTTCTGATGCATTCTCAGATTTACCAGAAGTAGTAGACCTGGAAATGTGCCAAAACATACGGCTCTTCAGGTGAGGCATAACTAGGAGAAATATGTTTATTTCTCTTCATTTGTTCCTCTTTCTATGTGTGCTGCATTCTGTTGCCCACATAGAAAGAGGAAAAAGCCTTGGGGGATTGTTTTTGTGCAGGAAGGTGCCCCTTCCTGCACAAAAACAATTCTCCTTACTACCCATGCCTCCATGCACCATGGTGCAGAGGGGCCTGCATTGGTGCTCGGCAGCCAAAAGGGCAACAGTGCAGAGGAAAAGGCAGGAAAGCAATGTATTGCCTTAAATACAGCACACTCCTGCCCTTTCCCTGTCATACAGTGCAGCGCAGCAAGGTGACTTGTGCACTGCGTGACTTGGCCATAAATATGGCCCTTGGTTCTGACTGGGCAAAGGCTGCCAAGGAGCAAAATGTGTTGCATATTTTGTTTGTTTGCTCCATTACAAGGATGCCATAAAGGCCCAGAGAGCGATTGTGTTTACAATTTGCACACAAGCAAGTTTTGCCCTAAAGAGTGAATCAGGAAAAAAAAATTGCTGGTTAGCTGAACTATTGCTATGCTAACCCAGAACAAAATTTTCGAGAATCTCCCAGCGGTGTCTAGAAAGAGCCGTGAGTACACATGAAGCACAGTGTTATGAGGATTCAGCCACTACTTTCCACAAGTTGTTCAAAGCCCAGACCTGAAGGCCATTTTAAATAGATGTGTAAGAGTCCTGTGTCTGCAATCAATATTTAAAAATTAATCATTTTCTTATAATGGACGCTTTAGATAATGCAATTGCCTCATACACCTAAACACCCACTTAGGGTTATTAATTATATGTATCACAAACACACTTAGAACTCAATAATAAATATCTGACACAAAGTAAAATCCTGAATCAACTGGGATTCCTAAACTTTAAATCCTGTTGTGTAAATGCTTTTGTTGATGTAATATTTTGTGTCAGCTTATAGGACACTTATTCAGAATAAACATGATTGTGGCAATATTGAACAAGATGCAAACCACAATCATCCCGTGTCTAGCGACAGATAGCAATACCATGACAATCATGTGCAGATTGCTAAATTGTTTGAAATTCCAATGGTCTACTTCTGAAAAAGAGACTGCAGGTTCCCTCTTTGAGTTTCCTCAGTTCTCTGGGTACCACATTGTCTGCTAGTGAGCTACTGAAGGAGATCTTTTTTGTGCTGGCAATTGAAAATGTTAGGGAAAACCAGCCCTTTTTTATTTTGATTCAACTGGCCACCATAAGGATTGTGTACACAACTGAGTTGAGGTAAAATATTCACACTGATGACTGCCAATGGGTAACATGCGTAAAAAGCATAATTCTCTTGAGAATTGCGCATATCACCAGAGGAAAAATATTTCCAGTTTTATCTACTCCTATTCCAGGGACCAGGTTATTTCAGTTACCCAGGGGACATCTGATCACCTCTGAGGTACCTAACTCATTCAGTGCCCTTGTGTGTGTGCAGCTCAAATCTGTTCACCATATTTGGGGATCTAGGTCATTTTTCTTATTGGGGACACATAATTCTGTTGGTGCTTATCCAGGGTTCCTTGTTCTTAGAGCAGTACTTTGCCTGCTCTCATAAGAGCATCTGCTTCGCCACTACATTGTTGGGCCAGGTGACTTGGTGAGATCCTAGTGTGTCTCATTTCCCCAATGTATTTACACAATATGAACTACTAGTAGCTTTGATCATGCTACTGGCAGCGGATATTTGCACTTCCGCTTCCTATTGTCCACAGACTCTCTCTGTGCAGGGGGCTCAATGGATCCTAGTAGGCAGGTGGCACTTGTTCTCCACCGGTGCTGATTTCCTTCATCTCTCCATGGGCCATCTCCAGCAGGATGTAGTCTCTGCTGGACTATTTGATGTCAGGAGTAGTGAGCTCCCAACACCAACCTGGTGTCCCTTGTCCTTCCAAATCATGACACAGGCTTGCCCCCTCCACATTGACCCTGGTAATTTGGCTCTTTGGCAACATGCCCTCTGCCACTTTCCTGGTTGGGTGGTCCTACCTGCATTTCTTGACCAGCAGTCCACTGCCAGTGACCCGGTGTGAGTCGCGTACCCTGGATGACCCCCGTTTTCCTCTTCTCTCCTCCTGGGATAGCCCCTAGCCTTATTTCTTGGCAGCCCAGTGCATGCGGTGTGACATACAATATCTTCTGTAAACCTTATCATTTTCCATTCTGAATTCTCTCCTGGTCCGCATTTCCTAAGGCTATGCAGTCTTTCATGTGTTGCAAAACACTAATACAATATTTTTTTCAAGTTAAAAATTGTCCCAATTTGCAAACATGGGCCAGGTTTTAGCTATTTGATACGCTAGCGGGGCAGTGGCGTAATGAACAATGATGGAGCCCCCTGCAAAATCTGACGAGGGCCCTTGAGTCTCAGATATCTCACAGATATTCATTTTCCTTGACCTGAATGGAGGGTTGGGGGGGTCTCTAAAATGGTCTGCAGCAGCCTTTGTTATGCCCCTGTAATGGAAGCCACTTTCACTTTGGCACCCCCCTATTTTCCATCGCATTCCGACCCTGCTTTATGCAACCTACCTGTGGACTCTACACATGCCCACCTGTGTGCTGAACCTCTTGTAACCTTAGAAAGAGAAGTGCTCTAACCTGAACTCTAGCTTCAGGCACTATGTTGATAAGCACTTTATGTGCATTGTGAAGATTACTTTTTTTTTCTAAACAGAGACCAAATATTTGTATTGTGTTTTAAATAAGGTGTATTTTGTTTATGAGGACAAAAAATGTTAATAAACTTTTTTTCTGAATTTAATTGAAATAGGATTTTCGTTTCACAGACAATTACATATCTGGAAAGAGCAACTAACTGTGACAACGCCCAGCAGCATTCAATAAATGTAGTTGCCATCTGCTGCTCAAAAACAAAAAGGATTTCTAACAAAAAAAATCAAAGAGCTTTGGAAAATACTTTGTGAGGCAGAGCAGACGCTGTTGTGCAGAGAGAGCAGGACAAGAACTAGGAGTCCCGCAGTCCAAATATGCCCAGAGCAAGCAACAAATATTTAACCAGCTGTCTCTGAAGAAAGAAAAATATACGTCGCCATCTGTCCTTCCTTAAAATTGATGTTGTTATTTTTTAGTTGCTTTTGAAGAGGACTCAAGTCCTGGAAGCGCCAAAATGCAGAGAAGGGGGTTACTGCAGTTATTATCTGGAATTGTCTTCTGAGACTGGAAAACATTTGGAGAAAGTGCCTCTCCAACCTCAGCGCACCAATGTATTAGAACACTCTAACTGAAACATATGAGCTGTCATTCTAGCCTTTTTTGGTCCTGCCACAAGGTTGCAAAATAAAATCCAGAACTTCATTCAATTCAGAGAAATCATTATAGATTCTAATGCTCTCTGAAACTCTCGTTATTTGGCGATACTTTTCAAAGGATCGAAAGAGGATTGGAGCACAAAAGGCAGGTGCAAATAGCACACCCACCAATCGCAGGGCATGGAATTTGCAAATTAGTGGGAGCTCATTTTAAAATGGATTATGAGTTTGAGAGAGCGTAAATCTGGAAAAAATGGTATAAGTGCACCATATTTACAAGCACGTAGTTAGTTTTAATATACATTGCACAAGAGTGTCATATATCCAGAAGTGAAATATACAAGAGTGTTTAAGTAGAGTAACAGTAAACATAGCAGTGTGAGACTAATGTAGAAATGTTAGAATGATATGAAACCTCACGTTTCTCATGTTAAGTGACTGTGTGTAAAGGAAGATGAAACCTTACAAACCAATGAAGATGTGTAGGCCGCATGGCAATTCACAGTAGAGATAAAGTGCTGCTAACTAACGTGAAACGTGGTTAACATTGTTTTCTAAGATTTACTCATTGAATTGAAATATATTTTATATAGATGTGTCGCATTATATTATAGGGTGTTGGTTGAAATACTGTTTAAAGGTAGAAATTAAATGTTTCAGAGGAGCAGAAACCGTTCTATGTATTCCTGATAGGTCTGAAGAGATAAAGTCATTTCTTTTGATCTAAGGGGGCTCGTTAAGGGGAAAGTCGTGCTAGGCACTAACTGCAAATCCTTTCACATGTTTTATGGTCCAAGATATGGTGGAGGTTGGAATTTGAGGCCCACAGTACATGTGTCTGTTGCAGGTGCGAGGAGCCCTAATCAGTACCGTGATGAACAGTCCCTTTGTTCAAGAGAGCCAGGCGCAGGCCTGGAGGAGTCTTCAGGAATTTAGGGGGTACCGTCTCGCTGGAGAAGAAGCCTGGGAAGCAAGGTCAACTTTAACGAGGGTCCCGAAGAGTATCATCATGGAGTTTGCCGCTCAAAACTGCACCACGTGAGGGGCGTCCCGAGGGGCGTTCCTATTGGAAATGTGATTTCGTATTAGGGACAGCGACCCGGGGAAGAGGAGAGAGCAGATGATTTTGGGAGCCTAAGAGAGCGGTTGGGTAGGCAGATAGGGTGAGCACAAGATACTGATTTAAGAAGAGACTAGGAGGAGTGTGTGATCTTCTTAGGAAGTCACCACAGCTGACTCCTTTTTGGGGTAAAGATCTTGTTAAGTAGGGATGTCACTTAGTCTAGTGTAGGGACAGACTAACCTGAATTTTCTTTTCTGTAAATGACTTTCAAGTTGCAACTCACAGCGATTCTTGCAACACTCATGCTCTTTGAAATAGTTTTGATAATTTCCTTTTGTCGTTTGAGAATATTCAGAGAGTACCTTTTTGTACTAATACCTGTATACCTTTTAAATCTTATTCTGAGATGTTTGTATCTCCAGATACTTTTGACTTTGAATTAAAACTTTTAAACTTTCCCAGTGGTAAGTGATTCTTTAGAGTGGTTTAAGTTCTTAATTGACTAACCTAGTAGAAGATTGCCTTTTACTCAATGACAGGTATCAACGATTCAGTCGACATGATTGGGGATCTGGTAAAGTAACTAGAGACCAGATACCCCGCGTTAACAGTTGGTAGCAGATTAGGATGGTTATCTTCTTGAGGAAGGTAATCTAGGCTAGGTTAGTTTACCCCAAGGCCCCTAGAGCTAGGCGTCGAGAGATGAGCAACGGAAGAATCGTGCGCCGAGGGTGCTGACGGTGCGAGAGAAGCAGCAGTATCGGAGGAGTGAGTATAACAAGGGTCATGCGTGAACAGATTGCGGGGTTTTGTATTGTATTTGTATTGTAATGTCTTGCGGAGTTGAATGCCTGTAGAGTGAGTGAGAGAAGGTTGTGAGCGCGCGCAACCTGGTGAACTGGTAAACCTGGTAAAAGGGAAAACTGGTGGGAAATCTTAAGTTCAGGCCAGAGCTTAAGTGGTTTTGGGTGTATCGAACATCCAGAGTAGTTGTCGACCAAGGTACGGAGGTCACAAGGTACCATTGACCGCCGTGGGACCGAGATAGGGGGAGTGTAAGAGTGAGAGTGTGGGTAACTGACGCTGGTCGAAAAGTTACCGTGTGTAAGTAACCTATCAGAGAAGGCGATTGTCTGGAAGTAAACGGAAAGACATTTCGTCAAGTTAAGGTGACAACTACAGAAAGACTGTGGGCGTACAGTCAAGAAAAGTGATCGCTTGGACGGAAGTAATCATTTTTCAGAGTATGAATGGGATGTATGCATGACCGAGGAGACGAGCTGAAAAAGGAGGGGAACTGCTGCAAAGGGGGACGGGTGACGTTGGTTAGAGCCGCGCTGTGATTGAGCGGTTGGTGTGACGTTAGCTAGAGCCGCGCTCTGGTTGGGCGGCTAGAGTGACGTCGGAGAAAAGGCGCGCGCGGATAGGCCAGTTAGCGAGAACAGCGCTGAGATTGGTGGATTGTCATCAGGAAGTAAACAAACGCGGAGAAAAGAGAAATCATGAAGTGCTTTAAGTGTTTGAAAGGGATTTTTAAAAGAAAAAGTAGCGAATACTATTACGGGGAAGAAGCACCGCCAGAGGGTACACCAGCTCATTATATGGCAGCGAATGTTGGGCTGCATACCATATTATGGATTGGGGCTTGGAATAAGCTTACGGAAGGGAACGAGAAAATGCAATTCCCAAAGTATGGGACGTTTAAGTTAGAGGTGTTACATCGGCTAAAAGCAACCATGTCCTCATTGAAACCCCCGCCTAGACCAACCCAGTTTGAGGCCCTTAATGCATGGATTAGGGCGGCGCACGACAGAAATTTGAACAGGCGTCAACAAAGACTGACGCGATCGGTAAGAGCAGTGCGAGATTCTAAATGGGACGAGGATGCAAAGAGATGGAGGGTACAGGCTATTGAGGTGGATAAATTGTATCCAATGAGGGAGGTGGCAGGAGAAAGGAACCTCATGGAAGAGGATGAGGAGAGCGACTCGGAAGACAACTTGATAAACAGATTGCTGATAGATAGACCACCTCCGAGAGTTGGGGAGATGGAAGATAGAGGACTCGCAAGGGAAGATGGGGCTGCCATAGAGGGGTTTACACCACTCCCTATATCGGAATGGACACCTATTAAAGGAGAGGAGACACCTCAACATAATACAGTACAGAGTGTAGTGGGAAGGTTTGTGGTACAGAAGACGCCAAACACCGAAAAGGTGGAGTCTTTTGGATTGCCAGATGCTCTTCAGGTGCCTGTTACCATAGGACCTATAGTATCGATCTATAACCCTGAGAGAGACAGAGAGGAAGAACAGAGGCGGTTAGATAGAGAAAGGGTTGAGATGGAAAGGAGGAATAACACGACAAATGCCTGGAAGCAATTGCCAGGACCGGTAACGTGGAACACCCCATTCGAACCGACAGTGAGTCCCTCAACAGAGCAGGGGGGTCAAAGAGGACCGATGGACCTAAGGGGACCACGTCCGAAATCCTTTAAAGAGTTAAGGGTTGACTTGAGAGAATGGGATGGGTCCGCAGAAACGCAGAGCAATAGGTCTAGAGCAGAAGCTGAGTGGGGAAATCGAGGCAATGGGACAGTATCTCACTGCGGGGCTAGCGAAAGCAGTCAGGGACGTGAGGGTCAAAGCCAGGAGAACAGAGGAGTGATACGTCCTAATGATGGGAGGGACCAGCAAGAGCGAGATGGTAGAAGCATGGAGTGTGAAGAGATGTCTCGGCTCTTTGAAAAGGGTGGAGACCAAATGGTACTAGCATACAGAGATAGGTTTAGGTGCACTTATCACGCGCCAGGGGAGAATGTGCAACACTGGAATAGGGGGAACAATGAAAGATCTTGCCATACATCGGGTGAGCAGAGGTCACAGACCAATTGTGAAGAAAGGGGGAGTAATGGAATGTCTTACCATGAACTCAGAGAATCCAGGCATGAAGGGGAAGGTGGGACTATGAGGCACAATGGAGTGTTTCATCATCCACCCAGAGAGGACGGAACAGCATGGGACCTGGAGGGGTGGGAGCATGGGAGGACTCCACGTAACTCACCTGAGCCCAGACGTAGGACTCGGAGCTGGGATGGGAAAGATGTGAATGGACCCCCTAGAGCTAGCGTACTGAAAGCTACAATAAAGGCGAAAAGACTTGATGTCACCAGTTTAAAATCTGATTTGGATGAGATCATAGATGGTACGTTGGCCTTAGAAAGGATCGACTTGTATGAACAAGATGAGTTGCTGTTCATAGCGAAAGATGTTACTCGAAAGGCGAGAGCGACTCATGAGAAACTGTCTGAACTGGCAGACAGGTACACGGTAGATTTGTCCAGAACAAAGACCCTACAGAGTAACCATAGGTTACAATACACAGATCAGGATTTAGATGAAAAAAGGACAACCGGATTGAAAACACACATAAGGGAACTGATAGCAGGAATAAGAGCGTGGAGGGATCTGGACAAATGGGAAGAGAGGTGGTCCAAAAGGGGCACTGTCAGACGGAGCATGAGTGGGATGTCTCCAGAAGGAAGGGTAATGCAGATGGAGGCATTCCCTTTGAGAGAAATATCGAATGGGAATTATGTACATGTACCCTGGAGTAGAGGAGATTTAGCTGCATTTACCAACTCATTTCCGAAGTTAAGGGACAATCCAGTAGAGTGGTATAAGCAGGTAGAAAGGTTTGTAAAGATCTCGAAAGTATTGTGGATTGATTTGAACACCTTGTTTGACATCGTGGTCCCATCTGATTTGTGGACATCGTGCAAGACTAGTGTTGAATGGCGAACTACTGAACCAGTGAGGGATGCTCTGACAAATGGACCGTCCGAAATTGTCATGCAAAAGTATGAAAGGGTAATAGCTTGGCTGAAAGATAAGGTACCACCCCAGGACATAGATTGGGTAAAAATAGACCGAACAAGACAAGAACCAAAGGAGACAGTTCATGAGTTCTATGAAAGGTTGTTGAAAACATTCAAACAATACAGTGGACTCGATGTAATGGATCCCAAAGATATAGGACAGTTTGTGTCAAAGTTTGTTCTGGGGTTGAGACCTGATATTTGTTTGATGATTCAGCAACATTTAATTTGTTGGCAAAACAAACCACTAGATGAAATTTTAAGGTATGCCAGATACTGTAGCGATGAGATAGATTCCA
This sequence comes from Lissotriton helveticus, assembly GCF_964261635.1. Taxonomy (NCBI): domain Eukaryota; kingdom Metazoa; phylum Chordata; class Amphibia; order Caudata; family Salamandridae; genus Lissotriton; species Lissotriton helveticus. Next base: position 424,540,442 of record NC_136072.1, read on the forward strand.
AGACAAAGAAAATGAAGGAGAAGCTGATGGTGGTGCAAATGCAGTCAGCCGGAAACGGCGGACAGCAGAAACAGGGAACGGGGACAATGGGACGGAAGTCGAATGGTCAGAACAAGGATAGTGAAGAAAGCCAGAGACCTAGAATAGATTTTGCCACTTTAAAGAAAACGACGAAGTGCCACCAGTGTCACCAGGTGGGACATTGGAGACGCGAGTGTCCCTTTAACCCTGAAAATGGAGAGCTAGAATTAGAAGAGCAAGTTCAAGAAGTTCCAGCCCAAAAGGCGACAGTCCCAGGAAACAAGGTGGTCAAAGGGGGGAGTTCGGCTCCACGAGCCCAGATTCCACAGCCACCTAAGATTGCGACGGGGGGAAAGGTCTTTAGACAAATGCCTCTCTTCATAGAGGAGGAAAAATGTTATTATATTGATCCATTGACGGGACAACGTGTGAGTAAAGAGGAGGACTGTACCCTCGGGGCAGTTCTAGAAGTGGACCAAAGGGGACCGTTTGTTGAGGCTGAAGTGGCAGGATGTCCTACAACGTTCTTGGTGGATACTGGAGCTACTCGATCAACTCTGAGATCAGCGGTGGATCCAGATTTACCGATATCAGGGGAAACAATTCAAGTGGTAGGAGTCGCAAACAAAAGGATGACTAGTCCCTTGACTGAACCAGTGTCCATAAAAATAGGAAACTATATGAATGAACATCAGTTTGTAGTATATGATTCGAGTCCTGTATGTCTGTTAGGAAGGGATTTGTTGTGCAAATTGAATTGCACAATATACTGCACACCGCAAGGAGTGGAGGTACAGACTACAGACGATGATGCTACCTTCAAAGTAGCCAATTCAAAATCTTGCATAGAACTATATCCTACTCTGACTGTAGAAGATCTTCCCCAGGATTTAAGAGATGCAGTGGCGTCAGAGGTATGGGATTTCACAGGTGAAGAAATAGGATTGATCAAAGGGGTAGAACCAGTAAAGATCATGGTAAAACCAAATGCCGAGTATCCAAGAACGCCTCAATACAAATTGTCACAAGAAACGATTGCAGGAATAAAACCTGTGATCGAGTCAATGATTCAACAGGGAATACTAAAAGAAATCGTGGGTAGTCCTTGTAACTCCCCGATTATGGGCTTGCAGAAACCTAGTGGGAAATTCAGGATAGTTCAGGATTTACGAAAAATTAACAATATAGTTGTTTCATGCTGTCCAGTGGTACCGAATCCATCAATGATACTGTTTCAGATACCATGCCAAGCTGAGTGGTTCACAGTGATAGATCTTTGCCAGGCTTTCTTTTCAATCCCATTGGATGAAGAAAGCAGGTATCTTTTCGCTTTTAAAATGGAAAATCGCGTCTTAACATGGTGTCGAATCCCACAAGGATTCACAGACAGCCCATTAATCTTCAACCAGTTGTTGAAGAAGAATCTCGAAAATCTAGTACTGCCGCAGAATTCGGTTCTGGTCCAGTACATAGATGACCTACTTGTTGCGTCAGAGACCGAGGAAGCCTGTAAAACAGATTCCATTGCCTTGTTGAACCATTTAGCTGAAAATGGACATAAGGTATCTCCGAGCAAGTTACAGTACTGTTTGACAGAAGTACAGTATTTGGGGCACCGGTTAGAAAAGGGAAAGCGTAAGGTGTCTCCAGACAGGATTGAGGCGATAATGAAGATGAATGCGCCTACGACACAGAGAGAAGTTAGGATGTTCCTAGGAATGGTTGGTTATTGCCGACAGTGGATAGTTAACTTTTCACTGAAAGCAAAACCTTTACAGAAACTGACGCACAAGGAGGTGAGTGATCCGGTACCATGGGACGATGAATGCTTGGTGGCATTCCTGCAGCTGAGAGATGACTTGTGTCGTGCTCCGGCCCTGGGGATGCCCGATTACGAGAAGTCTTTTTCACTTTACTGCTGTGAGAGAGAGGGATGTGCCTTGTCAGTCCTGGCACAAGCTCATGGAAATGCCCGTAGACCAGTTGCTTATTTTTCGGCTACATTAGATCCGGTAGCCGCAGCGTTGCCCGGATGTCTCAAATCCGTTGCTGCAACGGGTGTCAGCATTGAACGGTGTGAGAGTATTGTAATGGGACACCAGTTAGTGGTGTATGTACCACATTCAGTAGAATTGTTAATGACCAGGACCAAGACGCAGCATCTGACCAATAGTAGGCTCACGCGCTACGAGCAAGTTATCCTTGCTGCGGAGAACGTGACCCTTAAGAGATGCTCTGTCTTGAACCCTGCTACTCTGATGCCACTACCAAGTGTAATAGAAGGCGAAGAATGTGAAGACCACGATTGCCTTGATGTGACTGAACTATGCACGAAGCCCAGACCAGATATCGTGGATGAGCCGTTGACTGACCCTGATGAAATTTACTTTGTCGATGGCTCATGTTTAAGAGACGATACTGGTCGGTTGAGAGCAGCCTATGCTGTTTGCACCATTACTGGAGTTGTGGAAGCCGCTTGCCTGGAAGGAGTACATTCCGCACAGGTAGCAGAAATCATTGCATTAACTCGTGCCTGTATAGCAGGTAACGGAAAGAGAGTCACCATATACACTGACAGCCAATATGGTTTCGGTGTGGTTCACGATTTCGGGCAGTTGTGGTCTCAGAGAGGTTACATGACCTCTTCTGGTTCGCCCATTCGAAATGGAGAATTTGTGCGACTGTTGTTGGAAGCACTACAAGGTCCAACCGCCATTGCTATTGTAAAGTGTGTAGCTCACACTAAGAATACAGATTTTGTGTCACAAGGTAATCGTTATGCAGACAAGATCGCCCGCTACTGTGCGGAGCAGGATTATTCCTTCACAAAAGTAGAAATAGATGGGGCTGAAGAGAAAACAGAATTGAGCATGATGTTGGAAACAGTTGACACTTGGGAGGATTTAAGGGTGATGCAGGAGAACGCACCTGAAACGGAGAAAAAGGCATGGGAGATAGCAGGTTGCGTGAGAAGCGAGATGGATTTTTGGATTTCAGCAGATGGGTAGGGCAGTGTTACCTGAGGAACTAGCGAACCCAATGGCAAGACAAATACATGGTCCAGTACACCTAGGAAGAGATGCCATGCTGAGAGTGTTTAGGCAGACTTGGTATTGCCCTAAATTTAGGATAGCAGCAGAATCAGTATGTAAGCGATGTGTTACCTGCCAACAATTAAACATAGGGAAGCGAACACCAGTCACACTGAGTCACATTGGGAGGTCAGGGGGGCCTTTCAATAGGATGCAATTAGACTTTATTGAAATGCCAAAAATAAACCGCCTTAGATATGTGTTGGTGGTTGTATGCATATTTTCCAGATGGGTCGAAGCATACCCTACACGCAGGTGTGATACACTCACAGTAGCCAAACTATTGCTCAGGGAGTTGATACCACGCTTCGGGGTGCCTGCCTCCCTGGAATCGGACAGAGGAACACATTTTAACAGCGAAATTGTGAAGATGTTGTGCTCTGCATTAAAGATCGATCAAAAACTGCATTGTAGTTATCGACCAGAGGCCTCAGGGATTGTGGAACAAGTAAATGGCACACTGAAGAGCCGGCTGGCTAAAGTCTGTTCATCCACATCTTTGAGTTGGCCTGATGCTCTTCCTTTAGTGCTCATGAGCATGCGTAGCACACCTGACAGGAGGACAGGTCTCTCCCCGCATGAGATTCTGATGGGGAGGGCTATGAGACTTCCTACTGTCCCAACTGCTGCCCTATTGAACATTACAGATGATCTGATCTTGGATTATTGTAAGGGACTGTCTGACGCCATTCATTCTGTGTCCCTTCAGGTGCAGGCGGCTGAAGTTCCATCATCAAGGAATCTGTGTCATGATCTGTGCCCAGGGGACTGGGTGTTGATTAAGAAGCACGTCCGGAAGAACTGCCTAGATGTACGTTGGCGTGGGCCTTATCAGGTAATCCTGATAACAAACACCGCAGTGAAGTGCGGAGGGCTGCCAAATTGGATCCATGCTTCCCACACTCGAAGAGTTCCAGCACCCTTAGAAGAGACAGCTCCTCTCCCAGACGAAAGTCTAGTGGTGGAAGAAGAATCACAAGAGGGGACCAGTCGAGCTGTGGGGGTGTCTGAAGAAGTCGAGAGTGCATCAGATCAAGAAGAAGAAGAGGGAAGGCAGGACGGCAGTGAAACTGAAGTTGCAACCGAAGGTGAGAGCTGCAGTGAATACGACTCAGAGACAGACCAGTACCAGAGTGATCAAGAACCGAGTGTGAGGACGAGAGATAGGAGAACAAGGCGTGGAGCAGCCATTTGGTCGGAAGGAAGAAGGAGGCCAAGCTTGAGGTCAGCTCGAGAAGAGACGCTTGCTCCTATATCCGAAGACTCGGATCTGGAAGAAGATACCCAGGATCAAGTTCAGGAAGGTCCAAGAAGATCAAGGAGGGTGCGAGTGCCAAGCAGAAGATACTCTACTCCTGATTGGACCTACCTCGTTGCAGATGTCCGTGGGACACAGAACGGGGAGGGTGAGGGAAGTGAAACTCACCAGAATTGAACCAATCAGCACAGTGGAAATACGGTTCCTCCTACCAGGAGTGGAGGCCGAAAGACTACTGACACTCAACATCGTCTATCCTCCTCTCCTGAGCGGAATAAGAAAATTTATTTTAGAGACAGTTGACTTTCCGGTTTGTTGTTCACAATATCCAATATTAGAGGGAACTCTCCTTCGTTTAGAAATGCTTGAGCGAGTAGTGGAAGTTCTTGGAATGCTCATTGTTTTGGATTAATACCTCGTTGCGGATGTCTTCAAAGGGGCGCAGAACTGGGAGGGTGAAGAAAGTGACCCTGATCAGAACAGACCCCTTTATAACTGTGGATGTAGAGTTGGTAGTACCAGGTGTGGAGATCGAAAAACTATTAACTCTTAATTTTGTTCGTCCTCTTGTTCTGAGCGAAATAAGAAGAATAATACTAGAGACAGTCGAATTCCCATGCTGTTGCACAAAATGTCCAATAATTGAGGGAATCCTTCTTCGTATGGACATATATGAGGACGTGGTGGGGCTTCTTGGAACACGCATAGTTTCAGATGGCTAAAAGACTTTCGAAAAGAACTTTGTAAATACAGCTGAAAGACAACTTAGCGCTGAGAGGAAGAAGAAAAATAGTAGGGACTTCCTTTTAGTGGACGGAGAAGGGCTAGGGTTGCCTATTCTACAGGATTCAAAGACTGTTTTGCGGAGAAAACTTGTCTGCTTCCAGGGGTGTTCGAAGGAAAGAGAGACATTGTTCGAAAGCAAGACTTTGTTCAGAGAAAAGGAGGCGTTGGCACGGAAGAACATCCAGGACTACACTGTTTGAGATCATGGAGGCTGGCAACTCGAACCGCAGGGCAAAATGCATAGTTGGCACACTTTTAGTGGTAGTGATTTCTCTTATAGTTCTAGTAGTTACTATATCATATATAGTGGGACATGAGAACGAAACAAAGGCAAGATCAGAAACAAAGAAAGCATCAACACAAAAGCCTACCACTGTTGCTGGGGTAAAAGGGGAAAACACTGTGAAAGAAAAGGCTTTGCTAGATGCTGAGATCAAAAGATTACATGTCGACGAATCTCAGGGGAACTTTAGGTCAAATGCTTATGCCAAATTACTTTACGAATACATTGATGTCATGGAAGCGAAGAATTGCTACGTTTGTATGCAATTACCAGCTTCTGTGGATGAGGGTATCAGATACCATCATCTTCCATTGACGTAGGGAATCACATGTAGTTTGTTGTTGAGCATATTTTATGGACGAGATGGGTTCGAGTATTATTTCTCGAATTTTGACTCGACATTACCAGAGGTCCCAAATTATAAGCATCTGAATAAGTGGGATTACTACAAGTGCGAAGACAGGTTACAGAAATTTTTCATTCCATGGAAAACGTTAGATACTTCACATGCCCGAAGAAATAATTTGACTTGTCAAGTGTCAGAAATTGAGAAAAGGTTTATAGGGCAAGTGGATACTCGATACAGGAGGCAAAAGATTCTAAAAGCTTCAGGACAATGGGAAACGGATTGGACCAAGGTAGAAAGGGAACACCAAAGAAAGGGTAGCAAGGGTCCAATTGCTTTAGACAAAGAGAAGAGGGGGAAACTGTGCATTCACAGAAGTTACTCCTATTATGAGAATTTGTTTGTAGGTGAAGTCAGTTGTGAACATGCTTTCCAATTGGAGTACTACTCCAAGGACTTTTTGAAGGAGATGCAAGCCATCCCAAATGTATATTTTGTATGTGGAAGAAATGCCTATGTGAAGCTACCAGATAATTGGTACGGATCATGCTACTTAGCAATTGTCTTCCCCAAAATATATCATGTTGAGGATTTAGAAACAACTAAGAGAGGAGAGCAGACTAGAGGGAGAAGAGATCTAGGTGCTGAGGAGGTAGTTGGGGATGTATTTGGTGCTGCATTCCCTCTTCTGGGATTGATACTGAATGACATCAAAATTAGAAGGTTGGCTACAGTAGTAGATAGGTTATCTGCCAGTACTGCTAGATCTTTAATGCTGGTGGAGGGAGAGATGCAATCGATAAGGGCAATGGTTCTTCAGAACCGACTTGCTCTAGATGTTCTGTTAGCCAAAGAGGGCGGAGTCTGTAAGGCTTTGAAGGTCCAGGAATGTTGCACTTACATTCCAGACAATTCAAAACCTCTAGAGAAGTACATACGAAACATTACTGCAATTCACCACGAAATTAAGGATCTGACAAAAGTAAATGTGTGGGAAAAGGTAGGTCATGGAATGGGTAAAGTTGGAGGTTGGTTTGCCAACCTAGAAAAGGGTATCATTTGGTACATATTGAACCCCATCATCATAATAGTGATTTGTGTAATCACTTTGTGGGGATTGGTGCGACTGTATCAATGGTATAGAGCAAACAGGTTGCAGAGATCTATGAGAGAACAGGAGCGAAGGTTGACAGCGATGCAAGATACGCAATATAAGAGTCTGAAGGCATTAGAGACAATGAAACGAGGTGGTACTGCAGTGACCTCACTTTGAAGGATCCTACATTTTTGAATTGGTGTTTTGATGGTGATGACTCCTGAAAGTCATCAAAGGGGGGACTGAGAGAGCGTAAATCTGGAAAAAATTGTATAAGTGCACCATATTTACAAGCACGTAGTTAGTTTTAATATACATTGCACAAGAGTGTCATATATCCAGAAGTGAAATATACAAGAGTGTTTAAGTAGAGTAACAGTAAACATAGCAGTGTGAGACTAATGTAGAAATGTTAGAATGATATGAAACCTCACGTTTCTCATGTTAAGTGACTGTGTGTAAAGGAAGATGAAACCTTACAAACCAATGAAGATGTGTAGGCCGCATGGCAATTCACAGTAGAGATAAAGTGCTGCTAACTAACGTGAAACGTGGTTAACATTGTTTTCTAAGATTTACTCATTGAATTGAAATATATTTTATATAGATGTGTCGCATTATATTATAGGGTGTTGGTTGAAATACTGTTTAAAGGTAGAAATTAAATGTTTCAGAGGAGCAGAAACCGTTCTATGTATTCCTGATAGGTCTGAAGAGATAAAGTCATTTCTTTTGATCTAAGGGGGCTCGTTAAGGGGAAAGTCATGCCAAGCACTAACTGCAAATCCTTTCACATGTTTTATGGTCCAAGATATGGTGGAGGTTGGAATTTGAGGCCCACAGTACATGTGTCTGTTGCAGGTGCGAGGAGCCCTAATCAGTACCGTGATGAACAGTCCCTTTGTTCAAGAGAGCCAGGCGCAGGCCTGGAGGAGTCTTCAGGAATTTAGGGGGTACCGTCTCGCTGGAGAAGAAGCCTGGGAAGCAAGGTCAACTTTAACGAGGGTCCCGAAGAGTATCATCATGGAGTTTGCCGCTCAAAACTGCACCACGTGAGGGGCGTCCCGAGGGGCGTTCCTATTGGAAATGTGATTTCGTATTAGGGACAGCGACCCGGGGAGGAGGAGAGAGCAGATGATTTTGGGAGCCTAAGAGAGCGGTTGGGTAGGCAGATAGGGTGAGCACAAGATACTGATTTACAGAAGAGACTAGGAGGAGTGTGTGATCTTCTTAGGAAGTCATCACAGCTGACACCTTTTTGGGGTAAAGATCTTGTTAAGTAGGGATGTCACTTAGTCTAGTGTAGGGACAGACTAACCTGAATTTTCTTTTCTGTAAATGACTCTCAAGTTGCAACTCACAGCGATTCTTGCAACACTCATGCTCTTTGAAATAGTTTTGATAATTTCCTTTTGTCGTTTGAGAATATTCAGAGAGTACCTTTTTGTACTAATACCTGTATACCTTTTAAATCTTATTCTGAGATGTTTGTATCTCCAGATACTTTTGACTTTGAATTAAAACTTTTAACCTTTCCCAGTGGTAAGTGATTCTTTAGAGTGGTTTAAGTTCTTAATTGACTAACCTAGTAGCAGATTGCCTTTTACTCAATGACAGGTATCAACGATTCAGTCGACATGATTGGGGATCTGGTAAAGTAACTAGAGACCAGATACCCCGCGTTAGCAAGTTTGACACTTTGGAATGGGGGATAATTGAGCAATAGCCCATGTTATTCCCCATTCCAAGGTGTGGAGGCAAAGCATGTATGCCGGTTGATTCTACCTGGTGCAATTGGCAAGATTATAATCCTGTTTAGGGGAGCACTGGTGTTCGAGTCCATAATAGGAGTATTGGTTCTATTGGATTCGAGGCCCAAATGCCCTACGAAAAAAAGGCCTTCTGTTCTTTTAACAGACAATTTTATAAATAATCTAGCTTCAAGAGGTCAACTCTAGCAAATTTTCTATTTTGGAGCAAAATTCATGAAATATAACATAATTCAGCTTAATGCTTATGTTTGGTTTGATATTTTTTGTTACATAGATGGGACATGCCTGACCGGAATGTCTCTGGATTTGAGCCCGCCCCTGTGAAATTTACAACTAATTTCAGGCAGAGAAGCAATTGCCTCATGTACATAAAGATTTCTACACAGTGCATATGATCAATATCTTATGTCTACCATAGTATTTCCTTGCAGCTTTGAGAAATAGCCCGTGGGTTTTTAAGGTTAGCCTCGTATAGATTGCAAGAACCTAAATATTTTTGCAATAGACTAGCATTTTGTGAATGCTAGATAATCAGTATAATACGCCACCTCGAAGAACACGACTGCATGTGCAGCCCGTGCCTTATATATGGGATTACTGTCATCATCATCATTCGAGCTGGGTGGAAACTCTGTTCCCCTTGCTGAGTTTTTGGAATTCCGGCACCCTACACTCAGAGGAGTAGCCCAAAGTTCCACTATTCCACCTTCCAGTGCAAAATGGAGTTTTGTATTTCAATTGCATGCTTAAGACTTAATTTTGGCACTTGCAAGCACCATTATATTCTCAGGACTCTGGTGATCGCATGCACAGCTTTCTGGCCATGACAGCAACAATATAGTGTGGGAAAATGTTAGTGTGCAGTTCCTAAGGTAAAGAAGTACTGGGGTCTCTAATGGATTGCCCTCACACACCCCAAAGGATGTCATGCTTCATCATAGGGCTTGTGCTCCTCGTCGGGCCAGTGCTGCAATGCCCAATGGGCTCCTGCAAAGGGGCTTTTTGCCGGAGATCTTTTAAAGGAAGCCGTTTGGTGTGTGAGGGTATGTGGTCAGGGTCGTGAGGTGAGGGTGCGCTGTGATGTAAAATAGGTCAAGTACTGCCCTGTGTCAAAAAAGGTTTTTATTCTGAGGATGCACTAACATAGCTAAAATGTGTGAGCCCTGTCTGGAGACAATGATCCTGCGGGGTCTAATTGGTGTAAGAGATCAACATGTTTCTTGTCTACAGCCCCTAACGGGTCTAGTGGCAATTCATCAGCACCAATGTCTTAAAGGAAGAGAAGGTGATCCATAGCCGGTGCCAGGTATCGTGTTGTCACCAGCGTTGGTTAGGAGTTACCAGGACAATTAGCCTGGACTAGTTGAGACCTAAAATGAAATAAGGTAAAAGTACAAAATATTATTAGGGAGGGAACTGGTATTAATATCATACCAACCCAAACTCCTGGACAGGTGTGTAGGTATTCTTTCGTGCATATGAGGAAGGTGACTAAACGAAATAAGCTCTTAGTATGGGCAAATTGTTTTAGTTATCAGAATATGTAAGTTAGTGTTTGACAAAAACCTAATTGGGTTAGGGATGACCCATAGTATACAATTCGCTTTTTACTGAGAGGGCAATTATACTCAGTTTTGTGACAGTGAGGTGACGAAAGTACGAGCACGACATTTGAATCGGACTGCATGCGAGGAGAGCTCCTTTACTATTACCGTGATTTATGGGCGGTGTGCTGAAACCGAGGCAAACACAGTATCGGAAATATGTTCAAAAGGGAGATCACCCTATAAGTGTGGACTGAGGAATGGTGATGGGTGCATAATGGTGGAGTACACCATATGATCGTTACGCCCAGGGATGTATACTAGGGCCTGTCGCTCAAAGCCTGTCGGTGCCGGCGCATGTGTGAAGGACCGTGAGATACCGTGACAGGCATCTAAGTAATTAGCCAAAGTTTCTCACAAGAGCAACTGAAGCTTGATACAGCTTAATACACACACACATACACTCACCCCAGACTTAAGGTCTGCTCACATCAGGGTGGCGTGCAACTAGCGATCATCCTAACCCTGCTCTGGGTCCCGTGAGAGTGCCTCCGACAGCCGGGTCTAAGTAAGCCTCATCAACACGTTCCAGCATGGCAACACTAGAGCGCGATGAGTGGCGCCCATCATGGGTGTCTGAATTTAACTTTATTAAGTGCCTTGTGAGGACAACAAAGTCTGCGGGGATGTCAGTGCTGAAAGTCACCCGTAATGTCAGACATGTAATGTTGGTTAAAGTCTAGTCTGTAATCCTCATGTGAGGTGTCATATTTTGTTTGTAAACTTGCAGACTGCAGATTAAGCGGCTCAGTTGCCATTTATTGTTTTCTTCGTAAGGGGGCAACATCTTGCAATTAAAGTTGCGTAGGTGCAGGCGCTCTGTGCAGTGAGTGCGGCTTGTGTAGGTGCAGACGCTCTGTGCAGTGAGTGCGGCCAGAGTGGATTGTGTCATATTTGCTCTGTTATGTTATGTTATGTTATGTTATAGATGATTTGTAGCACGCACAAATACTCAGGAGTGTCCTGACGCGTAGGCAGACTGTGGCCTAGAGAATAAAGATTAATGAGATGGGTTGGTTGAAAAGGTGCGTTTTAAGAAAGTTCTTAAAAATGCGGAAGTCCTGTATGTGCCGCAGCTTGTCAGGAAGATTGTTCCATAAGATGGATTCTTTTACCAAAAGAGACTGGCCACCCATCCTAGTGCGAAGAAACCGGGGAATAGTCATCCAGCGAAGAGAAGCAGAGTGCAGAGAGCGGCTGGGATTATAGAAAGCACAGTGCTTCTTGATATAAAATGGCCCTAAGTCATGAAGGGCTCTATGGGCCAGAGTGAGAGCCTTAAACTGCACCCGCTGAGCCACAGGAAGCCAGTGTAGATGGCGCAGGTGTACCCTCACACTAGATCTCTTAGAGATATTAAATAAGAGTCTGGCCATCGCATTCTGAATCATTTGTAGTTTATTCATCAGATAGCCGGGGATACCGATGAATAAAGCATTGCCATAATCGAGCCGGGAGAGGAATCATGCAAACTGTATTTTAAGCGGCCACGTCGCAGTTTTTTTGTTGATTTCGTAAGAGGGCAAAGTCTGGTGATTTAAAGTTGAGGATGATCTGCGCAGTGAGTGTGGTGGAAAAAAGTGGGAACTGGTGGAGGGCATTTAAGGAGCAATAAAAGGCACTAAAAAGGCTGTGTACCCAGGGTGGTATCCAATGAGCATTAGTGCTTTAAACTGAGTGTGGTGACATGTAATCGGATTGCCTCATACTACTTGGATGGTATAGTATAGTTATGATGCAGCTGTAATTTCATCTGGTAATTTCTCAATGCAAAAACCTCATGCTACCTCTAATTTACCGCTGAAAAGGTGTTGGGCCCTTAACACCATGAGACTTTAAATAAACATGAACAGTCAAAATGCAATTATTATTTAAGCCAATGAAGAGAGTTGTTGAGTATTTTATTTTCTAGTCAAAAGTTAAGGTTTTCTCTAACCCTTTATTCATTAGTAATATATCAATCAGGGGACAGAATTTGGAAAACAGGAAAAATAGCATTTATGCAGAACATATTACAGTCTGCATATAAGCATCACATGTAAACAGGAAAATGTGGTGCAAAATATCAGTCAAAACTCTTAAAGAGTTTCAAAGAAAAAAGGTCTTGCAAGGCTAATCAATAATTAAATAGTTTGCAAAAATCTCCCATAAAGAGAAATAAATGCATAAGACAAATAAATCTTTTCAGACCGAATTAATTAGTCAAAGCATAAACTTAAAGTTTAGCATCTGATTCTATCCTAATCAGCTGCAATCTCTGCATCTCTGTGTCTAAAGAGCAAACAAGGAGTGAGACAGCCCGCCCTTTACAGACCACAGAGGAATGTGGCCTGCCGTGCCAAAAATATGACGTGCCAGGACCCTCTAAAAAAAACATGAGCAAGGGAACCTGCCCTCTCCTCGGAAGCAATCTCCATCCTCAACAATCTCCCGCGACGTTTCTCGTACCTAACCCTTATGAATGAAGCAAAGCCTAAGCCAAAGCCAAAATAAGCTAAAAGCCAAAAGTGAGCTAAAAGCCAAATGAGCCTAGAAGCCAACCACACCTCCAAAGAAGTCATTATTTATACTCTAATTCTTGGCAGACTACACAAAAATGTTTCATATTTACAAAAGCTTATGCTTGATTGGTCAGCCACAATGGCATGATGTCTCCCTATCCTGATCTCATTCTAAATTCCTGACTATACCAGTTTTAACAACAAAAGCATAAATGATTAAATACATTTTATATGTTTGCAACATTTGCTAGGAAAAATGGTTCTATCTTTTCCTCTTCCTTCCTTCCACAACACAGGCAGGAAGGATCTTTAACACTGGCACAATCACAAGAATGCACTGTTCACAGTGGCCTTGAATCCTTCATGGTTTTGAGGCAAGCTGGCACAGTCTGTGGCTGCTCCCTTCTCTTTAACCCCTTCGACGCTCATGACGAGCTGGGCTCGTCATGAGGTAGCCTCCTCGCACGCTCATGACGAGCCCAGCTCGTCATGAATAATGGGATTTACAAATTCTCAGCGTGCCAGCTGAATTCCCCAAGCACGCATGCGGTTAATGCAAGTCACAGCCTTGCTGGATTCACAGGCAGCCATGTAATTGTAGGCCCAAAAACTAAAAAAACACAAAAGAGTATTAACTTCCGGTAAATAAGCCCATTATGTTTTTCCCAACTCCATGCTAATACCCTTGTATTATTTTTCCCTAGCAAAAGCTATTCATTTCAAGCAACTTTTCTATTATTTATGTACAACATGCAAATATGTGCAATGTGCAACATAGCATTATTATGCATTAGTGTAAAATTTAAAGGCGCACACAGTAAATTCATACCCATGCTTTAATGTTTTAGATAGCTTTTCATGCAAAAAAGCATTTAGCCCCATATGTAGTGTTTGGTGCATTTGTTAATTCACACACATTATAACAAGAGGTGTTTTAAACTAAAGATGTTTATCAAAATATGCAACAACCCAAAGTCTCTTAAGACAGAAATAGTGAATTTAGATTACAAGGATGAGCTGGGAAGAGAGAAACACATTCTAATAATCGTCAAAGCTAAAAAGGCCACTTTTCTCTACAGTGTAAAACCACGTTAATTCAGCACAAGCATTTCAGACTGACTAGGCCTCCCTTTCATATTTTTCATGGGCCATGTGTTTTAACATGCAACAAAATGTGCGTGTCAATTTTAAATGCAGTCTCTCTGAAGCACAAAAATAAAGCAATGCCTGACTGCAGATGAAATCTGCTGCACCAGTTACAAACAAATGGACCCCCTTAATACCCTAGTAGGAGATGTGGGGGCGCTGGGTGGGGTTCATCTTTTTTTATAGACCAGGGTAAAGGCCAAGGGTGAGGCTACCGGAGGGAGGACCATGTCATTAAGTACGGTTTAATTCCACCCACGGGATATCATCGTTCAGACCCCCAATGTGTCTAGAGCCTAAAAATCCATTGCTGCTCTATTTTGAACAAGGCTTCCTTTCTGATCAATGGATGTGACTCCAAGATGGTCCAATGGATGTCATCTGTTGTTTGATCGAGTTCGGTAAAGTGGGCACACATCCTTGTATTACATTTTTTTTGCACCTAATGTTGCTGCGGTGCTCCGTAATTCTAATTTTTACGGGGCGGGTTGTCATGCCCACGTATTTAAGGTGGCAGGGGCAGGTAATCAGATACACACAATGGCTGGTGTTACAGTTTGTGTGTTTCTGTTGAAGCCATGTAAAAGTTTCTGTAAGGATAACTGTTTTGCTTGCGTAAAGGGACACACAATGTTTTGCCCCTATGGGTGGTGGCCCATCACAGGTGGCAAATTCCACAATTGGTTCCATGTAAGTGGTTCTTTCCTGGGTCTAGTGCTAATCAGTACATCTTTTAGGTTATCTGTCCTTTTAAAAGTGAATCTGTGGGTTCAGGTGCTAAGTCCTCTATATGCAGAATCTTCTAATTTTTTTTATTATTTGTTTGATCAAATTGGACTCACGGTATAGGTGGTGACCCATGTGATTTGTTCTGTGTCAGTTTTTGTGTCTAAGAGAGCCTCCCTGTTTGCATTACGAGCCCTCTTGCGTGCCGTCTGGATCGTTCTCACTGGATATTCCCTTCTAGCAAGATGGGATGTGAGTTCAGAGGACTGTTTTTTTAAATCTTCAATGTTGCTGCAGCTGCGTCTTAGCCTAAGAAACTGTCCATAGGGTAGGTTTTCTCGTAGTGCTTTTGGGTGGAAACTACTGAAAAGCAATGGGCTGTGACTGTCAGTAGTTTTTTTTATAGGTTTTTGTCTCCAATCCCGGGGTGGTTAAGCTTATTATGAGGTCCAACAAGGGGAATTCAAGTTCTGTTATGTTTGTAGTAAATCGTAGGAAAGGGTTAAGGCTATTAACCCTCGTGACGAAAAGGGGTATGTGTTTAAAGTCACCTTTCCAAAAAAAACAAGCGTCATCGATATAACGTCGCAAGAGAACGACATGTTCTTTGTAAGGGTTCGTGGCAAGGAGGATATGATTTGCCTCAAAGTTTGACATGAAGAGACATGCTAGACTTGAGGCAAAGGTGCTACCCGTGGATGTACCCTGAGTTTGGTGATAAATGTGGTCCTCAAACTGAAAGTAGTTTTCAGTGAGAGCTAAATGTGCACATTCCATGATGAATGTTATTGGTGTAGAGGCTGACTATTCGGAGTAACATAGCATATTCTCCACAACTTCCAATGTTTCCAGCTGTGGAATGTTGGTGTAAAAGGCCTCCACATCTAAGGGGATTAAAGCATCCAGATGGGGGCCCCCCTTGTTCGGTTTGTCTATGATGTTTAAGACATCCCTGGGTCTTGTAGGAATGTAGGTGTTTCTGTAACTAGTGGTCTAAAGAAGTTATCGCAGAACATGGACAAAGTTTCCAGGACAGACCCAATCCCTGACACTATGGGCCTCCCTGGTGGTGGTAGGATGCCCTTATGGATTTTAGGCAAGTTGTAGAAGTAGGGGACACATGGGTTGTCGCTTGTGAGAAATTCTGAATCTTTTTTTGTAATCCAGCCCTGGGTTAGAGCTTCCGCAACAATATAGTGCCACTCATGATCGCAAATGCACCCCTCGAGTATCTTTTGTGCACGAGAAGCAGCTAAATCTACTCTAAAAGATGTTTTCTATTGGATTTTCTTCTCCAACGTACCAGTCAAGTAGTTCTTTTTTCCCATCAAGAAAGAAGCACCCTGAGACTCCAACTTCCTATTTCTGTCCAGCAGGCTCCCCCAGTCCTTTGTCCATCTCCTGGTCACTTTTCATGTGGATTTTGAGCTGGAAGTATCACTCTCTTCATCAGCTGCAACTATACCATTAGATTTAAGGACTTTATATTTGAGATTTCAGAAGTAAGTTAAAAAACTCTTGTATAAGGGCGTTGTTTGTTCAATTGAAGTCATGTACCAGTATTTATTTGTACTATTATTTTATTTTTCCAATTTATTGTGGTGGGTGACCGCAGTTTCAGTAGAGGCCTAGTTATATTTTTTGCATTTAATTTTTCTTCTTTTGTGAAGGAACAATGTTGCACAGTTCAGTACATTTTCTCCATGTTTGTTAAATTTGCAGTGTTTATTTTTTGTACTATGTGGCCTAGTCTGCAAGCGGGCCTTCCAGTCAGTAGGCACTGGCCAATACTAGTCCTCGGTGCATGAAATAACTGTTTATGTGGTATATGTTGTTTTAAAACATCATTTAGGGCGGGGATGCTGTTGGATTAAATTACAAATGTGGTGGGGTTTTTGAATTTCAATCAATCACTCAATCATTCAGTGTTTGCTAAGCATGACTACTCACCCATGAGGGTCTCAAGGCATGGGGGAACAGGGTGTGGGGGGCTGCAGATCCTTCTGGGCACTGAGGTTCCTTCAGAGAGCCAAGTCTTGGAATCCTTCCTGAATTGTGTCAGTGACGGGGATAGCCTAAGGTGGAGAGGCAGGGTGTTCCATGTTTTGGTGATGAGGTAGGAAAAAGATCTTCCTCTGAACCTGGTCTTGCAGATCTGTGGGGACGGTGGCAATGGCCAGTTCAGTGGAGGGGAGGTGTCTGGTGGGTACGTGGGATGAGAGGTGTTGGTTCAGGTATGCTGGTCAGGCTTCATGGTGGGCTTTGCAGGCTTGTGTGAGGAGGTTGAACGTGACTCTTTAGTTGACTAAGAGCCAGTGGCGTTCTTGCAGGTGTTTAGAGATGTGGCTGTGGTGGAAATGTTGAAGACCACTCTGGCTGTGGCGTTCTGAACATTCTGCAGTTTCCATAGGACTTTCTGTGTGACGGCTGCTTAGAGTGCATTGCTGTAGACAAATCTTCTGCCGATGAGTGCGTGGGTGACCGTCTTTCTCGCCTCAGTGGGGATCCATCTGAAGGTCTTTTGAAGCAGGCGAGGTGTGTGGAAGCATGATGAAGAGACAGCATTGATCTGGCTGTTCATTGTAAGTGAGGAGTCCAGTATGAAGCAGAGGTGTTGTGCATGGTCCATGGGTGTGGTGGGTGTTCCTAACATGGCGGGCCACCAGGAGTCTTCCCAGGTGGAAGTGTTGGTCCCCAGGATGAGAACTTCGGTCTTGTCTGAGTTGAGCTTAAGGTAGCTGTCTCTCCTCAAGGTGGCGACGATCTTCATCCCATAGTGGAAGCTGTTTATTTTGATTGTGTGCTCGTTGGTGGGGGAGAGGATCAGCTGAGTATCATGGACGTAGGGGATGTTGTTGAGTCTGTGGTTTCTGACTATGGTTGCGTGGGAGGCCAAGTAGACTTTAAAGAGTGTGGGGCTCAGGGAGGAGCCCTGGGGGACTCCGCAGCCAATCTCTGTAGGTTCTGAGAGGAATGGTGGAAGTCTGACTTGCTGTGTTCTACCAGTGAGGGGGGAACAGATCTAGTCCAGGGCTTTGTCATGGATGCCGGCATCGTGGAGTCTCGTGCTTAGGGTGCTGTGGGAGACGGTGTCGATGGCAGCCTAGAGATCCAGGAGGATGAGAGCTGCTTTTTATCCCTGGTTGAGGAGGGAGTGGATGTCATCTGTGGCGGCAAGGATGGGGATCTCAGTACTGTGGTTGCTTCGGAAGCCGGATTGAGAGGAGTCCAGGATGTGGTTGGCTTCTACAAACTTAGAGAGTTGTGCATTGATGGCATTCTCAATGATCTTGGTTGGAAGGGGAGCAGGGAGATGGTTCTGAAACTCTTGATGTCTTTTAGGTCGGCAGACGGTTTCTTCAGCAGGGGGTTGATCTCTGTGTGCTTTCAGTCTTCAGTTAAGTTAGCGGTCTCAATGGAGCAGCTGATGATGGTGCATAGTTCAGGGTGATGGCGGCTCTTTGGAAGGTGCGGTGTGGGTGGGGATATGAGGGGGCTCCAGATTGAATAGTTTTCATGGTCTTGAGGGTGTTGTCCATGGTGTGTGGGGTCAGACTGAGCAGGATCCGTTGGAGGGTGTCGTTGTCACGTATGGTGGTGAAGGGGGTGATGGTCAGGTGTCCAGTGTTGAAGCTGTCATAGATCAGCTTGATCGTGTGCTGGAAGAAGTTGTTGAGTTTGTTGCAGTGGTCTTGGGAGGGTGGGACTTCTGTGGTCTCTCTCTTGGGTTTGGTGACCTCCTTGATGATGGTGAAGTGTTCTTTGCTGTTATGTACATTGACATTGATTCTTTATTGGATGGCCATTTTCTTTGTGGTTTTGAGGAGGATGTGGTGTGCTGTGACGGCGGCTTTGGGGCTGCTTGAGGTCCCAGGGTTTTGTTGTTTCTCCATCTCTTCTCCAGACATCTACAGTTACATCTGAACTCATTAAGGGCTGCAGTGAACCAACTGGCTTTCTGTGGAGTGTTGCTTGTTGGGCGTTTTATTGAGGGTCATCAACATGTCAGCACAGTATGGTTGTGTTGAGGGAGGTGGTGACATGTTCTTAGGTGACCTTGTTCCAGTGGCTGTGGGGGGTGGTGGGGGACGGTGGACGCAGGCGTATGGTGGGTTTGGTGAAGGCAAAGTGGACGCAAGGGTGGTTGGTCCAGAAGAGTTCGGAGGTGATGTATTTGCTGGTCGCGAAGACATGGTTGAGCATATGTCCTGCTGCGTGTGTCGGTGAAGTGACTAGCTGCTTGAGTCTGATGTTGGTGAGGTTCTCCAGAAAGTATGCAGTGTTCTGGTTGTTGGGGGTTGTCCAAGTGGAAATTGAGTTCGTCGAGCAGGATGTAATCGGTAGATGCGAGAAGCCTGGGGTGGGATAAAGTCGGTGATGGTGTCACTGAAGGGCTGGGGGTGCTGGGAGGGCTGTAGATTGAGGGTTATGCAGAGGGTGGTGTTGGAGTTAGTCTGGACCTGGAAGTGGAGAGGTTCCAAGGTTGCCGTTGAGTCATCTGAGTGGGTGGTCATACAGAGGGATTTCTTGTGGATGATGGCGATGCCTCCTCCTTGTCGGATGATGCAGCCCTTGCGGGTGATCTTGTAGCCATTGGGGTGGCGATGTCTGGCCCTGAGCAGGGGTTTGTCCAGGTTCTCATTAGGAAGGCGATGTGAGGGGAGATGGAGTCGAGATGATCCCATATTTCCATGGTGCTTTATGGAGGGAGCGCATGTTGAGGAGGATGCAGCTGAGTTGCTGGGGTACGCTGTTGGTCGGCCGGGTAGCAGGAAGAGCTGGAGGGTGGAGGTGAGCTAGGGTGCAACTGCAGTTTCAGCAGGAGAAAGGTCATCAGGTGTCTTTGGTGACACGAGGTGGTACACGGTGTTGCATCCAATGTTGAGGGTGAGGAGAGTGCTGGTGTTGTATTGGTGGAAGGTTTGAGAAGCAAGGTCCGTGGCATTCCAGGCATGAAAGTGTGCAGATGGGCTTGCCTTTTGTGCACCGTCAGCACACCAGCAGTGTGTCAGCTGCATGCTGGCCGCACATCGGCTGGCATTAGGTAGTGTGAGATGAAGGGATAGGCTTATGGGAGGCGGGAAGCAGGAAACTCTGTGCTAGTAGGGGTTGGGCCGTTGGGGTCGAGCAGCATAAGGGGTAAGGGGCAAAAAAAGAGAGTAAAAAGTGAAGTGAAAAAGTATGCATCAAAGGGGAAAAAGAGAAAAGTAAAAGAGAAAAAGTGAAAAAAAGAGTGCAGAAAAGAAAAAGAGGAAGAAGCACAAGGACAGAAAGCAGCCCAATAGCAGAGCAAAGATGCTCCCCCCTAGTCCACCGGGGATGAGGTGCGGGTGGGTACCTGTGGGTGGAGGAGGGCCTCGAACCACCAACCAACAAGGATCAGTGGACCTGTAATGGGCAGCAGCTACCTGTTGCACAGGGAGGGAAGCAGATCACTGACAAGGTATTTCACTTTTTTCAGTGTACAAAAAGTGTCTATGTGGGTTAATAGTTAATGACTTGGGATGATGTGTGTTGTGAAATGTTTATAACTCAGTTTTTGTTTTTGGCATTGCTGAACAAATGGTAGTGTTTTCTTCCGTGTTACCATGCCTCCTTTGCCTGACCAGTGAGTGTGCTTGCCATAGGCCACCATTTGTCTTTGTCGACATGCCATGGGGCCAGGGGTCATGCTTCCTTGCTTGCTGTTGTTGTTTGAACTTATGGCTGGCAGTCATGTTGTGCATCCAGCCAGTGTACCTTTGCCATAGACTTGCATGTGTTCTTTGCTTCTCATGCCTGCTTGCTTGCTATTGTTGTTTGACCATGTGGCTGGCATCCATTTTGTACATCCAGCCAGTGTGTTTTCGCCATAGGCTTGCATGTATTCTTTGACCCTGTGCATCCATGCTCGTGGTTGTTGTTTGGCCATGTGGCTGTTGACCATTTTGTGCATCCAGCCAGTGTTTGTTTGCCATAGGCTTTCATGTGTTCTTTGTCCCTGTGCCTCCTTGCTCACTGTTGATGTTTGATCATGTGGCTGGCAGCTATGTTGTGCATACAGCCAGTTTTTCTTGCATATGTTCTTTGACCCCCACGTCTCGATTCTCGCTGTTGTTGTTTGACCATGTGGATGGTGGCCATGTTGTGCATACAGCCAGTGTGTTTTTGTTATAGGCTTACACATGTTCTTTGTTCCCCGTGCCTCCTTACTCGCTGTTGTTGTTTGACCATGCGGCTGACGGCCATTTTGTGCATCCAGCCTGTGCGTTTTTACTTTAGGCTCGCATGTGCTCTTTGTCCCTGTGCCTTCTTCTTCACTGTTGTTGATGTTTGACCATGTGATTGGCGGCTATTTTGTGCATCCAACCAGTGCGTCTTTGCCATAGGCTTGCATGTGTTCTTTATCCCCCATGACTCCTTGCTTGTTCTTATTGAATGACTATGTGGAGTGTATCCATTTTGTGCATCCAGCCAGTGTGTTTTTCCCATAGTCTTGCATGTGGTCCTTGTTTTCTATGCTGCCTCGTTCGCTGTTGAGCTTTGACCATGTGGCAGGCGGCCATTTTGGGCATTCAGCCAGTGTGTATTTGCCATAGGCTTGCATGGACGGATGTGATATCAATTGAATAATATGCTTGAGGATCAGTGTAGTATATGTATATTAAGAATATGATTTTGTTGAACAGTGCTTCTATATGACAAGCATTTCTTTGCATTTTCAGATTTGCCCCTCCTTGCCTTACAATAGGTTTCTTCTGATCCTCCCATACATACATCAGCAATTATTGATTTTTTTTAATGTAATTTTTTATTCTTATTTTTATTTTTATTTTTGTATGTTATTTGTTATGTTAATCTTTTTAAAAACTTGTAGATGCTGTAATACTCTTTTTTTATTTTGTATTTGCATTTTTTTTAATTTTTTTTTAAATTAACAAAAAAATGGTTTTGCCTTTTGCCTCCATCCATCCATCCATCCATCCACCATAGAAGCACAGCTGTGCAGCAGCATTCAGTTTTTTTTAGGTACAATTCCATTTCCTCCTGGAGACCCTGGCTGCGGTGCACTTCAGACACATCAGCATCATTTTTGTTTTAATGATTATTCCATTTTCCCCTGGACCATATTGCATGCCATAGGCGTACACTATCCTTCATTTTTTTTAAAGATTCTTTTTTCATTAACACATGCACTTCCCTGATTGCCACAGGTGTCTCCTTTAGAATAGATGTACATAAAGCAAAGAGTTACATCCATATGTTGTGCTATCCTGATTGGAAATTAAATGTTATGATATGGTGTTGTGGCTTGGCCTAAAAGTGGTTGATTTGTTTTTACCTAAGTAACCACCGGCACGAATATTACCTTTGTCTGTACTATTTCAAACTGCAACAATACCACGTTTCACTAAACATCTGTCTTGCTTGTTTGCTTTTAGGTGCACAAGAGAAGAAGAGACATCACCTGCTGAACTGCCAAACAGAAGGCTTGTACAGTGACGTCAAACCTCCAATCTCTTCCGCTCGTGCAGCTTAGTGCCGCTGCCAACTTGAGAGCTTTAAGATGGCCCCAAAGAAAGTTGCTCCCAAAAAAGTGGTCAGTGACAAGAAGCCTCTTTCCCTCAGTGGCTTATCACCCACAACCTTTTTCAGGAGCCGTGTGCCTGCCAGACCGGCCACTGGGGAGGAACCAGGGAGCAGCATTCCTGCATCAATAGCACCATCACAACCTAAGCTCCTGTCAGCGAGGCAGCCTCTGCAATCATGGCAAATGCCAATGAGCAGTGACGCTGAATATGATTTGTCTCTTTCACAAAGTAGTAGCCAATCATTTCAGGAAACAGAGCGAAGTAGACAGCAGCTGCAGCCAGCAATAGTAGATCTTCCTGAAGATGGAGAACAGGAGTTTGAGTTTCCTGCCAACCAAGAACCTCCTCTTTTAGAATCATTGGTTTCCAGATCTCCAGCAAGGATAAGGAAGGGTACTACTCCAACATATTCTGTAAGCACCACTTCTGATGATGGCGATAGCGACATCATGTGGACCCCAGCAGAGTCGGGAGATGCCAGGATAGGCAAGGAGAAAAAAAGTTCCTGAAAGCCTCAGAATTATGGAAAGGGATGATAGAGGAGGATGACAGCAACAAGCTAGTCATTGTGGAAGCTGGCACAGAGGAGTCCGAGATCGTGGTTCAACCTGCTCTAAGGGATGTGGCACAGGTGGCACCACAAGCTATCATACTTGCCAAGGCAAAGCTGAGACATGCACCAACCCCGAACTCAGTAGAAGTATGTACTACAGAGAGGCAATTGAGGACACAATCACCTACCTCCAGTTCTTCTTCAGGCATAGGCAGCGGCACAGTAAGAAAGTACTTCTTCCCAATTTGGGACTTTTTTACTATTACTAACCAGGAGGAGAACATTGCAATGTGCACCATTTGCCACAAAGGTGTTCATCAAGGTAAGCCTAGTTCACATTATGGTACTGGAGGCCAATCAACCCATAAGAAAAAACCTCACTCAATTCAGTGGGAGGAGCACCTTAAAAAATGTACTTAATGTGGTCGTGGTGGTGAAGGTACGGAGCGCTGGGACACATCAGCTACAAGTTCAATCACAGTGGGAGGTGATGGGAAAGAAGAGAGTGACATCCTAACGCAAAGCACCCCAGTGAGGAACCAGAAATCGATCTGGGCCTAGTAAAATATGTAGTTAGTATTAGTAATTAGCGTGGTGTAGCTCATTTGCAAATATAAAGCTTTGAACACTAATATGTTGACACACGTAATAGTTTTAGGATCCATATACACTTTATTACATGTTATTTTAGCTATTACGTAAAACACAGGTTGACCCAACCAGCGCCATTTTGTATTTTAGTCCGCCTTCAGCATTCAGCATGACCTTTTCTTGCCTTCATGCTTGAGATCCATTCCCCAGTGAAATAGTACAACTGTAGCAACCTGCTGTCTCTGCACGTTAGGCCTGTCAAGGTTATAGGTGTGGGTAGATTGGGCAAGCACATTCCAGGGGAGCGCTGTTAGGACTCTCTCGGAGTTAGCAGAAGGGAGTCACCCTCTTGACCTTGCTATAACGAGCTGAGCTCTATCTGAGGGGTTTTGTGTTCCATATATGGTCTTTCCTTTGCACCAACCTGTACCATCCTGTACTTCTCCATCTTAGGTAGCAGCTTCGAAATGTAACAGTATATATGTGATGCACTGACAATGTGCCAGCAGTCTTCTTGGCGGACCTCGTGGGGTTAGGTCGCAAGGAGCTCCCCTGGCAGAGTATGTTTGTTATAATAAACGATTGGACCTTCTACACTGCCAACTGACTGGTTATTGGTAATTGGTATATGGGCTATTTGTAAGTATGGCTCTAGTTGGGTTGTAATTATTTATCGGTACTTCACCTGTCCCCAGTAGTGATCCAGCAGAATCACCCACCTCAGTGACTTCACAATGCCACATAAGAGTCAGATGGAGACAACCCGGCATACAGTGACTGCCTCACCACAAAACACACAGAATCTACCACCACCTACTTCTCAAAAGTTGCCTAGGTCAGTGGCCCCAGAAAATAGGAAAATCCAGGCTACTATTACGGGCATGTTTACGCAAGAGGGGCCCTATGACCACAAGCAACCAACTGCACAATTGTATAATTGGAAGTTGAAAAAATTGTTAGCACTGGTCCTCCTTCCTTTTTCTTTTGTTGAAGGAGTGGGATTTTTAGAAATTGTGGCAGCCATCTGCTGAAAATGGAAGGTTCCTAGTCAGACATACTTTGCTAGAGTTGTTGTTCCTACTCTGCATCACAATGTGCTGCAATTGGTTGGACATGCTTTTCAGGAAAGTTGTGTTCACAATGTCCACCTGAGGCAAACATGTGGACCAGTTGTCAGGCGACTGATTACATGTGCATCACTGCACACTAGTTCTCTTTTGTGGGGGTAAAGCAAAATGTATCTACTCTTGGCCCTGAAGAAAGTTTGAGGACCATTCGGCGGCAGGCAACAGTAGGCATGTTCACCATGGAGAAATTAAATACAGCTGCAAACATCTTGGACGAATTTAACAGCAAGATGTCTGAATGGTTGAAACCCAGAGGTCTCAGAATTGGATTTGTTGTCACGTGCAATGGCAGTAACGTAGTCAAGGCCATGGCAGACAGTGACTATTTCAGGGTCCTGTGTTTGGCACATTGCATCAAGGTGGCTGTGCAAGACTTTCTAAAAAAGAAGACATAACCACCAACATACTAACCACCTGCAGAAGAATCTGCACTCATTTCAGCCATTCTTTTAAAGCCCGGAAGCAGTTGTGGATTATTCAGCGTGCTAACAGAGTACCCCTTAAAGCCCTGAAACAGGAGATGCCAACACGTTGAAACTCGATCTATTACATATTGCAACATCTGTTTGAACAGTAAAGACCGATCAAAGACTATGTCATTCACGGAATAGGAGATGCAATTGGGAAGGTTATGACCATGGATGCGGACAAATGGGGCCCAGTAAAATGCGTGACCCATATGCTAATTCCATTTCAGGTTTTCACATGGGAAGTTAGCTTGGAGGAAAGTACGATGGGCCAAGCTATCCTGTTGTTGCTTCAGCTACAGGACCAGCTAAAGACATTTTCCGAAAGTTTCACAAGTGCATGCCTTAGTTGAGAGCTTAAATCCTTTTCTAGGCTTCTAAGGCAAGGCTGCAAAATGACATCATCTCGTCCAAAGAGTACGTCTGTGCCACACTACTTGATCCACATTACAAAAAATCCTGACCACTATCATTCCTGTTTCGAAGGAGATGTTTAAAAATACAGGAGATGGATTGTTGAGCAAGCCAGAGAATGGCGGGAACATAGAGTACCTCTCTGCAGTTCTGGGCCGCCACCTTCACCCCACAGAGAGGGCAGGTGTATTGTCTCACAGCTGCCAACACCAGCAACAAAGACACCAGCGGCAACAACAGGAACACAAGAATCTTCCACAACCTCGTCATTGATTTGGTATCAAATGACTGGGCTTAAGTCCAGTGCAGAGGTGAAGGCAAAAGAGGCTGAGCAAATTGCAGCATCAATTACCATTCACAGGATCTTCAAGGGGTATCTGGATGACCCAAAAGAGGTTTATGTGGATCAAAACCCATTCATGTATATTTATGGAAAAATCCGCCAATGGTCAGAGCTTATCAAGCTTGCAATAAAGTACCTAACTTGTCTTGTAGCAAGTGTGACTGCTGAGTGTGTGTTTAGGGCAGCTGGCACAGTTGTTATAATGAAAAGGGCCAGTCTTTTATCTCAAAACGTGGAGACTTTGACAATGATCAAAATGAGCCAACATTTCATACCACACCATTACACCATTCTTCTAACAGCAGAGGAGGAGGAGAATGATTGGTTAGAATCAAGGGTGTTAGCTGACCAACTTCTAGGTTAACTACCTGAGTTTGAGGATGCATTCTACTTCCTAGACTTAATATGCCAGTGTCACCATAGAACTTTGTAATTATCTCTCGTTGAACTTCTTTCTTTGCAACAAAAAAGTAGCTAGTGGAACATTGTGTTTGTGTCAGATATGTGCTGCCCTACCATTTTGGAGTCCCATATTTGGCCAGATTGGACTTGGACCATCATGCAGTGAAGAAGCCTCCACACTTCCTTCATTATATTGGAGACAATGCCTCCCTCCCTCACATGACTATGTTTTTCTTGCACCACTTAGCAGGGCTTCCCCAGAAGATCATTGACCCACAAGAGTGCCAATACCAAATTTCAATATGTTGCCTGCATCAAAGATACAATTGTATACCTACTACCTACCCTATCCGTGCTTGGATTGGAAGAGGTAACAATGATTGTGAGGGATGATTGATGATTTATGTGGGAACAGACAGTGAGAGAGGTTGTTCAAATAATAGTAAACTTTATTTTCATGAATTGCAACGTTTGGTGCTGATGGGTGATCATTCTTTTCTGAAATTGATTGGCCTTTACAGACTTACTTGTTTTATAATAGGTAGGCCTTCTCCTCTCCTGCACAAATGAAAGGTGAAAGCTGGGCTTAACACTACTGCTTACTTACTGGACCAGTTCAGGCAGGCACTCAAGAGTGACAGACATTCCCGAGAAGAATGCAGATGCACAACCCAATTTGGCAATGCGGGATCATTTTTCTTTTAGCAGTCACATTTTTATAAATCAATTCTGTTTATTAAGGCCTCAGCAATTTGCAAACAAACACAGCTGGTCACCTACAACCCAGGGGGCCAGCAGCTTCAATGCTCAATCAGAAAATAAATTATACAGAGCCATTTGCCTACAACCCCACGGGCCTGCGGCGCAGCAGTAGGTGTGCGCTGAACAGTTCTGTAATCAAAGCCACTACAGGACATAGACATACACTGCTGATCAACTATAACCCATGGGGCTGGTAGCATAAATAAAGCAATTGCAGTCCATTGAAAGTGTGACTGCAGGTTTCGTAGGCATTATTAACATAAGAACACAAGTAACCTAACAACATAACCCCACTCCTCCTCAAGACCCTCCAGAAGTGTGGGCAGAAGTTCAATGGTGATGACATGTCATGACAGGCACCAAGTGAGTGAATGTGCATGGTGGGTAGCGAGCTCAGAGCGGGGCTGCATTATTAGTACAAGTGGGATCTGGAAGTAAGCATAGCAACTTTAGACAGGTCAAGCAGGCTAGCTTGTTAAACTCAGATGAGAGAATATGATAAAGGGCACACAAAATTTAGAATAAGTCTCACTCTTCTGCTCAACAGCTAACAATAACTCCTCCACCCCTATTTTAAATCAGGGCTTTTGACGCCATGTGGTGTGGTTAGGAATCCGGAGAGTACCCCACAAAGAGAGAATCACCTGATGGGCTGCCCCCAGGACGAGGTCAATCTGCCTCCCTCTTGAAGAGCGAAGTGGATACATCAATGGGTTAGGATGCCTCAGAATGGTATAGGATGGGCACCTAAGGATAGTCATTGGGAAGGCCCTGTCTATATTGTTCCCAGAAATGTCCCATTTCGGGCAGTGCCAGAGCAGATGGATTAAGGTGCACATGCCTGCACACCCCCTCCATCACTCCTTTGAGCATTCCAGGTTCCAATCTACGAGTCGAGCCGGGGTGAGTTACCAATAAGGCACTATTTTGTATGCAGTTTTGGAACTGGCCATATTGTGGGCAGTGCATTTCGCTCTATAGTAAATGTCCCCCCATTCTTTGGAAGTGAGTGTCCTATTAAGTTCTGTCTCCCACCTAGTTTGACTTGTGGATATAGTTGGTAACTTTTCATTCCCTAATTGGGCATAGAGCTCGGTTTGTTGTCTTTTTTAAAGATGACACTTTTTTTTGAAGTGGGTAAGGGGCCTCCGGGCGTGTGGTCCAAGGCCCGGTTGTATCATCCAGTGTCTGTCACGCCTGCCAACCCTTCCGTGAAGCCGCAGACCGGGCAGACCGCACAAGACCAATCCAAGATGGTCGCGAGGTACTGCGCATGCGCGAGGAGATCCGGCCGGATATTAAAGCATGATCTCCCCGCTGCTCAGAGCTTCGCGCTCTAGTTTTCACGTCGCTCCGTGCGGCGCGTCACTTCCACCTCGCCTGCCTCACTCCTTGTTTCCTGAGGTTGTTTCTTGCTGTTTGTTCCCGTGCCTGTTATTTGGAAGTATTCATCGGACCTACGCCACATTAGCCATTTGAGACTGTTACTATAGTGGCTGATTGTTCTTTACTGAACCTCGAATGTTGGAGGGTAAAGACGTCGGAATTACCGCTTAGCTATATTTGCGGTTCCTTTCCGATTATCCCTTATTTTGTTTGGATACCTATTCATTTTACCCTGGTGCCGGCTGTCTCCTTTCAGGATTCTGGAGGGGGCTCCCTCGGCGGCATTCTTGCGGATCCGCCTTCTGGCCGGACTTCTGTTCCGTCAGGTGGCCGGTCTTGCGAGGTGCAAGTTGTTGGTGTCCACTGTTGGATACTGGGAGTTGTTGTCCGCCTAGAGGGATTATTGTATTATTTCGTTATTATCCAGTCCCTATTTCTTGGAGTTTGCTTCGCTTCATGGATCTTGGCATTCGTCACAGTACTGGGAGAAGACAACCTGGTAACGCGCTGGTAGCGCTCCTTTATTATTTACACAAATCTTTAGTAAAGGTGCTGATGATTCACATGACCAACTGTTATTGCTCTTCTACAGATACTATTGCTGTTATCTTAGTCATCTCCATAAGTCAACCACAGTGTTTAGCCTGTTGTTTATAGGGGTAAGGCTATACAGCATTACATATTACATTGTACTGAACTGTAGCACATGCCCTAGTTACAAACTTGTATTCATGACAGGTATTTCGTGGTACCTAGTCACTGTGGACAATTAGGAGGACAGAATTATTCCTAGTATCCCGGTATTCTCCCAATTCTTATCAGGTATCCAGAAAATTCTTACATAATATTATTGAGTATGTTTGATTGCTTTTTTATGTACTAATTAACCATTCCTTTACCCGCACCAGCTGCATCCAGAGAAAGAGCCTTCCAAGAAGTCCAGTGTCTTTCCCCTACTTACCTTGTTTTGTTACCTCCTTTCACTCCCGATCACCATTGCGTTCTAGTGTTTGATAGCCGCAATCGGTGTAGGGGGGACGGGTTGGGCTAGACTTCGGATCCTGGCACTCCTGCAGAAACTCCTTTGGCTCCTTACAGTGTCGCACTTTGAAGTAATGGAAAGGGCCCCCCTCCTCGAACCCATAATCAGACTTCAAAGGAATAATTCCCTCTGAGTCAAATAGACTACCGATATGCTTGGACTCCCCCTCCTGCCATCATCGGAAACTCTTGTGGTGTATCCCTGGGTGGAAATCTGGATGAGATAAGATTGAGGTCATGGGGGAGGGAAAGGTGGTTAAACCAGCTTTGGTCGCCACAGTATTCCACACTTTGCACACTTAAGTAGTCACTAGAGGTATTAGAGACTGTTGGCCTCCTTGAGGCCATAATCAGACTTCAAAGGAACTATCTCCTCTGAGTCAAACAGACTACCAATGCACTTGCAAAAACACAAGATGATGGACGGAATGTTGTGCAATAGCAAAACATTCACCCCAGGCGCAGATCTGGGTTTAATCCATCGTTATTTTGCTCACCAAGCCACCCCAGTTCAGACACGGCATATGCAAATCAGTCTTGACCCTGTGCCTCATGGGAACAGTCCAGCCCCAACTGCCAAGCCATGTCTTCCCTGGACCGAAATCAAGCATCCTAGGACCGGTTTCTGGCTATCAGTTGTCTTCAGTCAGGATAGCTTGACTCCCGTGGCTTAGTGAGCACGGGACCCACCTCAGGGCATAACCTTCCCACATAAGGTGAACAGCAAAACACACAAGATGATGGACACAATGTTGCACAATTGCAAAAAAATGCACCCCCAGTCACAGATCTGGGTTTAATCCATTGTTATTTTGCTCACCAAGCCACCCCAGTTCAGACATGGCCATACGCAAATCAGTCTTGACCCTGTGCCTCATGGAAACAGTCCAGCCCGAACTGCCAAGCCATGTCTTCCCTTGACCGGAATCAAGCATCCTAGGACCGGTTTCTGGCTATCAGCCGTCTTCAGCCAGGATAGCTTGACTCCAGTGGCTTAGTGAGCACAGGACCCACATCTGGGCATACCCTTCCCACATAGGGTGAACAGCAAAACACACAAGATGATGGACGGAATGTTGCACAATGGCAATGTATTTAATGAAGGGATGACTTTAAAGGAACCCTCAGAAGTGAGTAACACTCTCTTCAGCTCGCCCTGGCTCCAGATGATTAACACTTTGTGTGAGGGCAGGATAAAACCTATTCAAATATAAGTATGAAACACCTCTCCCTCTTCCAGCCCAGGAAGACTTTCAGTTCTCAGATGAATGCAGATGTATCCCTTGTCACACTCAGTCCTTCCTGCTGTCTAGAAAGTACACACGAGGGGAGTTGTCACCCAGTCCATACTATGTACTGGAGTCAGGCTGCAAAGCACATAATCAGAAGTCCTAAACATAACAAAAAGAAGGTCAGAAAAGCAGGTGGAGCAAGGTAAAATGTTTGGGGACAAACCTGTAGATCCAATACAACCCCCTTCCAGCATTTGTGCAACATACTCACACAGCAACACAATGAATACACAACAAAAAGAGACTCCACACAGGACTATGTAAAGATAATTGTCTACATTGCACATAACATTAGAAAAAAACGGCATGAGTTATGCAAATAGTGCAATTACTGCAGGATTAAAATGTCACAGCAGATGCAGAGACTAACTATTGCATACACATTACTTTTTCATGCATGTACCACATAGGTACTTTCCCAAGTAAAGCAGTGTCTTTAGAAACAGTCACCCAAATTGCAGGAAAAGCATATTGATTGTATTAGTAAACTAAAAGTGCACAGGATCACCTGCACTCCTATTAGCAGTTATATTGTAATTTCTGGCCTAACATCCACAGAAGACCATAACAACAAGATTCACATATATGCTTTCAGAGAAATGCTTCTTTGAAAATATCACATTAAATGCCTGAAAAAGGTGTTTGACAGTCATATTTATGCCTAAAAGAAACTTCCTTCCTAATAGATGGTTTACGGTACTCTGTATCCGATGTCAGTGATTCCCGTTGGGAGTGGTAAACAAGCTTTTACCCTGTTGGCTGAGAGAGCAGAGTTTCAATGGCAAGATTCTGGTTGCAGTGAGTGTTTGCGGGGCTCCTGCTGGTCCCTCGAGACCGAGCACTTGCAGAGCAACTGCCTGAGGAATGCAGGCAGTTACTGGTGCTTCGTAGCTTGTTGACTTATGTGTAATAAAAGGGAAGTTTAAGGCTTGGCAAAAGGTTTTAAATAGCAAGTCAAAGTGGCAGTAAACTGCACACACAGCTCTGTGGTGGCAGGCCTGAGATTGGTTTGGAAGGCTATTTCTGTTGGTGGCACAAGCAGTGCTGAAGGCCCATTAGTATATGGTATACCACTTTACAAGGGGCTTACATGTAAATCAAATATGCCAAACCAATCTTTCCATGTTTTATGGAGAGGGCACATGCACTTTAGCACTGATTAGCAATGATAAAGTGCCCAGAGTCCTAAAACCAACAAAAAGAAGGTCATAAAAATGGGCAGAGGAAGGCAAGATGTTTGGACTAACCCTGTAGAAAGAGCCAGCACACCCCATCCTAGTTTGCTTGCAGTTGATTCCACAACTTAATCTGGTTTTGTTTCAAACATAGCCTGACCGTTCCAGGCTTCTACATTTTCCATCCACCATTGCAACTGTTCTCTTGCATCTTGTGTCAAGGCTATTTTGTCCCCATTCCACAGATCTTTTGATAGACCCAAAGTCTTTAAACATTGTAGAGCCATGCAATGTAAGGGAACTGGAAAAACTGCCTGTATTGAAGAAGATAACAGACCAATCCCTCCTGTTAAGTCTCTCAATTTCACTTCCTCTCTTTTTAACAACGCTTTTACTTCTTGTCTTAACTTCCTTTCTTTTATCTACGGTAATTGTAACTGTCTCATTTCTGTTTCCATCACGAACCCCAGAAATTCCAAACATTGAGTCAAATTCATTCATAATCGGTTTCTCCATATTGATTATGAAACCGAGCGATTTGAACAATTCCTCCACTGAAAGCATATGCTCTTTCAACTCCTCCAGACTCTGGTTCAGTCTAAGAATATCATCTCAATAAATGATCACTCGTACATCCCTTTCTCTTAAGAAACCTAGTACCGCTCTCAAAACCTTTATAAAGCACCATAGGGCGGCTGACAAGCCGAATGGTAGACTCTGAAACAGGTAAAACACTCTCTTCCATCTGAACATTAAATTTTCTGGACTTTCCAATGCTAATGGAATCGTGAAATAGGTGTCTTTGAGATCCATTTTCATCATCCGATCCCAATCTTGAAACATCCCTTAACAAATTAATCCCTTCCATTTTAAAATACCGGTATGTTCCAAATTGGTTAAGCTCCTCAAATGTATTACTGGCCTCCATCCTTTGTCCTTCTTCTTTATTAGACTAACATACTTACAAATAGTTTTTTTCCCTCCCACTTCTGTTATCTCACCCTTTGCTAGCATCTGAGTTATCCCCTCTAATACAACCTTTTTCAGTTCTTTTCTGAAAACCAACTTGTTTTATTCTCCTTGGAAAGGTTCTGTATCGAACTCTTTTTGATAAACTTCTACAGTTGCCAAGACCCAAACATCCTTTGTCAGTTGATCTTGGAAGAATCTTAATCTTCCTTCCACCTTTGTTCAAATAACACCAGTAACACTCTTCATACTCTCATTATCCTGAATTTGTAGCTTGTCCATGTCCTCTAACTACCATACCTCTTCCTAATCTCCCCTGTTGGGGATAGAAACCTGGAATTTCTTGGTTGTCTCTATAGCTTCCACTGTTTCCTTAATACTGGGACTTAGAATTTGCCCGGCTGAAAAGCTGCCCTCTCCTTCCAGCCCATCCATAAAACTTGTGACAGTCTGTAAACATTTACATAAAGACTTCACCAAACAATAAACCTTTGACCCTCTCACTTTTATCTTTTTTCTCCAAATCCCTTAATTGCAGGTTAATGAGCATAAGAACCGTTTTGCATCTCTCAGCTAGAAGTCTTGCATTTGCATTCTCCCAAAACCAAATTGTGCACTGACACTATCCTCTTAATAAATAAATATTTAAATCGATCCCGTTCAAATATGCCTCCTCTACAAAATCAAAGATTCTTGGCAGTGGTCCCAGAATGTATAGAACCCTATCCCAGCATTGCATTAGCGATATTTCAAAACCCTTTCACGGTTCTCTACTCAATTTAAATAATCAGGTGATCAACTCTGGGTCTAGATTAGGGACTAATTTCACCTTCTCATCAACTTCAGGAAGTGAGCACTGCTTTCACAATAATACTTTCCTTCCTTTCTATAGGCTTCCTGCTATGATCTTTTATATAATCATGCACACACACAGATTTCAAATGCAAATTCTTCATTCATACAATCTTTATAATGTAAGTCCAGAATATTTTCATCCAAATTGGATGTCCATCTCATCTGATGGAATTTCCTAATTTTCAGTGTTAGACTGTTGTCCCTGTCTGCCACTTCGGACACCAACTCTGCCTGAGCCAATTTGGATTCCCTTCTTGTTGGATCTTATGTCCCTGTGCTTTTTCAAAAATACATATTTGCTCCCTGGACCTTTATTTATAATATCAAATACTTCTCTTAGTCCATATTTTTCATTTCCCTTTCATATTAAGTACCTGTTTAACTGTCTCATGTACTGCATCATTCAGTTCCTGAGTTATGATCCTCCTAAACCAGGTTTCCTGGCTTATTTCCACATTCTCTTGGTCTGCCATATTTAAACGATGATCCTTATCTTGAAAACTCTTTTGCTTCGTTCATGAATTCCCCATAAATCCCACAAACTGCCGTTATTCCACTCTTATTTATTTATTTATTTAGAGTTTTGTATAGCGCGAACAAGACCCGTGGGTATCAGAGCGCTTAACATCGAGGAAGGTTACACATTTACAGTACGGTATCGATATACAACAGATAAGTAAGAGATAACAGAGACTATGGCTATAGAGAGTGTCTAACTATATATATTCCAAACACATGTGCAATTAGCAAAAAGAAGTGCTAGAGACCTAGCTTGTATCACGATCCTTATCAATCGATAAGTTGAGGTAGAGGTTATATAGTTTATATAGTTTGGCGGATACAGCCGAGGCTTGTGTGTGGCGTCAGTCTCCTGTCAGAGATAGTATTCATGAGGAGGCCACCCTTCGGTTGATGTAACAGTTCATACCAGCGATCTGTCGGCTTCCCTATGCAAGGTATTTACTCATCATTAGGCTTTTCATTTCACGTTTAAATTGTACAATATTTTGAATCTTCCTAATGCTAGGGGGGAGTGAATTCCAGACTCTGGGGGCAGCTCCAGAGAATGCTCGGTCATAAGTCTTTTTCTTTCGGAAGAAGGCTGGTCTCAACAGCAGCTCCTTGGAGCTTCTCCCTGGTCTGTTTCCTCCCGATAGCTTAATTTTCTTGGCTAGATATCCTGGCGTGTTATAGTGCACCGCTTTGTGAGTAATACATGCTATCTTCATTGGAACTCTGGCCTCATAAGGTAGCCAGTTTAGTGCTTTCAGGTGGGGAGATATATGATCAAATTTCCTAGATCCAGTGATGAGTCTTGCCGCAGCGTTGAGACAGGCTTTTAGTGGTGCTGTGGAAGTTTTAGGTAGGCCAGTTAAGGTAGAGCAACCATATTCGATCCTGGATATCACTAGGGATTGTGTAGCCAATTTTAGATCTGCCTCTGAGATGAAAGGTTTTAGTTTTCTTAGGTAGCTCAGATGGAAGCGGGCACTTTTCGCCATTGAATTAATGTGGGCTTTCATGTCGAGTTTCTCATCTAATGTGATTCCTAGTGATTTGGCTGAGTTGACTAGGGTAGGTGTGCAGTTTAGCGCAGTCACCAATTTGGTCCATTCCTTTATTTCAGGGTGGCTCCTTGGAGGTGAAATTAGCAAGAATTCGGTTTTCTGGGCATTTAATTTCAGATGATTCAAAGTTAACCATTGCAAAGCCATCCTTAGTGTTTCATTGATTAGATCTATGTCATCAAGGGAGGCGATCTTTAAGTATATTTGCGTGTCGTCTGCATACATGTGGTAGGATATCTTTGATTTCCGAAGAATGTCTGTGAGGGGTTCGACATACAGGTTGAATAGATCTGGGGATAGTGTTGAGCCTTGCGGGACCCCAATTGCATTAGGACATGGGGCTGAGATTGCTTGGTTAACCATGAATCGTTGAGATCTGTTACTTAGGAAAGAGTTGAACCATCTCAGGACGTTTCCGGATAATCCCATCCTGTCCTGTAGCCTGATCAGAAGTGCCTCGTGATTTACCGTGTCGAACGCCGATGACAGGTCTAGGAGAATCAATAGGCATGCTTGATTTTGGTCTAGGGCTTGTAGCGCGTCATCAACAATATGCAGGATCGCTGTTTCTGTGCTGTGCCCTGTTCTGAATCCCGATTGGCATTCGTCTAGTAGGGAGAACTTGGTGATGTGTTGCTTCAATTGGCTCTGCACGCATTTCTCAATTAGTTTGGCCAGTAAAGGGATGTTAGTTACTGGTCTATAGTTATTCGGATCTGATGCATTCGCTGTCGGTTTTTTGATTATTGGAACTACTTGTCCTGTTTTTAGGCAATCAGGGAGGATCCCTTGTGTAAGTGAAGCGTTTATTATTTTGGTCCAGATTGGAACCACAATGTGGCTTATTTCTCTTACACATTTTGCAGGCAAAGGGTCATGATAGTGGTTATTCGGTCTGATTTCGGACAGCGTTTTGGCAATCTTGTCATGGTCATATAGTTCAAATGTGTCCCAGTTTGCTTTATTTTTGTCTCACTTTTTGACTTACTCTCTGTTATCATGCCGGCCTCGCTCGTCGGCCGAGGTTGGGTCGGGAGGATACTTGCGGCCTTTGCGAGCTCTACCTCTAGCGCTTTGGTCTTCTCTGAGAAAAATGTGGAGAATTCCTCGCAGCTTAAGGGAGTTTTTGAATTCTCTTGAGTTGATTTGGCTTGTTTATCTGATTGCTGCTTTAGGATCTCGAAGAGTTTTCTTGGTCTGTTTTTGGCATTGTCAAGTTCTGCTCTTATAAATTCTTTTTTGGAATTGATTACCTTTTTGTTATATTCCTTTCTGATTTTTCTGAGGGCTTTCAGCTCTGGTGAGGAAGGGTGTTGTCTCCATTTTCTTTCGGCTGTTCTCAGTTTGCGCCTGTCCTCATTCAGAGACCCACTGAACCACGGATTCTTTGGCTTATCTGTGGTCCTTTTCAATTTTAGTGGCATAGTTTCATTGACGATATTTCCAATTGAGGTTAAGTAGTGATCAATCAGTTCGCTCACATTCTGCATGTCGATGGGTGGCTTTAGGCCTCTCTCGCATCTTTCAGCCAATAGCTCAATGTTCGCTTCTTTTATATCTCGGATCAATTTTTTGGACTTGTGGGGTTGCACAGTCCTACCCTTTTTCACTGTGGGAATCACGAATGTTATGGCGTGATGGGCAGACCAATCACATGGGTCTATAGCGCGGATTGATGCCTCTTTGTTTCTTGAAATAATCCAATCTAAGGTCGCTCCTTGCGCGTGAGTAGGTTGGGTGCATGCTTGTGTGAGGTTTAGTTCGGTGAGGAACTCTTTAAGCAAATTAACCAGTTTGTCATTGCCGTCGTCCCAGTGTAAATTAAAGTCTCCCAGGAATATGTTGTTGACTTCTGGATTGGAATTGGCCGTTATGATCTCTATTAGTTGCTCTGTGAACTTGGCGTTATCTCCTGGTGGATGGTAAAATGCATGCAAGTTGCATTTTTGATTGCTTGAAGATTTGATATTCAGACCCAGATATTCACATGATTCTAAGGGGTCGGCTTGTATCAGGTTGACGTCTATCTCTGATCGGTGAATGCAGGCTATACCTCCTCCTATTTTCCTTAGCCTATCTAATCTCACAATGTTATAGTGAGGTGGTACTAGGAGATCAATGGCAGGAGCAGATGATTCCTTTAGCCATGTTTCCGTAAGTATTGCCAGGTCGATTTCCTTACTGATGATGAGGGCTGCTATGTCTGATGCATGTTTAGTTGCTGAACGACAGTTGAGTAGAAGGCAATTCAAGGGTTTATCCGAGTTAAGGAGGTTCCCAGTTTCGGATTCAGTTGCTGTTAACTGGATATGTTGTAGATTGAGGTGGATTGCTTTCCTGTCATCCTTTCTGGATGTTCTATTAGAATCAATTGGTACAGTTTTAATTCTCTCCTCCCTCTCCCGGGCTGGTTGTTCATAGGTTCGGAGTAAGGCCAAGGTTTCTTCATTTGATGAGGGGTTTATCCTGTCTGGTCTGTTGAGCCTATTTTTTTGAGACAAGGCCATCTCGTCATTCCTTTTTTGTGCGGAGAGTACTAGATTCTGGATATGCGAGACCTTGGAGTGCGTGCTTACCGTCATCTCCCATATCTTTTCGATTGCATGTGAGATTTTCATCGAGCCTTGTGCCAGGTTACCTACTATTTTCTGAAGCTCCTTAATTTCTTTCTGTTTTCGGGGTGATTTCTTGGTGTGGATAGACCTGCCAGTTCGGGTTGTGCATTTTGTTCTTCTCCGTGACTGATCTGTTCTCATTCTCACAGTTCCATCATTTGTATCTTCGGTAGGGTTGTTGTTCTCGATTCTACTTGAGGTGTCATGAGAGTTATCTATGTTGTGTGGTCCAAGTAGTAAATTTGTGGGTGGGGATAAATTCGACTCTGATATCAGATTTGAGCGAGGTATCGAGTCATGTAGTGACTCGCTAGGAGCTGAGGTGTCTTCATCAAGCAGATTTGCACCGACTGGTGGCGACATCGGCTCTTCTCTTTGGACCTGGCCCTGCTCTTCATTTGCCCGCTTGGAAGACCTCTCTGTTCTTTCTGTCTTATTCTCTGGGGTTGCCTTTACACTTTCAGTTATATCTCCAAAGCTGGAAGTTTGAGTGCTGTGGCCCCCGGGTCGGTTGACGTCTCTAGTTGTAGTATCACTGTTGTCACACGTGACTTCATGTGGGGTCATGGGTAGTTGGTATCTTGGTTTCTCCAGAGTTTCTTTTACTGTTAGGAAAATCTTTTCAAATTCCTTAAGGTCCCTGTTGGCAGCTTGTATCAGCACTATTCCCGTTTTGTATAAAGTGATGCATAATTCAGCATTGCAACTTCTTGATTGAGAGGTCATTATTTTTGTGCCATGCGGGATGTTTTTCATACTTCTTATGAACAGCATTTCTGTGAAGGCATTGCGCCATTTCGCTGTTTTATTTGTGTGGAAAATCTGCACTCTCTGCAACAAACTCTTTCTGAAGTGTTTCATTGCCTAGTAACGGGCTTCTCATGCCTAAATCCCTTAGAAAGAAATCCTTTTGTTTTGAAATAAGGTCTATTGCCTTGCAAAACAGATGTTCACTTCTCCATTAATCAACTGTGTGCTTAATTACGATTACAAGAACACCATTAATTATATCTCGAGCTGTCTGCCATCATGCTGCACATGCCGGCTGTGTGCTTTAGGATAATTTACTGATTCAAGCAATGCCTGAGCGTGAGGCCTTGAGCTGCTCCTTGAGTAAATCCAATCAAATACTTTCACAATCAGTACAATTGTTATTTTTCCAATAAAAACATGCCAAACACTCCTAAATCATTGCGAAAGCACTCTGTGAATCTCTAACATCCAATATTAATATATGAATGTAACAATGCGCTAGATCTAAGTCTTTTAACACATCAAAGCTATTACCTTATATTTAATTATCTGAAGCTATGAAGTATATGCATCTTACTAATATTAATCATTCATACCACATATTGCATTACCTTATCTCGATATACTTATTTGCTTAGAAGCAGCAAGCAAAATAGAAAGAAAATGGAGGACAAGGACTACTTATGGGATTGAATATTTTAATTGATTGTGATGTGTTTTTGTGTTCTGGTTCTTGAAGCTTTTAAATGTTGCTGCTCAGAAGGAGTGAATAAGAGATTATACATAATGCTAGCCTCCAGTCTTGCCATACCATTCTATCTTTTCTGCAATCAGAAGAGCTGGTTTACACTGTCAATTCTAACTCAAAAACATGGCGGTATAATAATGCTGCATTAAGTCTAGTAGCTATAGCTCTCCCTAGTTGTCTGGGGGTAGTTGCAGCTGTTTGCCTTATTATTAACAAAGGGAAGGAATTGTTATGGGTCATAAACTATGTCCTAGACTCATCGCTATCAATGACCCAGCAAGTCAACACCATTTTATCCTCCTGCTTCAACTCCCTCTGCATGCTCCCCAAGATCTGCAGATGGATCCCCACTGGAACAGGAAAGACGGTCACGCAGGTCCTCGTCAGCATCAGACTGGACTATGGCAACGCCCTCTACGCAGGAACCACGGCCAAACTCCAGACACAACTCCAACGCATACAGAACGCCTCGGCACGCCTCATCCTTGACTACATTCGCCACAGCCACATCACAGATCAACTGAGACACCTGCACAGGCTCCCTGTTAATTAGAGGATCACCTTCAAGCTCCTCACCCATGCCCAAAAGGAACTCCACAACAATGGACCAGCATACCTCAACCAACAACTCACCTTCTACACCCCAAACCGCCTGCTTCGCTCCGCTGACCTCGTCCTCGCCACAGTCCCGCGCATCCGAAGAATGACCCCCGGCGGCAGATCATTCTCCCACCTCGCTGCCAAGACCTGGAACCACCTCCACATCCACCTATGGCAGACCCAGGACATACTGACCTTCAAGAGACTCCTCAAGACCTGGCTGTTCAAGCAGTAGCAGCGCCCCCCCCCCCCACCCCCCCTCCAGTGCCTTGAGATACTCACGGGTAAGTAGTGAGCTTTACAAATATATTGATTGATTGATAAACTCATTGTGTTTGTTCCTCATTCGTTAATATCTTGTTGACTCACTCCAGAACTCAGCATTTGACAAACTGCCACCATACAAGATAGGAACAGACAATATTGGTGGGTGAAAACATTTTAATTAAGAGGTGTAATACCTTAAATCCTGCAATGCTGCTGATGATTACCGACACTGATGAAGATTATGACGAGGACCCTGACCACAATTGAGTGAATTTCACGGATTTATGCCCTGTTGTACTTGGCCCTCTCTGCAGGGTCACATCCAAACTTTTTGCCTTCACCGCTCCTGGCTTTCTGAATTTATGTTTGTTGGCATTTGGACTCTGACAACTTTACCACTGCTAACCATAGATAAAGGGCATATTCTCTCACCCTAAAACAAGTTAAAATTGCCCTACACCTGATTGGCACATTTAATTTACTTAAAGTGTAAGTCTCCAGTACATGGTC
Organism: Lissotriton helveticus; assembly: GCF_964261635.1. Lineage (NCBI taxonomy): Eukaryota > Metazoa > Chordata > Amphibia > Caudata > Salamandridae > Lissotriton > Lissotriton helveticus. Next base: position 424,581,082 of record NC_136072.1, read on the forward strand.
TTATATGTACACAGGGCTAAAAGTGTGCCTGGAACACTTACTGTGCCACCAACTAAAGTAGCACTTAAAAACTTGTCTTAGGCCTCTCATTACAGCCTGTAAAGTAGCTTTACACTGCCATTTCGATCTGCCAAAACAAACATTTGTGCCAAGCCCAAATCTGTCTTTATAATATGTATGTCAGCCCTAAGGTAGGCCCTTAAGGCCCATATGGCAGGGTGTTCTGTAGTTAAAAAGTAGGGCATGCGGGTTTCAGTTTGATATGTCCTAGTAGTAAACAACTCCTACATTAATGTTTCACTACTGTAAGACATATTTCTCCAGTTGAATAACATTGGGTTACCTTATTACATTTAGTAAGTGGTAACTTGGGATTGGGAGCAGATAAGGGTATCATGTTTAGATTAAAATGAATTGTAATTTAAACTCCTCTTTAATGCTAAATTCGATTTTAAGTAAAACATTTGAAAATGCTACTTTTGAAAAGTTATAATTTTTCTTTCCCAACCATCTGTGCTTTCAACCAGTGTCCTGGGTTGCATGACGGCGAATGGCTCTGCTTCTGGTCTTTGTGCAGTACTCCCAGGGAAACATCCGGAACAACGACTCCGGAACAACGAGCTCCGGAGTCACACAATCCAATGACTTGCCTGAAAAATGACTTAGCCTTAACTACGCATGAATGTGGTTAAGGCTAAGTCATGGTAGAGAGGTTATATGGTTCTATAGTGCGAGGTTTACTGCTGCAGAGGCAGACAGTGGGCCTGGTGTATGTACATAAGATATGATTTTGTATCTTCAGAGGTGGGTGCGTGAGGTTTGGGTGTTGTGATGTGCAGGAGAGCAGAAGGAGTGAGGGCAGGTGATGTCACATCTCAGACTGGTGGTACCAAAATGCCCCCTGCCGGACCCCTGCCCAAGACTGCACCATAGGCCAGCAGGGCAAAGGCGTGCAGCGAGGAGAGAAAGAGACAGCCCCGGAAGAGCATCCCCCATGCAAGAGAGAGCACAAGAGGTCAGGAGAAAGAAGTGTCAGTAAGGGGAGTAAGAGACAGTGCCCCGCCTGTAAGAAATAATACGAGATGTCAGCAGTGAAAAGGGTGTCTGGGAGAATATTTAGAGATAGCAAAGAGAGAGTGCTCTCTGCAAGAGAAAGCATGCAGACTAGGAGTAAAAAGTCCAGAAAGGCAGGGGCTACAGCAAGGGGAGCGTGACAGATGTGAAAAGTGCCCTCTGCAAGAGAGAACCCGACAAACTAGAAGGACAGAGTATGGCGTGGGTTGAGACGTCTGCTAAAGAGACAGCAAGCAGACCGCTATGAGAGAGGGGAGGCAGCCCCGAGGTGTTCGTCAGTGACAGAAGTAACAGCAGCAGGTGGTGGTGACAGCAGGACACACCCAGTCACTGGAGCTCAGACAGGCACCTCGGCTGTCCGTCTAACAGGAGCAGTGCAGCTCGGCTCACCATGGTAAAAGAGTGGTCAGCATGGGCGGGCGGTGTGGGATTTGGGTGGTGCGGGTCTTTGGGCATGTGGTGATTGAGCTATGTGTAGAGCCATGTGTGGGGCCGGAGTCAAGAGGGTGACCGTCCACTTCCTTGTTCAGGAATGCATGTCCAACTTGAACTTTGCATTAGAGTGGACTGTCAGCGGGGCTATAATATGTTTCATAGTCGTAACGGGAAAGCTTTTTTATTTACTGAAATCAGGGTTTTGACCTGCCAAGCGACTACCACCTGTGTGTGAGTGCAATTAGGTTTGAGAGACCCTGGCACATATGGCTGCTGAAAACTCCCACATCCCAAACATTGCAGGGAAACGAGACAGCCATGGGAAGCAGGAGGTAGACTGCAAGGGAAGAGGCAAAGTCTGCGGAGAGGGCATGACCTTCGGAGGAGGAGGGATGGGTTTTGGTTAGAAGGCCGTTTATGATGCATTCCTTTACCATGGAAATTCGTGGTAAAGGAATACGTGGTAAAAAATTGTGGTTGAGACACGGTCGTACTATAGACCACGTTGTTTAGGTAGTCGTTGTTGAGGAACTTGTTGTTCTAACATACAACAGTCCTCCCAGTCAGTGAGACAAAAGTGTCTAGTTGTTGGAAGGATGGGCCATCCTACCAGGGTGCCTGGTATGGGTACTGTTCCCGGCCCCACTTACACTTCAGAGGGCTTGCCTCCAGCACACACAAAGGAACCTGACACTAGTCTTTTGTTACCCAGACTCCTTGGAGCATTGGCAGGGGAAAGGAAGAACTTTCTAGATTCAGATGTGGGGGTTGGATAGGTAATCCTCCTGCTTCAAGGGCTGGCACCTGGTATACTTATTGGATGCTCAGAACAACTCTTCTGTATACTCCTCGACCTGTGGAACTCTTCTGTATACTCCTCAATAAGCATGGGCGGATGTAGCGGATCTCGCGTACGCGAAATTGCGGATTTACGGATTCACAATCCGCGAAGATACGCGAACTCTTGCGGATTTTCCAGTTTTTTGTGTTGGCGCGCGTTCGCGACGATTTTGGGACAATTTCGCAATTGCGAACTTACTTTTCGGCACGCAACGGCCGCGACTATGTTGTTTCTACGTCTGGTTTATCATCACAGGTTCACAGCACCCTCTGTTTCACCACTGCCACCCTCTGGGACACCCATGCCACCCTCTGGTACATCCTCACTGCCACCCATTAGGTTTGTTTATCACTGTAGTTTATGGGGGGTGAAAAAAGCAAGCACACCTCCCCTACTTCAACTGCCATGAATTAATTGGGGGTTGATTAATGTGTCAGTTATTTAGAAAGTTCCAGTCTGGCTGGCACCTGCTTCCTTCCTTATCTGTAATTTGCTTTCTGTTGCTGTGAATTTTTTTTTCACAGGACCTTTATGGTCTACTTGTAGCTATTCTATGAGCCTGCTGTTTGGGTCATAGCAGGGTCATAGAATAGTTGCAAACTCTGGAGGGGCCCCTCAGGAAGCACTACAGTGAATGTTACAAATGTTAAGTTTGAACTTTTGCACCTGCTCATTGCTTTCAGTTTAGCAAAACCCGTTTTTTCTGCAATTTCGCGCGTTTTTTGGGGCGCGAATCCGTGCGAGATCGATTTCGGGAGCCGCGAATGCTTGCGAATACACGTATTTTTTTTTTGCGACGTGTATGTTCGCGTGCTTTTGCGCGTGTTCGCGAGGCGCTTGTAGCTATACGTTTGCCAAGTTACCCTAGCGGTCGTACACGGGCACGGCCATCTTGTTTGCGTGACGTAATTCCGTTTCCGGCCGCTATGTGTAATCTCGCAAACTGTGCTGCTCGCTAGTACAATTTCGCGCGTGCTCGCGAGGAAAATCTCGCGCGAACTTACCCACGAGGTTGTGAACGGGCGCGGCCATCTTGTTTCTCATTCATTGCTATGGTTCTGGGCATGCTTTCTGTATCCTCTCTGAATCTCTGCCATCCTTTGCTTGTTTGAAGTTTATTTAATCTATTTTACTTTTTATCTCTCCCTCTATTTTTCTAGCTGTATATTTTTGTGTTTTCTGCTTCTTTTAGTTACTTTTAAACTACTTTTTTAAACTCTTTTCTTTTCTTCTTCACTATTCTATTTCTTCTTTATCATTTAAGTTTATTTCTGCCCAGACCATGGTAAAGGGAGCCGGGAAGCACCCTGAGAAGGGGAAGGGTCCCGCACCCCGTGCCCGGCTCCCGTGCGGGCGTTTGAGGGGGAAGCAAGTGGTGCCGCGGGAGATCTTCAGCGCGGAGGAAGTGGCGGCACTCATCTTCCACGTCCAGCGCCGCCTCCCCAAGACGATCCTGGGAGGCGGCAAGATCGCGACTGGCTATGGCATCCGGGAGCGCCGGAAGCGGTGGGAGAAGGTGTGCCGGGCCATGTATAAGCTCTCTGGGGTCCGGCGCACATATAACCAGGCCACCCACCGCTGGACCGATGTCATGGACCGGGAACGGGACTTGCTGGACGCGCTCGGCGTAGAGGTCCCCGGGCTTGGTGAGTAGTAGTAGCTATTCATCACTACTCTGTTTTATCCGGCTCTGTTATTTGCAAATCTTTGTTCTTTACCAAGAGCAATAATGCTGCCGATTACATTGTAGGTAAATTATATTTCAAAATCTTCTATGCATTTCAGGTGCACTGCTCTCCTTCTCAGTAGCCTTGCTTGCTACTATGCTTATTTGTTTTGTACATAGTGTTCATTTCATTGGCCTGAGAAATTATGTATGAGTGTAGTGTAAAGATAAGAACTGCGTAATGCTAGACACTAAGGGTCATATTTTCAATTACCGGCGCATCCCTGCAAAGTAGCAGGGATGCGGCAGTAATTGTGTGCCATGCCACCACCACCCATTGGCCCAAAACGTCACAGAAGCCTTACGCATCTGTGCCGTAAAGGCGGCGCATTGCTGGAGTTGCGTGCCAACGATGGCGCAGCTCCAGCAATGCTCTGGGGTACCCTATCTCCCCAATGCTGCATCAAGCCGTACGTCGGCTTCAAGCGCGCAGGGTTTGACTCATGCATCATTGTCTTAAAAGTGACTGATTGACATCTTGTAGATTTCCCTCAGCCACTTTTAGGATTCGTCCCTGCGCAGGTACGCCCTCCCTTGCGCCGGAACGCCCCCTGATGGCGCAGGGCTTTACAACGTGATGCATCGCCCATAATTTCTTTTTTTTAAATATATACGCCGCACCAACACCATGGCGAGTCTTTTGTTCTGCCGCAGCGTCACAAAAGTCACGCAACAATGGAGGAAAATGAGCCGCAAGGGACTTCTAAATCAGCCCCAACAGACTGAAGTCCACTCCTTCCTTTAGACACATGGCTATAAGAAGAAATAGTGGTGGTGGTGGGTGGATTGATAGTTTGAGTATTCACTGATCTGCAAGCAGGATGGACTTTGTCTGTCACTTCGCGTGCTGCGGACTGCTGCCTGCAGTGCCAGGCCTAGGCAAACCTCTTTAGTAGTCTGTTTATTGAGTTACATAGGAACTTTCTAAGTCAACGGTCCGCAAATCAGGCAATACGAATAACGTAGTATACCACATGAGATAGATCCCGTGGAATAGTTGTCTATCTATTTGCTATTTCTCCAAAAAATGTTGTTATTGTTCTTTTGAAATGGTTGATTTGGTTGACAAATCTCATCCATGTTTTCTGGTCTTTCTTTCTTTCATGTTGTACATCAGCTCCCCCCAAGGGCAAGAGGACACAGGAGGAGGAGGGTGCTGTTCAGGATGCAGGCCAGGATCGGGCAGGCGAGGGCTCCTTTGCTGGCCCCAGTAAGTTTTAATTGTAATAAAGAGTACCTATTTTTTCCTAGCGTTCCTCATTCGATTTTTTCTAAATCGTCTTTGATCTTCTTGTAGACTGGATATAAATTCTTATCCTGGCTCTAATATGACTCCCTGTGGTATTACTAGATTATTCTTATTAGTCTGTCTGTGTAGCTAACTAAGATTGGACATTTGGCAATTCCATTGGACTCCCATTCTATTCAGCAATAGCTCTATGCACTGTCTCCTTACTGACTAGATAGTGTGGCAGAGTCATTCAGCTCCCGAAGTCACCGATTATTGATCCCCAATGATCTCTAGATTATCGTACGCAGGACAAGAGAGTACGGAGTCACAGCACAGTCAAGAAGTGTCAGAGGCACTCATGCTTGCAAAAATTCCAAAACCTTTAGCTCATCCACTCTAGTCTGGAGGACCAAAAACCACAGAGTCTATTTAAGTTTAAAAGCTTTATTAAAAGTAAACACATTTATTAAAATCTACTTTGTCATAAAACTATTTAACTGAAAACGGAAAAGTGGTTAGTGCTGACGATTAATTGGACACATTTCTTGTGGTCGAGCCGAGCTCTCACCTGGTTTGAACTTGATCCTGGTCGTGTTCTTAGGAGTCAAGCTTCTGTCTGTTAGGAGAAAAAGTGGTGCGTGTTAAAAATAAAAAGCAAGCATTTATCAGTTGTGCATAAAAGTGCAGCAAGACAACGGCCTTCCCTGGAAAAAGGGACATTTTTACTTTGGAGTAGACAGTCACAAATTATTACATTGTATTCTGTTTTTTTAACATTTCTCCTAGACCAAATATTATATAGTAGTGAGTGGTGTATTCTAACATTCTTAAATGTACTTTGTAGGTGTAACATCTGGTGACAGGGCCAGCGCGGAGGTGGCTGTGTTGGGCGAGGACTCGGAGGACTCTGGGGAGGAGGCAGTGCAAGAGCCGGCGGACGGTCCTGTGGGGGTTCAAACGGTGGTGGCGGAAACAGGTAAGCTATATATTTCTTACTTATTGAGATTGAAGACTGCATAGTGTGCTTTCTGCACGGGTGTATTACAAATCAACCAGGTAGTAGCCTCCTCGAAATGTACTTCGACTTAGCTGTGAAGTTTTTGGTCAGAAGAATCCCAATAAGTTCTTAGACGAACGTGATGGATGGGATGAACGAAAAGCGAAAGAAGGGTGTAAGTAAGTGGGACGCGAAATTGTATGATGGCTGGCAAAGAAGAACGATATGTGTTTGCTTGGCCCCCGAGGTGGCTGGGAAGGAAAGAATATGGTATGGTGCATGGCTGGGTCAATGATGAAGCAAGGATGGGTGGAAGGACAGCAGCCTGGGTGGGTGAAACAGAAACTGTATGTGTGCGTATACTTTGACTGAATGGATGCCTGGAGCATGGTATTCTCTGACTCTTAGATAGCACATGTGTATCTAGAGAGAGTAGATGGTCGCCAGATGAACTAAGTGTTACCTTGAAGAGCATGTACCACCGCACCCGCACGTCCGTTCCAGTGCAGGGAAGGCAAGGAAAAGAAATTGTAAATGTGTCCAATACTACCATGAATAGTAGCAGTACTTTGTATTGCGTGTGCAATCACAGCATATATCTGGTTATTACGGTGGACACTCCGTACCTCTCTGAATAACTTTAGTTTACTTGTAGTACGTCATTCATGTGTGGGTGTATCACTGTTCACTCAATATTAAGCAAAGCACCTAAAGTCATCCCATATGTCATCAAATACGTCCCATGTGAAGTGATAGATAATCAAATTAGTTAGCTTCTTCATTTTCCTTTTCTAGTACTCATTTGCACTGTAGGGTGAAAGGTAAATTAATTAAGCAGTAGCCCTTGTAACAGAGTATTCTCAGTGCCACCCGTAATAGAAAAGTAATAGCTTCACCACCTGCATGTACTGGACCGGTACAGTAACGCAAGTCTGTCTCACTCATCATGGTGTGCAACTTTTTTTCTCGGGTGCAAGTTCACTGTGCTGTCCATGTCATTCTGCCGGCTTGCATAAGATAACGTACCAATTTTCCTAAACAAGAGAGAAGAAGAAGAATAAGACTGGTGTACTGTCATAGTCGACTGTAATGGAAGTCCATAGTGGTCGTAGAATTTGTTCATTAAACTACCACTAATGTTAGAGCAAGGATGCAGAAGTGGGAGGTTACATAGATACTGTCCTCAATAGTTATGTACTGTGCTTTCAATTTGCTACTTGTACTGTGACCCAACTTTCGGCTCAATCACTTTGTGTTATTAATGCTAAGGAGCATTGGTTACAGACTATGTCTTTCTTTCTTCATATAGTTGCTCCTTCCAAATCAACAACACGGAGGGAGCAGGCTAGAATGGCCCGGCAACGGAGGCTGGATGCCACTGTCGCCGAATATCGGCGTCTGGTGGCCCTGGAGGAGGAGGAGGACACGCAGTCGAGCGGTGCAACAACAACATCCTCGACTGGGACCGCTGCATCCTCCTCCGTGACCCCACGGGACGCCAGCATGCGCAGTGCTCCAGCGGGACCGAGCCGGGCTAACAAAGCCAACCGCCACCGCCAAGCAACAGAAAGACCAGCTGCCCCCCACAGGAGCTGCAAGGAACGCCAACGCCGCCTACGAGTCCGAATGTCCAACCTGGAGCAGGAGGTCCAGAAGTATAAGAACTTGGTGAAGGGCCTCCGCTCCGAGCTTGCCACCCTCCGCAAGGAGTATGATGCCCATGCCGCAAAATGCACCAGCACCCTCCAGTAGTGGAGTGTCCCTTGCCCTTTTTTTATAGACTTTTGGGGGGTGGGATTTGGGAGTTGGGATCGTTTTGGGACGTTTCAAAGACAATCGTTGGGGTTAGGGTGGGTCTTGAGGGAGATTATTTTGTTAGGGCTACATAAATATACATTTTTAAACTTTATCTGACCATACCTGTTTTTTACTGCTTTTCAGTCTGGTGGGTGGGGGACGGGGGTGTAACAGTAACTTTGTTTTCCTGAACAGTCGTAGGACTTTAGTAGTACAACCGTCAATCTCTTGTCTACTCCGAAATAATACTCCATTATACTACCTCCCACCAAACGCTTATCTTACCTGTAATTTGTGTTAGAAATTAGGGCTAGGCCCACGTGAAATGGGGATTAACGTTGTCAATCCTGGGCGGGTGACATTTCCTCATTGCGGTGGTACTAGTGGTGTGACACAGTGGCAGTTGCATGCCTATGGAAAAAAAGAAAACGAAACCTTGTTTGTCCTTACTGTATCATTACAACGATTATGGTACGATCGAGAATATAGCAGGTGACAGTACACTAGAACAGTGCCATAATGTAGCCTAACAAATGGTAAAGTATTTGCTTGCAAGTATAACTAGTACTTGCGTTGAATTTATTTGACATTGGCTACTACTACTAGAAGATATAGTACTGAAGCTGAGTAAGTCTAGAAGATATCCTCGTATTCCTTCACCAGCCTGTTGCTATGACCTTATCCTCCCCAGCAAGTGTGTGGAATTATTGATGTCATTTTAGTCAGACATCAAGCAAAACAACACAGCCCGGGGGAAGAGGGTTAGGGTTTGTAAAATGGATGGGAATGGGGGTTTCTTTTTTGGTAGGTTTTGTTGAGAGAAGAAAAAAAAAGCAGAGCATGGACAAACAATAATTGAAGATAAAGACAATCTTTGGTTACAAACTAAAGCTAAGCACATGCAGTCACACTCATAGAATAAAACAATGGATACTGTATCTGTATTGCGTATGTTGTTGGAGTTGTCCTGTTGAATTTGGTAAGTAAGTTGCATGCAGCAAACAATTCCTCTTATTGGCGGCACTCCTCCATTCCAGCTGACGCTTCGTCCATCAATGTTGGTGACCACTGACAGAAGACACCCTGTCCACTGCCTGCCTGGCGGATGTTGACTGAAACCCGGCCTGTAATTATTGAACGGAAAACAGGAAGTGCTATTACAATACCACTGATAAATAAATAAAAGGTATGTACGCTGTGTGGTTCAAAAAGTGACACTTTGATTTCCCTAATAGACAGTACAATATTTTTGAAATTGCGTGCTCTGTCTGAGTCACCTTTTTAAGGATAAATAAGTATGGCCAAAATATTATAGCGGATCTTTCCCCTCAAGGTAGGTGTACTGTAAACTGTGTTTTAGAACAAAATGTGACCTTCCCAGCAATGCTCCCACCAAGACCCTTACTAAAGCCAGTCGCAAAAATGTAGAAGAACCCCAATCAGATCTCCAAAAACGATGCCTAGCAGAAAAATGGTTACAAAACGTACTTTGAAAGTAACAGTAGGCCCAAATACAGACCGTGGATTGTATTCAAACCACTTGCAAGCAAGCAAAAGTATCCATAGCCAGCATCGCTCCAACAGTGCTCTACAACACCTGAACTGCGTTGCAATAGAACCCCCCGAAACACATGCAATCCTGCTGCTAGGGCTAACCCTAACGAACCCTAACTTACAAAAAGTGCCAAAACTGGTGTTTCCTTATGGATTTTGTCCAAAACACTTCTAGCCGGTATTAGACCTTCCCAGGAATGCCCCAGGCAAGACCCGCCAACCCACCCAAAAAAAACCACCCGACAACACCCCCAAACAGCGAAAAAGCTAAATCTCATACTTACAATATCTCTCGGCCTTCGGTCCAAACGCGGCGCTGTGCAGCTAGGTCATCATCATCAATCATCATAACTCCTGTTTTCCACCACGGATTTCCTGAAAAGCAAATGCAATCAAGATTAGATTGTCGCAGCAGTGCTTCGACAGAGACCCCGGCCGCAACCCACCCACGAACAGCAGGAAGCCCCCCAAAACGCTACATTGAGCAAGATGACAGAAGAAATAGCAAAAAAAAGGCTGTTCCTTAAGGATTTTGTCCAAAACACTTCTATCCGGTATTAGACCTTCCCAGGAATGCCACAGGCAAGACCCGCCAACCCACCCGGAAAAAACCACCCGACAACACCCCCAAACAGCGAAAAAGCTAAATCTCATACTTACAATATCTCTCGGCCTTCGGTCCAAACGCGGCGCTGTGCAGCTAGGTCATCATCATCAATCATCATAACTCCTGTTTTCCACCACGGAATTCCTGAAAAGCAAATGCAATCAAGATTAGACTGTCGCAGCAGTGCTCCCAGACACCAAAAATCACCCACAAACACCCGGAACCCCGCCAAAGAGCACCCCAAAGGCAAGCAAGTCAGCAAAAACGGCAAGAAATTTCCACCTCATATTTGGTCCAAAACACTTTTGTCCATTATTAGAGCTTCACAGCAATGGGCCCAAATCCGTCAACTCACCCGCAAAGAAGTACAACACCCCCACAAGTGCTGAGACTTTCTTCATTGGGCGTAATCCAGCACTCTGCTTTGAGGGAAATCGCAGTCTGGAGGAGGAGGATAGAGGAGCATGTTCTTCAGAACTTGTGAACCTGAGGAATGTAGACTGCGGCACCTTCAAATCAATAAGCAAACAAGTGAAGACAGTTCTGATGATGGTCTTGTTTTTGGGATTAGGTGATTAAAGTTTGAATTAAATTAACTGTGCAAAACAAAGAAAGAGAGACACACAGCACACAGGAATAAAAGTGAATAAGGACGAAAAAGAAAGTTCTTGATTGATTGTCTCATTTTCAGGGCTCGGTGTCAGGGAATAAGAACAAGATTTAGTCATCATACTCTGCGAATTCAGGCAGGATGAGGTCAGTGCCACCGAACAGAGAACAAATCCCCTCATCTACGTTGCCGTCCTCCTCGTCTTCATGCGGCGTGCTTTCTCGTACTTTGTAATCTGGTGGTATGAGGTGCTGATTCATCTTGATCATTGTCAGCCGCTCCACATTTTTGGGCGAGAGGCGGCTCCGTTTGGGAGTTACAATGCCACCAGCAGCACTGAAAACACGTTCAGAAGACACACTAGCGAGTGGGCAAGACAAATAGTTTATAGCCAGGTTGGAGAGCTGTGGCCACAATTGTTTTTTGCCATGCCAATACTGCAATGGCTCATCATTAAGAAAGACCTCTGTTGAGTCATTCATATAGTCCTGCACCATCGACTCAAGGTCATCAACGGTTCCTCCACTTTGCTTACTTTTTGCTGTGCCTTTGACATTTTTTCGAGAACCATACCCAAGCAAACTTAGCCAATCCTCCTCAGCAGCCACTGTTAGTGTTGTGTGTGGTGCAGAAGATGATCCAGTTGCCGGTGTCTTTAACGGCTGAGAGGTCACTTGTGCCCCAGCCACAGGTGCAGAAGTGGATTCTTGTGACTGGGGATGGCCTGCTGATGCTGCTTCTCCTTCAATAACCTGCCGTTCTTTTTCAAACCTCTTGGCTGACAAGGCTAACCAATGTTTGTACTTTTGAACATCTGCATCAGCAAAAGGAAAGAATGCTTCGCCTGCCAGCGCCTTTTTGTAGCGTGGATCCAGAATAGTAGCACAAATGTAATGCTGTTCTGACTTGATGTTTTGAAGACGTTCATCACCACGTAGGCGCTCTAATAATTTCTCAGACAAAATAAAATGGTCTTTTTTTTTTTCATCTTTTTCAAACTCAGAAGACACCGCCATCAGTTGGTGCTCCAGCATGCACAACAATGGGATAACTTTTCCCAAATTACAGTCCTCCTGGCTGACTGCACGCGTGAAGAACTCAAAAGGACGAAGCATGTCTGTCAGGCTTTTAACTATGTCCCATTGCGCCGCACCCAACCGCATGTCCTCCTTCTGAGATGTACCCTCTGTGAAGAAATAGTGATCGAGTACCGTATACTGCTCATACAGACGCTCAAGCATGTAAAAGGTTGAGTTCCAACGTGTTGCCACCTCCTGGATGAGTGCTTTCACTGGCATTTGACGTTCAAGTAGCAGTCTCCTCAGATGCTTCCGGGCCTTAAAAGAATGGCTGAAATGGTTGCACATTTTGCGGCAGGTGGCCATTACCTCGAACGCTGGACTGTGTTTATCACTCAAGAATTTTTGAACTACCAGGTTGATAGAGTGCGCCAAACACGGCACTCTAAAATAGTCACCCTGCCACATGGCCTTAACTACATTGGCGCCATTATCCGTGGAAACATAACCAATCTTGCGTTTTTGGGGGGATAGCATTTTCAAGACCTTTTTGTCAAACTCTTCCAAAAGGTTTTCTGCTGTGTGACTTTTCTCCAAGCCAAACATGGCTAGTGTTGCATGTTTCCGAGCAGCTTTGAAAACTTTGTCCGGGTCAACACCTGCGTTTAGCTTTGCTTTAACACCTGAAAAAGAGACCCAGTGTGCAGTGATGCACATGTAATCAGCGCCTGCACCACTGGTCCACATGTCTGTTGTCAGATGTATTGTGTGAACAGCACTCTTCTGCAAAGCTGCCCCAATCGCCTCCAGCACATCTTCATGTAGTGCTGGAACCGCAACTCTGGCAAAATAGAACCGGCTAGGAACCTTCCATTTAGGGCAGAGCGTTGCCACTAATTCTAGAAAACCTACCGCTTCTACAAAAGAAAAAGGGAGAAGGTCCACAGCTAGCATTTTAGCCAGCTTAGTGTTATACAGACGCGTCAGTGGGTGGTTGCGTTCATATGGCACGTCTGAAGTAAGCATTGTTCTAATGTTGCCCTGGACCAAGCATTTACGGGCTGATAATGACTTCGTTGACCCAATTTTGCTCGCTGGTGAACTTTTGTGCGTTGGTGTCTCACTCGCTCCAACACTCTTAGTGTGCCTCACATTGGGTGTGCTGCTGACAGGGGTACTGGGTGTAAGGGAAGTGTTTGACACGTCTTCTTCCTCCTCGTCATCATCAGATGAAACATCAACTTTTCCTTGAATTCGGCCTTTCTTGATCGCATCTAGGTGCGCAAACCATTTGACAGTGTGCTGTCTCCTAAGATGACCTCTCTGGCCTCCGGTACCATAGTTGGTACCTGGCTTACCACGACTAACTGCAACCTTACAAAGGGTACAAATGGCAAACTTTGGATTTTTTTGACAAACAGTAAAGAAGTCCCAAACTGGGGACTTGAAGTGTCTGTGGGACCTGGAGGAGGCGGCGATACTGGTGGTGGTGGTCATGAAGCTAATGCCAGATGAAGTGGAGGATCTGGATTGCCCAACTTTTGTACGTTTTGCACTTTCACCGCCACTAATTAAGGTCGAGGTTGACGGAGGTCTCTTCTTGCCAGAAAGAAATATGGAAGCGGGACAAGTTGGTGTACTACTTAACTCCAATGATTGTGGTGTTTCCACTGCCTCCTCATCGACAACATCATCATCATCATCACGCTCAGCAGCTCTTCGGGCTAGGGTCAAAATGTCTGTTTGCTGCATGCCCGCTGGGGCTGCAGTGACCTTTATGATGACTGGGTCGTCGTTGGCAGAGTCTTCATCAGCAGCAGTATCCGCCACTTCTTGTTGAGCCTCATCACACTCCATAAGTCTGAGACTTTGGACGAGCTTCCTTTTACGCTTAACTACCTTTGTTGGATCATGGTGTGCCTCACTCTCAGACGGCTGTGGTGCTGGTTCCCAAGTTTGATCCTTATCATCAGAAGGAGGTGTGCTTGAAGAAGATGTAGACACCAACCTTGATCTCTTCCTTGCTAGGGGTGTGGAAGACAATGAAGGATCATCAGGAGGAGTGGCTTCCTCAAATGATACCTCGCCTTGATTGTCGATTTCCTGATGTGCCCCTACTTCGGGAGGAACAACTATTGTGGGCACTTGTGACCCTCCATGCACCTTTGCTTGCGCATCTCCTTGCGCTGCCTCTCCTTCCACATGTACTTGGGCTTGTACTTGCACATGTGATTGTTGTTGCGGCTGTGGTTGTTCAACACTCGTCAGATGAGCTACAACAACCTGTGTTGATTGAGGGACATTGCTGCTGCTTTCTTGCGATGAGCCAACATCACTGGTCGATGGTGATTGAAGAACTATACTGGCTGCCTCTGCAGCACTCAAGGGCTTGGACTTCAGTTGGCGTGGTGGTGGTGGTGGCACTGAGCCCAATGGAGCGGGGGTGCTGCTGCCAGCTGGGTCCCCAGCAGATCCCGCTGCTGCTGCAGGCATACTTTTTTTTTTACTCCCAAAAAAAGGGGCGGGCGGCACACCAGTGTCCTTGGTAACTTGCTTCTTCTGCTCCTTACTGGCACCTTTCTTGCTAGAGGAGCTACGGGTTACTTTTTTTGGGGCCATCTTCTTCAGAGCAGGTCAGCAGGCAGCAGTTGCACGAGTTGCAGAGGGTTCTGTGTCCAGACGTGACGTCGCGTGACGTTATGCTGCACACACACACCGCTGCAGGACTTCTTCCTGGCACTGGTGGTTCTCTTGAGTCTTCTTGTGCACCTAAAAGCAATGGAAGACAGAGGAACATCAGTTCAGTTATACACCCCAAAAAATCGACAAAACACAGAAAAATGAGCACAATCCCATGCCATCCATGATGTTTACATTGAAGACACCCCACAGAAAGACTAGGGACATGCAAGTATGCAACACTCACTACCCCTGGGCATAATGGATGAAAAGTAGGCAAAATAAGTGCATGCCTCAGACACTGCCTCTCTTCAAAATGGCCCCTTACACCTCAAGCACATGTTGCCTGTACCAGCCAGCACTCAAGATGGCCACCACCACCACCCACATGGCCAGTCCACATCAACAGTACACCCCCAAAAAACAGAAAAACAGCCAGAAATCACCACAATCCAATGCCATCCATGATGTTTACATTAAAGAGAGTGAGACCAGACCACACCACAGGCACACTCAGTCCATGCACCACCACCCCTGGGCAAAAGGCCACACCAGCAGCCCCCAAAAAACGACAAAAAACAATAAAATAAGCACAATCCCAGCCCATCCATGGCCTCAATTATGTTTAAATTCAAGAAGACACCCCACAGAAAGACTAGGCCCATGCAACACTCACCACCCCTGGGCAAAGGGCCCTACCAGCAGGCCCAAAAAAACGACAAAAAACAATAAAATAAGCACAATCCCAGCCCATCCATGGCCTCAATTATGTTTAAATTCAAGAAGACACCCCACAGAAAGGCTAGTCCCATGCAACACTCACCACCCCTGGGCAAAGGGCCCCACCAGCAGGCCCAAAAAAACGACAAAAAACAATCAAATCAGCACAATCCCAGCCCATCCATGGCCTCAATGGTGTTTAAATTCAAGAAGACACCCCTCAGAAACACTAGGCCCATGCAACACTCACTACCCCTGGGTATAATGGATGAAAAGTAGGCAAAATAAGTGCAGGCCTCAGACACTGCCTCTCCTCAAAATGGCCCCTTACACCCCAAGCACATGTTGCCTGTACCAGCCAGCACTCAAGATGGCCACCACCACCACCCACATGGCCAGTCCACATCAACAGTACACCCCCAAAAAACAGAAAAACAGCCAGAAATCACCACAATCCAATGCCATCCATGATGTTTACATTAAAGAGAGTGAGACCACACCACAGGCACACTCAGTCCATGCACCACCACCCCTGGGCAAAAGGCCACACCAGCAGCCCCCAAAAAACGACAAAAAACAATAAAATAAGCACAATCCCAGCCCATCCATGGCCTCAATTATGTTTAAATTCAAGAAGACACCCCACAGAAAGACTAGGCCCATGCAACACTCACCACCCCTGGGCAAAGGGCCCCACCAGCAGGCCCAAAAAAACGACAAAAAACAATCAAATCAGCACAATCCCAGCCCATCCATGGCCTCAATGGTGTTTAAATTCAAGAAGACACCCCTCAGAAACACTAGGCCCATGCAACACTCACTACCCCTGGGCATAATGGATGAAAAGTAGGCAAAATAAGTGCAGGCCCCAGACCCTGCCTCTCCTCAAAATGGCCCCTTACACCCCAAGCACATGTTGCCTGTACCAGCCAGCACTCAAGATGGCCACCACCACCACCCACATGGCCAGTCCACATCAACAGTACACCCCCAAAAAACAGAAAAACAGCCAGAAATCACCACAATCCAATGCCATCCATGATGTTTACATTAAAGAGAGTGAGACCACACCACAGGCACACTCAGTCCATGCACCACCACCCCTGGGCAAAAGGCCACACCAGCAGCCCCCAAAAAACGACAAAAAACAATAAAATAAGCACAATCCCAGCCCATCCATGGCCTCAATTATGTTTAAATTCAAGAAGACACCCCACAGAAAGACTAGGCCCATGCAACACTCACCACCCCTGGGCAAAGGGCCCCACCAGCAGGCCCAAAAAAACGACAAAAAACAATCAAATCAGCACAATCCCAGCCCATCCATGGCCTCAATGGTGTTTAAATTCAAGAAGACACCCCTCAGAAACACTAGGCCCATGCAACACTCACTACCCCTGGGCATAATGGATGAAAAGTAGGCAAAATAAGTGCAGGCCTCAGACCCTGCCTCTCCTCAAAATGGCCCCTTACACCCCAAGCACATGTTGCCTGTACCAGCCAGCACTCAAGATGGCCACCACCACCACCCACATGGCCAGTCCACATCAACAGTACACCCCCAAAAAACAGAAAAACAGCCAGAAATCACCACAATCCAATGCCATCCATGATGTTTACATTAAAGAGAGTGAGACCACACCACAGGCACACTCAGTCCATGCACCACCACCCCTGGGCAAAAGGCCACACCAGCAGCCCCCAAAAAACGACAAAAAACAATAAAATAAGCACAATCCCAGCCCATCCATGGCCTCAATTATGTTTAAATTCAAGAAGACACCCCACAGAAAGACTAGGCCCATGCAACACTCACCACCCCTGGGCAAAGGGCCCCACCAGCAGGCCCAAAAAAACGAAAAAAAACAATCAAATCAGCACAATCCCAGCCCATCCATGGCCTCAATGGTGTTTAAATTCAAGAAGACACCCCTCAGAAACACTAGGCCCATGCAACACTCACTACCCCTGGGCATAATGGATGAAAAGTAGGCAAAATAAGTGCAGGCCTCAGACACTGCCTCTCCTCAAAATGGCCCCTTACACCCCAAGCACATGTTGCCTGTACCAGCCAGCACTCAAGATGGCCACCACCACCACCCACATGGCCAGTCCACATCAACAGTACACCCCCCAAAAACAGAAAAACAGCCAGAAATCACCACAATCCAATGCCATCCATGATGTTTACATTAAAGAGAGTGAGACCACACCACAGGCACACTCAGTCCATGCACCACCACCCCTGGGCAAAAGGCCACACCAGCAGCCCCCAAAAAACGACAAAAAACAATAAAATAAGCACAATCCCAGCCCATCCATGGCCTCAATTATGTTTAAATTCAAGAAGACACCCCACAGAAAGACTAGACCCATGCAACACTCACCACCCCTGGGCAAAGGGCCCCACCAGCAGGCCCAAAAAAACGACAAAAATCAGCACAATCCCAGCCCATCCATGGCCTCAATGGTGTTTAAATTCAACAAAACAGTTGTATCATGCACCCCTAACCAACCCTGGTTCTACTGGATACTGTGGCTACCCACAATATAATTTATTTAATGTTCTGAAAAAGTTCCAAAATTTTACTTGCAGCAACTGTAATGCCCCAAACAAACTTACTTGTGAAAATTGATTTCTAATCCAAAAGTGATCCAAAGACAGTCAAAAAGGCCTCAAATCCAAATATCCAGCAGCACCCACAAAAAGTAATCCTTCCAGCTCCAGATCCAAATGAAAGTGACCAGGAGATGGACAAAGCACTGGGAGGAGCCTGCTGGACAGGAACAGGAAGTTGGAGACTGTGGGGCACTTCCTTCCTCCCCCCCCCCCAAAAATGGAATCCTTGCAAAAAAAAAGGCCATGCAAATGTCAACCTGAGGAGTGATTCTGATAAAAATCATAATTTTCTGAAGGTTTATCCTGTTTGCTGGTGATTTTCTTGTGCAGAATTGCAAAAGCTCTATTTCGCGAGTGCGAGATTGTTCCTTTCCGCCGCAACTACGTGTTCGCAATTGCGAACTCTCGCGAGGTGTGCTGTGCAAGGTGGCAAGCCGCGATTACGTATTCGCGGGCGCCAAACTCCCGCGGGATCACGCAGCAAGATCCAAAATGGCGCGGCACTCGCAAAGAAAAACAACTCGGCAAACGCTAAATGACGGAAAGTGAACGCCGTGCACCACGCCGCGCGCCGCAACCAAGCAAAAAATCCGCCGCGAGCGGATTCACGGATTTTCGACAAATTCGCGAGAGTGCGCGGATTGCGAATTTGCCGAAAATCCGAAAAATCCGCGATCGGAGCGGATTTTACGCCCATGCTTACTCCTCAACCTGTGTGAAGAACTGCTTGGACCCCCAGAAGATGGTCCTACTGTACTATACGATTGCCCTGCTGCGGATCACTGACAGGATATCGACAATCGAAATATCGACCTACAAAAATATTGTGACAAAAATATAATTGTCAAAAAGATCAAACTCCTATCTTCATAATGGTAAGTACAAAAATATCAAAAAAAATATAGTTGTTAAAAATATTGTTTCTTAAAAATGTTTAAAAAATAAATGTAAAATAAATAAAATAATACATATAATTAAAAAATCATAGTTAGAATTATTAGAAAATGTTTTAAATTATAAGTAATAAATATTATGTAAAAAGAAATTAAACATACAGATATATAAAATATAATATATATTTAATTAATAATATTAAATTATATTTATTTTTATACATTATATATTTTAGACATTAAAAATTATAAATAAATAAATATATACATACATCTGTAACATAAAAATACTGATAATATATATATATATATATATATATATATATATATATAATCAATTAAAATATTTGTAATATTTTTAAAATACATTTTACACTACATTAACAGTAGGAAAAATTTTGGATAGCAGAGGGGATACAATTACTATTCCCAGTCCAGAGAGTGCAACAGTAGGGAAAGTGTTGGATAGCAGAAAGGATAAAATTACTATTCCCACTCCAGCGACTGCAACAGTAGGGAAAGTGTTGGATAGCAAAGGGGTAAAAATTACTATTCCTACTCCGGAGAGTGCAAGAGTAAAGAAAATGTTGGATAGCGGAGGGGAATAATTTACTATTCCCACTCCAGACAGTGCAACAGTGGGGAAAGTGTTGGATAGTGTAAGTGTAAAACTTACTATTCCCGCTCCAGGGCTAGCAACAGTAGGAAAAGTGTTGGATAGAGTAGGAGTAAAAAATACTATTCCCACTCCAGAGAGTGCAACAGTAAGGAAAGTGTTGGATAGTGAAGGGGTTAAAATGACCATTCCTACTCCAGCAAGTGCAACATTAGGGAAAGTGTTGGATAGCGGAGGGATAAAATTACTATTCCTACTCCATAGAATGCAACAGTAGGGAAAGTGTTAGCTAGTGGAGGGGTAGAAAATACTATTCCCACTCCAACAAGTGCAACAGTAGGGAAAGTGTTGGATTGCAGAGAGGAATAATTTACTATTTCCACTGCAGCAAGTGCAACAGTAGGGACAGTGTTGTATAGCCCACGGGAATAATTTACTATTTGCACTGCAGAAAATTAATTAACATTAATTAACAAACAATTAATTAATAAAAAATAATTTACCTCCCACCTTATTCCCCTATAAATTACACCACCAATATTGTAAAACATAACACAATTAACATAATTGTTTAACTATTAATGAGTGAATTAATTAATTAATTAATTAATAACAATTACCAAGCAATTTGAAAACACATAGTAGTAAATTAATTCACACATTTAACACTATAAAATAACTTAAAATAAATATTATATAACTTTTTTTAAATATATTAAAATTCAACTACTTCCCAGCCAACTCCGTCTTCAACCCACAACCCACTCTTAATAAAATGACACCATTAACATAATTAATAATCAATTAATAATTATTAATAACCAATTAGGCAATTATTATTATTAAAATAAATCCCACAATTAACAATATAAAACAATAAATACATATATATTATTTAATAAAATAATAATGATTAATTATAATAAATTACTTTCCACCCTACTCCCCTATAAACCCAAAACACACTCCTAAAAAAATGACACAAGTAACATAATTAATAATTATTAATAACAAATCAATAACAAATTAATAATAAATTAATTGCCACAATTAACAATATAAAATGTTAATTAATGAAAAATATGAATTAGTTAATTATTATTAAATTACTTACCACCCTACTGCCCTATAAATCCACAACCCGCTCCCAAGAAAATGACATAATTAACATATTTACAACTTAATTATTAATAATTAACCCCTTCCATGCTGATGACGGCCCCCGGCCGTCATTCATCATGGTGGGCGTGTGCTGATGACGGCTGGGGGCTGCCATGAACCCGCCCACTGTTTAAAAGTGCCGCAAATGTGCAGAATTGCGGCCGCGACCAAGGGGTTAACAACCCCTTAATAACAAATTAAAAATAAATTAATTACCACAATTAACAATATAAAATATTACATACATAACTATTTAAAAAAATACCAAATAATTAATTATAAATCAATTACTGTGCACCCTATTCCCCTATACAACCCACAACCCACTACGGAACTAAAACGCAAAATTAAATTAAAAAAAATAATAACTGCTAAAGATTATTAATAATTGTATTATAATTAACTTACTTTCCACCCTGTTCCCCTATAAACCCACAGCCGGAGATGGAACTAAAACACGAAATATACTTTTTAACAAATTAAAAACTTCTAAAAATTAAACACATGTATTAAAAAACAAACGCAATACTTACACCAAAAAATAAAACACATACATTTAAAATACACACTAAAATACATAACACTAACTAACAACAATATTTTTAACAACAGTATTTTAACAAACGATATTAATGACTATTATATTTTTAAAAGCGATATTACTTCCCTTAAACTCGATATTCTTGACAAGGATATTCTGACAGTTGATATTTTTGTATTACGATATTTTGCACTGGATGTAAGTGCAAGTTGACATTAACAACTCAACATTTTGGGGTCGATTCCGATCCAGTAAAATCACCCTTTGTATGACTCGCACCCGGAGCCGTTTCAGTACGACTCGTACAGACGCCGTACGACCCGACGAGTACGATCCCGACCGGGGTACCAGGACGCGAGTCGTACGGTCCACGTCAGGTAAGGGCGATCCGTACGGAAAAGCGCACATTCACATACACACCGTACCGCGCGTACACCCCATGATCGCAGGGGTACGCGCCGTACCCCTGCGATCATGGGGGGTACGTGCCGTACACCCAGCGTACATGGGGTACGCACCGTACACCCAGAGCACATGGGGTACGGCACGTACCCCTGCGATCATGGGGTGTACGCGCCGTACCCGGGGAGGGCCGTTCCGTACCTGTTTCGGGGCAAACTCTGCTTTTACGGCTGTTTTCAGCTCCCGTAGGAAAAGGGTGCGTACCCAACACGTATCGTACTTGCCGGGTCGGAAAACTCGTCCGCGAACCGTACAGATGTCGCGTACGGCGGGTTCCTAGGGAGAGTCGTATGGGGACTTCATTCGTACGGTCCCTGCACAATTCGTATGGAGTACGGCTCCTGGTACGGATCGTACTTCGTCGTTCGTACGGGGGACGTTGCAGGGTACGAATCGTACGGGACAAACGCTCCGAACGGCAATTCGGAGCGCTTTTTACCGGATCGGAATCGACCCCTTTGTCTGTTCACTCCCTGCTGCCTTGCTGCTTAAAGGAGAACTGGATCATCTCCATAAGCCAAGGACCACCAGAAGTGACTCCAGGGGCTAGCTGGTTGGCCTCCTGTGTGGGAGCTACAGGGATATAACAAGTAACTGAGGTCTTGAATCCTGCACCTGACCTCTGCTGGAGTGGCTAGTAAACCCCCAAGTGTTGCCCCCCAGTCCTGGACCCTTGGTAGTAGTGTTAAAAATGCTGTTCCTAAATAACCCTAAAACTTGGGACCTAGTTAAAGATTTCCAGCCGTCAATACCATCCTCCATTGACAGGAGGTGAATTGGAGGGTCTGTCCACGACACAAGGCTTTAAGGGTAGCCCAGACCACCAGGAGTGTTGGATTCAAGACACTCCCTTAAGTGGACATTAATAGAGCCAACATGTCCAGCTTATGTTTATGTTTTGTAAAGCATATAACTACCCGAAGGCTTCCCCGTGATGGTGAGTACTGTGCTGAGAGTAGGTCCTCTGGTACATTAACGGGGAAACAGCCATGTTTTAAGGTTCTTCCTGACGGAAAGTTCATTTTCCAGTGCTCTGAGACTGGGTGGAAGATCATTCCATAACTTCGGTACTACGTGTGTAAACAATCTTCCTCCCCATCTCCTCCTATTTATCCTGGTTGTACTGAGGAAATGAAGATGTGAGGATCTCAGGTGTCTAGTTGGAACATAAGTGGTTATCAACTCTCTGAGCTTTACTGGACCCTTGGTATTTATTGCCCTAGGAGCAATACAGAGGGATTTAAACTTAATCTTTGCCTCAATTGGGAACCAATGCAGCTGCTTGAGGGGTTCGCTTGTGGAGACATAACTAGGAACCTTTAGACGGTAGCCTTGCTGCCGCATTTTGCACAGTCTGAAGTCTCTTTATTACGTATTTGCGTGTGCCCACAGAAAGAGGGTTGCCATAATGCAAACGGGAAACTAGGGGGAATTGAATGCCTTAGAAGCTCTGGGATCAATACCAGTATCTTCCTGAGCATTCGGAGTAAAGAGAAACAGATGCAGACAGTTTATTTGCGTGATGGTTCACTGCTAGCAAATTGTCCAACCAGATTCCCAATTTTTTTTATCGCCGGTTTGGAAACGGGGGGGGGGGGCATGTCAACAGGCCAGCTGATCAGAGGTCTGTGTATGGCCTGGTTTCCAAGGATCATTAATTCCATTTTATCACCCTTCAGCTTTAGGCAGCAGCCTAATATCCAGCAGCGCAGTTTATCCAAACAGGGTGGCAAATGTTTATTTCCTGGATTACAGCCTTCTGTAAGAGAAACAACCATCTGGGTATCATCCGCATAGGAGACCGATGACAGACTAAAGTCCTGCACTAAGGTGGTAAGCTGGCGCACATATATATTTAACAACGTGGGGCTGAGAGACGATCCCTGAGGGATACCACAAATCATTGGAAAGCTGTCAGAGAGGCAGTCTTTGACCATGACTTGGAAGGATCTGTTTTTCAGATACGAGGTGAGCCATATAATGCTTTGCCCTGAATTTTCACCTCGCAAAGTCCATCTCTTAGGATCTTGTGATCCACTGTGTAGAATGCCGCACTTAAATCCAGTAATAGGATGGCGACTGAGCCTCAGTTATCTCGTATAGCTTTGAGCTCCTCTGTGACCACCAGAAGTGCTGCTTCCGTGCTATGGTGGGTATGGAAGCACATCTGGGTTGGATGAAGAATGTTGCTATTTTCCAGAGAGTTTGCTAATGTCCGATTGACATATTTCTCTAGTACTTTTCCTAGAAAAGGGAGTAATGAGATGGGTAGTAGAGGGGTGAGGATTTATGGATCTAGCTGAAGTTTTTTCAATAGTGGCCTAATTACTGCATGCTTACATTACTTAGGGACCAAACCCGCCTATAGTGAGAAATTAAGAAGTTCCATAAGTGAGGGTAATATGACCTCCACCACTTTGGATAAGGTTTGTGGAGGAGCAGGATCTAATGGAGAGCCCAATTTGGTTGCTTTTATTAGATTATGGATTGTCTCTTTGTCAAGCGTAGGGAATTTTGCTATAATTGGAGGCAGTGGCAGGTCCCTTCCCTTAGTTACCTCCCCTACCGCAGGTTCGGGTTTGATCTGGAATTGATCATAAATATCGGTCACTTTTTTGTTGAAGAAGGATGCTATATCATTGCATCTTTCTATTGTGGCTTGAGGAATGGTGTTACTATCAAGTGGAGTGAATAGGTGTTTAACCACTCTAAATAGTTATTTTGGGGAGTTCAAAGTCTGAGTGATTTTTTTCCTCATAGAATATGGCCTGCACTTTCTCTATTTCATTGTGACAGGATCTGATTGAAGCTTTATATTTTAATTTAAGTGCCGGGTAAAATTCCTTTTTCCAGTTTCTTTCTCATTCCTGAAATGTTTTTTTTATTGCAATGAGGTCGTCATCGTACTAAGGGGCTTGTTTTGTATGTGTTTTAGGTCTGGAGTTAGTTTTGGGAATACATGCATCTAGTGATGAGGTCATCCAATTTTCCCATTGCTGATAATCCTCTTCTAGATTAAATACAAATTTAGGAGTTGTATCCTTCAGGACGGTTTCCCAAGTCCTAGGATCTAGCTTCCAATTATAATCTACTTTCAAATGTCCAACTCCAAGGGCCTAATGCCTGGATAGACTCACAGTGGAGTAATGTGAGCAGTGGCTCACAGTGGAGTAGTGTGGCTCACTGGTTAGAGGCGGCAGACCCGAGAGCAGAAGTCGGCCCGGGACCAGGGTTCAATTCCCGACGCGGCAGGGTCGTGGACCTTGGTCAGCGGACTCGATAATTCTCGCTTCGGTGCTTACTCTAATCAGGGGTTCCACTCGGCAACCAACTCTGGGCATTAGCTTGCCTAATCTCCACAACAGCCCAAAGGCTCCACCTTGGGGACTCCCAGCAGGGACCATCCCACAGGGAAAGCCAGAACGGGTTCCCCAGAGTTATACAGCACCAGGAGACCTATGGACGGGTAGCAGTGCGCTTTACAAGCTCAAATACATTTACATTTACATATATAGACTCCCCAAGTTGGATAAACGGTGACAAAGAATTATGGTCTGACAAGACCCTTGGGTTGAGTATACTCCTTGCACAGGAGCCCGAGTATTACTAATCAAGAACATGTCTAACCTTGACATAGCTTTAGGGGAAGCAGAATAAAAACACATCCTGGTTCCTTAGGATGCATAAAGTGCCAGAGATCTACCAGAGCATTTGAGGAAATCAACTGATGAAAGCTGATGCTTTCCCCAGTTAGCTGGGTCAGTAGAAAGCTGATTTGAAGACACAAGCTGAGGTGCCTAATAGCTTTTAGGACACAGCGCATTATCAGATAAATGGTGGGACCCAGAGATGCAGCTCGGATAAAAGAAAATTGAGAACCCTTGTGTCGTTCCTATGCGGCACCTATAGAACACAGTTAGCAAAATAGTCCCTGTCCTTCTGAATAGTAGCCATCAACCAGTGCCCCCGATCCGTCTTTTGTTGCAAAAACCCTCACCTGCTATCACATGCAAGCAGGACAACCCTCCTCTCAGCAGAAGTAAAACAAGAAAGGGATATAGTCTGATAGCCACGTTGCCTTTACAATGAACCGTTGGTATGAGACAACAGAGGATTTGTAGACTAAGAATGTTCAGTCCTTCCCCTACAAGTTTGCGCTTATATGGCGACTTAACTCCATTGATGTTCCATGATATAATATTCAGCTACTGACCAGGACTGACGCCATTGCTAGCTATGGTAATTACACCACGAATTCCACAAGCTACTCCTTGAGCTTACTGATTGAAATATACCATATCCATAAATGCACTTCCAGTCCAAGATATTAATGTTTCTTTCACCATAAACACATTTGCTCCAAATCACATTGCCCTGACTCGACGGAATCATAGTTCCTTGGAATCTGATCTGGGATATTGCATCATGGGGAAGGATAGCCCTCAGAACGGCTGGCTTCAGGAGCTGTCCACTGTTCTCAGAGCCTCTCTCAGAAAACAAATTTGAGATTGGAAGGGACCGGATGGTGGCTTAGTTTGAAAAAAGTGAGGCAATGGGGCAAATTCTATCATTCATGGTGAGAGACAGATCTAGCTTGAATAGCATCCTGCAGATCAGGGATGAGAACAGCTCTCTTGCTGCCAATCCAGCTTCTGTCTGTGAGGTATTTAACTGGGTCTACCAGAGCCTCTATAGAGAGGACTGTTTTTAGGTCTCGGCTAGCCTAGGCTGTGCATATGCGTAGTCTCGCTGGCGAGATTTTATGTTTCTTAGTAGTGAGGCTTAAACCCGCCTCTCTTCTCCATTGGCTGGCTTCCTAAACGGCGGCCAGCCATTGGAGAAGAGGTTTGTTTTTCAATTTAAGCCCTGTCTTTTTCGGATTGAGGGGCGTGTTTTTTGACATTCTTTCTCTCAGTGACGTCCTCAGTCAAAATCACGCCCCCAGTCTGAAAAGGACGGGGCTTAGAGATGGCGAGCGCTTGTTCAGCCCGAGGTAGGGACCAGACTGGGATGGCTTCCAACTTGAAGCTTTGGTTTGAAGTATTATCAGACGGCTGTTCTAACCCTCTCCTGCCTGGAAGTCAGATTCAACCCGCTGAGTATTGCTTTAGCGAGCTCTGTTCAGTTTGAGAGTTATTCCTTTTTTTTGCTGCTTTTTTTCTGTGCGTGAAAATGTTAATGGAGCATCAGAAGTGAATAAAACCGAGAAGCTGCTCTTCGAATAGTTGGTGAAAAAACAGGTGCTAATCTTTTCCGGTGCCCAGTAGCGGGTCGAAGCTGTCTCACGCGCTGTGCACAGAAGGGATATTTATGAGGGGGCTTTGTGCGTCAAACTGTTTAAGCTCTGGTAAGCCAGCAGCCGTCGGCGCTGACGGATTTGCATGCAGTTAACAATTGCTTGTGGTTGCGACATTTCAGAGTTCTGGGCCCTGCTGTCCTGGCTAACAGCAGCACTGTGCTGGCAAGTTCCATTTTACTCGACTTTATTAATTTTCCTCCTAAGATTCTTATTTCCTTCAGGGAAACTCGTTGAGCGGAGTAGGTCTCAATTTAAGAGCCCAAGCTAACGACCACATGTTAAGAAAGGTTATGAAACGATTCCCAATTGAATGTGTGCGGCCTAGTGGCGAGAGGTAACTGCAGGCCCCAGCGCACGACAGGAAGGTGGTTTGAGGGCAGCACGTGCAGGCCTGGCTGCCAGCATGCACAGAATTAGTGTCCTGTTGGCTAGGTGCATGGAGGAGGGTACCTGTGGTCTGTTTGGGTAAAAACACTCTGGATGGACGAGCAAACCCTAAAGAGAGTGAGGGAGAGGCAGCAGGTCAGCAAATATATCATTGCTCTGCTTCCCTGGTGGTGTAGTCCGCGTCATGTCGCCAACTGGGGGAAGGCCTGTGTGTGCGGGTGGGTGATTGAAAACGGTATAGTCAGGGCTTTAAGTGGGATGAAAAAACTGGGGGTCTCTCAAAGGGGCGTGGCCAGTGTATTTAGGGGCGTGGCTTTAAAACTCTTACGCTAAAAATCTGTGTTTAGCATAGCGTGCCACCCGACTGGGTATAGTGATAGACGGAAAGAAAGGTAGGTAGGTTGACCGCGGCCTCACCTGAACTGCTCACACATGTTCCTCTCTGCGAGCTTGGTCACCGCTATCAGTCTGAAGAATGGAGTAGTCCAGACTGGCGACACATTGACAGGGATTGTGGGAGGATAATAGTACGAGAGCAAGCTTGCTGAGTCACCACTCGCAGACTGTGAGTGGGTCTTGACATGAGACAATCCTATATAAAGTCCTGGTTGGTTCTGATCGGTAATTCTGGAGGCTTACCAGTGGATAATAGACCTGGATGTGATCTTAACAGAGAAGTTTTGCATTGTAGTTCTCGTTTTCATATTTCTGGTGAAGGAAATGGGAGGTTTTCACTCGAACTAGGGTGCTATTGCCCTTCCCAGAAGCAGGAATCAACACATCGCTCTGCTTGTAATTCTGGGCCTGCCTCGGGCCTTGTGCGAGGCGAAGACGGCGGGGCGTGGGGAGGGGACGGATGGAGAAGGAAAGAAAGGACCGTGACAGGCGTCGCCTCCATATTGCTGCATGTGCAGGGCGGCGTTTTAACAGGCGGGCACCCATCGTTATGGCGCATTGGTCACCTATAATGTTGTGCAGGGAGACGCCATTTTGTTAATGGTCAGGGAGATGAGTGTTAACCATTAGCTGAGTGATGGTGTTGTTATGGTACAGACTTGCCAGTTTCACAGCTAAAGCTTTTGCTTTGTGGCAGTGCGAGGACTGTGCCATGATTTGTGTACCGACTGAGTTGCAACTGCCTCTTCATGATGGCATCAGGAATTAACCAGTCATCTCGTGAAACGGTATGGCCTAATCGAGAGGTGATTTTATTTATGTATTTATTTATGCTGTTTTTTAAAGCGGAGAATTTTCTAAAGGCATTGGATCACTTTGCGTTACAAACAGAACACAAGAAACGCAAATTACAATATTGGTAAATAATGAGTCAGAGACAAGGTTCACTGAAAAAAACTAGGTCTACTGCTGATTGTAGGGAGCAGAGAATTGAACTAAAATGCTTTTTAATAGGCAGACACAAGTTTAAGCCAGTGTCTGTGTGATGGGTACACGAGGGCCGCCTGTCAAGGTGTAAAGGTTAAACTATTTGCTGTATGATGTTGTGCATGTCACACCAGTACCAGGTGACAGTGTAATGGTTAAAAAATATATCCAGTTGATGGAGTTCCCAGGAAGCTGGTAAGGTAACTCAGCAGTGCTAGTGAAACAGCTCAGTGAGTTAAAGTATACACATCAGAGATCGGCATGTTTACTGAAGGTAACAGGTTTAGATTCTAGTTGTCTACTTTACCTTTCATCATTTTAAGCCAAGTAAAATGACTACTGAAAAGTGCATTAATCATTGTTTGCACTAAAGTGAGTGCACTGAGAAATATTTATAGCACCCCCTCCCAAACAACACATATCGGAACCCTTTGTGTAGCATCAAGCACTTTGTTGAATTGGAACATATCATCTTTGAGAACATCAAAAAGCCAACTACTTCAGTTTTGCCACTTCTGTTAGTAGTCTTTCACACTTGTGATTGTGGCGAATAGTGCAACTGCTCACTGTTCTTGTGCAAGTGAGTAGGATGAGTCTTACACAATGTGTGTGTGGCTCTGTGTGTGTGGCTGTGTGTGTGTGTGTGTGTGTGGCTCTGTGTGTGTGTGTGTGTGTGTGGCTCTGTGTGTGTGTGTGTGGCTCTGTGTGTGTGTGTGTGGCTCTGTGTGTGTGTGTGGCTCTGTGTGTGTGTGTGGCTCCGTGTGTGTGTGTGGCTCTGTGTTTGTGTGTGTGTGGCTCTGTGTGTGTGTGGGTCTGTGTGTTTTTGTGTGGCATTTGCGAGAGATTAAGCTATTGGCATTGTAAATGACGATGCCATTTATTCATCTGTTTTCAAAACCAACACATAAATAAAAAAATGTGTCATTTACAATGCCAAAAGCTCTAACTTTTGCAAAGGTGAGACCGTTGCATTGTAAATGCTTGTTCTTCTACTGAGGACTTCTCTCGATTAATCCGGCAATATATCAATCACAAGACGACCTCCATCCAGCGGTCCAAGCAGGAGGCACCCATTATTCCTTTTAAGGTTAAAAAAGCCATTCGTTCCTTGGCCAGTGGGAAGGCTTCGGGTCTTGACTAGATACCATTAGATTTTTGTGGGAACTTCTTGCAGACTCTGTTCAAAGTGTTAAGGGATCTGCTTATTTCTTTTGATCTGTCGGATAAGGTTTGATATGCCGGATAAGGTTCCTTAGTCTTGGAGGGAGACAAATACTGTCATTTTTCTCAAAATAGAGAAAGATCCTATTTTCTGTAGATCATGCCACCCAATCTCCTTAATTAAGGCAGATTCTAAGATCTATATGCACATTCTCGCTCATCGGCTGTCTGCCGTAATTTTGGAATTGGTGGACCCAAACCATGGCTAGGACGCAACATCTCATGTCAATATGGCAATGGCTGCTTTAGAGGTGGCCTCTCCAGGCAGCAGTTCAGTCGATATGATCTGTTTGGATGCTTAGAAGGCCTTTGATCGGGTCTCCTGACTTCCCATTGGGGAGGCATGGAGTCCACTGACTTGGGTTCAGGCGCCTCCACTCTGGCCCTAAGGCAAGGATACACAGCACAGATTTATTATCAGATCCTATTTCTATTCTATACAGTACACTGCAGAGGTGCGCCCTACCTCCTCCATTATTTGCTCTTTATATTGAACCATTTATTCAATGACTTAAACAGATGGAAGAGATACAATCTCTAAAACTGCACCACTACAAAGAAAACATCCTCATGTATGTGGATGCCATCGCTGTTCTGACCCCAGATCTGATCAGTGGTCTACGTGCAGTAGTGACAGCAGTCCAACCATTTCGGGAAGTCACTGGTTACAAGTCAAATTTAGATAAGACCCACATCCTATGCAATTTGGCTCCACCAGGCCAGGATGAGAGGTGGGTACAGTCCTTGGTCTATCTAGTAGTCAACTTGTGATTAATATCCCTGAGACTCTGGAGAATAACTATGAGAAGTTGTATCAACATTCTGTGGAAGTTTTTCTTTAATGCAGCGGGTTGCATTTGGGGCTTATTGGCCTCTGCAATCTTATTAAGATGATTGTTCTCCCTTGGTATCTTTATTTTTTCCGGTGTATCCCACTTTTTCTTCCAGTGGCTTTTTTATATAAACAAAAGTTGAGGTATTATGGCAGCAGTTCATATGGTCCTATCGGAAGCCTCACTGTTAGATCCACTTTCTGCAGCAGTCTAAGGAAGATGGGGGGGAGGTTTCAATCTCGATTCCCAGGTTTTATTATCTGATGTTATTCTTCTCACAAATTTGATTGGTATTGGGGTGGGGACTTTGGCCACTAGGTCGTATGCTTACAGAGTTTCTTCCATTGGACGAACAGATAGTCCCCGGTGTGGGTATCGTAGACTCAATATACTTTACGTGAACCAAGATGCTAAAAGTGTTCCACCTCATTTGGGGTTCCTTTAAGAGAATATTTTCCGGCGTCACCCTGTATAATAGACTTACGTATTTTGGGTTACAATACCCACTTTCCTAATAGTATCTATTCAGGTTTCAGGGAGAGGTAGGAAAGGAATATTTTACTGACTTTCGGCCAACTATTTGATCGTCATGCCTCTTATTAATTTGTGAAATTTACAGCAACAGGCTCCTCTTCCATCTATGGTTTTCTTTGATATTTAAAGATGCAGCATTTCACCTTAAGTCTCAAGGAAGAAGATTTGAGTTGTACTGATAGCCCCTGACCAGACCTTAAAAGGAAGACTCCATTCAAGAAAAACATCAGGCTGGTCTATAAGTCAATCTATTTGTCACATCAAAATCATGCATATGACTTGTTCCGGCTGAGGGCTAATAAGTGGAGTACACTACCCAATAGGGAAGTAACAGTTGCTGACCTCCAGTGTAGCAATGTGATGTTTCATTCAGTTTTGAATGTATCTCGTTTTAAGGTACATCATCTCAAATCTATTAACAATTGGTATTACACTCTTCGTTGCCTCTTCATTATGAAGTTATGGCTGTATGATCGCTGTTTCCAATGTGGACTTTCAGGGGCTGATGCGGTTCATGTCTTTGCATCCTGCTCTGCTTTGCGCTTGTACTGGGAAATCGTTTTTGGCAAACTATGTGGCATTTCTACCCTAGAGCTTGTGGCTGACCCGATGCTGATTATGTTGGGTCATTCACCAGCTATTCCTTCCTACTTATCTGGTTTATATTTCTTTGCTATCACACAAGCTAGGCTGGTTCTGGCATGATTCTTGGTCTCCAATGAGTTTCCTGATCCATGGATCTGGTTGCAGGAATTTTCATATATAAGTAGGCTGAAGATAATGCTAATGGAAAATGATCCCCGGAGAAAAAGGCTTGATCAGATCTGGGACCTCATTCGGAGTTAGTTCTCAGGACGGGTCCGCCTAGTCTCTTAGCTTTATTTGTTTTCCACAGTGCTCTCCTCCACTTGTGTACTATATACATTGTATGTTTTTTTTTATTTGTTTCCCTTTTGTTTTTAATTCAGGGAAAAAATATCTTATTAGTTCAACTGATATGTTTGCTACACTCCAATTGAGTTGAAGGTTTTTGGTTTGCCACTTATTATGCTCTTTTTCGTATTTGCTGGATACGTTTTGTATTTTGTTCCTATGCTTTTGGTACTTGTTTGTTTCTCGTCATCTAGAAAACAATAAAAAATGTTTTTAAAAAAAGAGGATTTCCATCAAAATTCAAACATCAGGACCTACCCGCCAGCCGATCTGCCTGAGGAACCAAATCCTGTTTAGTGGGAACTCTCTGTGAAGGTATTTGGCCACGAGGAGCCCTCATCGGCTACAGCCTGCAACTTCATCCCACTGGAGTTTTCGACTTACAAAAATGACTAATTCCAATGGCACACATCTTCACCACAACTTCGTTGAGCATCTCCCTGATGATGACACCTTCTTCCTGGACACTGCCTGCTGCCTTGCCCTGCTGAACTCTACCTTCTTAAGAACTTTTCTTTACATTTTCCTCTAAGTCCTAAAACAGGCTGAGACCAGGCCAATCCACATGGACCTGTGCTCCATCACGGTCAGCCTTAACTTTTGTCTTTGTCTGAGTACCAGAAAAAACGGATACCCGCGGATGGTGCTTTGATATTTTAGATGTTATTTTGCTCTAAAAACTTTGCAAATTCATAACTCTGTTTAGTGAATTAGTAGCTGGAAATGTAGGTAAGTGCCAGCAGGAAAGCTTTATTCATGACAGGGACTGCGCAGCAGCCACCTGGCAGGCAAACAGCAACCAACTCCCCACAATTCAAACAAAAAGTTCTAGGTTCTGTTGTGGAATGCACATGCGCAAGAACCCATGAGGGGTGAACATTCCACAACAGAGAAAACACAGTGAGGGATACACTACATTATCACCTTCCTCTAAATGCATTTTTTTTAAATCCAAAAGAAAACAAGGCAGCAAAGGGGGAAGGAAAGTAAGAGACATGAAAAAGGAAGGAAAAGAAAATCAAGGAAGCATGGAAGAACAAAACAAAGGAGAGTGGATATCAAAAGGAAAAAGATAACCAGATTAGCGAAATCTAATAGGAACAGAATGTCGTCTATTGCTCATACGCAAACCCAACAGTGAAGGAGCATCCAAGAGTTTATGGTTAGACACATCAGAACTGCAATAAAAGCGTCTGTTGGAAACATGTTCGGGCAACTTAACAATCCAGGACATGTTCCACCGATGTTTGTTGTTCATCCTAACAGCATTACCACAAACCTTATTCACAACCATGGGATCAGAGAACTTTGCTTCTCCTTTCTTGCTGTGAAATGGAATCTTCACAGGCACAGTGTCACCAACAACAAATCTATGTGGAACAGATCTTTTACTGGCATCAAAATAAGCTGTTTAGCTTAACTGAGCTTTGAAGACATTCTCCCTCATGAGATCGTCCACACCCACAATGGCATCCATCTTTACCCCCCTTGACATCCATCCAGGACACATCTTGGAGGAAGGTTTCCTTCCCTGCAACAATTCAGAAGGAGAAACCTTTTTTAGATGAGTGGGGAGTAGTTTGGTAAAACCATAGCATGGAGCGACCAGCGTTCTGAACGATGCACTTGCTAGCAACCGCCCACTGTACGCAGTTGTTCAAAACCCTGTTCATTCGTTCCACAAGACTGTTGGTTTGTGGGTGATAAAGGGAGCTTGTGGAGAGAGTAATACCACCCTGATGTAAAAAGTCTTGAAATTCCAGACTGACAAACTGTACACAATTGTCAGAAACAATGGGAGAGGAGAAGCCCTCCCGCAGGAAAATGTCCTTGAGAAATTCGGCTCACCAAAAAACCGCACCTCCGGCCACTTTGAATAGCAATCTATGGCAACAACAACAAAGCGAGTGGAGGATGGAAGAAGGTTGAAAGGACTAACTAGATCAATGCCAATATTCTTCCAGAGCCTAGCTGGAAATTCAATGGGTTAGAGAGGAGGAGTTTTCTCTTTCAGTCCTTTTTCAGCTTTAAAACTCATGACACATTCACCCACAAAGACATCAATGACCTTATCCATAAGGGGCCACCAAAAACACTTGCATAACCTGCACTTGCTGAGTGTTTTCCCCAAATGCCCCTCGTGAGCACCACCAATCAATTTTCCTCTGAGTTTTTCTGGAGAATAAACCTATCGCCACACACCAAAATACCGTCCTCAATGAAGAGTTCCATGCAGACTTTTACAATGGTTTACAAAAAGAAAGGTGCGTTCTTTTCCTTCAGCTACCCATCCTTAACACACTAAATGACCTGGCACAGCAAGGCTTCCTTGGACAGCTCGTCTCTCCATTCTTCCTCACTCACCGCACACATATCACCCATAATCATGAAGGCAATAAAACAATTGTCATCATCGTCACTTGGTAAAGTATCATCATCAGACACAGGAAACCTACAGAAAAAGTCCGCCCTGCCATTCTTGTTACCTGGAAGGTAAGAAACGTTAAAATCAAACTGAAGCAACTTAGTGGACAATCTGGCAATTCTGGGAGTGTGTTCTTTTATTTTGTCCCCAGAAAGAATGAAAACAAGTGGGCTATGATCAGTGCATAGCACAAAATGGTTACCCCAAATGTAAGGATGAAGTTTTCTGATGACCCAACAACAGGCCAACAGCTCTCTTTCGATGACAGATAAATTCAACTCTGGACCATGCAACACTCTAGATGCATAACCCAAAGTATTCTCCGTACCGTCTTTAGTTTGAGTGAGAATAGCGCGGAACCCCACAACACTAGCATCAATGGTGATGGTTCACATGACATTAAGATCAAAAGGTTTGAGAATATTGGCGCCAACTAACTGGGTCTTGATCCATTCAAACATTTCCTGACAGAGATCCTCGCAGACAAAAAACACACTCTTCTTCAACATGTTGGTGAGGGGATTGACCTTAGAAGCATAGTCAGGCACAAACCGTGAGTAGAACTCACAGAGTCCAATGAACGACTTGAGACCACCTTTATCAGTAGGCACTAAGCTGACAACTATAGCCCTGATCAGACCAGGTCTAGGTTCCACCCCATGTTCTGACAAAACATGACTCAAATATTACACCGTCTGTACCATGAAAAGCCACTTTTCTTTTTTAAGAATAACTCCCTTCCCTTGCATGATACCTAGAACACGATACAAGGATTCATTGTGCTGCTCCTTGGACACACTATAAATCAAAAGATTGTCTTGAAAGGCGGCAACCCCCCTAAACCCTTTAAGCATGTGGCACATGATCCTTTAAAATACTGCCACAGCAGGGGCAAGAACATAAGACGTCCTACAAAATTGGAATGTACCAATCGGCGACACAAATGCCATGAGGTGCCTTGAGTAAGGATCCAAGACCTGGTGGTAAGCTGATGCGAGGTCCAGGTTGCTGACCCATTTGAACCCATTAATCATGGTAAACATCTCCAAAATCTTGGGGAGAGAGTGAGAATCGACCCAAATATTTTTGTTAAAACTACGAAATCAATACAAAAGCGAAGATCACCCACAGCCAAGGGAGAAAGCCAGAAGGAAGAGGACTCAATATTCTTGATGATGCCTTTCTGGCACAAGTCATTAAGTTTGTGTTCGAGCTGATCCCTGACACTAAAGGGGACACTCCTGCGTCTGTGCTTGATGGGAATGGTGGCCTCCTTAACCCTAATCTGATGGATAAAACCCCTGAGCTGTCCAAACCCTCCACCAAAACCAGATGGAAAACATCGGAGAACGTTATCTGAAAAATCATTAGAGGAGACAATAAAAACTTGTTCCTTTGTGCCAGGCCTAAGAACCATCTGAAAAAGACCTTGGTGGAACTATCCTAGAATGGACAACCCTTTA
Organism: Lissotriton helveticus; assembly: GCF_964261635.1. NCBI lineage: Eukaryota > Metazoa > Chordata > Amphibia > Caudata > Salamandridae > Lissotriton > Lissotriton helveticus. The sequence goes on from NC_136072.1 coordinate 424,617,143, forward strand.
ATTGCCCTTTAATTGCCACATACACCATACACCTTACCACAGATTTTTCTACCTTTAAATTCAAGAATGTCCTCAAAATAACCTGCCAGCTCTATCCTCCGTCCTCATAAGATACAGGAGCCCTACCGGGAGGTTACAAAGAACGAGAACCCCACACCTCACGAAACATTTCCTGAGTGATCATGGTTATTCTTGCACCAGAATCTACCAGCAGACACACCTTTCTATCTCCAAGGCCAATTTCAAAAAAATAGTCAACGCATCTGACACATTCGCAACATAAGGGGTATTGACCAGTTTGCCAACCTGAGGAGATAAACCACTATGTTTACCACTTTAATAAACTTCTGTAAAATGCCCTAGCTTGCCATAGGACCAGTGAGTAACATGTTTGGCTGGTCAACCCCTACCCCTTTGATATGTGAGAGATTACCACAGTGGAAACACAAGTTGGTTTGTTTAAAAAACAAATTCTCAGAACTTGTGTAACATTGTTTTTAACATCCTTGGATCTAACAGCCCCCACCAGTTCGTTAGATTTGTCCTCTAACTCTTTAACCAAACCTTTTGAGAGCTCGATACTCTTGCAGTGCAAATAGTCTTTCCAAGGGAAGGATTACCCATAGATAAGAGCTTCTGCTGGATAGTTTTGTCAGAATACTTACAAATGTACTGGTCCCTGACCAATTGCTCAGTAAACGCTTCAAATTGACAAGCAGCGCTCAACTTGCAGAGAGCAGAGATAAAAGCATCAGCATCTTCTCCAGATCTCTGCTCCCTTTTGAAAAACTTGTGTCAAATGACAACAACACTCGGCTGATAATCAAAACACAAATCTAACTTCTTTACTGCCTCTACGTATTCATCAATGTCCTCCTTGTCTTGTGCTCGTAGCAGAGGTGGCAAGTGTTTGAACACTGATCTACCTACGAACCCTAGAGAATGAAGCAGGAGACATTTTTTCCTTTCCGACCTGTAGCGAGAGGATCCAATAGCACCCAAATGAGTTACAAATGTGTCATACCAATTTTTCCAAGTTATTTTCGGGTTTCCAGGCACCTCTAGAAAAGGAGGTGGAGATGAAACAGACTGCATAATAGAAGATAAGCCTTAGATGACGCAACACTAGAAGAGACAATATAGTTTTATTTCTTTTTTTAAACAAAAAAAAACTACAACCAAAAAGAAGGAGTTTGCACTGTGAAAAATTCTCGAAATGCAATAAGAATACAGAAAGAAATAGAAAAGCAACAAAAACTCCACGCAGAGTTTATGCCACATAGAAACTCATGGCAATACTGTCTTTTAAAACTAAAGTGAACTTGTAACTGGGAAAAAAACAAAAAAAAAACATTGAGAATCAGTGTCACCATGGATGTGTACGACTGTTCCGGGATAGATATCAGCAAACAATGAGTGACACTCATGGAGTACTGAAAAGATACAAAGAGACTTGCCCGGTGTGTGTGTCACTGTAGGTGTAGAGACCTCAATAGCTGATTTGACAACAACCGCAAGTGTGCATGATGCAGTCACAGCCTGAACTTTTTCGAAGATGCGACTGACAAAGAAATGGCAGCTTGAGTGACGTAAAATTTACATTGCACTTCTCCTTTTAACGGTAAAGCTGTAGCTGCGGAAAAAAGCGCGCTACGTGCAACCAGTGCCTTAAGATACGTGTCCCTGATCCACAGTGGATGTCATCTGTGACGTCGCTTTAATTCACGAATCCATGCTGCAGTATGGAGATTTGTAGAGAAACATTGATCCACTCTGAAATGGCTTTGTCGGCCCTGCAGTCCTCCCTCAATCGGCACCACACAAATGTAGTAAATGAGTTGCAGGGAACGTAGGTAAGTGCCAGCAGGAAAGTTTTTTTCATAACATGGACTGTGCAGCACCCAACTGGGAGACAACCAGCAACCAACTCCCCACAATTCAAAACCAAGAGTTCTACTTTCTGTTTTAGAATGTACATGTGCAAGAACCCGCGAGGTGTGAACATTCCACAACAGAGAGAACACAGTGAGGGAGACACTACACTCTGGTTCTACTAATTGGATTTCATTTGTTTTATTGTCATTGCATTTATTAGATTTTACTCTATGTTTTTCGAGTTTGTTTGGAATTTTTCTTGTGTTGTGTTTTCCCTTTATTACCCTTTGTGTGTTAAGCCTAAAGTTAAGCCTATATTAATAAGCCTGCCTCCCCTTCATGTCAAGCTATCAGAGGGGTAAAAACAGGTTAATTGAGTGGCTCTTCTGGTTCACCCTGACAAGGATTGTGGTTGTTGCCTGACTCCCCTCAACCAATAACCCAATTGTCTAGATGTACCAAGCCAAGATCAGATATCAATATGTTCCTCATGAAATAGCCATTCTGACTTTGTAGATGGTTTTATCTGAGAGACTCAAAGAGCACTAAAAGTTTCTTACACAGTCTGCTCCTTTTCTGTAATCATTTAAGCATCATAGTTGTCTGACAAAACTGCACAAGTGGCAGAGTTGATTGCACTGACAAGGCCTTGCTGCCTAGCAGATTAATTATGTGCAACAATTTATACAGACAGCTAGTGAGAATTCACTATTTGTAAGAGAAACCTCAATGATTTGTGGGCTACTCCATATTATCAATATTTACTCCCAGACTCCAACTTACCTTCCCCACCCAGGTATTTGTGTGGCCATACACACCTAACAAGAGATGTGATGACCAGGATTTTCAATAAAGTACTGGTACAATATAACATTCAGAAGTGCAGCAGAAGATTTGTGTCACAGATGTCTTACTTGCCAGAGATATAATTAGTGGAAGAAAAAAATCAGTTGTCATGACCCACATAGAAAAAATAGGCCTATTAACTAGACTTTAAATTTGTCAACTCCTATTGACGTGTAAAATCCTTGTTTTATGAATATCAAGAAATAAACCTTTGCTTGCATCCCTGATCTGAATGCCCTGTTTCTTAACAGTACTATACGGGTATGCTGCAGTGGTTTTACAAAAGGTATTAAAAAAACGGGGAACGCACGAACATTTATCAGCAGAGGCTATCACCGGTGCTTCTCTTTCTGAGCCTATGCAGGGAGCGGGCGCCATAGAGGAAGGGGTGTCATCGGGGCTACAAGACATTACCGAGAACTTTTATTCTTTATCCGATTTCTCTTCTGAAGAGAGCGCTAATGTTAGCAAGGATTGGGCAGAATGTAGTATGGGAATGAGCTCTGCTACGGATGAAGACACAGTCAATACTAATCCCAATTCTTCAAATACAACTGCCTCCACTGTAAAAAGACGTAAAAAACCCTTGCAACGCTCTTTGGTTATGCATTCACCCCCAGATGCCAATGTCTCATATTCAGGACCTGGGCCAGATTTGTATTTTGATGTGAATGAACCTCAAGAGGGTGTGCTCAGGCTATCAAAGGATAATGATCCATCGAACTTGGCACAAGACGTATGCAATACATCACCCGGCGCTGTGGAGATTACCCTGACAACTATATACAACACTATGATGACGCATCACGCTGAAATAAAAGCCGAAAATCTGCGCACCCAGGCCACTTGTTCTAAACTCAAGAATGCTGTTCGTCGTGCTATTAAACTGTCTGGAGAGACAGCCGATAGAGTGACTGAAACTGAGGCAAGGATATCGGCTCTGGAAGATGAGAATATCAGGCAGAAACAGGAACTAGACAATGTGAAAGCTCTTAAGGACGATATTACTAACAAACTGCAGGGCTTGGAAAATCAAGCGCGTAGGAATAACCTGCGTTTCCTTGGAATACCGGAGAAAAAAGAAGGGGGGGACGCCAGGAGATTTATTATAGAACTACTTAAAGAAGCCTTTCCACAATTGTCTACTTGGGACTGGGTCATAGAAGTGCAGAGGGCGCACAGATTTCCATTTTCAATAAGAAAGCCGCGCCAGGGCACCGAGGAATATCCCAGGGCAATATTGGTGTCCTTCAATAATTTTTTGGCTAGGGAAGAGATCTTCATGCTAGCAAGACCTGACAAAAAAGCCTCCGCTAAGGACTGTGAATTTTTTGTAAGGCCGGATTTTTGCCAAGCAACGGTGACTCAAAGATGGCATCTCCGACAGCTCATACCGGATTTTCAAAAGAAAGGCGCTACTGTATTTTTGCAAAATCCGGCCAAGCTAAAAATAATTTTGAAAGGGCAGACCAAATTTTTCTTGTCTGAGATTAGAGCCAAGGAATATTTAGAATCATTATGAGTCATATAACTCGATCTCAGAACAATTATTCTCCTAAGTTAACAATGCTCTATTTCTTCTGTATTTAACTGGTGTTTTCTCGTGAGGGTCTAGCGGAGGGGGGACACGGCAGTCAATTTTTTTTTCAGGAACTGGGTGTTCCTGAGCCTCTGATGTTGGGGAGGGGGTTGGGGGGGGCCCGGGGGGGGTGTCGGGATTGGTGGGTCTGGGGGGGGTTGTGGGGGGGTGTAAGGCAGTGGTAAATGCTAGATTGTACAGAGCAAAACTGGTTGAAGACTTGTTTTTTATGTCAACTTTATCCATAGGATTAAGCAGTAGAAGACTCCTAATGTTTTTTGAAATTAGAATATTTTATAATGGATAAGAAAGTAAAAATATGTAGCATGAATATTAATGGTCTCAACGATCATAAAAAGATCAGGGTGTTGTCTAAATTAATTCAATCTTTAAGCATAGATATTTTATGCCTGCAGGAGACCCACATTCCATGGGAAAAGCGTAGTATCTTGAGGAATTTAGGGCTGGAACTCTTGGTCAGTTCTAAACAAACTGGGGTGAAAAGGGGGATTGCAATTCTTATGAGAAAAAATCTAGGCAAATGTAGTAGAACATTATCAGACAAATGGGGCAGATGGGGATTGGATGAGCTTAATATTAATGGTAACAGATTTACTTTGTGTTGTATATATGGTCCGAACCTTGACGATTGTGAGGTATTTAATACTATTAATTTGGAACTAGCTGGCTGATGTCAACCGCTAATTCTATGCGGTGATTTGAATGTCCATATCGATGCCAAGTGTAATATTAGGACATGTGGAAAATACAGTGGTCGTAAGATTAAGACCTATAAAGCTCTAAGGGAGACAGTATTGAATAATGGACTATATGATGTCTGGAATAAAAACAAATCAATTGATCCCGATTTTACTTTTTTCTCAAATCCCCATAAAAAATTTGTTTGGTTAGATTTTTTCTTTACTTCTTCTTTTTTCCTGGAGAATACCGAAATAGAGATTCTACCTCAAATGATTTCAGATCACAATCCTATAATATTAGAGCTGGCATTCTCCCCTAAAAAATATAATACAAACTATCATTGGTCATTTCAAAGGAGTCTCCTACTTGATGAGAATTACCTACGATATATGACTGAGACCATCAAAGATTTTTTTCTCCACAACTCGGACACCGCTTCAATCCAGGTGGTCTGGGATACTTTTAAATCTGTTGTAAGAGGGGAAACATTAAGCTTTTCTAATTTTCAACGTTTGAAGGTAAAAAAGGAGCTAAGAGACAAAATGGATAAAACAGGTATTGCTGAATTAAATTTAGTCAAGCAGATTATAAAAGGTAATAACTCTGATATCCAAGAAGCTCAACGACAGTTAACCATTGAACGGGCTAGTTCATATTCCTATCTAGCAGATCAGGTAGCAATACAATTTAAGCAACATAAAGCAGAAAGCTACGAACTAAATGAAAAAAACGGGAGGATCCTAGCCCAAAGGGTTAGACAAAAAGCTATGCAAAATGAAATAACCAGAATCAAAGATCTAACTGGGGTATATCAAGAATCTAAGGAAGGGATTCTGAATGCTTTTAGTGATTTTTATAAAACACTATACAACAAACAAGTATTTGAGAGTGATACAGATAGAAGGCTAATTGAGTATCTGAGTGGCATTGAGAATATATCAATGTCTGAGGATGATGCAAGGTCTCTTAGCTCCCCAATCACATGGGAGGAGATTGAGTTAGCTATTCTTAGCTTACCATCTGGGAAAGCCATGGGGCCAGATCAAATTCCACTTGAATTCTATCGAACCTTCAGGCATATTTTAAACCCGAGCTACTCAAGATTTTTGATCAAGCTTATCGAAGATCTCCCCCAGCTTCTTGGTCCTTAGCCACAATTATAGTGTTTAATAAAAAGGGAAAAGACCCTAATGAACTCGGGTCTTATCAACCTATTTCTCTTATTACAGCAGATAGCAATTTTTTTTCCAAAATGCTAGCAAACAGAATACTTAATATTATGCCCAAGCTGGTCTCCAAAACTCAACATGGATTTATTAAAAAGAGAGATACCACTGATCATGTGAGAAGGATTATTACTATATTTGATTGGGCACGGGCCACGGACTCCCCAGTCGGCGCTATTCTGCTGGACGCTGAAAAAGCGTTTGACAGAGTCGACTGGGGGTTCCTATGGTCCGTCCTAACTTGGAAGAAGTTTCCAAGAGAATATATTGTGGCAATTCAGGCGATGTATCAAGATCCAAAGGCGGTAATACGTATAGGGACGGAAATATCTTGTCCATTTGCGATCACCAGGGGGACAAGGCAGGGTTGTCCCTGCTCCCCCCTGCTGTTCGCTCTATATATTGAACCTTATCTAAAAAAGATCACAAATGAAGTTGGGATTCCTCCGATGGCCATCCAGCAAATCAACCATAAAATCCTTGCGTATGCTGACGACGTCGCGGTGGTCACTTCTGATGTGGGCGCTTCTATGCCTAAAATCGTAGAACTTGCACAAGAATTTGGTGAGCTGTCAGGCTATAAACTTAACATCTCCAAAACTCAGGTAATTCATTCTTCTATTGGTATACCTGACGGAATAAATCTTACATCTACCGCATTGTATCTTGGTGTGATAATATCTCCTACAGTTGATGATATTGTAGGGCTTAATATAGACCCTCTTCTAAAGTCTACTAACAGGACTTTGGAACGGCTTAATAATTTACACCTATCTTTAATTGGGCGAACCAACGTAATTAAAATGGTTATATTACCAGAATTTCTTTACTTATTTCGCACCATTCCTCTTCTTTTCTCCTCTTCCTTTTTCAATAAACTAGATTATAGTGTTTCTAGGTTCTTATGGGGTTACCGGAGAGCGAGACGAGCACTTAAATGGTGTATCCTTCCAAAACTTAGAGGCGGTTTAGGAGTCCCTAGTTTTCGTCTATATTATTGGGCAGTTATGTTAAAACAGATGGGCATTTTAATGTTCCCAGATTATGGTCTAGATGAAGCTCTGAGTCCATCAATTTATGAAATGCTGCTCGGAGCTGATGCGCGGCAATGGGTGTTTAAGTTAATAGAACCCAGTTATCATAAAAAAAACAAATTCAAGATTATGATTACCGCAGCCCGGACCTGGAAGCAAATTAACAAAATGTTTCATCTTTTGCCCAAACTTAATTACTACACTCCTCTCTCACAGAATCCCATGCTACCCAAAATATTCAATGACCCGGTTATGCATAGATGGTTGGGCTCAAATATAAAAACACTTGGTCTATTATATCACGAAGGGCAATTAGCATCATATACTTTACTACAAAATAAATTTGGTTTAGATAAAGCGGATTTTTTTAAATACTTACAGATTCGCAGTTTTTTGAGTGCGAAGAACTTAATTACGTCAGATTCTATGAAACCAATAGATTTGTTGGAGTGTTGCCGGCTGGGATATAAGATTGGTATAATATAACAAAAATACATGGAGATGATGGAGGATAACTTAGATACTTATGAAGGAAAATGGAAAACAATTTTTGGTCTGGAATCTGTAGACTTAATTAGATCTTTTGAAGTCTGCAGTAAAGTTATTCTCAATGATTCACTAAAGAGCCAACATTATATGTCAGTGTTCGATTTGTATTATACACCATTGCAAATAACCAAATGGAAAACTCAGAAGGGTGCGAATTGTAGTCGCTGTGGCTACAATGCGGCTAACCTGTGCCATATGCTGTTTGATTGTATAAAATTGACCTTATTTCAATCTCAGATACAAGCCTTTCTAAGAATTATTCTAGGTGTAGATATTGTGTTAACACCCGAACTTGTTATAACTGGAATAGAAACTGAAAAAATTACTGCTAGAACAATTGCTGAAGAAGGGCTTATATTTATAGCTATGTCAGTTTATCGTAACTCAATAACATCACGCTGGCTGGATGCTGAACCACCCGCATTCTGTCAATGGCAATCTAAAATGCTGAATATCTATCAGCTAGAAAGAGCTGTATATAAATTTAAAGGTGTTAGAAGAAAGGGGATGGGGCAAAAAATATGGCTACCCATTACGAATTGGTTGTGAAATGCTTATCTATTTTAGTTGTACTTTTATTTGTTTGCCCAATGTTGTCTGATAGATTTTTCCTTTTTTCTTTTTTGTTATCAAGTCTGGGTAAACTTACAAATATGTATTACGATCAATTTATATTTATTGTCTGCTCTGTTTTGTCTCCCTGTATGAATTGGTTTTTCTTCTCTGTTTGCCTTTTTCCATTGCCAATAAAATCAATAAAAAAAAAAATAATAAAAAAAACCGGGGAACATCTCACAAAAAGTGAGCACTGGAAGTGCTAATTTAAGACATAGACCCTTCTTATGAGTGCCCTATTCCGATGGGAGCCGTAATGTAGTGTTTTTTCACACCGATTTCATTGCTGGAAGCAGACAAAATCTCTGTGTGAAAGACTGCTGGACAACATGAAGGAATCAACATAGAAAAACAGATTTCCATATTCTATTCCTCAAAAAGTTTTAATCCAAATTATTTCTCTGCTCGTATATTCCAGTAAAGGTAACTCCAGGGAAGGGACATTACAGGAATTAGAGAGGGCAACGGAATATAGTACAATAATCTACATAAAGCAAAATTAAAAAAAAGCCACAATAATACTTTACACAGTACAACGTAGTAGAACGGTGAAAGCAAAATGTAACACTACAACTACAGTGCAACACAACAATACCATACCACAATATTGTAGCACAAAAACCCAACAAAAAAATAACACGAGAATTAAATGCAACATAACAAATAATCACAAATATTGGTACACATTAGACCTTCACAAATCTGCTTTCATAAAATAGTGGTAATGGGTGTTTGCTCTGCCTTGCTTATCATTTAATAGAGTCAGTCAGATATATTTTATGATATCGCCTTTTGTGTTCGACAAACAGAACCACCCGGTGTAAGAACCAATTTTACAGCAAACACCCACAGCCAGGTGTACGTGAAATATTCTCAGCGGAATAAAGTACTGAGAGAAAGCAAACATCTTGCAGACCTGTTGCGGCGTGTTGTGTTCCTTGGGGGGTTGCGGCGTCTCTTCATACCTCTGTCACCTCATGGTTGACAATTCGTTTTTCTTCTTTCGGAGCCCGCCATGCTGCTGCATCATGGCACATAAATATCGTCTCTCTGAAAACCTATTTTCCAAATCACCCTTAGCAGGGTGGCATATCTGAGAAAGCTCTTGATGTACTTTCAATTTTTCAAAACTCCGTTGACATTTTGATTAGGAGCGTGTTCAAAGGCAAAAAAATATCTTCTGCAGTGACAGAACGTAGACGGGCTCCAGACTCTTTTATTTGCCTAAGCGCAGACCGTGCAGAATGACTCATTTTATTGAAAGTGCTTAACCTAAATTACACAAGACGGCCAGTGGGATGCATAGAGGGGTGGCAACACCACAGTACCGCCCGAAATAAGGCAAAGTGGGATGACAAAAAAACAGAAAGAGGAATGCAGTTTCGATAATATTTTCCCACTGTGACAGAAATTGTGAATGAGAAAAATAGTAAATTGAGACTGTGGCGATGCCGCGGAAGCAAAGGAATAATACGAGTGATATGTACAGTTTACCAAAAATAAGGTCAACCAACCCGTCATGAAAGCTCAGCTATATAAACACCAAGGCGACCATGAAGCAGAATGCTAACTAACCATGCAGTATCCACATGGATGTCACATATACCTCAGGACCTCAAGGTGGAGAGACAAGGGGGATTTGGGCGGCAGCCGAACACAGGGAGGTCTGCTCCCCGGGGATTTCGGGAAAGTGGAGCAGTCGGACGACTGTTCGGGGTTTGGGCGTTTTTTGGGCTACTTATGTAGCCTAGGGATATATATGTAGCCATTTTACAGTACCAGCCACCATATATTCTCTTGGTGACACGGTGGCTGGTACCTGGTGGATAACAATTTTGTCATTTTAAAGGAGCAATCATTTCTAGTCATGGATAGCATTTTTATCCTGTTTAGGTATCCTTAGGTTTTAGACTACATTTAGTCTCCTTACCTGTGGGGTTGTGATGGTGGTGTGGCCAGTGAGGGCAAGCTGGTCCTTTGCACCATGGCTGCTGGCAGTGTGCAGCATTGTTGGGGGGGGGGGGGGGGGATGGCCGGCAAACAAACACGGTTGACTGGGCCTATGTGGCAGAGTGGGCACCTTTGCACCACGGCGCCGGCTCCCTGGAAAGCAGCATTTCAGGAAGGAGGGCGGGCCTCTCCAGCACACTTTTCCTACACACAAAAGTGATGTACCATTTTTATTGGGAGACCTGGGGAAATGCTGGGTGGTAGGATCACCGGGCTGACACACATTTCCTACCACCCAGAGTTTCCCCAGGTCTCCCTATAAAAATTGTACATCACTCTTGTGGGTGGGTCAAGTACCCACGACAGGCAAGGGCCCAAAACGTATTGTGGCAACATCAAATTACCTGTCACAAAATGATCTGCTTTTGCAAGATGATCACATGAGTTTTTGGTCCAGGGCTTAGCGGTCATCTAGGCAAACCTACCAATCCCACACTATACACCGGGGGGAATCCGTGGAGGTATGGCTTGCGTGGCTCCCTGTCATGTATTTCCTATATAGCCTATACAGGATCTGCGCGGTCGGATAACATATACTGTGGGATTGGCGGCAGGCTGGTTCCGAGCACCCCCACCGGATAGGTTGGCCTGTTTGCATAAGCTAGCTCACAGTGCCACTAGAATCTCCTCTTATCGGGGAGAGAATAGCTAATGGCAACCTCAGAACATGACAACCCTGATCCCCCAGGATGGTGGAAACAATATACTACCTTTCGCTCAGTCACTCGTGCTCTAAGGGCCAGATGTAGGTGGCCAATTACCGGTCGGTAACGGCCGAATTCGGCCGTTACCGACCGGTAATTGGATTTTGAGATGTAGGGGGGAAAAAACAGGCATTTTCGGTAATTTTACCGAATCGGTAAATATACCGGTCGGTAAAATTACCGAAATTGCATCATCGGTATGTAGGTGCCAAGTTGCACATTGACACAGGGCTTCGAAAATCGGTATTTTACCATGCAATACAATTGCATGGTAAAATACTGATGCAGGTGTACATGCACATCTGTGCATGTACACCTGTGCCATGTGGCACACATACATGCCCTAAGGGCATGTATGTGTGCCACATGGCACACAAGCCTAAAACAGGGGTGCCAGAGGGTGTCAAAGTGACACCCCCTGCACCCTTGCTAAAATCGGTATTTACCGATTCTGTAATTACAGAATCGGTATTGCCCATTGATTCCTATGGGCTTCACCGCCCATAGGAATCAATAGGAAATACCGATTCGGTATTTCCAGATTCGGTAAATACCGAATCTTAACGATTCGGTATTTCCACATCTGGAAATACCTACATCTCCCCCCTTCATATTTACCACTTCTTAAATACCGAATCGGTAAAATTCAGTATTTAAGAGGTGGTAAATATGAATTACCTACATCTGGCCCCTAGTTTCTCTCAGAGAAACACTGAATAAACAGTCTGGGTATTACAATAAGAATTTATTGAACAGTTGTCATTCTAGTGTAAAATAGATGTGCTGTAACAACCATTAGACAGTAGCAGTGATGTATGATCAGCAGTACTACGAAAGTAAAGGGATGGTACAGTTCGACCATTTCAGTAATCTTGAATATATACAAGTACATAAAACACATGATAAAAGTGCGTACTCCTATGATGCCTCCCTAACTAGATGTACCTAAATGTACCTAGCATTTATTTAGGTGTTATGCCAAGAATCCGTCTAGGATCTAGTCAATGACATTACCTGAGAAAGGAGAGAATATGGGACCCCGTCCTGGTCTCGAGTTGGACACCCCGTGAGGGATGTAAGACCACTGCTAGCTGGAGTGTCTGCATGCAGGAACCTCAGCGTCTCTGGTCAGTGTGTCAGCTGGAAAGTAGCAGGTCTCCTCTGTCTTACTAAGCAAGACATGATGTATATATACCCACAGGTCTCCCAAGGGTTCCTACCTTGCTGTGTTACTGTGTCAGCCTAAAGGATGGCGTCAGACATCAACTTTATACAGAGATATTATACAGGAGAAATTTGTCCTGCTGTCAGTCCTGCTGTACTTACAAGAAGCCTCATGCATAATGTATGAGTTTCGAACTAGGGAAAAACCTGCGTTCTGAATGCAGTGTCATATCTAGGTAAAAGGTAAGTCCCTATGAACCGTTATGTATGTAATGTAGGGAAGAATATAGGTGAAAGGTTGCAGTGTTACCCTCACCTATACAGGGTAAATATATTGAATATAACATCCCCAAAAGTTTCCCTACCCAGAATCCTCTGCAAACCTCAAATTTTGATGAAAAAGAAAACATTTCTCACATTTCAGTGTGGGAAAGTTGTAGGTTAACCGGGCTCACACAAATTTCCTCCCACCTAGTGTTTCCCCAGGTCTCACGATAAAAATGGTACCTCACTCGTGTGGGTGGGTCAAGTACCCGTGACAGGCAAGGGCCGAAAACGTATTGAGGAGACATCAAAATTACCTATCACAAAACAATCTGGTTTTGCAAGGGGGGTCACCTGTGTTTTTGGCCCCGGGCTTGGCGGCCATCTAGGGAAACCTACCAAACCCACACAACTCTAACAACTAGACACCCAGGGGAGTCCAGGGAGGTATGGCTTTTGTGGATCCCCCAACGTTTCCCTACCCAGAATCCCCTGCAAACCTCAAATTTAGATGAAAAAACCAAAATGTTCTCAAATTTCTGTGTGGGACAGTTCTGGAATCTGCACTGATCCACAAATTTCCTTCTACCCAGCATTCCCCCATGTCTCCCGATAAAAATGGGATCTCACTCACGTAGGTGGGTAAAGTACCCGCGACAGGCAAGGGCCCAAAGCGTATTGATGAGACATCAAAATGACCTATCACAAAACAACCTGGTTTTGCAAGGGGGGTCACCTAGGTTTTTGGCCCCGGACTCGGCAGCCATTTTGGGAAACTCCCAAACCCTCACAATTCTGAAAACTAGACACCCACGGGAGTCCAGCGAGGTATGGCTTGCGTGGATCCCCCAATGTTTTCCTACCCAGAATCCCCTGCAAATCTCAAATTTAGCTGAAAAAACACACTTTCCACATATTTATGTGTTGAATCACCTTGACGGCACAAATGTCCTATTCCACAGCATTCCCCTCAGACTCCTGAGTAAAATGATACCTCACTTGTGTGGGTGGGGCAAGGGCCTGTGACTGGGAAGAGCCAAAAATATTGGGATTAAGGTTATAGCACAGAGAATTCTAAGGGCTACATTTTTTTTAAAGTGTTTTTAGTCAAATCTGCATTGGACACCCACACAAGTGAGGTATCATTTTACTTGGGAGACTGAGGGGAATGCTGTGGGGTGGACTTTTGTGCCGGCACGGTGATTCCACACATAAATATGTGGAAAATTAGTTTTTTTCAGCTAGTGGACTCTCCGACGCCCCCTGGGGGGCAGATCAGGGGCTACTGCCCCATCTGTCTCCTGGGGTTCAGAAAGACTGGGAACTTTTGGGAGCTTGGTGGGGGCATTGGCATGCCCATTCTAGGCAGCTCACACCCCTGAAATTAAAAAATAAATATTCCCTGATACCTATTGGGCTTTGTGCCCCCGCCCCGCGACTCAGATAAGAGGGGGGCAGAAAGACTGTGGCAATTTTTTTCGGGTAGGGGCATTGGCATGCCTATTCTGGGCAGCCCCCACCCCTAGGTATATATAAAAAATTCCCTGGTGCCTTGTGGACTTTCTGCCGATCAGGGGTTGCTTCCTCCTTATGCTTCCTGGGGGGCAGAAAGATAGTGGCATTTTTGGGGGGTTGGGGGCCTTGGAATGCCCATTTTGGGCAGCCTCCCCCCCGAACTTTGAAAAAAAAAATCCCTGGTGCCCAGTGGGATTTATGCCCCCGGGGGCAGATAAGGGGCTATTCCCCCATCTGCCTCCAGGGGAGCAGAAAGACTGTACCATTTTTTTTTTGAGTGGGTGCATTGGCATGTCCATTCTGGGCAACCCCACTCCTACGTATAAAAAAACCAAAACATCTCTGGTGCCTATTGGGCTTTCTGCCCCCCCATGGGGGGCATATCAGGGACTTTTGCCCCATCTGCCTCCTGGGGTGCAGAAAGTCTTTTGCCTTCTTTGCGGGGGTAGGGTGGGGCCATTGGGATGCCATTCTGGGCAGCTCCCTCCCCTGGCCTATAAAACAAGCATTGGCATAGCCAATAGGTCTCGCCTTTGGGACCTTATATGTGTTTAGTTATCCAGCACAATATCCTTGGTGCAACAACATCAACTGTTGCATGGCTAACCACTTATAGGGTCCCAAAGGCGAGACCTATTGGCTATGCCGAACCTTGGTAAGAATGTGTGCTTTGTAGAATATTAACAGTTTTACTGATACCACTGATCAACCTTAAGCGACTAAAGAGGGAGTTAAAGCCACCTCCATGGCATCATTAATTATGTCGGGGGGCCTTGCAGATATTTGTTTTTAGGACATAAGATCACTGATACATTTTTCCTGAGTGTAACTTGGGACATGGAGGCTAAATATCTGCAACTAAAGCATTATCCCAATTAGCTATATTATATCAGCTAACAACTTGTGGCCTACAAATCTTATGTAATTCTCTGCAACAGACACATAAATCATCCAAACTACCTATTAATTCAATCAAGTCTGTAGCCCAAGATTACACAAAGGTCATTCAAATAACTCTTGCCATGTTACCAGTGCCATACCTCTAGCACATCTCTGCATTGGGTGCATGAACCTACAAATGAATTCTATTTCACATTCAATAAGTATGGCTGCATGGTCTTTAGGGTGAGTTTGTGTAAATAAAGAAGTACTGTCACTGAACAGTCCCTGGTGGTCTGCCCGTCATCACTCCACCACCTTTCTGCCAAAACAGCTCAACCCTCAATGTATGGGATGCCGACGTGAGTGCTTTCCACTTCTGGGACTGGATATGTCAACTAGTGAGTTCCCTCAAGGGTTGGATAGTCCAGGACAACCTCAGCGGGCACCTTGCTGGCCTTTTAGAGGAGGGGACTGCTTCAGTACAAACACAAGCCTACGGGACTCCTCTGCTGTGGAGTATTCAGTTTGCACAGTTACAAACATTAATAAACGTTTAAATATTCATTTTATGCAAAAGAACTGCTACCTTGAGATGTCCACACTTTCAGAAACAGCGGAGAGTTTCAATCGCTTGCTTAATTTAATGACGTTATGGGCAGAATTCCTTAAACTTAGATTTTGAAAACTTTAAACAAAGGTGTTTGCAATTCAAACAAGGAGAGAAGCTGGGTTACTGACAGCACAGTCTTAAGGCTCTGGTTATACTCTCCTCTGCCTCTACCCTGGGTCTCTAAGCGCTGTGAAGAAGAGAGGTGAAACTTTAACGCTCAGCTTAAAAGGTATTGAATATAAGGACTATTATAGTCAACATGAAGAGTGAGGGCATTCATCGAAGAATCATCCCTGCTCAGCACAACTCTGGCCAGATCACTTGGATGCAAATTAGAGGGGCTACGTGGAAAGCGGGCGGAGAGATGAAGCCAGGATTTCCAGGAGCAGGTACTTCTAGGAAGTGCTCGATGTAAATATTAAAAATGGATCTGGTGCTGCGGTGTGTATAGCAATTAAAACTCATACCCAGAAACTTGCTGTCTTCGAATACCGACTGCAAATTCATCTTTTGAAAGCCAAACAAGAATCCAGTGGTAGGTGGCAGTTACACTCTTATAAAAATGTTCCGATTCAGGTAGACATCAAATAAGCCTTTGACTATTTCTTTTCGCGGTTTCATGAAAAATAACTTTGTTTCAAGCGGAGCATGTCAGGACTTGTGTGCAACAAGCGAGGGCCTGTGCGCTGCGCTAGGAGCAGGGAGAGGGAGGTGCATTCTGCTGCCAACAATTGCAGTCGGGTGCAGAAAGAAGGCAAGTTCTGTTTGCTCAGCTAGCTGCAGATTTGTCCAGCTGAAACGTGAGCCTGAGCCGAATCCGGCAAGTCCGGTCCGGATCTTATTAGCCCAGCTCTTTTTACAGGGGCCAGTCTTCTGTTCTAGACGAAAAGTATGCACTTAGGAGAGGAGCTCTTGTTTCGAAGGCAGGGCTAGACACCAGACACAATCATGTGTGGAGGGGTGCAGGGGACGCTTTCAGTTTCTAACAGGACGTCCGAGGGCCCGCCACACAGTGCCCTTTGATGTGGCTACCCACTCGTGGGTGTTTGTGTGTGTTCTCCTCCTGGCAAGCGCAAGGTTTCTCATGGAAAAGATGTGGTATTGACATTGTCGCATGGCAGGTAGCTGCAGCGAGCAGGGCTGTCAAGAGAGCCCATGTTTTGAGTAGGGTAAACGGATTGTGTTCACTTTACATCCCGGACAAAGCGCTGCAGCATTTAAAATAAGCACTGTTATAGTCAACATGAGGAGTGAGGGCACTCACTGAAGAATCATCCCTGTTCAGCCCAACTCTGGTCAGATCACTTGGATGCAAATTAAAGGGGCTAAGTGGAAAGCTGGCGGAGAGATGAAGTCAGGATTTAAAGGGGCAGGCACTTCTAAGAAGTGCTTGATGTAAATAATAAAAATTAATTTGGTGCTGCGCTAAGTGCTCGGGCCCCATAAAGCATAAATTATAAGAAGATCGTGCGAAGCTGAGCATTGATGAATTGAGTGCCACAAAATACACGTGAAGTGGTGGCAAAAGTGAAAGCGTTTCCCTTGCAGGAGCGAGCAGCGCCAGGAGTGATATTTGCTAACACATGGCACCAAAGCTCGCTCCCGCAAGGGAATCGCCAAACGTGCACGTGTTGCCACTGAAAGCAATGCAACGCGAGCAAGTTTTTGGCCTCAAAAGCGAATCCATTACAAAAGGTATTTTTCCTATGCAATGCATGCACGCTGCATAGGCGAGACCTAAAAATAATCCCTGACGTCTCCGGTGCTTTCTGCTCCCGTGGGGGCAGATTGGGGGCTACTGCCCCCATATGCTCTCCGGGGAGCGAAAGACTGTCTCTGGCAAAAATCTATGGAGGGAACAAAGACCCTTGCCCAAGGGGCCACTCCCCCTCCCTGGAGCTAGTGGGTGAATCCCTGCTTGGGTACCGCCCTCCTGGGCCCCAAGCAGGGATCCATTAGGGAAGGGTACCATTGAAAAGGGGAGATTCTCCCCTTTCAACGATACCTCTCCCATGTGTTTCGGTGCTCGGGGGCTGAGATAGCTCTACAAGCACTGAAACTGTGAAACTGAAACTTAGGTTCTGTTTCGTTTTCATTGAAATGACGACAGCGAGCCATGCCATTACAATGAAAACCTCTAACAGGCCTCGGGAGGTGGGGCGTGGCTTAGCAAGCCACGATGGCGGCTGTGCTTTGCTGAGGCTCCGCGATCGGGCTAGCATCCTGCCCTGTTCCAGAGATCGCCAGGAGCCTCAACTTCTAAATTCGGCATCCGGGATGCCCCTGCATCCAGCGGCACCCCCCTGGTGTGCTGCGGACCGCACCGCCGTGTGGCGACCCCAGTGGGATCTCTCGTCGGAGCCGCGCGCCGGACCGCAAAATGGCGGTCGCGGCCCCGCTCCGCTGAAGCCGGAGCCACTGTACGCCAGCGCTGCCGGTTTGGGAACTCGGACCGGTACGGCCAGTTGACTGCTGAGGAGATCTGGACCGAGAGGCGCGGCCGGCCCCGCGCGACGGAGCCGCGATCGGGCTCCCTGTCCCTGCCGGAGCTCCACGCTTGAGCGCAAAATGGCGGGCGCAAGACGGAGACCCCACGCCGCCTGCGCCTTGTTTCAGACGGGAGTCTGGCATATATCCCACATCGACTCCGCCTGCTTTCCCGACCTGACTGGGCCTGCCGACGGCGGATTCCACGGACAACCGCGACACGGCTGGGCGGTGAGTGCCGGCCCCTTCCCCCTGCCCGGAGGCTCTGGCTCCGGCGTCCCGGCAGCCCCCTGCACCCTCCAAGGTTCATCGTGAGTCGCCAACCCCTCCAGCCCCAGAGCGGGCGGCCCGAAATGGCCCAGGACCCGGAGGCGACGCACCGGTCGGGAATGCCTGACCTTAACATGGCGCCCAGAGGAGCTTCGGCGCCGGACGCGCTGTCAGCTACTGCGTCCCCACTGTGAAGTCAGCGGCACCCTCAAAACGGCGGCAGCTACCTGCCACACAGAGGACACCCTCCACCACACCTGGGACCCCTGGGGTCTTACCACGTGACCCCCTGGCCCGCCATCGGCGCTTTGATCCCTCTGTGGAGGGGACGGGACTCTGCAACACGTAGAAGGGGGCCCCTACCTTGGAAGGGATCTGGCGTGAGAATACGCCTCCCAGCCCATCTGTGCTGCCACCAGACGTTGCAGACCAACGGCCTACTCCGGATCCAGACCCTCTTGGTCTTCATCTCCCCTGTGAATCTGCATCATTGAGCGCACAGAGTCACTTCACCACGCCGGAGCCCCGGCTGCCCCCGCTCTTGCCACCCTTTCTTTGCTGCTCGACAAGTCACGGGGACGCGATCACTACACCGGGGGAGTCCCTAACCACCCCCGCGCCAGCGTAAGCAGTGTCACTAGCCCCTACAGTGCTGCTCTTGGCCCTAGCGACCTGGTATCCGGCGCCAACTATTCCCCTCTAAATACACGACGGTGCAGGGCCCATCCCGACCGCCCCATGGGGAAACCGAGAGGCCAGCAGGCGACCGCCGTCCCTGAAACAGCCCCTGAGAACATGCCGCAAACGCGGGCCTGGACACAAGTCAACACCCACACACCGACCCCACGCTGTCAGCGAAACTGGACCAGGTGTTGGCAGCCATTGAACTCTCCCGGCTCTCGATGGAGGAACGATTGGGAGTCCTGACGACGGACATAAGCCTGATTCGAGATGACCACCATAAACTGGCGGACAGGGTGAAGGAAGGGGAGCAGACTGTGGACGAGTTGCAACCCAAGGTGAAGACTCAGGCGACGGACATCCAGAACATCTTGCGCCGAGTGGCGGTCCTCGAGGAACGTACGATCGATTTGGAAGGGCGTTCGAGGAGATGCAACATTCGCGTCCTGGGGTTGCCGGAGGGAATTGAGAACTCGGATCCCCTGACCTATATGGAATCATGGACTAGTTCTTTCACCCCCGAGTCGGAGCGCTCGGCGTTCTTCTCTATTGAACGAGCACACAGGGTCCCCGCCCGGGCACCCAAGCCGGGTCTTCCTCCACGCCCCATGGTGGCCAAGTTCCTACACTTCCGAGATCGCGATGCGGTACTCCGAGCGGCCCGGGCAGCGGGCCCCCTGCAAGTGGAAGACCAACAGGTCATGGTGTTCCCGGACTATGCCCGAGAAGTCCAACAACAACGGGCTACCTTTCTGGATGTTAAACGATGCCTCCACGCAAATGATATCCAATACTCCCTGCTGTTCCCGGCTCGCCTCAAGGTGTTACATAAAGGAAAGGCCCTCTTCTTCACGACTGCGGATGAGGCACAGGACTGGGCTGAGTTCCACTGTCCGCTGATCCCCAGGGCCAGGCCCCAACGAGAACGCACTAGCGATCCACGTCGATCCAGGAGACGAGGAACGAAACGTACCCAGACGGGTTCATCCAAAAGCCAAAATTCCTCCCCCTCGGGCTCACCCGACCTCACGCAAATCATGCAGGAGAGACGAGACGCTCTGAAGGCGGTGACAGACCTGCACCTCTCCCCCCTTGCACCGGACCTGGAACGCCAACCGCACCTATTCACCCCTGAGAAGGACCGAGACAGTGATGGAACGGTGTCGGGGTTCGGCCCGATTTCCTCCCCTCTTATTGTCACGCACGTGGTGGACGCTACCCTGATTGGACAACCTGGCGCCTCTTCCTGAAAGACGAACTACCTACTGCTGTATCCTCTTTTCTTGATCGCCCTATGTGCTGTTTGTGTGCCAAAGCTGCATGATTGATTAGCTATGTGAGTGCGCGACACATCTCCTACAAAGGCCCGATCCGCGCACAAGCCCAGCAGTAACACATGCTGCCACCCCCAAAGAATTTTACTACATTTCTCCCCTAGTGGGACTTTGGTTTGGATATGCCACCTCCGGTGATATATCCCCTGTATTGGGACTGTTTCCCACCCATGGTTATACCTGTTTTTCCTCCCGACAGTTCCCCCACCGTACCTATGGTAGCAAGGCGCGCAAGGGCGCACACGAGACACGCAACCACACTGCCCTCGGGGAATACAGGGGGGCCCATTTCACATGCACAATCCCTTAGTAATGATGGCCCTACGACCGGACGTTAGTGTCCTCACACTCAATGTACGAGGTCTTCACACGGCCAGCAAACGTTACTCTGTCTACTCCTACTTAAAGCGAATGTCAACTAATATTGCTCTCTTACAGGAGACACATATTAATGCTACTGAATTAGGCCGGTTACAGGCCAAATGGCGGGGGAACTTTTGTGCCACGACTTATTCAGCGTTTGCGCGTGGCGCTTTGATATGGGTTAGACCGGGTACCCCCTTTCGAGCACTTAGACGGGTGATAGACAGGGAAGGCAGATATGCACTACTAGAGGGGCTCTTAGACGGCCAGGGGATCCTTCTGGGAAGCATTTACGCCCCTAACACTGAGCAAGATAAATTCTGGGATCGCCTCACAGGAGTATTGGCCCAGTTCACTGCAGTCCCGTGGGTCTTGGGGGGTGACTACAACTGCACCGCTCACACCTCCCTCCTGCGCGCTCCCCAATCCCCCGGCAAGCGGAATTATTCAGAGCGTGGACCACGCACTGGGCGCTTACTGACGCCTGGCGACATTTACATCCCCATGCCCGCATTTACTCCTTCCACTCGATACCCCACAACCTCCGAGTCCGACTGGACAGATTCTTATGCTCTGCACCGATCCTCCCTAAACTGATCTCTTCGGACTAC
The DNA here is from genome assembly GCF_964261635.1 of Lissotriton helveticus. Taxonomy (NCBI): domain Eukaryota; kingdom Metazoa; phylum Chordata; class Amphibia; order Caudata; family Salamandridae; genus Lissotriton; species Lissotriton helveticus. Next base: position 424,638,464 of record NC_136072.1, read on the forward strand.
CTGGGTCGGATCGTTTCAGATCATGACGCCCACATACTGCGCCTGACCTGGTGCCCCCCGCACCCGCCTGTCCCCACCTGGCGACTCCCTACAGACTGCTTGTCGGATCCGGTGTTCAGGGACTCACACCAACACAGCATACGAGACTACTTCTCACACAATGCAAACACGGCGACGTCGGCACTGGTGGAATGGGATGCGTTCAAGGTGGTGGCACGGGGGAATGCATTAAACAGATCGCAGGGGTTCGCCGTACATTGGAACAGACACTCACATCCACGGAACAGAGCTTAGCTGCACTCACTAAACAGGCCAATGACTCAGAAGGACACGCCGCGCTCATAGCTGAGGCGAAGTCAACATACCAGGCGGCCTGTGCCGATCTCAGGAAATATAACTTCAGGGCCTATGCCGCCAGGGTCCACAAAGACAGGGACAAAACGGGTGCGTTGCTGGCCTGGATGGCGAGGCAAGACACCGAGATCAAACCAATCACGGACATCGTTAACCTGGAGGGGGTACTAGTATGGTCTCAAGCTGAGATCCTCCTGGCGTTCCAACGCTATTATGCACAGATGTATGGAGCCCGACACGATCCTCTCTGTCGCTTGTGGACCACTTCCTCGATCCACTGTCGTTACCCACGATATCAGATGCTGACAGGCGTACGCTCGACCCTAAAATAGCCCCCTCAGATATCACGCAGGCACTGCGAGCCCTGTCTCGTAATAAAACACCAGGCTTGGACGGCTTCCCGCTAGAGTACTATCTGACATTTTCCCCCCTAGTGGTCCCTCGCCTGGCTCAGGTGTTTGCAGCGGCACTTGATATAGGAGTTCTACCCTGCTCACTACGAGAATCAGTGATTGTCACCTTCCCCAAACCTCACAGAGACCCGCACCACATGGGCTCATATCGTACCATCACGCTCCTATCAGCGGATTGCAAGATCCTCGGGAAGATACTAGCTGACAGATACGCCCAGGTCATATGTCCACTGGTCCACCCCGACCAATGCGGCTTCGTTCCAGAAAGAAATACCTCCCAGAACATCCGCCGGGACTTCCATGTCCAAGACCAGGTGCGAGACAGGTTCCCCCGCGCCGCCTGCCTCATCTTAGACCTAGAAAAGGCTTTCGACACCCTAACCTGGCCGTACCTGTTCTCGGTTCTACGCCGACTCAATGTTGGCCCGACGCTCACAGCGTACACACGCCTGTTGTACACCGACCTGACGACATGGGTCAAGATTGGGAAACACATTTCACCTGCATTCGAGGTCCGTCGAGGCACCAGACAGGGATGCCCCCTGTCACCTCTTCTCTTCGCCCTAGCTGTCGAACCGCTGGCGGTCAGACTGCGTCAGGAGGGTATACTTAGGGGCATCCCGCTCGCGGACGCCACACATTGTGTCTCAATGTACGCAGACGACCTCCTCATATATGTCCGAGACATCGAAATTGATCTCACCCCCATAGGAGTGGCGCTCGCTGAATTCGCTGATGCCTCTGGACTCCGAGTGAACTGGGACAAATCCACGTTCTACCCCTTCCACCCGGAATTACCACCCCGTGACATTAAACTAGGGGCTCATAGACTCGCATGGTCAGCAGAAGCCCCCCGATACCTCGGCGTCCGTCTGTATCACTCTCCGACCGACATCTTTGGCGGTAATCACCGCAGAATACTAGCTAGCCTTCGCCCGACGGTTGCCTTCTGGACCAAGCTCCCGCTCGCCCCGATAGGGCGGATAGCTCTGGCCAAAATGGTAATGCTTCCCCGGCTCCTCTACCATTTCACCAACCTACCGGTGGTGCCACCAAGGTCCTTCTTCCGAGACCTCAATTCACTCTTGGGCACCCTTGTTTGGGGCTCAGGCCAACATAGAGTGGCCCTAAAAACCCTCCAACTCCCCACGACGCAGGGAGGGCTAGGAGCTCCCTCATTCGAGTCCTATTTCCTAGCGGCGCAGCTCCAATGGTTGTCATATTGGACGGCGGACCGACATACCCGGGAGGCTTCCACCCCAACGGGCAGAGTCACAAACCCGGAGCTTATCCGTCTCCTCCTTCCGGGCACCAAACCACGACGTACATATCCCCTTCAGGTAGCGATAGCGCGTCGTTGCATGATCCGGATCTCCCCCGGGAGGGTCCCGTACTCCCCGGCACTACCGTTGGTGGGCTGCCCCAGGCGGGAACTCTATTTCTCGGCTCCTATGCTTGCCGACTGGACGCGCTGCGGCATCACGGACATGGAGTCACTCTTTGAGGAGGGGCAGATGAAGTCGTTCGACCGGCTGGTCGATGAGTTCGCACTCCCCCCAGGCCAATTCCTCAAGCACCAACAGCTGCTTGAGGGTTTCCGTCCTTACCATAATCTCCAGACCGGTGAGCCCGACGCGCATCCAGTCATACACACTATCCTGCGAATGGGTGGGAGACGCCACTTAATCACTTGGCTCTACAAATCGATCCGAGAACTCTCGTACGCCCCGCTGACGACTCTACGGGCCAAATGGGAGGAAGACATTGGACATGCATTGCATGATTCGTTTCAAAAACATCCAATACTACATACTGCACAGGGCCTATCTCACGCCGGCACGACTGCAACAGTTCTATCCCACGACCACATTCCTGTGCCCCAGATGTCATTCCCCCACTGCGGACTTTCGCCACATGTTTTGGAGCTGCCCCAACCTCCACTCCCTATGGCAGACGGTACATGACACGCTGACTGAACTCACAGGCCTCACATCTCTAGCCACCTGGGAGTCCAGCGCACTAGGCATTTTTCACATCACTAAACGGGCCCCGGCACACAGGCGCTTTGTGTCCTTAGCGCTGCTATTGGCGAAACGATGTATAGCTATGCATTGGCGATCCCCGGAAGGCCCCCCCATAGCGGCATGGACAGGGGCAGTCTGTAAGTGGGCGGCGGCCGAGGAGGATGCCCTCCGAGAGGAAGAAGCCAGGGGTGCGCGTAAACGTCCCATTGCAATGGAATGGGCCATGCTCCTCCATAGCTTCCGGCAGTCCTTGCGCGTGGATGTCCCACCCACGCCTACCTCCCCTCCCCCCATCCGCCCACCTGAACGCGCCCATGATGCTTGGCTGATTCCCTCTCCACCTGTCCCGGATCCCGGCTACACGTGCCCCCTCATTGATAGCGGCCCTCCCCCCCATGCCGACCACCCTGTTGCCCAACGCATGGGACGGCTCCATCCACTGACCACCCTACCTCGCTATGAGCGAATACTGTGAACCCCCCCTTGCTCCCCATCGCCCGACACCAGTCTCCTCCTGCTCTGCTCTTGCTATCGCCTACTTGCTCCCCCCCACAGTTTTGTCCCCCCAGTTACATGGCGCCACCACTATGCGAACTATACAGGCCCTGATCCAACGACCCCCACAGCAGGGACTCATATATCTACTGTTCCTCTTTGTTCTCCCGTACGGAGGTTATTGCCTGTATCCTAGCTTACTTACCTGATTGAGTGGCCTGATATGTTCAGTGGATGAAATGCCAAATTGCCTAGATTTCTATGCTGAAAAGTTGCGCGAATAGCTGACCGCGGCTGAATGTTGACGCCACGCCAGCAGATGATTCTCCCAGTCTTTATGCTTGATGATGCAACAATAAAAACAAGTTTAAAAAAAAAAAACAGGCCTCGGGAGGTTGGGGAAGCTCTTCCCCACCACCCAAGGCAAAAAAAAATATATGGGAAATCCCTCTGTTGTCTGCAGCAGAGGGATTATCCTTGCCTGTACTCGTGACAGAATGGTTCAGTCATGAGCACAGGAGAACTGGTGCTCATGACGGAACCGGAACCATTCCATCATGAGCACCCAAAGGGTTAATTACACAGGCCACGCCTCCTTTGGGAGATCCCCAGTTTTTCACCTCACTAAAGCTCTGGTAAGCACTAATAGCAGGGCCCCTCACTTTTAGGGGACATTGATGTGGGGCTGGTGGTATAGGCAGCTAGTGGAACGCCCTTGACTACATCAGGGATTTCAGCCTTGAAGGAGGGTCAGCTAGGATCAGGGCTCGGGGTAAGGCAGGGAGCAGGAGGACTGCTTTGAAGGGGTTTTACATCGAGTGGACAGGCAGGGACTGGTAGGGGCCTGACAGAGGACGTTGGGTTGGGTTTACAGGAGTTGGGTGTAGAGGGCTCATAAAGAAGGTGGGGTTGTGTCATGAAACCGACCTGAACCCTGTTCTGCACGCCGCATTCTTCAGAGTACGGAAATACGCCGTCGGAACTCGGAAGACTACGAGTCCCATGACTACTTGCGGCGGCTCTTCAACGGGAGAGCAGAAATCAGATGAAGACACTTCCGCTCCCCTTGGCGATGCCGAGTATTCTTGTCACGGGCTGGACTCCTGAAGACGTGTTACAGAGTTGTGCAAGTTTCTGATACGGGTGCTGTTGCACTTATTACTTGACAAATTATCCTGCACTTTGTGGTGTGCGCTCTAGTCTACGAGCGTGAACGCGATGACGCGTCACGCCGTAGGCGAGAGCGGAGGGCGCACGCATGCGCGGAGGACACTTTAGTGAAGGCGCGAAACGGGGAATGATCAGTTAGCGACCGGAGCTCAACCTGTTAAGACGCTCGGCGCTTTATGCTTGAGATAACTTTGCCTACTTTAAATAAAACGGTTCTTCACATACAAAGGCTTCAGTGTCTAGTGTGGGGGCAAGGAGAGGACATTATATTGGCGACGAGGCTGTGACACGAACACCACCGATCAAAGTGGAAAGGAGCAACCACCCTCCATCCGCCCTACACCAGCTAAGGGAAGAACAGCACCCCGCTACCAGCACAAGCATAAAGCGTGGCAGCAGCGCAATAGCACGACGTACCAGAACCACAGCCACAAGGAATCAGGTCAGTGCTGCCATAGGGACTAAAGCCCACAACCCAGCACCCTGGCAACCGAAGGCACCGTCACACAACCAGATGAGGGGGTGCAAACAGACAACCCCACGCAGGCAATAAGGGACAATACCCCAGGCAGTCCCAGAGGTCAAAGTGACACTGCAGGGAGCGCAGGAACGTCCAGCGCGCCTGACCAAGCCAGAGCCCAAGCAGTAGAGCACAGAGGCGAGGCCAAGATGGCGAACCAAGCGTCGGCCCTGATGGCCCCCATCCCATTCCTACCCAGACCAGGGGAACCCCAGTTAAAATGGGAGGATTGGAGAGAATACTTTAAGAACTATATAGAGGCACTAGAGGACGACAATGGAGAGGAATACACACCAGAAAGGAAAAAGAGATTGTTACTCCACAATCTAGGCCCGGAGGGGGTGAGAGTGTTCGCAAACATTGTGCCCAAGGAAAGGGGTGCAACAGAGACGGACGTCTTCAAAAATGCATTGGATGACCTGGACAACCACTACCGCCCTGCAGTGTGTGTCTCAATAGACCGTTACAATTTCCAACAAAGGAAGCAAGAGGCTGGGGAGTCTATAGACGACTACGTAGCTGCGCTCCGACGTCTGGCCATCACATGCCGATATGGGACTCTACAGGAGGAGTATATTAAAGACCAGATAGTCATGCATACCACCAACAGGGCTGTCCAGGACAAACTATGGGCACAGAGTGAGACCTCACTCAAGGAAGTCATAGCGATGGTAAAAAAGGCAGAGATGTCGAAACGCTGCGCAGAAGCGGCCAAAAGGGAGAGCACACAGCGGCAGATGATTAACAAGATAGACGAGGCCTCAACATCCAACAGACAAAAAGGATCCTATGGAGAACAGAGGAAGGAGTCCAAATGGGCCGGGAAACAGACTGGCCGCCCCAGCTCAGACAGCAAATTCTCTTGCTATAGATGTGGCAGCACAGCGCACTCGGCTCAGGATAAACGCTGTCCTGCGTTTCGCGCCAGATGCGCGTTCTGCGGCCTGGTCGGCCATTTTGAAAAAGTATGCCGCAAAAAGGGGAGGAGGACCACCGTCAAGTGTGTGGAATCAGCGACGTCGGAAGTCAGTGAGGAAGACGACCTAGAAGACGGAGAAATGGTACTGTGTATAGAGGATCAAGTATTGGAAGTGACAGGAAAAAGCAGAGATAAACCCCGCACGGACATGCACATAGGGGGAGTGAAAGTACATGTGGCTGTCGATTCAGGGTCCCCCTGGACCATAGTACAAAGATCCATATGGGAAGAAGATTTTGCACCAGCTGTTGGGCCAGACCTATGGCCGCCAGACATCAGGCCCATCTCATACACTGAGAACGCCATTCCCTTGGTGGGCTGCCGAGACTTCAAGTTTGAATTTAGGGGGAGGTCAGCCACCTGCACGCTTTACGTCGCGGAGAAGGGCCCATCGGTACTAGGATGGAGAGACGCTGGGGAATTAGGGATCATACTCAATCCCGGTGGGAAGGAACAGATACTCTTAACGGATGAGTGGCCCCTCACGAAAGAAGAAGATTGAAAAGCTGCCTACCCCAAAGTATTCGAGGGTACCGTAGGGAAACTGGAAAAATGTGTCCACAAAATGGTCCTCAAGGAGGGAGCAATACCAGTGACGCACAAAGTCAGGAACATTCCCATATCCACCAGCGAAGCGGTGCAACAGGAATTGCAGAGACTGGAGAACCAAGGCATTATAGAGCCAGTGGACAGTTCGGAGTGGTTGTCCCCCTTAGTTGTGGTCAAGAAACCAAATGGAAAGGTTCGTCTCTGCGTGGACCTCCGCGAGCTCAACAAATGCCTCATTGTGGAGAAGTTTCCCCTTCCCCGAATCGAGGAGATGTTGACAAGAACAAAAGGCATCACCCATTTCTCCACCATAGACCTCACGTCTGCATACCATCAGATTGAGTTGCATCCCACGAGTAGAAAGTACACCTCCTTCATCACACCCTTCGGGTGCTATCAATTCCGCAGGATGCCCTTTGGGCTGGCGTCCGCAGCGGCTGTATTTCAAAAGTTGATGCATCGGTTGTTTAAGGATATCTCAGGAGTGCAGTACTTTCAAGATGATATTCTGGTGATGGGCGCCACCAAAAAGGACCATGACAGCAAACTAACCAGAGTCCTTGAAGTGTTACAAAACAAAGGCTTAACTGCGGAGTGGAGCAAATGTAAGATCGGGATGCCCTCTGTCACCTACTTGGGGCACGAAATAGGAACACATGGTATATCTCCGAAGGAACAAAATGTGAGGGCCATCAAGGATGCCAAAGCCCCGAGTACCAAGGAGGAAGTGCGGTCATTCCTTGGAATGGCCGAGTATTATAGCAAATTTGTGAGACACTTTGCCACCAAAACATACAGGATGCGACAGCTCATCAGGGACAAGGTGAAGTTTGAATGGGACATGGAAGCGCAAAATGAATTTGAGTTGGTAAAGGAATGCATCAGCCAAGCAGTTCCCTTGCAAGGATATGTCTCTGCAGGCAACACCATCGTAACAACGGACGCAAGTGACAAAGGCTTAGGGGCAGTGTTGGCACAAGAGAGGGAGGATGGTTCCGTGGAAACCATCAGTTTTGCCTCACGTGCTCTCTCCCCGACGGAACAACGGTACAGTGTCATCGAAAAAGAGATGCTGGCAGTCACTTGGGCCATGGGCAAATTTAGACAGTTCATTTGGGGAACCAGGTTCAAGCTCCAAACGGATCACAAACCCCTGGTCAAGGTCCTGACGTCCTCGGGCCATGACACGGCGACTCCAAGAATTGCAAAAATGACATTGAAACTACTAGATTACACGTATGACGTGGAGTATCTGCCAGGAACTCGAAACAGGGTGGCGGATTATCTCAGCCGAGCTTCGGCAATGGAGGAAGCGCCGGAGGAGGTTCAGGATAAAGAGGAGATGGTAGCCAGCATGGAAGACCATGAGGTAACGATTAGCAGTCAAGAATGGGCGGCTGCGTACGAACAAGACGCGGAGAAAGTGGAGATAAAAAGACACCTTACGTCGGGATGGCCGGACAAGAAGAAGCTCACAGACGGAGTAAGGAAGTTCTATGAGATGAGAGAAGAACTGTCCGTGAGCGATTCAGGGATCTTCTTATACAGAGGAGAAAGGGTAGTACCACCGGAAATCCTGATACCCAGATTATTGAAACAACTTCATGAAGGACATCTGGGCATAGTAAAGACAAAGGCACGAGTCAAGCAAATGTATTGGTGGCCGGGCATGGATACCCAAATAGAAAGGCAAGTAAGAGAGTGCGGACAGTGCCAAGGAGCGGACAAAATACTTCGACCCCTCAGACCAGCCTTGGGAAAGTTCGAGACCCCTCAAAACCCCTGGGAGAATGTGGCCATAGACATACTCGGGCCCGTCCTGGACAGCAGAGGGGTGAACAAATATCTGTGTGTAGTCATAGACAAGTATTCGAAATGGCCTGAAGTCGATATTCAAGAATCCATGGACACTGACACAGTTTTGAGGTTCTTGACGTCCTTGTTCTTAAGAGAAGGAATACCAAAATCTATACTCAGTGATAACGGACCGCAGTTCGTCTCGGACAAATGGAAGCGATTCATGAAGAGGAATGGGATTGAATCGAAACACACAGCAATCTATCACCCAGCCTGTAATGGCCAGGCAGAGCGGTTCAACCGTGTGCTAATGGGCTCCATACAAGCAGCCATCTCGCAAGGGAAGGACTGGGAGACAGAAGTGATGAGCATGCTGTGGGCCTACAGGATCACCCCCACAGTGGTGGGGTACAGCCCTTTCCAAGTGCTGAGAGGCCGCCTCCCATTCACTCGGGACAACGTAGTATGGAGGGAGAAAACCATCACCAGCAAGTGGTCCCCGGCTGTAGTTCAGCACAACCTTGAGAAGGCCCAGAAGATCTATGCGGCCCATTATGACCGATGACGCAACACGAAGGAAACAGAGCTGGAAGAAGGAGAATGGGTCAGGGTCAAGCTGCCCACCATACAAAAGAAAGGAGAAAGCAAGTATAGTCAACCCTTACAGGTTAAGGAAGTGCGAGGAAGGGCAGCTCTCCTCAGCGATGGCAAGGTATGGTCCCAAGACCGCATGGCCAAAGTCAACAGGATAGTGATGTGGCCCAAATCAGAGAAGGAGGAGATCCAGGTGGGGTCTGAGGAAATGAGACCTGCCTGTATGCAGAGCACAAACGACCTGCTGGAAGGAGTAGGAAAGGACAGAGAAATGGGAACTCCTACCACAGGGTCTACCACTGAAGATGATACACCTGCAGGTGAAGAACAGGTAGAAGATCAGAGAGACGGTGAGAGATTACTGGGAGAGAGAGCGATGGAGGAAAAGATGCCGGTAAGGTGCACCCGCAGCGGCAGGACAGTTAATGTGCCCTCCAGATATAGAGACTTTGAAATGAGTGGACACTAGAACTAATACTGGGATATGCTAAAGGTGTCAATGTTAAAGGGGGGAGATATGTGGTGTGCGCTCTAGTCTACGAGCGTGAACGCGATGACGCGTCACGCCGTAGGCGAGAGCGGAGGGCGCACGCATGCGCGGAGGACACTTTAGTGAAGGCGCGAAACGGGGAATGATCAGTTAGCGACCGGAGCTCAACCTGTTAAGACGCTCGGCGCTTTATGCTTGAGATAACTTTGCCTACTTTAAATAAAACGGTTCTTCACATACAAAGGCTTCAGTGTCTAGTGTGGGGGCAAGGAGAGGACATTATACACTTGACATATGTTTTGGCTGTATTGGTGGCAAATTCACTCCTATCGAGTGGGTAATAATTCCTTTTGGGCAAGAAATACTGTATTTTCTGGACCACATACGTACATTACTATGCCTAGCACGCAGTGTTCCTCCCTGTTGGCAAGACACACGTTTGTTGTCTCTTGCAAGTGGCAGGAATACGTTCACTTTTTTGGAACACATTATTCTTGGGCTACACTTGTTCTGTTGGTGAGCTACATGTCCAGTGGGCTCTTGCGGAACAAGTGCATTTATATTCACGTTGAAAGAACTCCCCTCATGTTGGCGAGTTTCCATTTTCCATAAACGCACACGGAGGGCAACTAGAAGCAATACATATGTATATAGATGAATAAGCGACATGTTTGAAAAGAGACATTATCATGGGATACAGTGATGCCATCAATGTTTGTGTGTCACGTTGATGTCCAAAAACTTTGTGTGTGTTTTTTTTGCCTTCTTGGCATTGTCTCGTTTTGGCATTTATGTGTTCGGGAGAACAAACATGCCTGAAGCAAGGTGATAATAATCCGATTGGGTTAAATACTGACTCTTAGTAACAAGGTCTTCATTGAAAATGAAATGCAAAAGGAATTATCTAGCTACTACTCTTGGAACCAAAGGCATTGGTCAGAATTAACGTTTATCTTTTCTTGCCCTACTCTAACAGGGATTTTTGTAGAGTCATAATTCTGTCAGTCTCTTACATCCCTTGTGAAGCGAGATTCAATATTACAAGGATGGTTTATGTCAAATAGTATATCAGCCTATAACCAAATGCTCATTTACCTTACTAATAGAGTCATAGACATGCCCTGTCTTTGGTTTTGTCTTTTCTTCTTTTTATAGTACATCTAGGTTTGGCTACAAAGAGGGGATCAAAGGATTCTTAGCGACCTTGCTCTGAAAGCTATTGGACACTCCATGTGTTCGCAACAGAACAGTATTTTTTTCTTTACAAGTAGTTTATCCTTGCAATTAGCGATTATTTAAAAAATGGTCTAGAAAGATTATCATTTGATTGCTTATTGTTTCTTCTCAATTGTTTGTTATTGTAGGTCTCCTTCCCTGCTGTCCCCACCCTTTCCTTCTCGTGCTTGATCGCTTCAATGTTCTGTGCTGTAATAGCAATCAGAAGTGGAGCTATTGAGAGGTGGACCTTATTAGAGTCTTGTTGCGACCCTGAGGAGTTGGTGTACCTGACAGGTAGACAGGACTATCGAGCTTAGGACAGTGTAGTTGTAGGTGTTCTGTTTAGGTGGTATCAGCACACCAGGCCTGTAATGGCTTTACACAGTTTGACAGTGTAAATGTAGTGTCAGACTCAGGCGAGCTTAGTGTGGTTTAGGGCCCAGAGGGGAAGAGGAGGTGTGGCCTGTGCAGGCAGCTGGATGGCGACAGTCGACAACAAGATCATCACCCCAAGGTCTGCCGTGGCCTCGGCGATGCAGCACCCTGGAGGGCTTAATACAACCCCAGCAGATCAGTGTACAGGATGAGTCATCCCACATCATTAGGTTTGGAGGGCAGGGTGCGCCCCGAATATAACTTGTTTACAAAAGATTTTGGTGTTGAAACATGACATATGCATGTGAGTGCCTGAAGATGAGGTAAAGGAATTGAGAGTGAGGATGAGGTACAATAGGAGGTGCCATGTTGTTGCCAACAAAGAAGCTGTGTCGGGGAGGGTACTATTAATCGACATGCCAGTAATATTTTGCATGATGCGGGTTCTCTGCATCTTCAAGTCAGAAGTGGTGAAAGCTTGCAGCACAAAGGCATGTTGAATTGGCGGGTCTTGGAGCAGGCACCAGCTTTGGTGCCAGGTAAGCTAACGTGGGGCAGACACCACAAACAGGGTATTCATTAGAGGAGATGAAGGAGCCTCCTGGGAGTGGGGAGGCTAGCCTAAACATTGCTAGCAGGGAGGCCCGACTATGCTGGGGGTGGCAAAGGAGCCTCATCTGAGCAGGGACACCAGCTAAAGCGGTACAAGAGGGGAGGCCCGCCTAAGCTGGTGTTGGTGGGGGAGTCTTGCTTGAGCATTTCGAGCAAGGTGGCCCACTAAAGCTGTCATTGGTATGAAGGGGGCGGCTTGTCTCCCGAAAGTTTGCTATAGGGAGACACAAGTCTTGGTACAGATGGGCACAATAAACAGACAGTTGTTTCACAGTGGGGTCATGGGGACCTACATCAGAAGGTACTTGGGACCATCGTATAAGTGGAGTCCGTTTCAGAACTATCTGGGTCCCCCATTCAGTTGGCAGACAGGAGCGCAAGATCCTAGACTAGGGGTGGGGCACAGGGGACCAGGTGGCAGAGTCAGGGAAGACAGGCAAACCAGAGTAGGGAGTTACTACCACTTATGGAACATAAAAAGCTGTTGCTCACCACACTTTGCTATTAAGGGGAAGGCCAGAAAAAAGGAGTGAGAGGAGACTCTGAAACAATTAACCAGGGACCTATGGTCCAAGAAGAGGTTGGAAGAGGTAGAATTTGAGCTGTACAAAGAAGACAGTGCCATTGGTTATAGAGATGTGGACAGCAACATTTTATTTATGCTAGTGTTCTGTAAAGTCCTCCAACAGGCAGGTAGTGAGAGGCAAAGTCAGCAGAGAGATTTGATAAGGTAGGATGGTGAGGTTTCTTGAGGGGGTAAGGAATGAGTTAGCTGTGCCCCCCTTTCCGGAGGTGTACCAAAGAGGAACAGGGGCAGTTAGGTTGCTTCTGTACCTTTTGTGGCCTGACGGATAGTCAGTCAATGAGTTTATATCTGAGGAACAAGTAGCATTAATTTTAGGGGAAGGAGTGGGACAGGGGGCACTTATGGTGGACAATGGCATTAAATCTGCCTTCCGTTTGTTGCCAGTACACCCTGTTGATTTTTAGCTGTGTGAGAATCCAATTCCAGGACAGATACAGGGGGGCAGACTGCGTCTAAGGGTATGCTCCTTTTTGGGTGCTCTCTTGGGGTGCTTCGGTACGTTCTTACAATAGAGTTCAACATTGTACTTGGGTCACAGGCGCATAAGCAGTACTTGGATCACATACTGGTAAAAGGGAAATCCAGTTCCGCAGTCTGCCAGCCCAGGCAGGTAAGTTCCAGGAGCTCATGGGTGATCATGTTTGACATTGGCAGCAGAAGGACGCAGGGGGACCCAACATGGTCAATTTTTGTTTTAGAATTGAGCTTAATTCAAGGGCTATGGAAACCAGGTTGCTAGGGGACAGGAGTGTTACAAACAAAGGCTTCTGGAGACAAAGTTGGGGCAGGCGAAAGTAACAGGCAGGGAAATGCAGATCTTGTTAGGACATTGGGAACCTTGCATGCAAGTAATGAGAGCGAGTGAGCAGCATGTTATCAGACTGGCTGCAGAGGTGGCAAGTCTTTCTACAACTCTTTAATGGGATTCCCCTATCAGTATTGACAGACAGGGATTTGGACATGGAGATCCGTGCAGGAGCAATGATGTACCGAGGTGTGGCCATCGTAGGGGATGCCGAGTGACCACTGCATGGCCTTCCAAAAAATGTTCTTCTTTGGGGTAACATGGGCGTTCTCGGGAGAAAAACGTGGCATACAGGAGTTCGCTTTAGAATTGATGCCATGTCAGTGGTGTGGGTGGGGAATAGGTAATCAGCAAGGCAGCTTTGAGGTGTTCCAGGCTTTTGCTCTAAAATACTGGCCTCTTGATATCATGTTGGGAACCAGGAAGGTACCAGGTGGGGACATCAACATTGTTGATGATTTGGCTAGTGCACAGTGGCAGAGGTTACAAGGTCTGGCCAAGGAGGTGGACAAGGTAAGGACCGGGGTGAATCAGTATCTTTAGTCACTAGGGGAAAATGGATGCTTTAGTTGATAGCCGTTTTCTATAACAGTGTAGAGGAGGACGGCTTATGCACAGGCCTGGTCTGTATTTTAGCAGGTTGGGCCAGGGGAGGTCAGAAGAATGGGGTGGGATATAACTCATAAAGAGATATATAAGACTCTAATGGTCAAAGGACAGTCAGGGACAACTATTTATGGCAACAAGGCAGATATTGCCTTCACTGGCAAACTTTGGTGGGATTTTGCACCCTACGCAGGTGTGATTGGGAGGGGAATATTTAGAGAGTAGGAAGTTGGCTGGTGATCCTAAGAGGAGCCCTATGTCATTCTGCACTTGCAGTGTGGTGCACTTGTTTCTCACCAGGATGTGCAGTGGAAGCGTCAAGGTCGTTTTTGTTCTCTGTCCTTATGGCCGAGATGTTTTTTGCTGAGCTTTGTAGGTCCTTGAACATTTTGGGGGCAGGGGGAGTAAGGCCATTCTCTGGGAGGGAGCCAGTTGGTCCATAGTAGGCCTGCGGGTATGGATCTACATATCTATGGCAGAGCAAAATAGTGCAGGCAGGAACTGGTGGCTCCAGTTATGTCACATAGTTAGGGATGCTCGGTACGCTGGGGGGCCAGCCATTCAGACTCGTTTAGTGCTGGGCCAGCGCCATGTTAGAAGGAGGACAGGGGTATTTGTTGAAATAATGGTACAGGTTGTCAACTTTGTTTCTGTTTTTCAGGTTTTGTTCCAGGGACACAGGCTACGGGTTTGAACATATGTTTTTTTTAGCCACTCATACATCAAGATACTAGAGGTCCAGCAGTCATAAGGCATTTATTGGTGGTTAATGTTGCTATGTACTTCATCAGCTGGTATGAAAATAGAGTATGAGGGGGAGGGGGGCCTTCTGCCTTTTTAATTAGACTACCAATGAGGGGTAAGTGTCTTGATATACTGCTTTTATATTTACGTGGGAATGAATCAGTATTTCAGCACGGTTGGTTAGGGTTAACTCCATGAAGGAGAACCTGTGGGAGATTCATGATATATGGGCTGGTTGCCACACTTTGTGGATGGAGTTTATTCCACAATAGGCTGGGGGTGGGACTGTCAAGCCAGCAGCCACAGTGAGGACTGGGTGGAAGCAGTTCTAGGAAATGGACCCTCTTTTTTTGCAAGGACATTGTCCTGTGCAGAGTTGAGCATTTGGATCTTCATTGTGAGGATGTGGTATTTTCGAGCAGTTAGGGCATGGTTGTCCACCATAGGCATTGAAATCTACCTGTTGCATTTACAGTTGGTGCTGGTTCTCAACAACTGATAGTTCAAAACTCTTTCCCTAGGGGGTGGGGGGCAGAAAAAGTAACCACTAGTGGGCCCCATTTTTCTGGGTGATGGTTGGCAGAGAAGTTGCCATGGTTTACCAAAGTTTATTGTTGTTGTCAGCGGCAATTCAGGATGAAAGGGAACGAGTAGGCAAGTTTACACCTGGACGAGTCGGGAAGTTTAAGGTCCTGTAGGAAGTTTAATTGGTCAAGAGGTTAATATTTGTAGTAAAGAGGAAATGGAGTTTAAAGGTGTCAATTGCAGTTGGCAAGCTCCGGAGCAGGTACAATATTGCTGAATAAAGTTGTGGTGGGGGGAACATTTTATGGGTTGGGATAGCTTAACATAGATGATTAACTTTGTATAGTGAGGTTGTAGTTTTGTAAGGCAAAGGCCAAGGTTGTTTTGTGATGTGCATCTGTTTGAATAAAGTGGCCTTTTTCAAACACACCTGGTGTCAGTGGTCTGCGCTGCGCCCCTCTTCCCCAAGGGGGGTTTTAGGGGCAGCCGATCAAAGGGAGGTCTGCCCCAAGGGGATTTTTGGGAGGTGGAGCAGTTGGATGACTGCTCAGGATTTGGGTGTATTTTAGGCTACATATGTAGCCCAGGGGTATATATGTGGCCACTTTACGGTACCAGCCACCATTTTATCTTGGTGACATGGTGACTGGTACCTGGTAGATAAAAATGTTGTCCCACCCCCCATCCCTATATTTATGCTTATCAGGTGGGAGTTCCCCTCTTTTCTTGCGCATCATCCTCATCGGGAAAGTGTAGCTGCATACAGGAGTGCAAAAGTAGTTATGTTGTAAAGGTTGTCGCTTGAAGCAAGTGCTTAGGCAGTTGGCAGAGAAGTTGCTATGGTTTACCAAAGTTTATTCTTGTTGTCAGCGGCAATTCAGGCTGAAAGGGCACTGGTAGGCAAGTTCACGCCTGGATGAGCCAGGAATTTTAAGGTCCTGGAGAACGTTTAATTGGTTAAGAGGTTAATAGATGTAGTAAAGAGGGAAGTGAGTTTAAAGGTCTCAGTTGCAGTTGACCAGCTCTGGGGCATGTACAATATTGGCATGTACAATATTGCTGAATTAAGTTGTGGTTGGGGATTATTTTAGGGGTGGGGGTAGCTTAATGTAGGTGATTAACTTTGTATAGTGAGGTTGTAGTTTTGTAAGGCAAAGGCCAAGGTAGTTTAGTGACGTGCATCTGTTTGAATAAAGCGGCCTTTTTCAAACACACCTGGTGTCAGTAGTCTGCGCTGCTCCCCTCTTCCACAAGGGGGATTTTAGGGGCAGCCGATCAAAGGGAGGTCTGCCCCCAGGGGGTTTTGGGGAAGTGGAGCAGTTGAATGACTGCTCAGGATTTGGGTGTATTTTGGGCTACATATGTAGCCCAGGGGTATATATGTGGCCACTTTACGGTACCAGCCACTATTTTATCTTGGTGACATGGTGGCTGGTACCTGGTAGATAACAATTTTGCCCCACCCCCCATCCCTATATTTCGGCTTATCTGGTGGGAGTTTCCCTCTTTTCTTGGGCATCATTCTCATTGGGAAAATATTGCTGCATACAGGTGTGCAAAAGTAGTTATGTTGTAAAGGTTGTCGCTTGAAGCAGGTGCTTAGGCAGTTGGCAGAGAAGTTGCTATGGTTTACCAAGTTCATTCTTGTTGTCAGCGGCAATTCAGGCTGAAAGGGCACGGGTAGGCAAGTTTGCGCCTGGATGAGCCAGGAAGTTTAAGGTCCTGTAGAATGTTTAATTGGTTAAGAGGTTAATAGTTGTAGTAAAGAGGAAAGGGAGTTTAAAGGTCTCAATTGCAGTTAGCAAGCTCTGGAGCAGGTACAATATTGCTGAATAAAGTTGTGGTGGGGGGAAGATTTTATGGGTTGGGGTAGCTTAACATAGATGATTAACTTTGTATAGTGAGGTTGTAGTTTTGTAAGGCAAAGGCCAAGGTTGTTTTGTGATGTGCATCTGTTTGAATAAAGCGGCCTCTTTCAAACACACCTGGTGTCAGTGGTCTGCGCTGCGCCCCTCTTTCCCAAGGGGGATTTTAGGAGCAGCCGATCAAAGGGAGGTCTTCCCCAAGGGGATTTTTGGGAGGTGGAGCAGTTGGATGACTGCTCAGGATTTGGGTGTATTTTGGGCTACATATGTAGCCCAGGGGTATATATGTGGCCACTTTACGGTACCAGCCACCATTTTATCTTGGTGACATGGTGGCTGGTACCTGGTAGATAAAAATGTTGTCCCACCCCCCATCCCTATATTTACGCTTATCAGGTGGGAGTTCCACTCTTTTCTTGTGCATCATCCTCATCGGGAAAGTATTGCTGCATACAGGAGTGCAAAAGTAGTTATGTTGTAAAGGTTGTCACTTGAAGCAGGTGCTTAGGCAGTTGGCAGAGAAGTTGCTATGGTTTACCAAAGTTTATTCTTGTTGTCAGCGGCAATTCAGGCTGAAAGGGCACTGGTAGGCAAGTTCACGCCTGGATGAGCCAGGAAGTTTAAGGTCCTGGAGAACGTTTAATTGGTTAAGAGGTTAATAGATGTAGTAAAGAGGGAAGTGAGTTTAAAGGTCTCAGTTGCAGTTGACCAGCTCTGGGGCATGTACAATATTGCTGAATTAAGTTGTGTTTGGGGGATATTTTAGGGGTGGGGGTAGCTTAACGTAGGTGATTAACTTTGTATAGTGAGGTTGTAGTTTTGTAAGGCAAAGGCCAAGGTAGTTTAGTGACGTGCATCTGTTTGAATAAAGCGGCCTTTTTCAAACACACCTGGTGTCAGTGGTCTGCACTGCTCCCCTCTTCCCCAAGGGGGATTTTAGGGGCAGCCGATCAAAGGGAGGTCTGCCCCCCGGGGCTTTTGGGGAAGTGGAGCAGTTGAATAACTGCTCAGGATTTGGGTGTATTTTAGGCTACATATGTAGCCCAGGTGTATATATGTGGCCACTTTACGGTACCAGCCATCATTTTATCTTGGTGACATGGTGGCTGGTACCTGGTAGATAACAATTTTGCCCCACCCCCATCCCTATATTTCGGCTTATCAGGTGGGAGTTTCCCTCTTTTCTTGTGCATCATTCTCATTGGGAAAGTATTGCTGCATACAGGTGTGCAAAAGTAGTTATGTTGTAACGGTTGTCCCTTGAAGCAGGTGCTTAGGCAGTTGGCAGAGAAGTTGCTATGGTTTATCAAGTTTATTCTTGTTGTCAGCGGCAATTCAGGCTGAAAGGGCACGGGTAGGCAAGTTTGCGCCTGGATGAGCCAGGAAGTTTAAGGTCCTGTAGAATGTTTAATTGGTTAAGAGGTTAATAGTTGTAGTAAAGAGGAAAGGGAGTTTAAAGGTCTCAATTGCAGTTAGCAAGCTCTGGAGCAGGTACAATATTGCTGAATAAAGTTGTGGTGGGGGGAACATTTTATGGGTTGGGGTAGCTTAACATAGATGATTAACTTTGTATAGTGAGGTTGTAGTTTTGTAAGGCAAAGGCCAAGGTTGTTTTGTGATGTGCATCTGTTTGAATAAAGCGGCCTCTTTCAAACACACCTGGTGTCAGTGGTCTGCGCTGCGCCCCTCTTTCCCAAGGGGGATTTTAGGAGCAGCCGATCAAAGGGAGGTCTTCCCCAAGGGGATTTTTGGGAGGTGGAGCAGTTGGATGACTGCTCAGGATTTGGGTGTATTTTGGGCTACATATGTAGCCCAGGGGTATATATGTGGCCACTTTACGGTACCAGCCACCATTTTATCTTGGTGACATGGTGGCTGGTACCTGGTAGATAAAAATGTTGTCCCACCCCCCATCCCTATATTTACGCTTATCAGGTGGGAGTTCCACTCTTTTCTTGTGCATCATCCTCATCGGGAAAGTATTGCTGCATACAGGAGTGCAAAAGTAGTTATGTTGTAAAGGTTGTCGCTTGAAGCAGGTGCTTAGGCAGTTGGCAGAGAAGTTGCTATGGTTTACCAAAGTTTATTCTTGTTGTCAGCGGCAATTCAGGCTGAAAGGGCACTGGTAGGCAAGTTCACGCCTGGATGAGCCAGGAAGTTTAAGGTCCTGGAGAACGTTTAATTGGTTAAGAGGTTAATAGATGTAGTAAAGAGGGAAGTGAGTTTAAAGGTCTCAGTTGCAGTTGACCAGCTCTGGGGCATGTACAATATTGCTGAATTAAGTTGTGGTTGGGGGATATTTTAGGGGTGGGGGTAGCTTAACGTAGGTGATTAACTTTGTATAGTGAGGTTGTAGTTTTGTAAGGCAAAGGCCAAGGTAGTTTAGTGACGTGCATCTGTTTGAATAAAGCGGCCTTTTTCAAACACACCTGGTGTCAGTGGTCTGCACTGCTCCCCTCTTCCCCAAGGGGGATTTTAGGGGCAGCCGATCAAAGGGAGGTCTGCCCCCCGGGGCTTTTGGGGAAGTGGAGCAGTTGAATAACTGCTCAGGATTTGGGTGTATTTTAGGCTACATATGTAGCCCAGGTGTATATATGTGGCCACTTTACGGTACCAGCCATCATTTTATCTTGGTGACATGGTGGCTGGTACCTGGTAGATAACAATTTTGCCCCACCCCCCATCCCTATATTTCGGCTTATCAGGTGGGAGTTTCCCTCTTTTCTTGTGCATCATTCTCATTGGGAAAGTATTGCTGCATACAGGTGTGCAAAAGTAGTTATGTTGTAAAGGTTGTCCCTTGAAGCAGGTGCTTAGGCAGTTGGCAGAGAAGTTGCTATGGTTTATCAAGTTTATTCTTGTTGTCAGCGGCAATTCAGGCTGAAAGGGCACGGGTAGGCAAGTTTGCGCCTGGATGAGCCAGGAAGTTTAAGGTCCTGTAGAATGTTTAATTGGTTAAGAGGTTAATAGATGTAGTAAAGAGGGAATTGAGTTTAAAGGTCTCAGTTGCAGTTGACCAGCTCTGGAGCATGTACAATATTGCTGAATTAAGTTGTGGTTGGGGAACATTTTAGGGGTGGGGGTAGCTTAACGTAGGTGATTAACTTTGTATAGTGAGGTTGTAGTTTTGTAAGGCAAAGGCCAAGGTTGTTTTGTTATGCGCACCTGTTTCAATAAAGCTGCCTTTTTCACAAAAACCTGGTGTCAGTGGACTGCACTGCATCCCTCTTCCCAAAGAGAGGGAGCAACATTGCAGAATAAAACTTTGTAAAAAGGATATGTTTCAAATGTGGTTTAGAGTGATAAGTCTATATGAAGCACAGCATGGAGTGAGAAAAACACTAGACTATCAAGTCCATACAATGGCTAGCAACTGCGCCCGAACAAATTGTGTCACTAACTTCAAGAATATCGCAAATGTCCTGTAGCAAAGCACCCCATGAAGTGATTCAAACGAGCATGTTATTCAAGTATTCAAATAAGTATTCAAGCCCAACATGCAATGCATGCTGGCAAAATTGAAGATTTGCTTTTATTACATACCCACATACCCATGACCGCTGGCACTATTGATTGCACCCACAACACCATAGAAGGACTACTTGGAAATTCATATATGATCACCATCAACACCCCAATTATTTGTGTGCCTATCACTGTCATGACAGGCAAACAAATTTGTGATGTGCTATAGATCAAAAATATACAAATCATTGAATTATAGGTGCTAGATGAGTGCCACTAATGACAACAAATAATTACGAAGTCCCATGTCTGAAGAGGAGTGACTTCCTTCCCTCCACCCATTCTCTGACAGGCGACATAAGCATAGTCGGGATGTATTTCTCTACACAACCATATTAGTCAAGAAAACTTTTATGTAAGATTCTTGACTTCTTTTTTCATCTACTCTGTAGCTCCTGACAAGGGGATTCCTTTTGTGGAGTACTAAAGAGTTATCCTTCAATGCTTTCTCGCTCAGATGAACTACATTTGACCGGCAGCTGGCACATCAAGCATGAGTGAAGCCATCATATGTTGTCCACCATTTCACTGTGACTTTCAAGAAGATTTTCGGTGTTGCTAGGATATTATGCAATATGGAACTATTCCCACGAGAAAGGGCCTTGCAAAACTTTAATTTGTAATTGAGATTTGAAAAGCCTTCAATATTCTTTTTGAAATACAATCCTTTTTAGGTGTGGCTTTACTCTACAGCTGTTTTCAAAACTTATTGTTACCAGTTCTGTAAAATATACTTAGAGTGAGCTTTGGTTCCCTCCAGTTGAGTGTCACTCTATCACATCTCGTGTTGTTGGCAATCTGGTGCAGCATTAAGCCTTCTTGCAGGTGCTTCCATTGGAATGTATGAGGCACTAGTCTAGTTTTGAAAATTATACTTCAATTTCAAGCTGTTTGTAGCTTTCAGTTCTTTATCTCCTAAAAGTATTCTATTTGGAAAACAATTCTGTTTTTCCCACTTTTTGTAACAACATTGTCAAAGCAAATAGAACAGGCTTTAGCGTGACAAACAGCACTGGCTTGATTAACAAAGGTAAACTGACATGCATTAGTTTGCTCTTTTTTTGGTATTCACTAAACTGCATAATACGTTTAGGACTGCGGAAACTCCACTGTCGAGTGGAGAACTCACGACATAAAAAGATGGATATGACCTGTATGTGGACACAGTACTTGTAAACAGAATTTGCCAAGCCCTGTGTTTACATGTTTACATGCATTGGCACTATAGACCCAGACCTATTGGTGTGCCAATTCTTGTTTGGAATATGATAGAACAAGTTAAAAATTGTGGTTAATGTGGCAGTGTAGCAAAAGATAGTTTGTTCCTAAGTCCAACAAGTAAAGTATGCATGCAAATGCTTCTAGTAGAGTTGGTTAACTAGAGTTCTAGCACTTTGCAGTGACTTCGGGGTAGCAGGCATATTTCCTTGCAGGAGATGGCTTACCCATTGATTTGAAATGAGCCAGGGTGTGCACATTTGTGTAATTTTTGCCCTTGCTGAGCGAGCTCTGCGTTTCTCCAGGTTCATTGTTCTTGGTGATGTCAATATCCACCTAGACCATGCAGAAGCCTCGGATGCCTCTGCCCTGCTGGATGCCTTCCACCTGGCGAACCTCTCTCAAATAGTTTTGTTTCCCACCCATCTTGGCGGGCACACCCTAGATATTATAGGGGCCAATTTTCATTTACTGGTGAAGAAACCTAGCCCGGTCGCCTGGTCCGGCCACTTTCCCATCTTTTTCTTCTGGTCTCTGTTGAATTCCTCTCGCCGGGCACGTTGCTCTCGCCCCCTTGCCTTTAGGAGACCGGACTTAGGGACCCTGAGCGTCTCTATGGGTGGTTGTCGTCCCTCCTTCTGTGGGGAGCTTGAGGACAATGTTGCCCAGTTCGCAGAGTGGATCTCAGGGTCAGTCGCGGCACAATCTGCCCCGTGCCAGGCCAAACTGAGGAGAGAATCCCCCTCTAAGCCCTGGTTTTCTCCCAAGCTAAGGACTTTGAATCAGGAGTGTAAAGCTGCCGAAAGAGCCTGGCGTGCCCGAGGCTACTGTCCTGCTGATAAGAACATTCTCAGAGCAAGACAGAGGCTCTACTATATAGCCATCGGAGAAGCTAAGGGCCTATATTTTGCCACGCGTATTGACCGGGCCAAAAACAACTCCAAAGAGATCTTCTCCATTGTTCAAAGCTTTCTGGCCCCTTGTGCACAGTTGGCGGCCACTCCTGTCTCTGACTCTTGGTGTAATTCCTTGGCGACTTTCTTCAAGGGTAAAATAGCTAATATCCAAGCTTCGCTTTCCATCTTTTCAGGGCCCCATGATACGGGGTTACTTCCATCTATCAGTAGGGCAGAGCCCCTCTTTTCCCTCTCGGACTTTGACCCTATTGGATTTGGCCAGCTCTCTAAAAATTCTGAAAGCTCTTAAGTCCGGCTCTCCCAATGATCCCTGTGCTGCTAGGCTACTGTCGGACTTGTCCGACATCGTCAACCCAGAGGTGAACTACTTGATTAATAAGTCACTCTGCTCGGCCTCTGTGCCTAGAGCCTGGAAACTTGCCCTGATCCTTCCGTAACTTAAGAAGCCGTCCTTGGACCCTTTAGTGCCTGAGAACTATCGCCCTATTTCGCTTCTGCCTAGTTTGGCGAAAGTGTGCGAGAAGGTCTTCACCTTTCAACTCACTAAGTTCATCGAGGAGTCCAAGGGGCTTCACCCGGCCCAGTCAGGCTTCCGTGCTGCCCACAGCACGGAATCAGCTTTGCTGGATGTCACGGAGGCTGCCCGGGAGTGTCTGGATGCCAGCGGGAGGGCAGCATTGGTCTTGCTGGATCTCTCTGCGGCATTCGACACGGTTCCCCATGCCATGCACCTCAACCGCCTGTCTGCTATTGGCATTGTTGGCAACGCTTGGCATTGGATTAGTTCCTTCCTTGAGGGCCGGCAGCATCAAGTTTGGCTTCCCCCGAGTGCCTCTGTGCCTCTACCGGTGTCGACGGGTGTGCCTCAGGGTTCATCACTTAGCCCTCTCCTTTTTAACATCTATTTGACCCTGCTGGTGTATCTGGTGGAGTCACTGGGGGCTAAGGTGATGGCCTACGCCGACGACACCCAGCTGCTGTTTACCTGGCCCAAGGAAGGGGACTCGGTCGGGTTGGCCCAAAATTGCCTTTCCTCTGTCTTCCACTGGCTATCTAATGCCCAGTTGAAATGCAACGAAGGGAAGTCTGAGGTGCTGTTGTTTGGCTCCTTTCCCTCTGACTTCAGAGAAAGGCTTTGGCCTCTGGGTTTCTCTCGGCCCTCTGAAAGAACTGGCGCGGTAAAAAACCTGGGTGTCTGGTTTGACCAAAACCTGCATTTTGTGACGCACGTGAAGAAGCTGGCCAGTACCTGCTTCGGCATACTGAAGAGCTTGAGGAAGTTTCTTCCCCTCCTGCCGAGTGCCTCCAGAGAAACCGTGGTCTGTGCATTGATTCTCTCCCGCCTGGACTACGCTAATGCGCACCTGGTAAGCTGCTCGGGGTCCCTGGTCAAAAAGCTACAGGTCGTGCAGAACTCGGCGGTCAGACTCCTTATGGGGCTTTCTCCTCAAGATAGTGTGCGGACTCACTTGCGTGCCTTGCATTGGCTGCCAGTTGAGTCCCGCCTGAAATTCAAAATGCTAACCATCGCTCACTGATCCTTGTATGATACCGGCCCCCTATACCTACAAAGGAGATTTTCCTTTTATGTGCCTGGCAGAGTGCTTCGGTCGTCTGCCCAATGGCTGATGCAGATTTCGAAGTTCAAGCGCCAGCGACTTGGTGGAAACTCCTTTGTGCGTAGGGCCGGTTTGGCCTGGAATCTACTGCCTTTAGCCCTAAGGACTACTCAAGACCCATTTTTGTAAAACAAAACTCAAGACTATGCTGTTTTAATCTGATACTCGCTCATCCTTTCTTCAGGAGTTAGCACTGGGACACTTTGAGTATCTGCGCGCTTTACAAGCTCAATATAACATAACATAACATAACATAACATGAAGTCAGTGTCATCTTAAGGGTTTTGGGGGCACTAGGCAATAAATATTTAGAGGACCCCAGTGAGGAACAAATTTGAGTATATTGCTCATTTTCTGCTAATTCAAGCCTGTATAATGCCTAACATTACAAATGCATATGTTACATTTTAAATGGTTTCTACAAAACCAGTTAAAATATATTTTGCTGAGAAACCCAAACATACATAAGAGGATGCTGAGAATAGAGACAGAGTCATAGTCACGTAGGAAAAGAGGTTTCGGTATATAAACAGTATTAGCAGATATCAAATAGATAGTTCACTTTCCCGCAGGGTCTTCTGAAAGGTAGGGAATTTGGGCACGTGCCCATTTAGCCCATGCCTTGAAGCATTTCTGAATGAAGTATGCATAATTCTTCCGAAAGCTATGAAAACCCATGAACTGCCCATTACATGATGAAAGGGGTGCTTCTGTGTGAAAAGCACAATTGTTATGAGTATTTTGTAGGAGTGTTATTTGTGTTCATTCAGAAGAAAAGGTAAGCAAGTTATGTGCTTCCATAAGAAATGCTCCTGAGTTACCAGTACAAACAGAACAGTTGATGGACAGAATGCAGAACAATGTCATACACTCGCCCCTGTACAGAGATCTGGGCCTAAATCCATCGGTTTTTTTCTCCACATGCCATTCCAGTTTGAACCCAGCCATAATTAAATCAGTCTTGACCCTGCGCCCAATGGGAACAGTCCAGCCCGAACTGCCATGACCAGGTCTTTCCTGGACTGGAAACGAGCATCCTCGGACCAGTTTCGGGGTTTCAACCCTCACCAGCCAGGATACCTTGACTCCAGTGGCATGGAGAGCACGGGTGTAATGAAGGGACGTAGGCAGGAATTGAAGATAGCTTTATTGAGATAAAGCAAAGCTATACAGGTGAGTGCCAGGAGGTAGGTCAGTCCAAGGACCACTCCAGCATAACTGTCACTTCTTAACAATCTCCAATACACATTCCAACCCTGACCTCATGCATTCTATAGTACATAGCACGAGCCCTTAAAGGTACAAGAGAAATAGAACAACATAACACATCCCCCCCTTAATCAAAAGAAGCAAGAAAAATAACTAAAAATAAATAAATAAATAAATTTAAAAAAACAAAATGAAATTAACTGATCACTCACAGATACATTAAGTAACATAGTCTTTAAGCCATGAAGGTAAAACACAAGTTCTTTTCCCTTGCTCCCTTCTCACAGTGGCGGAACCACCCATGCCATTGTTAGCATCTGAATTAGAAATAACATCACTACCAGCAACCCTTCCTCCCTTCTCACAAACAGACGAACTGACAACAGAAGAGTCCACCATGACACCATTATCGTTGTTTTCCACATCCGCAAGTTGGGATTGCAAACAACTATTCTCAAAATGATCTTCAATCCAATCATAACCATTCCGTTCACTACCCTCCTCAGCATATTCCATATTGCTTTGTTCAGGATTAATAGCAATACTTTTCATGTTCCACACTTTCCCATCACTCAGCCTTACAGCATTTCTCAAAACTTCCTTAACCTGTTTAGGTGGATCAAAACAACTCTCACCCTTGGGTACTTTCCAAGGCTTCTTCACACGCACCCAGTCTCCCACAGCAATATGTATATCTTTAGTACCATGATGAACATCGTAAAAATTTTTGCTCTTAGCATGGAGCAAATCCAGGTCCCTCTTAACTTTAGTAGGAGACCACTGAGTCACTTTCCCTTCCACTAACCATCCAGGGTTAACCTTGCTTCTTGGCAACCTTCCTCTCATCATAACAAATGGGGAGAGACCAACGCCAGTCTGTGACGTAGTTCTGTAATACCACACTGCTTTCTGCACCTGAACTTTCCAATCCATTCCTTTGTTAACAGCAGCCTGAATCACCCCCTTGATCACTCTATTAAATCTCTCGACAGTGCCGTTACCACTAGGATTGTACAAGGCAGAAGTTTTATGCTTTACACCACACTTCCGAAAATAATCTTCAGCCATATGCGATAGAAACTGAACGCCATTGTCTGTGAGAATACAACTTGGCAGACCTTCCATGATAAAAATCTTATCTAAAAATTTCAAAACCGAAGCGGTGTCCGCTTTATCAACAAACCTCACAATAGGCCACTTAGTAAATAAGTCTATAGCAACCAAACCAAATTCACTCATGGCACCCAAAGGTCCAATAATATCAACAGCAATGGTATCCCATGGAAGACCGGGAATCAATCCTTCACTCATGCTTGGTTTCAGAGTCTTGAGAGTCTTGTCAGTGGAACAACAAACTTTACAATTCCTTACGAATTTCTCCGTATCTTTATCAACCCCTGGCCACCAAAACATGTTCTTAACAATCACTTTGTTCCTACCAATTCAAAAATTTCCTTCATGACATAACTCCAAATTTTTTTTTCTCAAAGAGGTAGGGGGAATGACTCTATTGCCTCTAAAAAGTATATTCTTTTCAAGAGATAACTCCATTCTGACCTCCGAAAGGCTTTTAAACTATTTTCCCTGAAACACTTTCTAGGCCACCCCTTACAGATATATTCTAGAACTTTCTTAAGTTCCACATCCTTCTCCTGCTCCACTAACCACTCTTCATCACTAATGGCAGGAGTTCCAGAATCATGCACCAGAGCTACACAAAAAGCGTCCCATGGGTCATCTGCACACTCTTCAAGTGGAGAAGGCAACCTAGACAAACAATCTGCAACAAGATTGTCCCTGCCTGGTAAGTAAATCATTTTATATATATACTCTCTCATGCGCATGGATAATCTGGCCATTCTTGCTGAAGCTCCAGAAATCCCCTCAGACGACAAAATCTTTACCAATGGTCGGTGATCTGTGCGAATGACCACAGGTTTGCCCCAAACAAAAGCTCTGAAGAGCTCCAACGCCCATGCGCACGCTAAAGCCTCCCTCTCGATGATAGGGTATCTTACTTCTGCAGGTGATAGTGCTCTGGATGCAAATAAAATTATCCTTTCTTTCCCCTGTCCATCCACTTGCGATAACACAGCCCCCAGACCCTTATCACTGGCATCAGGTGTTAACAAACATTCAGCATTAGGGTCAAAACTAGCTAAGGCATTGACATGTTGTAAATCATCTTTGATCCTATCAAATTCATCTTGACAATTCTTTGTCCAATCAAACTTTACATTCTTTTTTAGTAAATTCCTTATGTTAAATGTCTTAGATGCAAAATTGCTCACAAATTTCGCACAATACTCCGCCATCCCAAGGAATGCCCTCACCTCTTCTTTGGTACAAGGTGCTCCTGAACTCACAATATTCTCAATCAATTCTGGCTTGGGCCTAACCCCTTCCTCGCTAATGATGTGACCTAAATAAGATACGTTTCTTTGACTAAATTTACATTTTGATAACTCAACCGTAAGCCCAGCTTTATCCAACACTTTTAAAACCTGTCTTAACTTAACATCGTGTTCTTCCTGGTTCTTAGCAGCAACTAAAATATCATCCTGAAAAAATGAGATCATCTCCATGTCCCCTAATAACCTGTACATCAGTCGCTGGAAGACAGCGGCAGCTGACGCCAGCCCGAATGGCATCCGTTTGAACTGATAGCAACCAAACGGCGTGATGAAAGCCGTAAGACCTCTCGACTCCGGTTTTAACTCCACCTGGTGGTATGCAGCTGAAAGGTCTATGGTTGAGAACCATGAAGCACCATCAAGCAAGGAAACCATTTCATTAATATTTGGTAATGGAAATTTCTCCACAACAATGTTATTATTAAGATGGCGTAAATCAATGCATAGCCGGATCTTGCCGTTAGGTTTACGTGCGACAACAATAGGACTAATCCACTCAGATGCCTCCACTTCTTCTATGATCCCCTTCGCTAACAGACCCTGCAACTCTTTTTTTACTTCATCTCTGACCAACATAGGAATGGGTCTCACCTTGTGAACCTTAGGCACCGCGCTAGTCTTAAGTTGGATTTTATGCTCAAAACCTTGCAATTTCCCCAACACTTCACCAAACACTCTTGGAAATTCTTTGCATAAAATATCACTCAATTTACTTTGATCATCCACAACCAACACCTTTTCCTCACTATTGGGGTCTAGGATGATATTCAAATTTTTCTGGTCAAACCACCCCAATACTGACGGTCCAACCTTAGACACATACAATTTCCCTCTTGTGTTCCTCCCCTTAAACAAGAATGTAAGCCATCTGTAACCTAGCATTTCAATCCTCTTGCCAGTATATCCAATAGGATTAATATCAGGCTCATACAACTGACCTCCAATTTTTCCCACAAAACTCTTCTTCCATACATCTTCATTGACAATAGTGTAGGGAGATCCATAGTCCGCATACACGTCCACAATCACACCTCCCAAAGAGATATTACATAAAGGTTTGCCTTGTAACGACTCTTCCGAAATATTAATCACATAATTGCCCCTCACATTTTTCACACACTCAGTTTCATCTTCAACATGTTCAATTTCTTCCTCATCCCATATGTATTTAACATTGCTTCTCCTTCGACGCATTTTGCTAAAATGGCCTAATAATCCACATATTGAGCATTTCTTTCTTAAAGCAGGACAATTTCTGCTAAATGCTGTGTTCCTTGCTATCACAGCGATAGCATCTTCGTTCATCCCTTTTCACTTCAAATTTCTGATACCTAGAGGGTTGACTCAAACCCTTCCCTTGTGAGCTTGGTTGAAATCTACTCTGTGGTTTGTTGGTGGTCTGTATTTTACAAACCGCACTTGCACTCTTATCCTCTTCTGTTTCCTTTACCACAGATGAACATCGGCCCGACATTTCTGCTTTTCTCATAATGGCCAAAACAACATCATCCAAAGGCGCATCGCCGTTCACCCATAACCTATCTTGTAATGTAGTATTATTGTTATGCATAACCAGTTGGTCCCTTATTAGTTCATCATGCAAGTCTCTGAAATTGCAGTCAATAGCCAGTTTTTTTAGAGTTTTTTTAAGTCGTCCACCCAGTCATCAACAGTCTCTTGCTTCGTTTGCTTCCTTTGGAAGAACTTATGTCTCGTTACTCCAATGCACACTTTGGGTGCGAAATACTTATCCATATCCTTGATGCAATTCTCAAAAACATCCAAATTTGAATCTTCAACCTTGCTCATACATGAATGAGTTTTTAAACCAATTGGGCCCAATGAATGTAACAAAATTCTTCTCTTTTGTTCTGGTTTCATTTTTTTCCCTCCATCAATCGCTTCGACATAGTTTATAAAATACTCCTTCCACTCGATCCACTTAATAACCGGCTTTGTGCCAGTTGCCCAAAAAGGTTCAGGAGCATTAATCGTGAAATTCTGTTGAGCCATTACTACACTTGTATTTTCACTGGCTTCACTTGTGTCACCCTGGTCCATCACACAAAATGTATTATTTTTTTTTAAAGTTAAACATAACACTTTATGGAAGAAATGTAGTAAGTCTATTTGCTCCTGCCCGACTCCCTCACCTGTATAGAAATTTTTTTTGCCTCAGAAATAATTTCCCTCTACGTCTATTATTGCCATAAAACTGCATAGTAATCATCAGCATAGTACTGGGCTGTCCTACCAGATGCGTTATTCTGCTGATCGAACCTATTAATAGAATTTTGAGGTGGAAGAGACTGTGTGTTCTGGGGGAAATTTCCACGTCCTCTACCTCTAGACGCTTGCTGAACACCTCTACCTCTTGTGTTTGAAACACCATTCGCACGCTGTAACAGAATAGGACAGCTGTACTTGAAATGACCCTCTTCCTTACAATATGAACACTGATATGGGCCTACAGGCACACGTGGTTGAGTATACTCGACTCTTTGCGAGTTCCTCTGATACTGTTGAGGCTGCTGATAATTATTCTGATAGTTACTCTGACCACTATTATTTTGATCACCACTATTCTGGCCACCACCACCACGTGGCGGATATGCTTGCTGTAACAAAACCTTCGTTTTCAACTCCTTAGTTTTCTTTTCTGCTCTATCTTTCTCGTCTTTGTCTCGATTTTCGTAATACTGTGCAGTAGCCAATATCTGTGCTGAGGAGGAAACTGCCCATGAACTCACTGAATCTTTTAACTTTTTACACAACTCTGGAAGCAGATTGTGCACGAATTTATCGACAAACAGTCGCTGACCACCTTCTGTGCTCATATCTTGACCACTGTGGTCGACAAAAGTCTCTTCAAACCTGGTGAAGAAATCTGAGACCGTTTTATCTTTCTTCTGCTTACATGCAGACAATTTATCCCAATTTATTCGCATGGCAGGCATTAAAGTCTTCATGTAATTAATAATCCTACCAGGGAGATCTGCTACTAAAGGCTCAGGCTTAGCACCACCAACTTGTCGGGCATCTGCAGCAGTAATATTAGCCCATGTGTCACCTAACTCTTGATCATGATCTGCATGACAAATCTTTCCCCATAGAGGCTGTGGAACAGCGTTCCCAAACAACATGTCTATGTCTGCTAAATTCATGATACATGACCCAGCAGTTTGTGACAACTCTTTGTAATACCCTGCGGGATTTTTACGGGGATCAGGCAATGTCTGTTTAAGGGCCAAAACTTCAGCTCGCTTCTAAGGAACATGTACCCACACACGCTGAAAATGTGCTGGCACAAGTGGTGGAACATTACCAGGACCAGCTGCTACTTCTTCCTTCCATACTGGAGGAACTTCTCTCATGGGTTACTGTCGCGCCTTTTTCCTACCGGGTGCGTCATGCTCAAATAGTGATTGAGAAGTGCCCCCCTTACTCCGAAATGACAACAATGTCTCAACCGCTCTCTCGACATCGGGACCTACGATCATGCCCTCTGCGAACTCGAACCGCACACGACACAACTTGGGCGGGTTGTATTCCAGATCATTGTCTTCCAAATCC
This sequence comes from Lissotriton helveticus, assembly GCF_964261635.1. Lineage (NCBI taxonomy): Eukaryota > Metazoa > Chordata > Amphibia > Caudata > Salamandridae > Lissotriton > Lissotriton helveticus. Next base: position 424,669,660 of record NC_136072.1, read on the forward strand.
TCACAGAGAAAAACACACATTTGTTCAAAAACATATCTCTGCTTCGGTGCTTCCCATTGACGGAAGACTTCCATGACAGACTCTACATCATACCTTACAGCGTCAATAACCCATTTATGCGCTAAACGATTCAGTAAATCTCTCTCTCGATAGTCAGGCAGTTGACTCCGCAACTGTCTTCGTTCTGTGTTAGGGGTCGTATCAGGCGACCCGAAGAAAGGTGAGAAAAGATTAGTAACAGTGTTGGCCATTCTCTGTCGAACGGAAGGAGAAACTGACGGAAGAACGGGTGGAAAAACAGGGTGAGATAAGGCAGGGACAGAGGCAATAGCAGAGGGATCATTAGGAGAAATAGAAGGTGCACTAGGCAAAGTCGTAGAAAGCACAGGTGAAGCAGATGTGATCGGTGGGCCTTGAGGAGGCTGCACCGAAGGAGCAGGAGCCAGCTGAAGAACAGCTGGTGGGTGCTGTGGAGGAACAGGAGGCACAGGTTGCACAACTAAAGGTTGCGGAGGTGCCGTGGCATTTTGCGCATAGGGGGGTGGCGAACTTAATAAATGCGCCATTAACGGATCTTTTCCAAGCTCTTTTGCTGCATCTTGCTCAGGAGGCGGCAAAACTGGGTAGCATTTATCTATTACCATTTTACGTTGCCTGTGCAACTGCTCACTCATCTGTTCTTCTTCATTGTCTTTATACTGCATAGCAGCTTGCATTATCGAAATTCCCTTTTCTCTCTTATTTTTCTTTGCTAATTTAATTTCCTTCTGTTTGGCTTCCTTATGCCAAAGAGTCAAACATTGCCGGCCAGGCTTTCTTTTTAAAAAGTTTAACTTCGAGGTTATCTAAGATTTCTGTATCAAAGCTACCATATTGGGGCCATTTTAAAACACCATCTTTTCTGGTGTATTTGATCCACACTTCATTATATGTGATGGGACCTACGCCATGTTTTACATATAATTCGTAAGTTGGAGTTCCAATCGGAGGAACCGGACACGAGTCCTCCAATCGGGAGTCCCTATTATTACAACCAAGACAAAACAAATTTCCAAGTCTGCTAAGACCAGGCATCTTTGCTCCCTAGTCTAGCTCCAAACTTCAAAGGATTATCGATTACGATATTGCTTGTGAATACACGAGTCCTTTGGCTTTGGCACTTGCAAGTTCCAAAAATGATCCCAAAGGGAATACCCAAACTAAGACCAACTAAGGACTGGGAGACGCTCCACTTATACTTAACTGAGATATCGATGAGGTCACCAGAAGACTCGTCTTATCGTTTCGCTCTACCAAACTTCAAGGGTCCAAATCAGGGCGATAGCCAGGGCAGCAGTCCTTTGTAGCCGTCGGGAAGCGGGGAACCTCGCAGCAAAGACTTTCGGACCACGTCGACATGCAGGGGTCGATGAAGTGGATGGCCTTCCTCCAGAATTTTTACACGAAGCTCCTCACGAACTTCTGGCTGGACTGGAACCGCTGGTATCGCCCCAAACGTTGGGCGCCAACTGAGGTACTGGGTTTTTCAGAACCGGTACCAAACCAGTAACCCAGCGGTGCCAGGGTACACCCAAAGACCTCGGGTACTTTCCTGATTCAGACCACAGAAACTCAGAGTCTTCTAGGTGAAGTCAAGGATCGATTTTATTGGCTGCAACCAAGAAACAAGCATCCTAGAAGTACAACACACGGGATGTATATTCTCAGGAGACTGCTCAAACTTACAAAGTCAGGCTTCTCTTTTTATACAAACTATTGTGCTTTAGGCAAACATTCTTCGAATTTTAATATACCATTCAAATATTTTCGCCACAAAGGAAAAGCAGAGTCATGATGACAGCCCACATTTCAGTTCGTCCAGCCCACAACAAATCATCCGGCAAGGCCCAACATTTCATCAGATATCGGTGGACCCCCAATAAAAATGGGCACCTCCCCATCATAAAGAAAGTGAGAGAGAAAAGAGCAGGGACAGGTGTGAGCAGGATTCGGCAGGGTGTGTGCGATGAAATGGGTTTATGGCCTGTTGTGCCTTGATGCTATCTCATTCGGGCCACTGGGAGAGGAACTGACCAAACAGGTTCGGCCTGGGGCAATGGTTCCAACTTGCCCAGGTCACAGGAAAGTCAATTAAGGTGTATGTGTCCTTTGGAATCGAATTTAGCTGCATCATAAGCCTATGTAAAGGGCAACTCACAAAATGGCTGCCGTATACAAAATGGAAGCCAAGGGTTCAGAACGAAAATGACGATTTCGAGGTAAAATCGTCACTGGAATATGATGAAAATGCTTGTACATAGTGTACTCGTCATTTTCGGTGTTTTGATACTAAATTCGTCATGTTACGACGAAGTTTTATTCTCAAGTCCAGAATTTTCAGAACCACAGAATTTTCAGAACCACAAGCTCATACCATCTGAAGATTGAGAATCTAACCAATATCTCTGTGATCTTGATACAAAAAAGCCAACTATTTCTGAAAATACTTCAGGATGCAACACAAACCTGAATTAGCTCTCTCACTTTCAGCCACTCCATGCATGTCTGATTAAAAATGCTTGTAGTGTTTTTTAAATTTCAGGGAAACTTCTTGAATTTAAATTCGGTAGTGGTAATGATACTTGTGAAACCCCTTTTCGACTTACTGCTTTGCAAAGTCCATTGTAACTTAGATGACCCGGTGGCCATGGCTGTTAGTGCCCACACGGACAGTCAGCTTCATCAGAAGGGGTTGTCACGGAGCCAATGAACTTCCAGAGAATGGCAAGGAATTAAGAAAGGGGCTGACCGAACTCCCTGGTGACTTCAGAGACCTAGCGAAAGTCTGAAAAAGGGCAGGGGCCAGAGAAGGTCAAAGAAGTGGAGTAAGAGGCCGAAAGACAAAAAATAGGGCATACGCATTCATCGTTCAGAAAGGATGTGTGAATGGGCAAGGAAGCTTAGTGGAACAGGGGAAAGAACACGGGGTGTGGTAAATGTGCATAATTTGCTTTCTCGCAATTACATAAAAATTTCAGCAAAATTACTAGAAATTATGTTAATTGCGGGGCGGGTCCAAGATGGCGGAGTGAGGATCTGCGCCGAGCAGCTCACCCGGAGGTTTCTCTCTCTCCCCTCTATGGAGTAATGATAACGATGCAGTAGCCGTGCTGAAAGCTGAAAAGCTCCGTGTTTTGACCTCAGAAAGGGAGCAGGCATTTTTCGCAAGAAAAGAAAAAACTTGCTGACGGCTTCAGGAGCTTTAACGCAGCGCTAGTGGTGGTGCTTCTTCACCGATGCTCCGGCTCTCAGACACAGCTAAGCTCTTCCGGCGGACGATTCACGGCCTGCTTGGGAGCTCAGGGCTCGGCTGGTTTGGTCTCAATCTTCGTGCACCGTACACCTGGTGGCCAAGGAGGATGTCTCCGAAGAACCCTCCACGGACAACGCGGAACAACAGACAGCCGGCAGGAGCCGCCGAGCCTCCTCTCCCCCCCCCCGGCCGTAACCTCACAAGCTACGATAACAGCTACGGTAACAGCAGCGCCTCTCTCAGCCACGTGACCCCAGGGGGTGTTGGCAATACCACACTGGAGAACGTCTCTAGCGCCGCCACAGATGGAGGGAAAAAGGAAAAGAAAACACCTTCCTCGTCTGTTGGGCTGATGGAAGCTGCAACGGTGTCTAACACGATGGGAGGTCCGCACCAGGAGGATGGAGATATCGGCAGAAAGGTACAGAGACCTTCTAATTTACCCCCGGGCACCCACATTAAAAAACCTGGTCAGACTGCAACCAAAGCTACAACTAAATCGGTGGCTAAATCAGTGGCAGGAAGGGGGGGGGCAACTGGGAGTGAAATAACCAGTGCACCTCACGCTTTAGTGACTAGAAAATTAGGGGAAACATCTGATACAGTGGGGGACAAACGATTAACATTGCAGAGCAGCAGCGCTCCTGTGGTTTTCGAAGGGACTTATAGTAGCTCTTTAGTAGAACAGTCAATGATACAGACTAGCGAATCAGTAGCTGCCGAAGAGGTTGGAATGATGGATAACTTATGTCCTGATATAAGTACAGTTATCTAAAAAGGGGGGTTATACCCAATCAATCCGCATGGGACCTGGGTGCTATATGGTGTAGTAAAGAAGGGTCCCAGTGGAAATCAGTACATTTTGGTTGAATTTATTGTAGAGTAATAAAAAAATATCAAACAATGTCACTTAATCACAATGAATGAACCATATTAATTGGTAAATAACAGTGCTCCCGAAAGGAAAAGGAAGTGGGATAGCGTGATGCTGTGAGGGAAGAAGAAAGTGAGGAAATAAAGTTGGTGACAACTTGTGTATTGCGAAATTAATTCAAATGACAATACAGTTTCATGGCTTCAGATCTCTGAGCCGAAGAACGAGGGATCATAACATATCCCGAAAGTTAGGTCAATTTCTGTTGACACAGGTATATTCAAATTAGTGCGGGAGTGTCATCTTGAACAAAAAATGGAGGTAGCCGTCGACGTTTCGACCCCACGCTACATGTGTAGGCGTATCTGGTGCCTTACATCGGGGTCTTCATCAGGACAGGGTAAACAACAGGGGAGCACTACAGTATCTAGAAATATAGAAACAACAATACGGTATAAATTTGGAGGGCCAACAATCAATGTAAAGTTACCGTAGTGAGCGGTAAACACATTACTACTGGTATTACCATGGTTATGTTGGGACAAACATTGTTTTGCAACTTACTCAAATTTTACATTATGTACACATTGTATAAAAGGACGAGATAAATCAAAAATTTAATGCAATTAGAACATTTCTAATATTCTGTATGACCAATAAATGGCAACTATTCGAGAAAACGTATAGGTAAACGTACACAAACACCAGCGTCCTGACTGGGCCAGGGGAAACCAATGGTCCAAATAGGAGTATTTTGTCTGGCTTAACCTGTATGAGATGCGTGGTTTACGGTGACATTGAAGCATCTGTTGGATCGGCTAGATTAGCATGCGATGGATAAAACAATCTGAATGAACTGTAGAAACAAAGTAGAGGGCTCAAGTCACTAAGAAAAGTGGAATATAGAGAACGTACCTGCTCGAGTCGAGCAAGTCGCATAGCTGTGTTCACATAAGTCTCAATGGTTCCACATGTAATATCTGTGGGCAAGGGGACGAGTATTAATGGACTGACTACGATTACAAAGGTAAATAACCGACAACCCGTGGGGAATGGGGCTTACCTTAAAAGCCCGCGAAGGTAGGGAGTATCCTATATCGTTAATGGTCATCGGCGGTGCTTCTCAGCGGATCGCATCAAGTTTGCCGCATCTGTAAGGTAGTAAAACAGGTGGGGGACCGGTAATGACATAAGGCCTCCTCCATAGTGTTTGGGGGCGTCTAAACAGAGGGGATGATCTCACCTTCTTTGTAAAATGCACGGAGCTCTGCATCGTAGCCTTCCCGCGGTTGCAGACTGCAAGCTAGTGGGCGGGGCCAATTAGATGGATTATAATGAGAGAGAACGGACGTAGGGTCCGGAGCGTTGCTAGTAGCAACCTAATGCTTACAGGCTACTTCGGAAAAGTCGTGGAGACAAAGAAGGGACACCCGGAACGTTGCTGGTGGCAACCTAAAGCTTCAAGAGGTAACAAGGAGTGACTAGCGGCATATGTGTGCCCAAGGTACAGTTCTGAGTTCCGAGTAACATAAGTGGACTGGCGGCCTCAATGCTTGAACTGATCACAGTGTAATACGTAAAAATTCTCGGATGCAACGGCTATACATTTGCCCGAGGTAAAATTATGGTGTGACCTAGATGTAATAATAGCAGTGATCACCGTACGATAAAAACCGGATATCATTAAACTTGGTGCAAATTTCGTGTTCCTAAAGAGAAAAGAGAAGCATCTGAATATCTGAATTGTAAAATAATAGGAATTTCTTAAAGCATCGTATATTAGTAAGTGTACGTGGGTGACAGACGTATCTCTTTTTACATGTATGGACTCATAGAAGTGATCACTGTATAATAAATGGACATACAGATATCAATCGACTCAGTGCAAGTTATATGTTAATAAAAGGATGCACCTCTCAAGCATGAGGGTGAAGATCTCTTTTAAAACACTAACACAGGAATGCATTGTCTAAATTATAAGATGTTAACAATTATCATGTATGACACATGTATCACTCTGAAATATCAAGTGCTACATTAAAACAAATACATCATCTAATGAAATTGTGCTCAGGACCTCTCACACAGGAGGGTCAAAAGCAAACAATTGCGGCAGTCTCCTGGAGTACATTATTGGGGAGTAGGCAGTCTCTATCTGAGGTTAGCGACCAAAACTAGCTAACTGGGCATGGCTACTCTCTGATTCGTTTAGGCCATTTCGGATGGTATCCAAAATGGTCATCCATTTGGATTCTCTCAAAGTCAGAACTCATGCCATGTTCCCTCCCCTGGGGCCCAGGTTGATCTTCTTTAATACCAGCCATTGTAAAGTCTCTGGAGTGTGGCCTTTCAGAGTGCAATGATCTACTAAGGGGGCACCCTGTACTCTACATCTGATTCTGCTGCCGTGTTGTAAAATACGGGCTTTGACCTTTTGCTGGGTCTGACCTACATATGCTAAATCACACGGACACTTGATCCAGTAGATTACATTCGAGGAATTACAGTTAGTTTGTGATTTCAATGCGTAAGTTTTGCCTCTGTACGTCAAATCTTTGGTTTGGATTGTGGTTGCACACGCCGTGCATGATCCACACCTGGAGTGTCCCACAATCGGTGGAAGGTGCCATAGTGTTTGGATGGTAGGATTCCGAGGTGTTGGAAGGAATGATTGTACAACCTGGTCCCTGATATTACGTGCTCTTTTGAAAGAGTGTAATGGTGGTGATTGTTGTCCAATGTCATCTGCTACCAACCGCCAGTGTTTATTGATAATTTTCTTAATGTCATTGCTGCGAGTGGAAAATGTGGTGACACAGATGACACGTTCATTGGCTGACTCCTCCTTGCTTTCGCAATTCAATAGGTGCTCCCGGGGGCTATACCAGGCTCTTTTTCGTGCCCGTTTTACTAAACGTGTTGGATAACCCCGTGCTGTTAATCGATCTGTAAGATTTTGTGATTCCACCATATAGTTCTCTTTTGAGGAGCAATTTCGTCGGATTCTGAGGAACTGTCCCACAGGGAGATTATCCCGCAGTCCCCTGGGGTGGTGGCTGTTATACTCAAGTAATGAGTTCCGCTCAGAGGGTTTGCGAAACAAAGTAGTTTCAAGTAGTCTGGTCTCAGGATTAACAAAGATGGTTATGTCCAAAAACGCGATCTTCGCCTAATTGGCCTCAAGGGTGAATTGTATATCCGTGCTCTGGGTATTAAGCCATGTGTCGAATGACATAAGATCTTCTTTGGTGCCATTCCATAGACAGAGCACATCAACTATGTATCTGACCCACATGTCCATGTGGTGTCCGAAAGGGTTCATGTCACTGAAGATGACCCGGCTCTCGTAGTCGTCCATGTATAGTATAGCCAAATTTGGGGCAAAGGTAGCCCCCATCGCTACTCCCTTGGTTTGTAAAAAGAACTCTTGTTGGAACATAATTTTTTTTTTCATCATGGCTATTTTCAGGAGTTCGATAATGAAATATGTGGGTACTGGAACTGGAGCCGTCCTGGTATCGAGTGCCTTTTCCATAACAGCGATGGCGTCAAGCTGAGGAATACTTGTGTACAATGACACTATGTCGCAGGTTACTAACAATTGAGTCTCTGGGTCGAATGGTCTTTGATCAATCAAGTTGATAACCTGGGTTGTATCCCGGAGGTATGTCTTAGTTCTAATGGCTAAGGGCTTCAGGAAAAAGTCAATATACTGATTGAGTGGTTCCAGCATTGATCCGCATCCGGACACTATTGGGCATCCTGGAGGATTGTCGAGGCCTTTGTGCACCTTTGGCAAGGTATATATAGTTGCTAGCCGTGGGTGACTTTGATTCAGAAATTTGAATTCTTGTTGCGATAGAAAGCCTTCATCCAGGCCTTTTTGTGTGATTTGGAGTATCAATATGGCTAAATCTTTCGAAGGGTCACTGGGAATGAGTTTATAGCTGACTCCGTCATTAAGTTGCCTATAGATTTCTTTTTTATAAGTAGTGGTGTCCTGAATCACAATCGCCCCGCCTTTGTCGGCGGGCTTGATGACTATATCAACATTGTCTTTCAAACTTTTAAGTGCCAGTTTTTGGTTAGCACTAAGGTTGAATCTGATGTATTTAGGCTTTTGGACTGTGTTTTCCACTTCTTGGATGACCAAATCCTCAAATGCCAGGATTTTGTTACTAATTGCATAGGAGGGGGGAAAAAAGGTTGATGGTTCCCTCAATCCAGTTACAGATGATCTCAATGGAGCTGTCGTATGTCTAAAGAAATACCTGAGACGGATCTTTCTGAAGAAGTTGTAGAGTTCTGTTTTCAATTGAAATCTATTTGGAAGTGTGGTTGGGACGTAAGAGAGACCTTTACTCAATACTTTTTCTTCTTCATTAGATAGGTTGTATTTGGAGATGTTCACTATAGGGTTGGTGGAATGTACAGGTCTGCTTGTCACCACCGGTAAGTGTTTCTCCTAGTGGATATTTCGCCATGGTTCTCTGGGCGGAAGGTGACTTGTTTCTGGGTGCGCCCCCGACCTGTATTCTGATTGCCCGTATTGGCTTGCTGTCCGCGTTGTGGTTCTCCGGACCAATTGCCTCGACCTCGGGGGGGTCTCCATTGCATCTGACCTCTGCCTAAAAAATGAGGCGGCGGGGGTGGATATGGTGGATAATTGAAATCTGAGTAAGAATAATTGTAGGAGGGGCCAGGTGTTGCGGGTTCATATTCGCTTCCAGAACTGTAAGAAGAGTCGGAGAATGTGGTGTAGGCTCTCCTGCCTCTAAACCCGCCGCGTCCCCGATTAGCAAAACGGCCTTGGTTGTCTTGTTTGTAGTAGTCGGGTTGAAGGTATGGGTAGACACTTTTTTTGTCAAAAGCTCTAAGATCCTTGGCTAGTTTTTCTAATTTCTTGGTTTGGGTGGTAACATCAAACTCTTTAAGTGTGGCATCTAGGGACTCCAAAGCAGATTTGGCATTGGTTAAAGTGCTATCCCCTAGTATCTCAGTTCTCAGGGCTGCGATCTCTTTGGTGAGGGTCTGTACTTGTTCGGCAGCGGTCTCGACTCCCAACACCATCCAGTGTCGGGAGCAGTTATTGGCGACGTAACTAAATCCCTCTTTGAATTTAGGTACGTCGACAAAAATAGCTGGCTCTATTTTAATTTGGAGACCCACAGGAATGATGTTCTCTTGCAAATATTTTGTAAACAAGTAACCGTGAAGTCTCGTCCTGATGAGCTTTTTTTCTAGTCTCTCCAATCTGTTAATTTTGTCATTCAAAGTAACATCGACTTGCAAGCTTGTATTGGACAGAAATTGGTTGTTCTGGTCTTGCAGGAGTGTGTTGATGTAGTCTTCCGTATACGAAAGTAGTTCACTTTCTACCATGGTCTCAAGAAGGGAATTCTAGGTATTAGTTTGGAAAAACCTAGAGGAACCTCGCAGGTATGCACCTGCTCAGATAAGTTATCTAAAAAGGGGGGTTATACCCAATCAATCCGCATGGGACCTGGGTGCTATATGGTGTAGTAAAGAAGGGTCCCAGTGGAAATCAGTACATTTTGGTTGAATTTATTGTAGAGTAATAAAAAAATATCAAACAATGTCACTTAATCACAATGAATGAACCATATTAATTGGTAAATAACAGTGCTCCCGAAAGGAAAAGGAAGTGGGATAGCGTGATGCTGTGAGGGAAGAAGAAAGTGAGGAAATAAAGTTGGTGACAACTTGTGTATTGCGAAATTAATTCAAATTACAATACAGTTTCATGGCTTCAGATCTCTGAGCCGAAGAACGAGGGATCATAACATATCCCGAAAGTTAGGTCAATTTCTGTTGACACAGGTATATTCAAATTAGTGCGGGAGTGTCAACTTGAACAAAAAATGGAGGTAGCCGTCGACGTTTCGACCCCACGCTACATGTGTAGGCGTATCTGGTGCCTTACATCGGGGTCTTCATCAGGACAGGGTAAACAACAGGGGAGCACTACAGTATCTAGAAATATAGAAACAACAATACGGTATAAATTTGGAGGGCCAACAATCAATGTAAAGTTACCGTAGTGAGCGGTAAACACATTACTACTGGTATTACCATGGTTATGTTGGGACAAACATTGTTTTGCAACTTACTCAAATTTTACATTATGTACACATTTTATAAAAGGACGAGATAAATCAAAAATTTAATGCAATTAGAACATTTCTAATATTCTGTATGACCAATAAATGGCAACTATTCGAGAAAACGTATAGGTAAACGTACACAAACACCAGCGTCCTGACTGGGCCAGGGGAAACCAATGGTCCAAATAGGAGTATTTTGTCTGGCTTAACCTGTATGAGATGCGTGGTTTACGGTGACATTGAAGCATCTGTTGGATCGGCTAGATTAGCATGCGATGGATAAAACAATCTGAATGAACTGTAGAAACAAAGTAGAGGGCTCAAGTCACTAACAAAAGTGGAATACAGAGAACGTACCTGCTCGAGTCGAGCAAGTCGCATAGCTGTGTTCACATAAGTCTCAATGGTTCCACATGTAATATCTGTGGGCAAGGGGACGAGTATTAATGGACTGACTACGATTACAAAGGTAAATAACCGACAACCCGTGGGGAATGGGGCATACCTTAAAAGCCCGCGAAGGTAGGGAGTATCCTATATCGTTAATGGTCATCGGCGGTGCGTCTCAGCGGATCGCATCAAGTTTGCCGCATCTGTAACACGGCAGCAGAATCAGATGTAGAGTACAGGGTGCCCCCTTAGTAGATCATTGCACTCTGAAAGGCCACACTCCAGAGACTTTACAATGGCTGGTATTAGAGAAGATCAACCTGGGCCCCAGGGGAGGGACCATGGCACGAGTTCTGACTTTGAGAGAATCCAAATGGATGACCATTTTGGATACCATCCGAAATGGCCTAAACGAATCAGAGAGTAGCCATGCCCAGTTAGCTAGTTTTGGTCGCTAACCTCAGATAGAGACTGCCTACTCCCCAATACTGTACTCCAGGAGACTGCCGCAATTGTTTGCTTTTGACCCTCCTGTGTGAGAGGTCCTGAGCACAATTTCATTAGATGATGTATTTGTTTTAATGTAGCACTTGATATTTCAGAGTGATACATGTGTCATACATGATAATTGTTAACATCTTATAATTTAGACAATGCATTCCTGTGTTAGTGTTTTAAAAGAGATCTTCACCCTCATGCTTGAGAGGTGCATCCTTTTATTAACATATAACTTGCACTGAGTCGATTGATATCTGTATGTCCATTTATTATACAGTGATCACTTCTATGAGTCCATACATGTAAAAAGAGATACGTCTGTCACCCACCTACACTTACTAATATACGATGCTTTAAGAAATTCCTTTTATTTTACAAATCAGATATTCAGATGCTTCTCTTTTCTCTTTAGGAACACGGAATTTGCACCAAGTTTAATGATATCAGTTTTTTATCGTACGGTGATCACTTCTATTATTACATCTAGGTAACACCATAATTTTACCTCGGGCTAATGTATAGGCGTTGCATCCGAGAATTTTTACGTATTACACTGTGATCAGTTCAAGCATTGAGGCCGCCAGTCCACTTATGTTACTCGGAACTCAGAACTGTACCTTGGGCACACATATGCCGCTAGTCACTCCTTGTTACCTCTTGAAGCTTTAGGTTGCCACTAGCAACGTTCCGGGTGTCCCTTCTTTGTCTCCACAACTTTTCCAAAGTAGCCTGTAAGCATTAGGTTGCTACTAGCAACGCTCCGGACCCTACGTCCGTTCTCTCTCATTACAATCCATCTAATTGGCCCCGCCCACTAGCTTGCAGTCTGCAACCGCGGGAAGGCTACGATGCAGAGCTCCGTGCATTTTACAAAGAAGGTGAGATCATCCCCTCTGTTTAGACGCCCCCAAACACTATGGAGGAGGCCTTATGTCACTACCGGTCCCCCACCTGTTTTACTACCTTACAGATGCGGCAAACTTGATGCGATCCGCTGAGACGCACCGCCGATGACCATTAACGATATAGGATACTCCCTACCTTCGCGGGCTTTTAAGGTAAGCCCCATTCCCCACGGGTTGTCGGTTATTTACCTTTGTAATCGTAGTCAGTCCATTAATACTCGTCCCCTTGCCCACAGATATTACATGTGGAACCATTGAGACTTATGTGAACACAGCTATGCGACTTGCTCGACTCGAGCAGGTACGTTCTCTGTATTCCACTTTTGTTAGTGACTTGAGCCCTCTACTTTGTTTCTACAGTTCATTCAGATTGTTTTATCCATCGCATGCTAATCTAGCCGATCCAACAGATGCTTCAATGTCACCGTAAACCACGCATCTCATACAGGTTAAGCCAGACAAAATACTCCTATTTGGACCATTGGTTTCCCCTGGCCCAGTCAGGACGCTGGTGTTTGTGTACGTTTACCTATACGTTTTCTCGAATAGTTGCCATTTATTGGTCATACAGAATATTAGAAATGTTCTAATTGCATTAAATTTTTGATTTATCTCGTCCTTTTATAAAATGTGTACATAATGTAAAATTTGAGTAAGTTGCAAAACAATGTTTGTCCCAACATAACCATGGTAATACCAGTAGTAATGTGTTTACCGCTCACTACGGTAACTTTACATTGATTGTTGGCCCTCCAAATTTATACCGTATTGTTGTTTCTATATTTCTAGATACTGTAGTGCTCCCCTGTTGTTTACCCTGTCCTGATGAAGACCCCGATGTAAGGCACCAGATACGCCTACACATGTAGCGTGGGGTCGAAACGTCGACGGCTACCTCCATTTTTTGTTCAAGTTGACACTCCCGCACTAATTTGAATATACCTGTGTCAACAGAAATTGACCTAACTTTCGGGAAATGTTATGATCCCTCGTCTCTCGGCTCAGAGATCTGAAGCCATGAAACTGTATTGCAATTTGAATTAATTTCGCAATACACAAGTTGTCGCCAACTTTATTTCCTCACTTTCTTCTTCCCTCACAGCATCACGCTATCCCACTTCCTTTTCCTTTCGGGAGCACTGTTATTTATCAATTAATATGGTTCATTCATTGTGATTAAGTGACATTGTTTGATATTTTTTTATTACTCTACAATAAATTCAACCAAAATGTACTGATTTCCACTGGGACCCTTCTTTACTACATCTGATATAAGTACAGACACACAGATTTCCGCAGGAGGAGCGAATGCTGACAACACGGGTTTGCTACCCCCTATCGAACCAGCTACTACTGTCCCTGCAGTTGAGGCGGATGGGTTAGTGGAGGATAGTGTGGCGCCTATAAAACCTGTAGAAGTTATGGAACGCACTGAGTCTATTGAACTGATCGAACAAGGCTCTTTCGAAGATTTTGACGCCAAAACAGATGATGAGCGGGGCGAGAAGGGGGAGAAGGATGACCACTTAGATAATTTGACAAAAGCACGAATAAAGAGAGGGCGCAAACATAAAAGCAAGCCCAGAGCAAAGAAAGGCGGCAAGGCTGGCACCTCATTAAACCGGCCTATCGCAAACAATAATCAAACTTCGAAAAAGATTTTTCTGGACAAAAGTCCATTGAGAAAATGGATTGAAGCTAAAGGCTTAGTTAAAAATATGACATTGAGACTGTCAGGAGCCAGCCCCACAGAGTCAATGCTATCATAGAAGTGCCCTGCACTACCGTCAGTCCTATCACTTTGGAAAGTAGTGCCCTAACCACCTCATCTAGTCCGTCATTGGACGGATTAACCGATCAAGCACTGCTGTCGATACATGAGCTCGTTTCTGACTCACCAATAATAGAAGCTGATACTCCACAATTTAACGCAATTGCCACTACTTCAGCGATAGATGCCACCCTTCCCTCCCCTGGGGGTTCTTCTCTTGTACCAACACCTCCTTCAGCCAATCTACAGCCAATCTAGGGATAGGTAAACATATGAGTGCTTCTAAAATGGGACACAGCCAAAGGCAAGAATCAACCGATTCCTCTCCACTAGACATAATACTCCAATTACTGAGCAATCAACGGGCTGAAGCGCAGGAACACTATCTACAATTGAGGGAGGACAATAGCAAAGTACAATCTTCTTTACAGGAACTTACCACCAAATTCGGGGGGATATCACAGGATATTGTTGAACTGCAACAACGGGTGGTTGAGATGGAGGAAACAAGCACAAAAACGACACTTGCAGTTGACAAACACGAGACTCAACTTTCAGTGCTCCAACAGAAGGTTGAAGATTTGGAGAATCGACAGAGACGATCTAATCTAAGACTTTTTGGTATACCGGAGGGATCAGAGGGATCTGATCCGAGGGCCTACTTAGTGGGGCTGCTTCAGAAAGCATTCCCAGACCTAGTAGACTGGGACTGGGATTGACAAATCCAGCGAGCCCATCGTCTTCCTCTGGTTCAGAGAAACAGGGAGAATCAATTTTCACGTCCCTTTCTAATTTTTTTGGGCAATTTTTTATTGCGCCAGGCTGTTTGGCAGAGAGCTCATCCCAATACCCCTGTAGCCATTGGTGAGCTTACAGTTTTTGCTCGCTCCGATCTAAGTAAAGAAACAATGGACAGACGGTGGATGCTACGCAAGCTGATAGATCCAATTAATTCTAGCGGGGGTCATTTCTCCAAGAACCTGCCCGTCTCAAGGTCATTAAAAACGGACGTACTCTTTTTTTTACAGATGCAAAGGAAGCAGAAGCATATTTAGCTGGTATCAGCGCGGACAAGAGCAAGACTTAAAATTAGCCCTAAGAATTGGCTTTATTAGCATACGTAAAATGCTAACTCTTATTGGAAGTTTCTGCATTTAGGAAAATATTAGCTGCACGGGGGCTTTTTTAATTTTATGCATCACTGTGAATTTGAAAAACGTTTAGATTGCTCTTTTCTACTTTAGTTTACAAAGTGTTAAAGATAGAGGGAGGGTGGGGGCCTCTTAAGGTGACTTGCTATGCAGGCTGCCTCTCCAGCGGCAGCAGACGCAGAAGGGTGGCTCTTCCCCGGCCGGGGTAAGAGCTAGGGGGGAGGGGGGGTGCTTTTCTCCGCAGGATGGGGGGTTGGGGGGGGGGGGGGGGGGGGAAAATTAGAAAAATTTGCTTTCAGGCTGATGGGGTAGATTGCTGCGAGGACATTTTAATTTTTTTTGCTGTTCTGTGTACTAATGGCATCAGAATTAGGAAACTTACTAGGACATTTGGACACTTTGGACACTCAGAGATAGGTTTAAGGTTTTTTCTTACTTTTAAATGTATGAAATCAAATGCTTAGCTTGGAATCTAGCGGGGCTTAATAGTAAAAACAAGAGACGCTTGATAAAAGAAGAATTAAAATTGTACAACCCTCATGATGCTCTCTTATCCGAAACGCATATTGCGGGGAAGGATAAGAAGTTACTCAACCAATTGGGATACGACATCGTAGTTTGCTCCACCTTTGGGCACTCCACAAGAGGGGTTGCTATTCTTAAGGACTGACGATTCAGGGCTGAAGTAATACAAACCTCCTGTGGCAAGGGTGGCAGATGGGCAGTAGCGCAGATTAGTTTCGAGAATCACAAATATGTTCTCTGCGTGGTTTACAGCTCTAATACAGATGAGCCTATTTTTTTTGACCAACTGAACATTAAACTCTTGGATTGGGAGGGAGAACTTATTATCATGGGGGATTTTAATTATATCATGGACTACAGAATAGACACAACCAGGTTCGGCAGCTATCAAAGGATGCACAAAACCAGGTCGTCCATTCTTGACCTATGCCATATCCATAACATTAAAGATGCTTGGAGGTATTTATACCCAAAAATACCGGGGTATACTTACTATTCCGCGCCTCATAAACTGTGCTCAAGATTAGATATGGCATTAATAAGTGACAATCTATTGAAGGTTAGTTCCATGGCCTTATGCCCCCGAATCTCTTCTGACCACAATGCAATAATACTGATTTTTACAACAGCACACACCAGGGCTTCTCCCAGACCATTCTCCTTTCCCAGACACTTAGTTTCAGATACACTTTATATGACGCAGCTAAAATTACATATAACAGAATTTAAAGATATTAACATAAACTCAGCTACACTTGGTATGGTATGGGATGCTTGCAAAGCAAGTATTAGGGGTTTCACTCAGGCTTACGTAATTAGACAAAACTCGGAACGCAAAAAACACAACGACATGCTGATCTCAAAAATAACCACCCAAGAAGAGTTACTGTACTCAGCACTCCGATTAACTTTATCAACGACCACAGACATTGGCCTTAAACTTGGTTTATTAAAAAATGAAGCGAAGACCAAGTTTATACAGAAAAGTATTACTAATATACATAAGTTTAAAATAACACAATACGAGGGGGGGGACAAAATTGGAAAAATCTTGGCCTACAAAGTTGCTGAGGATAGAGCGGACTCCACAATTACAAATATTCGGGGGGCTGGCAACAAGATCTATAATCAGCCACAAGATATATTAGAACAATTTGCTGATTTCTATAGAACCTTATATACTCCTGAAACTGAGCCTAATTTAGATGATATACAGGAATATGTCGAAGAGCATTCAATAAACACTCAGAACATTTTAGAGTTGGAGTCACTATCTGACGATATAACTATGACAGAATTACATCAAGCCATGGCTCTACTACCTGTAGGAAAAGCGGCAGGGGAAGACACAATACCTCTAGAGATATATGAATTATGCTCAGAGGAGTTAGAACATCTATTGCTGAAAGTAATCCAATCTGTAGGTTCAAATGGAAAAGCTCCCAAATCCTGGAATAGGGCGAAAATAATATTCTTCCTGAAGAAAGACAAGCCGAAGGAAGAAAGAGGGTCATATCGCCCTATCTCTTTGATAAATACGGACGCAAAAAATTTGCAAAAAGTTTAGCATTAAGATTAGCCCCCATTATGCCTCAGATTATAATCCACAGCAACATGGGTTCATAACTGGGAGAGACACCACAATACACGTTAATATGGCCATTACGGCATTTGACGTAGCAGAGACTGAATCCACCCTTCTCGGCATGATTCTATTAGATGCTGAGAAGGCTTTTGACCGAGTGGGGTGGGACTTTCTCTGGTGCGTACTGTCCAAAATGGGGTTTGGGGGACCATTTTTGCGGAGTATACAGGCACTGTATGATAATCCAACGGCTTGCACTAGCTATGGGGGGCTGACCTCTCCAGATTTTTCAATCCAACGTGGTACTCGCCAGGGATGTCCCTTATCACCTCTTCTATTTGCTCTCTCATTAGAACCTTTTTTGTTTGCCCTTCAGTCCCAAATCCAGATCGCACCCTTTAGATCAGACTCACAGGAGCTAAAAATAACAGCATACGCCGATGACATTGCGGTCTATTCAGAAGATATTGTCGAGGCACTAAAGGGAATTGCCCTAGAGGCCGGAAAATTCGGGAAGGTGTCTGGTTACAAACTTAATTTACAAAAGACACAAGTCATAGCTAAATATACTCCAGCCGTGATAGTACCTGAGATCTGCAAAATCGCTACCTATTTAGGGGTCAAAATAACGGCTAAACTACAGGAAATTAACAATATAAACTATAATGAACTAACTAAATCCACTATTCTATCATTAAAAAAATGGCACAGACTACCCTTGAATCTAATCGGCAGAATCAATCTAATCAGGATGAAGGTATTGCCTAAATATGTGTATTTATTTCGATCTATCCCATTGGCGCTAAATAATCAGTTCTTCAAGAAACTCGATGGAGCACTTAGCAGCTTTATCTGGGGCTATAAAAAAGCGAGAAGGTCGCTGAATCTTATGAAAAATAATATAAATGAGGGAGGGCTTAATTTTCCTGATTTTAAATTGTATTTCTGGTCTGCTTTTGTCATTCGCCTTCGTTCTCTACTTAATGGAGGAGGGGCATTATTCTTCCACTCTTTTATGTTAAAATCCGATTCAAATATGTTTTTGTTTAGAACAAACGCGCCCAATTACTACAAAAAGGTTAGATTTAAGACCGCAAGGGACATAATAATGATTTGGGGCAATATACTAACCTTTTGTAAAACTAGCTTTTTTCACTCAAAGTTGCCGTTGTGGAGCAATCCGGGTCTTCCAAGCCTCTTTAATGACAACATCACACTCGGCTGGTCCAGGTCAGGAATTACCGTTTTAGGGGATCTATATGGCACACAAGGATTCTTAGACTTCAACACCCTTAAATTGTTATATGACCTATCTGAAAACATGAGGTACAAACACTTACAGCTACATGATTATCTGATTAACAAAAAACAAGTTCTGGAGGTTTCTGATTGCGATATCTGGACCTGCTTATATTCCCTAAAAAATAAGTCAGTAATAAGCGAAGCATATAGACTCCTAATCGATCTCAAATCAAACGATTGTATAAAATTGGCTGACAAATGGAGCAGACTGTTGGGCTCAAACATTACACCCAAACAGATAGAGTGCTCCTTGATAAATATCAATAAACGAGTATGTTCATCTAGTCTAAGGCTCCAACAATTCAGAACAACTTGCATGTTATTCTACACCCCTGAAAGAATCTCCAAATGGTCTCCTAATAATTCCTACAGTGATCGCACAAAATGCCCCGAATGCCTTGCCGACGCAGCCGATTTGGCACACATGCTGTTTTCCTGTCCTAATCTTAAGGTCTTTTGGTTCGATATTCAGAAGGTTTTGAAAATGAAGCAAATCCAGCTGCCTACACTCACGGCTGCTTCTGTTTTGTTAGACACTTATCCTGTCTCTATACCACATGCAGCCTTGGTTACAATACTTATGTCTTGTGCCAAGTTAACTTTGGCTAGAGCCTGGACCTGCTCTGAATCACCCACGGTCTGGGACTGGTGGGCACTTGTAATTGAGATTCACTCAATGGAACTAGCCTTAGCAAACATTAGGGGAACACGCACACTGAGCAAACATGAAAAAAATTGGGGAACTTTTGTGGAACAATGATGCTCTATTTTCTTTATTGGGTATAGGCAAATATTATGCTTAATGAATTGACATTCAGTGTCTTTAGGATAACATACTTTGTACGATTATTGAAAGAAACTGTTACAATTTTTTTTTTTAAACTTGTATTGGTTAATCAATTTATTATTCGTTTCTTTTTTTTGTATTTTTTCTTTCTTATCTCATGTCCTATTTGCTTTACTGTATTATACATTTATGTCCGTTAACATATGTATTAATGATTTAATGTATTTCTACCTTGTCAGCCTGTTAACAATAAAAAGTTAAAAAAATAAAAAGAAATTATGTTAATTGCATGAAAGGCAAATCTGTCATTTTGCACTAACAATAAGTAAAGAAAAAACAAAAGCACCACGAACAAAAGCCACTCACCTTCTGTTCTTGCCATGCATTTGCTGAGGTGCTTTCAGGATAACTTTTTACCATGAGCAACATGTAATTACACGTAGTGGCATAATGACGTAATTACATGAATTCTGAGTAACAAGCATAACATGAAATTCACAAAATTACACATTTTATGTTGGTGTAAGGTAAATTTCGCATCGGCCTAAAAAGAGAATATCAAAGTGCAGGTGGTAAAGTGCGTGTAGGTCGAGACAAAAGATATAAAAAGGGACGTTCCTCACTCAGATAGAATTGATGATTAATATATTGGACACAATAATTGAGAGGTTGTATGGGACAGAACAGATCTTCAGCTCTGAATACCTAAAGGTGCTATGGAAGTCAGTGACATTTAGAGTATATTTCAACCCTCTCAGTGAAATTGTAGGCATTTTATTTCAGATACATGTAGTAAATTTGTTGTCGTTTATATCGGCAAGTTAAAGTAAGCATAAAGATTGCAAGCTATGGGGTAAGAATCTTGAATTATTTTAAGTACCCACATTCTGAATTACGTTGACCCTACCCAAAAAACCTTCTAGTTATCTTTCATGGGGCACAGAGAAGCGTCATGTGTTTCATAGATCACTAGATCGAAACTATCCCCCTTAACTTCAGATTGATCAAGGAATATCTGGACACCTCCCCATCCTAAACCTCACAAATTACCTTACCCCATTCTTAATTGAAATGTATTTTATCCGGACAGTTCATAGATGTTGATGTCCTTATTTTACACTTCTTGACTCTACCCTGCTTCTCCAATAGCTAAATATCAAAAATCACACTCTCAGCAAGAAAAGAAGAGCCTTTTCACCTGCTTCTCCTGCCTATTTTTCAAGTATATCATTGTTGACCACTCTTAATCTGGTTGATTTGACTAGGTAATGCTGTGCTGTACATGAGGTGTGACATCGTTGACGAGTGTGGCAATTCCTAAATGATAAACCCAAAATGTCTCACTGATGCAACAGTGGTGGGTCTGTTGTGAAGTCTCATGGTAAAATTTGTACAATTTTGCTGTCAATATAGACACAAAATTGAGTTCTTTTTAAGCACCCCAAATTACAGAGTGGGTCAATAATTAGAATTGAGTCTACTAATATCTTTCAAATTGCACATCTGCCTTGAATCTTCATTGTTCAACTATCCCATTGTGGACACAATTCCATAAAGTAAGTTTGGAAGTATTATGATAGTGGTAAGCAAATAGCAACACTTACTTTCTATCTAACAGATATTCCCACTCTATCATATTCATAAAATACCTGAATTATAAATATTCAAGAAAGATCCCACCCAAAAGATCCCACACCGTTGTTAGATGTTGACAAATGCTTTAACTTGTTTAAGCACTAAACAGTTGACCGAATTCTAACTCCACCCCTTTCCTATATGATTTTCCTGACGATGTCTCTGAATCCGCTCAATGGATTATTCCACATTGGAGGATATTCAAGTTCTAGCGAAAATATCACTTACATTAATAAATAAAGGCCTGCCAATCTTGATATACGTCTTGATCTTATCTTTTAATTGGATGCAATTAATACTATACAAGTAATCAATATCATAATCAGTCATATCTCCAGATTATAGTTTTGAAGCTGGATTATCTATTTGTCTAGGCCGTTTTATTAGTGTCACATGCATAGTGATCATTTCTGTTTAGTCTATATATATTTTGTAAACAGATGCCCTTGAAAAACTAAAAACTTAATTCAAAACATCATCGGTTGTTTCTTATCCTGCTGCCAAACAAAGCATCAAAGTGCATGCATTTAGTCAAATCTTCATCTGTTTTTATGAAGATATTTGTTTTAATTCTTACATGATCTCATAATGCGATTATGAATGGTTCACTGAGCCAACAAAAACTGTGGCGAACTCACTGCCGATGCTGTTCCTGACAACAACTTCCTTATTAATTATGAGGCTCATTGATGAGCCACAAACAATGTACTAAAGAGGTTAAGTAAACTGGATGGGCAGCCACATACATTTTATAATCCACAGTGCACTAGTTCAAAAGCTTTTTTGGCATCAGGTGTCATGGAAATAAAATAGTCCAATTATTTCAGTGCATATATACAATTGGCTCGATCACAATATTCATGTTAGTAAACAATTGACTCCTAGATATGTACACATCTGCCTGAGATGACATTCCTTCAAATTACCTTAGACCATTTCAGTGCTAAAATCTTGTAACTAAGCAAGGTAATAGGGTGATAACTCTCAACATGTTTTTATTTGGTTTAAGAAATATGAAATACTTTTGGGGTCCCTGCTTTAACCGCATGCGTGCGTGCGGAATTCTGCTCCGGCGCTGAGATTTTTTAAATCGCACTTTACATGACGAGCTGGGCTCGTCATGAGCGTGCGAGGAGGCTACCTCATGACGAGCCCAGCTCGTCATGAGTGTCGAAGGGGTTAAAGGTAACAGGTAATGCTCTATTCCGGAGTATCATGATCTATTGAAACAGCCAGGGGCCCCTGTTTCACTCTGAAATGTTTTTAAAGTCTATTCCTTGGAATTTCCTCAATGGTATTCCAGTTTATTAAAGACTCTAGAATATCTTGTTTGCAGAACATCATGGACCAAATATTGAGGACTAAAACATCGACAAGGTAAGCACATTTGGCTAAACATAAGTTTGCTCTGCTAATCTCCATATGTATGTACCTTGATGATGTATGCGTCTTTAGAATACACAGATAAGGAGTTGAGAATTGTACCTCTATGCTTACCTATAGTCACTTATCGTCTTGATATTATGGTCCTTGATATTTCGGCCACAGTATTTTAGTATTACGATGTTTCTGTAGTCTATACTTGAATGCACAGTCAGCCTCCTTAACACGTATTCTCCATTGTGCAGTGCCTCAAAGGACACCATGTTTTACTCAATTTTTATCTATTTATTCAGAGTTTTAAGTTCTGCTCTTGGTAGGCAAGAAAGTCTGTTCCTGCCTGTTTTTCTTACCATTGCTGTCAAGCAGTTTCTGATAAAACCTTACCTAAATGCCCACAATATTTAATGGTTCTTTTGTTTGCAACAAGGAATAGAAATCTTTGGTTTCCTCAATTCTGTTTGCTATATCTCTCTCTACCATTCCAGGCCAAAAGTGTCCACAGTAATAAGGACATCGCTCTTACAATGCATCCTCCATGTGTCTGTAAGCTATTTTGCCTCCGCCCTTTTTCCACTATAAAGTTTCTATGGCCCTTTAGCCACATATCTGTCCAGCAGAGACATTATATCAGCATTTATGAATCTCCAAACCTCACAAATTGTTTTTTACACTCTGTTTACATCCTATATAATCCTTCCTTTAAAATTTTCTCCAAGTGTACCCCTTCTCCCCTTCATCCCTGACTCATTCCTCCAAAGCTGTCCATTAACACCATAAAGAACATTTACACCTGCCCGCTCAGTTGTCCAATGAATGAACATGAATGCTTTCCTTGGAAAACAAGCACACTTTACATTTCCTTGCCTCACCAAGTGACCTCCAACTGCATAAGCATCAAAGAGCCTTCTACCATACCTGCAAGATGCACAAAAACAGTGACAACAACAGTAATATGATACTGAGCACAACAGCATTATCTACATTTTAAAAACTGACCAGACTAAAGTTACATGGATCTAGTAGTGTGGATGCAGCTGGGCAACTATCCTATTTGCCACTAGGTGCAAAAATTGGACAAAAGTTGAATCAATTCAGATTGACTCAAAAAACTGTTGCACACCCTGTACTCACTATGCATTCAAATAATAGGACAACAACACGATCAGTTAATGGTGGCTATCTTTTTTCTTGACTCTTTAATTAGTCTGCTTCAAAAGCTAGAAAACAAAAAACAGCAAACATTTATTTCCAGAAGAGGACTTTTGCAATGCTCCAGTCCATTGACAGATATAAAACCCTAGTCACATATAGGTTCTCACCGTAGAGATATTCTTCATGATAAATTAGAGCTTTTTAAAAAGACAGGGATTATTTTCATTGCGTTGCCCCTTGGGTCAGGCAATTGATCTTTAATGACAGAGTTGTGCGCTTACTGTGATGCCTACCATACAGGACAAAGACAGCCAGCTTAGAGAGGGATACACAGTGGAACACATTTTACTTGTATTAATATATATTGTTTTACCCAAGGGTTTTCTAAGACAAAATGAATGTTGAGATGATGAAATTCAGAACCAAGTCATATTGTGTAACATTCATTGCAAGCAGCAGGAGTATCAGTTTGTATGTACAGATTCCTTAAAAAGATGGACCTCACGATAATAAATTTCACTGATACAGACAATTTTTTTTAAAGAAAATGTTTGTATATTCATTAATGACAAGAGGAATTGAGAGTTTAAAACTGTACGAGTAGAAAGAGGAGAGGCAGGTCAGATAACGCCAACCAGGAAAAAACATTGAATACTTATTTAAACCTGTTGGTAATTTGCACTTTCTGCAGGGTCACCACAGATGTTTGCATTCTGTTGCTGAGCCTGTTCTATGTTGGCCCTAGCTCCCTTGCTAACCAGTACTAACATGTATGCTGTAAAACTGTTAAAATTGGTACGCATCTTACTGACACATATAATTTACTTGTAAGTCTCTAGTATATGGTACCAAATGTACCCAAGACCTGTAAATCAAAGTCTTCTAGTGGGCTGCAGTTCTCATTGTGCCATCTAACTAAAGTAGCACGATAAATGTCTCTAGACCTGCCCTTGGAGCCTAGGTGTGGAGTGAAGCTGTCATTTCGACCTGTCATAAACGTTTTGCTAATCCTAAACAGCTCTTTTTAATGGCTGATAAGATATCCCTAAAGTCAGCCCTGAGTGCCCTTTGAGCAGGGTGCATGGTATTAAAAATTAGGACATGTGTATTTAATATTTTACATGTTTTTGCAGTGAAAACTCCCCTGTTGGAACTGGCCCTTTTTGCAAGGTCATCCCCAAACTATTTGCCTTCCTCCTGTATTTTTTCCGACCTGTTATTGTTGGTTTAATTACTCTGGGCACTTTACAGCTTCTGATCAGTGCTAAAGTGCATGTGCTCTCTCTTGTAAACGTAGTAAGATTTGTCTACACCTGTTTTGCATATTTAATTTACCTGTAAGTCCCTTATACATTGGTATCCCCTATACCCAGGGCCTGTAAAATAGATGCAACTAGTGAGCTTGCAGTGCTGCTTGCGCCACCCAGCGAAGGAGCATCTGAAACCTGTCTCAGGCCACTGCCACTGCAGGGCCTGTACGCACAGTTTGCTGCCCCAGTGAAGTGACATTTAAAGTGGTTGCCACATCTGAAACTCCTCTTTGTGCTACGTATGTCACCCCTAATGTAGGCCCTAGCTAGTCATATAGGCAGGAGGTTGTGTAGGTAAAAGGTAGGACATGTGCCTTAACTGTGTGGCATTCTCTGGTAGTGATAAACAGTCTATTTGGTGTCTCACTGCTGTGAGGCTTCCCTCTCTTAGGTTTGCATTGGGGAGTCCCTGATATATGTTTCAGTGGTAATTTCTAATATGAGAGGGTTAGCCTGTCTATGTGTGGAATAATAGTAATTAATCCTGCTTATTTGTGAAAGCGGATTTTGTATTACTATTTTAGAAATGCTACTTTTAGAAGTAGGCATTTCTGTGTGCTTATGAGTCTTTCCACCCTGCCTGGATGTGTATTCACCGTCTGGTTTAGATTGACAGTCACAAGTTGGGGTTGATCTGTGTCCTGTCTTTTCTGGGTGACTCAGTGTTAGGCTGAATAGACCTGGGATGCATTTAGAGTGGCGGGAGGAGTTTCTCTTGCACCTGAATAGGCCTGGTCTGCATTTAGAGTGGTGGGAGGAGTTGTATCTGCACTTGAATAGATATGTGCCTACCTTTTACAATGCTGTCTCCGCCCCCCTGTAGTGTGTCTGGGCCCGGGGCTTGGGATGTGAATAGCGGTGTTGTGCACTTCTGAAGAGTGTGAAGTGCCCCCAGAACAAAGACGTTTGAATTATAAGTACAAGGGCTGTGACCCCATGAATTGAGACACTGCGTGGACTTGCTGGCTCTGCATGCAACCAGAGGACTGCTGGACTGCCAGGAGGAACCACCTTGTAACTTGATTCCTCTGGGTTGCTAACCTGCTGCCTGTGGTGCTGAAACAAGGTCTGCCACTTTGCCCTGAGGACCCTCGTGCTGGTCTGCCTGCCTGCACCCTGCTGATGTGCCCTCTGTGCTCTCCAAGGAGTGCTGTTATGCTCCCTTGTCCTAGTGAACTCAAATAAATGGTATGCATTCTACCTCCCATCCATTCTAGTGCCAGGAAGCATGTGGTGATCGCTGTGACCTGCTCTCTGGCAGATGAGCGCATGTAGGGCTGTAGGTGACCAGCTGGACTAGTTCCATAGCGGTCGCTCCCCCACGATCTCCTGGCTGATCTCCTGGCTGACTGCCCCCCACTCCTGCCGAGTCTATTCGCATTGGCAACTGCCTGGCCCAGCCTCTGCTCCTGACCCCCATTGCCTGCCTCGATGAGCGCGATCCGACGTTGCCTGCATTTCCAGAGCGCCTAGAGGCGAGCATAGCGCCTGGTATCGTCTGTTTTAATTTTCTTGTACTGCAAATAACGCTGCATTGCCTGTTTACTTATTGTGATCATTGTGGTCCCAGTTCCGTTTTTTAGTCCGTCCATTTTGTTGCTTGTTGCTTGGTCACTCGTGGACCGTGTCTCCTCCCCGCTCCCGCCTCCCAGCTGCCCCTCCCATGCTCCGCCCCTCCACTATCCACTTAAGACAGATGTCCCAACATGCAGCGTCCACGCGCTGCGGCCACGCTGAAGGTGCGCCAAAGGTAAGCCCGTCTACGCCCGTCTGCGCCTGGCCCGCGCCCAGCGCCCGTCCCCCTGGTCCCCACCGCACCCACACCACTAGACTCACATATGATGCAGCAACTCTCCACGCCCTCAACCCCGGACGCATTCCTCAATGTTGCGTAGCTACCCCAGGACGCACACACGGCCCATTCACCTGCCTCCCCTGCAAGTTCAACTGCTTCAGGACCCTCACCAAATCTTCCTCCTCCAAACATAGCTCCGACTCTAACCACCTGAAGTGCATCCTGCTGAACACCCGCTCGGTCCACAGACACGCAACAGAACTCTGGGACCTACTCGACACTGCGTCACCGGACATCGCCTTCCTTACAGAAACATGGATGAAAACATCATCAGCACCCGACATCGCCATAGCCATACCGGAAGCTTACAAGATTATCCGGGAAAGACCGCACCAATAAAACAGGAGGAGGCATCGCCATCATCCACAGGAACACCATCAAAATCACGACCAGCTCCGATGATAACCTTGCAACCTCCGAACATCTCCACTTTCAGATCCACACCGACCCTAGGACCACACTTAGAGGCACCCTCATATACAGGCCTCCAGGTACCCGCACTCAATTTAGCGATGACATCACGGACTTCGTCAGCCCACATGCCCTCGCCTCCGAGAACTACATTCTTCTAGGAGACCTCAACTACCACCTTGACAACAAACACAACAGCAACACCACCACCCTTCTGGACAACCTGGCCAATCTCGGACTCAAACAACTTGTTGACACCCCCACCCATATAGCCGGACACACGCTCGACCCTATCTTCACCTCCAGCAAGCACATCTCCTTCGACCGCACCACAGCTCTCCATTGGACGGACCACAGCTGTGTCCACTTCAGCTACAAAACCACCTTGACCCACATCCGACCTCAACCTATTCCTCGGAGAAACTGGAAAAAAATCACCTCCGGCCAACTCCTCACGTCACTCAACCAAAACCCTCCCACCCTCTCATTGGACCCAAACCAAGCGGCCACCAATCTCAAACAATGGATCACCCACAGTGCTGACGAATTAGCACCCCTGAAAAAGCACCAGATCAATTCAACCAGCAAAAAGGCTCCCTGGTTCAATGATGACCTTAAAAAATCCAAGAAGCTATGCCGCACACTGGAGAAAACATGGAGAAAAAACCCAACCATCGACAACATGACCACCCTCAAAGCAGCCACCCGCAAACACCACCAACTGATTCGATCCGCAAAGAAATCAGCACTCAAGGACCGTCTCGGAAACAACACTCACAGCAGCAAGGAACTTTTCAACATCGTCAAAGAATTCACCAACCCCACTGCAGCATCCAACGACATCACTCCCTCCCAAGACCTCTGCGATGCGCTATCCTCCTTCTTCTACAACAAAATTGCCGACATCCACAACAGCTTCGAGAATAATTCCAGCGATCAACCCTCCACACCCCTCTCAGATCCTACCCCGCCCACTAACAACCTTAGCGCCTGGAACCCAATCACCACAGAAGACACCATCCACCTTATGAACTCACTCCACTCGGGCTCACCAACCGACCCCTGCCCCCACCACATCTTCAACAAAGCTGACTCCATCATCGCACCTCATCTCCGTGATGTCATCAACTGCTCCTTCAACTCTGCCACCTTTCCAGAAAGCTGGAAACACGCCAAACTCAGCGCCCTCCTGAAGAAACCCACAGCAGACCCCTCTGAACTTAAAAACTACCGACCCATATCCCTCCTCCCATTCCCGGCCAAAGTCATTGAGAAAGCCGTCAACAGCCAGCTCGCCGCCTTCCTTGAATCAAACAACTCCCTCGATCCATCTCAATCCGGGTTTCGAGCCAAACACAGCACCGAAACCGCCCTCATTGCAGCGACTGACGACATCCGAACACTACTGGACAACGGAGAAACAGTGGCCCTCATTCTACTCGACCTCTCCGCAGCTTTCGACACAGTATGCCACAGCACCCTTATACAATGCCTCAGCAATATCGGCATACAAGCAAAAGCATTGGACTGGATCATCACATTCCTCACTGGGAGAACTCAAAGAGTCCGACTTCCCCCATTCAACTCAGAGGCCACTGAAGTCATCTGTGGCGTACCACAAGGATCTTCACTCAGTCCCACCCTCTTCAATGTCTACATGAGTCCACTCGACTCCATCGCACGTCAACACAACCTTAACATCATCTCTTACGCCGACGACACCCAGTTAATCCTTTCCCTCACCAAAGACCCTAACACCGCCAAAACCAATCTTCACGAAGGCATGAAAGAAGTAGCCGAATGGATGAAACATAGCCGCCTAAAACTCAACTCAGACAAAATGGAGGTGCTCATCCTAGGACCTTCCCCCTCTGCCTGGGACGACTCTTGGTGGCCTTCCGCTCTGGGCACAGCACCCACACCCACAGACCATGCACGCAACCTTGGCTTCATCCTAGACTCCTCTCTCTCGATGTTCAGACAAGTCAACGCAGTCTCATCCTCCTGCTTCAACGTACTTCGCATTCTCAAAAAGATCTTCCGATGGATCCCCCATGAGACAAGAAAGACTGTCACCCACGCACTGGTCACGAGTCGACTGGATTATGGTAATACACTATACGCCGGAATCACAGCAAAATTACTGAAAAAACTTCAAAGCATCCA
Organism: Lissotriton helveticus; assembly: GCF_964261635.1. Lineage (NCBI taxonomy): Eukaryota > Metazoa > Chordata > Amphibia > Caudata > Salamandridae > Lissotriton > Lissotriton helveticus. The sequence goes on from NC_136072.1 coordinate 424,698,777, forward strand.
AAACGCATCAGCGAGACTCATATTAGACATCCCTCGCCAAGACCACATCACCGGACACCTAAAAGACCTCCACTGGCTTCCCGTCAACAAAAGAATCACATTCCGCCTTCTCACCCACGCACACAAGGCCCTCTACAAGCTAGGACCCGAATGCCTCAACACTCGACTGTCCTTCTACAAACCCACCGCCATCTAAGATCGTCCAATCAAGCCCTCGCCGCAGTCCCGCGCATCCGAAAATCCACCATGGGCGGCAGATCGTTCTCCTTCCTTGCTGCCAAGACCTGGAACTCACTCCCCACTCACCTCCGCCTTACTCAAAACCACATCTCCTTCAGAAAAGAACTTAAAACCTAGCTTTTCGACATATAGTGAACCCTCCCCCAAGCGCCTTGAGACCCTCCGGGTGAGTAGTGCGCTATACAAGTAATCAAACTTGAACTTGAACTAGGGCTGCCCTCTGCCTTTAAATGGGCTTAGCACGAGGAGAGCTCGTTGGCTCTACTGAGACTGTCACTGGCGCTGGCCAGAACAAGCATTTCACTCTGTGCTACCTTCTCTGGGGATTCTAGTACGTAAGACACCGACCGTGCTAGGAAGCATGCAGTGCTGTGGCTGTGCCCGCATTGCCACCACCTTGTGAGCGCCCCCTTAGAGCTCCAATTATAAAAAACATGTATATATTATATTTGTTTGCTACAATTTAGAAGCCAAAAGAAGTAGCCATTGCTATGTGCACAGCCCTTAGAGCTGGAAAGGACACGGTTCCATTAGAAAACAGATATGCACATAAGATTGCAAGATACTGTGCTTTAC